>NC_064627.1:499644118-504444118 GCF_023864275.1 Schistocerca cancellata | reverse complement strand
ATTTGTCTGCAAGTTTGCGAAAAGAGTATCGCGAACTGTTACCGGTACTTTTAAATTACGTTTACAAGGAAATTCATCTAGCTTTAGGCCTAGTTTGGTTATCTATATTCTTTCAGCTTATGTAACTATTTTAAGCATTTGTATGTCCTCACGTTTACTGAAATGTACATATGTTACCTACCTGTTGGTAATCGATACGTTCAATGTACCGAGGGCAACAGGCGTTGCCAACTCCATGGTAGGCACTGATTCTCTTCACATTTCTTTCTTGTAGTATTAGACCCTTTTACCGACGCTGCCACTAGAAGTCTTGTGTGGTTTTGTTGAGTAAGAATGTGCATTTTATTTAAGTACATTACAATGAAATCAAGTAACACGAAGCGTGTAATTAAATATATTACTACGATGAATTTTTATGAAGATACTCTTCAATGGAGTAGGAGGGGTTGCCTAAAAATTACTCACAAAACATTTAACATCGTCTGTCAAGTTGCTGAGTACATCTGTAGTCATGTACCTGATTGTTTTGTAATACTAATATTTGCTCTTCAGAAGTTGTTTTTGTTCATAATGTTGTGTTTATGTTTACCCTTTTTTTGAGAAAACATACAAAGAGCGTTATTCAATAATGCGTTGTGAACAGTTGACAATATATCTAGTTTTTGAAGGTTTCATCAAGATGTTTTAGAACTGACAGCAAACATACATCCTATGGTAAATGTCTACTTTTTGAAATTATTATTACTGTATGCTGATTTTTCCATAACATTATTCTATAACTTATTAGTGAAATGAAATATTTGGAATTAAGTTCTTTCTTTACTTTTAATTCCTATTTAGCAGGCAGCAATGATGCACACAGAAAATACAAGGGAACGAAGGTGATTTATTAATTCTACGATGTGGGTTTTCTCATTAAGGTTATGGTTTAGCTGTAGTTCTAAAACTTTCTAACCTCTCCTTCGCGTTGTCCACTTTTGAATGTTGTAAGTAATGAGAAAATAAAAGAAACTGAGAAAGGGCAGGTTAGAGTTGACTGATGGGGAGGGCGGAAAATCGGCATAACTGGTGGTAGTCAGTTCATCGTTAATAAGGTGATGCATGACCGTGAGAAGACAATTAAGAATTTCAGTGCGACTACTTACTTTATAGAAAAAACGATCCTTCAAAGTAATATCGAACTTCATAATGACAACATAAAGTGAAGGCACATCTTGCAATACGCAATTAAATCTGCTATAATAGCGGCTGATCAGTGACATCACCGTATTAAGACGACATACTTGCGTTCTTCAACGATCTTCGCTGTAAACATATTTATAAAACAAGTCAGAACAAGTAAATGTTTAAGCAATAAGTAATGAGCAGATGTTCCTCATTAAATTTACAATTATCATAAAATATACAACGAGAAATGAAATCACCTCCTGCCTAACGAGCTGTCCGGAGGAGACGCAAGAAAGAAAAAGGACAGAAGCAGATGCTGCACCACTAGAATTTTTTCTCTAATTAAAATAAAAACCAAAAATTGATACATAACAGTTTTAAGCTATGTATATATTCAATCTTATACAATAGTTTTAAGCTACGTATATATTCAATCTTATCTTCTTTGGGTTGAGAAGTTGTCAGTATTACTCGGAAATATAATAACAATATTATAATATAATAATAATTAATATGTCTCAATTAATTATATATATTACAATAACATTATTATATTATTATAACTTGAGATATCTGCTTCATGTGTTTCACTGACTGAACAACCTTTTTTGAAGTATGTTAGTACCTTAAATATGTTATTATACTGCATCTAATGGTCTTGCCCATATATGATAATAAATCACTTGCCTTAGGACAATACGTTAAGGTTTTCAAATATTTGTCTAGGTGGGAGTTTTCGATATGAGAATACAATACAATTATTTTTCAAAGAGTTCACCTCATTTAGCTAGTGGGCCTACATACACTCCTGGAAATTGAAATAAGAACACCGTGAATTCATTGTCCCAGGAAGGGGAAACTTTATTGACACATTCCTGGGGTCAGATACATCACATGATCACACTGACAGAACCACAGGCACACAGACACAGGCAACAGAGCATGCACAATGTCGGCACTAGTACAGTGTATATCCGCCTTTCGCAGCAATGCAGGCTGCTATTCTCCCATGGAGACGATCGTAGAGATGCTGGATGTGGTCCTGTGGAACGGCTTGCCATGCCATTTCCACCTGGCGCCTCAGTTGGACCAGCGTTCGTGCTGGACGTGCAGACCGCGTGAGACGACGCTTCATCCAGTCCCAAACATGTTCAATGGGGGACAGATCCGGAGATCTTGCTGGCCAGGGTAGTTGACTTACACCTTCTAGAGCACGTTGGGTGGCACGGGATACATGCGTACGTGCATTGTCCTGTTGGAACAGCAAGTTCCCTTGCCGGTCTAGGAATGGTAGAACGATGGGTTCGATGACGGTTTGGATGTACCGTGCACTATTCAGTGTCCCCTCGACGATCACCAGTGGTGTACGGCCAGTGTAGGAGATCGCTCCCCACACCATGATGCCGGGTGTTCGCCCTGTGTGCCTCGGTCGTATGCAGTCCTGATTGTGGCGCTCACCTGCACGGCGCCAAACACGCATACGACCATCATTGGCACCAAGGCAGAAGCGACTCTCATCGCTGAAGACGACACGTCTCCATTCGTCCCTCCATTCACGCCTGTCGCGACACCACTGGAGGCGGGCTGCACGATGTTGGGGCGTGAGCGGAAGACGGCCTAACGGTGTGCGGGACCGTAGCCCAGCTTCATGGAGACGGTTGCGAATGGTCCTCGCCGATACCCCAGGAGCAACAGTGTCCCTAATTTGCTGGGAAGTGGCGGTGCGGTCCCCTACGGCACTGCGTAGGATCCTACGGTCTTGGCGTGCATCCGTGCGTCGCTGCGGTCCGGTCCCAGGTCGACGGGCACGTGCACCTTCCGCCGACCACTGGCGACAACATCGATGTACTGTGGAGACCTCACGCCCCACGTGTTGAGCAATTCGGCGGTACGTCCACCCGGCCTCCCGCATGCCCACTATACGCCCTCGCTCAAAGTCCGTCAACTGCACATACGGTTCACGTCCACGCTGTCGCGGCATGCTACCAGTGTTAAAGACTGCGATGGAGCTCCGTATGCCACGGCAAACTGGCTGACACTGACGGCGGCGGTGCACAAATGCTGCGCAGCTAGCGCCATTCGACGGCCAACACCGCTGTTCCTGGTGTGTCCGCTGTGCCGTGCGTGTGATCATTGCTTGTACAGCCCTCACGCAGTGTCCGGAGCAAGTATGGTGGGTCTGACACACCGGTGTCAATGTGTTCTTTTTTCCATTTCCAGGAGTGTATTATGCACCGAAAACACTCTCAGAAAACTACACTGAAGCGCCAAAGAAACTGGTATAAGCATGAGTGTTCAAGCCGCGCGGGATTAGCCGAGCGGTCTGGGGCGCTGCAGTCAAGGACTGTGCGGCTGATCCCAGCGGAGGTTCGAGTCCTTCCTCGAGCATGGGTGTGTGTGTTCGTCCTTAGGATAATTTAGGTTAAGTAGTGTGTGAGCTTAGGGACTGGTGACCTTGGCAGTTAAGTCCCATAAGATTTCACACACACACATGAGTATTCAAATACAGAGACATGTAAACAAGCAGACTACGTCGTTGCGGTCGGCAACGCCTGTATAAGACAAGTGTCGGTCGCATTTGTTAGATAGGTTACTGCTGATGCAACTGCGGGTTATCAAGATTTAAGTGAGTTTGAAAATGGTGTTATAGTCGGTGCACGAGCGACAGGACACAGCATCTACGAGGTAGTGATGAAGTGGGGATTTTCCCATACCACCATTTTACGAGTGTACCGTGAATATCGGGAATACCAGCAAATTTCTGACATCGCTGCAGCCGTAAAAAGATTTGGCAGTAACGGGACTAACGACAACCGAAGAGAACCGGTCAACCTGACAAAAGTGCAATCCTTCCGCAAATTGCTGCAGATTTCAATGCTGGGCCATCGACAAGTGTCACCGTGCGAACTATTCAACGAAACATCTTCGCTATGGGCTTTCGGAGCCGCAGGCCCACTCATGTACGCTTGGTGACTGCACGACACAAAGCTTTACGTCTCGCCTGGGCCCGTCAACATCGAAATTGGACTGTTGATGACTGGAAACATGTTGCCTGATCAGGTGAGTCTGGTTTCAAATTGTATTGAGCGGATTGACGTGTACAGGTACAGACACAACCTCATGAGTCCATGGATCCCGCATGTCAGCAGGGGACTGTTAAAACTGGTGGAGGCGCTGTAATGGTGTGGGTCGTGTGCAGCTGAAGTGATATGGGACCTCTGATACGTCTAGATACTACTCTGATAGGTGACACACACGTAAGCATCCTGTCTGATCACCTGCATGCGTTCATGTTCACTGTGCGTTCCGACGGACTTGGGCAATTACAGCAGGACAACACGACACCCCACAAGTACGGAGTGGTTCCAGGAACACTCTTCTGAGTTTAAACACTTCCGCTGGCCACCAAATTCCCCAGACATGAACATTATTGAGCATATCTGGGATGCTTTGCAATGTACTGTTTAGAAGAGATCTCCGCCCCCTCGTATTCTTACGGATTTATAGACAGCCCTGCTGGATTCATGGTGTCAATTCCCAACAGTATTACTTCAGACATTAGTCGAGTCTATGCCATGTCGTGTTGCGGCAATTCTGCGCGCTCGCAGTGGATCTACACGGTATTAGGCTGGTGTACCAGTTTCTTTGTGTCTTCATTGTATCATACAACGTTAGATAGTTTAGAACGACGTCCAATAGAGTCAGCTTCCTATGGTTTTTCTTGACTGAGTTACATTGTTCATTTTCCTAGACTAGTAAGCGGATTTATAGATTTTGCGGATGTAAGTGAGCACAGGTACAGAAAACACTGAGCAAAAACCTCGCTGCAGCAACGTGTTCACTTCATAACAAAAATTAACGGAGTACTGCCTATGGCCGCTGCTTTGCCCACTAGCTTTGTCACTCCCATCGCCTTCGATTTCATAAGTGTCCAGACGAGTTCATTGCAGTTGATGGCCGGCCGCGGTGGTCTCGCGGTTCTAGGCGCGCAGTCCGGAACCGCGCGACTGCTACGGTCGCAGGTTCGAATTCTGCCTCGGGCACGGATGTGTGTGATGTCCTTAGGTTGGTTAAGTTTAAGTAGTTCAAAGTTCTAGGGGACTGATGACCACAGTAGTTAAGTCCCATAGTGCTCAGAGCCATTTTGCAGTTGATGCGATGCGCAGCTTCTTATAACAGCACTTGGGTTTGCCGTTCGCCCTCAAGTGTAGTACAACCTTACTGGATATCATTGTAGAGCAATGATTTGAGCAAATACTTCTTGACTGGCAGAACCCATTGAAAGCCCAGACCCCTCTCCGGTCATTTATGCGTAGCGGGCATTGTGAGGAACCCTTGTCGTTGCCCTGGAAAACGTCGTAGTGCCGGCGACGTCTTTTTTTCGACCTGTTAGACGTTCCAAGCGCGTCTGCATAACTGCAACGAGTCCTTTTGATGTGTACGATAACGTTGCGTTTACATAGTTTCGCACAGATGTGGAATGCTAAAAAGGGAGAAGCTCCTCTCGAGCCGAACGAATGCAGCTCACATGCTTATCTGTCTTACCCGTCGCCCCGTTCTTCAAAAGCAGTCTCATTGAGAGTGGTTTGAAATTTAATTCAAAAGTTGGCACACAACTTGCTTTCTTATCCTCCTCTCCGGCAAGTACTGATAATGAATATTGCCGCAATAGAAGCTGAGTAGCACCGTGGGGTACTGGTTATGACACTGAACTATTGCATGTAGGGTCATGAGTTCAAAACTCACTTGGACTGTAGAATTTTAATTTCTATATTCGTTTCGAGTACATTTTAGTAGTATCCACAATTGTCAATAATCATTGTACTGGAATGTTCCTTAGCTGTATGGCATATACAGGGTGTTTCAAAAATGACCGGTATATTTGAAAAGGCAATAAAAACTAAACGAGCAGCGATAGAAATACACCGTTTGTTGCAATATGCTTGGGACAACAGTACATTTTCAGGCAGATAAACTTTCGAAATTACAGTAGTTACAATTTTCAACAACAGATGGCGCTGCGGTCTGGGAAACTCTATAGTACGATATTTTCCACATATCCACCATGCGTAGCAATAATATGGCGTAGTCTCTGAATGAAATTACCCGAAACCTTTGACAACGTGTCTGGCGGAATGGCTTCACATGCAGATGAGATGTACTGCTTCAGCTGTTCAATTGTTTCTGGATTCTGGCGGTACACCTGGTCTTTCAAGTGTCCCCACAGAAAGAAGTCACAGGGGTTCATGTATGGCGAATAGGGAGGCCAATTCACGCCGCCTCCTGTATGCTTCGGATAGCCCAAAGCAATCACACGATCATCGAAATATTCATTCAGGAAATTAAAGACGTCGGCCGTGCGATGTGGCCGGGCACCATCTTGCATAAACCACGAGGTGTTCGCAGTGTCGTCTAAGGCAGTTTGTACCGCCACAAATTCACGAAGAATGTCCAGATAGCGTGATGCAGTAATCGTTTCGGATCTGAAAAATGGGCCAATGATTCCTTTGGAAGAAATGGCGGCCCAGACCAGTACTTTTTGAGGATGCAGGGACGATGGGACTGCAACATGGGGCTTTTCGGTTCCCCATATGCGCCAGTTCTGTTTATTGACGAAGCCGTCCAGGTAAAAATAAGCTTCGTCAGTAAACCAAATGCTGCCCACATGCATATCGCCGTCATCAATCCTGTGCACTATATCGTTAGCGAATGTCTCTCGTGCAGCAATGGTAGCGGCGCTGAGGGGTTGCCGCGTTTGAATTTTGTATGGATAGAGGTGTAAACTCTGGCGCATGAGACGATACGTGGACGTTGGCGTCATTTGGACCGCAGCTGCAACACGGCGAACGGAAACCGAGGCCGCTGTTGGATCACCTGCTGCACTAGCTGCGCGTTGCCCTCTGTGGTTGCCGTACGCGGTCGCCCTACCTTTCCAGCACGTTCATCCGTCACGTTCCCAGTCCGTTGAAATTTTTCAAACAGATCCTTTATTGTATCGCTTTTCGATCCTTTGGTTACATTAAACCTCCGTTGAAAACTTCGTCTTGTTGCAACAACACTGTGTTCTAGGCGGTGGAATTCCAACATCAGAAAAATCCTCTGCTCTGAGGAATAAACCATGTTGTCTACAGCACACTTGCACGTTGTGAACAGCACACGCTTACAGCAGAAAGACGACGTACAGAATGGCGCACCCACAGACTTCGTTGTCTTCTATATCTTTCACATCACTTGCAGCGCCATCTGTTGTTGAAAATTGTAACTACTGTAATTTAGAAAGTTTGTCCGCCTGAAAATGTACTGTTGTCCCAAGCATATTGCAACAAACGGTGTATTTCTATCGCTGCTCGTTTAGTTTTTATTGCCGTTTCAAACATACCGGTCATTTTTGAAACACCCTGTATATTGTATGTGTTCTGGCTCGCGCCCTTGAATGAACAAGTGCTGAATAAACCTTCGTTAAGTGAAGTTAGTCATTCATATAATTACACCTTCTTCTATGTGACGTTATTCTGGTAGAGACGCTGGGTATTGGAAATTGTGATAGCTCACATTATAGATGACACTGTGGCTCCCATCAGGCCACGACAGAGCCACCGTTTACGTGTCGAGAAACCCGACTTCGAGCCATATTCAACAGATCGCAATCTATCGGAGACAGAAGAAGAAGAGGACGTTACGATGACAGCAACTGTGTGCCACCACATGAGACATCCTTCCGGGTTCTCAGATGACGATGACCAAGATCCAAACAAGTGGCTGAAGGTATATGAGCGTAAAGCCAAATTTAACAAATGGGATGACACCGTGTGTTTGGCTAACGTATTTTTCTACTTGGAGGACAGTGCTAAGCAATGATATGAGAACAACGAGGAGTAGTTCACAAGCTGGGAAATAATCCAGGAGGAACTGCGCAAGTGTTTTGGCGACACACAACGACAGAAGTGCAATGCTGAAGATAAATTAAAGTGCAGGGCACAGGGTCCAGGAGAAACTACAGCATCCTACATTCAAGACGTCTTGGAGCTGTCTAAAATAGTGGATCCTAGAATGAAGAAGGAAGATAAGGTTGCACATGTCATGAAGAGTGTTGCTGAGGACATGTATCCTAAAGGAGGTTTCGACAGCAGGTGACTTCGTAAAAATGGTGCCAATATATCGAGACAATGCATCAAAAAGAATTACACGCAAGATGTTTGAACGGCTTCCAAACGTCGTATCGATGTCTGTGATGGAGGAAGCAACTGATTTCACAAGTGTTCTTCGTCAGTTACTGAGAGAGGAAGTTCAGAAGGCACTTGGATTGCACGGCGAACAAATAACCGAGACGCTTCAAGAGGTCATAAGGGAGCAAGTGGAACAGACATTGAACCCAATCTCTCTTCCTTCATTTCCCTTTAAAACGGTTAAAAAGTCGAGACCTGAGAGTTAAGTTCCTACAATGCCGCATGAGGAACCTGTTTGGGCACCAAGGAAGACTGGCGCCTAGAGGACCCAGGATAACCAACCAGTATGTTTCCACTGTGGACGACCGGGACATGTGGTGCACTATTGTCGAGAAAGGCGGCCGATATTTGATGACGCCCGCGCCAGAAAACGGCAGACCGATCTTAGCCGACGTCAACTCCGGGACGACGAAGATAAACAAGAAGATGTGGGTGCAGGACGATGTAGGTTACCATCGCCACAAGCTAGCCGCTGGAGAGGACGCTCCCCAACACGCCGATCAAGGTCTCCATCGCCGTTTAGAAGCTCCAGCCGATCACCTAGCCACCCCAGCCTGGAAAACTAAAGGGTGCGACCTTCCTTGGAGGTGAGGCTGCCGAAGAGAAAAATCCTCCGCCGCCGATCACTACAAAAATGATAGGAAACTACTTCGATATCTTCATCGTTGGCCGACCAGCCCAAGCTCTTGTGTACTCTGGAGCATCATATTCAGTCATTTCGGAGGAGTACCGTCGCCAGTTGCAGAAAACCGTATCCGTCGACAACAAAACATCTCTGCTGAAGGTGGCTAATGGGAAATATGTAGAACCTACAGGAGGATGTACCATTAGTGTGGGTATATTCGTCGTCTTACAAGAGTGAAGTCATGACATCATTCTAGGATGGGACTTTTTGAAAGCTTCTCAGGCAATTATAGATTAAGGTCGCTCAAAGATTATGCTAGACGAGATGACTGTGGACAGGAAGATGCATATCCGAGTGTGTGGAGACTATGTGTGCTAGATGAAGTGATCATTCCTGCAGTCAGCGCTAGAAAGGTAACTGTCACGTGTCATGCCATGCATCAACCCATGGATTTTCTAGTGGATGTGAGAGAAGCATACAACTGAAGAATAACTTGGTCATCCCAGCCTCTGTCGTCTCGTTTAAGAACGGATTCGTTGAATTGTGGATAGTTAACTGTCGCCGAGAACCTCAGATCTTTCCAAGACGCATGTGCGCAGCAAACGCTGAGCTGTTAATTGAAGAACAGCTGAGCGTCATAGAAACCTCCCATGCCGAGTCTGTGGGCGAAATTAGTGCCACCACTACGAGACAAGATCTTCTAGCTCGACTATCACCAGATCTCACTAAGGAACAACAGAAGAAGCTACTTGCCATTCTTACAGAGTTCTCTGAATAGTTCAATCCACAGATGAAGAGCATATTAGACAAATCGACGGTGAGGCACTGGATTAGCACTGGAGACCATCAACCAATAAGCCAGAGAGCATACCCTGTGCCAGCAACAGAACGTCGAATAATTCGTGACGAGGTAGAGAAAATAACGAAGAATGACATCATTTAGCCTTTGCACGGCCCATGGTCGTCACCATTGATCCTCGTCAGGAAGAAGGATGGTAGCTGGCACATTTGTGTTGATCATAGGAAGCTTAATAAGATAACTGAAAAGGACGTTTATCCTCTTCCACGAATTGACGACACACTAGATTGTCTAAGGGGGGCTAAGTTTTTCTGAGCTATGGACGTGTACTCGGGATACTGGCAAATCGAAGTAGATGAGGCTGATCGTGAGAAAACTGCATTCATCACCCCTGAGAGCCTGTATGAGTTTAAGGTAATGCCGTTTGGTTTGTGTAATGCACCAGCAACATTTGAACGAATATTCTAAGGCGCCTGAAGTAACGATGTTTCTTTGTAATTTAGATGGCATTATAGTGTTCTCAGAGACATTTGATGAACATATAAAAAGATTGAGGGCCATTCTTAAGTGTCTCCAATAAGGCGGACTGAAACTTCTAAGAAAGTGTCTCTCTGGAGCAAAAGAAATCAAAATACTTGGACACCTTATGTTGAACGAAGGTGTGCGGCCAGACCCAGAGAAGGTGAGATCCATAAAGGAATTTCCTATTCCTAAAAATATTATAGATGTGATAAACTTACTCGGATTATGTTCTTGTTACCGTCGGTTTATCAAAGACTTTTGTATCAAAGCCAGGCCACTCCAAGAGTTGTTATAAGCTGATGCTAAATTTATCTGGGGTGGTACTCAACAAGATTCTTTTGATGTACTGCGAAAAGCTCTGGCGACTGATCCTGTATCTGGTCTGTATGATGAGCGAGCACTTACAGAACTACACACAGATGCCAGCGGGTACGAGATCGGTGTTGTTCTGGTGCAAATTTCGGTTGGAAAAGAGAAAGTTATAGCCTATGCTTGGAGGACACTTACAAAAGCCGAGAGAAACTACTCAACTACAGAAAGAGAATGTCTTGATGTGATCTGGGCCATGTGAAAATTTCGACAGTATCTTTATGGAAGGCCATTCACAGTTTTTACAGACCATCATTCACTTCATTGGTTGACAGGTCTTAAGGATCCAACAGGACGACTCGTCAGGTGGGCACTACGTCTTCAAGAGTATGACATTACCATAGTGTACAAAAGTGGAAGAAAACACCAAGATGCCGACTGTTTCTAAAGAAATCCTGTGCAAGACCATCAAGGTTTTGATGAAGATAGTGACTAGCTCGCTGCACTCCAGTATCTCTCTGCTCAGCAGAAGAAGGACGTCAAGTTATCTCAAATTATGCTTGCCTTAAATCGGTCAGAGCTTGTGAAAGGACAATTTAAGGTAGTTAATGGATTACTTTGCAAGAAAAAATTTGATCCGTTTGGAAAGAGGTGGCTACCAGTGATTCCTAAACACATGTGCTTAGATGTTCTAAAGAAATTCCACGACACACATGAGGACATACATTTAGGTTTTGTTAAGACATACGATAGAATCCGCAAGAGATTTTTCTGGCCAGTTTTATTTACGAGTGTCCGTCACTATGTGTCACACTGTTTAGAGTGCCAGAGGAGAATGGCAGTTCCTCAGAAACCACCTGGCCGACTCATACCAATTCCACCAGCCCAACGCCTTTCCAGCGTGTTGGGATTGACCTCCTCGGACGATTTCCAACGTCTGCTAGTGGCAATAGATGGATTATTGTTTGCACTGATTATCTGCTATTACAAAAGCAGTGAAAACAGCCGAAGCATCCGAGGTAACCAAATTAATCGTGGAAGACATTGTATTAAAACACGATGCCCCGAGGTCCTTAATTAAGGATCGAGGGAAAGTTTTCCAATCGAATCTTGTGACAGAGATAAATCGTTGGTGCAGCAATATTCATCACATGACGATTGCCTACCATCCGCAAACTATCGGGCTTACTGGACGCCTTAATAAGACCTTGGCCGACATGCTTTCAATGTTCATCAATTTTGAGCATAGCAACTGGGATGAGGTGCTACCTTTCGTGACGTTTGCCTACAACACCGCCAAACAGGACGCCACAGGACTTACACCATTTATCCTGGTGCATGGGCGTGAGGCGACTACGACGATGGACACTGTGTTTCGGTTACATCCTGATGACATGGACGACAGCTACATCGACCAGGTGTTAACCAGAGCTGAGGAAGCTCGGCAGTTAGCTCGACTCCCCACGCTGCAGGCTCAAGAAAACAATCGCTGAAGGTATGACGCGAGCCACCGCACTGTTGTCTACCAGCCTGGTGACCTCGTCTGGATCTTCACTCCTGTTCGGAAGGTTGGTCTCTCTGAGAAGATCCTCAGGAGCTGTTTGGACCCTAAAAGGTTGTAGGACAGTTGTCTGATGTTACTTATGAAGTTGAAGATTTCGACCCCGACACAAGACGAAGAAAGATCAGAGATACGGTCTACATCCTTCGAATGAAGCCCTATAAGGATCCTGCAACCCAAGGTAAATTCGAAGATCCAGGGACAGGCAACAAGCGGAAAGGTGACGAAGAGCGTAACGGCAAAAGAAGTTCTAAGAAGATTACCACCAGGGCGAGAATCAGTCATCAGGTGTCGGAGTATGCAGGACCGATGACTCGTTCCCGGACTAGGAAGACGTAACACCGAGACGCTGTTCACTTAAGGAGGGAGCAATGTCGCAGAAGAAGCTGAATAGCACCGTAGTGTAGTGGTTATGTTACTAAACTGTAGCATGGAGGATCTTGATTTAAAAACTCATCTGGACTGTACAACTTTAATTTCTATGTTCGTTTCGAGTACATTCTAGAAGTATCCACAAATGTCAAGAATCATTGTACTGGAATGTTCTGTAGCTGTATATGGACTGTATGTGTTCTGGCCGGAGGCTGTTCACTCCGCGCTCTTGTATGTTCAAGTGCTGAATAAACCTTCGTTAAGTGAAGTTAGTCATTCATCTAATTATACCTTCTTCTACGTGACAATATTCTTCCAATACCAGGATCCAAACTGCCTCATTTGTTATGAAAAACTACTACACTAACATCAGTTAGCGTCATGATTTATAAAGACGGGAGACCTTTATAATTCATTAAAGAAAGAGAAAGATTAATTGTGTCGTGAGGAGTAGGAAGAACGCTTAAGGTAGGGTGACGAGCCCTCCCGTGTTCGATTACAGAATGACGGTTCATTATCAAATACATATAGATAGCGACATTTTCTCCCCGCTTTATTGAAACGTTGCTGCACTCATCAAACCGGACAAAATGTCTGGTGAGAAACATGTGCAGTGATGGATAAAAACGATTCCCACATAAAATCACTCGAATAGAAAGCTTGTGACAGACTGGGGCAGTTGTAAGAACTTTAAAACAGGTTAGTAGGAAAATGAAGCAGAATCTAAATGAAGCCAGTCGAATTACTTGATTTACGCGTAAGCTCTCAAAATTAGAGAAATCCATAAAGTTAAGCAAACGTCCCTTGTTTTACTGTACACATGCTGAATAAGGTTTTCCTCTCAAAAATGATTTAGGGTGTTACATTTGCAGCTGGTATTCAGTATAGTGTATAGAATGAGCAACAGATAATCGATCGCAAGTTGAATGATACAGACTCAAAATTACCGCTTGCGGCATTCATTACTAGATAGAGTTTTCGGTTCCCTCGATTTGAAAGTAATCGTATACGGAGTACTAATTCATATTCGAAGAGTTCGAGGAAGAAGTACGTGGCGGATCTTTTGAAGAAACCGACTCAGCGTTCGCTTAAAGTCATTCAGGAAAATGAAGGAGTAATAGTGAAGATTGTGGACATGAAAACTAAGCTAGCCTGGAAGGACTGTTTTAACTGCTGCTCTACATCATTCGATGCATTCTGGAATGACACAGAAAATAGAGCAGGTAACAGCCATACTATTCTCCACCATGAATGACTTGTGTGTCACGAATATGGATGTATGAGGACGTGCTGAAAAGTAATTCTTCGCAACTTTTCATGTGAAAACTCCAAAAGCCCTTTAAATCAAACAAACTTTATTAACATTCTACGTCTTCATTCTTCATGTCTTCATATTTATTTCTCAGCATAGTCACCCTACGACAAACACATTTCTCCCACCGAGAAACCAATTTGTTGATACCGTCACTGTGGAATGTTTGTTGACAGAGTGAGAAACTCCTCTCTGCTATCACCGCTTTTAATTTTTCTGCGGTTAGAAACACGATTCAGTACGCTGTTTCTCACGCACTGACATACTTAGTTACGTTACGCTCCGCCATACTTTAATTCAGATTCCTCTAACGGCAGAGGAAAGCCGACCGTGAGAATTGCATGATACGTCATACCACAACCGACATTGAGAACAGACTAAAACATTCGGAGGCATCACTTTTAGCACGAGGCACACGCTGAATTTCCTGTGATAGTTAACCGAGATAGCTTTCTTTAGTGCACTCTCGAGCTACTAGTCTCGTGGAGAAAATGTATAGCGCCGGTAGTTCTCATAACTAAAGGCATGTTTACGTTGGAGCAACAACAAACGAATGACCGGGTCTTGTGTAATGTCCTTAGGTTAGTTAGGTTTAAGTAGTTCTAAGTTCTAGGGGACTGATGATCATAGTTGTTAAGTCCCATAGTGCTCAGAGCCATTTGAACCATTTGAACAACAAACGACAATAGCGATGCTAGAAGTAACGTAGCGGCGAAAAGCGTACATGGCATTGCCGTAGCAGTGTTTATGTCGGAGCAGCGCTATGGGCTACATTTAGAAGCTGATCAGTCGTAAGAGCATTGATAACCAGTGCTTTAAGTTTTTTCGCTAGTGCCGAAAATCTATGCCGGACGTTTTACTGCTGATGTATCTGAGAGGCTTGCATCGCTGGAACGGAAAGGGGATAACCATCATAATTATATTCGTTGTAGATAAGTATTGAACGGCAGGAACAGTTTGACTGAAAGCAACATGTGTGCGAAAAAGTTTTCTTTTTCACAATAATAACTGTAATAAATAACATTAGACTGCGACAAAGATAAGTTGCGAAGAGGTCACAAACATTTACAGCCTGTTAATTTGGCACAAGAAATGTATTCTTAGCTACGAATACATTGGGACTACAGTAGTGCAATTTATTGCCGACATATGAAAATTTGTGAAATTCCTGCCTTGCGTGAGCAGTCACTTTACCACTTCAGATATCTGATCGTGCTTCCAGAACCGACCCAAACCCCTATATGTCACCCTATGTCCACATTCTGCGCTTCCACAATCACTGGATTCCCGCACAGGAGGTGAGTTACTTATTATTGTGGTAGCCTTTGCCGAGGCACGTAAATACTATTTTCAGTGTCTAACCATCTACTAGACAATGTCCTCCAACTGGTTTCCCAGTTGAAAGTAGAATGAGTGATACGTTTACATGTTTAAGTTGTTTTCACTGTAGGACAATGTTACACATTTTCTCCACCACATATTTAATTCTGCAGTGAGAAATGTTATTTCACAGTGTCGTCAGTCACATCTAAATAATTTTTTTCTCTTGTGGCCAATATTCTTCATACAACACGTTATGGCAAACACAAATTCATCAAATCTTCTTGATCATGACAACCTAATTTGATATTTTTTTTTGTCGCACATAACTGATGCCTTCCGTTAATTACATTATTATTTATCTAATTACATTTGGCATCAACCATTTCCAGTAACACAATCGAACATTATGTTTGTAGGATCTGAACATAGAGCCGTAACGGGAAGGGCAAATAGTTCGAACTTGTTTTCCGTCTACATTTCCCAAGCAATGTGGAAAATTTCAGTGCTGCAATCATCTGTTATTTTTCTGAAACTGTTGACGCCTGAATTTTCACTTTTGACAATCTGACGACCTTACCATTTATCTCTTTTGTAATACAGTGTGGAATAAATGGATAAGGTTACGTGAGAAATTTAGGACTACCTTGGCTTCTAGTCCCAAGGCAAAGCAAACGCACTGGTCAACACTCCACTCGATGCTGTCGCTGAAACTCCATTATGAATGCCTTATACAAAGGCGACAGCCACACTTTGTTTGAGTCGCTGCTCTCGTGGACGCTCTTACCTTTATTACAGCTCGAACATACCCGGACGCTAGGAAAACCATCTGGCTCTACAAAGGACGAGGTTAAATGAAATCGCAACTATGAACTTGTTTTTCCAGCGTTGTTTATTGTCTTGGTGTACAGAGTGGATCTACTTGCTCATCTGCAGCGAACTCAGCGCCCACCGTGGACTGAGTTCTCGTTGATCCAGTCGATGTAGGTGGTGACGCGCGCGTAGGCTCCTGGGTACCCAAGTGAACAGCCGTAGTCAGACCCAAAAGACACCACGCCCACTTGCGTGATTACGCCGTCTTCCTCTAGTACTACCAGAGGGCCGCCGCTGTCGCCCTAAGGCACACAGAAAACATTATGTCGCCTGCCTTACACAAATACAGATGTTACATAAATGTCACAAGTAGTGGAACTGTGAAAAGGTCACGTTTACAAATGAAGTCTCCCAACTCGAGTGGGTAATACCAAATACAAAGTTATTTTAAAATGCGGGAATGTGACTGGTGTGTAACTCATGAATGTAATTTACATTTAAAGCTCTGAATTTGTGTTCGATCGATGTTTGAATTTTAACGAATCTAAATATTGCAGTGTGATGGTCAGACCTCTGATTGGAGAGGATAAATCTAACATACGGCTATTAGTACAGAAGACGACTTCATGAGAACTCTGAGGCGTGCAGAACACAGACAAATATCTGTGGATAGAGTACCTCTCAAGTACCTTCTCACACTATAGGCGCTCGAATGGGCACTGCTTATGACGCAGCAAACGTCAGTACGTGAGTGCTACTCGTTGAAGTCGCAGCTGCTGTCGACGCTGCCCGGGAAGGGCAAAAAACTACTGACTACTTCGGAAATCTGAGAAGTGCGGTCTAGGGCGCTACAGTCATGGACTGTACGGCTGGTCCCGGCGGAGGTTCGAGTCCTCCCTCGGTCATGGGTGTGTGTGTTTGTCCTTAGGATAATTTAGGTTAAGTAGTATGTAAGCTTAGGGACTGATGACCTTAGCTGTTTAAGACCCATAAGATTTCACACACATTTGAACATTTGTTCACTGGTTTGCCTGTCTCCAGGCGCAAACTAATGCAATGCGGCGATACCAGCGAGGTAACTTATCTCCATTAGCGGTCGCACCCGCTTTCTACAACAACATACGAAACACCAGATGCTCTATCCACTGATATGTGTCCGTTTTCTAATGTCTCGTATTCTTCATGCAGTCGTCTTCTGAAGCCCCAGAGGTACTTATAATAACCCTGCATACTTCTACAACGAACATACGAGGAGTTTTGCTCATTGGTAGAAGTATGTCAAGAGTTCTGCGTGGTAGTATTTCCAAAATATTTAAGCACAGTGCTACTCTCCCCAGATTAGATTTTCGTGTTACAGCTGCAGATGTGATAATGAGATATGTTATATCTACATCTACATCTACATAGATACCCCGCAAGCCACCGTACGGCGCGTCGCGAAGGGTACCCTGTACCACTACTTGTCATTTCTTTTCCTGTTCCACTCGCAAATAGACCGAGGGAAAAACGACTGTCTGTATGCCTCCGTATGAGCCCTAATTTCTCGTATCTTATCTTCGTGGTCCTTATGCGCAATGTATGTTGGTGGCAGTAGAATCGTTCGGCAGTCAGCTTCAAATCAATTCTCTAAATTTTCTCAATAGTGTTCTGCGAAAAGAATCTCGCCTTCCCTTCAGGGATTTCCATTTGAGTTCCTGAAGCATTTCCGTACCACTTACGTGTTGTTTGAACCCACCAGTAAGAAATATAGCAGTCCGCCTCTGAATTGCTTCGGTTTCTTTCTTCAATCCGTCCTGGTACGGGTCCCTAACATTCGGGATTCCCTCCGGACCTGGTGATTTATTTGCTTTAAAATCTTTCAGTTGCTTCTCTACACCAGGGATGCTTATTACTATGTCGTCCATACGGGAGTCTGTCCTATGGTCAAATGGCGGTATGTTTGTACGATACTCCTTTGTGAACGATTTCTTGAACATGAAATGTAAAACTTCGGCTTTCGTTTTGCTGTCTTCAACTGCTACACCAGACTGGTCAACAAGGAACAGAATGGAAGCCTTAGAGCCGCTTAGCGATTTTACGTAAGACCAGAATTTTCTCGGGTTCTCTGCCAGATCTTTTTGTGGGGTGTGACTGTGGTAGATGTTGTATGATTCGCGCATAGATCTTTTCTACTAACCTTCGCTTTTCGTCATTTCTGCGCTCCCCACTGATACGTCCTATTTCTTGAACTGTGCTTCTATAGATTGTTGCAAAACGATTCACTACTGTAACTGAAGATCTTAACACAGATACACAAGGAGACTGGACAGCTATATTTACTGATAACGGCTGCCGCACGAGCATTTTGTTCAAATTGCCTTAAGATATGCATTCACCATGAAAATGTGGTTTGATCGATGCCTTGAACGAAGATAAAGAGTGACAATATATGCATTCCAAGTCTTGTTAGAAAATAGTTGATGTCGCACTTGAGAGTAAGATGTAATTTCGTTTAATCCACCTTATAATCATGAAGGGAATGCCATAATATATGTCATATTGCTTCTCACTTTTTTTGTCTCCAAATGATGAAATGCCTTAGAGGTTCAGACGTCAAGAGAAGACAGAGGAAGTCCCACACAGGGGTAGTTTAATTACACGTTCATAGCTAGGGTACATAGGCTCAGTTGAGCTCCGTCGTCTGTATCCTAGTATGTCAGGTTATATAGCATCTGTAACGGTAACTTTACGGTACATTGCAGCGCATTTAAACTGTGTGCTGGACCCCTAGATGAACCGCCCTCACTCTCCTTGTGTATCTGTGTATCTGTCTTAAAATCTTCTGTCACGGTGCTTACTTTTTGGTAGTGAACCTCACGCCGACGGTCTCGCTTTTATCTGTTTCAATCAACTTTGATGCTTTTCTTATGGTATTTGATATTGCTGAAAAGTGTAGCCGCACAGTCCAAGCAATAGGGCATAATTATCTCATGTCTCACTATCGCACCCACAGCTGTTAACACCGATCAACCAATACAAGTCTTAAATAATAAGATATCGCACAGTTGATATTTTATGTGATGTTTCCAAGGCGCTTGATTGTGTAGATCATTTTACTCTCTTAGAAAGGTCGAGTTTTAAGGAACTGATAGCTTTACAGCCGAATTAGAACTTTTTGCAAACGACACTTGTGTTATAATTAAATTCTTCCCGAGACATTTAAGTCTCATATTTATCTACCATAATGACAGAAGCTGAAGAAATGAATTAAAACTTCTGCCGCGGCTGGGGCTCGAATCCGCAGAAACGCTGACCCTTAACACTACCGCAACTGTTTGGTTAATAGTCCTGTGCAAACGACTCAAGTCGAAATCCATAACCAACAGTCACCTCAATTCATATCTTCAGCTTATTTTCCCCCAAAATTGTCACTGTTGCCAGGGCTCTCCGGCGCTGGAATAGCATCCCAGCGTTGAACGTGCCTCACTACAGGTGATCTTATACACGACTTTCCCATTGCGTCCAATGCTGGAGTGTTATTCCAATGCCGGGGAGCCCTGGCAAAAGTGAAGATTTAGTGGGAAAATAAGCTGAAGATATGAAGTTTGTGTTGGGGAGGGCTTTCTACTGGGGGTAGTTCGTGCAGAACTATTGACCATGTAGTTACTATAGTGTAACGGTCAGCGGTGGTGTAATGGTCAGCATTTCTATCTACTAAGTATGGAGACGCAGGTTCGACTCCTGGCCGTAATACAAATTTTACTTAATTTCTCTTCAGCTTCTACCATTATCGTAGATACTAGCGTTGCTTAAACAAATTTCGCATTCCAGCCGGTCGTCGTACAATACATTCCACGATATTTCAGCTGGGTGCCTGCGAGTCATCCCCAGGTGAGCCATCGAAGACTGATGGAGAAGTCCTCCCTTCAGCAATATACAGTATAGAGCACCGCGAGTTTACTCGCATGTGTCAAAATCATGTTGACGGACTACATAACCCGACGGGAGCGCTCTCGCTGGTGGAACTACAGAACTCAGCAATCCTCTCCGTTGCCATTCTGACGTCTTCTACGGTAGCAGACTTTCTGGGAGGAGTGAAGAACGATTTGTTATTGCAGAAGGCCGGAATCAACAAAATATCAACGTGGTATGGCTTACGTAGATTAGGCCATAGGCACCGTGAAAGAACGCTCCGCTGAACATCAACTCTGCTGTCGCTGTTTCTAACCAAGCAAGTCCGCTATTGCTGAAGATTGTATTTCCACTGGACATTCAGTGGAGTAAATACAGTGATGCTGACCACAGTAACATCTTTTTGGGACTCGATTATTAAAGAACCCGTGATAGCAGCTGCCAGTTGGACAGCGCATGGAACCCTGTCACCTGCAAGATCTGCTCTAATCGAAGACGACAGAGTGCGGCGACGGCCACGGCGCTCGGTTTGTCTGTTAGTTTGATTTGACGCATGCGTGGAACTCTCACAATGCGCTATACTGAACGAGGGCGTGATGAAAAGTAATGCTTTCGAATTTTGTATGAGGAAATCCTTAAAGCTTTTAAAATAAAACTAACTTAATTAACGTTCTACATCTTTATTTTTCTTGTCTGCGTATTAAATTCTCAATACAGCCATCCGGCTGACGAACAAAATTTCTCCTACGAGAGACCAGTTTGTTGATACTGTAGGATGTTTGACTTCGTTGACGGAGTCATAATCTCACCTCTGCTTGCATCAGTTGATCACTATCAAAGTGAAGTTCTCGAAGGTGTTCTTTAAGCTTTGGAACCAAATGGAAATCGGGTGCGGTCAGGTCTGAGCTATATGGACGATGATCGATGAAAGTGAACACAAAGCGTCGGATTGTTGCAGTGCTCGTGTGTGGTCTTCATTGCAATGCTGAATGAGATAGTGTTCCATGTCTGAACGAACTCTTCGAATTCGAAACTTGATTACAGCATGCTGTTTCTCACGCACCGACATAATTACATCACACACCGCCAATGTTACACGCTAAGATTCGGACGGAGCAAGGAGGACATCAATAGCTGACTAGCAACGGCAAAAAGGGCATTCCTGACCAAGAGAAGTACACTAATATCAAATATAGGCCTTAATTTGAGCTTCCGTGGTACTAGAGGGAGCTGTACAAGGCAAACACTATAGAGGAAGACAGAGATTGGAATACATCCAGCAAATAATTGAGGACGTAGGTTGCAAGTGCTACTTTGAGATGAAGAAGTTAACACAAGAGAGGATTTCGTGGCGGGCCGCATCAAACCAGTCAGAAGAGTGATGTAAAATAAATAAATAAATAAATAAAAAGATTCGGAGCCATCTAGCGGCAGAGGGTTGCAGCTTGCGCCAGCAAAGAGGAAAGTCGAGCTAGTAATGTGAATGAAATATAACACCTCAAACGATATTGAGAACAGAATAAAAAATTCGGAGGCATAACTTTTCAGCACGCCCTCGTACGTTGGTGGATGAAGGACGTCGTCGTTGGTCTTCGATGGCTCACCCGAAGATGACTGGCAGTTGAAATATCGTTGAATGTACATTACGACGACCGGTTGCAATTCCCAATATTTGTTTGAACTTTTAATTCTCCGACATAATTTTAAAATTCACACCATGTTATAGTTCTGGGTGGAGATTTTAATTTGCCGGATATAGACTGGGAGACTCAGACGTTCGTAACGGGTGGCAGGGACAAAGAATCCAGTGAAATTTTTTTAAGTGCTTTATCTGAAAACTACCTTGAGCAGTTAAACAGAGAACCGACTCGTGGCGATAACATATTAGACCTTCTGGTGACAAACAGACCCGAACTATTTGAAAAAGTTAACGCAGAACAGGGAATCAGCGATCATAAAGCGGTTACGGCATCGATGATTTCAGCCGTAAATAGGAATATTAAAAAGGGAAGGAAGATTTTTCTGTTTAGAAAAAGTGACAAAAAGCAGATTTCAGAGTACCTGTTGGCTCAACACAAAAGTTTTGTCTCAAGTACTGATAGTGTTGAGGATCAGTGGACAAAGTTCAAAACCATCGTACAATATGCGTTAGATGAGTATGTGCCAAGCAAGATCGTAAGAGATGGAAAAGAGCCACCGTGGTTCAACAACAGAGTTAGAAAACTGCTGCGGAAGCAAAGGGAACTTCACAGCAAACATAAACATAGCCAAAGCCTTGCAGACAAACAAAAATTACGCGAAGCGAAATGTAGTGTGAAGAGAGCTATGCGAGAGGCGTTCAATGAATTCGAAAGTAAAGTTCTATGTACTGACTTAGCAGGAAATCCTAAGAAATTTTGGTCTTATGTCAAAGCGGTAGGTGGATCAAAACAAAATGTCCAGACACTCTGTGACCAAAATGGTACTGAAACAGAGGATGACAGACTAAAGGCCAAAATACTAAATGTCTTTCTCCAAAGCTGTTTCACAGAGGAAGATTGCATTGTAGTTCCTTCTCTAGATTGTCGCACAGATGACAAAATGGTAGATATCGAAATAGACGACAGAGGGATAGAGAAACAATTAAAATCGCTCAAAAGAGGAAAGGCCTCTGGACCTGATGGGATACCAGTTCAATTTTACACAGAGTACGCGAAGGAACTTGCCCCCCTTCTTGCAGCGGTGTACCGTAGGTCTCTAGAAGAGCGTAGCATTCCAAAGGATTGGAAAAGGGCACAGGTCATCCCCGTTTTCAAGAAGGGACGTCGAACAGATGTGCAGAACTATAGACCTATATCTCTAACGTCTATCAGTTGTAGAATTTTGGAACACGTATTGTGTTCGAGTATAATGACTTTTCTGGAGACTAGAAATCTACTCTGTAGGAATCAGCATGGGTTTCGAAAAAGACGGTCATGTGAAACCCAGCTCGCGCTATTCGTCCACGAGACTCAGAGGGCCATAGACACGGGTTCACAGGTAGATGCCGTGTTTCTTGACTTCCGCAAGGCGTTCGATACAGTTCCCCACAGTCGTTTATTGAACAAAGTAAGAGCATATGGACTATCAGACCAATTGTGTGATTGGATTGAGGAGTTCCTAGATAACAGGACGCAGCATGTTATTCTCAATGGAGAGAAGTCTTCCGAAGTAAGAGTAATTTCAGGTGTGCCGCAGGGGAGTGTCATAGGACCGTTGCTATTTACAATATACATAAATGACCTAGTGGATGACATCGGAAGTTCACTGAGGCTTTTTGCAGATGATGCTGTTGTGTATCGAGAGGTTGTAACAATGGAAAATTGTACTGAAATGCAGGAGGATCTGCAGCGAATTGACGCATGGTGCAGGGAATGGCAACTGAATCTCAATGTAGACAAGTGTAATGTGCTGCGAATACACAGAAAGATAGATCCTTTATCATTTAGCTACAAAATAGCAGGTCAGCAACTGGAAGCAGTTAATACCATAAATTATCTGGGAGTACGCATTAGGAGTGATTTAAAATGGAATGATCATATAATGTTGATTGTCGGTGAAGCAGATGCCAGACTGAGATTCATTGGAAGAATCCTAAGGAAATGCAATCCGAAAACAAAGGAAGTAGGTTACAGTACGCTTGTTCGCCCACTGCTTGAATACTGCTCAGCAGTGTGGGATCCGTACCAGATAGGGTTGATACAAGACATAGAGAAGATCCAACGGAGAGCAGCGCGCTTAGTTACAGGATCATTTAGTAATGGCGAAAGCGTTACGGAGATGATAGATAAACTCCAGTGGAAGACTCTGCAGGAGAGACGCTCAGTAGCTCGGCACGGGCTTTTGTCAAAGTTTCGAGAACATACCTTCACCGAAGAGTCAAGCAGTATATTGCTCCCTCCTACGTATATCTCGCGAAGAGACCATGAGGATAAAATCAGAGAGATTAGAGCCCACACAGAGGCATACCGACAATCCTTCTTTCCACGAACAATACGAGACTGGAATAGAAGGGAGAACCGATAGAGGTACTCAAGGTACCCTCCGCCACACACCGTCAGGTGGCTTGCGGAGTATGGATGTAGATGTAGATGTAGATATTAGCGCTATAAATAGTCCCATTAGCGAGAGAGTGACAGAAGAAATTTTAAATGATGTTTTGAAAAGAATGATTAAATGTTTCTCAGAACACGGACTCTCCTCACGTTTGGAAAAGACACGCTATATTCAGTTCTGTACAACAAATGGAGCCATACCAACAACTCATATAGCGCATGAGCAGGAGTCAATAAATGGGTAAAATGCTTCAAACATTGAATGCACATATTGATGAAAATTTGAAGTAAAAGAAGCATGTTACAGAGCTCCTCAAAGTGCAGCTACTTTTGATCTTTGTATAATTGCTGATCTTGGAAAGAAACGAGTTAAAACCTGTGATATATTTGGCGTACAACCACTCAATAATGTCTTACGGAATAATTATCTGGGGGGGGGGGGGGTGGGGTGGTTGGAAAGGAAGTACTGACAGCATAAAAGCGAGCAGTAAGAATAGTATGTGATCTTCAGCCCCGGCTGTCATCTGTGTCTCTTCAAGAGGTGTTTTAACTGTGCCGTTACTAAAATATATTCGCTAGTGAAATTCCCTATAAATAACCCATTACAATTTGAGAACAATAACCTACAGCATTAGTGGGAAAATGATATTTATTACCCATTATTAAAGCTGTTAGTTGCTCAGAAATTAGTTCAATATGCAGCAACAAAAACCTTTGATCATTAGTCGAATAACATAAAAGGTCTGTCCGATAGGCACTACTTCTCTTCCGCGTCCCAAATAATACAGGCGCTCTCCTGCTTGCCATGAAGAAAGCGTACAGCATAGAAAAGGCTTAGCCGGAATCTATGGGATTATTTCCACACTGAATCTTTCAAGCAGAGTGCATGCTGTTTCGCAAATTGAAACCTTGTGTGACGATTCCTTCCGGTGGTGGTGGTACGTTTCTGTGGAACCAAATTTCTGAGGTGATCGGTCCCTAGGCTTACACACTACTTAATCTAACCTAAACTAACTTACTCTAAGGACAACAGATACATCATTGCCCGAGAGAGGACTCGAACCTTCGACGGGGGGAGCCGCGCGAACCGTGGCAAGGCGCCTCCTTCTGGGACACCCTGTATATACAGCAACCTCGTGATTATTCAGGTGAGGGGTATTTGTGCATAGTTAGGCAATTTTTGAAAAGGTAATAAAAACGAAGGTTGTCGTTTTCTGTTATAACTTGAATGAACGTTTTCTTTCAGGCTGCAACATTAGGCATGAGATTCACGTTTTCCCACTGCAAGATATGCGGACCTATATCCCACCGCCGGTCATCCTTGAAATGTTTTACCGTTGTTTCCCGTATGTCAGACAAAACACGAAGACTCTACTGTTGCCACACTCCAGTGACCGATTTGCCTACCTTATTCCCTAGGAGCTAAGGTTCGATAACTTCCAACCGATTGTCTTCTGCTAATAATGCAAGCAGTGCAATGGGCTTTCATATATGATATGTAGCATGTTTTATAAATATTGATAAACGTCAGATTTTGATCAGATGTGTATTTTGGGTGATCTGTGCTCGGTTACAGTGCTCATATCCTTGTATGTTTCTCCGATCACTATGTACTCCATTCAAACGAAGCTATCGTTTTGATGCTTGTGGGCAGTCTGTGGTACAATTCTAGTAGCTATGCACAGAGAGCATCGGCAGAGGTTTGTATCAAACTTTGAAGGTCACATGAAGAAGTGCTTAGTCGAAATGAGTTTGTTCGAGGGTCATTCAAGTATAGGTTAGTTAGAATGTACTTCGATTCAGAACTTATATTAAAAAGATAACTACCACTCAAAATGGTTCAAATGGCTCTGAGCACTATGGGACTTAACATCTGAGGTCATCAGTCCCCTAGAACTTAGAACTACTTAAACCTAAGTAACCTAAGGACATCACACACATCCATGCCCGAGGCAGGATTCGAACCTGCGACCGTAGCGGTCGCACGGTTCCAGACTGAAGCGCCTAGAACCGCTCAGCCACAGCGGACGACTAACTACCACTTATTCCATTTCTTCTGGGGCAGATCTGTGAGGCGCGCTAGTGAGTGTCCGTCGTGTGAGCACTGTCACAGGTCTCTCAGTTCGACTCCTAGCCCGACACAAATGCGAACAACACGAGAGTAAAAGAATTTTGTCATCAAACATTTTCTCTCTTTATGTGTGTATTGTGCAAGACGAGTACGATGGTGCAACGTAGTAGCTACGTGTGATTATGCTGCAAGGGGATATAATCTGGAAAATGAGGTCTTACTATGCCTGCATTATGTTGCGTCTTCCATATAGACGATACTTACATTACAAGGACTTTCATTGGTGGCACCCCTTGTGCAAATGTGGTCGATGCTGACGGCTCCAGGAAAGGCCTCCTCACAGTCTTCATTGGGGATGACGACCAGGTCTACGTACATCAGCGTAGGGCTCACGGTTTGTGACTCTGAAACATCGTTCGTAGAACGTTTTAACATCTTGTGCAAGACGTGAATTACAACTAGTTTGTAATTCAGCAAACTTTCTTTGGTGCGTTTTCTTAACTGACCAGTTTAACTTTGGAAGGAATGTATTCGTAATTGCGAATGAGACCAGACTCCAGCTGCGCAGTCTACTGAGGGCAATGAAAATTTGTGCCGGACTGGGACTCGAACCCGGATTTGCCGCATAACGCGAGCGGTCGCCGCAGCCGCCTCTACCATCCGAGCACACTTCCCGGACTGACCCAAAACTTCCATATGTTGCCGTGTGTCTACGTCCAATATTCGCACAATTGCTGTGATTCCCACACAGGGATGGACTTAACGATTATTGTCGCGGCCTTGTCTTGGCATGAAATACTATATCAAAGTGTCTGTCTTTTTTACGATGTACTCCGCAATGTCCTTCAGAGATGCATGTCCACATTTCAAAAAAAGTTTTGCATCACCCCAGTTCCCAGAACTGCTGGAGATAGACGTTGAGTGTGGATATTGTATCACAGACACAGTCCCTTTGACTGTTCAGAGATGTCATTAAACCCGTACAAAGATGTAAACAACCAAGCACGAGCAGAGCCTACTAGACGGAGCGGATCCGATAGCCGATCAGTTCAAGTCATTCCACCAGGAAGGAGGTACACACCTCGTGTTGTCTGTAGTTCAACCATCCCTAGACGATAAATACCTCGGTTTGATCGTGTCGGCATTGTTACTTTGTGTCAGGAAGGGCTCTCAACAAGGGAACTGCCCAGGCGTCTCGGGGTGAACCAAAGCGATGTTGTTCGGACATGGAGGAGATATAGGGACACAGGATCTGTCGATGACATGCCTCGATCCGGTCGCCGAAGGGCTACTACTGCAGTGGATGACTTCTACCTACGGACTATGGGTCGGAGGAACCCTGACAGCAAGGCCACCATGTTGAATAATGCATTTCGTGCAGCCACAGGACGTTGTGTTACGACTCAAACTGTGCGCAATAGGCTGCATGATGCGGAACTTCACTCCCGACGTCCATGGCGATCTTTGCAACCACGACACCATGCAGCGCGGTACAGATGGGCCCAACAACAGCTGAATGGACCGCTCAGGATTGGCATCACGTTATCTTCACCGATGAGTGTCGCATATGCCTTCAACCAGACAATCATCGGAGACATGTTTGGAGACAACCCGGTCAGGCTGAACGCCTTAAACACACTGTACAGCGAGTGCAGCAAGGTGGAGGTTCCCTGCTGTTTTGGGGTGGCACTATGTACGCCGCTGGTGGTCATGAAAGGCGCCGTAGCGGCTCACGATACGTGAATGCCACACTCCGACCGATAGTGCAACCATATCGGCAGCATATTGGCGAGGTATTCGTCTTTATGGACGACAATCCGCGCACCCATCGTGCACATCTTGTGAGTGACTTCCTTCGGGATAACGAATCACTCGACTAGAGTGGCCAGCATATTCTCCAGACATGAACTCTGTCGAACATGCCTGCGATAGATTGAAAGGGCCATTTATGGACGACGTCATCCACCAACCACTCTGAGGAATCTGTCCGAATCGCCGTAGAGGAGTGGGACAATCTGGACCAACAGTGCCTTGATGAATTTTTGGATAGTATGCCACGACGAATATAGGCGTGCACCAATGCAAGAGGACGTGCTACTGGGTATTAGAGTTACCAGTGTGTACAGCAGTCTGGACCACCACCTTTGAATGTATCGCCGTATGGTGGTACAACATGCAATGTGTTGTTATCATGAGCAATAAAAAGGGCGGAAATGATGCTTATGTTGATCTCTATTCCAATTTTCTGTACAGGTTGCGGAACTCTCGGAACCGAGGTGATGCAAAACTTTTTCTGATGTGTGTATTTCCTGTATTTCACACAATTGTCCACCGCAGCAGGGGCTGTTCCTTCGGACGTGCATGCATGTCTGAAGGACATTGCAAAATAAATCGTAGAAGTTCAGGCACTGCAATCTAATATAGTAATTGTAAGTTTCACGTTTCAGTGAATCCCAGCTTTAAGGCTTTTGAGAACCTAAGACTGTCCAAGCACAACCATGTGCTTTTACTCCAAGTCTTGCAAATATCTACACTCCTGGAAATGGAAAAAAGAACACATTGACACCGGTGTGTCAGACCCACCATACTTGCTCCGGACACTGCGAGAGGGCTGTACAAGTAATGATCACACGCACGGCACAGCGGACACACCAGGAACCGCGGTGTTGGCCGTCGAATGGCGCTAGCTGCGCAGCATTTGTGCACCGCCGCCGTCAGTGTCAGCCAGTTTGCCGTGGCATACGGAGCTCCATCGCAGTCTTTAACACTGGTAGCATGCCGCGACAGCGTGGACGTGAACCGTATGTGCAGTTGACGGACTTTGAGCGAGGGCGTATAGTGGGCATGCGGGAGGCCGGGTGGACGTACCGCCGAATTGCTCAACACGTGGGGCGTGAGGTCTCCACAGTACATCGATGTTGTCGCCAGTGGTCGGTGGAAGGTGCACGTGCCCGTCGACCTGGGACCGGACCGCAGCGACGCACGGATGCACGCCAAGACCGTAGGATCCTACGCAGTGCCGTAGGGGACCGCACCGCCACTTCCCAGCAAATTAGGGACACTGTTGCTCCTGGGGTATCGGCGAGGACCATTCGCAACCGTCTCCATGAAGCTGGGCTACGGTCCCGCACACCGTTAGGCCGTCTTCCGCTCACGCCCCAACATCGTGCAGCCCGCCTCCAGTGGTGTCGCGACAGGCGTGAATGGAGGGACGAATGGAGACGTGTCGTCTTCAGCGATGAGAGTTGCTTCTGCCTTGGTGCCAATGATGGTCGTATGCGTGTTTGGCGCCGTGCAGGTGAGCGCCACAATCAGGACTGCATACGACCGAGGCACACAGGGCCAACACCCGGCATCATGGTGTGGGGAGCGATCTCCTACACTGGCCGTACACCACTGGTGATCGTCGAGGGGACACTGAATAGTGCACGGTACATCCAAACCGTCATCGAACCCATCGTTCTACCATTCCTAGACCGGCAAGGGAACTTGCTGTTCCAACAGGACAATGCACGTCCGCATGTATCCCATGCCACCCAACGTGCTCTAGAAGGTGTAAGTCAGCTACCCTGGCCAGCAAGATCTCCGGATCTGTCCCCCATTGAGCATGTTTGGGACTGGATGAAGCGTCGTCTCACGCGGTCTGCACGTCCAGCACGAACGCTGGTCCAACTGAGGCGCCAGGTGGAAATGGCATGGCAAGCCGTTCCACAGGACTACATCCAGCATCTCTACGATCGTCTCCATGGGAGAATAGCAGCCTGCATTGCTGCGAAAGGTGGATATACACTGTACTAGTGCCGACATTGTGCATGCTCTGTTGCCTGTGTCTATGTGCCTGTGGTTCTGTCAGTGTGATCATGTGATGTATCTGACCCCAGGAATGTGTCAATAAAGTTTCCCCTTCCTGGGACAATGAATTCACAGTGTTCTTATTTCAGTTTCCAGGAGTGTATATTTGTGGTTTGAAAGCAATTTCCATTGATTTACTGTGAACCATTGTTCATTTATTCCAGCAATAATCTTTGCGGCTTTATAGGCATTCTGAAGTGGATGACGAAATGCTAAAATATATATGACCTACGTTTGTTGTTATCGTCGAAGAAACATATTGATGATCTCATAAAACAGTTATCGTGTTACAGGATATGAGTTTATAACAGCTGGTTTATAGTACTTCAACTTGTTTCTAAGACCAGAAATATGTTTTTTCCACGTAGACAGTCAGATTTATTGTAACATTTCAGCATCTCCTTGAGAAAGGCTCTAAATGCGGAACATGACTGTGTGAAATAAATAAGCAGAAATTTACAGTTAAATGACGGAACATTTTTTAAGGAGATACGGAAAGAGAGAGAGAGAGAGAGAGAGAGAGAGAGAGAGAGAAGGAGAGAGAGAATTTCATGTTCGTTGTCCGTAGTACTTTAATTCAGCGATACATTTAGGGCAGTACTGCGGTTGACAAAAGAATTTTTGGAGGCACGGCACACAGCGTGACGTCCCCTCACTCCTTACCATCAGACACCTTGCCCCAGCCGCTAAGGGTTGCTGTCCAGTCATTGTAAGTCTTGTCCACCTGCGACGCCAGCCTCACAGTCTTGATTGTGTCTGTGAACAAATAGCGGAAGGTTCAAAAATGGTTCAAATGGCTCTGAGCACTATGGGACTCAACTTCTCAGGTCATCAGTCCCCTAGAACTTAAAAATACTTAAACCTAACTAACCTAAGGACACCACACACATCCATGCCCGAGGCAGGATTCGAACCTGCGACCGTAGCGGTCGCGCGGTTCCAGACTGTAGCGCCTAGAACCGATCGGCCACTCTGGCCGGCAACAGCGGAAGGTCTCGAGTGCGTAACATAGACTGATGCGACAGGTTCTACGCATGCTGTTACGTTCACCTGTAGCTAGAAATTAGAACCGTACTACGCGTCGTACTGTCAGCAGCAAATCTAAATAAGAAAAAACAGTAAAAAATATCGTCTAGTGCACAGTGGTTACTTGTAATTGAGAAACCATATCGATTAAATTAACCGAAATTATATGAACATAACAAGTTGAAACCACCAATAAATATTTGAATGACACCGTCTTCCCAGTTACTTCGTAGCTGCACAAATATTTTGAGCATTAATCAACGCGTCCACACTCAGACCTGTCATAGAATGAGTATGCTCTAATGAAAACCACTTTTAGTAAATTACAAATGAAGTCAGAAACACAATTCTAATACTGAACACATAAATAAAAATATACAGAATTAATCATTGTTACTCACAGATATAATGGTGGAAGCCTTTCTTAATGGTCGTTCACTGAAAACTGGAGGGATGCTTAAGTTAACTTCACAATAAACATAAAAGTGCCTAAAATGAAATGTAAATAAGAATACTGTTAATATTTGAAACCAGATTCTTCAGTTGCTACCTTCAGTTACGTTTCATCACTGTAGATAATAAAAATTCAGTATTTTTCAAGTGAATTTATTTTTCCATATGGAATATGTTTCGCTTATACATGCAAGGCATCTTCAGCGGTCTATAACACACAGAAAAGTACATAATTAACATGTTCTGATATGAAATGTGTAGTGATTCTTTGGTAGCTTATTTCAATTTAGCTTTTTCTGTTTACATCTGTATGAATGTGCTTTTTATTTACATTCATCTTTTGTTCTTTTTATGCAGCCATTTATTTCTCTGTATGTGCTAAATGAATAATGATACAGTTGGAAATAGAATTAGCTGGATTTAAATAAGCTGCCAAAGAGTCACTACGAATCTCCTATCAAAACAAGTATAATAATATAATTTTCTTTCTATTGTAGAGCACTGAAGATGTTTAGCACGTATAGGCAAAACATGTTTCGTACAAAAACATAAATTCTGTTGCAAAAGAGGGTATTTTTATTATCTATGTAGATAAAAGGTAATTAAATAAGAGTAGCTTTGTATGAGTCGCAGACCAGCGAAAAAATCGGTTCAATGAAGATATCAGTAACAAGTTTGAGTGCCATCTGTAACAGCCATCTTTCATGAGATTATTATTTGTAATAATTAATGGCATTTAAACTGATTCAGCACGTTGCTTTTCTGCCTTTTGCGTATCATATGGCCATGTCTTGGAGAAGGATTGCGCGGAGAATCAAGTATATTGTTTTTTATTTCCTTTCTTTGCGTATCAGCATCGTATATTGCCCATAACTTCAGTTAGCTTTGTGATTTATGTATGTGTGTTTAATTGGGAACGGATGTGTGACAGTAAGACCAGTCTAGCTTTCTTGGTTTTCTTCGTAGAACAACTATTGAATTAAATGAAATTGCATGGTTTCAAAGATCTTTTTGAGTCTCAGATGTCTACGATACATATATACAGACTAAAGTGACGAATGAAAATTTTTACCAAGGCCAGGATTCGCACCCGGGCCTCCTGCTTGTTGGGCAGAGGCGCTGACTCTGGCACGGCTTTGCACAATTGCACGGACTACCTAGCACGCCACCCTACTCACTTCCATTTTCCATTCACGCCTCTTCTAACTTGGTATTCCTCCTAAAGTAGATCAGCACTGCAAAGACTCTCCAACTCTATTGGCGTAGCACCTCAGCATCGAAGGACACGGGGTATCCTGCCTGAAACCCTGGCGTAGGTGCTTTAATCAAATGAAACAGTATGGTCCTAGAGACCTTTTCAAGTCTCAGACATCTATGATGCAGATTGAAGTGACGAATGGAAATTGTACCAAGGCTGGGATTCTAACCCGTGTCTCCTGCTCACTAGGGAGGTGCGCCAACCACTACGCCACCCTGGCACAGTGGCTTTGCACAACTGCACGGACTACCTTAGCATGTCTCCCTCCTCAATGCAAACTCCCATTCACGCCTCAGCCCACTTGGTATTAAAGCACTTGGTGCTAACGTAATAAAACTCAATCCCTGAACAGTCATTCTGAAGTGGCTATAGTCAGATTGCGGTGCGCATTACAGGTTAATCAATGGTACAAATTCGTTTAAATTCTCTTAATGGCTTAAGATGAGATTGCACTGAGTGGAACCTGTAATTAGAGAGGCACTGCCTGCTCAAGATAAGAAGCATGTCGACTTCATCAAGTCTATACGATATGGCAAAAAGAAGGACTGGTACTCCAAGGAAATTCAGTTACAGAATAAGTCAGTAATCAAACAGTAGGTAACATAATTACATTAAGTAAATAAAAAAAGAAAAGCAACTGGCATCTTTTAAGATACATCTGTTCCACTTAAAAATTAGTAAAATGCTACACTACTGGCCATTAAAATTGCTACACCACGAAGATGACGTGCTACAGACTCGAAATTTAACCAACAGGAATAAGATGCTGTGATATGCAAATGATTAGCTTTTCAGAGCATTCAGACAAGGTTGGCGCCCGTACAACGTGCTGACACGAGAAAAGTTTCCAACCGATTTTTCATACAGAAACAGCAGTTGACCGGCGTTGCCTGGTGAAACGTTGTTGTGATGCCTCGTGTAAGGAGGACAAATGCGTACCATCACGTTTCCGACTTTGATAAAGATCGGATTGTAGCCTATCGCGATTGCGGTTTAACGTATCGCGACATTGCTGCTCGCGTTGGTCGAGATCCAATGACTGTTAGCAGAATACGGAATCGGTGGGTTCAGGAGGGTAATACGGAACGCCGTGCTGGATCTCAACGGCCTCGTATAACTAGCAGTCGAGATCACAGGCATCTTATCCGCATGGCTGTAATGGATCGTGCAGCCACGTCTCAATCCCTGAGTCAACAGATGGAGACGTTTGCAAGACAACAACCATCTGCACGAACAGTTCGACGACGTTTGCAGCAGCATGGACTATCAGCTCGGAGACCGTGGCTGCGGTTACCCTTGACGCTGCATCACAGACAGGAGCGCCTTCGATGGTGTACTCAACGACGAACCTGAGTGCACGAATGGCAAAACGTCATTTTTTCGGATGAATCCAGGTTCTGTTTACAGCATCATGATGGTCGCATCCGTGTTTTGGCGACATCGCGGTGAACGCACATTGGAAGCGTGTATTCGTCATCGCCATACTGGCGTATCACCCGGCGTGACGGTATGGGGTGTCGTTGGTTACACGTCTCGGTCACCTCTTGTTCGCATTGACGGCACTTTGAACAGTGGACGTTACATTTCAGATGTGTTACGATCCGTGGCTTCATCCTTCATTCGATCCCTGAAAAACCCTACGTTTCAGCTGGATAATGCACGACCGCATGTTGCAGGTCCTGTACGGGCCTTTCTGGATACAGAAAATATTCGACTCCTGCCCTGGCCAGCACATTCTCCAGATCTCACACCAACTGGAAACGTCTGCTCAATGGTGGCCGAGCAATCGGCTCGTCACAATACGCCAGTCACTGCTCTTGATGAACTGTGGTATCGTGTTGAAGCTGCATGGGCAGCTGTACCTGTACACTGCATCCAAGCTCTGTTTAACTCAATGCCCAGGCGTATCAAGGCCGTTATTACGGCCAGAGGTGGTTGTTCTGGGTACTGATTTATCAGGATCTATGCACCGAAATTGCGTGAAAATGTAATCACATGTCAGTTCTAGTATAATATATTTGTCCAATGAATACCCGTTTACCATTTGCGTTTCTTCTTGGTGTAGCAATTTTAATGGCCAGTAGTGTATGCTGTCGTGGTGTTCGAGGCGATTATCTTTGTAATTGACGACGTTTTGTCTTACCAGTAAGCGTAACCATTTCCGAGAGGTGAACGACAGCGACGTCGTTGTCCGTGGTGCTGCCGTCCGTCCAGTAGTCCTGGTGGACGACTGCGTCCGTCGACGTCTGCGTCAGCGCTCCCTCTGGGTTTTCAGCGGACGACAATGTGCCCAGACTTATCGTGAAGGACGTTGTCCTATAGGCAGGAAACAATTACCGAAGAGGAAGAGCATTTCATACAGCGGAATAAAAAGAGAATTTTTTCTTCTGTTTCTTGTTTTACATCAGTTACACAGCACTAACGATGTTTGCTTTCGGAAATGAACAGGTCTAACAGAGAAGTTCTGAAAATGAGATGTAGATCAGTTGCCATGACAAACTGAATAATATGATGAAGGTAATGGGTAATACTAGTCTACAAAAGGTATGAATCTACTTGTAATGAAGACGAAGGCAAGTTTCTTTAAAAGCACAAACAGGAAGATGAATTAAAGAAACTAAAAGGCATGAACACAAAACGGAAAACGACCTACGCATTGATGGATAACACTTTTTTGGCCATTGTACTGAAGGATATAAACTATTATGCAGGTTTCGTTTTCAATAGGCAAATAATAAAATAGAGAAATTTGGGTGATAAACCACACTATCCAAGTTGAAATGCTGTTTTGTAACATTTTACTTGTGTACTGTAGAGGGATTCCTCACAGTAGTTCATTCCCTTCAGCTATACTATTGTATACTGCTGATATTGTACATATATTTGTTATTTTAAGTTTTTTTAAAATTTGATAGTCCTTTTCTTAATTTTAAGTTTTAACATTATGTATTGACTCGTTCCATGACCACTTTCCTTTGGCTCGCCTAGTCTTTCGGAACCTGATGAATAAAAATTAAAGTAAACTACTTAAGATGTAGAATAAGGAATGAATTGAGCACAAAACTGTGCAGCTTGTACAGTCTTAACCAATTCTGTTAATATCTTTTCAGCTTACTAGGGCATCACGTGCGAGTCTAGTGACTACCTTGTAAGACGAATAGTGGTTAACGAAATAAATTAATACTGTATAACATCCACAATTTTGTGTCTATCGCTCATAATTGAATCAGTGAGGTGGAATAGCGGTCATATCTCAGAAAACAAATTTTTCAGGAGACAAAAAACTGTTTTACTACACAATGGGCTTAAGTATGGTATCGTGGAGTTGCTATGTAACAGTAGGCTCCAGGATGACACAACACACCGTACTTAAGCCATCGACTGTGGTCAATTATCCAGTTTGAACGTACTGGAATGACGCTTTTTCCGAAATGATAATTACTGACGCAACAAGTGTTCTGTCTGCAGCAGAAGGATTGTGTTATGCAATTTTATATTACTCATATTTGTTGTAGCAATAAAAGAGTGTGTTATCAGCGCTTAGGTCTATTCATAATGTATGAAAAAAAAAACAACCACAATCAAAATATGGCAAAGTATGCAATGGGTGGTCTCCTTCGATCATCTTTATCCTGTCCATCTTTCGGTGGCCTCTGGCAGATGCTGTTATAAAATAGTTTCCGCTCGTCAAGCATGTAGTGTACGATTTTCTTTATATCATCTAGTTTTCTCTCTTTTTTTATTGGAACAGATCTAATCTATGCTTGTTAATATGGAAGACGTGCCTGACATCCTCCTTTGAGGTGTGGAAACTGGAAAGCAGTGAGACCATAAATGAAGTGGCTGTACGTATATATCTGAAACTTCAGTTTGTTTTACAATCATAAGAGCGCATGGAGATAACATCGATTTTGTACTGGTTAGGCCACCAGGCCTTAAGTCCAGACTATCGTCCGTTTCCACGTTTACGATGCGAAAGTTCTGGTTCTGAGGAGACGAACATATCAATGTTTCACACTCCTCACGATTCATCTCCAGACATAGCCCCTTCTCTGACTCAATACCAATCCAACGACCACTTATGTTGATGGGACATGACCCCTTCTTACACGAAACGACGCATACAGATATAAAGGTCAGTTATCTGTGGATAACACAGTTTGAAGAAAAGTGGACATGCCCCTTTTGGGTTTGGACATGCCTCTTTTTTCATGTCACCGATTCAGTTATGAAGTTGTTCACCAAGAAGTAACAGAACATTCACCTAATATAAAACTGTATAAGTGCGATGAAGGAATAAAAACACATGTAACAAGAACAAACCAAAGTTTTTATATGTGAGAGAAAATATTCTCTGCATACATGGAGAAGTAGCTGAAGAAAACATTTGTATGGTGGAGCGTTAAGTACATGGTGGTCTTCTCTCTTCAGAGAAGTGAAGGGCAGGTTTCAGGTGTTTCATCGTATAAAATAGACTTTCACGGCCGGTATTGGCGTATGAATTTTGTTTTGTAGGCGTCACAGAGTGCTCCAAGACGTATTTCTGTGACAACGTTTCCGTCTCCTAGTTTGTGAACTAAGTGAAAAAGATTAACTGAAACACAATGCTAAAGTACATATGAAAGTTGCGTGACATGAAGTGCAATTTCTGACTGGAAATGTCCACAACAATAAAATAATGTTCTACTCGAAACGCTTCATCGTCAATCCGTCTGCTTGCTTAGCAAAACACCTGATAATTCTGACTACGAACTGTTTCCTCATAAAAATGCAAAGTGTGGTCTGCCCTGAAATAAAAGTAACTTATCGCATGCTCAGCATGTTGTTAGGCAGAACTCCGCTTACAGTTGGTAAAATCGTTGTTTATTGAAACACAACCGGTTTCGCGACTTAAAGCCGTGTCATCAGGTGCAACCTACACGGTAGAAAGTAAAGTATAGTCTCACCACAGTTTGCGGATATTAAAATTAACAATGGAACGACTAAAATATACTCACAACGTTAAAAGATCAGAGGCATATCCATCACTCCTAGTCAAAATTTACTGTTCAGAGAATATCGTCAATACTAAGTCGAGCGTAAGGTATAGACGAGCTCCATTCTTTAAAATTTGCCAGCATCTAAAAAGAAAAAAAGAAAATATTTTATAGCGAGCGGACGCTATGCAAATAGTGCTGCGACAAATCATGTTAGCAGTGACAATTTTTTTATCAGTGTTCCTTTTCTCGTCGAGTCTACGGAGAACCTCCTCATTCCTTACCTTATAAGTCCACCTGATTTTCAACATTCTTCTGTAGCACTACACTTTGAATTCTTCGATTCTCTGCTGTTCCTATTTTCCCACAGTCCATGTGTAGCACCATACAATGCTGTGCTCCAAACGTACACTCTCTGAAATTTCTTATTCAAATTAAGACCTATGTTTGATACTAGTAGACTTCTCCTGGCCAGGATTTCCTTTTTTTTGCCAGTGGTAGTGTGCTTTTTAAGTCCTCTTTGCACCGTCCCTCATGGGGTTTTATGCTGCCTAGATAGCAGAATTCCTTAACTTCGTAATCACCAATTACGATGTTGAGTTTGTCGCTGTTCTCATTTCTGCTACTTCTCATTACTTTCGTGTTACTTCCATTTACTCTCAATCCACATTCTGTACTCATTAGACTATTCATTCCATTTAACTGATCCTGTTATTCTACTTCACTTCCATTGAAGATAGCAGTATCATCAGGAAACGTTAACATTGATATCCCTTCACCTTGAATTTTAACCTCTCTCTTGGACCTTTCTTTTACTTCCGTCATTGCGATATCATCGTGCAAGAACGGGATCGACGACGACTGAAGAGAATCGTTCAACCTGACAGAAGTGCAATCCTTCCGCAAATTGCTCCTGATTTCAATGCTGCGCAATCGAAAAGGATCAGCGCGCGAACCATTCAACGAAATATCGTCGATATGGACTTTTGGAGCCGAAGAACCACTCATGTACCCTTGATGACTGCACGATGAAAAGCTTTGCGCCTCACCTGGGCGCGTCAGCACCGACGTTGGACTGTTGATGACTGTTGCCTGGTCGGACGAGTCTCGTTCCAAATTGTTTCGAGCGGATAGACGTGTTAGGTTATGGAGACAGCCTCATGAATCCATGGACCCTGTATGTCACCAGGGGAGTGTTCAAGCTGGTGGAGCCCCTGTAATGGTGTGAGGCGTGTGCAGTTGGAGCGATATCGGACCCCTTATACGTCTAGATACGACTCTGACAGGTGACACTTATGTAAGCGTCCTGTCTGATCACCTGCATCGATTAATGTCCGTTGTGCATTCCGACTGACTTGGGCAATTCCAGCAGGACAATGCGACGCCCTACACATCCAGAACTGCTACGCATGGCTCCAGGAACACTCTTCCGTGTTTAAATACTTCCGCTGGTCACCAAACTCCCCAGGCATGAATAATATTGAGCATATTTGGGATGCTTTGCAACGTGCTGTTCAGAAGAGATCTCCACCCCTTCGCACTCTTACGGATTCATGGACAGCCCTGCAGGTTTCATGTTGTCAATTCCCTCCAGCGCTACTGTAGACATTAGTGAAGTCCATGCCACGTCGTGTTGCGGCACTTCTGCGTGCTCGCGGGGGGGGGGGGGGGGGGGGGGGGCGGCACACGATATTAGGCGCGTGTACCAGGTCCTTTGGCTCTGTGTAGTTTGCAGGTAGCGAGAGAGAGAATAAGAAAACTTGCATGTGCTGTTTGAAGATGTTGCGTGCTGCATTGAAGCCGTAGGTAGGCAGTGCTGAAGCAACCTGTATACTCAGGAGGTCGTAGTCTTTATAAGATTGGTGTATATTTTTGTATTAAACTTTCTGATGTAATTTCATGTACCAACTCGTTCCACGACCAAGGAGATTCCTCAGTTGGTTCTCCTGGACAATACGTGCAAATAAAATAGAAGAGTATGAAACAGAGAAGAGACGAAGGAAAGGAAGGAGGTTGGTTTTAGTGAGGTCTCTGTACGACCAGATGCAACAGCAGTCTTTTGTGTTGCGCCAGTGCAGACGTTGATCCTACTAACTGAGCTACGGGAGAGTGGTGCGGCGCAGTCGGGAGACCTACCCGAACGCGCAGTGGGCCGCGGTGAGGACGCAGTTCTCCGTGATGAGCGAGCCGCCGCAGAAGGCGGAGCCATCCAGCCGCACCGCCGCCTGCCACGGGAACTGGCCGAGGCTCGCCTCGGCGCCGCCGATGATGCGTCCCCCTCCGGACGGCTTCGTGTCATCTGAAACGCGAAAATTTTCTGTTACGAATCTGTCGGTAAGAACAGTTGACGGTGTCAATATGGTGAATGCTTACACAAAAACAGCTGTGCGAATGTCATCACCAGGTGGAATGAATGTGACTCAAATGAACTTAATAACACCGATTAGCAACGAGACAACGACTGTTTAAGAGTAAAGAACTGTACAATATACCTAAAAGTCCCGCACGACGTTATGCATCTAAGTGCTGCAGTCATCTAGCTTTAACCCTCGAAATATCTCAGGGGAGGGTGAGGGGATTACTTTATGCCCACCTTTTGAAAATACACTCCTGGAAATGGAAAAAAAGAACACATTGACACCGGTGTGTCAGACCCACCATACTTGCTCCGGACACTGCGAGAGGGCTGTACAAGCAATGATCACACGCACGGCACAGCGGACACACCAGGAACCGCGGTTTTGGCCGTCGAATGGCGCTAGCTGCGCAGCATTTGTGCACCGCCGCCGTCAGTGTCAGCCAGTTTGCCGTGGCATACGGAGCTCCATCGCAGTCTTTAACACTGGTAGCATGCCGCGACAGCGTGGACGTGAACCGTATGTGCTGTTGACGGACTTTGAGCGAGGGCGTATAGTGGGCATGCGGGAGGCCGGGTGGACGTACCGCCGAATTGCTCAACACGTGGGCGTGAGGTCTCCACAGTACATCGATGTTGTCGCCAGTGGTCGGCGGAAGGTGCACGTGCCCGTCGACCTGGGACCGGACCGCAGCGACGCACGGATGCACGCCAAGACCGTAGGATCCCACGCAGTGCCGTAGGGGATCGCACCGCCACTTCCCAGCAAATTAGGGACACTGTTGCTCCTGGGGTATCGGAGAGGACCATTCGCAACCGTCTCCATGAAGCTGGGCTACGGTCCCGCACACCGTTAGGCCGTCTTCCGCTCACGCCCCAACATCGTGCAGCCCGCCTCCAGTGGTGTCGCGACAGGCGTGAATGGAGGGACGAATGGAGACGTGTCGTCTTCAGCGATGAGAGTCGCTTCTGCCTTGGTGCCAATGATGGTCGTATGCGTGTTTGGCGCCGTGCAGGTGAGCGCCACAATCAGGACTGCATACGACCGAGGCACACAGGGCCAACACCCGGCATCATGGTGTGGGGAGCGATCTCCTACACTGGCCGTACACCACTGGTGATCGTCGAGGGGACACTGAATAGTGCACGGTACATCCAAACCGTCATCGAACCCATCGTTCTACCATTCCTAGACCGGCAAGGGAACTTGCTGTTCCAACAGGACAATGCACGTCCGCATGTATCCCGTGACACCCAACGTGCTCTAGAAGGTGTAAGTCAACTACCCTGGCCAGCAAGATCTCCAGATCAGTCCCCCATTGAGCATGTTTGGGACTGGATGAAGCGTCGTCTCACGCGGTCTGCACGTCCAGCACGAACGCTGGTCCAACTGAGGCGCCAGGTGGAAATGGCATGGCAAGCCGTTCCACAGGACTACATCCAGCATCTCTACGATCGTCTCCATGGGAGAATAGCAGCCTGCATTGCTGCGAAAGGTGGATATACACTGTACTAGTGCCGACATTGTGCATGCTCTGTTGCCTGTGTCTATGTGCCTGTGGTTCTGTCAGTGTGATCATGTGATGTATCTGACCCCAGGAATGTGTCAATAAAGTTTCCCCCTTCCTGGGACAATGAATTCACGGTGTTCTTATTTCAATTTCAAGGAGTGTATTTTAATCTAGTTAGTTACTTCGTATTTTAAAATACTGAAAAAAATTGTTTTTATTTTTAATAAACTCTTTTAACTGAGTACAATGAAACTTCCTGGCACATTAAAACTGTGTGCCGTACCGAGACTCGAACTCGGGACCTTTGCCTTTCGCAGGCAAGTGCTCTACCATGTCAGCTACCCAAGCACGACTCACGCCCCGTTCTCACAGCCTTGCTTCTGCCAGTACCTCGTCTCCTACCTTCCAAACTTTACAGAAGCTCTCCTGCGAACCTTGCAGGACTAGCACTCCTTAAAGAAAGGATATTGCGTAGACATGGCCTAGCCACAGCCTGCGGGATGTTTCTAGAATGAGATTTTCACTCTGTAGTGGAGTGTGCGCTGATATGAAACTGATTACAATGTTTCAAATTTTTCAGTTAAAATTAATCGTAATATTTAAGTTTTAGTAGTAGGTACCACTTTCCACAGTATCTGTCATATTCAGTATTTTCAGGTTCCAGAGTCGATTTACGCATCAATAGCTCCTTAAAAAGTATGCTGTGAGTATAAGTCAACAACAATTAACGAAAATTCCATTTCAAAGTTTTTTTTGGTGAGCATGAAATATCCCCCGCCTCCTTTGTAGTACTCGTTACTAAAAGTACGTTGATTATGGTAGGAGCGTGCTACAATATATTTGCACGTTCTAGACCATACTAACACATCAGTACCTCTTTAAAAATATTTTGTTAATTTGAATCAACAATAAATAGCGAATTTTGATTTTTAAAATGTTTTAGGGAGGGCGTAAGACCCCCTGCGTTTTAATGGGCGTATGAGTGTTACGGAAAAAGTCTTGTTATTGCTAGGGTTAAATGTTGTGAGGAGTCTGCACCAGCAAACGCCAAGGTATCTGGAGATGCGGAATACGCTGAGGCAGTTTGCCAAACGACACTGCAGGCGCCTTCTGGAAACTGATCGTAAGACGGCTGTTCGGAAAGTAAGAAACTATTGGTCGCGAACTTGAAACCACAGTGAAAATCAAAACTGTTTTATTTACAGCAATTAGCTACACCTTCCAGCTACTTTCGTACACAGTCGCCGCTGCGACTTAGACATCTGTCGTCTCGTTACACCAACTTTCCAGTACCCTCGTCACAGAAAGCAGCCGCCTGTGCCTTCCACCAATTTTCTACCCTGGACTGCGACTCGTTGTCTGTGCTAAAATGTCTGTGCCAATTCATTTGAGCAGAGATGAAGATCAAAGTAAGACACGTGTGGTGGATGATCAAACACTAGCCTTCGAAAAAGCTATAGGAGCGTTTTGATTCAGTGTGCGGCCGACAACTGTCTTGAAGAAGGAAATGCATGACAGTTACGTTATGTGAGGTTGCATGAAATCGCGCGAAATCTTTCGGCACGTAACCATACTTGGCGGAAGGCAGTATTTTCAAGGCTCTTTGCTCCGTGCTCATAACCGAAAAGAGCGACATGACGCTATCTGCGGGCGTACTAGAGACACTGCCCAACACATCTGTGCAAAGCTTCATCGGATTTTCACGGTAGTTTCCATTTCGCGATAGATCGTTCCTTGCTCTCCGAATAGTCCTCGTAGTTAAGAGTGTAAAGGACGCCGCCCAAATCTTATTATAGCCCAGTGCAGCAATAATAAAACGGGGGACAAAGTCAATGGAACCTGACGCGATCGATGACCCAACAGAGCATACAGAATTTGAAGACATCATCAAAGTAAACAGTACTCAAGAAGATATTGCGTTTAGAAATAAAGACAAACGCGAATGTGTATTTCCTTTATTGTGGGAAAGTAAAGCTTTACACAATGGTAACAAAATTTGTTAACGAATAATTTGACTGACGAGAAGAAAAATATGAGTTGGTCAGTCAGGTGTAAGGACACATCCGTAAAACATTTTGCATGACGCCAGTGGAGAACGCAGACGGAATGCTACTCGTACTGTGGGAGCACAGTTGAGCCAAAACTGAGGTATGTCAGTTTCTGTTGGGAGGTCACTGGCGTAAGCAATTACAGTAATTTGCAGTCATTGCCAGCGACCACCGCGGCCAGCCCATGCTGCCACACCAGTAGCCTAGCCATATTTTCAGCCGCAACTGCAGCTACCACCCACAAATGCCGCCGATGCAACAAGTGTGAGTTGCAATTTTGTCATATGATGATATGGTTGGAGACCGTGGCTGTTATTTGAAGACAAATGTTGATGGTATTGAGATAGCAACAGCCACAAATTTATTTTCAGTTCCTTTATTGGTTCAAATGGCTCTGAGCACTATGGGACTCAACTGCTGAGGTCATTAGTCCCCTAGAACTTAGAACTAGTTAAACCTAACTAACCTAAGGACATCACAAACATCCATGCCCGAGGCAGGATTCGAACCTGCGACCGTAGCGGTCTTGCGGTTCCAGACTGCAGCGCCTTTAACCGCACGGCCACTTCGGCCGGCACCTTTATTCAAAGGGTACCGTTACCAGTTCCGAATCGTTATGATTCATCTACAGACGGTTTTTATGTTTTCATTGCAACGTTTTTTTACATATAAATTGACCTAAAATATAAATAATACATAATTATAAGCACGCCACAAAGATGGTTGAGTTACAGGTTTTCATTGGATGTGACTTAAGTGAAATGTCGGTTTGGAGCGTTTTTCATTACATTCGTCCAACAGATGTGAATACATTCTGTGTGAGTTGCTTGACGCTTCATACTGTTACAGATTTCCTGCTATTGAAATTCACTACAACATCCAAGTAAAAAATACAACCGACAACGTTCTGTTTGTCTCGGAGTAGTAATAGCACAAAACACTTAACAATCCAATGGTCATATTAATTTATTTTTATCCTTAGTATGTGATGGAATAAGTTTCGTAAAAGCTGCAATCGTTTTGAGTACAGTCCTGCGTAAGCTAAGACGAATTATGGTATGCTTTCATTAAGTCCTGCAACTGGGCACTACATCTTTTTATTTCAGGCTGATTATACGTAAATCTCACATTCGAATGAAAATTATTAGGGAAAATAAATGTAATTAATATGAAGCAAATTCTCGATCTGAGTAGTATGATAAATCCACTAGCACCAACTGTGGGCCTAACAAAAATAATACATGCAAATGCTAAGAACTAAATTGCACCCTACAATGTAATGGCATCGAAACAAAAAGGCTCTCGATATGTTTCTCCAGAATAAGCCTCTATATTCAAGAAGGGCAGTAGGAGTAATCCTCTAAATTACAGGCCCATATCATACGCAGCAGGATTTTGGAACATATATTGTGTTCTAACATTATGAATTACTTCGAAGAAAACGGTCTATTAACACGCAGTCAACACGGATTTAGAAAACATCGTTCTTGAAACAAAACTAGCTCTTTACTCGCATGAAGTGTTGAGTGCTATTGACGAGGTTTCTCAAATTGATTCCATATTTCTTGATTTCAGGAAGGCTGTTGACACCGTACCACACAAGGGGCTTGTTGTGAAATTGCGTGCTTATGGAATATCGTCTCAGTTATGTGACTGGATTCGTGATTTTTGTCAAAGAGTAAAAAACAAGTGATTTCTAGCGGTCCCGAAGGTAGTGTTACAGGTCTTTTGCTGTTCCTTATCTATATAAACGATTTGGGAGACAATATGAGCAGCCGTCTTAGGTTGTTTGCAGATGACGCTGTCATTTATCGACTGGTAAAGTCATCAGAGTATCAAAACAAATTTCAAAACGGTTGAGAAAAGATATCCATATGTTGCGAAAATTGGCAATTGACCCTAAATAACGAAAATTGTGAGGTCATCCGCATGAGTGCTGAAAGGAATCAGTTAAATTCGGTTACACGATGAATCAGTCAAATCCAAAGGCCTTAAATTCAACTAAATACCTGGTAATTACAATTATGAATAACTTCAATTGAAAGGAACATATAAAAAATATTTTTGGAAGGCTAACCAAAGACTGCATTTTATTGCCAGGACATTTAGAAAATGCAACAGTTCTACTAGCGAGACCACCTATACCACGCTTGTCCGTCCGTTTTTAGAATACTGGTGCGCGGTGTGGGATCCTTACCAGATAGGACTGATGGAGTACATTGAAAAAGTTCAAAGAAGGGCAGCACGATTTGTATTATCGCGAAACAGAAGAAAGAGTGTCACTGAAATGATACAGGATTTGGGAGGGACATAAATAAAACAAAGGCGTTTTTCGTTGCGGAGGAATCTTCTCACGAAATCCGGGTCACCAGCTTTCTACTCCGAATGCGAAAATATTTTATTGGCGCCGACCTACATAGAGAGAAACGATCACCGTGATAAAATAATGGAAATCAGAGCTCGTACGGAAAGATATAGGTGTTCATTGTTTCCGCGCTATACGAGATTGGAATAATAGAGAATTGTGAAGGTGGTTCGATTAACCGTCTTCCAGGAACTTAAATGTGATTTCCAGAGTATCCATGTAGATGTAGATTGGACTAGCTATTTCCCAGATTGTTCTAGACAAAACATTTATACAATATAGCCCCAAATATTACACTTGAGATTTCCCCAGTGTATCTTTCACCACAGCGAGGTAATAGTCTGCTATTACCACAGTAGTGTCTACCATGAAACTTCCTGGTAGCCAAAAACTGTGTGCCGGACCGAGACTCGAACTCGGAACCTTTGCCTTTCGCGGGCAAGTGCTCTACTGGCAGAAGTAAAGCTGTGAGGACGGGGCGTGAGTCGTGCTTGGGTAGCTCAGTTGGTAGAGCACTTGCCCGCGAAAGGCAAAGGTCCCGAGTTCGAGTCTCGGTCCGGCACACAGTTTTAATCTGCCAGGAAGTTTCATATCAGCGCACACTCCGCTGCAGGGTGAAAATCTCATTCTGGAAACATCCCCCAGGCTGTGGCTAAACCATGTCTACGCAATATCCTTTCTTTAAGGAGTGCTAGTCCTGCAAGGTTCGCAGGAGAGCTTCTGTTAAATTTGGAAGGTAGGAGACGAGGTACTGGCAGAAGTAAAGCTGTGAGGACGGGGCGTGAGTCGTGCTGGGGTAGCTCAGTTGGTAGAGCACTTGCCTGCGAAAGGCAAAGGTCCAGAGTTCGAGTCTCGGTCCGGTACACAGTTTTAATGTGCCAGGAAGTTTCATATCAGCGCACACTCCGCCGCAGAGTGAAAATCTCATTCTAGTGTCTACCATGGTTCATCGGTGCGCCCGGTGATGGCAACGTAGTTGCTTGCCTAAATGTTGTGCCCGTTGGACACATACATCAGACCGTTCCCAAGGAAACTTATATTGCAACATACAGTGAAGTTAGTATAGACTTCCAGTAAGAGATAAGTATTAAAAGTAGTTCAAAAAGACTCATCGGAAGCTTTTACAGACCTCTGTCTCAGGACCAGTAGTGGTGAAAACTTTGAGGAGACACTTTTGCGTAAATTTCCTGTTCACTTTATAGTGTTAGATGGAGATCTATAAAGAAAGACAGGAAGATATTTTTGCTTAGCAAGAGCGACAGGAACCGCAATTTAGATTACCTGAGCGATCAACATGAAAATTTCACCTCCAGGGGTGACAATATTTGGCATCCGTGGACCAAGTTCAAGAAATGGTATTGTAGAATACGCATTATACAGGTGCATGCCGAGCAAAATTGTGGATGTTTGAAAGACTCACTGTGACTCGACTATAATGTTAGAAATCTGCCATAATAGCAAAGGGAGCTTCACTGCAAATCGAAACATAGCCAAAGCCTCAAAGACAAACAAATACGGAAAGAATCCATAATTGGCCTAAGGAGAGTCATGCGTAAAGAGTTCAGTGAATTTAAAAATAAAATTATATCTACTGACTTGACAAAGAACCCTAAGAAGCTTTAGTCATACGCTTAATCAGTAAACCGATAGATGTCAAATGTTCACACCTTCTGTGACCATAATCACATCGAAACAGAGGAAGACACGAAGAGGGCCCGAACACCAATCCTCTTTTTTCACAAACTATTTCGCTTAGGATGACTGACGTTCGTTTCTGAAGTCGTCGCACGCACTTTAAAAGGCAGGTATCGAAACAAGTAACAGTGGAATAGAAAACAACTGCAATCACTGGACAGTGGAAAGGCTGCTTGTCTTACCGGGATAATAGTACATTTCTAAATAAAGTATTCCATAGAACTTGGTACTCTTCTTGCAGCAGTGTATCGAGGTCGCTGGAGGAGCGAAACGTTCGTAATGATTAGAGAAAAAGCGTAAGTTATTCACGTTTCCTATAGAGGTCGCGGAACGGACAACAAAACTGTACGAATTTATTGTGTTGGCAGAAGAGCCAACACCGTGTTGCTAGAGGAGGCCGAAATGCACGCCTTTAAGCTCACGCAGGCTGGCGTCAGGTCTGGAAAATGACAATGTAATTAATATAGCCAATAAGGTACGTTGCTGCTGGAATACTTAACTTTAATCCATAATTGGTGTACATCTCTCTTGACTGTACATGCTTCACAATCTCAATATTAACTGGTAATGGCGCCTTGCTAGGTCGTAGCAAATGACGTAGCTGAAGGCTATGCTAACTATCGTCTCGGCAAATGAGAGCGTATTTGTCAGTGTAGCTTCGCTAGCAAAGTCGGCTGTACAACTGGGGCGAGTGCTAGGACGTCTCACTAGACCTGCCGTGTGGCGGCGCTCGGTCTGCAATCACTGACAGTGGCGACACGCGGGTCCGACGTATACTAGCGGACCGCGGCCGATTTAAAGGCTACCACCTAGCAAGTGTGGTGTCTGGCGGTGACACCACAGAATTTATCGCTGACGTCAGTATGTTGTAGAACTTTGGAACGTATTTTATGCTCGCATGTTATGACATTTTTTGGAGATCGAAAATCTCCTATGTAAAAATCAACGGGAGTCCCGAAATAATGATCGTGTGAAACGCTGCTCGCTCTGCTCGTCCACGAGGCCCAGGAAGCAGTAGATACAGGCGCCAAGGTTGATATCATGTTCCCTGCCCTCCGGAAGGCGTTGTACTCAGTTCCGCACTGTCGCCTAATGAACAAAATACATGAGTGTGGAGTATCACACGTGCTGTGTGAGTTGAAGAGTTAGTAGCATACAGAGCAAAGCATGTCATTCTCAACGGAGAAAGATCTTCAGACATAAAAGTAACTTCGGGCTTGCTACTAGTGTTAGAGAACCAAGACGTTCGGTTTATAATGGAAGAAGACTGAGGAAAAATCAGACACGTTCATAAGATTTGTCGCCTGGAGAAAGCGTTCGACAATGTAAAATGGTGCAAGGTGTTCGAAATTCTGAGACGAATAGGGGTAAGCTATAGAGAAAGACTGGTAACATATGATACGTACAAGAACCAAGAGGGAGCAATAAGACTGGCAGACAAAGAACGAAGTTCTCGGATTATTAAGGATGTAACTCAGGGCTGTAGACTTCCGCCCCCACTGTTCAGTCTACGCATCGAAGAAGCAATGGCGGAAATAAAAGGAAGGCTCAAGAGAGGAATTAAAATTCAAGGTGGCATGGGCGAAACCACTAATTTACCTGTCACGGTGCGCTCGCTTACTGGTGACTGCGTGGCTTCCTGTGATGGTCCAGATGCCTCCCGTAGCCTTGGCCTCACAATTCCAGGAGTGAAAGCTCTTATCTGGCAAATGGCTCGCCAGCATGTGCATTATGTTACACATCTTATTTTCTTTCTGAGCCGGACATCTCAGTAGCAGAGAGCATGGTTACATTTGGGAAGCTGGGCTAGTTGGTTGAACATCGTTCGTCACCTATGTACCAGCAATTTTGATACTAGTAATATTGGTATTAATTTCTTGTTTTGTCAGAATGTACTAATGTGCCAGTTTTTGCAGGTGCACACGGTAGTGATATGGGGTCTCGCTTGGTGTTGGAAGTCGGCTGCCTGACGAACGATTAAGTCGAGTACGAGTTGCACATTCGCGGCCAGTCGACGGATGGAGACGTCAGGGAGCTGTGTTCACATCTCGGTGGGGCGGCGACGCTACCTCTACAGGTTACTGACACCGTCGTGTGGATTTTCCTTAGTTTTAAAGGCGAATTTTGTTCACCGACAAAGAGCATTTCAACAGGAAAGGTGTTTTGAACGCTCGAAATAGCTAAATTTCGGACCAAGAAAACCCCAAAGCCATGTGTACACGAAGATTTCAGGAACCCTTCGACATCAATGTCTGGGCAGGTATCTGCGATGGTCATGTGTTTGAGTTGTGCATACTTCTCCCCACCTAATGAGTGCCCTTCAGCAAGTTCCGGTGGAGTTTTTGGAAGGTGTGTCATTCGACATTCGGGCGAATTGCGGTTCCAGCATGATAGTGTGGCAGTATGTTTTGCAGTTCAGATCCGAAACCACCTGAAGGTAGTCTAAATTTTTAGACAACATAGTTGTATGGAGATAAACAGCGATTAATTTACTTATAATCAATTATTCGAAGTGACAGTCACAATCGCATTATTTATTTTGCCGCCAACCGGTTTCAATCCACGATGAGGTAATCTTCAGGGCAATATACACCATTTGGTCGCTCGCTGGAGTCGTCACCCTGTCTGTGCACGTTTGCCCTGAAGATGACACCATCGTGGGTTGAAACCGGTTGGCGGCAAAATAAATAATGCGATTGTGACTGTCATTTTGAATAATTGATTGAATGAAGTCTACTGAGACAGGTAAATCGGCCACCAACATCCTTCTTAAACCCTCTGGAATTTTTCTTGTGGGCTAAGATAAAGAGTTTTGTTTACGAGGCCCCGGTCCAGTCGCAGGAAGATCTGGTTGCAATGATCATGGATTTTGCAGAAGTGATTGACCATACACCATGCTTGAGGACAGAGTTTATGCTAACTTATTGCGCAGATATATTGTGTACACCGAACTTGGTGGTCGTCATATCGAACAGCTGTTCTAATATCACAGCCTAAACAGACTGAAATCTGTTAATCTTCTTTCCTTTTAACATGGAAACGATCCATTTTCGGACATGGGTTCCTGTATAAAGCTTGATCCCCTAAGTCTCCCCTACAACCTCTAGAAGTGTGTAATATGAAATGTAAAACGCCCTGTAGTTATGACGTAATAATAAGCACTTAATCATTGTTGCTGATGATTATATCAGTCATAAGAATGTGGCCATAGAAACTGCTTCGAAAACAAAGCAAACTAGCAAAAGTTGTTGAATAACATATACAATTGCAATTTTATGAATAAATACCCAGCAGTCGCATATTCATCTTCAATAATAACCGTTTGACTGCTCCTCTAAATAACTTTTTTATCGACCGGTTTCATAGCCTAGAAGCCACATCATCAGGTTAAAGATGGCGGGTCATGACATTAAAATTATAACATGTACAGGACCGAACATTCTTTGTCTATGAATAAATGACGCAATTGGGGGATCGTCAGGAAAGCGGAAGTATGGGTCCACGGTTCGTCAACGGTGCCATGAATCCAGATGAATGACAGTAGAGCTAGCATATTCATCACTGTATTATAAATGTCATCGTCTGACGTTGCAAGCATTGTTATTTTTCTTTTTTCCCCTCTCCTTAATTTCTACCCTGTTTTAACAAATTCCCGTTTTGATGACGTGAGATTGTTTTTTTAGATACCCGTTTAAGTGTCATAACTGTGTAGGTTTTCTCAAACTGTAGCCAACAGAGGAAGCCCGCGGACATTATGAGCAGATTTGAAATAATACGTTGCAGTCCCTCAACTGCACCAAGAGAACTTTATTCCTCTACCGGTTCATAAAACCATCATCACTGTTACAAATTATAGTGGAATGCCATTGTACCGGTATGTATGTGTAAATCAGCAACCTGACGCGTATTATTTCTGTATTTCAAGTTTGTGATCGTCATCTTCTGACATAAGTTGCTGCAATGATTAGCAAATGTTTTGTGAACCAAGATAGAGGCAAGTTATAGTGAATTGCCTTGTACCGATATGTATGTATCACTGATATCCGACTTTCCCTCCAGTGATGGTTTCATGAACCGAAGGCGGCAGAGGAATAAAGTTGGAAGTTTGAGCTAAGTTGCTGTGGGACCAAATGGCTGATGTCATCGGTCCCTAGGCTTTTTTTTTTTGGGTCATCAGTCTACTGACTGGTTTGATGCGGCCCGCCACGAATTCCTTTCCTGTTCTAATCTCTTCATCTCAGAGTAGCACTTGCAACCTACGTCCTCAATTATTTGCTTGACGTATTACAATGTCTGTCTTCCTCTACAGTTTTTGCCCTCTACAGCTCCCTCTAGTACCATGGAAGTCATTCCCTCATGTCTTAGCAGATGTCCTATCATCCTGTCCCTTCTCCTCATCAGTGTTTTCCACATATTCCTTTCCTCTCCGATTCTGCGTAGAACCTCCTCATTCCTTACCTTATCAGTCCACCTAATTTTCAACATTCGTTTATAGCACCACATCTCAAATGCTTCGATTCTCTTCTGTTCCGGTTTTCCCACAGTCCATGTTTCACTACCATACAATGCTGTACTCCAGACGTACATCCTCAGAAATTTCTTCCTCAAATTAAGGCCGGTATTTGATATTAGTAGACTTCTCTTGGCCAGAAATGCCTTTTTTGCCATAGCGAGTCTGCTTTTGATGTCCTCCTTGCTCCGTCCGTCATTGGTTATTTTACTGCCTAGGTAGCAGAATTCCTTAACTTCATTGACTTCTTGACCATCAATCCTGATGTTAAGTTTCTCGCTGTTCTCATTTCTACTACTCCTCATTACCTTCGTCTTTCTCCGATTTACCCTCCAACCACACTGTGTACTCATTAGACTGTTCATTCCGTTCAGCAGATCATTTAATTCTTCTTCACTTTCACTCAGGATAGCAATGTCATCAGCGAATCGTATCATTGATATCCTTTCACCTTGTATTTTAATTCAATTCCTGGACCTTTCTTTTATTTCCATCATTGCTTCCTCGATGTACAGATTGAAGAGTAGGGGCGAAAGGCTACAGCCTTGTCTTACACCCTTCTTAATACGAGCACTTCGTTCTTGATTGTCCACTCTTATTATTCCCTCTTTGTTGTTGTACATATTGTATATGACCCGTCTCTCCCTATAGCTTACCCCTACTTTTTTCAGAATCTCGAACAGCTTGCACCATTTTATATTGTCGAACGCTTTCTCCAGGTCGACAAATCCTATGAAAGTGTCTTGATTTTTCTTTAGCCTTGCTTCCATTATTAGCCGAAACGTCAGAATTGCCTCTCTCGTCCTTTTACTTTTCCTAAAGTAGACTTCTCTTGGCCAGAAATGCCTTTTTGCCATAGCGAGTCTGCTTTTGATGTCCTCCTTGCTCCGTCCGTCATTGGGTATTTTACTGCCTAGGTAGCAGAATTCCTTAACTTCATTGACTTCGTGACCATCAATCCTGATGTTAAGTTTCTCGCTGTTCTCATTTCTACTACTTCTCATTACCTTCGTCTTTCTCCGATTTACTCTCAAACCATACCATGTACTCATTAGACTGTTCATTCCGTTCAGCAGATCATTTAATTCTTCTTCACTTTCACTCAGGATAGCAATGTCATCAGCGAATCGTATCATTGATACCTTTCTTTTATTTCCATCATTGCTTCCTCGATGTACAGATTGAAGATCAGGGGCGAAAGGCTACAGCCTTGTCTTACACCCTTCTTAATACGAGCACTTCGTTCTTGATCGTCCACTCTTATTATTCCCTCTTGGTTGTTGTACATATTGTATATGACCCCTCTCCCTATAACTACCCCTACTTTTTTCAGAATCTCGAACAGCTTGCACCATTTTATATTGTCGAACGCTTTTTCCAGGTCGACAAATCCTATGAAAGTGTCTTGATTTTTCTTTAGCCTTGCTTCCATTATTAGCCGTAACGTCAGAATTGCCTCTCTCGTCCTTTTACTTTTCCTAAAGCCAAACTGATCGTCACCTAGCGCATTCTCAATTTTCTTTCCCATTCTTCTGTATATTATTCTTGTAAGCAGCTTCGATGCATGAGCTGTTAAGCTGATTGTGTGACAATTCTCGCACTTGTCAGCTCTTGCCGTCTTCGGAATTGTGTGGATGATACTTTTCCGAAAGTCAGATGGTATATCGCCAGACTCATATATTCTACACACCAACATGAATATTCATTTTGTTGCCACTTCCCCCAATGATTTTAGAAATTCTGATGGAATGTTATCTATCCCTTCCGCCTTATTTGACCGTAAGTCCTCCAAAGCTCTTTTAAAATCTGATTCTAATACTGGATCCCCTATCTCTTCTAAATCGACTCCTGTTTCTTCTTCTATCACATCAGACAAATCCTCACCCTCATAGAGGCTTTCAATGTATTCTTTCCACCTATCTGCTCTCTCCTCTGCATTTAACAGTGGAATTCCCGTTACACTCTTAATGTTACCACCGTTGCTTTTAATGTCACCAAAGGTTGTTTTGACTTTCCCGTATGCTGAGTCTGTCCTTCCGACAATCATATCTTTTTCGATGTCTTCACGTTTTTCCTGCAGCCATTTCATCTTAGCTTCCCTGCACTTCCTATTTATTTCATTCCTCAGCGACTTGTATTTCTGTATTCCTGATTTTACCGGAACATGTTTGTACTTCCTCCTTTCATCAATGAACTGAAGTATTTCTTCTGTTACCCATGGTTTCTTCGGAGCTACCTTCTTTGTACCTATGTTTTCCTTCCCAACTTCTGTGATGGCCCTTTTTAGAGACGTCCATTCCTCTTCAACTGTACTGCCTACTGCGCTATTCCTTATTGCTGTATCTATAGCGTTAGAGAACTTCAAACGTATCTCGTCATTCCTTAGTACTTCCGTATCCCACTTCATTGCGTATTGATTCTTCCTGACTAATGTCTTGAACTTCAGCCTACTCTTCATCACCTTCATCCGAGTCTATATCTGCTCCTGGGTACGCCTTACAATCCAGTATCTGATTTCGGAATCTCTGTCTGACCATGATGTAATCTAATTGAAATCTTCCCGTATCTCCCGGCCTTTTCCAAGTATACCTCCTCCTCTTGTGATTCTTGAACAGGGTATTCGCTATTACTAGCTGAAACTTGTTACAGAACTCAATTAGTCTTTCTCCTCTTTCATTCCTTGTCCCAAGCCCATATTCTCCTGTAACCTTTTCTTCTACTCCTTCCCCTACAACTGCATTCCAGTCGCCCATGACTATTACATTTTCGTCCCCCTTTACATACTGCATTACCCTTTCAATATCTTCATACACTTTCTCTATCTGTTCATCTTCAGCTTGCGACGTCGGCATGTATACCTGAACTATCGTTGTCGGTGTTGGTCTGCTGTCGATTCTGATTAGAACAACCCGGTCACTGAACTGTTCACAGTAACACACCCTCTGCCCTACCTTCCTATTCATAACGAATCCTACACCTGTTATACCATTTTCTGCTGCTGTTGATATTACCCTATACTCATCTGACCAGAAATCCTTGTCTTCCTTCCACTTCATTTCACTGACCCCTACTTTATCTAGATTGAGCCTTTGCATTTCCCTTTTCAGATTTTCTAGTTTCCCTACCACGTTCAAGCTTCTGACATTCCACACCCCGACTCGTAGAACGTTATCCTTTCGTTGATTATTCAATCTTTTTCTCATGGTAACTTCCCCCTTGGCAGTACCCTCCCGGAGATCCGAATGGGGGACTATTCCGGAATCTTTTGCCAATGGGGAGATCATCATGACACTTCTTCAAATACAGGCCACATGTCCTGTGGATACACGTTACGTGTCTTTAATGCAGTGGTTTCCATTGCCTTCTGCATCCTCATGTCGTTGATCATTGCTGATTCTTCCGCCTTTAGGGGCAATTTCCCACCCCTAGGACAAGAGAGTGCCCTGAACCTCTATCCGCTCCACCGCCCTCTTTGACAAGGCCGTTGGCAGAATGAGGCTGACTTCTTATGCCGGAAGTCTTCGGCCGCCAATGCTGATTTATCAAAATTTAGGCAGTGGCGGAGATCGAACGTGGGACCAAAGACGTTTTGATTATGAATCAAAGACGCTACCTCCCTTTTTTTATTTACTTTTTTTTTCTCCATCCACTTTTTTTATCCATCCTTTTCTTCCAGCAATCCAATTTTTATTAACCACTTTTATTTTCTTTTTATTTATTTATTTATTTTTTTTTATTTTTTTTTTTAGGATGGTCAGGGCGTGGTACACGCCGCACTAGCAGTGGGGTCTGTTCACGGCACTGCCAGTGGGTCGAGGCCCAAACCCTTCCCACCCCTTTTTCATGTTCCCTGTTGGGTCATAGCACTAAGTGTGCAGAAATCTTAACACAATATTTTCATTCTCAGATGTAAGAAAGACAAAGAAACCTCTTCTCTGAGTAAAAACTGAACACTGATAAAAAAAAAGGTTCCGGAAGCAAGGTAACAGTAAATAATAATATGGAACCAAGTGACTTTTATTTTTCTTCTGTTCGTTCTCGTTCAAGGTGTTGTAGTGGTTTCACATATTTAACCAACACCCATTGTTTCAAAAATAATCTTCAGCATATTGCCATAGTGCTTCTTGTGGTTGCGATACGTGCTGATTTTTGCATATTCACACTTCATGTAAACGCGGAATTCTATCTCGTTGTCCGACCCAAGTGTGTGGATGACATAACTAACATATTTTCCCAGTAACCAGCTAATGGCGTTGGTTTTTAATTTCGGAAAGTATGTCATGTCCGGTCTCAGGAGGAGCGATGGCGTTATATATTGCGTAGAGGATCTGGTGAGAAAGGCGATTTGTTGCCTGATCCAATTCCAGTTATGCACATTGCCACCACAGGTGAATCTGTGGCTGAGTGTATCCGCCAGATTGCATTTTCCACAAAGGTGTGTCTGGTTTAAACCGATCCCATATAGTCTCTCGTTGGTGCTGATGACATTATTAACTGTTTTGTACCATGCGGAAATAGCGTCTGTAGGTAGCCCGGCATAGTTGATGTTTCGCCATACAGCTTTCCAGTCACAATTTGGGAATTTCGTTTCAATTTTGTTTCTACCCTCATTTAACTTCCTTTCAAGTATGATGTCGCGCGCTGTGATACGTGTGTTGCTTCTGATTTCGTCACTAAGATAACTTGCTTCGAGGAAAAAGTTCCTCACATACAGCAGACAGGCATTAATCCTTCGCACATCAATCGGTGCTTGCAGGCTATGGGGTGTCACAGCCTCAAAGAGCTTTGCGGTTATACATTGTGGAAGTTCTCTGAGTATATGGAAAGTCCGTTTGAGGAACAGAGCAGGCGCTTTATTGCGAATATCCACCAAACCGAGGCCCCCGTTTCTGATATCCAGTATAATCGTAGTCGCACCAACCCTGAATATGTCTCCTCGCCATAAATAATTGGTAAAAGTGGACATGATCCCTTTCGCTACTAGTTTAGGGATTGGAAATACCTGCGCAGTGAAATACGCTTTAGACAAAACGCAGGAGTTGATGAATCTGACTTTTTGCACCAGGTCCATAGTTCGATGGATGTTCTCCGTTACAGCACCATGAACTTTCCTCCTAGTTTCCGTCCAGTTAAAAGCAGCCATCCGCATCGGACATGCCATTAAGGTTATTCCCAAAGTTTTATGTTTGTTGTCTTGTTTTGCCCATGCCAGTCGAAGGTGATCTAGGCCCCGTAGATTCAATATTTGACTTTTGTTTTCATTTGCTGTCGCTTCCGACGCTAGACAATACCTTTGGATTTCTCTTTCTAGTGTAACTGTCTCCTCCTTATTCCTTATTACAACGCCCACGTCATCAGCATAAGCTCAATGTTATGCCTGTTAATCTTGCGTGGACAGTGCGGAGGAAGGGCTCTAAAGATACGGAAAATAAAAACATTGATAAGGGACTGCCCTGTGGAACCCCTCGCCTTATCTGTATGGGTTTAGATGTTTGGCCATTGATTGCTATTTTCGCATTTATACCTGTTGCAATATTCCTTAGCATGTTCACAATCTGGGGGTGGAAAGCCATTCTTGACAGCGTCGCAAAGAGGTATCTATGACTAACGCGGTCAAAAGCTTTGTTGAAATCTATAAAGATTAACGCACATTTTATACTTGTCACTGAGGTAATTGCAAAGACGTCTCTGTATGCAAATAGACTTTCGAATATCGTTCTGGTCGGAGAACAAGATTGGTGATGACTCAATATTTTGTTGGAAAAGGCAGAGAGTCTTTTGTTGATAATACGCGAAATTATTTTGTAATCAGAATTTAGTAGCGAAAGAGGCCGAAAATTGTTTAAGTTGGTTTTGCCTTTACTCTTAGGAATCAGTACTATTTTACTTTCCTTAAACTCTGCAGGGACCGGTTTTCCGTTCAGGACGTCATTTGCCATGGAAGTGATCTTGTCCCCAATTATTGACCAGTAGCGGGCATAAAACTCCACAGGGAGGCCATCATGTCCCGGAGATTTGTTGAGAGGTGAGTTACGCACTGCCTCATGCACTTCATCTTTAGTAATAGGTGATAGGATGTCAGCGTTGTCTGTTCCCGACAATTGTGGACCTAAAATAGAAAGTCCTCGAGAGCTGCATCTTCCACTGTGGTAGGGGCATATATGGTTTCATAGTACCTGTGGACTTCGTCCAGTATTTGTTTCTGGCATGTGAGCCTCGTACCAGTATGCGTCTGGACTTCATCAATTAAAGTTATACGTCTGTTTTTAGCATGCCGGACCAAGTGATACAGAGAAGCTGTTTCATCTGCTACGACTGATGTGGCTTTCGATTTAATTTTGAGTCCCTCCATCTGTTGCCGTTTAATGCTTAATAACTTGGCTTTTATTTTTTTTGATATCATTCAGACGAATTACGTCATCATGGGCCTGTTGATGTAAGTCTCTTAAAACTTTATAATAAAACTCCATTGTATTCCTCAACTCCCTGTGCCTCGCTGCACTATATTGCATGACAACTTTCCGCAGCCTTGGTTTAGCCCTCCTTGTCCACCAGTCAATGACTGTTGGGTGCTTGTCTACTGTGCGGAGGCACATAGTCCACGCAAACCTTATTTCCTGTTCCAGTTCTTCGTCAGTTAAAACAGAGATATTTAAGTTCCATTGGCCTCTGAATCGACGGGTTGGCTGTACACTTAGATTAAAGCAAGTTAAAAGTGTACTGTGATCGCTAAAATACATGGGAATAGTCTCAACGTTTAATAAATAATTTAGCAAATTTGGTGACACGTAAATTCTATCTAGTCTGTTGCGGGTGTGGCTGGTTATATACGTGAACCCGACTGACGTCGGGTGCTGAAGTTCCCACACATCCTTAAGGTGTAGATCACTTACTAACTTTTTTAACTGTGGCGAGTAGTTGAAGTTGGGTTGTTGATCTTTCTGGTTTAAAACACAGTTAAAATCTCCACCTAGTATAAGAGAACACGGATTTTTCCTCAATAAATAAATCAGTTTATCTTGAAAAAACTTCGCACGATCCAATTTGAGGGAAGTTCCTGATGGGCGGTAAGGTTAAGCACTGTCACATCGAAAATTTTTATGCCTATGGCTCTTCCTGATTCTAGTCGTTCGATTTCAGTCACCGGAATGCCTTCCCTTATAAGAATGGCTGTACCGATATTGGCTTCCGTAGAAACACTAACAATTTCAAAAAATTTCGTTTTCGCAACTTCTTGTAGCAACGCGATATCTGTTTCGGACTGGTACAAGAATTCTTTTAGTGCTGCCAATTTCAAGGGTGACTGTATGTTATTAATGTTAATAGTAGTAATGCTATAAGCTTGCAGCACAGACATACCGGAAGAAACTCTTTGGGATGAGGTTCGGTATGATTATAGCAGCAAACGTGCTTCCCTACAAGGCACGATCTTTACAAGCTGTGTGCCCATTACATGTACTAACTTCCTAGAAAAATTTGCACTGCTTTTAAACAAAGAGCTTGAGAAGAAAAGTATCCTGAAATCCTGACAATGCGTTGCTATAAGTCACTGTGGCCCTTCTCTTTCTCCTCGTCAGTGTTGGCCCTGATGACTTCATATTTAATATTCTTTTTCTTGATGTCTTTCTTCTCTGGTGTGGCCTTCGCTTGATGACGCGTGACAGCAAGACCCGGTGTCGGTCGCAGCCGCCGGCGGTGGCTGAATGGGGCAACGGTCGTGGCTTGCGAGTCGTCAGTGTTTGGTTCCGGCGTGGTGTCTGTTGTGTTGTCTTGCTGGCGAGGCGGTGATGCTTCTTTATTTCCTCCTTCGGCGCGGCGTTGCGCTTCGGAGTCAGCAGGTTGTTTACTTGGTACTTCCTCGTACGGTTCGCACTGTATGGGCTGTGCACTTGATGTGGTTATTTCAGCCGTGACCTCAGGCTCAGGGTCACATTTCCGTGAAAAGTCACTACCCGCTGCGTCACTATCTGTTCGTGGGAGTGGGAGCCACATCGACCTTCATTCCATCTCCTTTTTCCACTTCCAACAGATCTTCAGGACTGGGCTTCGGCCTCCTGGCAACGGGTGTTTCACAGGAAGAGTCCTCATCAACATTTTTTTCAGTGTCCTCTAGAGGACGCTTTTTTGTGGGAATCTCGCTGTCACGGGACGGAATTTCAGTAGTTAATGCAGGTTTTAAAGACGGAAAGTCATTAACATTAAGTGCAACATTTTCAGAGGTAGTAACAGGATCCACGACCGCCGCCGGCTCTGTTGTATTACTGGCTGGCAACAAATCGTTGAGTGTTAATTTTCGGCGTTGCGTAAGGTTATTTGTTGGCACAAATACACGGCGAGGGCAGTCCTGACGGAGGTGACCAGACTCGTTACATACATGACATGTAGGGGTTTGCCTTGAGTACATAACATGCACCTTGTGCCCGTCAACAAAGATGTGGGAGGGAATGTTTGCTTTCACTTCCATCTCCACGGAGCGAATGCCGTTAAAGCACTGCAGCTTGAAATGCGAATCCCACCTTTCGTTGACTATTTGCCTGACAACCCCATACTTTGAAAGGACATCTTTAATTTTCGAATTGTCTACTTCTATGGGAATATTCAAAACCCTAACATTCCTAATTACAGACTCGGAATTCCGGAGTTTGACAGTACTTTTAGTACCATCACGGTGTATAAATTCCGTTTCATAACCAAAATTTGCCAGAAAGCGGTCTACACTCACGGAATCGTTAAACTTTACAAAAATGCAGTATTCATCAGAGTCCAGCTGCATGGTATGAACAGATTCAGAATGAAGGCCAATTACCTCGGTAATCCAGTCGTGTATTTCAAGTGCAGAGGGCTGTACTCGACGGGTGTACTTGTCGAAGGTGAAAATCACGGTGTTTTTTCTCACGGAGTTTGCCATGGTGTTCTGCAGCGAAGAAATCTCGGACAACGCCGAAATCCCAACGGCACTTCGTAGAAAGATGACACGAAAGAAGACCAAATGCTCAATTGATAACGCTTAATTCACGTGCAAAACGTCAATAAACGAGCACAAAACACGAAAACACTGGCGTAAACACTGAACGTTCACGGAGCAAACTTGAGGAGCGTGCGACCGCTGCGGCAGCTAAAGCCAGACTGCCTTGTCCACGGTGCTTACACACTGCTTAATCTAACTTACGCTAAGGACAACACACACACTCACCATGCCCGAGGGAGAATTGGATCCCTGGAACGGGGGGGGGGGGGGGGGTTGGGGGTTGGGAGAGTCGCGCGAACCGTAGCAAGGCGCCCCAGTCCACGCGGCTGCTTCGGACGGCAGGAATAACATTGTGTCGGTACAGCTGGTGGTTTGCTGTGCATTATTTCAAGTATTTGAAAGCTGTAGGCTGTTGCTTTGAGAAAAGTATCAGCAGAGGCTGTAGGCGTGGACTCACCTTGGTGACTGCCGGACGGTCTGAGCACCACGGTGTCCATAGGCCGCCTCGCCCTGCCCGAGGGGAAGCGACGCACATAGCGCCGGGGGTCTCCCTGCAAACAACGTAAACGTACGACATTCAACTACTCTGTGCATTGTGAAACTTATTCACTGCATGAAGCTCAAGTTAAGATTCAGGGTGTATTCATGGGTCCGATGAATATCCGTTACTGAGGCCTAACAGCGGTATTACTTTTTTTTTATGTCAATACTATGTGGCTTGCTGAGTTGCCAGGTGTCGAACCACAAATGTATAGGTCCATGCTTTGATTTTTTTCTCACTTAAATGTGATTTTCATGACTGTCACTGCATATTGTTTGGGAAACAAGTCAAATTATCCGCGATTTGAATGTCACATAATAGTGATGGATGAGTCGCGTCTCACATCGGAGGAAGCCAAAGACGTCCCAGCTCGTATTATTTCACGACGAAATGTTCAAATGAGTGTGAAATCTTATGGGACTTAACTGCTAAGGTCATCAGTCCCTAAGCTTACACACTACTTAACCTAAATTATCCTAAGGACAAACAGGCACACCCATGCCCGAGGGAGGACTCGAACCTCCGCCGGGACCAGCCGCACAGTCCATGACTGCAGGGCCTTAGACCGCTCGGCATCACGACTAAATAACTAATCACTTCTCTACAACACGCATTTTCCCAAGAATGTTAGTGCAGCGAGGTATGCAGAAGAGCTCCTAATGAGCATGGAAATCAGGACAGAGGGTCCTGGAACATGAAATCTATGACACCTGTTTGCTCACTTGATCAGAAAATTGCCCGTGGGAGGCAAGCTTCCATTTCAAAGTTCCATTCCATTTCACAGAAGGACACGTACTTACACTACAGACTGAAAAATTCACTTTGAAATAGGTAGAATTATTGTTCTCTTTCGTGATTGAAATCATGTTAATACGATTTATAAAACAGGCACTGTTGTAGCTGAAAGTCGCATTTGATCCGAACATTTCTCTGTTACATACCCACTCACGTTGCTATTGTATGTGTTTTCTGAATCTTACTTTGGGTATGCTTTGCCAGAAATACCTTTATTACTTATTCAATGTTTAGTTTCTAGTTTCCTGAAACAACTGGTTTACAGTTTCGACATATTTTGTAGATTCTTCTCCGAACTGTTTCACTTACTTGTAGAGATGGGAGTATTTTTATGCTCTCTCTCTCTCTCTCTGTTCTCTGAGGTGACAAAAGTCATCAGATAGAGATCTGCACATATACAGATGGCGGTAAGATCGCGTACACAAGTTACAGAATGGCAATGCATTGGCGGAGCCCTCATTTGTACTTACGTGATTCATATGAAAAGGTTTCCGACATGATTATGACAGCTCCACGGGAATTAATGGACATTGAACGCGGGATGGCAGTTGGAGCGAGACGGATGGGGCATTTCATTCTGTAAATCGTTATCCTCAATCATCTGAGATTCACAATGTCAAGAGTATTCCGAGAATACCATATCTCACATATTACCCCTCACTGCAGACAGCAAGGTGGCCGATGGACTTAAAAAAAATGGTTCAAATGGCTTTGAACACTATGGGACTCAACTGCTGAGGTCATTAGTCCCCTAGAACTTAGAACTAGTTAAACCTAACTAATCTAAGGACATCACACACATCCATGCCCGAGGCAGGATTCGAACCTGCGACCGTAGCGGTCTCGCGGTTCCAGACTGCAGCGCCAGAACCGCGCGTCCACTTCGGCCGGCGGCCGATGGACTTCACTTAACGACCGATAGCAGCAGCGTTTGCATAGAGTGACAGGCATCTCTGCGCAAAGTCACCGCAGAAATCGGTGTGGGAGGTACGACGAACGTATCCGTTAGGACAATGCCATGAAATTTGGCGTTAATGGGTTATGAAAGCAGCCGACCGACACGAGTGCCTTTGCCAACAGCACGACATCGCCTACTGCAGCGCATCTCCTAGGTTCACTTGGAACCTAGACGACTGAAAAACCGTGGCCTGGTCAGCTGAGTCCCGATTTCAGTTGTTAAGAGCTGATGGTATCGTTGGAGTGTGGCGCAAACCCCACGAAGTCACCCCCAAGTTGTCAACAAGGCACTCTCCAAGCTGGAGGTGGCTCCATAATGGTGTGGGCTGAGTTTACGTGGAATGGACTGGGTCCTTGTTACGTTCCGCTACTTGGGATCATTTGCAGCCATTCCTGGACTTCATGTTCACAAGCTAAGATGGAACTTTTTGGATGACACTGCGCCATATCACCATGCCACAAATGTTCACGATTGGTTTGAACAACATCCTGGGCAATTACAGTGAATTTTTTGGCGAATCAGATCGCCCGACATGAATCCCAACGAACATTAATGGGACGTAATCGACAGATCAGATCGTGCACAAAATCCGCATCGGCAAGACCTTCGCAATTATGGACAGCTATAGAGGCCGCGTTGTCATAGTCATTTACGAGCAACACGTATTATGATATCGTATTATACGTGGCACTGTTACTGTAAACTTAATGTTACGTTATCATCTTAATACTTCCATGCCTTCAGTTTTTGATATTAACTTATAAGTGCGTTGCTGTGGGTACGTTGTAAGCGCTGAGTTTCTATGCCTTTCTACAAAAATCTAAACGTTTGAATTGTTTTTCCTTCACACTATCCGTCGAGTCTGTAACGTTTTAATTGGTTAACACCTAATTTTGCAGTACGTTTACATCGTTTGTAATGAACTGCAAATTTCGTAGCCTACATTTACGTTTATCCTTTGAGAATATCTGTACCCTCGTGTGAGAGTGCTTTTGTATCTTGTGTTTCAGTTTGTTTCTTCTTTTCTTCTTTTCATACCTTATGAGTCGTTTAGTGCTGTTTCTTGCTTGTACGTTATGCGGTATTGCTGTCGAACGTGTACACCCTTTTGCTTACACGTTTATTCCCTTCTTAGTTATAGTTTCAAACATAGATTTTAGCTACACTCATCTTGTGCTTATCTGCGTTGTTGTGGTCAGTTATATGTGATAGATGGTTTTCTGTGTTAATGCCATCTTCATGAGTGTGTCGATTGTGTATTTGAGTGACGCTTGTTTTGCGAGCATGAATTACTAATTTTCAGATGATTGTTTCCTTTATTCTGAGTTCATGGTAAATTTCGAATGTACAATTGAATGGTTTTATATTGAGGCTTGCTCATCTGGTTTCTCCTGCCTTTACGTTGCAGAGTGTGCTGAAAAACTACTTCTGGACCTACTGCACTGCATGAAAACAAAGTCCTCTCGATAAGAATGTCGGAATTGGAAAATACTACATTTTTTCCTGGGAAGTTATTTACACACGGATAAAAGCGAAATAGTGACAGTAGTAGTTATATTTCTAGTATTCTTTATTAGTGAGATATTGTTACGATGGTGAAAAAAAAGTAAGAGTACTGACATAACGAATAACGGCTTCCCAAATCGCTGTAATGGTGGATTTGTTTCTTGTGAATACATCGATTCCTCGCCAGGGAGTACCGTAAATAGTTCACTGACTAACATATGATGATAAAGTGGCAGTCAATAAATTCTCCTCTTCCAAGAACTGCCGCCGCCAGAGCAGTATTTAAGCGTTTATGAAGTCAGTTTCTTATTTAAAGTTGTTTGGGTGCGACCTATCATCCATCAATGTTTGTTGTAGCACATTTTTTCCAGATGGCGACTGTGTGCCTGACATGGAGTCACTGTGCATGCCTGGGCCTGTTTCCTGGAGCCGCGGAAGGTATCTTATGTCCTACATGGAGAGGACGGCCTGGTGTTTCTCTAATCCTCCTGAATTGGTTGTGGCTGGACCTGACTAGGCTGCTTCCGGAGCTTATGATTTCCGAAGATTGAAGGTGTTTTCCCAAGACCCGCTGTAAAGAAACTGGTGAAAGTCATGGCAGTAGGCAGCACCTGTCGAAGCTCTTCTAGCGGGCGAAGGAAATGGCCTATGAAACTGCTACCTTCTGCTCCTAATCGTGATCGGCGGCAAGGACTCATTGTGAAATTACTTAGTAGGCCAGATTTGGATTTCACGAAATCAAAGGCCAGCTGGAAACCCTCTCGACTGTAGGATGAGAGTCGTGGACTCTGAGGGGCGCAGTTGAGGCTTTAAATGTATTGCGCGGACGAAGTTTCCTGCTACGGAAAACTGATGGAGTTAGCAATTGCGTTTGCGGCACACGTGATCCGAATGAAGAGCGGAGCAGATTTTCCGTTTTTGGGAGCAAGGGAGCGACTCTGTGGGCAAGGACTTGGTCATTGATCAGAGGCCTTACATCAGAACGTGGAGGCACCAGGTAGCTGGAGGTCGGGGCGGTCTTGACGAGTTCTTACAGAAGGCAATACATTCCAGTTGGTGCATTGGAGACTTGGAGTGTCGTGTTTCTGCGCGTGTCCTTCTTTTGACGGTACAATGTTATGTAGGAGATGCTAGAACGCAGGTGTAGACAGACCAATGATCGCCTAGGGTGATTGTTTCCAATGTGGTGGTCGGATATGAGAGGCTGTTGAACGAGGTACTGATTGGTTGTACAGAAGTAGTGACTATTTTAACTTTGTCTTGCTGGCGAAAGCGAGGCTCGTGACACTTACTTAGCCTGGTACAGGGCGTCCCACATAAAAACGGTACGCCTCACGCCCGAGTTTCAAGTAACAGTGAACTAACTAAAAAGGATAGATAGTAGTAAGGTTAAAAAAATGTAGTTGACTGGTCATGAGAGGTACTGCAAGTGGTGGCCATTGGAATCCAGGCAACGCCGGCCGGGGTGGCCGAGCGGTTCCAGGCGCTACAGTCTGGAACCGCGCGACCGCTACGGTTGCAGGTTCGAATCCTGTCTCGGGCATGGATGTGTGTGATGTCCTTAGTTTCGTTAGGTTTAAGTATTTCTAAGTTCTAGGGGACTGATGACCTCAGAAGTTAAGTCCCATAGTGCTCAGAGCCATTTGAACCATTTTGAATCCAGGCAACGCTGACTTCGTATGACGACGTTACCAGCACCGCTCTGCAATTCTGCAGATATGATGTTGTTGATGTCTCTAGTAATGTTTCGGTTAAGATCGACTGTTGTGCGAGGAGTGAAAGCATACACTTTACTTTTTAATGCGTCCCATAACTAAAAAAGTCACACGATGTTAAGTCCGAGTGCCTTGGGGGGGGGGGGGGGGGGGCCAAAGGCCTCTACTGAACAGTCTTTGTTTAGGGAACAGACTGGCGATGTGGGTCATGCTTTGGTTGGATATGTGAGCGGTTGCCTGGAACACTGCATACAGCTTCCCTGCATCTGTTAACTGTGCGTAGAAAGAGTCAAAGATCTCAAGATATGTGGTACTGTTTAAGGTGTAATTGAAAATTATGGGCCCAACACTGCGCATGTAGCAACGCACAGCAAACACCTATCCTCTTTGAGTGGAGAGGTTCTTCATGCAGAATATGTAGGTTGTCCTGCGACCAGTATCTGAAATTCTGAGAGTTTACATAACGTGACAAGGAAGCCAGGTGTCATCTGACATGACGCAAAGCGTGGAGTCCAAGTATACGTTAGCAAAAAATGGCTCTGAGCACTATGGGACTTAACAACTGAGGTCATCAGTACCCTAGAACTTAGAACTACTTAAACCTGACTATCCTAAGGACATCACACACATCCATGCCCGAGGCAGGATTCGAACCTGCGACCGTAGCGGTCGCGAGGTTCCAGACTGAAGCGCCTAGAATCGCCCGGCCACCGTGGCCGGCTAAACGTTAGCAATTGACGTTGACAGCCAGTTGCAATAAGTCACCAGAACTTACGCCATCAAAGCCAGAATGGAGAAATCAACGAATGAAACAAAGAGTGCAGACTCTGCAAGGAAGCTGAGGAAAGAATTTTTCATATCTTGAGCTGTTGCGAAAAGATCGCTCGAAATAATTACAAGTAGAGGCACAATGATATGGCACAAATCATTAACTGAAACCCGAGCTAAAATCATCACCTGCTACTGTCAAGGTACTCATGACACCAAAAGCCAGAGAATGTTCTCGAAAACGAGCAATTCAGACTACTGAGGCACTTCAGACAGATCGAAATCAGGAATACAGTACCATCAGACGACACTATTGTCGATAAAATGAAAGTGTGGATCATTAAGATTGCCGTCCCAGGTGATAGCAGAATCGACGACAAACTAGGCAGATACGAGGACTTGAAAACTGAGCTTCAGCGACTCTTATGCAAACCATTGAAAGGTGTCCCTGAGGTTCTCGGTGCACTGTTAGCAGTGCCATGGGTTCTGAGTGAAGAGACATTTGGAAACCACTGCCATTGTTAAAATATTTGCCTTCCAACTACAAAAATCCACTTTATTTGGATCTGAACGAATCATCCACTGATACGTCAAGTAGTCCTAGATGCTTGGGAAGTGTCCGACTAGTGATAAAATACGAGATGCAACATAGCGAACTAATTTTGTAAACGACATGTATTACTCTGAGTGGCAAACTGGTAAGAGAAGTTAGTTGTAGTACTACTACAACTAACTTCTCTTACCAGTTTGCTTCGCAGAGTAATGAAGAAAATGACTGTCAACCACTTGCACATATAACCTTGCTCCACGAACCTCTATCTCATACGCAGTACGTGTCCTACGTCAGTCCCATACAGAAGTTATTTATCTCAAACGTCTAAGTGTGTCACTTCCATATATCTAATAACGAAGCAGGTGTCGCCATTCTGCGGTATCAGTTCATACAGATGAAGGGTAACTCTAACCTTTGTTTCAGTCGTTCATTTTAATCTCAGACTTTCCATCGTGCCTTTATCTCGCCCAATCTTTCAGCGCTTGATATACATTGCGTCACTACTCACTGATATGTAGGAGATGAACACTTGTCTAGAGCTGTTGCCGTCTGGTTTATGAACAAAACGCAGTTTACATCAGTTTCTTTGTTAAATTGTAATTATCGGTTCGGGCAAACCAGGTAATTTCCAGTTGTACACTAACAGCAACCGGTGGTAGCAATCCTTATCGTACTATTTGCTTATAAAGTTGCATAAAATAGAAACATTCTGCGACACAGTGCCAACCCTCTGTGAATTTTCTTAGATCACACGTTGCCACTGTTTCTTTGGCTCCACTAAATTCTAACGCTTTTTAAAGATTCAGGAGATCGACGCTGGGTATGTTCATCTAAAATGTGTGCGAGTAATTAATTTAAATATCTACGTAACTGTTAATTTATGTATCCGCTGCACGTCAAAAAAATGGGTAAAATTAACAAAGGTTGTCTCTGTATGCTTTTCAGTTATCGGGGCAGATGTGCGTTAATTACTACTTAAGTTATTGCTATATTGTTGTTGCCTATCTTTCTCTTATTTAGATAGCTATTTTACACTGCCAGTGATACAAGTAAAGTTGCTTACGCACATTTTACAGCACCTTCTCAGATAAGTATGTATAATAATAAAGCCATACGTCTTAGTGATGGTTAATGGATGCAACCAGATTGGAGTATAATGTACAGTAAAGACGTGCAGTTGCGCAGCTTCGCGAATAGCCTTCGAATGAGGTTAATTTGATGTAGTGAATTCGCACTGCAGAATTAAAGTTTGCTGCCCTCTAAGTTAAATGTGTGGCGGTCCCACTAAGACTGACTAATAATATCGTATTTATCCCGGTCACTGAGGTGAAATAGAGAAATAGAGATTCTACTACCGTCTGTGCCTTCCTATACCGGTGCAGAAGAAAGAATATTGTGAGTAGAGGACTGAGAGATGTTGTGCAGTGTAATAGCCCAACTATTCCTGAGTCGCTACCTTACTGCACTTTGTTTGGTTAAATGGACTACGACACTGACGTAAGGAACACAGCTGGTTCCACAACCTTTTCAGTAGGGACAACGAATTGTACAGTATTGGGATCTAAAGATAAATTGTGGTGGAGAAGGAGTAGATCATAAAATATGTTGCAGCAGAATTATATCCACCAACAAATGAAAATAAAATAAAATTAAAACCAGGATATATGAGGGCTATTAAGGAGACAAAACAGAAAATTATGTTTTCGTGCCGTATGATGACAGTGACAAACAACAGGGAAGAAACTGTAAAATCGATTCAAGATTTCTATGAAACTTCGTATATTTCAGTAGATGTATCAATAATACAGATACGTAATACTGAAAGTAATGACTTCACGTTGTGACGCCAGATGAGGTGTGTAAAGTCAGAAAACGAAAGAATGAGAAAACGAAAGGCGCCAGGATATGATGTTTCGATACACATGGCTAAATCTGGAGACAACGTAATACAAAAGTAAGTAAAAAATTATTTACATTATGTCTGGGGAAGAAGATAATTTTTCAAAACTGCAACAATGGTGCAAGTATTCTATTTCGCCTTAATGGAGAAAGACATGACATAAAAACCTATAGACCTATCAACCCCCTCTCCATTGTGTACCAGATACTCACTAAAACATCTTTTATTCGCGTAATGAAACAAGCTGGATTTTTCCACGAATACAGCGCAAGTGGAGGATTTTCAAACCGTGAAAGATAACTGTGAAAGAGCTTTTGAATCAGTTGTAACCAAGTTTGCACAGAAAGACACTCGATACGCTGGGCAAACATTCAAAATATCTCTACACTGAAGAATTCACTATATCATTGACAGTATACGGACGCCTCTTACTGGAAATTAGTAAGGGGCGTGTCCGCTCTTCGCCTTTATGACGGCTTGAACTCTGCTGGGGAGACTATCAGTGAGGTGTCTGAATGTTTGTGGAGGAAAGGCAGACTATTTTTTCTCAAGCGTGGAAAGAGGAAGTAGTGATGTTAGTCGCAGTTATAATTCATCCCAAAGATGTTCCACTCGATCTGAGTCGGGGCTATAGGCAACCCAGTTCATTTCAAGAATCTCAGTGTCCACAAACCATTACTTCACAGAGGCTGCTTTATGAGCATCGTCCCCGAACCGTAACACTGTCTCCTCAGAACTTCAGTTTTGGCACTGCAGGTAACGTTCTCCAGGCATTCACCATGTCCAAACCCTTCCTTCCGATTTCTGCAGGGTATAGCGTGAATCGTCTCTTCAAAGCACTCGTGTCCAGTCATCCACCGTCCGTGGCGTCGCTCTGTACACCGTCTCAAACAGCACTTCACACTGAGTATATTAATGTGTGACTTGGAGGAGTTACTCGACTATTGTACCCCATGCCTTTTAACTCGGTGTGAACAGTCATTACGCTACCTGCTCTGCTGGTAACTTCGGAACTCACGCGTGATTTCCTCCGGTGGTTTCCTGTGAGTTTTTTACAACACCCCTTCGCAATGCTCGACCGTACCTGTCTGTCGGTATCTGAGGTCTTCTTGTCTGTGGTTGTTCCTTCGCGTTTCCACTGCACAATCACACCGCAAAGGGTCGAGTTGTGCGGCATTAGAACAGCTGAAACTTTCTTGATGGAATTTTTACTCAGGTAAAAAATGGTTCAAATGGCTCTGAGCACTATGGAACTCAACTGCTGTGGTCATCAGTCCCCTAGAACTTCTACTTTCTACTTAAACCTAACTAACTTGACATCACACACAGCCATGCCCGAGGCAGGATTCGAACCTGCGACCGCAGCAGCAGCGCGGCTCCGGACTGGAGCGCCTAGAACCGCACGGCTACCGCGGCCGGCTACTCAGGTAAAACTAGCTCGACTTTGGAGTCAGTAATCTCTCCTGACCGTCCAATTTTGCAGTTACTGCTTATCTACTGACAACACCATACGCTGCACACCATTTTATATAGGCGGGTCTGCCTTTGTGAGATCTGGTGGTCAGTTCCACATTACATAGTGATGTCATACTTTTCTCATTAGATAGTGTATATTCCTCACTGCAACAGCGCCAGAGTAGTGATACATTCCAGATAGGGCGTTAGAAAAGGAAATTCTCACACTGAGCGCCAAAGAAATTGGTATAGGCATGTGTATTCAAATACAGAGATATGTAAACAGGCAGAATACGGCGCCGCAGTCGGCAACGACTTTATAAGACAACAAGTTTCTGGAGCAGTTGTTAGATCGGTTACTGCTGCTACAATGGCAGGTTGTCAAGATTTAGGTGAGTTTGAATGTGATGTTATAGTCGGCATACGAGCGATGGCATACAGCACCTCCGAGGTAGCGATGGTTCTGGTTCAACTGACTCTGAGCACTATGGGACTTAATTTCTGAGGTCATCAGTCCCCTAGAACTTAGAACTACTTAAACCTAACTAACCTAAGGACATCACAAACATCCATGCCCAAGACAGGATTCGAACCTGCGACAGTAGCGGTCGCGCGGCTCCAGACTGAAGCGCCTAGAACCGCTCGGCCATTCCGGCCGGCAGTAGCGATGAAGAGGGGATTTTCCCATACGACCATTTCACGGTAAAACATCAAATCTCCGACATCGCTGATGCCGGAAAAAGATCCTGCAAGAACAAGACCAACGACGACTGAAGAGAAGCGTTCAACGTGACGGAAGTGCAACCCTTTCGCTAGCTGTTGCAGATTTCGATGCTGGGCCATCAACAACTGTCAGAGGGCGAACCATTAAACGAAACATGATCGATATGAAGCTTTTGTTTGTTCATTCTTTTGGCAGGAGATCTCTGGGACGACGGCCGTTTACTGTCGTGACAAAATAAAACACCTACAGCCGTCCTTATGATTTTATTTTATTTTGTTGCTACCAGTTTCAGCGCTTCGGTGCGTCATCTTCAGGCTGTTTTAGATGTGGTACAGGATGATATGAGCCCCATTCATAACACATCAGTTACTAGCATTACTGGATACGCAGATAACGTGTCAGCACTCCAACCATCAACTGCCAACTGAAGCGTTGAAACTGGTAGCAACAAAATAAAGTAAAATCATAAGGAAAGCTGCAGGTGTTTTATTTTCTCACGATCATTGATATGGGCGTTCGGACCCGAAGACCCAGTCGCGTACCCTTGATGATCGCACGAGACAAAGCTTTACGCCTCGACTGAGCCTGTTAACATCATTGGACTGTTGATGACTGGAAACATGTAGCCTGCTCAGACGAGTCTCGTTTCAAATTGTGTCGAGCGGAGCGACGTGTACGGACACGGAGACAACCTCATGAGTCCATGAATCCTGCATGTCAGCAGGCGACTGTTGAAGTTGGTGGAGACAATGTAATGGTGTGGAGCGCGTGCAGCTGGAGTGATATGGGACCGCTGACACGTCTAGATACAACTCTGATAGGTGACACGTTCGTAAGCATCCTGTCTGATCGCCTGCATCTATTCATGTCCACTGTGCTTTCTGAGGGACTTGTGCAATTCCAGCAGACAAATGCGACACCCCACACATCCAGAATTGTTACATAGTGGCTCCAGAACACTCTTCTGAGTTTAAACATTTCCGTTGACCACCAAGCTCCCTAGACATGAACATTATGGAGGGTATCTTGGATGCCTTGGAACGAGCTGTTCAGAAGAGATCTCCACCTCCTCGTACTTTTTCGGATTTATGAACAGCCCTACAGGATTCATTGTGTCTATTCCTTCCAGCACTGCTTCAGACTTTAGTCGAGTCCATGCCACGTCGTGTTGCTGCACTTCTGCGTGCTCGAGGGGGCCGTACACAATATTAGGCAGGTGTATCAGCTTCTTTGGCTCTTCAGTGTATATCTAAGAAGGTATCGGATCACTGGATTTTCTGTAACTCACCTTCGAGTTACTTTTGTGTTCTTTGCTCTCAGTGCAGAACACAGGATGAACAAAGAAAGTTTGTAACTAGGTCTGAAATAAATTATAACAACACTGAAATAATGTGTCAAATGAAACACTAAAAAGTAACAATTAAGTCATATAACTAGTTGAGTTTTTTGTGTTTAAGGTAGCTGAAACGATGCTTGTATGGACAGGAAAAAAAAAACAGAAGAGTAAAAGTGCTTGTGGTGAATAAAATGGGTTAAAAAAACCTGGAACCTAGCTTTCGCAATCTCGTAAGGGGAAAACTTACTCTCTGTTTGCATTACTATTTTTTCTTTATGGTAGTTATTATAATTACAATAGTTTTGTGTCATCAACCTTCCGGCTGATTCCATACTGTTCTTCACTAATTTCTTTCCTTGCTGACACCTTCATCTCAGAGTAGCACTTGCATCCAACGCCCTCCATTATTTGTTGTGTATATTGTAGTCTCTGTCTTCTACTACAATTTTTGTTCTCCGCAAATGCATCAGGTACTGTGGCTCTATGTTTGATACTAAGAGATTTCTTTTGGCCACGAATGCTATCTTGTTGAGTGTTAATCCACTCTTTATGTCCTCTCTGCTTCGTCTACCATCATGACTTATTTTGAAAAACCTATCAAAACGTCACGGGGCGGGGGGAATGCATGTTGTGTATTAGGGAACTACTGGGAGGGACTAGGTAACATGTGAATCAGGGAACAGACTGAAGTGAAAGGCATAATTACGACTTACACGAAAAGTGGCAGTCACACAAAAATGAGCCCAACAAACAAAACTTCTTAAGTGCAAGAAAATTAATGAACAAGAGACTCAAAAGAATCAAGAAAGCCGAAGAAGACCAACTCCTCTTTCAGATCCAGAAGAAAAACGCAAGTAACTTTTATAAGACTTTTAAACGAAAAATAACCGGATACAGCTCTACAACTCCAAGACAAAAACGGAAATATTCCCCACGGCAACAGGGATAATAGTAATGCATCTGAAGAATATTTCAGAGACTTCTCAACTATGAAGACCTTGTAGAAAAACTGGACGTAAGTACCTTAAAATTAACCAATACAAACTTGGAGCCACACATCGTCGAGAAACAACAAACAATTACACCGAATCTCAAAACTAAGACCTCAAGAGAAAACCATATCACAGATAAACTTGAGAAAAATGTCGACCAAAATTCCATGGAGTCCCATCCAAACATCTTTGAAGAAATTCGGATAAATGAAAGAATCCCAGGTGATTGGAAGAAGGCCCTCATCCACCTACTTCATAATAAAGGGTCCAAAACAGACCCCACCAACTACAGAGGGACTTCTTTCTTAGACGTAACATACGAGATATTCTCTAGAGTCCTACTAAACAAAGCAGAACCGCAACTCAACCATCAACCTGGAGAATACCAAGCGGGTTTCAGGAAAGTAAGATACTGTCCAGACCCTCCAGAAACCTCATGGCTTATCAAAAATCAAAATCACTTGGTATTACTTTCATTGAATTCCAAGAAACATACGACTCAACAGAATGGGATTCCCTCACCTCTGTAATAAAGATAGAAACAATGTCACGAACCGAATTGGCGAAAACCTTTCCAACACATAATTCAGAGTTAACGGGAGAACTGTCCGACCCTTTTGACATAACAGTGGAGTATGAAAAACTGTCTCCTATTTAATTGAGCCCTAGAAGAAATAGTCAGCGATTGGAACATAAAGGTCCGTAGAGTAATCCGACAAGAAACAAGATACAACGGCCTTTGCAGAAGATGTGGCCCTTCTAACCGAGATCTGAAAAGATGCCAAACAACAGGCCATCAACTAAAAAGGCAATGAGAAAACATGTCTCAAAATATCCTTCTAAAAGACTAAAATAACGACATCTTGTCCTCTGCTAGAGATTTCACCGTATTTGTTCGACCACAGATGGCGACGGAGGAGACTTGCAGGTTCCGTCATATTTGTCTTCAGCCACCGTTTATCACAACCTACACTCCTGGAAATGGAAAAAAGAACACATTGACACCGGTGTGTCAGACCCACCATAGTTGCTCCGGACACTGCGAGAGGGCTGTACAAGCAATGATCACACGCACGGCACAGCGGACACACCAGGAACCGCGGTGTTGGCCGTCGAATGGCGCTAGCTGCGCAGCATTTGTGCACCGCCGCCGTCAGTGTCAGCCAGTTTGCCGTGGCATACGGAGCTCCATCGCAGTCTTTAACACTGGTAGCATGCCGCGACAGCGTGGACGTGAACCGTATGTGCAGTTGACGGACTTTGAGCGAGGGCGTATAGTGGGCATGCGGGAGGCCGGGTGGACGTACCGCCGAATTGCTCAACACGTGGGGCGTGAGGTCTCCACAGTACATCGATGTTGTCGCCAGTGGTCGGCGGAAGGTGCACGTGCCCGTTGACCTGGGATCGGACTGCAGCGACGCACGGATGCACGCCAAGACCGTAGGATCCTACGCAGTGCCGTAGGGGACCGCACCGCCACTTCCCAGCAAATTAGGGACACTGTTGCTCCTGGGGTATCGGCGAGGACGATTCTCAACCGTCTCCATGAAGCTGGGCTACGGTCCCGTACACCGTTAGGCCGTCTTCCGCTCACGCCCCAACATCGTGCAGCCCGCCTCCAGTGGTGTCGCGACAGGCGTGAATGGAGGGACGAATGGAGACGTGTCGTCTTCAGCGATGAGAGTCGCTTCTGCCTTGGTGCCAATGATGGTCGTATGCGTGTTTGGCGCCGTGCAGGTGAGCGCCACAATCAGGACTGCATACGACCGAGGCACACAGGGCCAACACCCGGCATTATGGTGTGGGGAGCGATCTCCTACACTGGCCGTACACCACTGGTGATCGTCGAGGGGACACTGAATAGTGCACGGTACATCCAAACCGTCATCGAACCCATCGTTCTACCATTCCTAGACCGGCAAGGGAACTTGCTGTTCCAACAGGACAATGCACGTCCGCATGTATCCCGTGCCACCCAACGTGCTCTAGAAGGTGTAAGTCAACTACCCTGGCCAGCAAGATCTCCGGATCTGTCCCCCATTGAGCATGTTTGGGACTGGATGAAGCGTCGTCTCACGCGGTCTGCACGTCCAGCACGAACGTTGGTCCAACTGAGGCGCCAGGTGGAAATGGCATGGCAAGCCGTTCCACAGGACTACATCCAGCATCTCTACGATCGTCTCCATGGGAGAATAGCAGCCTGCATTGCTGCGAAAGGTGGATATACACTGTACTAGTGCCGACATTGTGCATGCTCTGTTGCCTGTGTCTATGTGCCTGTGGTTCTGTCAGTGTGATCATGTGATGTATCTGACCCCAGGAATGTGTCAATAAAGTTTCCCCTTCCTGGGACAATGAATTCACGGTGTTCTTATTTCAATTTCCAGGAGTGTATTTCGCAGCAGCTTAATTCAAGTCATCGCCATTCTTTGTGTAAGAAGTCGTTTGTACGGTTATTCTGTATCGACAGCATCTTGTGTATGCATTGTAATGTGTCACCTTCCATTCACGTTATGTCGGGTTTCTTTCCTGACAGTAGAGAGATAGTAAACAGCTCTGGTTGAACAATGTGTATAAAGAGTTGTCCAACAGCGTTGAACATAACACAGTTCTGGAAGCCAAATGGAGTGAAATGTTGCTGCGGTGAAAGTCGTCTGTCCAGTCATGACTAAGGGATGTGCTATAACCTACAGCAAATCTCCATGTGTGGAAGTAGAAAAAAGCCAGTAAAACCAGCTGTGTCGTGGGTGCTGGAAGACAGACACTTCATCTGTGTAACACCTTCCGTCCCACAACACTGTTGCAGGTGCGACATTCCATGCCTCTCTGTGCACCATTATATTCAGCGATGTGGACTGATTTTATACGAGGTTCGTCAGAAACAGTTTGAAAAGCTTATAAGGGTGTTGCAGGGTAGGTTGTACTGAGAAAAAATTGACAAGCAAAAATTCGATACGTTGTGCCGTTTCCGAGTTAAAAAACATTGAAGATAGCTGCTGCGCACGGAGACGGTGTCGCAAAACGTGTTTTCCTCCTAGTTTCCTAAATCCGAACAAAAGAACAATATAAACTTTGGACATGGGATGACAGTAAGGATCAAACCCGAGCCAAAGGATCACAATGAGAACAGCTGACACTAGTTGTATCTGGCGGTCAGCTTGAATTTGCTCCCGTAAAGGCCTGACTGACTAACTTCAATACTAATTAACTTGGAAGAGACGCAACTAATAAAATTCTTTTCTTAAACTGTATTTCTCATCACAGCCTACATTGCAACACCCTTACAAGCTTTCAGACTGTTTGAGACCACCATCTATTCTACTCTACTCAAGATACCTAGAACACGCAAGAAATGGTGAGACAATAGAGAATTTGTAGAAATTTGTAGAGAGCTTCTGTAAAGTTTGGAAGGTAGGAGACGAGGTACTGGCAGAAGTAAAGCTGTGAGTACCGGTCGTGAGTCGTGCTTCGGTACCTCAGTTGGTAGAGCACTTGCCCGCGAAAGGCAAAGGTCCCGAGTTCGAGTCTCGGTCGGGCACACAGTTTTAATCTGCCAGGAAGTTTCAGAGAATTTGTAGTTTCTCTTACATTCCACTTCAGCGTAATGCGTGTGATAATAATATATATAGAAAACGACATCAATGTGCACAACACCTGCTTTCAATAAAAAACAACTTTTAGTGAAATAATAGTGTGTGGCACTATCTTGTTTCCTGATTCACATCATTTGTGGAGTAATGCGTGTGATAATAATATATAATGAAAACGACATCAATGTGCACAACACCTGCTTTCAGTAAAAAACAACTTTTAGTGAAATAATAGTGTGTGGCACTATCTTGTTTCCTGATTCACATCATTTGTGGAGTGGTATTCCAACATGTCAATATTCGTCCACAGATTGACGGTCAGTTCAGGGCTTTTCCTCCAGACGGTAGAAACACCTTCTGCATTGTCATTCGTTGTCTACTTATTGTGTTTTTTATTTTATTTTTATTATTTGGCGTGTTTTTTATCATGCTGCAGCAGCTTCCTACAGCCACAAAAGCCAAATACGACGACACTCTGAAAAGCAACGTCTCCGATTTTCTTTATGTGAAAACTGTGGTGTCACCGCCAGACACCACACTTGCTAGGTCGTAGCCATGGACTTAGCTGAAGGCTATTCTAACTGTCTCTCGGCAAATGAGAGAAAGGCTTCGTCAGTGTAGTCGCTAGCAAAGTCGTCCGTACAACTGGGGCGAGTGCTAGTACGTCTCTCTAGACCTGCCGTGTGGTGGCGCTCGGTCTGCAATTACTGACAGTGGCGACACGCGGGTCCGACATGTACTAATGGACCGCGGCCGATTTAAAGCTACCACCTAGCAAGTGTGGTGTCTGGCGGTGACACCACATTAATTTACTTGTGTAATGGCTTCGCCACAATCTCCAGATGTACTGTCCGAATTTTATCGCTTACAGAATCAGTAGACGCAGGCCTTATTGGATGCCCTTAGACAGCTCGTCCAGGGTCAACGTGCACTGCAAAACGATGCGGCCGCCGCCGCTTCACCACTACAAAAACTCTTAAAACTTTCTATATAATTTTTATTCTTCACGACAACACATTCGCAAGCCTCTGCTGCTAGAGGGCCCCGAATTGTTGGTGTAATAATGCGATGTGTAACGTAACAATGTAGGTCAGTGAGAAACGGCATGCTGCAATCGATTTTATAACCTCAGAAAACGTGCCTCCAATACAGATCCTTAGAAGAATTAATGCTGTATACGGTGATGATTGTATCGACGTCAATAATGTACGATGTTGGGTTATTCGTGCTCACTGCCATCTATCATACTCCATACAGTCCTGACTTGGCCTTATCCGATATTCACCTGTTTCAAAACATAAAGGACACCTTTGAGGGCCTTCATTTTGGTAGAGATGAAGCGGTGCAAGGAGAGGTGCAATTGTGGCTCCGTCAACAATGTCAGACATTCTACAGTGACGGCATCAACAAACTGGTCTCTCGTTGAGAGAAATTTGTTCCGCACCAGGGGGACTACCATGTGGAATAAATATGTAGACATGAAGAATAATGGTGTTGAATGTCAATAAAGTTTGTATCATTTAAGAGGCTTTAACAGTGTTACATAAACATTTAGAGGTATTATTTTTCAGCACGCTTTCGTATACAGAGAACCCATAATATGAAAAGTTTGAGCAGTATATCCACACAGGTACAATATTTGTGGGTAAAAAACCTGTTTGGTTCTGTACTAGGACCTCTAGAGTTCCTTATCAGATTGAGTGGAGGCTTCACCAAATAGTATTTTTGGTATGTAATGGTATGAAATGTTCTTCTGTTAGACTGGTTTCTATTTATCACTGCAATTTACTTATGGACCAAATCAGAATTATTACTGATAACTGTTAGATGGTAGGTTGCAGAGAAAGTGTGTGTGTGTGTGTGTGTGTGTGTGTGTGTGTGTGAGAGAGAGAGAGAGAGAGAGAGAGAGAGAGAGAGAGTGAGAGAGATATTTATGTTAAAGAGTTTACGAGAGACGGCACTTCACTTTGGATTTTGTGAGGCCGTGGAAAACTTCAGACATATTCTTTGTTAGGGAAATGAGTCCTATATTAGCCTGGGAAACGGAGAGTTTATATAACACGTACGATAATAATAACACGATTTTTACGCGTGTCCTGATTGCAAATTTATCAGTTCGCTGATGTATCACGTCGGTGCGTGTATTCTGTATAACACTTCGTGAATCAGTAATAGGCTTCCCACTCACCTGCGCCACCGCCACTGACAGGAGAACGCACGCCAACAGGAGTTTCATGTCTAGTCAGTGAATGGAGCAACGATGGAGTCGACCAATTTATACACCTTCTGAAGAGCACCAACACAGTGGTTTCTGAATGTAGCTCGATAAGATTATTGCCACATTTATGAGGCGCAGATAAGAGTTTGTCGTCCCTGACTGGTGAAATACTGTGTTAAAGTGCTTAAAAGCACTTATTTTGAAATCTCAGTTACGAGCTCGGTCAGAGCATGTGGGTGTCATACATTTTATATCCTGATTGTGCAAGTTGAAATTATCATGGAAACTAGGTGAGGTGAACAACTTCTGCTGCGCTACCATCTGCAGCTGGTGATAGCTTGTAGCGTACTTCAAGTGTAAAGTAGCATCGATATGGAGTAACCACCAGTCATTTGTTACTGAGGGGACCTACAAATTCTGGTCGGCATAAAACAGAAAGGAAGATTAGTGTTTAACGAAATGGGAACACATTCAAGTTTTGGGCAAGGTTGGGGAAGGAAACATTCTTTCTTCAGAGAAACCGTCCAGGCATTTGTCTTCATAGAAACCTAGGAAGAGCTAGTCCTGGATGACTCGAGGGGGATTCGAAGTCTGATCCTCCTGTGTACGGGAGCTCTGTAAGATACCAGCTGCGTCGCCTCGGTTGCCTTCTCGCCCTGAAGCGTGATCGAGCTAATCCCAATACTCGTTAGTCTCGAAACCCACTTCCGCCGTCGGAGTTACACGCACAACGGTTAGGACACATAACTACATCAGTGTCCAGAACGTACGGCAGATTAGAGTATTCTCATGTGGTGTACAAGAATATTTCGAAAACTAAATATAAGCAATTTACACAGTAAATAATATGCTTCGCAAAGGAGTGTATTACTAGTTTCTTTCATCGGGCGAGAGCATCTTAAAGTATTCATTGTCCTGATGGCAGTATGCTGAAGATCACATCGAACTCACACCACTTTGTATTCGAGATGGTGTCGAGTGGAGCTTTAAAGCTTTAACATGTTGCTACCAGGGCAGGGAATACTTGAAGATCCTCTTGGCTTGTAATGAACCAGTACGCGAGACAGAAATATTACTGCGCTGTGTCACCTCGTGGTCTACTTGTGAACGTCGCGCACTGTAGAGGCAAAGTCACAAGTTGCAGTCCATTCCCTCCTTTTATTTTTTAATCAGCTTTTCGACTGTCTTCTAAAGGTATCAGTCCGGTGGAATCTCACAGATAATCCTGTTCACTTTCTAACCCACCAGTAATAGCGAAAACTTCCAGAAGTAATTCTGCAGAACAGCTCGCGGCTGCGTGAAGACCAGAGCAGTTTACAATCTACAGTTCCATCGCCCCACAGCTGCCATGCGCCACCGGCCACATTATTTCAGGCACCGTCCGACCAGGAGACCGCGGCAGGGCGATATCAAGGTGTTTATCAACTGTTATCTTCTTATTTGAAGTTCGGTATTTATCTTGCTGTTACACAGTAGGTTTTGCATACTTCAAACTTATGAACGTTGCGTAAGCGATGGAAAGTTGAGTCGCAAGTGGAAAAAAGTCTAATACTTGCGGTATATTTGCTTTGGGTGTGACAGAACGGTGAAGGTAGCAGAGGGAAATGTTTTCCAGAAAGAACGTTCTGGCATGAATGATTTTCCACATTCAGGAAGTTTCGATAACGTACCTATGTGATGAACTGCAACACTTTAACCTTGGTGCTACAGATAGATTTGTGTTTGGAGAGGGTCCACCTTGCTCAAATCATAATTATCTTTTTTTTTTAATTTTTCAGACATGTTTTACTGAAGTTTCAACATCGTCAGTGGGATTTTTGTTATTTTCTAATCTTCTATAAAAGAGGAAAAATTTATATTAACACCTGTACACTTATATATTTGAGTTTTTAAGACAGTATTTACGAATTAAAAGAAACAGAAAACTTTGCATATATAACGTGTTAATACGTGCTGCGGATTTCCTGGAATTTATTTTATTTAATGCAGTTGTTTTATTTCACAGTTTGTCACCTGCAACCATGTACCACTTAATGTAGAGCGTTATTTACTTCGAAAATTTGCGACTGTATGCCTACTGTTATGCCTACCATTAACTAATACAATTTGGCAGATTGTGTGAGTTTGTTTGCAATACATTTCGCTTACTTTTGCTGATTTCCTCATGATCTTCACTGTAAAGACCCAACAAACTGTAAAACAGAATAGCTGCATTAAATGACATAAAATCCAGGAAGTCCACCGCATGTGGCAACAAGGTAAATGTACAAGATTTGCCTTTTTTTCAAATACGGAAATACTGTCTTAAAAACTCAAATTTATGTGTGTACAAACAGTAAAAAGCATTTTTCGTGTTTTATAGAAGATGGTAAAAAGCCTATTGATGATGCTGAAACTTCAGTGAAACATGTCTGGGGAATCAAAATAAAAATGTTTTACTCAAGGCGGATCCTCCGAAAAACAGATCTGTTTGTAAGCAAACAGAGACAGAAGAGAAGCAACCTCAAGATGATTAGTTTGTGCTACATTTGAATTCAGTAGGAAAGGTTGAGAAAGCGGGTGTAGGAACACTGCATGCTCTAACTGAAAGCAAGAAAAATGAGAGCGGCAAGTATTACTAAACTTTTGCTTCAACGCCTTCAGTTCGCTCATTAAGGATGCCTACGCAATATTTTTACTGGTAGAACTATTTCTTTTAACTCAATGGCCTGCTGCACGTCTTTCAGTTTGACGTCACTTCGGCGGCTTGCGTGTCCCTAACCTACCCCAGCTACCCAGCGGGGGAGAGGGGGAACAGTTTAACGTGGAATCCAAATCAGTGCCGTTTCTGGTAGAGATCAGACATCAACTCCGTGTAATCGCTTTAAAGTCACCAGCGAATCCTGTAAAGTCATCTCCGAACTCCCCGTCTCAGTGTGCCCATAACTCGACTCGTGAGTCTCCGCAGCTGTCATTTATCTGATATCTGGTACAAAGGGGCTCGACTGCTCAGAAAGGAGGGTGAGAAGACGAGTTCGCAAGTAAAGCCGCGGTCTTGTGACAACACGCTACATACGCAACCGTTTTGAAAGAAATTTCCGACATGAAACTTTAAATTACTATCCATTTACCTTGCATAATCTTGATTTCGGATTTATAGCCATTCTCAAGTGCAAGTTTTCACAAAATATCCGACCTGTCTATATGGCAGTAGCAAGTTATAAACCAATATAGGGACCGGTTAGGAGTGCATATTTATGACTGCTAATACCCCAACGGAGGGGAGATAACTGATGTCACTGGCTTCCATGCTGTCACACACTAAAATCCTCATGTCATTAGTTGCATAATCATAAAAATACTGGAATGTGTTGGTCTACACGTCTTTCAAGAATTCGAAGTCGACTCCTGTAATTTGCATTCTCTCAGGAGTTAGATCTTGGCAGGAGAGCTAACACCCTTGTATTCATTGTGGCCAAGCGGTAACCCCGGAGGCGCAGTGGCTGGGCAGGGTTACCCATGGTGATGTTGTAGAGAAGAGGACATTACGACTGACATCACGGCTCACCGACCACAGACCTTCCAGTTCCTCAGTGGGCTCTAGATCCTGTTCTGTCCAATCTCGACGTCCTTTGCCCACAACTTGGGCGCGAAAGTGACACCGTAATGGTTTATAGGAAGAGACTGTGTGTCTACGCAGCCTGCACTAGATGCTTCCTGGTCACCGTGGTCGCCGCAGAGGAGTGGTAGATGGACGCCGCCCATCCTGCCCTCCGTCCCACACGCTGGAATTGGTATAAATGGTGTGGGCCCCCTGGTGGCGTCCTGCGAGATCACTTGCTCTTCCTCCAGCGAGTGGAAACTGCTGTGACCTGACACAGTCCCTTGGCATCGTTTCCTGGGTTTCGGCGAAAGTTGTTTTCGCGTGTGGCTTTCCATGTCGAACCATGGCATTGACTCACGCCTCCTTGGCTTCAGTTGGTACGATAAGTGAATTAATTGTCAGTGGTGCTGGCAGTGCTCGTTGGTATCAGTCACATTGGACGGCCAGGGGTCGGTCCGCAGTGGTTGGGTCTGGTTCAGCAACGTCGGTCTGATGTGTTTGGACAAGAGGAGACGTCGTGAGCGTCCCCGTATTAGTGTTTGGGAGGATCTTTGGCGTCGGTGGAGGTACCACGTCCTGCAGAGAAAGTTGTGTCATCCAACGTTAAAGGCACTCGGAACGTAGGTGGCTTCTTTACTACATCCGGAGCTCATTTTAGGTTGGCGTCATAAATAATTATCGGTCGGCAGCCTCCTACGTGAAGGTACGATTGTACGTGTCATCGGAATTCAATGCGCAATGCGCACTTGGCGCACTCTGTTGAGGACTGGACATGTCTTAAATTGGGTCCACTTTTCTGCCACGTTTACTTGTACCATGCCGTAGGGGCGCAACACAGCCATGACGCCTGCCGCTGAGAGTTTAACGGGTAGTTCGAATATGCATCCAGTCCGCTGTCCCAACCTAGCATGGTCACCTTCCACGTTGCCAACATTGCCGTCAGTGTAGCAAAAGTGGAGTCCTTGTTTCGTCTCTCGAAGAACCTTGTCAAATGTAGCATCGTTAATAAGATTCACACAGACCGTTCTACTTAGGATTGAAAAGTGCATGCCGACGATGTCCCAGCCGGGATTTTGGCCCCCCTTCTTCAAAAAGCACTCGATTTCATGTGATATTGGCCTAGGAAAGTCGTTTCTAAACAAGACTTTCAATGTCGATTTCCTGTATTGATTCGCCATCATCTTGTAGCGCAAAGGCTTCACGTCAGCTGTCGGCCGAAGAAAGTAAACAAAGCAGCTGTGCTCGCGCTGCAGGCAGAAACACATAGCACGATTACTCTGATCGGCTGCTTAAGCCGGAACTCCACCACTACACCACTAGGCACTATGTTACTGGTACTGAGTTATGATGAGTTTTCGTTGAAGTCTTAAGAATTAATGCCTGTGCTACAACAAGAGACATATACTGGAGCAAAAAGCAATAGGAACATAATATTTTTCATCCGGTTACTCAAAAAAGGTGTTTCCACTACTAACTGTCCCCACCCCAGGCGTGTGCCCATTGCAGATAGCAATTGTTTCCAACAATGAGACACCATTAGGCCACGGTGTCAGAAAAACAGCCGGCCGTTGTGGCCGTGCGGTTCTAGGCGCTTCAGTCCGGAACCGCGCTGATGCTACGGTCGCAGGTTCGAATCCTGCCTCGGGCATGGATGTGTGTGATGTCCTTAGGTTAGTTACGTTTAAGTAGTTCTAAGTTCTAGGGGATGAAGTTAAGTCCCATAGCGCTCGGAGCCATTTGATATGGTCGGTGCATGAAAGGCTAGGATGTCATGGCAGACACAGGACAAACAATATTGAGAGCACTATTGCCACGGTAACTATGTTTGATGTCCCAGGTGTAAAGTTGCGTTGTGAGGGTTGTGTACCGAAGTTGCCAGCTGCTAGGAAAGCACTTATCCTGTGGCAATGTAGTTTATTTTGTGGCTGCCATAGCGAGTGTATGAACACACAGTAGGGTCTTTGCAGTTTCTGTCTTGTGGTGCCGTTTTGGCTTTTACCGTGAGGTGTGTCGATTATCATCACTACACATACGGGTCATTTTAACACGCTAGGGACTCCACTGTCCGTCGCAAGATTTGAAAGTAGGTTCTCTTCTGAGCGTGAGAAAGAGGATGGAGGGGGTGTGTCCATAGATGTCTACTGATGACAGAATAACAACATTTATTGATCAGCTGCAATGGTGGTGGACCCTCTGGGCGAGGTTTGCTTCTGCTCGTAATATTCTTGGCGGCGACGAAGGTAGCCGGCGGACGCTCACATGGGCGCACACTGCAGCAACTGCAGAGACTGGAAGCTGCTGCCTCGTACTATGGCGGTTGAAACCACACGCGCCATGGGCCATCTGTTGTGGTGGTGGCTGGCGAAATGGATGGGGGGGGGGGGGGAGAGGCAGGGCGGGCATGACAGCGTGACAGGTCAGCGATATTCCACGGTTGCGTATGCACAACACATCCAAAGTGACTCTCAGGTCAGACTGCTGCCTTACGGCGGAAACGTCAACGTGGGGCTTCCTAGGCGACGACCTGCGTTACGACGGTGACTGCTACGATGATTGCGATGGCGGTGACGACTCTGAACCAGTGGAGGCGCTAAGTGACACAGGTTCTGCGTCACCCCAACGCTTCACGATGGACGGTGTTGAAGAGTTGGCTGCCACTCCCTAAATACTGCTTTCTGCCGCTAATGCCTGCCGTTCTTATTCCCCAGTAGGTCGGTGGAATATTTTGGTGTTGTTTGGCTGGCGTAACTGACCCGATCACCGCCCTCAGCGTTGAAAATTTGGTGTGCAACGAGCTGTTTCTTGTCATATCCTCCACTGGCCATTGACACAGCATTCTCCATCGTTGATGATGATGTTTCGTTTGTGGGCTGCTCAACTACGTGGTCATCAGTGCCCAAACGAAGTCCCAATTTTTTACACAGTCCAATTTTTTTTCACAATCCAGTCTAGGCACTGTCACGAACAATTATGATAATGAAATGATGAGGACAACGCGAACACCCAGTCCGCAGGCAGAGAAAATCCCCAACCCTACCGGGAATCGAACCCTGGACTCCATGATTCAGAGGCAGCAATGCTAACTGCTAGACCATGAGCTGCTGAGATTCTCCATCGTGGTGCTTACCTTGGGGCTCCACCGAACTACTTACGCCATTGTATCGTACCAATGAACTGTGCAACAGAATGTAACACACCTACGACTTCTGCCCCTCCCCCCCCCCCCCCCTCCCGCCAATATTCCTTCACATTTTAACTACCTTCATTACTGTAAGACTTCTATCTTTAACTAACTTATTAACTCTGATCATTTGACCCCCCTCCCCTCCTTTACGGAATGAATGCGCCCACAAATTCTGTCTATGCATCTATTTACATAAGACTCTATTTATCTGATTTTGATCCTTCCAGCGGTTCCGGACTTGTATCTTATTTACACAGTTCACGTCCTTTGAAACTATACATTCTGGCTTGTGATAATTAATTACACTAAAATTCTTCCTCTTATACACAATTGTTCCTTGTGGTTCTTGGGGACACTTGGTCTTTGCCTTCAAGTCTGTTTACTCATTAAACCATCTTTTCGGGGGCCGTGTTGTTCAGATCGGTGCAAACCCATAGGCTGAAGGTTGGGAGAAATGTAATTTGGGCAACTATTCTCTTGAACGATATATATATATATATATATAGGCCCTAACACCCCAAGGAATACACAGGCACATGATGTTGATGAACCAGTGACTGCCAATTGCTGCTGATGCTTACTTCTGTAGCTCTTTACGAGGTCTAAGAGATGTCCCATGGTAGCACGACCATGCTGGGCGGCAAAAGAAACGAAAGGTGTTTGGGGGGGGGGGGGGGCAAAGCTGAGGAAGGAATGTCAGGTGCTTAAATTGAGGAATGCACCATACTGACAGCTATGGTTCCTATTATTGTAGCTGGTAATCACAAAGTAAATCCTAATGTCAGTCCCACATCACTGCTCTAGGTCTCAGGTTATACCGATGATTCGCTATATTATCCTGTTTCCTCCGCTTTGCTTTTTCCTTTTTCTTCTCGTTGTCAGCATTTATTTCTCCCCCCCCCCCCCCCCCCCCCGCCGCCTTCTACAGAAATTGGGGTCACACGAGGCAAATTGTTCATATCCCCCTTACATGGGGGGCCCGCATGGTGCTTAGGTAATGGTGCTTTCACACCATGCGCTCCTTGGTGCTTCTCTAAGGCCTTTGTATTCATTTTTTGTACTTGTCTCCAGATAAGTTTCACTCTTTTAGCGAAATCCTTCACCGAAGAGATGTCTCCTTGCGGTGAGGCTTTGCAAAACTCAGAGTGTGACAGCATCTTGCTTCCCTGCTTCATACAGAGATAACCCTGTACTCTGTTGAACTTCCGATTTGTGTGGAGTGGTAACATAGACCAATATGGCGTCCCAGTTTCTATGCTGGGAATTTATGTAAAAACTCATTTTTGCAACTGTCCTGTGGACTCATTCTGTGCGACTGTTAGCTTGTAGAGAACAATCGTCTGTATTTGCCACAAATACTCGTTTACTTGCAACCGATACCTGAGAAAATGTATCCAACATTTTACATAATTTATCCCCCACATAGACGGTCAGAAAAAAGTCTGCTACTAGTTCTTACATGAGCTAACTCTTATTGGGAGCGTGGCAAGTGATCACCCCGCGCTTTGCGCCAGTATAACTGCTGCCCGCATAATCTACCTTACGATTGAAACTTCCGTTGTTACTGATTTCTGTTATTGCATTGTCGATCCAGCTGACCAAACTTCCTACAATGCCTGCAACGTTGGTGTCTGCAACGACGGCCATATCCATTGCTTTAGTCAAATACTTAGGAAACTTCAAACGAACCTTTCTCGACGTTTCGTTCTAAACCCCATCAAAAATGTGTCAAAAGCTTCCCGCAAAATTGCCGAGTTAACTCCTAGCATCATCTGTGAGTTCATAGGTAACAACATTGATTTTACAAATATTAAAAAACTAAAAACCCGCCTCGATTGCGAAAAAAGCACCTAGTGTTAACCCAGGTTTCGGCGTAGATAACTACACCTTCTTCAGAACAACAATAAAACCCACAAGTGCCTAAGAAGACCTTTGTCAATGATTAAAAGAACACCATAGCTATACATTTATAAACGACAAAGAAAAGGAAAACACAAACAGTACATATGTACAAAGTCAAAACCACTACTTAACTTAATGGTGTACGCTCCACCTCACACCGGCCTATGTTCGATGGGCCATGACCCGCCATAAACTGCAGCTACAAATGGTCGCTCACTTACAAGCCCGCAACCATTTGTAGCTGCAGTTTATGGTGGGTCATGGCCCATCGAACAAAGGCCGGTGTGAGGTGGAGCGTACACCATTAAGTTAAGTAGTGGCTCTGAGCACTATGGGACTCAACATCTTAGGTCATAAGTCCCCTAGAACTTAGAACTACTTAAACCTAACTAACCTAAGGACATCACACACACCCATGCCCGAGGCAGGATTCGAACCTGCGACCGTAGCAGTCCCGCGGTTCCGGACTGCAGCGCCAGAACCGCTAGACCACCGCGGCCGGCAGTTAAGTAGTGGTTTTGACTTTGTACATATGTACTGTTTGTGTTTTCCTTTTCTTTGTCGTTTATAAATGTATAGCTATGGTGTTCTTTTAATCATTGACAAAGGTCTTCTTAGGCACTTGTGGGTTTTATTGTTGTTCTGAAGACGGTGTAGTTATCTACGCCGAAACCTGGGTTAACACTAGGTGCTTTTTTGGCAATCGAGGCGGGTTTTTAGTTTTTTACTATATTAACCAACGATTGCTGACGCGCTGCGATGTTGAAGGTTCTTAAATTTTACAAATAAGGTCGCCGAGCACTTTTAGTCGATTTATACTGCTTACGAAAACCCTAATAAGTCGTTCCTGACAGTATTATGTCATGTTGTTCTTCCGATATCTCTCTGTTAATCCTTCCTGAAAAGCCTCAAATTTGTAGCTTCTCTCAGATTCTCATTAGATATAATATCTCCTCTCACATCTCCCATTAACTTCAGCCTAGCAACACGCAATAAATGCTCCTTGCCCCATCCCGTCAAATTTGGCGGCTGTAGCAAAATTATCAAGAAAGATAAAAATATCTTTCCCCCGTTTCGCTAAAAATGGGGTAACCAATCCCGCAGCAGTGCCATCCAGATTTGGCAGGCTAGACTGTGGCTGCTCCCTCTCCACCACTCTGAGCTTATTTAACTCTATCTGTAATGTATCTACTTGTTTTCCAAGTTTCTCTATAACCTCAGTATACTCAAAGAATTTAAAAAAAAGATCCAGGCAAAAGACAGGAAAAGGGACGACGCTTGTGGGAAGTTCCTGACACCAATGAAATTGGACTGTGTTAACAGGCACAGGACTCCACACTCCATCGCCAGATTCGATAGCTGCCCTCCCGTAACTGGAATCTGCTGCCTCGACGGTGGTGCAATGGCCTTGGTGGGTCTTACTACGGTGGCTGCGGGCCTCTGTTACGGTGACGGCTGGGGGACGGTGGCACCGCGATAGGCCAGTGCCCTGTCTCACCGACCACCCTCAGCTGCAGCTGTCTGGCGTCGGCAGGTCAGAGTCTCTGGTTCCGGCCCCGGTCACGGCGTTTGTGGAGGCAGCGTCCCAGGACGATCTCAACAGTACGTTACGACAACAGGCGGCGCCTCCTAGACGACGACGTACATTATGGCGTTGACTATTGCTATGACTGTGATGAGACAACTCTGATATGGTCGCGGCACTAAGTGACACAGGCTCTGCGTCACTCCATCACCTCACGATGGTCGGTGATAACGAGATGGCTGCCGGTCCTTAAATACAGCTTTCTGTTGCTGATATCTAGGATTCCTCTTCCCCAGTAGATCGGTGGAATATTCTGGTGTTGAGTGGCTGGCGTATCTGACCCAGTTACCACCCTCGTTGTTGTCAACCTGGCGCGCCTCGAGCTGCTTCTTATCACTTCGTCTACTGGCCGGTGACAAAGCGTTCTCCTTCGTGTTGCTTACCTCAGTGCTTTGCCGACCCACTTACGTCACAGTATCATACCACTGAACTGCGCAACAGAACGTAACACACATACGCCTTCTGGCTCTCAGTGATCCTTCACGTTTTAATTAACTTCATTACTGTAAAATTCTTACCTAATCATTCGACCCTCTACAACTAGTAGAGACGATGTGATCAAGAACACAATCGTTCAACACTGGGCTATAAAGGGGGGTAAACCATAATGTATGGAGTGATATGAGAGAGGAGTATCAAGCATGACCATCGAAGACTGACGAGAGGAGCGAGGATAGAAAGTAGACGAATTCCCAGTTTGCCACAGATAATTAGGGCAAGATACGTCAGGTACTGGACGAAGATAAAGAAAGCACATTTGTCGCGGTATATTGCTACCGGTACGTCTGCCCGCGCTGCTGAGTAATCAGCACCGTGAATGCCATGCGAGCGGCCTGGGTTAGTAGATTCCCGGCGGGGTTGGAAACTTTGTCCAGTTGGGGCAAGTCGACGAAGTGGCGTCAAACAACAAGAATTCCATCAGGTGTCCGAACTCCCCGAAAGGGGACTCCTGGCCAAAATATGTGACCATTGATACGCTGGAATGCGTTAATTCACATTGTTTTCCGGTGTAAGTCTAAGAAAAAGCATACAGGTGGATTTTTGTTATGTCTCAGAGAATTAGTTGTACACAGTTAATCGATAAAATAGTGCTATAATTTGCAAATGAACGTGCCAGATTCTACATTGAGATATACTGAGGTCGTTTCTGATTTGATTCACAGACGAGCCTTTAAAGAATTACGTTTTAGAGACTGTGAAATGTAGATGTATGATAAATTTTGAGTAGTTTGTGCGGACCACAGTTGAGGCGTGGCGGCTCATTTCACCTTCCCACTATCAATAGCTTCCAGTTGGCGTCTCACCAGGTGGCGCGTGTTAACCCCTTATGCGATTGTCCCTGCCCCGGCTAGGCTTCAAAACCAGCCGCTAGAACGGCGTCGAGGGAGGCCTTCGAAAGGCGCGCTGCAGGTAGTTTACGTGTAGTCTTCGCGCATTGTGAAACTGGGGCCAGTGGCAGTGCTTCAAACAACGGACACGCGGAGTGTATCGGGAAGACGTCTTTTCCAGGTCGTCGTTAACCCTTCTTTGCCACGAATGGGTAGAAAGCGAAATGTTTGGTTCACCTGTGTTGTGCGTATCTGGTTGTTCAGTTCTGTGCACTGGTTTCCCGCTCCGCAAGTTGCTTGAGCCGATGTTTCGCGTTTGTATTCACTGAGTCGCCATGCATACCTTTGTTATTTGACTCTATGTGATTCTGGGACAAATTTATTGCCCTACCTGGTCTACGTGTTTTTTGAAGTGACTTGTGTTAATCTGCTGGCCTGGGTTCTCTCTAAGAATTTGCGTGGTTAATTATTCTTGCGAAGACATGTTCATGTAATATGTATCTATAAAATTCGGCCTGGCCTTAGGCTGTAGGGTTTATGCCCCGATCTGTATTGGGCGGGCACGCTTGCTGAAAGTTCCTTTGTGGCGTGTGAAATTTGGTGCCTTGTGTTACATTTGGTTGTTCTGGGCGACTTTGGTTACTGTATAATGTGCCCAGTTTTCAAATATGATTATATCAGAGGCCTATGAATTATCTAGTTTTTTTTTTTTAATTTTGCGTTAAGTTTTTAAATTGTTTTATGTGATAGAACAAACTGTTGCTCGATTTTGTTTTCAGGATGTTTTAGAAGCTAGTCTGCTTTTTGGTATTGTTACTATCCAGCCCCTTAAGTTTTGTGTGTTATGAGCTCCAACTAATGGTAAGACCTTAGCGAGTTATTATTTACGTTCCTTCCTGGAAGAATTTACACTTCCCTTTGAGTGGTTTTCTTTTACACCTTACATTTTTAGCGAGGCTCATTTCCTATGGCGTATGGCCTTATTAGAAACGTTCTAAAGTGCAATCGTGGCTAAGCAATAACTGTCAGTTGTAATTAAGTGATACATTTATATGTAGTGTTTGTTGACAGCATCAACTAAGTTGCCGGGAGAACGTTCGACGGCTTCTTACTGCATGGGCCAGGCTTTCTTGTGGCCGTGTGGGCGGCTCTCCAGCATTTCCTAGCGCCGCTTCATATCTGTTTGCATTCACATGTCGTGACTGGCTGTGCTCAAGTTGTTATCTGATTGTATGACACGGTGAACGAAATTTTGCTGTCTGTTAAGAGGCCTTTATCTGGTGAATTAGCTTTGAACAGGAAAATTTCCCTTTAATGTTTTTTTCTGCCGGCCGAGGTGGCCGAGTGGTTCTAGGCGCTACAGTCTGGAACCGCTCGACCGCTGCGGTCGCAGGTTTGAATCCTGCCTCGGGCATGGATGTGTGTGATGTCCTTAGGTTAGTTAGGTTGAAGTAGTTCTAAGTTATAGGGGACTGATGACTTCAGATGTTAAGTCCCATAGTGCTCAGAGCCATTTGAACCATTTGTTATTTTTCTGTTTAATACATATCGTAACCTTGCTCCAAATTTTATTTTAAATTATTTGATGTAAACCCTTTGGGTAAGCCGTAAAGGCAAATGGTTCAAATGGCTCTAAGCGCTATGGGACTTAACATCTGAGGTCATCAGTCCCCTACACTTAGAACTACGTAAACCTAACTAACCGAAGGACATCACACATACCCATGCCCGATGCAGGATTCAAACCTGCGACCGTAGCAGCAACGCGGTTCCGGACTGAAGCACCTAGAACCGCTCGGCCACAACGGCCGGCGTGTTATGTTTTGTTAACTAGTTAACATGTATATCTTGGGAGTCTGCTTAATGTATTGGTCTTGAGCTCACTTTCAGAAATTTATTTAGAGTTCAGTTTTAATTATTTTACCGGCTTACTTAAATTTTTTAAAGACCAGTATTGTTGTAGTCTTATCTTCTTGTATCTTATTTAAGGCCATTAAAAGGGTATTATTGTAATTCGGCAACTGTGCTTTTACCATTTTGAACGCTGTTTAAGTATGTAAATTTAACATGGCAAAGTAATTTGAAATTTTCCTACCTGTTTCTCTTAAAGGAGTCCTGTTATTACTTTGCAAAACAGATCTTTGTTGTCAAAAGAATACATGATGTTAGTTAAAGGGGCCTAGTCCTTTCATGTCATTTTCCTGACCCTGGTAATTCCTGATTAACTGTAGAGCTGTCGATGTTGACGGGATTACCATTTTCAGTACAACGAAAAACCAATCCAAAGTTCCAAATTTTAATTTTTTTATTCACTGTATGACTAGTTTCAGGCCGAGACCCATTTTCAGATCATCGTAAAATAGTCTAAAAAGGCATTTCCGAAGATTTCAAAAAGGAACAGTTGCAGCGTATACAGATACCTATTTAGGCATTATTATTTGACAGATGATAGAACCGTTTGTGGCAGGTATATGTCCATAAAGGGCGAAAATATAAGTACGGAACGCGAGTGGAACAGTTATCAGAGCCATTTTTATGAACTACCGTCTTCTTCAATACCATCACACAGAGCGAAAAAATCAATATCTGGTGTCGTACGGTCTGTCTATAGGTTCACACACAGCTAGACAACAGATATTGTGTTCAGGGGTGATAGATTAGCGAACAAGATGTACATATCCAGAGTGAGATTTTCACTCTGCAGGCTGTGACTAAGCCATGTCTCCGCAATATCCTTTCTTCCAGGAGTGCTAGTTCTGCAGGTTCGCAGAACAGCTTCTGTGAAGTTTGGGAGGTAGGAGACGAGATACTGGCAGAAGTAGAGCTGTGAGGACGAGGCGTGAGTCGTGCTTGGGTAGCTCAGATGGTAGAGCACTTGCAAAGGTCCCGAGTTCGAGTCTTGGTCCGGCACACAGTTTTTAGCTGCCGAGAAGTTTCAAGATGTACATATTAATGCAGGAAACAATACGACTTATTGTCAGCATGTTTCAAAGAAACAAATAATAATGTGCACATGGAACATCAGTGCGAGGTAAAGTAAGGTCTGCGTAACAGCCGTGTCATACTCTGCCAATGGCATCATCCAATACGATATAGAGGGCCATGTTTTCACCACACCACTCTTCCGCTTGTTGTTCTGTTTCTTGACTTTAAAACCGCTACTAATCAGACAAGTAGCTCATCAGTTGACCTTACGAAACTGAATGCACCCTGCACCACTCCTCCCACCAACACCAATGAAAAAATTAAGAAAAACTGTCAGTACTGGGAATCGAACCCAGCTGCCTCACATATCAGTCAACCACGCTGAGCTCTCAGACACAGAGGTGGACTATCCGTTCGAGTAAAAGTGGAAGAAAACACATCAAAAGCTTTTTATTTTCGGTCGCTGTTGTACATGTTGGCCACACTGGTCTGTTAGTTTGCAATTGTTGGTCACGACACAAAAGCTACTGTCTGACTGAAGAATATTTTCCAAACAAGGGCTTTTACCTTAAAATTACTGCCACCAAAGACAACCTAAAGCTGCTAAGCTCTTGAATGGTTATTTTTCCCCAAAGTACATATTCTCTATCAGACGTGTGGTTGATTTTACATCTTGCAAACCAACAAATGGTAGGCCACGCTTTGCAATCAATGTTTTATCATGCGTCTCTACTCTGTTATTTACAAACAACTTTCTGCATTGAGATACAGTGCTATGTTAACACACACGTACCAAAGATCTTTTAATGAACATGATATTCCCGTTGTGTCATTGATGTCTACCGAGATTTTCTATTATCTGTTTAGGGCTTTTGACTGTGCAAATTACAGAATCCTTTTGGAGAAAATTTACGGTTTTTAGGATGCAATGAGTAAGTGGTTCCATTTATAGTTAACTGACACGAAGCAAAGGGTTGTGTTATCCATGTAGCTGTCATGATCAGTCTTCTTCTGAGTAGGGGAAAATTTTAACTTGCGTGCCACAAGGTTTAGTTCCATGACTGCTCCCGTTTGGGAAGGTCTAGCGACATGTGTTGTGTAGCTGTGTGATGACTACACATCAGATGTTGATTTTTCGGCTATGCATGATCGTGCTGAAGAAAATGATACATATCAGCCGTGCGCGGCTCGTATTCATGCCGTTTATTGCTTGCCACCATGTCTTTACGGTACTGTTGCCTCCTTCTTACTCGATTTACTGGCGTCACCAAGTTGCTGGTTTCCTTGCCCGTGAGTGGCAGCAGCAAGGCTTATCGATGCGTCTGGAGCGACCGTTAGCATTTCCGGGTCGTCGTCTGTCGGGAGTTCATTCGCTCATGCCGCGCCAGTGACCCGCGGACAGCAAGTACTTGCCGACCGCTGGCCACACACATGAACTGTCCAACGGAAGGAGATTGAAGCGGGAACGACCTCGGTTGGTCGTCTTATTGGGCGACGTTTATTTGGCTTTTTGACCGTTTCTGGGCCTCGTCAGTTGGTCATCTTGCCGGAGGTGAGTCGGTTCCTTCCTCGTGCAGAGATGTCGTCACCGATGGGCAAGCGTTACCTCTGAATGGGTGGCTCCAAGCCATGAGGCCGGGTCGCTGTGTCTCCGAGTTTTGAACAGACATCGAGTTGAGTCAGGTTGGAGCTGCAGTGAGCTACGGACAGCCAAGACTCACGCGACCTTAGCTGACACTCATAACTTGAGTAGGGACGACGTTGGTTGGTCGTTCGGTCGGTCGTCTCATTGGACGACGTGTATTTGATCGTCAACCGCTTATGGAAAGTCTCTGTGTGTGTGACTAGTCATTTCTCCTTGTTGTTCCACAGTGATTGGTTTTAGAATTATCGGAGTTCTTGGTGCAAGTGTTTACGTGGAAATGTGTGTAGCTTCTGTGATTTTCGCTGAGCACATGAATGCTGTCTGTGTACTGAAATAGCCAGTCGGTCGGTTGCGACAGAGCAGCGAGGAAGTCTCCACAGGGTGAGGTCAGGCTGGGGCTGCTAGCAGCGTGCACGCATGGTCAGAGTTGCGAGGCACTAGCAAGAGCTGCAGAGTTCGTTGCTCACCAAACCTGGATACTGAATTGAGTAATCAGTTAACCTTTTACGAAACCTCAACTGCTGTGACATCTCTTCATTCATTGGTGGTTGTTGCTTTCTGGGCCGTTCCCGCAAGCAGCAACGTGTGGTGTGCTGGAGTTGGCAAACTTTGCAGGTGTCTTTCTGTATGGTGTTTAACTGTTGAAATGATTATAACTTATTAGTGAAGTGCACCAGCGGTATCTTCTGCCCTGTGGCCGTCAAGGTTCCGGTTACCTGCTCTGGTCGTTAGCTTAGTTTTCTGGCAGTGTGTTTTCCTCACTGCGTTGATGGTGTCCGGCACGGCATGTAGTTCGACAGCTTTAGTGTTTTTCATTTTTTTTCTTTGAGTTGTTATTGTGCTTTGACTGTCTTTAGACACCAATTGTCAAGACGTAATGCTGCTGGGATCTTCGTCCTCGCTGATATTTTCGGTTGTCGTGCTGTTGGTCGCGTGGAAGGGAATTGATTAGGTTGTTGGTTGGTTCATTAGCTGCCTGTAGGTCTTGCTGCCTCTCAATTATTTAGTGTTTTGCTTGGCTGCCTGTCTCACCTAAACTGTTGTTAGAGTTTCCTACCCAGGCCGATCCTTGGAACAATTCTGAGCACCACTGTTCTGCTGTTTGTGATTGTGATTTTCTTTTGTCGCAAGTACTGTGCCAGGCCTTCTGCTGTGTATTAATTTTGTCTGTTATATGTTCAGTATATGGCCTTCAGCCATGTTTTACTTAATATTCTTGTTTGCTCCGTATTTAGGCCTTCAGCCGCCTTTGTTTTAAAATCTGTGGGTTTCAGCTGTAATGTGTTAATTCCTGTCTGTAAGCTTTCCCTTTAATTATCTTGAATTCTTAAAATGGCCTTCAGCCGTACTGTGTAAATGCTTATCTTAAGGTTTGTCTTTAATTATTTTGACAATTGTTGGGTGTTGTGTTGTCCTCATTATCGTTTCATCGTCATCAGTGGAAGGCAACGGGAAACCACCACTGGAATCACTTCCCTAGACGCTCATGCGGTGGACCTCTCTGACGAGGCTTCCCCCATGACAAGACCTGCCATACGGCAGAACACAAAGTTAATTATGTTGAAATATTATTGTGCTTTCAGCTGAGGAATTAATTTAAATTTTCCTTAATATGGCTTTTAGCCGAAATTTTTTAAATGCTTGCCCTTTAAAGAATTTCCTTTGCTGATCTGAAATATTATTTGGGTCTTTAGCTACGAAGATATTTTTACTTAAGTAAGGCCTTCAGCCGTTTGTCTAAATCCTTGTGTTTTGAGAGGAATTATTTATTATTGAGAAGTTACTTGGGCCCTCAGCCATGAATTGATCTTTGTTGTTGTAAAGAGAAAACTGTGCATTGGTTTTCGACGAATAAAGTTGTGCGTTCTTGTGTAACTAACAGCAACTGATCTTGGCCGCTTTCCACAACCTGATCCACTCGGTCCTGCGAAAACAAGTTTTCAACATCGTGATTTCCTGTCAGGAAGGTCGCAGTTCGTAGCAATAGACGGCAAATCAATCGAGTAAAACTAAAGTGATATCAGGTGTTCCCCAGGGAAGCGTCCTGGGACCTCTGCTGTTCCTGATCTATATGAATGACCTGGGTGACAATCTGAGCGGTTCTCTTAGGTTGTTTGCAGATGATGCTGTAATTTACCGTCTAGTAAGGTCATCCGAAGACCAGTATCAGTTGTAAAGCGATTTAGAAAAGATTGCTGTATGGTGTGGCAGGTGGCAGTTGACGCTAAATAACGAAAAGTGTGAGGTGATCCACATGAGTTCCAAAAGAAATCCGTTGGAATTCGTTTACTCGATAAATAGTACAATTCTCAAGGCTGTCAATTCAACTAAGTACCTGGGTGTTAAAATTACGAACAACTTCAGTTGGAAAGACCACATAGATAATATTGTGCGGAAGGCGAGCCAAAGGTTGCGTTTCATTGGCAGGACACTTAGAAGATGCAACAAGTCAACTACAGAGACAGCTTACACTACACTCGTTCGTCTTCTGTTAGAATATTGCTGCGCGGTGTGGGATCCTTACCAGGTGGGATTGACGGAGGACATCGAAAGGGTGCAAAACAGGGCAGCTCGTTTTGTATTATCACGTAATAGGTGAGAGAGTGTGGCAGATATGATACGCGAGTTGGGATGGAAGTCATTAAAGCAAAGACGTTTTTCGTCGCGGCGAGATCTATTTACGAAGTTTCAGTCACCAACTTTCTCTTCCGAATGCGAAAATATTTTGTTGAGCCCAACCTACATAGGTAGGAATGATCATTAAAATAAAATAAGAGAAATCAGAGCTCGAACAGAAAGGTTTAGATGTTCGTTTTTCCCGCGCACTGTTCGGGAGTGGAATGGTAGAGAGATAGTATGATTGTGGTTCGATGAACCCTCTGCCAAGCACTTAAATGTGAATTGCAGAATAGACATGTAGATATAGATGTAGATGTTCATAAAAAATGGCTTGCTATTATACACGAATAAATGGGAAATAAAGGTGTTTGCTGATGATGTAAGCATTATAATCAAACCTAACAGAGCTGCAGCAACAGGAGGAGTAATAAATAAGATATTCAATAGGATTATTGTTTGATTCTCGGTAAAAGACAAACATTTAACATTGAAAAAACACAAATCATCTACTTCTGTACAAGGCCGAATGTATAGCAATAACAGTACAGTCTGATGGAAAAAGTAATGTGTGTAACTGAGTTTTCGAAACTTCAGGGTTTGCATACTGATCACATAGATACCCTCAAGCATTTTAGTCAAGCAATATTTTCTCTACGTGTAACTGCAAATTTTGATGGTTAACTCTATCTGAGCAGACCTTGGAAGGCTCAACAGTACCGACCGAACGCTATGCCATCCTCAGCGGATGGGTGTCTCTAGATGCAGATATGGATGGGCATGCAGTCAGCACACCACTTTCCCAGCCGTTGTCAATTTCCGTGACTGGAGCTGCTACTTCCCAATGAAGTAGAAGAAACGCCGATTCCAAGAACTATCCTACTGAAGATGCATTAAAGTAAAATGCAAGACACGTCTAAAGGAAATAAAATACACTGCAGCAAGAAAAGACAGTTTTTGTTTATAAAACGAATATCTCTTCGCAATGTTTCCTCGAAAACTCGTTGAAACGGATCTGCGTTAACTGACAACAGAAATTCTTGTCAGTTTTAGAGCTTCGTAGGCACGTTGAACAGTCCGCGTTGATATACCAACAAATCTATCTTCTATGATACTGTATCTGTACATTGAGCAAATAGTATAGGCAAAAAAGGAGACATTTGAAAAGGGAATTAAACTTCAAAGAGAAGAAATTAAAACTTTCTTCTCATCTGGTCACATGCTGGAGGTGGCACTTTAACTTGACTTACGAAAAATAAGCACGTTTTCATATTCCATATTTTTTTCTTGACAATTTTCATATTGTTTGCACTTATTGCTGTGGGCACTTCTTCTGTCACTATTTGTAGATATTTCATTTAAATTTGTGATTTAAAGTCGTAACTTCTGTGAGTTCTGAACTTACAGCATTAATTTCGTTACGAAAATTCTCTTTAATAAATGCGACTGACTTTTCGTCACTGCCAGTAGTTATGTTACGGATTTTGTCTACTTCATTGTTCAATTCGTTGCACTAGATCCGTACGCCGTTAACCATTGTACTCATCGATTTTTGTCCTTCTTGCTTGTATTATTGATTTTAATGATCTCATCATTTTATGCCTGTGTTTTCTCAAGAGCTTTACTAACCAGTTCAATTATTTCCTTGTATTTTTTTGGTCAACGTGGGTCCGGAATTCTTCGCGTTTGACTTTACATCCCTCTCTGAGCTGATCATGTTTTACTCCGAACATCTCAGTAAGCTCGCGTCGCAAATTATTGACAGTATCTGTTAACGTGTTCAATTCAGTTTTGATTTTCTCCTGAATTTGTTTGTTTTCCACTCACGTTTCTTTGTTTTCCTCCCGAACAGATTGTAATTGCCTTTGCGATTCTTTCATTTTGTCATCCATCATTAATTCCATTTCCCCTAACACCTGAGTAGAGACGTTTTACTAACAGTAGTGGTCCCATTTTGTTGAGTAGCCAACGGCGTTGAACTAGGCTTGGGCAGGTGTTTTCAATAAGCATCGAGTTAAAGAGAGATGCAAGCTGCAATTGCTGATGAACTTCATCGTCCTGCCTGTTGAACGTATCCTAGGTGGGCAGTTATCACAAAGGATTTGGCAACCTCCATCAAGCATACATAACTGACATGATTGCATATTCGAAATGGAATTCTGGATATAAATATTTGTTAACAGTGGTTGATGTTTATTCCAAATACGCATGGGTTGCTGCTCTGAAGACTAAAGGCGGTGTTGGAGTTGCAAACGCGCTTAAAAAATTTACACAGAAAGCAGGCGGGTTCCAGTACACTTACAAACTGATCTTTGGAAATAATTCTACAATACTAGTTTCAAAAAGTTAATGCAACATCTCAGAATTAATGATTAGTCCACTTTTTCAAATATGAAAGCTTCCATAGTTGAACGTTTCAGCAGAACTCTCAAGAGTCTTATGTTCAGAAAATTTACTGCTCAGGGCTCCTACAAATTGATCAATGCTGTACAAGGATTCATAAAGCAATATAATCACACGAAACACAGGACAATTAAAATGCAGCCTGCGGAGGTGTATAATAAAATCAAAATGATCGATCCACGCCCTTAGCAAACAGAAGACAGTCTTTGACAAAGGATACACTGCAAAATGGTCAACGGAAATTTTCAGAATACGTGAAGTTCAGTTTCTCAGATGCAGATATTGGTGGTACGTCTTCCATTTCCAAAATTCGCGAGCTCGCAGGCGAGCTCTTACCTGCTACCTTTTTGGTTTAGATCCCATTACTGCAAGGGGTGAGAAATCTTGGCTGCTACATTTCACTCCAGTTGTCCTTACCGCCGCCACTCGAAGGATAGCGACAGACTTGATCAATCGTGGTACACAGAACGAACTATCTCTGTGGTAGTTAAAACGAACTTTGTTAGCGGTTGACCGATCGACCTATTTCCGTGGTACACAAATCGAACTAACCTACACTTGCACAACACACTGGAAAAACGACACACGCAAGGTGTTTTTTCCACCTCAGCCGGCCTAAACCGACCCTTATAATACGTGAACTGATAATTCGTAAGAATGGGAAGTTCACAACATTCCCATATTAAATTATACAAATTTTAACCTCTTGTACACACACACAGAGAAAACTGTAATTGCGGGCCGTAGTGGCCGAGCGATTCTAGGCTATACAGTCTTGAAACGCGTGACCGCTAAGATCGCAAGTTCGAATCCTGCCTCGGGCATGGATGTGTGTGATGTCCTTAGGTTAGTTAGGTTTAAGTAATTTTAAGTTCTAGGTGACTGATGACCTCAGCAGTCAAGTCCCGTAGTGCTCAGAGCCATTTGAACCAAAACTGTAATTGTAAACATTGTGTGTGTGTGTGTGTGTGTGTGTGTGTGTGTGAGTGTACGTAATCGACTCATATGGACGGCTGCCCCGACCTTGCGCAACGGCCAGAGGGCGATGACTGAGATGGGTACGGTGCCGTAGCGTACGCGTAATCGCTGCGTATATACGTCTTCAAAGAGTTCCAGAACGAACATAGACATACTACTGACGTAGTGAGTCGATGTTAGTCAAGAATGCATTTAAGATGACAAAGACACCATTATGAAAGCCTCACTTAGTTGAACGACGTCGTGTAATAGGACTGCGAGAAGCTAGATGTTACTTCCGCGATACTGCAGAAAGGCTTGGCAGGAATGTAGCCACCGTACATATTTGCTGGCAGCAGTGGTCACGAAAAAATGGTTCAAATGGCTAGTGGTCGAGCGGTTCCAGAGTGTAGTGCCTAGAACCGCTCGGCCACACGGCCGGCAGTGGTCACGAAAATGTACGATTGCGAGAAGGCAAGGCTCCAGACGTCCACGTGGCACTACCAAGACGGGGAAGACCATCATGTTCAGTGTGTGGCTATGGCGCATCGTACTGCATCTGCAACAGCAATCTGAGCAGGAGTTGGTATCACAGTGACACAGAGTACTGTTTCAAATCGGTAACTGCAAGGACAGCTTTGAGCCAGAAGTCCTGTAGCGTGCATTCCAGTGACCCAAAAGCACCGCCATTTGCGACTTCAGTGGTCTCAAGAGAGCTCATTGGAGGCCAGGGTGGAGGCCTGTTGTTTTTCTGAGGAAAACTGGTTTCGTCTCGGTATCAGTGATGGCCGTGCGTTGGTTAGGAGGAGGCAATTTGAGGACTTGCGGCCAACGTGTCTGCGTGCTAAACACACTGGACTTACACCTGGAGTTATCGTCTGAGGTGCAATCGATTTCGTATGACAATAGGAACACTCCCTTGGTTATCCCAAGCACCCTGACTGCAAATTTGTGCGTCAGTCTGTTGATTCGACCTGTTGTGCTGCCCTTCATGAACAGCATTCCAAGGGGTGTTTTCCAACACGATAACGCTCGCCCACAACAACTATTGTAACCTAACATGCTCTACAGAGTGTCGTCATGTTGTCTGGGCTCCCTTGATCGCCAAATATGTCTCCAGTTGAGCACATAATGTGACATGATCGGACGACATCTATACTATCATACACGAACAGCATTAAACTGTACTGACCGACGAAATGTAACAGGCGCCGGCCGAGGTGGCCGAGCGGTTCTAGGCGCTACAGTCTGGAACCGCGTGACCGCTACGGCCGCAGGTTCGAATCCTGCCTCGGGCATGGATGTGTGTGATGTCCTTAGGTTAGTTAGGTTTAAGTAGTTCTAAGTTCTAGAGGACTGATGACCACAGCAGTTAAGTCCCATAGTGCTCAGAGCCATTTTTTTTTATACCGGGCATGGACGCCCATCCAACAAACTGGCAACCAGATCCTGTACAACACAATGCATGCAAGTCTGCATGCTTGCATTCAGCATTCTGGCGATAATACCGGTTATTAATGTATCAGCATTTCACATTTGAATTAAGCCACCTCTTGCTGAAGTTAACCTGTGATCTTGCTATGGTAATCACTTAAATATGTTACCTAGACAAATGTATTCCCGAAATTTCATTATCCTACATTACCTATCTTTGGTATTGCTATTTTTATTTCCATCAGTACATAATCAATTGCGTCGTTCGTTGCTATCAGGAAATCGTCGAAAGTATCACGACAGGACCTGTTGGGATATTCTGTAACTATGTGACGAACGGTTTACCTGGCTGCTCCACACTCGAAATTTGTAGATGGAGCCTTATCCAATCTACAAAGAGAGAATATGCTTCTGCCACGACTGGAGAGTATTCTGTTGAACATTGTCATGTTCTGCGTGACTGCTCAAAAGGCAGGGGTTTATTTTTTGTGTAGGTCAAGTTCTGGTTATGTAGAGGGCAAACATGTGCCCAGTCTCGTTCCCATGAGTCTGTTAATTTAAAACGATACGTGTGCAGTTCCATGAGCGCTATCACTATCTGTACATATGGCGAACGAACGTGAGTGCTTCAGTCCTTGAAATATCATTTTTATCACAGCTGTTGGTAACGATAAACCTTTTATACGCAATATCAAAGATAACCATGGCCCACAGAAAACAGCACCCAACGTCCTTGATTCACACAAAAGTTACATCAGTATCATTACTTGATTGTCGCTAAGGAAGTTAAAGTAAAGTCCTTGCACAAGATGGTCTAGCTTCTTATGTGCTCCCTGTTCGCTTCTAATATTCACGTGTCTGGCCACGCAACTTTCCGTTTCGTGTCTTAAATACTGTATTATTCGCCCGTCCTTATTTCGCTCATTTTCTTCTTTTTCCATTTTTTCCTTATATTCCTGTTCTCTTAGTGTCGCTCCTACTCTCTTCTTGTACTCTAGCGTAATTTAGGTGACCATCATTTGGATACGTAACTGGATTTCTTCAGTTTTCCAAGCCTCGCTTTCAGTACCTTTATTGCAACTCAAAATTTGATTACAGGTCTAAGATTCCGAGCTACACTGTTGAGCATTTCCTCTGCACTTCAATAAAAATTGGACATCAAGTCTAGAATCTCAAAAGACCAAAGAGGTGGCGCAGTGATTAGGAATGGAGTCGATAGAGTTATAGTAGGAGCGAGTAACCCAAGGTAGAATAAAAGACCTTCTTTGTCGTTTGGTATCATGGGTAGAGGAGCCGATTGCTTTGATTTCAGAGTCACCCTGGTAGTTTGGCCACGTCTGGCGACAAATACCGTCTGTAGCATAGTGGTCAGACGAGCTCGGGCAAGTCAAAAGCTGGACAATCACTTATAGCCACTAGTACCTCTATTCGTTTCGTAGTAGTAGAAGTAGTTGTGTTTTATGATCTTTTTAAATAAAGTGTCAGAAATACATAATTATTTACTACTATCCAGGGAAATGTAATCTGTATGACCTATTTTAGCTTTTCAGATAATAGGCTGTAATTATGAAGAATAAAAAAAATACTATCATCCCAACACCCTATGCTCCTGTTGTAGGCCCAGTCATTGCTGGCCATGACTTTCAGAATGGATCCAAAGCAAATTAACGACAAAAAGAAAATTTTGTCTAAATTTGTGGTCTTTTTGTAAAACTTACACACAACAAAATGCGGCTGTAGGAGGTGGGTTTGTAGACTAAATGCAACACAGTTTACTTCCATTCAAACTGCACTTTGTATTGAATCCTGGTAAGATGTATGCACCAGCTGTGGGTGTCACTTGTCTCTCGGAAGTAGAAACAAACTTTTAATGTGACGGGACGCTGCAGCAGGGTGGACCGACCGATAGGAAAGGAAAACTGCAAGCCTCCAACCAGAAGGGAGCTGGATATCTATCAACAGAACATCACTAAAGCCACGGAACATAAGAGGATGGAATAGAGGATGGCAGACGATTGAAAGACTTCACAGTGGCAGTCTCCGCGAGGAGTTCCAGACCATCCGGCGCCGAGCGAAAGCAAGTCCAAAGGTTTCTCAACCGTATCAATCGTACATTTGGCCGTGTCAGATCAAAGGGACAGTATCGGCGAATGATGCAGTACGTTCAAGACTCTCTGTTGGAGGATGTGCTTTCAGTCGTGGTAACATTAAGAGTGAAATGGGAATGCCACTCTTAAATGCAGAGGAGAGAGCTGATAGATGGAAAGAGTACACTAAAGGCCTCTATAATGGGGAAGACTTGTATAATCATGTGATAGAAGAAGAAACAGGAGAGTATATAGAAGAGACAGGGTATGTAGCATTAGTATTATAATTTACAAGAGCAATGGAGGACTTAATATTGAATAAAGCTGAAGGGATAGATAACACTCCATCAAAATTTTTGAAATCATTCGGGGAAGTGGAACAAAACGACTATTCACGTTGGTGTGCAAAATACAAAATGTATATTAGTCTTGTGATACGCCACCTAACTTTCGGTAAAACATCATCCACATAATTCCAAAGATCGCAAGAAGTGACAAGTACGAGAATTATCGGATGCTCGGCTTAACAGCTCATGCATTCAGTTTGCCGACAAGAATAATATACAGAAGAATGGAGAAGAAAATTGCGTGTAACTTAGATGACGATCAGTTTGGTTTCAGGAAAGGAAAAGGCACCAGAGAAGCTGTTCGTACGTTGCGGTTGATAACGGAAGGAAGATTAAAGAAAAGTCAAGACATGTCCACAGGATCTGTCCACTTACAAAAAGCGTTCGCCTATGTCAAATGGTGCAAGAAGTTCGAAATTATGGGATGAATAGGGAAAGACAGGCAATACACAACATGTACAGAAACCAAGAGGGAACAATGAGAGTGGATGACCAAGAACATGTACAGAAACCAAGAGGGAACAATGAGAGTGGATGACCAAGAACGAAGTGTTCGGATTAAAAAGGGTTTAAGATAGGGATGTAGTCTTTCGCTCCTACTGTTCAATCTATACACTGACGAATCAATGACGGAAGTAAAAGAGAGGTTCAAGGTTGGAGTGAACATTCTAGATGAAACGATATCAATGATAAGACTCTGATGACACTGCTATACTGACTGAAAGTGAAGAAGAATTACAGGATGTGTTGTATGGAATGAACCGTGGAATGGGCACAGAAATTGATTGAGGGTAGATCGAATAAAGATGGAAGTAATGAGAAGTAGCAGAAATGAGAACAGAGGGAAACTTAACATCAGGATTGGTCGCGAAGTAGATGAAGTTAGAGAACTCTACTAGCTAGGCAGTAAAATAAACCATGGCGGACAGAGCAAGGTGGACGTAAAAAGTAGACTAGCACTGACAAAAGGGGCATTCCTGGCCAAGACAAGTCTACTAGTATCAAACATAGGCCTTAATTTGAGGAAAAACTCTCTGAGAATGTAGGTTTGCAGCACAATATTATATGGTAGTGAAACACGGACTGTGGGAAAACCGGAACAGAAGAGACTCGAAGCATTTGAGATGTTGTGATACAGAAGAATGTTGAAAATTAGGTGGACTGATAAGGTTAGGGATGAGGAGATTTTCCGCAGAATCAGCGAGGAAAGGAATATATGGAAAATACTGACAAGAAGAAGAGATAGGACTGTTAAGACATCACAGTATAAGTTTCATGGTGTTAGAGGGAGTTGTAGAGGGTAAAAACGGTAGAGGGAGACAGAGATTGGAATGTGTCCAGCAGATAACTGAGGACGTAGCTTGGTACTCTGAGATGACACGAGGTAGGCACAGGAGAGGGATTGTGGCAGGCCGCACCAAACCACTCACAGGACTGACAAGGCTGATGACTCAGTGAGGCTGTGGCATATATATGTTAAATAATCTTCGGTAATGCCTAGTATCGGTATTCCAAATCATTACTTCAGAAGCTAGTAAATTTAGTGCCAACGGCCTTGCCGCAGTGGTAGCACCGGCTCCCGTCAGATCACCGAAGTTAAGCGCTGCCGGGCTGGGCCTGCACTTGGATGGGTGACCATCCGGTCTGCCGAGCGCTCTTGGCAAACGGGGTGCATTCAGCCCTTGTGAGGCAAACTGAGGAGCTACTTGATTGAGAAGTAGCGGCTCCGGTCTCGGAAACTGACATACAGCCGGTAGAGAGAGGGGTGTGCTGACCACATGCCCTCCATATCCGCATCCAGTGACGCCTATGGGCTGAGGATGAAACGACGGCCGGTCGGTACCGTTGGGCCTTCATGGCCTGTTCAGCAGGAGTTAGTTAGTTGGTAAATTTAGTAATGCAAATTTATTATAACCCCAATAAATATGTCACTTACATCTAATGCATATCAGTAGATTACTATTATTGTGCGCCTACGCAGATTTCATATTATTTATTGTGTGCGTCCATTTCAGTATTTTTATCCATTTCAGATTGTTATTTAACTATCTGATCCCGATTTCGTCACCCCATTGAGCACGAGAAAGAGAGATATGTCACTGAGAGGAAGATCAAACGGAATAAAACTAAACCAAAACAATAAACTGAAACTGTCATATTTTCCGATTGATACCTGTCCACATCACGTGCCAGCAATCGCGCTGCTGTTATTTTAGAGCCACGGTGATTAATTTCAGCACATTACGTTGTCCAGATATCTGCACTACTGAATACATCTGGGATATCATTCAGGGTCGTGCTAGAGTTCAGAAATAATTTGCCTGATATCTACGGGAACCATACAACTTCTGCGTTTGCAGGAGGTACCGCCTCGCTCGTATGGCATGCCAACGTCTTGTAGAAGTTGCGCTATAATAAACATAATTGTTCTTCTTGCCCAGTTATATAGCAACATATGAATGGTTATTCTATTTGTCACTAAAATCTTCCAATAAGTCTTTAATTTTTGTAAAATGTAGGTATTTTATAGTTATGTTCTTTGTAAACGTTCATGTCAGTTGCTCAGGACTCACGATATCACTGTGAACAGCATCGTCTTTGTGATGCATAGTTTACGATATTACAGTTCTAAGCTAAAATTTCTGTAAGTTATTCCTGTGAGCAGGAAAAGAGTGAAAATTATTGTTTTGGGATGATGGGTGCCTTGAACAGGACTTTTGAAAAGTCCTGACCTATTAACACAAATTAGCAGTGTTCATCTTGGGTATTAATAACCGCATCAGCTATATGTAGTCCTTTGTTACTGAATCACTATCGGTTTCACTAAAAGCTACATCTTGAAGAGAACATACACTCCTGGAAATGGAAAAAAGAACACATTGACACCGGTGTGTCAGACCCACCATACTTGCTCCGGACACTGCGAGAGGGCTGTACAAGCAATGATCACACGCACGGCACAGCGGACACACCAGGAACCGCGGTGTTGGCCGTCGAATGGCGCTAGCTGCGCAGCATTTGTGCACCGCCGCCGTCAGTGTCAGCCAGTTTGCCGTGGCATACGGAGCTCCATCGCAGTCTTTAACACTGGTAGCATGCCGCGACAGCGTGGACGTGAACCGTATGTGCAGTTGACGGACTTTGAGCGAGGGCGTATAGTGGGCATGCGGGAGGCCGGTTGGACGTACCGCCGAATTGCTCAACACGTGGGGCGTGAGGTCTCCACAGTACATCGATGTTGTCGCCAGTGGTCGGCGGAAGGTGCACGTGCCCGTCGACCTGGGACCGGACCGCAGCGACGCACGGATGCACGCCAAGACCGTAGGATCCTACGCAGTGCCGTAGGGGACCGCACCGCCACTTCCCAGCAAATTAGGGACACTGTTGCTCCTGGGGTATCGGCGAGGACCATTCGCAACCGTCTCCATGAAGCTGGGCTACGGTCCCGCACACCGTTAGGCCGTCTTCCGCTCACGCCCCAACATCGTGCAGCCCGCCTCCAGTGGTGTCGCGACAGGCGTGAATGGAGGGACGAATGGAGACGTGTCGTCTTCAGCGATGAGAGTCGCTTCTGCCTTGGTGCCAATGATGGTCGTATGCGTGTTTGGCGCCGTGCAGGTGAGCGCCACAATCAGGACTGCATACGACCGAGGCACACAGGGCCAACACCCGGCATCATGGTGTGGGGAGCGATCTCCTACACTGGCCGTACACCACTGGTGATCGTCGAGGGGACACTGAATAGTGCACGGTACATCCAAACCGTCATCGAACCCATCGTTCTACCATTCCTAGACCGGCAAGGGAACTTGCTGTTCCAACAGGACAATGCACGTCCGTATGTATCCCGTGCCACCCAACGTGCTCTAGAAGGTGTAAGTCAACTACCCTGGCCAGCAAGATCTCCGGATCTGTCCCCCATTGAGCATGTTTGGGACTGGATGAAGCGTCGTCTCACGCGGTCTGCACGTCCAGCACGAACGCTGGTCCAACTGAGGCGCCAGGTGGAAATGGCATGGCAAGCCGTTCCACAGGACTACATCCAGCATCTCTACGATCGTCTCCATGGGAGAATAGCAGCCTGCATTGCTGCGAAAGGTGGATATACACTGTACTAGTGCCGACATTGTGCATGCTCTGTTGCCTGTGTCTATGTGCCTGTGGTTCTGTCAGTGTGATCATGTGATGTATCTGACCCCAGGAATGTGTCAATAAAGTTTCCCCTTCCTGGGACAATGAATTCACGGTGTTCTTATTTAAATTTCCAGGAGTGTATAACTAAAACATTACAGCGTTTTAGCTCGGTATCTTTTTACCCAGCATTCTTTGTCCGTAAAAACAAAACAACGCTAAAAGACGGTAGGTCATAGAATAAAAGTAGCCAGATTCTAATATAGCTGATGGGTCCGCTACGGAACCGCGTACAGGGGGCGCAGCCGCGTGCTCTGAGATTCTCAGTATGGCGGACCCATAAGTCATATTGGAATGTGGCTATTTTTATTCTATGACATACGTAGTTTAGCGGTGTTTTGTTTTGGTGGGCAACGAATATTGGGTAAAAAGATTCCGAGCTTTTCCGCTCAAATAATTTAGTCATACGTTCACGTCAAGAAGTGGCTTTTAGTGCCACGAAACCGCTAGTGATCAAATAATAGAGGCATGTATACAGCTGAAGCTGTTATTAATATCCAAGATGAGCACTCGTGACTGTCGTTGCTCCACGTACAAGGTTGTCTGCAGTATTAACAGTGTGTCTACTACTCAAATTTGAACAGTTCATTTATATGAGGGGCGAATTTAGGTTGAAAAAATGCAGAATTCGTTGTGGGACATCGTGGAATATTCTCGTTTCAGCCCCGGTAGTTTCATGAAGTTCCGATATGTGACGGCGCTACACGTAGCCTTCAATATGGCGTCTGAGTTTCAAGCAGAGAGCTGTCATTGAGTTTCTTCTGGCGGAAAAACAACGTATGGCAGATATTCATAGGTGCTTGCAGAATGTCTACGGAGACTTGGCAGTGAGCAAAAGCACGGTGAGTCTTCGAGCGAGGCATCTGCCATCGTCGCAGCCAGATAGCGCAGACCTGTCCTATCTCCCACGTGCCAGCCGACACATATACCTGTGACTTTTTCAGTGTCGGGACGTGCGGACACTCTCATTTGAGGTGATCGACGAATCGCAGTCAAACACCTCGCTGCACGACTGGACGTCTCGGTTGGTAGTGGAAAAAAGCGCAGGTGACGCCTGTACATAAGAAGGGTAGAAGGACGGATCGTCAAAATTACAGACCAATGTCCTTAACATCGGTTTGTTGCAGGATTCTCGAACATATTCTCAGTTCGAATATAATGAACGTCCTTCAGACAGAGAAGTTGCTGTCCATGCATCAGCACTGCTTTAGAAAGCATCGCTCCTGCGAAACGCAACTCGCCATTTTTTCACATGATATCTTGCGAACCACGGATGAAGGTTATCAGACAGATGCCATATTCCTTGACTTCCGGAAAGCGTTTGACTCGGTGCCCCACTGCAGACTCCTAACTAAGGTACGAGCATATGGGATTGGTTCCCAAATATGTGGGTGGCTCGAAGACTTCTTAAGTAATAGAACCCAGTACGTTGTCCTCGATGGTGAGTGTTCATCGGAGGGGAGGGGATCATCTGGAGTGCCCCAGGGAAGTGTGGTAGGTCCGCTGTTGTTTTCTATCTACATAAATGATCTTTTGGATAGGGTGGATAGCAATGTGCTGCTGTTTGCTGATGATGCTGTGGTGCACGGGAAGGTGTCGTCGTTGAGTGATTGTTGGAGGATACAAGATGACTTGGACAGGATATGTGATTGGTGTAAAGAATGGCAGCTGACTCTAAATATAGATAAATGTAAATAAATGCAGATGAATAGGAAAAAGAATCCCGTAATGTTTGAATACTCCATTAGTAGTGTAGCGCTTGACACAGTCACGTCGATTAAATATTTGGGCGTAACATTGCAGAGCGATATGAAGTGGGACAAGCATGTAATGGCAGTTGTGGGGAAGGCGGATAGTCGTCTTCTGTCCATTGATAGAATTTTGGGAAGATGTGGTTCATCTGTAAAGGAGACCGCTTATAAAACACTAATACGGCCTATTCTTGAGTACTGCTTGAGCGTTTGGGATCCCTATCAGGTCGGATTGAGGGAGCACATAGAAGTAATTCAGAGGCAGGCTGCTAGATTTGTTACTGGTAGGTTTGATCATCACGCGAGTGTTACGGAAATGCTTCAGGAACTCGGGTGGGAGTCTCTAGACGAAAGGAAGCGTTCTTTTCGTGAATTGATACTGAGGAAATTTAGAGAACCAGCATTTGAGGCTGACTGCAGTACAATTTTACTGCCGCCAACTTATATTTCGCGGAAAGACCACAAAGATAAGATAAGAGAGATAAGGGCTCGTACAGAGGCATATAGGCTGTCATTTTTCCCTCGTTCTGTTTGGGAGTGGAATAGGGAGAGAAGATGCTGGTTGTGGTACGTGGTTCCCTCCGCCACGCACCGTATGGTGGATTGCGGAGTACGTATGTAGATGTAGATGTAGATGTAGATGTAGATGTAGTGCGGACACAATGGCCCGCCAGTTGGGGTACTGAAAGGTGTTTGCCGTCTGGGTCCTCCGCATCCTAACAGAAGACCGTAAAGAGCAGCGAAGGACAGTCTGAGAGGAATTGCTCACGCGTAATGAGGCTGATCGCGACAATTTTTTGTCGAAAATCGGCACAGCGCTGAAACATGGGTTCAATCCACGGAATGACACAACACTATCTGTCCTCCAAGGAAAACGTTCAAAAGCGCACCCTCTGCCGGTAAAGTCATGGCGACGGTCTTCTAGGATTCTGAATGGGTTATTCTATCTAATTGCCTCCTTCACGGTGTAGCGATCAACTCTGAAATGTATTGTGCTACCCTCAGAAAATTGAAGAAACAACTTCATCCCGTTGGCGCCTCAAAATTGCAGACGAACTTCTTCTCCACGACAACGCAAGGCCTCACATAAGTCTGCTCACCCGAGAGGAGCTCACAGAACTTCAATGGAACGTTCTTCCTCATCCATCCTACAGCCCAGATCTCGCACGTTCCGACTTCCATGTTTTTGGTCCAATGAAGTATACACTCCGCAGAAGGTAGTACTTGGATCATGGGGAGGTTATCGATGCAGCAAGACGTTGACTCCAATGTCGACCAGTAGAGTTTTTACCACGCTGACATACAGGCCCTCCCAGTAAGATATCATATGGCCGTTGCACTGAACGGAGATTCTACATCTACATCTACATCTACATCTACGTGGATACTCTGCAAATCACATTTAAGTGCCTGGCAGAGGGTTAATCGAACATCGAACCACCTTCACAGTTCTCTGTCATTCCAGTCTCGTATATGCGCGGAAAGGATGAACATCTACACTCCTGGAAATGGAAAAAAGAACACATTGACACCGGTGTGTCAGACCCACCATACTTGCTCCGGACACTGCGAGAGGGCTGTACAAGCAATGATCACACGCACGGCACAGTGGACACACCAGGAACCGCGGTGTTGGCCGTCGAATGGCGCTAGCTGCGCAGCATTTGTGCACCGCCGCCGTCAGTGTCAGCCAGTTTGCCGTGGCATACGGAGCTCCATCGCAGTCTTTAACACTGGTAGCATGCCGCGACAGCGTGGACATGAACCGTATGTGCAGTTGACGGACTTTGAGCGAGGGCGTATAGTGGGCATGCGGGAGGCCGGGTGGACGTACCGCCGAATTGCTCAACACGTGGGGCGTGAGGTCTCCACAGTACATCGATGTTGTCGCCAGTGGTCGGCGGAAGGTGCACGTGCCCGTCGACCTGGGACCGGACCGCAGCGACGCACGGATGCACGCCAAGACCGTAGGATCCTACGCAGTGCCGTAGGGGACCGCACCGCCACTTCCCAGCAAATTAGGGACACTGTTGCTCCTGGGGTATCGGCGAGGACCATTCGCAACCGTCTCCATGAAGCTGGGCTACGGTCCCGCACACCGTTAGGCCGTCTTCCGCTCACGCCCCAACATCGTGCAGCCCGCCTCCAGTGGTGTCGCGACAGGCGTGAATGGAGGGACGAATGGAGACGTGTCGTCTTCAGCGATGAGAGTCGCTTCTGCCTTGGTGCCAATGATGGTCGTATGCGTGTTTGGCGCCGTGCAGGTGAGCGCCACAATCAGGACTGCATACGACCCAGGCACACAGGGCCAACACGCGGCATCATGGTGTGGGGAGCGATCTCCTACACTGGCCGTACACCACTGGTGATCGTCGAGGGGACACTGAATAGTACACGGTACATCCAAACCGTCATCGAACCCATCGTTCTACCATTCCTAGACCGGCAAGGGAACTTGCTGTTCCAACAAGACAATGCACGTCCGCATGTATCCCGTGCCACCCAACGTGCTCTAGAAGGTGTAAGTCAACTACCCTGGCCAGCAAGATCTACGGATCTGTCCCCCATTGAGCATGTTTGGGACTGGATGAAGCGTCGTCTCACGCGGTCTGCACGTCCAGCACGAACGCTGGTCCAACTGAGGCGCCAGGTGGAAATGGCATGGCAAGCCGTTCCACAGGACTACAGCCAGCATCTCTACGATCGTCTCCATGGGAGAATAGCAGCCTGCTTGCTGCGAAAGGTGGATATACACTGTACTAGTGCCGACATTGTGCGTGCTCTGTTGCCTGTGTCTATGTGCCTGTGGTTCTGTCAGTGTGATCATGTGATGTATCTGACCCCAGGAATGTGTCAATAAAGTTTCCCCTTCCTGGGACAATGAATTCACGGTGTTCTTATTTCAATTTCCAGGAGTGTATATCTTTCCGTGATTGGAATTTCGTGAGAAGATTCCGTCGCAACGAAAGACGCCTCTCCTTTAACGATTTCCAGCCCAAATCCTGTATAATTTCTGTGACACTCTCTCCCACATTTCGCGATAATACAACACGAGCTGCCTTTCTTTGAACTTTTAGCCGGTCGGTGTGGCTGTGCGGTTCTTGGCGCTTCAGTCTGAAACCGCGTGACCGCTGCGATCGCAGGTTCGAATCCTGCCTCGGGCATGGATGTGTGTGATGTCCTTAGGTTAGTTAGGTTTAAGTAGTTCTAAGTTCTAAGGGAGTGATGACCACAGATGTTAAGTCCCACAGTGCTCAGAGTCATTTGAACCATCTTTGAACTTTTTCGATGTACTCCGTCAGTACTATCTGGTAAGAATCCCACACCGCGCAGCAGTATTCTAAAAGAGGACGGACAAGCGTAGTGTAGGCAGTCTCCTAAGTAGGTCTGTTGTCTTGAAAAATACGATTTTCAAGCCAAAAAAGTGTGAAACAATATGTCGTATTGGAATCCTGAATGAAACCAACCCACTTTCAGAAAAAAGGTGTTGCATTATCTACTAAACAGCCCTCGCAACTCTGGCTGAAGTTAAATTAGAGCGTTGAAATAATTGTTTCGCCAAACGGACTTAATATTACAAAATCATCAAGATGTGGATCTCCAGAAGTAAGCGTGATACTAATTAATAATTATAAGAAATCACGATGTAAACAGAAGGCCTAAAGTTTTCCAACAATCTTCATGTGAATGTGCTAGATGCAAACTTGTTAAGTAACTTTAAGAGGTTTTATGAAGATAATCGTTAAAAAAGCGGTGGCAGTTTTTTAAATAATATCTGACACGATGAAAGCTGTCATGTGTTTCTATTCTGACGCTGTTGAGACGCAAGTCGTAAATAAAGAATATGTGAGTGTAAAAATATTAGAATAATTGCATTTATAACCGGATATTGCTGTTATTGGAACATAATTAGTTTGAGAAACAAATGTTCGATACACAATTATCTTCATTTCAGGGGACACTTACCTTTCTTATTAAAACACACTTTACATCAAATCGTAGGTTTCTAGTTGAAATGTTTACATCAGAAGATAACGGGAGTGATCATCTAATGAATCAGCAGTAAAAAATTTATTTCGTGATCTAGATAGAAAGGACATTGTAACATACGTAATGGTCAGGGATTAGTTATTGAAATTATTTGCTTCATTCATAATCTTTTAACTTATTCTGAGAGGTGATGATCATCACACTTGTGTTACTGTTCAAGAAAGCAAACGTAAATCATTTAAACTTTGGAGACGTGAGATTACCCACGTCTGTGAATTTAAAAGTTGGTAGCAGGTAAACAGAGGAGTATCAATGTCTGTATAGAGTGTACTGAATAAGATGTACTTTTAAAGAGTGACCGTTTTGTTGTTAATGGTTACAATATATATGAATACTGTCTGACGACTGATGCGTTATGTGGTTAACTGTAAAGACAGATTATCATTAAGGGAACAACGGAAAGACGTGGTTGGGTTGATGAAGTTAGTTAAGCTAACCAACGCCTCGACAGCGGGTAGATCCTAGGAGATGGTGACGCCGGCGTTCTGGGAGATCCAGTCGAGGTAGTGGGAGACCTTGGTGAAGACCTCCGGGTAGCTGTTCTCACAGCCCGTGTCCGAGCCGAAGGACACGATGCCCACTTGCGTCCAGACGCCGTCGGACGCCTTGTACACCAGCGCGCCACCACTGTCGCCCTGAAACCATAAACAGCGAGTTGTGATTCAGATGTGTAGCTGCAGACCTAACGACGTTACTTCTAATGAACCAAAGACAATGAAAGGAGCAGACACTGTCGGAAAGGTAGAAAAGTTTAGTGACGGGGGTAAAATCACAAAGAGAGTCCCATAAGATTCAATTTTGGGTCCACTCCTATTCCTTTTATATAGGAACAACCTTTCAATTAACGTTCAAGAAAAAAAATTGATACTTTAGGGAGTAAAATAACCGATGATGGTCGAAGTAGAGAGGATATAAAATGTAGACTGGCAATGGCAAGGAAAGCGTTTCTCAAGAAAAGGAATTTGTTAACATCAAGTATAGATTTAAGTGTCAGGAAGTCGTTTCTGAAAGTATTTGTATGGAGTGTAGCCATGTATGGAAGTGAAACATGGACGATAACTAGTTTGGACAAGAAGAGAATAGAAGCTTTCGAAATGTGGTGCTACAGAAGAATGCTGAAGATTAGATGGGTAGATCACGTAACTAATGAGGAGGTATTGAACAGGATTGGGGAGAAGAGAAGTTTGTGGCACAACTTGACTAGAAGAAGGGATCGGTTGGTAGGACATGTTTTGAGGCATCAAGGGATCACAAATTTAGCATTGGAGGGCAGTGTGGAGGGTAAAAATCGTAGAGGGAGACCAAGAGATGAATACACTAAGCAGATTCAGAAGGATGTAGGTTGCAGTAGATACTGGGAGATGAAGAAGCTTGCACAGGATAGAGTAGCATGGAGAGCTGCATCAAACCAGTCTCAGGACTGAAGACCACAACAACAACAACTTTTTGCACATGATATTAGTATTCTAATAAATACTATTAGGGAGAATACTACAGAAAGTTCGTAAATGATATTTTACAAAGAATTATTAAGTGGTTATCTGAAAATTAACTCCCCATAAATGTTGAAAGAACACAGTAGATTCAGTTCTATAGAACAGAGTCATACCAACAACTGATGTCGCACAAGATCAGGAGTCAGCAAGTAGGTTAGAATGTTCCAAATTTTTAGATACTTATTAATGAGAAATTGAACAGGAAAAAGCATATTATTGAACTTCTCAAACAATTAAGTTCAGTTGCTCTTCGTATAATTGCTAATCTTGGAAACAAACGTAGCAGACTTCTGAAAAATTTAGCATTTTTTGCACTTAATAATGTTGCACGCAATAATTTTCTGGGGTTACTCACTACTTAGAAAGAAAGTATTGATTGTAATGTCAAATGGGTACCTCTTCAAGGAGATAGGCATTTTAACTGCACCGTCAAGTAGATATTTTGGCTGACGAAATTCGTCATAAACAATCCATCATAGTCTGAGGAGAACAGTGATTCATACGTCTACAATACTAAAGGGTAAAGTGGCCAACGTGAAACCACAATTTTCAGCCTTGACCACAAGTTCAGTTTTCAGCCTTGTCCACAAGTTCAATTTTCAGCATTGACCACAAGTTCTCAATCGGGTTGAGGCTGGGACTGTTGCAGTTCAAGCCGGCATAGTAATGCGATGGTCAGCGAACCATTTCTTATTGAATCCAGCATTGTGATAAGGTGCATTGTCTTGCTGAAAGATGCATTGATTCTTGTTATCTTCAGACAAATCACAAACAAAGGACAAAAATTTCAGCAATGAGTCTTTTTGGTACTGTTTGTCGTTAATGTTGCCCTGTACCGCTTGCAAACTCCTGATGCCATATTTTGCCATGCATCCCCACACCATGACAATTGTGAGACGCTTCACAGTGGCAGTGGCGCACTCAAGCAGGATGTCTTCGTCTGGTCGACGACGAATGGGAATTACATCGCTTCCTAAGACGTGCTTTTTGCATAAAACCGTAAAACCGTTCTGTGCATAAGCTTTAAGTCGCGGACTCTCAGTTAGAAGTTTTACTACAGTCTATAATACCCCAGTTTCAACATGTTCCTTTACCACTCATAATGTACTCTTAACGCTTTCCATGCAACTTCTTTGTAATGTTTTTCCTCCTTTTGGTGGGGATGGGGCGACTTAATTTCGCGTTATTCTTCCGGTCAACAGGTGGTAGTACTATTGTCAATCTGGCTTACCAATTTACTTGCTCCTTGGTCTACATTATTCAGTGTTTTGTGCTGGTTGGTGACACACTGAGTCTTGTACTCTGCATCGCCGCCCTCGAGGTCGCAGCACAAAATGTAAGTGTCCTGGTGTTCATCCCATTTTTCTTTACCCAGGCAGTCATTCATTGTATTGTCTCATGTTGCTATAACACTGACGTGTTTTACCGCACCTAGACCGATCGCTGTTCTCCAAAAATGTTATATGGTAGGGTAAGGTGCCGTATTTTCGGATGGGAGGCTAGTTCCGGACACGTGGATATTTGCTCCTTGAACAGTGCTGCAGTTGCGGAAACTAGGGGAAATCCTTATGTTTCCGCTATTTTACTGACCTGTGCTCACAGTTGATTTTTTCTTAATATTTTACACTTGGAATGTCTTATTTTGGAGACACAACTTAAGCATCACAGCTACATGATAAGTAGTTTCATATGCGAAGGTTTTTTTTAAATTGCCCCTCCCAGTCACAAACTTCGTCAACTATTGTATTACTTATTTAATTAGCAACATGTTGCGAGGTAAACCTTCAGACTAAATGGCACTACAAAAACAACTTTAAAGTAAGGCCATACAGATGTTACATAGTCTTTTCGTGAATGCTGTGGTCATCCTGTGGAAGAAGAGAAAACTTAGTAAGGGGTAATGTCACTTTCGAAGCTGGACTGACGTTCGTACGAAAATATTTTGTAACGGTCACTAATTTTTTTCTTCTGGTGTGGCAGTCTCGTAGTGATGCGCTCGGGTGCCTTCATTTCCGTGCCTCTCCTGGTCACTGTTCACAATTTGTCACTAACATAACAGTAACTTGGAAACGCTATCACAAACAGTTCTGTGGTGCAGTGGACAAGATGGTGGTCGAAATACAAATGGTTTCGATTTGGCTATCGATTTGTCGATCTGTGTAGTGTCAGATGTTTACATCCGTTCTACTCGTCTTGTTATCGTATTACAGATGTAGGTTAACGAAATACATTAAAAATTGAGCACCTGTTACAATATCATGATATAAACTAATTTAAGGGGAGCCGGAACAATGAAAATGACAAAATTAAGTTTTTTGGGTTTTTTAATTATACAATTATTTGGAGTTATCTGATTAAAACAAATCAAGTTTCACCCTTATAAATGAATTATAAGTGTGTTTTTGTTGCTGCAGAGTTGATGTGCCGCCTGAACAGTTGTAGCGACTTGGTGTATCACCTCTTGCTACGACGCTCGCTGGCTACAAGCAGGCTATTTTTGCGGAAATAGACAGTGTTTTGTTTTCCAACGTTGTATGGCTTTATCTCTGTGAAAATGTGACTGTTCATATAGGTAAACATAAACGTTATACCGTGTGTGTTGACTTGTGGAGTTTTCTTTGTGTTGTTTAGCTGTTCAATTTTGAGTATTTGACGAATTTTGCTGGTACCTGTTTTACGTATTTGGTTTATGGATATAAATATGCCCCATTTCAGCAATCGAGTGTTTAAGAAAAGTCACAATGAGTGGAAGAAGAAATCTTTTGTTCTTTCGAAGGGAGATGCTGCTCAGACTGCTTCACCAACTACTTCAAATGAATGTGATAGAACTTCTTCCAGCAAGAAACTTTGTGACAGCAAAGAAAAATTTGAAAACTATGAAAGTGACAGTAATGATGTGAACGAAATAATTAACATTTCCTTGCTCTTCTCGTTTTCTAATTATAACAGTATTCCTCGTAGTGGTAATAGTGTAAAGGAGGTGTATAATATAAATGTTAGCCTAGTGTATGGCTTGCGTGGCATTGGCAAGGGCAGTGCTGCAGGGGCAACGTTATGTGGAATTATGAACTTGCCAAACCCACCAACCAAGTTTGGATTTTATAATGAACTGGTGGCATCTTCTGCTGAAGATATTGCTCAAGCAACAATGAAGAAAGCAGCCGAAGAAGCTGTGACAGATAATGGGAACTGTAGAGATTTAACTGTTGCTTTATATGGATCATGGCAACGTAGAGATCATCAATCTCTAAATGGAGTTGTGACAGCTACCAGTGGAGACAGTTGCAAAGTAATTGATGTTGCTATTCTCTCAAAACATTGTAGATGTAAGGGCAATACCAAGGACGATAGTGAAAGATGTGAAGCAAATTTTCACGGCAAGAGTGGAGCGATGGAACTAGAGGGAGTGAAACCAATGTTTTCCAGATCACAGGAGTGGTATAATGTACGATACACTAACTATCTAGGAGATGGTGATTCTAAGGGATATAAAGCTGTAGAGGAACTCAGACCTTATGGCAATGAAATTCACATTAAAAAACGTGAGTGCTTTGGACATGTGCAAAAACGCATGGGAGCTCGCTTGCGCAAATTAAAGCAGACATTAGGATCCCAGAAGCTTAGTGATGGTGAGACCCTTGGCGGAAGAGGAAGATTGACAGATGTATCAATCGATAGATCGCAGAGGTATTATGGGTGTGCAATTAGGCAACATACAAGAAGCATTGAGCATATGAGGAAAGCAGTATGGGCATTATTTTTTATACTGCATCAACAAATCAGCACCCACAACATGCACTGTGCCCCACAGGTGATGACTCATGGTGTAAGTACCAATCAGGAAAGGAATATGCCCATAAAAACAGTTTGTCAAATGCTGTAATTGGTGTACTGAAGCCCATATTCAGAGATACATCACAGCCAAGTTTATTGCTAAAGTGTTTACGTGGGAAAACACAAAATCCAAATGCAAGTGTAAATATTTAATTTGGATTAGGATTCCCAAAAGAGTGTTTGTAGAGACTGTATGATGCAGTGGCAACATACAATGAAGGAAACATTATCAAATGTGAAACTTCCTGGCAGATTAAAACTGTGTGCCTGACCGAGACTCGAACTCGGGACCTTTGCCTTTCGCGGGCAAGTGCTCTACCAACTGAGCTACCGAAGCACGACTCACGCCCGGTACTCACAGCTTTACTTCTGCCAGTACCTCGTCTCCTACCTTCCAAACTTTACAGAAGCTCTCCTGCGAACCTTGCAGAACTAGCACTCCTGAAAGAAAGGATATTGCGGAGACATGGCTTAGCCACAGCCTGGGGGATGTTTCCAGAATGAGATTTTCACTCTGCAGCGGAGTGTGCGCTGATATGAAACTTCCTGGCAGATTAAAACTTTGTGCCCGACCGAGACTCGAACTTGGGACCTTTGCCTTTCGCGGGCAAGTGCTCTACCAACTGAGCCACCGAAGTAAAGCTGTGAGTACCGGGCGTGAGTCGTGCTTCGGTAGCTCAGTTGGTAGAGCACTTGCCCGCGAAAGGCAAAGGTCCCGAGTTCGAGTCTCGGTCGGGCACACAGTTTTAATCTGCCAGGAAGTTTCATATCAGCGCACACTCCGCTGCAGAGTGAAAATCTCATTCTGGAATTATCAAATGTGATGGTGCTGAAACGCTTAGGTTTCCAACCAGGACACAACAACATTTCCACAATGAGCTTAATTGATGAAGAAAGACTGAGAGGTGCAGCAAGAAGAGACAAAAACCTACAACATGCAGCTAAAGGGAAGAAAAGACCAGTGAAAAGGAAACTAACGCTGGAAAAAGAAGACGATGCTGATAATCCATCATATGGGGCAGGAATGTATTAAAAATCTTTGGAAGCCATTTCCTGTAACTTTAAAATTTTTATCGTTGAAGAACATATTCTCAAAAACTGCTAACAGTATATCAATGAAATTTATACACAATATTTTTTACTACTTTTCCTTCATTTTTATAACAAATTGTAAAAAAAAAATTGTATAATTCAAGAGTTATAAAAGAAAAAGTGCAAAATTTTAGAGAAAAAAATAAGCATCTGTTTAAAAAAATTGTAAAACAAAACCAATAAATATTTCTTAATACGGCGTTATAGCTTTGTAGAGAAATATTCACTGAAAATGTAGTTAAAATTTCAGAGCAATATGTTTAAAGGTTTTCGGAAAAGTGTTCCTTCTATTTGCTATAATTAACATGGAGGAGATGGATCTTTCCGGCTCCCCTTAATTTACATATTTCTAAGCTATTGCTCGAACTAGAGTCAAATGACTGTCATGTTTGTATATTTTAATCTAGGAGTACTGTAGTGAAATTGGAAAAGAAATGTGAATTTTTTAAGTCTGTCATTTCATTCAGGATCTCGTTATTCCCCATGTCACCTTGGATGAATATTTCCATTTCTTCCAAGATGAACATTTTCCATCTCTTTTCTAACTTGTGCAGTCCTTTGAGATCACTGACTATTGTAACACTGTGTCCTGTTTCGTTTATATGGTTCGCTATAGCCACGATCCCCCCTTGAAGATGTCCTCCGCAGATGGGGACGAAACACTGGTATTTAAGGTGAAATCCATTCGACCACCGCACAATAGCCCGGAGTAATATATTAATTATTAGAAACATATATTATTAAAAACTGTTCGCTTCAATTATAGAAACATCTGTGGAAAAATTTATGATTACTCAATTTTTCGTTACGTGATTTTTAACTGGAACGCAAATAAAATAAAATAGATATGATTTTTTGTGTATTGCCTTTGTTACAACTGCAAATATACGTCCACTGACTGTAAACGGTATCTGTGACAACATTTTTATGATAGAGAAATAGCTGTTCAGACCAGTAGATACCCAACTTTGTTACTTACACTGCAGGGACTGCCATCAGGATTGCCGAGAGCACAAATGACGTCATCGTCGATAGCGCCAGGATATAATTCAGAGCACTCGCTGTTGGATATGACGAGCATGTCGACGTATTTCAGTGTTGTACTTACTGTCGATGAATCTGAAACAGAAATGTATATATTGCTCATTCAATGAAAGGAAGTCTCCTTGTTGCGAAACGCCTCGTTACTTTCTTTAAAAAATATTGGAACTGTGTTAAGGACAGTAAGTTGAATGAAAAGAATTCTTACATTAACACACGAGATGTACTGAATAGAAATGTTCAAAGTTGAATTCGAAGTTCCTCGAGTTAGCACTAAACTTTTATTTTGTGTACTGTAAATAAGTAGTTTCCTAAAGTATCGACGCTATACGTAACAAACCCATAATTTCCTTCCTCCCTTTCTTCCTTCCTTCTGTGTCCTTTTCAACGTGTGGGTGTGAGTCCGTTTGTTAACCAAAGCAAAATAACAGAACTGCTGTCTGGATCTCTTCATTGGCCATTCTATACTTCGTCTTCCGGTTTAGTTATAATTAATGCAATACTTGCCATACCAGTCGCTCAAGCGGCATCCTTTTAATATCGTCATCTTATTTTCTGGTAGTGTCTAATGTATTCTGTCATCATTGTTTTTACGTTTAGTCTGTATTGTATCTTCACTTTACAATCGGTCTCTTTATGTTAATCCAAAAAGTGATTTCGGCCACTTCAATTCTTTATTCCTTTCCATCTCTTAGAATCCAATTTTTACTACAATACAGTATCTAAGAACAGGCTTAGCCATCACATTGTGATGTTTTAGCGTTTCCTCTTTCCATATAGCTCTGCGAAGGTGGCTCCTTATAAAACAATTTATAGCATTACACAGGGGTGATCACACATAATGGGCTAAATGCATAGAGTTGAACATACACGTTACTAGAATCAAATAGGTCTAGTAAACATCGACTCTAAGTCGCATACCTGTAGAGCTATGGACAATTCTTCATACAGTCAAACAAATCTCTTCTGCTGAACAAGTGCACATAGCTCTCAAGGTGTGCATTTTAGCGTCTCAGTTCACTAGACAATTTTCTCTTGTTTTGGTTCATACTAACATCTCTCGAAATATGGAAGGAAAAGAGTTTACAGTAGAAGAGGTTTGTTTCACGGTATCGAAAATGACGTAGTGCCCATATCTCTTCAGATATGAATTTTAGAGCCCATGTTTACTATGCTAATTTGCTTCTAATATCGTGTACTTACAACTATATGCGTTTTCGCCGTTAATTATGGTACACTCTGTATTTGTGTATATTTTGAACCACATGTCAGTTAATTTTGTGTATTGATATAACTGTCTCGAGCCATTTAAACGAATTTACCTGCTCTTATCTTCTTGTTCATCACTATTTTTCCTTTTGTTACGAATATATCTTCCACTGCCATTACTTTCGTTTCGTTTACCGATCTACTCGTTCGATAAGTTTGTAAAATGTTATGCAGTTCAGTTACATTGTCTTATGAAGCGCTTTCACTGTCAACTTGGAGAACCTGTTGTCCGCAAATAACATTGTGATGATAAATTTGTTCCTGTTCTCCAAATTTGCAAGTAAGTACTAGCCAGTAAGTATTTCCAAAAATTTCATCCTTTCTAGCTTATCTCAGGCCTTGCCATAGTCAAGGAAGAGCAAGCACTGAATATCATATAGCAACTGCACAAATCTTTTTGAGTGCCTTAATGAATTCTCCTCTTTTTTCTGTTACTTGTTTTATAACAAATGCTGCTTCTGCAGAGAAGCTGCCTTTACGAAAGCCGCATTACTTCAATCTCAAAAATGTTTCTGTCATTGGCTGAAGTTTCTTAATATTGATAGACGAATAGATTTTATAAGCAGCATTTAAAATGGATATACCCCTATAATTTGAGTAGAATTTTATCTCATTTCTGGCATATACGTATGGTTCCTGCTAACTTCCATGCCTCTGGAACTTTCCCCCAAGCATTAAATATCACACATCAACTGCACAATAGTGGCATATTTTATAAGTTCCAGATTTATTCCATCTGTATCTGCAGCCTTCCTGTTCCTGGCCTCCTTTAATACTTTCCAAGACTATTATCTGGGCTGCATTGTATTCTCCAGTGTTGCCAGTATTTGTACAGTAGGGCTCATCTTCCATGACTAAAAGCTGCTTCCATATTTGATTTATGTCCTACTGTAACAATGAAAGACAAAAAGAGATGCGAACAACAGTTCTGGACAACTGCCCACGCGAACTGTTTTATGTGTAGTCAACTCTCAACTGCAAGTCCTAGAGAAAGGAATACTAAATTAAAAAATTTAGAGTAGGACCAGTTGTGAGCTACGTGCAGTCAGGAATAGATTAGAAGTAGTACTGCAACATCACAAATATTTGTAATCATATTTACAAGACAGCTGACGTCTAGTGAAGCATACGAAATTTAGTATAGATAGTATAGACAGAGTTCTGAGACTGACGTCCGATAGTAAGGTCTGAAATGCCCATCACATCAGGACAGAAAATGAGTTTGTAATGTCTCTTCCATGTCGAAGCAGCTTTACCAGTAGATTCTGCTCACAAGGGAACCTCCTCATCGCACCCCCCTCAGATTTAGTTATAAGTTGGCACAGTGGATAGGCCTTGAAAAACTGCACACAGATCAATCGAGAAAACAGGAAGAAGTCGTATGGAACTATGAAAAAAAAAGCAATATATACAAACTGAGTAGTCCATGAGAAGATAGGTAACATCAAGCGCACTGTTAGCTCAGGAGCGCCGTGGTCCCGAGGTTCGGTAGCTCAGCGTGTTCGGTCAGAGGGTTAGCTGTCCTCTGTAATAAAAAAACTGAGTTAATCGATCAACCACGAACTTAACCGGATGTCTTACGACGTCCGCCCCCAGCAGACACAACGAACAAAATCGAACAAAATGAGATTTAAAAAAAAAAAAAAAGGTTAGCGTGTGCAGTTGCGGAATGAGAGGTCCTTGGTTCAAGTCTTCCCTCGACTAAAAAATTTTAATTTTTTATTTCCAGACAATTATTATCTGTCCGTCCGATGCGATCACTTTTTTGGGAGTGATTATCACATCGACAAGAAAACCTAAATGGGGCAAGGTAGAAGAATCTTTTTACCCATTCGCCAAGTGTACAAGTTAGGTGGGTCGACAACATATTCCTTTCATGCGACGCACATGCCGTCACCAGTGTCGTGTAGGATATATCAGACGTGTTTTCCTGTGGAGGAATCGGTTGACCTATGACCTTGCGATCAAATGTTTTCGGTTCCCATTACAGAGGCACGTCCTTTCGTCTACTAATCGCACGGTTTTGCGGTGCGGTCGCAAAACACAGACACTAAACTTATTACAGTGAACAGAGACGTCAATGAACGAACGGACAGATCATAACTTTGCGAAAATGAAGAAAGTAAAATTTTCACTCGAGGGAGGACTTGAACCAAGCACCTCTTGTTTCGCAGCTGTTCACGCTAACCACGGGACCACGGCACTCCTGGTCTAACATTGTCCTTGTATTGCTTATGTTCCACATGGACTACTCAGTTTGCATATTTTGCTTTTTTTTATACTTCCACACAACTTCTTCCTGTTTTCTCGATTGATCTGTGTTCAGTTTTTCAAGGCCTATCCACTGTGCCAACTTATAACTAAATCTGAGGGGGGTGCGATGGGGAGGTTCCCTTGTCAGTAAATTCTTGTCCATGTATCCCATCATATTTAAGTGCAGTAGAAGACAGAGGCCAACGACCTTGCCGCAGTGGTAACAGCGGTTCCGGTCACATCACCGAAGCGCTGTCGTGCTGGGCTAAGCACTTGGATGGGTGACCATCCGGTCTGCCGAGCACTGTTGGCTAGCGGGGTGCGCTCAGCCCTTGTGAGGCAAACTGAGGAGCTACTTGATTGAGAACGGCAGGGAGGGTGGAGTGCTGACCACATCCCTCTCCATATCCGCATCCAGCGACGCCTATGAGCTGAGAATGACACTGTAACGTCGCGAGTTAATGTGCGATAACATTCGTTGCTACACAGACCGCAGTATTAGAACCGGAGGCTGTGAAAGAAATCGCCACTTGTGTCTTAGCCAATGAGTCACGTACACCTACTACGGTAGCGTGAGGACGACTCCTGTGTCACTTCTTAGCGACCATACATTCACCACCTGTAATAAATGGTGCTAAATATTATTCAACCATTTTCGAAGGGGTACACTACCTTTTGACATTCAGGAGAAGATTGTATACAAATTACAGCTTTATAACTATCATAGTTTCAGAGATAGAAAAAGTTGCTAAAAAAGTAAAAAACCGACACTTAGGAAACTAAATTCAGTTAGGAAGTATAAAAGGTTATCCTTTGGTATTATCTAAAAACATAACCAGAACTCTCAGTGTGCAGAATTAATTAATTGAGATTTTCATATTAAAACTTTAATTTTTTTGTAATAGAAAAATCAGACATCAGACAAAATTATTATTTGTGTCTAATACTGTTGTGGGAGTAAATGTGAGTGAATGAGAGTGTGTACGTGGGACATTCATCAAATTTTAATGTTGCTTTACATACCGTCTTAAGTAACCTGCAAGAGTTACGCAAACCTGTCGTGGGAAAGTGTTCATAGGGAACTTGCCCACTTTGCTGATGACATTTGTCTAGGTGTGATTACTGTTATAACAGAGCAGCCAGAAAGTCAGCTGGAGTATTATTTGTATCTAAAGCATATTTCCAGATTTATTGCTTTTCGTTTTCGTTTATTAAACATTACTTTCATATTTGTATATCAGAATGACGTAGATGCGTCTGTATATAAGGATTAGTGCAGGCCATTTTTGGCGCGAGTATGATCTTGAGCTAGCATTCTGATTGGCAGAACTGAGATGGTTCCCACGCGTTTTATAATGGGAGTGAGTACACAAGAAGAGATTCGCTCGCCAGCTTTGAATGCGGTCGGTCATGTTACTAGTGCGCGTCTTTCATAATGTGTAAAATGAAGGAATATTGAGTTCCTCGCGTTTGAATAGTGGCGTGACTAACGCTGATGTATTTATGGAATGTTTTGTGAAGCTTGGAAGTTTTGGAACTGTTTTGTTGGAATGATACTCGCGTGTGAAAATTTGGTCTTCATAGTATCCGCATGGCAATGTTGCAGTATTCAACCACTGAGCATTTTTTGGCGAGCAGTTTCTTTTTTGTGAAATCCACAAGATGGAGCGAATGTAATAACTCGTGCTAGTAGTGAAATTAATGACTGTGAGAACGTTGTTTACTTCGGGCCGGGTTTGTACAGATCTCTGGCTGCTGTGCATGTGAAATGAGTGTACGAATGGTGAATGTGAAGAAAATAGCCAATAGTTTAAATGTGGACTGAATAGAACCGTTTCTTCGGCTAGATGGACAAAACAAACCTTCTTGTGTGGAAATTTCGGACATTATTTTCCAGAAGCCGATCCATTTTCTTACCGCCAGATAAATTTTTTAATGACAGCTTTTCTACAGGACTTTATTTCATTACTAGAGTAACTGTAGGTATTAGATGGTGTTTTTTTATCAACGGTGCTTTTACATCATCTTATATCTACGTTGCCGATTGGAGGGACATCGAGCAGACGTCGTTCTGAGGTATGTGAATTCTAATTTGCAGCCTGCACACGGCAATACCCAAAAGCCCAGCCACGCCGCAACAAGGCGGCCGGCCGGTACCGTAGGGCCTTCATGGCCTCTTCGGGAGGAGAAGGCAGAGGACTAGAGACTAGCCTCTAAACATAGGAATGAATTTTTTGCCTAGGTGAGATTCCCGCTCACGATGTCGATGCCTCGTTTTGAAGGAAAATGCAAATGTCCGTAGTTTTCAAATAAAAAATTTGATTAGTCGAATGGATAAAGTTTGATGAGTTACAGCATAAATAGGCGCAAATGTTTGGCACTGTTTATAGGTTTAGAGTTATGGCATGCAATGTAAGCAATAAACATTTCACAGAAACCAATAAGTGGTGAAACAAGGCTGTTTACAGCGCAATGCGCACGGAACAGCGAATTAAAGCTGCGAAAGCCATTTTAATAAATTTCGAGAGAAAAATTTGTTTATTTACTTGGCATATGAAAATTCACTGTTGATAAGGGATACCTAAACGTATTAGTGCATGAACGCTAGAGAATCCTGGGCGAGGGGAGGGGAAAAGAATCATGCTACCCATTTTACTTTCTCTTCGCCATATGAACAAAGGATATGGCAAAGAGTCAGACGTTATGGTATTTGATGTTTGTAGACGATATAGTTCTATTATCAAAAAATGGAAAAAAATTTGCAGTAAATTTTGGAACCAGTTCAGTCTACTGGGGAAACTTAGCGCATGGAACGAAAGCTAAAAATACTGCTGAATGCAGAAAAACTAGAATATTATGATGATTCCACTATCTACCGAGTAGAACATGTCGATCTCAGTCTAATAAGGTATTTTGAATGAAAAATTTGGTTAAGGAATGTCTAGAAATCTGACCACTACGGAATGAGGACAGGACAGGGTTATTCAAAAAATGATATAGCGAAGAAAGGAAAAGGTAAAATGGATGATGCGCTGCGAAATGGAAAAGTTCTATGAAGAGTAGGATAAGACAGGCAATTACTTGTAACATTAAAAAGAAAAAGAAACAATGGGATTATGCATATGCCAATGAGAAATGATAGCGTAAAAACGTTCTGGGAAGAAGTGAGATCATAAAAACGATGTTCAGGATTTTGTAGAGAGAAGATAGCACATTCTAAATTAGTAGTTGAGAGAATAGTGATGTCTGGAAAGCAACGTCGCCAATTTAAAAATGTGGAAAAGAGTGTATCCGAGTATTAAAAATGTTAGATCGACACACTAATACGAAGATGGTGTCGCGGAATACAGGACGAAGTAACTGAGGAAAGCTTACTAATTGAAGGATTTTGTTTGTGATGTAATCTATGACATACACAATCCGTTAATTTCACAATAGAGACTTAAACAGAAAGGAAGTATCATTTGAAAAGATTAAAATTTGTTAGCCAAGGGAAATACTCGTAAATTCAGACTTTAGAGTAAGGTGGAGTATAGAAAGGGATGGCGGTTCGCGTACAATTTGTCGAACTTATCAACAATGCAAGGAAAATTATTCTAGTAGTTATCAATAAATGCGATTCAGCTGCAGTTACCATCGCTTGTGATTCCCCATCCGCTGACGGTGACGACTTCTCCTTCATAAGTGAGGTCAGCTTGCGAGGAGGAAGGCAGCCGAAGAGCCTGTATGTAGTCTGCAACAAAAACAGTGCTTGTCTGAGCAAATAAGTTAACGATAATCTTAATTGCAGTAGCTGTCTTGTGTTTAACATTTTTTAAATAATTCCCTGAACATTTATATTCACTCTAGATTTTTTGGGGGTATTATTTATGTTAACGCAGTTAACTGGATCAATGTTCACTGTGACCTCCTGATATGCGCAGACTTTAATATGAGACTGGTAATTGATGGACAGGGAAGATCAGAAATGACAATGCTTTTGAGCTCTGTGCTTATCCGCTTCAAACAGACGACAAAATAAAATACTACGTTAGTCTCCTCTGACAATTATGATGATTAATTTGTTATTCCTTGGTACAATTTATTTATTATTTGATTGCTTGAAGTATTACTAATAGATACATCTGCACAAATACAAAGTCATTGGCGCTGATTAACATGAGGAATCTACTTCAGCACTAGCAACATCGTGATATGTATTCTGTATGCTTATGAGATTTAAATTCTAAACAAAAACTGCAATACTGTTTTTACATAATCACAGAATCAACAATTATTTATGCCTATAAATAATATCAAACAAATCAGAATACAACACTTTCAAAAAGGATATCTGATATAGTTTTTTTTAAGGGAAAGAACCCTGGAATCATTTAGATATCGGCTTTGGGTAAATTCAGATAGGAAATATTATAGTTCGTCCTGTTTTCGTTCGTGTGTGTTAAATGCGAGTACAGGCCTTAAAGAAGTGTAATGTTGCTCTGTCATTAATTTCGTACGAGCACTGAAAACTACGGTTTACTTTGGTAACAGAAGACTTTGGAAGCATATAGACACGCCTGCAAGCATAAGAAAGTGAAAAACGCCTTAAGGTTTCCTACCACGTCAGAAGACAGAGCAGGTCCAAAATGACTTAGAGATTTTTAGTACGATGTTTCCAAACAATGTATGGCGGATTTTCGACCCTTCGCCATATACAAGAAGCTGATTTTTTTCTGTGTCTTTTGCAATGTTATGAATTCACAACAATTGTCAAAGCCGAGGTTTGCCATAAAAACTCATGTTACTCAAGTGATTTAATTTGTTCCAAAGCGCTCGGAAAAGTCTCATGCTCTTGCCACCTGAGAATGTTCAGTGAACGTACCAATTAGTGGAAATTAAAGTATTCCTCAACAGCAGCTGAGGTAATATTTTCTACTTTACTACTTCCAGGAAGACTCCGAATTCCTACCGCTGGACTGGAATACGTGCACTGCTAACAGGTAAAAGGCTTCCTCTGTCTCCTTCCTAACAACTTCCGCCGATAATCTCCGGAACAACAAAACTGGACTACCATTCAACATCAGTAAGTCAAAACACACAGAAAAGCACAATTTTCAAACTTTCACGGAAAAAATGAAATTTATTTCCTTCCACTAAACCTCAGCAAATTTGCTTCGATCAGTGAACTTTACCTCCCGCTAGGAAATCGCCCCTGCTTTCATCTAAGATGTGTTTTCCTCTCAGGCGCTTCTCGCTCAGTAAAATGCAGAAGTCCACTAGGAAAGTGGAAAAGAACTTAGTGTGTAAACAAACTTTTCTGCTACAAGTCACGATTTTCTTTTAGTTATATATATATACGACGCATTTCGGGAATAATTCCCATTAAATGTGTTTTTTTTTTCCTTTTCGTGCTGTTTTCTGAAGTGTGAGGCTCTGCAGTATTCTGTTGACTTTAACGCAATGTGTGTAAAAGTCGAATTTCTTATTTCATTATCGATCTCTATACACAGTTAAAGGTGAAATTCGGAAGAACTTGCTTGTACTTACAGTCTTTCCAAAATTTCCATAAACAGGCTGCATACAGGTCAGCATTACATAGGACAACTAAAATATCTTGAAACCAAGAAAACACGCAGCAGGAAATCAACATAATGAAACAAACTGCAGATGCCAATGATTATACTGATTCTGTGCTTGACACAGTCCTAGACAAAGTGATGGAAGGCCCAAAGGCAAACCACACCACAGAAAAAAAGACAAAAACAATTATATATACTTAACATAATATTATTGGTAATATATCAAAGGAGACAGCAAATATTATCAAAAATCGCAAAGTAAAAATTGGGTTTTCTGTATCTAAAAAACTGCAACATAAACTAATACATTCTGGAATATACAAAGTAACATGCCAAGAATGCTCCCTGTTCTACCTAGGACAAATAGACCGAAACTTTTACGCCAAGCATACAGAGCATGTTAAAGCTTACACACACAACAAAAACACATCAACAACAGCCATAAACATACGTAATACAGGATAGCCATTGGGAAAAGTAGAACAAAATGTCAGAGTACTCCACCGACGAAATAAAGGGCATAAAATGGATCTGTTAGAACTGGAGATATATTCACATTATAGAAAATATGATGGTGAAATATTAAACGAATATGATGGTGAAATATTAAACGAAAAACTTTGAAGTGAATCAGCGAGTTTCTTCACCTGTTTAGTCAATATACTTAAATAAAATAGTAACGCATAGGAATAAGCAAATTATGATCCAGACTGTTAATATAAATACCATCTGTACTAGAAGATATTGTACTCTTCAGAAGAGATATAAAACCATCTCTGTTGACTAAATCTAAAAACATTTATTTAATTGTTTAATTATAAAAAAATTATTGGCTATGTATGTCATGCACAGAGAAATGTGTGAAATGTTTAATGTATATCGAACTCTCCACAAATGCGCCATAAGAAAACTACAAGTACAAATTCTTCCAAATTTCTCCACTAACTATTCATAAAGATCGACAATCAACTAAAAATTGAGTGTTTTTATACATTGCAGAGAAGTCAGCAGAACACTGCAGAACTTCAAAAAAATGGTTCAAATGGCTCTGAGCACTATGGGACTCAACTGCTGTGGTCATAAGTCCCCTAGAACTTAGAACTACTTAAACTTAACTAACCTAAGGACATCACACAACACCCAGCCATCACGAGGCAGAGAAAATCCCTGACCCCGCCGGGAATCGAACCCGGGAACCCGGGCGTGGGAAGCGAGAACGCTACCGCACGACCACGAGATGCGGGCTGCAGAACTTCACACACCAAAAACATACTACACAGAAGAAAACGCACTTAAAAATGGGAATCATTTCTCCAAACGCGTATTGCAGCATGTAAGTAAAAGAAAGTCATGTGGTGGTAACAGAAAAGTTAAGTGTATCTGCAGGGTGCCTCCCATAGTACTTTCCCATAAATCATACTTGTAATCAACACGCTCGCCTTCACCTTCCTGCCGTCGGAAGAGAAACTTTTTCATTTATTAGAGCCGTCAATGGGATTGAAAAATTTCACATAATGGAACATGTCAAAGGTGGCGAGTGTCAAATGGCCGATGAATACGCTGTTTATGACTAGTTTAAATAACAGACTGTCAAAAGGAAACGTAAGTTCCAATTCTATGACAGATGTATTAGGTGGGTGCATAAGTTAATAACGTTTTTGATTTGTATGTTGGCATTCCGATTTCTATGGGTTTATTTACCGACTGCTATTTTTTATTTGCAGTTCACTGTCGGTGTTCCAGTTCACATAATGTCATTTTGTCACTTGGGGATAGTGAGTGGAGTTGCGGACGCCAGTAAGTGGCAAGTCAAGTGGAGAAATCGGGATCGGAACATTTCAGACGTATTCTTCTGTTTGAGTTCAATAGAGGAGTGATAGCAGAAACATTTGCGCCCGGTATAGGGATAATGGCAGTGGACAGAACACAAAGAAAATAGTTTCCACGTTTTAAGGAGGGTCGTTTTCACAGTATTGACTATCCAAGTTCAGGAAGACCTTCACGTTTGATGAATGACGTTTAAACGCATTAACCTACAATGATCCGCGTTAGTGTACTGGAGAACTGCCAGATGAACTGTGATCATTCCACCATCGTGCGGTATTTGCATGCAACGGACATGGTTGAAGGATCGAGTGTACAGGTACCGCTTGTTCCAAGTCAAAATCGGAAAGTCAGCGGTTCGGCGTACGTGCATCTCTGTTTGCTCGTATCAACTGGCTCGTGAAAAACACTGACCATTCCTATACTGTATCGTTACTGTTAATAAGAAATGGCGTCTTTATGCTAACATCGTCCGACTCCTTAGCTGAGTGGTGCCGGTCGATTCCCAGCTGGGTTGGTGATTATCTCCGCTCGTGGATTGGGTGTTGTGTTGTCCTCACCATCACCCCATCATCACCAACGCGCAGGTCACCCAATGTGGCGTCACCTGAAATAAGACTTGCATCCCGGCGGACGAACTTCTGCGGATAGGGCCTCTCGGTCAACAATACCACCCGATCATTTCATTTCATATGCTAACATAAGGAAAGGAAAGGAATGAAAGAGCCCAAAGAAAGCAGCAACTCCCTGTACAAAGACCTGCGCGCATCCACAAAACATAATGTCATGCATCTGTTGGAACAGCGACGGTGCGGTGTAATACGAATTGCTGCCCCGAGGTGTAACCATCACTGCTGACATTTATTGTCAAGAATTGAGACGTCTTGCAGACGCAGTCCAGGAACAACGACCAGGAAAATGAAATGAAATAAGCGTTTGGCGTCATTGGCCGGAAGACCCCTTGCGGGGCAGGTCCGGCCGCCTCGGTGCAGGTCTTATTACATGCGACGCCACACTGGGCGACCTGCGCGCCGGATGAGGATGAAATGATGACACAACACCCAGTTCCTAAGCGGAGAAAATCTCCGACGCAGCCGGGAATGGAACCCAAGCTCGTAGGACGGCAGTCCTTCACGCTGACCACTTTTTTTTCCCTTCCGTTCGTTGTTGATCGTTGTGTTTGGTCGTTGCGGACGTCACATGACATCCGGTCAGGTTCGTTTGTTGATCCTTCCACTCAGTTTTTTTATTACAGAGGGCAGCCAGCTCTCTGACCGAACACGCTGAGCTACCGTGCCGGCAAATGATGAGGACAACACAAAGACGCAGTAAGCTCGAGGCAGGTGAAAATCCCTAACTGCCGAAAATCGAACCCGGGACCCCGTGCTCGGTAAGCGAGAACGCGACCGCGACACCACGAGCTGCGGACCTGCTTGTAGTGACATTACCCCTCAATAGCGCCCTCCCGCATTCTGTTAGGCCGACAAAAAGTGCTATACAGGACTTGGGATAGGACATCATTCCATACTCACCTTATTCACTTGACCTTTCCCGCTATTTATCGAAAAACCTTCAAGGAACTTCTTTTCTATATCTACATCTACATGACTACTCTGCAATTCACATTTAAGTGCTTGGCAGAGGGTTCATCGAACCACAATCATACTATCTCTCTACCATTCCACTCCCGAACAGTGCGCGGGAAAAACGAACACCTAAACCTTTCTGTTCGAGCTCTGATTTCTCTTATTTTATTTTGATGATCATTCCTACCTATGTAGGTTGGGCTCAACAAAATATTTTCGCATTCGGAAGAGAAAATTGGTGACTGAAATTTCGTAAATAGATCTCGCCACGACGAAAAACGTCATTGCTGTAATGACTTCCATCCCAACTCGCTTATCATATCTGCCACACTCTCTCCCCTATTACGTGATAATACAAAACGAGCTATCCTTTTTTGCACCCTTTCGATGTCCTCCGTCAATCCCACCTGGTAAGGATCCCACACCGCGCAGCAATACTCTAACAGAGGACGAACGAGTGTAGTGTAAGCTGTCTCTTTAGTGGCATCTTCTAAGTGTCCTGCCAATGAAACGCAACCTTTGGCTCGCCTTCCCCACAATATTATCTATGTGGTCTTTCCAACAGAAGTTGTTCGTAATTTCCGGATGAACATACACTCCGAAAAGGCTCGAGGACTTTCTCGCCTCAAAGCCACATGACTTCAAATTGATGACTAAAGACCGTGTTATAAGCAACTGTTGAGTTTATTAAACTTATAGAAAAACACTAAGAACTTATGCACCAACCTAATAGTTCCACAGCCGTATAAAGTTCGATTTTTGTTTGCGGGAAATGTATAGTAAAGACTGAGATAGTAACAAGGATGAAAATAAAAGGAAATTGCCAGTAAACACTATAGGAAACTGCATGAGCATAGACACACTATCTGATCAAACGTATTCAAATACTTCTTTATTGTAATGCGGACTGACTACTTGATGCCACGAGAGACAGCTCCGCGACTATAAAATAATTCAGGGACTGTTATATTGTCAGTAGAGGGGTTGTCAGCGGGATGGGTAGGTCAGGAGGGCTCAGAGACTTCGAACGTGGGATAATTATTGTATATGCAGCTGATTAACAAATCCATCAGTGACGTTTCAGTCCTAAAGCTGCTCAGGTCGACTGTTGGTGATATGACTGATATGACGAAAAAACTACAAAGAACGAAACTTGTCTAGCTTCAAGGGGGAAACCAGATGTCGCTGTGGATGGCCCGCTAGATGGTGCTGCCATAGGTCAAACGGATATCAATTGCGTTTTTTTTTTTAAATAGGAACCCCCATTTTTCATTACGTATTAGTGTAGTACGTAAAGAAATTTTTCGCTTTGTGGTAGATGACGCTGTAATAGTCGCAAACATATGGCTCACAATTTTAAACGAACAGTTGGTAACAGGTAGGTTTTTTTAAATTAAAATACAGAATGTAGGTACGTTTGAACATTTTATTTCGGTTGTTCCAATGTGATACATGTACCTTTGTGAACATATCATTTCTGAGAACGCATTCTGTTACAGCGCGATTACCTGTAAATACCACATTAATGCAATAAATGCTCAAAATGATGTCCGTCAACCTCAGTGCATTTAGCAATACGACATTCCTCTCAAGAGCGAGTAGTTCGCCTTTCGTAATGTTCGCACATGCATTGACAACGCGCTGACGCATGTTGTCAGGCGTTGTCCGTGGATCACGATAGCAAATATCCTTCAACTTTCCTCACAGAAAGAAATCCGGGGATGTCAGATCCGCTGAACGTTCGGGCCATGGTATGGTGCTTCGACGACCAATCCACCTTTCATTAAATATGCTGTTCAATACCGCTTCAACCACACGCGAGCTGCCGGCCGGAGTGGCCTTGCGGTTCTAGGCGCTACGATCTGGAACCGAGCGACCGCTACAGTCGCAGGTTCGAATCCTGCCTCGAGCATGGATGTGTGTGTGATTTCCTTAGGTTAGTTAGTTTTAATTAGTTCTAAGTTCTAGGCGACTGATGACCTCAGAAGTTGAGTCGCATAGTGCTCAGAGCCATTTTCCCACGCGAGCTATGTGCCGAACATCCATCATGTTGGAAGTGCATCGCCATTCTGTCATGCAATGAAACATCTTGTAGTAACATCGGTAGAACATTGCATAGGAAATCAGCATACACTGCACCATTTAGATTGCCATCTTTAAAATGGGGGCCAATTATCCTTCCGCCGCGCGGGATTAGCGGAGCGGTCTATGGCGCTGCAGTCAGAGACTGTGCGACTGGTCCCGGGGAGGTTCCAGTCCTCCCTCGGGCATGGGTGTGTGTGTTTGTCCTTAGGATAATTTAGGTTAAGTAGTGTGTGAACTTAGGGACTGATGACCTTAACAGTTAAGTCCCATAAAGTTTCACACACATTTAAACAATTATCCTTCCTCCCATAATGCCGCACCATACATTAACCCACCAAGGTCGTTGTTGTTCCACTTGTCGCAGCCATCGTGGATTTTCCGTTGCCCAGTAGTGCATATTATGCCGGTTTACGTTACTGCTGTTGATGAATGATGCTTCGTCGCTAAATAGAACGCGTGCAAAAAATCTGTCATCGTCCCGTAATTTCTCTTGTGCCCAGTGGCAGAACTGTACACAACGTTCAAAGTCGTCGCCATGCAATTCCTGGTGCATAGAAATATGGTACGGGTGCAATCGATGTTGATGTAGCCATATGTTTGTGACTATTACAGCGTCATCTATCACAAAGCGAAAAAAATGGTCCAGCTAAAACATATTTCTTTACGTACTACACGAATATATATTAAAAAATGGGGTTTCGTACTTACAAAAAAACGCAGTTGATATCCGTTTGACCTATGGCAGCGCCATCTAGTGGGCCAACCATAGCGCCATCTGGTTTCCCCCTTTAAGCTAGACGAGTTTCGTTCTTTTTAGTTGTTTCGTTTGATGCTTATTTCGTGAGATATTTGGCCCGATCACTATCAATGAACCACCCTGTATAAAATTGTATGACCATAAATATTGGAAGCCTCAGTCATGCCACAGCTCTTCTGGCAACATCATCTCTTTGTGACTACCGACGAGCACCGATTTAGCGGCTGCAATGACGGAAATGTGGTTAGCGATAGTCCGTCATTACTCGGAAGATCTGTAACAGATTTTAACACCGTACGTAATGGGACGGCCGTGTTATGTTCGCGTGAGGGTGTACAGGTAGTGCACAGTGACGGAGGACTCCCCAGCCTGCGGCTGTTACCTGTGAAGGAGACGGACTGTCCCAGGAGCACGACGCCGATGTCGTTGTCGGCCGTCTTCTCGTCGGTCCAGTAGTCCGGGTGCCACGCGGCGCTCGTCGTCGTCACCGTCACGTCTTTGGCGTCTCCCGTCACCAGCACTGTGCCCAGCGTCACCACGAATGTTGTCACCCTGTATAACAACACGTCCAAATATACACTGAAAGCTGATGGCTAACTTCGTGCGCCTTCACAAATTTATTGTCCATCGAGTATATGAAACTTAGTCGTTCAGATTGGGACCATCACTTTGCGTGAGCCGTTTGTAGTATTTCTGTCAAAGAGGCTAACTTATACATTTTCAAAGGCTATAGTCAATAAAAAAGGTTATGTTCCTGTGTGTCTGTCGAGGTCGACACTGAGCTTTTCAGCACCACTGCCAAACTAGTGCTCCATGATAGTTACGTCATGAATCTCACTGATATTGAATTTTTTTTCAACCCAACGAGCAAACAGTAAATTCCGTGCCATTTTCGACACAAAGAAGAAGGCTGAGCATACGACTCACTCCACAATGTACAGAATTCATCACCAAGTGGCAAGTAGATCCACACCTATGGTGATGACGTGTCAAACAAAGAAAAACGATCGGTGTAATGAATAGATTTTCTCCATATGAATCGATCGACAATGTAAGAAATTAATGTCAGTTACTGAATAACATGACAAATTGTACTCTGGACACAGTCAACTCGTGGTTCTCGGTTAACAGATTAACTCATAATTTCTATAGAAGCTATTATGTCCAGGATATTACGAAAAATTCTGGTAGCAATAACATGAAATTTATTATGTGCCAAGATCAACGAAATATGAGATGGAGATAGAATGGCGAATATTTGAGATAGGTGTACACTCAGAACCACTTGAAGAAGCCGAATGTCGTTTTCTTTGCAATTAGAATACTTCAGAGTGAATGTTTCATTTTGCAGTGGAGTGTGCGTTGTTTTAAAACCTGCTGGTAGTCAGCGCTCCAGTCCTGCAAATATCGCTTTCCTAATTTTCAAAATTCACAGAAAATCACCTGCGTACCTTGCTGGACGAATGCACTTGGGAAAAAAATGTGTGGTGGACAAATAGTTCCAGGACGAATATTGTCCACATACCTAGAAAATGATTCTTTATACAAGGTTGTAAGAAACAGAGCGAAAAGCTTGTAAGAATGTTGTGCTGAGAAACAATTGCTGTGAAAAGAAATTCGATACGCTGCGCTGTTACCGAGTTAATTAGTATTGAAGTTAGCCAATCAGGCCGTAGCTCATAAAAATGCAACCGGCCTGACAGATGCAGTTGTGTCAGTTCATCTCATTGCGAAGACAACAGCGCCCGAGGTAACACAACTTGTGGCTCGGGGTCGATCTTTACTAGCGTCCCATGTCCAGTTTTTGTACCACTCTCTTGTTCGGCTTTATGAAACCAAACAAATACTCGTGTGGGGACACCGTCTCTAGCGGGCCGCTTGAATTCGCGCGTGCAACGTTCTGACTAGCTTCAGTGTTAACTAACTTAAAAAAGGCGCAACGTATTGAATTTTTTCTTCACAAATACTTCTCAGCACAACATAGTCTGCAATACCCTTACAAGATTTACAGACTGTTTCTGACCACTCTGTACATAAGACAATTTTTGGGGGGACACATTTTTGGTAGAGGGTAGTAGTTTTCGTACATACGTGTACTTAACGAACTGGGTATTCTGACACTAACATTGCAGTACATTTACTCCTTTTGAGATTTGGTGGTGATAACGAGAACTTTTTTTATAGGAAACAATAGCGTTCATACAGTGAAGACGAAAGAAAAATTTATATTTTGTGAACGTGTCTTTAATTACTACCTGAAGCACACTGATTGGTATTTTTTCCTTAGGCATCCATAACAGATGAAGATTATTCGTGACAAACACGAAGTTTACAGGCACAAGTTGAAGTTTTGTCTTCTGGAAAACTGCTGTTTCCTGCGATGATAAGTTTGGTCAACTTAACTGCACTACGAAAAAGTAATACAATAAAACAATGTAATATTAGACAAAGCTGCTCATGTATAAGTACTTAAGATCTTCTTCATGGTATAACACAAATTTGATTGTATGTCATGTACTGAGATACAGTTTTCCTGTAAAGAACCTACAGAATTTTTTATATAATCCTGCCACTCTTATTCCGTTTCTCTTGCCACTCTTAAATCATTCCACGTCAAATCTGAGACATAGAAACACAACACACTATCCTCAATACATTCCCCTTCCTTGGCTGTTGTTAATTTGAGGTGCCTTAAGGTTTCCTCTAGGCCTACAGGTGCTATGAGAGCTTTTAGGTTTCTCTTTTTTGTTCATTTCATTATTAAGTGGATATTCATAATTGCTTTTCTGATACCTTCATGTATTCTTATACCAAACTGATCTTTCCGCAGTATCTTTGTAATGTTTAATTACTTCTATATTCTTCCACTCAAAAAGTCAAAGGTTCGACATATTATGCTGATTGTTAGTGTCAGTAAGTTGTGTTTCTGAAAATTATGTAATGCGTCTTCTGTTTCATAGGTTTTGGATACCAGATCCACTAATCTCTTAGCCGATGGACTTCCCATACTTCTTTGGAATCCTGAAGATATCACATCGATTTATGCTTAACATGATAAATGGCACTTATGGCTGTTAATATGTTTATTAGTACTGACTGCAGTTTCCACTGTCTGCCATAATCAAGTATATACATTGAGTGCTGTAGCGCAAATTAGAAATATTAGAGGTGAATAAAATGGGCCCAATGCCATTTGAAGGTGGCACATTAAACTGCTAAACGAAGCAATATAATCACAGATTTCAGATATGATGCTTTCCTTTCGTCGGAAATATCATTTACGAAAAATTTATGAATGCTGTGGGCTCTCGCTTCATTAAACTATTGAATTCCTACTGGCTCCAGTGACTGTATTATATTATCTTCTAGTTCTTCCGATCAATCCTTATTCATCATATTTTTGGGCTACCTACTTGGTAGAGCATCCACATGCACTTCCCCAAAGTCACGTCTGTTCCACTTGATGAGTTCTTATTTTTACAACGTACTAAGTTGTATTAAAACAAAGCAAGCTATTAGTGCAACGAAGACAGACCCATTGTAGTTCCCTATTGAAACTAATTTTCAGTAGCGTTCATGTAGAGGTCCGCGTCGATGGCTGTGGGTTTAAGCGACGGGATGCAATGATGGTAGACCAGTGGTCCCCATCCTGGAATTACCTCCTAAGTGGTGAAAATAAAAGTTCTAAGGGGAAAGAAAGAAAGGTTTCGATTGTGTGATTTTAAAAAAGATCGTTATGGCTATTTCATGAGACTGTAACACTGATTACATGTTGTTGTTGTTGTGGTCTTCAGTCCAGAGACTGGTTTGAAGCAGCTCTCCATGATACTCTATCCTGTGCTAGCTTCTTCATCTCCCAGTACCTACTGCAACTTACATTCTTCTGTATCTGTTAACTGTATTCATCTCTTGGTCTCCCTCTACGATTTTTACCCTCAACGCTGTCCTCCAATGCTATATTTGTGATCCCTCGATGTCTCAGAACATGTCCTACCAACCGGTCCCTTCTTGTCAAGTTGTGCCACAAACTCCTCTTCTCCCCAATTCTATTCAATACCTCCTCATTAGTTATGTGATCTACCCATCTAATCTTCAGCATTCTTCTGTAGCACCACATTTCAAAAGCTTCTATTCTCTTCTTGTCCAAACTATTTATCGTCCAAGTTTCACTTCCATTCATGGGTACACTCCATACAAATACTTTCAGAAACGAGATGCAGACACTTAAATCTGTACTCGATGTCAACAAATTTCTCTTCTTCAGAAACGCTTTCCTTGCCATTGCCAGTCTACATTTTATATCTTCTCTACTTCGACCATCATCAATTATTTTGCTCCCCAAATAGCAAAACTCCTTTTCTACTTTAAGTGTTTCATTTCCTAATCTAATTCTCTCAGCATACCCGACTTAATTCGACTACATTCCATTATCCTCGTTTTGCTTTTGTTGATGTTCATCTTATATCCACCTTTCAAGACACTGTCCATTCCATTCAACTGCTCTTCCAAGTCCTTTGCTGTCTCTGACAGAATTACAATGTCAATTACAATGTTTATTTCTTCTCCATGGATTTTAATACCTACTCCGAATTTTTCTTTTGTTTCCTTTACTGCTTGCTTAATATACAGATTGAATAACAACGGGGAGAGGCTACACCCCTGTCTCACTCCCTTCCCAACCACTGCTTCCTTTTCATGCCCCTCGACTCTTATAACTGCCATCTGGTTTCTGTACAAATTGTAAATAGCGTTTCGCTCCCTCTATTTGACCACTGCCACCTTCAGACTTTGAAAGAGAGTATTCCAGTCAACATTGTCAAAAGCTTTGTCTAAGTCTACAAATGCTAGGAACGTAGGTTTGCATTTCCTTAATCTTTCTTCTAAGATAAGTCGTAAGGTCAGTATTGCCTCACGTGTTCTAATATTTCTACGGAATCCAAACTGATATTCCCCGAGGTCAGCTTCCACCAGTTTTTCCATTCGTCTGTAAAGAATTCATAAGATTACATAAGTTACCAATAATCACATTTCTTTCGATATTAGGGTTAACATATGACACAATTGGGTGGAGGCTATAGCTTGTGAAGCGAATGTATCAACATTTTCCTCAGTTAGTCCATCCAATACATACATCTTCTTATTTTGAACCATGTATCTACATCAGAAAAAGTGGTACATATACCTCACATATGCGTAAATCCCTCATGCAAGCGCTTTCGCTGAGTTGTAGGTAGTTCACACAATGGATCAGAAATTGCTTCATTATTCTTTTCGCAAGAGGTAAGGGAACTAATTGTCAACACAACAGTGAGTATGTAATGGCTACTACGTTGCTATAAGGACTACACAGTACTATTATTATTATCATTATTGTTAGTATTAGTGATAATAGTCAGACACAAAGCTTTGGCAGCCAGTAGTCTTCCAGTTTCTGTAAGTTCGGAAGATAACAATGAAGTAATTTACAAACGGTAAGAATGATGCAGATATTGTTACTTGTTTCAGTTTAAATGGGGTCCAGGGTGTGGGTCAAAGAAGTGTCGCTAGGGGGAAGACTGGTGCGGATGTCTACCCTCAGTGTGGAAATTAGCTTTCTTTCCTGAAGAGGAATTGTAGGTAGTACTCGATATGCACTGAGAATGGCTCATAATTCTATGAAAAAGTTTGTTAGATATAAATACACTCCTGGAAATTGAAATAAGAACACCGTGAATTCATTGTCCCAGGAAGGGGAAACTTTATTGACACATTCCTGGGGTCAGATACATCACATGATCACACTGACAGAACCACAGGCACATAGACACAGGCAACAGAGCATGCACAATGTCGGCACTAGTACAGTGTATATCCACCTTTCGCAGCAATGCAGGCTGCTATTCTCCCATGGAGACGATCGTAGAGATGCTGGATGTAGTCCTGTGGAACGGCTTGCCATGCCATTTCCACCTGGCGCCTCAGTTGGTCCAGCGTTCGTGCTGGACGTGCAGACCGCGTGAGACGACGCTTCATCCAGTCCCAAACATGCTCAATGGGGGACAGATCCGGAGATCTTGCTGGCCAGGGTAGTTGACTTACACCTTCTAGAGCACGTTGGGTGGCACGGGATACATGCGGACGTGCATTGTCCTGTTGGAACAGCAAGTTCCCTTGCCGGTCTAGGAATGGTAGAACGATGGGTTCGATGACGGTTTGGATGTACCGTGCACTATTCAGTGTCCCCTCGACGATCACCAGTGGTGTACGGCCAGTGTAGGAGATCGCTCCCCACACCATGATGACGGGTGTTGGCCCTGTGTGCCTCGGTCGTATGCAGTCCTGATTGTGGCGCTCACCTGCACGGCGCCATATGCAGTCCTGATTGTGGCGCTCACCTGCACGGCGCCAAACACGCATACGACCATCATTGGCACCAAGGCAGAAGCGACTCTCATCGCTGAAGACGACACGTCTCCATTCGTCCCTCCATTCACGCCTGTCGCGACACCACTGGAGAAGGGCTGCACGATGTTGGGGCGTGAGCGGAAGACGGCCTGACGGTGTGCGGGACCGTAGCCCAGCTTCATGGAGACGGTTGCGAATGGTCCTCGCCGATACCCCAGGAGCAACAATGTCCCTAATTTGCTGGGAAGTGGCGGTGCGGTCCCCAACGGCACTGCGTAGGATCCTACGGTCTTGGCGTGCATCCGTGCGTCGCTGCGGTCCGGTCCCAGGTCGACGGGCACGTGCACCTTCCGCCGACCACTGGCGACAACATCGATGTACTGTGGAGACCTCATGCCCCACGTGTTGAGCAATTCGGCGGTACGTCCACCCGGCCTCCCGCATGCCCACTATACGCCCTCGCTCAAAGTCCGTCAACTGCACATACGGTTCACGTCCACGCTGCCGCGGCATGCTACCAGTGTTAAAGACTGCGATGGAGCTCCGTATGTCACGGCAAACTGGCTGACACTGACGGCGGCGGTGCACAAATGCTGCGCAGCTAGCGCCATTCGACGGCCGGTTCCTGGTGTGTCCGCTGTGCCGTGCGTGTGATCATTGCTTGTACAGCCCTCTCGCAGTGTCCGGAGCAAGTATGGTGGGTCTGACACACCGGTATCGATGTGTTCTTTTTTCCATTTCCAGGAGTGCAGTAGCAGTTGTCTCAGTTACTCATTAGTTCGTGATTTAATAAAACACTCACAAAACATAAATATCGTTCATCTTTGGTCATTTTAAAATAAAAGTGTTCAAATAAAATTATTTTTCAGTGGTTTTGTCACATTGAAAGCGCTAGTTCTCGGCTGATCACCGATGTGAAGCAACGTCGGGTCCAGTTAGTATTTGGATGGATGGCTGTCTGGGACAAGCCGTTGCACGTAGGAGTGTTTGCACTGAAAAACTGCTCAAAATTATTTTATGCTTTTTTCGCAATGGAATCAAATGAAATACATTATTTGACCTTAATTATTTGTTTATTTACAAAATGTACAAACTTTACATGTTGTAGAGAAAATAGGATCTAAATATTCATTGGAAGAAGCAAGGCAGTTACTGAAAGAGGCCTTACCCATACCATTTGATAACAGTATATCTTTATTCAGTGCCAAACTGTTGGCCATCGTCCTCTTCGTCATATTTGCCTTGCTTTGTTCTTTCGTCCGTATCATTTTCGTCTGGAGGTAAAAATGGTATACTCGCGACCATTACACTGATTGCCTCTTCCGAAAATGGGCCGCTTTTAAAATGATGCCTTGCCCTGATACAACTTAGATGGGATCTGAATTTAGTAACAATCTGTGTAGTACTCCTCTGTTAGAACCCACACGTGAAAACTTACAAGCAAAATTTATCCTTTATTGCAGTATGTGCTTATTGCAAGCCTTAGTTACTTCCTGCGACAATTATTGGCCTATAGGTAGAATTACTTTAAATGCGACTTCGGTACCATGCATTAAAACTTTGTGAAGAGTTGGTGACGTAGCATACCAGGCATACGAATTTGTGTACATTTTTCCAGTTTTTCGAGCAAAGGCATCAAATTTCTCAGTATCAATTGTGTTGCCACTCGACATCACTTCCGAGATTACTTTGAATCGTTTCATCACTAAATCAGCATTGAGCCCAGTGATTCGCGAAGAGAAAAAAGTCTACTGCGTGTGTTGCCTCATCTGTATTCCAACATACAACGAAAAAGTGCTATGTTGCAATAGTTTAACTGATTTAACATCTCACTTTGAATTAATAAAAACAAAATGGCAGATGTGTTAAACGATTATCATCGGTCTAAATTTGATGACTGTAAAAGAAATATAACTGGACAAGACCCGACACGAAAATGTAAACATTAAAATCTCAAGAATTGGCTCTGAGCACTATGGGACTTAACTTCTGAGGTCATCAGTCCCCTAGAACTTAGAACTAGTTGAACCTAACTAACCTAAGGGCATCACACACATCCATACCCGAGGCAGGATTCGAACCTGTGAGCGTAGCGGTCGTGCGGTTCCAGACTGTAGCGCCTAGAACTGCTCGGACACTCCGGCCGGCAATCTCAAGAATTGGGAGGTAACAAAAATATCTGTAGAAATACTGTCTACGAACGTAAAATTTAAACAATAAAATAATAAAGGTACAATATAAGATAAAGTACATACCTTTCATTTCAATAATAAAGGTACAATATAAGATAAAGTACATATCTTTCATTTCAATAGTCAGTAAAAGTGCTTTTATCTAAGAATAACCACAAAAGACGGGGAAATAAAGGTAACAAAGAAGAGCGCACGGAGGAGCACTTGTATTTCCCACTATATCTGGTTTACGAATGACATTGTAACAGTCAGCGTGCGCCTCGTGGAAGGTTCTGGCTGCCGAAAGACAGGCAGTTTATTGACCTTGAAGATTAACACCTTTGAAAGGATTTCAAAGTAGCCTGGCGATTTCGATTTTTGACCGGTTTTAGAGTGCAAAAACTCCTATGTGCGTTAGGTCAGGGACAGGCAAGTTGACGAAGTGGCGCCCAGTCGAAAGACTTGCACCAGCTCGTCACGCCTCAAGACGTCATTACAGTATTATTCTAAAGTTCAATTAGTCGCTAATGTCGGTGATGGTGGGTTGAGAGGAAGTTCGTAGCGAATATTTGATGACACTCGGTGGTAGCGGTGTCAGAGAGACTGGGAACCCCTGTGTCAGACTCACCCGTCGACGCAGTGCGCCGCGGTGAGGACGGCGCTGTCCGAGATGAGAGAGCCGCCGCAGAAGCCGAAGCGGTCCAGCCGGATGGCCGCCTGCCACGGGAACTGCCCGTCCGTGGCGTCGGCGCCGTTGATGATGCGACCGCCGGACCGCCTGCGCGACCGCGAAAGGGACCACGCCGCTCCCGCACCACCTGCCGTCAGGCATGAGCCGTTTACTGCACGCTTTGCACACTATCCAGACCTTATAACAGCTACTCCAGTATAACTAACCACATCCTCCACGATCCAACTATAAGACATAAAACACAGCGGAGGTAACACACTGGGTAGTCAACTGGGAGAATATTAGGAAGGCTTCAGGAAGACCCGAACCTGTGCTGAACAGGTCCTCAACGTTAAAACTGTACTGGGATATTCCAAGATGAGAAACTGCAAGCTGGTCGTCACCCTTGTTGGTCTCAGACAACAAAACCTGCATACTCATTCTAGAAACCTTGACCAGCATCAATTTCAAGGTCCAATTTAGAGGTGAGATTTCAAAAAGCTTCGAGATAAAAACTGGAGTGATACAAGGGGGTGGACTCTCCCCGTTTCTCTTCAACTGTGTCCTCGAAAAGTTTGTGAGAGAATGACGCAATGAACTGACCAATTTGAGTGTTCAATGTGGTAAAGTGTCGCTGGACAAAACAGAGTTCTTCACCAACGTCAAAGAAGCTAACAGAGAGATGTTACTAGACCAGGGAAACATCAAAAGGACTGAGAAGTTAAAGGATCTCGGCGAATGGATTGAACCTAACTTATCAGAAAAAAACGTCATTATCCATGAGAGTCAACAAGTTGGAACTAGCCTATCGACTGACTATGAACACCTACAACAAAAAATGTCTGACATGCAACCTAAAACTTAAGCACTACACATCAGTCATATGACCAGAAGCCCTGTATGCCACGGAATGTCTTTTCATGAACCGGAGAGGTCCGATGGAGAAATTGGAAGAGAGAGGAGAACCTTCACCAAGAGCCTAGGCCCGGCAGAAGAGGATGGGGAATTCAGAAGGCGACATACCTCGGAGTTCTGCGAACATATTGAGAGGCTCTCTGACAGTGCAAGAAAAAGAATGGTAGCTTTCTATAGCAATGTTGCAAGATTGCCTCCAAACAGATTGACCAACCGTCTGTTGACTTTCTGGCAAAGCAAGAAGGTTCGCTCCTCTGGGCTGACAGAAACTGAAAAGTACTTTAAAGAACTGGGAAGAACCGTCTCCAGAACAAACAGTCTGAGAGACGTACCATGAAAGAAATCCGAGGATTTCAGGAGAAGCCCCGAAGTAAACGTACCCCCAGGACAGAAGAAAGAAAGGAGTTACATCGGCAGAGGATGCGACAGTACAGGGTAAAGATCATAGCCCAACATTTGAACAAGCGTGATCCAAAGTAGGCCCATTTGAAACAAGAAGAAGACAGCGGAGGTAAACACACTGGACAATAAAGACATGAAGTCATACGGAGTAAAGCCGCCTTTAGCCTTGACGTTGGGCTAAAATAGGCGACCGAGAGAGCCCACAAGTTTATTCAGGTATTCCATATCCAGCTGAAGCCACTACTTGATGACCAGATTCCACGGAGGTAGCAAACGGTTGCCACAGTTTGTTGACTGCTGTGTTTCACCCACTGTTGCAAGTAGTCCCAGAAATTTGTTACAGTGAGTGGACCGGGCGAGATGCGATAGGGTATCTGAGTATTACTCAGACCAGGAACGTGTGTGCATATTCCTGTCAATGTGGCCATTGTCATCTTGGAAGACGGGAGTGTCCACAGAGTAGTCATCATGAAGATGTAGAAGTGAAGGAAGCACTTGGGTGTTAATCGATAACCCGTAATGAATTTTGAAAACGGGAAGATGGAACATCTAGAGAAGTTAACAGAGAATATAACTTTAAAATTTGAGCTATTTAGAGCTGTTTTTTATTGTTTAGATTTCGTTTGAATTTTACCCGCATATTTCGCTATTACATGTAAGGTAACTTTAAACTTGCGTACCTTGGAAACGGATAAAGATATCAAGAAATTTTTCAAGGTTGTTCTGCATCGGAATATTACGAATACACATTAAAAATTACAGCAACTTGCTATACATAGCCGTTTTGGAATCATCGGCATGGATTTGGTACCAAAAAACGATGTTAACGATTTTTTTAGGGTTCTCTAAGGAACAGTCCACGAGCTAATAACTTTGAATCTCTGCATATCGAAAACAGATAAAAATGTAAAAGAAATTCAAGGTTGTTTGAGATCAGGGTCTTAGGAATATGTTGTAAAAATTTCAGCTGTTTGTTACCGATAGTCGTGTAGGAATCCGCGGCTCTGTTTTGGTACGAAAAAGGCCGAAAAAACGCTGATTGTACGATTTTCTAAGAAACCGACCATGATCTAATAATAAAGAACGGGAAGATGGAACCCCTAGATAAATGTCTAGAGAATATACCGTTAAAATTTAAGCCATTTTCTGCAGTTATTTATTATTCAGATTTCATCTCATACCGGATTTTATGTGCGTATTTTACATGTAGAAGTAGGATAACTTTGAATCTTTGTGTTCGTAAATGGATGAAGACATCAAGAAAATTTTCGAAGCTGTTCGAGATGTGGTTCTTAGGAATATATCTTAAAAATTTCAGCCATTTTCTGTGCATGGCTGCATCGGAATCCGTGGCCCGTTTCTGGAACAAAAAATGATACAAAAACTATTTTTGGCAGTTTCCTAAGGAAACGCCCCTAAACTAATGGTGGCTCCATAAACCACTTAAGGCCCACCGTAGACCACTTCAAATGCAAAAAGAACGAAACGAGTTGCTCTATTTACTTAACCAGGAAGAAGTGTGTAATATTCATACTTTGGTCTTGTACTGTGGGATTGTGACATTAAGAAGATCCTCCTGTTGGTATACAAATGGCCCCTGTCCCAAGGGCTATACTACCTGGCATGAGACGGGGGCTGCTGCTGCGTCTAGCCACATCGCCCTCGTGGTGAGTAGTCACAGCAGCCCGCAGTCGCCTAACTTGTAGCTCGTCATCCTGAAACAGTAAAGGGGAAACAAAGTAATGCAAGTTAAACTTCAACACAGTAATCGATCAGAAAATATCTCCCTTCTCCCTTCTTATTACTCTCTCAGTTACCACAGTAGCTACTGACTAGAGTTAAAACTACACTCCTGGAAATGGAAAAAAGAACACATTGACACCGGTGTGTCACACCCACCATACTTGCTCTGGACACTGCGAGAGGGCTGTACAAGCAATGATCACACGCGCGGCACAGCGGACACACCAGGAACCGCGGTGTTGGCCGTCGAATGGCGCTAGCTGCGCAGCATTTGTGCACCGCCGCCGTCAGTGTCAGCCAGTTTGCCGTGGCATACGGAGCTCCATCGCAGTCTTTAACACTGGTAGCATGCCGCGACAGCGTGGACGTGAACCGTATGTGCAGTTGACGGACTTTGAGCGAGGGCGTATAGTGGGCATGCGGGAGGCCGGGTGGACGTACCGCCGAATTGCTCAACACGTGGGGCGTGAGGTCTCCACAGTACATCGATGTTGTCGCCAGTGGTCGGCGGAAGGTGCACGTGCCCGTCGACCTGGGACCGGACCGCAGCGACGCACGGATGCACGCCAAGACCGTAGGATCCTACGCAGTGCCGTAGGGGACCGCACCGCCACTTCCCAGCAAATTAGGGACACTGTTGCTCGTGGGGTATCGGCGAGGACCATTCGCAACCGTCTCCATGAAGCTGGGCTACGGTCCCGCACACCGTTAGGCCGTCTTCCGCTCACGCCCCAACATCGTGCAGCCCGCCTCGAGTGGTGTCGCGACAGGCGTGAATGGAGGGACGAATGGAGACGTGTCGTCTTCAGCGATGAGAGTCGCTTCTGCCTTGGTGCCAATGATGGTCGTATGCGTGTTTGGCGCCGTGCAGGTGAGCGCCACAATCAGGACTGCATACGACCGAGGCACACAGGGCCAACACCCGGCATCATGGTGTGGGGAGCGATCTCCTACACTGGCCGTACACCACTGGTGATCGTCGAGGGGACACTGAATAGTGCACGGTACATCCAAACCGTCATCGAACCCATCGTTCTACCATTCCTAGACCGGCAAGGGAACTTGCTGTTCCAACAGGACAATGCACGTCCGCATGTATCCCGTGCCACCCAACGTGCTCTAGAAGGTGTAAGTCAACTACCCTGGCCAGCAAGATCTCCGGATCTGTCCCCCATTGAGCATGTTTGGGACTGGATGAAGCGTCGTCTCACGCGGTCTGCACGTCCAGCACGAACGCTGGTCCAACTGAGGCGCCAGGTGGAAATGGCATGGCAAGCCGTTCCACAGGACTACATCCAGCATCTCTACGATCGTCTCCATGGGAGAATAGCAGCCTGCATTGCTGTGAAAGGTGGATATACACTGTACTAGTGCCGACATTGTGCATGCTCTGTTGCCTGTGTCTATGTGCCTGTGGTTCTGTCAGTGTGATCATGTGATGTATCTGACCCCAGGAATGTGTCAATAAAGTTTCCCCTTCCTGGGACAATGAATTCACGGTATTCTTATTTCAATTTCCAGGAGTGTATAATGGTTGAGAAGCTGAAAGTCCATCATACGAGAACAGCAAATTTCATCCTTGCAGCAGTTATCCCCACTAAGCGATTGTAAAACGATAGTGATCAATGTGACAGCCAGTAATGTGGTAGGAGACATCAGTGTGTTCAGCCAATTATAAGGTCGTACAACTTATGAAGATAGTTATCACATGATATGGTTGCTATCCCAGAGGTTTGGTGCGTCGTTTCACTATTCAGTGAGATTGAAATCTTTGAGTTTAGACGACAGTTAAGGTTCGTGATCATTGCTACAACTTCAGCTTTAGCTTTACAATCATAGAAGCCAGAATTAGTATCTATGTTGTTAATATTTGGAGTTACATCTACATCTACATCTACATCTACATCTACATCTACATGGACACTCTCCAAATTCCATTTAAGTGCCTGGCAGAGGGTTCATCGAACCACCTTCACAACTCTCTATTAATCTAATCTCGTATAGCGCGCGGAAAGAATGAACACCGATATCTTTCTGTACGAGCCCTGATTTCCTTTATTTTATCGTGGTGATCGTTCCGCCCTATGTAGGTCGGTGTCAACAAAATATTTTCGCATTCGGAGGAGAAAGTTGGTGATTCGAATTTCGTGAGAAGATTCCGTCGCAACGAAAAACGCCTTTCTTTTAATGATTTCCAGCCCAAATCCTGTATCATTTCTGTGACACTCTCTCCCATATTTCTTGATAATACAAAACGTGCTGCCTTTCTTTGAACTTTTTCGATGTAGTTCGTCAGTACTACCTAGTAAGGATCCCTCACCGCGCAGCAGTATTCTAAAAGAGGACGGACAAGCGTAGTGTAGGCAGTCTTCTTAGTAGGTCTGTTATATTTTCAAAGTGTCCTGCCAATAAAACGCAGTTTTTGGTTAGCCTTCCCCACACATTTTCTGTATGTTCTTTCCAATTTACGTTAATCGTAATTTTAATACCTAGGGCCGGCCACAGTGGCCTTGCGGTTCTAGGCGCTACAGTCTGGAGCCGAGCGACCGCTACGGTCGCAGGTTCGAATCCTGCCTCGGGCATGGATGTGTGTGATGTCCTTAGGATAGTTAGGTTTAATTAGTTCTAAGTTCTAGGCGACTGATGACCTCAGAAGTCGCATAGTGCTCAGAGCAAAATGAACCATTTTGTAATACCTAGGTATTTAGTTGAATTTACGGCTTTTAGATTAGACTGATTTATCGTGTAACCGAAGATTAACAAGTTCCTTTTACCACTCATGTGGATGACCTCATACTTTTCGTTATTTAGGGTCAACTCCCACTTTTCGCATCATTCAGATTTTTTTTTCTAAATCGTTTTGCAGTTTGTTTTGATCTTCTGATGACTTTATTAGTCGATAAACGACAGCGTCATTTGCAAACAACCGAAGACGGCTGCTCAGATTGTCTCCCAAATCGTTTATATAGATAAGGAACAGCAAAGGGCTGTAACACCGGAAATGCATATCCTCCTATTTCCATCTATTGTACTATAATTTTTTTCCTTATTTTGTTACCTGAAGATATGACGTTTCTGTGTCTTTGTATATTGTAATTGTTTTACTATTTATATATACATGCATTTATGTCGATGTATAATTGGTTTGTTTTGTAAATACTATTTGTATTTTTACGCTGGGTCTTGCCTAGGGAAAACTATGCTGTCGAACGAATACATCGATAGGTCGTGTGGAGAACCAAAGTGTTTAGGATCTTTGGTAGTGTGAACTCGGCCGCGTGGAGCGCGGGCAGAGCAGAGTCTGGCTGGAGGAGGGCAGTGGAGCAGGTGTGTTGTGTGACGCTCCAGCGAGTTGCCGCGCTTTCGGGGTTTGGCAGCATGTAATTGCGCTCGACTTGCTATGATAGTTTCTGACACGGTGTCGCGGACGGGAAGCGTTAGCTGGCACACATCAAGAGCCCGTTTCGCCTGGTGACCGTATCGAGAAGAAGGCGCGCCAACATCCAGCTTCTGCAACAGCGACGGCCAACAATGAGTGACTGTCGCCACCTCCTCGATCGACGACTTCAAACCTTCAATCAAACAACAAGGAAGACTGGAGGCGCGTAAAGTTTTAGAACTGTATGGCAGGCCTCAGCTTTTCAAACTGTTAAATTTTTCTCACTAAATTACAGCAACGTAGCATGAATCTTTGTTGCTCATTGTCCCAATTGCATAACCAAGCAGGGTCCCTTCCTTTTCCGAAATGAACCAGAGTGTCGCTGAAATTCAAACGCCAGCATTAAAGTAACATCATTCCATTTCACTGCTTTAATTTCAAGGTTCAGTTGAAGTATTCATAGCTGGCTACAATATTTTGATTACACAAGCACAAATTAAGATTGCGAGTTTTGTTACCATATTTTAGCTTACCTGTGACTGCAGCTCAGCTTGGTACGTACTAAATTTCTGTTGTTAATTGTTCAGAATCATTTAATTCAAGTTCAAAGTTAAATCTCTTATTTCTAAATTGCATAGATTCAAGTAGCTTTTGAGATGATTGTTGAGGTAGCCCAAGACTAACCTTATTTTATTGAATTTCGCAGTGGTTTAGAAACAAAGTTCACTATTAATTTCAGCCACTAAATTAACTTTCAATTTTCCGGTTTTATTAATTCTTTTGCCAAATTAAGTCAGAGTGTAGCGAAATTTATTATTTCTGACAGACATTCAGTTTTCACACAACACGTGTCAACCTTCAGTTGCCACGCTTCTGGTGCTAATTATATGTGTAATAACCTTTCTTTTTCAGTTACTATAGTAATTGTCCATAGGACAGGCGACCGTAATTTCCCCCATATCTCAAATATCTAATTATCGCTAGTTAATTGTTAACGTAAAGGCCGCACATTTACTTTCTTTATTAACTTTACCCCTTTTCAAAATTAATTTCCACCAGTTTCATTTGCATTTTTCCTTTCATTTAGATGTAATCCTTTCCTCCCTCTTTACCGACAGATTAACTTCGGTGACGATTGCTTTTCCCAAATTTCCATTAGGTACACGCGGTTTAATTTTTCACTGTCATTAAGGTCGATAAGTGAGGGGGAGGTTACAGGGCCTTTAACACTACCTTGGGGAACGCCTGAAATCGCTTCTGTTTTACTCAATTACTACGAACTGTGACATCTCTGACAGGAAATCGCAAATACAGTCACATAACTGAGACGATATTCCATAAGCACGCAATTTTACTACGAGCCGCTTGTGTGGTACAGTGTCAAAAGCCTTCCTGATATCCAGGAATACGGAATCGATCTGAAATCCCTTGTCAATAGCACTCAGCACTTCGTGTGAATAAAGAGCTAGTTATGTTTCACAGGAACGATGTTTTCTAAACCCATGTTGACTGTGTGTCAATACACCTTACCTTTCTTTAGCTGATGGTTCAGTCTTGCATTTATGAACGTAAGAAAAGTGGTGTCTTCTGCAACTAATTTTTTTCCTAAGCAATCATGTTTCACATAATTTTCGTAGGCACCTTTGGTGGCACACAACAGAGATGATTCTTTTAATTCCTATGGACCCCATGTTTCTCCTTCTTTTTACATGATTCCAGTTTCTCCTTCGTTGCTCTTCTAAGCTCGAGCCATTGTGCATATAAGTTTTACTTTCATGGAGTGCATACACTGCCACTAAGAGTAACTTCATGTGATACTTTGGAGCATGGTTAAGAAGACTGCAGCCCAACGCATTACGGCGAAAACACGTATACAAGGTAGCTTCATAATGTAGAATTTAGAAGAAACAGAGAAGACACTGGAAAAAGCACAGGAAGGCGCTGTCCTTCTTCGTATACACCCAGAATCCCCTTTAGTATGCATCCCACAGGACTTATAGGATGAGTCGCAGGAGTGCTTTGTGAGCAATCACCTTTGTATGCAAAATGCATTTTCCAAATATTCTACCAATGAAACAAATTCTGCCACTTCCTTTACCTCCGACTTGGCGTATGTGTGTGTGTTCTACCTCCGACTGAACCTATGCGATCATTTCATTTCATATCGATTGAACTTACTGCAGTCAGATGTTTATATATAGGTTCACTGATTCCTGTTGTGACTTAGTGAGAATATAGGCATAGGACACAACGGTTTTGAATTTGTCAGTGTGGAATTTTGTGTTTCTAAACATTTAAACCAAGTTGCAACACTTCGTAAACGTATTAAGCTCTTACTGAATATCTGCGGAACTGTTACAGACTTATTCATTATAGACAACTGTTATAGATCTACAAAAGAGTCTGTGGACATTAACATTATCCACCAAGTCACTAATATTCTATATGAACAGCAAGGGTCACATCCCTGGGCACTTCCCTGGGAGCACATGAAGTTAGATCTACATCTGTCGATGCCTTTCCAACCCAAATAAAATGCTGCATCCATACTGCATCCACCCTATCAAGAAACTCTCAATCTAGTGACGAACTTCATTTGATACCCAATGTGTTGGTGACGAAGTAAAAGCTTCGAGGTTTGCCTATGACATTGTAATTCTGTAGAGGCAGCAAAAAACATGGAAGAGAAGTTGATCGTAATGCAATGAAAGGAGGGTATGAGATGAACATCATCAAAAGCAAAACAAGGGTAATAGAATGTACTCGAATCGAAGCAGGTGACGTTGACGGAATTAGATTAGGAGACGAGAAACTTAAAGAAGTAGACGAGCTTTTTTATTTGGGCAGCAAAATAATCGATAATGGCTGAACTGGAGCGGATATAAAATGTAGACTGCAATGGCAAGAACAGCTTTTTTTGAATAATAGGAATTTCTTCACATCGAATATAGATTCAAGTGTTAGGAAGTCGTTTCTGAAAGTATTTGTATGGAGTATAGCTATGCATGGAAGTGAAACATGAACGATAACAATCTAGACAGTACTGCAGAAGGATGCTGATGTTTAGATGGGTAAACCACGTAACTAATGAGAAGACGATCGCTAGAACTGGGGAGAAAACAAGTTTGTGGTGCAACCTGACTAGAAGAAGGGATCAGTTGACTGGACACATTCCGAGACCTCAAGGGATCACCCGTTTATTATTGGAGGGAAGTATTGTGGGAGGGGGTAAACAGGAGAAGGAGAACAAGAGATGAATACAGCAGGAAGCAGATTCAGAAGTTTGTTGGTTGGAGTAGTTATTCGAAGATGAAGAGGCTTGGACGGAACAGAGTAGCATGGAGAGCTGCATCAAACCAGTCTTCGAAATGAAGTCCACAACAACCCAATGTGATCTATTTTTGTCAATAAGCGTTGGTGCGGTACCGTATTAAATGCTTCTTGGAAGACAGAAAATATGGCACCTATACGCCTTGGTCCATGGTTTTCGGGAGGTCACGTGAGTAAATAGTAAATTGGGTTTCGCATGGTCTACGTAGTCGGAATCTTTGCTCTTTCGGTAATTTCGCTGTCTCTGGTTCTGGGGATTTCATTAACGGCTGACGACTACTGCTATGCCTAGGATTATGATTACAATTTGGCAACAATAGGGAGTTGGGTTTGCCTGCAACTGGGCCCGAGGTGTTCTTGGAGAGACGTGTCAGTGAGTGGTCGTACTGCGCTACCCGTGCCGGCCGCGCTAGGAATATTTCGTCAATAACTGCTCAAACAGCGGTAGCGTGACGTCAGCTATTGTTAGGAATGTTTCAACTATATCGTTCATTCTTTAGTCCGCGAGTGAATATTTCAAAAGTTGCAAAAAACTGTATAGGTCGAGAGAGAGCAAAAAATGTTATTGCCATTAACGGTACGAATATTTTCCATTCATAAAGGTTGCTCTTAAGTGTAAGACAATTTTTCTACGTGCTACCTACACTGAGGGGAAAAATCGCAACACCGAGTTGCCTGTTGTGGTGGAGTATTGCCATACAAACGAAAGTTGGTAGGTGTGTTTCTACATCAGAAAGATGAGTTTTATTCAGATTTCACGCCAGTCGCATAAGAGTGCGCTAGTAGCGCCACTGTGAGGATGCAAATCAGGTTTGCTTGTAACTGTCGTGAGCGTTATTTACCTTTGAGATTGGACGTAGTGAGTTGATATTAGTCAAGAATGCATTTAAACCGACAAAGGCGCCATTATCAACACCTCGGTTAGTTTGACCAAGATCGTGTTATAGGATTACGAGAAGCTGGGATGTTCCTCATGTGATACTGCAGAAAGACTTGGCAGGAATGCTGCCACTGTATACAGTGCTGGCAGCGGTAGTCACGAGGATGTATGGTCGCAAAAAAACCGGGCCCCGGACGGCCACGGCCGTGGCACTACCGAGAGGGAAACAGTACTGTGTTCAACGTTTGGCTCTCATGGATCGTAATGCAGCTGCAGCAATAATTTGAGTAGTAGTTGTCATTAAAGTGATACAACGAACTGTCAGTTATCAGTTACGACCTATGGTGTACATTCCACGGTCCCAAAACTCCCGATATTTACGAGTTCAGAGGTATCTATTGAGAGCACATTGGAGGAGAAGCTTGAGGTATGTTGTGTTTTCTGATGATGAGGGCATATAACTAACCTGTCTCCGTACTGGACCCACTGTACCTACGCCTGGAGTTATGGTCTGAGGTGCGATTTCGTATGACAGCGGAAACACTCTCTTGGTTATCTCACGCACCCTGACTGTAAATTTGTGCATCAGTCTGGTGATTCGACCTGTTGTGGTCCCATACATGAACAGCATTCCAGGATGGTTTTCCAACAGGATAACGCGCTACTACATCCCGCTGTTGTAACCAGACATGCTCTACAGAGTGTCGACATCTTGCCTTGAGTTGGAGGATCACCAGATCTGTCTCCATTCGAGCACATATGGAACCTCATCGGACGACCACACCAACGTCATCCACAACACGCACAAACCGTCCCTGTGTTGACCGACCGAGTGCAACATGAATGGAACTTCATCCCACTAACTGACATCGGGCGCTTGTACAACACAAAGCACGCACGTTTGCGTGCTTCCATTCAACATTTCGGCTGTTACACCGCTTATTAATGTACCATTTCATATTTGCAACGGCTTATCTCGCACTTACATTGACCTGTGATCTTGCAATGTTAAGCACTTAAATATGTATTTCAGAAAATTCACTACTCTACATTAACGATTTTTTGGTGTTACGATTTTTTCCATGTACGTATATTTAGGATGCTTGTGTAATACGAGCTTGAGAATTTAAGAGCTAGTTGGGGAATTAATATTGGACTTATAAACAAGGAATGGATAAAGAATATTTATTTTAATCTACTCAAGAAGCGCTAATAAATTCCGTTTATTTCTAGTGACCTCATTACTTGAAAAGTTCTTGCCCTTAGGAGAGAAGTTAAGTTCACTGGACGAAAAATTTGTCAATCCAGTGCGCTCGCACAGATGAATCGTTAAGCCTTTGCAAATGATGCAGCGATCGGGTCACGTTTTCAACTGGGCACGGACTGCCTCTACGTGAGCATAAGGTAGTAGCGAAGAGTGAGACATTATGTTTCAAACGGACACTGTACGTAAACATTGGTAAATGCATGGACATGACCGTCGTGTTTGGCCATGCCCATAGCCATAAGGAATGTGAAGTTGCTCGATTTGTTGGTGTTTCACGGAGGAGTGTTCAGTGTATTTACAAACAGTGGTGTAACACACGTGGACCCGAAACACGAAGTCACATTTGTGATCGGTAAAAGATCCTGCCCAAACCCGACAGCACTTTCTGCAACTGGTGAATGGTGATCCATCCAAACCTCTTGGGAAGAGAACATTGCGACGGGAATTGCATCCAATGAACATCTGAAGTTGGTCACTTTCCAAGGGACAATTGTTCACACAGGCACTTGAAGACAATAACAAAGTTCATCGGACCCGAAACACGAAGTCACATTTGTGATCGGTAAAAGATCCTGCCCAAACCCGACAGCACTTTCTGCAACTGGTGAATGGTGATCCATCCAAACCTCTTGGGAAGAGAACATTGCGACGGGAATTGCATCCAATGAACATCTGAAGTTGGTCACTTTCCAAGGGACAATTGTTCACACAGGCACTTGAAGACAATAACAAAGTTCATCGGGCTAGAAGACAATGTGACTCGTTTTCTCAGCACTCCCTCACCCTATCACATCTCGACTAGGCTACAAAATCACCAAAATCCACAGAAAATCTGTGTGACATATTGGAACAGCGGGTAAAACGCCAACATCAGGATCCGTGCGATCAAATCCTGAGCGAGTGGCTTAATCTGGATGCGACGTACCTGCACAACCGTTTGGACTCACAACCTAACCGAATCCAGGCGGTTTTCAATTCCAGGGGCGGAATTACACGGTATTAAATGATGCTTGTTATGATTTCTCTTGGGGTGAGTAATTTTTTGTCCGGCGAGCTTATTTGGATATTTTGTATTGATGTTGAATAGGGCGAACGATGTAACAGCCAGAGATGGATCCGATAAACGACCATTAAAGCTGCTTTTCCCGACAACCTTGAAAAGAACGGCTCCCTAGAAAGAATTCGGTAAAGCGCTAAAGAAAAGAACCGATACCGAGTGCACATGGTAAAAAATAAAATGAAGATATATATTTGCGTACTGAGTAACGCCGGTCCCAAGCCCGGGGCCTCATCTCGCAAGATGAGGAAGGAGGAGGGGGAGGAGTAACACCTCATAAAAAAAACCTGGGTCCATCTGGCTCCGGATGGTAACACCCTGTGAGGGCCCCTGCATAGGGTTACATGCGAAGCCCCAAAATCCAGACACGTCTGCGTGACAGCCACCGGTACTCTGGTCAGCGTCTGTTGGCTCTGTGAGCTCGGCTGTAAGTTAATCTTCTGGAACTCAAAACTCCAGTCGAAATTATGTGAGATCCTTCGTGATTTCACCACCAATATTTCAACACAAACCAATAAGCATGACAGAACAACGGGAAAGAATCCACTACCCTGGGCCCCAGTCAGTAAGACTGGGTTATAGACCTGATCATCGGATTCCAGAGGATCAGGCATGTCATGAAGAGAAGAATCGGAGCCTCTCAAAAACACTCAAGATGAAGAAAGTATTTTACATGGGAATACTCGACACCAACACACTACTGAGGCCAGGTAAACTGAAACAATTAACGAACGCCATGGATAAACACAACATCAAAGTTATGGCAATACAGGAAACACGGTTTGCAGATGAGAACCACTTTGATTCTGAAAATTACAGAATATAGAAGGGGAAACCAGCCATAACCATCCCAGGAAGAAATCTCAAACGCTTCGGAACTGGTTTTGTAGTATATAAATCGATACTGGACTCCGTAATAGATTTCACCTCAAAATCAGAAAAAATGTCGACACTCACGATAAGATCTGGAAACAAAGCCTATACATTAATCAATGGACATGCCCCCACAAACAATTATTACAAGAAGAACCCAGAGATGATAGAGAAATTCTGGGAAGATCTGGAAGGAACTACCAGCAAAATCCCCAAGAATCACATAAAAGTGTTACTAGGAGACTTCAATGCCCAGTTAGGCAAGCAAAGAAAATTCCGAGACACGACAGGGAAACACACGGCCCACATGAGAAAAAACAAAAATGGAGAGAACTTGATAAACTTCTGCAGAAATTTTGATCTGAAAATCATGTCAACGCAATTCCAGAAACCACACAGAAAACTTGTAACTTGGAAATCCCCCAACCTTGCTCTAGGAGAATTTCAGATAGACCACGTAGCAATATCCACAAAAAACACCAGAGAAATCACCTTCTCCAAATTAAAGTAAAATTTATACCCAATAGACAAATCAAGAGAACCAACAGACCTTTCAGAACAGATCCAGAGTACCTAAACAAGAAAGAAATAATAGAAGAAATTACGAAAATCAATAGCAACAACTGGACTGAACTGTCAGAAAAAATAAAAGAACAGATAAAATTGGGGCAGCCACCGAGAAAAAGGAAACACCGATGGTGGAACATGATATGCAACAGGGCCATAGAAGACAGAATACAAGCCTGGGAAAAATTTAACAGCCATAAAACACAAGAAAAATGGGACGACTTCAACAGGAAAACACTTCAAAAATAATATGAAGAAAAAAAAGAGGTTACGAAAACAGCAGGTTGAAGGAGATAGAAGAAGACTTCACCAGAAACAACACACGAAATTTTTACAGAGTATTCCGAGAAAATATGACAGGATATCAGCCACCAAGCTTATGCTTCAAAAGACAAGATGGAACACTGGAGACAAATCCGAAGAAAAACTGTGAAATATTAGCCAGATACTTTGACACGTTACTTAACTGTGATAAACCAAAACAGAGATTACAGTTTACAAAACCAGAACACAACAGGGACTCCGAACCACCAACATATGAAGAAATCGTGAAAATAATACAATCATTGAAAAATTACAGAGCACCAGGTGAAGATGGACTGATTGTAGAAATCTGGAAATTAGACCATGAAAACATTACACCCAAAATTCATAGTATAATCAAAAACATCGGGGAAACCGAAAAGATACCAGAAGAATGGAAGTCAGCCCTAATACACCCACTCCACAAGAAAGGAGACAAAAGAGACCCTAATAACTATAGAGGAATTTCGTTACTGCCGGTGGCATACAAAATTCTATCAAAAGCTCTGTTAAATCACCTAGAACCTAAGATAGATCCACAGATCGGAGAATACCAAGGAGGGTTCAGGAAGGGAAGATCATGCAGTGAGCAGATCTGGTGTCTGAGAACATTATTAACAACGAGAAAGTCAAGAAACACCACAGTAACATTTGTTGATTTCAAGAAGGCTTACGATTCCATAGACAGAGAAACAGTTTTTAATACACTAGAAGAAATGAAGTTAGACAATAAGACCAGAAAACTAATTCAGGAAACATTAACAAATACAAAGTTAAAAGTGAAGTTCATGGGCGAGATCTCAGAATCTTTCGAAATCAACACAGGAGTGAGACAGGGAGATGGCCTGTCACCCATTTTATTTAACGCTGTTTTAGAGAAAATAATCACGACGTGGGACAAAGGAGTCAATGGGGTAAAGATGGGGAGAGAGAAAAATAGAACCGTCAACATAAAATGTCTGGCCTTTGCCGACGACATAGCCATCATTACAAATGACAGAAAAGAAGCAAGAGAAGTCCTAGAGATATTGCATGAAATCGCAGCCAGAACAGGACTACAAATATCATATGAAAAAAACCAGTACGTGGACACAAAATCTACAGACAGAAGCCCATTGATAACAAAGTACGGAAAGATAACACAAGTAGAAAGTTTCAAATACCTGGGTGAGATTATACAGAAAACAGGACTGAATTCAACAGCCAATGAAGAAAGGGTTACAAAACTACAAAAAGCATACAGACTTACATGGAACCATTACAATAAAAGAAATATTTCCGTCAATGCCAAATTAAGACATTACAAAACAATAGTCTTACCTGAGGCCTTGTATGCCTCAGAAACAACAGTAATCAGAGGAAGAACTAAAATCAAGGAAATGGAAAAGCAAGAGAGGAAAATTCTGAGAAAGATCTATGGGCCAGTTCAGAGACAGGGAATCTGGATAAAGAGACCAACAAAGGAATTGTACAAACAGGCAGAGACAATTACAGACAATATCAGAAAAAGAAGGGCAAAATTCTATGGGCACATTCATAGGATGAATGAAAATAGGCTGACCAAGAAGATTTTTAACATAGTGGTGACGAATAAGGTGAAAACTAACTGGGTAAAGGAAGCCATGGAAGACCTCAAAAAACTAAACATCTCCACAGAAGAAATATCAAACAGAGGAAAATACAGAGAAAAAATCAACAAACAGAAATTCGAAGAAACACCAAAAGAAAAGAAATCAGGAAAGAAGTGGACAGAAGAGAGGAAGGAGAAACACAGTGAATTTATGGGAGGTTTTTGGGAAGAGAAAAGAAAGAGACAGAAAAAAGTGCCATGAATTTGAAATGTATCAATTTATGTACCATATTGTCATTGTGAATATTGATTGTGTTTTAACGCTCTCCTTAATGGGGAATTAACGATAATAATAATAATAATAATAATAATAATAATTAGCGTACTGAGTATTTGTGCATATCTGTGTGAAGGTCTGCGTCGCGGAAAAATACAAATTTTCAGAAGGCTGGCGTAAATTACGTTGATTCCTATTCAGAATACTTTATACACCGTCTTCGGAAAGTTGCTGTGGAGATATAGCATATGTTGGAATTGAACCTCTACGGCGGCTATTCAAGTTGGAACCCGTTTAATTTCATTGGAAAAACTAATGTAAATCTGATTGTTGTACGCTTCTCTCGTACGCAGTATTTCAGCTTTTAAGTTACAAAGCGTGCTTGGGCGGTTGCGATTATCACCATATTTTACTGCTTCCTAAAGAGAAAAAGTCTGATGGAACACGGTCCGCCGACCGAGGGGACTCAAGTTCTTTTGAGATGACAGGTCCCCCGGAAAAACTTCTTCAGAAGACGCTTAGTATTATCAGCTGTGTGTGCAGTAGTGTCATCTAGTTGACACCTTGCACAGTTGGTTTCGTCTTCCTTTATCTGGATTAATGAACTCGAGGATCATTAATATCGTTCACTGTTCACGGTGCCTTCAAAAGATAAATGCCCTGTAATGCACCATCTGCGTATTGCTGGCTACACTCTAATTTTCTGATCATGCAGTGCCATTTAAAGCACAGGACGAGGATTGTCCTTTGACCATAATTGTGTGTTTTGTGTGCTGACATGACAAGAGAGGTAGAACCACGGCTCGTCTGTATAGGAGGTGACTGCAAGAATATTGATGGTATTTATCTCAATAAAATACGGATTCGCTTTCCGTGATTCGCTTCTTCCAATTCTTGCGCCGCCGTCGTCTTACACGGGTCAATTTCAATGTTTGCCTAAACGCCTTATGCGCCGTTGCAAGCCAGATATCTTTCTAGTGCCAAGGCTTTTTTCTGCCAAGGCAACAACTTCGAGTCTTCCAGCTCGTTTGGCTTCTAACACTGAGCCTCTAGAGATTTCTCAGTAAGTCGACGAACCGCATTACGATGATGTATAGCTGTGTCCTAGAATTTTTCAGCAGTTGACTCCTGCACTAAATTTGAGTTTTTATCGCATTGTCGAAACATATGTTCAACAAGAAAAATACGTCCCTCAGTTGAGAGCACTGTAATTCAAAAGCAGATTGAACATGTGGGGATATCTATTTCTACAAGGGACTGGTCGACGTAGAGTGGAGAATCTTTGTAATGTCAGAAAGGAGATACAGTGCATTCTGAGCGATTGTTCAATGCAGACGTATGAAAGTGGCTCTTTTGAATAAATATTCGTAAAGTTAACCTCGTCTGTGTCTGGAAGGAGTTCGTACTGTACTGGGTTCCTCTCTTCCTACGTAGATCTAAACACTACACAACGCATTCAGTAGATTACGTCAATTGAACCAAACAACTGTTACGCAACAATAGAACTAATTAAGAACACAATCACGTATCTGTGAAAAAAAGCTCTGCCAACCTTTTTTCTGCAAATTTTATTTGAAATTCCAATTCCAACGTAATCTAAATTCGTAGATCATAGCCCGTGCACAGCAAATTTCCGAAGCCACTGTATTGCAACTAATTTTGTTGAACCATTAACATTATGTCTAAACGAAACATTATAAATATGTGTCTCTGAATTTTGATGTCTGCTTGAGTGTAAACTAGTGTTCCCCATAAGCTGATAACAGGCTTGATATATGTGACATAGCTGTTTCGACACCAATGGTTTCCAGACTCACCGCGCTTGTAGTCACAGTCAAAGCGAGCAGCGCCGGCAGCAGGAAGTGGAACCTCATTGTGCCGGTATCTGACAGCTGCGTCCGCCACAACAGCCGCTGGGGAACTCTGGCGACGATCTAGATCAGACAGATAACTGCCCGCCGATGGCGCCAGTAGGTAGTCGTCGGCAGCTGATATCAACGAGGCCTTATAAAGGCTTTCGCAATCTCCCACTACAATGCGTTATCGCCGCTTGCTGAATGAAAATACGATTGCGCCACTTCAATGGACGTCGCATCGGAACAATGGACGTAGATGTAGCTGTAGATGTAACTCAGAGTGCACAGAACGCATACGGAATCTAGTCTGTCTCTCAATCTCTGACAAAGCACACCAAATATGCGACTGGATTGACGTGGCATACTTGTCAAGCTGTAATGGAAATACAGCCTAAGAAGAAGAAAAAAAAATTCAGAAAAACTGGGTGATTTATTCTACAGAAAGAGCTTCACAAATTGAGCAATTCACTAACACGTTGTTCCACCTCTAGCACTTAGTTTTTTGACTTGGAATTGATTGGCAAAGTTGTTGGTGCCCTCCTGAGAGATATTATGTCCAATTGACGCGTTGGATTGCCATGTAGTTGGAGGGTACTGCCCATAATGTTCCATACTTTCTCAGCTGGGGAGTGATCCGGTGACCCTACTGGCTAGGGAAGCAGCTGGCAACTATGAAGACAAGCAGTAGAAACTCTCTCCGTCTGCGGGCTGGCATTATCTTGCTAAAATGTAAGCCCAAGGTGGCTTGCCATGAAGGGCAACAAAACGGGGCTTAGAATATTGTCGATGTACCGCTGTGCTGTAAGGATGATGCACATGGCAATCACAGGGGTCCTACTACAAAAAGAAATGGCACTCCAAGCGATCACTCTTGGTTGTTGGGCCGTATGACAGCGAAAGTCAGGCTAATATCCCACGTCTGTCCGAGACGTCTCCAGACACGTCTTCACTAGCTATAAGGGCTCAGTTCGAAGCCGGACTCAACACTGTAACAATTCTACTCCAGCAAACTAGATTCCAGGCCGAACGACACGACTGTAAACGGGGGTGTTCTGTATACTTGCTCTACCAGCTATGCTCCGCAAGCGGCGTGGCAGAAATAAGACGAAAACGCTATAAGAGTACAATCACTATGAGAACTGCTGTTGACTGGTGCCTGTAGTGTCCACATACATAGCCAACCGCGACACGCTCGGTCTCGTGCTCCTGTTCCACCAACAGCAAGTGTTCCTGTAATTAATTAATGTATACCGGGGAGGGGAAAGGGCGCACTCACAAGAAGCCCTGGTAAAACTGTGCGTGAATGGCGAGCTCAATGTGATTTCCAAATCGTGCAGCGACCGTAAACCATAAAATTACCAAATATGCAGCAACCTGTAGCAAAATCATGTTTTATTTATTCACTTTTTCAAATTGATTTCAACTGATTAACAGCCATCATCGGTGCTTTCAACCAGTACGTGCCCTAAATAATAATACTGTCTTAATCAGAGGTCAACCAGACATTTTGATTAATAATCATCGCTGGCGGCCGAAGCCTTCCGGCATAAGAAGTCATCCTCATTCTGTCAACTGCCTTGTCAAAGAGGGCGGAGGAGCGGACAGAGTTTCAGGGCACTTTCTTGTCCTAGGGGTGGGAAACTGTCCCAAAGGCGGAAGAATCAACAATGATCAACGGCATTAGAATGCAGAAGGTAATGGAAACCACTACTTTAAAGACACGTAACGTGTATCTACAGGACATGTGGACTGTAATTGAAGAAGTGTCATGATGATCTCTCCTTTGGAAAAAGATTATAGAGTAGTCCCTCATTCGGATCTTCGGGAGGGGACTGCCAAGGAGGAGGTTACCATGAGAAAAGGATTGAATAATCAACGGAAGGGTGTACTACGGGTCGGAGCGTGGAATGTCAGAAGCTTAAACGTGGTAGGGAAACTAGAAAATCTGAAAAGCGAAGTGCAAAGGCTCATTCTAGATATAGTAGGGGTCAATGAAGTGAAGTGGAAAGAAGACAACCATTTCTGGTCCGATGAGTATAGGGTAATATCACCAGCAGCAGAAAATGGTATAACAGGAGCAGGATTCGTTATGAATAGGAAGGTAGGGCAGAGAGTGTGTTACTGTAAACAGTTCAGTGACAAGGTTGTTCTTATCAGAATCGACAGCAAACCAACACCGACAACTATACATGCATACGTCGCAAGCTGAAGATGAAGAGAGAGAGAGAGAAAGTGTATGAAGATAGTGAAAGGGTAATACAGCATGTAAAGGTGGATGAAAATCCAACAGTCATGGGGGGCTGCAATGCAGTTGTAGGGGAAGGTGTATAAGAAAAGGTTACAGGGGAATATGGGCTTGAGGCAAGGAATGAGAGAGAAAGACTGATTGAATTCTGCAACAAGTTTAAGCTAGTAAGAGCGAATACCGTGTTCAAGAATCACAAGAGGAGTAGGTATACTTGGAAAAGGTCAGGTGATACTGCAAGATTTCAGTTGGGTTACATCACGGTTAGACAGACATTCCGAAATCAGATACTGGATTGAAAGGCATACCCAGGAGCAGATATAGACTCCGATCACAATACAGTAGTGATGAAGAGTATACTGAAGTTTAAGACATTAGTGTGGAAGAATCAACACGCAAAGAAGTGGGATACGGAAGCACTAAGGAATGACAAGATACGCTTGAAGTTCTCTAAGGCTATACATACAGCAATAAGGAATTGCTGGGCGGGCGTCACGTGATATCTGTTCAAGTTGATCGTTGATTGCTTCACTCAGTTTTTCTATTACAGAGGACAATCGGCCCTCTGACCCAACACGCTGAGCTATCGTGCCGGCAATCCCTAGATCACGGGTGCATATGGCAACCAAAAAAATCTTGTAAGTATTTTTTTGATTGCTTTGTCATGTCACACGTCTTTTCCAATTTATAATGTTGAATTAATTGTGTTAGTTTTAAGATAATAATAAAAATTTCTTTAAAAAAATGAGGGTGTACAACAATAGGGGAAATGGTACTCGACAGTGGCGCATTATGTGAATTATTCACCACTGAGTCCAAAAGTTTCATTAGGAGAGACAGGGGCACAGCGGCCATAGGGGCACGATGGTCAACTGGTATTATTTTGTTTAACTCTCGCTAGGATACGCCAGTGACCAAGGGGGTTGATGGCTACTGAAAGTAATTTTTGCTTGCTCAAGATATTTTGTTGTGCACTCTAAGACAACTTTGATAGTAAACAAGTAAGTATCACCATTAAAGTCTATATACTACGGATGCTTTTGGCACTGTATGCAGCGTAAATGGTTAAACGTTTTCATAAAAGAAAGAAATATTTCCAGTGTGGTGATGGGGTCAATGGTCCACTTAAATAGGGGCGCGTTGTTCTGCATAGCCAATTTACCCCGCTGCCTTTTTGTAGGTTCTCTTATTAACTTCAGTAGGTGCAACGTAGTCAAAGTCTAGACCATGTCCAACGCAATTTTTACGCGCGAAAATTGCGTCCTTCACTGATTTTAAACCGGTAACATATATGTGATATCTGATTTTTTTTTTCGAAACCCATAACTTCAGCTAATACAATTGTAATATAAATTTAAAATTTTTCCTTTTGGGACATTGTAGGACATATATTGTCAACTATCAAATCTGTGTGGATCTTCTACTAGAGTCACATTTTTACTCATCGTCGAGAAGCCGTTTTATTTTTAGGATGGTTCGAAATTATAAAAAGAAGACTAAAAGAGCCAGTGTTTCTGAAGTATCTATGAGATTAGCATTAATAGATGTAAAATGTCACAAAAGATCATTTAGGGAAGTTAGCAAAAATTTTAACATTCCTAGGAAAGCTTTAGAGAGTTCTAGCAACAAATTCAAAGATTTAGAACCTTTCGAAATGCAACAAAATTCTGGGATAGGTTTGGCTTCGCAAGTAGATTATATACTTTATATTATATTTAATACTTTCGCTTTTTCAATAATAACACTACATATAACGGAAGTAATATGTAGGTCTAAATTCGCTAACAATTTTCTGAAACTCTATTCGTTTAAGAAATCCTTGAGCAAAATGTACATACATAGTATAGATGCATGACAAATAACATACAAACATAATATAAATATACGTAACTAAGATAGATTCATGTTTGAATATGACCAGGAAAATATGCTTTGAGCGTACTTTACTGAAGGTAGTGACGTAAATTTTGATCTTTCACCAGAGAAGTTAATCGATTTTCCTACATCTATGGAGCTGCTTGTCAATGTAAAATACCCCAGTCTTGGACCGACCTTCAACGGCGAAATCTGATTGGTTTTCAGGATTTCTGTAATGACACACGAAACTCTTCATTTGAACCTTCAGACAATTAGTTTGGTTCGATGTAGTACCTTCAACAAACACAACACAGTCTCGTTTTTCGACAACCTGAACAATGTTTTAATAAGACTGAAACTGACCTCTGGTGACATGTGGGATACAGATGAACCTGGAATCGCTAGAGTCGAAAGGCAAGATAGAAGAGTTGCTCGAAGAGTACGACACACAAGGCGGATAACGTCTGTGGCTATAGCTGTTAGTGCCTCCATGTCTCATACTCCCTAGGATTAACTTCTAGCTTCATTTTAGCAGAGAAAGTCGTGTTGTTGTTGTTGTTGTGGTCTTCAGTCCTGAGACTGGTTTGATGCAGCTCTCCATGCTACTCTATCCTGTGCAAGCTTCTTCATCTCCCAGTATCTACTGCAACCTACATCCTTCTGAATCTGCTTAGTGTATTCATCTCTTGGTCTCCCTCTACGATTTTTACCCTCCACACTGCCCTCCAATGCTAAATTTGTGATCCCTTGATGCCTCAAAACATATCCTACCAACCGATCCCTTCTTCTAGTCAAGTTGTGCCACAATCTTCTCCTCTCCCCAATCCTATTCAATACCTCCTCATTAGTTACGTGATCTACCCACCTTATCTTCAGCATTCTTCTGTAGCACCACATTTCGAAAGCTTCTATTCTCTTCTTGTCCAAACTAGTTATGTTTCCACATAAAAATATCAGTGGCAACATTTAAAATAAAATTCGAAAAATCAAGAAAGAACAGTGGGCCAATCTATCCTGGTCTCCCGCACTCCATAATCCGTTATTTTTTATATCAAGCTTTTAATATGTTTAACTTCCAAGTAGATTAATTAATGTATGAAGCCTACTCTAATTTTAAACTGATGCTGTCATGAGGAGAAGCATTTTAGTGTGCAAAGTTGAGGTTTTATTGTGTCTAGTTTTTGACCAGTTTTCATCATCCGAGATGATGGGACAGAATAGGCAGACAACACGTTGAGTTTAGCGTCCTGAAGTCTGTTCCTGCAACTCCCAGTGGTATGAATAAAAGCTGCAGAGAAAAGTACCCTGCAGTTTCTTTGCCAGAACACCTCATTCGAAGAACGAGGCGATCCTGTGTCCCAAAATTGTTGCGAATATATCTGCTTATTATAATATGACCGTTTTGATGAATAAAATGTTGCTTTGGCTGTAAAGTATCGCTCCGTCGCTGGTTTTACATGATATACAGAAAAAAATGGGAACATGTCGAATGACAAGGAACGCTACGTAAGTCCGCACCCACACGGGTAGTTACAAAATTTTACTTCATTTTACAAAATATGGGGGAGGTAGAAGAAATTATTGCTCGACAAGCTAGGATTAGGCAAATAAAATGGATGAAACAGAGGTCAGGGCAGCACCACTAGTTACTTAGACTGTTAGCTACATTTTCGGTGAATAAATATCATGTTGTTGTTGTGGTCTTCAGTCCTGAGACTGGTTTGATGCAGCTCTCCATGCTACTCTATCCTGTGCTAGCTTCTTCATCTCCCAGTACCTACTGCAACCTACATCCTTCTGAATATGCTTAGTGTATTCATCTCTTGGTCTCCCCCTACGATTTTTACCCTCCACACTGCCCTCGAATGCTAAATTTGTGATCCCTTGATGCCTCAAAACATGTCCTACCAACCGATCCCTTCTTCTAGTCAAGTTGTGCCACAAACTTCTCTTCTCCCCAATCCTATTCAATATCTCCTCATTAGTTACGTGATCTACCCACCTTATCTTCAGTATTCTTCTGTAGCACCACATCTCGAAAGCTTCTATTCTCTTCTTGTCCAAACTAGTTATCGTCCGTGTTTCACTTCCATACATGGCTACACTCCATGATGAGAGTGAAAGTGGTACGCATCCCTCGGGGTGGATAGCGGAAATGGTTCAAAAATGGTTCAAATGGCTCTGAGCACTATGGGACTTAACTTCTGTGGTCATCAGTCCCCTAGAACTTAGAAATAATTAAACCTAACTAACCTAAGGACATCACACACATCCATGCCCGAGGCAGGATTCGAACCTGCGACCGTAGCAGTCGCGCGGTTCCGGACTGAGAGCCTAGAACCGCAAGACCACCGCGGCCGGCTGGATGGCGGAAATATACGCAACATTTTGTATCACATAATCGATGTTCCGAAGACCACCCTTCTTTGGTAGCAATTGACAACCATAGTTCCTATTTATTCACTGAACTCGTTGAGTTTTTCAGGCTCACTTCGCCACAAACTACGGCGAGTAGCGAGAAATGTTTTTCGCCCTTTAAGAAGTTTGTAAACTCAGTGTGCAATACATGGCCGATAGCAAACAAACCATCAGTGGCAATACACACGTCTTATGCATTGTGAATACTGCAGTGCCAAAGACTGTTAAGCCCAGATGTATATAGTGGTTTAATTGGTGGCCCTACGACTGCCCAAGAACACAATGATGGGAAAGCTGGTGTCACTAACAACGCCTGTTATGTTAAATGTCACATCACCTGACGAACCAAGCCACTGCAGTGATAGACGTTTTACAACGCGAAAACGCGAACAACAAGCTTCCACAGACAGAAAAGTAAATATCTTAAAGAACGAAATGTATGTTCTGTGTAGAAACATACTTTTTAAAAAAGGTATCTAAATCATATGATAAAACTTCTCAAACAAAGCACAGAAAGCACGCACGCATTTCTAAGAAGGTCCTTGAAGAAAAAGATGTGGATAAGTATGTCCCCTGTTTTAGGCGTCTTAAACCGTTTTCTCATAGCCATGCAGGTGATAACTGGATGAATGGATTCAATGCACAAGCTGGAAACAATGGGCACATTTCATTAGTTAAAAATGAGCTGCAGGGAGTGTTTTATGAATGTTTGAACTGTTAGGATCCTATCGGTCATTCATATGAAGACTGATAAAAAGTTGGGACATAACTTTCTGACAAACCATTATTATAACAATGATAACACAATTAATGATTGTAATTTTGTAATAAAAATACAGGAATTTGTACTACAATACATTTTGCGTAATAAAGTCAATACATTTTCAATTACGAAACCAAAATTGTAACTAAATTGTGTGATAAAATCATATGGACTATTTGGCCCCACTATTGAGCCAACTTGCACCGTGGGTGGGGTAGGTTGGTTATCAAATGGTTCAAATGGCTCTGAGCACTATGGGACTTAACAGCTGAGGTCATCAGTCCCCTAGAACTTAGAACTACTTAAACGTAACTAACCTAAGAACATCACCCACATCCATGCCCGAGGCAGGATTCGAACCTGCGACCTTAGCGGTCGCGCGGTTCCAGACTGAAACGCCTAGAACCGCTCGGCCACACAGGACGGCTAGGTTGGTTATCATTACTCTACTAAATATTACGTTATGAGCAGGCATACAGCAACAGGCCTTAATTACTTAGTTGTAAAGGTGCTGAAACAATGTAGCAATGTTTCCACATAAAAATATCAGTGGCAACATTTAAAATAAAATTCGAAAAATCAAGAAAGAACAGTGGCCAATCTATCCTGGTCTCCCGCACTCCATAATCCGTTATTTTTTATATCAAGCTTTTAATATGTTTAACTTCCAAGTAGATTAATTAATGTATGAAGCCTACTCTAATTTTAAACTGATGCTGTCTTGAGGAGAAGCATTTTAGTGTGCAAAGTTGAGGTTTTATTGTGTCTAGTTTTTGACCAGTTTTCATCATCCGAGATGATGGGACAGAATAGGCAGACAACACGTTGAGTTTAGCGTCCTGAAGTCTTTTCCTGCAACTCCCAGTGGTATGAATAAAAGCTGCAGAGAAAAGTACCCTGCAGTTTCTTTGCCAGAACACCTCATTCGAAGAACGAGGCGATCCTGTGTCCCAAAATTGTTGCGAATATATCTGCTTATTATAATATGACCGTTTTGATGAATAAAATGTTGCTTTGGCTGTAAAGTATCGCTCCGTCGCTGGTTTTACATGATATACAGAAAAAATGGGAACATGTCGAATGACAAGGAACGCTACGTAAGTCCGCACCCACACGGGTAGTTACAAAATTTTACTTCATTTTACAAAATATGGGGGAGGTAGAAGAAATTATTGCTCGACAAGCTAGGATTAGGCAAATAAAATGGATGAAACAGAGGTCAGGGCAGCACCACTAGTTACTTAGACTGTTAGCTACATTTTCGGTGAATAAATATCATGTTGTTGTTGTGGTCTTCAGTCCTGAGACTGGTTTGATGCAGCTCTCCATGCTAATCTATCCTGCGCTAGCTTCTTCATCTCCCAGTACCTACTGCAACCTACATCCTTCTGAATCTGCTTAGTGTATTCATCTCTTGGTCTCCCCCTACGATTTTTACCCTCCACGCTGCACTCCAATATTACATTGGTGATCCCTTGATGTCTCAGAACATGTCCTACCAACCGATCCCTTCTTCTGGTCAGGTTGTGCCACAAACTTCTCTTCTCCCCAATCCTATTCAATACTTCCTCATTAGTTAAGTGATCTACCCATCTAATCTTCAGCATCCTTCTGTAACACCACATTTCGAAAGCTTCTATTCTCTTCTTGTCCAAACTATTTACCGTCCATGTTTCACTTCCATACATGGCTATACTCCATACAAATACTTTCAGAAATGACTTCCTGACACTTAAATCTATACTCGATGTTAACAAATTTCTCTTCTTCAGAAACGATTTCCTTGCCATTGCCAGTCTACATTTTATATCCTCTCTACTTCGACCATCATCAGTTATTTTGCTCCCCAAATAGCAAAACTCCTTTACTACTTTAAGTGTCTCATTTCCTAATCTAATTCCCTCAGCAACACCCGACTTAATTCGACTACATTCCATTATCCTCGTTTTGCTTTTGTTGATGTTCATCTTATATCCTCCTTTCAAGCCACTGTCCATTCCGTTCAACTGCTCTTCCAGGTCCTTTGCTGTCTCTGACAGAATTACAATGTCATCGGCAAACCTCAAGGTTTTTATTTCTTCTCCATGGATTTTAATACCTACTCCGAATTTTTCTTTTGTTTCCTTTACTGCTTGCTCAATATACAGATTGAATAACATCGGGGAGAGCCTACAACCCTGTCTCACTCCCTTCCCAACCACTGCTTCCCTTTCATGTCCCTCGTCTCTTATAACTGCCATCTGGTTTCTGTACAAATTGTAAATAGCCTTTCGCTCCCTGTATTTGACCACTGCCACCTTTAGTATTCCAGTCAACATTTTCAAAAGCTTTCTGTAAGTCTACAAATGCTATAAACGTAGGTTTGCCTTTCCTTAATCTTTCTTCTAAGATAAGTCGTAAGGTCAGTATTGCCTCACGTGTTCCAGTATTTCTACGGAATCCAAACTGATCTTCCCCGAGGTCGGCTTCTACTAGTTTTTCCATTCGTCTGTAAAGAATTCGTGATAGTATTTTCCAGCTGTGGCTTATTAAAATGATTGTTCGGTAATTTTCACATCTGTCAACACCTGCTTTCTTTGGGATTGGAATTATTATATTCTTCTTGAAGTCTGAGGGTATTTCGCCTGTTTCACACATCTTGCTCACCAGATGGTAGAGTTTTGTCAGGACTGGCTCTCCCAAGGCCGTCAGTAGTTCCAATGGAATGTTGTCTACTCCGGGGGCCTTGTTTCGACTCAGGTCTTTCAGTGCTGTGTCAAACTCTTCACGCAGTATCGTATCTCCCATTTCATCTTCATCTACATCCTCTTCCATTTCCATAATATTGTCCTCAAGTACATCGCCCTTGTATAGACCCTCTATATACTCCTTCCACCTTTCTGCTTTCCCTTCTTTGCTTAGAACTGGGTTTCCATCTGAGCTCTTGATGTTCATACAAGTGGTTCTCTTATCTCCAAAGGTCTCTTTAATTTTCCTGTAGGCAGTATCTATCTTACCCCTAGTGAGATAAGCCTCTACATCCTTACATTTGTCCTCCAGCCATCCCTGCTTAGCCATTTTGCACTTCCTGTCGATCTCATTTTGGAGACGTCTGTATTCCTTTTTGCCTGCTTCATTAACTGCATTTTTATATTTTCTCCTTTAATTAATTAAATTCAATATTTCTTCTGTTACCCAAGGATTTCTAAGAGCCCTGGTCTTTTTACCTACTTGATCCTCTGCTGCCTTCACTACTTCATCCCTCAAAGCCACCCATTCTTCTTCTACTGTATTTCTTTCCCCAATTCCTGTCAATTGTTCCCTCATGCTCTCCCTAAAACTCTGTACAACCTCTGGTTCTTTCAATTTATCCAGGTCCCATCTCCTTAAATTCCCACCTTTTTGCAGTTTCTTCAGTTTTAATTTACATGTCATAACCATTAGATTGTGGTCAGTGTCCACATCTGGCCCTGGAAATGTCTTACAATTTAAAACCTGGTTCCTAAATCTCTGTCTTACCATTATATAATCTATCTGAAACCTTTTAGTATCTCCAGGGTTCTTCCATGTATACAACCTTCTATCATGATTCTTAAACCAAGTGTTAGCTATAATTAAGTTATGCTCTGTGCAAAATTCTACCAGGCGGCTTCCTCTTTCATTTCTTAGCCCCAATCCATATTCACCTACTACGTTTCCTTCTCTCCCTTTCCTACACTCGAATTCCAGTCACCCATGACTAATAATTTTCGTCTCCCTTCACTATCTGAATAATTTCTTTTATATCATCATACATTTCTTCAATTTCTTCGTCATCAGCAGAGCTAGTTGGCATATAAACTTGTACTACTGTAGTAGGCGTGGGCTTCGTGTCTATCTTGGCCACAATAATGCGTTCACTATGCTGTTTGTAGTAGCTTACCAGCATTCCTATTTTCCTATTCATTATTAAACCTACTCCTGCATTACCCCTATTTGACTTTGTGTTTATAACCCTGTAGTCATCTGACCAGAAGTCTTGTTCCTCCTGCCACCGAACTTCACTAATTCCCACTATATCTAACTTTAACCTATCCATTTCCCTTTTTAAATTTTCTAACCTACCTGCCCGATTAAGGAATCTGACATTCCACGCTCCGATCCGTAGGACGCCAGTTTTCTTTCTTCTGATAACGACATCCTCTTGAGTACTCCCCGCCCGGAGATCCGAATGGGGGACTATTTTACCTCCGGAATATTTTACCCAAGAGGACGCCATCATCATTTAATCATTCAGTAAAGATGCATGCCCTTGGGAAAAATTACGGCTGTAGTTTCCCCTTGCTTTCAGCCGTTCGCAGTACCAGCACAGCAATGCCGTTTTGGTTAGTGTTACAAGGCCAGATCAGTCAATCATCCAGACTGTTGCCCTTGCAACTACTGAAAAGGCTGCTGCCCCTCTTCAGGAACCACACATTTGTCTGGCCTCTCAACAGATACCCCTCCGTTGTGGTTGTACCTACGGTACGGCCATCTGTATCGCTGAGGCACGCAAGCCTCCCCACCAACGGCAAAGTCCATAAATATCATAATGTGCTGAAACACTGCAGAAGTAGTCGGTTTGAAAATTGTGCGAGGTCAGTCTTTTCATGCAGAGTTACAATCTTGCGCAATAGCGAAAAATAAACTTATTCTAATAAGAATAAGAAAATAACTCTAACATTCTACGAAGTATAAGTCTATCAACAAATATCAGATAATAAAGCGGAAGTACTTGACGTGAAGATACAATTTCTCCATTTTTTAGTTACAGTCTCTACCAGTTTCTCAGGATAATACGTATTTTTGCGACCTGAAGTCTGTTTTAGTGAAGACAAATGAATCTCATTTTTGGTCTAGTTCTGGTGTTATGGAAATTATTATTTCCTTTTACAAGTGATGGAATATTTGATATCTATGTTCTATGAATCATATAGAAAGCTTGACTCTTTAAGCAGGAGTCTACAGAACGATGATGAATGAGCAGCAACACGTATCATTCTTGTAAAATTCCTTTTCGTAATGGAACATTATACTCGAAGATGATTTTTCATAATATGTTATTCCATAAGCATAGAAGGAATACCCAAAATTTGATAAATTATTGACTAATTTGCCTCCGAGGATTCATGTTAGATACAGAGCAGAAACTGCTTAACTTAATGCTGTAAGACATTTCAAATAAATTTAATTCCGCCTGTCCTTCTCTTTTGATCCAGATGACATAAATAAATTGAAAGACACATAAATTATATTTAGTGTGTTTGTGAACCAAACTTTCCACTTATGGTTATAGGCTGAAGTCGAATAACTGTATGCTATTTACACTAATTCGCCTCGTTTCCTCAATGCTTCTTCGTTTTCGTACCTTTCAGAAAACGTGTAGAAGAGAAGAACATCATAAGGAAGCATCAATAGCTTCGTTCACGAGTCTCTAAGTTCTTGTAGTGACAGGCGCCAAGCAGCAGATGATGTAAAACACGACGAGCCTTGTCTTTGAGAGCTGAAAATTTTGATGTCAATGACGCTTTATTTCATTCGCTATAACTATTTTTTTTTTGCTTTTGTTATTTTTTCCCATAGTATCTTTGGATATCGTAGATGGGGAAGGTATTGCGATCAAGTGGCGTAAAATGCAGACGCTCCGCAGTTTCTCCTTGCATGTCGAAGTTATTTTAGGATACTAATCTTTTTATGAAAGAACAATAGGACCTACATCACTTTCATATAAAACATGCCCTTTTAAAATGCAACCGCCTTAACTTGGAATTTCCATATGACAGCTGGGAAAATTTTATGACTTGTTTGCGTACAAGTACGTGGAAAGCAGTACTATCTAAAGTCATAATTCACAAGGTATTACCACTGCGCTTTATCACCTCGATATATGTTTTATTTATGGGCATTAACTTACACGGAATCATGTGATACACAGCAAAAAGTCGTGGTCAGCTCTTACAGTAACTTTATCATATATGTGAATTTCACAGTCACAAGCTCACTGCGTATCAATTTAAAATAACCATTGTCGTTTTCTCTGTGGTGCATTATTTCGTTTTCAGCTTGAACCCTACCGAAAAATCAGAGCCTCTATTAAAACATCACCCATATCATGTGAAATTCTTACGAGGAAGTACACTACGTCGAACGAGGTTTATGATTTACTACCGTGAAGGACTCTCGACTCCATAAATGTAGAAACGGAATTTTAAATGTAGTAAAAATACTTTCCAAATTAAATTAGATTAAAAAAAGTGTGGAGAACAACAATAATTTTGTTAAGTAATTTGCATAATGATATTTAAATTATGGACGCAAATTTCGCAGTGCAGTTTGACTTGACACAGAAATGACATTGGACCATGGGAGATGTTGGGGTTAGGGGGTGGGGGAAGGGAGGCATGGGCAGGAATTAATCATTTTTTCTCACCACAAGTTGAAGGATGGAATTAGCGATGTCCGAAAAAGTAGGTGGCTGGAATAATGTCGGCGATACTTGGTGGTGTTGACGCCGTGGGTGATGATGGCCATATGGCTGTCGATTGATAGGCGGTAGCTTTTGTGCACACTCCTCTTGTGTATCTGCGGTTTTACGGGCGTCACACAGAGATGCTTAACCTGCACTCTCCTCGCTGCATTCTGTTTAGTGGGTAGAAAGCGAACAGTGCTGCTCTATAGTGTAGGCGGTCATGATAATTCGGTGCCTCCTGATGTTCGAACAGCATCTTATGCCTTCAGTAATTAGACTTCTGAGGCGGTGGCTAGGCATATTTGGACTCTGAGACAGCATAGCGGAAATACAGTCGAATGATCAAGGATACGAACATTGAACCGAGAAGAAAATCACATGAAATGGAATGGAAACTGTGGCTGTCACAAAATGACAACAGCCATTGTGATGAACATAGAAATCAGAATCAGAGTGAGCCTCTCAGCTTGTTGCTAGTTTCTTACTAGTTTACATGCTGGATTTTATTAAGAAAAGTATGTGGATGCATCCAGGTCCATTCTGTACATTCTTGAGCACCTAAGGAGACAGCAGCTTAAGAGCGTGTTCACTTATTTGTAGCGCAAAGGCTTTGAAACTCTCCACTGAAGTGTCCTAAGTCCTCGGGAAGCCAGCGGCCTCTCTCAGCTGACATTCAGTCTTGAAACGGAACACCTTGTCCAGAACGAAGCACAACACTGGTGCACCACTACTGTTCATCTTCCATGGCTTGGGGAATGTCTCACGATATCAAGGAGTGGCTTAAATGGAATCCTTTTCCCCAGGTTGCGAAGTACTGCAATATCTAGTTGTTTCTCATGTAAATTAAACTATAGACATATATACGATAGCACTTTTAAAGAAGCGTATACCAGGATCCAGTAACTACTTATTTCCATAAACTCGAATTTTATTATAACTAAGATTGTTCCACTGCAAAGTCAAGCGCCGGCACGCCAGTCGGGAACAAGAGAGTAGAGAGGGCTGTGTAGAAGACGCCAGCCAAATTCCCACCGACCGACCCCTCTCCAGGACGACAACGCGACAGCAGCGGCCTTAGTGCGAATAGCGCCCCGCCCGACTGGCCGCAGCCTAGTTTTACTGCAGCGTCAGGACTAGCAACTAGGACAGAAGCGTCGAAGCTCATTACTTTCCTCATACATTCTACATAGCTCAATCTTGGAATTGTTATACTGAAGAGATTGCTTATTTTCTCAGTCGCCGTTTGATTGTAAGACATCTGTATTTCTCATAGTTAAGTATTGTCATTTATTTTTCGTGGTAAAACTCATTAATAAAATTTGTTTGAATTTTGTCTAGTTATCCGAGAAGGCAGGTTTCCTAGACCCCAGGATTGGCGACGAGTATTAAGAAGAACCCCGTGCCTGGCTGCCACGAATTTTATTTCGTCTTTTTCGTTGCAGGGCTGTGTTTATTTTCTTTAACAGTCTCTTATAGCGTTTTTGGTAATCAGTGTTTTCAGCTAGGGGTTCCAGAAATTTTCTTTGCATCAGTGCTTATTCTTATTTGTTGCGTTGTCTGCTTGTTGCATTTGTTTCTTCCACGATGAACAACCCACCTCTCCCCTCAGCAGCAAGCAATAGATGCAACGCAGCTAACACAGCTGTTTTAGTTTCAGATAGCAAATCTCAGCTCAACTGAATACGGTTCAGCAGTTAGTGGTGAGTGCTGCGCGCCTAACAGAACGAGCAGCAGCACCTGTGGCTTCGACTGCCATATCGCCTTTTCGCCAGTTTAACGACAGAGATGATGAGTGGCTCGAATGGTCTGCAACAGTTTGAAGCCCACATAATTGCTCTCAACGTACCAGGTACTGCGAAACTCCATTACTTTTTGTCAATGGTAGGAAGTGCAGTTTTTCCCCTCATCCAGAAATTGTTTCCTAACGCCACTTCGAGTGAACTTTTGTATGATCAGATCATAGTTTTCCTAACTCATTATTATGACCAACAAGCGAATGTGGTAGCAGCTAGGTGTCAATTCTTTAATTGCAAGAAAGGTTCAGAGCAAACATATCGTAAGTGAGTAACGGATTTGCAGGGGATGACGAGGAAATGCAAATTCAAATGTGCTTGTGGTGCTTTATATGCAGATGTTACGTTAGTAATCCGATCGTGTACAATGTCACTGATGTTAAACTGAGAGAACCGATTTCGAAACAGTCCGATCCATCATTCCAGCATGTAGTACAAATCCTAGATCAATATGATCCAGGTGCCATGTCAGCCAGTAAATTTGAGCAGCAACCAATTTGTCTGGTCGAGTCGTCCCCTGCTTATGACCGGCCCATTAGGCAGGAAGAGCAGGCGCGTGCCTCGCCGCATCAACAGTTCTCCACGCCACGTAAGCAGCTCTCTAAACGGGCGAAGGGAATTAAGTCCTGTCCTCGCTATTCACGGCACAAACGCCAAGACAAGCACAGTGTTGTGGCTTGTGGCAAGAAAGGTCACGTACAATCCGTATGTTTGCTATGGCACAAACATAAGAATTCTGCCCACTCACAGAAATACAGTCAGAAGTAAGTTTCACTGTGTTACGATCACGCGGTTGTGAGAACATATTTAACCTTTATTCATTTGATTTGTTAGGCTTTAAAATTCAGGACAATGTGTCGTCAGTGACTACATTCAATGATGAAAACAGTGTAGCTAGCTTGTGAAAGCATTCCCTAAACTCTTTTCTGAACCTATAGGCTAGGCTAACAATTTTTTGCATATATTACTGTGAAAGACAATGCTCAACCAAACATTTGATGGACCAGAACTATTCTCATTGCTTACGGACAACGTCGCTGCTGAACTCAATGAACTGCAAGATAGTGGAGCTATTGCACCCATACAAGCTAGTCAGTGGGCAAGTCCACTGGTTTTGCTCCCAAAACCTTCAGGTCGCATTTGCCTCTGTGTTGACTTTAAGTCTACCTCAAACTGTGATTGATACTTTTCCATTGCCATTCCGAGAGGATCTCATGGACAGATTAGGCACTAGTCACCACTTTTCAAAAATTGATTTGCCTGACGCATATCTTCAAATACCACTAGATGAAGAATCTCAAAAAGCGTGTCATGTGAACACTCATTTGGGCTTGTTGAAATATTTTCGTTTGCCTTTTCACAGTGCTTCCGCACCCGCCATTTTCCAATGATATTTGGAACAGGTGACTGCTCAAGTACCAAACTCTTCAAACTATTTGGACGATATTGTCGTAGGGGGTCATACACCTGAAGAACACATTGTAAATTTGCGTGAATTTTTTAAACCTGAGTTGCTGTATGTTGGTCATGTCGTAAGCATTCAAGGTGTATATCTTCTTCAATCACATTTGTTAGCCATAAGTGACCTGCCAGTTCCTCGAAATGTCACAGAATTTTGGGGAAAAACTATTATATTCTGTTCATAACGCTTGCTGCACAAATCACAGCTCCGTTGCATCACTTGAGTCGCAAGAACGTTCCCTTTGTTTGGACCGATGAGTGTGAAGAACCTTTTCAAAATCTTAAAGATACATTGCTCAGTGATCGATGCTTGGTTCACTTTGATCCTGACAAACCAGTCGTGTTGCAAGATGACGCTTCATCTTACAGAAACGGTGCAGTGCTTTCACACAGAATTGGTGATAAAGACAGGCCTATTGCTTTCGGATCAAAGGTGTTGTCCAAAACTCAGTGCAACTATTCACAAATACAGGAAGAGGCCAGGGCTCAAATGAACAAAAAAGATTACGATTTTACTATTCTGGACATGATTCCTCAAGTTACAACGATATGAGGCTCCATAGTACTTCGTCGTTTGGTTTTTTCTTCTTTTTGTACGCCTTCAAGCTGGAATATGACACTCATCTCCTGCGATACATATACGATCAGTCCGTCGGTGATCTTTTTTTTTTGTCAGTGTTGTATACCATTTCTTACGTCATTCACCACTAACAAAAAAATTTTGGCAACTGTGAATGGCGTTTCTTACGTCATTAAGCATTGACAAAAAAAAATCACCGAAATGCTGAGGAGACAGATCGTCTTCTTGAAGACGTCGTCGTACCTTAGTGGTCATAAGAGTATTAATCATTAGTAGTAAGCTCTCTTTGGCCTTCTCTACGCGCGTGAGTGTATGTATGTGTGTGCATGTGTTTCAAGGAAGAGTAGAGAAGGATATGAAGGAAGACGGGTGAAGTCTTCTAGAACTTGCTACCTTTTCCATTCCTCATTCCCTGTGCTGTTAATTTTATGAGACCAAGCAGTCAAAATAACCTATGTGTTGCGATGGGCTATGGCTTCCTACACCCTAATTTGTTATTTCTATGTTCGTGGTGAGAAGCCTGCTCACTGAAAATTACTGTACAGCATTGAGAAGTTTCCTATGTAGTTTACCTCCCTCGTTCTGGCGGTGTAAGAAATATTTAGCGACCAATTCACTTAAAGGTTTCGTATCTTGAATGTCATCAGTACCCACGTATCAAAAAACTCTTACTTTCAGCTTACGTCGATTGAGTAGATTAAACGACATGAACGTGACATACAGCAAACGTCAAATTAAAGTGTAAAGCATGCTTTAATATACGAGGGCTGTTCAGAAAGTAAGCTCCGATTGATCGCGAAATGGAAACGACTATGATAATCCGATAAAGCTTTGCACAGATGTGTTGGGCAGTGTCTCTAGTATGACCCTAGATAGCATCACGTCACTCCTCTCATTTCTGAGCTCACAGTGATCGCGTAAAGTTGTCTAGAGAATAGTGTCTCCCGCCAAGTACGAGGACCTGGTGAGAAATTTCGCCTGAACTATACAGCCAACATTACATAACTGTCGTGCAGTTTCTTCTACAAGGCAATATTCTCAGCCGCATTCTGAAGGGGCAATGAAGATGCTCCTGCATCGTTTTCAATTGGAAATGTTTGACTACCCACAATACAGCCCGTAATTGACTCCCCCTGCGTTTCATTTCTGCTCACATGAACCGCTGGCTATGAATACAACATTTTGGCACAGAAAACGAGCTGTAGGCCAGCGTAGAGAATTGGCGGAAAGCACTGGCGGCTGCCTTTTATGATGAGGGTATTGGAAAGTTGGTACAACGCTACGACAAATGTCTTAGTCAGAACGGCAACTACGTAGAGAAGTAGCTGGATGGTGTAGCTAACTGTTAAAAATAAAACATTTCTAATTTTCACTGTGGTTCCCATTTCGCGATCAATCGGAGCTTACTTTCTGAACAGCCCTCGTACAAACGATTTGCATTTGAGTGCTACCACACAAAAATATGTGGAAGCGAAGTCATCAACATGCTTTATACAGCGTGAGACAGTTAAGACAGGCCACCCCAAATATATCCACAACGAATAAATATATCGAGATGCCGTTTTCTCCAAGTTATAGTGCAGAATATGGCGGATTTTCTGACGTTCGCTAGTAACTTATATCGTTTAAAGTTGCCGAATTGCGACTCCGACCTTTTTTTGTAAAGGGTCTGTATATTTTTTCCGTTTTATTTAAAAGAAGATTGTGAGTAGTTTAACGACATAACATGCATGAGACTTGATCAAATGGTGTCAAGATAGTGGCGCTGCAAACCACTGTCCCACTTTCAGGAGAAGAAATTCCACAAATGCATCCCCTTTTACACCAAACGTAAGCAAGCACAAAAAATCAGGTATGGTTCATGTGTTTCTTATCAGGGCTGTCGTACCAAGTGCTTAAAATGTTAATCTTGAGTATTTCTACATAATATAAAATGATTCTGGAAGAAAAATACTACACTTTGCATTTCATCTGGAGTTAACGGCAGCAAAGGCCCGTGTTATAAGATTTTTTTTTTTTTTTTGACTTCGCCAGTCGACGGTGTTTCCCAATAGATCACTTGTTTGGATTTTCACCACAGATAAAAGTATAGAATTGATAAGTTTGGTGAATGTGCAGACCATTTTATTTTTTCTGAACATTACAATGCTCTCCAAACGTTCTCTTGAGAGGGTCTGTCCTTAGATGTGCGGAAAGGGAGGGACATCCGTCTTGTTGGTACCACACTGAGGCCTTATGTCCAATGGGATGTTCTCCAATAACTGCAGCAACAGGATATCTTAGGAACTCGAGATAATTGAATGTATTTTTATTCACATCAATAAAGCAGGGACCGATGATGCGAGCCTTCAAAAACACGCACCAAACGTTGATAGAGTATTGTTTTAACCTACTTCTTTTAGTCAATGTAAGTTTTCAGTTGGTGGTTGGTGCAAACTGTGAAGACTGACTTGCTCATAGTTTGTAAACGATTTTTCTTCCTTAAACAAAATTCTGCATGGATACGCTGCATCGTTTTGTACTTTTCGTCGGTAACATTCGGAGACCTGTAACCACATTTGGAAGTCACTGTCGTTACGCTATAGATGCAGAGAAATGTAAAGGGAATGAAATGCGATGGAACGTAATGCCCGCAGAACACTCATTTGATTGATCCCGCTCGTACTTTCGACATGCCCCTTAGTGACAATCGAACTGTGTGCTACTGCTGCTAAAAATATTAGTTTCATTTCTTTCTTCACTTATTCTTCTTTTCCCTTGGTGTTTTCCATTCTCCGGACATGCAGTTTCTAGAACTTCTTTTGTAATGTTTACAAAGACAGAACGTGAGTGCTTGGTACTACTAAGGTGACTGCCTACACTAGGTTTGTCCGTCCTCTTTTAGAATACTGCTGCACGGTGTGGGATCCCTACCACATAGGATTGACGGAGTACATCGAAAAAGTTCAAAGAAGGGCAGCACGTTTTGTATTATCGCGAAACAGGGGAGAGAGTGTCACTGAAATGATACAGGATTTGGGGTGGGCATCATTAAAACAAAGGCGCTTTCGTTGCGGCGGAATCTTCTCACGAAATTCCAATGAACAACTTTCTCCTTCAAATGCGAAAATGCCGGCAGCGGTGGTCTAGCGGTTCTAGGCGCTCAGTTCGGAACCGCACGACTGCTACGGTCGCAGGTTCGAATCCTGCCTCGGGCATAGATGTGTGTGATGTCCTTAGGTTAGTTAGGTTTAAGTAGTTCTAAGTTCTAGGGGACTGATGACCACAGCTGTTAAGTCCCATAGTGCTCAGAGTCATTTGAACCATTTGAATGCGAAAATGTTTTGTTGACACCGACCTAGGGAGAAACGATCACCATGATAAAATACGGGAAATCAGAGCTCATACGAAAGGTATAGGTGTTCGTTCTTTCCGCGCGCTATACGAGATTGGAATAATAGAGAATTGTGAAGGTGGTGCGATGAACTCTCTGCCAGACCATTTAAATGTGATTTGCAGAGTATCCGTGTAGATGTAGATGTTGATCTGGATACACTTCAGTATACATTCGCCCCTCTGCTCTAATTGTTTCGTGGCATTTGGCTTCAACGAGATTAACATTTTCTACTGTCGGGTATGTTGTGAATGTCTCAATAGCCTTAAGAGCAACTTATCTGAATAATACAAAAGCAGAGCACAGACTGTTGGGCGTTAAGTGCACAGACAACACAAGAACCATACCTGAGTTCCATGTTTGCTTGGAACTATCTGGATACTCTTCAGCGTAAAACCGCACATCTGCCTTAACAGACTGGAGATATTTGCCATGAAAGATGTCCACTTTATCGACTGTCGCGTACATTGTGAATTTCTCAACAGAGCACATACTGACTGGCTTCATGTGCAAAGGTAAACGCAAGAAACATACCTGAGTTACGAGTTTTTGTACGTTTGCTGTAATAGGGCAGAAGTTTGTGGAATCTCTTGTCCTAACGACGGAACAGTGGTTCGCCGTACTGGTAGCCTGGTACTATTTGATCAAGTGTCGTACATATAACGTTGTTGAAGTTCTCTTACAAGGGAACCTCCCCATCGCATCCCCCTCAGATTTAGTTATAAGTTGGCACAGTGGATAGGCCTTGAAAAACTGAACACACATCAATCAAGAAAACAGGAAGAAGCTGTGTGGAACTATGAAAAAATGAGCAAAATATATAAACTGAGTTGTCCATGCGAAAGATAGGCAACATCAAGGATAATACAAGCACAGAAGCGTCTTGGTCCCGTGGTTAGTGTGAGCAGCTCCGGAACGAGAGGTCCTTGATTCAAGTCTTCCCTCGAGTGAAAAGTTTAATTTTTTGTTTTCAGTTTATGTGACAAACTATTATGTTTTCATCGGTTCTGTGGGAGTGATTATCACATCCATAAGAAAACCTAATTCGGGCAAGGTAGAAGAATATTTTTACCCATTCGCCAAGTGTACAAGGTAGGTGGGTCGACAACAAATTCCTGTCATGTGATGCACATACCGTCACCAGTGTCGTATAGAATATATCAGACGTGTTTTTCTATGGAGGAATCGGTTGATCTATGACCTTGCGATCAAATGTTTTCGGTTCCCATTGGAGAGGCACGTCCTTTCGTCTACTAACCGCACGGTCGCAAAACACAGACACTAAACTTATTACAGTGAACAGTGACGTCAATGAACCAACGGGTACATCATAACTTTGCGAAAATAAGGAAAGTAAATTTTTCACTCGAGGGAAGACTTGAACCAAGGACTTCTCGCTCCGTAGATGCTCACGCTAACCACGGGACTACGGCGCTACTGCGCCTATTTTCTCCTTGATGTTGCATATGTTGCACATGGACTACTCTGTTTGTATATTTTGCTTATTTTTTCACAGTTCCACACAACTTCTTCCTGTTTTTTCGACTGATCTTTGTTCAGTTTTTCAAGGCCTATCCACTGTGCCAACTTATAACTAAATCTGAGGGGGGTGCGATGGGGAGGTTCTCTTGTTAGAAGCTTCTTTCAAATGCCACAGAAAAAAGTATACAGTAACATTAGAAAAAAAACAAAGTCGGTTTTGTAATTCGGCGACTATAAACGGTAAAAATTACTTGCAAACCTCATTAAATTCACCATATTGTCCGCCATAGCTTGGAGAAAACCATACCTCGATATATTTTTCTCTACTGGATAACCTATCTTAGCTCCCTCAGCCTGTATGAAGAACGGTTACACAGCAGGCTTCTTTTCCGAAATCATCTCTGAGTGTTGATTGTAGATGACAACTTCGTCTTAGGCCACGTGTAAGAGGGAGAAACAGCAACCAGCACATATCAGGAATCGACAGCGGAAGAATCTTGTGTTATCGAGATTGTGGTTCATCGTTCCATGAAGTTACTGCTGGCGTTGGTCGGTATCCCGAATCAATGGTTTTAGGAGGGACATACCCAACGCTATGCACGATCTCAACGACCCCACACGACTAGCGCCCGATAAGACAGGAACATTTTTCGCTCAGCCTTACATGAACGCACAGCCACCTCATGTATAATGAATGAGGGAAAGGGGTTGTTTGCATCAAGACATATATTTATAATGACAGTTCAACATGTAGAACACCACTGATTGTGAACACAGCGATTAATCATACAGCTTCCCCTGACACAGTACAGAGAGGTGCCCCGACCGCGGTGCACACAACACCGGACGCAGGAATTACAGCAGCCATCTTCTTGTCTGACGAGACCCCGTTCAGCATAGAGTACCACATTTGACATACCCATCTACGGAGATTCTGTTGAGCAATAAAGTTGCCAGAGTCAAAACAACATCGTATAAAGGTCTTAACTCTTGGCGTGAAGCTGTGAGATGGCACTGGGCCGAGAAGCTGCTGTCGCATTTATGATGTGTTAAGGACCGTGACTGTATCATACTTCCGAAATATTTCGTAATACAATGGAAGACAGCATACTGCCTGGTAACGAGGGTGTTGGGAGGGGCCAGGAAGCTCAGCAGATCACTAACTATCTGGAAAGTTCTGGTTATGAGTTTCCAAGAGACTTGCACGATACGGCTCTCCAACCACTGTGACTGGGAAACTCTGGCATAGAAGCGAGGCAGCATGCAATGCCAATGCTCAGTTCGACTCACTGCTCAGACCATTTAGGGCCTGTGTTCCCACTGGAAATGGCAGCTCGGTGTAAAAGGTTTTACGTCGTATAATCCGCGGGCTAGGATTAGAGGTTTGGAGTAACAGTGAAAAACGCCTTAAGACATAGTTTCGGTTCCAGACGCTAGTAAAATTTTCAATAAAATTTATAACCAATGGCAGCCGAAGACGGATTCACAATCTTTCTCCCAATGGCCTTGTCAAAGAGGGCTCCGGAACAAATAAAGGTGTGCAAACAGAGGTTGGCAGTACCCTCTTGCTTTAGGGTTGAAAAACTGCTCCTGTCAACTGTCAACGGTATGCGGATGCAGAAGTCAGTGGAAACCACTGTATTGGAAACGAATTACGTGACCTGTAATTAAAAAGTGTCATAATGTTCTCTCCATTGGAAAAACCTAAGTATGAAATTTGAATGAAGTTTGAATGTGCTAAGCGAGGTAGAAAATAATAATAGAAAAATGCAGAGATTCTGTTTAGTGATAGTGTGGGTGCAGTGAAGTGACACGAATACGGATTTCTGATCAGGCAAACGTAGGGTAATATCATTTTCAGTGAAAATGTTATAACTTGAGTAGGATTCGTCATGAATAGGAAGGTTGTTTTTGTTGTGGTCTTCAGTTCTGAGACTGGTTTGATGCAGATCTCCATGCTACTCTACCATGTGCAAGCTTCTTCATCTCCCAGTAGCTACTGCAACCTACATCCTGCTGAATCTGCTTAGTGTATTCATCTCTTGGTCCCCCTCTACGATTTTTACCCTCCACGCTGCCCTGCTATGCTAAATTTGTGATCCGTTGATGCCTCAGAACATGTCCTACCAACCGGTCCCTTCTTCTAGTCAAGTTGTCCTACAAACTCCTCTTCTCCCCAATGCTGTTCATTACCTCCTCATTAGTTATGTGATCTACCCATATAATCTTGAGCATTCTTCTGTAGCACCACATTTCGAAAGCTGCTATTATCTCTTTGCCCGAACTATTTATCGTCCATGTTTCACTTCCATGCATGGCTTCACTCCATACAAATACTTTCAGAAACGACTTCCTGACCCTTAAATCTATATTCGATGTTAACAAATTTCTCTTCTTCAGAAACGCTTTCCTTGCCATTGCCAGTCTACATTTTATATCCTCTCTACTTCGACCATCAGTTATTTTTCTCCCCAAATAGCAAAACTCCTTTACTACTTTAAGTGCCTCATTTCCTAATCTAATTCCCTCGGCATCACTCGACTTAATTAGACTACATTCCATTATTCTCGTTTTGCTTTTGTTGATGTTCATCTTATATCCTCCATTCAAGACACTGTCCATTCCGTTCCACAGCTCTTCCAAGTTCTTTGCTGTCTCTGACAGAATTACAATGTCATCGGCGAACCTCAAGGTTTTTATTTCTTCTCCATGGATTTTAATACCTACTATGAATTTTTCTTTTGTTTCCTTTACTGCTAGCTCAATATACAGATTGAATAACATCGGGGACAGGCTGCACGCCTGCCTCACTCCGTTTCCAACCACTGCTTCCCTTTCATGTCCCTTGACTCTTATAACTGCCATCTGCTTTCTGTACAAATTGTAAATAGTCTTTCGTTCCCTGTATTGTACCCCTGCCACATTTAGAATTTGAAAGAGAGTATTCCAGTCAACATTATCAAAAGCTTTCTCTAAATCTACAAATGCTAGAGACGTAGGTTTACCTTTCCTTAATCTTTCTTCTAAGATAAGTCGTAAGGTCAGTATTGCATCACGTGTTCCAGTATTTCTACGGAATCCAAACTGATCTTCCCCGAGGTCGGCTTCTACCAGTTTTTCCATTCGTCTGTAAAGAATACGCGTTAGTATTTTGCAGCTGTGACTTATTAAACTGATGGTTGGGTAATTTTTACTACTGTTAACACCTGCTTTCTTTGGGATTGGAATTATTATATTCTTCTTGAAGTCTGAGGGTATTTCGCCTGTCTCATACATCTTTCTCACCAGATGGTAGAGTTTGGTCAGGACTGGCTCTCCCAAGGCCGTCAGTAGTTCTAATGGAATGTTGTCTACTCCCAGGGCTTTGTTTCGACTCAGGTCTTTCAGTGCTCTGTTAAACTCTTCGCACAGTATCGTATCTCCCATGTCATCTTCATCTACATCCTCTTCCATTTCTATAATATTGTCCTCAAGTACATCGCCCTTGTTTAGACCCTCTATATGCTCCTTCCAAATTTCTGCTTTCCCTTCTTTGTTTAGAACTGGGTTTCCATCTCAGCTTTTGATATTCATATAAGTGGTTTTCTTTTCTCCAAAGGTCTCTTTAATTTTCCTGTAGGCATTATCTATCTTCTTCCTAGCGATACATCCCTCTATATCTTTACATTTGTCCTCTAGCCATCTCTGCTTAGCCAATTAGCACTTCCTGTCGATCTCATTTTGGAGACGTTTGTATTCGTTTTTGCCTGCTTCATTTCCTGCGATTTTATATATTCTCCTTTTATCAATTAAATTCAATATTTCTTCTGTTACCCAAGGATTTCTACTAGCCCTCGTCTATTTGCCTACTTGATCCTTTGCTGCGTACTACTTCATCCCCCAGAGCTACCCAGTCTTCTTTTACTGTATTTCTTTCCCCCATTCCTGTCAATTGTTCCTTTATTCTCTCCCTGAAACTCTCTATAACCTCTGGTTTAGTCGTTTATCCAGGTCCCATCTCCTTAAATTCCCACCTTTTTGCAGTGTTTTCAGTTTTAATCTACAGTTCATAATCAATAGATTGTGGTCAGTGTCCACATCTGGCCCTGGAAATGTCTTACACTTTAAAACCTGGTTCCTAAATCGGTGTCTTGCCATTATATAATCTATCTGAAACCTTTTAGTATCTCCAGGGTTCTTCCATGTATACAACCTTCTTTCATGATTCTTGAACCAAGTGTTACCTATGATTAAGTTATGCTCTGTGCAATATTCTACCAGGTGGCTTCCTCTTTCATTTCTTAGCCCCAATCCATATTCACCTACTACGTTTCCTTCTCTCCTACTGTCGAATTCCAGTCCCCCATGACTATTAAAATTTCGTTTCCCTTCACTAACTGAATAATTTCTTTTATCTCATCATACATTTAATCAATTTCTTCATCATCTGCAGAGCTAGTTGGCATATAAACCTCTACTATTGTAGTAGGCGTGGGCTTCGTGTCTATCTTGGCCACAATAATGCGTTCACTATGCTGTTTGTAGTAGTTTACCCGCACTCCAATTTTTTTTATTCATGATTAAACCTACTCCAGCATTACCCCTATTTAATTTTGTATTTATAACCCTGTATTCACCTGACCAAAAGTCTTGTTCCTCCTGCCACCAAACTTCACTAATTCCCACTATATCTAACTTTGATCTATCCATTTCCCTTTTTAAATTTTCTAACCTACCTGCCCGATTAAGGGATCTGACATTCCACGCTCCGATCCGTAGAACGCCAGTTTTCTTTCTCCTGACAACGACATCCCTTTGAGTAGTCCCCGCCCGGAGATCCGAATGGGGGACTATTTTACCTCCGGAATATTTTACCCAAGAGGACGCCATCATCATTTAACCATACAGTAAAGCTGCATGCCCTCGGAAAAAATTACGGCTGTAGTTTCCCCTTGCTTTCAGCCGTTCGCAGTACCAGCACAGCAAGGCCGTTTTGCTTAGTGCTACAGGGCCAGATGAGTCATCATCCAGGCTGTTGCCCCTGCAACTACTGAAAAGGCTGCTGCCCCTCTTCAGGAACCACAGGTTTGTCTGGCCTCTCAACAGATACCCCTCCGTTGTGGTTGCACCTACGGTACGGCCATCTGTATCGCTGAGGCACGCAAGCCTCCCCACCAACGGCAAGGTCCATGGTTCATGATGTGGAATAGGAAGGTAGGGCGGGGTTATTGTGAGCATTTCAGTGATGGGATTATTCTCATCATAAATGGCGGCAAACCAACTTGAGTAACATTAGTTCAGGTATACATGCCAATGTAACAAGCAGAAGCTAAAGGCACACAGGATATTGGACGTATAATTCAATCTATAAAGTGAGATGGGAGTCGAATTATTATGGATAACTCGAAAAATTGATAGAATTCCAGGAGAATGTCAGCTCCGTAGTAAGAATGAAAGAGAGTAGACGATTCTTCAATAAACCTCAGATAATAATAGTGAATGCATTGTTAATATCCCAGCTGGATTCCGCAACTATCAGACACAGACTCTGAAAAAAAGGTAGTGGATCATAAGGCGTACCCAGTAGCAGATATAGACTCAGATCAGATTTTAGTAACTATAAAAAAATAAACGTCGTGTGATTAGTGCCTCCCGTCGGGTAGACCGTTCGCCAGGCGCAAGTCTTTCGATTTGACGCCACTTCGGTGACTCGCGCGTCGATGGGGATGGAATGATGATGATTAGGGCAACTCTACACCCAGTCTCTGAGCGAAGAAAAATCTCCGACCCAACTGGGAATCGAACCCGGGGCCTTAGGATTGAAATTATGTCACGCTGACCACTTTTTTTTTTTCATTTCATTTTGTTCGTTATAGTTCGTTGCAATCGTTCGTGGCGGGCGTCCCCAGACGCCCTTTGAAGTTCGTTATCGATCCATTCACTCAGTTTTTTTATTACAGAGGCAGCTAACCCCCTGACCGAACACGCTGAGCTACCATGCCGGCTACCACTCAGCTACCGGGGGCTGACGGTAAAGAATAGGCTAAAGCGTAAGAGAATCGTGCGAAAGAATACATTTGGATAGAATTGGCGTACTGACCTACTGAATAATGACGAGGTGTGTCCGAAGTTTACTATGGCGGTAGTTACTGCGATAGTGAATACCAAAATAGGCATTTCAGTTGCAGAGAAGGAGTGTCAGAGAAGTTGGACAGATGAACATGTATATAAGGACGGTATTTGCGAAAACACATCTGGTAACAGAAGAAATCAATTGATCGACGGAAGAAATAGAAGACAGCAATATGTCACATAGGAATGAAATAAATAGGGGCAGTGGCTGGGGGAAAGGTGCGGAGAAATCTAAAAACCATTGGTCATCGGAAGGACTGATTTAGCTTGGAGGAAAGTCCAAACAACCTTCGGTGAAATCAAAAGCAATAACCAAATAAGTTGGCACAGTGGTTAGGACACTGGACTCGCATTCGAGGCCGGCCTGAGTGGCCGAGCGGTTCTGGGCGCTATAGTCTGGAACCGCGCGACCGCTACGGTCGCAGGTTCGAATCCTGCCTCGGGCATTGATGTGTGTGATGTCCTTAGTTAGGTTTAAGTAGTTCTAAGTGCTAGGGGACTGATGACATCATATGTCAAGTCCCATAGTGCTCAGAACCATTTCATTTTTCGCATTCGCGAGGACGACAGTTCAGTCGCACTTCCGGCCCCTCTGATTTAGGTCTCCGTGGTTTCCCTAAATCACTTCAGGTAAATGCCGGGATGGATCTTTTGAAAGGGCTCGGCCAATTCCCTTCCCCATCCTTCCCTAATACGAGCTTGTGCTCCGTCTCTAATGGCTTCATTGTCGACGGGACGTTTGACACTTATCTCCCCTCTCCAAAAGCAAGAGTGTTAGAATTAAAAGTGCAAGAGGAACTGCACTGTTAAACTCGGAAGAGACAGCGTATTGGTGGAAAGAGTATACAGAAGGTATCTACGAGTGTGAGGAAATGTCATGACGTTATAGATGAAGAAATTGGAGCCGATATGGAAGACATAGGAAATCCGTTATTAGTCTGAGTTTAACAGAGGTTTGGAAAACTTTTGGTATAATAAGTCATAAGACAAATGTAACATTCCTGCGGAATTTCTAAAATAATTTCAGGAAGTGGTAACTAAGTTGGTTTCTAGAAACTTTAAATCCAGAGACATATTATAAACTTTCGGAGAGCTCTAATCCACACAATGCCAACAGAAGCACGATTTAATAAAAGTCAAGACACGTTCATAGTACTCGTCGAATCAGAAGAAAACTTTCGTCAATGCGTAATGGTGCAAGATGTTAGATGTTTCTACTGCATAGGAACTAGTACTATTTATTTCATGTTTTAAGTGCTGGTGTAGGGGTTACCGACTGTACTATTTGTGTTGCTATTTCTAGACTTGGTTCTACATGTTGCACTTGTGCTGTCATGTTGTATGTTTGCGTGCATGTTGCCATATCCGTGAATGGATACCATAGGTGGGAGGGTATCCTCGGAACATCGACACTCACCTCCTCGAATGGCTTAACCCATATATTGAACGAATGTCCCATTGTTTCCGTTAGTTATTTTAGGTGTTACGCTCGTTATGTTATGAGTCTGTCTATGACTGAGTTTGTATCCTCCAAAGTATCATGTTGTCGTGTTTGTTGTGTGTCTGTTAGAGATATGTTACAAGGATTTTCGTGTCTATAGACGTCATACAGCTTTCTTGAAGCCTTATCAGCGATTTTCCCTAGAGCACACCTTTTTTTGGGTCCCATAACATTTCTTTGATGTCGTCGTTTGCTTTTATATGTCTTACGTGTGTGAGGGCGTTGCAATGTAATGTCACCTGTTCTGGTGAGCCATATGCCCCCCAGATGCATGTAGCACTCTAGCTGAGTCCCACGCGGTTCAGGTGGCCGGTCAATAAGTGACCCATGCCACGGGCTGGATTCGGATGTTTCAACATCAGTCATACACTTATATTGGAGATAAAAGAGAAACGTGACGGCCTTTGTCGGTCGTCTCCCACTCCCATCATATATCAAGGCTCCAGATTTTTAGCTGACGCATGTCTACAATATTTTCCCCCATTTTAACCAGTATGCCGGCCCTTTGTGGTCGAAGAGTGATTTCAATGGGCCAAGACCTCAGAACACGCACAAGGCTTCTACCGCCTTGAAGCCAAAAGCGCCAAACATTCTGAGTAATTTGCTCCTCTGTCTTCGCCTCACTGTGTTTCCATTGGTCACTAGACACAGGCATGCTCTCGATGAAAATAAAAGGATGGGTTACAATATGATAAAACAAAGACTGGATGAACAGTAGAGAAAAGAAAGACGGAAAGTAACTTTAGACCACTACGTTGTATGGAAATTACTCTTGAACTGTGAGAAACCGGAAAAGAAGAGAATCAAAAGTTCGAAGTGTCGTACTGCAGAAAGATGTTGAAAAAGAGACGGCCTGACGAGATAAGAACTGTGGACTCTCTCCACAGAGTCAGCGAGGGTGGAACCGCATGGAAAATACGGAGAAGAAAAATCGACGAGATACTAGGACATGTGTTAAGACATCAAGGAATAACTTGAAATGGTCCTGTAGTCCCCTTTCATCATCATTTTATTTGCTTTCCAGTGCCAGACATCAAGGAATAACTTGAAATGGTCCTGTAGTCCCCTTTCATCATCATTTTATTTGCTTTCCAGTGCACTTTGCATCCTACAGAACAATTCGGGTGTTTTCGTCGCTAAACTTTGTACCAGAGAAGACTGAGCTATCTAGCCGTAGCCTATTTCTTTCTACGATTTTCAAGAATCATATGGTTGTTCTGTTGGTTCTTTTCAGACTTGCAAATGCGTCTATAACGCCATTATAATTCTTCCATGTTTTTATTTGTAACCCAACTTACTTCCATTATTCCATAAAATGTTTATCCCTTGTCCTCCTATACCAAAACTGGCTGGCATGCGTGAGTAAGTGAATGTGGGCGTGTTTCATTATGCTGTACGGTGGTTTAGTCTACTGCAGATAATCAGCGGTAGTCTTACAGAACGGTCAACCCTTGTAGTTCTCAGATAAGCAAAGAGGTTTGTTCCCTTTGCGTGAAAGTTATCGGTGTTAGGTTGGTGGCGGAAGCCTCATCTCTGGGCTTTCCTGGCCACGGGGTCGTGTGGGATAAGTTTTAGTGTGAGATGGGCAGTTTGCTTCCAGCTCTCCGAGGGTCTGCAGTCGAGGTCTCTTCGAAGAAGGGTGAGTTGATTTAACCGCGTGGCGAATTGTCTCATAGCGAGAGGGGAGTTTTTAGCTTCAGGTCTTAAGTGCGCCCTCGGTTCAGTGTGAATGTTTGAGTGGCTGTGACTGCGTGTGTACACATTCTAACTTTTTCCGAATCTTGGTAATTTTTGCTTCTTCGTGAATTTTCTTTGTTTCATTATCATATGCCCGTTGGAAACCATCCACGTGGGTTAATATTAGAGTTTGTTGGCCCTCTGCCATTACCCTTTGTCTCTTCAAGTGTGTCCTCTGTAAAATGTTAATTTTTCACGGCTGTGTGGTTTAATGTTGCTAAAATTTGGCCACGTTACGTAGAAGTTGTGTCTCCGCGAACCACGTGGGCACACGAGTTAACTGTGAGCCTAACTTTCCGGTGGCCCCCTGCCTCTTTTCTAGAGTTTACTTATTGCTCTGATTCTGGAATATTAAATATATCCTGTCCGGATTTATCAATTGTATTTGTGGTTTGTGATTTCATGGTAAGCGCTTAAGCGTGTATGTGTGGCTCTCGTTGAGGCGGTTTCTCCAAACCGAGGTTCAACTTTAAATGCAACCGTCATATTCAGATTCACTCTTTTATTTAATCATTTTTCAACACAGCAGAACAAGCCTCCTAGCATGTTAGTATTGGGGTCGTCCTTGCTGCTCTTTGAGTGAATGTGTGTCTGAATGCGAGTATTAAACCTTTCCCGTCCTCCTCTAATTACTACCGCGATTATAAATTAAGGAGACTCCATTGTGAATCGTATAGCGTTTCACAAGCAATTGTACGTAGTTACCAGGCAACAGCAGTTATGTAGATGTCTTATATTAATGTCTCAAGGAACAGATAATTTTGTTTCAAGTCTTATCCTGTATACCGATCTTACGTCTCCTTTACCTACGCCATTGACCTTGGAGTTTCCTTGTTAGCCCATCCATAGCGTTTCCATCCGCGCAGGTCCAGTAATTAGTGTTCCCTTTTTTTAATTAAAACAAATTCTTTAGAAGAGATCTTGTTTTCAGGAATGTTGATGCAAGCTGCTCTAAATCACAGTGTTCGCATTCCTTTTACTTTATTTTAATATTTGATTCTTGTGAACGATCCCTGGATCATATTAATAACTGCATCCCATTTTATGAGTGACATTACAATGAATGTTCTTTTACGAGTTTTTTTCTGATGACTAAGTTAGTTAATTTTCCAACTCAGTCGAATCTCTTGTTTGTCGTGTGGCTAGAATTGGTGGCGACCCAATTTTTTACTTTGATTTTAATGTCAGATAGTATTTCCATTTGCATGTGGTTCTTTTAGACATCAGGATACAGCTCAGGGCTCCACTCATTTTATAAACCCCATTTAAGTGCGGTCACTTACAAACTCCCATGGTACTCGAGGGACAAGTAGAAGGTAAATACTGTGGGAGAAGTGGAATATATTCATTAAATAAAATAAGGCGTTGGGTGTAAGTCCAGCTCTAAGATTACTTGGCACTGGAAGGGAATTCGTGTCAGGGGGTATCAAACGTGCCAAAGTACTGATGCCACACCTCTCGCAGAAAGAAAATAAAGAAATCTGTAAATTTAATCATTTGCCCTTTATACTATATTGCGTACGCACAATAATCGAATTTCGTTACTTGCTCTCCTTCCTGGCGCTGCAGCTTTAATGTTCAGTTCGTTCAGTTTATTGTTGTGCAAATTGCTTCTCTTTTCAAGTGTGCGTTTGTGTTTCTTTCGAAGGTCGTAAACAGTTCAAATCGTGCCAAAGTTCTGTAAGGTGCACTGTTGTCAGGCGGGGACTCTACTAGCGAATGTGGAATTAAGTTCATACAACCATAAGCACGAACTGAATTTATTAGCACCCACAATATCATGTGCGCCACTCGCACGTGCTAGACAGCGCCGTCGTTGGCGCCCCGCCTCACGAGACGGTGACGCCGGCATTCTCGCCGATCCAGTCGAGGAAGGCTGTGACGCGCATGAAGACGTCGGGCTGGCCGGACTCACAGTCGTTGGCCGTGCCCCAAGAGACGACCCCCACCACCAGCGGCTCGCCGTCCGACCCAGTCACCGCCAACGGGCCACCGCTATCGCCCTGTAACCGGAAAAGTCTGCTGTTCATGTCTGCAAATGTAGACTCCTTAACTACCACTATCCGCTTCGTATAATCCAAACCATGAGCCCTCTCTGACGGAAATTTCTACATCTCCGTCAACAAATTCCAAACTTCACTCAATCCAGTAGAAGCCATAGTTCATTTATAATTCTCATACGAACCTCAACTGCATTACTACGAATTTAATCCGACACCTCGAGAAAATCACACAACGGTATATGCTGTGAAATAGCAAAATTAACACAAATGAAACCAAAGCACTCAGATTTACATTACAATGAAGAACCCATGCTGGACAAGTTCAGTTGTATGATACTGCTGTGCCATTACTTCCAATGCTGACAATTACATCGTGTCAATCCTTGACTCTCATCCTGCTTGGAAATTTCATATTGCTGAAACAAAGCAATGTTGATTTTTCCAACTTAACTTCACGATGAAATGAGAAAGATTATTTATAAATATAAAATTAATGCTACGGAATACATATCTCAACGTATGGATGCAAACCACAGATCACTGCCTCTCACGTCGACATATTCTACACTCAAGTCCTACAAAATAAAACCCTTGCAGTATTACACACATCTCCACGGTTCCTATCAAACCAACGTATCCATTAACCACAACATTCAGTCCATATCAGTGCAGTGATTAGCACAGTGGAGTCGAATTTGGGAGGTCAAAGGTTCAAATTCGCTCCCGGCCGTCTAGATCCGCATTTCCCGTGATTCCCCTAAAGCGTTCCACTCAGATTGCGGGATGGTTCCTTTGAAAGGTCACGGTCGATTGCCTTCCCTGTTTTTGAAACATTCGGAGCTTGCTTCCTGTCCCTAATGAGTTCGTTGTCGACGGGATATAAATATCGGATTTTTCTTCTTCCTTCTATCTTATCATTTATTCGGACAAAAGCCACAACGTTTTTCAAAAAATCAGCTGTCTCCCTTCACTAGGCTAACAGCCTCTGTTGCCTCTGTTAATAATGCCTGCAATCAACCTACTGAACCAACCATTGTTGCATTAGATTCTGTATCCATTTCTCTTTATAATGACTTCGTTTCATTATTATGTCTCTCCATAATAATCATTTCATAAATGTCGTCTCATGACAGAAACCATAATTTTAATGGGGCTTCAATCATTAAATGGGCTTGAGGCCAATAAAGTCTGTGGTCGTCTGAAAATACAAACAATATTTTCTCTGAAGACTGCAACACAGCAAATATATATGTGAGAGAAGTGAACGTTATAGTACAGTCTGGGTACTTGAGAATACACATGCAATAAGGATTATGGAATAATGCTCAGTCTTTGAGAATTCCGTATGATATGAATCAGTATGTAATGAGAGTCGAAAAAAAACTCTGATTAATTGTCAACAGCAATTTTGCTCAAACGTTACAGCACTTTTGGAATCATGTGGCAGTCGGAGCCCCTGTATCCACAAATTAAAATAACATGTCCAGCATGTCTTCTAGGGAACTAATTTTCGTCGTGGAACGAAAACTACTTACGTATTGCATGTAAATAACAAATCTACACGGATGTTGTAGAAAACTCGGACGTTGGTAATCCAAAACGGCGGCAGAAGTTAGCTTTCTTACATGGACATTAACTCACGCTCGTATTCCTTGAGGTAGCAAATGAAATCATAGCAGGTTGATATGCGCCGGATATCATTTGATCTTCCTTAAATTTCTAACAAGGAAACGTTAGAATTTCATGTTTTTCCAAAATAGAATGCCTTGTTCTTACGCGTTCAAAGGGTGCTGAGCAAAATCATGGCCATATCGGGACTTATTTTTATGAGGGAAGAAATTTTAAGAGGAGAGACTACTTAAATAGGCGATGAGTGTGTCGGTGATCGAGGTGACTCTGTGAAGAATTTAATGAAACATGGTGTGCAATGTATTTCGGTAGTACCTTCTATAAACTTTCTGATGTAAGAAAATGTCCCTTAATTTCTGAATGTTTTTTGTGGAACGCGTACTTACATAGCAAGTATGCTGACCATTAATGCCCATTGCACAGATCGCATTGGAATCGACAAGTTCGCCGTATATAGCCTGGCAGTCTGCGTTATCCCAGATATGCACATCAGCGTATTGAAGGTAACCAGCAACAGTCCATGCATCTGGAAACAAGGTAAAGAGTGCAAAAATGAATACGTCAGCATGGTAACTTCAATTTCTAGGAGATACGAATGTATGATATAATAAAATGAGATTATTTGCCTTCTACAAGCGATACTGCAAATTTATTGTAAATCATTATATGAAATTATTGGGCATTGCCTCGCAGGACTTATTGCAATGTTAAGTTTCTGAAAGCAGTGTTATTTACATCTGACGTTTAAAACTATGTATACAGTATTACAACTAAATCAAGTGTAATAAGTCTAGAAGTAGGCAAAGAAAAACATACATTTCACTCGTTTACATAATTTTTATTTCCTTCTATATTGCTTTCCGCTGGTCACATAATGCTACACGATCTCATTAGCATCACTGTAACGTGAAACGAATTGCAATAGTTTCATTATTCAATTTCATTTCAGTGTTTCTTCTACACCACACTGTGAGTTGTGCCATGATCAGAATCTGTAAAATAAAACAGGGAAAGCAACAAGAAAAGTCAGTGATCTTGCTTACAGAACACTCGTGAGGTGATTCCAGGATATTCCTCAAATGTGTGGGAGCCATACCACACTAGGCTAGCAGAGGTTATTGAATGTGTGCAAAGAAAGGTAGGACGAATGTTCGAAGCCTTCTTTTAGCTATGTGAATTTATCATGAAGATGCTGAAAAGCCTAAACCGACAAACACTCTAAGATGGAAGGGAACTATTCCGCAATTTGCAGTGCTATTTGCAGTGTCTGTTTTTGGGTTTAGTATATAATGTCTTTAAGACGTGCATACATGTCTGAAGACCAGGCACTGCTACGATCGACAGCTATATGAAATGGAAGAAATGTATTCGAAATTGCGAATGCACTCATAATGCAACTGCACCATTAGTGACACCGAAAATCTGTGCCAGACCAATGCTCGAACCCAGATTTCCTGCTTTACGTATGTGGTCGCTGTGGTATCATGTATCAATACCACCCCATGAGCATCATTACATTGGTAATGGGATTGAAAGTTTTCCTTGAATGAGAATAGCAGTCGTGTGGAATCAAGCGGCCCCAGTGGTGTGTGCCAGCTAAGCCACACCTTCACTGGCTCTGTACCAGGAGCGCCGTCTGCCAACACGATAAAGGGCGGTTGGTAGCAGTGACTCAACCCACTCACACTCGGAGCCACATCGCCACTTGTCGCTAAGCAAACGCCATCAGACTTCGACTCTGACAGCATAGTTCCTGCAGTAGCCCAGAACAACTCATCTATGTTGTCATCTGTAGCTGAACTCTATTCTTGCTGCATCATTTGTTATGCATCTTCCTACATTTGGAGAAATACAAGTTAAGTAAATGTTCTGTTTGCTGTGTTACTTCTTCGCTAATCATTTCTGCTCTTGTTCAGCTTTCCCACAGTGGCAGTTGCCACACCACTCCGCAGCCTCCCTCTCCTTACTACTGTGCAAGAAGGGGTACACAACAATCGCCCTAACCACAATGGCTGACCGAGTATGCTTCCATGTATGCATGTCTGAAGGACATTGCATAGAACATCGAAAACACAGACGTTGCAAATAGTATTAATACCTAGACAGGCCACAAAAATAATAATAAGGTCCTGATTTGTGCAGGAATCACAGCAATTGTACGAGTGGAGGACATAGGCACTCAGTGACATATGGGAATTTGGGTCGGTCCTGGACATGTGCTTGGATAGCCGAAGTGGTCAAGGTAACTGACCGCGTAAAGCATAAAATCTAAGTTTGGGCCCTGGTATGGCACAGAATTTCATTTGTCACTAAAAAATTGTGAGTTACAGTCTAATGGTATTCACAATTCTGAATTCATTTCTCCTATTTCTCGAAAACGTCTCTTCTTATAGAGTCTCAAGAACCAGTACATACATTAATCCTTGTTCCATTGATCATGAATACGACATTTCATAATAATGTAGAATGTGTCACTTTAACATAAGTTTTCTTTCCACAAAGTAATTAATTAATTAATTAAATTTTTTTACAGTTACTACTTCATATCCAAGAATTCGTCTATTGATGGTTCAAATGGCTCTGAGCACTATGGGACTTAACATCTGTGGTCATCAGTCCCATAGAACTTAGAACTACTTAAACCTAACTAACCTAAGGACATCACACACATCCATGCCCAAGGCAGGATTCGAACCTGCGACCGTAGCAGTCACGCGGTTCCGGACTGAGCGCCATAACTGCGAGACCACTGCGGCTGGCAATTCATCTATTGAGTAGAAGGAGTTGTCAATCAGAAATTCTTTTAATTTGCTTTTAAATGTTGTTTGGCTATCTGTCGGCCTTTTAATACTATTTGGCAAATGACCAAATTTTTCTGTGGCAGCATAATTCACCTCTTTCTGTGCCAAAGTCAGATTTAATCCAGAATAGTGAATATCATTCTTTCTTCTAGTGTTGTAGCTATGCACTTCGCTGTTATGCTTGAACTGGGATGGGTTATTAATCACATATTTCATAAGTGAATATATGTATTGCAAAGGTACTGTGAATATCCCGAGTTCCTTAAATAAATGTCTGCAAGGTGATCTTGGGTGGGCTACAGTTATTATTCTGATTACACACTTTTGTGCAATGAATACTTCCTCTCTTAACGAAGTATTGCTCCAAAATATGATGGCATATGAAAGCAGTGAATGAAAATAGGCATAGTAGGCTAATTTACAGATATATTTATCACTGTAATTTGCAATAACCCTAATAACATAAGTAGCTGAGCCTAACTGTTTCAGCAGATCATCGATGTGTTTCTTCCAATTCAATTTCTCATCAATGCACACATACAGAAATTTTGAGTATTCTACCTGAGCAACAGACTCCCATACATAGTCTATATTTATCAATGGTGTTAAGCCATTTACTGCACAGAATAGTATAAATTGTGTTTTCTCCAAATTTGCAGAGGACCACTTAATAATTTACTGAATGACATTATTTGCAATTTCCTCAGCTGATTCTTGCTTCTTGGGTGTGATTTCTATACTTGTATCATCAGCAAAAAGAACTAACTTTGCATCTTCATGAATATAGAGAGGGAAGTCGTTAATATATATTAACAACAATAAGAGACCCAAGACTGAACCCTGTGAGACACCACTCTTGATACCTCCCCAGTTAGTGGACTCTGCTGGTTTTTGTAGACTATCTGCACTGTTAATTTCAACCTTCTGCATTCTTCCAGTTGAGTGTGAATTAAACCATTTGTGCATGGTCCCGCTCGTACCACAATACTTAAGCTTATCTAGAACAATTTCATGATTCACACAATCAAAAGCATTTGAGAGATCACAAAATATCCCAATGGGTGATGTTCGGTTATTCATTGCATTTAATATTTGATCAGTGAAAGCATGTATACCATTTTCTGTTGAAAAGCCTTTCTGAAAACCAAACTAACATTTTGTTAGCGCTTCATTGATGCTACTCTTGAATACATTACTTTTTCAAGAATTATTGAGAAAGCTGTCAGAAGTGAGATTGTGCGGTAGTTGTTAGCATCAGATATATCCCCTTTTTTATGCAATGGTTTAACAATAGCATATTTCAGTCTATCTGGAAAAATTTCTTGTTTGAGTGAGCTACTACATATGTGGCTGAGAATCCTACTTATTTGTTGGGAATATGCTTTAAGTACTCTGTTGGAAATGCCACCAATTCCATGCGAGCTTTTACATTTGAGTGACTTTATCTATTTTCCTGATTTCAGTAGGAGAAGTGGGTTGAATTTCAATTTTATCAAATTGTATAGGTACTGCCTCTTCCATATATTGCCTTGCATTTTCTAATGAATAGCTCAAACCTATTTTCTCTACAACACATAAAAATGGCTATTAAAAATGTTTTCTACTTCTGACTTGTTGTTAACAAACTTTTCAAAAATCAGATTTTCAAATGTGTGTGAAACCTTATGGGACTTAACTGCTAAGGTCATCTGTCCCTAAACTTACACACTACTTAACCTACATTATCCTAAGGACAAACACACACACCCATGCCCGAGGGAGGACTCGTACCTCCGCCGGGACCAGACCCACAGTCCATGACTGCAGCACCTCAGACCACTCGGCTGATCTCGTGTGTCAAACTTTTAATTGTGTTTGATAAAAATACTGTCTTCCTGTGCTCTCAGTTGCCCTGTTTCTCTTTTCGCAATATTTCAAATTGTTTTAATTTTATTATCAGATGTGCTAATCTCAGACATAATGCACATACTTATGGACTTTTTAATGACTTTCGTTAATACAGTGCAGTAGTTTTTATAATGTTTCATTGTTTTGGGATCATTACCCCTCCTAGCTATAAGATACATTTCCATTTTCTGTTTAGAATATATTTTTATCCCTTTAGGAAATCAAGACTTTTTACATGGTTTATTACAATTATATTTCACTGTTTTATTAGGGAAACAGTTTTCAAATACACTCACAAAGGTATCATGAAATAGGTTAAATTTCAAAGTAGCATAATGTTCTCTATACATCTCTTCCCAGTCTACGTGTTGAAAACGTTCCCTAAAATTTTGAGTCTTAAATCGTTAGTGGAATGCACTATTTTGGAGGACTGTTTTGCCTTACTGTATGGAGTTATATCATATATTGTAACTAGCTGAGCATCATGATCAGACAGACCATTCTTAACAGGAAAAGTTTTTATTTGATTTAAATTATCTTGGCCTATGAAAACGTTATCTATCACTGTGCTGCTTTCCTGTACCACCCGAGTAGGAAAATCCATAACTGATGTCAAATTGCAAGAACCAAGTAATCCTTCAAGGTTAAGCTTTCTATCAGACTCTTTCACAAAATCTACATTGAAATCCCCACAAACGATAATTTGCTTTCCATTGTGTGACAGGTGGCACAACAAAGAAATCAAGTTTTTCAAAAATAGTTGAAAATTTCCCAATGGGGACCTATACATGGCTACAATTATAAAAGTGCCTTTATTTAGTTTAAACTCACATGCACATTCTTCTATGTATTGCCCTACACAATATATTTTTGTTTCCATATTTTTCACACTGTGACTGATTTTAACATATATGGCAACTCCTCTTCTCTCCATAGTGTCTCTACTTACATAAGCTGAAAGCTTATATCCATCTACATTTATCTTTTGCATACCTGTGTTTATATGATGTTCAGACAGGCATAGTACATCTATTCCACCCTCAGTTACTAAATCTTATATACAAACAAGAAGCTCATCTACTTTGTTTTTTAATCCCCTGATTCCCTGTCAGGAAGCCTTTTTCGAAAGTGTAGTCATGTTTGGAGGTGAAACATGGACAATAAATAGTTTAAACAAGAAGAGAATAGAAGCTTCCGAAATGTGGAGCTACAGAAGAATGCTGAAGATTAGATGGGTTCATCATGTAACTAATGATGAGTTACTGAATAGAATTGGGGAGAAGAGGAATTTGTGGCACAACTTGATGAGAAGACGATATCGATTGGTAGGACATGTTCTGAGGCATCAAGGGATCACCAATTTACTATTGGAGGGCAGCGTGGAGGGTAAAAATAGTAGAGTGAGGCAAAGAGATGAGTATATTAAATTTATTAAGCAGATTCTGAATGATGTACAAACCACAAAAACATCAACAACAACAGATGAATTACCACAAAATATTATGCCATATGAAAGCAGTGAATGAAAACAGGCATGATAGGCTAATTTACTGATATATTTATCATCATAATTTGCAATAAACCTAATTGCATAAGTAGCTGAATTCAAAAGTTTCAGCCGATCATCAACGTGTTTCTTCCACTTGAATTTCTCTTCAATGCACACATCCAGAAGTTTTGAATATTCTGCCTTAGCAACAGACTTTGGTTGAAAGTCTGTCAATGGGTTTATACAATTTCCTGTACAGAACTGTATGAAATGTGTTTTCTCAAAATTTAGTGAGAGTCCGTTTGCAGAGTACCACTTGGTAAATTTTCTGATTATTTACTGTTTTCTCACCTAATTCTTCTTTGTTGGGTGTGATAACTATACTTTTATCATCAGCAAAAAGAATCAGGTTTGCATCTTCGTGAATACAGTGTGGCAAGTCATTAATACATATTAAGATCATCAGAACCAAGACTGTGGGACACCGCTCTTGATATCTCCCTAGTTAGAGGACTTTACTGACTTTTGCAGACTATCTGTAATGTTAATTTCAACCTTCTGCATTCTTCCAGTTAAATACGAATTAAAACATTTGTGCAGAGTCTCATTCATACACAATACTTATGGTTTTGTAGAAGAATTTCATGATTCACACAGCCATAAGCCTTTGAGACAACACAGAAAATCCCAAAAATCCCACTGGGTGATGTTCGGTTATTCATAGCATTTAATATTTTATTAGTAAAAGCACATATAGCATTTACTGTTGAAAAGCCTTTCTGAAAATCTTTCATTTATGGAAATATGTGAAGTTACTCTTTAAAACATTATTTTTTTCAAGAATTTAGGGTAGAGTTGTCGGAAGTGGGATTGGGTGATAGTTGTTAACATTAGGTCTATCCCCTCTCTATGCAATGGTTAACAATAGTGTATTTCAGTTTGTTTGGAAGAATGTTCTGTTTCAGTATCTACTACAAACATGTCTGAGATTCGTCCTTAACTGATGGGAACAAGTTATTATTACTCTGTTGGAAATGACATCAATTCCATGTGATCTTTTATTTTTAAGTGACTTTATTATTTTTCTATTTTCAGCAGAAAAAGGGCAGCTGCATTTCAATTTTATCACATTACATAGATATTGCCTCTTCCATACAGAGCCTTGCATTTTCTGATGAGCAGCTGAATCCTATTTTCTCTACGACACGTAGAAAGCAATTATTAAAAATATTTTTCACTTCTGACTTTTTGATACCAAATTTATCAATACTTTTGATAGAATCACAGTCTTTTTGTGCTCTTGGATGCCCTGTTTTCCTTTTACAAATATTACAAATTGTTTTAATTTTATTATAGAGGCGCTAATTTAGACAAAATGCACATGCTTCTGGATTTTTTTCATGACTTTTCTTAACACAGTGCAGTAGTTATTATAATGTTCGACTACCTCTGGATCATTACTCACTTAATCTACAAGATACGTTTAGCTTTTCTGTCCACAAGATTTTTTATCACTCTAGTAAGCCTCAGCGTTTTAGATGGTTTCTTACTATTACGTTTCACTGCTTTCTTAGGGAAACTATTTTTCACTTACTTTTATGAGAATCTTGTGATTATCTCTAGTATCTAGGTGCGATGGAATAGGTTAAACTTTAAATTAGCATCTGATTCCCTGTACACCTCATACCAGTCTAATTCTTGCAAGCTTTCCCTAAAATTTGCATTTGTTAATTCGTTAATTGAACACACTATTTTGGAGGACTTTTTTACTTTATATGCATGGAGCTATGTCATATACTTTAACTAGCTATGCATTATGATTAGAAAGACCATTCTTAACAGGAAAAGTTTTTATTAGATTAAATTTATATTTGTGTATAAAAACAATATTCATTAGTGTGCTGCTTTCCTGTACTATCCGAATAGTCAAATTGAAAGACCCAAGTAATACTTGAAGGCCATTCTTTCTATCAGACTCTTTCAGAATACCTATGTTTAAATCTCCAAATACAATAATTTGCTTTGTCTGGGAGACAGCACAACAAATAATCCAAGATTTTCAGAAACAGCTGGAAGTTTTCCAATGGTGATCTGTAAACAGCTACAATTATAAAAGTACTATAATTTATATTATTATTTAAGGCATGTATTTCTGTGTTTTGTTCTAAAAATGTTTTTTAGTTTCTAAATGTTTTACAGTGTGCATGTATGGCAACTCTTCGTCTCTCCATAGTCTCTGTTGGTCCATCTTGCATATGGTGCCTGAAATGGCATAGTGAAATGCTGAAACTGGTAGCACCTTAAGATAACAGCTGTTGGTGAATTTCCTTCATATTGACTGTCTGTCCATAGCGTCTCTACTTACATGTGCTGAAAAATTATATCCATCTACATTTACCATTTATATATGTCTGGCTGTGTGTTGTTCAGGCAGGCATAGTACATCTATCCCACCCTTAGTTTCTAAATCTTCTAAACAAACAAGAAGCTTATCTACAGTATCTTTTAATCCTCTGATATTCTGATGTAATATAATAACATTATTTTTCACTTACTTTTATGAGAATCTTGTGATGTTTTAATATCTCTAATATCTGCCAGTGTGAGCTTCTCATTAAGCTTAACTTCATTCCGTGTTATATCATTGGATACTGATCTTAGCCTCCAAAAGAGATACTCCCATGAACTTTAGTACCCATTAAAGATATTTCTATCTGTGATCTACGCAGTGTAGATGTAGATGTAGAGGCAGCTCACCGTTGCTGGTGAGTCCCCACCCAGTGACGGTGGCGTCGGAGCCGGCGAAAGTCTCACTGACCTGCGACCTCGATGGCAGCTTGATTGGCTTCACATAGTCTGCAACGAGAGGCAAAAGCAAAAGTTAGATTAAGTACTGAATCTGGCCGTATTCGTTTATGCAAATTATCTGTATTTTTATTGGTTCGTAGGCAACCAGCAGTATCACCGCTGGAAATGGTCAGGAGACGAAGTATTTCTCGTTTAAGTTATTTAAAATGAACATTTTCGGATTCTAATAGTGAGAGGAAAACATTATTTGGTAACGCAAACTTGACATAACTAGAGCTACGGAAGAAATGTTATTTGTAGTAAATGCCTTATTATTATTTATGTGCTATAATAATATGATATATACGGTTGTTAATAAATGTATACGGTGCTATCAACAGCTTTTAAACGACGCAGTGATAGCTACGTCCTTCTAGAAACTTAGTTACAATCATAATCGCAGATTACATACAAGATAACACATTACTTTTCTGAACGTTTTAACTGAACTGAAAAGAAATTACACATTTCCTTAACGAGAATCATTATTGTGTGGTTGTGTATTACACCAGAACTTTTCTACAGCGGTAAGTTCACCGTAACTGTAATTAAGGTAGACGGCTGTTCCACAAGAGGGACAACTTCAAATGGCTCTTAGCACTATGGGACTTAACATCTGAGGTCATCAGTCCCATAGACGTAGAACTATTTAAACCTAACTAACCTAAGGACATTACACACATCCACGTCCGAGGCAGGATTCGAACCTGCGACCGTAGCAGCAGCGCGGTTCCAGACTCAAAATCAGGCCGCGCCCGTCACGTTTTGTGGTCTTCCATCGTTCACCAGTCCCTCCAACCATGTGAAGACCCCCCCCCCACCCCCCAACCTCCCAGTTTAGTATACAGCTGACCGCCCCCGTGCTTTACCCTCACTACAACCAATTACAGAGTATGTAAATTTGTTGTATTGGTATGTTTGGACACTCAAGTTACGTCACACGGTTTACTAATCTGTTCTCTGGTTTCCTAGGTTCGACATTAAGAATGGGGCGTCCTACTACGTGATACCTTCATTCTCGGCACCGACTTGTTTTTTTAATGGCCAATGTCTTAAACAAAGTTTATAGTCTTTGATACTTTTAGTCCTTCATCTGCAATCAATTTGCACATGGATGCACATGTAGGTCCAATAGCTTAATTAACTTCCTGCTTCTCGATTTTCAATCTTGCAACACTTTTTCCAGTTGGTTTTTCTTTATCCTTGTTGTATAGGACTGGTTAACGGATTACGTTTCTCAGAAAGACGCTCTACCGATGATATGTTATTTTATGTTTCTTGTATTGTGTTTTAATCTTATTTATTTCATTTAACTACGGTTCTTTTTGCCATATTGCCTCCTCTCGTGCATTATTCGCCCTAATGCTCTGTTCTTTATAATTTATTGACTACTTCCCCTCATCATAATGTTGGGTTCTGTGACTATGAAATTTGATGGCCTTTCCGTTTGCTAATTATGTGACACTACTGTAGGTACTGTTGATTCAGTTTTATTTTTAGTGGCTATCCTTCTTTTTTAACTTGTATAGAGTACAGGCTTGCTTTATTTTCTATGTACTATCACCTGAAGATGCTGCTTTAACGTAACAAAACCGGTCTTGTGAATAAATTATCAGTTAACAGCTGTTGGGGGGGGGGGGGGGGGGTTGGGTTGTTTGGGAAAGACCAGACAGCGAGGTCATCGGTCTCATCGGATTAGGGAAGGATGGGGAAGGAAGTCGGCCGTGCCCTTTCAAAGGAACCATCCCGGCATTTGCCTGGAGCGATTTGGGGAAATCACGGAAAACCTAAATCAGGATGGCCGGACGCGGGATTGAACCGTCGTCCTCCCGAATGCGAGTCCAGTGTGCTAGCCACTGCGCCACCTCGCTCGGTAGTTAACAGCTGTTAGTGGTTTTATTCAAGTTCAGTTTACCATCACTTTTCGTCGACTACTACCACAAATTTGTGATTATGGTTGTCGTATTACCAACATTTGATAATAAAAATGTCTCAACAGGCCTCTGAAGGTGCATCGGCGCCGACCGACCGCCGGTCATTCTCAGCTCATAGGCGTCACTGGATGTGGATATGAAGAGGCATATGATCAGCACACCACACTCCCAGCTGTTCACAGTTTACGTGAGCAGAGCGGTGATTCCTCAAATAGCTCCTCAATTGGCCTCATAAGGGCTGAGTGCAGCACACTTGCCAACAGCACCGGACGATCATCCATCCAAGTGCTAGCCAACCCGACGGCGCTTAACTTCGGTAATCTGGCGGGAACCGGTGTTACCACTGGGGCAACGCAGTTGGCCTTCTAACAATAACCTTTCGTAACAATAAGATTCATTTGTATGTTGAAAAATAACGATTTACAGTGCTATGAGGAATTAATACCTTTCAGCCTGGCTATATAATTAAGAGACATATTTCTAGATAGAGTGTGCTGACATTCAGTCGATTTATAGACACTTAGAGCAAAATTCATCTGCGCATAAGACTTACCTCTGACACTCTGAGTCATTACCTCGTACTTCACAAATATCAAGCCTACTGTGTCTACTTTAAAATAATCAGGACCGAAACCGTGGTACTAGCACCTATGATGTACAGACTGTAAATCTGTTTTTGCGATTAATATTTTACTTCCCCTAAGGAAGAAAAAATAAAAAAATATTGCTCCACAAATCATAGGATTTCCGTATTAAAGTTCCTGTTGTAATTAGAGAACCACTGCTTAGAATGACATCAAATTTGAAAAGCACACACACACACACACACACACACACACACACACACACACACACATACACACACACACAGACACTCACAAACACGTGCGCGAAAATTTTACCAAAAGACGGCTCTGTAAGTGTCTTAACGTAAATGCGGTAGGCAACAAGTGACAGATGAATCCTAATACAACAGTTGTGGTTTGAGTTGCTCATTACGCCATCCGTACTGTTCAGTATGTATGACTGCACAAGTTCGGCAGTCAGCAGTTGTGGCACTCCTAGGTAAGACCATCCACCACGGCAACATCGTACGACATCAGATGGGAAAAATCGAGGTCGAAAAACCACATAAAAAGCAAAATGTCATTGGCCTTTATCTGCCGTGAGACTGGAGCAAGACCTGTTGAATATGCTATCCACCGTTTTCTGCAACAAGTGAGAAACAATGTGTTCCACAACAAACTGAAGTGCCTCAGGGGTCACGTTCAGAATGCGTTGAGCAATGCGTCTCTTCAGCTGAGCTACGTTCGTAACTGGAGCTCTGAACACAACATCGTTCAGACAGCCAGAAGTCGGCCGAATTGAGATCAGGTGATCTGGACGGTGAGGCCGTAGGGAAATGATGGCTGATAATTCTTTCGTTTTCGAAATGCCTCTGCAGCAGCCGCTTCACGGGCTGTGCAGTGTGCGGAGGAACGCCATCTTGCATGAAAATGATCTTACCCACACACCCACGGTGTTAAAGGGTTGGAATGGCACACGCATGGCGTTTATCAGTGACGATACAGGTAATAGAACACACAGGACTCACATCCTCGAAAAAGTACGACCCTGCAACAAACGATGCCGAACGACACGGTGAAATTTGAAGAGTGAAGCAGTACCAGTTGATGTGCGTGCGGACTTTTCGGTGCCCATATTCAGCAATTCTGCGTGGAGATGGCAATGGGTTTCTTCTGTTCACAGAATGGTCCATGGTCATTCATAGGCCACCTCCACGCGAGCAAGAAATTCCAAACCGATCGTTTGTCTTGCTGGCAGGTCAATAGAAGGCAGCTTCTGAACATGGGTGATTTTGTAAGGACAGTAGTGCAGGATATTTTGTAGGATTTTATGCACTGTGCTCGCAGGCATGTCCATTGTTCGGGCAATTCCGTGTGCACTGAAAGTTTGCACAGCACCGCTCGAACCCTCCTGCAATGCTGTGACCACGTTTCGACACATGTCGGAAGAACTGCTTTTCTCCCACTGATTGCAATGCAATTAAAAAAAATCCCGTATTTTCGAATTTTGTAGTCATTTTCTCTAGACTCTTAGCAGACATTGGACCAATGCCTTTTTTCATAGTCTTGAGTGTCTGGAAATTCTGCAGGGCTACTGGCGCGTAGCCACCGTTCTTGTAAAATAGTTTTACCAGCAATGGGCGATCCTTCATAGAGACAGTTATGTTGGGCCTTCAGGACGTGTGCCGTGCGTCTGTTGGTGTGCATATTCTGACGTTTATAGCGACAGATATTGGTCAAATTTTCGTTAACATTTGTTGGTTCCATGTCGTTTCACCCTGCGTCAATAATATGCTTTTGAAATTTGACTTGACTCTGAGATATTGTACTGTTTCTACAGCGTTTTTGAACGGGAACTGTGATTAAGAGCAAAGTGTAACATTTTCGTCTATAAAAATATTTAAGAGTATGATAAATCGATAAATTCTGTGTTTCATAGCTCCAAATTCTATGTATTTTGAGTTACTTTCACTTTCGAGAACAAGGACACGATCTCACAATGCTGTCGCTGTCAAATTTCTTAAAAGCCGGCCGCGGTGGTCTAGCGGTTCTAGGCGCTCAGTCCGGAACCGCGCGACTGCTACGGTCGCAGGTTCGAATCCTGCCTCGGGCATGGATGTGTGTGGTGTCCTTAGGTTAGTTAGGTTTAAGTAGTTCTAAGTTCTAGGGGACTGATGACCACAGATGTTAAGTCCCATAGTGCTTAGAGCCATTTGAACCATTTTTTTCTTAAAAAGAGACTCGACCACAAGATAAAGTTCAGTAAAAAATTTAAAAAATAACGGTGGCTACCCATTTTTCATAAAAATAGAAAAATTAAAAAAATCGCGTCTTAGCTTTGTGATACTTGCCGAAAATAAATTCCCTTCTGCTTCTCTCTTCAAAGATTTAAATCTACAGTAGTTCATTCCAATATGATTCGCTTGCACAGAAATAATTACACTTTTGAACGGGACCAACCCGTATTAGCAATGTGATAACATTCAAAATCATTCAGGCAAACCTCACGCCATATCTCAAGCACGTGACGTTGGAGCCAGTGTTTGTCGGTGACAATTTTGTCCTGTGCGTGTGAATGCTAACTCCGTAGATATTCAAACCGTAGAATTGTGACTTGGAAGCCATATCAGCACTAGGAACAGAAGTATCTAAGTATCTCTGACCTCCATCCCAAAAACCTAGACGACATTTCAGTGGAGACACTCACCGGTGATGGTGATGGGATCGGACCACAAGATGACGCCGACGTCATAGTAGGCGGCATTGCCGTCCGGAGTGTAGAAGGCGTCGTTCTTGATGGCGTCGGTGGTGGCGAATGACTGGCTGTTGTCCCCAGACGTGGGCCGCGGCTCCAGGCCTCCGAGCAGAACGGTGAAGAACGAACCGCTGCAACAGGGCGTGAGCAGCGGCTCAGTCACGCTTTACCTCAGCACATCTCATGAGAAGGCCGACATACTGCATTAGGTATCTGAAATTGTTCACAGTGGAAGATCATAATACGGTATATCCTTTTAATCGTCCCACGAACTTCGAAATGACAGACATTGCGATAACTGACAGCGGAATAGAAAAATAAGATCAACTGCTTTGTAGTAGAAAGGCTTGTGCACCAGATGAGATACCTGTGAGATTCGACATGGTCTGGGGACAACAGCCAGTCATTCGCCACCACCGACGCCATCAAGAACGACGCCTTCTACACACAAAAGGACTTGTTCCCTTTCTAGCAGCAGTTTATCATAGATCGCTGGAGCAAAAAGGGGACCATAGGGACTGTAAAAAAGCGCACGTCACTCCCATTTCATAGAAGGCTCGTCTGCAGATGCACATACATGCACGATATATCCTTGGTGTCAGTCTGTCGCAGCATTGTGGGACGTGTTACATGTTCATGTATTACGACTGTTTTGGAGAAGGAAGACCCCTCCGTAAAAATCAGACAGTATTCTGCGAACAGAGATCTTGCGAAACTCAGTCCGCTGTGTTTCTCCGTGAGATGTACAGCGCTGGTGACATAGGCGCTCTGGTTGATGCCGTGTTCCTAGACTGCGGAAGGCGTTTGACACTGTGCTCCACTGACGTTTACTAAAAAACTAAGAGCTTAGCGAGTATAAAACCAGACTTGCGAGTGGATTCAAGACTTCCTTGCAGACAGAGCTCAACACGTCGCTCTTGACGGAACAAAATCGACTGATGCAAAGGCAATTTCCACAATACCCCAGGGAAGTGTGATAGGTCCGTTACTTTTACAGTGCACGTAAATGATCTAGTAGAAAGCGTGGAAGTTCTTTAAGATTGTCCACAGAAGATGCGGTTGTGTATAAGAGAGTAGCAACGTCAGAAGACCGTAACGATTTCCATAAGGATAAAATAAGGGAAATCAGAGCTCGTACGGAACGATATAGGTGTTCGTTCTTTCCTCACGCTACACGAAATTGGAATAATAGAGAACTTTTAATGTGGTTCGATGAACCCTCTGCCAGGCACTTAAATGTGATTTGCAGAGTATCCATCTAGATAGATGTAGGCTAGATACGAAGAGCTAATGGATGATATACGTTAATAAATGCAATATATTGCGCATATATGGGAAAAGAAATCCTCCGCTTTACAAGTACAGTATTGGTGACAAATTGCTGGAAACAGTATATGCCGTAAAATAGCTTGGAGTAACTATCCAGAACGACGCTTGGAAGAATAAACCGCATAAAACAGCAGGAAAAGCGATTACCAGATCAATTAAAGAAGAGGCTGTACAACGCTTGTTCGACTGAATTTTTTAGTGGCGTTCATCGATTTGGAACCCTTGCCGGTAGGATTGACAGAAGAGGTAACGATCCAACGAAGAGCGCTGCTCTTGCGTCACGGGATCGTCTGGTTCGTGCGAGAGCGTGACAGAGATGCTCAATAAATTCCACTGGCAGACGCTGCAAGAGAGGCGTTGTGCATCGCAGCGAGGTTTACTATTGTAATTACACGAGAGTACTTTCTGGGAAGAGCCGAACAACATGTTATTTCCTCACTCATTCTCGCGAGATGAGCACTCCCAAAAAAATTCTGGAAATACAAAGGATTACCGAGAGTCACAATTCGCACTCGTCGTTCACAAATGGAGCAGGGAAGGGGACATCAGTTTGCGGTACCACAAATGCCGTTCGTCACCTTCTGGTAGCTTGAGGGGGGTGTTGATGTAGATGTAGAATCAGACGCCATGTGGTATGGTTTCAGAAAGTCGATTCTCTCTCGAGCGAAAGCGAGAAAACTACCTTGATCAACCGGGTGACTCGACTGTAAGTTCATCACCAAGGTGAAGAAGACGCTATATTCCTTCGGTTATTAAAAATGCTTCTATCGATTTGATTCATAACTCTTGAATTAGTGTCAGGTGGACTTTAGCAGTCTCCTAGCGCAACGGCTGGGTCCACACGCTAGCCTGGAATCCAAAGTTTGCATTTACTGGCACAGATCCTTTCTTGAACCCAAAATGCAAGTATGGCAACGATTTATGTGCCCAAAAGTTAGTTTACAGTGTGGTGTGAAGAGCTTTACTAGTGTTCCTTTGGGAAGACATTCCAACTGCTGTTCGTCAAGAAACTCCTGATGCAGTCCCACGTCAGATAGGAGAACTGTCCGAATGGAGCCTCAACAACAGTGGAAAATCCGGCAAGGTGATGAGCCTCAAGTGCACATTTCTGTACAATGTTCAGTTAGTCGCATGTGATAGGTTTCGACACTAAGATTAACATCTAAGTTGTCTTGTAAGGACATTATATGTATAGTAAGCCTGAACGCTATTATAGTCAAAGACTTTTTATTAAGTGCTACAAGTTTATTTCGGCTCCACTGCCATAGTCAAGCTACCTGCAAACATATGGAGTTGTTAGTGCATATATCTACGTCTATTCGTAACCAATAACCAGTCTGTATATATCTGTTATAGTACTTATTATCATAACAGAGTTAACGCTGTCGCTGTCTCATACTTTGTACTTCTGCATATCATAGGTGTAGTACTGACAAAACTGTGGCTCTCTAGATAAGTTATGGTTCAACAGTGGAATTTATTAAAAAAAATTGGTTCAAATGGCTCTGAGCACTATGCTGTGGTCATCAGTCCCCTAGAACTTGGAACTACTTAAACCTAACTAACCTAAGGACATCACACACATCCATGTCCGAGGCAGGATTCGAACCTGCGACCGTAGCGGTCACGCGGTTCCAGACTGAAGCGCCTAGAACCCCACGGCCACACCGGCCGGCGTGGAATTTATTGCTGAGCAGTATATACTGAGACCAATTTAATATTTTCCCTCAAATCACGACCCTTTCTGATGCGAAAAATTGTTGCCACGGACAGCTGGAGTGACTCTAGCGCTCCAATGGTGAGAAAGCAGTCACAAGCGTGTTAGTTTTTAAGTTTTTATACTTATTTAACAGAACAGTTGTTATACTTTAGCGTTCCATGCATTAATAAGTTACCAAGAGACATGAATTATCGTGAGGTACATGTAAAAACAGTAGAATCACATTGATTCAAATACATAAGCTACAACTCCTTCACTATGAAGTACTTTCGAATGTATCTACAGGGTGAAATTTACTGAACTATATGAAAGAAACGTAAATTAGTTAGAAACTATTGTGTGCACACACTTTATTCGACACGTATATTTAAATACAGATATTCGTATGTAGGTTATGACATGTTGGAATACGTGCCAAAACTGACGATGATGTGCTGCAGACGAATCGCGAAATTCTGCATGACCCGCTGACGTGTCGGAACATCGGAGCTGTAGATGACCTCCTGAATGGCTATTTTCAGCTGAGCAATGATGTTCGTGTTATTTCTGTACATATTGCCTTGAATATAGCCCCCAAAAAAGGAATGGCATGTCTTCATATCCGGGAATATGGCGGCCAATCGAGGCCCATGTCAGTGGACTCTGGGTATCCCAGACCCAGAACAAGTTGCCCCAAAGTTCCCCTCACACTTTCTTGCTTGGATGGGGTCGAGCTCTTTCTTGCATGAACCACATCTTGTCGAAATCAGGGTCAGTTTGGGTAATGGGGGTGAAATCACCTTCAAAACCTTCACTTACCGTTGGGTAGTCACGGTACCATCAAGGAATATCGCACCGATTATTCAGTGAATGGACATTGCACACTACACAGTCACCCGTTGAGGGTAAAGAGATCGTCCATCGCGAAATGCGGATTCTCAGTCCCCCAAATGCGCTAATTTTGCTAGTTGATGAAGCCGTTCATATGAGAGTGGGTTTTGTCTTTAAATCTCTAATCTAAACCACATTCATATCAAATTCCCGTTCGTCAATTCTGTGGACAATAATGTTGGTGGAACACAAATGCTGTCCCATGGCCCTGGTATATTTCTTTGGAGAAAATACTACTAGTGAGTCGGAACAACGGTTACAGTCGACTTCGACTCGCACACTTGTAGCTTAATCACAATCATCCAGCAATGGCTGCGAGAAAGAACATGCTAGGGTGTGCTGTGAAGATGTGCAGTTTTATTTCCCTTTTCGCAGTAAGTTTTAACAGAAAACAGGAAAGCTGTGTTATGGCTAACTTTATAGTCCTTCCTATTCGTAAATCAAAACAATGCGAAGTATCCAGTATATTTTGGACAAATTGCAGCATCGCTCGTAAATACCGAAATCCTTTATTTTGCAGATCGAGTTCTGTCACTGTAATCATCTGTAAAATAAAGGATTTCAGTATTTACGACCGGTCCTGCTATTTATCCAAAATATATTGACAACAATACGGGATTGGTGGACACGGTTCTCAGTGGAGTTAGACATCAATGCGAAATATTGTCATTAAAGATACTATCCTCACAGATCCAATAGCTGGTCTCTCTCATACCCAGTGCGTACGCCATGTATACCGATTTACCCATTCATTTCGACTTCTATTCTTAATGAAGGTTCCGTTTGTAATAAGAATACTTAAGGTAAGAGGAGATGAGCAAAAAATGAGGGAAGAAGTAGATATAAAGGAGGGATAGGAGGATGTGGACGGAGAGATGAGGGAGGAGGAGATGGATAGAGAGAGCGAGGAATAAAAGATGTACAGGGAGCAGGGGAAAGATGATGGACAGCTATAGGGGGAGAAGGAAGAGATGGTCAAAGGAAGTGAGAAGAGGAGAGAGAGAGAGAGAGAGAGAGAGAGAGAGAGAGAGAGCGAGAGGGGGAGAAGGAGACGTGTATACAATTCCCATACATGTTTAGGAATTGCAAGGACTGTCGAGTCAGCTAGTTATAAATATTTCCCGGGTCAGTTTCAGTTTGCCCCTTCTTCAGATTATCAGTAGCAAAAGTCACTGGGCCATCTGGCTCGGTATGTGGTTTGAAAAGGCTAATGTTATCCAAATATTTGTCGATCTACAATGAAGGTTGTTTAACAAGTAAGATTTCTTTATGTTGTTGATGATTAAGTGCGTCAGGGATTGGTATTATTTATTCCGTGCTTTGGTGATTACATTACTGTCTTTTACATACCGAACGCGCTAGTATTACTACAAAATGTGCATACTTACGCGTCGACGCAGTGTGCAGCGGTGAGGACGGCGGTGGTCGAGATGAGGGAGCCCCCGCAGAAACCGGAGCCATCGATCATGAGGCCCGCTTGGAACGGGAACTGGCCCTGCACGGCCTGCGAACCTTGCACCACGCGGTCTTCTGCGGATGCTGCGGAAAACAAGCGATCTCATATAGGAACTGGGAAAGAGGAATTCTTTGTCCAAGTGGTCACGACCGAATTCTCTTGGGCCGCGGAAGGGGGGGAGGGGGATGCCGGGGGTTACGGAGACCGGAAGAAGCGAACACTGCTCACTGTCGCCGCCTGAGTGGCACAACAAAGGGTGTGGATTGGTGTTGGGGAGGGGGGGGGCAAAGGGGGGGGGGGGTGAGATTTACTTTCCTCGTGCATTTGTGGCAGTATAAGTGTGTTTACAGTTCCGTATCGCGCTGCTATGACAATAAGAACTGTCACAGGAACTGCTTCGTCGCTGATTGCGAGATATATTAATTAAAAACGCAGCACAAAATTGCGCCAAAATCACTTCGTAATGGGTATTGCACAAACAGAAACGCCGTTTTTCAGATTGTTAATGTTGGCAGCGGTCGGACGCAACATACTCGCGGACCGAAGTCGACCCACTCCTACCGATCCAGTAGCAGTAGTTCAGAACGTCATAAACGAATAATGGAAGTATCTCACTGGTGTGATAAGAGAGAGGGGTTGGCAACAGCGGTAGTCGCGAGTTCACGTCTCTGTCCGCTAAGAAATCTTAATTTGTCAGGAAATTGTCAGCTAGTTATCTGTTAGTGGTCACCTTGTAACACTTATATCGATTAGTAGCAGGTTTATATCAGGTAACTATGTATCTACGATAATGGAGTTGTGTTCTTTGTTAGTTGAAGTCCTTGATTTGTGACAGGAAACTAGAGTTTTATAATGTATATATGGAAAAAGAAGTGTTTGGAACCATGACTTCCATCCTGATCATGAACCTATGCAGGGTCCTCCTGTTTCAAATGAACTAGTGATTTACTTATGTTGGTCAAATGTGCAAAGATTAGAAAAAGTTGAAGTTAAAACCAGAAAAGCAAAGTTGTTTAGAAATTTCCTAAACTGCTCTTAGTTTAGTGAAAATATCGTTTTGCAAAAATACAGTCCCAGATTGTGTATAAGTTACTGTCTAAAATAGCTGCTTCACAGGTGATGAAAGGGGCAAATAAGTTAAACTCATTTGAAACTTAATTTACTCTCGAGTACTATCATGGATGATTTGTTTTTTGAGTTGATTAAGTTCAATGTTGAATAATTTGCCTTGAAAAGTAAAATATAAACTATCTCAAGTGAAGTTAATAAGTGAATTTGTTTTAATTAGTCTTTTCAACTGAAATACTCATAGAGCTTAACTTGTGATATTATACCTGTTTATGGGTCCCCACCATGTTATCTTCATATTAGAAAGATAATTGGAATATCATTCCTACTAAGAAAATCAGATAGATATCTATTAATGGGGGGACAAACAGTGTAATTGTGATATTATTTAACTTTTTTTGTTAGTGGTTGTCACATGTTAGTTAAGTCAGAACCATCCCCCCCCCCTCCCCCCATGTCCAAAATTTAGTTCTGCACTTCTTGCAGTAACATTTCAGTACTGCTTCATGTAATAATTTCCAGTGTAACTGTTATTAGTATAACTTTGGTACATTTTTGCTTTCCATGATTTCCAGTTTGTGCATTATTGGTAACTGCTGCTACGCACAACTCGGAGTGGCCTGAGTCAGTTTGTATCCTGTGTGATATTCAAAGGAAAATATTAATGAAAGTAACTTCCACAACTAATATTCAATTTTCTTAAACATATATTTCCGAATTATTGGGCCTAATTTGGCGGTCGATCGTCCATTTTTTCATTCTTACATGAATTTTACTACTTTCGTTAACCCCAAAGTTAAAGTCTGTTTAGTTTTCTGTTGATTGCAATATACTCAGTATTACAGTCCGATACCTTTATCCATTAGATACACATGCAGTTAAAATTCCCAAATCCTCTCAGCGGGTAACATTAGCTTGTGTCACGACAGGTTAGTGTTACACGTGGCTTTTCCCGTGACAGGACTTAATGTTCGGTAGATAGGGAAGAGTGGCGTATAACGTATAACGAACTAGTGTTATAACATGGATGTCAACGAGTTAGTGAACGAGATCAAATTGATTTCATGCTTTAACAGTAAGATTGATTACTTTGGGGAGTGACAGCTCTTAGGCGGGTATGTGTAAGAAATTTGCACCATTCGTCTTTCCACTATAAAAGAAGGTTACACAAATATTACTTCAAATGTTGGTGAAAGCAGCTGAAGTTGATAAGACTTCACGAGAATTCGCGAAATTCCCCTGCGGACTCTGCAGTTGAGTCAACTTCAGTCATCATTTCTGAAGATCCCCTGAATAGAGAAAGGTAGAGTTGGCTTTCTTCAATTCTCCTTCTTCGTCCTCACCTTTTAGAATGCAGAGCAGCTAGTTCATGTCAACCCGTACTGAAATTTTGATTGAAAGTAGTCACGGTCACACTGAGACTGCCTGTTATAGCGTTTTACCTCTTGCAACCAAATGGTCACCTCTATACGATCTTATATGGAATGATCTAAAATTTCCCTCACAAAATTATAAGACCTGTAAAGGCGACCAAGTGGACAATATTCTGAATTAGAATCCATGTCCAGAAACGTATCGTTTCCACGCTACAGCTATTTGAAAACATGTTTGATGCAACAAGTTAGTCGTGGTGGGAGTGTTTACGTCGGATCGACTAATATCATTTGACGTCTGTTGTATCTTTCTGCCCTGGTTCGAGCCTCATTCATGTGTCTGTGACTGTTACAGCGACTGGCTGAGTACACGTTTGCAGAATACCAAGAGTATCTGTCAATGAGTTCTTTGGCTGTCAATGAATAGAACTGTAGAACATGTTATATACTCGGTCATGCCTAATAAATTAATTGTGAAAATGGTCGCGTTACCAACATGTTATCAAATGGCTGTAGTACGGAGACGGTACGTACCGAGACATTAGTTCCAGTTCACCATATTATCTATTCATTCCCCTCCAAAAATCCTAGGAGTTTGTAACGGCAGTTTTGGAGAATGCTGTTTATGTTAATAGCAGATCGTACGTGCCGTCAAAATGCCAAAACAAGTCCAAATGCAGCTTCGACTGTCATCCTTTTATTAATAACACAGTGATGGTTCGCGTTCACTCGACTTGTACTCATCATAAGTAAAGAATAATTGTCATTATTCGACGACGAAGACACATACTGAACAACTGCCTCGTTCTTCTCTGGGATATTGTCCTTAACAAAATGAGATTGTGTTACGTGTTAATCGACACGAACACTTTTCATACGAGGTTTTAAAGTCTCCTCACGTACATCGTAATGAATGGAAACAAAGTGAAACGAATTCACATTGTTCGATTTTTGAACTTGGTTGGTTCAAATGGCTCTAAGCATTATGGGACTTAACATCTGAGGTCATCAGGCCCCTAGACTTAGAACTACTTAAACCTAACTAACATAAGGACATCACACACATCCATGCCCGAGGGAAGATTCGAACCACCGCGGTTCCCATTCTAAAAGGATATTTTTGGCCCAGAAACGGGTGGTTCGGGCAAGAACCTCTTGTCGACTCCTGTTCACAAGTCTGGGTATTTTGACACTGGCCTCTCAACATATATGTTCCTTGCCCGTCATTTAATATTAACAATATTAGCTTATTCCCAAGAATAAGCAGCTTTCACACGGTTAATACTCGGCAGAAATGAAACCTGCATTTGAATCGGACTTCCTTATCTCTTGTGCAAAAAGGTGTGCAGTATACTGCTGCATCCATTTTCAATAAGCTACCACTCGAATTCAGAAATCTTTGCGGTAATCCACGAGCTTTCAAATCGAAACTGAAGAGTTTCCTCATAGGTCACTCCTTCTATTCTGTCGAGGAGTTCCTTGAAAAATTGAGCTGATTCTTATCGTATTGTTGATTGTATTTACTTAAACTTATGGACTGACGATTTTCGGGTTCATAAATATTTAATTTTATTTGTTATTACTTTTATGTTGTAATTTCATGTACTGACACATTCTATGACCTAGGAGATTTGCTCCTCAAATTGGTCCTACGGAACTTGACGTGTAAATAAATAAATAAAAGAAGAACTCACCAGTACAAAAGGACTCGGGGAGTATTTTGTTGTCTGTAGAGAAGAAATAACAGCGTAAAGAGTCGGTCGCGAGAGTTCACTGATTTCGAAAGTCAACTAGTTATTGGATGTCACCTGAGTAACAAGATCATCAGGGACATTTCAACACTTCGGAAGCTTCGGAACTAGACAATTGATGATGTGATTGTGAAGAGGCGATGTTAAGGAAAAACGACAACTGAACAAAGACCAGGCAGACTTCATGTACTGACAGGGACCGTCAAGCTTTGCGGATGGTGGTTGTAACAAATCAACAGTTTTCAACAGAAGAAATCACTCGTGAGTGTGAAAGTGGTATCAGCATTCCCTAGCTCAATGAATTGGGTAGGAAGTTAAAAACAATAAAGTGCAGTGGTTGAGGAGCTCCTCATCAGCCACACGTTTCTGTAATCAATGCTAAGTGGCGCCTGAGATGGTACAAACATCGACGCCATTGGGCAGTGGATGACTGGAAACGAGTGGTCTGGAGTGACGACTCACGTTATGCCCTGTGGCAGTCTGATGCAGGGTTTCGGTTTGCGAATGCCTGCAGAACTTTACCTGACATCACCTGTGGTGCCAACAGTCAAATACGGAAGAGATGGTGTTCCGGTATGGGCATCTCTTTTTCAATTATGGCGTGTTCCTCACACTGTGCTTAAGAAAAAAGTTGTGAAAAGATATGAACACATTTCACAGCATTGTGTTCTTTGTACCGTAGAGGAACAGTTCGGAGACTTTATTGTTTACATGAGCGACACAATGGAGCCTAGTATAAAGCAACATCTGTGAGGCAATGGCCTGGAATGATCTAGCCTGTCCCAAGTCCGGACATTTGGGTGAGATAGAACGTCGACGCCAGAGCCCGACATCACTACCTTCTCTAGTTTAAAAATGGGCTGCCATTCGTCTACAGACAGACGTCTCACTGTTATACTTGCTATAACAATACAAAGGTTTTCACAGTTCCTTTTAGTTATTCTGACGATCGCATTTTCGTCGAGACGGTCTTATGTGTATGTGGCTGACGTAGAGCTTTGGCAGCCTGCACAGTGAACTTCATCTGACTGTGTCACCTAATCTGATGATTTCTAACAACGACGAAACGCATTGTTGTTAAATAAAAATGACTTCGCAACCAAGATTATTTTATTTTTAATATAGGAATTGATAGTGGTTCACATGGTTCAAAAGGCTCTAAGCAATGTGGGACTTAACATTGGAGGTCATCAGTCCCCTAGACTTAGAACTACTTAAACCTACCTAACCTAAGGATGTCACACACATCCATGCCCGATGCAGAAATCGAACCTGCGACCGTAGCAGCAGCGCTGTTACAGACTGAAGCGAGTAGAACCGCTCAGCCATAGCGGCCGGCGAATTGATAGTGTGTTGAAAGGAATGTTATTAAATGAAAATTAGTGAAACTAAAACGAAGGTACTTGAATTAAATTAGGTGATGCTGGGAGACTTAAGTTTGGAAATGAGACTCTAAAAGGGCCAGATGATCTTTCTTATTTTGGTAGCAAAATAAGTGATGACGACCCAGGTGGAGGGAATATATAATGCAGATTGCAATTACAAGAAAAGCGTTTCTGAAAGTGGGAAATTTCTTAGCATCGAACTTGGATTTAAATGTTAAGAAGTGTTTTCTGAAGGTATTAAAATGGAGTTTAGTGTTGTACATAAGTGTATTGCGGACACTCAACAGGTCAGACATTACGAGAGTTGAAGCTTTTGAGATGTGGTGCTACAGCAGCACGCTGAAGATTTGATGGGCAGATCAGTCAACTAATGAGGAGGTACTGAATCATATTGGGAAGAAAAGCGATTTGTACTACAACTTGACAAAAAGAGGCGATCCGTTCATAGGATCAGTCTGTGGTATCAAGAATTAGTCAGTTTGGTGACGTAACTGGTGTCGGGTAAAAATTGGAAACCAAGGTTTGACTACATTGAGCAGGTTCAAGTAGATGTAGGCTGCAGCAGTTATGCAAGGACGAAGGGTTTTGCACAGGATGGACTAGTGTGGAGAGCAGCAGCAAACCAATCTTCGGACTGAATTGATTGCAACAGGTTCCGCATGTTGTGAAAAGTCCGTACTTGGAACCAAAGATGTAACTACTCGCGTAGATTTTATCGTTCTCTCACGCACTCACTGTGTCACTTACCAGGGATCCTCTTGGCTGCAGGGGGAGAAGGCGGCGCACGCGGCAGCTTCCTGAGGTGCGACTGGGAGTGCAGCCTGCCGGGCCGCCGCGGGTCCGCTGCCTGGAAGACAAGTCAGTGGTCAGCACAGGACATACGTAACCAGGCAGGGGACCGTCTTGAACCTAGTCGTGACTTAACTATTGTACGTCCACCGATACCAGAAATCTACACACCGGTGTGTCAGACCCACCATACTTGCTCCGGACACTGCGAGAGGGCTGTGCAAGCGATGATCACACGCACGGCACAGCGGACACACCAGGAACCGCGGTGTTGGCCGTCGAATGGCGCTAGCTGCGCAGCATTTGTGCACCGCCGCCGTCAGTGTCAGCCAGTTTGCCGTGGCGTACGGAGCTCCATCGCAGTCTTTAACACTGGTAGCATGCCGCGACAGCGTGGACGTGAACCGTATGTGCAGTTGACGGACTTTGAGCGAGGGCGTATAGTGGGCATGCGGGAGGCCGGGTGGACGTACCGCCGAATTGCTCAACACGTGGGGCGTGAGGTCTCCACAGTACATCGATGTTGTCGCCAGTGGTCGGCGGAAGGTGCACGTGCCCGTCGACCTGGGACCGGACCGCAGCGACGCACGGATGCACGCCAAGACCGTAGGATCCTACGCAGTGCCGTAGGGGACCGCACCGCCACTTCCCAGCAAATTAGGGACACTGTTGCTCCTGGGGTATCGGCGAGGACCATTCGCAACCGTCTCCATGAAGCTGGGCTACGGTCCCGCACACCGTTAGGCCGTCTTCCGCTCACGCCCCAATATCGTGCAGCCCGCCTCCAGTGTTGTCGCGACAGGCGTGAATGGAGGGACGAATGGAGACGTGTCGTCCTCAGCGATGAGAGTCGCTTCTGCCTTGGTGCCAATGATGGTCGTATGCGTGTTTGGCGCCGTGCAGGTGAGCGCCACAATCAGGACAGCATACGACCGAGGCACACGGGGCCAACACCCGGCATCATGGTGTGGGGAGCGATCTCCTACACTGGCCGTACACCACTGGTGATCGTCGAGGGGACACTGAATAGTGCACGGTACATCCAAACCGTCATCGAACCCATCGTTCTACCATTCCTAGACCGGCAAGGGAACTTGCTGTTCCAATAGGACAATGCACGTCCGCATGTATCCCGTGCCACCCAACGTGCTCTAGAAGGTGTAAGTCAACTACCCTGGCCAGCAAGATCTCCGGATCAGTCCCCCATTGAGCACGTTTGGGACTGGATGAAGCGTCGTCTCACGCGGTCTGCACGTCCAGCACGAACGCTGGTCCAACTGAGGCGCCAGGTGGAAATGGCATGGCAAGCCGTTCCACAGGACTACATCCAGCATCTCTACGATCGTCTCCATGGGAGAATAGCAGCCTGCATTGCTGCGAAAGGTGGATATACACTGTACTAGTGCCGACATTGTGCATGCTCTGTTGCCTGTGTCTATGTGCCTGTGGTTCTGTCAGTGTGATCATGTGATGTATCTGACCCCATGAATGTGTCAATAAAGTTTCCCCTTCCTGGGACAATGAATTCACGGTGTTCTTTTTTCAATTTCCAGGAGTGTATTTACCAGGGGCTTCCAGGAGATAGTCAGCAGATTTTTTTTAGTATTGTTAGAGGCAACATCGATGTTTCTTTTTTTGCTGTATGTGTTACTTATGGTGTGTTCGTTAGTGCAGAGGTCAAGTGGTGTTCCACGAAAGGTTAGTAGCGTTGTATCCAGAGCGCTGGAGCGATACATTGGAGGATGGATAAACCGTGCAGGTGTCAATAAGGCTGGTGCAAGTAAACATAATCAACAGTTGAACCTTGTACATCTTACCTGCTACGATCAGCGGTGGGCGTTTAATGTTAACTCTTATACTCACTTCTCCTACGATGATACCAACCAATGCTCTATGAATTATGGCACTAGTGATCTATTGCGTCCTATGTTTCCTGATCAGCACCATCGCCAAGCTATTGATGTGATTGCAAATGGACCACGACTAGTCAATCAAAATTTCACTGGTTTGTGAGCCCATTGTTAGCGTTCCTGCGTCGATGCAAATTAATTGTTGTTATCTAACAGTAGCATGTAAAGCGTCTAGCTACACGATGGTCCACTTATCTGCTGTTACAGTGGCAAGTGAAACTCAAAATACTCTACAGCTGAGTAATGCTTGGATACACGCTTTTCTACACTATGATGTAATGCCTTAATTATCGCGGAGCCGTCTGTACGAAACAGTACAACATCACTTCAAACTCTGTGCAAAGCAAATGGTTCAAATGGCTCTGAGCACTATGGGACTTAACTGCTGAGGTCATCAGTCCCCTAGAACTTAGAACTACTTAAACCTAACTAACATAAGGACATCACACACATCCATGCCCGAAGCAGGATTCGAATCTGCGAGCGTAGCGGTCGCGCGGTTCCAGACTGTAGCGCCTAGAGCCGCTCGGCCACCCCGGCCGGCTGTGAAAAGCAAAAACGAATAAAAATAGCAGTATAGTATACGTAACTTGCAAAAAGAAAGTTAGGAAACGACACTTCTAGACACGAGACTGCATACACAAACGATGTCGCTAACGCTCATTTTTGTGTGTGGTGTTAGACTCGGAAGTCCAATTTCAGATAATCAAAGAATTTTCAGAGGTATTATTTGCCCCGAAACGGGAAAAAGAGATGGTGGCGTACGAGTTACTGATAAACATATTTTCACCAGTGTTCTGCATTGTATTCCAAATCTCGCAGCAGTGTGTCATGGTCTTAATAGAGAATAAAAACATTAAAGAGAAACTACTGGTAAGGCAGAGGAAATACTCGATATAAACTCGCACACATAAACGCCACACTGTGCAGACAATCAATTACAGACGTCAGAGCGAACCACAGCGCTCTGTATGAATGGGTGGTGAGCTTCGCGGCAAGTGATGCGCACATGGACTTGCTCTAAAGACCAGCAGGACAGCAATGAGGCATGGACAAAGAAGTCTCCTCCTGAGGCCGTCGGGGGCAAACCGCACCATGTCAGCAGAGGCGGTATGTGCGGTGTTGGGTGTCTTCCCAATCGACATAAAGATCAGACATGGGAGCGCATGCTACTGGTTAAAGGAAGTCGTGAAAAAATCAAGGAAATAAAAGCGGAAGGCATCGAACATTTGATGGCTGGTTGTCTGGCAACAGGAGACAATGGACGTGATGTGCACAACTTTTTCCCGAACGTCGGGGAACGGTTACGGGTGAATCATGCCAGCTATGTCAATCCCGGCCATGACATGGTTCATTTCCTGACTGGCCATGGCCCATATCCAGCGTACCTAAAGCGCTTCTCACTTTCTGGGACCGCAACTGCCAGTGCGGCGAACATTGTACTGTGAGCAGTACACTACAACTCACACTCAGCGGCTCACAGAAATGGGGACAACTAAATGAACTAGTAGACCATATTTATAAGAGAGAACACACCATCTATAAGAAAATGAGACTTTACAGGCATCGTAGCAGACGTCAAAGAGACGACTGGGTTGTTTCGGGTGATGACTCCCGTACTACGGACTCCTCCAACATCGACATAGACGACATAACACGTGAAGAAGAACTTATAGCCACCCAAAATATTGGAATGTTAAATATAGATCAAACCAGAGAGACATATAGGACGAAGAAAAAATGCTGCACGTAGGGATCGGCATGCGATTCCTCATCCAGGTAAGACAAAAGTTTATATATCAAAATCAGATCGGGCACATTTTGAAAACAGATGTATGAAAACGAGGAGCTGGCAACGGTTACATGGTGCGGCGCATTCTATTGTACAGCGGAACGTGTACCACTCCGCATTTACTGTACCAGCCGTCGTAGCTCACTGACTAGACTTGTGGGACATCAAACCCAAATGACGTTATGCAAATCTACTAAATAGGCAGCAAAATAACACATGACGGACGGAGCACGGAGGTCATACAGAACAAACTAGCACTCGCTAAAAGGGCATTCATGGCAAAGAGAAGTTTGCTACTATCAAGCATAGGCTTTAGTTAGAGAAAGAAATCTCTGAGAACGTACGTTTGGAGCACAGCATTGTATGGTAGTGAAACATGGACTGTGGGAAAATCAGAACAGAGGAGAATCGAAGCGTTCGGTAGGAGATAATGTTGAAGAATGTTGAAAATCAGGTGGACTGAAAAGGAACGACGAGGTTCTCCACGGAATCAACGAGGAAAGGAATCTATGGAAACCAATGACAAGAAGAAGAGACAGGATGATGGGACATGTGTTAAGACATCAGGGGATAACATTCATGGTACTAGTGGGAGCTGTAGAAGTTAAAAACTGTAGAGGAGGACAGAGACTGCAATACATCCAGCAAAAAATTGAGGACGCATGTTGCAAGTGCTACTCCGAGGTGAAGAGGTTGACACAGGAGAGGAATTCGTGGCGGACTGCATCAGACCAGTCAGATTAATGACTCAAGAAAAAAAATAGTGAATGCCCAAAAGCACTCATTCCACAATTCCACCCTGCAGGTTGATGGCAAAGAATGCCCAAAAACCACGTTTACGGGTAACATGTGGGTTGTGTTCCGATTAATAATGGATATTGTGGAGGTTGAAAACGTCTTCACGAGTGAAGCTGTATTCGTCAGTTCGTATGACGTTATTTACAAAATGTTGATTATCTTCCACTTGGTGAAAAAGCCATTCACAAAACTGTATTCGTCGAATGCGGTCTTTCGGCCGCTGGTGTCGATATATCGTGTAGTGATATGGATGCATCATTTCATCGTGCAACACATCAATAACCAGTCTTTGAGACATCTGGAGCTGTCTTGCAACATCACAGGTACTTCGCCGAGGTGCTTGGTGAACGGTTTCAACAACCACGTCTTCAGTCTTCGGAGTACATCTAGTCTTTGAACGACCCCCGTTCATTACCTGCGGACGAAATTACCGGTTTCCCGAAGGCGTAGCTCCAGGCGACTTTTTCGGAACTGCGCCTTCGGTAGTATTGTGCAGCGTAGGTGTGAGCAGCAACAGCAGCAGCATCAGTTTCTTTATCGGATGCGCCTGACACCAAAAGCCTATCGATGTATTCTTCATCTGTGTACTCAATAAGGAATCTGACCCACATGAACGTGACAGGACCAGTTACGGCTGTGCACTGCGCAGTTATAAACACATACGATAGGCTACTGTCATGCGGGAAAATTATGTACTGCTTATAAACGACGAGAACTGGGGAACAGACGTCTAAAAAGTAAAAAAGGAACTTGACAAGTGTTTGAATCATAGCTAGGACCCAGCGAAGTACTATCCCGCAAGTGGCGAAGTGTATGTCAATGTAAGGTGGTCGTTTTGGACATCTTCTCTAAAGATAAAATTGCTCGTACATGTATGTACTGGAACTGTGAATATAAGCCTGGACGTCAGACATACTGAGTGGAATTATTGTGTGTAGCATAATGTGCAATCCAGTGTAATCTGCCTATTGTCTCTTGTGCCTCACTGGGTACTGACGATGTTACTGTATCCACTATTTATTTTCTATTGGCTTTATTTGTGTCATAGACGAAACAAAATGAATCGTTTGCGTGAGTAAGAAGTTCATGTTATGTCTTAATGTTTAAATAAAGATAATAGTAACGGAAAGATGTACACAAGACATTGTGGAAGTATAAATTAGATACTGTTTTACGCTTTTACCGAAAAATGTTTGTTGCGAACGGAACTCGCACAGCGACGAGTCTGAATATTCACTCCGCACAGCAATATCTGGTGTCACTGAGCTAACGGGACAGCTCCGGTAGAGAGCCGGGTTCATGCTGCCTGTTGTTGGTCATGCCTCAAGCAGTTACAGCATTTCCAGAGCCTCATTTTTTAAATCGTATTTCTGTTAAAACTATTGGTGACACTAGGTTCTGCTACACACACTTTTGCTTTGAATCGGGCTGAGAAATCGCATGCCCACCGACAAGTGTGACATTTCTCTGTACCCTGCATGTTATCACATAATCGTAACCGGTTGTTGTACCAGGCGCCACCTTAAATCTGTTATTATAATAACGCAGTTTTTTTACACATAGTGCAAATTAGGATAAGAGTAAACACACAATAAAACACTTGAAGAGACACAATACATGCATAAACAACACATATCAATAGTAACCCTTTATCACATAGTGTAAAGACACGTTGTAGAATGGGTAACGTAGTGTGGCTGAAAAACTTCTAAAACACTAACCTATGATTAAGCAGACAATCATATCAACATCCTTTAGTTAGTAGTCTCATTCCGAGACCTCATTCTGGGGCAGCGCAGGTGAAAGGAGCTCTACTACACAGATTCTATCCCCTTTTATTGATCTTCTTAAATCAAAAATGTTTTCTTTTATAATTTTCTGTTTCCAACACATTGTGCAGTAGTTTTGTGAGTATGATGCCATTTCCATATACACAAAGAACTAGGACAAAAGATCTGCACAAGCCCTCCCCCCCACTCCCCCTCCATCCACCACCCACGAGGAGCCATGGCCTGAACTGCGTAGCATGAGTGCTGCACAGTGGAAACCACTGGTCCTAGCTAAGCTTACTGAGTGGACCACTACAGGCCATACAAAACTTATCAGACGCTGGGCGATCGTAGCATGGAAAACAAAGTGTCTCTTCACATGAAGTCATATGAAATTCGTGATGCTGATCTATTCTTTGGTTGAGAACGTTAAACTCGACGGTATCCTTGGTATGCCATTGGGTTTCATCCTACCGCTTCTTGCATCATTATGCAGCACTACATGCACATCTATTAGTGACCTATATTGAAGAGATACCACACAACCCTGTTACAGCCTTTGGAAAGGGGCCGTTGTTCGTACAGGATGGAAGCCTTTCGAGGCGTCCCAACTAAGAATACCGTATGGCCATTTCTTTCTTTCCACATATGATTACAATTTTGGTGGACCGAATGTTGGAGAAAAATAAATACATCTACATTGTATTTGGTAAGAAACTGCAGCAGTAATGTCTACAGCGTAACAATCTTAGTAGTGCATATTTTATATGGTTTTAAATTAACGCCATTTGGAAAATAGTTACAAACTGATTCTGATTTTACGAATCTACTACAAGTCATTGTATTCGAATTATTGGTGCTTATGCGAAAGGTAAACCACAGTTTTGAAATCATTGCCTCCTGGGGATATCAGTATCTGAACTCTAAGATAATACTATTTAATTCAAATCATTTGCAGTACAATAATCCTACCCATAAAATAATCTCCACTTTCTAATTCCTTCTTCTTACAACTTTCGTAAGACTTATATTAAAAAATTTTACTTGACACTCACCAGCGCAGAAGCCAGTAACAGAATAACCACTAAAGCGCACTTCATGTTGGTCACCAGTGCCAAAGACGTGATGTGTAGCTGTTTTATACACTCAGAGCTTCGGGCACCATATGTTCCACGACCTTGGTAATTTCCACTGCCGTGCTCGATAAAAGAAATCTGATAGATATATACAAGCTCGTCACTCAGATAATGAAAACAATTGATCTCAAGTGTCTGTAGTCGGATGAGGTGATTTCAGATAGCCGTAATTAATTCGTGTGGTCACAAATTGAAATTAATGTACACTAACCCATGTAGCGCCATGGACCTAAACGATAACGGAGGCTACGGTTCATGCAGTGCCGTGGTGAGGTCAGCGAAACACATCAAATTAGCAAATTATTTATAGAGATATAATAGATTTTTGTGAGAAACATCAATGAAAGAAACCGGAATAAATGGAACATGGGTACGGAAGGGCTAAGAAGACGTCGTTGTAAGATTTTTTCCTGTTCATCTCTACCGCCGTGATCTCTCAAAATTAATTTGCTTACCTGATAAGGCATCGGCAAGGTGGTTCTTCCAGTCGGGTCATTGAAAAATAATTCATAAAATGTGAGGCATTTTTAGTCACAGAAGCACAATAACCATTCAGAAATATAGCGGTATCACGAAAAGTATTTCTCCTTCTCCTTCTTCTTCTTCTTCTTCTTCTCCTTCTCCTTCTTTATCTTCGACAGTCTATCTCTGTCCCCTGCTGGATATAGTCCTCCTCAACATGTTTCTATTGTTTTCCTAACTTGTGGTTGTCGGTAGTTTCCAGGAATGATTCTTGCCAAATGTTTGTGTGATTAATGTCAGTGTAATGCATAAATTGAACACCATTATGAAGAACAATAAGATGAGCAATATGTGCCGGAAGATGGAATGGGATTCACCATCTTGGAAGCAGAAGTAGAAAAGGCACTGAAGGAGATGAAGAATAGGAAGGCATGTGGAATTCATGATTTGCCAACAGAACTGTTGAAGAGTTTGGGAAACAAGGCAAGAAAACAAATCGTGTACCTCTGTAACGAGACATATGACAAAGGGGAATGGCGTGAGGACTTCCTTCCAACAGTTAGGTTACCAAAAGAGAAAAAGGGAAACACTAAAAAATGTGAAGAGCATCTGACCATCAGTCTATTTTCTCATGGAGCTAAAGCCTTGCTCAGAGTGTTGAATAGATGACTATATGGCAAGCTGGATAGAGGGATTGCAGAGGAGCAGCTCGGATTTAGAAGAGGAAAAGGAACAAGAGATGCTATTGGTCTGTTAAGAACTATAGGGGAAAGATATAGGGAAAAAGGTAGAGAAAACGTTGTTGTTTTTATAGATTTAGAAAAGGCTTTTGACAGAGTTCAGTGGAACAAGCTGATGGATATTTTGAAGAGGAAAGGAGTAGATTGGAAAGAGAGACGACTGATACAGAATCTATATTTACACCGGAAAGTAAGGATAAGGATCGGAAATGAAATGCCAGAAGGAAGCAGCATTCGTCGAGGTGTTAGATAAGGTTGTTGCCTTTCCCCACTGTTGTTTAATGCACACCTTGAAGAGATTATTGCGAATGGGTTAGATGGGAAAAGAGCAATATGTATTGGTGGAAAGAGGATAGAATGCATAAGATTTGCTGATGACATTGTATTAGTGGCAGAAAGTGAGCGGACAGTGAATAACATGCTGAAAGATCTGAATGAAGCTTGTGTGCAATATGGGATGCAAATAAACACAAGAAAAACAAAGAGTACGGTCATTATTACAAGAGGCAGACTGTCCAATATTACAGTAGGACAATCAACCATTAGCCAAGTAAGTGCATTTAAATATCTTGGAAGCATAATAACAGAACACGTGAGATGTCACCAGGAGGTGAAAACTCGAATTGCTATATCAAAGAAGGCATTCAACAGAAAGAGGAGACTGTTATGTGGCAAATTAGATAAAAGTCTAAGGAAAAGGCTTGGCAAATGTTTTGTCTGGAGTGTGCCACTATATGGGGCAGAAACATGGACGCTGAGTCGAGAGGATGAAAAAAAGTTAGAAGCATTTGAGATGTGGATGTGGAGAAGAATAGAGAGGATAAGCTGGATGGAAAGAGTTAGTAATGAAAGAATATTGGAAAGGGTTGGTGAGAGAAGATGTCTGTTGAATGTTGTAAGAGAAAGGAAAAAGAACTGGTTGGGACCTTCATTGAGAAGGGAGTGCTTGCTAGCAGATGCTTTGGAAGGATTGGTTTGTGGAAGAAGACTGAGAGGAAGAAGGAGGTACAAAATGATAGACGACATAAAGGGGAGAGGAAATTATGCAGACCTGAAGAGGATGACAGAAGACCGGACAGACTGGAGAACTACCATGTGAAAACGTGCCTTTTTGCAGAACACTGATGATGATGATGATGATTATGATGATGATTATGAAGAACGAAACGAAACAGATGAAGATATTTACACAGGACGTTTATGTTAGATGTGCAGAATATAAGCAAGATTTGTAATTTATTAACTCGAAGATAAGTAAATTATAATTGGGATTTATAAGAGACACGCAGTAGCCGTGAACTTCACTGAAATGCTTTTCGAAAGTGCTGTGTATATAACACGTAGTATGAGACCCGAACCTTGTTTAGGAAAATAGTCTTTCTTAACACTCGTATAGGTTTAATGTTTCGAAAATGTTATATGTAAAGCTACAGGATACCAGGAAAACGTTTATTTTTGCAATAATAATTTAACCCACTATGTTCAAAAGGTAATTATTTCTGTGTGGATTACGACACACGAACTTCCGTGAGGATGATTCTTTTAAACTTTTGGATACTCTTGTTTGAAGAATACTTCTGTATCATAGTATAGAACCATAGCGCAACTGACAGCTGGCACCAAGTCTCCTGGAACACGATCTTTGGCGTGAAAGGCCGTGGCAAGTTTGCCGCGAGTGGCTCCGCGGCCGTTTTTCCAGGAGAGGCACCGACTGAAGGAGCACGGACAGCACATGTCTGCACGTGCACCAGAAACCGCGGTGGACACGTTATTGATTTGGCCGACGACATTTGGAAGCGGGTGGTGGGTCGTCGTCATCCACGTATCTCCTGCAGGCTCCAAGTTTTTCCACTGTTTGTCACGGCACACAGGCATTGCATGCTCGATGAGCTGCGTTTAGCTCGTTGCTTTGGTCCTGAGACCATGCGGCATTCGAAAAGACTGATCTTGATCTCCACTGTGTTAATTGCAACTGGTTCACTTCCTGCACGTGTTTGTGTCTTGCTGATTCTATATTGAACTCGGTTCAGCCCCCTGTTGTTTTTGTTCCCTGCTACTGTGTCTGGCCAGGCGATTTGCTGAGCCCGTTGCTCGTATGAAACCACAATAAGTTCAAATTGGCAATTGTCACAGAGTTGTGATTTTGTTGTATGTCTTAAATTATTGGGGTTCTGGAGTGCTTGGGGTTACGTAAATTTTTTATATATAATGTGTCATTATTTAAGACGTTCAAGATTTATATATGTATATATATTTCATTTTTGGCCTGGAAGGTTGAGTACTAAACGGGCAAGTCGCTTTCTATAGTTATTTGGAGTCAGCAAGCTTACGCCTTTTCGTTCCAAATCTTGTTGCATCTATTTTGGTGAGTTAAACTTCCAGTCCAAGCTTGCATTTAACGCAGATGAAGTTCGCGAGCCAACAGTTTGCGTCTCCCTTTTACCTATGCTTTCCGTCCCAAGCGGCAGTTAATATTTATCGTCTCCACCTCGTGGCGTGATCTGAAGCTGAATCTCGGTTGGCCAATGAACTTCTTTACGATATGGTGTCAGTAGAGGTTGTTGCCTTGGCCAGTACCTTATTATCTTTTACCGACTATCGCAACTGTTTTGCCTAAAGCGTCAGCGTGTAATCTGATGACTTCGGTTTTTACTCGCTTTACCTAGAAGTTACTTATCTGTTCATCAGGCTATTATTTTTGTTTTTGCCCTGTTGGGTGTTTCCACAGATTGGTTAGAAGAGGAGGAGTGTGGCGAGCAGCGTAACGGACCTAGCGGAAGTAATTTCGGGGCCGTTCGTCCGAACCACACTGACTGATGTGTGGTTGTTTTATATCAAGCAGTTTAATTACTTTTGTTTCCTTGTAATGAATTTCTTTTAGTTAAATCAGAATTATTTGTTGTATTTTAGTCAAACACATTCTAAAGATTTTTATTGCCTGCCTGTTTAGAAGACAGTTTGCCTATCAAGTTATACTTGTTGTAAGACACTTTTATTTGTGGCATTATTGAGTTTTGTGCTTAATCGTTTATCCTTTTCGTAAAGTGGCAGAACCTTTAAAGAGATTGTTTTATTGATTATCATTACAGTTCATAAACTGTTTTCTCTACACCACTGGCCATTAAAATTGCTACACCACGAAGATGACTTGCTACAGACGCGAATTTAACCGACAGGAAGAAGATGCTGTGATATACAAATGATTAGTTATTCAGAGCATTCACACAAGGTTGGCGCCGGTGGCAACACCTACAACGTGCTGACATGAGGAAAGTTTCCAACCGATTTCCCATACACAAACAGCAGTTGACCGGCGTTGCCTGGTGAAACGTTATTGTGATGCCTCGTGTAAGGAGGAGAAATGCATACCATCACGTTTCCGACTTTGATAAAGGTCGGATTGTAGCCTATCGCGATTGCGGTTTATCGTAATACGGAACGCTGTTCTCGATCCCAACGTCCTCGTATCACTAGCAGTCGAAATGACAGGCATCTTATACGCATAGCTGTAACGGATCGTGCAGCTACGTCTTGATCCCTGAGTCAACAGATGGGGACGTTTGCAAGACAACAACCATCTGCACGAACAGTTCAACGACGTTTGCAGCAGCATGGACTATCATCTCGGAGACCATGGCTGCGGTTACCCTTGACGCTGCATCACAGACAGGAGAGCCTGCGATGTTGTACTCAACGACGAACCTGTGTGCACGAATGGCAAAACGTCATTTTTTCGGATGAATCCAGGTTCTGTTTACAGCATCATGATGGTCGCATCCGTGTTTGGCGACATCCCGGTGAACACACATTGGAAGCGTGTATTCGTCATCGCCATACTGGCGTATCACCCGGCGTGATGGTATGGGGAGCCATTGGCTACACGTCTGGGTCACCTCTTGTTCGCATTGCCGGCACTTTGAACAGTGGACGTTACATTTCAGATGTCTTACGACCCGTGGTTCTATCCTTCATTCGATACCTGTGAAACCCTACATTTCAGGAGGATAATGCACGACTGCATGTTGTAGGTCCTGTATGGGCCTTTCTGGATACAGAAAATGTTCGACTGCTACCCTGGCCAGCACATTCTCCAGATCTATCACCAATTAAAAACGTCTGGTCAATGGTAGCCGAGCAACTGGCTCGTCACAATACGCCAGTCAGTACTCTTGATGAACTGTGGTATCGTGTTGAAGCTGCATGAGCAGCTGTAGGTGTACACGCCATCCAAGATCTGCTTGACACAATGTCCAGGCGTAACAAGGCCGTTATTACGGCCAGAGATGGTTGTTATGGGTACTGATTTCTCAGGATCTATGCATCCAAATTGCGTGAAAATGTAATCACATGTCAGTTGTAGTATAATATATTTGTCCAATGAATACCCGTTTATCATCTGCATTTCTTCTTGGTGTAGCAATTTTAATGGCCAGTAGTGTAATTAGTTGGTTTTGCCTCAATGTGTCAAGGTTCTGTTGACCTAATTGGCAAAGTTACTTTCCCTGAGGAGTGTTAATAAAAATCTTGATACAAATCATTTTTAGTTCTTATTTTGTCTAGACCATCCACTCCCAGGCAACCTTACACTAGTAGTGCGTACCAAATATACGTTGCTGACAGCAGACACCCCTTAGCACTTAGCAACGGGATTAATGTCAGTAGTTCTGTGTGAAAATGTGAGTAAATGAACCAAGAGGTGCAATAATTATCCACCGTTAAATACCTAACAAAGTATCATATTGCGATAAGAAGTTGTAACTTGGTGGGTGGTTGGCAGTTTTCAGAGATTGTAACTGACAAATGAATGTTCCTATGGATTCATTTTAGTTAAAATTCTGCGAATCTTTCCGATGAGATTCTATCGTCGTATAATTTCAGATTTTTTAAAACGGAAGAAATCAGTGTATCTTGAGTTGAAACGTAAATAGATCTTTAGTACCTGCATTTCTAACAGAGGTATTAAGCAAAGCGAAGAAGCATATAATGTCGTGAATTCCTCTCCTGCGCCAATCTATTCATCTCAGAGCTGAGCCGTATGGGGTAGCCGTGCGGTCTAGGGCGCCTTGTCACAGTTCGCGCGGCTCCTCCCGTCGGAGGTTCGAGTCCTCCCTCGGGCATGGGTGTGTGTGTGTGTTATCCTTAGCATAAGTTAGTTTAAGTTAGATTAAGTAGTGTCTAAGCTTAGGGACCGATGACCTCAGCAGTTTGGTCCCATAGCATCTAACCACAAATTTCCAAACTTTCAATTTCGGAGCAGCTTGTACACTCTCCGTCCTCAGTTATTTGTCGGATGTACTCGTATTCCAATCTTTGGGTCACTCTTAAGTTTTTTATCCTCTACAGTTCCCTGTAGTACCATGTAAGATACTCGCTCATGTCATACGTCCTGTCACCCTGTCCCTTTTCCTTGACGATTTTTTCCGTATGTTCCTTTCTTCGCCAATTTTAAAGAGAACCTCCTCATTCATTACCTTATCAGGCCACCTAATTTTCAATATTTTTTTGTAGCATCCCTTTCGACAGCTTCGATTCTCTTCTGTTCCGGGTTTGCTACAACGGGGTTTGCTATATCCTATCATTCACTACCAACCACTGCTGTACTACAAACGTACATTCTCAGAAATTTCTTCCTCAAATTGAGGCCTGCATTTGATACTAGTAGGTTCTCTTGACCAGAGTACACCCTCTGCCTGTGCGAGTCAGCTTTTTATGTCCTCCTTGCTTTGTCCGTCATGGGTTATTTTGCTTCCAAGATAGCAGAATTCTTTAACTTCGTCTTCTTCTTGGGGTACGAAGGTAGCAGATTTCTGTAACTTTGTCTACTCCACGGCCACAAATTTTGATGTTAAGTTTCTCACCATTCTCATTTCTGCTATTTCTGATTGCTATTATCTTTTTCCTGATTACCCTCGAACTATATTCTGTACTGATGATACTGATAATTCCATTAAACATATCTTGTAATTCTTCCTCATGTTGACTAAGAATAGCAAACTCTTCTGTGAATCTTATCATCAAGATCCTTAAACCCTGAAATTTCATTCCATTCTCGAGCAGTCCTTCTACTTTTGCCTTTGCTTCTGGGCTGTATAGATGGTATAGTAGGGGCGAAAGGCTGCATCCCCGTTTAACGCAGTTTTAATCAGAGCACTTCGTTCTTCATCTTCCACACTTATTGATCCCTCTTGGTTCTTGTACATATTGCATATTATTCGCCTTTACTTTGAGCTTACTCCTATATTTATCAGAATTCTATTTTAAACTGTCGAATGCTTTTTCCAGGAGGACAAATCGTACGATCATATTGATTCAGTCTTGCTTCTGTTATCAGCTGCAACGTCTGGACTGCCTCTTAGGTGCCTTTATCTTTGATAAAGCCGAATTGACGGTCATCTAACAGTTATTCATTTTCTTTTGCATTCGTCTGTATGTAACCTTGTCAGCAACTTGGATTACTGTGCTAAAACGCTGGCACTTACCTGCTCTTGCTCTCTTAGCAAATGAATGGATGACATTTTTCCGAAAGTGTAGTGGTAGGTCTCATAGATTGTATGCACCACATCGAATAGCCGTTGGGTTGCCACTTCCTCCAATGGTTTCAGAAATTCCAATGGAATAATATCTATCGTAGACGAGAAGGATCAGTAATACTTAACGTACGTCTTCCAAACCATTTTTTTTAAAATTCTTGATCTAATACTGGATCACCTATCTCTTCCATATAGACTCCAATTTTTTCTTCTGTGATATAATCAGACAATGCTCCTCCTCATACCAGCCTTCAGCGCACGCTTTCCAACCATGCGCTCTCTCCTTTTCGTTTAAGGTGAGATTTCCGTTGGATTCTTAATGTTACCACCCATAGTTTTAATTTGGCTGAAGGTTATTTTGACTTTCCTAAATGATGAGACAGTCCTTTCGACGATCACTTATAATTTCTTAGCATTTTTTTCTGCAGCCATTTCTTTGACGTATATTTTCTGTCTCTTCATCTTCTGCTTGCGATGTCGGGATGTATACCTGAATGATGGATGTCGGCGTTGGGTTGCTCTCGATTTTGATGAGAGGAAACCCATCACTGAACTGTTCAAAGTGTCTCGAATGCTACTCCCTTTCAATATTTTCCTTTGCTTTTGATATTATCCTATTGTGTCGGCAGAAGCATGGGAGGTGGTGAGTGGAACATGCTGAGGGTTTTACTGGATATAGTTTCAGTTATCGTTTATTAATAACGATAATACACCTTACAGATGGTAGCCAGAGTGATGTTACAACCAAGATTCGTGGTACACTTAATTGACATTTGGTTACCTTTGTCAATAAATTAAACAAATTTATCATCTTGGCAATCACCAAAAGCATTGACATCTCAGTACTTCAAGCTTTTAACGAAAACTCTTCGGCTCACAACTTGAATCATACATTTAAGGAACTGTATCAAATTGTTTCACAGAAATGATTGACACAGCCCCTTGCAAGAATCAGTCTAAGATCTTAACACAGTCGGATGTTTACAAAACAATCAGCTGGTGGCTATTAAATAAAACTTTGAATCATAATAGCACTCTCATAAGTATGCTACCGTCTATATCCACTCTCGGCGACACCAGGGCACAAAACACTTTATAACAAACAAATGGGAACTACATCCACCAGGCAACAACATCAGACATACCGAATGAATGAAATGGAAGCGAAACTTAACGTTTAAGTTGTTGGTGAATGAGGAAACATCTTGTCATTGCAAAGAAACGTCACATTTATCCTAGACACAGCCCTGCAATATATATAATTAAACAGGACACGAATCAACAGTAGAAGAGAAGTTTAATGAGACTCAATGCTTAACACAAACATTACCAAAAAAAAAAAATCACTTACAAGAATAACACAGCAGTAGACAACAATGCCCACAATGGTGCTTAAGCCAATATTGCTTAACCCACACTCTAGGTACACGTCACACTGCTGCAGCAATAAAGAAGAACACAAATACCCTCTCTCAGATGACACGGCGGTTGCAGCACAACGAAGTGACCGTGAAGTCACTCTGTCGATCACTGGCATGGTGGGTATTTCTTCACAAGCAGCCCACAGCCAGAAAATCATGCTAGTATGTTCTCGTCACTTCGATATCCATGCGAAAGTGATAGCATTGCATGAAACTGCACGCCATACTTAGTACACGGTGGTGAGAAGAGAGCAAGAAGAGAGCCTGCACTCATTGCCTGCAGCAATTCATCATCCGTCAGGGCAACGTACTCCATGTAAGACCGCGAAAAATGGCATGCACACAGCCTCCATTCGTTGTTGGCATCAGCGCACCATCAACCCGGACGACGTACTGCGTACACAGCAGCGCGCAAATACCAACAATTGCAGTAGCCCCGTTGTTAGCGGCTTGGCATTCCGACGTGGATCAGTGCTTGCATTTCAGTGGCTCCACACCTCTGCTGGCTGCTACCTAAAACATTCTGGCCAATAAAGTGTTGTTTTCCTCATCCGCACGCAGACTCTGACTGAGTATGTGGGCTCACCAACGTTGCCCCACTTCCACCCCGGCTACAGATAACGCTCGCCATTCGCGGCAAGACTCTCTGATATCGATGGTAGAGACGTTAATGGAACAGCTCACTTGTACTCGTATGATTAGAAAACACTATCTTCTTTCTGCGTCCCCTTTCCCATTTTCTAGATTCCTATAACTTTCAAAATTCTTACATTCCGTGCTCAGATTTTGGTTTGGTTGGTTTTTTGGTTGTTTTTTTTCGATCATTTTTCAGGATCATCTACTCCTTGGCAGACACCTTTTGGAGCTCTGAACAGGATGCTAATCCGGAGTGTTTTGCCGATGGAGAGATTATCATGAGAATTTTTCAGTTATAGGCAATATTTCTAGCGGGGTCATATTACCTGTATTTAATGCAGTGGTTTATATTGCCGTCTGCATCCACATACCATTGATCTTTGCTGTCTGTTCAACTTTTGTGGGTAGTTTCCCGTACCAAGAGCAAGAGAGTGCCCTGAACCGCTGGCCGCTACTCCGCCGTCTTTGCCAGGCCATTAGCATAAAGAGGGTGACTTTTTGTGCAAGAAATCTTCGATTACCATTGCTGATTACTTTTGTGCAAGATTTAATCTCAGTGGCTAGGTTCGAACCTCAGGTCGTCGGCGTTCTGATTACTATTCAAAGACGCTACCCTCTAGCCCATGTTATCTTGTTTGTGTGTGTGTTTTTGACCTTATATTAATTTTATCTACAGTCTCGGTCGCGTTTCAGTGAACCAGTCATTACTAGTTTATATCCTATGCTTACATTCAGGTGTCGTAATTGTGACTGTGAATAAACTGTCATAAATATATAATAAGTAACAATCTGTGTTACGTAGCTATTCTACGGCAAATAAAAATAAAATTCCTGTATTTGAAAGACGCATTTTAAAAAATTATCTGCAGGAGTATTAAGGAGGATTTCTCCATTTTTGTAGGTAATTTAATAATCATTTTAGTATGCGTTTCATCGCTGCAAATCTGCAACACTCAACCTCCTCAAGAATTCAAGGATTCTAATGTATGCTAGCTCAACAGTATTTCTCCTTTACTGATTGTTCCACTGCAATTTGAATATTCTTTGCATGCTTTATAAGATGTACAGGAAATGATGTGTTAAGGTGCTTAGAATACTGACGAGATTTTCTAACCATTCTCTACCATTTTCTTCCCTCATTTAGTATGGATTTCCAGTGTGCTATTCTACACTCAGATGTTTTATTGTATGTGTACGAGGGCACCTGTGGCAATTTCAGTTACTCATGTAGCTGGAATGATGGTTTCCGAATGATGGTTTTGACATTCAGGTTTCTGAAACAAGTAACTTGAACAATTTAATTTATTTAAGAAACTAATAACTGCGACCATAACCAGCTAATCACAAAAATAATAGAGTAGGCACACTTGAAAAGTACTACGAGAAACTTCTCTCACTGTCTGTCCCTTCTGACAGACAGTTTATAGACAGTTAACTTGCGCGCTCTGCTTTATGGTGCCGAGCACGCCGTGGTAACAGCCACTTGCCTGGCCTACCGCTGACTTTCGAGTGAAGTGCCTCCCTGTTCTGCTTCTAGCGTCTATAAGATATCGTAGCGTTTATTCCTCATTTTGTAGAATATCTCTCCACTTCATTTTCTAAACATTATTCTGTTGTTTTCCGGTAGTCCACTTTTCTCTCTGGGACAAACCTTCAATTTTAGAACTTCCGTTGTCAGTGTCACGCATGGTTATCATTATAAATTGCAGAAGTAAACAGTGCCTCCTAAATTGAAAAATTTTTCAAAAAAATCAAATAGCTCTGAGCACTATGGGATTTAACATCTAAGGTCATCAGTCTCCTAGACTTAGAATTACTTAAACCTAACTAACCCAAGGACATCACACACATCACCGGCCCGAGGCATGATTCTAACCTGCGACCGTAGCGGACGCGCGGTTTCAGACTGATACGCCTAGAACCGCTCGGCCACAACGGCCGGCTAAAGATTTTTCAACAGATGCATGTGTGTTACTTTCCTGTATTTGGTTTCTGATGAAGATATTGCGTCGAGTCATGTTTGGTGAAATGCACGGAGATGTTAATTAACTGATTGGTTCACCAACAATGTGGTTGAAATATCCCCACAGACAATATTCCTCCAGTTAGGATCACTGGTGCATATCGCTGGATTCTAAAACTTAATTTCTCGTTAGGCCTGATAATTGTGAACGTGAATGCCTGTCAAATCTTCTGTATCCATCAAAAATAAATTTTATTTGGACACATTGTCAGCCTCCTGTTAGTGTAACGGTGAATAGATGGACGAGATCGAAACACGTATCTGAAACATTTCCCGATTTATGCCTAATGGAATTATGTCTTCATGGATGTCTCAGTCTTACTGCCTTACAATGCACAAAAATTCAACATTGGAACATGTTTGTTCGGATGGCCTTATTTCACATTAGCTGTTATCTATCACGTATTACTTTTTTCTGTCTTAAGCATACTGAAGTTTTTTCCTCTTAAGGATACTACAGTCTAAGAGAATGTTACTCCCTATCAATAATCTACCGAAGAATCGCAAACTGAATCTCCCTTCTGTGGCGTTTTCTGAAGATGACGTTAACGGAGGGGAATCAAGAAGAAGCAATTTTTCACTTTTTCGAAAATGGAAATACAAACTCCCTGATCACCTGTAAGTACACCAATAAAAAATCTTGTCCGGTAAGTCTGAGAGGTCAAACTGAAATTCAACAGCACTCAATCCCACATTATTGATATTTAACCAAAATATACGAGAAGTATCCACCAGCAGACCGATGTTTAAGTACACAGGGCATTACTCATTCAGTTCTCAGAAACCAAAACTAAAATCACCTCATGATCCAACCACGAACGCTGGCAATTATCCGACTGCGAAGCATCACAAGTTGAACGACTTCACAAACAATATTCCAAGTAAAAATAATTTAAAACCTTTCCGAGATAACCTAAAGCAAGTACTTCTCGAAAACAGACATTAGGTCATGTCAGAACAACTCGAATATCCACTCGGATGGTGTACCAAACATCGGTCTATTTGAAATTAAATAAAGCAGTAAAAGACACTATCTATGTCTAACTGAGGGCTTTGTATAGAACCTATCCTATGACACATTATTTTTGACGAACTGGAGGACTACAAGAAAGCTAATAAATTTATAGCGAGTAACAAGTCACAGTTTTACACTGATCAGACATCAGTAACATGTGCTTCAGAGACTCTGCGGCAGAACCCTTTGTGACATATCTCAAAGACAAAGATTACGATGTTAAAGACTTACGTCAATCCAAGATACGAGACCCCAACACTGCAACTTTGCCAAGATCCTTTGTAACATTATCTCAGGATATGAATTCAGAACGAATTTATATCGAAAAATACACGTTTCATGTCAGAGTCTTCATTTGAAGACTACAAATTCAAAGACAATGTAAGAACAGTCAAAGACTCCATCATAACACGAAATATTGCCACCTGACTTCTAAATGTATAAAGTGTGATGGCTATCATTAAACTTCTAACTGTAAACTGTAACTAAGCAACATGATAAAGTTCAAATACGTTCTGTAAAATTAATCAAAAAGCAGCTGAAAAAATTAATTTACAAATGGGTATTTTAATCCCAAGTTTACAAAACGTCGGTTACAACCACGGATGTGGGTTAAGGAGATGCCACGGGTGATAGTAATAAGTCTCGTCCTGAAACTGAGAGATTACTCTAGCCTTCTGTAGCGTAGGATATATTTCTGCTTTTTTCTCTTGATTGACATTAGTTTGGGAACAGAACCATTTGGCGCGATTATCCTACCTGAAAGACTTATACCCAGCAGAATCTGCAGCCACACGTCGGATCTCTTTTTCCAGCTTGACGATTTTCTCTTTGGACACTAATCAGAACCCTGCAGTACACACACTGTAACATGACGTTCCCGTAAAGATTGCTCACATCCAAGTGAAGGTTGTACCTTAAATCGCCCAATGGGCTGTATTCCTCCTCACTCATTCGTGGGTTATTTGGCTTTGTGTACCCATGTACACGCTTCCAAAGTCCCCCACAAATCCCGTGTTAAAATGGATGAACAACAGGGAAAATAAAGACAGAAAATAAGACTGGAGCAGTGCACTGCACAGAAATCAATCTAGGGCTATGGCAAGACAGGAAAAGAAGAGAATCAGGATATTTGACGTGTTGTGCTATAGAAGGACGTTGAAAAATAGACGGACTGATGAAATAAGGAATGTGGAGAGTCTCCACAGAAATAGCTAGGAGAGAACTACATGGAAAACATGGAAAAGAGGAATCGATAAGGTAACAGGACATGTGCAAAGACGTCAACCGGTATCTCACTTGGTACTTGAGAGAGAAGTAGAAGGTGAAAGGTGAAGAAGAAGGTAGAGACTGGAACATATCCAATACACAACTGAGAACCTTGGGTGTAAATGCACCTCCGAGATCATGTGGCACAAGATGGAAATTCTTGGCTAGTCGCATCAAACCTGCCAGAGTAGTGATGTCCCGATCTACCGCCTCCACCCCCCCCCCCAAAAAAGCCTATACATTTAATCATGTTTCCTTCATGCTATCTTTGTACACACAATCATCAAGTTTTGTTACTTGCTATCCTTCCTGGTATTGTAGCCTTAATGTTCAGTTCAGTGCAAAATTCATTAACAAGTGTGTGTTTGTCGTTTCATTGGAAGGTTGTGAACAGTCCAAAGCGTCCAAAAGTTCTGTAAATATATATAACGTGTACTGTTGGCAGGCAGGGGCTCTACTAATTAGGAAATAAGTTCATACAACCATAAGCACGAACTGAATCTATTTGCCTCCACAATATTATGGTTGCCAGACAGACTTGTTAGGCAGGATGAGGGCCAGTGTTGAGCCCTGCCTCACGAGATGGTGACGCCGGCATTCTGGCCAATCCAGCTCAGGAATGCGGTGACGCTCATGAAGACGCTGGCCTCGGTGGATTCACAATCGTTCGTCGTGCCCCAAGAGACGATTCCCATCATCAACGGCTCGCCGTCTTGAGCCCGTCATTGCTAACGGGCCTCCGCTGCTGCCCTGCATCCAAGAAGTTGACTGTTCAGCTTACATGGGAGTTGTATACAAACACTATTATATGACCTTCCAAATAACTTAAATTTTTTGATTAATGTCAAAAGCAGTTTCATCTAAATGTTCTCAGTAATGTTGTGAAGTTGTAATGATTGTTATGTTCTTGTACTTTAGTGTAGAAGTGTCTATAAATTGTTAACGAATATACAATGGTCATCTTAGTAGTAACAGTATCTTTGTACAATTGGTATGAGCAGGTTGCTCTCGGGGAAGGCGCCAAAGCTATTAAATGCTCGCCACTGCTTAGACACTTGATAACGTGTAATGGTTAGAATAACATGTTATGAGTATGGTCGCGTAGCAAAATCGTAACTGTGAGAAAAAGTCTTTCTGAAAGTGCTCTAAATATTGCGAAAAGACGTAGTACACAGATGGGCAGCGTTACCAGTGACAGTTTTGTTTTACAAATTGTAAAGCCTGAGCATAAAGCATTGTGAAGTGTTACTACACATTAACTTGGTTTTGTTTCTACGGTAGACGACAGGATAAGAGAGCTAAGAATTTGTGGAGGCTCTCCCGGCTCACAAAATAACATTTACCAGCATCTAATGGATGTTTATCAAAACGTAAATCATAGGGAAATTATGCTCAAGCTGGTAGACCAAGAGGAATGTATATCAGATAAATAGTACGTGACAATCATGTTCTGGAGATACTTACAAATCGTGATTATAACATGAGCACTACTACAGGTTTTACGCCAAAATACCACGACCAAGAAGAAGGAAAGATCTGTAATTTGTTTACTTTAGTGTGGATATTCATTTTAACTGCTTTTTTGAAAAAAAAGTGTAAAGGTTTTTGTCTTTCTGTAGCCACCTGTATGTGAATTTTGCTTGTAGTCGAAAGTAATGCGGCAAGAATATTTGCGAACAGGTGAAACTGCTATTTATGTGTAACTTTTTCATGACTTAACGAATTTGCATTTTCGTGATACACATAATTGACATACTTATAAAGATATACATGTCATGAACCTAGAGTTTATCTAACCATACTGAAAGTAATTTAAATATCAGCTTACCAGTATTACGTGACAAAGACAATTTCACCTTTGCAGTCCTGCAGTCATAACAGAAAAGAAATACTTCGCTGGTTATAAAAGTTGGCAGAAGCAGAATTCACTTCACAACTTAAGTAACATTCAGCTATTTACTGTCAGTGCTTCTACTAGTATATCAAGAACTGATCTTAGAACATTACTGAAAATAATGTGTATTTATGTTGCTTGCAAGTTAAATAACAGAAACATCTTAATGTTAACATATACATTCATGCAGCATCCATGTTCTTCACAGTTGCCTTTGCTACACATTTAAATATAGGACCAGTAGTTTCATATAGTCAGCCGTACTGCTGGTTTTCGTTCTTGGCAGGAGTATTAAAATCATAGTGACAGTAGCCAAGTTTCCTTTTTATGAGATAAAGTACGTAATTAAAGCAGTCGAGCTTTCATAGTTTCATGAACCTACAACTGAACACAGTAAAAGAATGCTCAAGCACCGAAATAACAGCACCTGATAGGTACAGAGTTTTTGCTTGTTTTGAACACCAACTTTCAGTTACTGTTTAACATTACTGTCAAATTTTACAAATCCAGACACTACCAAATTCTTTTGTTGATGATAACATTTAGATGAGGTAGGATTTTCAGACTTCTAGGTGGAAGCATTAATGGTGAGTGACAGTTTGCTGTGTAAGTGGTGAGTATGCGGCACTGTTTCACAAACCTGGAGTTCTGGAGAAGAAGATAATAAGCGGCCAGTGAGTGATTCTTTGTGTGAACTGATTGGTATAACAACGGTTATCGTCCAGTGTGTAGGGCCTTTGGATTCTGATTGCCTATTTGTTATTCATCAATTATTTGGTTAGTAATTGTGTGCTATGACAAAGTGACTCTTAACTGTTAATCAGTTAATAACAGCGTGACAAATTGTTTCTGGATTATTTTTCCACGCTTAACACAAAACCCTTGTACGTAAGTTAACTATTAGAAAGCGACCGTCTTCTTAAAATAACCAAAGAGATTTTCAATTATTTTTAATGACACACAATACTAATTAGTTAACTGCAGTAAAATCAGTAGGATCAGTAAATAAAGGGCCATTGCAAGCTCTATAAAAAAAATAATCGACAGCTGCGTCGGCTCAATATAATTCGTATCCTCTGATCATTTCTCTGTAAAATAAAATTCTGCATCTCTATCAACAAATTATAGATTTCAGTAAAACCAGCAGAAGACACATTTCAACAACGCCTCCTATTTTCTATTTATACTAATGACAACTGACCAGAATTATACCACACCACCTTTCTCACTGACGATAATGCTATTTACAGTTCTCATACGAACCTAAATTACATTACTCTGAATTTAATCCCACACCTTGAGGAATCACGCAGTGGTGTGTGCTATGAAATGTCAGTATTAACACAAATGAAACCGAAGCATTCAGATTTACATTACAACTTAGAACCCATGCTAGACAAATTTAATTCTGTAAGATTATTCTATCAATACTTCCAGTGCTGACAATTACACCGTATTAACTCTTGATCCCCACCATGCTTGGAAACTTCATACTGCTAAACCACGAGATTTAGCCTTTTCCAGCTTTACCCCATGATGAGAGGGGTAGATCATCCATAAAAAGAAAGTTACTGCTGTGGAATATGAATCTTAACGTATGGATGCAAACTGCTGTGCACTGCTTCTGAAACTGACATATTCCGCATTCAGAATGTCAAATCAAAACACCTTTCAGCAGTCTAAATTTCGAAACTGGCATTTTATTGGATAACCAGTTTCTGCGATGTATTACGCCACGGCCCCGTGACCAACTTGTAGGAAGATTCCAACCTCTGGTCCAGTCAAAATAACAGCCAGACTTCAATTACTGGTATCCGTAGTTTTTTGAGGCAGCGATCACTTCCGTCATCACCTCACCTGCCTTTTAGTGAAAAAATGCAAGCTTACAGAGCATAAGACCAGATCTCTGACTGTATTCAGGGCTTTCTTGTAGATAAAACTCAAAGCGTCGCTCTTAACGGAATAACATAGATGGTTGTAACAGTAATTTCGGGGGCATCCCAGGGAAGTGTGACAGGACTGTGATTGTTTTCGATGTATATAAATGGTCTGTCTAGTCGAATTAATCAGAAGCTCTTTGAGGCTGTACGCAGATGAGGCAGTTGTCTATAAGAAGGTAGTTATCTATAAGAAGGTAAAAAAGGTCTATCAGAAGGTAGAAAGTGATGAAAACGGTAAATACCCTAAAATGTCGAGGAGTATCCATCCGGAGCGACCTTAAGTGGAATGGCCACATAAAACAAGCAGTTGAAAAAACAGATGCCAGATCCACTAAAGAAGAGACTTATAAGACGCTTGTTTAACAGATCGTGGAGTCTTGTTCACCAATCTGAGTCGCCCACCAGGTAGGACTGACACAAGAGATTGAGAAGATACAGCGAAGAGCGGCGCGTTTCGTCACGGTATCATTTAGTCCGTTCGGGAGCACTACTGAGATACTCAAAAATTCCAGTGGCAGACAGTAGAAGAGAGGTGTGTGCATCATGGACATGTTTTCTATCCGACTTTTGAGAGAGTACTATCCGGAAAGGTTTGGACCGTATTATTTTCTCCCTCAAACGTCTCGTGAAATGAGCAGAACAAAAGAAATGTGAGAAATTGGAGCTAATACAAAGGCTTAACGACAATTGTTCTTAGTACACGCCATTCGCAAATGGAATCGGGAAGGGAGTACCAGAAGTTCCCTCTGTCCCACATCTTTAGTGACTTGTGGAGTATCGATGTGGATGAATAATCGGACGTTATGTGGCGTGGTTCCGGAAGGTCGATTCTGTCTCATGTGAGTGAGAGAAAACTAGCTTGATCAGACGTGTGACACGACCGCAAATTCTTCATCGCGATTAAGAAGATACTATATTCTCCCGGTTATTACTAAAAATGCTTCTATCGGTGTGCTTCCAAACGCTTCATTTTGTGTCAAGCGCACGTTCGCAGGCTCCTAGCGCAACGGCTGGGTCCACACGCTTGTCTGGAATCCAACATTTGCATTTACTTGCACAGATCCTTTCTTGAACCCAAAATGCAAGGCAGACAACAATTTATGTGCACAAATAGTTTACATTGACAAAATAAATTACTGACGGTCACGCAGGATTGAGATATGAAGGACTTAGCGTTTCGTTGGGAAGATATCTACTGTAACATTTCAATTGCTGTTTAGCAAGAACCCTCGGGTTCAGATACACGTCAAAGGGACGAAATGACCCAATGGAGCCTCAGAAACAGTGGAAAATCAGGCACGGTGATGAACCTCAAGTGCACATTTCTGTACAACGCTCAGTTTGTCCCACGAGATAGGTTTCGACAGTAAGATTAATATCTAAAATTGGCTTGTAAGGACAATATATGTATAGCAAGCCAGCACGTTGCTATATTCAAAGTCTGTTTATTAAGATATTTTCTAGAGCTATAAGCTTATTTCGGCTCTATGGCCACTGTCAAGCTATTTGCAATCATATGGAGTTGCTAGTGTATGTTAGGATTATGTATGTCTTGGCCTATTCTTAACTAAGGTCAGTTCTATATATATCTATTGTAGTACATTTTTCCATAACACATCGTTAACACTGTCCCTCTCTAACACCTTGTATTGCTGCATATTGTAGGTGTAGAGTAAACGAAATTTTTATTCTATAGACGGTTAATATCTCAGCAGTGGAATTTATTGTTCAGCAGTGTTCGCTAAAACCTGTTTAATATTTTCCGTAACTTGACTACTTCAACTGACAGATAAGTCAGCGATGTTGTATGGTTACATTGCTGGTTTATTGATCTATGAAGTTGTGTGTGGTAGTAAAGTCTTTGCTGATGTTCGCTAGTGTTGTCTTTGCTTGTAAATTTATTTTATATGTCGTCGCGTTCTATAATTTCAATAAAGTTGTTAATGGTTTTTTTGTTTTAAGTTGGTTTGTTCGTTAAGTATTTCGTTAGGATATTTTCATGTTTGTATTTGGTTTCCAAATTCTTGTAGAAAGTTCATTATTGAGCCCTTTGGTGTTATGTACGCAATTTGCACCTCATTTTCGATCAGATTTACATCGTGGACTTCTGTTTTCATGTGTCTGAAGACTGTGGATGAGTTTGTTATCACTGTTTTTGGTATATTTTCGGTGACTGATTATGAAATTTCTGCCCGTCCATCCCACATAGAGTTTTTCCCAGCAATTACAATTAATTCTGTTCTGCATACGCTTGAATATGTGTGCGCTGGTGGTTTCGTTTTTCTGGATTGGATATTTGTGCTTAGGTCTTGTGCAGTGCGGTATGGAAATATTGCTGGAGTAATCTGTAGTAATTCTTTACGTGTGTTTGATGTATTTCCTATATATGTTTGTGGTATGTATGTTAGTTTCTATTTTGTTGGTGCCTCTCTTGTTAATTTTATGTCGCTATGAATCTTAATATGTACAGGTTTGTTGAGTTTATCGCAGAATTGGTCGATCATGATGAGTCTGAAGTTTTTTTTGTTGTGCTATGTATTTGAGGATTTCTGTGCCTAATATATTGTGGACTGTTCTAATGGTAGATTCGTTAGTCTGTCTATCATCGTATGAAAGTATGCACGTTTGTGTGTTTTAATATGACAGGTATTTGCGTTAATGATGATGTCTGATGTTGTGTGTTCTGTGCAGACTTCAGATTGATGTGTTTGTGAATATTTTTTTATTGTTAGGTCCAGAAAGTTGATAGTTTTATTGTTTTCTGGTTCCATTGTGAATTTCATGTTGGGATGAAGTTCAGTAAACGTTTTGTGTATTTGTTGAACGTCTGTGTCATAACCGTCGATTAGTAGCACATTTTCTTTTCAACAGTGTTTGTGGTGTTGAAAATTTTTTGTTATGATGTGTCTGAAAATATATCAGCTATTGTTTATGCTACACCCCATGACTACTCCATCGTTATGTGTGTATAACGTATTACTAGATTCAAAGTAATTCTGGTTTAGTACTAGTTTAAGCAGTTTCATGATTTCCCGTATTCCTGTAACGGGTTATTTTCTATACAGTAGCAAGCTGTTTTCAGTAGTATTAATTGTTTCTGATATTGAAATATTTGTGTAGGGGATGGTGACGTCAAAGAACATGAATGTGGAATTTTTACTCTTATATGTTATTTGCTAATCTTCTTGAGTTTTTTTAATGTGAATCGTTTACGTACAGTATTTTGTGAGCGGGTTGTTCAGCTACATGTTTCATAAATACTTTGAACGATTCTTTTGTCGAAACGGAATTGAACGAGTCAGTTTACAGGATTTGAACACACATTTAGTGTTAATAATAATGAACACACAACTTTTTAGTCCTACTCATTCAACCATATAATTTGTGGAAACCGTGTGTGGGGCTGTTTGCGAAAGAGATTAAAATTGTAAATATTCTGGCAAAACCTCCAACAAAGTCTGAAATACAAAACTTAGTAGTTAAATGGCTCGGAACGGGCTCGGTAGGGAATAAAAACCATAACTACCCGAAAACAGCTCAATTCCACCTTAGTCTCGGCTATATAAAAAAAATAAATTTCCGCATCGTCTCTCACCTATCCGGCTGACTTTCTTTGTCGTGTTCGTAATTTTCCGAAGAAGGATTGTATGAAAGAAAATTTTTGGCAAATCCACCAGCAAAGTCGGAAATTTGGATGGTATTTTTGTGTGAAAATCTCAATGAAAGAGATATTACGGTCTGTTTGACAGTTCTGCTGTCAAATGATTTAGTAACAACAACAAATTCCACGTTCATTTTCGATATTTTGCGAAAAAGAATACAATTGAAAGCGGTATTTTAGTGTTTTTTGGTGGAGATATCTTTGGTGTGTTGCGAAGATTGAACTGATGTCACTTCCTGGTAATTTAGTGTGTTACAAGCGATCAGTTGATTTCAGTTCGAGTATATTTCTTTGGATAAAATTCCACCAGTGAGGTGTCGGAATATCGCTCGGCGTACGCGCAACGCGGGCCAACTAACATGATTGTCGAGTCAGTGAGACTGACAAAGAGCATAGACAGCGTTTGGAGGCAAATCGAATAAGAATTTCTGAAGCGAAATCCTTTATGACTCCGGAACAGTTGAGCTCTGCTGGTACCCTTGTAGCTTACCCAAATTATCCGCCAATGGCTGCGAGAAAGAACATGCTAAGCTGTACTGTGAAAATGTGTAGGTTTGCTTTCTTTTCCGCAGTCATTTTTAACAGGAATGTTATGTATATAGCTAACTTTGTAATTATTCCTGTTCGTGGATTAAAACCATGCGAAATACTGTCAATAAAGCTCCTGTCCTCACAGATAGAGCAGCTGGAAAGGTCTCTCTCATATCCCGTGTATTAATGATTCCAGCCGATTTACCCATTCATCTTGACTTCTGTCCTCAGTCAAGGTTCCATTTGTAATAAGAATAAATAACATCAGAGGGAGGGGGGCGGGAGGCGGAGATGAACATAGAACTGTGAATGAAATGGGTATAAAGGAGGGGAAGGAGAATATAGACAGAGAGGTATGGGAGGGAGCTTGGGTAAGATGATGGACAGAGATGGACAAAAGGTGTTGTTAAGAGGGGATGTATAGAGAGAAGGGCGAGGGAAAGAGATTACGTCGTATATCCAGTTTCCATATATACTCATCAATTGCGAAGATCGCCAGGTCCGCTAGTTGTAAATATTTTCAGTCAGTTTCATGTTGCCCACCCTCTAAAAGCAAACATCCCGTAATCTTTTGAAAATCTCAGTTTTTTTCAGATTATAAGTTCAGTGACAAAAGTCACTGCCCCCTGTTTGTGCTTTCAAAAGGCAAATTTTATCTAAATATTTGTCAAAGTTGAAATGAAAGTTGTGTAAAATGTATGATTTTTTGAGGCTATTGTTGATTAAGAGATATCGAGCCCACGCTTTGGTGGTTATATTACTTTCTGTTATATACTTAACGCACGATTCTTAGTAGAAAATCTGTATACTCAAGCGTCGACGCAGCAGCGTGGAGGAGCTGGTGGAGATGAGGGAACCGCCGCAGAAACGAATCCACATTGTTCGATTTTTAAACTCGGTTAGTTTTTAACATTTACAGTAACTGGTTCTCTTCTGAATGAGCGTATTTGCTGATCGACTATTCAAATTCTCCAAATAAAACAGTCTTATTAATGTTAGACTTGTAAACAAAGGAAAAAGATTGTGAATTCTCCAAATAAAACAGTCTTATTAATATTAGACTTGTAAACAAAGGAAAAAGATTGTGAATAGTAGGGCATATAAAGTATCTGCAGTTTAGATATAACCTTCTGTCATTAATTGTGCAGCTATTATGGTTAAGAAGTACCAAACGATATACGCATACACTTTATTATAAACCTATGTAAAACAACTTGGGCCCAGGATTTGACCTGCGGGGAGGGGGGGGGGGGGTCTTTGAAGACACCATGAGACTCTGGCATAAAATGGGGGTGATATGCGATTACAAGAACTCAGCAAGAGAGTTCTCACAGCCTGTGTCACCTCAATTCTCCAACTTCCTATCTACACGTGGTGCCCCTGTTAAGCCGAGCAACTCAGCAGAACGTTGGGTAACCAACCCCAGCGGGAAACTGAATCGGTGAGCAGATAGGAGTTGGAGGATAGTGGAAGTCAACGGGAAACCACCACTGAACTATCCCAAGAAAACCCCATGGCTTCGCTCAGCTCATAATGTTCCGGAGTTTCAAGATCCCCGATCGGATCTCCGGGGGAACCAGGTTGAGAGGAGCTTCACGAAGAATAAGATGGTGCAAAGAGAAGCACTGCATAGGAACATGGAATGTAAGATCCATGTATCAAGGAAAACTAGACATAGTGAAAAGAGAAATGGAGAAAATTAGCATCGACATATTGGGAATAAGTGAAATGAGGTGGACTGGCATGGGAGAATTTGCTTCGGATGGCCATATGGTGTATTATTCCGGGCACGATAACAACAGAAGTAATGGTGTCGCCTTCATAGTGAGTGATAATGTGAGAAAAGCTGTAATGGGATGCAAATATAAAAATGATGGAATGATGTCCATCAGACTTCAAGGTCAGCCCCTCAACATTATAGTAATTCAAGTTTATGCGACAACAACCGATGCTGAAAAGGAAATTATTGACCAGTTCTATGGAGATTTACAAGAATTACTACTGTCAACACCAAAAAAGGATATGGTCTTCATACTTGGAGATTGGAATGCAAAATTGGGAAATCAAGCTGTAGAAGGTATAACAGGGATATATGTTCTTGGTACAACAAACACTGAAAGACCTGAGTCGAAACAAGGCCCCGGGAGTAGACAACATTCCATTAGAACTACTAACGGCCTTGGGAGAGCGAGTCCTGACAAAACTCTACCATCTGGTGACCAAGATGTATGAGACAGGCGAAATACCCTCAGACTTCAAGAAGAATATAATAATTACAATCTCAAAGAAAGCAGGTGTTGACAGATGTGAAAATACCGAACTATCAGTTTGATAAGTCACAGCTGCAAAATACTAACGCGAATTCTTTACAGACGAATGGAAAAACTGGTAGAAGCCGACATCGGGGAAGATCAGTTTGGATTCCGTTGAAATATTGGAACACGTGAGGCAATACTGACCTTACGACTTACCTTAGAAGCTAGATTAAGGAAAGACAAACCTACGTTTCTAGCATTTGTAGACTTAGAGAAAGCTTTTGACAATGTTGACTGGAATACTCTCTTTCAAATTCTAAATGTGGCAGGGGTAAAATACAGGGAGTGAAAGGCTATTTACAATTTGTACAGAAACCAGATGGTAGTTATAAGAGTCGAGGGGCATGAAAGGGAAGCAGTGGTTGTGAGGGGAGTAAGACAAGATTGTAGCCTCTCCCCGATGTTATTCAATCTGTATATTCGGCAAGCAGTAAAGGAAACAAAAGAAAAATTCGGAGTAGGTATTAAAATCCATGGAGAAGAAATAAAAACTTTGAGGTTCGTCGATGACATTGTAATTCTATCAGAGTCAGCAAAGGACTTGGAAGAGCAGTTGAACGGAATGGACAGTGTCTTGAAAGGAGGATATAAGATGAACATCAACAAAAGCAAAACGAGGATAATGGAATGTGGTCGAATTAACTCGGGTGATGCTGAGGGAATTAGATTAGGAAATGAGACACTTAAAGTAGTAAAGGAGTTTTGCTATTTGGGGAGCAAAATAACTGATGATGGTAGAAGTAGAGAGGATATAAAATGTAGACTGGCAATGGCAAGGAAAGCGTTTCTGAAGAAGAGAAATTTGTTAACATCGAGTATAGATTTAAGCGTCAGGAAGTCGTTTCTGAAAGTATTTGTATGGAGTGTAGCCATGTATGGAAGTGAAACATGGACGATAAATAGTTTGGACAAGAAGAGAATAGAAGCTTTCGAAATGTGGTGCTACAGAAGAATGCTGTAGATTAGATGGGTAGATCACATAACTAATGATGAAGTATTGAATAGAATTGGGGAGAAGAGGAGTATGTGGCACAACGTGACAAAAAGGAGGGACCGGTTAGTAGGACATGTTCTGAGGCATCAAGGGATCATAAATTTAGCATTGAACGGCAGCGTGGAGGGGAAAATCGTAGAGGGAGACCAAGAGATGAATACACTAAACAGATTCAGAAGGATGTGGGTTGCAGTAAGTACTGGGAGATGAAGAAGCTTGCACAGGATATGGTAGCATGGAGGGCTGCATCAAACCAGTCTCAGGACTGAAGACCACAACAACAACAACAACAAATGAAGTAGGACAGAGACTCCTAGAATTCTGCCAAGAAAACTCATTGATAATTACTAATACACTGTTTCAACTACCAAAACGACGCCTATATACCTGGACGTCGCCAGATGGCCACCACCGGAACCAAATTGATTAGATACTTCCTAATCAAAGATGGAAGAGCGCGGTTCAGACAGCTACAACAAGACCTGGGGCTGACTGCGGATAAGATCATGAGCTCTTGATTGCAAAATTTCGGCTGAAACCTCAGAATGTAGCAAAAAGTATCCCAACTTGCACATACGAACGTAACTCTATACCCTCCAACTACAATGTGGAGATGCAAAACAGATTTAATGTATTAGAGCTGGAGGACAAAAGCTGACAAGAGATGTGGATAGAAGTCAAGAAGGCCGCAGAGAAACACATTCCCAAGAAAAGGAACAGCAAGAAGGCTACATGACTATCAGTTGAGACACTGCAAGTTGCAGAAGAACGAAGGAAAGCAAAAATCAAGGGAGATAGATCAGCTGTGTTTGAATTAAATAAAGATTTTCAGAAATTAGCTAGAAGAGATAAAAGTATATTCTTAATGAACAGTGCAAGGAAGTTGAAGATAGTAACAGAATGGGGAAGACAAGAGATCTTTATAAGAAAATAAGAGAAATTAAAGGAAAATTCCAGGCAAAAAGTGGAATGATAAAAGATAGAAACGGGAAAGATCTGAGTGAAGCAGAGGATGTTAAGGAAAGATGGGCAGAATATGTAGAAGACCTACACAAGAAAGAACTGCATAATGACAGGGCTCCTACTGCTGATGTTAATGTTAGTTTAGAACTAGAGCCAGATATTTTGGAGAGCGAAATCCAGTGGGCCCTTGAAAATATGGCTGATAACAAAACTAGTGGACATGATGAAATACCAACAGAATTGTTTAAAGTCACTGGAAAGGATGCAGTGAAAGTGCTGCACTCAATATGTCAAAAAATATGGATCACGCAGAAGTGGCCAGAAGACTGGAAAAGATCAGTATTCATCCCCATTCCAAAGAAGAGAAGTTCTACAGAATGCTCAGATTACCGAACAATCGCACTTATCTCACATGCTAGCAAAGTCATGTTGAAAATCTTACAAAATAGACTTCGCCAGTATCTAGATCGAGAGCTACCAGAAGAACAAGCTGGTATTAGGAAAGGAAGAGGAACTAGAGATCAAATTGCTAACATTCGGTGGATTATGGAAAAAGCAAGAAATTCCAGAGAGATGTGTACCTCTGCTTTATTGACTACGCCAAAGCCTTTGACGGCGTCGATCACAACAAATTATGGAACGTACTGAAAAACATGGGTGTTCCAGGTCACCTCATTCATCTGATACGGAGTTTATACCTAGACCAAGAAGCCACGGTGAGAACTATGTATGGAATAACGAAATGGATAAAGATTCAGAAAGGGGTCCGGCAAGGCTGCATGCTATCACCGTACTTATTCAATCTGTATGCAGAACATGTTATGAGGAATGCGAGGCTAGATGAAGGATAAACAGGAATTAAAATAGCTGGAAGAAATGTAAACAACCTCAGGTACGCGGATGATACGATCCTGTTGACAGAAAGTGAAGAAGAATTGAGAATACTCTTGCTGAAGGTGAAAGACGAAAGTGAAAAAGCCGGTCTTAGGCTGAATGTGAAGAAAACTAAAATTATGGCAACTACACCTACCAATTCGTGGGATATAGCAGGAGAAACCATGGAGTTAGTGACTACATTCAGTTATCTCGGTTCCCAGATCTCTGCTGATGGCGACTGCAGCCATAAAATCCGGAGACCCCTGTTGCTCCTTAGACAGGCGATGTCAAACCTTGACAAGGTTATAAGGTCCATAGATATAACACTAGCAACAACGATCCGTATTGTGAGGGCTATGGTCTTTCCAGTTGTGATGTATGGATGTGAGACCTGGACCATTAGAAAGGCTGAACGGCGAACAATTGACTCCTCCGAATTGTTGGAGGAAACTTCTTAGAGATCCATGGACTGCAAAGAGAACCAACAGATCAATATTGGAGCAAATAAAACCAGATTTATCCCTGGAAGGTCTGATGTAAAAACAAAAGCTGACCTACATTGGACACACAATTCGAAGGCATGCCTCGCTGGAAAAAAAAACAAAAAAAAAAAAAAACATGAATGCTGGAGAAGATTGAAGGAGCTAGAAGAAGAGGACGTCAGAGGATGAGGTGGATTGATAGCATGACAGAAGCAATGTGTTCCAACCTGGAAGGTCTACGGGAGAAAGTGCAAGACAGGAAAAAGTGGCGTGAGTTGGTTCATGGGGTCACGAAGAGTCGGAATCGACTAAACGAATAGAGAGAGAGATGTAAAACAACTTAATTTTTTTCGGACTTATCTACAAAGGTAAAGTGAACCTGTCTCTTGATTAAGCTAACGGCTTCAAACGTGTGGAATTTTATCTACAAAGGTAAAGTGAACCTGTCTCTTGATTAAGCTAACGGCTTCAAACGTGTGGAACAGACAATCTGCCTGCACAACAGCCAGGAAAACTGACGAAACCTTAATGTATAGTACGAATAGTAGTACCCCCTGCTGCGCACGTAATACTGAACTGTAGAAGTAGATGTAATCTGATACTGAAAACGCAGTAAATGTAGGTACAGTGGGAACAGGATGTATTAATTATCAACGCTTCCAACGAATGGCAAACACTGGAACTGTCTCACTTTAACCATTGAGGTACACTGTGTAACAAGGTGCAGATTATGGTTGAGCACGTTTATCACCTGCGCTCCTACGTCACACTTGACCTTTAGAGTAGAGTACCAAGGAAGATGGAGATGACTAGTCTTCTTGTCAGACACGATGTTGCAAAATAGCACTGCCCTTGGCATTTACCGCTGTCTCTGGGTCTGACATGTGCAGTGTTACGTGGCTTTATGCTTAATTACAGACTTACTATTTTATCAGTTTATTTGTTTTCACCACGTAACGCCCGATGTTTACGTCCTTATTCGTTGCTGAGCCATGTATCACTTTTCGTTCTGACACCGCAACTCTTCCTTTCATATATATTTACTACTTTTTATCTATATAAATAATGAGCTATTGGTCTTGCCGTTTAACAAAGTTTTAATAACTGAGGAAGTATTACAGGCATCGGGTCCCACCTAATGTGTCACCCGCCTACATGTTTTACATGAACCATTCAAGACTCGATCGATCTGTTTACAAAGAGAAAGCAGAATATCTGTTCCTTTGAAGTTGTCCAACAACGACCTAGGAAGCTCGACGCCCTCGCGGCCCAGGCTCTTCCATGGCTCGCGGTAGTTGGCAGCATTCGTTTTATTCCTTGCCCACTTGCCGCTACGTCGAACTTTCGTGGTGATCGTTGGGAAACATTATCTGCAACATAAATAAACTTTCTTCCCACAGTATTTCTGAAAACCCAAAAACAAACTTAAAGAACATAATAATAATAACTGTTCTTACAATTATTTGTATAAGTCTTGGTCGATTCAATGAGGGGTGGGACACGCCTAAGCCTTGAGACACCACAGATGTTAAACGGAAGAATTTGGGATTTCTGCAAAAGTTTATGCTATGGCATGTTAGTGGTGAGGCATAGAAGTAAAATTTAAAAGCACCTGTAAGCGGCTCATGCCAGCACCAGAGAGGCAACCAGTGTAGATGAATGCGTATGAAATACACGTAAGGGTTTGTTACAACCGCTTTGAAAAAATGTACTTTTAGCGAACAAAGCAGTCGTAGCAGATTCCCTGAAAAATCGCCCATAAATATTAAGACATTAAACTCCTAATGACTAAGGCAGTTCTGAAAATCTCGGCTAATATATTTTAAAGGAAAATTAGCTTAAAACTGAAATCTATAGCAACGAGACCCTTAGGAGAATACAAAATGTTTACCGGAGCCAGAAGGTTGTGTAGAATACAACGTGAAGTGTAAGTTTCAGTACACAAATTGCAGTGTCTGTGTTATTCTGAATTACGATGCAAAGTTCCTTCCGACATGGATGCATGTCCGAAGAAAAAGCACTGCGGCGACTATAGCCGTTATGAAATACGTTGAAGGTATTCGCAATTGCGAATACGTTTAATGTGGAAGAAAATTCAGTCAAATGAGATATGAACGGAGATTATTTTGATCAGGTTTAACTCTGAAGCTCAGGCAAACATTTGGAGTTACTTTTTCCTCGAGCTGCCTTCAGGCTCAGCTACAGAAGCAGCTCAAATCACTTCGATAGTCTTTCTGGACTGCTACGTAGACATCCATCACAGAACGCAAAACTTGAATGAGATTTTAACTATTCAGCAAGAGAACAAGAATTTATAAGTGGATGACAAACTCCAAATAAGAAATTAAGCCAATGTAAATGATTTTGGACGGTCTCGAAAGCATATAATGGCAAGATCGTCCAAGAACAATTTTCAAAAACCTCCACTTCACCTACGTAGGTGATCCTTTTCTTGGTGGTCTCAGGGGGCCGGTAAATGATGTAGGACGGTTTCGATAACGTCAAATCTCGGCCTTGCAAAAGAAATGTTTGCAAAAGCCTCTTCTTCCCCTACTAAGATGATCCGTTTCTTGGTTATCTCAGGAGACACATATCAGTATATGGAAATACAAAAGCTTTCAGGTACCTGAATTTCCTTTTAGAGTTGGAGATGATGCTGAAGCTGTATTAATATCAGTCCATTGACGTAAATCTAACTTCAACGACAAGTAGTATAACCTTATACAAATTCAGTATTGTAGTCCTGCCTTGTCTTCCCCGACTGTACTTTGAACTCATGTTTCTATAACAGATTTGTTAAACCAACGAACAGTTTTTAGATGTTAGAACGAAAAATGATGGAGAAGAGTATCTCTAGTATATGTTTGTGAAATACTTATTGTGTGATCAGGAGGTCTGGTTCGAAAATTTCATGCTTTCCAACTTCAGTTATATCTTCAAACGAAATGTGATATAAAGCCGTCTGACACCAGGCAGAACGCTATATGTGGGACGTGGAGCCATCATAGAGATATCTTATGTACTCGTAGAACAGAGGAAACAGAGGAGTGAGTTCGAAAAGGATATCATTCTGATGCTAGACCACACATTCACGTGTCCGGCTATAGGGATTTTACAGAAGTTGCATGGGCTCTGGTACACGAATATTTTAATCTGTAATGGCCTCGATTTCGCCATCAGGTTAATGAACTTGGCCCTTATCAAATGTTACTGTGAAGTGGAAGTTCTGTTGTGAAATATTTACCACATCAGCCAGTATTTCTAAAGGTTAAACGTTACAGTAGGTACAATAGATAATTCTACACATAATTAATCGTCTTTCGTATATGCGGCAATAGATATTCTGATATTTTTGGCCACACAGTGGTTTCGAAGAACCTTTTATTACTTACGTATGGTACACACATGAAACTAACGTACCAAACCACTATTTATAGAATTTATACATTTAAAAGAAACCTTGTCACGTTGTTGTTTGGAGTACACTCTTTGAAAGCTCGACGGTAGCTATGATGACTGGTTGGTTGATTGGTTGGAGGGGAGCAAACAGCCAGTTCATCGGTCCCATCGGTTAGGGAAGCATGGGGAAAGAGGTCAGCAGAGTCCTTTCAAAGGAACCATGCGGCATTTGCCTGCAGCGATTTAGCGAAATCAAGGAAAACCAAAATCAGAATGGCTGGACGCTGGTTTGAAGCATCGTCCTCGAGAACGCTAGTCCAGTGTGCTTGCTAACCACAGCACCTCTTCGCCCGGTGCTACAATGGAATACGGTAGCTGGCCAAAAGCATTTCGGCACCCTACGTAATGCGGAATTGACCACGAAATCTCACAAAATACGGACTCACCAATACAAAATGTGTTGGGGAGCATACTGTTGTCCGTAGAGAAGCAGTAACAGCAGAATAAATCAGTGGCGACAGTTCAGTGACTTGAAACGTCGAATAGTTATCGGAAGTCACCTGAGTGACAAATCGATCAGGGACGTTTCAACATGTTTAAAACTGCGCAGCTCGATGATTGGTGATGTGACTGTGAAGTGGCAACGCCAAGGAAGAACCACAGCTCAACCAAGATCAGGCAGTCTTCATGTAATGGCAGGGGCCGTCAAGCTTTGCCGGTGATGGTTGTCACAAATCAACAGTCGTCATTGAAAGGAATCACTTGTGAGTTTCAAAGTGGTATTAGTAGTCCAGCTAGCTCAGTGAATGTGCGTAGGGAGTGAAAAAGAATGAAGTGCAGTGATTGAGGAGCTCCTAATCAGCCATACACTTCAGCAGTCATTGTTACGTGCCGCTTGAGATGGTGCAAGTGGCGACGCCATTGGGCAGTGGTTGACTGGAAATGAGTGATCTAGAGTGATGACTCTCGCTGTTCTCTGTGGTAGTCCGATAAAGGGGTTTCGGTTTGCGAATGCCAGCAGAACCTTACATGTCATCACCTGTGGTGCCAACAATGAAATACCGATGAGGTAGTGTTCCGAGGTATGAGCATGTCTTTGCGGTCTGGCTGTTTTCCCACACTGCGCTTAAGAAAAGTCAGTTGCGGAAGGATATGAACACATTTCACAGTGTGGCGTTCGCTGTGTTATTCATTGGTTTGGTATTTAACTAATTTGTAAATGAAAATGATAATTTTATTTTATTACAGTGAGTAATTACTAAATAATTTTTCTCCCGTCTAAGATTTAGTCAAGTTGCTAAAGAACTCCAAGTTAACGTTGTGTTACAGTCTTGTTTGTAAGTTGTGTAAGTGTCACTAAACCACAGTTCGTACAACAGATTCTATACAACTATTGATTATGATGGAAACAGTTATCTTCAGCAAAATGATCATTAAAACCACCGAATAACAGCCGCGCACAACACTGACGTATGTTACCTGAAACAATTTTCTTCGCAACTAATTTCGGCTCCATACATCAGCAAGAAAAGTTTGTTAGATGGATCGTGCTATGAGCACTGTTTTTTAAAGAACCAATCTGATTCGAATTATTGTCATTAAAATGAGTTCGGGACCACCGGCGAACATTTATTTTTACATATTTTTATTACCTTCGACATTTATGTCTGCAGAGCTGCATAATTTGAATTTGCCGCTGAGATAATTGTTAAGATGGCGGCAGACAATTGATAGAGACTTTCTATTGTTAGAGCAAATTTACTTTTAACAGGATAAGTATTTGAATTGCTTATTAAATTTTGCTTTCATATTGCGCACTATTTAGACTAATTTTCATCAAGCAAATCTTTGATACTTTCGTAAGAAACACAGATAAAAACGCGATATAAAATTAATGGCTGCGCTCCTTGCAGAGGAAAGAAGTAATTAACACAGATAATGCTTATTGAGAGAGGAATTAAAGTTACAAATAGTTATTTACTCATATTTATTATAATAATGAACTGTATTCTCAAGTAATAATTAACAAATAATTACAATTTCTTAACAGACCTCAGTTTGATATACGTCTTGCGTCCGCAACGTACAAAAGCCAACCAACAGAAGGGAAAAACAAAAGAAGACAAACGCAGATCATAAAAGGAATTTACAATTATCATTGTCTTTGTATGATACGCATCGATATGTCCAATTACATCATAAAATATTATATAAATAATTAAAATTTATCATCATTTATTTCACTGTTTTTTCATATGTCGAATAGATAATGTTTATAACTGTTAGAGGCATAATTTCCTCTCGTCGAACTGTAGCTAAAATTTATCTCGTGGATGTTACATCGTTTGTACTGCGTACCGTAGAGGAACAGTTCGGAGGCGATTATTGTTTGTATGAGCGAGATAATGCAGCCCGTTATAAAGCAGCATCTTTAAGACGATGGTCTGTAGACAATAACATACCTAAATTAGTCCAGCCTGTCTCGAGCCCGGACATCTGGTGGGATTTAGAACGTCGACCCCAGAGTCACAACCTTCTCTAGTTGAAAATGGGCTGCCATTCCTCTATAGACAGACATCTCGATGTTATAGTCGCTATAACAGTTTAAAGGTTTACACAGTTCCTTTTATTTATTCTGAGACCAGATTTGCATCGAGACGGTTTTATGTGTACATGACTGACAGAGTTTTGGTATCCTGCAGAATGAACTTCATTTGACAGTTTTACCTAAACTGATACTGTCTAACCACGGAGAAACACGTTATTTTTAAATAAAAATAACTTAAAAACCATGAATATTTTATTTTTTAGTACAAGAATTGATAGCGTCTTGAAAAGGAGGTTATTAGATGAAAATCAGCGGAAGTAAAACGAGGTTAATGGAATTAATTCAGGTGATGCTGAGAGACTTACGTTTGGAAATAAGACACTAAATGTAACGTAAGTGATGATGACCTACTTAGAGAGGATATAAAATGCAGATTGGCAATTACAAGAAAAGCGTTTCCGAAAATCGGAAATTTATGCGCATTGAACATGGATTTAAATGCTAAGAAGTGCTTTCTGAAGGAATTTAAATGGAGTTTAATGTTGTGCAGAAGTGAATTATGGACACTAAACAGATCAGAAATTATGAGAATAAAAGCTTTCGAAATGTGATGCTACAGGAGAATGGTAAAGACTTGATGGACGCATCAGTCTACTAATGAGGAGGTACTGTATCATATCTTGGAAGAAATGGAATTTATGGTACAATTTGACAAAGAGAAGGGATCGGTTTGCAGGATCAGTCTGTAGCATCAAAGATTAGTCAGTTTGGTAACGTAACTGGTGTGGCGCAAAAATTGGAAACCGAGGCTTGGCTACATTAAGCAGGTACAAATAGATATAGGCAGCAGTAGTTATGCAAGGACGAATCGTTTTTCACAGGATAGACTTGCGTGGAGAGCTGCAGCAAACCAGTCTTCGGACTGAAGTGATTGCCACAGGTTCCGCATGTTGTGAAAAGTCCCTACTCGAACCAAAGGTGTAATAACGTGTCTAAATTTTATTGCTCTCTCACACACTCACTCTGTCACTTACCAGGTATCCTCTTGGTTGCAGGAGGAGAAGGCGGCGCACGCGGCAGCTTCCTGAGGTGCGACTGGGAGTGCAGCCTGCCGGTCCACCGCGGGTCCGCTGCCTAGAAGACAAGTCAGTGGTCAGCACAGGACATACGTAACCAGGCAGTGACTTAACTATTGTACGTCCAGGAAACTAGCCTACGAGGGGCTTCCACGAAATGCTCAGCAGATCTTTGAGTATGGTCAGAAGCAACATCAGGATTGACGTGGTTTTTTCTTGTTTTGCTGTATATATTATTTATTGTGTGTTCGATAGTGCATGTTTTGAGAAAGCCTAATAAATTTGTACAAAGAGTGCTGGAGTACTACATTGCTAAATGAATATACCGTACAAGTATAAGTAAGGTTGGTGTATGTGAACATGGTTATCTTCGAATCTTACCTACCAGAATCAGCTGTGGGCGTGTAATTTTAATTCCTGTGCTTACTTCACCTACAAGGACACTACCGAGTGATACCTGACTTATGGCAGTCCACTCTCTCACATGTCTTCTGATGAGCACCATTACCGAGCCATTCGTACGATTCCAAATCTACCACGACTCTTAATTGATTGAGGATCCCATTGTCACTCTCGATGCAGATGGACTATTGTTATGCAATAATCACTTGTAAATTGACTACCTAAACTGCTGTTGCATTGGCAACTGAAATTCAGAATATCCTCACAGCTAGAAAATGCTTTGGCAACAGCTTTTCTACACTGTGATGTAGTGTCTTACTTATCGCATACTGGAACTGCCAATGCGAAATACTATACAGTCGCGATAGGTATTTGTGTGCATTTTCTCTCCAACGAACAGCTACCTCTTTTCCTGTTGCGTATCTCCATACGCTGACGTTCGAATACAAATCTAAGTGTTATATACAATAATGTGACAAAAGTCATGGGATAACGACATCCACATAGCGTAGTGGTATCGCCAACGCACGGTTTAAAACGACAGTGCATTCACGGAGCTCTCATTTGTACTCAGGTAATCCACGTGAAAAGGTTTCCGACGTGATTACAGCCGCAAGACGGGAATTAACAGACACTGAACGCGGAATGGTGGTTGGGGTTAGACGCATGGGACATTACATTTCAGAAATCGTTGGGAAATTCAATATTCCGAGATCCACAGTGTTAAGAGCGTTCCAAGAATACCAAATTTCAGGCATTACCTTTCTCCACGAACAACGCAGTGGACGACGGCATTCACTTAACGACTGAGAGCAGCGGCGTTTGCGTAGAGTTGTCACTGCTAACAGACAAGCAATCGTGCGTGAAATAACCACAGAAATCAATGTGGGACTTACGACAACGTATCGGTTAGAATTGTGGGGCGAAATTAGGCGTTAACGGGCTAATGCAGCGGACGACCGAAGCGAGTGCCTTTGCTAACAGCACGACATCGCCTGCAGCGCCTCTCCTGGTCTCGTGACCACATCGGCTGGACCATATGAGATACCCGTTAGGTGCTGGATGCAGAGTGTTCATTTGTCATACGAGGTGACCATCACACAGGGGTGATAGGTAACCTAAAGCGTTTGGGGGTAATGGTATGGTACCTACAGCCTGTTCTACTATAAGTGCCTGCATGTCAGTGTACACATATTTTATTTATAAACCAAGCAACTTAGTAACCAGTAATCTCGTGCTGTGGCCTATCTAGACTTATAATACACCATGCAAAGTGTAAAAAATATTATGGTCAGCTGACTGGAATTTAGCATTCAAAAGGTGATCTGAGTATCTTTGTTTATTTCAGTAAATTTGTATTTTTCCAGTATATTAAGAAGTAAAAATTGTAAAAAAATGTAAAAAATATTATGGTCAGCTGACTGGAATTTCTCATTCAAAAGGTGATCTGAGTATCTCTGTTTATTTCAGTAAATTTGTATTTTTCCAGTATATTAAGATTTTTACCTTTGGGAGCTTTATGAAGAATTTTCGCACTATGGCGTATGTCTACTACTCTATGCTTAGGTATGCGAAGATGGTTCCCAAAGGTAGTTCAGTTATGTACACTTGCATATTTTCCAAAGCGGATGAATTGCCCGTCCGGTCAACATAAAAGCCTTCGCACTCGCCGCAGTGCAGTTTCTATATTACAACATTTCTATATCCATCTTTCTGATTTTATATTGTATGTTTCATCTAAGAACGTAAAGTGTTTGTTGTACTAAAGGCAAGGGTTCTATTAGAATCACGAAACTGTTGCTCATTTTTGTCTGAGAGCGAGCATTTATAAGTTATAAAAATATCCTTTTCCTCCTTTGTCTTCATAGCAGTTTTATTCCTATCGTCTTTCTTTTTGACTTGTTTATAAATGCCATCGACTATAGCTGGATGATAACAACTTTTACAAGGGACATTCTTAAACGTTGTCGTTTCTTGCGCAACAGCGCATGTGTAGCTCAGAAAATAGCATGCCACGCCAGGGAGTGGGATATATTTCAGCCCTGTTATCTTCAAAGAAAAAAATATGACAAATACGTTCCATATAATATTTAATACGAAGCGTCTCCATCTGAATGTAGTACCTAAGTATGCTAATGTTAACATTAGAAAGTCATCCAAACTTGCACAAACGATTAAGCATAGGTTCAAATTCTCTGGATCAGAACCAAAATTCGGCATTTTCATGAAGCGATACATTTAATGTCCACTACGGCTGTTAAGGCATCTACATTAATTTCATGGTTTTTATCATTTCGATTGATTCTATAGTAGGCACCTCGCACCCAGTGGGGCTTGAATCTGCCTCTAGATTATATGACTTTTGAAGTAGGTCCAGCACCGCGTTCAGCACCGTTTTTCGCGGCAATTTTCCAGGTCTGACCGGTTTACCATTCGCACTCGCGGTTTTCCTTTTACGTCATATTGCTCTGTAAATTTAAGATATTTTTTTAAATTTTTTTATTATAATTAATTTATCACTGTCAATAAGCACACGGTATGTAATTGCTATATAATTTTATGTGGAGTATAAGCTCATCGCAATTTCATATGTATCACCAGGTGACATACCTAATTCTTACATCGGGCACTTTGTAAAAACAATCTTTTTTCCTGGCGCACCGCTATCCACTAATTTTCGCCACAGAATGTGATCGTTCTACACACGCCATCCAGCGGCGTAGCGGGTCTGGCGCCTCTTACGTTAGCACTCCGCCGGCAGCATTGTGCCGTGCTGCAAGCTTAAGGCACATCTTCGCCACCAGCATGCGTGGACAATACGAGGAATTTAAGTAAGTGTTTTTATCATCTATGTGCATTTTAGCAACGTTGTGTATGTTATCAACTGTATTTTTATCGAGACATGTATGCGTGGGGGGAGGGGGAGGTGCCTTGAATACTTTGGCCATGTAAGGGAACATGGAAGCTTCATAGCAAGTTCCATAAGGTACGTGCAGTTTTGCATATTTTATATAATCTATAACATGAATTGTTTTCTCACTCCACCCTCCGCCCTCTTAATATCTTTGTTTTCCTCTTAGATCAGATGATGGCAGCGTAAGACTGTTGAAATCGGTTTGCTTTGAGCGATAAAAGTGTTTACACTACGATCACGGTGTACGAAGTGCGTTTATTTCCAACCACATTGATCGTCCCATAGCACAGCACGTATACCCTACAAAATAGGGAAAAAAAAGGTGATGGCGGACAAGTTACTGATAAACAGACTTTGCACCAGTGTTCTGGATTATATTCCAAATCTCAGAGCAGTGTCTCATAATCACAATACAGAATACAAACATTAAAAGAGAAGCAGCCACACGATACCTGGGAGTACACATTGACGAAACACACAGTTTCACCCAACAAAAACGTATAACTACTGGTAAAGTAGAGAAAATATTCTATATAAACTCACAATCATAAACACTGTACGGTACAGACTACCAATCACACAAATCAGAGCGTACGACAGCGCTCTTTATGAACAGGTGGTGAGCTTCAGAGCAAGTTGTGGGCACACAGGCTAGCTGTAGCTACCGACAGGACGGCAGTTGAGGCGTGGACAGGAGTGTACCCATTAGACTGTCAGGGCTAATCTGCACTACCTCAACCGAGGTGGAGTGTGAGGTGTTGGTTGTCTTCCCGATTGACATAACGATCAGATATTGGGCCGCATGCTTCTTGCTCAACAGGGCAAGACGAGGTAAGACAAGGAAAATAACAGGGGAAGACACAGAACACAAACGTCAACTAAAGACTTGGCGGTTACATATCTGGCAACGACAGTGAGACCAATTGGACACTCAGGGAGCCACAAAAATGACGACAGCAGAATAAACTAACAGACCACGTGTCCAAGACAAGACAACCGGCCAGAGTGGCCGAGCGGTTCTAGGCGCTACAGTCTGGAAGCGTGCGACCGCTGCGGTCGCAGGTTCGAATCCTGCCTCGGGCATGGATGTGTGTGATGTTCCTAGGTTAGTTTGGTTTAAGTAGTTCTAAGTTCTAGGGGACTGATGACTTCAGAAGTTAAGTCCCATAATGCTCAGAGCCATTTGAACCAAGACAAGACACACTATCTATAGAGAGATGAGGCCTTACAAGCATCGTAGCAGACGTCAAAGAGAAGACAGTGTTTGTTCAGATGATGACTCCAGTACTAGGGACGTCTCCAACACGGACAGAGAAAACATGACACACGAAGAACCACGTGTACACACCCAAATATATCATCATTAAACACAGATAAAATCAGACAGACATATCACATAATCGTGGCCGGTTATTGTAACAGGCTCCACGTTAAACGTCTTATTATACTCTGAAGTGACAAAAGTCATGGGACAGCGATATACAGGGTGGTCAGAAAATGTGTGAAACGCTTGTAAGGATTTTACAGGGCGGGTTGTACTGAGACATAAATGTTAAGAAAGAAATTCGATACATTGCTCCGTTTCCGAGTTATTTAGCATAGAATTTAGCTAATCGCGGGGGCGCGCCTCACATTCAAGCGGCCTGCCAGGGGCGGTGTTGCCCAACGAGTGCTTTGTCTCGTTAGCTGAAACTTGAATTTACGCGCGCGACGATCTGATTGGCTAATTTCAATGCTAAAAAACTCGGAAACGGCGCAACGTATCGAATTTCTTTCTTAACATTTATGTCTCAGCACAAACTGTCCTGTAATATCCCTACAAGCATTTCACACATTTTCTGACTACCCTGTACACACTTACAGATGGCGAGAGTATCACATATACAAGGTACGAGAAGGTAGTGCCTTGACGGAGCTGTCATTGGTGCTCAGGTGATTCACGCGCAAAGATTTCCGACATGATTATTGTCCTCGACGGGAATCAACTGAATCTGAACGCGGATGGTAGTTGGAGCTACACTCACAGGACATTCCGTTTCGGAAATCGTCAGGAAATTCAATACTCCGAGATCCACAGTGTCATTAGTGTGCCGAGAATACCAAACTTCAGGCATTACCTCTCGCCGCAAATAACACAGTGACCGACGGCATTCACTTAACGACTGACAGCATTCACTTAACGACCGACAGCAGCGGCGTTTGCGTAGTCAGTGCTAATAGACAAGAAACACTCCGCAGAATTCACCGCGTCACGTCCGTCGAACGTATCCGTTAGGACAGTGTGGCGAAATTTGGCGTGAATGGGCTGTACCAGCAGACGACCGACCCGAGTGGCTTTGCTAACAGCCCATCTCCTGCAGCGCCTCTCCTGGGCTCGTGATCATATCGGTTGGACTCTAGAAGGTTGGGAAACCATGGCATATCAGATGAGTTCCGATATCGCCAGGAAAAGATAGTGGTAGCGTCCGATTCTGGCCCGGTCCCTATGAAGCCACAGACCCAAGTTGTCAACAAGGCACTGTGCAAGCTGACGGTGGCTCCGTAATGATTTGGGCTGTGTTTATATGAAAAAAAAGTTCGTTGGCTGGATATGATTATGTTCGACTAATCTGCAGCCGTTCATGGACTTCGTGTTCCCAAAAAAAACGATGGATTTTTTATGTATGACAATGCGCCATGTCACCGGACCAAAGTTGTTTGTGATTGGTTTGAAGAACATTCCTGGCACTGTGAGTTAATGATTTGGCCACACAGATCGCCCGACATGAATCCCATTGAACATCTATGCCACATAATCGAGGGGTCAGTTCTTGTACAAATCCTGCTCCGGCAACACTTTCGCAGTTGTGCTCGATATGGAGGCATCGTGGCTGAATACTGATGCAGGGGAAATTCCAACGACTTATTGAATTCATGTCACGTTGAGGTGCTGCACCACGCTGTGCAAAAGGAGATCCGACACGGTATTAGGGGTATCCCATGAATTTTGTTACCTCAGTGTAAAAAGACATCCTAACATGTAGTGTAAATTAGAATAGAACACATGAAGAGACAGAAAACATAGTAGACATAACACATATCTGAAGTAATCCTTTGTTACCTGGTAATAAAGACTTGTTTTACAATGTGTAACCTAGTGTGGCTGGTTGTTGTGCCAGGCAGCACGGTAAACCTGTAAAACCCTAACCTAGAATTAAGTAGACTGTCATTTCAACATACTTTAGGAAGTGACCCTGGGAGGCTCTGGACAGGGATATCGGGTTCGAGGTAATTTTCTGGGACGTCCTCCCTGGCAGCGGAGGGAAAACATCTACGTATTCAATTTATCCTACTCTCTTTTATCGTTCTTCTTAAACACAAAATTTTTCTTTTATAATTTCCTGTTTCAACACGATGTACAGTAGTTTTATAAGTTTAATACAGCTGCCATTTACTCAAAGCAAGAGGACAAATCTGCACGAGGCGCCATCTTCACGTTGTGGTGCAGCAAAAGAAAAGAAAATAGAATGGTGTGAAGGAGCCTATATGCAGCAGAGGATTTATACAGTCTGCAGAAGAGGAAGGAAAGGAAGAATTAGTCTTGGTGGTGCCGCTATATTGTTGGATGGTAATTCTGCTTTTGTTACTAACAATCCCTTACGGTTTCTGAACTATTTTTCAGTGACCCGATCGGAAGAACCGCCTTACCGAAGCTCCATTAGGTACTGTGGACCACTGTCGCTTCCAACATTATATAGAATAATCATCTAAAATTATATCACCGAACCTTAAAAAATTGCATAGGAAACATATGGTAAATAAATACCCGAAGCTTACAAATCATGAAGTCGAAATATGAAGAGAATAAATTAATACAAAGGTGTTTTAAGACAATTTAGTTATTGATAAACCAACTTAAAAGTCTTTGTGCATTCTCTGAAGCAGACATTTAACTGATACTGTTGTCACCACACATTTGCCTGAGTCTTCGTATTGGTGGGCAGTTGCACACCTCAAGATTCCTTACTGAAGCACTCTTTCAGATGTCATCCAGCCACAGCACTTTCTCATGGCCTTTGACATAAACTATCCTGTCTTTGTGACCATAGGTGCAGAGACATTTCACCCTTTTTTGTATGGCACCCTCTCTTCATCTCAGCGTTTTCTGTTATCATAGTACGTCAGACATGCACTGCTTCGGAGAGTCTTAGCACAGTGTACTATACTCAATGGTCCGGATGAAGTGATATTTGTGGAATATTTCGTTAAAATTTGTTCAGTGTTGGAGAATGCAACATCTTTAAACACAATTTGCCCACACTCATCATAAAACCGCTGTATATCTGGAACGACGTTTATACTCTAAGACACCTTTGTGAAGTATGTTGCATGTGGTGCAGACTCTACATTTTACTACACATTGCATGATTTCTGTGAGTGGTGAGTGAAACACGATATGTAATGTAGCAACGACACATGTGCTATGGTGTCTGCAGGGAAGTTTTGGAATGATTCAAATTCAACATACTCACCTGAGGTTCCAGTTTTGATGGCGTATTATTACTATGAACAATATGCCACCACTATAAGTGCTAATTTTTTAAATTACTTAGGACTGAGCATGCATCCAAATTCATCACCCTCATAGTTACAAGACTGACACCTTGTGTACATATCGTACAGTACACTGAAACTAGTGTTGTCCCATCAAACTGGGAAACGTATGGAAACGTAAGAAAAGTACTTTGAATTTAAATATGCTCAAACATTGGTTAGAATAATAAATCGATGCTTTTGTAGTTGAATGGGTCTTAATTGTCCATCTTTGTCTGTATGTCACTGGAATGGTTGGATACGCGTGTTGGAAGAATGGAATGTTAATAGCAGCTGAATACCTGCATTCAATATATGCGAAGAAATACTTCATCTGATACTGATATATGGGACACTTTCCCTACCAACTGATCCAGTACAGTTTTATTCTTCTTTGGGTGCTCCTAGCACGTAAAGCTAGAATCAGTTCCTGTTTGTCTTTCATAATGATGCATGTATTGTATTCAAAGTAGCCAATCGACATTTTGAGCGAGTTACAGGCGCTAAAGCGCCTTTGTTTCGATCCATCTGCGAACAATCCTGCATTTTGTATTACATTGAGGTCAAAAGTTAATGCGGAGACATACATTTTGAGGGTCGATGTGATTCAACATTTCTTGAGCGAACATTCTCGATACCATTAAGTTCAAATCTTATTTCTTGAAGCAGAAAGATCAGTGCTTATGTAAGGCTTCATGCTGTTGTCGGCGGAGTACTTCCATCCATCTTTGTAGTCACAAATCTTCCTTCCAAATAACGGAAACTGTTGTTAGGAATTGTTAACTCGTCTTGATATTTGAATGAGAATTCATATGCCATAGTTATTATTAAAGATCTTTGAAGTAAAAGGTTTGTAGGAGAAACAATCCTAATGAATGACCGATTGTCATATTGCACTGGAGTTGGTATATTCAGCGACGACAGTGTGAATTTTCAGTCTTATCGATTTTATAAACTCGTAATTCTCGTGTACTATCACAATCTGCTGTGAAGTAGCATTCTGATGACAGTGTGCATGATGGTTACCCAACACTAAAGATCAGTCACGCATGCTGTTGCTTCAGATGAAGACATACTATAATTTCGTCACTGTGAAAAGCGAGTTCTCGTTCTGATCTACGCTACTCATTTCGAGATGTCTAATGTCTGAATACTCATTCGAAGGTAGATTAGATTCCTCGGCACCTCAAGAGTTTTTAACTGGGACCCATTGTAGAAAAATTCCATTGATTAAAGGAATTAATCTAGCACTAAGATACACAATCGTTGTGATATTACACTCAACACAGATCACGCTAACAAGTATTCTTCAACACTTAGCTCCTCGGGAAAATTAATAGCAATGCTGTTTTACCTTCGTGCCTAAAATGTATTCACTCTCCCACTGTTTTTATCTCTGTTTTAAGTGTACTAACGTCTACATATAGCTCAAAGCCTTATAGAAATAATTTTATACGTGCATTCAAATCATCAATATCATATGAGCCAGGAGGTATTTCTGCAACTTTTCCACTTCGTAGACATAATTTACTGCTCACCTCGTCGATGCTAAGTACGCTATTATATGTTTCCAGACTAATAAATACAATAAACCACTCCCCCTTGCTTAGATCTTCAGTGTGAAAGCTGCTTCGTCTTAATGTTGACAAACATTGTTTTAAAGCAAGAACCAATTATGTCACACCTAACCTCAAGTGACGCACTGATGTGGATGCTCCTTTTTTTAAAAAAACTTTAGGAGAAACTCTGGTTGGAGATGATCACAGAGATATGAATTGAAGTCTTGGTAGTGTCGAAAATTGTAAAACGTCTGGTTCTTGTTGATAAAATAATGCACAGTTCTTCAGGCGGTCTTAAAACGTCATATGCGTCAATGTAGTAGATGGCATATCGTTTATATATATATGCAACCTAGTGAGTCCCATGTCCTCTTGCAACATCTAAATTGACAGTCACACATCCTTAGGAGTTCCACATCGTATATGGCAACATATTCTGTATAAGCACTCCACAAATTTCAGTAGATCTTTCTGTGTAAGTGGCCTGTCCAGTAGTGTGCGCAATTTTAAATATAGTCATTTAACGACAGTGATGACATCCATTGCCCTACCATGTCTTTTAACGTCCTGTAATTGCTCCTCTGCATTTTGTGTGTTTTTCGCTGTTCATGGCAGCCGCTCCTCCAGCTAAAGAACTGAGTGCTGATAGCCCTGCAAGTGCTGTAATTGGAAGCGAAATTATTCCACCTGATGTTTTATGTATCGGTAGTACCCTAGGTGTTTTAACTCTACTTTTTTTTATTCCTGCTCCTTTGTGCTTCAAGGCACTATTAGCCACTTCCATTGCTGACTACGTGCAGTGTTTTTGCTACAGGTTTTTTATTTAGTATATGACGAGTTGTGCTCATTATACTTGAAATTTATTCCAACACACAGTTAAAGTTTGTCAGTTCTTTATCAAATACGAATGCTCCAGTACATTTTCCTATGCCTATGCTCTTTCTTCCATATATTTATTTTTCCTTATCAGCTAATATTTGATGTGCAAAATGACGATTTTTTTTGTAGTGTAAGCATCATTGTGCTCATTTGCATGCATTGTCAAGTGTATTAATTCACTTATCACCACGAGCAAGAGCTTTTTAGGATTTGTTCTAAGTCCACATTAGTTGTATCCAGGAACATGCAACTCAAATGGTAACTTATCAAGAATAACAACACCCCTTCCGATGTGCTGAGTAATACTCATGTCAAGCTACAGCATATCGTGAAGTTCGTGTGTCCTGTTTATATACTAAACCGTGAACGCTTTCCCAACTGCTGTGCTTTGGTGGAAAGCCGAACCACTTAACTAATGGCCTTTTCCCTCGTCGTCTTATAACACACTCTATGACAAACATATGTGCTTCAGAACTTCTCTGTAATTCCTCTGTGTCAAAATTTTGGCAATTTCTTCACATTCTCTATCCTTTAAGACGTAAGTTCTGAGGTTTATGCGTTTGACTTCAGAAACTGAATATTTCCATTGACCAGTTTGGAAGATAAGACTTCTGAATGCAGTTTTGTATTTTGGAATACGACCAAATCACACAACTGAATTTCTTATTGAGTGGTTCCACCATCATAAGACGACTGTATACCGTACTTAGATATCCATTATCATGTACAACAATTGGTCTCATTTTAATCGTTCGATGTCTAATTCGATTATACCGTTCAGTTATTTGAGGGAGAATGTCTAGCCATTTGTATGACCCTTTAAACTTAAATCTCATCCCATTTGGCTTTTTATCATCCCGTTCTTACATAGGGGAATGTCGAGTAGGGATGAATTCCAGATCGTTCCGTTATTGTCTTAAAATACCTGTAGTAAAATGAATCTCCATAGTCGGTTTGAAGGCTGTAAGGACATCTGATGGCCCCGTTTCCAAGCAATTATTTTTCATACATCTCTGCAACTTACTTCCCTATCTTTGCCTTCACAAGCGGGCCTCAGATGATTTCGAAATTCGTGTTTATGACCATTAAAATATATTTTAAGCTTTCATTGAAACTTGAATATTGTTCCATATGTACAAGACTGGCCAGCCATATTCACGTTTCTGAAGGTCCTGAACGACTGTTACCATAATTCCTCGACGATACATCTTTCTCAGACCTCTGAAATGACGGATCTCATTTCAGTCATATGTACTATATTCCCTTCTGTGACCAATGCTGTGACCAGTCATAATCATTCAGTGATTTTGTATGGGTCATTGTGGTATTTGTACTCCACAGGCGCGGTGTTCAATTTTTTATGCTGAATCACTGCCTTTACCTGTGTTACATGTAACTTCTAAAGCAGGTTTATTAATTGAGCAGTGGCTGACTCGTGTTATGCTTTGCATTAAACCTTGGTTGCTATTCAGTGATTAGTCTCCCGCAGTTATCGCAATTATGCTGTTATCCTCTCTCTCTGTGAGTGGCAGCAGCAGCGTGTATCGATATTCGCACCCTTGTACTATCTTTGGCCCCGCGCTTATAGATTGCAGCTGTGCCATGTGCGGGCAGTTCCGGTTGGCGTGGAGCAGCGAGGAAGTCTCCGTGGCGCATGTCTGGCCGGGGCCGCTGGCGGCGTCCACACGCGGTCTTAGTGTGAGGGGCTGTTCCCATTGCTATGAGGTCCTTGGCTGACCGATCCTGGACATGAAAGTTGAGTCTTTACTTACTCTACCAGCCAGCGCCCAACTGTTCACATTGTGTCGTTTGAATTTAGTTGTCGGCTGTTGGGACATTCCCGCAAGCAACAACGTGTGTTTTCAAGTAGGCGAAATTCTGGCCGCCCTCCTGTGGAGTTTAACTTAACTTGATTATTTTGAATTGAAGTGCACCAGAGGAATCTTCTGCCTTGTGGCCGTTAACGTTCCGGTTACCTGCCCTGGGCGTTGACGTAAATTCAGGCAGTGTATTTTCCTCGTCGTGTTGTGGCTGTCCAGCACGGAGTGTAGCTTGACAGCTGAATGTGTAATTCATTGTGGGCGCCGATACCTTCTGCATTGTTTCATTGAACTCCCTTTTGTGTGCTGGTTGGGTGGAGCGGAAGTTGTCCTATCGCTTGGTCTTTTGACTGTCAGTCGTTTGGTTTGCCATCGGATTGAGAATTGTTGGGCCGACTGCCTGTCTCACCTAAGCGAGCGTTATTGTTTGAATTCCAGGCCGATCCTTGGAAACTTCTGCGCTCCGTTTGACGTGCTGTCTTTTCGTATTTGTCCTTGTTGTTTGTTTATGTACGTCTTTTAGCCGATTTTAAATTAAAGTCGTTTTGCTCTTAAGATGTGACATTGTTTGGGCCTTCAGCCTGATTTAAAGAAATTTTAGGTTAACGCCTTCTGCCTTTTAAAATTCAAATTCCTGTTTTGAGCCTTAAGTAATTGGCCTTCAGCCGATTTTAAATTAAAGTTGTTTTGCCCTTAGGTCGCGAGATTGTTTGGGCCTTCAGCCTAATTTAGATAAATGTTTTAAGATAACGCCTTGTGCCTTTTAAAATTATAATTCTTGTTTTGAGTCTTAACTGATTCGCCTTCAACCGGTTTTAAATGAAAGTTGTTTTGCCCTTGAGGTGTGAGATTGAATGGCGTATTTAGCCGGGAATTAAGTTCTAAAATTAATGTTTGGCTTGCTCTGTTTTTAATTTTTTCTTTACTCTTGTAATTTTTGTCAAATGAATAAAGTAGTATATTTGAGTGCAACTGACAGCCACTCATTTTGGCCCCTTTCCACAAATTAAAGTACCTGACCTATCCTGCAGGTAGAGCAGGGGATCTCATTAATATTATTGTATTTGTTATATTTTTAAGCCTTTATTCGTCATTTTAGAGTGCTACCTATCCTATGTATGTTTGTGATACAAAATATTTTACAATATGTTTGCTTCTTTTTCGGCAGATGCTTTCAGAGCTCGGAGTTTTGAAGAATATTAGATCTAACAAACCTAGTGTTCTCTCAGATTTCTTATTCACGACCTATATTGGATCCTTGGTTAAATATATGGGCTACCTACCTAGCATATATGGCTCGCTCTTGCTAACCCCACATATGGTATTTAACTCTCATTGTGCAATTTTGTCCATAGTCTACAGTATACTGATATAGTAGCATAGTAATATACTACCTTTTACCCAGAAATTCTTGGAATTTTCGCCTATATCGACTGAAATTCAGTGCCCTCATTTCATCAATAAATAGAACGATATACTGCATGTGATTTCAGGAACAGCAGCATATGATAACAAATTCATTTAAAGTCATGTCGTTTTGGAAATTCTACATACATGCTCGAATAAGCGAATTTCCTCTGCATGTGTTAACAGTAACAGAACAAGATTAGTCTTACTGCAGACTGATAGTCCAACAATCAGAGCGTGTATATTATCTGAAAGTAGCAAACTATTCCTCTTCTTGTTACAGTTTCTGGTGTGATTACAGGAGAAATAAATAACATTTTTATACTTCATGCAGATTTTTTATTTTTACTTATAAATTCTTGCATAAAGCAGGGTATGTAGATTTTTATTTATTTATTTATATGAACGTAATTCTGTGTCTGTATGCAGCACAGTTGCTTCATACATTTCCACTTGTATCAAAGTATATCACGAATCTTAGAGTTGAAAGATGGCTTCTTCTGATAGTCGACAAGTTCTGCGTGCCATCTCATACAGATTGCTCCACAACTTCTCGTGGAACCGGTAGACATATGGTTGCTTGTTTAGTTGACAGTTTTGATCATGCTGTATTTCACTGCCGGCAAGCTTTAGATTTTCAAAAGTGTGCTCCTGTAGATTTGTGCACTTTCTGTCGTTAACCATTTTAACTGTTTATTGTAAGTCCCTTGCAGAGATTACGTGTTCGCCCAACATCGCTGAGGGGGAACGTATTTCAACACTTCCATACTATCTCATTGAACAACGATTCCGTGGATTATTTTCAAGCAAGCTTGCGAGGGATGTATCTGGAAGGCTATGATGTATACTCCCTGGTTTTACAGATCATCTGTGACTGTATTCAGTATCTTAGAAACAATAACAAACCAGCTGCTTTCTTTAAGAATACGCAATTATCGCTTTGCCTCATCCTACTGACAGAGATTACGCAAGTGTTCGATTCTTTCATCATTCAATAGCAACACGATCACAAAATGCAATGTATTTCCACGTAATTTCAACAGATGAACATACCACTCATCAAAAGTGCAACATAATCTGGTGTAAGTAACTACAGGCTCTGATGGATAACAACACCTACAATCACAAAGAGAGGTATACTGATTGTATGCTGGATGTTATCAAGTCCACTTACAGGTTTCTGGCTGAACCCGAACGTGTAAAAAAGTGTGTTAATAGCAGAACCCAGAATCCAAATGGGTCTCCAAATTCACTCATCTGGAAAAAAGCCCTAAAATCACATTTTCATCTGCTACAATTGCCAGAACTGCAACATATGATGCAGTTCTTGCGTTTAATGACGGGAACGTAGGAGGTTATAGGTATTACCCAGAACGGGCTTTAAAATAGGAAATTTTACTGAAGACATCTTGAGAAAAATAGATATTCAGCGTCTCTCCGCTGAAAAGTGCTAAAAGTCTGGTAAAGAAAAGATGACAGAAATCAAGAGAGCAAAAGAGAAGCCTTGAAGGGCAAGAGTACCCTGAGTATGATGTTGTAATTTGCAGCTGGACAAACGGTTATTTAGGGTGGTCAAGATAAATGGGACACCATATATATATGGTGTCCCATTTAGCATATATATATATATAGGGAATGAGAGGGCCGGTGGAGTAGGTCATAACAAGGATATTTCACGTAGCAACCCATGTCCGCATCCCTTAGCGTAGGGTGCTAGGTGTTGTTGAACAACGTCGCTCTCCGCCAAGAGGGTAGGCACACAACATACCATCCGAGCCGTCGAGATAGCAGGTCTGCAGGGCAACGATTCAATGTATTTGTGACACCAAGGTAAACGAGACGCTGGGTTGAAATTTTACGACTTTTATTATTTGCAAGCGCCGGTCAAGGATGTTGCGAATATTCCAGGCGGGACTACGCTACGGGTTTTCCGCCTCTTATTGGGACGCGAACGCGTCCCTTTTGGCTGTGAAAATGCCTGTTTGATAGGTATTGCATAGAGGGCAGCAGCTGTGACACTGATGACTCTGGTTCGCCCTACGTCAGCTGATCACCGAACGAGCACCCTCTTGTGTTTGTAACTGGGTGGAGCGGACAGGAAATGGAACGCTATTCTTGGGAGGAAAGGGAAGAACTGCTTACGCTGACCAGCGTTTGGACGTTCCACCGTTTCCGAGTAGTCGAGTGCCATATGCACACACATTTACTATCATCCACAGGTCCCTAGCTCATGTTTTCCACTGGCACGTTCTCGCAATTGCATGTGCGCGTTTAAGGCCTTCCTCGAAACTGGTGTATTTATTTTGTGTTACAGACGTGAAGGCCGGGCGGACGCGGTCGTCAACGCACAATGCATACACCAAGGCATTTAGAGGAGTCGTCAGCACTGCTGGAAAACACAGCCTCAAGAACGTCGCGGCGTGTTGCACGCGAAATGTGTGTAAGCCACTCCACAAGTTAGCGCGTGCAGATTGAAGGTGGTTTGCACCACTGCAACCATCACAAGTTCCACTCCCTTAACCCAAACGATTTTCCACGTAGAACTGAATTCTGCCAATGGTTCCTTGCAAAGGAGCGCTATTCAATCGGACGTTTTACGCATGAGGCATCATCTACACGAGAGGGTGTGTTCAATAGCCACAATCAACACATATGGACGCCGAAAAATTCCACAATCCGCCTTTGTTCGTGGTAAACAAGATCGCTTCGCCGTCAACAAGTGTTCATATGTGTGTGAATTCCTATAGGGCCAAACTGCTGAGGTCATCGCTCCCTAGACTTACACACTACTTAAACTAACTTATCCTAGGAACAACACACTCGAACCTCGGCGCAATCCGTGATATGGCGCCTTTAACCGCGCGGCCATCCGCGCTTGTCGCCGTCAACATTTGCAGGAAACTCTGCCAGAGTTGTTGTAGCATGTTCCACTCAGTGTGTGACAGAGAATGTCGTACCAACACGATGGTGTACCTGTGCACTAAGCACGTACAGTTTGAATGCATTTGGATGCAACTTTTGGTAGAACTGTGGGAGTGCGGGCGGGGGGGGGGGGGTGGAATGCATGCCTGCATCTTCCCCTGACTTGACACCCATTGACGTTTTCTTCTGTGGCCATCTGAAATCTGTTTTCTGTGAAGCACCCACTGAGGCTGATGAAGAGCTGAAAGCGCGCGTTATGGCAGCCTACGAAGAAATTTCCGTTTTGTCAGGAGCGTTTGAAAGAGCGCGACCGTCACTCCAGCGTCGTTGCATGTCGTCTATACAAGCCGGAGGACATAATTTCGAGCACTTTTTGTAACTATTTTCCAGTGAATGTTATAAAACTTCACCCCGACTTCTCGTTTGCCTGGATTCCAGAAAAACATTGAAAACGTTGCCCCGCAGATGTGCCACCATAACTTTCGGATGACATGTTGTGTACCTTCCCTCTTGGGGCGCGCGACGCTGTTCAACGACGCTCAGCGCCTTACGCTAAGTGACGCGGACGTGGGTCGCAATGTGAATATGCCCTACCAACCCTCTCATTTTCTACATTTCTTTCAGATATGCCCTTCATATATGCTGTTGTGCACTACACCGTATATTTATCGTCAATTTACAACCGACAATTACACTAACAGTCACTCTCTGTCGTGCTATATTCTTCCTGATTACTTGGCAGTCCAAACAGGTGTCCTTTCTTGATGAGGAAGGCTGCAATCAAGCACTTCTGCGTTGCTGTGGCTCAGGCAGTAGCAGTCCATGGAACTCCTCCATGTCGTCCGTTGCGATGTAGACTGCTGCAGCTGTTGTAATATTAACAAAACCTTAAGTATAATGATATGCACACGTAATAATAGTAATAATGAGGTTTAAATACCCAACACACCTCCTAGAACTGCTGACAAAATAATCAGACAGCATTCATCCCATCGACACAGGAGATAGAAATACCTTTCGATGTTCATCGACCTACAGACCCATGGTAGGCTTCCTGTAGCAGTCGTTTTCCTGTTGGCCTAACACGCTCTACAGTAAAGAGAGTAAAACGTATCATCCGCTGGAATGAATACAAACGCATTCTCCCACATTCAGTTCGAGCAGTGCTAACATCAAACGCTGTTGAAGATCACGTCTCGGCTATAAACAGCTGAAGTAAAAGGATCAACTCTTCACTCAAAACGTAGTCTGTAACTACAATTCTCGAACAACCCCTTTACACGGGACTGCTCTTCTGCCCCCCGCAGAGAAAAAATAGATATCGTAGAATCTGGCAGGAGTTCAAAATTCTCATTATATACGCTTGGAGGATAAGATGGATAATCTTTTACTGACATAAGAAGATGAATGATGTTAAAGTGATCTCTCGTATGTCCTTTGACTATTACAGGAACATTTGCGAATACTTATGGAAACGAAAATACTCTTCTAAATGTAGAGCTTACACCGAACGAAGTTGCTGATGAACTACAAGCAGTCCAATCTGCAACAAAATTTCCTGCCAATCAAGAATATTCTTAAAAACAAAACGAAATTTCAGATCCCGGATTAGACATGATAACAAACGAACAATTAAACTGCTGGTATTACTGACAAGAGTTTTAAACCAATGCTCTCTACTAAACTACTTAGTAGAAATTTGAAAAATTGTTCGTAATGATACGATGCCAAAACCGGGGAATGATCTCATAAAACCCTGAAACCGTGACAGTTAAAAGCCTATGGGTCTAGAATCAACAATGAGTAAAGAATTAGAAGAAATCCTACCAAACAGAATTTAACAACCCTTGGTTCAGGATAAAACAAGCAGTGTGGAGCAGTTCGAGTTTGAGAAGAAGCTCTCTGCTGAAGTGGAAGCCCTCCGGCTAATCGAAAGCGTTACCAGAAATATCAATATTTCCAAATCACCTGTTGCGTTATTTATTCACTGGACTAGGGCAAATGAAAAGTATGCAAAGAGAAATTGAAGATGAAAATGTTGTTGACAAAGACGACTATACCTGAGTGCTGTACTAAAATCATAGACAGACGTATCACTGTGTCCACAGACAGAGAACACTCAGAAACTAAGACAATCGGCAGAGGCACATCGCGAGGCCCAGAGCTCTCACGAATCCTATTCAACATAATAATCGATCACTTACCTCTGAATCAGGGTGTGAACATAGCTCAATGCGCAGATGATGGTCCCCTATATACGACTAATCGACAGAATATAAATAAGATAACCAAACTTCAGGAGCAAATTAACACTACTGTGAAACTGTGCAGAATGAATGAAGCAACGGTAATTAACGACAACACAAACGCCAATTATTTCTCCAAAAATGTACTTAACCTAGGCTAAAATATAAGAAACGACCACGAATTTCATGGTCAACTAACATCATTCAGGACCAACATCTGTCCTTCACAAATCATATACTTGAGAAATGAACAAAATGTCTGCTGATTCCGACAACTCTTTTTCATAAGCGAACAGCTAGAGATTAAAAAGAAACTCAGGTTGTACAAAGCCACTGTGATACCAACTCTTATTTATCATTGCTCAGTTTGGGGTATTGAGTCCAGTGACTAGTTAACTACATTCCCATCTGTGCAAAACGAAGTTCTTAGATGGATTTGCAAGGTGCCATATGTGAGTTTCGATCGATTTAATTTCCAATTTTGGCTTGACTTTCTGGCAGTCAGAAGTTCTTCATTTATTCAGGTATGTAATTTAAGGTTGGTGCAACGTATCAAAAGTAGAAAAGACCCTAGTAAACGAGTAATATAGACAAAGGTACATTCGATATCCATAAGTATACGCGGAAAAGCGTTAAGGTACGTGCATCATATTTTAGACACTTATGAGTAGGCCACAAGGTAGTGGGGAAACAAAACGAAAAAAACATTGTCTTAAGGCATGAAGCTCTAATCTACGTTCACCGATACTGCTGACATAATTGCATTGACCATGCTATGAGAGAGGGTGATAATCAGGCACCCAAAGGAGTTAGTGGTATGCACTGAGCACTGTCATGACGTTATGCACAAAGATTTACTAAAATAAAGGCCACTCGCGACTTGCCAAAACCTAACGCATCATTAATGCATATTAGTCAAATCCAATGTCACCGTGAGGACGCTAAAAATCAAACGATACGTTATCTAAACTACATCTGCCAGGAAGTTTCATCTAAACTACATGTTCACCACTTTCGGTCAAGTCAACAGGAAAGGAGTGGTGGGCATTCTGCCGCATTTCAAGATCACGTTTTAGTCTGATTCCCTGCCCACACATCTGGGGCGCTCGTGTGTGGCACATTCGAGGTCAGGATGTAACCTGACACCATCCACGTGTGAAGCTTTCCGGAAAGATTACCCACTCCTCTCGGGCAACTGTATGTCATAAACTGTGGGAAAATTAAGGTTACTGGCATCTCACGAAGTTACTCCTGCAAGGTCGACAATACGTCATACATCCCAACGTTGTAGGTTGCCTATATGCCAGGCAACCACCGCTCGCCAGAAATCAGATTTAAGGCCTGGCCAGACAGAATGCGGCCTGGCCAGACAGAATGCGGCCTGGCCGTCCGGCCTGTGGCCTTGAACCGCAGCCGCAGGCCGCACTGTTGAATCGCTCGTTATTGTATGGCGGCGGTCACATAGAGTGCGGCTTTGACGCACCGGCATGCGGCCTGCCGCACCGGCCGCTGCCGGGTTGTCACAGATTACAGATTCGGCTCAAGCCGGAGCGGCGGCTTGCCTCTGTTGGAGCATTCAACTGCTCTGCTGTCACACTAGAAGCAGCGGCGTGAGGCGGTTTTTGTCTTGCAGCTCGTAGTGCATGCACACAGAAAGACTTGTAGAGGAGGTGAGAGAACACAACTTTTTGTATGATACAGGCGATCCTGATTTGGAGGTAGAATACATTTGTCCTCGATATACTCTTGATAGAAAGCTGAATAGTTTTGTCACTGTGACGTCCATAAGTTCCAATATCAACTACTGTAAACTCCGTAGCATAGATCAACGATCGCCAGGAGACCTAGCGAAAGAACTGTTTGTAACAGAAGAACTGGGATCCACTATCCTTCGGGCATTTTAACCTGATAGCCTTTCCGTCTATGCTTCCAAGGCAGTTCGGAAACTCCCAGTTCTATAAATCCTTCTTCAGATTTCTTCCACATCTCTGCTGTAGGAGTAGGAAAATACTTGGGCTGTAGAACAGTCCTTATTGCCTGGCACACTTGTTTCACAATATCTGAGACTGTTGAACGTCCTAACCGAAAAGAAAAAGCTATGGTCTGGTGACTGTCACCTTAGTCAAGTATCTGGAAAAGATTAAAATCAATTATGCCGATAGAACGAATAGATAAGTTAACGACCAAAGATATGTTTGTTTAAATTCAATGACAATGTAATGAATACAATGAAACAAAGCAATTTATTAAGTAGAAAGTTCTCTCTAGCGGGACATACGGAACTAGATGTTACTATCGTTTGCTGTATTCGTAAACACTGCAGATAAATTTATCACTCTAGTCGTAACTACGTTGTGGGATAGCACTTTCGTCCGCCGAACCTTTCATATGATACAGCAAAACTGAAATGGAATAATTTATACGACTTCTATTTCAAGCACAAAGAGGCCACAAACGGTAAAACTTACCTCAGACAAACGGCTTGTCTGTGCCTTGTATCAATTGGCTTTCTCCATTTCGTTGTGCACTTCTCGGTGCTACCTTTTTATCAGGCGATGCATTTCCTCGAAACATTCTCACGACATACGAAAATATTTGAAGAATCTATATTCGTCAGACTCTAGGTCAATACACAGACGATGGTATTCTCCTAAGCTTTCTCTCTTGTTATCAATGTCGTGCACCCAACATCTCCTCTTCTTGGTGCCATTTCGTATCGCTAGTGCAAGCTACTCATTTCTGCAATTAAAAGAACTCGCACAAAGATAACGCGTCCCGCGTGAAGATTCCAAATAGTCTAACGCAAGACAATCGCACTACGCATGCAAGCTTAATAATGGGTTTCGGCCCCTCCCATAGTGTAACAGCTGACGCATCAAGAGTCGCTGCAGCCGGCCAGCCGGCCGTTGCCTGTGTGGCGTCCCTGGCCGGATTCTGTCTGGCCAGGCCTTTACTGGTGTTCCACTAGGCGGCTCTAGAATCTCCGTCAGAGGTCACGGGGTCGCGAGAACCCACTTGCTTCCGTGAGACACGTGACCAAAAACACACCTTAAGATATCCTGTCGCTGGATGGTGTTTAGACCGGCGAATGGTCGTCTATCGACAGTTCACTCTGAGTCAGGACTCCATTTTGGACATCCAGGTTCACGCCAACGTCGCCGTCCCCACCGCCGCCCAGACACCGCTGTGTTCGACGCCCTGGGATGCTCCGACGCCGCCGACAGACTTATCTTCTTGGTTTTGGATGCTGCAAAACTTTCTTAAGATTATCTTTGCAGTACACAGACTGGTGACTGCTCTAAGGAAACTTGAGCTCTGTGCACAGACGGAAGAACTTAAAATATTTGTTGGTTTTTGACGCCATACTAAGACAGAAGTCGAACTTAATTTCAAGACGGTCTCAGAGACTTAGCATTTTCATTTGTGTGACAAACTTGTCTTCTATGTTGAAATGGGGTTAGGTACCCTAAAGCAGCTTAACACGCTGTTGAGTGGTAGGGCTGGGCTACGAGGCAAGAAAGCAGCGTTCACAATTGAAAACATGCATAACCTTTGATTTAAATAAAAGACAACAACTTACGACCTCAGTAAGATAGCTCTTAGAAACAAGTGACAAATCAAACAAATTGTCGAATATTAACGAGGAAATGAGATCAGAAATTGCGGGCAGGAAAAGAGCTTTTAAACGACTTAGAAACTAAGCAATTTATCAAACATTAACGGGTATCTGAAGTCAGCCGAGCTGCATATTAATAATGAGAACCTAAACACTTACAAATTTGTTATGTTGACTTTTAAATATAATGTTTTAAATGACTGCAGCACATTTGGTAACAATAGTAGTAACATAAGGAATGCGTCACGTTAGCGGGTGACCAAGTTCAGCCGGACGACAGGTGGGGTAACCCGACGGACAGCGTGGGCGGTGTGAACTCGTCACCCAGGTGTGTGCTGGTGAATGGAGCAAGCCCTGTACAATGTGAACTGCGATAGACTAAGAACTAACGTTAGAAACCTAGTAACGGTGCACAGCTTTACAAAGGGTGGCACATATTTCATTATATTACCATTTAAGAGCCAAACGTAAATAAATAAACATCTGCCCAATCAGCGAATAAGGTGGTAATCAACACAGGACTTAACAAGTGGGTAGCACTGTGATTACAGGAGTAAGAAACCAATAAGACACCCAAAATTAATTGAAAAACCCTTACTTGTACTAATTATGCAGCAGGAACAGTCGTTACACACTATTTTGAAATGGAAGAAAATATAGCCATAAGTAACGAATCTGGCAGCTCTTACTAATGTAAACTCCACTATTTCCAATAGCTAAGCAACCAAATCTCAGATGCCAAACTTTGTTTACCAGGCTCCCCGTAACAATTGTAGTGGAACAGTACATTCTTATTTTAGCAGAATTTACCGTAGAAAATCTCAGGGCTGGTTAACTAACAGCCACAGCAACATGTTTTACAAATACGTAACCAAAATGATTACAGTGGAAGGCACTCTAAGTTAAGACTTCACTGTACTGAAGAGGAAGAACAACACACAGTTCAGCCCTCAACATGGTCGACGGTAAGACGCTCGAAATATGACCAATGAAAACAGATAGTTCTGAGTAATGTACATCCACTAGTTCTGTAACACAGGCCATGCAACTTACACACGTTTCACAAACAGTTGCGACTAATGTCTGTAATCGAACAGAATTGCTTCCATTAAGGTGAACTTCAGTTCTTTCACAGCGAACCTCCACAAACAGCAAACATAGCAGAACTTCCGGGTCGCACAAACTAGCCGCAGCCCTGTGACTTTAACAAAACAACGCGCAGAAGCCACAGAGAAGTCTCACCAACACATCTGATGAATCGATAGCGAAGTGGCACTCAAAATCTCCACGCCCTCGGCGCAGGCAAATTTGAAGTGTCCACTCGCAACCACAGCCAGCCAAAAGCAACGTTTCCGCGGGATGAGGTAAATGCGCTGCGAAAGCTGTTTACTATTAGCTCCAGACAGCAGAGATAAACTGACCTCCCGCGCCATAAGTGTTTCGTCCAGTTCGCCCTACCAATTCTCTGTCAACCTTCGTGCCGGTGAAAGTTCCTCGCTTGGAGAGCCACCAAAGATCGTGTCCCGCTATCACGATCTAGTGCTCTATTGATCGATGCGAGCCGGTACGGCTCATGAACTACGGCCTTCAACCAGTGACTTTGAACTTGCAAATCTTTTATTATTACTCGTCAACGTGGGCAGCAGTGTTTATTATTTTTTGTAGGTAAACTTTTAGAAGAAACTGTGGCCTTTTGTTGTGCTATCTACGGTGGTTTCTTCAGTCCTCATCAACAAGTCCCCTTCTCTCACTAGGCTAACAGGAAGACACTAAAATGGTGGCAAACTCCTACCCCATTCCGTATGGCTAGAGAAAATTAGGATTATTTAAAAATGGCGGCTTGTCCCTCATCCCGCCTTTTTCTATCATTCAAATCTTGTGAGTATCGTCATTCGTAGTTAGCACGCCGTAGTGACAGTATCATGAAGTACCAGCAGCAGCAGCAGAGATCATTAATAATTTGGGCCAGAATTTTTTTTCCAGCAGCGCGACAGCTTCCTGATGCAGCAGCAGTTAAAGTGTTGCACGACGAATCGCAGGTGTTGAGTTTCTGTTGTCGGAACCACGCAGCAGGAGCCCGCACTTGACCTACCTGATTTATTGTAACTACTGTTCCAGTATGCTGCACCACCACAGCAGCAGTAGGTACCTGAATTACGTTGGAGTTCCCACAACTTACTGAGAAACAGTTAAGTGGTTCCAAAATACTGCGCTTTACCAACACTTACATTGTGATTGGCACCTGATCGAAAAGACTGATTACAGGCTTATCACCTGTCACAGAGTTCCAAGTTTTAGTAGAAATAGAGAATGTTTAACGTGGTGGTGCTTCAGGGTAGAATATGTGGTATGAGTAAGACTTTCTGTGTATCATAACTGTAATTTGTTTAAATTATGTGGCAGATAGCAGTTGTGAAGCTGCAGAGTTCGTTGGAGTATATTATGGGTTTTATACGAGACTATCGTCGTTGGGAATAGATTCCAACAGAGTAGCCGAAGCTGAAAAAGAGGTCCTTGAGGTAATTAAAGAGGTCAAAATAAAAGGAGAAACAAGAAAAGAGAGGATAAGGAATATTTAAATAAGAGAACGATGCAACGTTAATGTATTAGGAAACAACAATCATAGATCAAATATAATCCTAAAAAGAAATTCCCAAGAATTAAATTTTCTAACATGTTTATTTATGCACAAGAAATCTATTTGAGATAGAGATCAGAATTTTTTTTTGTATATTTCACGATATTATTTGGAGGAAAGTAGACTACAGACTAACATACTGTCAACAGGACAGAAAACACATACAGATTAATTATAAAAAAGAAACCTTGATTTTCATTATCAGATGTGAATATTTCTAGAATAAAATCATTGTGTCTGAAATGACATGATTGTAGTGTACATTTTAGATATAAATTTTGTTAATGTGTACTTAATGTTTAAGCCGGCCGGAGTGCCCGAGTGGTTCTAGGCGCTACAGTTTGGAACCGCGCGACCGCTACGGTCGCAGGTTCGAATCCTGCTCGGGCATGGATGTGTGTGATGTCGTTAGGTTAGTTAGGTTTAAGTAGTTCTAAGTTATAGCGGACTGAGGACCTCAGCAGTTAAGTCCCATAGTGCTAAGAGCCAACTTAATGTTTAAAGCATCTGAATAACAATATTTCAATAATAATAATTTTATAACATTGTTACGTTCTTTCCTGGATTGTCAGTGCATAGATCCCAGTACGGACCGGTATATAAAAAATGTAATTTGCCGATCTTCACAAAAAAACTGTAATAAAGTCAGTGTCAACTAATGCGATTAATCGTATATAAAAATGTTCAAAAAGAAACATTCTTAATGTCCTACAATTTTAATGCTACTAAGAGCGCCAGTTTTTTAGTTAGAGCCGTGTAAACTTTCTGAAAATTATTAGTGTCTTCCAGGCATCTACGAGCAAGCTACCTTAAGGCATATAGGAAACAATTATTTGTGGAATATTCCAGAACAAAATGACTGTAATTTTGTGATGGCTGACAATATATACACACTGATGTCCAAAACTGAAGTAACAAACCGCTATTTGTCCTGTGTCTAATTCACGATATAATCATGGACACCGCCATACGGTCGTGTTCTGCACGGAAGATGGCATTTCGGTCGGTGAGGAATATGTATACTAAGAAAACTTAAATGTGTTAGGAACAACAGAGATGAGTCATAAATCAAATACGCCAACGATGGCGTCAGGGCACCCAGCGAACGAAGTAGTGTTTGCGGGTTGGTTCCACATCCACAGTCACTGTGTACACAGCCACATACGGTGCAGTATGACTAGAGAAGACGTCTACCAGACTCTCTGTGGCGGAGAGCCACAGGAAGAATGGAAGCAGAACAGTCGCAAACCCATGTGGTTCGATGGCTTAACATGAATCATCTGAAGGGAATGTGGAACACGATTTCGAGAACCGAACATTGTGGAAGGAGACCGATGTTGAGGACGATCGCTAATGGCGTGGGCTGGTAATATCTTTACCACTAGAACAAATATTCATGAAATCGTATTTTCGTCGCTCTATTGACATATTTCTTCTATTACCCAAAGTTCCTTCGGAGTTACCTTCCTTGTACCTGTGTCTGTCTGTCCAACACCTGTGACTGCCATTTTTAGGGAACTGAACTACATACTGTGATATTCCTTTTCACAGTATCTACATACTTAGCGAACTTCAAACGCGTCTCATCATTCCTCAGTACTTCAATATCCCACTTCCGTCCACAATGATCCCTCCGCAGGACTGTCTTCATCTTCAGTCTACTCTTCATCATCTCTAAATTATGTTCTGAGTGTATATTTGCTACTGGGTACGCATTACACTCCAATGTATAATTTCGAAATCTCTGTCTGATCATCATATAATCCAGCTGGAATCTTCCCGTATCTAAGGGCCTTTTCCAAGTATACCTCCTTATCTTTTAGTTCTCGAACAGAGTATTCGCTGTTACCATCTGAAATTTGTTAAAGAATTGAGTTAGTCTTTCTCGCCTTTCAGTCCCACTGCCTACAACATACTTTTCGGTAACCCTTGCTTATATTCCTTCACCTACAACCGCATTCCAGTCACTTTTGATTATTAGATTTTCGCCACCCTTTCCATATAAAATTACTCATTCAGTATTCTCATACACTTTCTCGAGTTGCTCATCATCTGCTTGCGACGTCGGCGTATGTACCTGAAATATCATTTTCAGAGTCAGTTTCTTATCGAACATGATGAGAATAACCCTGTCACTTAACTATTCACAGCAGCTCACACTCTGTCCTACTTTCCTATTCATAGCGAACCCTACTCCAGTTGTACCATTTTCTACTGCTATTGACATTAACCTATATTCGTCTGACCAGAAATTCTTATCTTATTTCCATTGCAGTTTACTTGACCGCACTATGCTAGACTGAGTCCGCCGCCGGTAGATTAGTGGTCAGGACGACAGAATGTCCATCCTAAGGGCCAGGGTTCGATTACCGGCTGCCGGCCGCGGTGGCCGAGCGGTTCTAGGCGCTTCAGTCCAGCGCGCCACATAATATGTGAAATCCGTGCAGATGCCAAGAACCTTAGTCCATGTGCCAATAAGCCGAAGTTACTAGAATGAAAGTTTCCGAGTTCGAGTCTCGGTCCGGCACACAGTTTTAATCTTCCAGGAAGTTTCATATCAGCACACACTCCGCTGTAGAGTGAAAATTTCATTATAAAAACAACACCCAGGCTGTGGCTAAGCCATGTCTCCACAATATCCTATCTTCCAGGAGTGCTAGTTCTGCAAGGTTCGCAGGAGAGCTTCTGTGATGTTTGGAAGGTAGGAGACGAGGTACTGGCGGAATTAAAGCTGTGAATCGTGCTTGGGTAGCTCGGTGGTAGAGCACTTGCCCGCGAAAGGCAAAGGTCCCGAGTTCGAGTCTCGGTCCGGCACACAGTTTTAATCTCCCAGAAAGTTTCAAGCTGAAGTTAGTTGATATTGGCCGGCCACTGTGGCCGAGCGGTTCTAGGCGCTTCAGTCTGGAACCGCGCGACCGCTACGGGTGCAGGTTCGAATCCTGCCTCAGGCATGGATGTGTGTGGTGTCCTTAGGTTAGTTAGGTTTAAGTAGTTCTACGTTTTAGGGGACTGATGACCTCAGATGTTAAGTCCCATGGTGCTCAGAGCCATTTGAACCATTTGATTACCGGCTGGGTCAGAGATTTTCTCCGCTCACGGACTGGGTGTTGTGTTGTCCTAATCATCATCATTTCATCCCTATCGACTCGGAAGTCGCCGAAGTGGCGTCAAATCGAAAGAGTTGCACCCGGCGAACGGTGTACGCGCCGGGAGATCCTAGTCACAAGACATTTACATTTTTTTTGCTAGACTGAGCGTTTGCATTTTCCTTTCCAGATTTTATAGTTTTCCTCCTTTGTTAAAACTTCTGATGTTCCACGCCCCTACTCGTAGTATTCAGTGTTCTTATCATGATTACCTCTCCATTGGCAGTTGTCTTGCGAAGATTTGAGTGTGGGGCTAATCCAGAATCTTTTGCCAATGGAGATCATTATGGCACTTTTTCAATTGCAGGTCCATGTCCTGTTGATACAAATTACGTATTTCTGAAGTAGTAGTTTCCATCGCCTTGTGAAAGCTCACGCCGTTGATCATTACTGATTCTTCGGCTTTTACAGGGATGTTTCCCATCCCGAGGGCTAGAGGGTGCCCTGTATCTCTGTCCGCTCCTCCACCTTCTTTGACAAGACCGTTGGCTAGGTGAGGGTGGCTTTTTATGCTGGAAGTCTTCGGCCGGCATTACAGATGATTTTTTTTCGAACTTAAGCATTGACTGGGTTCTAATCCTGGACCCAGGACGTTTTGATAACTAAGTAAAGACTTTATCCCTAGACCACGGTTCAATGCTTGGGTATGTGGCCGATAATTAATCCTTACGGCGTAACACATCAAACCACGAACGTTATCGACATTATGAAAGACGAGATGAAAGGACTGCAGATCGTGGAGTCTGTAGGTCTCAGATGGTAAATGTACACATACTACCGTACAGATACGGGTGCAATGCAAAGGTACGCTAAGGGTGTGAATCGTGGTGCCTCAGTGGCTCTCACGATCGGTGATTACAAAGAGTGGCTGCCCAGAGGTGTAGCGGTGTTCCGCCTCAACCTCGGCCGTATAGTTCGCTAACTAAGCAGTGTAATGCAGTTGAAATTCGGTCTGTCACACCAAACTGAGAAACGAAAAGATGGAATCGAAACCTTCCCGTTGTTACACTACTCATTTGTGTGATTAAGGGTGGATGGGTATTTATTTGTAAATATTATATGTTTGTTTGAGTGTATGTAGAATAGTGGTAGAGACCGTTCGTCATGTATGTGTGTGTGTGTGTGTGTGTGTGTGTGTGTGTGTGTGTGTGTGTATCCGTGCCTGAGTTGACTGATTGTACTCTATGTGTATACGGATATTTACCTAAACTTAAATGTCTCTGCTAGGTTCGTTTCATATTATTTAACTTATATTTCGTGTTGTCACGCTCAGTCATTTGTAATTTAGTTTTGCAATTCGTGTTTGTCCCTACTCAGTGATATAAAATTACATTTAAGTATCAGTTTTTCCAGCACCTAGTCCTATGCACAGTGCATACATTTTATGCTTCCAAATTTTCTTCCTCTCTTTATCCTCTGTATGAATGAGTGAGTGAATGTGCACGTTGAATTTATCTGATATATGGTAGCAGTTCAGCATCAGGCGGTCTACTGTGATAGCAACAGTGTAGCCAACGTAGCTTTCTCAGTCAAGGTAATTAAGTTGGTGGTGGAAAGGACTCTTCTGGTGTCCTCCTGCCACCTGTGAGAAGTTTCGTTACAGGGAGAACGTGCTCTCGTCGTTCGGGACTGGACCTCTGGTAAGTGAAGATGGTAGTCTTAAGAGCGACTTGGCGCTGGTGAGAGGGTTAACGTATGATTGTGTGTATTTATTCCAACTGATGTACACCTTTTGATTTGCTGGTTCATTTTCAAGATCGGCTGTCGATTTATGTTTTTCAGAGTGTAGTCACGGGTATATTTTTCTGAATTTAAAAAGTTTTTCCGGTCCTTGCTTTGTGTAACCAGAACACTGGTATAGGAAGTTTGTTACTCCAGCACAGGTTTAAAATTCGGTTGCCTTACTTCTCTTTTAACTGGGGTAGGACGTCAAACGGGCTGACTTGGAGCAGGAGAGTCACCACAGGACATTTTAATTTCTACTGTCTATACTTTTACAAATAAATTCATAAAACTTTGTCACCATGACCAGGAGGGATTGAGGACTCACACTCATCGCACTGGAAGTTCAAAAACGTACCAAAATACCTTTTTTTACACGTGAAATTTATCATTTTTTCACTTATTGCTGGCTGCATTTGTTGCTATAGGCACACTTTTCTTCCTAAGTAAGAGAGATTCTTCGATGAATTTTTCATAACATACAAACAGTTGTTACAGGTGTATGAAACTCTAGAATTTTCCAAATCTATTGAGAAACTGTGGAAAAAATTTAGATAATTAACTATAAAACTTGAGTTTTTTCTAAACATGAAGTTTAAAATGTAACAGTTCATTCATTTTTTTCATAAATTAAGTAAATTGTAGAGTTTCATACGCTTGTAACTATGGTTTGTATGCTGTGCAAAAGTCATCGAAGAATCTCTCTTACTTAGGAAGAAAAGTGTACCTATAGCAACAAATGCAGCCAGTAGTAAGTGAAAAAATGATGAAATTTCACATGTAAAAAAATGTGTTTTGTTACGTGTATGAGTATGAATCCTGAATCCTTCCTGGTCCTGCTGTTAAAGTTTTATGAATTTATTTATAAAAGTATAGATAGTGGAAATTAAAATGTCCTGTGGTGCCTCTCCTGCTCCAAGTCGGCCCGTTTGACGTCCTACCCCCCCGCCCCCTTAATTGGAATGTATGTGTGAACTTTTTCCTTGTCTGTGCGTTTTATTCCTCCCACTTTTCATTTCGTTCAAATTCTAAGATGGTGTAGCTTTGTTCATACCACATGGAAATAATATCACCGTGTGTAATTAGAGTGCGATCTTGAATAAGTTTTATTTTTAATTCCGTGTGATATTTTATTGCTATTTGTGACTATACTGTTTACATTTGTGTTTTCGGAGTTTTCACGAGTCTTAGTTATTTTGCTTTGTTCATGAACATTCACGCCATTTGCGGCTGATTCTCGCCGCTGTACCTTAGTTTCACGTGCAAGATGATGCAGATAAATTTCTCTGTCGTGAACTGTTCCATAGTATTCGTATTCACAATAATTCAATCATAGTGACAGGGGCGAACTTACGAACTTCTTTTCATCTTTGTTCTTGTGTGTGTGAATCTTGTGATCCTGTATGAACTTTCCCCATTCGTGCCTAAGTCTACCGTTTCATTTATCGCCGCAATATACCTCAGCACTCGGTAAACAATAATATAAATGAGTTAATTAATTAAATAACAGACAACGATAGATCACAGTTTAGAATCAGTGTGTGAATTTTTAGTATGATATTTTAATTTAGTAAACTAAGCTAAACTGCGATGACTGTTTCTCAGACAAACCACTCCCTTTTTGTAAGACTGTTTTAATTCATCCAACCTGACGCTTTTGAAGCGCAAAATGCAGGCCTTATATTTGCAGACTTTTGTCTGTTTCCTTTTTTTCCTTTATGCGGCTTAAGCTCCTGCTTGCACTGAATTATTTGATTTATCGTTTGTACCTAAATTTTTCGCTTTCCAAATAACCGTTCACCCATTTCTAACCATTTAGTACTGTGCACACGTATGTGTTTATTGTGTGTGTTTGTGTATGTGTTTTATGTGCTTCTCTTCACCTACTGCTGGTCTTATCAGTCAGTAGTATCAACGTCTCGTTTGTAATGTATAAAATAATAAAAGGTAGAAAACAATAGCAACGGCATAAAAATGATTGTTATAAAAAACTGAACCCTATAAAAAGTATCGATTACATAAAAAGCCTGTGGGAAACGAATAATTTTTTTTTTTTTTTGTAATAGAGAACATAGTTTGTAGATTCTTATTTACCAGTGTTAGTGTAAAAATAGGATATCTCTCTGTATATATCCATATAAGGTGAATCTCTATAGAAAAATTTTGCTATTATTAGTGTAAAGAGTATTTCTGTGTATATGAATATATGTTTTCTATTGAAATTATCTCTGCGTACAAAAAATATTATCAAAAAATGTACTGCAGAAACTTCTTTGCTATTAAAGAAATAAATTAACAGGAATGCAGTGTACTGTAAAACTTTTCTAATAAAGGAAAAATTCTGTACATAAACCAGAAATTAATTGGTTATGTACCTGTACGTAGGAACAAGGAAGTTAAATTGCGAAGAAACTATCAGTAGCGGGAAAAATACTTCAGTTGATCGACGGAAAAGAGAACAAAAATGTTCAGGGGAATTCAGGAATATAGAAATACAAGTCACATAGGAACGAAATCAACAGGAATTGCAGGGAAGCTAATGTGGCTATATGAAAAATGTGAAGAAGTCTAAAAAAAAAAAAAATAAAGAAATGATATCGGAAGGACTGACTCGGAGTATAGTAAAATCAAAACAACCTTCAGTTAAAAGTAAAAGCTACGGTGGTAACATTAGGAGTGCCTTGGGAATTCCACTGTTAAATGCAAAGGAGATAGCAGATAGGCGGAAAGAGTACACTGAGTGCCTCTACGAGACGGAAGAGTTACCTGATGATGTCATAGAAGAAGACACAGGTCTCGATAGAGATGATATAGGGAATCAAGTATTAGAATCAGACTTTATAAGAGCTGTGCAAGACTTATTAATACCAAATAAGGGCGAAGAGATCGATAATATTCCATTGGAATTTCTAAAATCACATGTTGGTGTGCAGAATGTATGAGCCTGGCGTCATACCATCAGACTTTCGGAAAAACCTCACCCACATAGTTCCCAAGATTACAAGAGCCAACAGCCCCGAGAACTATCGCAAAATCAGCTTAATAATTCCTGCTGACAAGAATGATATACAGAAGATTGCAAAAGAAACTGAGGGCCTGTTAGATCTTCTGTTTGGCTTTAGGAAAGGTAAAGACGTAAGAGTGGCAGGTCTGACGTTGCGGTTGATAATGGGTAGAAGAGTGAAGAAAAATCAAAATACGTTCATAGGATTTGTCGAACTGGAAAAAGCGTCCGACACTGTGAACTAGTGCAAGATGTTCCGGAAGATAGGGGTAAGCTATAGGGGAAGATGGTGACATACAGTATGTACAAGAACCAAGAGGAAACAATGAAAGTGGAAGACCTAGAACGCAGTCCACAGATTAAAAACGTGTAGGACAGGGATGAAGTCTTTGGCCCCCGCTGTTCAATCGATATATCGAAGAAGCCATGACGGAAATAAAAGGAAGGTTCAAGAGTGAGATTAAAAGTCATAGTAAGAGCGTATCAATGACAAGACTCGCTGACGACATTGCTATCCTCAGTGAAAGTGAAGACGAATTACAGGAGCTGTTGAATGGAATGAAAAGTATAATGATTACAGAACTTGGATTGAACGGGAATCAAAATACTTAACATCATAATCGGTGATCACTAAGTAGACGAATTTAAGGAATTCTTCTACCTAGGCAGGAAAATAACACATGACGGGCGGAACAAGGACGACATAAAAAGCAGACTAGCATGGGATAAAAGGGTATTCCTGGCCAAGAGAAGTGTACTAGTATCGATCATAGGCCATAATTTGAAGGAGAACTTTCTGAAAATGTATATTTGCAACACAGCATTGTTTAGCAGTAAGACATGAACTGTGGAAAACAGGAACAGAAGAGAATAGAAGCGTCTGAGTTCTAATGCTACACAAGAACGTTGAAAATAAGGTGGACTGAAAAGGTAAAGTATGAGGAGGTTCTCCGCAGAATCGGTGTGGAAAGGAGTGGATGGCAAACACTGACAAGGAGGAGGGACATGATAATAAGATACCTCTAACTTCCATTGCATTCATACTAGAGAGACCTGCAGAGAGTAAAAACTGTGGAGGGAGACCGAGATTGGGATCATCTGGCAAACAACTGAGATTTCAGGCGCCACTCTGAGCTGAAGAGGTTGTTACAGGAGAGGAATTCGTGGCGAGCTGCAGCAAACCAGTCAGAAAACTGATGACTCAAAATATATTAAAAAAACCTGTTATTATTTCCAAAAGATTCCTCGCCCTGATCCCAAGCAAATCCTACCCCTTCACTAAGATTCACAGGGCAAAAATGAGAAAATTCAAGTAAATGGAATAGTAATAAAGGTGGAGGGGGTAGAAAAGGAGGTAGGGGGAGGTTGATTTCGTCTCAGAACAGGATGTCAAATTAAACACCTTTCAGCCGTCAAGTTTCCAACCTTGCTTTATTTGGAAACCACTTTCAACGTTTTACTACGCCATCTTCAGACCCCTGACCGGCGTGTAGGAAGATTCTACCTCGGTTGTGATCGAAACAGGGGACAGCAATACTGGTATTAGTAGATAATTGCTGTAGCGATCACTTCAACCATCATCTGCCGACTGCTCGTCTCGGGAAATTTTTAACCTATAACTGTCGCAGTGGATGGGTGATCTTCACTCCATTTAAGTCACGCAAATGTCTGAGACGCTTCGGTGACCTTGCAGGAGACTTCTCTCGATGCGCGAGAGATATCAGATTGAATCCTAACCTTGAATGTACCATACATAAGTGCCTCAGTGACGTGGGTCTGATATAAGATTACACTAAGACCTTGAGATATGGTCGTTATCTCTACGGTCATCCACTGTAGTGAAGCAGCACTTATCCTTGAGAGTAGACCGCACCGAGCCAAAGTCCAGAGTGAACATACTCTTTGTTTCTCAACTCCCGGCACCCCCTCGAAACAAACTGACTTGGTGTCATTTTTTGACTTGAGAGATCACCGTAGTGAGTCCCTCTCCCCAGAAATCCGAAATAACTGGCCGGCCATACCCACGAATGAAAAACCGCACCTAAACTGGTCACGAACTGGTGAGGTGATGAGCTATCGCCACAGTACGAGAATGAAACTGGACGGCTGTCGGGAGTCCCTCCCTCCAAAAAATTCTAAAAGCAACTGTGCCGCGAGTGCGTAACTGCTAGTTAGTGCCAGGTCGATATCGGTATTTCTTGCACGTGCTCTTTGATTCGGCTAGGCGGAGTCTGTGACTTAACGCTGGAAGAGGGCAATGGTGGCTGGTGAAAAGCGTCATTAGCGGCATGTTCGAAATTTGTTCGCAGTTGCGAATATGTACAACAGTCAGCTGTATAACTGGCAACTGCGAATACATTTCATGTGTTTCAGTGCCTGTTCCTTTGGAGATGCATGTATGCCCGAAAGAACGTAGAATCATACTTCTGAATAACACTAACACTCCAATGCCGGATTAGAGGCGTTCCGTGCTGGGTCCGGGGTAAGTCGGCCCTAGGAAATAAGATTTGGCATGGCTCGTGGACCGAGCGTGCTGCAGGACCGTGTTGACAAGGAGCAGGCCGCGTTTGGCTAGAAACTCGGTTTAGCTAATGTGTGCTGTCCGTGCGGCCGGGGTCAGTGGGCATATGGCGTTCACACGCGAAACCGTAAACGCAGCAGCAACCTCTGGGGACTCTGCAATCCGTTCAGTATCGATAACAAGGTGAGGATACTGTGGTTCAAAATAAATGTGTTCGTGCAAGAGTATTCGTGGTATTCTGGATGTGGCTGTGTGCCCCATGTATTTTGATCAAGATTGAGCTGAAATCATTTTTTGGCTCTATCGATCTTTGTTTGTTTAAAAGAAGTGCTGCTGGCAAATCAGGCCGGATTGTTAATTTAGCTGGTGTTGTCAAACTTTTCTTCTCTTTCTAAGGCTGGGAAGTGCGGGTCAGCGGTATTAAGATCCCAGTTGTAAGCATTGCATAATATGGCTGAACGTCTAACCGTCATGGCCACTGTAGTAGAACTGTGTGATGCCTCGGGCGCCAGATACAGATTCTTAAAGTTTTATGTGATTGTGCACGCTTTTAACGCTATGCTCAGTTGTAAGGACACGTATTGTATAGCGAATCGTACACTAGCGAATTTGTGCGTGCACTTACTGGAATCAATACTTACCCTCTCTACATGGCTATACTTTAGCTACTTCCTAAATCGCTGTCATTTCTGTTATAACTGATATATTATTGCTCTCATATCGAAGAAACTGGCGGAATATTACACGGTAACAGGTTTCTTAGTGGCTAATGTGTCGTATCTGTGAAGCGCTACTTAAGTAAGAGCTGTCACACCGTTCGGTTAAGCAGATATTTCGTGTGACATTAGCGATACCAGTGTTTCTACACTTGAAAGACGGTGTCTATTACATTTTAGAGCGAGTCGTGTAACACTGGCGCCAGTAGCACCATGTTGAGAATGTAATCAGGTTTGCTTTAAATATGCGGTCTAGAAGTGGTGAGCGTTAGTTACCTTTGAGATTTGACGTGGTGAGCCGATGTTAGTGAAGAATATCTTTAAGACGACAAAGACGCCGTTATCCACACCTCAGCGAGTTTGAACGAGATCGTGTAATAGAGCTTCGAGGAACTGGATGTTCCATCTGTGATACTGCAGAAAGACATGACAGGAATGTAGGCACTGTAGCAGCGATAGCCAGGAGAACGTACGGTCGCATGAAGACTGGGCTCCGGTCGGCTACTTGGCACTATCGAGAGGGAAGACCATCGTCTTCGATGTATGCCTCTTGTAGCAGCCCTTTTTCTGTTTTCGCTTTTTCGTCTAATAGGTGAAAGTTTGATTTTATTTTTTGCACATTGACTGTCATTGAAGGGTTTTACTTTCATTTAATATTGTCCCGGCCAAGTATCAGTTTGATTACGTTTAAAACCCAATGTTAAATGTGGGTCACTACACGTATAGTCTTCCCAACTCTGAGAGCAAAAATCTTTAGTAGCTTTACTACCAATGTTTACAGACGACGATACTTTAACCTTTTGTTCAGTTGTTTTAGTTACAAATCGCTAGTTTGTTCTTGGCATAGATCACGTAACCTTAACGTTTATTAATCTAAGTTAAATTAATCTAAGCTAAATTAATGTTCAAGACTTGTATTATGTTTCAAATTAACAAAGTCCTTTTATTGACAAGGATTATTAATAAATAGGTTCACTCATACGATCTCATTCAAAGAAGTTCTTTAATTAGATGTCTAAGTAGGATTCCTGCTAGCATCAGAGATGTTAGGTAATATCCTGTCACTTTCGGTAAATAAGCTATTTCTATTTAATATCCGCAAACTGTCATTAACTATGATCACTAGTCGCGTGAAGCTAAAGTTTCCCACTATCACAATTCAAAGTCCGAATCCGGTTAAAATTCTCAATTCAGTAAAGCGTTTAAATATTCACACGAATTGACATTAAAGCCAAAGAGATCACTATTCACCTTCCCGTTTATCTAATCTGATAAATGTCCAAATTAAAGTCTTGACAATCCTCAAAAACAATCTCGTCACGATCTGTTCTTGATCCCCGTTTAATAAAGTCGCGATTGTTGTTCTCTAAAGCTGTACGTCCTAAATAACTTCCGAACGAGAACAGACTAGAGACTGGAGTATCGTAATTACAACGTATGGTTATTTATACTTTAATAACACTATCTTTGGTGTCCCAGACCTACGTTCCATGACGATAATATTGATTTTCTTACGTATTGGAATAACTAATATTTTAATATTTTCTACTGTTTTTCCCCCTTCCCATGTTCCTAAAATTTATAATTAAATTTTCCTTACCTTTTCTTTTGCTTTATTTCCCTCTATTTGTTTTTAATTTATTTTTCGTAATTACTACTTGTGGAGGGACTTGGGTCATTTTGTGAATTGATATTTTAAGGACATGGGAGCTAATTTGGGAGCTATTTTTGTTTTTTCAACACCGAGAGGCGCTGTAGGTGTTACACTCTGGAGCATCGTACTGCATCTGCAACAGTAATTTGAACTGCAGTTGGCACCACAGTAACACAACGAACTCCATTCTTTCCAAACCACCATTATTTCCGACCTCAGTGGTGCCAGTGATGGCTGTGTGTTGTTTAGGAGACCAGTTGAAGGCCTTCAGCCAACAGGTCTGCATGCTAGTCACAGTGGGCCTCCATCTGGAGCTATAGTCTGGAATGCATTTTCGTGTGATAGAAGAAGCACTTTCATGCTTGTCCCACGCACCCTGACTGCTAATTTGTACGTAAATCTTGCGTTTTTTGATGTTGTTTACACAAACCGCGAAATAAAAATTAGCTCATGTTAAAAGTAATAAAACGTTGTTTGACACGTACTAATTCCTTATCGATACCAACGTAACCACTGCCCCATCGCCTCAGTAGCCGACTAAAATAAAACAAAAATATCTATCGAAACACTTCCATCAGGTTTCTGACTGAGTCAGTTCCTGTAGATTCATTTCTGCCACCATGTAAGATTCCGCCAGTTGATTCGATATGAGAACAAGAACGTATCAGTTATGACAGAAATGAGAGCGACTTAGCAAGTAGCTGAAGTTTGGCCTTGAAGCGAGGATAAGTCTTAGTGTGTCCCAGTCTTCACAAATGCATCGCCAGAGATAAAGGAGAATGTAAAGCCTGTAATTCGCGCTTGCAAAGTGTTACAGACACTTCTCTTGCCAGGTCTGATGCCCTGCTCCTGACAGTTATGTCCGTAGATCAAACTCCCACAATTTTGGTGTCAAGTCGGGTACGGTGAACAACGAGATACGTAGCATCTATGGAACATAGTTAGCGGCTTACCTCATTTCACGCCATATCCAACCCTGCCCAGCTGTAGATACTATATGTTTGAGGGTACTGTGGTTCAAAAATCTAAATTTTTGGCCAGTGCCAAGTGAAGTTACTTTTCAAGGTTAACCAACTACCCATTTGCAACTACATTTAGAAATCACCGCCTAAGAGCAGATGTAGATTATCGTAAATACATAACAAAATAAAAAGTCTTGTACAAAATCTTTGTAAATTTGTATACAAACATAGGTATAATCCATCCCCTACAAAAAAAGAAAACAATTCAAATGCAGGAATTTCCCTTTTGGATATCGCATATAAAGTCATGTCAAGAATTCTATATAATTGTTTTAAAGATCAGCTTGAAGTGGAAATAGAAGAATACACAGGACGATTTAGGATCTGTATAAGCTGCCCAAAAGAGCTAATCACTTCAAAATTGGTAATGGATTACTACCAAAGAAGGCAAAAACAGCAGTTCATAAGCTTTGTCGACTTCAAAAGAGCTTATGATTGTATCCACAGATCCTCAGTGATGAAGATACTAAGGCATTTCGGGCTCCATTCCAAAATATTAAAAATGATCAACTAAACTCTAACGAACACCTAACCGAAAGTAAAGTTCTGAGCCATTTACGATTAAAAGAGGCTTACATTAAATTAGATTCAGTTTTCGTTCCATAGACCCCAAAAACACATGATTCTCATGAGTGTTGAAAAAGTCAGAAGGTATAACAAACAAAACATTTGAATATAATACTCACTGCGCTGATCATTTGCCAGAAGACTGTCAAAATAGGTGAATCCATGACAGTAAACTGGAACTGCTAACATTTACGAAATTAATAAACTGTCAGAATGAACCATAGTTACGCACTTCTAATAAAATTGTCATACAGAAAAATCCTAATTTTGATTGTGGTGACCAAGAGCTTTCGAAATAAAATAACAGGTATTTCTACTTAGGCTGGTCTAAAAGTCCCTGCCGTCCCCGGCAGCGCGCCGAATATCCCCGCTCAAGTGACTACGGCAGCTCCCTTTACTTTCACGTTCTAAATAAAGTAACAATAATATTCATTGTTAAAAACTTTTTCATAAAACCAATACAGTTTCCTTCTTAACTTTCAATGTCACGGCCAGTAGCCTTGCACCAATGTGCTTTCTGATAAATAAATAAAGAACAAAAGTAACTATTTGAACTAAACTTTATAACAAATATTCTATTACCTAATTTATTCAATAAGATGTCATGCTGTCATCGTTCAATGTGTTTTGTGTGAACGAAATGATGATCTGATGCTTAACTGTAAATAGTGATAATTTAAATTTACCATATCTTTCAAACAAATAAAGTTACAGAGTTGATATAGACCACGTTTGTCACTTTAATAATGCGCTTCTATATTAAATGTAGATAGTTAAGATCTACCAGAGCGTTCAGATTTTAGCATTCAGGTCTTTGTTACAAAACTTGTTAATTTAACTTCAACAGTAAATCCTAAATTATTATAGATATGATCAATATTCAAGTTTTATTGGGATCACCATGAAAATTTATGGAGGACGGCAGATTAAAATTACTGTGGCTTCATTCCTTGAATTACTACAGAAATAAATAGTTCCCATAAATGTTTCCCTTTATGGCCGATCTTAGGTCCGCCATATTTAACAGTGCTACGCATCACTGGCCACAAAAACCTTCTACTGCGTTTCCCTATAATGTAGGTTCTCGTCTGTATCACTCGCAGCTACAGCGCTTAAGCCTCAATAGACAATAGAATCCTGCGAGTTTCTCCATCTCGTGGTGAATCGGCGCCCTTTGTGGCACCCGGTCTTGGACGACAGGCTCTAAGCACTATGGGACTTAACTTCTGATGTCATCAGTCCCCTAGAACTTAGAACTACTTAAACCTAACTAACCTAAGGACATCACACACATCCATGCCCGAGGCAGGATTCGAACCTGCGACCGTAGCGGTCGCGCGGTTCCAGACTGTAGCTCCTAGAACCGCTCGGCCACTCCGGCCGGCTGGACGACTGGGTTCGTTTCACAGTTCCTGAAGGCTGCCTCTTTCGGCCATATATTTAAATGAGAGCGCAATGCTCGTTAACTCACAAGCGGTATTTTCAATCTCTCCTATATATATAAAAACTGGAACGAGGAAATATCAGATAAATATAAATTGCTTGGGATTCGCAGATGACTTAGTGTTACAAGCTAATAACATTCAACAAGTCAGGAATAAAATAATAAGCTTATAAAAGGTAGCACAAAAAATAGGACTCCAGATGTCATGGGAAAGAACTGAGATAATGAATGCAGATCCACTAGTAGTCAAACACATAACAGTAAATAACAGGAAAGTAAAAGTAGTGAAACAGTTTAAATACCTAGGAGAAATTGTAATGAACAGTGAATAAATTTTCAACTACCACAATTGCTAAAATCGTTTATTTATACATAATTACAGAATCTCTTTATTTAGTACAGTAATTGGTGCTATAGAATGTTTGTTCATATACTAGAATTCGGAATGCTAGTTTAAAAATAACAGCTATGCACACATATATAATTGCGCCGATTGCAAGTGTCACATTCATCACCACATTACAGAGTGACAGATCCCAGCGTGAACATTCTTAGTGAACATAAATATATCAGATGGTGCAGTGGTAGTACAAATCGATAGAATCATCTCACGTTAGATTAAGGCACGGATATATTATTTCACATAATCTCGCGTGTTAAATTTTTATCATAACATGTAAAACGAGTTAGTATTCTGCACTAAAAACGAACTGTTTGTAAATTCATATGCAACATTCATAAAACTTCTTTTATACATAAACATTTTATATCACTTTAAAAAATAAAAAAAAATTATAAACATTATTAATAATTCTCTGCTAAATGTTTTCTTTTTCAAAATTACAACTGATAGCATAACATGTAGCAACAACTAATGGAATCATATGTAGATTGATTTTAATACATCCAGGAATAGCTCGATATCCACAGACACGACCTGATATTTCATCAAGAATGCGTTTAAGATATACATACCAACAACGGAATTGTATAATGTTTGTGCTTTTGTCGTCAATGAGCGTATCCTAATGATTCTAGCGATCTTGGCTGTTGAAAATACATTCATTGCTCATAACACTACAGATCGGTCCAACGCTGATGATGTCAAAAATGTGTAAGAAATTATAATATACAACTTGGACGGGAAACGTGCATGGCAAGAAAGAACTAACAAATGACAAAAGCACAATAATTAACATTGTCAACACACAATAAAAACTGTCTCGAAACTAATTTGAAACATTCCAAGACGGTGGTTCAACCACAGATGACATATGGATGTGAAACTCTTTTCAAAGTCACCCGGAAAAAACATCGACAAAATCCTAAAAGTAAAAAGAAGAGTAACTACAACATGCACAAGTAAGAAATATCATAAAACATGGACAATGGCGGATAGTGCCAAACGAAGTGGTGTGCAGTGAAATGCGGCCCATTGCAGATACTCTACGGAAAAAAAGGATCTCTCTCTTCGGTCACATTATGAGGACACCAGAAGCCAGATTACCAAGAAAAGTTACAGAGAAACTCTGGAACATAAAGCAACAAGTAGGATTTATAAAGGAAATCATGGAGGATATGGAAGAGCTAGAATTAACCCTGGGCGATTTGCAGAAAAAAAGAGGCTTTCAGGGAACTGAAAAGTATAAAAAACAAGATTTAAACCAAAATAAGACAAATGACCAACAATAATAAGGGTATTTACAGATGAAAGACGACAGGAAAGATCAGAACGAATGAAAGAATACTGGCCAACTCAGAAAAAAACACGTACTGGAGAAGATGACCAGAAAAATGATTGACTGAAGTGGTCCAATGAGGCCGTAAAAGCAGAAGAAGAAAAGTTTACACTCTGTAAATAAGTCTTTCTCTGAGTTTGGTGTAGTGTTACTAACATTAAGTTATAACTTACACTGCAAGTCTGCTACAGCCTTTGATCTGGACCGAATGAACTCTCTCGATATGTAAATCACCTCCCTCCGACTCAGATGCTTTTGGTAAATTGGGATCAATCGAAACGGATAGGAAGGTATTGGCCCTGATAAGTGAGACGTGGATGCATTCCTCGTTCAAATTAATAGCGATAATGGGTATAAGAGGGGCTCATCTCTTTTCTATAGCGAACTGAAAGGTGGGTTACTTATACCAATCCACAGGTGCAACAGCACATAATAAATGAATGACGGTCTACTGATTTCTTTGCGTAGAAACTGCCAAGAATTGCTGGTTGTCCAAACAGACGGAAACTTAAAAACATTGACAATAAGAGTCAATGTAGCAAACATTCCTCTATCCCTCTCTTCTGAAACGTTTATCCTTAGCTGAGTTAACTTCTTAATTTTTACCTTAAGCAAATTTGGCAGGAGACCCCTCATCCTGGTAAAACATGGTAGCTCAGACCATTACAAGGAAACTCACACTTCCTCCCTTGCCAAAAGCGATGCTCGTTGTTTAGAAACAATCCAGTTAAACATGAGCTCTGTTTCCCACGACAAAGCTTGGATCAGTCACCTTCTAGCCTTGGTGACAGTGTACATCTACATCTACATACATACTCCGCAAGCCGCCTGGCGGTGTGTGGCGGAGGGTACCTTGGGTACCTCTATCGGTTCTCCCTTCTATTCCAGTCTCGTATTGTTCGTGGAAAGAAGGATTGTCGGTATGCTTCTGTGTGGGCTCTAATCTCTCTGATTTTATCCTCATGTTCTCTTCGCGAGGAGCAATATACTGCTTGACTCTTCGGTGAAGGTACGTTCTCGAAACTTCAACAACAGCCCGTACCGAGTTACTGAGCGTCTCTCCTGCAGAGTCTTCCACTGCAGTTTATCTATCATCTCCGTAACGCTTTCGCGATTGCTAAATGATCCTGTAACGAAGCGCGCTGCTCTCCGTTGGATCTTCTCTATCTCTTCTATCAACCCTATCTGGTACGGATCCCACACTGCTGAGCAGTATTCAAGCAGTGGGTGAACAAGCGTACTGTAACCTACTTCCTTTGTTTTCGGATTGCATTTCCTTAGGATTCTTCCAATGAATCTCAGTCTGGCATCTGCTTTACCAACGATCAACTTTATATGATCATTTCATTTTAAATCACTCCTAATGCGTACTCCCAGATAATTTATGGAATTAATTGCTTCCAGTTGCTGACCTGCTATTTTGTAGCTAAATGACAAGGGATCAATCTTTCTATCTATTCGCAGCATATTACAGTTGTCTACATTGAGATTCAAATGCCATGCCTGCACCATGCGCCAATTCACTGCAGATCCTCCTGCGGTGATGGAATTCCGAAGCGGACCTAATTCATATCACTGCACTATCCCGTCCTCCGCAAGAGCCAGATCATAGCCTTAACCCTCCAGATATCCTTTTCGTTCGCCAAAGCGGCGTCATGTGCAACACGGCGAATTTCCAAAGCGTGATGAATGTGTTCGAGATTCCATTTTTGTGATCTCTGCAAGGTTTTACTTGTATCTCACATGTCTATCCACATTCTTAGGAAACATTCTCCTCTCTCGACACAACGTCGTCATGCGCGATACAGACGGAGCAATCAGTGATCACTGGGTGTGCCCTGCAATCTGGCGGGGAGGGGGGGGGGGGAGGGAGGGGGGTAGGTGGACAGCCCCTGTGCTGGTAGCATGCGTATCTGAGGATTCCAGGCAAATACTCTGTAGGGCCTCTCCGCACAAGTGCAAAGGTTCGGTGCTGTGCTGGTTGCTTCACCACAAATACACCGGAGAGATACCATACATGCAAACCCAGTACACGAGTTCAAGGGAAATATTTTATTAGAGGGCACTTGTAACGACAGCAATCATGTATGTTCCATTTGAATATCAAAACCCACATCAAATGAACACAAAAAACGAAAATAATTCTCTATTACTTGATTGAATAACTACACTGAGGTGACAAAAGTCGTGGGATAGTGATAAGCGTATATACAGATGGCGGTAGTATCGCGCACACGAGGTACAAAAGGGCAGTGCATTGGGCGAGCTGTAATTTGTAATCAGGTGACTGACGTGAATAAGTGTCCGACAGGATTATGGCCGTACGACGGCAATCAACAGACTTTTGACACGTAATGGTAGTTGGAGCTGGATGCATCGGACATTCCATTTCGGATATCGTTAGGGAACTCACTATTTCGAGATCCACAGTGTCAAGAGTGTGCCGAGAATACAAAATTTTAGGCATTACCTCCCACCACAGATAACGCAGTAGCCGATGGCCTTCACTTTACCACCAAGTGCAGCGGCGGTTGCGCAGAGTTATTCGGAGGTATCCCATGACTTTTGTCACCTGAGTGCAGTACGGTACATGCAATCAAAAATTAAACCAATGGGCTGGCTCCATGTTAATGATTGCCGCATGCGCTAACAAAAACGCTGCGTGAAATAAAAGCAGAAATCAATGCAGGATGTACGACGAACAAATCCGTCTGTACAAGGTGCATTCAAGTTCTAAGGCCTCCGATTTTTTTTCTCCGGACTGGAAAGAGATAGAAACATGCAAATTGTTTTAAAATGAAGCCGCGTTCATTGTCAATACGTCCCAGAGATGGCAGCACCGTATGGCAGATGGAATTTTACTGCCAGCGGCGAGAATGAGAACTGTTTTAAATACTTAAAATGGCGACGTTTTCCTTACTTGAACAGCGTGCAATCATTCGTTTTCTGAATTTGCGTGGTGTGAAACCAATTGAAATTCATCGAGAGTTGAAGGAGACATGTGGTGATGAAGTTATGGATGTGTCTAAAGTGCGTTCGTGGGTTCGACAGTTTAATGAAGGCAGAACATCGTGTGACAAGAAACCGAAACAACCTCGGGCTCGCACAAGCCGGTCTGACGACATGATCGAGAAAGTGGAGAGAATTGTTTTGGGGGATCGCCGAATGACTGTTGAACAGATCGCCTCCAGAGTTGGGATTTCTGTGGGTTCTGTGCACACAATCCTGCATGACGACCTGAAAATGCGAAAAGTGTCATCCAGGTGGGTGCCACGAATGCTGACGGACGACCACATGGCTCCCCGTGTGGCATGTTGCCAAGCAATGTTGATGCGCAACGACAGCGTGAATGGGACTTTCTTTTCGTAGGTTGTGACAATGGATGAGACGTGGATGCCATTTTTCAATACAGAAACAAAGCGCCAGTTAGCTCAATGGAAGCACACAGATTCACCGCCACCAAAAAAATTTCGGGTAACCGCCAGTGCTGAAAAAATGATGGTGTCCATGTTCTGGGACAGCGAGGGCGTAATCCTTACCCATTGCGTTCCAAAGGGCACTACGGTAACAGGTGCATCCTACGAAAATGTTTTGAAGAACAAACTCCTTCCTGCACTACAACAAAAACGTCCGGGAAGGGCTGCGCGTGTGCTGTTTCACCAAGACAAGGCCCCCGCACATAGAGCTAACGTTACGCAACAGTTTCTTCGTGATAACAACTTTGAAGTGATTCCTCATGCTCCCTACTCACCTGACCTGGCTCCTAGTGACTTTTGGCTTTTTCCAAAAATGAAAGACACTCTCCGTGGCCGCACATTCACCAGCCGTGCTGCTATTGCCTCAGCGATTTTCCAGTGATCAAAACAAGAAGCCTTCGCCGCTGCCATGGAATCATGGCGTCAGCGTTGTGAAAAATGTGTACGTCTGCAGGGCGATTACGTCGAGAAGTAACGCCAGTTTCATCGATTTCGGGTGAGTAGTTAATTAGAAAAAAAAAATCGGAAGCCTAAGAACTTGAATTCACCTCGTACAGTGCGGCGAAGATTTACGTTACGTGCTACGACAGCAGACGACCGTCGCGAGTGCCTTTGCTTAACAGCATGACATCCCCTGCAGCGCCTCTCCTGGGCTCATGACAATAGCAACTTGACCCTAGACGACAGAAATGCCGTGGGCTTGTCAGGTAAGTCCCTATTTCAGTTTATAGGAGCTGATGGTAACGTTAGAGAGTGGCGCATACTCCTCGAAGCCATGGACCCAAGTTGCCGACAAGGCAATGTACAAGTTGTGGTTGGCCGTGTTTACATGGAATGGACTGGGTTCGCTGGTGCAGCTCACCCTATCATTACTGAAAATAGTTATGTTAATCTTCGTGAACACCATTTGCAGCCATTCATGGACTCTGTGCTTCCAAACAACAATGGAATTTTGTCAATGCGCCATGACAGTGGGTCACGATTTTTTGCGGCTAGTTTAAAGAACATTCTGGACAGTTTGAGCGAATGACTTAGCTACCGAAATCGTCCGACATTTGACGTAGTCGAATGGTGATATCATGCAAAAAATGCTACACCGGCAATACTTTTGCTACAATGGACAGCTATAGAGGCAGCAGGCAGGGGTTTCCAACGAACTGTGTAGGCCGCGACACTTTGAGTTTCTGCATCCAGGCAAAAGAATGTCCGACACGATATTAGGAGGTATCCCAGGACTTTTCTCAGCGAATGTAGTACAACACATGTAATCAAAAATTAAACCAATGGGCTAGCTCCATCCTGATGAGTGTAGAATTTGCATCCAAGTCATTCAATTCATTGTCGAGTCAATAATTTGACAAGAAAGAAGAATCGTTCCCAAATTCTAATACATATGTAACTTTTCCCAATAAACAGTTTATTGTATAGACTTGACAATTAACTCCATTCCTTTTTGCCATCCTTCTAGCTGAAAGCATTTGGTATTTTAATTTTGCCTTTTATTTTTTAAATTACAATGTAGTTAAGGAATTCCACATTCCCTTGGATGTAAGTTGGTAACTGTTCTCTTCCATATTCCAGGGGAATTTGCATACAGCACTTTAAATTTACCATTTTGGCAAATGAATTATCAGTAAATGTAATTAATCAGTTTTAAACTCTGCGTAATGCGAAGATCCCGAAATTTTCGTAAATATACCCACCCTTTAAGGCAAACCCAAGCAGAAATGATGATTTGTAGTATTTTGATGTATTCTCTAACGCTGTACATAGTCTCAAATTTTTCATTGGTATTTCCGTTAATTGCTTACATATTCACCAGTCATATTCAGATATTTCTGTGTATTGTGTTTAAAGTATTGGGACTGGTTCAGTTCTGTACAAGACATTTTCTATTTTCATTGAGACTTGCAGAATAATCTTATTTGTTGGAACCAGTTCTAATTTGGCAATATCTGTATTTGGCTGTACTGTGGAGAACTATGTCCGAGACTGAGACTGATATATTTCTTGAACTTTAATATGACACTTATGTGCCATACTTACATCGTCTTTCTTGACATCAATGTTAACAATGCCTACATGGTTTACAGGCAAATAATGAAAACTACATACAGACAGAACATAGTTCATAATTTTTCCTCAGTTTTGAACGTTTGGGATACCTAAATGTGCATCAATCAACTTTCGTGCAGTCTGGATTACCGCAACTACGGCAACTCTTCTATAAGCTGTCGCATAGTAAACACCACACAGAAGCAATTGGCATGGTGTATAGTGCAGTATAATGTAAATACTGTTTGCTAGCTTTCAGTTAACTTAGAAGGTCTTCCAAAAGGTCAAGTGGATAAACCGTTGTGTAGTTTTAAATCTTCGCTTTCAGTCTGGAAATACCAGGTTCATTTGATAGTAGAAGTTTGTTGCAGATATATATCAAGGCACTTCATAAAATCGATAAGATATCTCTGACCACCTCTGAGCTTGTTACTTGACATTAAAATTTATGATATATCTCTGTTTTACAGCTGGAGCCCATTCACACTAAACAGTATATTTCAACAATCGTATCATTGCTCATAATGACATTGCTGTTTCCGTGGTCGTCTTCTTTATAACAGAATTCGTGATTCGATGGCGCTTGAGTTTTTACACGAAAGCAACCTGGAGATCACTCATAGTAGGAGGGAGACTACGTTCAGGAACACAAAAAGAAATATGTAACAGATATTGCTTTTGCCTCTTTATTCTAATGGGCAGATATGTCAATGGCACGTGGCTTTGGAGCCATCTAACATTAAGTATATTAAGTTGAGGTTGAGGTGGGTGCTAATGAGGCCAAGGCCTGTAACAATCCTAGGATCACAGACTGGCACTTACACAGAAAAGACATCAGCTGACACTTCTCTGGTGTCAGAACTTCGATAAGGAATCCACTCGATTTCGAGTAATGTCAGATGGAGTGACGTGAGCCATTACGACCTATCATTTGGCCATTATACTGTTTCTCACGGTCATTACATAGGATTTTGTAAACGCCTGACTTTTGGTATTTATTTGATTCCCCAGTTGTGTGTTTCAGTTTCATCTTTAGTGGGTTATTGGTTTTAGATATATTAGACAAACTGGCCGTCAGTTTCGAACACGTTTTAAGGAACATACTACTGGTACTGCACGTACCAAATTAATATTTGGTCACTGTCTTGATGGATACAATGATTCTGAGGGTTGCATTTCTAACAATTTGAAAATATTACATACTGTGTGTAACGTCTCTTAGTAAAAGACATATTATGTGATAAAGAGAAAACATGGTGTATCATATTTTGTTATTGTATAAAATTATGTATTTTTTTATTATTTATTTTAGATAATATCTGTGTCGGCGAGTAATGAAACCGCCACAGACGATAAATAGCAAACAAAGATGAGAATATGTGACTAGTATAAATAAAACATAACGAACATTAATTTCTCTGTCTTCTTCTTGGAGTTACGTGAGAAGGATAGCCTGTGACGTGATATTGTATGCTAGCGTAGCATTCTTTTGTTAAGTTTGTAAGAGGGACGCCATTAGGCAAGATTGTTAAAAAGGTGTGTACTACTCAAATTGTTTAAATGTTTGAATATAGTTATTTAGTGAAACCTTGCATTATGATTCATGTCAAGCTTGCCTGGTATTTTATCCCATCCCTTTAAGACATTTTCAGTTGGTTAAATATTATTCGTGGTGCAGAGCGGCGCTACGAACGAGCCAGCCGCTGACGCGGTTCATTTAAATTGCAGTAAATGAAACCTATCATACCGCAAAGAAGCGGTCAGGTAATAGTGAAGTGAAAAATTATTTCTTTCAGCTTTCGAAGTCGCAGAGCAGAGCAGCAGATTTTATGATGTGTTTTACAGGCTGACGCGGGCTGCTGATAATATAGTACTAATAGTGAAAAGAGATGATTTATTTTCATCACATGAAAGAAATCTTGCTGTGCGTAGTTCTGATCTGGCAACCTTATAGTAAAAACATTATTTTTCTACGATAATAGTCTCATGTTCTCGGGTTAGCCGTGGTACTTATTGTTGTCTTACTATTAACAAAAATCCACTGCAAAATTATGATGCTGAACAATCATTGCGTACTATAACTGCTTTAATAGAAAGCCAGATACAGAACATTAGGAACATAATACATTTTCTTTTGTTAAAAATTAGTGATCCAAAGAAAGTCATAGCACAGCACCGCTAAAAGGTATTTCGAGTCTATTTTCGTAGTAACATATCTCATTTAATATAGAAGTTGTTACGCGAATAATAATAAAACAAAGCAAATAAATAAAAAAGAACAGAGAAGCGAAACTAGGCCAAAGAGAGGTGAAACTGTCGTCCAAAAACGCGGGGCCCGAATTTTCAGTGGCCACGAAAATAATAACTGTTTTATGTGTGTTCTTTCATTGTCTATTGTTATATACATGTATGTATTTGGTGATAAATGTATGTATGTGTATCATGATTAATGCCATGTATTAATGAATGTACAAAAACTCTTTCATGAAAAAAAGGCACCACTGCAAGCGAGTCAGAGGAAACGATCCTGATAATACTGAGAAACTGTTACGACTACATAATCCGGGGGCAGCCGAACCCCGAAATCAGATAAACTAAAGGTAAGACTACAGTGTAGTTGTCCTGTTTGTAGAAGCTTAACTCCAGTGAAGGGATCTCATATCGCTAGTGGTGTGCGTAGTCTGACGTTAGTGTTTATAACAGGGCAAAGTTGAGGGTAGATAGTAATTTTTAGTGTGCAGAGTATTGTAGATAAATTAACATATTTTGTGTGCAAGTGGCAAAACTGTCAGATCTTGTGTTCGAGTAGGTAATTTATGAATGTGGTTAAATTGCGTAGTCAACGTCCGAGCAATATGGATACTGAGGAACAGCCATTAGTTAGTGCAGGAAATGTAGAAACGGGTGCATTAAGCAGTACAAGTACTCTCTTTGAGGATATACCATGCGAAAATGTGGGGGCAGGGGCACAGGAAGTGGTGCCACCGCCCACCAGTGCTCAAGGAGATGTAGATAAAGAAATTGCACCAACCCCAGAAAAGCAGGAACCAGAGAGTGGTAATCTGCCTGGTGGGTATTCACTTCAGGCGATATTAGAGCGCGTGCTGGATTACCAGTCAAAATTCGCACAACAAGCTGAGAAGGATGAAAAAATTGAGATCTTTCTCGCGCAGCAAGCTGAGCGAGATCGCCAGCAAGTTGAGCGGGATCGCCAGTTAACACAAAATTTCCTTGCCCAGCAAGCTGAGCGAGATCGCCAGCAAGCTGAGCGAGACCAGCAACTTGTGCAATCGTTAGAAATTATGAAAAAAGAGATTGCCTTTATGAAACAGAATTATGAGTCGATACCTAAAGCCGTGCAGGAGTTGACTGTACAGGCCAACAACCTGCAAGTAGCAAACACTAACAGGGTAGACGAGATAGGTGTCTTAGCCAACCGATTAGAAAAGCTAGAAATAGATTCCACACAGCTTGTAGAGCAGAAGTGGAACGAACAAGCGACTAAAATTGAAACCGAATTCAACTCATGGCTAGAAGCGAAGGAGAGTGAGATCGACAAAAATATTAATTCTAAGGTACAAGCAGTCATGGCAGATAGAGATTCCGAATCGTTCAGTACCGCAGTAAATAGTCAGGTACAGAACGACGTGCAAACCATCAAACAAATACTCAGTGAGGATATTCCGCAGTGGCAAGTGCATATTAGTAAACGGATATCCGACTTGGAAAAGGGTGTAGCCCAGAGCAGCAAACGTCTTGAACATGAAACTATGTCGCCAACAGCCAATGTTTTTGGCAACGCACAAACTTATACGCGACGCAACAATGGTGATGCGAAGAGCTGTAGCTTCGGTTCGGAGCACACAGCCTATGTCCCAGGAGCGAACCAGTATAGTCCAAAAATATTGGTTGAAGAAAGTTTGATAAAAAATAGGCAGTTTCAAACGTTTACTACTGAACGGAAGTCAGTACACCCAGTAGTATTCATAAAAAGCTTTAAAAATATCTTGCCTAGTGTGTGGAACGAAGCCCAGAAAATTCAATACGTAATGTCATACATTCAGGGTGATGCAGCGTTGTGGGCTACGGAAGTAGCAGACAGCTGCATGACGTATGAACAATTCGAAAGGGCGTTTTTGTCGAAATACTGGTCGCCTTGTATACAAGAGCGGCTAAGAGAAGAAGTATACAATCCCGAACCGTACTCACCCCGTCTGGGGAATTTGAGACGGTATTTTGAGAAGTATATAAACAAAACGCGTTACTGGGATGAGCCTATCTCACCAAGAGACATAATAAGACTCCTAAAATCACATTTACCCATTCATATCAAAGAGAAATTAATACACGTACCAGAGAGCGACATGGAACATTTCCTGTCTGTTCTAGATTCAATAGATTTAATCCAGGAAGCCGCAAAAGCAGCGTGTGATCACTCGCGGAATAATGGATCAGGGTGTAAACATGACAGAAATAATAGTGCACAAAACCACAACCATGGAAACGGTGGGGGTAGTAACAAGCGGCAAGAGCACTCGCAAAATTGTAATAATGGGAGAAGTCAGAACGGGTATGGTCAACCGTCCCATAACAAAAAGCGTCGATTTGACGACCGGTACGATTCCGGACTGCCAGGGATCAACTGCTGGAAAAATGCGCGAGGTCAGTGGCATAGCAATTACAGTGACAGTAATCGCAATTGGAATCAGAATCAGCGACCAAGCCCAGAATGGCAAGGTAATGACCGGTACGACAACAACAGACCACCACTGCAAAACGCGCCTATTGCGCAGTCGTGGCGGCCTACAAATCAAAACGTAAATATAGTAGAGGTCGCGGACAATAGTCGCCCAAGTACCTCGCAAGCAAGCCATTCAACAAACTAGAATCGGCCTCGATATGCTCTCCATCGCTGGCCGAGGGGTGGAGTGAGAGCAACACGAATGACAATAATATCCCTGGAATACATATGCTGCGATACAACGACGGTATCAGTATGGATAAAGATCTACTGACCGAACCGCATGAATGTAAGAAAGATAGCAACGAGAATGTGCAAGCCATAATAGAAGCGAAAATTAATGATGTTGCAGTGAATATAATCATCGACACAGGTGCCTCAGTGAGTGTAATGAGTACAGAGTTGTTTAAAGCGCTGGGGAAAGGACGTAGCATACCGACTTTCCCGGTTAATAATCGCAAGGTGTCTGGAGCTATAAGTGCACAGAGCCAATTAGTTAAGTACCAGGTGCAGGTGGAGATTTGTAAGGAGGGCGAAGCCATAACGAGCTTGTTCCTCATTGTTAAAGGGTTAAAGGTGGCCTGCATTCTGGGAGTAGATTTTCTCCGTGAGAGGGACGCAGTGATCGACCTCTCCTCGGGAAAACTAAGCATAGTTAATAAAGGTAGGAGGATTGAGTTGTCTATGGTGAAATCGAAGGAGGTACTTGTGCCATGTTGCAACCGAATTAATATCAAATGTAGGATACCCTGGGTACTACACCTCGATGACTGTTCACATGAAGCAGACCTCTATTATCCGAATTTAGAAGATAGAAATTTTGAAACAAATGTTGATGCATTTCAAACCAAAGTACAGGAATCTGAAAGTTTAAGTAACATATAAAAGCAACAGTTGACGCAGCTGCTATCGGAATATAACATGGTATTTACCGACCGACCAGGAATTATCAAGGGGTACCACTATCACATAGAGGTGATGCCCCACAAAACATACTGTCGCGCATCTTACTCCATCCCTTGGTCGAAGAGGGAAGTAGTGGCTAAAGAGATTTGAAAAAGGCTAGAGTGGGATGTAAAATTATTTATTCAATGACATGTCAGATGTAAACAGTAGTAGTAATAAGACGATTTCAATTGTGTTTTAGAGTATAAGTATGTTAGCTTTAAGAAAGAATTTGTGTGTATTTAGAATTTTGAAGAAGCAAGACATAAATAAGTAAGCATAGCATGAAAGTAGAATTAGTAAACTGAGCAATAGCATACAAATGGAAGACTTTGTTTACAGACAATTAGTGTCATTAAAATACTATATGCTCATCAAGCAATGAATAATCTTTTTGTTGATAAAATAATGATTAATTTCTTGAAACATTTTTCATTTGTAGTAAGTAAGTACAATTAATGATGCAATCTCATATAGTAATGTAACAGATGTAATTGTGTTAGAATTAAGGAACCCTGAGAGAGAGTCTCTACTGGCCAAAAATTGACTTTGTAGTACGACACAATTATGTGATGTAACGTTTACTGCCAATAGTGATCTGAGAACGACACTGGAGTAGAATGCAATCAAAAACAAACCCGTTCCGTGTAACCTACGCTTTATATGTATCGATGCTTCAATTGAAGCCAGTGTACTTGGTACACATCCTTGAGTATTAATTACGCGATACGCGAGTCAAGTCAATCAACGTGGAAACTACACTGTAGTCGTGTAGGACAGATCATTAAAAAATAATACTAGTACTAAACGAAGTATTTATTGAGCAATACGCCCAAGTCCAGCTGTCATACACATGGTAAAATCTGTTTGCTAGATGGGTGATAACCGGGCAAGCTACACTGAAAAGGGAAAAGAAAGCTATGTACAAAAAATCACACACCCTTAAATAATTACAAAAAAGCCATATATGCCTAGTAATAGCATTAAAAGTGTGTAATGACATGGTAAACACAATGGACTCAATGTAGATGAGAGTGATTATGCTAAGAACAGTTGATGTGCATTAAAAATAAACTGTGTGCATAAACAATCTAGGAAAGGACGGAATATTGTGTGTAGTAGGGACAGAAAATGACTGTTGTATCTGCACCAATATATACGTCGGTATAAGTCAAGTGTTGAGTGACTAACTGTCATAGTGCAGTGCTCAACGAATAATAAATTTACTATGCGTAAAACCAGTAGTTAGTGATCCGTTCGGAGTCGATCCAAACAAATATCGCTCGACGGAAACATTTAGTGTGTGTGAACCGAAACATTTTCGCGTGTTGAGAGACGCTCTGGCAGCGTATCGACCGTGAGAATAAAGGAAAGTGTGTAGTACAACGTATGTGTGACGAACCCTGAATACCAGTGTCACAATGCGATTGACTTGTGAAGCCACAAGAAACCTGTTATCACGCCAAAACATCCTGTGCATACCAGCGAAATGACGGCTTACTGAACAATAAACGCTTTTAACCAAGTTGCATTTTCTTCCACAGCTAATAATCTGTATCCTTAAAGACAGTACACCGTTGTGGAATATTTGTTTCATGCATTATGATGGGGAGCCATGCGGAGAAGCAGAGACGAGTGCCGTGCCGCCAGCCAGCCGGCCGCGGGAAACCACTGCAACACGCCAACATTGGTGAATGGTTCGGCGCGGTTCGCGACTGCACGGGCGCCACCCCAACACTCCGTCGCTGTTACGGCGAGCAGGTCGTCGGTCCCAGCGGTCGTTGGCACGCTACGTTCCAGACGACGCTACGCAACAATTGCTTCACGCCGCCCGCTCCATACAACATTGTTGACATTCAACTGAACTTTACCAACTACGATGTTAATGTACTATATGAAAACGATTTATGGGACACGAAATTACGTGACAGACTTTTTTTTTCTTTAATCCACTGTGTATAAACTCAAAACAATTACTTGTTCGATGATATATGTTATATGTTTTCGTCATATTAGTGAAGCAAACTGACACGAATGCCATACCATGGTAGAACATTGGTCGTGAGTAAGTGCAGAGACAATCAATTACACTACTGTAAAACTGTTTAATGATTGAGTTTCAGTGTGACACAGAACACAAATGTGAAAGAGTGTAGAAGGTACATTTTTAACAAGGAGACTAAAAGTTTAACATTCTGTCATAAATAACCATTGTTATCTGTGAACATTGAATGAATTCCAACCTTTTTTTGATGAACAGTCGAACTGTGTTTTAAGGCAAACCAGGCGAGATGACCATGCCTCCGGCGCAGTTTTCCCAGGTTTTCTGACCGCACGTAGCCCGAATGGGGGAGCCAAAAAACTGTAATGACCCTGGGACTAGGTTTACGGTCACCTCGCAAAGTGTGAGAAAACCATAAAGAGTGTGATTAAACCTATAAGGCAAGATAGCAAACAAATGAATAGTGAATATTCCAAATAAGGTAACAGACAATGACAAAACGGACGTTAGTGGCAGCATATTGCCGAACATTCTTAACGTTAGTCAATCGCTGCCAGGGGGTATTGTAACGTCTCTTAGTAAAAGACATATTATGTGATAAAGAGAAAAACATGGTGTATCATATTTTGTTATTGTATAAAATTATGTATTTTTTTATTATTTATTTTAGATTATATCTGTGTCGGCGAATAATGAAACCGCCATTGACGATAAATAGCAAACAAAGATGAGAATATGTGACTAGTATAAATAAAACATAACGAACATTAATTTCTCTGTCTTCTTCTTGGAGTTACGTGAGAAGGATAGCCTGTGACGTGATATTGTATGCTAGCGTAGCATTCTTTTGTTAAGTTTGTAAGAGGGACGCCATTAGGCAAGATTGTTAAAAAGGTGTGTACTACTCAAATTGTTTAAATGTTTGAATATAGTTATTTAGTGAAACCTTGCATTATGATTCATGTCAAGCTTGCCTGGTATTTTATCCCATCCCTTTAAGACATTTTCAGTTGGTTAAATATTATTCGTGGTGCAGAGCGGCACTACCAACGAGCCAGCCGCTGACGCGGTTCATTTAAATTGCAGTAAATGAAACCTATCATACCGCAAAGAAGCGGTCAGGTAATAGTGAAGTGAAAAATTATTTCTTTCAGCTTTCGAAGTCGCAGAGCAGAGCAGCAGATTTTATGATGTGTTTTACAGGCTGACGCGGGCTGCTGATAATATAGTACTAATAGTGAAAAGAGATGATTTATTTTCATCACATGAAAGAAATCTTGCTGTGCGTAGTTCTGGTCTGGCAACCTTATAGTAAAAACATTATTTGTCTACGATAATAGTCTCATGTTCTCGGGTTAGCCGTGGTACTTATTGTTGTCTTACTATTAACAAAAATCCACTGCAAAATTATGATGCTGAACAATCATTGCGTACTATAACTGCTTTAATAGAAAGCCAGATACAGAACATTAGGAACATAATACATTTTCTTTTGTTAAAAATTAGTGATCCAAAGAAAGTCATAGCACAGCACCGCTAAAAGGTATTTCGAGTCTATTTTCGTAGTAACATATCTCATTTAATATAGAAGTTGTTACGCGAATAATAATAAAACAAAGCAAATAAATAAAAAAGAACAGAGAAGCGAAACTAGGCCAAAGAGAGGTGAAATGTGCCAAAAGGACTACTGCTAAATACTTCAGAAAAAATTGAAATCTTTTCACGCCACAAAAGTAATCCGTTATCTGTTTTAAACGAACAACTTCGATTCAAAGACAAACATTTCTTTGATCTTTTAGATGATCTGCTTTAGAATGTTCACTCTTCTGTCCTTCGTTTTCAAAATTATTAAGACTTTTAGGAAATATTTTATCTTAATTTTGTAATTTTATTTCACCAAACATTAGTTCATGACTGACTATCTGTTTTTAGAATGTTTGTTTATTTGCTTTTAGACTGCATATTACTAATTCACATCCCTTTATTTATGACACTACGGCTCATAGTGTTATAATTCTAAATTCCTTCCATTTTCATTATTTTTATTTGTTTATAAGATTGGCATGCGACATATGTAATAGCAATGCCATTTTAAAAATTGTCACATGTAATTAATAAAAAAAATTGGAATCTACATACGAACTTCATAGACAATATTTCATAAACATGCACAACTACTGTGCCCTCTCGATTTTTTTTCTCTTAGTATTGATCTGTAAGAATTATTATGTAATCTATGTAAATGAAAGTCTCTTATTACACCAGTAAATCGTATCTGTGCAGCATGTTCTATACACGTCAGCTAAAGATTATTGCAGCCTACGCATTGAAAATGTTGCTGCTCAATAGTACATCGTCTGACGTAGCAGTCTTTGCCATTCCACTTTCGCAACAACTTCGTTAGAAAGAAGCCTGCTGCCACATTTTTTCACTGGCGTTTATCCTCACCACGACAACCACTAGTTTTCCTATCGACCTTACAACAACTTCAGTGGAAAGAAGCCTGCTGCCTTATTTTTGGAACGGCGTCCAACTTTACCATGGCAACCAGTGGTTCCAAATGGTTCACTAACAGGCCTTGTGAGGGCAACCCATGTACTGTCAAAACGAAGTTTGTTTATGCTACATGTTTAAATATTTTTAACGCTTCTTAATTGACAATAGCTGTTAAATAAGCTAAGTTTAGTGTGTGTTGATTTTTATTTCTTGACAGTGTTCTTTTAACTAAGAAATTTTACATTGTTATTCGACCCATAACCCATTGGTTAATAATGACATCATTCCGTCAGAAGTGGGCGGAGCCTCCATTATATATAGTAACCGTTGTAACCTCCCCACAAAAATTAAAATGTATTCTCATTTAGTGTAACCTCAAAACAGAAAAATTCCTAAACCTCTCAACAGTAAAAAATATAATTATGTCGTTCATTCACATTCTGCGTAACCTCCCTCAGATAAATTCCGTAATCTTGCAATAATACAATGTGACTAATCTCTCAATAATAAATGTGACTCAGTTACAACCTTTGAATAATTGACTGTTAATTTAACCTGGTAAATTGTGGACGTCAGCAGTGCTGCGTCATGGCCCTGAAAGATCATTCTGAATAAAAAAAAAGAAAAATTCTTACCTCAATGAAGGTCGCCGGATAACGCATATATATCTGCTCTTACAATAAATTTTTCTGGCACAGCCCTGTCCAATGCTGGCCGATAGATTTGTCATTTATGAAAGGAAACAACTGATTTTTCTTTTTGCAGTAATCGGGATGATCATGGATTGGAGAAATTAGTAAATTCTTTAAATTGAAATGAATGGTTGTTAAAAGTTACTTTTATGAGAAAGATTATTATTAGGAGATTTTTTAAAAACATTTACATGGGACTTGACATAACAATACTACATATGCGCGAGGCTGCTTTTTACCTTATACAATAATGCTCAGGCTCCGGCATCGCTGCACCACGACCGGCCCTGCCAACACGATACACCAGACCAGACTGCTCGCTAGCAACAACTTACTCCTACTGCTACACAGTTCCTACTGCAGTCAACACTGCTCTCTGGTCTGAGATTCTCTTATACCTTACACATCGCAGGCAGCGCGTGAGTAATACATCGAAATTACATCTGCTCGGACCTCTTACACCGTGCACTGGTTTCTCCAGTAGTGATTCTCCAGTAGAAGGAGGTTCTTACTCATTGGTAATTCATCGTTTTGTAGCTTTATAACTTTATGTATTTTCTTTAATGTATGTAGCCCTCTAATTAAAGCTTTGTATTCGACTTGTAGGTCTGAAGATGACCACAGTAGTGGTCGAAACCGGTCACCGTAATAAATTAATTGTGATCAAGACTGCTTTGATAATACACATTTACCGATAGCTGCAGCGCTGAGCCAGGGGTGCCTCCTAACAACACCTAGAGACATTGCTCAGACTCTGGATGAGCATTTTGCACAAACCACTGCCACTGCAAGCCAGGATCCACCGTTTCGTCGCTACCGTGCGACTTCGACAGTGAAAAGTTGGACTTCAGATCAAACAGACCTACAACTCCCCTTTCTCCGTGTGGGAGCTCTAATCAGCACTGAATGAGACTTCTGACACTGCACCTGGTCACGACCACATCCGGTACTGAATGCTTCGAGATCTGACAGCGGGGCAAAGGAAATCCTCCTCGAATGTTTTATTTCAACATGGCACACAGGCGTCTTCCCCAACTCGCGGAGAGAGGAAATTCTCATCCCTCTCCTCAAAACCGGAAAGGACCGCACGTGTCCCAGTAGTTATCGGAGTATCGCCTTGACGAGCAGTGTCGGAAAGACCCTGGAACGGATGGTTATTCGTCGTCTGGTCTGGCCGTTAGAGTCTAGGCAACTCCGTAGTCGCTCTCAGTGTGTATTCCGAAAATTTCAGTCCACGGTCGACAACCTAACCCTCCTAGAGCCGGCTATTCAGCAGGCTTTCCTATGTCAGCATCACTGTATCAGCATATTCTTTGATATCAGTAAGGCATACGATACCACATGGAGGCACTGTATACTCACACAACTGCATCAATGGGGCTTTCATGGTCACCTCCCCATTTTCGTTCGGTCTTTCCTGTCTCAGGGGTTTTTCCGGACCCGAGTTGGTCACACACTGTCTGATCGATTTCAGCAGGAGAATGATGTCCCACAGGGTACATTTTAAGTGTTACCCTCTTTGCCATGGCCATCAACAGTATAACATCTACAGTAAAGAGTGCAGTACAGTGCTCCTTATTTGTGGAAGACTTTGCTGTTGTCTGTTCCTCCTCCAGTGTTGCAACGGTGAGCCGTCAGCTACAACTTACAAATGGTTCAAGTGGCTCTAATCACTATGGGACTTAAAATCTGAGGTCATCAGTCCCCTAGACTTAGAACTGCTTAAATCTGACTTACCTAAGGACATTACACACATCCATGCCCGAGGCAGGATTCGAACAAGGACATCACACACATCCATGCCCGAGGCAGGATTCGAACCTGCGACCGTAGCAGCATGGCGGTTCCTGACCTGAGCGCCTAGAACCGCTCGGCCACTGCAACTTACAGTTTTGCGGTTAGAGGAGTGGGCTACAAAGACGGGTTTTCAGTTTTCTGCCGGTAAGTGTGTGTGTGTTCATTTTAATCGCTCTTATCGTCCTTTTAATTTGCCTGCCTTGCATGTAGGGGGCATACTCCTACATTTTAGAGATGCAGTGCGTTTCTGGGCCTCATTTTTTACTCTAGATTGTCATGGTTGCCACACTTGCGAGACTTGAAAGCCAGAACCCTGAAGGCACTGATCATCCTCAAGTGCCTCAGTCACAGGTCTCGAGGAGCGGACAGGCATGTCTCCTCCAGTTTTATCCGGATTTTGTGCGTTCGCGGCGGGGCTACGAGAGCACGGTGTATGGGTCAGCGAGGCCCTCTTATATGCGAATCTTTGACGCTGTCCACCACGCGGGGATTCGACTGACCACGGGTACTTATCGGACCAGTCCCATACCCAGCCTCTGCGCTGAGGTTGCGGAACCATCACTTACAGGGTGTTTCAAAAATGACCGGTATATTTGAAACGGTAATAAAAACTAAACGAGCAGCGATAGAAATACACCGTTTGTTGCAATATGCTTGGGACAACAGTACATTTTCAGGCAGACAAACTTTCGAAATTACAGTAGTTACAATTGTCAACAACAGATGGCGCTGCGGTCTGGGAAACTCTATAGTACGATATTTTCCACATATCCACCATGCGTAGCAATAATATGGCGTAGTCTCTGAATGAAATTACCCGAAACCTTTGACAACGTGTCTGGCGGAATGGCTTCACATGCAGATGCGATGTACTGCTTCAGCTGTTCAATTGTTTCTGGATTCTGGCGGTACACCTGGTCTTTCAAGTGTCCCCACAGAAAGAAGTCACAGGGGTTCATGTCTGGCGAATAGGGAGGCCAATCCACGCCGCCTCCTGTATGTTTCGGATAGCCCAAAGCAATCACACGATCATCGAAATATTCATTCAGGAAATTAAAGACGTCGGCCGTGCGATGTGGCCGGGCACCTTCTTGCATAAACCACGAGGTGTTCGCAGTGTCGTCTAAGGCAGTTTGTACCGCCACAAATTCACGAAGAATGTCCAGATAGCGTGATGCAGTAATCGTTTCGGATATGAAAAATGGGCCAATGATTCCTTTGGAAGAAATGGCGACCCAGACCAGTACTTTTTGAGGATGCCGGGACGATGGGACTGCAACATGAGGCTTTGCGGTTCCCCATATGCGCCAGTTCTGTTTATTGACGAAGCCGTCCAGGTAAAAATAAGCTTCGTCAGTAAACCAAATGCTGCCCACTTGCATATCGCCGTCATCAATCCTGTGCACTATATCGTTAGCGAATGTCTCTCATGCAGCAATGGTAGCGGCGCTGAGGGGTTGCCGCGTTTGAATTTTGTATGGATAGAGGTGTAAACTCTGGCGCATGAGACGATACGTGGACGTTGGCGTCATTTGGACCGCAGCTGCAACACGGCGAACGGAAACCCGAGGCCGCTGTTGGATCACCTGCTGCACAAGCTGCGCGTTGCCATCTATGGTTGCCGTACGCGGTCGCCCTACCTTTCCAGCACGTTCATCCGTCACGTTCCCAGTCCGATGAAATTTTTCAAACAGATCCTTTATTGTATCGCTTTTCGGTCCTTTGGTTAAATTAAACCTCCGTTGAAAACTTCGTCTTGTTGCAACAACACTGTGTTCTAGGCGGTGGAATTCCAACACCAGAAAAATCCTCTGTTCTAAGGAATAAACCGTGTTGTCCACAGCACACTTGCACGTTGTGAACAGCACATGCTTACAGCAGAAAGACGACGTACAGAGTGGCGCACCCACAGACTGCGTTGTCTTCTACACTCCTGGAAATTGAAATAAGAACACCGTGAATTCATTGTCCCAGGAAGGGGAAACTTTATTGACACATTCCTGGGGTCAGATACATCACATGATCACACTGACAGAACCACAGGCACATAGACACAGGCAACAGAGCATGCGCAATGTCGGCACTAGTACAGTGTATATCCACCTTTCGCAGCAATGCAGGCTGCTATTCTCCCATGGAGACGATCGTAGAGATGCAGGATGTAGTCCTGTGGAACGGCTTGCCATGCCATTTCCACCTGGCGCCTCAGTTGGACCAGCGTTCGTGCTGGACGTGCAGACCGCGTGAGACGACGCTTCATCCAGTCCCAAACATGCTCAATGGGGGACAGATCCGGAGATCTTGCTGGCCAGGGTAGTTGACTTACACCTTCTAGAGCACGTTGGGTGGCACGGGATATATGCGGACGTGCATTGTCCTGTCGGAACAGCAAGTTCCCTTGTCGGTCTAGGAATGGTAGAACGATGGGTTCGATGACGGTTTGGATGTACCGTGCACTATTCAGTGTCCCCTCGACGATCACCAGTGGTGTACGGCCAGTGTAGGAGATCGCTCCCCACACCATGATGCCGGGTGTTGGCCCTGTGTGCCTCGGTCGTATGCAGTCCTGATTGTGGCGCTCACCTGCACGGCGCCAAACACGCATACGACCATCAATGGCACCATGACAGAAGCGACTCTCATCGCTGAAGACGACACGTCTCCATTCGTCCCTCCATTCACGCCTGTCGCGACACCACTGGAGGCGGGCTGCACGATGTTGGGACGTGAGCGGAAGACGGCCTAACGGTGTGCGGGACCGTAGCCCAGCTTCATGGAGACGGTTGCGAATGGTCCTCGCCGATACCCCAGGAGCAACAGTGTCCCTAATTTGCTGGGAAGTGGCGGTGCGGTCCCCTACGGCACTGCGTAGGATCCTACGGTCTTGGCGTGCATCCGTGCGTCGCTGCGGTCCGGTCCCAGGTCGACGGGCACGTGCACCTTCCGCCGACCACTGGCGACAACATCGATGTACTGTGGAGACCTCACGCCCCACGTGTTGAGCAATTCGGCGGTACGTCCACTCGGCCTCCCGCATGCCCACTATACGCCCTCGCTCAAAGTCCGTCAACTGCACATACGGTTCACGTCCACGCTGTCGCGGCATGCTACCAGTGTTAAAGACTGCGATGGAGCTCCGTATGCCACGGCAAACTGGCTGACACTGACGGCGGCGGTGCACAAATGCTGCGCAGCTAGCGCCATTCGACGGCCAACACCGCGGTTCCTGGTGTGTCCGCTGTGCCGTGCGTGTGATCATTGCTTGTACAGCCCTCTCGCAGTGTCCGGAGCAAGTATGGTGGATCTGACACACCGGTGTCAATGTGTTCTTTTATCCATTTCCAGGAGTGTATATCTTTCACATCACTTGCAGCGCCATCTGTTGTTGAAAATTGTAACTACTGTCATTTCGAAAGTTTGTCCGCCTGAAAATGTACTGTTGTCCCAAGCATATTGCAACAAACGGTGTATTTCTATCGCTGCTCGTTTAGTTTTTATTGCCGTTTCAAATATACCGTCATTTTTTAAACACCCTGTACCATCTGGCGGCAGCTCCTGCTGGTGCGCCAGCATTGCACGTTTCTTGCAGCTCCAACCTCACCCGCTCATCATATTGTTGCTGATCCTCTCTGGACCGTCTTTTATCCCACCGTCCCAAGCCACGATGCCGTTTGGGATATGCGTGTGACGTGTGCTGGAGTTCCTCGGTGTGGAGCCCATACAGACCCAAACCCAGAGTATTAACTGCCTGCCAGCCTGGTTACTGGAGAGACCCAAAGTGATTTTAGATTTGGTGCGGTACAAGAGAGATTGCACTCCTGCCACCGTTTTTACTGCAACATTTTGTGCCATTTTATCTAAGCACCACGACTAGGTAGCTGTTTTTACAGATGGGTTGAAACAGGGGGATTCCGTTGGATGCTCTGTTGTTTTTCCGGAACGTATCCTCAAGGTCCGACATCCTCAAACGTTTACTGTCTTTGACTCAGAATTGTCTGCGATCTTGCGGGCACTGGAGCAGATGAGACGTTCTTCCCGTCCTAAATTTCTTGTCTGTTGCTACTCACTAAGTGCCCCTCACTCATTGTAATGTTTTACACCGCAGATAAACTAGTCCAGACCATCCAGGACGCTCTCCTCCAAAGGTGGTGGCTTCCTGCTGGGTTCCAGGGCACGTCGGCATTGCTGGGAACGAAAGGACAGATCTCTCTGCCAAGGAGGCGTGTCTCCATCCACAAGTCTTTCAGTATGCCATCCCCCTGCACGCAGTCACCTCGCTGTTGAGCTCACGAGTCATACGTTGGGGGGAGGATGAGTGGCTGGAAATGACTGACTATAAGCCCCTTTTAGTCAAGCCCACGACACGTGTGTGGTGTACTTACTTCCAGACCCGTAGACGGGACGAGGTTCTCCTTACTTGGCTTCGGACAGGCCACAGTCCTATGACGCTTGGCTTCTTGCTCCAGCGAGAGGAACCTCCAATGTATGGTGCCTGTGGCGTCCAGGTCACTGTGCTCCACGTTTTATTGGATCGTGTTTTATTTTCTGACCAGCGGGCCGCGGCTGGCTTGCCGGAGGATCTGTGACCTCTTTTAGGAAATACTCAAACGAATGTTGCTAAAGTTTTAAAGTTCTGTGACTTGTCCAATGTTTTTACCACGATTTTAGGGAGAGGGTCTTGATTTGTTCACAGGGTGACTGGCTCGCCCATATTTAATGTAAGTGGACAGCCAGTGACAATTTCCTGTGGAATCCTTGACGCTCCTTTCCCGTTTTCCTTACGTTTTGTTTTTTTATACAGCAATTTTCTCCTTTTCCCGCTTTCTTTGCTTATATGCTTCCATTTTACTAAGTTTGTCCACATTCGTTCCTTTTAATGTATGTCAGGGCGCTGATGACCTCTACGTTGGGCGCCCGTAAGCCCAAACACACACACACACACACACACACACACACACACACACACATACAGACACACAAACACTTGGTGGAACTATAAACTGGAATTGGAAAGGAATCAGTTAAAAAGACTGTTCAAATTTTCTAGTAGCAAAGGACAATACCAGGAGGCAGTAGCCAAATACAACCTTGCGATTAAGCAGGCGAAGCTATTATCCTGGGAGGTATGCTCTGAGGAAGTGGAAGGTATAGCCACTTGCGCCACAATTCACAAAATCTTGACCGGAATACCGACTAATACGGAGATCCTCTAAGGAAAGAGGTTGGTGAGTGTACGAGGGCAGCGAATGAGACGCTGGATATGCGTGTCAACTCTCACTCCCTCAACGCACTCTGGAAGATGTAACATCCTTTTCAGATCCTCGGTCTTGGCTACACTCAGCGGTAGAACAATGAGATTGTTATTTCTTATGTATCGGTATCGACGTTACAAACAGAACATTGATGAACTGAACTCGCGACTTGTGCGAGATATTTACTTCACGAAATGTCGTAACTAAATCGTGTATAATCGTTGGTTTATCAGTTGCTACGTAAATATTAATGACAAGTTGAAATTAGTTCCCGCGACACCAAATTTCCTATAGACTGGTTGCAATTTCAACTCTATAATCAGTATCAGATAGATTATATAATGGTAAGACAGAGATTTAGGAACCAGGTTTTAAATTGTAAGACATTTCCAGGGGCAGATGTGGACTCTGACCACAATCTATTGGTTATGACCTGTAGATTAAAACTGAAGAAACTGCAAAAAGGTGGGAATTTAAGGAGATGGGACCTGGATAAACTGAAAGAACCAGAGGTTGTATAGAGTTTCAGGGACAGCATAAGGGAACAATTGACAGGAATGGGGGAAAGAAATACAGTAGAAGAAGAATGGGTAGCTTTGAGGGATGAAGTAGTGAAGGCAGCAGAGGATCAAGTAGGTAAAAAGACGAGGGCTAGTAGAAATCCTTGGGTAACAGAAGAAATATTGAATTTAATTGATGAAAGGAGAAAATATAAAAATGCAGTAAATGAAGCAGGCAAAAAGGAATACAAACGTCTCAAAAATGAGATCGACAGGAAGTGCAGAATGGCTAAGCAGGGATGGCTAGAGGACAAATGTAAGGATGTAGAGGCTTATCTCACTAGGGGTAAGATAGATACTGCCTACAGGAAAATTAAAGAGACCTTTGGAGATAAGAGAACCACTTGTATGAACATCAAGAGCTCAGATGGAAACCCAGTTCTAAGCAAAGAAGGGAAAGCAGAAAGGTGGAAGGAGTATGTAGAGGGTCTATACAAGGGTGATGTACTTGAGGACAATGTTATGGAAATGGAAGAGGATGTAGATGAAGACGAAATGGGAGATACGATACTGCGTGAAGAGTTTGACAGAGCACTGAAAGACCTGAGTCGAAACAAGGCCCCCGGAGTAGACAACATTCCATTGGAACTACTGACAGCCTCGGGAGAGCCAGTCCTGACAAAACTCTACCATCTGGTAAGCAAGATGTATGAAACAGGTGAAATACCCTCAGACTTCAAGAAGAATATAATAATTCCAATCCCAAAGAAAGCAGGTGTTGACAGATGTGAAAATTACCGAACAATCAGTTTAATAAGCCACAGCTGCAAAATACTAACACGAATTCTTTACAGACGAATGGAAAAACTAGTAGAAGCCGACCTCGGGGAAGATCAGTTTGGATTCCGTAGAAATACTGGAACACGTGAGGCAATACTGACCTTACGACTTATCTTAGAAGAAAGATTAAGGAAAGGCAAACCTACGTTTCTAGCATTTGTAGACTTAGAGAAAGCTTTTGACAATGTTGACTGGAATACTCTCTTTCAAATTCTAAAGGTGGCAGGGGTAAAATACAGGGAGCGAAAGGCTATTTACAATTTGTACAGAAACCAGATGGCAGTTATAAGAGTCGAGGGGCATGAGAGGGAAGCAGCGGTTGGGAAGGGAGTGAGACAGGGTTGCAACCTCTCCCCGATGTTATTCAATCTGTATATTGAGCAAGCAGTAAAGGAAACAAAAGAAAAATTCGGAGTAGGTATTAAAATCCATGGAGAAGAAATAAAAACTTTGAGGTTCGCCGATGACATTGTAATTCTGTCAGAGACAGCAAAGGACTTGGAAGAGCAGTTGAACGGAATGGATGGTGTCTTGAAGGGAGGATATAAGATGAACATCAACAAAAGCAAAACGAGGATAATGGAATGTAGTCGAATTAAGTCGGGTGATGCTGAGGGTATTAGATTAGGAAATGAGACACTTGAAGTAGTAAAGGAGTTTTGCTATTTGGGGAGCAAAATCACTGATGATGGTCGAAGTAGAGAGGATATAAAATGTAGACTGGCAATGGCAAGGAAAGCGTTTCTGAAGAAGAGAAATTTGTTAACATCGAGTATAGATTTAAGTGTCAGGAAGTCATTTCTGAAAGTATTTGTATGAAGTGTAGCCATGTATGGAAGTGAAACATGGACGGTAAATAGTTTGGACAAGAAGAGAATAGAAGCTTTTGAAATGTGGTGCTACAGAAGAATGCTGAAGATAAGGTGGGTAGATCACGTAACTAATGAGGAGGTATTGAATAGGATTGGGGAGAAGAGAAGTTTGTGGCACAACTTGACTAGAAGAAGGGATCGGTTGGTAGGACATGTTTTGAGGCATCAAGGGATCACAAATTTAGCATTGGAGGGCAGTGTGGAGGGTAAAAATCGTAGAGGGAGACCAAGAGATGAATACACTAAGCAGATTCAGAAGGATGTAGGTTGCAGTAGATACTGGGAGATGAAGAAGCTTGCACAGGATAGAGTAGCATGGAGAGCTGCATCAAACCAGTCTCAGGACTGAAGACCACAACAACAACAATCAGTCGTAACAGTGTTATTAATTCCTAATGTCAAGGAGTTTCTATATAAGCGCCGAGCGCTTCAGTCAAATAATGCCGCAGCACGTTGTCTCTATAAATAATATTGCAATGCATGAATGTTGGTTTATTACACAATATTAGTCACTTCCTAACAGAGCCGTGAGGAAGAAGCTTTCCCAGGTATTTGGGGAAATTATAAATTATATGCTTCATAACTATTGCCAAGTTCCATAGTCCATTAGTTATTACGAATGAAATTGTCTATCTGTGTTCACTTCCTAAATAGTGTTAACGCCAGGTTACCTAATTAAAATTCACTTCTATCTAATATATGTAAGTCCCCTATCTGAATTCTAAATAACGTAATATTTGAAGTCAAAGTATCGTTTCACTGATTCATAGTAGATCGCAATAATCAATTCTGAAAAAACAATCTAATTGCGGCTACATATACGAGCATTCAAAAGTATGACCTGCTTCGGCTAACTCTCGTAACTTAGTGACAATGGATTGATTTATCCTTAGCTATTACTCACGAATCTCAAAGTGTACTCACACGGAGTATTCTGTGGGAACGTTGGTTCTAATTCGTGAATTTTAATTATAATGATTTTGCGATTTACTATGATTTTGAATTTTGAGTTTGATTTTACTGGAATCCTATCTTTCTTTCGTATGTTAATAAATTACTAAGTATTATATTCCTGATGCAATTACTGGTTAATATCCAGATAATAGTGTTAACTGGAAATTTGTTTGATTGTTCATTTTTCATGGAATTTTGAACATGTTTTGGAGAAATCTTTGGGAATTTTGGAGTTAATTTTTTGATTTTCATTTCTCGTTCAAGGAAGTGGCATTACAAGGAACACAGAACGAGATTCAGTCAGTCCCTGAGAGGCTGATTTACAGGCAATCAAAAGGACAACTGAGCAGCTGCCAGAGAATCTGCTGACGTCAAAAATTCCAGTGGGCGGTGGAGCGTTTCAACAATGAAATTCACTTGGCCCAGATGGAATATTTTCAGTTCTACTGCAACAAGCAGGAGAGAATTTCATTAGACTCCTATGCAGGCTGTTTACGGTTATCCTAGCGGCAGAGATAATTCCCAATGCTTGGAGGACAGTGAGAGCTGTTCTCATTCCAAAGCCAAGGAGAACTGGTTATACTAAGGCGAGAGATATGAGATCGGCCACTCTGTCCTGCTCTCTTTTAAAGACGTTAGCAAAAATACTTAATGTAGACGTCAGGGAAAGGAGGCTAATTGAGGTTCGTGTCGATGAAAACCAGCACACATATCAACCGGGCGAATCACGTGAAACAGCGCTTCACCAACTAGTTGTAAAGGTAGAAAAAGCACAACAGTTTCAGAAAACTACTTCCTGCATTTTCCTGGATATCGTCGGAGCTTTTAACAATACAACCTTCCAATCCATGGTTAGAGCTGCAGAGCGCGTGCCATTGAGACTACAAAATGTAGATGGATTAAGAATATTTTGAACAGAATAATGCGGTAGTCATAACCTTCGGGGCACTAAGGACCCAAAATCGGTAAAGAAATTAAATTTATTTTATGCAACCGGTCGATTATTATTTCATTATGTAGAAGTACGGTAGAGGGCATCTTGAGTGTGCCCTCGAGAGGAGGAATTTTGTCCTCACTACTGTGAACTCGTTGAAGAACTATATACTAACGGCTAATTTTGCCATGGATACCCACACTGTTAGAATTATGGAACAATGTTCACAGGACATTGTGCAAAACTATTACAGGAAGCAGTATCTAAGGATCATTCCCAAGAAATCTATTGTAGTACCATTTACGATACAGAATAACCAGCTCACATACTGGCATCTTAAGCTTTTCAGTGAAGCTGTACCTATTGAGCATGAAAGCGTAGGGAGCTGGTGTTGAGTGGTAAGATACGAGAATAAGTTTATTAAAATGGAAACAAATCAACTTACTTAAAAAAAAATCCACACCAAACCAAATTCTGAGATAGCGTAAAAAAACATATTCGATAAGAACAACATATACTACCAGAATTTATTAATATGACTGTTGGCTGAACATACCAGAAACTTCAACACAGAAGTTTTTATTTACATCAATATGAAGTAACACTGCCAACAAGGTCTACTATTACAAATTAAGATACTGTTTATACTATAAATGTGAGCAACTAAAACACGATACCGATAATCATACCTTAAAACAGCACAAAATTCCGTCGCCAACGTGGGACTCTCAGTTGGTAATGGAAGCAGTACCAAAACATGATTTTGGCGTAGCAGCACTAGACCAAATGTAGCTACATTAGCGCAGGTTATGGATAAGAGAAAGTTCTTTCGTGGCAAGTCAGTCATCTGTTTCAGTAGAAGCATTACGTACAATAATATGTCCCCAGTTCCGCAGTCCATGAATACACACACCGAAGACTAAATCATAAGGTCCCCTTTCTGTTGCAAATGAGACACAGGATTACAAGCTGCACGTGAACAGAACAGACTACCTTGAGATTAAGGGACCGCTGGTCCTCAAGAAAGTAAAATAAACAGCTTTAAATAAAGATTGAATAACCGCAACGCAGGAGTGACTTAAATCACATGTGGTATTACAGTTTTCGCAAGGGCCTTCGGTCAACATGGTCAGACTCGCCCGTGCGGCTCCACTACTACCGCTAGATCAGTTACAGACAATCACTAGGAAATCACTTAACAACCAATTTGACGTAACTTGTTCACTGATTCTAATGTACTTTCGACAAAATTTGTGTATCCGGGATGGCGAGCACACAGATGGCAAGATCACATATGACATAACAGCCGCAGAAACAAACAAATATATGCTGACCATAATTTCTGAATATCGATATATAACGCAGAGTGTTAGCAAGCGGGTCCTTCCACAGTACAACTGTAGTTCAGGACACAGTGTTCTTCCAGATACTCATATACCGAACACATTACGTCGGAACAAGTTTCCCACTGGGCAGTATTCACTGGCTACTATTTTAAACGTAGCTACTGAGCAAGTGTACCGCCGGCCACGAAATCAATGCCCTTCCTCGCAGCTCACTATCTCCCCGGAACTGGTTGAGGGCGCTACCCATTGTATCCACGCATAAATCGTCCATCACGAGACACGGCCTCCTCTCTTGTGCCGTATGCAACTCACGCCAACCACGCTGCCAACCAGACGCACCTATCGATAATGTGAGACACGGAGAAGGGTACCCCTCACGACATAGTATTTGGGAGTGACCCCGTATGCGGAAATATCGTGGACATGTCATATAAGCGATATATGTTGCAAGGCGGAAGGTACTTTTGTGAACACTAGAAGATCCTGTGAAAAAAAACTGTGGTTGAAACCCCAAGAATATGTATTGGACCTACACCAGAGTAATAAGACCTATGGCAATTTATGGGCCTATAGTATAACGGAAGCAAATCAAAATAAAAATCAAGACACATTCGTAAGATTTGTCGACCTGGAAAAAGCGTCCAACAATGTAAAATGGTGCAAGATGTTCGAAATTCTGACAAAGATATGGGTAAGCTATAGGGAGAGACGGGTAATATACAATTTGTACAAGAGCCAAGTTGGAATAATAAGAGTGGATGACCAAGAACGATGTGCTTGGATTGAAAAGGGTGTAAGACAGGGCTGTAGTCTTTCATCCCTACTGTTCAATCTGTACATCGAAGAAGCGATGATGGAAATAAAAGAAAGGTTTGGGAGTGGAATTAAAAAAATGGTTCAAATGGCTCTGAGCACTATGGGACTCAACTTCTGAGGTTATTAGTCCCCTAGAACTTAGAACTAGTTAAACCTAGCTAACCTAAGAACATCACACACATCCATGCCCGAGACAGAATTCGAACCTGCGACCGTAGCGGCCTCGCGGTTCCAGACTGCAGCGCCTATAACCGCACGACCACTTCGGCCGGCACAGTGGAATTAAAATTCAAGGAGAAAGGATATCAACGATAAGATTCGCTGATGACATTTCTATCCTGCTTGAAGGTGAAAAACAATTATATGATCTGCTGAATGGAATGAATAGTCTAATAAGTACGTAATACAGACGCAGAGTTAATCGAAGAAAGTCGAGCTAGGCAGCAAAGAACCAATGACGGACGGTGCAAGGAAGACATCAAAATCAGACTAGCATTGGCAGAAACGGCATTTTTGGCCAAGAGTAGTCTACTAGTATCAAACATAGGGTATAATTTGAAAAAGAAAATTCTGACAATGTACTTTCAGAGCACAGCATTATGTGGTAGCTAAACATTGACTTTGGCAAAACCGGAAGAAAAGAGAATAGAAACTTTCGAGATGTGTTGCTACAGTCGAATGTGGAAAATTAAGTGGGCTGATAATGTAAGGAATGAGGAAGCCGGCCGTGGTGGCCGAGCGGTTCTAGGCGCTACAGTCTGGAACCGTGAGATCGCTACGGTCGCAGGTTCGAATCCTGCCTCGGGCATGGACGTGAGTGATGTCCTTAGGTTAGTTAGGTTTAAGCAGTTCTAAGTTCTAGGGGACTGATGACCTCAGACGTTAAGTCCCATAGTGCTCAGAGCCATTTGAACCATTTTGAATGAGGAAGTTCTATGCAGAATCTGTGAGGAAAGAAATGTTTCGAAAAAAACTGACAATGAGAAGGGTCAGGATTACAGGACATCTGTTAAGGCATCAGGGAATGACTTCCATGGTACTAGAGGGACCTGTATAGGGTAAACACTATAGAGGAAGACAGAGACTGGAATACATCCAGAAAATAACTGAGACCGTAGGTTGCAAGTGCTACTTTGAGATGAAGAGGTTGGCACAGGAGACTGATGACTCAAGAAAACCAAATAGTATGATGGACGGTGGCTGATAAGGAGCTGCTAAGGAGCCGCTTAGTCGTAACGGGCGGAATTAGCAACATATCCCTACTGGTATGGAGAACGTGCTGGGACATTCGACTAAAAACAGAGAATTTGTGTAAACGCTACAAAGATCGTAGCATCTACATATATTCAGGCAGCCAAACTGGTCTGAAAGTTCTATCAGCCACTGCAACAAAAGCAAAAACCATTGCAGAATGCTACAGAGCCATTATAATGCAAGCAAATAGACAGGTGCAACAACTACCTTTATTGTACTGGAACCTGTCCTAACCTTCACTAAGGCAATGGTTAAATCAAAACTACGAAGCTGGATGAGAAGGTCGCATGTAGAATACTGGACTATGATCCGAAAACAGAAACGTAACAAGCTAATCATGGCAAAGCCATTTTCTAAGAGAAGTTCTGTAATGGTGGGCTTGAACAGCAGACAAAGTAAACTTATGACAGGAATAGTGACAGGCATTGGGAACATTAAGAAACACTTACATACGATGCGATTAGAGAAAAAAGTCCCTAAGAGTAGTCTGTGTGATGAGAATGATAAAACCGCATCACACCTGATCTTCCTGTGCGAAGTGTTGGAGATCAAAAGAAACAGAATATACGGTTCATCAAGTCCTGAATAAATTGTGCCTAATAAAGAAGTAGTAAATGACCTTCTACTATTCTTTAAGGGCCTTTCTAAAACCATAGAGGGTGAAAGCGCACAGTAAACTCTGTTTCGGTGAGGGCAACAGTGGGCAGTTCAAGTCAAATCAAATCAAGTGAATACGTTTACTAAAGTGATAAATGTAACGTCCTAGACAAAAATTATTCAAGAAAGCTGAGGAGATGTTCTGGCAATGTACATCAAATAGAACGTGAAATATTTTAACAATAGTGAAATGCAGGAAATGGAAAACAAATTAAAATCTCTAAATGCTCTCAGATAAATGATTTTCAAAAACTAATGAAAATAATTGTTAGATCTATACAAGAGATTGTTTACGAGCAGAAACGTTATGTGTGTATTAGGAGATGAGAACATGACTCCCTTGTTTTTGTAAAAGTACTGACTTGAGAAAGAATTAAATGATTCAAGCATAGATTTAAATTATAAGTTAAAAGTAAACTGGATGTTATTAAGACTACACGGGTCAAACTTGAAGAAAGACTTATTTTCTGTTTGCAAATGATTATGCATAGATTTATAAAGATTTTGTATAAGAGCGTTTACAGTAATCTACATCTGTCATTTGGATGGTGACTTTGAAAAGTAGTTGAAAGCGGGTAGTTGGTTGACCTTATAAAGTGGCCTCAGTTACACCAGCCCTCCTGCGCCATGTTGGTTTTGTAGTTCATCCGCCGTACTGCACTTGGCACTACATTCGCGGAAGTTGAATTTACGTACATCACTAACTGCGAGGAGTAGAGGTATCCAAACCGGCAAGTAGAGTGTCTCGAAACTCGCTTCAAGCACGAATTAAAACTTTTACCTTCTCACTAGCCTCTAACGGCTCATTAGTGGAGAAGAAAAACCCAGCAGAGGAGAGGCAAGGAGGTAGCACGTTAGGATGATAACTTTACTGCCGGATATCGTGATAGCGAAATTACGTGGAGTAGTATCGTCACGCAGCTGCTTTTTCAGAGTTATTGCGTAAATTGGTCGATTATACATCAACTCTGATAACTTTCGCACTTATCATAGCAACTGACGCACCAAACCCGACTGTCTACAGTAATTCTTTTAGCTTGCCACCTGCCAAAGTCCAAGAAGCGAACGGAGCGCGTTCTCGCTCTAAAGTCGGTATTGAATTTGTACTCACGTGGAACAAACATGGCAAACTGGACATGTTGCTGATGCTCTGTGAACGCCGATAGGATGCCGATGAAGCATCCAAGAGATAATTCTCTCATAGAGTTCCATCTGCAACTACGTTGTTATGCGATGAACAACGATCTCAAGAATCAAGTAGACTGAAGAGGTCGGCGGCGGGATTAGCCGAGCGGTCTGAGGCGCTGCAGTCATGGACTGTGCGGCTGGTCCCGGCGGAGGTTCGAGTCCTCCCTCGGGCATGGGTGTGTGTGTTTGTCATTAGGATAATTTAGGTTCAGTAGCGTGTAAGCTTAGGGACTGATGACCTTTGCAGTTAAGTCCCATAAGATTTCACACACATTTGAACATTTGAGGTCGGCGGTAATGGACGAAGACCAGTAAGAAGTGAGGACGAGAGTGTTTGTTGTAGTTTCAGTACACCACGATACTCACGTCAGCGTGAGACAAGTTGATGCAGTCATTGGTACCAGGCTTTACGGCCAACAGTACACGGTCACAAATTTTACTCTTAGTACAATCTAACCAGGGAGTGGCTTCAAACAGCGCATCGAGAAAACTTGTCGCTCCCCGACACCAACTATTTTACATCTCGTCTGCAGGTCGTTTAGAAGGGCCCATTGAACTGTACAATCAGAAAAACGGCATTTGTTCAAACATTTCAATTAAATGAATATTCCGCCACAAGAACACCCGTCTCAGCACACCCACTGACGTGTAGCTTGTTTCATTCACGCATAAAGCTGAACGTTTCTACTTCCTCAACTAAAATCGATACGGATTTTATTTAAATTGGTTTGTACACAGTTTAAGTACACCAATTACAAGGCAGAAAAAATATTATTCAATTTAAAAAGTTATAACTCGTCACTGAAACTCTCTGTAAAGTAACTAAATAAACTACGTTAATAACTCCACAGAAAGAGTAAAGATTCCATGTTTACCTATCGATGTAAATACACTCCTGGAAATGGAAAAAAGAACACATTGACACCGGTGTGTCAGACCCACCATACTGGCTCCGGACACTGCGAGAGGGCTGTACAAGCAATGATCACACGCACGGCACAGCGGACACACCAGGAACCGCGGTGTTGGCCGTCGAATGGCGCTAGCTGCGCAGCATTTGTGCACCGCCGCCGTCAGTGTCAGCCAGTTTGCCGTGGCATACGGAGCTCCATCGCAGTCTTTAACACTGGTAGCATGCCGCGACAGCGTGGACGTGAACCGTATGTGCAGTTGACGGACTTTGAGCGAGGGCGTATAGTGGGCATGCGGGAGGCCGGGTGGACGTACCGCCGAATTGCTCAACACGTGGGGCGTGAGGTCTCCACAGTACATCGATGTTGTCGCCAGTGGTCGGCGGAAGGTGCACGTGCCCGTCGACCTGGGACCGGACCGCAGCGACGCACGGATGCACGCCAAGACCGTAGGATCCTACGCAGTGCCGTAGGGGACCGCACCGCCACTTCCCAGCAAATTAGGGACACTGTTGCTCCTGGGGTATCGGCGAGGACCATTCGCAACCGTCTCCATGAAGCTGGGCTACGGTCCCGCACACCGTTAGGCCGTCTTCCGCTCACGCCCCAACATCGTGCAGCCCGCCTCCAGTGGTGTCGCGACAGGCGTGAATGGAGGGACGAATGGAGACGTGTCGTCTTCAGCGATGAGAGTCGCTTCTGCCTTGGTGCCAATGATGGTCGTATGCGTGTTTGGCGCCGTGCAGGAAGGCGCCACAATCAGGACTGCATACGACCGAGGCACACAGGGCCAACACCAGGCATCATGGTGTGGGGAGCGATCTCCTACACTGGCCGTACACCACTGGTGATCGTCGAGGGGACACTGGATAGTGCACGGTACATCCAAACCGTCATCGAACCCATCGTTCTACCATTCCTAGACCGGCAAGGGAACTTGCTGTTCCAATAGGACAATGCACGTCCGCATGTATCCCGTGCCACCCAACGTGCTCTAGAAGGTGTAAGTCAACTACCCTGGCCAGCAAGATCTCCGGATCTGTCCCCCATTGAGCATGTTTGGGACTGGATGAAGCGTCGTCTCACGCGGTCTGCACGTCCAGCACGAACGCTGGTCCAACTGAGGCGCCAGGTGGAAATGGCATGGCAAGCCGTTCCACAGGACTACATCCAGCATCTCTACGATCGTCTCCATGGGAGAATAGCAATAGCAGCCTGCATTGCTGCGAAAGGTGGATATACACTGTACTAGTGCCGACATTGTGCATGCTCTGTTGCCTGTGTCTATGTGCCTGTGGTTCTGTCAGTGTGATCATGTGATGTATCTGACCCCAGGAATGTGTCAATAAAGTTTCCCCTTCCTGGGACAATGAATTCACGGTGTTCTTATTTCAATTTCCAGGAGTGTATGTCTTTCACTTACTGTTATGTATGTTACAGAGAGTAACGTATCCATGACAACTTACTGCTACGTCAACAGTCACTGCAGAGCCACTGAGCCGAACGAAGCTCTGGTTATAGAATTGGAATTTTACTCGAGGCGGACTGGGTTCAAATCCCTATCCGACGTACCGTCTATTCGCGTCAGGAAAATAGCAGGATGTTTTCTTTGTACTTGTTACGGCAGATGTCTCCTGACCGTTGCTGATGTTACGTCTTTAATTATTGACATCGAATTACGTTAAACAATGACTTTCGTTTTCTATTCCCCCGTTGCCCCCTCATGTAGCGCCAATAGAACTTGGAGCACTCAGTGGTACTTTTGCCTCATCTGGAGGTTAAGCTGACAGTATCTTTGCGAAGTCGGAAAGCAACTGTCAACGCGTCTTCCGCGATCTACTCCTGAAAACAATAAACGCCCATGCAAAGCGCGGTATCGATGGTTTCTCTTTATCTTTGCCTAACTTGCACGAATTTGTGTACCTTACGCCCCATAGGGGCAGCTGACGGCTCGCCGGCTAAGTCGGGACGGTCAAGCTCGCGGATGAGAAGTGTTCTGGAGTCAGTTGGGACGTTTACACCAGTGATGGGATAGTCTGCTTGCTACATCATTCCACGTCGTGGCCGAGTGGCGTCAGTTCCTCTTGCGATGCCGTAGGGGTAGGACGTTGTCTGCTTCGTCACAGCACTATGCGTATTGGAAGTTTTCAGTTTGCGTGAGGGTTTGTACTTTGTGAATGTATACCCTAAGTCGACATCGTACGTCTTTTGTTTCCATGGCGGCCGCGTCTATTCCACTTAAAGGCACAGTGAGTTTTCCTTTCGGTAAGTGAACCCGTCATGTGCAGCCCAGTATTCTCGAAATCTACGACTGGTTGGTTTGATTTCGGGTCACACTCACCGAATTTTACATTTTCTTTGCTAAATTGTGAATCCCTTGAAAGTAAAAAAATTACTTCTTGAACTTCCCAGGCTCCTTTTCGGCACAGAGATGACTCAGTTGGTGAACGCTGAAGTTGAATACGCGAATGTTCGTGTATATCTGATGTAATTAAATTTTCCTTGAGTTATATTAGTTTCAACTTTATCTACGACAATAACAGAAGCTGAAGAAATGCATTAAAATTTATCGAAGATAAATATGAGTCTCATATACCTCAAGGAAAATTTACTAACGTTTGATCTATCTATCACCTACTCCTGAAGTACAGACAGGATTTCCCTATTACGTACAAGCCGGGGTGCTATTCCAATACCGGAGAGCTTCGGTAGTACTCACGATGTAAGAAGGGGAAAATAGACTGAACGCATGAATGGAAGTTTGTGTTAAGGAGGGCATTGGACTAGGATAGTCCATGCAGCTGTATTACCTATACAGCTACGGTGGTGTAATGGCTAACATATGTCAAATAAAAAAGGGGACTTGGGTTCAAGTCCCAGCTGTGGCACAAATGTAATTCATTTCTTCAGCTTTTATCATTACTGTAGAACGTTCGTGTGTTCAATTTGCCTCCAGCGGTAGATAACGTACCTTAAAGACGTTTTGCTTAAATAAGGAGAGATTAAAAACATTCACGTAGAACGGTGGTTCAGGCAGCAAAGACTTCAGTGTTACAGTTCTCCAGAAACGCAAGTGAAACAGAATATCCTGTCTCATTTACAACTATGCGGTTACCGTAAACGCGTTACAACTCGCATAGTGGCCAGTTGGGGACGTGCTTTTTGTGCAACGAGAATGGTCATCACCGTGTCAAGTGTCCGAGAAGTGTTTTGTTTTGTGGTCTTCTCTTTAACAGCGGTATAAGTTAACGATGGTGGACCTCGTCCCTAATGGAACAGAAACAAGGGTTGGTCAGTATTTTGTTAATGTAGGACGAATTTGAATTCCACTGCCACGCGGTGTAGCCGATCGGTCTGAGACGCCTTGTCACGCTCCGCGCGGCTGCCCCCGTCGGAGGTTCGAGTCCTCCCTCACGCACGGGTGTGTGTGTTGTCCTTAGCGTAAGTTAGTTGAAGTTGAATTAAGTAGTGCGTAAGCTTAGGGACCGTTGACTTCAGCAGTTTGGTTGCATAAGACCTTACCACAAAATTACCAGTTGAATTCCACTACCAGTGATCTTCTGCCGTTACGACCGAAGACGGGATCTGATGTGACTGTCCATCACACGGATGGGCAAAATAAGAGGTGCCGTACAACAGGGTGGTGATACTGCTGATGTCGTTTGCCCTGTGGTGCTCGTTCAATTTCTGCGCATTTTTCAACTGGATCCCTCCAGAGGTCGAAACGCTTCGTGTCAATTCCCTTGCCGCCTGCTCCGTTAGTTCCAGTTGCTGAGTCACGGCACCCTGTCTAGTACTCACGATAGCATCTGCATCTGCTTGCTCTTAGAGGAGCCGGACTCTGGGGAAGTTTCAGACGATTTGTCTCCGGCGACTCCCGGTTGCCGTCTGACTGTCTTGTTGACGTGGGCCAGTCGCTTTCGCCAGGGGTTCCTCCTGCGCAGACAGCTTCCGATTCACGGCAGGCAATGATGAACATGGATGTGGCGGCGGAGGATAACTTGGACGACCGTTGTTAACAACGAATGCAGCTGGATGGTGCTGTTGAAAAGAAAAAACAGGAACAAATGGTTCAAAATGGCTCTGAGCACTATGGAACTCAACATCTTAGGTCATAAGTCCCCTAGAACTTAGAACTACTTAAACCTAACTAACCTAAGGACATCACACACACCCATGCCCGAGGCAGGATTCGAACCTGCGACCGTAGCAGTCCCGCGGTTCCGGACTGCAGCGCCAGAACCATTAGACCACCGCGGCCGGCTAAACAGGAACATAAAGGTACGACAGGAGAGGCACTTTCTCCCCTCCGTCAGATATGTCGATAGTTGCAGTGATGGATTACGGCCGCCGAGGGTGGAATGAGTTGTTTCTTTCCGTTTCCACCTGTTCTTATTCTGACTGATGGCTCAAACTTACACCTTTATTACCCTAAACGTTAACAGAATTGAATCAAATTTACGTTAGGCTTCGTTGCGTCCGTTTATTTATGATTCCTCTGCTGATATAGAACTTTTGTTATGAGTTTTATTTCCCAGGTTTGCTCGTTCTGGATTTCAGACTCTATTTAATGTGGCTCCTGAATGCGCGACGGGTGCCGCCCTTTTCTTTCGCGAGGTTGTTCTAATTGCCGATATTCAAATACTTGATTCTGATAGGGAGATTGAGTACCATCTGTTTGACCTCACCTTGTTTGTTTTATACGCACCAACTGGTTCAGGTCAAGGAGAAGGTTGTCTTTTACACAAGATTCCTCCGTGTCTCACCGTGTTTTAAGTCATCACGATCGGTCCCCATAAAATAATTTTTTGTTGCGAAATGTGTGAATTACTCGTAGTTCATAGGATGCGCTTGTGTGAGGTGTGGGAGCAGAAATATTCCGCCTTGGTTAGATACACATCTTTTACCGCCATCTCTTGTAGCCGTTATCGACAGATTACATTTATCTGATGTTTATGTCATCGGATTCTTGTGGTTGATGTTACTCCCATTCCCTTTTCTGACCAATATGCTGTAGCGGTTACTGTAAACCTCGAACGGCAACCTGTGAAACTTTTTCGGCTGCACTGGGTACTTAATGTCTCCTCCATCACGGATAGCGCGCTGGATGATATGATTGGCGCCGTGCGGGATGGTTGCGTCCGATCCGCTCTGCATTTATCTTCACTGTTGGATTGGTTGATAGATTTAGCGAAGCCGAAACTCCATCAGTCCTTAATATCATACTGTGCTGCTCGAGAAGGGGCTTTAGAAAATTTACGAATTTTATTACTCTTTTTTGTGTGAACTGTATGAAAGTGCGGGTAACACCCCTCTACAAATCCAAGACGTTCGCCGAATTAAAGCAGAGCTGTTGCAGCTCATGCGACATCAGGTGGGGGTAGGAGAGAGGGGGATAGGGTTACCCGTGAATTCTAAACTTTTGTCGCTTGTTGAAGGGGAACTGACATCATTGTATCTCTTCCTTCGCCATCAGTCGCGACGTCGTTACTCCTTCACTACGTCTCTCGCGGATGCCGCACGTCGCCAAATAACTGCGCAACGTCTACTGTTCGCGCTCTCAACCAATACAAAGCGGATCTGCACGCAGAGAATATCAGTGTAAGAGATCCTTTCCCAATAATCCTCATGGAACCCTAAGGACCTCGCCTGCTCAGAACGTTAAATTTTTGACCGACTTTCAAGCAGATGAGGTGTTAGCTCTAACTGCTCCTTCTTCCTCACGTACATCACCTGGCCCAGATACCCTCACTAAGGAGTGTTAAGTCCACTTTTGCCCCTCTTGGGTGCGACGGTTACGGCGATGTTACACGAGTTCATGCATAAGGGGAACAGCGCCCGCCGACTTTAAGGTGGATAAAATAGTACGGATACCGAAAGAGTCTGGCCTTGTCACTATGAATTCTTTTCGTACTATCACGTTGCTTAATTTTGATTATAAAACTGTTGCTAGGGCAGTGAAAAGCGGGTCATCTTCTCTGCTGGCGAATGTGATTTGGCAGTACCAGAGTTGCCTTCCTGGTCGCTTGAGTTTGACTCCAATGGCGGAGTACCGAGATGCGATTTCAGCTGCGGCAGTCACTTCTGTTCATTGTGCCCTTGTTTTTCTGGATTTTAAAAAGACGTTTGATTACGTTTGTCAGAGCCATTTTACCCACGTGTATACATAATCGGTTTTACTCCTGAAACTTGTGTAGTTCTTTCCCACATATTTCTGGGCATCGGTGCGAAAATACTTGTTCATGGACAGCTTACTCCGCCGATCGGGATCAGTCGAGATGTGCTCCAGGGCAGCCTGCTTTCAATATCCTTACTTGTTATCTCTTTGGTACCGTCGCTTCACCGTTTCCTACCCTGAAGCGCCAAAGAAACTGGTATAGGCACGCGTATTCAAATGCAGAGGTATGTAAACTCGCAGAATACGGCGCTGCGGTCGGCTGTGCTTATACAGGGCTATTACAAATGATTGAAGCGATTTCATAAATTCACTGTAGCTCCATTCATTGACATATGGTCACGACACACTACATATACGTAGAAAAACTCATAAAGTTTTGTTCGGCTGAAGCCACACTTCAGGTTACTGCCGTCAGAGCGCTCGAGAGCGCAGTGAGACAAAATGGCGACAGGACCCGAGAAAGCGTATGTCGTGCTTGAAATGCACTCACATCAGTCAGTCATAACAGTGCAACGACACTTCAGGACGAAGTTCAACAAAGATCCACCAACTGCTAACTCCATTCGGCGATGGTATACGCAGTTTAAAGCTTCTGGATGCCTCTGTAAGGGGAAATCAACGGGTCGGCCTGCAGTGAGCGAAGAAACGGTTGAACGCGTGCGGGCAAGTTTGACGCGTAGCCCGCGGAAAATTGGCTCACGCCACAACTGGAGACCGACAGCGCCGACTTCATCTTTCAACAGGATGGTGCTCCATCGCACTTCCATCACGATGTTTGGCATTTCTTAAACAGGAGATCGGAAAACCGATGGATCGGTCGTGGTGGAGATCATGATCAGCAATTCATGTCATGGCCTCCACGCTCTCCCGACTTAACCCCATGCGATTTCTTTCTGTGGGGTTATGTGAAATATTCAGTGTTTAAACCTCCTCTACCAACAAACGTGCCAGAACTGCGAGCTCGCATCAACGATGCTTTCGAACTCATTGATGGAGACATGCTGCGCCGAGTGTGGGAGGAACTTGATTATCGGTTTGATGTCTGTCGAATCACTATAGGGGCACATATCGAACATTTGTGAATGCCTAAAAAAACTTTTTGAGTTTTTGTATGTGTGCAAAGCATTGTGAAAATATCTCAAATAATAAAGTTACACTCCTGGAAATTGAAATAAGAACACCGTGAATTCATTGTCCCAGGAAGGGGAAACTTTATTGACACATTCCTGGGGTCAGATACATCACATGATCACACTGACAGAACCACAGGCACATAGACACAGGCTACAGAGCATGCACAATGTCGGCATTAGTACAGTGTATATCCACCTTTCGCAGCATTGCAGGCTGCTATTCTCCCATGGAGACGAACGTAGAGATGCTGGATGTAGTCCTGTGGAACGGCTTGCCATGCCATTTCCACCTGGCGCCACAGTTGGACCAGCGTTCGTGCTGGACGTGCAGACCGCGTGAGACGACGCTTCATCCAGTCCCAAACATGCTCAATGGGGGACAGATCCGGAGATCTTGCTGGCCAGGGTAGTTGACTTACACCTTCTAGAGCACGTTGGGTGGCACGGGATACACGCGGACGTACATTGTCCTGTTGGAACAGCAAGTTCCCTTGCCGGTCTAGGAATGGTAGAACGATGGGTTCGATGACGGTTTGGATGTACCGTGCACTATTCAGTGTCCCCTCGACGATCACCAGTGGTGTACGGCCAGTGTAGGAGATCGCTCCCCACACCATGATGCCGGGTGTTGGCCCTGTGTGCCTCGGTCGTATGCAGTCCTGATTGTGGCGCTCACCTGCACGGCGCCAAACACGCATACGACCATCATTGGCACCAAGGCAGAAGCGACTCTCATCGCTGAAGACGACACGTCTCCATTCGTCCCTCCATTCACGCCTGTCGCGACACCACTGGAGGCGGGCTGCACGATGTTGGGGCGTGAGCGGAAGACGGCCTAACGGTGTGCGGGACCGTAGCCCAGCTTCATGGAGACGGTTGCGAATGGTCCTCGCCGATACCCCAGGAGCAACAGTGTCCCTAATTTGCTGGGAAGTGGCGGTGCGGCCCCCTACGGCACTGCGTAGGATCCTACGGTCTTGGCGTGCATCCGTGCGTCGCTGCGGTCCGGTCCCAGGTCGACGGGCACGTGCACCTTCCGCCGACCACTGGCGACAACATCGATGTACTGTGGAGACCTCACGCCCCACGTGTTGAGCAATTCGGCGGTACGTCCACCCGGCCTCCCGCATGCCCACAATACGCCCTCGCTCAAAGTCCGTCAACTGCACATACGGTTCACGTCCACGCTGTCGCGGCATGCTACCAGTGTTAAAGACTGCGATGGAGCTCCGTATGCCACGGCAAACTGGCTGACACTGACGGCGGCGGTGCACAAATGCTGCGCAGCTAGCGCCATTCGACGGCCAACACCGCGGTTCCTGGTGTGTCCGCTGTGCCGTGCGTGTGATCATTGCTTGTACAGCCCTCTCGCAGTGTCCGGAGCAAGTATGGTGGGTCTGACACACCGGTGTCAATGTGTTCTTTTTTCCATTTCCAGGAGTGTATTGTAGAGCTGTGAAATTGCTTCAATCATTTGTAATAACCCTGTATATGTCAACAGGTGTCTGGTGCAGTTGTTAGACCGGTTACTGCTGATACAATGACATGTTATCAGGATTTAAGTGAGTTTGAACGTGGTGTTATAGTCGGGTAGGGGCCATGGGACACAGCATCTCCGAGGCAGCGATGAAGTGGGGATTTTCCCATATGACCATTTCATGAGTGTACCGTGAATATCAGGAATCCGGTAAAATATCAAATATCCGACATCGGTGCGGCCGGGAAAACATCCCACAAGAACGGGTCCAACAACGACTGAAGAGGATCGTTCAGCGTGACAGAAGTGCAACCCTTCCGCAAATTGATGCAGATTACAATGCTGGGCCGTCAACAAGTGTAAGCGTGCGAATCATTCAACGAAACATATCAACATGGACAGCACGATTCAAAGATTTACACCTCGCCTGGGACCGTCAACACCGACATTGGACTGTTGATGACTGTAAACATGTTACCTGGTGGCACGAGTCTCGTTTCAAATTGTATCGAGCGAATGGACGTGCACTGGTATGGAAGCAACTTCATGAATCCATGGAATCTGCACGCCATGAGGGAACTGTTGAAGCTGGTGGAGGCTCTGTAATGGTGTGGGGCGTGTGCAGTTGGAGTTATATGGGACACCTGATACGTCTATATACAACCCTGACAGTTGACACATATGTAAGCATCCTGTCTGATCATTGCATCCATCCATGTCCATTGTGCATTACGACGGACTTGGGCTATTGCAGCAGCCCAATGCGACACCCTGCACGTCCAGAATTGCTACAGAATGGTTCCTGGAACACTCTCCTGAGTTTAATCACTTACTCTGGCCACCGAACTCCCCAGGCATGAATATTATTGACCATATCTGGAATTCCTTGCAACTTTTTGTTCAGAAGAGATCTCCAACCCCATCCTACTCTTACCGATTTGTAGACAGGTCAATTCCCTCCAGCACTACTTCAGACGTTAGTCGAGTCCATACCACCTCCTGTTGCGGCACTTCTACGTTCTCGCAGCGGCTCTACACGGTATTAGGCAGATGTACCAGTTTATTTGGCTCTTCAGTATACATCAATTACGAGGAATGACGCTTTCTGAAGCGATCCTCACACTTTGGGCGTATGACGACTTAGTTGTTCTTCTTTGTCGTAGTGAGAAGTTTCTCTTGTTAACGGCACAGTTAGGTAATTATTGTGGACTGTCTGATGCACAGCTGAATAAGGGTAAAAGTAAAATTCTTACACTTCGGTTCTTCTATGATGTTGCGGTTCCTTGTGCTACTGATGCAGAGCGGCATACGTCATTGGGGGTTATTGTCGATCGTTGCCCTCTCAAAATGACGACGCTTAACTGGAAAATTGTAACTGACAAAATCCTGGAGACCATATTGGAACGGAAAATGTCGAATCAAATCACTTTCAACCATCCAGTCAAAATAGGAGCCAGCATTCAGTGACTGGTATCCGTAGATTTCTTCTTAGACAGCGATCCCTTACTTCATCAGTTGCAGAGAGTTAGACCAATAGAAGGCAGTTGATGATCGAGGAGGAGATTAGTGTTTAACGTCCCGTCGACAACAAGGTCATTAGAGACGGAGCGCAAGCTCGGGTGAGGAAAGGATGGGGAAGGAAATCGGCCGTGCCCTTTCACAGGAACCATCCCGGCATTTGCCTGAAGCGATTTAGGGAAATCACGGAAAACCTAAATCAGGATGGCCGGAGACGGGATTGAACCGTCGTCCTCCCGAATGCGAGTCCAGTGTGCTAACCACTGCGCCACCTCGCTCGGTAGTTGATGATCGAAAGGATCACTGTGTTAAGTAGAAATCTTATGTTGAACAGCCCAGACCCTGCAACCATTTGTATAAAGATGGATTTACAGATACTGGAAGAGTGGCGTTAAGTTACAATTCGTCACCGTGTATCTCCTGGAAGCCAGTAGGGAACAATGTCAGCCTCACATTTCATTCTATGTCAAAAGCCTCTTCTTGTTACAGGGGTGTAAATAATTTGATCCCTACTAACGTCAGTTTGCATCAAATTAGGGTCTGTGACACGGACAAATATGGGAAATATGCTTTAGAGATACCATCCGGCATCGATTTATCTACTGTGGACATTTATCGAACTGGTATTGGCTCCAGAAGCAGGTGACATTCCTTACCAGATATATTGACACTGCCTACACCATCGACATTGTTCTGTGGCCTACAGCTTCTGTTTTTTCCGTGAACTGAGATGGGTAGAATAATGTGGCTGCATTTGGAACACTTGGTGGTCGCTAGCAATGGGGGAGGCGGTCACCTGGCTTTTCGCCAGTACACGTCCTCTGCATACTGTTGCAGCTGGCGGTTGCTCCGCTTCTCCCGCGTCTTGTTCCCCCGACAGTGGCTCTATTTCGTATCTCTTATAGAAGCCGTTAGTTTCATGTAATTTGTCTCTCGTGAGTCCCGGTCTATCAGCTGATTGTCTTGTTGACTTGAGTCTGCCGCTTTCGCTAGGCCATCCTCCTGTGCAGACAGTTTTCGATTCAGGGCTGGCAATGACTGATATAGATGTGGTGAATGATCCCACCACGTCGCCAGCGGGGGGAGGATTACTTCCCATGCGGCCGGCGTAGGCAACGAATACAGCCGTATCGTGCTGTTGAAAGGAAAAATTAGGAACTTAAGGGTTCTACAGGACCCAGCACCCTTTTCCAACATGCTCCAGCTTTTGCCATGCTCAACCACATAAAACAAGACAACTTGACTTAAAGTACTGGCAGGTGGGAAGAAAAGTGGAAGCCTGCTAGGCTCATAACCCAGAAATCCGTGGTTCGTAACCATGCTCTGCTAAAACTATTTTGTATTCATTCTTGCTATTGAAATTCTGTTCCAGTAGTAGCAGAGACCTTTCGCTATATTGGAGGAAGACCTTTCAGTTCTTCCTGACGAGTTTTTTAATTTTTTCCTAAGAAGAATTTTAAACCTTCTATCGCTGGCCGGAGTGGCCGAGCGGTTCTAGGCGCCACAGTCTGGAACCGCGCGACCGCTACGGTCACAGGTTCGAATCCTGCCTCGGTCATGGATGTGTGTGATGTCCTTAAGTTAGTTAGGTTTAAGTAGTTCTAAGTTCTAGGGGACTGATGACCTCAGAAGTTAAGTTCCATAATGCTCAGAGCCATTTGAACTATTTGAAACCTTCTATCAAGAGCATAATTTTTTAGAAGGAGAGGTTCTAGTTACAAAGCTGAGTTTCTAGTTTATTCCGAAAAGGAACTTTAGCTTTTTATGGAGAAGAGTTTCAGTGCTTTTCTAGTAGAGTTACAGTTTTTTGACGAAGAGCTTTAATTCACAAAGGTATGTCATTAATTACAAAAAGACTTGCACTCCGCTGCAGCTTTTCGTGTCATAGAAGTTTGTTATCTACCTGGTGTATTGTGGCTTTGTGAGTGGTTGTTCATCGTTGCATAATCTCTTGTGCTAATTTAAGTCTGTCTCATACTGCCCATGTTGATGCCACGTAAAAAAGTGCACTCCAAGCCTTGGTGTTAATTCGTGAAGCGCCTTAAGAAGGAAGTTATCATAAGTGGATCAATTTTGGGCACACGACGTGGAGGTCTATGAAACCGTTACTCCAGGACGATTACAGAGTGAAAACATTACTTGGCAGAACTTTGTGCTAAAATTGTATCTGCGGATCTCATCGTGAAATTGCATTCAACATTTAATTACAGCGCTTGCCATGGTTAATATTGCTCAAAATCGTTCCTCCACTTACTTGGCTTCCACCTGTCACACAGTATCCTATGCTTGCAAAGCAAATTGTTGTCGCGTTTTATTCATCGTTGAAATTCTGTTACTTGATTTACTTTTGGGACACATCGTGTATATTGCTTATATAGTTGTGCACAGGGTAAGACAGCGCTGAACGACCTATAAGTGTGCAACATTTTGAAACGTGAAACGTAGCAATCTGTGAAATAACTCGAAAAAAAAAATAGACGAAGGACCATGTCACATTCATTGCTCCGCGACAGCAAAATTTTCTCCAGCGTCATTGAAATGACCAATGATAGTTATTTGCGTTGTCCAGCGTGTGTCTAGGACGTGTCAGAAGAGCTGCTTGAGACAACTGTCATCTCCTCCACTTACCCTTGGGAAGCCATGTAAGTGCAGACACTCAACTGACCAAAAGATTTTCTGGAATTCATCGGGCAGTTCTCCCTATAGCTTAGCTCCAGAAAAACAGCTGGAAAATCACGTAACGCGTTCCATTAATTTTCGTTTTTCAGTTGATTTTCTGTGGTATGTCATTTGTTTCAGTTTTACGCTGTATAGAGGGTGTGGCTTAAATCCGGACAAATTTCAGTCATAATTTCCTGCCATATCGTAGTTCCGCAGGATGTCGCGATTGGCGTTCTTGAAAGCCATAGGCATCTAGTAAACAGCTAGAACCTCAAAATGGCCGAGGTGTTACGGGCAAGTGCGGAGTACAACTGAAGAGCCACGATTATCCAAAGCCTTCGCTCTGGGGATTCGCCCACTGAAATATTCAGGTTCTTCGGGTACCGGAGATCAATTATGTACGATATTGTGGCCATGTATAATGCTTCGTAGAAGTCTGGGGTTCACGTCCTAGGTACTGCCTCCAGTCAGGTTGATATCATGCCACCAAATTTCTTTGAAAAGGAAGAAACTGTCGCAAAAGAAGTATATCTGCAAGTTTTGACGAATCTGATGAAACCGTGTATGGTATCTGTGGCCTTGGGGAGACAATATGTGTTTCAACAGGACGGTGCACCGGCTCATATGAGCCATTTAGCTCAAAACTGTCTGTCGGGTAACGTTAATATTCTGGTTAAAGGAGTTCTGACCCCCGAATAGCCCGGATTTGAACGCCCTCAGCTATTACGTATGGGGTGTAGTGGAAAGAGTTACCAATAATACGAAGCACCCTGACTTCTCATCTCTCCGCACCGCTATCGGAGCAGCATTTGCGGATATGAACAGCGCTGTTTTAATGAGTGTGTGCGATTGCTTCTGGACGAGACTAGAGGCGGTCAATGCGGCTGAAGGAGGTTACGTAGAGTAATGTTTCTCTTGAAAGATACCACTACTTATATGTAAAAAGATTTTCATTTTAATTTGTATTTTGCTTCAGTAAATTTGCTTTTTAAAGAAAGTTTCATTTGTCCGGATTTAAGCGTACACACGGCGTCCAAGGACGATGGATCTATTCCGGGAAGTCGTTTCAGAAGAACGTTTATACTGAGGTATGCTCCGTTCTGAACAGATTCTGGGATAAAAAACTTTATTTGTTCGTTAGTTTTTAACCTAGCGCGCGCAGTTTCTATCTGGCACATACTTCGCCCGTGTTCCGAACGTCTGGGTTCTGAACATGTTTGTTGCCTCGATATTACTAGTAGGATTCACAGCCGAATTCCTTTTGATAAGGCTGTATGGGTGAGAATCATCAAAAATGCATCAGGGTGAAGCAACACGTAAGTGTTTCAATTTTCATTCGGTCACTAGTGATGTCACGCATTTTCACCGGTAATCCGGGGGTTGCGTCTTTGATTAGTAATCAAAACGTCCTGAGTCACAGTTTAGAACTTCGCCACTGCGTAAATTTTGAATAAAAATCATGATTGATGGTGGCCGAAGACTTCCGGCGCAAGAAGTCCCTCTCGTTATGCCAACGGCCTAATCAGATGGGACAGAAGAATGGATAGAGGTTCAGGGCACTCCCTTCCGCCTGGGGTGGGAAGCTGCCCCTAAATGACGAAAGAATCAGCAATTATCAACGGCATTAGGATGGAGAAGGTAAGAGACAACACTGGATTAAAGATACATATTGTTCATTCACAGGACATGTCGACTGTAATTGAAGAAATGTCGTGACGATCTCTCCATTGGCAAAAGATACCGGAATAGTCACACATTCAGATCTCTGGGAGGAGACTTCCGTGGGTGAGGTGGTCATGAGAACAAGATTGAATAAGCAACGAAAGGGTAGCGTTCTACGAGTCGGGGCGTAGGATGTCAGAAGTTTGAACGAGGTAGGTGAGCTAGAAACTTTGAAAAGGGAAACGCTATAGCTCAATCTAGGTATAATGGCAGTCAGTGAAGTGAAATGGAAAGAAGACAAGGGTTTGTCAGACGAGTGCAGAGTAATATTAACGTCAGCAGAAAATGTTATAACCAGAGCAGGATTCGTTATGAATAGATAGGCAGGGCAGACACTGAGTTACTGTGAACATTTCAGTCACAGTGTTGTACTCTTCAAAATCGACAGCAAACCAAGACCGACACCGAAAGTTCAGGTATACGTGGCGAGTCAAAAGCAGAACACGAAGAGAGAGAAAAAGTATGTAATGATACTGAACGCATAACTCGTAAAGGGAGATGAAAGTCTAATAGTCGTGGAGGATTGGAGAGTGGCTGTTGGGGAAGGAGTAGAAGAAAGACTCACGAGGTAATGTCGCCTTGGTAATAGGAATGAGAGAGGAGAAAGGCTACTTGAAATCTGCAATACATTTCAGCTAGTAATGGTGAATACTCTGTTCAATCACAAGAGGAGGAGCTGATCACGTATCACAGGAGGAGGAGTTCCACCTCGAGAAGGCCGGCAGATACAAGAAGATTTCAGTTACATTACAACATGGTCAGTCAGAGACACCAAAATCAGATAGTGGACTGTACTCTGGAGCAAAGATAGTCTGAGGTCACAATTTAGTAATGCTGAAGAGTAGGCTGAAGTTTAGTAGATTAGACAGGAAGAATCAATGCGCAAAAAAACTGGGATACGGACGTACTAAGGAATGAAGAGTTACGCTTGAAGTTCTCCGAGACTGTAGATACAACGATAATGAATAGCTCAGTAGCCAGTTTACATGAAGAGGAATGGACATCTCTAAAAAGGGAATCACAGAAGTTGGAAAGAAAAACATAGGTACAAGGACAGGAAAGTAAATGCGAACAAACCAGGGGTAACAGAAGAAACACTTTGGTGATCAACGAAATAAGAAAGTACAAAATTTTGAAGAAAGCCCGGGAATACAGAAATACAACTCATTTAGGAATGAAATAAATAGGAAGTGCGGGGAAGCTAAGCCGAAACGGCTGCATGAAAAATGTGAAGAAATTGAAAATGAAATGACTGTCGGAAGGACTAACTCAGCATATGTAAAAGTCAAACAACCTTCGGCAAAACTAACAGCACGGGAGATAACATTAAGAGGAACATGGGAGTTCGACTGTTAAATGCAAGGGAGAGAGCGGATGGGTGGAAAGAGTACGCTGAGGGCCTTTGTGAGCGGGAGGACGTACATTGTGTGATCAAAAGTATCCGGACACCTGGCTGAAAATGACTTACAAGTTCCTGGGGTCCTCCATCGGTAATGCTGGAATTCAGTACGTTGTTGGCCCACCCTTAGCCTTGATGACAGCTTCCACTCTCGCAGGCACGCGTTCAGTCAGGTGCTGGAAGGTTTCTTGGGGAACGGCAGCCCATTCTTCACAGAGTGCTCCACTGAAGAGAGGTATCGATGTCGGTCGGTGAGGCCTGGCACGAAGTCGGCGTTTCAAAACATCCCAAAGGTGTGCTATAGGATTCAGGTCAAGACTCAGTGCAGGCCAGTCCATTATAGGGATGTTACTACCGTGTAACCACTCCACTACGGGACGTGCATCATGAACAAGTGCTCGATGGTTTTCAAAGATGAAATCGCCATAACCGAATTGCTCTTCAACAGTGAGAAGCAAGAAGGTGCTTAAAACATCAATGTAGGTCTGTGCTGTGACAGTGCCACGCAAAACAGCAAGGGGTGCAAGCCCCCTACATGGAAAACAAGACCCACCATAACATCACCGCCTCCGAATTTTACTTTGGGCACTACACACGCTGGCAGATAACGTTCATCGGGCATTTGCCATACCCACACCCTGCCACTGGATCACCACACTGTGAACCGTGTTTCGTCGCTCCACACAACGTTTTTCCACTGTCCAGTCGTCCAATTTTTACGCTCCTTACACAAAGAGAGCCGTCGTTTGGCATTTACCGACGTGATGTGTGGCTTATGAGCAGCTGCTCGACCATGAAACCCAAGTTTTGTCACCTCTCGCCTAACTGTCATAGTACTTGCAGTGGATCCTGATGCAGTTCGGAAATCCTTTGTGATGGTCTGGATAGATGTCTACCTATTGCACATTATGATCCTCTCCAATTGTCAGCGTTCTCTGTCAGTCAACAGACGAAGTCGGCCTGTACGCTCTTGTGCTGTACGTTTCCCTTCACATTTCCACTTTGGGATGTTCAGGAGTGTGGAAATCTCGCGTAATGACGTCCAGTCGCCTGACCACGTTCAAAGTCCGTGAGTTCCGCAGAGCGCCCCATTCTACTCTCTCGCGATGTCTAATGAATACTGAGGTCGCTGATTTGGATGACCTGGCAGTAGGTGGCAGCACAATGCACTTAATATGAGAAACGTTTTTTATTGTGTCCGGATACTTTTGATCACATAGTGTATTTAATGACGTGATAGAAGAATAAACTGGAATCGACATGGAAGAGGTAACGGATCGAATATTAGAATCAGAATTTAAAAGAGCTTTGGACGACTTAAATCAAAGAAGGCAGAAATTATAGATAAAGTTCATGGGGAATTTTTAAGATCAAGGGGAAAGTGGCAACAAAACGACTACTCTCATTGACGTGTAGAATCTAAGAGCCCTGGCGATATGTCACCAAAGATTCTGAAAAATATCATCCACACAATTCCGAAGATAGCTACGATACATAAGTGTTCAAACTATCGCGCAATCAGCTTTACAGCTCATGCATCCAACAACGTAACAGATAATTCACCCAGATTGCTGACGAGAATATAATACAGAAGAAAGGAAAAGAAAACTGAGGATCTGTTGGACGACGAGGAGTTTGGTTTTAGGAACGGTAAATGGGCCACAGAGACAGTTTTGACGTTGTGATTGATAATGGGCGCAAGACTGAAGAAGAATAGAGGCATGGTCATTCGATTTATCAACCTGGATAAAAACATTTGACAATGTAAAAAGGTGCATAATGGTTGAAATTATGAGAAAAATAGGAGTAAGCTAGAGGGGTGTTACACGCTATGTACAAGAACCAAGCGGGAACAATAAGACTGGAAGACCAAGAATAAAGTGCTCAGATTAAAAAGGGTGTAAGACACGGACTTAATCCTTTACCCTATACTGTGTGTGCCTGTGTGTCACTGTGTGTGTATGTGTCTTTTATCTCTTTGTACAAGGTATCAGTTTGTTACGTTTGGAACCGTGGATGAGAATATTTATGAGTCGTGACTCGAATGTATTTCGCATACTCGGAGTAGCGGTAAAATATACGCTAACGATCATCATTGTAGCTACGTAAATAAAAAATTCTGAGTAAAGGTACTAGAAGGGGTTGTATGAATTAATATATGTTGTAAAACCACACAGTTAGCTCAGAAATACGCGTGGTTTGTTTAAAACTGTAGTAGTTAATGATCCATAAATAAATATGGTTACAGACACGATGTAATCACCTACGTAGCTGCACTATTATTCTGAACGTTACGGTAATTCTTTGTTAAACACTGACCTTTTATACTGTTAATTATGATTTGAATAATATTTACAGCAGTGAAAACAAGATTTTTACCAGTCAGTGTTTTACTCACAAGGAAACCTGATCCTCGTATTGTTAATTATTATCTTTGAATTTCCCGTGTATATCTAATACAAACTTTTCTGCAAAAAATATTTTCTTTCCCTGACAGAAAAATATTTCAAGCACTTTTCTCTGTTAGTTTGTGAGTGAAAATCGTGTGATTAATTGTATTTCACATATCGACTGCTAGTGCGCCATTACGAAAAAAGAGTGGCGGATGGCTAATGGCAAAACTTAAATTCTAGCCATAATGAATAATTGCTACTTAATTATATTTACATGCAGGTAGAGGTATGAAATGAGATTAAAGGGATGTATATATGGTGAAAAATTTACGTGCAGTTAACAAAATCGTGCGTTCAGAAGAAACCCCATACCAAAACGTCAAACAGGTCCGGGAGCTGACACCAGAGTGATCATTTTAATCATCCAGGTCTTCATCCCACAATTATATAGAAATTCCATCACATGATACACTCATTGTCTTTGTTATTCTTAGTATCTGATACACAGAAATATGTTTATTATTAATATTTTTAATTAACTTAAAGGTGTAGAGTTTTCTCCATCCAAAACAACATATCATCATTGATAACACATTTACATACATAAACACGAGTATTTATATTCGTTATAGACACATTTTACTTGTGGTTATCGTAATATTTTACTTCGATAGAAAGAAGGCTTCCTAGGAAACAGTACACCACCTACTTACACGCTGGTGACATAGTTACCCTCAGTGAAAGTGAAGAAGAATTACAGAATCTGTCGAATGGAATGAACAGCCGAATGAGTGCGGAATAGGGATTGAGAGTAAATTTAAGGAAGGTGAAAGTATTGACAAATAGCAGAAGTGTCAACACAGAGAACTGAGGATCGCGAAGTAGAAGAAGTGACGGAGTTCTGCTACCTAGGTAGTAAAATAACCCCTGAAGGACGTAAAAATCAGACTAGCACTGGCGAAAAGGACATTCCTGACCAACGGAAAAACAGGATTTAATTTGAAAAAGAGATTTCTGAGAATGTACTTTTGGAGCATATCACTGCATGGTAATGAAACTTGGAGTGTGGGAAAATCGGAACAGAAGAGAATGGAAGCATTTGACATATGATGCTATAGAAGAATGTTGAATATCAGATGGACTGATAAAGTAGGGAATGAGGAGGATCTCCGCAAAATCGGAGAGGAAAGGAATATATAGAAATCACAGCCAAACGAGTCAGAAGACACAAAATAATGGTTTTGATGACGTTTATGACTTCTACCGTAACAGAAATCTTTATGTAACCATTTTTTCTTGTATTAGTGTACCCTGAATACTATACTTGTTTAGGATATCGTCAGCATTTATCGTTTCTCAAAACAAATAGTACGTACCGTCTACGGCGACACGAAATGTTTTTTAATGATCATCCTATTCAGCTAATTAAAGATGTATTTAACGTAGTAACCCACTTAAAAATCGTCTTTTATCGTATTGTGGTCTCTGAAAACAATTGCAATTGAAAAAACACATCGGAATGCTCCCTCTGCTAAAGATACCACCAGGCATTGAGGGATTTAATTCTTCAAGTGTTTGAACGTCAGTCATTTTCCACCACTCTACTTGAAAATCATCAGTTTATTGAACTGAATGAAGCACTACATTTCGTACCCAACTACTGCCGTTAGATAACCTCTATCATATTATGCTTCAGGCTGTCAAAGCTATAAAAAGCATGTTAGTTCGTCATTAACGCCACATAAAAACGTGAAAAGCACACTGCACAATATCAAACACAAACTCATGAAGACAGCTAAATTTTTAATTTTGCCTGGAACAATAGACCACATTGTCGCAGAAACAAATACAGTCCCAATCTCCTGAATTCGCTCAAGTGTTTCGGGAAGTTTCCTCGATTATTAGGCGAGTGCCAGAACAGCAGTCTCCTCCCGAACATTCACACTCCCAGCTGTATGGTTCCACATCCGTTCGCTGGATGAAACATGCAAAATAGGAAAAGGCAAATCGTAAATACGCAAAAATAATAATAATAATAAAATAATAATGTAAATCAAAGTGATTCTGGGACTGCACCTCACAAGTGAGGGGAAAGAGGATGTAGAGAAGTAACAGCCTCCTCCTTATTTTCAGAATTTGAACCATAAACATGCAATGACCAAGAACGGCTAAATTAATCATGTAAGAGACGAGATAAAAGAAGCATCAGGATTCTAGCCTTGTATGAAACAAAATAAACAAAATATAAATCAGAATGGTGGCCGAGTGGTTCTAGGCGCTTCAGTCTGGAACCGCGCGACCGCTACGGTCGCAGGTTCGAATCCTGCCTCGGGCATTGATGTGTGTGGCGTCCTTAGGTTGGTTACGTTTAAGTAGTTCTAAGTTCTAGGGGATTGATGACCTCAGATGTTAAGTATCATAGCGCTCAGAGCCATTTGAACCATTTTTTGAATAAATCAGAATGCAGAAGGAAGGACAAACGCTATGTCCTTTGGTGTATTGTAGTTAACAGATACGAGGAAGGCATAACAAAGGAAAAATAATGCATGCAGGACTAAACAGACACGCTCCGACTAAAGATAAGATCCGAAAGGGGTTGACATTTTCTGCAATGAGCTAGAAGACACACTGAAAAGCATACGACAAGGACAAGATACTCATAGCTGATAATTAAGCACTGGCTGGTAGCGAGAAACAACATACGGGAATGATAGTGCAATATCTGACAGAAATGAGAGATAGCGGTGAAAGGTCAATTGAACTCCGCCGAACAGACAAAATGAGGCTTATGACAACACTTTTCAGCGCGACCAAACCGATAAGAAAAGGCACGAGCAAGCTGACGTACCAGCATTGGGGAATTCCTGCTGAGCAAGACATAAGCACAGATTCCGATCGTAATCTTAAAAAAGAATCAAGGTCAGTTGTTTTCCTAACAGGTGTAGTTAGTTATAGACAAATACACTGAAGAGCCAACAAACTGGTACACCTGCCTAATATACTGTAGGGCCCCTACGAGCACGCAGAAGTGCCGCAACACGACGTGGTGTGGACTTGACTAATGCATGAAGTAGTGCTGGAGGGAACTGACACCATGAATCCTGCAGGGCTGTCCATAATTCCGTAAGAGTACGAGGTGTTGGAAATTCTTTTTAACAGCACGTTGCAAGGCATCCCAGATACGCTCAGTAATGTTCACGTCTGGGGAGTCTGGTAGCCAACGGAAGTGTTTAAACTCAGAAGACTGTTCCTGGAGCCACTCTGTAGCACTTCTGGACGTCTGGCGCGTCGCATTGTCCTGCTGGAATCTACCAAGACCGTCGGAATACACAATGGATATGAATGGATGCAGGTGATCAGACAGGGTGCTTACGTACGTGTCACCCGTCATAGTCGTATCTAAACATATCCACGTGTCCCATATCATTCCAGCTGCACATGCCCCACACCATTACAGAGCCTCCGCCAGCTGGAACAGTCCCCTGCTGGCATGAGGTTGTCTCCATACCTGTACACGTCCATCCGCTTGATACAATTTGAAACAACTCGTCCGACCAAGCAACATGTTTGCAGTGATCAACAGTCCAATGATGGTGTTGAGGGCCCAAGCGAGTATACACGAGTGGGCCTTCGGCTCCGAAAGCCCATATCGATGATGTTTCGTTGAATGGTTTTCACGCTGACACTTGTTGATGGCGCATCATTGAAATCTGCAGCAAGGTTGCATCTACCACTGGAGTTTGTTGAGCATCTCTGTAATGAATTCACCAACGAAACGATCCCATGACGAAACGTGCTACACATCGTTGGATTTTCTCTATCTGTTTCATAACTTATACCCGGTACGGATCCCAGAATGATGAACAGTACTCAAGAATCTGTCGAGCAAGCGCCGTATAGCCGGTTCTTTCGTGGATGAGTTACATTTTTTTTTTTTTTCGCCCGCATCTCGTGGTCGTGCGGTAGCGTTCTCGCTTCCCACGCCCGGGTTCCCGGGTTCGATTCCCGGCGGGGTGAGGGATTTTCTCTGCCTCGTGATGGCTGGGTGTTGTGTGATGTCCTTAGGTTAGTTAGGTTTAAGTAGTTCTAAGTTCTAGGGGACTGATGACCATAGATGTTAAGTCCCATAGTGCTCAGAGCCATTTGAGTTACATTTTTCTATGATTCTTCCTATGAATCTGTCAGGAGTCTTCTTTTCCTACTATTTGTTTATGGAGTCATTCCACTTAAGATCTCTCCGGATAGTTATTCCTAGACATTTGACTGTCTACACTGTTTCCAACAATTTGTTGTCAAAAGCTTAGGTGTGCAGCAGTGGCTTTCTATTCCTATGTATGCACAATATGCTATATTTATTTATGTTCATGGTCCACTGTGAGAGACTGCACCACACACCAATCCTCTATGGGTCATTTTGCAAATCGGTACTGTCTTCTGACGTTGCTACTTTCTTATAGACAATCGCATCAACTGTGAACAACCTTAAAGATCATTCGACCATTTCTATTAGCCCATTTACGTACATTGTGAGCGGTAATGGTTTACCAAACTTCCTTGTGATACTTCGGATATTACCTTTACTTCTCTCAACTTTGTTCTCTCAACAGCGCCGGACGTGGTGGCCGAGCGGCTCTCGGGGCTTAAGTCTCGAACCGCGCGACCGCTACGGTCGCAGGTTCGAATTCTGCCTCGGGCATGTATGTGTGTGGTGTCCTTAGGTTAGTTAGGTTTAAGTAGTTCTAAGTTCTATGGGACTGATGACCTCAGATGTTAAGTTAAATAGTGCTCAGAGCCATTTGAACCATTTTGAACCGTTAACAGCGACATGTTGACTTCTTTCTGCTAAGAAGTTCTAAAACCAGTTGCAAACTTGCTCCGATACTCGGTAAGCTCGTATTTTTTTTCACTCGACGGTGGTGCGGGACGATGTCAAATTCCTACCTGAAGGCATCAACTTGAGCGCGGTTGTCTGTAGCGCTGTGTATCTTATGGAGGGAAAGAGCGATTTTTTTTTTGCAAGATCTCTGTTTACAGAATCTATGTTGACTTTTATGCACAAGATTTTAGTTTCCCATAAAGGTCATAGTTCTCCAGCATAAAAACATGTTCCATAATTCTACAACAAACTAACGCCAACAATATAGAGGGTGGTCCACTGATAGTGACCGGGCCAAATATCTCAAGAAATAAGCATCAAACGAAAAAACTACAAAGAACAAAACTCGTCTAGCTTGAAGGGGGAAACCAGCTGGCGCTATGGTTGGCCCGCTAGATGGTGCTGTTATAGGTCAAACGGATATCAACTGCGTTTTTTTTTAATAGGAACACCCATTTTTATTACATATTCGTGTAGTACATAAAGAAATATGAATGTTTTAGCTGGACCACTTTTTTGGCTTTGTGATAGATGGCGCTGTAATAGCCAAAAACGTATAAGTACGTGGTATCACGTAACATTCCGCCAGTGCGGACGGTATTTGCTTCGTGATACATTATCCGTGTTAAAATGGACCGTTTACCAATTGCAGAAAAGGTCGATATCGTGTTGATGTATGGTTATTGTGATAAAAATTCCCAAAGGGTGTGTGCTATTTATGCCGCTCGGTATCCTGGACGACATCATCCAAGTATCCGGACCGTTCAGCGGAAAGTTACGTTATTTAAGAAAACAGGCAGTGTTCAGCCACATGTCAAACGTCAATCACGACCTGCAACAAATAATGATGGCCAAGTAGGTGTTTTAGCTGCTGTCGCGGCTAATCCGCACATCAGTAGCAGACAAACTGCGCGAGAACTGGGAATCTCAAAAACGTCGGTGTTGAGAATGCCACATCAACATCGATTGCACCACTACCATATTTCTATGCACCAGGAATTGCATTGCGACGACTTTGAACGTCGTGTACAGTTCTGCCACTGGGCACCAGAGAAATTACGGGACGATGACAGATTTTTTGCACGCGTTCTATTTAGCGATGAAGCGTCATTCACTAACAGCGGTAACGTAAACCGGCGTAATATGCACTATTGGGAAAGCAAAATCCACGATGGTTGCGACCTGCGGAACATCAGCGACCTTGGCGGGTTAATTTATGGTGCGGCATTTTGGGAGGAAGGATAATTGGCCCCAATTTATCCATGGCAATCTAAATGGTGCATTGCATGTTGATCTCCTACGTAATGTTCTACCGATGTTACTTCAAGATGTTTCACTGCATGACAGAATGGCGATGTACTTCCAACATGATGGATGTCCGGCACATAGCTCGCGTGCGGTTGAAGGTCTATTGAATAGCATATTTCATGACAGGTGCATTAGTCGTCGAAGCACCGTACCATGACCCGCACGTTCACCGGATATGACGTCCCCGGATTTCTTTCTGTGGGGAAAGTTGAGGGATATTTGCTATCGTGATCCTCCGACAACACCTGACAACATGCGTCAGCGCATTGTCAGTGCATGTGCGAACATTACGGAAGGCGAACTACTCGCTGTTGAAAGGAATCTCCTTACACGTATTGCCAAATGCTTTGAGGTTGACGGACATCATTTTTAGCATTTATTGCATTAATGTGGTATTACAGGTAATCACGCTGTAACATCATGCGTTCTCAGAAATGATAGGTTCACAAAGGTACATGTATCATATTGTAACAACCGAAATAAAATGTTAAAACGTACCTACGTTCTGTATTTTAATTTTAAAAACCTACCTGTTACCAACTGTTCGTCTAAAATTGTGAGCCATATGTTTGTGACTATTACAGCGCCATCTATCACAAAGTGAAAAAAGTGATCCAACTAAAACATTCATATTTCTCTATGTACTACACGAATATGTGATAAAAATGGGGTTCCTATTTTAAGAAAACGCAGTTGATACCCGTTTGACCTATGGCAGCCCCATCTAGCGGGCCAACCATAGCGCCATCTGGTTTCCCCCTTCAAGCTAGACAAGTTTCGTTCTTTGTAGTTTTTTCATTTGACGCTCATTTCGTGAGATATTTGGCCCGGTCACGATCAATGGACCACCCTGTATTATTAATTATGTGCATCTGCTCTACTATTCTTCTTGAAACCGGGAAAGACCTGAGCTTTTTTCCAGTCGCTAGGTACTCTTCGCTGCTCCAGCGAACTGCTGTAAACTTCTGCTAGAGAGGAGCAAGTTCTTTCGCATAATCTTTGTAGAATCTAATACCATTCTATTACCAAGCGATTACATGTGCTTTTCTGTTCCGCGATCGATTATCTCAAAATCTACCATTTCGATGTTCATACGATGATTGAAAAGAGGGACAGTATTACGATTTTCCGCGGTGAAGCAATTTCGGGAAACCCAATTCACTATTTTGGACTTCTTTCTGTTATGTCCTGGTTCGATGCCTGTATGGTCACTCAGTGACTGAATTGAGGATTTCGACCCAATTACTGATTTTACGGAAGACCAAAACCTCAAAGGTTTTTAATCAGACCGGCATACAAAGTTTTACTTTCAAAGTCATTCAAAGTTTCTTTCATTGATCATTTTAAACCCATTTCCACTTCATTCAACTTTTGTTTGTCTGCTAGGTTTTGACTTCTCTTGAATCTGCAATGAAGCTCTCTTTGACTATGTAGAAGGTTTCCATCATGACTATTAAACCACGGTCTGCCTTTCCCACCCCTAAGATCTTGCTTGGAACACGCTTGACTAAATTCTATTGACGGATGCTTTTCAGTTTTTTTCCGTTTCTACTCCACATTTTCATCCTCAGCTATGAATATTTGTTGTTGACTACTCGATATTCTGCAATTTTCCTACGTTATGTAACATTACTTGTAAAACACGCAGTCGTAGTTGCTGCCACAGCCTTAAATTGAGTTGACAAAAGTCAATGGACTGTGATATGTACATATACAGACGGCTGTATTATGGCGTATACAAGATTTAAATGGGCAGTGCATTGGAGGAGCTGTCACTTGTTCTCAGGAATGGCAGATTGAGCTAGATGCATAGGGCATTCCATTTCGGAAATCGTTATGTAAATCAATATTCTGAAATCTACAGCGTCAAGAGTGTGCCAAGAATACCTAATTTTAGGTATTGCCTCCGACCGTGGACCACACAGTGTCCGACAGCGATCACTTAACGACCGAGAGCAGCGGGGTTTGCGTAGAGTTGTCAGTGCTAAAAGACAAGCAACACTCCTTGTAATAGCCATAGAAATCAAGGTGGGACATACGACGACCGTATCTGTTAAGTTAGTGAGGCGAAATTTGGCGTTAGTGGGCTACAGCAGCAGAAGACTGACGCCAGTGTTTTTGCTAACGCTACTGCATCGCCTGCAGCGCCTCTCCTGAGCCCGTGACCATACCATATGAGCCCTAGGCGACTGTAAAACCATGGTCTGGTCAGATGAGTCCCGATTTCAGTTGGAAAGAGCTGATGGTAGGGTTCGAAGGTGGTTCAGATCCCATGAAGCCGTGGACCCAAGTTATCAACAAGGCACTGTGCAAGATGGTGGTGGCTCCATAATGATTTGGGCTAGGATTACATGGAATTAACTGGGTCCTCTGGTCCAAATGATCCAATAATTAACTGGAAATGTTTATGTCTGACTATTTGGAGACCATTTGCAGCCATTGACAGTCTTCATGTTATCCTGCAACGACGGAACTTTTATGGAAGACAGTGGGCCATGTAACTGGGCCCCAACTGTTCGCGATTGGTTTGAAGAACATTATGGACAGTTCGAGTGAATGATTTGGCCACCCAGACATCCCGACATGAATCGCATCTAACATTTTTGGGACATAATCGAGAGATCAGTTCGTGCGCTAAATCCTGCACCGGCAACACTCTCGCAATTATGGACGGCTGTAGAGGCACTTGGCTCAATATTTCTGCTGGGGGCTTCTGACTATTTGTAGAGTCCATGCCACATCGAGTTTCTGCAGTACGCCTGGCTAAAGGAGACCGGAAATGATACTAGGAGGTACCCCATAACTTTTGTCACCACAGTGTATGATCACTAATCCGTTCCTCTACTTTAACTGAGCTAGCTTTTCAGCCTACTATGATCAGTCAACACTAAGCAAAATACCAAGACAACCAGATCATCTGACCAATATTGCTTGACAAAAAAGTCGTCTCGTCGTTGTAAAAACCAAACCGGCATTCACTGCTTCAGAAACGATTTAATATTTCTATTCAGCCGACCTGAAGAATCTCACCTCTCGCAAATTTCGTCGGATGATTTTTCATTTATGAAACTGATATGAGTTAGACTATTCTGATTCTTTTATCATAGCGTGCTGTACGTCTTGGGTGAAATGAAATGACGGAAAGTTAGTTAGAAAGAACACACTTTTCCATGAAGTTCAGAAGAAACTAACGGTGTATGACGTCAAACTGGTGAGTGTCACAACTTTCTCACAAAGAATAGCCACATATGTTAATAGTTAACTGTTTTCTGCAAGCTTCATTCGCACATCTTCGTGTGAACGTCCTCAGCACTGAATATTTGTTCTTGACTACTCTGGAACGCTATAATTTATACTCTTGCTAAGCAAAATATTTTCCTACATTATTTAATATTCCTTGTGATACCCAAAGTCATAGTTGCTATCGCAGCGTTACCCTGAATGTGAAAGGAAGTCATGGAATACCGATACGTACATATACGCATGGCAGTAGTAACGCGTACACAAAGTATAAAAGGTCAGCGTACTGAAAGATCTGTCATTTGTACTCAGGAATGGTAGGTGGAGCTAGACACATGCGACATACATTTTGAAAATAATTGGGGAATTCTATATTCTGAGATACACAGTGTAAACGGTGTGCCGAGATTACCAGACTTCAGGCATTACCTCTCATAACGAACAACTCTGTGCCCGACAGCCTCCACTTAACGACTGAGAGCAGAGGCGTTTGCGAAGATTTGTGAATTCTAACAGACAAGCAATACTAGGTGAAATAATCCTAGAAATCAATGTGGAACGTACGACGAGCATATTCGTTAGGACAGTGAGGCGAAATATGGCGTTAAAGAGCTATAGCAGCAGACGACCGGCCGAGCGGTTCTAGGCGCTTCAGTCTGGAACCGCGCGACCGCTACGTCGCAGGTTCGAATCCTGCCTCGGGCGTGGATGTGTGTGACGTCCTTAGGTTAGTTAGGTTTAAGTAGTCCTAAGTCTAGGTGACTGATAACCTCAGATGTTAAGTGCTCAGTAGGCCTTGGTCACCGAGCGGTTCTAGGCGCTACAGTCTGGAACCGCGCGACCGCTACGGTCGCAGGCTCGAATCCTGCCTGGGGCATGGATGTGTGTGATGACCTTAGGTTGGTTAGGTTTAAGTAGTTCTTAGTTCTAGGGTACTGATGACCTCAGACGTTAAGAGCCATTTGAACCATTTTTTTGTTAAGTGCTCAGAGCCATTTGAACCATTTTTTTGTTAAGTGCTCAGCGCCATTTGAACCATTTTTTTGTTAAGTGCTGTGCTCAGAGCCATTTGAACCATTTTTTTGTTAAGTGCTCAGAGGCATTTGAACCATTTGAACCAGCAGATGACCAACGGGAGTGCCTTTGATAACGACACGACACCGCCCGCAGTGCCTCTCCTGGGGCTCGTGACCATACCGGTTGTATCCTAGACGACTGGAAAACCGTGACCTGTTCAGATGAGTCCCGACTTCAGTTAGTAAGAGCTGATTGTTGGGTTCGAGGCTCCGGGAAGGCAAAATATTTTCCTACATTATTTAACATTCCTTTTAATCCCCACAGTCATAGATGCTATCGCAGCGTTACACTGAATGTGAAAGAAAATCATGGAATACCGATACCCAAGTTATGAACAAGGCAGTGTGCCAGCTTTTGGTGGTTCCATGTTTACATGGAATGGACTGTTTCCTCTGGTCCATCTGAACCGATCATTGACTGTAAACGGTTATGTTTGGCTGCCTGGAGACCATTTGCAGTCATTCATGCTCTTCATGTTCCCAACCAAGAATGAAATTTTTATGGTAGGTCATATTTATTCGCTACTGGTTTGAAGAACATTTTGGACAATTTGAGCGAACGATTTGACCGTCCTGACCCTACATGAATCCCATCGAACATTTAAAGGGCATAATCGAGAGGTTATTTCGTGCACAAAATCCTGCACTGGCAACTGTTTCGCAATTATGGACTGCCATAGAGGGTGCATGGCCCGATATTTCTGGAGGGGAGCTTCCAACGACTTGTTGTATCCCTAGCACGTCGAGTTGCTGCACAACGCCCATTCAAAAAGAGGTCCAACACGATATTAGGAGATGTACCATGACTTTTGTCAAGTCATTATATGATCACCCGTATATTCCTCTACGTTAACTGAGCCGTCTCGATATTCGTACTGTAATCAGTCAACACTAAATTGAAGATAAAGCCAACCAGATCAGCTGAAACAGTCGTCCCGTCATTGTGAATTCGAAACCGGCATTCACTGATTCAGAAACGATTAATTGTTTCTACTCAGGCAATGTAAAGTGTCTGACTCTTTGCAAATTTCTGCGAAATATTTTTGAAGTACGAACATGGTATGAATTCGACTATTCTGGCTCCATTGTCAAAGAATGTTCTATGTCGTTTCGGATGAAAGATAGGAAGGAAAGTTAGTCCGTGAAATACGGAGCAAATTAACGATGTATGACGTCAAAGTGCAGTACAGCACAACTTTCTCACGAAGAATAGCCACATTAGTTAAACGTTAACTGTTTACTGTAAGCTTTCCGGTCTCGGTATTGTGAGAGGGATTTCAATACTTTACGGTCTTCTACTTAAACTTCTTATATGTAAAGTTCAGTTAAAGGAGCGTTATTTCAAACACGCCTAAGCTCAAATACGTTGGAATGCTTCTCATTAGCTGCGCACAAGGAAATTTGAGGCTAGGTGCCAGCTGTTGACTGTCAACAGCCTTCCCGCTCCCCAGTACAAAGGAAGGAAGAGTTGCATTTCACATCTCGACGGCGACGAGGTCATTAAAGCCGGAACACGCGCTCGGCTTATACTACTGGCCATTAAAATTGCTACACCAAGAAGAAATGCAGATGATAAATGGGTATTCATTGGACAAATAATTATACTAGAACTGACAAGTGATTATATTTTCACGCAATTTGGGTGCATAGATCCTGAGACATCAGTACCCAGAACAACCACCTCTGATCGTAATAACGGCCGTGATACGCCTGGACATTGAGTCAAACAGAACTTGGATGGCGTGTACACGTTCAGCTGCCCAAGCAGCTTCAACGCGATACCACAGTTCATCAAGAGTAGTGACTGGCGTATTGTGAAGAGCCAGTTGCTCGACCACCATTGACAGACGTTTTCAGTTGGTGAGAGATCTGCAGAATGTGCTGGCCAGGGCAGCAGTCGAACATTTTCTGTATCTAGAAAGGCCCGTACAGGACCTGCAACATGCGGTCGTGCATTACCCAGCTGAAATGTGGGGTTTCGTAGGGATCGAATGAAGGGTAGAGCTACGGGTCGTAACACATCCGAAATGTAACGTCCACTGTTCAAAGTGCCGTCATTGCGAACAAGAGGTGACCGAGACGTGTAACCAATGGCACCCCATACCATCAGCCGGCCGTGGTGGCCGAGGGGTTCTAGGCGCTTCAGTCCGGAACCGCGCTGCTGCTACGGTCGCAGGTTCGAATCCTGCCTCGGGCATGGATGTGTGTGATGTCCTTAGGTTAGTTAGGTTTAAGTAGCTCTAAGTCTAGGGGACTGATGACCTTAGCTGTTAAGTCCCATAGCGCTCACAGCCATTTGAACCATTTTGAACCCATACCATCACGCCGGGTCATACGCCAGTATGGCGATAAAGAATACACGCTTCCAATGTGCGTTCACTGCGAAGTCGCCAAACATGGATGCGACCATCATGATACTGTAAACAGATCCTGGATTCTTCCGAAAAAATGACGGTTTGCCATTCGTGCACCCAGGTTCGTCACTGACTACACCATCGCAGGCCCTCCTGTCTGTGATGCAGCGTCAAGGCTAACAGCAGCCATGGTCTCCGAGCTGATAGTCCATGCTGCTGCAAACGTCGTCGAGCTGACTGTTCGTGCAGATGGTTGTTGTCTTGCAAACGTCCCCATCTGTTGACTCAGGGATCGAGACGTGGCTACACGATCCGTTACAACCATGCGGATAAGATGCCTGTCATCTCGACTGCTTGTGATACGAGGCCGTTGGGATCCAGCACGGTGTTCCGTATTACCTTCCTGAAACCACGGATTCCATATTTTGCTAACAGTCATTGGATCTCGACCAACGCGAGCAGCAATGCCACGATACGATAAACCGCTACCGCGATAGGCTACAATCCGACCTTTATCAAAGTCGGAAAAGTGATGGTACGCATTTCTACTCCTTACACGAGGCATCACAACAACGTTTCTCCAGGCAACACCAGTCAACTGCTGTTTGTGTATGAGAAATCGGATGGAAACTTTCCTCATGTCAGCAAGTTGTAGGTGTCGCTACCCGCGCCAACCTTTTGTGAATGCTCTGAAAAGCTAATCGTTTGCATATCAGATCATCTTCTTCCTGTCGGTTAAATTTCACGTCTGTAGCATGTCAGCTTCGTGGTGTAGCTATTTTAATGGCCAGTAGTGTACATACGGATGGAGAACGAAATCGGACGTATGCTTCTAAGAGGAATCACCCCAGCATTTGCATTAAGTTATTTTAGAGAAGCCACGTAAAACTTAAATCTGGATTTTTCTAAATGGACAATGTCTGTGTAAATAATTGGGTGCTTATATGTTTCACTGGTCACATTCAGACACTGCACCTGCTCAGTATTCATCGTAAGGTTACTACCTTAACGTTTACGTCCCTAAAACTCAAAGGAATTTCTGCATCACGTCGCACACTTCTAATTTTGGAGAGCGAGGTATACTGTGCGTCACTATCACCAAATGAGTTAGTTTCAACTACCGGAAATCCCCTCATTCGACTAAAGACACTTGAGATTAGTTGTTTTCGTTATCGAACGGATGACTTTGTATATATTTATCAGATTTCTTTTATCGAGCGTGGATGTGGAATTTACAAAGGTCAGGCTACATGTGGTGCCCGAAGCTTTTGACTGTATAAAACCGCTACACATCGCGTCTTTGGCACTGGTGACCACAATGAAGTGCGCTTTAGTTGTCATTTTGTTTCTGGCTTCTGCCTTGGTGAGTATCAAGTAAAATGATCTCAGCCATTCTTAAGGTTGTAACAATAAGCTAATAGTAAGTGGATATTGTTTCATGGGCAGCATAATTTTACAGGAAATTGTTATCTCATAGTCCGCTGCTGTTATGGGTAGAGAGCACTGAGTTCGAAACTGAGTTATTTATCACTCAAATGCCAGTAACTCGAATACAGCCACTTACAGTAGATCCTAAAAGGAAGAGACACTTTATAGCTATTTTTTTAAATTACATTAATGTGAGCCGGCCGAAGTGGCCGTGTGGTTATAGGCGTTGCAGTCTGGAACCGCGAGACCACTAAGGTCGCAGGTTCGAATCCTGCCTCGGGCATGGATGTGTGTGATGTCCTTAGGTTAGTTAGGTTCAACTAGTTCTAAGTTCTAGGGGACTAATGACCTCAGAAGTTGAGTCCCATAATGCTCAGAGCCATTTGAACCATTTTGAACCATTAATGTGAAACTCTATGAAAATACGTACTAACAATATTATTGCACTCTGACCGTTACTACTACCGAACCATACCAGATGCAGTTCATACAGATTATTATCCTCGCTGCAATTTATTGTTCGATGTATAAAATTGTTAAGGCTTTGGTGGCCCTTGTTGACAAACTGCCTGTCGGCTCCTGTCTCACGTTCTTCAGCCGACGTTTGTCTGATGATTTTTCTGACGATTCGCCAGCGCCAGTGGCTGGCATTGTCAAAGCTTCCATTGCTGGTCGTGGATTGGAATCGAGCTCGCGGCCGCAGATTGTGTGTACCTTGCGTACCAACATTCAAGGGCTTTTCTGTGGTCATTTCTAGAGTGATTCTCCTCTTGCTACGGTTGTTCACTGCAGTACAGGAATACGGGATCCGTTCACTTTGAGGCTTTCTTTTTTCTTGTTGAAGCTATTCTCATGATTGAGTATTTTTATAGCTTCTCTGAACAAGGTGTGATAACTATTCTCTAAAACCAGAACTTCCATGTCAGCGAATTTTACTGTGTGGTCGGTCTCACACATCACCAATTGGGATATTTTGTGATCTCTCAAAGGCTTTTGATTGTGTTAATCATGAAATTCTTCTAGATAAGCTTAAGTATTGTGGTATGAGTGGGACAGTGCACAAATGGTTCAATTGATACTTAACTGTAAGACTGCAGAAGGCTGAAATTAACAGTACAGACAGTCTACAAAAACCAGCAGAGTCCTCTAACTGGGGAGTATCAAGAATGGTGTCCCACAGGGTTCAGTCTTGGGTCACTTATTGTTCTTAATATATATTAACGACTTGCCACTCTATATTCATGAAGATGCAAAGTTAGTTCTTTTTGCTGATGATACAAGTATAGTAATCACACACAAGAAGCAAGAATCAGCAGAGGAAATTGCAAATAATGTCTTTCAGAAAATTATTAAGAGGCTATCTGCAAATGGACTCTCACTAAATTTTGAGAAAACACAGTTTATTCAATTCTGTACAGCAAATGGCATAACGCCATTGATAAATATGGACTATGAACGGAAGTCTGTTGTTAAGGTAGAATACTCAAAATTTTTTGATGTGTGCATTGATGAGAAATTGAATTGGGAGAAACACATCGATGATCTGCTGAAACGGTTAGGTTCAGCTACTTATGCTATTAGGGTTATTGCACAAAAGCGTGTAATCAGAATAATAGCTGGAGCCCACCCAACATCATCTTGCAGACATTTATTTAAGGAAGTCGAGATATTCACAGTACCTTCGCAATATATATCTTCACTTACGAAATTTGTCATTAATAACCCATCCCATTTCAAAAATAACAGCGAAGTGCTTAGATACAACACTAGAAGAAAGAATGATCTTCACTATTCTGGATTAAATCTCCCTTTGGCACAGAAAGGGGTGAATTATGCTGCCACAAAAATCTTTGGTCATTTGCCAAATAGTATTAAAAGTCTGACAGATAGCTAACCAACATTTAAACCAACATTTAAAAGCAAATTAAAAGAATTTCTGAATGACAACTCCTTCTACTCATGTATGTTATGTATGAAGTAGTAACTGTAAAAAAAAACCAATTAATTAATTAACTAATCATTTTGTGTAAAGAAAACTTATGTTAAAATGACACGTTCCACATCATTACGAAATGTCGTATTCATGACCTATGGAACAAGGATTAATGTATGTGGTATGTATGTACGTATGTATGTATGTACGTGCTCTGCCACGGCCGATTTCTCCACCTGCTCCAACCTGAAATGCCGCTTATATTCTGTGTTGCATTCTAGTCATACATGGAACGGAGAAAAAAGAGTCGACTGACAGTGCCGGCTGAGAGACCTGCGGAGGTTGTTTAGCCACTTAATCGGGAAGTTGTTTCTTTCCACATAATATGTTGGAGTTATGTTTCGATTGTGTTAATTGCGGTGCCACGATTCTCTTGCATGAAGGTGCGAGAAGGGCTAGGGTGATGGCACATAGCCCACCATTCTCTAAATGCACAAAGGGGACCGTCAGATTTAATGTCCTCATTCGAGTGACGGATGAGCAGCGGTCACCATCAAGAATTCCATAGGGACTCATTTTACGTTAGGTTTCGAATTTAATCAATGAAAATGATGTAAAGTGGTGGTTATGAACTTTACGGCACCACTGGTGAAAAAACGGTGCTGAAAATTCACCTAGAATTCTGATCACCTGTTTCCCGCTCGAGCACTACCACAAAAGAATGCGTCAAAGACCTCATCTACGGAAGCGGCATCACGTACATAACTGTCACTAACTGCTTCTTACAGTTAACATGGAGGGGAAAGTGTTGTTCCTGTATGATACTGTACTTGGGAACACATGATGTTCCCTGGTCGGTGTTTCGATCAAGTGGCTGATTCTAGAATCACTTGATTGAATGCACACTAGAACCAGCAATAAGCAGTTTCCAGCATTTTCGACAGTTTTTGTTGTTGTGAGACATGAGGCTGTGTTTTGTGGAGAGTTTGTATTCTGAGTAGTACGCCTCTGAATGCTGTATAATATATGAAAGATATTTAGAAGTTGCTGTTAACTCGCCAGTGACAGACTTTTATCGAGAGCAAAACTCAGTATACTTTCAAAATTAGTTACATAACCTAACTTCCTGGTGGGTTGGAGACTCGAAAACTCGGGACCTTTGCGTTTCGAGAGCAAGTGCTTTACCGACTAAGCTACAGAACGGTGACTCAGGAGCAGTTCTCACGGTTTTATGTCCACCATAAGTGCTAGTATTGCAAGTTTTTCAGAAGTGCTTCTTTGATGTTTGGAAGTTGGGTACGAGGTACTGGCGGACGCAAAGCTGTGATGATAGGTCCTGAGTCTTGCTTTGGTAGCTCAGTCCTTACAGCACTTGCCCACGAAAGACCAAGGTTCAGAGTTCGGGTCTCGTGTGGTATATAGTTTTAATGTTCAATTGTGAGTGAGTCCTTAAGGGACCAAACTGCATAGGTCATCGGTCCCTAGACTTACACACTACACACTACTTAAACTAAAACTAACCTATGCTAAGAACAACACACACACACCCATGCCCGAGGGAGGACTCGAACCTCCGGCGGGAGGGGACGCGCAGTCAGTGGCATGGCGCCCCTCTAACAGCGCGGCCATAGTTTTAATCTGCCAGCAAGTTTCATATCGGTGCATACTCGGCTGCAGAGTGAAAATTTCATTCTAGTTACATAACGTGTGGACGGTTAAGCCATACTGCATCGGGAGTGTAACTTCTCCTACCTTGAAACGGAAGAACTTTTTCTCCTACTCTGTAACATGTGATATTTGCAGATGTCTTAACAGTTTTCCTGTCTTGAAAATGGATGTTTGTATGGATTCTATTTTAAAATGCTTTTAAATTGTAACTTATTTTTGATAATACTTCCTAATTTGATTCCAGGTATTCATTATTGGTGTGCAATCAAGAAATAATGTAATGAATACACCATGAGATGTAGAACTGACAAGCTTTTCTCGACTGCAACATTTTAAAATGATAATAGAGTATTTGCTCCTAGGTACATGAACATGTTGTACCTCGAAACGGTTTTTCGCGTTTGGAAACAGCCTACTCTTTCGGAGTAATTTTTAAATTTCAGAAACATTTTACAGCACACATAAAGCGAATCTTATCATTTAAAAATGGAAAAAATAAATGTATTTAACTTCTTTTATAAGGCTCGCTAGAGGCAAAAGTTTGAAAAGTGCTCCAAGTTACAAATCTCTCCCCTATTGTGTTACGATTTTTATTCGGTTTTGCATTGTACACCCTTAGAAGTTTCCTACTGAACACAATGTCGAAAGATAACTCTGTAAAGGGAGGACATGAATATCGGAGTACAATGATCAGCAACTGAATAAAAGGTAGCTGCTCGTTAGAGAGATAACGCTTGCCACACATTGTCTGCAATTAATCACCGTGATTTTAGATTATTTCGTACTAACAGTCCCCATATAAGCTAAGAAAGACATTATATCATACCATATTAACGCACACTATATTAACTAAGTTGTGTGGATGTTTTGCGCTCAGTTGCCTCTATGACAGACGATAAATTGAGTACAGTGTAGCTACTCATTTTCAATTCAGTGTTGGATGACTACAATCCATTCCATGCATGATCATTTATAGCGGTACTGTCCGTACCAGTACCATGCGTAATCTAACTTCAAGTGAGAACAATGTTGCCACAGAAACAGTGCCAATGGCACCGAAGTCACTGAAACGTGGATTGACGAGCGTGGTATATTTGCAATTTTACCAGTGGCATGGTGATCGCCTATCAGCGAACATATAAGGTACTGGACCGCTATTGCCATAAAAGTCAAGGATCACTTGTTAGTATCCTAGCAGAGGAAATAAATGCAGGGGTCGAAATTAAACGTCCACAGTCGATCCTGATAGTTAAGATATGCAAGATTCTGCTGCTGATTATGTTCACGTGTGGCAGCCTTGCTGACAATTGTATATTCATCAATATATCACTTCAGCAGACTGGACGCAACAATATTTCCCTTTGCCAGAACATTACTTGATATCCTTACTATTAAACACACTATGAAACATAAGGATTAAAAAAACAAAAAATACTTCATGACATCGATGTTATTGTAACAGCAGCTTGAATCGTCATAGACAGTTGAGTAACGTAACTGGGTCGTTGTGTAGAAATTTACTACGTAAACGACATCAAAGCTTGTTTTACGCCACACATCGTAAAGGAGGATGACAAATACACTCCTGGAAATTGAAATAAGAACACCGTGAATTCATTGTCCCAGGAAGGGGAAACTTTATTGACACATTCCTGGGGTCAGATAAATCACATGATCACACTGACAGAACCACAGGCACATAGACACAGGCAACAGAGCATGCACAATGTCGGCACTAGTACAGTGTATATCCACCTTTCGCAGCAATGCAGGCTGCTATTCTCCCATGGAGACGATCGTAGAGATGCTGGATGTAGTCCTGTGGAACGGCTTGCCATGCCATTTCCACCTGGCGCCTCAGTTGGACCAGCGTTCGTGCTGGACGTGCAGACCGCGTGAGACGACGCTTCATCCAGTCCCAAACATGCTCAATGGGGGACAGATCCGGAGATCTTGCTGGCCAGGGTAGTTGACTTTCACCTTCTAGAGCACGTTGGGTGGCACGGGATACATGCGGACGTGCATTGTCCTGTTGGAACAGCAAGTTCCCTTGCCGGTCTAGGAATGGTAGAACGATGGGTTCGATGACGGTTTGGATGTACCGTGCACTATTCAGTGTCCCCTCGACGATCACCAGTGGTGTACGGCCAGTGTAGGAGATCGCTCCCCACACCATGATGCCGGGTGTTGGCCCTGTGTGCCTCGGTCGTATGCAGTCCTGATTGTGGCGCTCACCTGCACGGCGCCAAACACGCATACGACCATCATTGGCACCAAGGCAGAAGCGACTCTCATCGCTGAAGACGACACGTCTCCATTCGTCCCTCCATTCACGCCTGTCGCGACACCACTGGAGGCGGGCTGCACGATGTTGGGGCGTGAGCGGAAGACGGCCTAACGGTGTGCGGGACCGTAGCCCAGCTTCATGGAGACGGTTGCGAATGGTCCTCGCCGATACCCCAGGAGCAACAGTGTCCCTAATTTGCTGGGAAGTGGCGGTGCGGTCCCCTACGGCACTGCGTAGGATCCTACGGTCTTGGCGTGCATCCGTGCGTCGCTGCGGTCCGGTCCCAGGTCGACGGGCACGTGCACCTTCCGCCGACCACTGGCGACAACATCGATGTACTGTGGAGACCTCACGCCCACGTGTTGAGCAATTCGGCGGTACGTCCACCCGGCCTCCCGCATGCCCACTATACGCCCTCGCTCAAAGTCCGTCAACTGCACATACGGTTCACGTCCACGCTGTCGCGGCATGCTACCAGTGTTAAAGACGGCGATGGAGCTCCGTATGCCACGGCAAACTGGCTGACACTGACGGCGGCGGTGCACAAATACTGCGCAGCTAGCGCCATTCGACGGCCAACACCGCGGTTCCTGGTGTGTCCGCTGTGCCGTGCGTGTGATCATTGCTTGTACAGCCCTCTCGCAGTGTCCGGAGCAAGTATGGTGGGTCTGACACACCGGTGTCAATGTGTTCTTTTTTCCATTTCCAGGAGTGTATATGAGGAACCGTCCTTCCGAACCCAAGTTCAACACGGTAATTACTTCGTCGCTATCGTGAGAAGATGTGCTCGTTTTGAGCTGTACTCTAATGTGGTGGACGTCAGTCCGATGGTTAGGCGGCCCCTTGTGGCCGAGCGGTTCTAGGCGCTTCAGTCCGGAACCACGCTGCTGCTACGGTCGCAGGTTCGAATCCTGCCTCGGGCATGGATGTGTGTGATGTCCTTAGGTTAGTTAGGTTTAAGTAGTTCTAGTCTAGGGGACCGATGATCCCAGATGTTAAGTCCCATAGTGCTTAGAGCCAAATGGTTACAAATCGAGGTGCTTTACCAATTTTTCTGGGCCATATTAAATTACTAGCAATGCTGTAACCTGGCCACTATCACAGGTGCTTGCTTTCAGATCGGCCATCAACAAAGTACAAACGATGAACAGTACGTAAGCTACTTAATAGCGGCATCCCTTAATATTTAGTGGTACAAATCAACTTCCGAACAAACTGACGGCGTTAGAATGCAATACATAACGAATATTGATATCAGTAGTCTCCAAGATTTCACTATCCACGTCTTTTTTTTTCTTTTGCATACCAGAAGAGGCTAAGAAACACTGGTTTTGCAACGACAGAGCGGGTTTAAGTGGAAGCGTAGACGAGAAAATCCTGACAGTGGTGTTCTTTATGAAACACTGTTTGCCCCTAACCGTTCTCAAAGATCTGCTGACCATCTCCTACAACCCTTTGGTACACTCACTTTTTCTTTCACTAGCTGCTCATTTTTTATGACGCACCGTCGAACTTCTTATGGTGCGTCGTATGTTATCACTTCGCCGCTGTGACTGGGTCCGGGGTCCGGAGTGACTGAAAGTAACACCACACCGGCTCCCGTCCCCACTCACACCGTTGCCCGTGTCCCGCCACGTGGAGGCGGGCTCTATTTGTTTACATCCATTTGATATATTTTTTGTGCAGCATTAGAAAAAACTTATAACTAATACAAAATCGAGCGAGATATTAATAAACAAAACGAAATTAAATATTTAGAAAGAAGGAAGGAAGAGAACTGAATAGGGAAGAGATATGTATAATATTGCCCGTCACCTGGTTGTGGGTGGCGGCCCGGGTCTTGGAATGACCCTCAAGACGCTGGCCATTGCTCATCATGCCTTTAACATCTACCATCCTAAAAACTAACTTAACTAGAAGAGATTAGGGTATGTTAAAGCTAGAAACTAACACTAAAACCTCCATGTCCAGCCTGATAAACGTTTTACGAATTACAATAGACAGGTAACTGATTTTGTGCTTTGCTCAAAGTTGCTAATGAAAGGGTACTTATGGTAAAAGTAATGAAGGTAATGACGCTAACGGTTTGTGTTGAGCCTACAATGCTCCTAGTAGAGTACATCAGGCGCAAGCACCTCCCGGCCCCGCCGACAACACGACCTGAACGTTGGTTTTCCCCGATCTACCATAGGTATCCGTCGGGTTGGGCTCAAAAGAGAGGAACCACAATTAAGATCCTTCCATCCAGGCCGTGCGCCGCCTCTTACCAGGAGGCGTAGGTCCCTTGAAGAGGTGCCTAACTTTAAGCTTCAGATCAGAAGTTATTAGTGTAGTGGAGGTTGAGGTATAGGCTGTGTAGGTTGGTTGTACAAACAATTCATGCTGAGCCAATGAGACTTATAATGATACGTGGTGTGGCAGTTAGCACCTTCCGGTCCCGCCAGCAACACAGCCTGAACGGTGGTTGTGTTGCTGGCGGGGCCTTTGGTACACCAGATTTCTGGAAGCAGCGGCCATGCAATAGTTAAATCACATCTGGGGACAAGACGGTCCCCTGCCTGGTTACGTATGTCCTGTGCTGAGCACTGACTTGTCTTCCAGGCAGCGGACCTGCGGCGGTCCGGCAGGCTTCGCACCCTGCCCCGCCTCAGGAAGCTGCCGCGTGCGCCGCCTTCTCCCCCTGCAGCCAGGAGGATCCCTGGTAAGTGTATCAGAGAACACAAATCAGTGAATATATCTTTACAAATAATGTGATAAGTCGGGCAACCACCGTTAAAGAATTTGTGCATAATGTGACGGACAATCAAAGAATTTAAAATCAAAGATGATAAAACAGTCTATATTAAACTGAGTGAAAGTCCAAATCCGCATTACCTGTTTACTGTGTGTTTCCCTGTATGACGACCGGTTTCGTACCGTGGAGGCGTAACTTCAGGTCAACTCTGACTATAGAATGAAACGTCATAAGTAAAAGCGTTATTAATCAACATAACCTACCGAACAAAGTCGACAGTAAAGCGATGTACTCACAAAACTAATACCTCATGTGCTACGACTTCCAAGGTGCAAGTTCATATAAAAACATGTCGCTCCTTGATTGAACCATGGATGAACCGGCAGATGGGCATCCGATCCGGACCGTGGATAATGAGTAAAACATCTGCAAAACTCTGTCAAAAGACGAACCTGGACAGCACATGACCATCAACATCTGATAGAATAAAACCATGGTCGAAATCCTTTGGAGAAACAAAGAATTAAAAGACAAACAATCCTTGGGAGTTGTCAACGTATTAAAATGTATTAGCAGACGTCAAATAGAACTGCACGCTTGCCAATATATTTTAGTACGTTGACTACTCCTAAGGATTCTTTCGACCAGTGAGAAATCATTTATGGGCTGCCCCAAGGCTCTATGCAAGGTCCTCTATTGTTTCTCATATATGAAAATGACCACCTGTCTAATTACAGGGAGAAATAATAAATGACACCACTATTGTAATTAATACAAACATAACCCCCCCCCAGCAACAAAAGAAATGATAAGTAATTATCCTGACAGTAGTACTAAGTGGTTTTCTGCGAATGATCTCCCTTTCAATTTCAGAAAAACACAACATACTCAGTTTTGCACATCTAGAGGTAATGCAGCGATGATAAGTATAACGCGTGGTCAGTAATTAATAACTACCGAGGAAACTTCAAATTTTTTTCGTCTCCATACGAGGGATTAGAATTTAAACGGGAAACACACAATTTGGAACTCCTAAAACATCTTAGTTCATTCACGTTTGTACTTCGAACCATTGCAATTCCTGAAGAGGAGACACTTCAGTATATTGATACACTTCGCATATTTTCAATAACGTCTTAAGGAATAATGTCCTGTGGTAACATATATTTAAGAAAAAAGACTTCATTGCTCAAAAACGTGCTTTAAAAATAATAAAAATGATACATGATGCTTTTTCGCAATGTCATAGTCTACTGTTGAGGGTCGGTGAACTCAGAGGCTACTCTAAACTCTAAGAATAATACTGCATACAGAGAGCTGTTTCGCATCGTCATGTCTGTTAGAAAGGCTGGTCATCTCCACCGTCTCTGCTACTCTCCGTTAAAGTTCAAATACGTCATCGCGGCTCAGACGATAACCATGCTCGGCCATAACATGTACCCAGTTACATACTGTACCTCGAAGTTGAAGTGAGGTCATTCCATTATTGATACACTTTGTATTGTTATACAACAACAAACTACGAAGGATGATAAAACTAAAAAGTTAGTTTTTCAAACAGTGGATCAGTGACCAAAAAAGTTAGAACTTGCAAAGCGAAGTTTAGGTTCAATGTTAAAAAAAAAAGTTATGCCTCACCCTGACTTCAACTACAAACGTGAACTACAAATGTGACTCAAGAAATTTCACAAACATTTAGGTTCTAGTCATAGGTGGTGGTAGTATCGGGGGCGTATACTTCTGTTTCTTCTCCCTTCATATTTATAAAAAGTCAGACAGTCTTTAAATTACAGTCATTCTAAGTCAAATTATAAAACACGATTTAAACGAGTCTAGTCTCAAATTCGTAAATTTTGTTCTTAAATGGCTACACTTAGTCCATCTGGAGTTCATCTGAACTTGACAACAAGTATTCCTTGAATCTGCTACACAATAATATCTTACACAACAGCCGCATGAACTTAACCATGAAGTACATTATCCATTAACATGATGTTCCAGTTATAAAATGCTTGCTTTTATTAATACGCGTGTTCTATGAAAAGAGAACTTTCAGATTTTTCGTCTTGTGTAGATTGGCGCTGTATAACAAACGCCTGTCGCTAGTCACGTTCCTTTAATCTTTGCTGCCGATAACTGATGACAGCAGTAGACGGAGCAATGTTATAAACAAAGACATTTATTAAGCGAACTAGCCGGTTTCATCCACGAAATATTCACAATAATTGTGGACACACACAGGACACTTCATTAATAAGTTCGACTGCTTGTCTAGCACATTGTTTTAATATGCTAGAAAAGTTCACAACGGCTGCAGACGGCACGATTCCCTCTCCGATGGCTTTCTTCCCGCAGCGTCCGCAGAAGACCGCATCGTGCAAGGGTCGCTGGCGGCGGAGGGCCAGTTCCCGTACCAGGCGGGCCTCATGATCGACACCTCCGGCTTCTGCGGCGGCTCCCTCATCTCCACCACCGCCGTCCTCACCGCTGCGCACTGCGTCGAAGTGTCAGTATACAAGTATTGCAGCAATAATGGTTTGCTGAGTATAGTTGGTTGGTTGGTTTGGGGAAGGAGACCAGACAGCGTGGTCATCGGTCTCATCGGATTAGGGAAGGATTGGGAAGGAAGTCGGCCGTGCCCTTTCAGAGGAACCATCCCGGCATTTGCCTGGAGTGATTTAGGGAAATCACGGAAAACCTAAATCAGGATGGCCGGACGCGGGATTGAACCGTCGTCCTCCCGAATGCGAGTCCAGTGTCTAACCACTGCGCGATGCTGAGTATGTAAAAGAAATTAATATAGTTACCAAAGTACGGAGTAAATAATAGTATTCCCCGATTGCACTTATTCAACAATAGCCTCAAAAATTTCTTACCTTTCAGATAGTTTTCTTTTCAAAATTAGCAAATATTTAGGTAATATTTCCCTTAAGAGACCACATACCTTACGAGATAGTGCTGAGGTTTCTGTTATTGGACTAATAAACTGAGGAAGCTGGGATTTAAAGAATATGCCGGTATGTTTCCTTCTATAGTGTGAGCAAAATAATACTGGCTTGGAAAGTGTTTACAATGAGACTAACTCTTGCTTCAACTCTTTTACGGGATAGCTATGGTTTCTATTCGCCACAAAGTCCGTTTCGCGTCATTTAGCCACCACCTTTTGCGAGGTAGACGTCATTGTTTTACGTAGACAGTTCCTCACAAGGTTTCCACCAACTGCTCTCCGCACAACACTCGACAATAAACAAGTACTACTTTATCGAAGGCATCATTTTGTGTTGCACTCAACTGGTCGCTAAATACGTCTGCTCCTCTCACTCACTTACTCAATGTCACACCGAGATTCTTAGGACAGAGCATTTGGGAGAATCGTATTAACAATAGAAAATTCCGTGTGAGCCTTTACGGACCAGTTTTATTTTGCACACTCTGTACAAGCCCTGCATCAGTTTCCTATCTCACCATTACGAGTTATTCCAGTGCCAACACAACTTTAGATGCTATGTCACTCAGATTAACTGAGCGTTGTAGAGAAATGGGCATTTCAGAATCATCTCCTTGCGAGATTTCGACTGTTATTGAGGCTCTGTTTGGTCGGTTCCTCTCTCCGACATGTAAATGCGTCCGAGGTTCCTTGATGAACTGCAGTCGGAATGATGCAATGGATATGTCCCCAAAGAAGCGCTACAAAAGTCAGTACTGCAGCATGATAGGCAGCCAATTTGACAATCTAAACCACCGTTTTGTACACATAATTTGTTGTCAGACACGCATTTCGGATTTAAAAAAAATGATACGTGTAAATGAAAATATCGGATTCCCGGCTATCGTATGGACCCAGCAGTAGCTCTAGACGCCTGATAGGGCGCCGCAGACGTATATACCGAGTTAAAAGTAATCGGAGCGTTTGGAACAATGCCAGTGGAAGCTTTAATATCTTGCGAAAAAAAAAATGCTTCAAATGGCTCTGAGCACTATGGGACTTAACATCTCAGGTCATCAGTCCCCTAGAACTTAGAACTACTTAAACCTAACTAACCTAAGTACATCACACACATCCATGTCCGAGGCAGGATTCGAACCTGCGACCGTAGCAGTCCCGCGGTTCCGGACTGCAGCGCTTAGAACCGCTCGGCCACCGCAACCGGCTCTTGCGAATACATGATCTTTTTCATCACGATGATAAACGTCCTACGGGTCACAGGCCTGAACGAGTCTGTTTTCTCGCACTCTTTCTATCTTCCGGAGCCACGCTGCATAGTGTCTGATTAGAGATGCTGACGTTAAACATGCCTAATCCGCCGCCCGCGCCTTGTTGCAGCGGTTCGTTCTTCACGGTGCTACTCGGGGGCTTGGAGCGACTGCCCACGTCTGGAGACAACACCCAGTCGTTCTACACCTATGACGCCGTCATGAACGACGCCTACTACACTACAGACGACGGCGCCGCCTTCAACGACGTCGGCCTCATCTTGTGGTCAGATCCCATCACCATCACCGGTGAGTGTCTTCAGTGAAATATCGTCTATGTTTGCGAGAAGCGATTCAGATATACTTACATACTTCTGTTCCAAGTATGGATACGGCTTCCAAGTCCCGATTTTACGTAGCACTATCTGTGGAGTTAGCGTATAGATACGTGGAACGAAAGCTTAGAAATTTTATTTCAGGCAAGCGTTGTCTTCACAGTCATGTGGTTATGGTACACAGTGAGGATCGCCTGTAAGCCCCCTGAAGATTTTGAATGCCATCGCATTGTTAGTACAGATTGGTCCCGTTGAAAGTATAACCGACTTTGTACACCCGAATCCCATCGGCAATGAACGCGGCTTAAAACTTTAAAGAGATAAGAACAAGGGTTGTTTAGTTGTTTGCGACAAGTGTCACACAGCTAGGAAGACCTGAAGAGACACCGTTATTTTTCAAGCTTTTTTACTGAGTACACTGCACCGCAAATTGTTCCGTCTGCGGAACAGCTGTCTGCTCCATTACGTGAAGATATATCGGCATTTGGAAAAGAAGACAGAAGAGAGGCCTCCAGTCCTGCTAACTTCTGACTACAGGAAACCTTCTACTTTAATAGATCTGCGCTTGAGTTTCCCATCAAGTGACTGTGTATCTGCTGCAAATACGGTACTAACTGAAGAAGTGTATAGTATGTGTTTGTTGTTAGATGAAGGAATAAAATACCTATACCAAAGTCGATTACAGCACTATATGGTTGGGATTCCAACAACTGATATTAACAAAGAATGATAAAATATAACTGCAGCAGCAGAGACATCAACAAACGGAGCACTCTGAAGAAATGGAAATGGAGGGGCAAAGTTGGGTTATAAAGGTGGAATGCAGACGTTTCAGAAGATGTCAAGCTAATACGAGTAGCTTACATAAAAATGATACGTAATTGGAAGCACTAAACTGAAAAGGAGTGTAAAAGGTGGAGCAGTGATGTTAAGTCTGTAACATGGAAACTGTAGCAGGAATCTTGGTATATATTAACAAATTCAATAGAAGACAATAGTCGACTTAAAAATTTATGAAATATTTTAATGACAATGAAAGAGAAACGTAAATTATAAATGTAACTGAAGATGACTCATGGACACAGCATTATAAAGCATTATGGCATAATGAACGCCATAGAGAGAGTCAAGAAGACCAAAGCATAGATACGGGAGCTGCGGGAATACCTCCTGTAAAGCCCTAGGATGAGATAAAATGAATTTGGAACTCTTCAGAAATTGTCAGATGATTCGTAAATTTAGGTAGTTGCATTTATTTACCCATTGTTAGAAAGAAAAATCACACCGGAAGAATGAAGAAAATATGAGGAACTCTCGCTTTTTAGGAAAAGTGATAGAAGTTCTTCTAATAACTGACGTGGAATAAGTTTGATACATGTTGGCTATAAAATATATGCAAAAATATTAATCAGTAGGCTTACTGTTGTTACACAGTCTGTTTACTGGAAGAAAAGGATTTAGAAAAGGGCTATCTGGAACTGCTATTACAGGGTGTTTCAAAAATGACCGGTATATTTGAAACGGCAATAAAAACTAAACGAGCAGCGATAGAAATACACCGTTTGTTGCAATATGCTTGCGACAACAGTACATTTTCAGGCGGACAAACTTTCGAAATGACAGTAGTTACAATTTTCAACAACAGATGGCGCTGCAAGTGATGTTAACGATATAGAAGACAACGCAGTCTGTGGGTGCGCCATTCTGTACGTCGTATTTCTGCTGTAAGCGTGTGCTGTTCACAACGTGCAAGTGTGCTGTAGACAACATGGTTTATTCCTTAGAACAGAGGATTTTTCTGGTGTTGGAATTCCACCGCCTAGAATACAGTGTTGTTGCAACAAGACGAAGTTTTCAACGGAGCTTTAATGTAACCAAAGGACCGAAAAGCGATACAATAAAGGATCTGTTTGAAAAATTTCAACGGGCTGGGAACGTGACGGATGAGCGTGCTGGAAAGGTAGGGCGACCGCGTACGGCAACCACAGAGGGCAATGCGCAGCTAGTGCAGCAGGTGATCCAACAGCGGCCTCGGGTTTCCGTTCGCCGTGTTGCAGCTGCGGTCCAAATGACGCCAACGTCCACGTATCGTCTCATGCGCCAGAGTTTACACCTCTATCCATACAAAATTCAAACACGGCAACCCCTCAGCGCCGCCACCATTGCTGCACGAGAGACATTCGCTAAGGATATAGTGCACAGGATTGATGACGGCGATATGCATGTGGGCAGCATTTGGTTTACTGACGAAGCTTATTTTTACCTGGACGGCTTCGTCAATAAACAGAACTGGCGCATATGGGGAACCGAAAAGCCCCATGTTGCAGTCCCATCGTCCCTGCATCCTCAAAAAGTACTGGTCTGGGCCGCCATTTCTTCCAAAGGAATCATTGGCCCATTTTTCAGATCCAAAACGATTACTGCATCTCGCTATCTGGACATTCTTCGTGAATTTGTGGCGGTACAAACTGCCTTAGACGACACTGCGAACACCTCGTGGTTTATGCAAGATGGTGCCCGGCCACATCGCACGGCCGACGTCTTTAATTTCCTGAATGAATATTTCGATGATCGTGTGATTGCTTTGGGCTATCCGAAACATACAGGAGGCGGCGTGGATTGGCCTCCCTATTCGCCAGACATGAACCCCTGTGACTTCTTTCTGTGGGGACACTTGAAAGACCAGGTGTACCCCCAGAATCCAGAAACAATTGAACAGCTGAAGCAGTACATCTCATCTGCATGTGAAGCCATTCCGCCAGACACGTTGTCAAAGGTTTCGGGTAATTTCATTCAGAGACTACGCCATATTATTTCTACGCATGGTGGATATGTGGAAAATATCGTACTATAGAGTTTCCCAGACCGCAGCGCCATCTGTTGTTGAAAATTGTAACTACTGTAATTTCGAAAGTTTGTCTGCCTGAAAATGTACTGTTGTTCCAAGCATATTGCAACAAACGGTGTATTTCTATCGCTGCTCGTTTAGTTTTTATTGCCGTTTCAAATATACCGGTCATTTTTGAAACACGCTGTATATTCATCTCAGTTATTGGAGAAGACAATTTAACTTAAAAGCTACAGTGCCTTCGAAATTACATAAAGGCTCTTGATATGGTAGAAAGGGGTTAGCTATCGAACATAATGAAAAAGAGTGGCTACCGCAAAAACTTGAGTCGGAATACCCAAAACGTGTGCAAAGAGTAAATCTGCCTCTAGAACTAAGCCACCTCCGAAAAGTCTTCCGGAAAAATGGCAGTAATCACCGCCGGGTATCGAAGGTTATTTCACGTGAGACGCGCAGGAAAAAGACTATCGAAGAACAGAGCGGGAAACTTTTACCTTTCTGTGACACAGTGTCGGCAAAGATCAGCCGGCTCCCGAAGAGTTCATGCCCCCAGAAAGGCTACGACCCCTCATGAGGCCTGTGAAGGACGGTCTAGGGCTCAGAACGCCTGAAGTGGACGAGTTGCCATATCAGGATAGTGGCTGCTGCTACGTCGGCCAAACAGTTAGCAACGGCAGACGGAACACGAGAGGTGCTTACGCATACGCTATCCGGAAAAATAAGCTGTGGCAGAACACGCTTTAGATAACTAACAGGGAATTCTAGTCCTTTAAAAAAAGAAGCTGCAGAAATAAAAATTTCTGAAAACACCATCAATAAAGACAGTGTTTTTCAGCTCAGCACAGCCTGGGATGCGGCCATCGCGATGTTGAAACGGACGCAACGGACGCGGAACGAAAATGTTATGATATTTGACGAGGAAGAGAGCACCAGTGACGTCACAGTCAGCGGTACGGCTATGTAGCGGCGAGGCCGCGGCGATGCGGCGGTCATTTACCACCCGACCATGGCCGAGGTGAGCACGGTCGAAAGCTCGTGGGATTTTAACCACCCAACGAGGCTGGAAGCCCGAGAAGATTTTGTTAATTCATACAGCCGCGAGACCATGCATTCATACAAAACAAAATGTATTTGATATCTGAGACATAAATTAACAGAAGATATTCTGATTAATGAAGTTTGTGGCCTCTCTCTAACGCTATTCAAAAATACATACATACGAAATAATTAGAAACAGAAAGGAACATATGCTTCCCGGATTAAAATTCAATATAAATACAGCACTTTTTTTCAAATCAGCATTTCATTCAAGCTTCAGAAATCATTACATATCATGCTAAGTATCATTTGTAAAAGCTATAGTTTTCAAATATGTATGACACAAACAAGAAGGGGATCCAATGAAGCTAAGATGATAACTGACGATCAACCAATAGAAAGAGTTTCAAGCTTCACTTACCCAGGTTGTAATTAATTCATTGACGATGATGACGAAGTGAGAAAAAAACTTCATCGACTTCAATAAATGTATGTAACAATTCGGCAAACATTTAAGCGTAAGGTGAGAGAAGAGATTCAAATTTTATAACCACGGCTGCGCCAACACTGATGTGTGGAAGAGAGACATATATGAATAAAAAAATTGTCGAAAGAAAATACAGTCATCTGAAATGCGATTTCTCACATCAGTGAAAAGATCTGTATCGCTAAACAACCAACGGGGAGCACGGTAGCTCAGTGCCAGTTGCAGGTTGCCTGTGTAACAGTTCCCAGAACCAACTAAAATTTTATTTACACTATTTCATGTAATTATTACTATAATATAAAAGTCTAAAATGCTGTCATAAACTACTATAGGTATAATCTTATGTTAAAGGTTTAACACAATAAGATAAATCTTACAGGTACAAACTCTCTGTATGCTTTCAGGCGACGTAACTCAGGGCTAGCAAATACTTCGACTTCACTCTCCCAAGTACTTGAGAATGACAGCGTATAGTGACTACCAGTCTTTACTAAGCGTTTTCTCGCTGGCACCCGCCACAAAACTAAAGGATAAAAGTTTTTCACTTACTACATTTTCGCTGTTCATGCAGTCAGACTTCAGAATCACGGAATGACGTTTTAATTTATGACTTCTTTACTAGTAAATCTATTCCAAACATATTTTGCAGCCAGTTCTATACATACCGGCAACGGCCTTGCCACAGTGGATACACCGGTTCCCATGAGATCACCGAAGTTAACCGCTGTTGAGTGTGGCCGGAACTTGGATGGGTGACCATCCAGCCACCATGCGCTGTTGCCATTTTTCGGGGTGCACTCAGCCTCGTGATGCCAATTGAGGAGTTACTTGAGCGAATACTAGCGGCTTCGGTCAAGATTACCATGATAACGACCGGGAGAGCGGTGTGCTGACCCCACGCCCCTCCTATCTGCATCCTCCTCGGAGGATGACACGGCGGTCGGATGGTCCCGGTAGGCCACTCGTGGCCTGAAGACGGAGTGCTTTCTATACATACCACATAGTTGGTCTGTGAAATTATATCACTGCACGACACGTAATTCAGCAGAGATTATGACGCCGTATGCATTGAAAGGCGTGAAAATTAGCTTTTCCTTAAAACGGAACGCAAATTACCCAGGCTATACTAATTCAGTGTTTGATAATGAGAGCACCTAGCTCTTTCTAACGACGTTTAAATTTCAAAAATTTTTCTAAACTTTTTCTTACCTACTTAAGGTCAAATATTTAACATACACTGAGGTGACAAAAGTCATGAGATTTCTTCTAACATCGTGTCCGGCCTCCTTTTGCCCAGCACAGTGCAACAACTAGACGTGGCGTGAACTCAACAAGTCGTTGGAAGGCCCTGCAGGAATACTGAGTGATGCTGCTTTTACAGCCGACCATAGCTGCGGAAGTGTGCCGGTGGAGGATTTTGTACGTGAACTGACCTCTCGATTACGTACCAAAAATGCTCGATGGCATACATATCGAGCCATCTGGGTGGCCATATCATTCGCTCGAATTGTCCAGAATGTTCTCCAAATCAGTCACGAACATTCGTGAACCGCTGATGTGGCACATTGTTATCCATAAAAATTCCATCGTTCTTTGGTATGATGAAGTCCATGAACGGCTGCAAATGGTCTTCGAGAAGCAGAACACAACCCTTTCCGACGGCCGGGGTGGACGAGCGGTTCTAGGTGCTACAGTCTGGAACCGCGTGACCTCTACGGTTGCAGGTTCGAATCCTGCCTCGGGCATGGATGTGTGTGATGTCCTTAGGTTAGTTAGGTTTAAGTAGTACTAAGTTCTAGGGGACTGATGACCTCAGCAGTTAAGTCCCATAGTGCTCAGAGCCATTTGAACGACAACCATTTCCAGTCAATTGTCGGTTCAGTTGGACCAGAGGACTCAGTCTATTCCGTGTACACACTGCCCAAACCATTATGGAGCCACCACCAGTTTGCACAGTGCCTTGTTGACGACTTGGGTCTATGGTTACGTGGGACTGCGCCACACTCGAACCCGACCGTCAGCTCTTACCAACTGAAACCGGAACTCATCTGACCTGAGCATGGTTTCAAAGTCGTCTAGGGTACAACCAATATGGTCACTAGCGCAAGAGAGCCGCTGTAGGCGATGTATTGCTGTTAATAAAAGCACTCGCCTTGGTCCTCTTTTGTCATAGGCTGTTAACCTAAAATTTCACTGCACTGTCCAAACGGATGCGTTCGTCGTAGGTCCTAATTTGATTTATGTGGTTTTCTCATACAGGGCTGCTTGTCTGTCAGCACTGACAACTCTACGCAAACGCCGCTGTTGTCGGTCGTTAAGTGAAGGCCTTCGGGCGCTGCGTTGTCCTCGTTGAGAGATAATGCCTGGAAATTGATACTCTCTGCACACTCTTGACACTGTGATCTCGGAATACTGGATTCTCTAACGATTTCCGAAATGGATTGTCCCATGCGCCTAGCTGCAACTACCATTCCTCGTTCAAAGTCTGTTAAATCCTGTCGAGAGGTACTAATCTCTTCGGAAATATTTTTGCTTGAATCACCTGAGTACAAACGACAGCTCCACCAACGCACTGCCCCTTTGTACGTGTACACGATACTACCGCCATCTGTATATGTCCATATCGCTGTCCCATGATTTTTGTCACCTCATTGTATAGAGAGGGTCATTAAACGTGTTTTAAAGCTTTGTTGTTCTTTTCATGTGTTCTGATTTTACCTGCAGCCCTTTTGAAAGCCGAGGATTACTACGTGGCCTGTATAGCGCAGTGTTGTGTACATAGTTCCGCGTAGTCAGCGCGTACACAACTTTCCCAATAGAGCGCGCCCCGCTAAGCACAACAGCGCAGGCGCAGGCTCGACCGTCTCCGCACTACGAGATGGCGCTGTCTTAGAGACAGACCAAATTCTGCTTCCGCCGATCAGCGTATTAATATGTCACGCAGCCAATGAGACTGCTGCTAACGTAGAACCTTTTCTCCTCGCGTGTCACACTCGCGCAGTGATACCTGAACGTGCGAGGTATTATAACGAGTGTACAGACCTCCGATTAGTCAGTCTGCATTAGTCTGCATTTGTCTGTAGTCAAGTTTCAGTCTGCGCCTAATAAGATTATCATATTCCTGTACATAGCCATGAAGGTAGATGAATAGCCACTCTGCCAAGTATCAGAGATATGTGTGAATAAGATTAACGTACCAAGGCCAAAGGAACTACAGATTGTCAATTGTAAACAGCATCCAGAATCAAGTTACGTAATGTCTATGATTTTTATTATTTTAATAAACGTGTGTGAAAATTAATTACGTTCTGTTTAAAGTTGGTCACCGTCAATCTGCTACTCTAAGCGTGCAAGTGGCATTTCTATCGTCTGACCTAACGGCAGAAGATAAACACGCCACGATAAGACCACGAGACATATTGCTGACACTCGCCTACTTCGTTAGAGTGACAAGTCAAATAATCTGATGGTGTGTGTATCGAAGGTCTTACAGTACGCTCACCACACGCAGGCTTAAGTGTCACCGTCTGATCTGACAGCTTTAACATGCTACGTACTCCTAAATTATGTCAACCTGCACCCAGACTCTCGCCGTATGTCAAACCCGCGCGGTGTTTGTTATTTCAGAACTGATGCCGACAGCATCAGTGACGTAAAAAGACAAAAACCTGCACACTGCTACAAACGTCTTTTAGGACACCGTGGACGATGGACCGTAGGACCTGGATGTTGACCAGATTGGAGAGGACTGATAGACTCAACAAACAGCATCCCTGCACTGAATTAACTTTTTAGTATCGCACTTCCCGTAAAGCAACTTGAGGAGAAGTAGACGACCTATGGACACTTTGCTTGTGTGAGACAAGTGTCACATACTGTGTGTGTTGTGGTGGGGGGCGGAGGGTAGCGGGCTAATTAAGAATAATATAAATCACTCATTAACATGGTAGCTATGTAACAACAATCATCCCTTTATTACAGAATGTACTTAGATATCTTGTACATAATCTGTCTATTACGGCCGGCCGGAGAGGCCGAGCGGTTCTAAGCGCTACAGTCTGGAACCGCGCGACCGCAACGGTCGCAGGTTCGAATCCTGCCTCGGGCATTGATGTGTGTGATGTCCTTAGGTTTGTTAGGTTTAAGTAGTTCAAAGTTCTCGGGGACTGATGACCTCAGAAGTTAAGTCCCATAGTGCTCAGAGCCATTTGAACCATTTTCTTGTCTATTACGAAATTAATTGCCTAGCTTGTTTCTACAAAGACGAAGCCCCGATAAAGATCGAAACAGACGAAATGAATTAAAATTTGTGGTGCGGCCGGGACTCGAACCCGGGTCTTCTTGCTTGCTAGGCATAAATGCTAACCATTTATCGGAGATAATAAAAAGAGACTTAAATATCCCAGGGAAACATTTAATTATAAAGAAGAAGCTATTATTACGTCGTTTCGCAGATGATGTTAGCTCTGTATACGTTTATTAAGTATTCTATAAGCCACCTTACGATAGTGCATAAATAATTAAAAACATTTGCTAAAACGTAACAGATGGATTCTGAAGCTCTACTTTATCTCTACTTATATCGTGTTTAAATTAACACTTAATGTTTCCCTTTCACTATTCAGTGACTCTGTAAGTGATAATCTTACAAGCATGACTAAAATGTGAAGCACCCAGAAAACATGGTCAGATGTCAGTGTAGCTTCGTATTTGTACACACCATCAGCAGTGTTACCCGTGGTGCATGGTGTGTAGAGCGACCGGGTGTGACTTCAGCTCAAGGCTGGTAGTGATCGGTACGAAATGGTCACCCTACGTCAATGTATTACCTCTCATGCGACTGTATTGTGATGATATTTTTCAACAGAACAATGCTCGCCCATACATGGAAAGTTTCTCTATGATGTCGAAGTACTCCCACGGTCAGTAAGATATCCAAATTTTTCCCCGTTGAAACATACATGGGATCAGATCGGACATGAACTCCGCCCTAGAGGCATTATTCAAGATATCAAGAATGAGTTACAATGGCTGTCTGTCAGCTCAGGAGACGATTTACTGGCTTTATGACAGCCTTCACGACCAAATCATTGCATTCGTCCAGGCCACAACGGGTGCAACACAAGCATCACATACCCTGTCATCTATAGAAGTATTATTTCATTTCCGCTCCCATGCTGGGTGCTTCACTCTTGGGCAGTGCATAAGAAGCTATCTGTTGTTCTGTTAATCTCTTGCAGTGATGACATTGCAAGTTATGTATGAACTAGTAGAGATGGAAGTATGCGTTGTCCAACTTTGGTTTATACCTCTCTCGTTGCAGACTACGTGAAGCCTATCAAACTGCCGTCGAGGTCGCAGGTCAGCGAGACGTTCGCCGGCTACGACGCCACCGTCACTGGATGGGGGCTCACCAGCAACGGTGAGCGGTCAGCAGCAGGCTGCTTTTGCATCTACATCTACATCTCCACCTATATCTGTAGATCACAGCGTATGATAACCCAGTTGTACCACGTATTAGTGCTTCTTCCCTGTTCATTCTTGTATGGATCGCGAAAAGAATAATTTTTAAGTGCCTCTGTGCCTGCTGCAGTTAATCTACAAGTTCCCTACAGTATCAATAAGCAGATGATTACCGTGAATTTCTGATTCCTTACTAAGTACTGGTTCTCAAAACTCCGTAAGTAGGCTTTCGCGGAACAGTTGACATCTATCTTAGAGAGTTTTCCACTTTATGTTTCTCAGCATCAGCGTGATGGTCTCACATGGATGAAAAAAAGCTTTGACCATTCTTGCTGCCTTTCTCTGTGTACGTTGTGTTAGCCCTGCCTCGGGCATGGATGTGTGTCATGTCTTTAGGTTAGTTAGGTTTAATTAGTTCTAAGTTCTAGGCGATTGATGACCTCAGAAGTTAAGTCGCATAGTGCTCAGAGCCATTTGAACCATTTTTGGTTAGCCCTGTCTCGATGGCTGCCACACGCTTGGGCCATATTCCATAATGTTTTCACCAGTACTTTGTAAGCAAATTATATGAATACTAAATGCACTTTTCCAAAGTCGTGCCATTTAGCCGAAGTCTGCAACCTGCATTCTATACGAATGAGTCTTCTCTAATCACCCAGAACATTATGACCACCTACCTAACAGCCGGTATGTCCACCTTTGGCACGGATAACAGCGGTGGTGCGCCGTAGCATGGAAGCAATGAGGCCTTGCTAGGTCGCTGAAGGGAACTGGCACCACATCTGCAGACAGCAGTCACCTAACTCCCGTAAATTCCGGGGAGGGGGGCGATGAGCTCTGACGTGACGTTCAATCACATCCCAGATGTGTTCGATCTGGTTCAGATCTGACGAATTGGGGGTCAAACATGTCAACTGGAAGTCGCCACAGTGTTCCTCGAACCACTCCATCACACTTCTGGCATTGTCAAATGTCGCATTATCTTATTGTCGCCGCCGTCGGGAAACATGATCGTCATGAAGGGACGTACGTGGTCTGCAACCACTGTACTATACTCCTTGGCAGTCATGGTGTCTTGCACTAGCGTCACTGGACCTATGGATGCTCACTTTAATGCCCCCCGGAGCGTAATGGAGCCGCCACCAGCTTGTCTCCGTCACGCAGTACAGGTGTCAAGGAGCTGTTCCCCTGGAAGACGACAGGTGGGCGCCGTCACATCGACATGGTGAAGAAGATATCGGAATTCGTCAGCCCTTGCAACGCTCCACCAGTGCGTCAACGTCCAGTGCCAATGGTCACAAGTCCACTTCAGTCGGAGTGGCCGATGTCGTGGTGTTAACATTGGCACATGCATGGGTGCGGTGGCTCATCGTTAGGAGTGTTCGGTGCACTGTGTGTTCAGACACACTTGTACTCCGTCTAGCATTAAAGTCTGATGTTAGTTTCGCAACATTTCGCCTCCTGTCCTGTTTTGCCAGTCTGCCCAGCCTACGACGTCCGACATCTGTAATGAGGGGTGGCCACCCAGTCCCACACCTGGACGTTATTTCACCTTGGTTTCGACACATGTCGAAGACACGCACCGCAACAGCACTGAAATGTTCAAATGTGTGTGAACTCCTAAGGGACCATACTGCTGAGGTCATCGTTCCCTAGACTTACCACTATTTAAACGAACTTACGCTAAGAACAACACACACACTCATGCCCGAGGGAGGACTCGAACCTCCAGCGGGAGTAGCAGCGCAATCCGTGACACAGCGACCCAAACCGTGCGGCCACTCCACACGGCACAAGAGCACTCCTGGAACACCCGACAAGTCGTGCAGTTTCCGAAATGCTCGTGCCGGGTCATCACAGTCTGCCCTCGGTCAAACCCAGATAGATCGTACGCCTTACCATTCTACACACGAGCACACTAATATTACACGCAGCGTGCGTGTGCATTACTAGCTGTTATTCGTCGCTAGGTGACGCTGCTATCGCCTGGACGGGTTTATTACGATAGTAGGACTTAATGCCTTGTCTGATCAGTGTATGTGATAATTCTGCTATGACCAACATCTCTAGTGACTTTCCAACAAATATTGAAATGCTGCACATAAGGCGTGGCAGCAAAGCGTTTTACTCTAGTAGAGTATCTAACCTGCAAATTCGTCCAGTTTCATGGCCCAATCCGATTTTTTTTTCAGATGGGCCCCAGCATGTCAATGAATAATACTGTATATTATTATACTTTTTCTGGCTCTCTGTTGCACAATGATTTTATTAATTGCTTATTTGCATAAGCAAAAATGTTTATTTTCGGCAGTTTGTCATTTTCAGGACTAATTATATATGTATATGTATACCGTATATGTATACACAGTACATGGAGGCATAGAATAATACGTTCTTTGTACGCAACTGTTATCGCCGACATTCTGCGAATGTGAAATGTAAAGACATTATGAGGGTATACGTCTCAGTGGAATGGATTTTGCTCTCAAACTAACATAACTACAAATAAAAACGTGCACAAAATTCATAAAATTCTATCAAGCGTTAACAGCACGGGAACTAAGACACAATCCCGACAGACACTCGAAAACTGTATTGTGACAATAAAAACCTAAATATCTACAAAAATAGATGTAAGAAGTCTACCTTCTGTTTTATAATTTTATACGAAGAAACTGTAGGATAACCTGTGAATGACAATCTGCTGAAACAATACTCATTTCTTACGTAAATAATAGCCAATAAAACCTTTGTGCAGCAGAAAACACAGCTTGAGTCATTTTTAATACTTTTGTTGCGCCTGTGTAATGCAATTTTCCGCTGCACTAATAACCAGACGCTTACATAAATTCATACTAAAAGAGTTCTTGGGTAACGCACATTTGCCGTCAGTTCCCCCAGAATCTGCAGACTCCATATTCGGTTGAGTCTTAAATATTCCTGTATTCACGTTCGTGCATCATCCACCACCATAGTCCTGCAGACCATTAGGTAGTGACCTCCCTCACACATACCGGATAGTTATACACTCATGCTCATAAATTAAGGATAATTGAAGAATGTGGTGCCACACACTGGGGCTAATAAAATAGGCACATAGGGAACACACACGGCACAGATCTGTAAGTCCACGGTATTGGTGATAAGTTGAGAAAATCGTCCTGAAATACATGTGCTACAAGACGTCACTGTTTCCTGCGCATGTACCCCGACATCAGTATGAGATATAGCCATCAAGCACACGTACACAGGCCGCACAACGGGTTGGCATACTCTGGATCAGGTGGTCGAGCAGCTGCTGGGGTGTAGCCTCCATTCTTGCACCAGTGACCGTCGGAGCTCCTGAATTGTCATAGGGTTTGAAGATGTGCAGCGATACGTCGACCGAGAACATCCCAGACGTGCTCGATGGGGTTTAGCTCTGGAGAACAGGCAGGCCTCTCCATTCGCCTGATATCTTCTGTTTGAAGGTACTCCTCCACGATGGCAGCTCGGTGGGGCCGTGCGTTATCAACATCAGGAGGATGGTGGGACCCACTGCACCCCTGAAAAGGCGAACATATTGGTGCAAAATGACGTCCCGATACACCTGATCTGTTACAGTTTCTCTGTCAAAGACATGCAGGGGTGTACGTGCACCAATCATAATCCCACCCAACACAATCAAACCACGACCTCCATACAGGTCCCTTTCAAGGACATTAAGGAGTTGGTATCTGGGTCCTGATTCAGGCCAGACGAAAACCCGGCGGGCTTTAGGGGCTCTCCTGTGACCAGGGGTCAGTGGAATGCACCTTGCAGGTCTCCAGGCGAATAAAACATGTCTGTTCATTCGTCTGTAGACTGTGTGTCTGGAGACAACTATCCCAGTGGCTGCAGTAAGGTCCCGAGCGAGGCTACCTGCCGTACTCCGTGGCCGTCTGCGGGTACTGATGGTGAGATGTCGGTCTTCTTGTGGTTTTGTACACTGTGGACGTCCCATACTGTAGTGCCTGGACACGTTTCCTGTCTGCTGGAATCGTTACCATAATCTTGAGATCACACTTTGTGGCACACAGAGGGCCCGTGCTAAGACCTACTGTGTTTGACCAGTCTCCAGTCGCCCTAGTATTCTACCCCTCATAACGTCATCATGTACTCCTCATAATGTCATCAATATGTGTTCTTTGAGTCATTTTCAACACACAGTGACCATTAGCACGTCTGAAAACGTCTGCACACTTACTCGCTGCACCACCTGACATGCACCAACACACCTCTGCTTATGTGGACTGCTGCCAGCGCCACCCTGCGACGACCGTAGGTCAAATGCACTGCACAACTGTGCATGCGCTTCACAACTGTTGCTTGTAACAAAGATCTTGACAGAAGGATATGGCATAGGCCTACTTTGTAAAGAGATGTAATTTGTTGTTCTTTACATGCTGGGTGCTGGAAAAGTCTCGCTGTCAAAGTGTAAATTAATATAGTTTGTGTGGAAGTGTGCGTCCATATAACCACTGGACATCAAAATGGAGGCAGACAGATGGACACTAACCGCAAAAAGCCGCCTATAGTGTCGCAGTAAGTGAAAACTAAATTTACATCCATATCGACAGATAAGCTATAGTCATGGCGATACATTAAAGTGTGACCCGTCTTTCCGCCATAGATCCAGCACCCAGCATTATGCTACTACCAGTAATGATGTAACTTCCTGAAACCATCTGAAGATGAACCTGAAAAGGTTCGAAAACCGGTTCATGGAATAAAACATAATTATTCAAAAAAGTGACTGGTTGCAGTTCTGTATAACTTATTTACATTCAATATACAGTCACGGTTCTAAAATATCCGTAATGGATAAGCATAATTAATAAATTGTTTAACATAGCGGCGATCGTTAGAAGATTCAAGTTTAAACGAAGCATCTTCTTCGTCTTGAGGCACACACGAGCACAGAACATCCAGTCGTCCAACCGCCGAGGCTGCTCCAGGTTAAGAAACTTCTTGGGCAAAAAGGAAGCAGCCAGATGTATACGCCACAATAGGCGGCAGCTAGACGCTTGAGCACACAAGAAATTGGCATCGGAACTACTGTTTTCAATCGTAGACACATTACCGTAAGGTACCGGTCACCTAACTAAACTCCTGATCACCCCGCTCCAGCCCCCTTCCGGAATGTCTTCTTGGAAGTTCCAACAGCCACCTCCTCGCCCGCGACCGCCCGTTGTTCACAGGTACGCTCCGCCATGCTACACTAAATTTAATTTTTCGTGACTTCGAGCGCAGTCTAAGGACGATGATCGGACTCGATCGTCGTTTTGGTCGTTTGGCAAATGCGAGTATTTCGCAATATTACGAGAAAGAAAAGTTTCTTGATTCATTTACTGCAGTGCGTTTGAAAGAAAACGCTAACTAAACACATTCAACATGAAACATAAGTGATTACAGGATCTCTAAATTTCCGCTTACGAAAGAATGTTTAGGTAACAATTCCATCCCTAGTCCTAAAAATGTAGATAACTAAAGTCGCTGTCAAAATGAAAACATAAGAGAAGCGTTGTGCTCCAAATAATAGGCGAACCTCCAATGAGTTGCTGAAACGTTAAAAGCCGGCCGTTGTGACCGAGTGGTTCTAAGCGCTTCAGTCCGGAACAGCGTTGCTGCTACGGTCGCAGGTTCGAATCCTGCCTCGGACATGGATGTGTGTGATGTCCTTAGGTTAGTTAGGTTTAAGTAGTTCTAGTCTAGGGGACCGATGATCCCAGATGTTAAGTCCCATAGTGCTTAGAGCCAAATGGTTACAAATCGAGGTGCTTTACCAATTTTTCTGGGCCATATTAAATTACTAGCAATGCTGTAACCTGGCCACTATCACAGGTGCTTGCTTTCAGATCGGCCATCAACAAAGTACAAACGATGAACAGTACGTAAGCTACTTAATAGCGGCATCCCTTAATATTTAGTGGTACAAATCAACTTCCGAACAAACTGACGGCGTTAGAATGCAATACATAACGAATATTGATATCAGTAGTCTCCAAGATTTCACTATCCACGTCTTTTTTTTTCTTTTGCATACCAGAAGAGGCTAAGAAACACTGGTTTTGCAACGACAGAGCGGGTTTAAGTGGAAGCGTAGACGAGAAAATCCTGACAGTGGTGTTCTTTATGAAACACTGTTTGCCCCTAACCGTTCTCAAAGATCTGCTGACCATCTCCTACAACCCTTTGGTACACTCACTTTTTCTTTCACTAGCTGCTCATTTTTTATGACGCACCGTCGAACTTCTTATGGTGCGTCGTATGTTATCACTTCGCCGCTGTGACTGGGTCCGGGGTCCGGAGTGACTGAAAGTAACACCACACCGGCTCCCGTCCCCACTCACACCGTTGCCCGTGTCCCGCCACGTGGAGGCGGGCTCTATTTGTTTACATCCATTTGATATATTTTTTGTGCAGCATTAGAAAAAACTTATAACTAATACAAAATCGAGCGAGATATTAATAAACAAAACGAAATTAAATATTTAGAAAGAAGGAAGGAAGAGAACTGAATAGGGAAGAGATATGTATAATATTGCCCGTCACCTGGTTGTGGGTGGCGGCCCGGGTCTTGGAATGACCCTCAAGACGCTGGCCATTGCTCATCATGCCTTTAACATCTACCATCCTAAAAACTAACTTAACTAGAAGAGATTAGGGTATGTTAAAGCTAGAAACTAACACTAAAACCTCCATGTCCAGCCTGATAAACGTTTTACGAATTACAATAGACAGGTAACTGATTTTGTGCTTTGCTCAAAGTTGCTAATGAAAGGGTACTTATGGTAAAAGTAATGAAGGTAATGACGCTAACGGTTTGTGTTGAGCCTACAATGCTCCTAGTAGAGTACATCAGGCGCAAGCACCTCCCGGCCCCGCCGACAACACGACCTGAACGTTGGTTTTCCCCGATCTACCATAGGTATCCGTCGGGTTGGGCTCAAAAGAGAGGAACCACAATTAAGATCCTTCCATCCAGGCCGTGCGCCGCCTCTTACCAGGAAAATGTAGATAACTAAAGTCGCTGTCAAAATGAAAACATAAGAGAAGCGTTGTGCTCCAAATAATAGGCGAACCTCCAATGAGTTGCTGAAACGTTAAAAGCCGGCCGTTGTGACCGAGTGGTTCTAAGCGCTTCAGTCCGGAACAGCGTTGCTGCTACGGTCGCAGGTTCGAATCCTGCCTCGGACATGGATGTGTGTGATGTCCTTAGGTTAGTTAGGTTTAAATTGTTCTAAGTCTAGGGGACTGTTGACCTCAGATGTTAAGGCCGATAGTGCTTAGAGCCATTTGAACCATCTGAAACGTTAAAGATACTTGAACAGACCCTTACAGAGCTGTTCCAAGACGTATAGCGTTAATTAAGATACTGCAATAAAGAATATCAAATCCAAATTTGAGTCCACGATAATCATTTGGTCCTCTTATTTCAACGTACCGTCTAGATGGCACATTGTATTACATACTTCACACATAATAACATTCTTTCAGAGGAAACACACTACTGACGTAGTCACATCATTACTACGATGCACAAGTGCTGACATTTTGATACAACTTTCCCCTTTACGCGACGCTGAATGATATGGTTCACATCTAAGCGGCAATGAAGAATTCTTTCAAATGTTTGCAATCACATGGTACACCTTACGTTGTTAATTAATTTCTCATTTCATCTTCCCTATTTTATTTTAAGGAATTTAATGATGGTGTGACTCACACCGTCGTCTAGAAGAGATACTCAAATGAAATCAATCAACCAAGTATTACCTTTCCTCTCACATTGTAATGATGTAAGCGATTCTGCATGCAGGAAACAGCTTAGATGTAAATAAAATTTATGTACACGAATTTAATACTTGTTTTTATTTGTCTACAATTAGTGTTATTTTACTTAATTTAGCTGTAAGAACGTAAAGATAGTTTTGAGCATAATCTGTAAATAAGACTGTTTTACAAGACGTAACCATGTAATGAATACTCTAGAGAACTAGTTTGCACTATCGCTTAGAGAAAAAAAAGAAAAGCACAATTTAAGAAGTTATATATTCGTAGGCTCTAGAGGTTAAAGTCAGTTTGCCGACGTAATCACACAACGCAACCTTGCTTTCAGATGACTGGCTGCTTCCCGGGTACCTTTCGTTCGCTGATGTGAAGATCTGGGACAATGCAGACTGTCAGGAACAGTACGGCGAACTTGTCGATGCTAACGCCGTCTGTGCAATGGGCACCAATGGTCAGCATATATGCACTGTAAGTATGCATTATGTGAAGATAACGCGGAAAGGAAGGAACATTTTATCAAGCCAGTAAGTTCATTGACGACACTACCAAAACAGATTCCACACCACTCGCCTCATGTTCTCATTAACTTCTTCACAAAGTCGCTTTGATCCATCAAGATAGTCGTTGCCTATTTAAGTATCCTCTGATATAAATTAAACATGTGGTGTTCAAGTGATCCAACTAGTCCCGATATCGTCCTAAAGTTACTCAATGCCCTTTAAACGTTAAATTTTCGAAAAAGCTGAAAGTGCACTGTTGCCTATTTGAATTGTAAGGAAGATCAAATTATTTCCGGCACAGGGCATCATGGAGCAATTTCTTTGAACTCCTGACAGAATGCGTGCGTGCGTTTATGTGGGCATGTAAGACAACCTGTGGCATAAAATGTTACGATTAGGGAAAATACATAAATAGTAATAAGGAGTCCATAATGAGGAGGGAGAGATGGTTATGAGCACTATGGGACTTAACTACTTTAGTCATCAGTCCCCTAGAACTTAGAACTACTTAAACCTAACTAACCTAAGGACATCACACAACCCCCAGTCATCACGAGGCAGAGAAAATCCCTGACCCCGCCGGGAATCGAGAGGGAGAGATGTAGAATCTAAAATGGAGCTGAATTATTTGGATAGGTTGACTGTAGCAAATATTATCGACGGTAAATGCAAGGGAAGTTATTTTAACTGCCGAGAGGAAGAAGCGGACTTACTGAAGAACTAAATGAAACAAGTTTACTGTTACCAGTCACTGTTTATTTATGTCCACGACGCGTTTCAAAGATTTAAACGTCCATCATCAGGTGGATTTACATTTGTTAGTATGACATTTGTGTGTGTGTGTGTGTGTGTGTGTGTGTGTGTGTGTGTGTGTGCGTGTGTGTGCGTGTGTCGTGTTACGATTTTTTGGAGGAACTTATGTCACTGTCTCCAGTGGTCACAGGTTCCATTCACTGTCGTAACACATCTCATCTAGACTGTTATGACAGTATCGTGTTACGATTTTTTGGAGGAACTTATGTCACTGTCTCCAGTGGTCACAGGTTCCTTTCACTGTCGTAACACATCACATCTAGACTGTCATGACAGTATACATGTCATGTGTTACGACAGTGAAAGGAACCTATGACTACTGGAGACAGTGTATAACACCCCCCTGCTTCCCGGGATTTGCGAAATTACTAGTTGACAATGACCGTGAATTATGAATTTTGACCCGCGTCGGGATAAGGCATCCGAATCCGAAGTAAATAATGATTACTCCGCGGGAAACAGGAGACGTTATAACTTGATCTTTATTGAATGAGTAATTTTATTTAATAACGATCGCTAAATGAAATAATAGAAATAATTTGGAAATAAATTTTGCCAGTGGAAATTTTATCGAAAGAAAAGATTTAGTTGTAAAAGCCATTGAAAATCGGTCGCCAGCTCAACTTATGAGCGACAGTACTGTTAAGTACGTGAATAATTGTGTCACAAATAAGTTTACCTGTTTGTAGCGCAGCAGGTGGAACGGGGACTTTTCCGTAAGTGCTGTGTCAGGCTCAGTAGTCATATAAAACAATGTCATAACAATCTAACTACACTTATTGTGTTCATAATTTGTCAGCTAAGTTCAATGCTGACAACACAGATAATTGTCTATCGAGATTTTGAATAATGGACTGTCATTCTGTCTTTAAAATTAGGTGCTTTACACAGTTTAATCTACTGATAATGAAATATATTGCCAATAATTGATTAACTATGTTTTGATTGATAATAATTCATTAATTGGGGGATTCTCAGGTGGAATAAGCTTTATAGTTTCATGAAATATCCTTGAATTAACTTCAGCTGAATATGCATTGAAATAAATGTTAATAATCAAATTTATTACTTCAGTCTATTATTAAGTTACTACGGTTAGCGTAAGCTTATTAAGTGCAACAATTAACTACGATAACCAGTCTGAAATTTTCTCTTCACCGTCTATGCAAATAATTTGATAATTAACATATTTTCTCTTGATAATGGCGTGACACACTCGGTTCAATAAGATAAGGATTCGAAGGAACCTACTTGGTGTTATTGTCGGGTGGAATGTAACTGCAACACTTTGATTATAAAGTGCTTTTTCAACTTCAGAGAAAATCACAGTCACTGGCAAGCCTTCTACAATTTTATCCTTCAAAAATTACGTAGATCTTACTTGCCCCGTTGTCGGTGGATCGACGGAAGTCCACGGCAGCGACACAATGTGGCATCGGGCTTTTACTGTTGCGACTTGGGACCACACTGCGCGTCACATTTATGTCCTCGTTTCTTCAGCACTATGCCCATTAATCCATAATAACTTGCCCGACCACGCTTCCAGATATGCCGACCATTACTTTCAGGTCGTACTTAGATCCACACACTAGCCGTTAGATGTAACACAGCTAGGACTAGCAGCAGAGGCGTGACAAAACAATCTCTCTGACTTCAACGTTAACTAAATATGCCCTGACTTGCCAGTGTTAAATATTACATAATTTAAACATAGTATTTACAATTCATATTTACACTAGAGAATACATAGTATACAAACAGTTTCATGTGTTCAGTAAGCGAAAAACTTCATAGCAAGCACTGCGTTGTAGCGTCACAAGTGACATAAGTGCCTCCAAAAAATCGTAACACGACACACACAGAAATGTCATACTAAAAAATGTAAATGCATCTGATGAGGAAGGTTTAAATTTTTGAAACGCATTGTGGAGAAAAATACACAGTGACTGGTAACAGTAAACTTGTTGTTTCATTTAATGTCAATAACACTCACGGTAAGCCTAACCTAAAATGTTCGCATTCAAAGTTGCTGAAGAATGTTTTGGCTTCTGACTGAATAAATGATGAGAGATATATTGAGGTTATAGTGGATAATTTGCTTCGATAAGAATCATAGTTCATGCTTTGGCATTATGTGTTTCCAGGTAAGGTGACTGCTCAGAGCTAATACTATGGATTTGGCAGTGTTCGGTCGTGAGAGACGAGTATCATACAATTCAATTAGTGTAGCATTGATCTTTATTGCAGTGTATATGTGACAGCTTCAGTTTTATTTGTGTTGACTTCGATCTTTCATTGCGAACACCACTGTGTGTTCCTCCCAAGATTCCGGATTACATTCAGTTTAATACAATTTAAATTCGCATGAGAATTATCAATAACTGCCGGCCGAAGTGGCCGACAGTTTCTAGGCGCTACAGTCTGGAACCGCGCGTCCGCTACTGTCGCAGGTTCGAATCCTGCCTCGGGCATGAGTGTTTGTGATGTCGTTAGGTTAGTTAGGTTTAAGTAGTTCTAAGTTCTAGGGGACTGATGACCTCAGAAGTTAAGTCACATAGCGCTCAGAGCCATTAGCCATTGTCAATAACGGGTATCGCCAGTAGTTGTTAACTATGTGGTTGTTAATTCTGGTTTAGATGTCATTAGAACTAGTGGTACATAGGAAGGAGCCAGAGAAGACCTACTGAATTCTAGCTTCTTATGATTTAACTTTAAAATTTGTTGACAGAGATGCAGAATTGTCTGGTAGACGCTAATGAGAGAATGTGGATTATAGTGAGTACACAATCAGTGTTACAGAGTCTGTATTTTCAGAACTGAACAGTTCACTGTTTTTGGGTACAGGGCGATAGCGGAGGCCCATTGGTGGTGACGGACTCGGACGGCGAGCCACTGGTGGTGGGAATCACTTCGTGGGGTCTGCTCGACTGCGAGTCCACCTGGCCGGACGTCTTCATGCGCGTCAGCGCCTACCTCGACTGGATTAGCGAGAACGCCGGCGTCACCATCTCCTGAGGCGGGGCTCCAACATTGGCCCTACATGCTGCCAACAATTGAGCGTGGCGCACGAAATGTTGTTGATGAAAATAAATAAATTCATTTTTTGTACCTGTTTGTGGTTGTATGAACTTTGTTCCACATTAGCTAGTAGAGACTCTGTCTGCCAACAGCGCAGCTTGGTATATTTACAGACTTCAATGATACCACTAGTAAACACTTACTAAAGAAATTTGCACAATAATACGTTGGTCGTTACAGCTCTAACGCCATGAAGGATAGAAAATAATGAAATTCTACTTATTGTGATCACATCGTATAATAAGAAGAAAAGTGATTTACATCTATAGGTGGTTAGTGGGGTCATCAGTATTCTGACAGATTTGATGCCGACTGCCACGAACTCCTTTCCTGTTCGACAACTTCATCTCATAGTAGCACTAGTACTCAACTTTCTCATTTTTGGCTGTTTACCAACGTCTCTCTTCCCCTACAATTTTTACGCTCCACAGTTCCCTCAGGTTCCATGAAATTTGTTCCTTGAAATCTTAACTCATGTCCTATTATCTCTTCGCTCCTCTTTCTCGCTGTTTTCCACGTTGTCCTCTCCTCGCCGCTTCTGTGGGGAAATCCTCACTTATCGTCTCATCTCAGATTTCCAACATATTTCTATAACACCATAAATTAAACGTTTTCATTCTCTTATTTTCTGGTTTTAACTCCAACCAAGATTCGTTTCCATACATTGCAGTGATCCATAGATATTTCTTTTCGCTAGCGTTTATCCCAGCAGTCTTCAAACTGCGTCCAGCAATCAAATGTTCCTCCGACCCTCGATTCTCAGACGTGTTTTAAAATAATACTATCTGAGTACCCGGAGTTGCCTGGGTATGTATTTATTCCAGTCTTTTGTTGGCCCGATTCCCTGCTGATCTCATCCTTCACCCTTTCTCGTTCCATCTATTCCTTCTTCCTATTTCCGTCCATTTCCTTTTTCCTCCCCTCTCTCTGTTCATCTTCTCTTTCCTCTCTCTATCTCCCTCTCTCTCCCCTCTTTCCATCAATCTCTTCCCTTTCTCTGTACATTTCCTCCTCACCCTCTCACTGTCCGTCTTCTCCTCCACTCTTTCGCTGTCAATCTCTTCCCCCCCCCCCCCCCCCCCGCTTGTCACTCCTCCTCGGCGTGATTTAAAGCAAACTCTACAAACCAATGAAATACCAAGCAGCTGCAGCAGACCGTTCTCAATAGTACTTTTGCATTATTCCTAATGTTACAGAACAGAGACAATATTAACTAAAATATCTTAATTAATTAGAAACTGTGTAACGCCGGAAATGCATATCCTCCTATTTCCATCTATTGTACTATTTTTTTCCTTGCTTTGTTACCTCAAGATATGACATTTCTGTCTCTTTGTATATTGTAATTGTTTTACTATTTGTATATTTATGCATTTATGTCGATGTATAATTGGTTTGTTTCGTAAATATTATTTGTATTTTTACGCTGGGTCTTGCCTAGGGAAAACTGCTATCGAACGATTACGTCGATAGGTCGTGTGAAGAATCAAAGTGTGTAGGATCTTTGGTAGTGTTAACTCTGCCGCGTGGAGCGCGGGCTGGGAGAAGGAGTGTGGCGGGAGTAGCGAGTGGAGGAGGTGCGTTGTGTGACGCTCCCGCGAGTTGCCGCGCTTTCGGGGTTTGGCAGCATGTAATTGCGCTCAACTTGCGATGATAGTTTCTGACATGGTGTAGCGGACGGGAAACATTAACTAGCGCACATCAAGAGCCCGTTTCGTCTGGTGACCGTGTCGAGAAGAAGGCGCGCCAACATCCAGCTTCTGCAACAGCGATGGCCGACAATGAGTGACTGTCGCCACCTCCTCGATCGACGGCTTCAAACCTTCAATCAACCAACAAGACTGGAAGCAAGTAAAGTTTTAGAACTGTATGGCAGACCTCAGCTTTTCAAACTGTTCCATTTTCGTCAATATAATTACAGCAACTTAGCATGAACTTTTGTTGCTCACTGTCCCAATTGCATTACCAAGCAGAGTCCCTTCCTTTTCCGGAATGAACCCGAGTGTCATTGAAATTCAAACGCCAGCATTAAAGTAATATTCTATTTCACTGCTTTAATTTCAAAGTTCAGTTAAAGTCTCAGAGCTGGCTACAATATTCAGATTACACAAGCACGAATTAAGAGTGCGATCTTTGTTACCGTATTTTAGCTTACCTGTGACTGCAGCTCAGCTTGGTACGTACTACAATTTTACTATTGTTAATTGTTCAGAATCATTTAATTCAGGCTCAAAGTTAAATCTCTTCTTTCTAAATTGCGTAGATTCAAGTAGCTTTTGAAATGATTGTTGAGGTAGTCCAAGACTAACTGTATCTTACCGAATTTCGATGTGCTTCAGAAAGAAAGCTCACTATTAACTTCAGTCACTAAATTAACTTTCGATTTTCCGGTTTTATTAATTCTTTTGCCAAATTAAGTCAGGGTGTAGCGAAATTTATTACTTCTGACAAACTTTCAGTTTTCACACTACGCGTGTCAACCGTCAGTTGCCACGCTTCTAGGGCTAATTATATGTGTAATAACCTTTCTTTTTCAGTTACTATAGTAATTGTCCTTAGGACTGGCGACCGTGATTTCCCCCAAATCTCAAATACCTAATTACCGCTAGTTAATTGTTAACGTAACGGCTGCACATTTACTTTCTTTATTCACTTTACCCCTTTTCAAAATGAATTTCCACCAGTTTCATTAGCACATTTCCTTTCATTTAGATGTAACCCTTTCCTCCCTCTTTACCGACAGGTTAACTTCGGTGACGATTGCTTTTCCAAAACTCCCATTAGGTACACGCGGTTTCATTTTTCACTGTCATTAAGGTCGGTAAGTGGGGGGGAGGTTACACGTGGCGACCTGGTGACAGGACAATCTTCAGATTTGAGGTTGTTCTGGACACGAATTTTGCATTGTGCAAATCTCGTAACAAAGTATTGGTTACGTACAGGCCGTTACGTCAGCGAGAATAAGTAGTGGGAGTAATCCTAATTATATTTGAGATTTGGCATTTATATTGAAAATTATTAAAATGAGTGAAGGCAACAATTGCCAAAATTTGGTAGACTTGGATACGGAACAATCGGTCGAACAGTGGGAAACGCGCACCGCGGTACCCATTGTTCAGGGGCAGGCGGCTAGCATGAAAGACGCGACCGCCGAAACGCAACAAAGAGCAGAAATGGAATTCCACACTTTAGAAAATGTTTCGGAATCGGAAGTGAAAATCAAATGTGAATCCCTTGATGACGAATGCGGGGGGACAATTAAAGAGGAAGCCGCTACAGAAGTGGAACCGGTAGTTTCCGGGAATTTAACTGATTTATTGAATGTTTTGATTAACGAAATCAAGAGTCAATCGGCCAAGCTAGACAATCAGAACAAAGCTATTAACGTTGTTAACAACAATGTTGGAGTTGTTAATACAAAAGTTGATAAAATCAAAGAAGATATTGTTGTAATTAATACCGAAATCGGTAATCTTAAACAGGATATGATAGGCGTTCAGGCGGAAATTGCGAGCATAAGTACTCGTTTTGATTCCGAAATTAGCAGAATCGAGAAAAGTGTAGGAGAAGCAGTTGCTCCGATCATCGAGAATAAGGTGACGGAACAAATTCAATTAGTGAAAAAAGAGGATCAACAGAAGGTGGAAACTTTAAAGGCTTTAGTGTCCGAAGTAGACACTAAAGTGAGGGAGCAGGCTAATACCTGCGAAGAGAAAAAGAGGGAAGTGGAAACGCTTGCGACAACCATTTGCCAAGTAATTACGAGAGTGTCGGAATTAGAAAAGAAACTTGACGAAAAACAGAGCTATGTGCCAATCTGTGCACATAGTTCGGAATTGTTGACGAAAGAGGAGCGGTTCGACCCCTTGAAAAAAGGCGGTATACACGCGACGGATTTCATTAAAAATTGTGAAAGAGTTTTACCCAGATCATGGACTAATGAGAGAAAAATTAATGCGGTTATTGATGTGCTGGCTGGTGATGCCAAGCGTTGGGGCTTAAACCTCAACATTACGAACCTGACTTTTGACGAGTTTAAAAATTTGTTTCTGGCTGAATACTGGTCAGAGCAAAAACAGCAAAGTGTCTGGCGCGAATTTGTCGTATCGAGGCCTTTCGATGCGAATTCGCGCGGCTCGATGAGGGAGTTTTGTGAGGGCTGGATCCGCAAGTTGGAATATTTGCGTGATCGCCGCACGGAATCCGAAATAGTCTGGGAACTCTACAGGAAGCTTCCAGATGACACAAAACGCTACGTAGGAAGCAATCACAGGACAATCAATGATTTCCTGGACAGAGTTGAGGACGAGGGCAATTGGCGCAAAAATCGCGACAGTGGTAGAGGCCGTGGTAACAACAACGGGTACCACAGCAACCACAACAACGATAACCATGGAAATAATGGTTACCGCAACCATGGCAGCAATAACAATAATGGTTCGGACCGTAATAACAATCGGTACAATGCAAATAATAACAGGAATGACAGAAACCAGTATCATACTAACGTGATACGGGCTTCACAGAATAGTAATAACCCCAGATGGTGCGATCAGCCGCCTCAGCAGCATCCGGGGAGCGTATCTGCTGGGACGAGACAGGGAAACCATTAGCCGCGCCGGTGAGGGGCCGAGCGGGCGTGGAGAAATTTTGGCGGCCCAATAACAAGAGAAAACCCAGGTGTCGCCGTTATGAAAATTCCGTATGGAATAATCAACGGCGGGAGAGTGTGCCAGTGTTAAGAGAAAAGAGTGCGCCCACAAGTAGTAGATCAGCTGTATACACGGCAGTAGAAAATACATTCGCTGTCAGTGAGAACAATTTAAGTAGTGTTCCGGAAATCGATCATAAAGTGGCAGCTGTAATACCCACAGCGGAACTGGAGATTGAGTTTAATAATGATTCACAAGTGTTGAGAGAAGATCAGATGTCGGATAAAACGTCCGTCATCGAGCGAGGGGATGCAGAGAGGGATGAGGTCTGGTTAAGGCAGTTCGGTCGCTTATACGACGAACTAAGAGATTATAGGGGTCTGTATGGGAGAAGCGTTTATGGGGAGCGCGTGCAGGATTTTCCGCGTCTCGTCCCGCAGGAAGATAGTGTTTGTGAAATGATAGAAAGTTCTGGCCCTAATCGGCAGACTTTACTAGAAATAGTTGATGTTAAGGGGGAGCACGAGCAAGATTCGTCGTGTTTCGTCCCGCAAGGGTTGGATGTTGAAGTAGTAACGGAAAGTTCTGGCCCTAACCGGCAGACCTTACCGAAAGTTTCAGTGGTAGAAGTAGCCGACCCATCCGACGCAAACCTCCAGTTTAAACATTGCGAGAGTATTAAGGAGAAAGATTGCGAAAATTTTAGTGATAGCCGGACACGATTGGTAGAAAAGCACATAGATTACAACGTGTATGAGGTTAGAGCTGACGTTATACGGTCAGACGGTAGCAGTGTGGGTTGCGCAGATCCAGAGGAAGTAATTGCAGATACTACTGGGCACATTTCTCCAGGTAGATTGGCGGATGAGATTAATCTGACCAAAGTGGAATCAACGAAGGTGACGATTAATGAATTGATAGCAAAGCAACACTCACTAGTTGACGAGTTACAGGAAAAGGTTTCGGTATTGGAGGCGAAGCTACAGGCTAAGCCTCAGGACAAACGTGTTGAAATTAAAACTGTATGTGAACAGAGGCTGAAAAAGCCGCCAGATAAGCCGGATTTAGGGTCAAAGCCGGATGGTTTTTTCTGGAATGACCTGGATATAGACGAGGATTTACTGTGGGAAAATAAAGAGACAGCCGAGGACAAGTGTAGACAGATAGTAGTGTCTGTTAATATGCATGACCTACAACTAAACGTGTTGATTGACACCGGTGCAGAATTGAGTGCTCTATCTGGGAAAATATTTGAGTTACTGAAAGACAGACCTGGCGTCGTAGTTATGCCAGTAGCAGGAGTGAAAATTATCGGCGCTACTGGGAAGGCCAGTAAACCGGTCACAAAACAGATTTTTGTCAACTTCGAAATATGTGGGGCACGATTTGAACAAGAGTTTGTCGTCGTGCCAGACTTGACTACGGAAGTAATTATCGGGTTAGATTGGCTATTAAAGTACCGTGCAGTGATTAATTGCGAAAGTAAAACTTTGACATGTACGTCACAAAATAAAACAATAGTAGTTAGTTTTGACGAGGCAGGAGACGGTGTGCATAGGCAATACCAGCCTATACACATTGTTAACTGGCCGGATGCTATTGACGTAGGTATGAATTTGAACTACTGTAATGTGAGGAATCTCGAAATTGACAATAGTGTAGAAAGTGAATTGGAAAGTATTGTAGACGGTGTGTCAAACGTAACACACGAACAAAGACGAGGCCTGTATGAAGTAATAATGAGGAATAAGAGTGTGTTTTCAGACAAACCGGGACTTGTGGAAGGATATAAATGCAAGTTGCATGTAATTCCGCACGAACCATTCTTCGTGAGACCGTATGCTATACCGCTGTCCAAAAAGGAAGCAGTGCAACGAGAGATAGATAAGATGATCGAATGGGGAGTGATTGAAAGAAGTACGAGTCCATACAATAACGGTTTGGTCATTGTAGCAAAACGGGATGGTAGTGTGCGTATTGTGATTGACGCACGCACGTTGATTAGGGTCGTTCAACGCGAAACAGACAGACCAGAGAGTATGGAGGAGATTTTGCAACGTTTTCATGACGTTAAGTTCATGACTAGCCTCGATCTGACGGCTAGTTACTGGCAAATAGAACTCGAAGAAGAATCTAGGCCATACACCGCCTTCTTGTTTGCGGGCAGGTGTTATCAGTATAGAGTACTGCCGTTTGGACTTAATATATCTGTGTCCGTATTCATCAGGGCCCTAGATAAAGTGCTAGGACCGGCTTTGAGTTCAAGATTAACTGTATATGTTGACGACCTATTGTTGGCCAATGCCACTTGGCATGACCATTGTGACCTGTTAGATGAAGTTTTTAGAGCATTGCGCCGTTGCGGAATGACTCTAAAGCTAAAGAAATGCGAATTTGTGAAGCAGGAACTGAAATTTTTAGGGCATGTAATTACCACTGCTGGTATTACGAAAGACCCAGAGAAACTAGAGGCAATAAGGAATTGTCCTCCACCCAAGTCTAGGAAACAGTTAAAAAGTTTTCTAGGTTTAACAGGATTTTACCGCAAATTTGTAAAAGGACAAGTGTTTAATGATGAAAATTTGAATAACCTCTTACGCAAAAACGTTCCGTTTGTGTGGACTGACGGGTGTCAGGCCGCTTTCGAGAGATTAAAAGACGAGTTGTTAAGATCTAACATACTATTTCATCCTGATTTATCGCTACCCTTCCATCTGGGAACGGATTCGTCCAATTACGGGGTGGGGGTAGAACTGTTCCAAGAAGTTGGTGAAGGAGAGGATAAGGAACACCGGACGATAGCGTTCGCGAGTCGAACTTTATCAAAAAGTGAGCGAAACTACACGATTTCTGAGAAAGAGTGTCTCGCTATCGTGTGGGGATTCAAGAAGTTCAAGGGTTACCTATGGGACCGTAAGGTGATTATTCATACGGACCATAAGGCGCTCACTTATCTGAAGGATTGTAAACTACTTCACGAAAGACTGACTAGGTGGTCGCTGTATTTACAGCAATTTAACTATGACATCTGTTCCGTAAAAGGGACCGACAATTGCGTAGCGGATGCGCTGTCGCGGTTGCCCGAGTCTAATCAAGATGTATTGAAAGATGAGTCAGATGGAGTGGTCAAATTATACCATTTTAAAGAAGTTGAGGGACGTAAATTAGTAGTGAACATCTGTAAGAATCTACGTCGTCATCAGAACGAGGACGGTTGTTTAAATATGGTGAAAACCCGATATGACGAAAGGAGTCCAGAAGGAGAGAAATTAAGAAAGTATTACAAGATATACGATCATATCTTGTACATATGTAAGGGTGAAGATAGTAATATTTGGCGGATATGCTGGCCCACCAAATACGTCACGGAAATAATAGACTACTACCATTTGGCGTATGGTCACTGTGGACCAAAGAAATGTACGGAAAAGCTGAGTGAAGTAGTGCATTTTAACAACATGTTAAAACGCGTTACTGACAGAGTGAAAACTTGCGATTTATGTCAGAAGGTGAAGGTTACCAACTGTACGAGTCGTGGTCCTATGCAAAGTATAAGGCCTAACGACACCTTTGAGTTACTGTGCGTGGACTTGTACGGACCTTTGCCCAAGTCATCAGGAAACTTTGCCTACATTTTAGTAGTGCTAGAAGCTTTTTCCAAGTTCATCAAGCTATACCCGATTAGGAAAGCTACAGCCAAAGCGGTCTATAGCAAGCTTGTGAACAATTATTTTGTTCATATTGGCAAGCCCAAGGCGATTCTATCAGATAATGGGGCACAATTTACTTCTAAGTTGTGGAATGAAGGCATGGAAAGTAATGGGGTCGAGGTGATCCATATTTCAGCTTACTGTCCGGCTGGGAATCCCGCTGAGAGGTATATGCGCGAGCTAGGCCGACTTTGCCGTACCTATTGCCATCACAATCATAGGGCATGGGGCAAATATGTAGCAGTATTTGAGAGAATTATGAACACCTTGAGACATGAATCGACGGGATTTTCTCCAGAGGAAATCCTGTTGGATGACAGAAGTAAAAGTTTAGTGGAAGAGATAATCAAATTCCCTCCACGGATTGACATTAGTATTGGTGTGAAAAAAGATCGTTTGCGAGAAGTAATGAAGCTAAAAGCCGATGCTCGCATACGTCGTCATGACGCTAAAACGCGTTTTGCTAAGTTTGCAATCGGAGACTTAGTACTTGTAAAAGCTCATGAGAAATCGAGCGAGATAGACAATGAAATCTCTAAATTTAAGTTTGTTTATAATGGACCATATAAAGTCATTGGTATACCTCACACAAATGCTTATTGCTTAAGAGTATCCAAGCTCTGGAAAACGATTAGGTATACGGAATATTGTAGACTTGAAATTGTACCAACCTAGGATCGATTAATACCACACAATGGGTAACTTGTACAGTATGTAAATATAGAGTGTAAGATTTAAGGATGTGCCATGTTACGATGCTTTTGCCTGACCTAGAGGTCATTAAAGAAGTTGTAATTAATAAGTAATTAATTTTGACTAAATGATTTAAGAGTAACTGATTAGTAATCATCTGAAAAATCCAAGCTGCTAGTTTAAGTTTTCAGCTGAGTCACAGTAGATTAAGCAATGTAAATATGATTTTGTAACTTGCTGTAATATTTCATGAATGTGTGTTTTTATTAGTCATTGCCGATGTACTTAGACGCTGTTTTAAGTTTCAGGCTAGTACATGCGTGTCATGATGGACAGTGTTGAGTTATCCGCTGTGATAGTGTTTATGGACTCCTTGAGATTACTCGGGAGTGAGTTTTTCCGAAAGAATTCAGTGAAACGGACGTTCTGGAAATGCCGTTACACAGGCGAGTTAGATCAAGCGTACCGCACAGGCGGGCGCAACAATACTTGCGAGGCGAAGCCGCTATCGGCTCTTGTGTCGCTGTCGGCATTTGTACCGCCGTCGGCATTCTTTGTACTCGCGAGTACGGAATGTGGAGTTGCTTTTCTTCCCGGACAGCTGATGTGAAAGGATTCTGCTGTCAATATTTATGTTTTATTTTATCTGCTGTATTTATTTTATCTGCTGTATTTTGTTATGTTTTGAGCATATGCATTTCCGCTGTTTCTTTTCTTGTTTAGCGTTAATTAGACATGACGAGAATATTAATTATGAAAAGGTTACATGAAATTGTGTATTCTATGTAATTAATTATTAGTTTGATATACCTGTTTTTTATGACCATGTACTCTGATCAATTTTGCAAATAGTATTCCATTTCTTATAGTGTTACGAATTTTAATGATTTTGGAATAGCTAAACCATTTTCTATGTTTTCTATGAATTTTGATATGTTGTCAACCTGTTTTATTTTGTGCAGGATGACAGAGTGGAATAAGATTAGGAGTGTCTCCACTCAATTATTATCGTCTCAAAATTGGTTTACGATTAATTAGACGAATGCTAAATTTTGTTATGTTTTGAGCATATGCATTTCCGCTGTTTCTTTTTTTGGGACATTTTCTGAGTCTGTTTACGTTGCACGAACATCCTCAGACAATGTGGGGCACGTGTAACGCCGGAAATGCATATCCTCCTATTTCCATCTATTGTACTATTTTTTTCCTTGCTTTGTTACCTCAAGATATGACATTTCTGTCTCTTTGTATATTGTAATTGTTTTACTATTTGTATATTTATGCATTTATGTCGATGTATAATTGGTTTGTTTCGTAAATATTATTTGTATTTTTACGCTGGGTCTTGCCTAGGGAAAACTGCTATCGAACGATTACGTCGATAGGTCGTGTGAAGAATCAAAGTGTGTAGGATCTTTGGTAGTGTTAACTCTGCCGCGTGGAGCGCGGGCTGGGAGAAGGAGTGTGGCGGGAGTAGCGAGTGGAGGAGGTGCGTTGTGTGACGCTCCCGCGAGTTGCCGCGCTTTCGGGGTTTGGCAGCATGTAATTGCGCTCAACTTGCGATGATAGTTTCTGACATGGTGTAGCGGACGGGAAACATTAACTAGCGCACATCAAGAGCCCGTTTCGTCTGGTGACCGTGTCGAGAAGAAGGCGCGCCAACATCCAGCTTCTGCAACAGCGACGGCCGACAATGAGTGACTGTCGCCACCTCCTCGATCGACGGCTTCAAACCTTCAATCAACCAACAAGACTGGAAGCAAGTAAAGTTTTAGAACTGTATGGCAGACCTCAGCTTTTCAAACTGTTCCATTTTCGTCAATATAATTACAGCAACTTAGCATGAACTTTTGTTGCTCACTGTCCCAATTGCATTACCAAGCAGAGTCCCTTCCTTTTCCGGAATGAACCCGAGTGTCATTGAAATTCAAACGCCAGCATTAAAGTAATATTCTATTTCACTGCTTTAATTTCAAAGTTCAGTTAAAGTCTCAGAGCTGGCTACAATATTCAGATTACACAAGCACGAATTAAGAGTGCGATCTTTGTTACCGTATTTTAGCTTACCTGTGACTGCAGCTCAGCTTGGTACGTACTACAATTTTACTATTGTTAATTGTTCAGAATCATTTAATTCAGGCTCAAAGTTAAATCTCTTCTTTCTAAATTGCGTAGATTCAAGTAGCTTTTGAAATGATTGTTGAGGTAGTCCAAGACTAACTGTATCTTACCGAATTTCGATGTGCTTCAGAAAGAAAGCTCACTATTAACTTCAGTCACTAAATTAACTTTCGATTTTCCGGTTTTATTAATTCTTTTGCCAAATTAAGTCAGGGTGTAGCGAAATTTATTACTTCTGACAAACTTTCAGTTTTCACACTACGCGTGTCAACCGTCAGTTGCCACGCTTCTAGGGCTAATTATATGTGTAATAACCTTTCTTTTTCAGTTACTATAGTAATTGTCCTTAGGACTGGCGACCGTGATTTCCCCCAAATCTCAAATACCTAATTACCGCTAGTTAATTGTTAACGTAACGGCTGCACATTTACTTTCTTTATTCACTTTACCCCTTTTCAAAATGAATTTCCACCAGTTTCATTAGCACATTTCCTTTCATTTAGATGTAACCCTTTCCTCCCTCTTTACCGACAGGTTAACTTCGGTGACGATTGCTTTTCCAAAACTCCCATTAGGTACACGCGGTTTCATTTTTCACTGTCATTAAGGTCGGTAAGTGAGGGGGAGGTTACAACTGCCGTAGAGGGATAGACTGGCACTTGATAGCTTTGTATATAAAAGTGTTTGGAAGTCAGTTTTATCTGTTGTACTTTGCGTGTTTTTGAGGTAAGTGACCTTACTTGGATGAACAACCTCGGCCACTTTTCCCGACGATTAGTGTGCCCTCCTTTCCTGATCGGACGCCATGTCTGTGTTATTGGTCCACTATCAAACCGAAATAAATAACTAGGAACTACATCTGCAAGCGAAAAACCGTTGGAATAGCACGAAATTGTACAAAATTATAGCTTTTCATACAAGTGAAGTAACAAGAATAATGTAAATGACATACCCTACACAAGAAAAAAAATACAATGAACACTTTTCCCGTCTTGTCACATTACTACACTTTCGACAGCGATCTTACTATTAACTGGGAACCGGTATAAATTAGCACGTTATACTACTTAATAACAGCAAGTGCAATGTGTGACGCGGTTACGAATATTTATTAAATGTTTGAATGCCTTTTTTAGTTTACTCATTGCATAGTACTACAGCATCCTTAATTTGAGTTCATATTACTTGTTAGGAACATGTACCACATTTGAAGATGACCGTCCTTGTAATGCGTATTCACGTTACTTCCATTTGAAATTCATACCAGAGCAGCATGTCGGTGTTAACTGAGCGCGTTCGTGAGTTTTCAACATTGGAAGACCGAAAAAAAAATCCCCTTCCATCTTTATTAACACCTCATTCGACATAGCACTCAGTCCATGACGTAAGCAGTAAATTTAGCTCTCGGCTGAATTCACCAAGATCAATTCAAATTAAGCACATCTTAAAATATTACTGTCTCTGTATGTGATTTTGTTTGTTACTGGGCAAGAAAAATACGTTCTTAAGAAGCTCTTAAAGTTCGTTGACGTATTTGGATCCTGCTGTTAGTTGCTAGAAGCATCCAAGCACATTATCAAAATAGGTGTGTATATACGTCACATTTCTTCCTACACCATTGGACTGAGTTCAGCCAAACTTGATACACATGTCACTTACTGTCTTGCTGTCTTGAAATCATGTTTTGCGCGTAAGAACCTCCTATCTCTATAAAAGGGATTCCCAACCCTTGGGGGTGGAAAACCAATTAATCCCATACCGCGCGAACAGTCATACTTTAAGTCATCCAGAATTTAAGAATGAGAGTACTTAGTAACCTCGAAGGAACTTTAGACACCATTTCAAACCTATACATGATTTTTTCTTGCTAAGAATCTCCGCAAAATGATGAAAGGAAAAATTTTTTAATCGCTTACTATATTTTCGCTGCTCAGGCAGTGAAACAACCGCACGGAGAATGACGGTTTAATTTATTACTTCTTCACTACTAATTGCATTCGAGACACATTTTTCAGACAGTATTGACATAAATCACTGAATTTAGCAGCAAAATTATATCACTGTACACCATTCTGAGGACTACTGCGTCATAAACAAAGGCATGCATGACCGGCCGGGGTGGCCGAGCGGTTCTAGGCGCTACAGTTTGGAACCGCGCTACCACTACGGTTGCAGGTTCGAATGCTGCCTCGGGCATGGATATGTGTGATGTCCTTAAGTTAGTTAGGTTTAAGTTGTTCTAAGTTCTAGGGGACTGATGACTTCAGAAATTAAGTCCCATAGTGCTCAGAGCCATTTCAACCATTTTGAACGGCATACATGAAAAACTACCACATCCTGCATGACGTTTAAAATTATTACTTCTTTACTACTAACGCTATTCACAACATATTTCGCAGACGGTAGCCTCACATACCACTGGATCATTGGATGTACCTGCAAAATTATACAGCCGATATTTAAGGAGAAATGACGTCATATATATTAAGCTGCGTGAAAATAAAACTGCAGGACGAAATTCGCTAGAGATGCAGGTGAAATATGTGTATTAACAGTCGTGAAATATGGTAAATAATTGTTAAATAGATATTTAACACGTGCGTACGCGGGCAAAGCCGCGGGTAAAAAGCGCATCCTAAACCACCGGAATGTTTACAACCAAATTTGGTACATATTAGCCACGCTCTGAGAAGAAATACTATAGGGGGTAAGAACACCAAGCGTCTTGTTGGGGTTAGCATGGCAACGTGGACAGAGAAAGGTGGAGAGAGAGGTGGACAGACAGTGGGGGGATTTGCGAGAGGAGAAGATGCACACAGATAGTGCGGAGGAGAAGATGACGAGAGAAAGATGGATGAGGGAACAGAGAGAGGGAGAGGAGGAAGTGGACAGAGAAAAGGAAGAGATGGACAGAGCGTTGGACGTTGTAGTCAAGAATGCCTTTAAGGCGACAAAGACACCATTATCAACACATCACAGAAATTGAATGAGGTCGTGTAATACGGCTATGACAAGCTGGATGTTCTCTCTGCAATACCGCAGAAAGACTTGGCAGGACTGTTGCCACTGTACGTTATTGCTGGTATCGGTGGTCACGAGAATTTTTGGTCACAAGAAGACTGGATTCCGGATGGGCAAGAGCCACTACCAAGACGGAAGACGATCATGTTCGGCTTATGGCTCTCGCGCCTCCTACTGCATGTGCAACAGCAATTTGAGCAGCAGTTGCAACTACAAAGACTCAACGAACTGTCACACGGACATAATGAAATATTACAAATCGGCTATCTTCAAGGAAAGCTCCAAGCCAGACGTCCTGTAACGTGCATTTCACTGATCCCAAACCACCACTAAGCGCAGCTTCAGTGGTGTCAGGCGAGAGCTCATTGGAGGACAGGGTGGAGGGCAGTTGTATTTTCTGAAGAAAGCTGGTTCCGTGTCGGTGTCAGTGATGGCCGTGTGTTGGATAGAAAGGGGGTACTTGAGGGCCTGCAAAAAGCCTATCGGTGTGTTAGCCGCACTGAACCTACACCTACAGCTATGGTCAGGGGTGCGATTTCGTATGACAGCAGGAGCACTCTCGTGGTTATTCCAGGCACCTTGACTGCAAAACTTAACGTTAATCTGGCGATTCAACTTGTTGTGCTGCTATTCATGAACAGCATTGCATGGGGTGTTTTCCAACAGGATAATGCGCGTCCACATGGCGCCGTTGCAACCCAACATGCTCTATAGAGCGTCAACATATTGCCTTGGCCTGCTCGATCACCAGCTCTCTCTCCAGTCAAACACACGGGGGACATCACTGGACAACTGAAGCGTCGTTCGCAACCAGGATTAACAGTCCTTCTATTGACCGGTCAAATGCAAAAGGCATGGAAGTCCATCCCAAAAACTCACATACGACACCCGTAAAACACAATGAATGCAAGTTTGCCTGCTTACATTGAACATTCTGGCGGTTTTTTTTTTTTTTTTTTGTATGAGTCGCCTGTCCTCAAACTGGTTTGACGCGGCCCGTCACGAATCCCTCTCCCGTGACAACCTCTTCATCTCAATTACTTGCTAGATATATTCCAGTCTCTGTCTTCCTCTACAGTTTTTGCCCCTTACAGCTCCCTATAGTACCATGGAAATCACTCCCTGATGTCTTAACAGATGTCCTATCATTCTGACCCTTCTCCTTGTCAGTGATTCTTTCCCCTCCGATTCTGCGCATAACCTCCTCATTCCTTACCTTATCAGTCCATCTAATTTTCATCATTCATCTGTAACACCACATCCCAAATCCTTCGATTCTCTTCCGTTCTGGTTTTCCCATAGTGCATGTTTCGATACCATGCAATGCTGTGCTCCAAATGTACATTCTTGGAAATTTCTTCCTCAAGTTAAGGCCTGTGTTTAATATTAGTACTTCTCTTGACCAGGAATGCCCTTTTTGCCAGTGCTAGTCTGCTTTTGATGGTCCCCTTGCTCCGTTAGTTATTGGTTATTTACCTGCCTAGGTAACAGAATTCCTTAGCTTCATCTACTTCGTGACCACCAGTCCTGATGTCAAGTTTCTCGCACTTCTCATTTCTGCTACTGCTCATTACTTTCGTCTTTCTCCGATTTACTCTCAGCCCATATTCTGTACTCATTAGACTGTTCATTTGTTCATTCCATTCAGCAGTTCATGTAATTGTTCTTCACTTTCACTGAGGGTAGCAATGTCATCAGCGAATCTAATCATTAATGTCCTTTCACCCTGAATTTTAATCCCAGTCCTTTATTTTATTTGCATCATTGCTTCTTCGATGCTCAGATTTAACAGTAGGGGCGAAAGATTACATTCCTGTCTTACACCCTTTTTTAATCCGAGCACTTCTACCTTGGTCGTCCACTCTTACTATTCCCTCTTGGCTCTTGTATATATTCCATATTTCACGTCTCTCCTATAGCTTAGACCTGTTCTTCTCACAATTTCGAGCATCTTGTACCATTTTACATTGTCGAACCCTTTTCCAGGTCGACAAATACTGTGAACGTGTCTTGATTTTTCTTTAGTCTTCCTTCCGCTATTAATCGCAACGTCAGAATAGCCTATCTGGTGCCTTTACGTTTCCCAAAGCCAAACTGATCCTTATCGAAGAAATCCTCATTTTTTCCATTCTTCTGTACATTACTCTTGTCAGCAACTTGGATGTATAAGCATTAAACTGGTTGTCAATAATTCTCGCATTTACCAGCTCTTGCGGTCTTCGGAATCGTGTGGATGATATTTTTTCCGAAGTGAGATGGTATGTCGCCAGAGTAATACATTCTACACACCAACGTCAAAAATCGTTTTGTTGCCACTTCCCCAAATAATTTTAGAAATTCGAATATTATCTATCCTTTCAGCCTTATTTGATCTTAAGACCTCTAAAACTCTTTTAAATTATGGTTCTAATACTGGATCTCCTATCTCTTCTAAATTGACTAATGTTTCTTCTTCTATTAAATCAGACAAATCTTCCCCTCATGGAATGCTTCACTGTACTTTTTCCACATATCTGCTCTCTCTTCCGCGTTTAACAGTGGAATTCCCGTTGCACTCTTGATGTTACTACGCTTGCTTTTAATTTCACCGAAGTTTGTTTTGACTTTCGTATATGCTGAGTCAGTCCTTCCGAAAACCATTTCTTTTTCGATTTCTTCACGCTTTTTATGCAGCCATTTCGTCTTAGCTTCCCTGCACTTCCTATTTATTTCATTCCTTAGCGACTTGTATTTCTATATTCCTGAATTTCCCTGATCGTTTTTGTACTTCCTTCTTTCATCGATCAAGTTAAGTATTTCTTCTGTCACCCATGGTTTCTTATCAATTACCTCTTTTTCACGTATGTTCCTCTTCCCAACGTCTGTGATTCCCTTTCCAGAGATTTCCATTACATTAATGTATGAGCATTTCACATTTACAATGGCTTATCTGGGTTTACAATAACATGTGATCTTACAATGTTAATCGCTGGAATATGTTACCTAGAAAAATTTACTCGCGAAGTTCCATTACTCTACGTTAATTACTTTTTGGTGCTGTGTTTTTTTTCCGTCATTCTATTAGTATTTAACTTTGTGACCAGGTTCCCATCCTGACACTATAATAGTATGGTAAACTAAGGGATGGTTCAAATGGCTCTGAGCACTATGGGACTCAACATCTTAGGTCATAAGTCCCCTAGAACTTAGAACTACTTAAACCTAACTAACCTAAGGACATCACACACACCCATGCCCGAGGCAGGATTCGAACCTGCGACGGTAGCAGTCCCGCGGTTCCGGACTGCAGCGCCAGAACCACTAGTAAACTAAGGGAGAAGAGCCTAGTGCACCACCTCTCTATGACTCGTGTAAGCATTGTTTAATGTGATATCGTATTTTAGCTCTTTGTGTATCATATTATGTGAGGTGGAATTTGGGTACTAGCCTAGCATTCGTCTAAAATAGCGTGAAAAAGCTTCTAAAAGCTCGGTAATCCGCCGCGCGGATTGCAATCTGGTTTTACCCACCTCCTGGTTTCGCAAGCTAGGGTACTGCGCCTTACCTTACGTCATCAAGTCAGTGCTACAAATGTGCATTTTCAGAAATTTATTCCTCAAATGAAACTCGACGTTTGATACTAGTAGATTTCTTTTAGCCAGGAATGCCCTCTTTGGCGAAGCTAGTGTATTTGCGTTCCCTTTGCTTTCTTAATATTAGGCTTTTGTCCTGAAGGCTACACAGCCAGCTTTCAATGTTTTTGGAATCTTAGCGAATTTATAGAACGTTACAAAGTAAGATTACATTTCGTTAAGCATTCGACAATTAGTTTCGAAATTACTATACTACAAAATTTTAAACATGGCTTAAGCAGCAACTGTTGAAGATCTTCACAGTAAATGATAACAGCCAAACAGTTGCAGGATAAAGATTTATTGAAATTCTTGACCATGGTTTAGGTATATCTAAATATACCTTCATCAGAATCAAAACTACACCTGAACGGGAAGACCCCTTCATTAGCAAAAAACTTAACAACATAACTGAGATAAAAGAAAGAAAAGAAACAACCACTTAAAGCTTTAAGTAACCATGAAAATTACCAAAGTATTACAATCACAAAACTTTTAGTCACTTACTAGAATCTCATCCTGCAGTGAACATGCATAAAACAATCGTGCCAAAGGTGTCGTCAGTAGTTAAAATTAAAATAATTCCATCTCTACAGCATAATTATAAAGAGATGGTCGATGCGAACCCGGCATACTATCAGTACTTAGCCTGTGAACTAGCGTGAAGAGGGTGTGGAAGCACCAGGGCAGACAGTTTCACCGAGAGAGGGCACTTATGGTGTGCGCGAGACACTCGCGCACATTAAAACCCAGGGATACATACTCATGCGCATCAAAATTTTTGAAGGTTGTACTAATTCAACTCTGTCTTAATAAATAAAACTTATCAGAACCAATTAAAACACCTACGTACAATAAAAATATGAAAACCAATTTACCTGTGTCCTAGTGTCAAGCAGGTGAAGCTTGCGGTAAGGAACATATCCAACGAGAAAGGGCACTAGTGTTATGAGCGAGAATCTCGGGTAAATTAAAGAGTAGGATACATACTAGCGAAAACGAACAAAATGTTTTAGTAACTCGAAACCATCTATTGTCATGAATACAAAACATAACAGATCGTTTAAACCACACATACACATCGAAAACTGCAAACAACAATCATCAAAAATACGTAAAATACCAACACGACAGGAGAGGAGCATCTCACCGGGATCAACAGACAAGAAAACTAGCTTCTAGTCAGCCAGACTATATTACGTTAGAGCAAAAAGGGGTTTGAAACTATCCAAAAAAATTTGTTTTTAAGCTGCATCTGTTCGTTAAGAATAAATCCATCTTTTTGAGATAGATGTTTGACTATTCCTAATTCCTGGAGCAAGTCCAGTTCGTAACCATTACTCACTTCGTGTAGCAATTATACGTCATCCAGTTTACGTGGCGTATACTGTAAGAGCAATAGATGTTCAGCAAACGTGGAACTGTACACGTTTTCTCCGTTTTTACCTAGTATGTGTTCTTTATATCTTACTTTAATGGGTCTACCTGTCTGTCCAACGTAATAGTTGAGGCAATAGTTACAAATAATTCTGTAAACTTCGGATTTACTGTCAAGTTCTTCCCGTGCCCCAATAGTATGAATTGCTCGTCGTTTTAAGTTATTGTTTACGGAAAAGGCAACTCTTGTAACCGTACTGCTTCGGTAGAAGTCTCTTTATCTTGTATGATACGTTCCCCAAAAATGGAATACAAATAAAGTTATTACCCTCACTGTTCGTCGCCCTGTTATCTCCTAAGGTTGAACATTTTACAACTGTTTCTTTTTTCCTAACAATTTGGTCAATTAACATAGAGTCGTATCCATTGAAAACAGCTATGGATTTATTAAAGATATTTCGTTTTCTAAACAATCCTGTTCTAAAGGAGTGTTCACAGCACGATGGTCTTTAGAGTGACAGAAGGCAATTTTGTGAGTTTGTGGGTGACAAGTATTTGCTGGGATAATATTATCAAAAAATCTCGAAGCGAATTGTGTTGTCAATTAACTTAAGCTTCAGATAAAGAAAATTGAGTTCTCTCTCATCGTTTTGCATTTCTCTTGTGAAATTCATTTTTTCGTGAAAACCGTTAAAAACATGAAACATTAGTTGCAGATCTTTGTCACTTCCTTGAAATATTATGAGTATGTTATCACCGTAACGAGCATAGAAAACATATTACCCAACACAGGTTGATTGCAAGCCAACAAACAGCTATCACTAGCACGGAGGCAGAACCAGCTTCCATGAGGAAACACGACAGACCTCCACCCTATCTTCCAATGAGCTCTAGCTTCACACAAATGAAGCTGCAAATAGAGGTGATTTTGGGTCAGTGGAATGCACGCTCCGGAGCATCTGGCTCGAAGCTGTTCTTGAAGTAACCGATTTTTAACTGTTGATTATCCCCCTGTGGTGTAAACCGCTGCTTAACTACTGATGCAGACGCTGTACGATGTGCCAGAGCCATACTGCCATCACGACGGTCTTCCATCTCGGTAATGGCACCTGGCCGCACGGAGCCCAGCATTCTTGTGACTATACATTCTCACGACACCACTGTCGGCAATCACGTGCAGTGGCTACATTCCTGGCACTTGTTTGTGCAGTATCGGAAAGGAAAATACAGCTTCTCATAGCCCTATTACACGACCTCGTTCAAACATAGGGATGTGTTCGTAATGGCGTGTTTGTCGTCTTAAAGGCATTATGGACTACATCAGCGTATCACATACAATCTCAAAAGTAACTAACGGTCGTGGCCGTTACAGCGTATATTCAAAAGAAACCTGATTTGTTTCCTCATAGTGGCGCTACTAGCGAGAAATTTGAGTAGACATCTTTTTTCCGATGTAAAAACACGACTACCAACTTTCATTTAGGTCACACAACTCCTTTTTGGTGTTGCAACTTTTTTCCACCATTATAGTCGGTTGATGACGTCCTATTAACGGTTGAACGATTCAGTTTCCTGGTTTGCAAAAAGTTTACTATACTGATGCTTCGTCCGTCACGTGCTGTTTCCCTTGTAACAAGGCAGAGTTCGCTCACTTCGCCTACTCTGTACTCCCAGTTTTAATGTGAAGTTTGTCGCAAATCTTTTTTTGCTGGTCGTAATTACTTTCATCTTTCTTTGGTTTATCATTAATCCAAACCATTTTCACTTTCCCTCAGCGACAAAAATGTCCTCAGAGAATGTTACCATCGATGTCCTTTCGCCTTTAACTATAATCCCACTCCTCAAAGACATTCTAATTCTCGTTCCTGCTTCGTCGGTGTACAGGTTGAATAGCAGTTGCGAAAGACTACATCCATGTACTAAACCCACTTTGATCCGAGCACTTCGTTCTTAGTCTTCTTCCCTTTTTATTGTTCCCTCTTGGTTGCTGCACATGTTGCCATGTTGTATATTACCCATCTTTCCTACAGCTTATACCCATATTTCTGAGAATTTCGAACAGATTCCGCCATTTTACGCTGTAGGATCGTTTTCTAGGTAGGCAGGTCCTGTGAACGTATAACCCACTAGATAGCCGAGAGCGCTAACGCACTGCTTCCTGTGGGCCCGGATCGAAACCGTCCAGAGGATTAACGACGACGACCGGTGTGCCGGCCAGCCTGGATGTGGTTTTTAGGTGGTTTTCCACATCTTACTAGCTAAATACTGGGCTGGTACCCACGTTCCGCCTCAGTTACACGACTTGCAGACATTTGAAACACATTCACACTATTTTTTCACGATTTACATTCGACGCAGACAGCTGGGGTACACTAATTCCGTCCTGGGGCGTATGGGGTGGCGGTAGGAAGGGCATCCGGCCACCCCTTTACATTAACATGCCAAATCCGGTTAACCATTGCCGACCCTGAGTGACCACAGGACAAGGCGCAAGCGATAGATAGATAGATAGATCCTGTGAATGTATCTTGGTATTTCTTAAGTCTTGCTTCCATTATCAAATGCAACATCAAAATAGCGCTCACCTTGTCTATAACAAATCCGATCGTCATCCGACAGATACACAATCTCTGTTTCGATTCTTTTGTATACGACTGTTATTATTGTGAGCAACTTCGATGCACGAGATAGTAAGCTTATTGTGTGATATTTCTCGTACTTATCTATATTCGAGTTTGTAGTTCCTGCAAACCAACCAGCAGTCACTTGGTTGCCATTTATTCGCAATGGTTTTAGAAATTGCGAAAGAATGTTGTTTATGTCTTCTGGACTGTTTGATAGAAAGTCTTCGGAAGGCCTGTTATATTCAGTCCTCCATCAGTCCTCCATCTTTCTTCGATGAATTGAAATATTTCTTCTATTACCCAAGGTGTCTTTGTAGCTACCTTTCGTGTGCTAATATTTACCTGTCCAACTTATCCCATTACCCTTTCTGGGGATAGGATTACTCTTCAACTGACCTTCCTGTTGTGTTAGTCACGATCGCAGTGTTTGCAGCCTTACAAAATCCCCATGTCTCAGTAGCTGAGTATCACACTTCATCCCTCATTGATTGTTTCGGGTGATTCTTTTAAACTTTAGTCTATTACTCATTCTTTCGAAATTGTGATATGAGTCTATATTTGCTGCCGGGTACGACTTACGATCCAACACTTGGTTTATGTATTCGTCGTGCAATCACAGTGTAAAACAAATGGAGTCTTCTCTTGTCTCCAGGACTTTTCCAAGTACGTATATCTCCTCCCCTTCTTGTTTTCCAACAATGTACCAGCTATTTCCATCTGAACTTTACTGCAGCACTTGTCTTTACCTTTCTTTCATTTTCCTACACATAATGAATTTACATTGAATATCTCCTCCGTATCTTATCGTCTCTCGAAAACATAAGCTACTTTCAACTGCAAACAATAAATTGCCTATAAAACGCCGTACTGTACGGCGTACTGGTATTGAGACACAGTCGCAATTCCTAAAATCCGCTGCCCGTGTCCTCTAGTCTGTCGAGCGAGCACGGCAGTCGTGGAACCGCCAATAAACCACGAAAATCCACCGATTTGCCTCCACGAAAGGACCCAGCCTGCAGACAGGAGCCGGCAGACAGCTAGCTTCAGCGGCTGGACGTTAGTGGGAAACGATGGGCCTCATATTAGCGTACCAGATCGTTCAGAGATATCCGCCGAATTGGCCAGCTGTTCTGGCCAGTCTCGGAAATCTGCTCATGTGTGGCCATCTAATGTGACGGAACTTTCTCAAATTACCGGCTATGTGAACCAGAGGTGATCCTGTACATCCAACGCCATCCCATAGCGCCACGCCAGAGGCCGAGTCCACAAGATGATCTGGCAACGTTCATTCTCTTCAGAACCTCGAAATATCGGTTTGTCAATCGTGGTGTTGTGCTCGTAATCGGGTAGCAAGACGCCGACTTTAGCTAACGAACCTCTAGGTCATTTTTGTGATCTGTTCTTGTTGGACTCACCGAGAGACAGACTGCTCCTCATAAACTCAGAAACGTAATGGAATTCGTCATGCAGTGGATCGAATAATAAAAAAAAAGGTTATTGGTTGTAAGTCAGTTATGGGTGTCACTTCTTTCGAAATCAATAATGATTACTGATTGGTATACGCTGAAAAAAGTTTATCTACTGAACAGTTATTCTCTGTCCAGAGTAAACAAATTATTTTTAATCTTTGCGAGCACATACACTAAAACAAGGCAGCATATACAAGAAAAACAAAAAAGGTAATACAATTAGTAAATTTCGATTCAGTATTACAGACATTACCACAGGGAATAGATAAGCAAAAGTGACCACCATTTCAATTGGTTCCCTCCTTGAAACTTTTAAGCCATACAAAGTATGTAATGACTGTTCCGATCGCACCAAGAAAATTGACATAGATTCTGTATGAAAAAATAAACGCACTCAGTCATGGATGAACTGACAGCTGTAGGCCAAAATATCATCTTGATTATTGACCAAATTTAAAAGAAACGGATCAGAAACATCTAACCAGTCTCACCGCATGACAACCCACACTGCATGCTATTCTCAGCAGAATTGATGGTTCAGCACCAGACCAGCTAGCAGCATCGAGCTATGAGTCATGGAGTAACATACTAATTCTCGAACTATGTATGTGCCTCCGTAATTCCCACTTCAACTCTGACCACTTCTAACTTCATCTCTGACGTCTGACTAAAAATTTTACGTTTCCTCACAGCCCAGGAGGAGGAGGGATGGAGGATATTAGTGTTTAACGTCCCGTCGACAACGAGGTCATTAGAGACGGAGCACAAGCTCGGGTGAGGGAAGGATGGGGAAGGAAATCGGCCATGCCCTTCAAAGGAACCATCCCGGCATTTGCCTGAAGCGATTTAGGGAAATCACGGAAAACCTAAATCAGGATGGCCGGAGACGGGATTGAACCGTCGTCCTCCCGAATGCGAGTCACAGCCCAGGTACTTCGCACAAAGTTCATGCCAACCTTCCTCCAAAATGTTCGTTCAAAGAAATTGAGTTCCAAATTACCACCTTGTTCTGGCGTAACCACAAGCGCTGGATAAATATGAAGAACGCAAGAGAGGAAAAGGCGATGAAACGACATCAGCCAATGGCACACGGACGAGGACCGCACCACGACAGAAGTGGCCTCTACAAGAGGAGAACATAAGCGCTGCTTCTACCAGCCTCGGCTGCTCAGTATCCGTTCAGTATTCGACAGTATACGGGTAGACCACTTCCGATTCGGAGGATTACGCTGCGTGGGCTACACTCAGGGTGCTATCGACGCTTTTGGAAGAGCCCCCCGTCACTGACGTCTGTCCGGTTCCGCCACTGCCGCCGATCGGTGCTCGCCGCCACCGACCGGTGCTCGCCGTTACCGCCGAAGACGCTGATGTCGCCGACTGGTGCTCGCCACCACCTGCTGTCATTCAGTCCGTCCATCAGTCCATCCGTCAGCATCTGTCTGTCACCACCTGCCATGAGCCCTCCAACCTCCACTGTCATCTACACCTCCCCCTCCCTCACTTCCGTTACCACTTCCTGGAGTGCCACCCTTGGTCTCCCACCTACCACCTCTCCTCCCATCCCCCATTCACCCTTTCCCCCATCCCCTACCCTGCTGTCTACCCCACCTCTACTCCTTTCCCCCACCTTCCACACCTGCAATAGATACATCCCCTGCCCTCACATATGCCTCCACTGTCGCCTTCGCTGTCACTCCTCAGAAGGTCAGCTTCCCCTCTGTCCCTCCTCCTGTCACTTCATCGTCTGCCTCTCTCACCTGCGTCATGTCACGCCCGGCCACGATTGCCTCCACAGAAGCAACAGCACCTCCTTGCATCTCCAGTACGCCTACACACCTCCACTATGCCTACACACTTTATGCTTTCCATCCCAGACCCCAAGTCTTTTCATGCCTGTACCCTCACCATGGAAATACAAAAGTATCTCCCAGGTGCTCCCACCTCTCAACTGATTCCCCACAGGGACTAAGTCCTCATCAAGTCCCTCTACACCTCCTTTTATATGGACCTCCTCCATAAACTCCTGTGCATCATGTTTGCCCCCCCCCCCACACACACATCCCTGACACTGTTCCTATCCTCTTCCTCTCCTTGCCAGCACCAGCCTCCCTGTCACCCCCCAAACTACACTGTCATGATCACCAGGGGGATGAGGTGCTGGCTGAACTAAACTCTCACCCTGACCTTGAAATCTGCTCTACCCACCATATCCACAATGCCGCCGGTCCCACTTACCTCATGCGGGTCTTCCATCGACCACCTCCTCACCCAGGGTGCCCTGATTTTTCACGACTACCACCCAGTTGAATCCTCCAAACCCCTCCCTAATCCTACTATGCCAGCGCTGCCTCATGTATAACGATCACCTGACTCCCGACTGTAACACCCCCCCCCCCACCTATCCCAATTGCAAGGCCTCCCATTTTCTCAAAAGCTGCGCCAACCTTGTTCCCCCCCTACTTCTTGTAACACCTGCATTGGATCTCATCCCAGCTACTCCCACAAATATAAGGCAAATCCTGTCCTGCCACCCCTCAGTTTACTGTCTCCATCTGTCCCATCCACCCCGCTATCCACCCCAACAATTCCCTCTGTCCACCCCAACAACTGAAGACATCATCCATTTCTTAATAATAGTCCTCCAAAACATTCACCCTTTCCAGTGTACCCACACCCTCCAACAGATCTCCCTCGCCCATTGCTCTGTCTTTCACCTCAACACCTTCGCCACTTACTCCCACAACCAAGCCCACTTCACCAACCTCGACACCCTAGTTTAATCCTCTCATCACCCCTCCATCACTCCTCTCTCTTCCTGTCATGGCACGGCACAAGTGTTGCATCATCTTCCAGAACATCCGCTCCTTCCACACCAACAGATACCTCCTCATGAACACCTCTATCCCAACACTGGGTCGACACCTTCCTCACGAATGAAACTTTTCTCCAGCCCCACCAAACTGTCTGCACCTCTCCCTATATCCTCCACTGAACCGATGCTCCTGGTCCCTGAGTGCAGATGACATTGGCCACCTTAGTCCAGCCACAACCCCTTGTCAATGACCCCACTGAGCACATTATCCTCAGCGTGTTTTTCCCCTCCCTCACCATCACCTGTACCGTCAACTATTTCTGCTCCACTGCTCCTATTCCCTACGACATCATCTCCCACAGTGAGTGCACCTTCTCCACCTATGTGACTGCCACCGACATCAACATCGATAGTCGCTTCCCTGATGCCCTTTGGCAGTGGCATTATGGCATCAGTTGCTTCCCACAATCCACAGTGACCTTGTTCCTTTTCCCCAGCACACCGTTCCAAAAGCAATATCACCACCAACGTTGCCCTAGCCTCTGCCAAACTCCTTGCGCGTATGGCCATCGATGTCCTTGCCCCCACAGGTAGTGAACACCTTCCTGTCCTTCTCACAATAATGTCTGCTCACCACCTGCCTCTGGCTCCGTACCCTGCAGCCCCTCCCGAGGTAGTCTATGAGAACCATCATGCCGACTGGGATGCCTACCAGGAATCCATCGCCACCCAGGTTAAACGCCAATCTCTTATCTATCACCATCCCAATGACATCATCCACCCCTCGTCCTTCCTTACTGACACCTTAGAGGCCCATGTTCCTACTAAAACCATCCAACCCCACCGTTCCACTCTCCCTCCATGGGCATGTTTGCATTAGTCGGACACGCTGCATTGTTATCAAACTTGGCTTTCTAGAAAGGACCTGATGCCCTATGCGAGTGCATATACTACAGAAACAAAGCGGTGACGCCGACATAGAATACCTCCCGCTAAGTGGTCAGGACATCGGCCTCTCTTGGTGTGGCCTGCCTTCACTGCAGAGTCCGCCGCTCGTGGTCTCGCGGTAGCGTTCTCGCTTCCCGAGCACGGGGTCCCGGGTTCGATTCCCGGCGGGGTCAGGGATTTTCACCTGCCTCGAGATGACTGGGTGTTTGTGTTGTCCTCATCATTTCATCATCATCCAGGAAAGTGGCGAAATTGGACTGTGCAAAAGATTGGGTAATTGTATGGGCGCTGATAAACACGCAGTTGAGCGCCCCACAAACCAAACATCATCATCATCATCATTCACTGCAGAGCTCATCACATCCCTAGGGACAAGACTGCTGCCCTAAAAAGGCCCCTCTGACGGCTTGTTCCATCATTCGTGCACGTCTTCTGAAGATCCACTTATTAAGGAAACAAGCAACTAGACCGTTAGGTAAGAAAATGAAATGAGATGGATGTTAGTGGCTCGATCTTAGCATTCATTATAACTACCTAGGAACCACTAAACAATTGAAAATAGGCTCAAAAATACACACATTACCAGAAATCGGTACAAAAAATTGAAAAGTATCTGCCCAACTATAGGCTGACGTCTTTTAGTGCCTTAAAAGACGACGCCTGTATCCAGTGTTGTTGGTGGCATAGGACAAAATTTACATGTCTTAACCATAGAACCCTCAAAGATATAATATGTATTGCTTGGGGTGGGTTGGATAAGGCGTGAAACGTGGTACTTTGGTAGTTGTACTCCATAGATGTTACTATCTAATTGTTCTCCTTACTCGATTTGGTGCCAAAATTGTGGAAGTTTAATCTATGTACATCTCTAACTCCTAGGAGCAGACGTATCTAAACTGACGAGTAAAGTGCCTCTGATCTCAATGCAACCACAAATTATATCCTTTATAGTCTGTATTTAAGAAAAAGAACAAACCCAGTACAGGAGAAGCGAGGATGTTCAGGTCACGTTGGCAACCTCCCTACCAGAGATCGCGAAATCGAAAATACAGGAAGTATAACGATACTGCGTGAAGAGTTTGACAGAGCACTGAAAGACCTGAGTCGAAACAAGGCCCCCGGAGTAGACAACATTCCAGTAGAACTACTGACGGCCTTGGGAGAGCCAGTCCTGTCAAAACTCTACCATCTGGTGAGCAAGATGTATGAAACAGGCGAAATACCCTCAGACTTCAAGAAGAATGTAATAATTCCAATCCCAAAGAAAGCAGGTGTTGACACATGTGAAAATTACCGAACAATCAGTTTAATAAGCCACAGCTGCATAATACTAACACGAATTCTTTACAGACGAATGGAAAAACTGGTAGAAGCTGACCTCGGGGAAGATCAGTTTGGATTCCGTAGAAATACTGGAACACGTGAGGCAATACTGACCTTACGACTTATCTTAGAAGAAAGATTAAGGAAAGGCAAACCTACGTTTCTAGCATTTGTAGACTTAGAGAAAGCTTTTGACAATGTTGACTGGAATACTCTCTTTCAAATTCTAAAGGTGGCAGGGGTAAAATACAGGGAGCGAAAGGCTATTTACAATTTGTACAGAAACCAGATGGCAGTTATAAGAGTCGAGGGGCATGAGAGGGAAGCAGCGGTTGGGAAGGGAGTGAGACAGGGTTGAAGCCTCTCCCCAATGTTATTCAATCTGTATATTGAGCAAGCAGTAAAGGAAACAAAAGAAAAATTTGGAGTAGGTATTAAAATCCATGGAGAAGAAATAAAAACTTTGAGGTTCGCCGATGGCATTGTAATTCTGTCAGAGACAGCAAAGGACTTGGAAGAGCAGTTGAACGGAATGGATGGTGTCTTGAAGGGAGGATATAAGATGAACATCAACAAAAGCAAAACGAGGATAATGGAATGTAGTCGAATTAAATCGGGTGATGTTGAGGGTATTAGATTAGGAAATGAGACACTTAAAGTAGTAAAGGAGTTTTGCTATTTGGGGAGCAAAATAACTGATGATGGTCGAAGTAGAGAGGATATAAAATGTAGACTGGCAATGGCAAGGAAAGCGTTTCTGAAGAAGAGAAATTTGTTAACATCGAGTATAGATTTAAGTGTCAGGAAGTCATTTCTGAAAGTATTTGTATGGAGTGTAGCCATGTATGGAAGTGAAACATGGACGGTAAATAGTTTGGACAAGAAGAGAATAGAAGCTTTTGAAATGTGGTGCTACAGAAGAATGCTGAAGATTAGATGGGTAGATCACATAACTAATGAGGAAGTATTGAATAGGATTGGGGAGAAGAGAAGTTTGTGGCACAACTTGACCAGAAGAAGGGATCGGTTGGTAGGACATGTTCTGAGGCATCAAGGGATCACCAATTTAGTATTGGAAGGCAGCGTGGAGGGTAAAAATCGCAGGGGGAGACCAAGAGATGAATACACTAAGCAGATTCAGAAGGATGTAGGTTGCAGTAGGTACTGGGAGATGAAGAAGCTTGCACAGGATAGAGTAGCATGGAGAGCTGCATCAAACCAGTCTCAGGACTGAGGACAACAACAACAACAACAACAACAATGGTTTCACAAAGACTTCTTCAAAGTTACTGCATAAATTAATCGAAATTTTCCAACTATGAAAATTTTTAAACTTATCACATAAATTAACACACTAAACCCAACAGAATACGTTTCTGTCACGAACTTGTGACTGCCAGCGCCAGCATAGTGGCACAGTGGGAATCTGCGGTAACTAGTTACGTTTGCCATATGGCAAAATCCGATGAGTAGCCTGAACGCATTCTTGTTGCATATTTGTTAGATCGGTTACTGCTGCTTCAGTGGCAGGTTATTAAGATTTAAGTGAGTTTGAACGTGGCGTTATAGTCGACGCTCGAGCGTTGGGACACAACATCTCCGAAGTAGCGATGAAGAGGGGATTTTCCTGTAGGACCATTTCACGGGTGTACCGTGAATGTCACGAATTCTGTAAAACAACAAATCTCCGACATCGCTGCTGCCTGAAAAAGACCGTACAAGAATGCGACCAATCGTTCAGTGTGACAGAAGTGCAACCTCTCCGCAAATTTTCTTTGCCCGGGGACTGGGTGTTTCTGATGTCCTCATCATTATATCGTCATCATCATTTGTGACAGTGGCTAGATTGGATTGGTTAAAAACAATTGGACTGTGTAAAAATGGGACTTTGGAAGGGAAGCTGATGACCACGCAGCTGAGCGCTCCACAAACTAAACATCATCATATTCCTCCTTCCGCAAATTGCTGCAGATTTCAGTGCTGGGCCATCAACAAGTGTCAGCTAGTAACACCTATTTTTGACCTATTTTGTATCTGTATCGACATTTCTGTGTCAATTTGTAGTACTGCTTATGTTGTATCTATCATGGAAATTCTTTGACTATGTATACATGTTTAAGTTATGGGATTTTTTGAACAATGTTATTTAAACTGTGCTACTGAATTTAAGTAACTACTGAAGTGATTGTTATGTAATGTATTATAAATGACTTGGTCCATAACTAGGTAACGTAGGGTTATATGTAAAAGATATGGGGAAGCCCCGCAGTTACGGAAGTACCCCGGGAAAGTGGAAAAGATGTAGTTGCCGCTCAAGTGGCAACTTGTCCTCTGTAATGGGTAAGGAGTCTGGGCCGAGCAGGGCTGTGGTTAACACCTCGCTAGCAGTAACGGATCATTGTGGCTCATATTCCTGGAGTTTTGAGACCAGAAGATCTTAAGGGCAATATTTATGGGCCTCGGATTATTATTATACCATTATCGTGGCATGGTATTTGGGACTATAAATATAATTCCGACGCCAAGAAGATATGTAACAGGGCGAAGTCAAAAGTATTGCCCTGACTGCATCGCCGCCAGGTTAATAGCCACTGCAGCCTTCCACTAAATTGTTTATATTTGGCACTCTGTAAATGGACCAGGTATTTGTGAAATTTAGTTTATTTTTATAATAATCGTGGTGTTGCTAAAAATTATCTTACACCCGTGACTATCCCAAATCACAAACTTGGACAGGAATCCTATTTTAGTGAATTTAATTTATTATGAGAAAGTGGTTGAACCTGAATGTAATGTTGTGTTGTCATTTGCACAGCCAGTTATACTTTTGAGTAGGTCAAAAGATGCTCATGTCATCATATTTGTTATTCAATGAGGTACAGTTTGTTGTGCTTTAATTCATTAATAATTAATGATAAGAATACTTACCATTTCTCATACATGTTGGTGTAGCTTTGTTAATGAGCATGTTTCTTCAAACCATGAAAGTCTAAGCGTCCTCAAGTACTAGATTAGTTAGTTAATGGAGCAATACAAAGGCTCCTTCAGAGCGACGGTAGTTAGATGAGCTTTTCTGGTTGGTTGCTTAAATCCGAGTTTAAGAAATAACTATGTACTGTGTTATCGATTGTAATGAAAGTTGGTTAATGCACAGGCATAGACGCCCTGTACGAAGCAAAGAAGTAACAAAGTATGATCATTAGCAGAGCTCTTGATTTAAATTCAGAACCATTTCAAACTTTTTCCTGTTCAGTATTGCTACTAGTTTCATGGTGCGTTAATTGGTTTTATAAACTGTTGGACCTAGTTCATTTAAGGTACGTGTTGTTGAGAGACGTATGTTGCTGTTTACTATCTCATTGGCCATTTGTTTTCAGTAGCACATTTATCTGCAACGTTGGGTTACTGTGTTGGAGTAGAAACAGATGTAACCAAAGAGTTTAGTGTGTGTGTGTGCCAAATAACGTTAGGTTAGCTTTAGCACTGCCTTCTGCTTCATTATTTAGTTTGACACAAGAATGCCTAATTAGGCTGGCGATCGACCTTAATATGTAATGTTACAACTTGCTTTTATGCTGGGAGAACGTCTGTTGCTGAACCACCTGTTTACTGTTAGTTATACTCTGCTGGAGTGTTCCCGAAACGAATCCTGCCTCGGGCATGGATGTGTCTGATGTTCTTAGGTTAGTTAGGTTTAAGTATTTCTAAGTCTAGGGGACTGATGACCTCAGATATTGTCTCATAGTGCTTAGAGCCATTTGAGCCATTTTTTCATCGCCATCGACGCCTTAAGTCGCCGAATTGGCGTCAAATCGAAAGACTTGCACCCGGCGAACGGTCTACCCGACGGGAGGCCGTAGTCACGCGACATTTTTTTGTGCTACCTATATACTACATACTTATGTTTATTTCAATTTTTTATGAATAAATGGTGTAAATGAATATTCGAAAGGTGTAAGTTTCCAGTTTAGTGAGCACTAATTTAGCCGGAAAAGAGGTTGGCGTGAAAGTGTGAACACAAACCCGAAAGGTACAAGCAACTTGATGAATTAGATTCGGATGGTAGTAAACTGTTTGTCAAAGGTCTTAGATGATCGACAAGTTAAACTGGAAAGCAGATTCAAAATCGGGTCAGATGTTATGTGTGTGAGCCACGTGCGAATAAAGTCTGTGTGAACGATGTGTACAATAACTGCTGTTTCGATACAGCATCGCATCGCCTCCAGGTACCGTAAAATTTGCAAATATAAATGAATGGATCAGTATATGGTGTTAAGGGTTAATTTTCTTACATGTGAAATTTCAGTTACGTGTATCCTATTAATGGTATGTTTTCGAGTGTACAACCGATTGTTGATTACATTTTATGCACAATATTTTGTGTAAACATTGTGCATAAAAGTAGAAAGAACGGCTCGGCTGTACACCCGAAAACACACCACTAATCATTCACGTCGACAAAATCTGATACATCAAATGTGTACCCTTGACTGCCTATTTAACGCTCCCTGCGGTAGGTTCTTTTTCGTATCCTGTTCGTAAATCTTAGTGTCTTGCGAATGGAGAAACTGATAATCAGATATAAAAATATTTTTTTCTAAAATTCATGAAGTTCATCGAAGCAAAATTTCGGTAAAGTGTGGGATATTCATGAAATCGATCAGAGCAAGATTTCAATAAAGAGTAGGTCCGTAATTAATTTTAAACGTTCATACTTGCTAGTTAAGACATTAAATTCATTTTTATGTAGAATCTTAATGATTATTGAGTTTCAACAACACAGTTAGATCTTGGAACTGTATTAACATTAATAAACATCCTACTTCTGTTCGATGGTGATGTTTCTATGTTCCTGCGTTATGAGTGTGTTGCTACAACTACATATTGAGAGTACTGATACGGTATGCAATACCGAGGAAATAATGTCCATACAGGGCATGCACGTCCATGGCGGGAGGGAGGGGGAGGGGTGAAAGGGAAGAGAAGACTCTGAAGTAATAAAATTTCATAATTTCGAGACGTGTCACGCCACAAAAACTAAATTTTATAGTCGAAGGACGGCCTTGCCGACAGTTAAGACAGGAGGCACACGTTAGAATGAGTAAATGCCAGAAAAGAATCTCGAAAATTGTCGTTTGCAAACCTTTGAGTGAAGTAGACCTCTGATTAGAAAATTCATAATAATACAAAAAATCCTTTACATTTAAATTGTAAGTTCTTGATACCTACGTATTACAATGTACCCGAAAAACGATTCTGCTTCACGCTGTCAACAGGCGTGTTCGTCATCTAAAAGAAAATGAGAAAATGTTGGTAGCGTTGGAAATAGCTGGCCTAACTCATGGGCTCTAAGCACAGCTCTCCATATGTTGTAGCAGTTACAGAATGGGTAGAGTTCCATTTATCCACAGCCCAGTAGAACAGTTGCAGCGAGGTCTGCGCCTCATCTCTAAGGACGTTATCTTCAAGTTTATCCAACTACATACTGATATAAAGACTTGTGGGCCACCTGCGTAGTGTGGAAAAGAATGCTTGACACGTGCACACTCACATTCGTAATTGAAAGGTAAGGGATGTTTGACATCCCTGAAACAGCTTCCTGAAACAGCTTGAGGTATGGCGCGGACGATCGGATGGCTGGTCTGGAAACATCGTGACAGTGATGCACACACAAGGTTCGCCAGAAACCATTCGTAATTCATGATTCACGAGTAATTCCATACCGTGTATGGTGTATCTCTGCTGATGCCGTGTAGAACGTGAGAATAATGTTTGATTCCCCGGCATTTTTTTTTTAAGTCATCAGTCTTCTGACTGGTTATATGCGGCCCGCCACGAATTGTTCTCCTGCGCCAAACTCTTCATCTCAGATTAGCACCTGCGATCTACGTCCTCAATTATTTGATGGCTGTATTCCAATCTCTGTCTTGCTCTACAGTTTTTATCCTCTACAGCTCCCTCTAGTACCATAGAAGTCATTGCCTGAAGTCTTAAAAGATGTCCTATCATCCTGTTCCTTCGGCTTGTCAGTGTTTTCCAAATATTACTTTCCTCTCCGATTCTGCGCAGAACCTCCGCATTCCTTACCTCATCAGTCCACCTAATGTTCAATATTCGTCTGTAGACCATATCTCAATTGCTTCGATTCTCTTCTGTCACGGTTTTCTCACAGTTCATATTTCACTACCATACAATGCTGTGCTCCAAACGTACATTCTCTGAAATTTCTTCCTCAAATCAAGGCCTATGTTTGATACTAGTAGACTACTCTTGGCCATGAATGCCAGTTTTGCCATTGATAGTCTGCTTTTGATGTCCTCCTTGCTCCGTCCTTCATTGGTTATTTTGCTGCCTTCGTAGCAGAATTCCTTAACTTCATCTACTTCGTCACCATCAGTCCTGATGTTAAGTTTCTCGCTGTTCTTATTTCTGCTACTTCTCATTTCTTCCGTCTTTCTTCGATTTACTCTCAATCCATAATATGTACTCATTAGACTGTTCATTCCATTCATCAGATCATGTAATTCATCTACGCTTTCACTCAGAATAGCAATGTCATCAGCGAATCGAATCATTGATATACTTTCACCTTGAATTTTAATTGCAGTGCTGAACCGTTCTTTTATCTCCATCATTGCTTTTTCTTTGTACAGATTGTACGGTAGGGGCGAAAGACTACATCCCTGTCTCGCACCCTTTTTAATCTGAGCACTTCGTTCTTGGTCGTGCACTCTTATTATTCCGTCTTGGCTCTTGTACATATTGTGTATTACCCGTCTCTCCCTATAGCTTACCCCTATTTTCCTCAGAATTTCGAACATCTCTCACCATTTTACATTGTCTAACGCTTTTGGCAGGTCGACAGATCCTATGAAAGTGTCTTGATTTTTCTTTAGTCTTGCTTACATTATGAACAGCAACATCAGAGTTGCTTCTCTCGTGTCTTTACCATTCCTAACGCTAAACTGATCGTCAGCTAACACATCCTCTATTTTCTTTTCCGTTTTTATATATATCTGACCTATGAAGTTAAGTCGCATAGTGCTCAGAGCCATTTGAACCATTTCTATATATCATTGCCGGCCGCTGTGGCCGAGCAGCTCTAGGTGCTTCAGTCTGGAAGCGCGCCACCGCTAATGTCGCAGTTTCGAATCCTGCCACTGGCATGGATGTGTGTGATGTCCTTAGGTTAGTTTGGTTTAAGTAGTTGTAAGTTCTAGAGGACTAATGACCTCAGATGTTGAGTCCCATAGTTCTCAGAGCCATTTGAACCATTTTCTGTATATTATTCTTGTAAGTAATTTGATGCACGAGTTTTAAAGCTGATTGTGCGATAATTCTCGCACTTGTCAGCTCTTGCAGTCTTCGGAATTGTGTGAAAGTCAGATGGTATATCGCCAGACTCATACATTCTACACACCAACGTGAATATTCATTTTGTTGCTACTCCATCCAATGATATTAGAAACTCCGATGGAATGTTATCTATCCCTTCTGCCTTATTTGATCTTTAAGTCCTCCAAAGCTCTCTTAAATTCTGATTCTAATACTGGAGCCTCTATCTCTTCGAAATCGACTCGTGTTTCTTCTTCTATCTAATCAGACAGATCTTCCCCCTCATGTATTCCTTCCATCTATCCGCTCTCTCCTATGCATTTAAAGTGGAATTTCCGTTGCACTTTTAATGTTACCACCCTTGCTTTCAGTTTCACCGCAGATTGTTTTGACTTTCCTATATGCTGAGTCAGTCCTTCCGACAATCGTTTCTTTTTCGATTTCTTCACATTCTTCATGCAGACATTTCGTTTTAGCTTCCCTGCACTTCCTATTTATTTCATTCCTCAGCAACTTGTACTTCTGTATTTCTGAATTTCCGTCTACATTGGGTCCAGAAGGGCATGAAACGTCCGATAAAATTCATTGGGAAGCGATTAGGGCCATACGACCTGTTCGTAGAACCCACCCGGATAGCATCATGGACTCCGTCCTCTGTGACGTTAGCAAGCAGATCCATCATCACATCCACAGGACAGTGCGAAAGGAGAGTTCGGAGACAGCCATAATGGTGGCAGGGTGATACATTGTTCAGAGTACAGCATAACATAACGTGCATGGAGGGCAGACCCGATATCCGGTTGGGTATCAGCGTTTTGATACTGTCCATCGTCGGTCTATATCTACATCTACATGATTACTCTGCAATTCACATTTAAGTGCTTGGCAGAGGGTTCATCGAACCACAATAATACTATCTCTCTACCATTTCCACTCCCGAACAGGGTGCGGGAAAAACGAACACCTAAACCTTTCTGTTCGAGGTCTGATTTCTCTTATTTTATTTTGATGATCATTCCTACCTATGTAGGATGGGCTCAACAAATTATTTTCGCATTCGGAAGAGAAAGTTGCTGAAAACATTAACCGAAGTTCTCTGACAGTGACGGCGTTCCGCTATGAGTGATATACAGATGGACGCACTAGCACTAACCCATCATGTGTGCGCGCCCTAACTGTAACTCTTTCAAGGGGGCCCCGAGAGTGGGATGTGAGCTGCGCCTTAGCACGATTCACCGTCGCCTGGCGCTCTGGCGAATACGGCATCATAATACATTGCAGGAAAATGGTGAAACAGAATTCCTGAGTCCGCCGCCGCCACGCGGCAACCTCCCTTCCGAAACCAATCAAGACACTGACAGACCTCACGGCGTCGACGACAAGCTGTCGACGTGGTCTCGATGAGCTGCCGGCAATCGGGTGAAGTAAGGAGGATCGTGTTCTGTTTACATGGACCACGACCGTGCCACACCTTCGTGATGGCGTAGATGTATGCGTCATGGTCAGAGAAAGCGAGGGTTCAGACTTCAGCAGCTTGCACCCCACTGATAATATAGCGGGAGATGTAAACGCGATCGAGTTGGCTGGAAGATTGGCTAGTGAAACGCGTAAACCACGGACGATAGCCATAAACATGCTCCCAAGAGTCCACTAGGCTGAGGTGCTGGGGAATTATCGCTAACGCCGCTCACAGAGAGTGACGTGGTAATTATCTTTAGGTGCCTGGGTGCAGTTGAAATCGACTGCCATGATAAATGCATCCTGTCGCCCCAGGAAGAGAGGCGTTACTGTATTTGAGAAGAAGATGAGACGTTCTCGATGGCCACCCGAACCAAATGGCGCAAAGACATTGACGATCCTGACGCCACTAAACGTAAGAGCCATACGTCCGGCATCAGGGAGAAAGGCAACTGCTTCATCGAAGATACCGTCACGTAAGCGGATCGCCACCCCACTACCAACAGCAGATGCATGAGAGACATGTGCTGTAAAACCAGGGGAAGCACAGAAGGTTGCAACGTGCACCTCCTGAGCGAGAGCAATGTCAACGTCTGCGGCACACAGCATGTCGTGGAGTAAAGCCAGTTTGTGGCGTACTTGAACGGTGTTGATATTGACCGTGGCTATGTGATGAGTCTGGAAAGCTGCCATCGCCAGGAGAACAGGCGATTAAAACACGGGGGAAGCACAGTGAACTCCCGCTTAGGCTCCTGTGGACGGGCACATCACTGTGACGGGGAGGGATCAGACCCCACCAAGTGGGTCCATCGCTCTTTGCAGTTCCAGAGTGTCCATCCTCTGCATCGACGTCATCCGCCCAGAAGAGAGACTTCTCACTGGGCCATTTCAGTGGAACGCTGCCGGCCGTGGTGGCCGAGCGTTTCTAGGTGCTTCAGTTCGGAACCGCGCGACTGCTACGGTCGCAGGTTCGAATCCTGCCTCGGGCATGAATGTGTGTGATGTCATTAGGTTAGTTAGGTTTAAGTATTTCCAAGTTCTAGGGGACTGATGACCTCCGATGTTGAGTCCGATAGCGCTCAGAGCCATTTAGAAGTATTTGAACCAGTGGAGCATTATTAGAGAAGCGCCCACAGGTAGCGTCAGACACAGAAAGGGAGGCAACCGCATTGGACGCAGGTGGAAGCTGACTTGAGGTGGAGGCCGGGGAGAACGTCGGGTCATCATGTGCAAGGGCGTCTGAGGACTGCACGTCATCAGTAGCAGGGTCGTTATTGTGTGCGGACATCTGATGGAGGCAGTTATCGGAAGGTGAACGACTTTGTCTCTTCCGTTTCGTCGGCGACCTTTCCTTCCTAACGCGCTGTCCCGTGTCGGATGGCGGCCGGCTATCGACCGACATGTGGCTAATTGGCAGAAGAGCGTAGGTAGATAATCGGTATCTGAACCAGTCTACGTCGGAGACATTCAGAACGGACATGACCGTCCCGACCACACCGAAACAGGTACGTGGCTGGCCATCGTGCATGACGACTGCCCTGCAGCCGGCAATAAGCAGGAGCAAAGCACGTGTTTCCGTAGTTCAGTTCTTATCTGAGGACACCACTGAGGATACGGTACGTTTCGAACGTCCTCCACTTTTCAGCCAGTGACTGACGGTGTAGCCGAAGGTTTAAATGCTGCCACAACATCCTCCGACGGTTCCCGACTTCAAACAGGAGTTCGAAAACCTGCAACGTGGGGGGGCCAAAACCAGCGTGATCAACCACGATAGTACCTATTATGTCCGTCAGAGTATCGGAACTTGAGATCGTTAGCGTGAGCAGCACAATTCCAGAGCACAGCTCGTCAATATCCACCTTTGTGTAGGTAGTAGTACTGAGGATCGAAAAATGAATTCCGAGAATTTGTTCTGGCGGGGGAGGCAGTTCATCGCGTATAAAACGTTCTACTTCAAACGCCTTCGGTCGTTTGTGATCTAAGGGAGAAGTTAATTTAGTTGCGGCTTGGCGATAAGAAAACGCCATGATGGTCGATGAAGTCGGACTCTGAGACAAGCCGCTATGCGGAAGTAAACAAACGCGCTCTCGCTCGCAAGCAACACAACAGGCGAGACACAAACAAGGCGTGCGCGCCTCACCACAGCCAAAGGCCATCTGCCCCTAGACTTCGGATTCATTTCTGGCACATCACACACAATGGCTTCCCGTACTGGACGTGCTGACAACTGCACTGTGGAGCAATGACTTTTGGTAATGCCTTCCACTTCTAGATACTTATTCTGTGGACGTCATAAATGACCCCTGATAGACATGTTAGGACCGTAGTCTTTCAGTTTAGTTCATTCCAAGCATATTTAGTCTGATTTATGCCGATGGAACTAACTGGTGGCTGTAGATGTGTACTAGCGAGACACGTCAACTTATAGACGGCCATAGCTCAATCCACATGGTCTCACCACGGACAATGCTTTTTGGTTGTCAGGAACTCCTTAACTGACGGATGTCAATCTATTATGTGTACAGATTACACATACAATTGATTACAAACCATTCTGAGGTCTCCAAAAGAGCTCTTCACAGTCCATGCTCTTTCTTTTCTTGTAATTTACGCTTTTAATGTCAGATTATGTATGTGGGAAACTGTTCTTCCGAAATTCTCTGCGGCTGTTCAGTACCTTGCATGTTGAATAAATCACATACGGACAGAACGCATGTCACATATTTCCCATACTTCTTTCGAGCATGGATACTATCTAATTTACAAACATTATTTTACCAAAATGAAGGTCCGCCCCAGTAGCTGAGTGGTCAGCGTGACGGATTGCCGTCCTCCGGGCCCGGGTTCGATTCCCGGCTGGGTCGGAGATTTTCTCCGCTCAGGGACTGGGTGTTGTGTTGTGTTCATCATCATTTCATCCCCATCCGGCGTGCAGGTCGCCCAATGTGGCGCCGAATGTAATAAGACCTGCGCCAAGGCGGCCGGACCTGCCCCGCGAGGGGCCTCCCGGCCAATGACGCCAAACGCTCATCATCATCATCACCAAAATGAAGGACTTCCATAAAATACGGGGAACATCTACCTAATAAGGGGCAAGAAAAGTCTGAGTCCTCTTGGCAATAATATGAATCATAATGTTAGTCAGTGAAGTTGCATGCTATATCTCGCGACGATTTTGTTCTGTTTTTGAAGGAAGTCAGACGAAGGGATTAGATTTTGTCTCTTCAAATACAGACGAATAATCCACCAATTAAGGAAAGTATAACGCGCAGTCAAATGAAAACGAGACAGATGAAATAAAGTAAGTGAACTCTTTATTATTTCAAAAGTAGTCACCAAAGCTGTTAATACACTTGTCCCACTGTGAGACAAGGTGGTCAGTGTCTTCATGGGAAAACGTTTTCTGTTGCCTGCAGAACTCATGCGTGCATCTCCTCGTCCAAAGAAAATCGACGACCACGAACGTTTTGCTTAATGGCTCTAAAAACATAAAATCACGTGAGGAGAGATCGGCACTATATGGAGAACTTCTGCAGAGTAGTCGAAACAACCTTGCCAACACATGGGCGGGGTTTTCTGCAATAGCATGATCCCATCCGTCAATATACCTCGGCGTTGGGAATTGGTGGTGTGCTTCAATTTTTACAGAGTATCCACATGCCGTTGTGCGTTAATTGTAGCACTGTGTTCCAGAAAGTCAATCAACAGTGAACCCTTGCTCTAAGAAAAAAAATATCATCGTGACTATCCCGGAGCAGGAGTGCTTGCTTTTTCGAGTATGCTGAAGTAGTTTCGTTGGGAAGCCCTTAAACATCTGCAATACACTCACAGTTTCTCGCTATACGATTTCTATATTTTTGGAGACGTGAAGAAGAATATTAGATTTGCTTCAGACGAAGAGGTGCACGCATTGGTAGAGTCATGATCCCATATGCGACCGAAAACGTATTTCCATGAAAGCACTGACCGCCTTGACTCACAGTGACATAAATGTAATAACCGTTATGGCGATTACTTCTGAATTAAAAAGAGTTCACTTTTTTCGTCTGCCTTCGTTTTCATTTTATGCATTTTACTGTCGCTTAAAGGAAAGCCGATGTTTCATTCATACGTCCATCAAATCAATCTTGGCACTCCCAGCTCATTTGAGGCACTATTTTGTTAAAAATTTTATTACACATCTCCCCGAATGAATGTAGTCATATGAATCAGTTTCATGTGCCAAAAACATATAGTTTCCTTCACTGTGGTCATACGTCGTAGTAAAGACCATGATATGGCATCCCAAAATGTGTATCACAGACATGAGTATCACAGTACATCCATCATGTTCCACAGGTGGATAAAGGTGTAAATTTCAGAGTTTCCGTGGTATTCTCCAGGCATACATAATACATTACTTGTTTTCGCCGACTGGTAATACAACTCGCTTGACTGAAATCTCGAATTTATGTTGACGCAGTTTTCAAACGGTTCGACAGTAACAGCTCTTGCCGATAGCGTTGTGTTTTACGCAATTCTCTTCGCACAGCATTTCTTGGCAATGTATTTACTGAAGTACTTTAGTCTCCCAAGTTGCTTCCTTGGCAGTAGTCTTCTTATAATGTCCTGTTACTGCCAATAAAATTAGTTTCTCCTCCAGGAGCACGTTTAACGGGTAAAATTTCCAATAAACTCTGGATGCCGTCACCACACTTGATCAACTAGCTCTAGTTAACTTAAGTAGCTTTTCTACCGCTGTCACACATGCACAAATAAGTTGTAGTCATTTTGTCTGCAACACAAAGGTGCGTAAACAATATATCACAACTAACATATACAAACCGAAAGCAGTCTGTTTAAATTCTTTCAGAATCCATATAATTCCTTTCATTATCTGCATACGAATTTAATAAAGTTGTAACCTTATTGTTCCCTTACTTTCTCCGTTTCTCTATCTGAGCTTCATTAAGGTACATCAGTATTGTCTGTGATTGTGCTGAGATATTTGACTGAATGGAATCTAATCCGTACAAAATGGTCAATTTTCATCTTTTTTTCTGGATCCAGTTGCATTTGGTAGGTGAATAATTTTTAAGTCTTGGATCATAAGTCAGTTTAATTGTTTCTTAAGTTTCTTGTTGTAATTTTATTCAAATTTTTGATCTCCTGTTAATATCCATCTACTAGTAAGCGTTTGTTCGTGTATCAATGCGGAAATCACGCACAATGTGCTTGAGGATTTGCTGTGTCATAAATCACTTGCTTTTCACGGAGATATAATGATGATGATGATGTTTGGTTTGTGGAGCGCTCAACTGCGCCTTTTCTCAGCCCAATCTCGCCACTTTCATGAATGATGATGAAATGATGAGGACAACACGGAGAAATAGTCATGTGGTTTGTGTATTACATTTCCTTGCAAAACGTGATTACTTCTGCTTTTAATTTTTGATACATGCATTTGCTAGCTATAATTAGTTCAACACGTTATTCGGTACGGGTCCATGACAGAATATGTATATTATCCTTTCCATGTCAGATGCTGTAGTGTCTTGTGCTTATCTACGCTGCGACTGCAATGCTCCATTGCGCCTTGTATGCCTAAGCAAACTTTAATAGATCATCAAAATGCATTGTGCCTTTTATGGCACTCTTCTCTCTTCTCATTTTCATGATGTTCCTGGTAAGTCAAGGAGGCAGTATATACGAAGTGGTGAACAGAAAATAAGTAAAGTAAGTCATTGTGTGTTTCAAAGTAAGTCATTGTGTGTTTCATTATTAAAAAAGGCCAAGCGTGTATTAGATCTTAAATGTTTCTTTACTAACCTAAGTTACGTAAAGCAGTAAGTAAATATGAACAACAGTATTTCACGTGGAAATCCCTATGATAAGGTTTCATAAGTCTTTTGATTAATATTGGCACTCGTGTGCTGCCATCCTCTGTCATGGAAGGATAATGTATTGCTCTATACTATGCAGGCATAATTACTAGGTACTATGAAGTTTAGTCAGTAAGCAGATTCAAAAATATTTCGGTGTGCAGTAGTTACTTGGAGATGAAGAGGGTCACACAGAATAGAGTAGCAAAGAGAGCTGCATCAGACCAGTCTTTGGGCTGAAAACCACAACAATAATGTACTACACAAGCGTAATTACTAAATATGATGAAGTTCAGTACAAAATTGATTACACTGATATTGAAATTGGTAACAATTTTTTGCATTTTATTTTCTTGTTATGTTCAAGATGTGTATTGTTTTCTATCTGATATTGTGGGGGTCCTGTTTTTTTGCATGTCTCTCCTTTGGTGCTGATATAATACAGTATCTAGTGGGGATGCTCTACCTTCATTATAATTCTACCACCTGCGTGAACCATTTCAATTAAAGTCAAATTTCTTTGTTCATATTTGAAACTTCTGGTAAAATTTGATTGCGTACACTCATGTCTCAGATGTGTGAATTTTGACCTGGGTTCTCAGTGCAAGTCTTCATTGTTTCTGTTGCAAATCAATTAACTTACCCATAATGACCAAGCTACTTCTATTTGTTTGCTGTTCTTCATTTGCATAGAGCTGAGAGAGTGATCTCATATGGTGTTGGTTATGGTGCCTTATGCAACATACGGTTTGTAATCAAGCGTCACATCTATGTGTCATTTTGCTGGAACATCAATAGTTAGTGATACATGTTTCAGTGATATCCGAGAAGATACGGGTTTGATTTATTAAAACTTTGTAGCCAGCTATCCTTTGTAATGAGGTTATATACAGTGAGGATATCCAAACTGCAATGGATGTACTTGCTTATTCAAGGTCAGTAGCTGATTTATTCGTTAATATTTAAGTGATGCACTTGTACTGACTTCAGCTGCTACCTTTATTTCACCGTAATGAAATGCTACTGTATTAAATTTCAGGTTGAGGTTGTGACCATCTCTTTTTTTATTGTATACTTTTTAGTCTATCAGTCTTTAATCAGATACAATGGAGACATTGATTTGCGTTCTGTGTGTCTGACACTTGAAGAATCAGTACACTACTCCATATAAATAGTATTTCTTGTTCCCTGTGAATAGCTTTGTCCTTTTCTTCTCTTCTACACTCACTGTTATAGCCATACATTAAATAGGTGAACAGTTCTTTTAATGATCAAAATTGGTTCATCTTTGTTTAAAGCCACACCACCATGTAGTGGTAAGTAAGAAGCAGGGGAAGCCTACCCCTGCCACTTTTCTGCTTTATTTCCAGGAGAGCTATACCGTTTCCGCTTTATTTCTTGATCATCTACTGTGTGTGATTTCTGTGTGCTGTAAACTAATTGGTTGTGCTGAAATATTTGGTGTGTAAGCGTATGTGGACCCAGTGGTTTGGACTTATGCAGGCTATGAAAATGACTTCAGCCGTTACCATCCATTTGTTTGCTGGAACTGGAAAACTTGACCAAATAATACTTATGAAGTGGATATCCTCTCACTTGCTGTTATTGGAGCTTAAGTCTTTGCATTATGGTAAATGACGTACTAAATAAAGTACAATCTGTATCATTGATGTCATATTACTAATGAACTATGATTATTTCAATTTTTTGCATTGTCAGTTCTTATGTTGTGTTTGAAAAATTGTTTTTGGTTTTCTGAGTGTTGGTGAACACGCTGATCCTCATTACAATCGTAAGCGATGGATTTCTTTTCTTTTTCATGTTGCTCCCACATCAACGCTCTCTATGTAGACTTTTTCGGTTTTTTCATGTTTCCTCAATGTAATGTACAGTATGAAGACTGTGCCTACCTCCTCCTACCAAGTAAAGAGCACTTGGACCAATGTACAGGTATAAGATTCTTGGTCCTAAGGAAACTGAAAGAAAAGTGGAAGGCTGAGACGCATACAAAACTTGGTCAATATTACACGTTAGAAAATAGTATGCTGCTCAACCTATTCCTATTTTGGACCAAAGAAATGCTTTAACAAGTTGCATACAGCACGTTTTTCCCCCCCATCAGTATAGAGAAGAGAATACGGAAGTGTTTGGTGAAGTGTAAGGCATGTCACAATGCCAGACCAATCTTGCAAAATGGGGCTCTGTTTTCGATAATTCCGGTAGAACTGCATGAATCAGCTGTTGCTGATTTTTGTGAATGTCTGTCTCAGACCGTGTGTTGGTTGTGGTTTGCACTGGTCGCTGTAGAAATATCTCCTGGTACACTGCGTTGTGGAGAGTAATGACCAGATGGGTTTCTTGAAAGGTATATGTCTGTGGACACGGTTATCTGCGACAATGGACGACAGTTTAAGTGCTTAGTTAGAAAGATGTCAGAAAATTAGAATGTCAATTAGTAAACAGGTGAATTTAGTGTTAAGAGCATATTCACATCTATAACTACATCTACATGATTACTCTGCTATTCACAATAAAGTATCTGGCAGAGGGTTCATTAAACCACCTTCAAGCTGTCTCTCTACCGTTCCATTCTCTAACGGCGTGCGGGAAAAACGGGCACTTCAATTTTTCTGTGCGAGCCGTGGTTTCTCTTATTTTATCGTGATGATCATTTCTCACATATAGATGGGTGCCAACAGAATGTTTTCGCAATCGGAGGAGGAATCTGGTGATTGAAATTTCATGACAAGACCCCGTCGCAATGAAAAACGCCTTTGTTTTTTAATGATTGCCACTTCAATTTACGTATCATGTCTGTGGCACTATCTCCCATACTGCGCGATAATACAAAACGAACCGCCCTTCTTTGTACTTTTTCGATGTCATCCGTTAGTCCCATCTGATGCAGATTCGACACCGCACAGCAATACTCCAGAATAGGGATGACAAGCGTGGTGTAAGCAGTCTCTTTAGTAGATCCGTTGCACTTTCTGAGTGTTCTGCCAATGAATCGCAGTCTTTGGTTAGCTCAACCCACAACATTATCTATGTGATCGATCCAATTTAGGATTTTTTAATTGTAAACCATAAGTATTTAGTTGAGTTTACAGCCTTCAGATTTGTGTGACTTACCGCGTAATCGAAATTTAGCGGATTTCTTTATTCAGGGTCAACTGCCACTTTTCGCACCATGCAGACATCTGATCTAAATCATTTTCCAATTCTTTTTGGTACTCCGATGATTTTACAAGACGATAAATGACAGAATCATCTGTAAACAATCTAAGACGGCTACTCAGATTGTCTCCAATGTCGTTAATAAATATCAGGAACAATAGATGGCCTATAACACTTCCTTGGAGTACGCCGGATATTACTTCTGTTTTACTCGATCACTTTCCGTCTATTATTACGAACTGTGACCTTTCTGACCGGAAACCACGAAACCAGTCGCACAACTGAGGCGATATTCCATAGGCACGCAGTTTGGTTAGAAGACGCTTGTGAGGAACGGTGTTGAAAGCCTACGTGGAATCTAAAAATGTGGAATCAATTTGACATCCGCTGTCGATAGCACTCATTATTTCATGAGTATAAAACTGGTTGTGTTTCGCAAGAACGATATTTTCTGAATCCGTACTGACAAGAAGTCAATAAATCGTTTTCTTCGAGGTACTTCATGATGTTCGAATACAGTATATGATCCAAGACCCTACTGCAAATCGACGTTAGTGATATATGTCTGTAATACAGCGGATTACTCCTACTTCCCATTTTGGGTATTGGTGTGACTTGAGCAATTTTCCAATCCTTAGATGCGGATCTTTCCGTGAGCTAGCGGTTGTATCTAACTGCTAAATTGGGAACTATTGTATCAGCATACCATGAGAGGAACCTGACTGGTGTACAGCCTTGCCTTTATCGATTTAAGCTGCTTTGCGACACCGAGGATATCTCTTTCTATGTTTCTCATCTTGGCAGTTGTTCTTGATTGGAATTTAGGACTATTTACTTCGTCTTCTTTGGTGAAGGAGTTTCGGAAAGTCGTGTTTAATAACTCTGCTTTAGTGGCAATGTCATCAGTGACTTCACCGTTGTTACGACGCAGTGAAGGTATTGATTGCGTCTTGCACTGGTGTGCTTTATGTATGACCAGAATCTCTGGGTTTTCTTCCAGATTTCGAGACATCGTTGTGGAAATTATTAAAAGCATCTCGCATTGAAGTACGCGCCATATTTCGAACTTCTGTAAAACTTTGCCAATCTTGGAGATTTTGCGTTCTTTTAAATTTCACATGCTTTTTTCTTTGCTTCTGCAACTACGATCTTACCCGTTTTGTGTACTATGGCGGATCAGTACCATCACTTATTAATGTATGTGGTATATGTCTCTCACTTGCTGTCTATAGTATCTTGATGAAATCATTCCACAACTTTTCTACGCTTACGTGATCAGATCGGAAAGAGAGCAGACTGTCTCTTAAAAGGGCGTTAAGAACATTTTTATCAGCTTTTTAAAATATATATCCTTTGCGTTTCTTTTTGATAGTTGTAGGAGTTACGGTATCCAGCCTAGCAGCAACTGCCTTGTGATCTCTAATCCTTGTATTGGTCACGATGCTCACTGTTTGTCCAGGATTAGTTGTTGCTAAAAAGTCAAGTATGCTTTCGCAACTATTTACGCTTCGAGTGGGCTCATTAACTAATTGTTCAAAATAATTTTCTGAGAAAGCATTCAGTACAATTTCGGATGACGTTTCATGCCTGCCGCCGGCTTTAAACGCATAATTTTTCCAGCATATCGAGGGTAGATTAAAGTCACAACCGACTATAATAGTATGAGTGGGGTACCTGTTTGAAATGAGACTCAAGTTCTCTTTGAACTGTTCAGCAAATACACTCCAGGAAATTGAAATAAGAACACCGTGAATTCATTGTCCCAGGAAGGGGAAACTTTATTGACACATTCCTGGGGTCAGATACATCACATGACCACACTGACAGAACCACAGGCACATAGACACAGGCAACAGAGCATGCACAATGTCGGCACTAGTACAGTGTATATCCATCTTTCGCAGCAATGCAGGCTGCTATTCTCCCATGGAGACGATCGTAGAGATGCTGGATGTAGTCCTGTGGAACGGCTTGCCATGCCATTTCCACCTGGCGCCTCAGTTGGACCAGCGTTCGTGCTGGACGTGCAGACCGCGTGAGACGACGCTTCATCCAGTCCTAAACATGCTCAATGGGGGACAGATCCGGAGATCTTGCTGGCCAGGGTAGTTGACTTACACCTTCTAGAGCACGTTGGGTGGCACGGGATACATACGGACGTGCATTGTCCTGTTGAAACAGCAAGTTCCCTTGCCGGTCTAGGAATGGTAGAACGATGGGTTCGATGACGGTTTGGATGTACCGTGCACTATTCAGTGTCCCCTCGACGATCACCAGTGGTGTACGGCCAGTGTAGGAGATCGCTCCCCACACCATGATGCCGGGTGTTGGCCCTGTGTGCCTCGGTCGTATGCAGTCCTGATTGTGGCGCTCACCTGCACGGCGCCAAACACGCATACGACCATCATTGGCACCAAGGCAGAAGCGACTCTCATCGCTGAAAACGACACGTCTCCATTCGTCCCTCCATTCACGCCTGTCGCGACACTACTGGAGGCGGGCTGCACGATGTTGGGGCGTGAGCGGAAGACGGTCTAACGGTGTGCGGGACCGTAGCCCAGCTTCATGGAGACGGTTGCGAATGGTCCTCGCCGATACCCCAGGAGCAACAGTGTCCCTAATTTGCTGGGAAGTGGCGGTGCGGTCCCCTACGGCACTGCGTAGGATCCTACGGTCTTGGCGTGCATCCGTGCGTCGCTGCGGTCCGGTCCCAGGTCGACGGGCACGTGCACCTTCCGCCGACCACTGGCGACAACATCGATGTACTGTGGAGACCTCACGCCCCACGTGTTGAGCAATTCGGCGGTACGTCCACCCGGCCTCCCGCATGCCCACTATACGCCCTCGCTCAAAGTCCGTCAACTGCACATACGGTTCACGTCCACGCTGTCGCGGCATGCTACCAGTGTTAAAGACTTCTTTTTTCCATTTCCAGGAGTGTATATCTTCTGAGTCGGGGTGGTCGGTAAAATGACCCAACTAATAGTTTAGTCCGATTGTCAAGTATAACCTCTCCCCTACTATTGCGCAGGAACTATCTATTTCAATTTCACTACAAGGCAAACTACTTCCGACAGCAATAGATACCCTACCACTAATTGTATTTAATCTATCATTTCTGAACACTGTTAGATCGTTGAAAGAATTTCTGCTGAGCTTTTTTCCGGCTTTAGCCAGCTTTCTGCACCTATAACTATTTGAGATTCAATGCTTTCTCTTAGGGCTTGGAGCTCTGGTTCTTTCCCAACACAGCTACGACAATTTACAACTACAATACCGATCGTTTCTACAACTAACTGTTTTTTACCTGACCCCTTTTAGACGGACGCCTATTCTGTGGTTCCCTGAAGCCCTCTAACCTAAAAAATCGCCCAGTCCCTTCCACACAGCATCCACTACCCGTCTAGCCCCTTCCTGTGTGAGTTGGACTCCTGACCTATTAAGCAGAACCCGGAAACCATCATCCGGTGTGCGCAAGTCAAGGAATCTGCAGCGTACACGGTCACAGAACCGCCTGAGACTCTGATTCAGACCCTCCACGTGGCTCTGCACCAAAGGACCACAGTCGGTTCTATTGACTATGATGCAGATGGTGCGCTCCACCTTAATCTCGCAAGCAAGACTGGCAGTCTTTACCATTTCCGCTACCCGCCAGAGAGAATCTCTTCCGATCCAAACCGACATACGTCACTGGTACCGACATGAGCCACCACCTGCAGTTGGCTGCACCCTATTCCCTTCATGGCATCCGGAAGCAGCCTTTCCACATCCGGAATGACTCCCCCCGGTATTCACACGGAGTGCAAATGGCTTCCCTTCTCCTCCTTGGCAGCCATGTTCCTAAAGGGCCCCGTTGCGCGTCTAAGGTTGGAGCTCCCAACTACCAGCAAATCCACCCTCTGTGGGCCGAGAAGCTTCCTCTGGAACAGGGTGGACTACTGAAGCCGGCTCAGAGACATCGTCAGTAACAGATAACACCCGAAACCTGTTCGTCAAACGAACCGGAGAGGCCATAAATTATGGCACGCCGACTTCCCTCCCAGCATGATGGGTGTATTATAACATTTGCTTGTTGCTGGGCCGTGGTGTGCGCACGTGACGTGTGGCAGTCTGCCGAGAGTGCCATTCCACTTTAAATGCATACCACCTCAACAGGAACATGCATTCAGTCATTGAGGTCCCAATGCAGAAGGAAGCAAGCAAGATAAAGAGTTACAGCCACAGCATAGCTGCAAGTGATGTAAAGCAGTGGGGCCGCCTGGTGTGCTACACACTTGAGGCCTAAATTAATAAATTCAGGAAAGCGACTCTGCTGAAATGGAACATGGTATTTTAAAGTTCGCCGCAGAGAACGTAATTAGGGATCAGCGTTTACTACGTTAACTTGAATTTCAGTTTTATGTGTTTACATCTGAAAGACTCGCACATCTAGTAATAAGTATCTAGTAAGTAAGAAATTCCTTATATTCAAGTGGGACTGTAGTGAATAGGAAAAATCTTTTATCATTAGGTATTTTATTTGTTGACATAAGTTTAAATGAATAAGTTCACGACTTTTAGAGATTTAAGTTTTTTGTCCAGCCAAATCTTAAAGGCCCAACGTACACACCAAATCCCCATAGGTATCACTGAACGTGGGTATGGTATGGAGGGAATGACTGGTCAGCACATCGCTCTCCTCACCGTTGCAGTTCTTGAGACCAGGCAGCCACTTCTCAGTCAAATAGCTTCTCAATAGGCCTCGCAAGGCCTGAGCGAAGCCCAGCGACCAACACCACCAGGGAGACCTGGATGGTGACCCATTCAAGTACTAGGTTAGCCTCGCAGCGCGTAACTTTAGTGATATGATGGGAACTAAGGTTACCACTGCGTCAAAGCGGTTGCCCAGAGATTTATTTAAGGGGGAGCCAAAAGTCAGTGCTACAGTATTACATAGGAATGACAAAGCAATCTTGGAAAACAAAGTATTTGCACATGCTTTCCCGCATCAAATTACTCACCTTCATAACCCAGGTTGGTAACGCATGCATGTGTAGTGGCGCTCAACTCTGAGGCACCAGCTCCAATCCTGATGATGGAAGAAATGTGGATGGCCAGTACTTGGTGGGCAGAGGGAGAAGAGTTGGTGGTGTAAAGTTCTGGATCACTGATCGGTAGGCTAGATTAAATTCCAAGCACCTCTGGAGTGATTCATGGAGTGAGGGTTGTTCATCCATCGTCAGACGGACACTTTGGTACTAATCGAGAGGCGTAGTCCGTGTGCGGTACTGGGCATCTCACTGCCTCTTCCTCTCATCGTGATATCTCACAAACATGAGAGTATGTTAGAAGCATAACTCACATGCTCCAAAAACATAAATTTTCACAAATGACTAAAAACGTGTTTTAAATGCGTCGTGCGTATGTCCAATATATTGACATCAGTATGTGCAAGAACAATAGCTATAAATCATTATGTATATTTCAGATTATGTTTGCTTATTGAGAAATTACAATTATTTAAGGTTATATTACGGATCATGTGAGTTTTGTTAATGAGCTATGGAACATGTAAGTTTTCACAATCCCCATTTTTAATCTTGCGAGTTTTGGTACTGAGCTGTCTGGACGATGTTGGTTTCGCGGGAAATATCGTGTTGCGACTCCATAAGCAGATGATGAAAGTTTTTAATATCGTTCACAGAAACTGAACAGCAATTAAATGCTCCTCAACGGTGTTGACATGTCGGATACTGGGGCAGCATTGAAGGTTTATACCTATAATGATAGAACAAACTACACTGTGAGGTTCTGTTTATTTTTCAAAAATGGACTTAAAATATTGAATTTGCGATTCATCACTGTTAAGTTCCACAGAAAGAATCCTATACATACTTACATAGGGGAACAAATCAAGCCAATAACAAGAATCAGTTTCATTTGAAAACAATGAAGAAAACAGGATATTCTAATCTCATGCGTTTGGCTTCCACATTTCTGGATGCTGTGAACGTTTTCTTCGCCTTCCTCTTTCTCCAACGAGTGAAACGTTTTCTTCCATGACTTGTGTCTCAAATCAGTTTTATTCCAACCACTCTATTCAATTATATTCCCAAACATAACTGAACAGAACAGAAAACGCACTCCACTGGCATCAATATTTACTACTACACAAGAAAATGGCGCCGAGTGAGCTAATCGCTGATTGGTCAAGATGAGGTACGGGAGAAAACTCACAAGATCCCTCGGATCATGGGACTTTTGAAACTAACCATGAAGTTTAACACCGGTTTTCTCAAGGATCTTGTGCCAAATGTGAATAATTGTTTCGTGAATTATGTTCTCTGTATAAAGCTATATGAGAATACGTCAGCATCTCAATTTTCATTATTTTGGAGCATGTGAGTTATGACTAACCTATTGAGACATCACAATAGATGTGTCACAGTCATCTACAGACAACAGATGCACTTAGCACTCAACTCTGACACGCCAAGAGGAAGGAGGCCACTGATCGTGGAGGAAGCTAACTATACATGACAGCTATTCCTTTCTTTTGAATTATTTCACATCTTGACCTATAACTTACACACTCTGAAATTATTTTACTAGGACCAGCCAACCTATGAGAGCTACATTTTCATTTCTTGACTCAGGATTCCTCTATTTTGATTTTTTCCTTCGTTTTATATTAATTTTTTTTATTTTGGTGCATGTAAATTACTGAAATTGACAACAGTATTCACATGATAGTACAGTTTCCTCTTGCTAGTGACTCTGCCACATGGACAGACATAGATGCAAGGCGACAGCCGAACGTTGTAGCTGATGTCGGCTGAAGCAGCTCACGAGATGGTGATGCCGGCGTTTTCTCCAATCCAGTCGAGGAAGGCGGTGACGCGCATGAAGACGTCCGGCTCGCCGGACTCGCAGTCGTTGGCCGTGCCCCACGACACGATTCCGACCACTGTGCGCTGGCCGTCCGACTCCTGCACGCTGAGCGGGCCGCCGCTGTCGCCCTGCAACCAACACGTCGCTCAGCTGGCGGCGCTGCAGCAGAGTCATCACTGACATGAAACCCGTGGAGTGCGAGGTCGCAAAGGGCCAACGATGTTTGTGGTAGTCGATGCCCCACATCTTGTCTACCATATCTTGTCTAGCTGATAGGGCAACAGGGGTCAGGACTGAAGGTATCGAAAAGCGAGCGCAGCATGAGACTGCGAAGCGTAATTTAACTGCTCACAACAGTGCTACACAGTTAGTAGTGTTGACGCTGCAATGGCAACTATAAACAAAGGAAAAATTGCAGTCCATATTGAACCGGCAAAGAAACTGGTGCATTTATTTATTTAACCTGGTCAGATTAGGGCCATCAGGCCCTCTCTTACATCGGACCAATGTTCCACACATGCAGCATTTCACACATCAGAGCTAAAATCATGACAATTGTTTAAATAAGAAAATTAGATTACTCTAGTGACAATATGAATAAAGAGTAATGACTAAGACCTAATAAAGTAAATGGTGGCAGTATTTTTACAACAGGTGCTATCCATACTAATAATGATAAAAGCAATAATAATAACAGTAAAAAAAATCAAATAATAATGATAAACATGAGAAAAATTGGCAATAGTAATGAAGATTTGTGCAGATGTACATTAATTGTAAAGTAGATGTTTACTAGTATGGCGAGTTTTGGGGAAGCGAGATTTAAGGAGGGGGAAAGAGGGAAGTAATGAGGTGAAGTGCATTCATGTACAAATGGTTCAAATGGTTGAAATGGCTCTGAGCACTATGCGACTTAACTTCTGAGGTCATCAGTCGCCTAGAACTTAGAACTAATTAAACCTAACTAATCTAGGGACATCACACACATCCATGCCCGAAGCAGGATTCGAACCTGCGACCGTAGCGGACGCTCGGTTCCAGACTGTAGCGCCTAGAACCGCACGGCCACTCCGGCCGGCGCATTCATGTACAGATGAAGGCATTACTGTTGCTTAAGTAGATACGTCATTAACTGTTTTTTGAAGCAGGGCATGTTTTTAAGTTCTCTAACATAACGAGGGAGGTTATTCCAGAGTCGGGTTCCCGCTACTGTAAAGGACTTGGAGAAGGTGACTGACCGATGCAGTGGAACAGAGAGGATTTTATTATGATGGGAATGTGTGTTTCTGTCATGTGGTTCCGACATAAGCGTTAAGGACGAGGAGAGATATAAGGGACAGTGTACATTTATAAGGCAGTAGATGAGACAGAGTGTATGGAAATCTTTGCGTTTGTCTGCACGCAGCCAGGACAATTTTGCATATGCTGGTGAAATGTGATCAAAAAGTCAAACGTCACAGATATATCGGTCGCAGGCATTCATAACCAGTTCCAGACGTCGCGAATTTTCCTGAGAGAGGCCTTGTAGGATAATATCGCTGTAGTCAATGATTGGGAGTATAAGCGTTAGTACTAATTTCTTTTTCAAATCGAAAGGGAATAGTTTTTTATATTTTTGTAGGACATGAAGGGATGCTGATACTTTTTTGCACGCTTCAGTTACGTGCTCTGTCCAATTTAGATTTTCATCTATTATTACTCCCAAACTCTTTGCTGAGTGAGAGGAGTTAATATTTGTTCCATTTAGGATAAGAGATGGTACGGATTCCCGATGTTTTGGGCTAATGAGCTTAGAGTGACCAGCAATTACCGCTTGGGTTTTAGATGGGTTTAGTTTCAGTCCTATGTCCTGTGCCCATTTTGATAGTGCATCGAGGTCAGTATTGAAATTTTCAATAGCTTTCTTAAGATTGCTTGGCTTCGCACTTAGATACAACTGAAGGTCTTCAGCATACATATGATATTTGCAATAGGTCAGAACCGATGACACATCATTGACAGACAGAGAGAAGAGTATAGAACCTAATACTGAGCCTTGGGGAACGCCTGACACTACCTGCCGCCATTGTGATTTTATATTCCCGGACAGGACGCGTTGCTGACGAGACGTCATGTATGAGCGAAACCATTGCACTGCACTTGGTGAGAAATTCAGACCGCTAAGTTTGGCTAGTAAGATGTCGAAGTCGACAGTATCAAATGCTTTGCTGAAATCTAAGAAGCAAATGATAGGCGCTTCTTGTCTGTCCATGGCAAGTTTCGGGTCATCTGTCACCTTTGTCAGTGCGGATGTTGTGCTTCGATGTTTACGGAAACCTGATTGGTTCAAATGGTTCAAATGGCTCTGATCACTATGGGACTTAACATCTGAGGTCATCAGTCCCTTAGAACTTAGAACTACTTAAACCTAACTAACCTAAGGACATCAGACACATCCATGCCCGAGGCAGGATTCGAACCTGAGACCGTAGCAGTCGCGCGGTTCCGGACTGACCGCCTAGAACCGCTCGGCCACCGCGGCCGGCAAACCTGATTAATATTCGTCTAGTAGGTTGTTAGTAGTTAGGTAGTTCTTGAGCTGGTCATGGACTATATATTCTAAGGCCTTTGACAGTGCAAATAGGCTTGCATATTCAAATACAGAGACACTTAAACCGGTTAGAATACGGCACTGCGGTCGGCAACGCCTATGTAAGACAAAAAGTGTCTGTCGCAGTTGTCAGATAGGTTACTGCCGCTGCAATGGCAGGTTATCAAGATGTTAGTGAGTTTGAACATGGTGTTGAAGTCGGCGCACGAGCGATGGGACACAGCATCTCCGAGATAACGATGAAGAGAGGATTTTCCCGTATGTCCATTTCACCGTGAATATCATGAATACTGTGAAACATCAAATCTCGGACATGATGCGGCCGGAAAAAGATCCTGCAAGAACCGGACCAATCACGGCTGAAGAGAATCACTCAACGTGACAGAAGTTCAACCCTTCCGCAAACTGATGCAGATTTCGATGCTGGCCATCAACAAGTGTCAGCGTGCGAACCATTCAACGAAACATCGTCGACGCGGGCTTTTAGAACCGAAGACCCACTCGTGCAACCTTGATGACCGCACGACACAAAGCTTTACGCCCCGCCTGCGCAAGTCAGCACCGACATTGGACTGTTGATGACTGGAAACTTGTTACCTGGTTAGACGAGTCTCGTTTCAAATTTTATAGAGCGGATGGATGTGTACGGGTATGGTGACAACCTCATGAATCCATGGCTCCTGCATGTCAGGAGGGGACTGTTCAAGCTGGTGGAGGCTCTGTAATGGTGTGAGGCGTGTGCAGTTGGAGTGATATGAGACCCCTTATGCGTTCTGACAGGTGAGACGTACGTAAGTATCCTGTTGATCACCTGCATACATTCATGTCCATTGTGCATTCCGACGGACTTGGGCAATTCCAGCAGGACAATGCGACACCCCACACTAGCAGAATTATTACCGAGGGCCTCCAGGAACACTCTTCTGAGTTTAAACACTTCCGCTGGCCGCAAAACTCCTCAGACATGAACATATTGAGCACATCTGGGATGCCTTGCAACGTGGTGTTCAGAAGCGACCTCCACCCCGAATACTCTTACGGATTTGTGGATAGCGCCGCAGGACTCATGGTGTCAATTCCCTCCAGCGCTACTTCAGACATTAGTCGAGCCCATGTTACGTCTTGTTGCAGCACTTCTTCGTGCTCGCGGGGGCTCTACACGATATTAAGCAGGTGTACCAGTTTCTTTTGTTCTTCAGTGTATCGGCAACAACGGTTGCCGAAGTTGACATTTCGTCATGAAACGAGTTAATGAATTGGTTTGAACGTTTCTTGAATGTCGACGATGTCCATTTTGTGATCCATTTTGTGACGTGTACTACACGTATTCCGTAGGGGAAACTCAAAGAATTTCGCAGAGTTAGAAGGAAGTCGCAGATGTCCCACATATTAGCTTTTTTGCAAGACGAGCCGGAGAAATGTGTCGTACATATTGGATTGTGCGGACAGTGTACATGAGGATTACAATGAAGACCATACGTGCTTAACAAATGAAAGTGATACTGATACAGGTGTCTAGTCATGTAGATCATCCTCCTTGTAGGACAAGGAATCACAAGTTCCGTCTCCAGTGAAACATAATAAAGGAAAATCTTTGCCCAAGGAGCAGGTACTAATCATACTTCTGTACATGAAAGAAGTATAGTACAGTATTGTAAAAAAGAAAAAATAATTGAATGGATTTAGAGTAAGACAATGTAGTGCACAAGAAAAATTACTGACATTCAAGGAAGGACAAGACGCACTTGTTACAAAAACAAGAGCTTGTGCGTTTCAAGGATGCTGGATACAGCGTACAGGATGCGCATTATAGTAACCTACTACGTTTTGCATGTCAGACTGTGTACGACATAGATTTCAGTGATTTCAAGGGGAGCAGTGGCACAACTTTATACTGTTCTGCAAACTTGGGAGAAGTAAGGCAATGACATTTCAAACAAAGCGTTAACTTGACGACGCACAGCAAACTGAAGAATCGGCTCGAAAATATGTAGATGAGACAAAAAGCTTATCTCATCATTCAGTAAGAAATTTGTTTGAACTCCGACCAATCTGCATTTGAAGAGGAAATACATTTGAAAGGAAACCTGGACGTTAGTGGTACCAAGAGAGTTGTATTAAGATCAACTAACGTCAGTGCCTTAACGCATTCGTATACAATTATGCCGATCGTTAATCTGGATGGCAAGTTGGCTGGAAAGTTATTTATTGTTCTGCAAGAAGTTGGAGGTGCTCGCCATCGTGTGCGCGACCCTGGAAGGGCAGTAGGAAATATTTATCACAGCAAGCAAGAGTGGATAATCGGGCTAACAGAACTACAACTACGCTATAAGCACGGCTTTTAGCCAATAGCTGGTGAAAGTTAACTTGCTCTTACTTGATTCCTGGTCTGCGTATAAAAATCATACTCCTTTAGAGTAAACTATCCCTCCTGAACAGCGCGTGACACTGCAGTTCATACCACCTGGAACGACTAAACAGATTCAGCCTCTGGATGTTTGCTTTTACTGTGTCTGTTAAACGTGTTAGCGCACTATCTGCAGCTGCCCCTTAACGAATAGCTAGTTTGACGATAAAATCCACCACAGACTGTGTCCCATTCGCTTGTGTGCCAAAAGATTCCATAAGTTCTGATCACCTCGTTACACCAATATGATTCTACACTCTTTGCACATAAACGGTAATGCTGATACATGGTGAAACAATGCTCTGGTGGGCGGTTGGCGGGTTTAAATCACCTCGGGGTGTGACCATGCAGTGCATTTGACATGCGGTCGTCGCACGGTGGCGTTGGCAGCAGTCCATATACACACAGGTGTGTTGATGCATGTCAGAGTACGGTGCAGCGAGTGAGTTTGCAGACGTTTTCAGACGTGCTAGTGGTCACTGTGTGTTGAAAATGGCTCAAAGAACACATATTGATGACGTTGACATAGACTTTACAACCTGATGATGAGAACATTGTCTCTTGAAACGCGTTGTTAAAGTATATGTATAAGTGATGTTTAAAGCTTTCCCGGCGTACTGATTGTTCCATAAAAACACGTATGTATAAGAATCGCGGTTGAATGCTAACAGTGATAACCACTTCCTGGCGGATTAAAACTGTGTGCCGGACCGAGACTCGAACTCAGGACGTTTGCCTTTCGCGGGCAAGTGCCCTACCAACTTTTTTTTTTACCAACTGAGCTACCCAAGCACGACTCAGGCCCCGTCCTCACAGCTTTACTTCTGCCAGTACCTCGCCTCCTACCTTCCAAACTTTACATAAGCTCTTCTGCGAACCTTGCAGTTTGGAAGGTAGGAGGCAAGATACTGGCAGAAGTAAAACTGCGAGGACGGAACGTGGGTCGTGGTTGCGTAGCTCAGTTGGTAGAGCACTTGCCCACGAAAGGCAAAGGTCCCGAGTGCGAGTCTCGGTCCGGCACACAGTTTTAATCTGACAGGAAGTTTCAACACTAAAGATAGTCGTTGAAGTCTTCTCGGGTTATTACCCGAGTCAAGGCCTCGTTCTGCGGACACGTTTCAACAAGCTTTCTATTTGTCATCTTCAGGTGAAGTGTTGGGTTCATGTCCGGTTCTTTATAGTCGCTGGACTGCAGGGCCCTCTGCCTCGACTGCGACGGCAGCGCCAATCCCTACGGGTGGAGGCGTCGCGTACTGGTGGGCGCTGTTCCTTCAAACCGCTGCCTTCGCCGGTTTCGCATCGGAGCATTATTGTCAAATTTTTGTTATGGCTGCATCTTATGCGGTGCTAAGCTGGAAACCGCTATCTCAGTTGACAAGGTTATCATGGACCCGTATCTCCACAGCCTCTTTAAATATCAAATCCCATAAACCGTTCGCCCTGCACAGCAGCTTTGTTTGTTCGAAATGAAACGTACGGTTTTCGTTGAGACTGTGTTCCGCCAATGCAGATTTCTCCTTTTGGCGTAGGCGATCGCTCCTTTCGTATTCTGAGCAGTGCTGCGATATACTTCGCTGCGTCTGGTCGATATACTGTTTGCCACACTCGCAGCTGATGCTGTAGACTCCAGGTATCTTTATTATCGTTCACCCCCAGCATATTCGCGATTTTGCCCGATGAGGGAAGAGAGTTTCAATATTGCTCTTTTATAATTTGCTGTAAATCTTTGGCGTGGGCGGCCCTGCGTACGGAAGGACCGCCAAGCGCTTAGTGTCTTCTTGCTCGGCTGGAAAGCGCGTCTTATCTGCGTCTTAGGATAGCCGTTCCCGCGAAAGATTTTTCTCTCAAGTGCAGCAGTTCGGAGGCAGACTATCCTTGTCGCGTATGTCTCATGCTCTGCGCACCAAGGTTGTGAATACGGATTTGCATTGTGCAGGGCGGTGGCAGATATAAGAGGAATTTATAGGTGTGCAGAATACACGTTTTCTTATATAGCGAATTCTGGGGAAAGGAAATAGAGACTGCATCTGCTAAGAATAGTGGGAAATGAGGAAGATCAGGTTGGAAAGAGGGATATACAAGAATAACGAATGCATTCAGGGGCAAGCGTATTCCTTGTTGTTGCTGCAGTAGATGTGTCTCTGCCGGTCTTCTGAAGCTGGAGATGTTATTTAGTTCTCTAATGTAATGCGGGGGCTGCTGCAGAGAGGAGTTCGTGCCTCTGAGAAGATCTTTGGCGAGGCGGCTAAAGGATGGAGCGACAAAAACGATTTTGGTCTTTTGGGAATTGGAATTTCTGCCGTATTTTTGGGAGGATTGAAGTCTGTGAGAAATATGAAGGACACTGTTCATTGATAAGACGATAGAGAAGACATAAGGTACGGAAATCTCTGTGTTTTTGTGCTCGCAGTCAAGATAGCTGTGCACACGATGGTGAAATGCGATCGAGGAGTCGAACATCACAGATATAACGAACCACTGGTATTCGAATTCAGTGCCAGGCACCGTGAGTTTTCCTCAGAAAGACGTTTCGGGATAAGTTCAATAATAGGAAGCATAAGTGTTTGTACAAGTTTCTTCCAGCTAGCTAAGGGCTCCAGTCTCTGATACGCTATATCTCTGTCTGTCGAGAATCACATGCTCACTAAACCTCAACAGTCGCTGAGAAAAACAGGCAAGTGCTAAAGTACATTTCCACGCACCCGTATGTGGACGTAATTTCGAATCGTTTGTATGCTTTCGGTACTGGAAAAGTAACCCATTTAATCAGGATGATTCACTCTCACCCAATTTAAGAAATACAGTATACAACGAAAAGACCATCTCCGCCCAAAAGGCTGTGGACCAGAATCAACCGAAGCTACACACAATAACAAAAAAGAGGAAAACGCATACTCAGTACGATAGTTAACGATGCACTACTGATCGATATGCCAGGCACCCATCTCTCCAAACAACAAGCCAGAGTGTGCGGGACTGACGGAACCTGCTGCGCGATGCCGGCCGCAGCGCTCTCATCGTACATTACGTGATTTAAAAGTATCCGGACACCTGGGTGAAAATGACTAACAAGTTTGTGGTGTCCTCCATCGATAATCTGGAATTCAATATAGTGCTGGCCCACCCTTAGCCTTGATGACAGCTTCCACTCTCGCAGGCATACGTTCAATAAGGTGCTCGAAGGTGTCTTGGGGAATGGCAGCCCATTCTTCACGGAGTGCTGCACTGAGGAGAGGTATCGATGTCGCTCGATGAGGCCTGGCACTACATCGGGGTTCCAAATCATTCCAAAGCTATTCTATACGATTCAGGTCAGGACTCTGTGCAGGCCAGCCCATTACAGGGATGGTATTGTCGTGTAACCACTCCACCGCAGACCGTGCATTAAGAACAGGTGATCGATGGTTTTGAAAGATGCAATCGCCATCCCCGAATTGCTCTTCAACAGTGGGAAGCAAGAAGGTGGTTAAAACATCAATTTAGACCTGTGCTATGATAGTGCCACGCAAAACAACAAGGGATGCGAGCCGCCTCCATGAAAAACACGACCACACCATAACACCACCGCCCCCGAATCTTACTGTTGGCATTACACACGCTGGTAGATGACGTTCACAGAGCATTCGCCATACCCACACCCTACCATCCGATCGCCACACCCTGTACCGTGATTCGACACTCCACACAACGTTTTTCCACTGTTCAGTTGCCCAAGGTCTACGCTCCTTACACCAAGCGAGGCGTCATTTGGCATTTACCGCCGTGATGTGTGGCTTATGAGCAGCTGCTCGACCATGAAATCCAAGTTTTCTCATCTCCCGCCTAACTGTCATAGTACTTGCAGTGGATCCTGATGCAGTTTGGATTTCCTGTCTGATGGTCTGGGTAAATGTCCGTCTATTACACATTACGACCCTCTTCAGCTGTCGGCGGTCCCTGTCAGTCAACAGACGATGTCGGCCTGTTCGCTTTTATACTGTACGTGTCCCTTCACGTTTCTACTTCACTATCACATCGGAAACAGTGGACCTAGGGACGTTTAGGAGTGTGGAAATCTCGCGCACAGACGTATGACACAACTGACACCCAATCGCCCGACCACGTTCGAAGTCCATGAGTTGCACGGAGGGCCCCATCCTGTTCTCTCACGTTGTCTAATGACTACTGAGGTCGCTGATATAGAGTACCTGACAGCAGGTAGCAGCACAATGCACCTAATATGAAAAACGTATGTTTTTGGAGATGTCCGGATACTTTTGATCACATAGTGTACATACGCTGTACTCACTAGCGAAAGCAGGTGCAGCTGATTAGTTTTCCATACTAAGTCGTTTCTGATCATGTGAACACTACAAATAAAGCGAAACTGTTACATCTACACCATACTCTGTACAAAACTGTCAGAATTCACGCAACTTTTAGTTGAATCTACAGAGCAAGATGTCTTGAAGTCGTCATAATTTACTGTACCGTCTTCACCTCGTGTCCCTGCATGTACTGGTAAAATAAATTCTGAAATTTGCTTTGTCTGAAGGGGGAGGGGGTACTGACATACGTATATGCACGGGAGAAAGCCGTGATTGATACAATGTGTTTTGAATTTTATTGCAGAACGGGAGAACAGATCTTAAAAGACCAAGTGGGTAAGAAACCTGTTAAGCATATAGCAGGTACAGGGGTGAAAATATACTGAGTAACAATGGTAAGAAGGTAACATAATTTGCTATACGTAATTCGTGAAGAGTAACAAACACCTTCTTTAAACATCTGTAAATTTACATAGGCATCTCGAAGCACACCTTTCATAATGAATTTGCAGATAAAAGGTGCGGCTAAGAATAGAAGACACAAGAGCCTACAGAAGCTTGGATGGATTATCAGATCACTATTTAGTAAGAAGTGACACATTTTTTTTCTTAAAAAAAGAAAAAGACGACAGAAACTATGCATAAACACCCAGTAGGACGTAAGAATCTATAAAGTGCTTCTACTCCAGGAATATAGTATCAAATTGTTATACCGAAAGAAACAAAATGAGAAATGTGAAATGAAACCGGTAAGTAACAATAAAATGGAGAATGTAATACCGGTACTATTAAAGAAATTATATCACACACACCTGCTGAAGCATTAGGAATAATAAAAAAAGATATATTGTAATAGGGAATTAACGATTTGGAACGACCATATTAGCGAGCTAATAACAGACAAGAAGGAGACTCATCTAACAACCTTTCATCATCTAATAACATGAATTACAGAGAGAATTATAAAAATAAATCTGCTTTAGGAAATAAAGAAATACGAAAAATTAAACGGTAAAGTTCGGATCGATATGCTATGTGAAATAGAGCGTGATATTCATATAAGATAAAACAAAGCATACAAAGTTATTAAGGACTTGAATGAGCAAGCACGAGGTGCTTTACAATTAAATATAATATACGAAAAGAAATGGTTAAAGTAATTCAAATTTTTATGAACTGATAACGAAGTACCAGAAATAAACAGCAATATTAGTGAATCTATAGGTCTGATAACAACTGGGGAATGTAATCCAAGAAACAGAGAAACACTGATAATATAAACATGGACATGATTAACTGTATAGCTAATCCAGTAAAGCATAGACTTTTAACTTTTGTGAATGCTTGCTGGCAGAGTGGACGTGTGCCACATGAATAAAATGAAGCTGAATTTACAAGAAACGTGATAAATAACAATGTGCAAATTACCTAGGAATGAGTCTGGTAAATCCTTGTTACACACTGCTAAAATTATTAACAAGAAATTAATACCAATAGTAGAAACAAGTATGTTAGATATATAACATGGTCTTGGAAGAGGTAGATCATGTTCTGTTTGTCTTTTCACTTTGCACATGTAAGTGAGAAAAGAAGAAAATTTAGATCACGAACATATGATGCTTTTACGATTATAAAGAGGCGTCTGAGAAGGAAAATCGGAGAACGCTGTAGGACTCACTTAAGGAAATGGGAATTCCAGCATCCCTGATTAAGGCAATTCAGTCATATTTCATAAAATAATAAAATAAGGATCTGCACTGTAAGAGATAGGACAGACTCTGTTGACATTAATCAAGGCGTCAACTGTTCGATGTTTCAAGACGATATCATTCATAAATGGTTTATCATATTAAATGAGACATGATGCTGTTTACTGATGATCAGATTATAACAGAAGAACCACAAATTGCAGGATGAAAGTTCAGTCAAACTGCCACTAAATACGGAATGAGAGTACTGGTAGATAAAACAAAAGTGGGGCATTTCAAGGGTTGTTACCCATAAGGGCTAAAACTGTTATAGATGGACAAATCATTGAACAAGTAAGAGAATTTAAATATTTAGGGTGCAATTCTAAATTTCAGAACTTGGATGACGTAGAGCTAAAATTGGCCAGTTCCAGAAATTTCTGTGGAACCACGCAACTTACATTTAAGAGTGCCGTTTGGAAAGAATAATTAATTAAATTCTGAAAAGTATGGCAGCGAATGTTCTACCCTAATATCTGATCAATTACGATTAATCGAATCATCGGAGAAGTGCCTCTGCTTTGTAGCGAGATATTCGTTGTTGGACGGTAAAGGGAATGCCGATATTAGACAAGCACTACATGTTGAACGCTTTACTAATATAATTGAAAATACCGACATCCACTAAATCTACATCATATTCCTCAAGACATCTGACGGTGCGTGGCGGGGGCTACTACCCTGTTCCACTCGCCAATGGCGCGTTGAAGGAGTGATTATCGGTAAGCCTCCTGTATTAGCTCTGATTTCTCGAATTTTCTAGCCGTGGTCATTTCGCGAGATATGTGTGGCAGGAATTAATATATTGTCCGACTCTTCCCGGAAAGTGTTTCCTTGAAGTTTCAATAACAAACTTCTCCGTGATGCACAATGCTTCTCTTGTCTGCCACCGGAGTTTGTTGAGCTTCCCTGCAAGGCTCTCGCGTTGACTAAACGATCCCGTGGCGAGACATGCCGTTCTTCGTTCGATCGTCTTTAGCTCTCCTATCATCCTACCTGGTAAGGATCCCATACAGATAAACAGTCGAACAAGAACCTTATAAGCCGCTTCTTTTGTGGATGAGATGAATTTCGTTAAGATTCTTCGTATGAATCTCAGCGTGGGACCTGCTTTTCTTATTATTTGTTTTACGCGCTCATTCCACTTAAGCTCCTCCTCCTTAGCTAGGCAGTCAACGTGTATGACTGCCTGCACCATTCATCAATCCTCTGCAGGTCATCCTGAAAACCGGTGCTGTCTTCTGGCGTTGCTACTTTCTTATGGACAACCGCTTCGTATGCGTTCAGTGGTAAACAGCTTCCGGCGCTTTCTACTAGATCAGGGCTTCCCAACGTGTGGTTCGCGGACCCCTTAGGGGTCAGCCGGCTCTTCCTACGGGGTCCGCGGCCACCTTTCACCAAATCGTGTAAAATAATGAGTAAAATTATTGAATAAAAATGTAAAAATCAAATTCATCACTATTTTTTTTTTTCTTGTGAACAGGTCGTATCCCCAAGCAGCCTTTGCGGTTCCTAAGTGAGAACGTATACACAGTTTAGTGCCGGAGAATGCAGCTTCTCTGATCGATTGCTTCGCAACAATACGGGGGGCGTTTGTGCGCCGGAGCGAGCTTTCTCAACCAATCACAGCGCTCTCTGGCGCGTATGGGCCCCAGACATAATTAAATGTTAAACTTGCTTTGTCAGTGCACTACGTATTTCATAAGTCGATTTTACTTCTAACATGGATCGGTGGTTGAAGTCAGGATCATTGAAGAAGGCTGCAGTTTCTCCATTGCCTTCACAACAAGGGAAGTTTCCGGTTGAAATGAATGAGGAGGGAGGACGACTAAAAGGAAGACTTTACATACATTTGAACATTTTACTTCGGATTTCACGAAAAACCACACACACACTGTAAGTAGGCTGTTTAGATTTTTGTATTGGTAATGCCACGTAGCGCTCTGTATGAAAATCACTGGCTGTGCTGTGTGCAGTCTGTGGCTAGTTTGCATTGTTGTCTGCCATTGTAGTGTTGGGCAGCGGCAGCTGGATGTGAACAGCGCGTAGCGTTGCGCAGTTGGAGGTGAGCCGCCAGCAGTGGTGGATGTGGGGAGAGAGATGGCGGAGTTTTGTAATTTGTCATGAACTGCTATATATATATATTATGACTATTAAGGTAAATGCATTGTTTGTTCTCTATTAAAATCTTTCATTTGCTAACTATCCCTATCAGTAGTTAGTGCCTTCCGTAGTTTGAATCTTTTATTTAGCTGGCAGTAGTGGCGCTCGCTGTATTGCAGTAGTTCGAGTAATGAAGATTTTTGTGAGGTAAGTGATTTCTGAAAGGTATAGTTTAATGTTACTCAGGGCCGTTCTTTTGCAGGGATCTTTGATAGTCAGATTGCGTTTCGCTAAAAACATTGTGTGTCAGTTTAAGCACAGTCATGTATAAATTGTTCTAAGGGGACGTTTCAAAACACACACACACACACGATTGTTACGAAATATGCATGCTCCTTACACAACAGTAGCCAAATAGTGGAAGTGAACAGACCATAAGCGGTAACTTATCAACAGCGAACAGTTTGGACGTGACGTTGATTGCTCTTGGAGGAAGACAGCTCCATCGTGTGAAATTTCAATTAGCAAGTAATTTTAATCAGACTATAGTGTGTTGAACAAAGAGAGTAAATCCACTAGTAAGTGTCTGGATACAGTAGGAATTCAAATTGGATCGTTAATTTCAAGTTGTTATCATTCATCTCAAAACCAAAGACTATTGATACTTCGGGCGGGGTGGGGGGGGGGGGAGGGGTTGGGGGCAGTGGGGGCATTGGGAACATGGGACTTGCATTAAGAAGCTTTCAGTTCCCATGGGTTTCGCTCTGAAATTTAAAGTTACTGTGCTCTTGAGTGACTAGGGGTCCGCCATGGATTTTCGACTGAAGAAGGGGTCCGCCAGCTGAAAAGGTTGGGAAGCCCTGTACTAGATCATTTATATACACTGTAAACCGTAATAGTCCTACCGCACTTCTTGGAATATTCCGATAATTAACTTTATATTATCGATTCATCTGGGAAGGCCAAGTCCACTGTATGCCTAATGAGAATATACATTATAACCCAACCAGAAATAGAAGCGTTGCACGCCCCCTAAAGAGTTATCGTGAACAATTCTGAGGGGGTAAAGGCGAAAACGCGTAGTCCTTTAAGAGGATGAAGGTGACATACGGTTATCTCATTGCAGTTGACAGATTTCTACTTTAATTGATCGCAGAAGGAAGCAGCATGCCGTAATATCTTCTGTAACCAGAATTCCTGCATGACCTGCAGATACACGAGACGTCACAGCACGCTGCTTCATCTACGTGATTACTCTGCTATTCACAATAAAGTATCTGGCAGAGGCTTCAATGAACCAACTTCAAGCTGTCTCTCTACCGTTCCACCCTCGAAAGGAGCGCGGGAAAAAACGAGCACTTAAATTTTTCTCTGCGAGCTGTGATTTCTCTTATTTTATCGTGATGATCATTTCTCCCTATAGAGGTGGGTGCCAGCAGAATGTTTTCGCCACCGGAGGAGAAAACTGGTGATTGAAATTTCATGAGAAGATCCCGTCGCAACGAAAAACGCCTTTCTTTTAATGATCGCCACTCCAATTCACGTATCATGTCTGTGGCACTATATCTCCTACTTCACTATAGCATAAAACGATCCACCCTTCTTTGCAGTTTTTCGATGTCATCCGTCAGTCCCACCTGATGCGGATCCCACAACGCACAGCAATACTCCAGAATAGTGCGGACAAGCGTGGAGTAAGCAGTCTCTTTAGTAGACCTGTTGCACCTTCTAAGTGTTCTGCCAATGAATGGCAGTCTTTGGTTTCCTTTACCCACAATATTATCTACGTGATCGTTCCAATTTAGATTATTTGTAAATGTAATCCCTAAGTATTTAGTTGAATTTACAGTCTTCAGATTTGTGTGACTTATCGAGTAATCGAAATTTAGCTGATTTCCTTTAGAACCCATGTGAAAAACTTCTCACTTTTCCTTATTTAGGGTCAATTGCCACTTTTCGCACCATACAGATATCTTATCTTATCATTTTGCAAGTCGTTTTGATCATCTGATAACATTATAAGACGGTAAATAACAGCATCATCTGCAAAAAATCTAAGACGGTTACTCAGATTGTCTCCTTTGTCGTTAATAAAGATCAGGAACAATAGAGGGCCTATAACACTTCCTTGGGGAACGCCGTATATTATTTCTGTTTTACTCGATGACCTTCCGTCTATTACTACGAACTGTAACCTTTCTGACAGAAAATCACGAATCCAGTTGCACAACTGAGGCGATATTCCATAGGCACGCAGTTTGGTTAGAAGACGATTGTAAGGAACGGTGTCGAAAGCCTTTTGGAAATCTAAAAATATGGAATCAATTTGACATCCCCTGTCGACAGCACTTATTACTTCATGTGCATAAAGAGTTAGTCGTGTTCCAAAGGACGATATTTTCGGAAACCTTGCTGGCTATGTGTCAATAAACCGTTTTCTTCGAGGTACTTCATAATGTTCAAATACAGTATATGTTCCAAAACCCAACTGCAAACTGACGTTAATGATATAGGCCTCTAATTCAGCGGATGACTCCTACTTCCCTTTTTGGGTATTGGTGTGACTTGAGCAATTTCCAGTCTTTAGGTACGGATCTTTCTGTGAGCGTGTGGTTGTATATAATTGATAAATATGGAGCTATTTTATCAGCATGCCCTTAGAGGAACCTGATGTATACAATCTGGAGTGGGGGCCTTGCCTTTATTAAGTGACTTAAGCTGCTTCGTTACACCTAGGATATGTACTTCTATGTTTCTCATCTTGGCAGTTGTCCTTGATTGGAATTCAGGAATATTTACTTCGTCTTCTTTAGTGAAGAAGTTTCGGAAAACCGTGTTTGATAACTCTGCCTTAGTAGCACTGTCATCAGTGACTTCACCGTTGTTATCGCGCAGTGAAGGTATTGATTCCGTCTTGCCACTGGTGTGCTTTACGTATGACCAGAATCTCTTTGGGCTTTCTGCCAGATTTCGAGACAGAATTTTGTTGTGGAAATTATTAAAAGCATCTCGCATTGAAGTACGCGCCACATTTCGAATTCTGTATAACTTTGACAATCTTGATAATTTGGGGTTCTTTTAAATTTGGCATGCTTTTTTTGTTGTTTCTGCAACAACGATCATACCCGTTTTGTGTACTATGGGGGATCAGTACCATCACTAATTAATTTATGTGGTATATATCTCTCACTTGCTGTCGATACTATCTCTTTGAAAACATTCCACAGATTTTCTACACTTACATGATCAGATCGGAAGGAGTGAAGACGGTCTCTTAAAAAGGCGTTAAGAGCACTTTTATCAGCTTTTTTAAATAGATATACTTTGCGTTTCTTTTTTATGTATGTAGGAGTTGCGGTTTTCAGCCTAGCAGCAACTGCCTTGTGGTCGCTAATCGCGGTATTCGTCACAATAATCACTATTTGTCCAGGATTATTTGTCGCTAAAAAGTCAGGTATGCTTTCGTAACTATTTACGCTTCGAGTGGGCTCATGACCTAATTGTTCAAAATAATTTTCTGAGAAAGCATTCAGTACAATTTCGGATGACGTTTTATGTCTGCCGCCGGCTTTAAACGTATAATTTTTCCAGCATATCGAGGGTAGATTGAAGGGACCACAGACTATAATTGTATGAGCGGGGTACTTATTTGAAATGAGACTCAAGTTTCCTTTAAACTGTTCAGCAACTATATCTTCTGTGTCGGGGAGTAGGTTGTTGTTGTTGTGGTCTTCAGTCTAGAGACTGGTTTGCTGCAGCTCTCCATGCTACTCTATCCTGTGCAAGCTTCTTCATCTCCCAGTACCCACTGCAACATACATCCTTCTGAATCTGTTTAGTGTATTCATCTCTTGGTGTCCCTCTACGATTTTTACCCACCAGATGCCTCAGTATATGCTCTACCAACCGATCCCTTCCAATCAAGTTATGCCACAAATTCTCTTCTCTCCAATTCTATTCAATACCTCCTTATTAGGTATGTAATCTACCCATCTAATCTTTAGCATTCTTCTGTAGCACCACATTTCGAAAGCTTCTATTCTCTTCTTGTCTAAACTATTTATTGACCACGTTTCACTTCCATACATGGCTACACTCCATACAAATACTTTCAGAAAAGACTTCCTGCCACTTAAATCTATATTCGATGTTAAGAAATTTCTCTTCTTCAGAAACGCTTTCCTTGCCACTGCCAGTCTACATTTTATATCCTCTCTACTTCGATCATCATCAGTTATTTTGCTCCCCAAATAGCAAAACTCATTTATTACTTTAAACGTCTCATTTCCTAACCTAATTCCCGCAGCATCACCCGATTTAATTCGACTACATTCCAATATCCTCGTTTTGCTTTAATTGGTGTTCATCTTATGTCCTCCTTTCAAGACACTGTCCATTCCGTTCAGCTGCTCTTCCATGACCTTTGCTGTCTCTGACAGAATTACAATGTCATCGGCGAACATCAAATTTTGATTTCTTCTTCATGGATTATAATTCCTACTCCTAAATTTTCTTTTGTTTCCTTTACTGCTTACTCAATATACAGATTGAATGACATCGGGGATAGGCTACAACCCTGTCTCACTCCCTTCCCAACCAATGTTTCCATTTCATTGCCCTCGACTCTTATAACTGCCATCTGGTTTCTGTACAAATTGTAAATAGCCTTTCGCTCCCTGTATTTTACCCCTGCCACAATTTGAAACAGAGTATTCCAGTCAACATTGTCAAAATCCTTCCCTAAGTCTCCAAATGCTAAAAACGTAGGTTGGCCCTTCCTTAATCTGTTTTCTAACGTAAGTCGTAGGGTCAGTATTGCCTCACGTGTTCCAACATTTCTACGGAATTCAAACTGATCTTCCCCGTGGTCGGCTTCTACCAGTTTTTCCATTCGTCTGTAAAGAATTCGTGTTAGTATCTTGCAGCCGTGGCGTATTAAATTGTTAGTTCGGTAATTTTCACATTTGTGAACACCTGTTTTCTTTGGGATTGGAATTATTACATTCTTCTTGAAGTCTGAGGGTATTTCGCCTGTCTCATACATCTTGCTCACCAAATGGTGGAGTTTTGTCAAGGCTGCTGCTCCCAAGGCTATCAGTAGTCGGTAAAACGATCCAATTAACAGTTTGGTCCGATTGTCAGGTATAACCTCTACCCACATTATTTCACACGAACTATATACTTTAATTTCAATACAACGGAAACTTCCTCTGACAGCAATAAATACTCCATCACCAATCGTATTTAGTCTATCCTTTCTGTAAAGGATCGTTTGAAAAGGTTTCGGTTGAACTTACTTCCGGCTTCAGCCAGCTCTCTTTACCTACAACTATTTGAACTTCAGTGCTGCTTATTGCATCTGTAGGTGATCGTTGATGACTAAACGCATCAGCTGTGAACAGATAACGTGATTGCCTTTTTTCTGCTGGGAATTTGCCCTGTCTCCTGTGATGGCGTTAAAAGATGCTGCCTGTGACAATATTCTTCTCTCTCAAGCTTTGCTGGAGTTCTCATTGCATCCATGGAAGGATGCAATTCTTAAGTTTCATTGCTTTCAAATTTAAAGCTGTTCTTCAGGTCCTCTAAAGGTTTTCGCCATTATGGTGGATCATCTGTGTAATGTAACGCCCTTAGTCTTCCTGTCAGCACATGTGTGTACAAATGGTGGCTTGCTGTGATTTACATGTGTTCGTTACAAGTCATTTATTCTGACGGGAAAGGTTCGTTTCTCATTACTTCTCCAAATTGGTACTTAAAACATGCGCTCTCGAGAAATTACCGACAGTACATAAAGGATATTTCTGTAACTAACATGGTGAATTTCTGAAACTGTTCAAAATTGCGAAGCAATATTTTCGGAGACCTGGTATTACGAAAATGGGTCAGTATTTTTCTGTACAGAAAACTTGTGTTCCTTTCTTATTGACCGACATATTGATGCAATTATTATTCCTTAAAATAGAAACTAACATTCATCTGCACGTAACTTGGATTGAATCAGGAATCTAAAATTAAAAATATATGCATTCAAAATTAAATTCTTCTCATCTTTTAGAATTTCCATTAATAAAAATATGATGGCTGGTCAGTCAATATTCGGTAATATACACTGAAGTTAGCTCTCATACTTCTTCGATGGACTTGCTGAGTTATAACAAATGGATGAACATTTCGATAGGCTTTTCTCGACCCACTTACAAAATATACTTCTACAGCGAAGGCCTTAACTCACTTCAAGATTGGAGGACGAACACTGGAAGAATAGTTTATGTTGTACCTGACCATTTCTAACATATTTTTATTTTCATTATAGTTCGTAGACGAAACACACTCCAGAAAAGTGCGCTTATAATGTCAGTTGAAGCAAATGGTCTGTCAAACCGTCAATTGTCACAACCGGTATGTGTTTCGATCATATCACTGATCCAAACTGTTACTCTATCTGCAGCGTTTTATTACCAAAACCTTTTGCTGAAGATGGGTTTGGCAAAGTATAAATAAAAATTAATGTTGATGTCGACTACTCAGAATAATTCCTATACTACAATGCAATATTACTTATGAACTTGCTTTTATGTGATAGTATTTAGCCAACGATGAATCTGGTTGCGTCACTGTCTTAACTAGGAACGCCACGAAAAGGCCAAAATTCTATCGATGTAGGACTTACATTGCATGGTAGCTGACCCTCTGTTCCCATAGCACATATAGCATTGTCGTCCACGAGGTCGCTACCGTGGATATTTTGACAGTCAGCGTTTGTCCAGATCTTCACATTGATGTACTTCAGGTACGAACTAACCGTCCACGCATCTGTAACAAAGACAGAACCGTGTACATACTGGAAAGACACGTAACTGATGAAGCATAGAGATGGTCATGCAACTACTATACGAGAAAACGACATCCAGAAACTTCAATAGCGTAGTCTTAAAACTACACAGATGAGCCAAATCATTATGACGACTACTAACCCTACCACAAGACTGAATTCCGCCTGGTGCTGTTACGGGAATCAACTATATTGCATATTTCTAATAATTAGTCACATGGATGGCTTTGTCATTTTCTTGGATAATACCTGCTACCTTGCAAGTTTTGCCAATTTTTTGACATATCACTAGATGTTGATGATCTTGCATTCCACTACACTGAAAGGAATCTCTCTCATTATATCCCTACTTTCTCAGGTTAGTATTGCACCGCGTAACTCCATTTCTCAAGTTATTAAGCGCTCTCCATGTCGAGAACGGTGGATGATAAACAGATGCAAGCGTTTGTTAACGTCTACTTGTACAGTTTCGTCATAAATTTTCTCGTCGTATTTTAGGTGGCTCGTCTAAAAGTTTTGTAATTTGCATAAAACTTAATCGGCACTTCAGCCTACTCGTGCCTTATTTGGTAACCGTATAACTGGTGCCTGTGGTCATCAAACTGTTTGCCCCTTTCAGGCTGAGTTGTAAGTTGTCTACTGATGGTGGGTGCAGCTATGCGTGGCTAGATGAGGAAAGCAGATAAGAAGAGCAGAAATTAGCGGTTTAATCATTATTCTGGTAGCGTCTAGAGATCGTGTTGCCACACTAAAGTTGGCAATGCGCGTCGATACCACAAACTTTAGCTATCGTTCGATGCATTCTGCAACGACGTATGGGAGGCGCTCCTCAAGACCACGCTTCCCTTCTCAGTACGGCAGCGCACTCACACTGAGGTCAATATAGTGTCGTGCTCGGCACAGTTCGAGACCTCAGCTTTAGGAATCAACAACACCGAGTAGACAGTGTTCATGAAGCTTCAGATGGACATATACCTTTATCAATGTTGAACATTGTACTCAAAGAGAACAGTTTTGTTAATTATTGCCTCAAGTAATGCTTTGCTAGCCCATGACATCGGTAAATTATCCAGTACTACTACTGCAAGAAGTGTGTCAAAGTTAAGTAAATCTTGTATTCATTTATATATTAAAGTGAACTAATATTTCATTTGTTCTAGTACTATGAGCCTTTTCACACAGTTGTGGCCGGACTATACGGCTGTAAATGGGGAATACACTGACGTAAGTGATTCTGACAAACTGCAGACTGGGCCTGGAGCTTGGAAAGGATGAAGCCGGTCCATTAGTAGCGCGTTACTGTCGTGAACATCTGTGCAAAGTGGTTGAAGGAGGTTTCAACAACGAATAAGCTACAGTAAATTAGGCGTCTACCTCTCATTATGGAACATGGGGGTCAGAGGCTTTCCCGGCTCCTGTAGCAGGATTGGCGGCGTTCTGCGGCGTATCTCATGACAGGATCCACAGCTCTACAGCAAACGACCCTAACGATTTCCCGTATTGACCCAATGCCATCGTCAATTATGGCTGCAGTGGGTACTGAATCATCAATATTGGATGGCGGATCAACAGAAAATTGTCACCTGGTTGGATGAATCACATTTCTTGTTATACCAGGTCGTGGTGTGCGTATAGTGTCGAAATTGAGATACAAGCCGACTTAGACAAAATTTACAGTTAGTGTGAGGAATAGCTGCTAGTCTTAAATGTGGAAAAATGTAACTTAATGCGGATACTGTACTGCTAGTGTCCAGCTTGACACAGCAAAGTCGTTTAAATATCTGGGCGTAACGCTGCAAAGCGATATGAGTGCAACGAGCGTGTGAAAACTATGGTAGGGAAGCACCACATATAGGTCACTGGTGCGACCTATTCTTGGGTGCTGCACAAGTGTTTGGGATCCGTACTAGGTCGGATTGAATTAAGGCATCGAAACAGTTTGGAGGAGGGCTGCTATATTTGTTACCGGTAGGTTCGAACAAAACGTAAGTGTAACGGAGACGCTTCGGGAACTCAAATGGGAATCACTGCAGGGAAGGCAGCGTTTTTTTCGGGCAACACTATTAAAAAAATTTAGAGAACAGGCATTTGAAGCTGGCTGCCGAACGATTCTGTTCCAGCCAACATACATCGCGCTTAAGGACCACGAAGATAAGATACGAGAAATTAGGGCTGATGCGTATAGTCGTTTTTCGCTCGATCGATTTGTGAGTGTAACAGGACGGGAAATGACGAGTGCTGGTACAGGTTACCTTCTGCCATGCGCCTTACGGTGGCTTGCTCATTATCTATGTACATGTAGACGTAGATGATGGTAATTGGACACGCTGTCATCCAGAAATTTGGCTGCATGAACCATGCGCTGTGCCACAAGTGTAGGCCAGTGGGTTCAGTATTATGCTGTGCGCGACATTTACTTTGGCTTCGTCGTAGTAATCGACGGCACCGTGACAACTGTGCAGTACGTGAACATAATTGATGAACACCTGCTTCAATTCATGCTTGACGTCTTCCCTAGTGGTGATGGTATATTTCCGCAAGATAACTTGTAGAATTTCTTTCCTTAACCACAACTAAAATTCGCGCGAAGTTTCCTTTTACACATGGGTTTTAAAATCAAAAGAATAAAAATCTTTAATCACACGACATATAAATATCAATGTACAGGATTTCCATAATTACAGTTCTACATCTACATTAATACTCTGCAAATCATACTTAAGTTCCCGGCAGAGGATCCATCGAACCACCTTCTCTATTATTCCAGTCTCGAACAGCACACGGAAGAAACGAACACCTATCTCTTTCCTTGCGAGCTCCGATTTCCCTTATTTTATGACGATGATCGTTTCTCCCTATGTAGGTCGGCGTCAACAAAATATTTTCGCATTCGGTGCAGGAAGGGGGTGATCGAAATTTCGTTAGAAGATCCGGGCGCAACTAAAAACGTCTTTGTTTTAATGAAGTACACCCAAAATCCTGTATCACGTCAGTGACACTCTCTCCTCTATTTCGGCATTCTGCAAAACGTGCTGCTCTTCTATGAACTATCTTGATGTACTTCGTTAATCCTATTTGGTAAGGATCCTTGAACGCCCAGCAGTGCTCCAAAAGAGGACGGACCAGCGTAATGCAGGTAGTCTCTTTGGTAATCTGTTACGTTTTCTTTCTGTCAATAAAACGCAGTCTTTGGTTTGCCTTCGCCACAATATTTTCTATGTGTTCTTTCCAAATTAAGTTGTTCGTAACTTTAATTCCTACTTATTTGGTTGAATTTACGACTTTTGGTTTGGTTTATCGTGCAGCCGAAGTTTAACGGATTCCATTTAGCACTCATACCAATGACCTCACACTTTTCATTATTTAGAGTCAGTTTCAAAACGCTGTAGAAAGAGAGCCACTGCTGAGAATGATATCTCTGTAGGAGCAGTGGAAACATCATGGGGGAAAAAAAGCTAACGAAAATGTGACCAAGAGACGGGGCTGTAAATGTTAGAATATGTGTACCAATAGACGCGAGGCACACAGCTGTTCCTCAGTTTATATGAAGATGGTATCTGTTCTTTCGGACATGTTTGAAAGAACAGATGCCATTTTCATATACACTATGTACACTACGGGCCATTAAAATTGCTACACCAGGAAGAAATGCAGATGATAAACGGGTATTTATTGGACAAATACATTATACTAGAACCCACATGTGATTACATTTTCACGCAATTTGGGTGCATAGATCGTGAGAAATCAGAACCCAGAACAACCACCACTGACCGTAATAACGGCCTTGATGCACCTGGGCATTGAGTCAAACAGATCTTGGATGGTATGTACAGGTACAGCTGCCCATGCAGCTTCAATACGGTACCACAGTTCATCAAGAGTAGTGATTGGCGTATTGTGACGAGCCAGTTGCTCAACCACCATTGACCAGACGTTTTCAATTGGTGGGAGATCTGGAGAATGTGCTGGCCAGGGGAGCATTCGAACGTCTTCTGTATCCAGAATGGCCCGTACAGGACCTGCAACATGCGGTTGTGCATTATCCTACTGAAATGTAGGGTTTCGCAGAGATCGAATGAAGGCTAGAGCCACGGGTCGTAACACATCTGAAATGTAACGTCCACTGTTCAAAGTGCCATCGGTGCGAACAACAAGTGACCGAGACGTGTAACCAATGGCACCCCATACCATCACGCCGGGTGCTACGCCAGTATGGCGATGACGAATACACGCTTCCTATCTGCGTTCACGGCGATGTCGCCAAACACGGATGCGACCACCATGATGCTGTAAACAGGACCTGGATTCATCCGAGAAAATGACGTTTTGTCATTCGTGCACCCAGGTTCGCCGTTGAGTACACCATCGCAGGCGCTCCTGTCTGTGATGCAGCGTCAATGGTAACCGCAGCCATGGTCTCCGAGATGATAGTCCATGCTGCTGCAAACGTCGTCGAACTGTTCGTACAGATGGTTGTTGTCTTGCAAACGTCCCCATCTGTTGACTCAGGGATCGAGACGTGGCTGCACGATCCATTACAGCCATGCGGATAAGATGCCGTCATTTCGACTGCTAGTGATACGAGGCCGTTGGGATCCAGTACGGCGTTCCGTATTACCCTCCTGAGCCCACCGATTCCATATCCTGCTAACAGTCATTGGATCTCGACCAACGCGAGCAGCAATGTCGCGATATGATAAACCGCAATCGCGATAGGCTACAATCCGACCTTTATCAAAGTCGGAAACGTGATGGTGCGCATTTCTCCTCCTCACACGAGGCATCACAACGTTTCACCAGGCAACGCCGCTCAACTGCTGTATGTGTATGAGAAATCGGTTGGAAACTTTCCTCATGTCAGCACGTTGTAGGTGTCGCCACCGGCGCCAATCTTGTGTGAATGCTCTGAAAAGCTAATCATTTGCATATCACAGCATGTTGTTCCTGTCGGTTAAATTTCGCGTCTGTAGCACGTCAGCTTCGTGTTGTAGCAATTTTAATGGCCAGTAGTGTAGATAAGGCTTTCCGGCCTATGATCTTCTTCAGTGCGGATGCACTCACATTGCCCGAACTCTTACGGGAATCTGAAGATTGACTGCCGTGATTGATGAGTGTAGTGGCAGGGTCACTACAAACGTAGTGTCTGGACAGTAAGCTGAGAATGTGGGTCTCACGCGAAGCGTGCCAGAGATAAGGTGCTGCAGCCGCACTATCCTCTGTGTCCTCGGTGGCTCAGACGGATAGAGCATCTCTCATGTAAGCAGGAAACCCCGGGTTCGAGTCGCGGTCGTGGCACACAATTCCAACTGTCCCCGTTGATATTTATCAACGCCTGTAAGCAGATGAAGGCCTGGATTTCATTGTAATTCCGTTCCTCTGTTTGTGCTCAATTTGCGTGCGAGACGCCCAACATGGCTGTCCCCATGAAGCACCGCTCGCTGCTGGTAAAGTTCTTTTACGAGAACGGTGATTGTGCGTCAGTGGTTGCGCGGCAGAAGTTCCGGACACTCAAGGACATGAAAACAGGTATTGGTCTGATGTCTGCTGAAGTCTTGAGAAAATGATTACAAAATTCGAAATGAGAGGTTCTCTTCAAGTCCATGTGACAGAGGGAAAAAAGCAGTTGATCCGATGTCAGTCAAAGATGTGCCCACAGCTTTGCAGTTTATTTCCAAACATGTGGTGCACGAGGTTATGGCCCAACGTTGGAAATGCCTTGGAGCACAGTACATAAAATCCAACGAAACATTCGGCACTGCTAGTCATACAAAATTACCCATGTTCAGAGTTCCGTTTTGCTGACCTACCAGCGTTACAAACATTCTTTAAGGACTTTCTTGCTTGCATTGAAGTGGACAATGAATATCCATGGACAGACGAAGCCCATTTCCATCTCCAAGGGAATGTCAATATGCAGAATTGCAGAATGTGAGCAACGGAAAAACCTCTCACACATCGAACGGTAGTACTTCATTCTGCGAAGGCGACTGTGTGGTGCGGGTATTTACCGTAGGACCGTATGTTTTCGAGGAGAAGAGTCCTATTGGTCCTTTTACCTGTACCGTCACTGGCAAATGGTGACAGTCTCTTGCGCTCCAACGTAGTTCCAACGTTTCAACACCGTTCATAAAGGAAATCGTTTCAAATTAGTAAGTTATTGCCCCTCTAGCATGTCTATAGGAACTGTTCAGAGATATGAGCTCAAAATTTGCCAAAGAGTTACGCGAATATCCTGTAATGGTAGATTCAGTTCATGATACATTGCTATAAAATTTGTTGAGATCACTAGACTGTTGACATTTTGAACAGGTACTGTAGAGAGAAAGTAATCATTCAGTTTAGATACATATATCTGTAATGTACAGATGTAATAAATTATTCATTTTTTACAAAGTTCACAATTTTCTAAAATATTAAATGTTCAAATATGATTGATTCATGAGTAAAATGGTAAAATCACAGGGTTTACACTGTGTCCACTGTTGCCGATATGACGGTGTCTTGACAAAATGATGACAAAGCACGAAAACAGTTTTTTTGTTGGAATATGTGTGATGTTTATGTGTTACAACAATGCAATTTTCATTCACAAGGAATTATCGAAAAGAAGTGTCATGCAACCAGAGCACTGTGCATTGGTATCAACAGTTTACGGACACTGGTTGTCTCTGTAAACAAAAAACTTCTAGTTGACCAAGTGTTCCAGATGCAACCATGAAGAGAGTGAGGAAAAGTCTCTTACGCAGTCCTAAAAAAATCAGCGGTCCATGTAAGTCACGAACTTGGAATACCACAGAAAATTCTGGGGAAGATTCTTTGATGGTGGTAACATTTCATACTGCACTGTCTGCAGCTCATGCAACAGTTTAAAATAGCACTTTCTGTTTTCATCACAATGCAGGTAGCACTTGAGGCAGAACATTTAGTCTCCAAGCTCATATTCAATGATGAAGTGCCTTCCATTTGTCTGGAAAGGTTAATCATTGCAATGTGAGAGTGTTAGGCACTGAAACTCCTCATCAAATTGTGGTGCATGAACAAAATTATTGGTATTATCCTCATAAGGGCGCCAATATTTGTGGCTGCCGCCGCTGTTGTCACCCCTCTTCTGAACTCAATGAGAAGAAAATGTCGGAAATGTTCCAATTTCTCCATTTGGCACTCCATTTTCTAGCACCTACAGCTCCATTCACTATCTGAAATTGACAATATGTAAACACTATAAATAAACACATAGTAAGCGGAATATTAACACGCAAAACGGAAACGCTACGGTCCTATGCACGAACCTAATACATCCTACAAGCAGCTAACATCTCTCAGCTTGGAGTGCAAGCTCCTGCCGTTCCACTGTGAATTGGACCATTTACATGAAAGGAATCTGTACATACGTCTCTTTGTTTAGCTATTTACAAGAGTGCTGGTTCAAGCTCCTCCTATGAATGTACCTTTATCATGAGACACACTGAATGATATTTTCAAATCGTGAGAACTATACAGTTAGGCTTAGAGCTTGAGGGAGGTGGTTATTTGGTACTGAATCATGTTCACAGGAATGCACAACACCTACAAGATATCATAGTTACCTTCGTCTGCTAAATTAGTTGTTTATAAAGTCGACGCCTGAAATATGATCCTTTGACCAATTTCAGGTAGAGCACTGTCCAGTTTTAGTGTTTTAGCCAAAGTTGGTAAATACAGTCGTGGATTTTATAAATAAATAATTTTATCGAAGGCGACAATCATGTCTTTTAAAAGAACTGTGGAAAAGTGTTGAGTGGTAGCGTAGCGCCAGGCGTTACAGCTGGCACTCCATACTCACCGTTGCTTGTGAGGCCCCATCCAGAGACGATTGCGTCCCAGCCGGCGAAGCTCTCGCTGGCCTGTGCCTTCGACGGTAGCCTAATCGGTGTCACGTAATCTGCAGAGAAGAGACCAAGAAGTTGTCATTAGGCTCTGGTGTGCTTTGCTGCGGAAAACAAAGTGCATCAGTTTCGTGTATAAACTACAGGGACATAAACATCGAAATATATTTGATAGTTGTTCTATGTGGAGTTCCGTAGTCAACATTTCTCAGCAGTCCCCTTTCTAATGTGACTTAGCCTATTTACTTCCTGCCGAGTAGTTAGCGTCTTTGACTATAACATGTAAGAAGCAAGAGTTCGATTCGCACGACTCGTACGATGGATTTGTGGTTAGTGTGTGTACTAAGTGAAGCTGCACTGACCGTCACGAATAAAACTGCATAGTCGGACCTTGTTGGCAGATTGAAACTGCGTGCCAGACCGGAACACATATCCGCTACTTTGTCTTTCGCGGACAGTCCTCATAGCGACTGACATATCCAAGCACGAATCTCAACCAACCCCCACAATTTCACTTCCGCCAGTATTTGCGACCTACTTTTAAAACTTAACGAGGTGCTCTTGCGTACCCTAATGGACTAGTACTCCTCAAATAAAGGGTATTTCGGAGAAATAGTATAGCCACGGCCTAGGATACTATTTCCAGAATAAACCGTTCACTCTGTAGCTGTGTGTACGGTGGCTGCAAACCTCAAAATTTAGAGTTCTGATCCAGTATACAGTTTTAATCTGCCATGAAGTTTCAGAACAGCGTTCACTCCAATGCAGAACGAAAGATTTATTCTGGAATTCAGGAGATATTTGAAGAACTAGGGGCTTCGACTTGAGGATGAGAATATTGCGGACCAGGAGCGCAATGAGCTGACCTCATATTCCTCGATACAAATGCTCTACAAGTGCAGAGATGAGCAAAACTCAAGAGCGAAAGTCATTTTCGTATGACGTATCAATGCCAAGTAACATAGCCTGATAAAATGCGTAGAAAGAACTGTTGCAATAAGATTCGTAAGTGTATTGTCAATAGCAAAGATAACATCCAGCTATTAACTAACAGTGGGTACACAAAATTACCCTTTCTGATCGTGAAAAATTTTACATTGGCCAGTTAGGCAGAGGCATATCAACTAGCCTGGCTGAACACGAACGCAGCTGGAGGTTGCAGAATTCTAACTCCGTACTTGCTGAGCATGTACTGAGTGAGGGTCACAACTACCAGCCAGAGTGCCATGTCCTTCACTTAGCAAGCAAAGGCCATAAACTCAACCTGCTGCAAGCCCTGGAAATTAACAAACATCTAACTCACAGTCCTGATCTAATCCTAAATGATAAGACACAGCTCAACACTTCCCCTTTCCTAAACTTCATATAATCAAATGGTTCAAATGGCTCCGAGCACTATGGGACTTAACTTCTGAGGTCATCAGTCCCCTAGAACTTCGAACTATTTAAACCTAACTAACCTAAGGACATCACACACATCCATGCCCGAGGCAGGATTCGAACCTGCAACTTCACATAATCATCTCTGTGTTTAATTACTTCCCACACTGTCTGCTCCTACATATTCCCATTTTCCAGTCTTGATTAAGTTCTTTTAATTTATTGAAACTTTCTACGTCATCCATGCCAATTGTTAAGGTTCCTTCTAAATGGTAACTGTTAATCTTTCCATGTTTAATACCTCTTGCAGTTGTCTCATCAAACACTGTTTTTATTTTACTTGGCTCATTTATTTAATGCAAACTGTTACATAGTCACAGTTTTGAGTGTAATGTTAATCTTTTTCCTGTTTGCTCCTTTTGTATTTGCGTATTGCTCAGCTTCTTTTTTTTCTTTTTTTTTTCTTTTTTTCTTTTTTTTAATGCAGTACCGCCACACTCTCAAAGATATGTATTCTGTAGTTACATTGATAATTCTTTTTTCTTTTAATTGTTTTGTGTACCGCTCTCCATGTGTGAAGTAGGCTTGTCAAGCACTAATTTTATTTTATTAGTTTTGTTTATTGATAGAAACTGTTATGTTGGCATATTGTTCCTACTTTGTGTTAAAGTTTTTTACCTGTCTGATACGTTTTTATTTTTATTTATTTATAGTTCAAATAGTTTACTTTTTATATTCTATTACCATCAGACTGTCAAAGATGTTACTTACTGTATGTTTCTGCTTCAATTTAGACGTGTAACTTCTCTTCCAATGTTGTTCACAAACTTTGTAACTTCTTTGCTGACAGATCTCAGTAAATGTCTGAAGATGGCCTTGTAAGCCAAAAACAGGTTAACACAATAAAAGTATTATTGTAGAACAAAAGCAAACTAGTGCTTTTCATTTATTAGTATCTGAAAGAAATACGCAATGAGAGGAACAAATATTACATTTGTTTTCCAATACAATAATTTACTGATGTCATCGCGACTCATGACGGACCGCTGGATATTTAAAAAGGCGGAACATCATTATTAATAGCGTGTGTGATAATCGATGACAGCAGTGCATGCTCCTCAACGTGCTCCCTTGCTGGCCACAAGGTTGGTAAAGGGGTCTCGTGACCGGGCGTTCCGTTTCTCTATCTGCGCGACTGACAACGGCTGGATTGTCGTTCGTGCATGTGGACATGCTGCAAAGTGTCTCCCCTATGTATCCCACACGTGCTTGAGGGAAACGGTCAGGCCAGTCCAGTCAGAGAGTAGCTTCTCTTTCTGAGAGCTCCTCAACCTGCGTAGCTCGGCGCGGTCGCACGTTGTCATTCATAAAAATGAATTCAAGGTAGACTGCACTCTTGAAAATACGGACATGGGGATGGGGTACAGGGTCACAATAAAGTAAATTGGGGAATGTACAGTGTTTAAAGATTTGGAGGTCAGTACCCCCACGCAACATTATGCATCCCCACACCGTTAACACCTGTACCACCAAAACGATCATGGTCGACCGTGATGAGCCGGCCTTGGTGGCCGTGCGATTCTAGGCGCTTCAGTCCGGAACCGCGACACTGCTACGGTCGCCTCGGGCATGGATGTGTGTGATGTCCTTATTTCAGTTAGGTTTAAATAGTTAACATCAGATGTTAAGTCCCATAGTGCTCAGAGCCATTTGAATTTGACAGTGATGAACGTATCCTCATTTATTGCACGCAGGAACAATCTACTGCAGCATCTCCACATGGACCAACGACCGCCCGGCAGTTGTCAATCGTGGTGGTTGAGGAAAAGTAACGCCCGGCCAGAAGAACCTCTTACCAACCTTACGACTAGCGTGAGAGCACGTTGCAGACATTCATTTCTGCCATTGGTGATCATACACCCTATTAAGAACCATGTCCCCCCTTTTGTAGTTTCCAGGGAACTATCATGAATCGCGGTAGATCAGTGAAACTATTGTCTTAGAATGAAAGTGTAATTTCTGTTCGTCTCATCGCGTACTTCTTTCAGATATCTTACACATCATATTGTAGCAGTTCTCTCTATGCGCTGTCCACATTTGGTCAATCTATGCTATTAAGCAGTGACATATCATGCGAAAGCTACTTACGTCTGGCCCACTGGTGTACGTCATTGTTCACAGGTGGTGACACATCAGCGAATCATGAAATCATTATTATTGTTATTACTATTATAATGTTAGCTCCCTCCCCCAATTATTTCCTTAGTCAAAAAACGTGTACTGGTACGTGACTCGAGGCCAATGACAGGCTCTTAGAAGGTGATTGCTCTTGACGTTCAGCTGCATCGAACAAAATGTAGCAGACTGACGAATTCCAATTAGTCTTCTGAGTTTGATGTCATGTATGTATAAATGAGAGGGGAAGGGATCATCTGTCTATAATAGGCACAGAATCATCTTTATTATCATAAATCATCAAAAAAATGGTTTAAATGGCTCTGAGCACTATGCGACTTAACTTCTGAGGTCATCAGTCGACTAGAACTTAGAACTAATTAAACCTAACCAACCTAAGGACATCACACACATCAATGCCCGCGGCAGGATTCGAACCTGCGACCGTAGCGGTCGTTCGGTTCCAGACTGCAGCGCCTAGAACCGCACGGCCACTCCGGCCGGCTCATAAATCATCCACAAATAAATTACCCACTGAGATAAGCAAACGAAGATTTCAAAAACGGACAAGGGATTGTAACTGTGGAATCTAACTTTGGTACAGGTTAATGAGTACGATAAAAATATGATTACGAGAATAAATCGTCGATATGGTCAATGATTGAAACAATGGTTATTGGTTTAGAGAATGAACCCGGAAAGACAAATACGAACACCAGTAAGATCGGCAATGTGCTTGGTGGAAGCAACGTACTGGCTGCGAAATGTTAAAACTGCGCAGTTAGCCACTGATGGCAATTAACTAAGATCGTGCCCCTACCGTATTGGCAACCATTTTTAGTACACTCAAGCAGTGCGAAGGTGGAAGGCAGTGACAGCAACGACTGCGAATTCTGTCGAGCTCACTCTGTGTATTCACTACTAAAGTGAAGGCATCCTTCTGTACTAAAGATAGTCTCCTCTGGCAGCAAATCATTACTCTTTGATCAGTGGCCTATAATTGTTCCCTGACTTAACACTCTGAAACTTAGTTATTTCTGGCAAAATAGGAATCTCGCAGACGCCTAGCAGCAGAATTCCTGAGGTCTGACCTTGCTACTATTATTAACCAATGGTGTTGTGGTGTGATGGGGAAGCCAGAAAAACTCTCCCACTGTATGGCAAAGTTCTGAAGTTGATGAATTCAAAGGCATACAAGAAGACACACAGGAGAAATCGTGCCCTCAACAGAAATAAACACTATGAGCCAGTCAGAAATCCTGTTACAATGAAGTAAAATGAACGTTCTTCCGTGGCATGGCTGCCAAGGCAAATGGTGATTCTCATGCTGCACCCCCTCTGAAGGGCTGCACTTGGCTTCGATTTTTATCTGTTTTATAAGGATTCTTCGCTGTTTCTCGACCAATACTGTTTTTTGGCAGATATAGCGAATTCCACTTTCGACTGCCTGCACTGAAAGTTAACTCTCAGCACGGAACACATTTCTCCTAGCGGCCGTAAGTGAAGTTCTATGTTGCCCCATCTTTCAGGTCTGCAGAAAAAATAACAAAGACCTCATCATAATAAATGAAAGGAAGCGAAGAAGCAATTGACTGGGCAGCCACTGGTAGTACTAAATACTGTCTGCAATTACCTGCGGCACAAGATATCTAGTATATTGGCCAAAGAGGATGGCATATATCATCATGAAATATGTTCTGTGACAGTTTTGGAGAAAAAGTGCCATGTAACAATTGACCGTATGTTAATCACTTACTTCTCTTTCACACTGATCACTGCCATCACTGTGTATCGCGTAATCTGGTCAGCCTCATAAATAAATGCCACCAAAATTAAGCACAATACAGTACAGGAATAGGAGTATAGACATTACACAGAACACAGCATGTTGTTCTCAATGGAGAGACCACTACAGACGTTAATGTAACCTCTGGCGTGCCACAGGGGAGTGTTATGGGAACATTGCTTTTCACAATACATGTAAATGACCTAGTAAATAGTGTCAGAAGTTCCATGCGGCTTTTCGCGGATGATGCTGTAGTATACAAAGAAGTTGCAGCATTAGAAAATTGCAGCGAAATGCGGGAAGATCTGCAGCGGATAGGCACTTGGTGCAGGGAGTGGCAACTGACCCTTAACATAGACAAATGTAATGTATTGCGAATACATAGAAAGAATGATCGTTTATTGTATGATTATATGATATCGGAACAAATACTGGTAGCAGTTACTTCTGTAAAATATCTGGGATTATGCGTGCCGAACGATTTGAAGTGGAATGGTCATGTAAAATTAATTGTTTCTAAGGCGGGTGCCAGGTTGAGATTCATTGGGAGAATCCTTAGGAAATGTAGTCCATCAACAAAGGAGGTGGCTTACAAAACACTCGTTCGACCTATACTTGAGTGTTGCTCATCAGTGTGGGATCCGTACCAGATCGGATTGACGGAGGAGATAGAGAAGATCCAAAGAAGAGCGGCGCTTTTCGTCACAGGGTTATTTGGTAAGCGTGATAGCGTTACGGAGATGTTTAACAAACTCAAGTGGCAGACTCTACAAGAGAGGCGCTCTGCATCGCGGTGTAGCTTGCTGTCCAGGTTTCGAGAGGGTGCGTTTCTGGATGAGGTATCGAATATATTGCTTCCCCCTACTTATACCTCCCGAGGAGATCACGAATGTAAAATTAGAGAGATACGAGCGCGCACGGAGGCTTTACGGCAGTCGTTCTTCCCGCGAACCATACGCGACTGGAACAGGAAAGGGAGGTAATGACAATGGCACGTAAAGTGCCCTCCGCCACACACCGTTGGGTGGCTTGCGGAGTATAAATGTAGATGTAGAAACGTAGACGCAGCAGGACTTAAACAGCGATTCTTTTGGTATTATTAACTTTTATTAGATAGGACCAAACAGTTCAGTCGGCCTCTGTCCAGTTTATGTGTTTTTAGCCCATTGAAAACATGAAGCTTTAGGTACCAGAGTGAGCAATAGTCCCTTCTGCGAGGTTCCCGACTTCGTATGTCTGTTGCATGGAGTTGCTTCAGAGTATTTGCTTAAGAACTGGTTGAGATGGACCTGCATTTACTGACAACAGAATGTTAGTCGGGCTAGGAACTTTTTGCTACTGACATTAATAACCAGCCCCTGCCAGTGAAGCTTTAGGTACCAGAGTGAGCAATAGTCCCTTCTGCGAGGTTCCCGACTTCGTATGTCTGTTGCATGGAGTTGCTTCAGAGTATTTGCTTAAGAACTGGTTGAGATGGACCTGCATTTACTGACAACAGAATGTTAGTCGGGCTAGGAACTTTTTGCTACTGACATTAATAACCAGCCCCTGCCAGTTAGGATGTTTCTATAACCATTGATCTTAGGAAATGCTACATCGCTGCAATTAGCGCATCATTCCTTGAGCACTTGCTAAAAATTTCGCATTGATACATAAACAAATTGGGAACATTTGTTCACTGTTTGATTATGGCATGTACAATCACGGTGTCTCCTTTCTGCCAGTCTGCAATGATTCCAACGCCGTCTCGTCTGATGTCATGCAATCGAGTGGTACATACACACTGCTTCACTGCCATGGCACATCAAGGTGGAGGGTCACATGACCTTCTGGTATCAATTCTACACCACCACAGCGCTCCACAGCGACCAGCGTGCTCTTTTATATGGGTCGCTAATTATTGTGGGTGAACTTTACAAGTTATCATACCACTTTCTTATAACCAGCTCTACAACAGACGAACTGCAACACAGATCGTGCCTGTACATACGTTTACTGTGTGATGCATGGAAGAAGTTACTTATGCGTTAAAAGTCCATTCATCGAAGTAACGTTGGAAAAAATAACTGCATAGATCTACATCTACATCTATACTCCGCGAGCCACCTTACGGTGTGTGGCGGAGGGTACTTATTGTACCACTATCTGATCCCCCCTTCCCTGTTCCATTCACGAATTGTGCGTGGGAAGAACGACTGCTTGTAAGTCTCCGTATTTGCTCTAATTTCTCGGATCTTTTCGTTGTGATCATTACGCGAGATATATGTGGGCGGTAGTAATATGTTGCCCATCTCTTCCCGGAATGTGCTCTCTCGTAATTTCGATAATAAACCTCTCCGTATTGCGTAACGCCTTTCTTGAAGTGTCCGCCACTCGAGCTTGTTCAGCATCTCCGTAACGCTCTCGCGCTGACTAAATGTCCCCATGACGAATCGCGCTGCTTTTCGCTGGATCATGTCTATCTCTTCTATTAATCCAACCTGGTAAGGGTCCCATACTGATGAGCAATACTCAAGAATCGGACGAACAAGCGTTTTGTAAGCTACTTCTTTCGTCGATGAGTCACATTTTCTTAGAATTCTTCCTATGAATCTCAACCTGGCGCCTGCTTTTCCCACTATTTGTTTTATGTGATCATTCCACTTCAGATCGCTCCGGATAGTAACTCCTAAGTATTTTACGGTCGTTACCGCTTCCAATGATTTACCACCTATGGCATAATCGTACTGGAATGGATTTCTGCCCCTATGTATGCGCATTATATTACATTTATCTACGTTTAGGGAAAGCTGCCAGCTGTCGCACCATGCATTAATCCTCTGCAGGTCTTCCTGGAGTACGTACGAGTCTTCTGATGTTGCTACTTTCTTGTAGACAACCGTGTCATCTGCAAATAGCCTCACGGAGCTACCGATGTTGTCAACTAAGTCATTTATGTGTATTGTAAACAATAAAGGTCCTATCACGCTTCCTTGCGGTACTCCCGAAATTACCTCTACATCTGCAGATTTTGAACCGTTAAGAATGACATGTTGTGTTCTTTCTTCTAGGAAATCCTGAATCCAATCACAAACCTGGTCCGATATTCCGTAAGCTCGTATTTTTTTCATTAAACGTAAGTGCGGAACCGTATCAAATGCCTTCCTGAAGTCCAGGAATACGGCATCAATCTGCTCGCCAGTGTCTACGGCACTGTGAATTTCTTGGGCAAATAGGGCGAGCTGAGTTTCACATGATCTCTGTTTGCGGAATCCATGTTGGTTATGATGAAGGAGATTTGTATTATCTAAGAACGTCATAATACGAGAACACAAAACATGTTCCATTATTCTACAACAGATTGACGTAAGCGAAATAGGCCTATAATTATTCGCATCTGATTTATGACCCTTCTTGAAAATGGGAACGACCTGCGCTTTCTTCCAGTCGCTAGGTACTTTACGTTCTTCCAGCGATCTACGATAAATTGCTGATAGAAAGGGGGCAAGTTCTTTAGCATAATCACTGTAGAATCTTAAGGGTATCTCGTCTGGTCCGGATGCTTTTCCGCTACTAAGTGATAGCAGTTGTTTTTCAATTCCGATATCGTTTATTTCAATATTTTCCATTTTGGCGTCCGTGCGACGGCTGAAGTCAGGGACCGTGTTACGATTTTCCGCAGTGAAACAGTTTCGGAACACTGAATTCAGTATTTCTGCCTTTCTTCGGTCGTCCTCTGTTTCGGTGCCATCGTGGTCAACGAGTGACTGAATAGGGGATTTAGATCCGCTTACCGATTTTACATATGACCAAAACTTTTTAGGGTTCTTGTTTAGATTGTTTGCCAATGTTTTATGTTCGAATTCGTTGAATGCTTCTCTCATTGCTCTCTTTACGCTCTTTTTCGCTTCGTTCAGCTTTTCCTTATCAGCTATGATTCGACTACTCTTAAACCTATGATGAAGCTTTCTTTGTTTCCGTAGTACCTTTCGTACATGATTGTTATACCACGGTGGATCTTTCCCCTCGCTTTGGACCTTAGTCGGTACGAACTTATCTAAGGCGTACTGGACGATGTTTCTGAATTTTTTCCATTTTTGTTCCACATCCTCTTCCTCAGAAATGAACGTTTGTTGGTGGTCACTCAGATATTCTGCGATTTGTGCCCTATCACTCTTGTTAAGCAAATATATTTTCCTTCCTTTCTTGGCATTTCTTATTACACTTGTAGTCATTGATGCAACCACTGACTTATGATCACTGATACCCTCTTCTACATTCACGGAGTCGAAAAGTTCCGGTCTATTTGTTGCTATGAGGTCTAAAACGTTAGCTTCACGAGTTGGTTCTCTAACTATCTGCTCGAAGTAATTCTCGGACAAGGCAGTCAGGATAATGTCACAAGAGTCTCTGTCCCTGGCTCCAGTTCTGATTGTGTGACTATCCCATTCTATACCTGGTAGATTGAAGTCTCCCCCTATTACAATAGTATGATCACGAAACTTCTTCACGACGTTCTGCAGGTTCTCTCTGAGGCGCTCAACTACTACGGTTGCTGATGCAGGCGGTCCATAGAAGCATCCGACTATCATATCTGACCCACCTTTGATACTTAGCTTAACCCAGATTATTTCACATTCGCATTCGCTAATAACTTCACTGGATATTATTGAATTCTTTACTGCTATAAATACTCCTCCACCATTGGCGTTTATCCTATCCTTGCGGTATATATTCCATTCTGTGTCTAGGATTTCGTTACTGTTCACTTCCGGTTTTAACCAACTTTCCGTTCCTAATACTATATGCGCACTATTTCCTTCAATAAGAGATACTAATTCAGGAACCTTGCCCTGGATACTCCTGCAGTTTATCAATATTACGTTAACTTTTCCTGTTTTTGGTCTCTGAGGACGGACGTTCTTTATCAACGATGATAATGTCCTCTCTGGTAAGCCGTCAGGTATTTTATCGTTTCGCCCAAGGGGGGGTCCCTCTAACCTAAAAAACCCCCGTGTGCACGCCACACGTACTCTGCTACCCTAGTAGCTGCTTCCGGTGTGTAGTGCACGCCTGACCTGTCTAGGGGGGCCCTACAGTTCTCCACCCAATAACGGAGGTCGATGAATTTGCAACCATTATAGTCGCAGAGTCGTCTGAGCCTCTGGTTTAGACCCTCCACACGGCTCCAAACCAGAGGACCGCGATCGACTCTGGGCACTATGCTGCAGATATTAAGCTCAGCTTGCACTACGCGTGCGATGCTGGTTGTCTTCACCAAATCAGCCAGCCGCCGGAAGGAACCAAGGATGGCCTCAGAACCCAAGCGGCAGGCGTCATTCGTTCCGACATGTGCTACTATCTGCAGCCGGTCACACCCAGTGCGTTCAATAGCTGCCGGAAGGGCCTCCTCCACATTACGGACGAGACCCCCCGGCAAGCACACCGAGTGCACACTGGCATTCTTCCCCGACCTACCCGCTATTTTCCTGAGGGGCTCCATAACCCGCCTAACGTTGGAGCTCCCTATAACTAATAGGCCCGCCCTCTGTGACTGTCGGGACCTTGCCGGAGAATCGGCCACTGGCCCAACAGGCGAGGCATCCTGTGGTGGCTCGGAAACGATGTCATCACCACTAGGAAGCACCCCGTACCTGTTGGAAAGGGGTAAGGCAGCTGCCACGCGGCCAGATCCCACCTTCGCCTTTCGGCCAGGCACGCGAGAGCCCACCACTGTCCGCCATTCACCCTGGAGTGATGGCTGACCGGTAAGATGCTCACTGCCGGAAGACGCAGCGACATCAGGGGTTCCATGTGATTCCAAGGCCACCGAAGTAGGCATAGGTCTCACCACAGTTGCCCCAACGCCACTACGAGCCGACGCCTGCGCCTCGAGCTCGATGAGCCTAACAGACAAAGCCTCCACCTGCCCCCGAAGAGTGGCCAATTCTCCTTGCGTCCGCTCACAACAACCACAGTCCCTACACATGACTATGTTTACCCTACCCTATCTCTGTGCGACATATAATTAAGCTTACTCACTGTCTCGAGGGAGTAATATGGAGGGATTCTGGACAACATTGTATACCAGGGACTGAAACTGCTTCTCTACATATACATCTACATCCATACTCCACAAGCCCCCTGACGGTGTGCGGTGGAGGGTACCTTGAGTACCTCTGTTGGTTCTCCCTTCTATTCCAGTCTCGTATTGTTGGTGGAAAGAAAGATTGTCGGTATGCCTTTGTGTGGGCTCTAATCTCTCTGATTTTATCCCCATGGTCTCTTCTCAAGATATACATAGGAGGGAGCACTATACAGCTTGACTCCTCGGTGAAGGTATGTTCTCGAAACTTCAACAAAAGCCCGTATCGAGATACAGAGTGTCTCTCTTGCAGAATCCTCCACTGGAGTTTATCTATCATCTCCGTAACGCTTTCGCGATTACTAAATGTTCCTGTAACGAAGCGCGCTGCTCTCCATTGGATCTTCTCTATCTCTTCAATCAAATCTATCTGGAACGGATCCCACACCGGTGAGCAGTATTCAAGCAGTGGGCGAACAAGTGTACTGTAACCTACTTCCTTTGTATTCTGACTGCATTTCCTTAGGATTCTTCCAATGAATCTCAGTCTGGCATCTGCTTTTCCATATTAAATCACTTCTAACGCCATTTTTTTTTTTGGCCATCAGGCTACTGACTGGTTTGATGCGGCCCGCCACGAATTCCTTTCCTGTGCTAACCTCTTCATCTCAGAGTAGCACTTGCAACCTACGTCCTCAATTATTTGCTTGACGTATTCCAATCTCTGTCTTCCTCTACAGTTTTTGCCCTCTACAGCTCCCTTTAGTACCATGGAAGTCATTCCCTTATGTCTTAGCAGATGTCCTATCATCCAGTCCCTTCTCATTATCAGTGTTTTCCACATATTCCTTTCCTCTCCGATTCTGCGTAGAACCTCCTCATTCCTTACCTTATCAGTACACCTAATTTTCAACATTCGTCTATTGCACCACATCTCAAATGCTTCAATTCTCTTATGTTCCGGTTTTCCCACAGTCCATGTTTCACTACCATACAATGCTGTACTCCAGACGTACATCCTCAGAAATTTCTTCCTCAAATTAAGGCCGGTATTTGATATTAGTAGACTTCTCTTGGCCAGAAATGCCTTTTTTGCCATAGCGAGTCTGCTTTTGATGTCCTCCTTGCTCCATCCGTCATTGGTTATTTTACTGCCTAGGTAGCAGAATTCCTTAACTTCCTTGACTTCGTGACCATCAATCCTGATGTTAAGTTTCTCGCCGTTCTCATTTCTACTACTTCTCATTACCTTCGTGTTTCTCCGATTTACTCTCAAACCATACTGTGTACTCATTAGACTGTTCATTCCATTCAGCAGATCATTTAATTCTTCTTCACTTTCACTCAGGATAGCAATGTCATCAGCGAATCGTATCATTGATATCCTTTCACCTTGTATTTTAGTTCCACTCCTGAACCTTTCTTTTATTTCCATCATTGCTTCCTCGATGTACAGATTGAAGAGTAGGGGCGAAAGGCTACTGTCTTGTCTTACACCCTTCTTAATACGAGCACTTCGTTCTTGATCGTCCACTCTTATTATTCCCTCTTGGTTGTTGTCTCTCCCTATAGCTTACCCCTACTTTTTTCAGAATCTCGAACAGCTTGCACCATTTTATATTGTCGAACGCTTTTTCCAGGTCGACAAATCCTATGAAAGTGTCTTTATTTTTCTTTAGCCTTGCTTCCATTATTATCCGTAAAGTCAGAGTTGCCTCTCTCGTCCCTTTACTGTTCCTAAAGCCAAACTGATCGTCACCTAGCGCATTCTCAGTTTTCTTTTCCATTCCTCTGTATATTATTCTTGTAAGCAGCTTCAATGCATGAGCTGTTAAGCTGATTGTGCGATAATTCTCGCACTTGTCAGCTCTTGCCGTCTTCAGAATTGAGTGGATGATGCTTCTCCGAAAGTCAGATGGTATATCGTCAGACTCATATATTCTACACACCAACGTGAATAGTCGTTTTGTTGCCACTTCCCCCAATGATTTTAGAACTTCTGATGGAATGTTATATATCCCTTCTGCCTTATTTGACCGTAAGTCCTCCAAAGCTCTTTTAAATTCTGATTCTAATACTGGATCCCCTATCTCTTCTAAATCTACTCATGTTTCTTCTTCTATCACATCAGACAAATCTTCAGCCTCATAGAGGCTTTCAATGTATTCTTTCCACCTATCTGCTTTCTCCTCTGTATTTAACAGTGGAATTCCCGTTAATGGTACCACTGTTGCTTTTAATGTCACCAGAGGTTGTTTTGACTTTCCTGTATGCTGAGTCTGTCCTTCCGACAATCATATCTTTTTCTATGTCTTCACATTTTTCCTGCAGCCTTTTCGTCTTAGCTTCCCTGCACTTCCTATTTATTTCATTCCTCAGCGACTTGTATTTCTGTATTCCTAATTTTCCCGGAACATGTTTGTACTTCCTCCTTTCATCAACCAACTGAAGTATTTCTTATGTTACCCATGGTTTCTTCGCAGCTACCTTCTTTGTACCTATGTTTTCCTTCCAAACTTCTGTGATGGCCCTTTTTAGAGATGTCCATTCCCCCTCAACTGTACTGCCTACTGCGCTATTCCTTATTGCTGTATCTATATCGTTAGAGAACTTCAAACGTATCTCGTCATTCCTTAGTACTTCCGTATCCCACTTCCTTGCGTATTGATTCTTCCTGACTAAAGTCTTGAACTTCAACCTACTCTTCATCACTACTATATTGTGATCTGAGTCTATATCTGCTCCTGGGTACGTCTTACAATCCAGTATCTGATTTCGGAATCTGTGTCTGACCATGATGTAATCTAATTGAAATCTTCCCGTGTATCCCGGCCTTTTCCAAGTATACCTCCTCCTCTTGTGATTCTTGAACAGGGTATTCGCTATTACTAGCTGACACTTGTTACAGAACACAATTAGTCTTTCTCGTCTTTCATTCCTTGTCCCAAGCCCATATTCTCCTGTAACCTTTTCTTCTACTCCTTCCCCTACAACTGCATTCCAGTCGCCCATGACTATTAGATTTTCGTCGCCCTTTACACACTGCATTACCCTTTCAATATCCTCATAGACTTTCTGTATCTGTTCATCTTCAGCTTGCCACGTCGGCATGTATACCTGAACTATCGTTGTCGGTGTTGGTCTGCTGTCGATTCTGATTAGAAGAACCCGGCCACTGAACTGCTCACAGTAACACACCCTCTGCCCTACCTTCCTATTCATAACGAATCCTACACCTGTTATACCATTTTCTGCTGCTGTTGATATTACCCGATACTCATCTGATCAGAAATCCTTGTCTTCCATCCACTTCACTTCACCGACCCTTACTATATCTAGATTGAGCCTTTGCATTTCCCTTTACAGATTTTCTAGTTTCCCTACCACGTTCAAGCTTCTGAAATTCTACCCCCCGACTCGTAGAACGTTATCCTTTCGTAGATTATTCAATCTTTTTCTCATGGTAACCTCCCCGTTGGCAGTCCCCTCCCGGAGATCCGAATGGGGGACTATTCCGGAATCTTTTGCCAATGGAGAGATCATCATGACACTTCTTCAATTACAGGACACATGTCCTGTGGATACACGTTACGTGTCTTTAATGCAGTGGTTTCCATTGCCTTCTGCATCCTCATGTCGTTGATCATTGCTGATTCTTCCGCCTTTAGGGGCAATTTCCCACCCCTAGGGCAGGAAAGTGCCCTGAACCTCTATCCGCTCCTCCGCCCTCTTTGACAAGACCGTTGGCAGAATGAGGCAGACTTCTTATGCCGGAAGTCTTCGGCCGCCAATGCTGATTATCTATCAAAATTTAGGCAGTGGCGGGGATCGAACCCGGGACCGAAAAGGTTTTGATTATGAATCAAAGACGCTACCCCTAGACCACGGGTACTGATTTTAAATGCCTCCTCCCAGATAATTTATGAAATTCAATGCTTCCAGTTGCTGACCAGCTAAATTGTAGCTAAATGATAAAGGTTCTTTCTTTCTGTGTATTCGCAGCACATTAAACTTGTCTACATTGAGATTCAGTTGCCATTCCCTGCACCATGCGTCAATGCGTTGCAGATCCTCCAGCATTTCAGTACAATTTTTCATTGTTACAACCTACAGCATCATCCGCAAGAGCCTCAACGAACTTCCGATGTTATTCACAAGGTGATTTATATATACTGTGAATAGCAACAGTACTACGACACTCCACTGCGGCACACCTGAAATCACTCTTACTTCGGAAGACTTCTCTCCTTTGAAAATGACATGCTGCGTTCTGTTATCTAGGAACTTTTCAATCCAGTCACATAATTGGTCGGATAGTCCATATGCTCTTACTTTGTTCATTAAATGACTGTGGGGAACTGTATCGAACGCCTTGCGGAAGTCAAGAAACACGGCATCTACATAGGATCCCGTGTCTATGGCCCTCTGAGTCTCGTGGACGAATAGCGCGAGCTGGGTTTCACACAATCGTCCTTTTAGAAACCCATGCTGATTCCTAAAGAATAGATTTCTAGTCTCTAGAAACTCATTATACTCGAACATAATACGTGTTACAAAATTCTACAACTGATCGACGTTAGAGATATAGGTCTATAGTTCTGCACATCTGTTCGACGTCCGTTCTTGAAAACGGGGATGACCTATGCCCTTTTCCAATCTTTTGGAACGCTACGCTCTTCTAGAGACCTACGGTACACCGCTGCAAGAAGGGGGGCAAGTTCCTTCGCGTACTCTGCGTAAAATTGAACGGTATCCCATCAGGTCCAGCGGCCTTTCGTAGCAGATTTTCGTGATATACGAGTATACAGTCTCCTTCTTCAAGTCTCTGCCTTTCAGTATTACCTCTAATGCCCTCTCGCAAAACCGGGCAAGCCTGTTAACACTGACGCTGTCCTGATACAATCTTCCTGAACTGTATCAGTCCAAGCTGTTATGGATCTAAGTGATATTAGTAGTATTCCATTCTAGCTGAGACAAATTTTTTATAAGTATTATAGCCCTACTCCTGAATCGAGAGCTACAATTCGCATTGTATATAACTGATACTCTGTGGTTATGCCACTTCATTCTATCACAGTATCAGTAAGATACTATGTCAGGCTTACTGAGTGCTAACTGTCAAAAGTACGGTGTTCATTGATAAGGCGATAGTCATTTCAAGTGGTGGAAACAATTTTCAGTGTCTTTATTTCACGGGAAAGGGAAGATGAGATGGTAGGATATCGTATCTGATCTCGTGAGTATACATGCAGGCAGTGGATCAAATTTCAAACCCCTGTTCAATGCTTCTAAGACTGAGACATTTATAACTGCAACAGTTAGAAAACTTTTATTTGTCACAATACTTTTGTAAACATCCACTTGAGGTGAGCAGTCAGATAGGCACATAGGCACATATCCTTTTCAACAAAAGAAATTTGTAAGAGAAAGTAGTGGAGTGCTCTTGCTGATGATAGGTAATTTTGTGTACGTCCGAACTTTTCAGACAGATTCTAGTCAAAAAATGTAATGCAACAGAGTGTCTGTAATAATCATGTATTGCCGAACGTTTAATACTTCAAATTCATCATTTCGTTCCTTAGTCGTTGCTTTTGTTAGACTATCAATCTCAATAACAAAATTTTAAGGCAGGGAAACAGCAATCACTATAACTGAGGCTAGTTGACTTATTGAAATGTTATCTAAATGATAATTTGTTCCCTTTCAGCCACTATTGAAATTTTGGCTATGCAGCCATTTCTCATGTGCTTCATACTACCCTATTGAAAATAAGGAAGCACTTGACAAATAGCTGGAATACTGCCGAAAAGGAAATAAAACAAGTCAAACGGCGATTAAGTCATAATTTAGATATTTCCGTATGACGGTGACTCCCAAAAGTAGGAAAAAATTAAATATTGCCTTCCACTGAAAAAATTAATTGTTTCTCTAACTACATAAATTCTTTGTTTGTTTTATGCCTAACGGTAGTGACAGGGAAATATTTTGCGTGGGCATTCACTAATACACATGTACGATTGGTTGGGCTTTCATTATGCTGAGACCTTGAAAGTTGTTATAATTTGTCGATTTCCATAATCTTCTACTCGCAAGCAATCCTTGCTACCATAGCGCCACTTACTGATCATTTTCCCGTGTACTTACTGGTGCTTCTGCTCTACTAGTTTGTCTTGGTCAAGACCTTTGCGGAAAGAGCGGGCACAGTCATTGGTAACTGAGAGCACTCCTAAGGTTCACATGGAATACAAGTGCGAAGCAAAAGCAAACCACCTCCATCATTCCTTTCCTTTTGACTCTGTTCTAGATTGAATGTGTGCTTTTGCTTGTGAGTGATATGATGTGCTAATCAGAGTGGGCTGCATTGAATTATACTGACAAATATGGAGAGTGATGTATGAAAGCCGCCTAACTTTTCTACGCAAGAAGTAATACTGAGTTTTGTACCTAACATTTCCCTATGTGTGAAAGGATATCAGTGATACGATTCGCTGATGACATTGCTATCCTGAGTGAAAGTGAAGAAGAATTAAATGATCTGCTGAACGGAATGAACAGTCTAATGAGTACGCAGTATGGTTTGAGAGTAAATCGGAGAAACAAGGAGGACATCAAAAGCAGACTCGCTATGGCAAAAAAGGCATTTCTGGTCAAGAGAAGTCTACTAATATCAAATACCGGCCTTAATTTGAGGAAGAAATTTCTGAGGATGTACGTCTGGAGTACAACATTGTATGGTAGTGAAACATGGACTGTGGGAAAACCGGAACAGAAGAGAATCGAAGCATTTGAGATGCGGTGCTATAGACGAATGCTGAAAATTAGGTGGACTGATAAGGTAAGGAATGAGGAGGTTCTACGCAGAATCTGAGAGGAAAGAAATATGTGGAAAACACTGATAAGGAGAAGGGACAGGATGATAGGACATCTGCTAAGACATGAGGGCATGACTTCCATGGTACTAGAGGGAGCTGTAGAGGGCAAAAACTGTAGAGGAAGACAGGGATTGGAATACGTCAAGCAAATAATTGAGGAAGTAGGTTGCAAGTGCTATTCTGAGATGAAGAGGTTAGCACAGGAAAGGAATTCGTGGCGGGCCGCATCAAACCAGTCAGTAGACTGATGACAAAAAAAAAAAAAAAGTGTCTGTACTGGAGGACGAGGTAATGTTTTCTAAATTTACGAATTACGTGTGCCAAATTTTGAAAGGAAAATTGCAAGGGTAATAAAATAGAACGAACTGCAGAGTGGTATGTGATTATGATTAATGTGGTGCAGTTTACATTCTCTTTACATGCTGTTTTCGATAGCAATCCAGTTCAGAAAGTCAGTATTTCATTAATCAAAGGCGTTCTGCAATTTGTATTTTTCACTACTAGCCAGTAGAGCAGGTCTTTGTATGGTAGTGGCTCATATTCCAAATGGCTCATGTAGAATTATCTTATTGTTTCTATGTAAAACATCTGTATTCTTTGTCCTTCATTATTCACAAGTAAAAAGAGAATCTCATACCTTTATTTACATTAAGTTTCTTTCGTCAATTTAATTAAATGAAATATACTTTTCCCGACCGTTGCACTGAGCAACCATTAGGCCACATACTAATGGCTTGTACAGGAATAGTAAGAGTAGTAATATTGTGCTTCCAGCTCAATTATTACTTCAGTAGTCGCCATTTCTGATGTTAAACAAACTCCACACACAGAAAGGACTTCTATAATGTTAATAATTTGTTTTCAGTTTCCTGAAGTGATGTTTGCTTCTCATTCACCTATTAAAATATAAGATACCTCTGATTACTAAACGTCACCAGATACTGTCATTTTGTTACGTAAACGCATATTCGTAGTAGAGTATTAACTTAGACTGATCACTGTATAACAAACATATTAGACACAATTAATCTATAAATGAGAGTGTTGCAATAGAATTCTATAGATGATGTACCAATGTGATATGATATAAACAATTTTAACATTACTAGACTTCAGTGCATATTGGGCTTTTTTTACAGATAATGATAAAGCATTGGAATTAAGAGAATTATAAGGAATGTGGATACCAATTTACTTCTAGTGAGAAGTGACACATTTCAATATCAATCGTTAAGGAGCTACATCTTATGAAATTTAGCTTTATGAAAATATTTTATTACATAATATAACCGATTAAAAATAATGATCTATTTTCTGCTGTGTCTCTTACCACGTATAAACAGTTGTATATAAATAGTTCTCTGTTGTAAATTACATACTACATACCAACTTGTGATTATTGTCGTGGCCTTGTCGTGGCATGAAATACCATCTTACAGTGCATGTGTTTTTAAGATGTACTCTATAATGTCTGCTAGACGTGTATGTATGCATTCATCTTTATCAGTTCATTGTGCAGCTGGAGTCTGATAATATTCGCAGTCGCGAATATATTTCTTATATCCTGAGAAAGGCACTTTAAATTGTGAATCTAGGAATATACTATTGCTCCCTATGCACAGCTGCAGTAGGTATCGTGAGGAAAATATTAGAATAATTAAAACATGCACAGCGGCATTTAACATTTATTCTTCCTGATGTCCTTACTTGGATAGAACGTGAAGAAACCCTAACAAATAGTACAATGGGAAGTATCCTTTGCGAGGCACTTCACAGTGATTTGCAGAGTACGAATGTGGATGAAGATGTATGCGTCCAGTCCGAAGATGTGAAGGTTCCCGCTCTCTTGTGAAATATACGTTAAGGCAAAAAGAATGATGCACCACGACGGAGTTATTCGAACGGTACGGGAATCCGTAGAGGGTTGGGGTTGTTTGGGAAAGGAGACCAGACAGCGAGGTCATCGGTCTCATCGGATTAGGGAAGGATGGGGAAGGAAGTCGGCCGTGCCCTTTCAGAGGAACCGTCCCGGCATTTGCCTGGAGTGAGTTAGGGAAATCACGAATCCGTAGATGTGATGGACATGTACAGCCATCACATGATTACACAATCAGAAAAACTGGACGATTTATTCAAGAGAAAGAGTTTCACTAATTGAGCAAGTCTTTAACGTACTGGTTGACCTCTGGCACTTATGCTAGCGGTTATTCGATTTGGCACTGATTGATATTCTTTGAAGTCCTCCTGAGGGATATCGTCCCAAATTCTGTCCAATAGATTATCTAGATGAAATATAAGCCTGGGATGGCTTGTCCTGAAGAGCAACAAAACAGGCTGTAGAATATCGTCGACGTACCACAGTACTGTGAAAGTGCCGTAGACGTCGACCAAAGGGGCCCTGCTATGAAATCAAAACGCAGCCTGGACCATGACTCTTGGCTGTCGCGCCATATGGCGGGCGACAGTGAGGCAGCTGTCCCACCGGTGATTGGGGCATCTCCAGACAGGCCTTCGATGAATGAGATTTCCACTCTGCAGTGGAGTGTGCGCTGATATGAAACTTCCTGGCAGATTAAAACTGTGTGCTGGACCGAGACTCGAACTCGGACCTTTGCTTTTCGCGGGCAAGTGCTCTACCATCGAGCTACCCAAGCACGACTCACGAGCCGTTCTCACAGCTTTACTTCCGCGATTACCTCGTGTCCTACCTTCCAAACTTCACAGAAGCTCTCTTGCGAAACTTGCAGAATTGGTACTCGTGGAAGAAAGGACATTGGGGAGACATGGCTTTGCCACAGCTGGGGGATGTTTCCAGAATGAGATTTCCACTCAGCAGTGGAGTGTGCGCTGATATGAAACTTCCTGGCAGATTAAAACTGTGTGCCGCCTATCGAGTGTCGGTCTGGCACACAGTTTTACTCTGCCAGGAAGTTTCATATCAGCGCACACTCCGCTGCAGAGTGGAAATCTCATTCTGGAAACATCCCCCACGCTGTGGGTAAGCCATGTCTCCGCAATAACCTTTCTTTCAGGAGTGCTGGTTCTGCTAGGTTCACAGGAGAGCTTGTGTAAAGTTTGGAAGGTAGGAGACGAGGTACTGGCGGAAGTAAAGCTGTGGGAATGGCACTTGAGTAGCTCGATGGAGGAGCATTTACCCGCAAAAGGCAAAGTCCCAACTTCGAGTCTCGGTCCGCCGTGCAGTTTTAATCTGCCAGGAAGTTTCATGTCTTCGATGGTCGTCGGGGCTCAGTTCGAAGCGGGATTTCGTCACTGAAGGCAGTTCTATTCCAGTCAGTAAGAATGTAGGCCGAAGACGTGCCTGGGGATACCAAGCTGATTATCGCCCGCTATATGGCGCAATATCCAGGTGTGAGGGTCCGGGGTGCGATTTAATTTCATAGCAGGACCCCTTTGGTCGACGTCTACGGCACCAGCACAATAAAGCTGCACGCTTACGATATTCTGCAGTCTGTTTTGTAGCACTTCAAGACAAGACATCCCGGCCTTAAATTTCATCTAGGTAATGTCCACCCGCACACGGCGATAGTTTCTACTGCTTGTCTTCGTGCCTGTCAAACCCTAACATGGCCAGATAGGTTGCCGAGCATCTTCCCAATAGACAACGTTTGGTACATTACGGACAGAGCCATCCAACCAGCTCAGGGACCTTACGATCTGACGCGTCAGTTGGACAGAATTTGATACAACATCCCTGAAATGGACTCAGACATCTCTGTCAATCAATCCCAAGCCGAATAAATGCCTAATTGAGGACCAGAGGTGGGCTAATGGAATATTGACTTGCTCAATTTATGAAGCTCTTCCTCTTGAATAAGTCATTCAATTTTTCTGAAACTGTAATCATTTGTTTGTCTGCACAACACCTCTACCGATTTCCGTGCCAATCGGACAATTGCTTCGCGGTGAATCCTTTCTATTTGCTTAGAGTGTATTTCAGTACCCGCCAGGTTAGCCGCTAGCGCTAATTTTCTGCTTTGTGGTCTCGGGTAGGCGCGCCGGCCCCAGATCGAATCCACCCAGCGGATTAACGATGTGGGCCAGTGTGCCGGCCAGCCTGGATGTGGTTTTTAGGTGGTTTTCCACATCCCCCTAGGTGAATACCGGGCTGGTCCCCGCGTCCCGCCTCAATTACACGATTCGCAGACATCTGAACACATTTGCACTATTCCATGGATTACACTCGACGCTGACAGCTGAGGTACATTCTTTCTGAGGGAGGGGGGGGGGTATGGGGTGGCGGCAGGAACCCATTAACATTGCCAAATCCGTACCTAAGCACGCAGACCCTGCGCAACCGCGGGATAAGGGCGAAAGCGATAGATAGATAGATAGAGTGTATTTCAGTACAAGAAAGGCCAAACAAACTTTCAATACTCAGTGTCATTCGTAGGTACATTTTATTTTCGTTGTGTCCTAGGCAGTGCCTCGATGCTTGGCAACTAATACTTTGGGATGATTCCACATAATGCAGCTGCATCGTCAACAGGTGCGCCCGCGTACTCACCCGTGATGGTGATGGGCTGCGACCACCTGATGAGGCCGACGTCATAGAAGGCAGCGTTGTCGTCTGGCGTGTAGAAGCCGCTGTGCCTGACGGTGTCAGTCGTCGCGAACGACTGGCTGTTGTCTCCTGAGGTGGGGCGCGAGTACGTCGAGCCCAGCAGCACCGTGAAGTAGCTGCCGCTGCAACGTGGCATCGTCAGAACACGCACGCTGCTCTCCGCGGGATTACGAGCCACTAATTATGTATTTGTTTACGCTTAGGTTCATAACGACAAACAGTCCTACGTATTGTAATGGGACAGCTCCACTTTACTCGACGCGCCATCATAAGACGCGTGACGGAGTGAACGTATGAGGACTAATCATAAAGGTGAAATATAACTTGGAAAAAATTGCTACATAATTAATACTTGTTTGTTAGCTGGTATATGTCTGCAGTCGTGATACAAATTCAAACCCCGTGCCCGTAGTACGACTTCTTCGACCTTCTGTACTGACCTGACACAGCTCTGTCATTCCCTCTGCTGTCGAAAACTGCACGGTGCTACTTTTTATCAATGGGCTTCGTCATTTAGTTTTGGGCTCTCTAGCGGCGTTCCACGGTGCTGTGGCGCAGAGACTTCCTTGTCTTTCGTACAAAAAATTGATTACGTAACTTTTTCCCGGATGGTAATTAAAACTTCATGGTTAATCCTCGTAGTGTACAATAACATTCCCACCTCTTATACTCCATTCATGGATTGTATGTGGGAAAAGATCATCCGTACCCCTCTGTTCAAAAATGGCTCTGAGCACTGTGGGGCTTAACATCTGAGGTCATCAGTCCCCTAGAACTTAGAACTACTTAAACCTAACTAACCGAAGGACATTACACACATCCATGCCCTTGGCAGGAGTCGAACCTGCGACCTTAGCGGTCTCGCGGTTCCAGACTGAAGCACCTAGAACCGATCGGCCACGGCGGCCGGCGCACCCCTCTGTATGAACCCAAAATTCTCTACTAGTAATTTCATGACCATTGTACGAAACGTACACGGTGTAACAAAATGACACCGACAAATATCGAAGGAGTACAAGAGATATTCTGAGGAGCAAATTAAGGATATGAACCCATGTCCAGAAACTTCCCCTAACGACGCTACAGAGCGATGAGGTTTTAAGGATTAACATCTGCCTCTAGGCCACCTCTAACGCAGTACTGTTGCGACGGACATGGACACGTTAAATGCCATTTAACGATATGGGTAATTTTAGGATAACGTGGCATAACATTTTACGTACTTTGATCGTGGCACACGGAGCTTATTCCAGTTCATATTCTCATCCATCATACACTGTAGGCCTCACGCTTTCGTGTAGCACGAGTAATACATGAGAAAAGAGAGCTTTTTTAGGAACACGTTGTACTCCGTATTATAGATGTTGAAAGGATTCCTCAGGCTTTTAGACTTAATACTGTAAACTGTGCTACAGACGAATGTTGAAAATTAGATGTACTGATATGGTAAGGAATGAAGAGGATCCCCGTGGAATCGGCGAAGGAAAGAATATGTGGCAAAAACATTGACGGGAAGAAGGGAAGAGAGATAAGACATCTTCTGAGACATCAGAGAATAATTTCCATGGTACCAACGCGAGCCGTAGAGGGTAAAACTGTAGAGGAAGACAGAGATTGAAAATAATTGAGGACGTAGATTGCTACTCTGAGATGAAAAGGCTAGCAGAGGAGAAGAATTCGTGGCTGGCCGCATCCACGGATCTAGGTAAGTAGTGTAGTGTACAATGAAAAAGAATAGTATGCAAACTCGAAAGATACCCAGAAAATTGTGATTACTCCACCTTTACTGTGATACAGAAACGAACTGCGCCATCGACGGAATAGTGTATATGGAGATACTGAAGTGAACGTCATAGCTGTTGCCTAAGTCCTGTTTCATGGCTCTGTCTTCAGTCCAATTTCTGTTGATCCTACAAGTGCCCTGGTACTATCCTTCAAAAGTCTCCATCCTTCAAAAGCGAAGCACAGCGCCCCCCTATCATCTCGAAGTGTTGGACAAAAATATGGAAATACAAGCTTCAACACTATTTTAGATGATAGCCAAGCGTACAGGCTGCCCTGTTGTATTTGACCAGAAATGGCACACTGCGCAATGTTCTCAGTACTTTGCAAGTGTCAGTCATGGTCAGAACAGTGTCTGCGTGGTTGTGGGTGCATTATACCGGAGCTAAGTGATTTATAATGTGCGCAAAGTGTTGGTGCTCATGTCATGTCCCAATTTTGCCTGAGCTTAACAAGCATTGGTGTAGTATAACTCTAGGGGACGATGTAAAGGGCAGACCCTTCTTTGTAACCTGATGAAATCATTCAGTAATTGATACTGTATGCACTGCTGAACTTTTGCACAGTAGTTTGGGAGAGAGCAACTGGTGATGTACTCGTGAGTGACTTGAACGCCATTGTTGGGGAATGAATAGAAGGAAGGTTTATGGGAGAATGTGGGATGAGAGAGGATAAAAATTATTTGAACTCTGTAATAAATTTCAGATGTTAATAGCAAATAACTCTGTTCAAGAATCACAAGAGCAGAAGAGGAAAATACCAAAAAACACGGGAAGTTTCCTGCGCTCGTGGTCAGACAGAGATTTCGAAATCAGTTATTGGATTTTAAGGCATACCCACGTTCGGCTATGGACTCAGATCGCAATTTAGTAATGATCAAGACTGCAGTGATACAGAATTGTACAGAAGATCAGTATGGCATGAAGTGGGATACTAAAGTACTGAGGAATGATGAGATGCATTTCGCTAATGACGTGGATCTGTGATGAGTAATGTCACTGAAGGCAGTCCAGTTGGACAGTCAGACATAGGTGTAGCAAAGGTATCTCCGAAGAAACGTAGGGTAACAGAGGAAGAACGACGACCGGACGAAGTACAAAAATGTTCAGGGAAAGACAGCGATATACCAATATAAAACACTTAGCAATGAAATGCAGGGCAGCCAAGGCGAAATGGCTACCAAAAATGAGAAGAAATTAAAAAAAGAAACGATCGTCGGAAGGACTTACTCAACATATAGAACATTCAAAACAAACTTCCATGAGATTGGAAGCATGGATGGTAACATTAAGGGTGCAATTGGAATTCCACTGTTAAATGCAAAGGAGAGAGCGGATAGATGGAAAGAGTGCGTTGGAGGCCTCTATGAAGGGAGGGCGAAGCTGATGACGTGATAGAAGGAACTGGAGTCGATAAGAAAGACATAGGGGATCCAATGGAAGCATGGATAGTAACATTAAGGGTGCGATTGGAATTCCACTGTTAAATGCAAAGGAGAGAGCGGATAGATGGAAAGAGTGCGTTGGAGGCCTCTATGACGGGAGGGCGAAGCTGATGACGTGATAGAAGGAACTGGAGTCGATAAGGAAGACATAGGGGATCCAATATTACAGACGGAATTTAAAATAGGTCTGGAAGACCTGAAGTTAAGAAAAGGTAGATAGCGTATCATCGGAATTTCTAAAAGTATTATGGAGATGGCAACCAAACGACTATTCAAGTTTGTATAGAATCTATGAGACCGGCAACGTACCATCAGACTCCCGAAAAAATATCACCCACCCAATTCCAAAGATAGCAAAGGCAGACAGAGGCGAAAACTACCGCACAATCAGCTTAGCATCTCATGTACTCAAGCTGCTGACAACAATAATATGCTGAAGAGGGGCAAAGGAAAATGAGGTTCAGTTGGATGACAATCAGTTTGGGTCTAAGAAAGATAAAAGAGCCAGAGAGGCAGTTTTCACTTGGCGCTCCATAATGGAACTAATACTGAAACGAAGTCAAGATACGTTAGAGTTGAGTTCATGGTTCAGAGTAGTTTCAGGGGTAAGACAAGGCTGCAACCTGTCTCCACTGCTCTTCATATTATTTATGGATCATATGTTGAAAACAATAGACTGGCTGGGTGAGATTAAGATATGTGAACACAAAATAAACAGTCTCGCATATGCGGATGACTTAGTTGTGATGACAGATTCGATTGAAAGTTTGCAAAGTAATATTTCAGAGCTACATCAGAAATGTAAGGACTATGGTATGAAGATTAGCATCTCCAAAACGAAAGTAATGTGGGAAAGAGATATAAACGAATTGAGTGCCAAATAGGAGGAACAAAGTTAGAATAGGTGGACGGTTTCAAGTACTTAGGATGCATATTCTCACAGGATGGCAACGTAGTGAAAGAACTGGAAGCGGGGTGTAGCAAAGCTAATGCAGTGAGCGCTCAGCTACGATCTACTCTCTTCTGCAAGAAGGAACTCAGTACCAAGACTAAGTTATCTGTGCACCGTTCAATCTTTCGACCAACTTTGTTGTATGGGAGCGAAAGCTGGGTGGATTCAGGTTACCTTATCAATAAGGTTGAGGTTACGGATATGAAAGTAGCTAGGATGATTGAAGGTACTAGTAGATGGGAACAATGGCAGGAGAGTGTCCACAATGAGGAAATCAAAGAAAAACTGGGAATGAACTCTATAGATGTAGCAGTCAGGGCGAACAGGCTTAAAAATGGTTCAAATGGCTCTGAGCAAAAAAATGGTTCAAGTGGCTCTGAGCACTATGGGACTCAACTTCTGAGGTCATCAGTCCCCTAGAACTTAGAACTACTTAAACCTAACTAACCTAAGGACATCACACACATCCATGCCCGTGGCAGGATTCGAACCTGCGACCGTAGCGGTCGCCCGGTTCCAGACTGTAGCGCCTAGAACCACTCGGCCACCCCGGCCGGCGAACAGGCTTAGATGGTGGGGTCATGTTACACGCATGGGAGAAGCAAGGTTATCCAAGGGACTCATGGGTTCAGCAGTAGAGGGTAGGAGGAGTCGGGGTAGACCAAGGAGAAGCTACCTGGATTCGGTTAAGAATTATTTTGAAGTAATAGGCTTAACATCAGAAGAGGCACCAATGTTAGCACTGAAAAGAGGATCGTGGAGGAATGTTATAAGGGGGATTATGCTCCAGACTGAACGCTGAAAGCCATAATCAGTCTTAAATGATGATGATGATGATGAGAATATCAGTGATAAGATTCGCTGATGCCATTTCTATCCTTGGTGAAAGTGAAGAAGAAATACAGAATCTGTGGAATCTAAATAACAGCCTAATGAGTGCGGAAAATGGATTGAGAGTAAACTGGAGGAAGACGAATGTAGTGAGAAGCAGTGGAAATGAGAATAGCGAAACACATTACATCAAAATTGGTCACGATCTAGATGAAAGTAAGGAATTCTTCGAAGCAAAGTAACCCACGACGGACGAAGCAAGGAGGTTATACAAAACAAAGTGGTCATTCCTGGCCAAGAGAAGTCTACTGGTATGAAACACAGGCCTTAATTTGAGTATAAAATTTCTGAGAATATTCATGAGGAAAATATAAAAAATAAAGAAAAATGTGTATACTTACGCGTCGACGCAGTGCGCAGCGGTGAGGACGGCGGTGGTGGAGATGAGGGAGCCGCCGCAGAAACCGGAGCCGTCGATCATGAGGCCCGCCTGGAAGGGGAACTGGCCCTCGGCAGCGTCGGAGCCTCCAACAATGCGACCCCCTGCAGGCAGGCCGAGTCTCAGTGTGGGCAAGGCAAGTGTCAGTGCGGTACACAGCACACAGCCTGACTCTGATACCTTGCAACCTGTCTGAAATGTACTAGCAGTTGCGAGTATGAGCCACCTCCAGCTGTATAACGGAATGACAAAAGTGAAAAACTGTACTGGTCCGGGACTCGAAACCGGATTTCCCGCTTTACGCGAGCAGTCGCGGTCGCTTTAATCTCGGCTACCCGACCACGGCTCATGGCTAAACCCATCACGTGTTCGAAGGAACATCGCATCGAACTTCTTCACGACACAGGCACTGCAATTTCGTACTGCTTGTTGTGTCAATATGATACGTTGCAGCCTATAATGACTACAATGATGACGAAGGGTATCAACATTTACCCTACCTTTCGGTCTTGTGAGAATTATGTGCTCGATTCATTGTCAACGATTGGGTAGCATGGGAATTTACTGATTTGCCACGATTAGTTAACTACATAAACCTGCCTTCCACATTACCGTGCCGTGGTGTCTATGAAATATCGGTCTTCCTTTCTATATTTAGATTTTATTCTTTGCCTTGTGCCGGCAGTTGAGCAGTGGAATGATGCGAGCAATTCTTCACCTACGGAAAGGTTAATGACCCTCTTGTGTACATATCGTGCGGCATTAGTCAAAACTACATTGACTATTACGGTATATTGATAATTTTTACTTAAAGACCGTCTGACAGCAACTGAATAAAACACAGTTTTAGTGCCAAACGCGTTTCGCCTTTATTTTCTGCAAGGTATCATCAGTGGCCTGGAATATGTACATTTGTTAGTTATTTAATTTACATTTTTGTCACTGTGCCTATAGATTATAAACAGTTCTGGTGGTTGGCATTTCCTATTAAGTAGTAATGTTTTGAACTGTACTTACAGGTTGCGTGGACAATTCCTTACATATTACGCTCCTATTGCAATTTTGGTGTTATTGTTCTTCTTCTTCTTATGAATGCCAATTTGCGGTTTTTTTTCCCCCACAACCACAGCACTATGAACTGAACGTTTGTTTCAATGCAGTGTTTTGGTTTCTGTTGCCAACTGTCGAATGTTTTTGCCAAGGATCGCATGTTATTGCCAAACTTTCGAGTGTAATTAATGAAGTATCTGTGATCTGTTCGTGTATGCATTTGTATGTGCATTTGTGTATCTTATACAAACGCAAGAAAAATTCCACATCCAGAAAGCCATAGCAGAAAACAGACATGTGATAAATGAACAAACACACATTAGCACAGGCTCCCTACTACACTTAATAAAGGAAATGATAACTTAAAACAAAAAAACTCTTCCCCACACCATGTGGACAGTCACACACACACACACACACACACACACACACACACACACACACACAAACACACACACACACTCAGAGCCCACCAAAAAAAATTAATTATACCACATCAAAATACACATACACACACACACACACACACACACACACATAAGCAGAGTAAAAAAAAAAAATATACCACACCATAACACACGCACACAAACATGCACACACACACACACACACACACACACACACACACACACACGCAAACACACACACACACACACACACACACACACACACACACACACACACACGCACTCGAATGTTTGGCAATAACATTCGATCTTTGGCAAAAACATTCGACAGTCGGCAACAGAAACCAAAACACTGCATTGAAACAACCGTTCAGTTCATAGTTCTGTGGAATGTAGGAAGAAACCGCAAATTGGCATTCATAAGAAGAATAATAACACCAAAATTGCAACAGGAGCGTAATATGTAAATTGTCCACGCAACCTATAAGTACAGTTCAAAACATTACTACTTAATAGGAAATACCAACCACCAGAACTGTATATAACCCATAGGCACAGTGACGAAAATGTAAATTAAATAGCTAACATATGTATATATTCCAGGCCACTGATGATGCCTTCCAGAAAATAAAGGCGAAACGCGTATGGCACTAAAATTGTGTTTTATTCAGTTGCTGTCAGACGGTCCACAAGTAAAAATTATCAATATGCCGTAATATTAAACGCAACTGAGGAAGAAAGGACTACAAAAGTTGAAGATGACAGTACATTGCACTAATAAAAGCGGCAACAAAAGGTACCATTGGTATCAAATGCATAAATCAAATTTAAAGGAGGACAAAAGTCAGTTGTAAAAATCCATAATTTATTGCAGATCTAGCTTTCAATTATAGCGTGGTCATCATCGGTGCATTACCAGAGGAATATATACCAACGTGAGTAGATACCAACGTGTGAGAGATGAAACTAGGTTTCACATGACAGTGTTGTTTTTCAGCCATGTAAAGTTACCAATATTTCGGAACGTAAACTGGTGGCAAATGAAATTAGCTTTTGCATGGCAGAGTTTTGTTTCTGCTGTGTATTGCCTAGTGAAATTTGTCACAGTTTTAAGCTCTGGCATTTTGGTACCTGTATGAATCCTCTGATAACGAACCGATGACGACTATGATATAGTGAAAATTAGAACTGCAATAAATTACGGATTTATGCGGCTGCCTGCTGTCCTCCTTTAAATCTGAATATTCAATGGTCGCTGTACACACAGGCATGCAATAGATACCAATTTAGTTAAAAATAGATATACAGTATAGCGATGGAAGACTGTGCAAACTAGAAAGAATCATGGGATCCAAATGTCAAGATGCTTTGTGTTTTGAGCCATGAACCGACACTGAGCAAGAGGTACCCCAAGATGTGGAACATGGCAGTCACAAACGGGCTGATAATGAGTAAGCTGATACTTTTGTGTGTCGATACGTTGGAATTGATTAGACCAAGTTTGCTGATAGCGTCGATGCAGTGAATCTAGTTCTCATTACGTATCAGTTTGAAAAGGCATTCCGCGAACTATCCTCTTCCTTAGCTAAAAGTTACATCTCAGATGCAGTAACTATCACAGTGCGAAGGCTGTTGATCAGCATGACTGAGTCACTGTCTGCTCATCCCAAAGGCGCCTACCTTATTCATGTACGAATACGGCGTTCTTCGGCATTATGCAAGGTGACATGACCATCAAAACTAGAACGTCACAGTGAATGTCCCCTTCCGTCTAAAGGCGGTGCACGTATTCGAAAGGCTTCAGCTTCCTGGATTTCCGTAAGGCTTCTGACACCGTACCACACAAGCGGCTCGTAGTAAAATTAAATGCTTATGGAATATCGTCTCAGTTATGTGACTGCATTTGCGATTTCCTGTCAGAGAGGTCACAGTTCGTAGTAACTGACGGAAAGTCATCGAGTAAAACAGAAGTGATTTCAGGCGTTCCCCAAGGTAGTGATTTAGGCCCTTTGCTGTTCCCTATCTACACTACTGGCCTTTAGAATTGCTACACCACGAAGATGACGTGCTACAGATGCGAAATTTAACCGACAGGAAGAAGATGCTGTGATATGCAAATCATCAGCTTTTCAGAGCATTTACACAAGGTTGGCGCCGGTGGCGACACCTACAATGTGCTGACATGAGGAAAGTTTCCAACCGATTTCGCATACACAAACAGCAGATTTTCTGGTGAAACGTTGTTGTGGTGCCTCGTGTAAGGAGGAGAAACGCGTACCGTCACCTTTCCGACTTTGATAAAGGTCGGATTGTAGCCTATCGCGATTGCGGTTTACCGTATCGCGACATTGCTCCTCGCGTTGGTTGAGATCCAATGACTATTAGCAGAATATGGAATCGGTGGGTTCAGGAGGGTAATACGCAACACCGTGCTGGATCCCAACGGCCTCGTACCAGTAGCAGTCGAGATGATAGACATCTTATTCTCATGGCTGTAACGGATCGTGCAGCCACGTCTCGATCCCTGAGTCAACAGATGGGGACGTCTGCAAGACAACAACCATCTGCACTAACAGTTCGACGACGTTTGCAGGAGCATGAACTATCAGCTCGGAGACCATGGCTGTGGTTACCCTTGACACTGCATCACAGACAGGAGCGCCTGCGACGGTGTACTCAACGACGAACCTGGGTGCACGAATAGCAAAACGTCATTTTTTCGGTTGATGGTCGCATCCGTGTTTTGCGACATCGCCGTGAACGCACATTGGAAGCGTGTATTCGTAATCGCCATACTGGCGTATCATCCGGAGTGGGGTGCCATTGGTTTCACGTCCTGGTCACCTCTTGTTCGCATTGACGGCACTTTGAACAGTGGACGTTACGTTTCAGATGTGTTACGACCCGTGGCTCTACCCCTCATTCGAGCCCTGCGAAACCCTACATTACTGCACGACCGCATGTTGCAGGTCCTGTACGGGCCTTTCAGGATACAGAAAATGTTCGACTCCTGCCCTGGCCAGCACATTCTCCAGATCTCTCACGAATTGAAAACGTCTGGTCAATGGTGGCCGAGCAACTGGCTCGTCACAATACGCCAGTCACTACTCTTGATGAACTGTGGTATCGTGTTGAAGTTGCAATGGCAGTTGTACCTGTACACGCCATCCAGGCTGTGTTTGACTCAATGGATAGGCGTATCAAGGCCGTTATTACGACCAGAGGTGGTTGTTCTGGGTACTGATTTCTCAGGATCTATGCACCCAAATTGCGTGAAAATGTAATCACAGGCCAATTCTAGTATAATATATTTCTCCAATTAGTACCCGTTTATCATCTGCATTTCTTCTTGGTGTAGCAATTTTAATGGCCAGTGGTGTATATAAACGATTTGGGAGACAATCTGAGCTGCCGTCTTCGCTTGTTTGCAGATGATGCCGTCGTTTATCGACTAATAAAGTCATCAGAAGATCAAAACAAACTGCAAAAAGTTTTAGAAAAAATATATGAATGGTGCGAAAAGAGGCAATTGACCCTAAATAACGAAAAGTGTGACGTCATCCACGTGAGTGCTAAAAGGAATTTGTTAAACTTCGGTTACACGATAAATCAGTCTAATCTAAAAGCCGTAAATTCAACTAAATACCTAGGTATTACAATTATGGACAACTTAAATTGGAAAGAACACATAGAAAATGTTTTGGGGAAGGCAAACCAAAGGCTGCGTTTTATTAGTAGGACACTTAGAAAATGCAGCAGACCTACTAAGAATACTGCCTACATTACACTTGTCCTTCCTGTTTTAGAATACTGCTGCGTGATGTGTGATCCTTACTAGGTAGGACTGACGGAGTACGTCGAAAAAGTTCAAAGAAAGGCAGCACGTTTTGCATTATCGCGAAATATGGGAGAGAGTGTCACAGAAATGATACAGAATTTGGGCTGGAAATCATTAAAAGAAAGGCGTTTCTCGTTTCGACGGAATCATCTCACGAAATTCCAATCACCAACTTTCTCCTCCGAATGCGAATATATTTTGTTGACACCGACCTACATAGGGCGGAACGAGCACTGTGATAAAATAAGGGAAATCAGAGCTCGTACGGAAATATATAGGTGTTCATTCTTTCCGCGCGCTATAGGAGATTGGAATAATAGAGAATTGTTGAGATGGTTCGATGAACCCTCTGCCAGGCACTTAAATGTGATTTGCCGAGTATCCATGTAGATGTACATGTAGACAAGGTGTCACTGAAGGTTTAATCAACGAAACGGCACCGGACACAGCTGCTTCATTTTTTAGTAGTGACCACCATGCTACTAAGACGATCGTAATATTAGAGTTTAAGGCACCAACTATCAAAATTGGGCAAAAGTTTTGATGGTAGTTTATCTCATCCCATCTGATGCCACAGCTCCAGCGGAAGCATCTCTCAGTGCCAGTTGATCTTGATTATTGGACAGACGATGGAATGAAAATTCGAGTTTAAGTTGCACTAGACACATTGGCTTTAGGGGGTAGAATATAACTGTAGAGAGAAATAAGGAATTCGGCGGTGCAACTACTGAATAATTCCTAAATTCAAGTAGAGTAATTCATACACACATAAAAAAAAATATTGCATCACCCCCGTTCCCAGAAATCCTGAAGATAGACGTTGACTATTGATACTGTATCACAGAGACAGTCCCTTTGACTGTTCAGAGATGTCACTAAACCCTCCCAAAGATGTAAGCAACCATGCCTGAGCAGCGCCTATTAGACGCAGGGGGTTCGACAGCCGATCAGCTCCAGTCACTCCACCAGGAAGTAGGTACACGGCTCGTGTTGTCTGTAGTTCAACCATGCCTAGATGGTCAACACCGCAGTTACATCGCGTCCGCATTGTTACTTTGTTCCATGAAGGACCCTCAGCAAGGGAAGTGTCCAGGCATCTTTGAGTGAACCAAAGCGATGTTGTTCGGACATGGAGGAGGTACAGAGAGACAGGAACTGCCTATGACATGCCTCGCTCAGGCCTCCCAAGGGCTACTTTTGCAGTGGATGACCGCTGCCTACGGATTATGGCTGGGAGGAACGTTGACAGCAATGCCACCATCTTGAATAACACTTTTTCTGCAGCCATAAGGCGTCGTGTTACGACTCAAACTGTGTGCAATGTCTGCATGATGCTCAACTACACTCCCAACGTCCAGGGCGAGGTCCATCTTTGCAGCCTCCATGCAGCGCGGTACAGGAGGGTCCAAAAAATACCGAATGGACCGCTCAGGATTGGCATCATGTTCTCTTCAACGATGAGTGTCGCATATGCTTTCAACCAGACAATCGTCGGAGACCTGTTTGGAGGCAACCCGGTGAGGTTGAGCGCCTTAGACACACTGTCCAGTGAGTGCAGCAAAGTGGAGGTTCCCTGCTTTTTTTTTGGGTGGCACTATGTGGGACCGGCGTACACTGCTGATGGTCATGGAAGCCGCCGTAGCGGCTGTACGATACGTGAATGCCATCCTCCGACAGATAGTGCAACCTTATAGGCAGCATATTAGCGAGGCATTCGTCTTCATGGACGACAATTCGCGCCCCCATCGTGCACATCATGAGAATGACTTCATTCAGGATGACTACATCGCTCGATTAGTGGCCAACATGTTCTCTAGACATGAACCCTATCGAACATGCCTGGGATAAACTGAAAAGCGCTGTTTACTGACGGCGTGACCCACTAAACACTCTGAGGGATCTACGCCGAACTGCCGTTGAGAAGAGGGACGATCTGAACCAACAGTGTCTTGATGAACTTGTGGATAGTATGCCACGACGAATACAGACATGCATCAATGCAAGAGGACGTGTTACTGGGTATTAGAGGTATCGGTGTGTACAGCAATCTGGACCACCACCTCTGAACGTCTCACTGTATGGTGGTACAACATGCAATGTGTGGTTTGAGCAATAAAAAGGGCGGAAATGATGTTTATGTCGATCTCTATTCCAATTTTCTGTACAGGTTCCGGAACTCTCGTAACGGATGTAATGCAAAACTTTTTTCGATGTGTGTAGATCTGAACACTGGTTTTCGCGAGTGCCTTACTGTGCTCCACTTCACTAGATCCATCTACACTGAAGATATGCTAGTAATCAGTTCGACTTTCTTAAAAAAAATGTAGATATTGTCGATGTTAAGCGAGCATAACTTTGTTTGCTTTGTTTCCGAGAGCATTGCTAATACGTAATGAAAAGCTTGTTACTATTAGTAAGTGCGGTAAATACTAATGACTCCAACGTTTTTGCTGTGTTCTCAGTATCAGTTGAGGTACCGCGTGTCATGCCTATTGCTCGATGAACTTTCCTAGTTCGTTGACAAGATGCAACCCACTACTGATAGAGGGCTCCGAATTGTAGCGTGTAACATGGCGGTGTGTAAAGCAACTATGTCAGTGCTGTACTACGTGACACCCAGAAAACGGAAATACAAATTCGAAGAGTTCATCCACACGTGGAGCACCGTCTTCTTAAGCCAGACCGCACAAGAACCCTGTGACATCTGCAACAGACGACGCCTTGGGGTCACTGTAATCGATCGTCCTCCTTGCAGCTCCGACTTGACCTCATCCGATTTTTTTCTGTTTGCAAAACTTAAAACACACCTTAGAGGACTTCACTTTGATAGTGATGAAGTGGTGCAACCAGACGTGAGATTGTGGTTCCGTTATGAAAGTCAAACACTACACTGACGGGGTCAACAGGCCTCTCGTTGATAGAAATGTGTTCGTCGCTACGGTGACTATGTTGAGAAACAAATTCGTAGTCATGAAGGACATTGTAGAATTTCAACAAAATTTGTTTTCTTTAAATATTTTTAAGAGTTTTCCCATAAAAAAATCAGAGACTTTCCAGTACGTCCTCTTAAATAAAAAACTTCTAACACCATCGAGAATGATTATTTATAATTGTGTAAAATGAAATAAAATTTGTTACCACTTTATTTTATCGTAGTGATGCTGTACCACATTTCTCGTCATTCGTTCTTCTAATCTGGAACTTACGTTCCTTAAGTCTTTTCGTTTATTCTCTACTTCTAATGCATTCCCGCGCAAGCCAACCGGTTCTCTCGCATTCAGTTTCCTTTCTCAGTTACAGATATCAAATGCAGCGCGTTTTCAGTAATTTATCATTCCCGTTTATTCTGAATAATCCTGACAACAGTTACTGTCGGTCATGTCGACGAGGTCGCAGAGGAAGCTATGTTTTAGTCTGGGAAGAAATAATTCATGTTCTTGACCTGTTTAATACACACATTGGTTTCATAAAAACGGGTTAAACGTAAAATATTTAGTAAAGTTCAAGGTCAGGCCTATAAGAAACTACAATATATACACTGCTGGCCTAAGGTCGGCCAGAGCTATCGGATGATAATTTAATGACTACTAGGCCTTGAAATTATAAGGAGAAGACATCATTCCAAATTTCACGTTGTTCCCTGAAAACAGTGAGCAAGAAATGGTTTTTCACATAAAGAAAGAAAGTCATTTGAGTTCTATAGGTGCTGTGATCTAAATGTGTTGGAGTAGTTGGAAAACCGAACTCGTATTAGGTAGAAGTGGTATTCGAATCATCGTCTGGCCAAACAGATTATTGGCTTCTGGGATTTCCATAAATCACCGTAGGCAGAGCGCCAGTTCTCTAAAAACCTCGACTTCGATGAAATAATCAAACATGCCTCCAAGTATATGATTAAATCTTGCAGAAATAATTTTTATCATCTGTGAGGCAGCGTATCTAGATGTCTAGAGATAACTGCACGAGACAAGGTATGAACCATGTTATGTGCGAAAAGTGTGTTGTTACCTGGGGCCTTCCTGGCAGCAGAAAACGGGAGCTTCCTGGGACGTGCATTTGCCTCCAGTCTCCTGGCGTCGGAGGCCTGCAACCCAGGAGTTATCAGTCAGCACAGGACACTGCAGGTAATCCACAAATAACAATCTTCCCTCTCTCACCGTGCAAATAATCCACAAAAACAATATCCTTTCTCTCACTGCGCAAAGTGATCATCGTCTGTTCGTAACAGGTGAAAACACGTTGTTCATTAGGAGTCTTTCGCGGTTAACTAACTTATGAGTGTTCCAATATATTGTGGTCTAATTCATAAGAGGCTACACTGTTTTCCATGATATACCTAAACATCATTAAACGCAAATAGCTCAGAAGAAAGGAAAATAACTGAGGCGAAAATGGTAGTTTCTGCGCTACGGTTCCAAGAAATTACTTCATGCAAACCAGCATCTTGGTAACAATCTTTCCTTTTTGTACATAGCAGATAGTTTGAAAGTACAGTGGCAATTGGTACTCTGAGAGGGGATACTGTGAGAGGAGACTGTTCAAAAACCAAGTTAGTCAAATGACGAAATATTATTTATTCGAAGAAATAATACGGAGAGCGATTTCAAGATTGACGCCACATCAGACGCAGATATGGTCCAATGCCTTCTGTAACTTACAAAAGTTATTAGCACATTATAGTTACTGGTTCTAAATGTGGAATATTTCGGTAAGAACACCAGAATTTAAGACAGTAATATGTTCAATACTTTATAACACATATTGTTAAGTGACCTTTATTTCCAAACTTAGATAAAATTGGATGTATTCGGAATAAATTAATCCCCACTGAATAATGAAATGTGAGTCAGTTTCAGTGATTACCAATACTTAACTACCTCGAATACAATTTCCTATGTTGAATTTCATGCATAGCTAAATGAGAGGCCACTATGCAAGCAAGCTGGACACCAGAGAGAAAACGGCGGAAACAGTGTAGGGCCATAAACTGTAGGGAATCAGTCCTCCCCCCTCCCACTCCACCCCGCTTCACCGAATAGTCAAGGGTTTGTTTTACTCGATTGAGAGCGTCATGAAAACGCTATAAAACCTGGTCTCGTAGATGCTTCAGCTTAGATGGCAGCTGTCCCCAGAAAGCTTCCTTTAAAATGTTTCATGGAGCACTATTGATTGAGGAATCTAGGAACGTACCAAAGCACATGACATACTATAGGAAGCATAGGGCGATTTTAGGAGTCACTCTTCCCGTGCACCATCCATAAATGGAACGAGCAGAGACCCAATTACCAGTCTGCTCCCTTTAATCCCACAAACCAACCAACCCAATTACTAAGTACAACGTTATGAATCCTCTACCATGCACCTGGCGGTGTCAGTTTATCCTTGTTCCTTTGTTCATTTCTTTTACTGACAAGATGATTGTTTTAAGATCTGCTCTAACACTAGCCACAGGGGGTATTTATGAGTCACTCCGTTGCACACATTAACACTGATAGGTCTCCCTACCCACTTACCTCGAAACTCCACATTGAGAGATTGTAAAGTACTCGTGAAAACCACACTTGAACAAAACACACACAAGAAACGAGCGGTAGCGCATTAGAAAGAAAAAAAAAACGATTATCGCATACTAAATATGCGCTGTTCATACAGTGAAACTATTGCTTGAAGCTGACTTTTCAGCTACTAATTCTTTACTGTTGACTGTATTAGCGACAAATTATGCAAAGAGTATTCACATATACCACTAAATATACCTACACAAATATGTCATTGTACGATACATTCTTCAGGAGATACGACGCCAAATACTGAGACGCGTGAAAAAACTAGCGCATCATATAGGTCGTTTCAATTTATTACCCCTTTCCCACTAACTACTATACATTAATTACTTGCCGCTCTATATTCACGAAGGTGGAAAGCTAGTTCGTTTTGGTAATGATACAAGTATAGTAATCACAGTCAGAAACAAGAATCACCGAATCACCCAAGGACATTGTAAATAATGTATTTCAGAAAATTATTAAGTGATTCTTTCCAAATTGACTTTGATTGAATTTTAATGAAAAACAGTTCTTAAAGTAAATGGCGTAACACCATTAATAAATATAGAGCGACAACAGAAGTCTGTAGGTTAGGCAATGCAATCCAAAATTTTTGGATGTGTGCATTGATGAGAGATTGAACTGGAAGAAGCAGACTGATGATCTACTGAAACACTTGAGTTCAGCTACTTGCGTTGTTAGGGTTATTGGAAATTTTGGAGGGAAACGTATCAGTAAATTAGTTTACTATGCCAGTTTTGACTTGCTACTTTCTTATGGTATCACATTTTGGGATTATTCATCAGTGAGGAAAAATAGTGTTCATTGAATAAAAGTTTGCAATCAGAATAATAGCTGGAACCCAGCCAAAATCATCTTGCAGGCACTTATTTAAGGAACTAAGAATACACACAGCATATATATCTGTGTGTGTGTAACTGTGTAACAGTGTGTACCGCCGTGGTGCGAAGCTACTGCTCATAACTGCACTTTGTTTGGCGACAATGCTTTTTACACTACTGGTCATTAAAATTGCTACACCACGAAGATGACGTGCTACAGACGCGAAATTTAACCGACAGGAAGAAGATGCTGTGATATGCAAATGATTAGCTTTGTCAGAGCACAAGTTTCCAACCGATTTCCCATACAAAAACAGCAGTAGACCGGTGTTGCCTGGTGAGACGTTGTTATGATGCCTCGTGTAAGGAGCAGAAATGCGTACAATCACTTTTCCGACTTTGATAAAGGTCGGATTGTAGCCTATCGCGATTGCGGTTTATCGTATCGCGAAATTGCTGCTCGCGTTGCTCAAGATCCAAAGACTGTTAGCAGAAAATGGAATCGGTGGGTTCTGAAGGGTAATACGGAACGCCGTGCTGGATCCCAACGGCCTCGTATCACTAGCAGTCGAGATGACAGGCATCTTATCCGCATGGCTGTAACGGATCGTGCAGCCACGTCTCGATCCCTGAGTCAACAGATGGGGACGTTTGCAAGACAACAACCATCTAAACGAACAGTTCGACAACGTTTGCAGCAGCATGGACTATCAGCTCGGAGATCATGGCTGTGGTTACACTTGACGCTGCATCACAGGCAGGAGCGCCTGCGATGGTGTACTCAACGACGAACCTGGGTGCACGAAAGGTAAAACGTCAATTTTGCGGATGAATCCAGGTTCTGTTTACAGCATCATGATGGACGCATCCGTTTTTGGCGACATAGCGGTGAACGCACATTGGAAGTGTGTATTCGTCATCACCATACTGGCGTATCACCCGGCGTGACAGTATGCGGTGCCATTCGTTACACGTCTCGGTCACGTCTTGTTCGCATTGACGGCACTTTGAACAGTGGACGTTACATTTCAGATGTGTTACGACCCGTGGCTTTACCCTTCATTCGAGCCCTGCGAATCCCTACATTTCAGCAGAATAATGAACGACCGCATGTTGCAGGTCCTGTACGGACCTTTCTAGATACAGAAAATGTTTGACTCCTGCCCTGGCCAGCACATTCTTCAGATCTCTCACCAATTGAAAACGTCTGGTCAATGGTGACCGAGTAACTGGCTCGTCACAATACGACAGTCACTACTCTTGATGAACTGTGGTATCGTGATGAAGCTGCTTGGGCAGCTGTACCTGTATACGCCATCCAAGCTCTGTTTGACTCAATGTCCAGGCGTAACAAGGCCGTTATTATGGCCAGAGGTGGTTGTTCTGGGTACTGATTTCTCAGTATCTATGCACCCAAATTGCGTGAAAATGTAATCACATATCAGTTCTAGTATAATATATTTCTCCAATGAATAGCCGTTTATCATCTGCATCTCTTCTTGGTGTAGCAATTTTAATGGCGATTAGTGTAATATGTTGCTCTGATTCTTATATCAATGGCCTTGCCGCAGTGGTGACACCAGTTCCTATCAGATCATGGAAGCTAAGTGCTGTGGAGTTGGGCTAAAACTTAAACGTGTGACTGTCCAGGTCTGCCGGGTCCAGTTGGCCAGCTTGTTGCACTCAGCCCTTGTGAGGCCATTTGAGGAGCTACTTGGCTGAGAAGTAGCGGTTCTGGTCACGAAAACTGACAACAGCCCGGAGAGAGGTGTGCTAACCACACGCCTATCCATATTCGCATCCTGTGGTGACTGTTGTCTGAGGAGGACACGGCAGTCGTCGCTACCGTTAGACCTTCCATACCCTGCTCATACGGAGTTTCTGATTCTCATTCTGATATATATTAAATGATATATTTGGTACGTTTAAAACTTCGTCTTTGTGTTGTTGTAGTGAGGAAAATACTTTTCAGGCTTTTTCCTATTTTACATATGCAGATGCTTTTACGTTTTAAGAATAAAACATTTTGCTTCTGATGCAGAGTACAATCGTTGTGTCTGAAAGTAATTACGAAAGAGCATGTTTCCCTGTTCTGGATTTCCGGTTAATTGTTTCATGTGGGTTCAGTACGAAAAGACAATGTGAGACAAGTGCCTGGCGCAGCTGTTAGATCGGTTACTGCTGCTGAAATGGCGGGTTATCAAGATTTAAGTGAGTTTGAACATGGTGTTATACTCGGCGCACGAGCGATGGGACGCAGCATCTCCGAGATAGCGATGAAATGGGCACTTCCCCTTACGACCATTTCACGAGTTTACAGTGAATATCAGGAATCCTGTAAAACATCAAATCTCGGACATCGCTACGGCCGGAAAAAGATACTGCAAGAACGTGACCAACGACGACTGAAGATAATCGTTCAGTGTGACAGAAGTGCAACTCTTTCACAGATTGCTGCAGATTTCAATGCTGGCCCATCAACAAGTGTCAGCATGCGAACCACTCAACGGACCATCACTGATATGGGCTTTCGGAGTCGACGTCCCACACTTGACCCTTGATGACTGCACGACTCAAGTTTTTTTCGCCTCACCCGGGCCCGTCACCACCGACACTGGACCGTTGATGATTGGATACACGTTGCCTGGTCGGATGAGTCTCGTTTCAAATTGTATCGAGCGGATGGATTTGCACGGGCATGGAGACAACCTCATGACTCCATGCATGTCAGCAGGGTCTGTTGAAGCTGGTGGAGGCCCTGTAATGGTGTGGGGCGTTTGTAGTTGGAGTGATATGTCTACATATGTCTACATATGACTCTAACTGGTGATACGTACGTAAGCATCCAGTATGATCACTTGCATCTATTTATGTCCATTGTGCACTCCGACGAACTTGGGCAATTTCAGGAGGACAATGCGACATCCCACACGTCCAGGATTGCTACAGAACAGCTCCAGGAAAACTTTCCTGAGTTTAAACACTTCCGCTGGCCACCAAACACCATAGACATTAACATTATTGGGCATATCTGGGATGCCTTGCATCGTGCTGTTCACCCCTTCGTACTCTTACGGATTTATGGACAGCTCTGCAAGATTCATGGTGTCATTTCCTTCCAGCACTACTTCAGACATTAGTCGTGTCCATGCCATGACGTGTTGCGGCACTTATGCTTGCTCGTGTGGGCCCTACACGTTATTAGGCAGGTGAACTAGTTTTTTGTCTCTTCATTGTATATGAGGACTGTTTGATTTAAGACAAAAGAAACTGTCCATTAAACACTTCATTTGCCGTCCTCAACAGACAGCGACTGCAGAACAGTTGGACATGACGGGCTCGTTGCCGCCGCACTCACCAGGACAAGAGCTGCCACGAGTGCGAGAACCAGCGGCGTCTTCATGGCTGCGGCGACTGCGCGGGTCGGGCGCGCCGTTAGCTTTATATAGGTGAGCGCCGAATCGCAAACCTTTTTAAGCAGATGGCTGGCCTTCGGTAAAAACCCACCACCAACAACAGATACTATTGAGTAGGTACTTGAGAAATAGGAGGATCTTGAAAACCTCTTCAAGCATCTTGACACATCGATTAGTTACACCGATGTTGCAACACATGATAAGAAAGACCAAAGGTTCATTTGCGCATTCCTATGACAAGCACGTGACGCACTTTCTGTACGGTGTGCCAGTCGCACAACAAAAATGTTGAGATACAAGTAAAGCGTCAAATTAAGTCCATACTGCATTATTTCAGTTATACGTTTACTTTACTCACCATTTTCAGGATCAGATTTATCACAACCAACTAAAATTTAGATTATTTGAACCCGTTACTCGGAGCTACACACATGGCATAGATGAACATCCGTTTCTAGCGTCTCAATAGGCCTAATCTCCGTTGTACTCTCTTCTGACTATTAGGTAAATTGTTTAAAAAAATGCCATTTAGCTCAGAAACTTGCACGAGATCTTCTACATAGAGCAAATATTTCATTAATGGTGTGAACAGTTATGTTACTAGGCAAAAATTTCTGCGATTTTTTCAACTCTGTCTACATACAGATGCCTTTCTACTCATCTTGTTTCACTAGCTGGTTCCCTACATGCTTTACGAGTACATTTCTTTTTCGCGAAGCCATAAGTGAAGGGATAACCTCTGTAATCATCCCAGCTAAGTTTATTACCGAGCGAGGTGGTGCAGTGGTTAGCACACTGAACTCGCATTCGGGAGGACGACAGTTCAAACCCGTCTCCAGCCATCCTGATTTAGGTTTTCCGTTCTTTCCCTAAATCATTTCAGGCAAATGCCGGGATGTTTCCTTTGAAAAGGCACGGCCAATTTCCTTTCACATCCTTTCCCAATCCGAGCTTGTGCTCCGTCTCTAATGACCTCGTTGTCGACGGGACGTTAAACACTAACCTCCTTCTCCTGAGTTTCGCAATATTTACACAAACTACATGTCAGAGCACTTGAAAATATAAAGGTTTAAAGAATGATAAAAAACAAGGTTTTCGTTCAGCATTATTGCATTCTTTCCTCGTTATAGTGACTGCTACCACAACCTTGGAACTCATGACAGAGCATTCATCTGTTGCAATACCAATGCAGAGAGTTTAACACAGCTTTACTTAATTTTACTCCTGCCATTCAGGGACCTTTATGTTCTTCGTCTGTTTCCTATTTGTCACAAATATTGCCATCTTTGTCGTATTCAACAGACTCCTGTTGATCACTGTCACTAGAAGTCCTTTGCCTACTTTTCGTTTGTGGTGAACTTTGGGAGTTGATTTACATAATTTTTTTTCTAGCTCTCGTGTACTGATAAAACCTATGATATCTTCTCTGATCGTATCTTGGCAAATACACTCCTGGAAATTGAAATAAGAACACCGTGAATTCATTGTCCCAGGAAGGGGAAACTTTATTGACACATTCCTGGGGTCAGATACATCATATGATCACACTGACAGAACCACAGGCACATAGACACAGGCAACAGAGCATGCACAATGTCGGCACTAGTACAGTGTATATCCACCTTTCGCAGCAATGCAGGCTGCTATTCTCCCATGGAGACGATCGTAGAGATGCTGGATGTAGTCCTGTGGAACGGCTTGCCATGCTATTTCCACCTGGCGCCTCAGTTGGACCAGCGTTCGTGCTGGACGTGCAGACCGCGTGAGATGACGCTTCATCCAGTCCCAAACATGCTCAATGGGGGACAGATCCGGAGATCTTGCTGGCCAGGGTAGTTGACTTACACCTTCTAGAGCACGTTGGGTTGCACGGGATACATGCGGACGTGCATTGTCCTGTTGGAACAGCAAGTTCCCTTGCCAGTCTAGGAATGGTAGAACGATGGGTTCGATGACGGTTTGGATGTACCGTGCACTATTCAGTGTCCCCTCGACGATCACCAGTGGTGTACGGCCAGTGTAGGAGATCGCTCCCCACACCATGATGCCGGGTGTTGGCCCTGTGTGCCTCGGTCGTATGCAGTCCTGATTGTGGCGCTCACCTGCACGGCGCCAAACACGCATACGACCATCATTGGCACCAAGGCAGAAGCGACTCTCATCGCTGAAGACGACACGTCTCCATTCGTCCCTCCATTCACGCCTGTCGCGACACCACTGGAGGCGGGCTGCACGATGTTGGGGCGTGAGCGGAAGACGGCCTAACGGTGTACGGGACCGTAGCCCAGATTCATGGAGACGGTTGCGAATGGTCCTCGCCGATACCCCAGGAGCAACAGTGTCCCTAATTTGCTGGGAAGTGGCGGTGCGGTCCCCTACGGCACTGCGTAGGATCCTACGGTCTTGGCGTGCATCCGTGCGTCGCTGCGGTCCGGTCCCAGGTCGACGGGCACGTGCACCTTCCGCCGACCACTGGCGACAACATCGATGTACTGTGGAGACCTCACGTCCCACGTGTTGAGCAATTCGGCGGTACGTCCACCCGGCCTCCCGCATGCCCACTATACGCCCTCACTCAAAGTCCGTCAACTGCACATACGGTTCACGTCCACGCTGTCGCGGCATGCTACCAGTGTTAAAGACTGCGATGGAGCTCCGTATGCCACGGCAAACTGGCTGACACTGACGGCGGCGGTGCACAAATGCTGCGCAGCTAGCGCCATTCGACGGCCAACACCGCGGTTCCTGGTGTGTCCGCTGTGCCGTGCGTGTGATCATTGCTTGTACAGCCCTCTCGCAGTGTCCGGAGCAAGTATGGTGGGTCTGACACACCGGTGTCAATGTGTTCTTTTTTCCATTTCCAGGAGTGTATATGCCAGAAAAATTGTCGCCGAGTTTTGTGACTACTGGTGCCATCAATCCCAACATTGTAAAATCCGTTTTCTAGGGTTGTATTTGCATAACAATTTGTTCTCCAAGGCGTTCAATCAAGTAATTTTGTGCAGTTTTACTAAGAAATAGTTCTCCTTTGCTATCAGTGTTGTACTGTGTCGCTAATGCCGTATTTTCACATTTTTCGACACGCAGTTTCATCAGTTTCTTTATGTTATCTACATTAGATTTATTTTGAGAAAACAGCGTCATCGTCACGATGCTCTCTACAAGGTATGTTCTGCCTCCCAAGAAAATAAAGGTTTGCAAAGAAAATTACAAATCTTTTCGGTTTCGTTTTGCTCTTTTCATTCTGTGGGTGTCCACTTCATTTTCAGAAAGTTTCATATATATATATATATATATATATATATATATATATATATATATATATTCTTGGTGTAGCAATTTTAATGGCTAGAAGTGTATTAAAATTGCTACACCAGGAAGAAATACAGATGATAAACGGGTATTCATTGGACAAATATATTATACTAGAACTGACATGTGATTACATTTTCACGCAATTTGGGTGCATAGATCCTGAGAAATCAGTACCCAGGACAATCACCTCCAGTCGTAATAACGGCCTTGATACGCCTGGAAATTGAGTCAAACAGAGCTTGGATGGCGTGTACAGCTACAGCTGCCCATGTAGCTTCAACACGATACCACAGTTCATCAAGAGTAGTGACTGGCGTATTGTGACGAGCCAGTTGCTCGGCCACCATTGACCAGACGTTTTCAATTGGTGAGAGATCTGGGGAATGTGCTGGCCAGAGCAGCAGTCAAACATTTTCTGTATCCAGAAAAGCCCATACAGGACCTGTAACATGCGGTCGTGCATTATCCTGCTGAAATGTAGGGTTTCGCAGGGCTCGAATGAAGGGTAGAGTCACGGGTCGTAACACATCTGAAATGTAATGTCCACTGTTCAAAGTGCCGTCTATGCGAACAAGAGGTGACCGAGACGTGTAACGAATGGCACCCCATACCATCACGCCGGGTGATACGCCAGTATGGCGATGACGAATGCACGCTTCCAATTTGCGTTCACCGCGATGTCGCCAAACACGGATGCGACCATCATGGTGCTGTAAACAGAACCTGGATTCTTCCCAAAAAATGACGTTTTGCCATTCGTGCACCAAGGTTCGTCGTTGAGTACGCCATTGCAGGCTCTCCTGCCTGTGATGCAGCGTCAAGGGGAACCGCAGCCATGGTCTCCGAGATGATAGTCCATGCTGCTGCAAACGTCGTTGAACTGTTCGTGCAGATGGTTGTTGTCTTGCAAACGTCCCCATCTGTTGACTCAGGAATCGAGACATGACTGCATGATCCGTTACAACCATGCGGATAAGATACCTGTCATCTAGACTGCTAGTGATACGAGGCCGTTGGGATCCAGCACGGCGTTCCGTATTACCCTCCTGAGCCCACCGATTCCATATTCTGCTAACAGTCATTTGATCTCGACCAATGCGAGCACCAATGTCGCGATACGATAAACCGCAATCGCGATAAGCCACAATCCGACCTTTATCAAAGTTGGAAACGTGATGGTACGCATGTCTCCTCCCTACACGAGGCATCACAACAACGTTTCATCGGGCAATGCCGGTCAGCTGCTGTTTTTTGTGTATGAGAAATCGGTTGGAAACTTTCCTCATGTCAGCACGTTGTATGTGTCGCCACCGGCGCCAAACTTGTGTGAATGCTCTGAAGAGCAGATAATTTGCATATCACAGCATCTCCTTCCTGTCGGTTAAATTTTGTGTCTGTAGCACGTGATCTTCGTGGTGTAGCAATTTTAATGACCAGCAGTGTATATAGGGAAATTATAAATTTGTCATCACGTTCAAAAGCTTCCCGAGGATACAGCATTTTGCTATGGTATTTCAAGTCACCGTCTTTTCCTAATGACCTTAGAGAATTTTGTCGTGAGTACGATCAGTAGTGTGTTTAGCTTCATTCCTCTGTGATACTTTGCAAACTAATCCTTGTGTGACGATGACAATGCTAACCATGATTTGTATGTATTGAAGTGCCCTTTGTTTCGAATACCGCTTTTAAACTTTCCCTTCCTTATTGCGATATGAATATGGAAATTTTGTATTCAGCAGGAGGTTCCCACTGACTTTGAAGTATGGTGTCAAGTCCTTTGTCTGAAAGTTTAGCTCCAGTATGTAGACCAAGTTCGTAATTAATTTTTGAAGGTAAAGCGTAATCAGTAGGTAATGAAGCTGAAGCATTGCTAATCTGACCAATTTGGACCTGCGGTGCATCGCTCAACGGAGCGTTTGAACTGGCAACATGTCCCTCTAGTCCGTAACCTGAAAAGCATACGCAGCACTGTAGTCGTTAATGCTATGTGTATACACTTTCACCGTATAAACATATACAAGGTCCGGCAAAAAGACCTGTCGTATTTCCAAAGATAGTTACAAGCAAACAAAGAGAGATACAGGGAAAATACTTTTACTTTTGAACAGCAAATACTGTGCCATTTCACGTTAGTTCGTTTCAAAAATTACGTCCGGCAAATGGTGTCTTCCAATGTTGACAGAATGACAAAGCCTTTCCGTGGAGTTGCCCATAGTTCTTCGTGTCATTTCCGGGGAATGCCAGCCACTTCGTGGGTGACTGCCTGCTTAAGGGCTTCCAGGGGTGTGGTGCGATATTTGTACACTGGTCCTTTTAAGTTTCCCTCCTCGTAACGAGAGGACACGTCCAAGAAACAGTTCCCTCAAAATTTCCAGAGACGCCGAAAAGTGTGAGTCGTGACTCCATATTGTTGGAACCACACTTCTCCCTCTTCATGGTCCCTAACAAAGTGGTTCGAATTAGGTCGGAGGAAGGTCTTTATCATAGGACAGTAGTGATCTGAAATAACCGCCGCACCAAACAGCCACACGATAGATGTGATATAGTCGTTCGCGGGGCTCCTGAGGGCTTTCTGTTCCCTGCAGCGGAGTTTTATTTATTTACAGTAGCGGTGGGCCTCATCAGAAGAAATCAAAAGAGCACCAAGAGGAATGTTCTGAAGAATTTCCTCCACACAACTGTGCGAGTTTCAAAATCTGTCTCACATAATTCATGGCTGCATGCGAAGATCTCTGCACAGTATTCTTCTTGCAACACTATCGCAGGGCAGCTTCAGTTTAAGTGCTGAACGGTTTGGAGACTGCTGGACGGACACTCTCACACGCACCACATTTTCCGGCGTTGGTAAAGTCCGATGTCGTCCAGTAGATTTTCTCTGCACTGTAGACCTAGAAGTTTCTAAGTTTCATACCCAGCCTATAATAGTTTTTCCATCAGGAACAGAATAATGTCAGCCATGTTCCAACCGAATGTGACATTCTCGCATTTTCACAGAACCATCATTACGATTTTCCTCCTCCACAACAAATGCACGATGTTCACCTAGCCAAACCATTGAGCCTACTGAAAATGGCACCAACACCGCTTCCGATCGTTACCCCCTTCAAATCAGTATCTCCGCCATAAGTCACACAGTGGCGTGTGCAAACAAGGGAGGTCATTTTGCCGGACATCACAGTTGGCGCACCCAAGCTTCTGGCCGAGTCAGACGGCTACGATCCTGCGTGAACGCCCCAGAGTTTATTACCAATAACTAAGACTCACAATGAATTTTTTCCTGTGTATGAAGTTAAAAAAATACGCTGGATTCGTTGCAATTTTTGAGAACATTACGCTTTCTCTAAAGAAAATATCTGACTACTTAAGGTTTCTTTTTTAGGATAAAAAATGCCGGAGGTAATTTCATTTAAAATTCTGAATTCTAATTAAAATGTGGGTAATCTGTTTACTCAAGACCAACGGTAAAACTGGTAATATGTATATCCAATGAAACAACAACAGATTTAATGTAAGAGATCAACATTAGAAAGCGACTATTCCGGGACCCAATTCCAGTAGCTGGTTGCCTGTCTAACGGCTTCTAACGGCAACAAAATTTGGTTTCCAACATTCGGCGTGACTACTGACCGAAATTAAATATTTAATTTTTTCAGTAAGAGGTGTAATCTTATGTTAAACGTTTAGTGCAGTTAGACAAGTATTACAGTTAAAAAATGTGTGTTTTTCTTGTGGCAGCATAACGGAGAGCAGATACCCAAACTTTATTCATCCTGTATTTGAGAATGAAAGTACTTAGCGACTTTCAACAAACTTTGCGCATAATTTCAAATCTTTTCTTTAAGGAAAGGAGTTTATCGCTTACTAAGTTTTCACTATTCATGCAACAGATATGACGTTTTAATTTATTATTTCGCTACTACAGACTCTATTCGCAACACAGTTTGCAGACAATATCTGCATGTACCACTGAATGTATCTCCAAAAATTATATCACCCTACGACATATAGTTCAGGAGATATAGCGTCACAGACATTTAGATGTGTGCAAAACTAGTTTCTTCTTAAAATGAACCACTGGTTACCTTACTGTGTTCATGCAGTGTTGCATAATGAGAGCACTTCGCGACCCCAACAAACCTGAAGCATAATTTCAAACCTTTTCTGCCATACATGCTTAAGTAAATATTTAATATACTGACTCGTTTATAAACTGTTTTGTACGTGGGAGTACGATTCCTTAAAGAATCCGAGGTTACCAGTAAAACGAGACTCGTTCCATTGCAGAGTGACATCGGCATGACATGCCTAAATGTCACATGCAAATACGTGTACCCAGTCACAGGTGTGCCAGAAAATTTGCGCATAGATATGAAAGAAAAAAAAATGTCAAAAATGGGGAAACATTCAAGAAAAGTGCCTCTGCTTTACATAAGCATGTGCAGCTGAATTTATAACGGTTATATAAACAAAATGACATAGAAGGGCCACACCAAACGATGCACGGGCATACAGAATTTCGAAAAAAATCGATGACAGATGCGCTGTCATTGGCTCAAGAGTTTTCATTACATCAACAAGTACGGCAGCCCATAAAATGTCACTTCTCGTTGCTTAAAAAGATGAAACTAATTTAGTCAGATTAATCAGTGCCTTCCATTTACCACCTGAAGATGATGGATGACTTTCAAATTACGTTGTGCTTATCAAGTAAAGCGACTGACCCAGATACACTCTCTACTTTGTAATTTAACATTACAGCTGCAGTGTCAAAAACAGTCGAATATGGACGAGAACTGGTGAAGAAGCTCAAATAATTTAATCTCACTCTCAAATAATGCTGCTATGCTACTTTATTAATCTTAATTCCGAAATGGAGTAAAACAGACAACAAAATAAATAAATAAAATAAAACTGGCCCACATAATATGCGAGGATCAACTTACATCTTGTCCTCTGGTTTTTAGAGAATAAAGGTATTATTTTTCAAAATCGTTTCATCACCCACGAAACTGAAAAACTCGATGGGCTATGAATTTTGGGCGAGAGTGTAACAATAACAGAATGGCAACAACTGGGCAAAGCGGACGACGCGAAACGCTCTCTGCTGTGGCAAATCGGGAAACCGTCCTAATGTAAGGGACGGTCAAAAAGTTTCCGATTGTGAGCGTAGCTGCAATACGATGCGACTTCGATACGGGTGTATAAGAAATGAGATGCAGGCAGGGGATCAGTGGGGCATTAGTGTCTTTCTAACGTGCTTGCTATAAATGCGGAGACTCAGACAACGGCGATGTTATTACCAAATGCGTCCAAAACACACCAGCCTGTAGGTTTACCGCATTCCCAAATGAAAAAACCGGAGGGTATCACAAACAATCTTTATGTGAAAAACAACCGCTTACTTTTTTGCGAAAAGATATTTCACCCTTTTCGACATTCTTAAGTACCTCTTTGTTGGATCTGATGTTATCATAGTATTGAGGACAAGCGAGATCTTTAACAAATTACTTACACACTGTACAGAAAGCCTATTTCTTTCATCAGTTTAGTGCATACGTAATACGAAAATATCCTTTCCATAGCTGAATTGTGAGCAGGGATTACAAAAACTTATTACACAATTTTCACCAGTTCAAAACACTCATCTCCAGAACGACTGTTCACGAAATTACACCATCAAATTAACATGCCACGACATTCAACGATCGACTGAAATGTTACCAACCTGCTTTTATCTCTGACAATATATGGCCAATTTCAATTTCAGTCCACCAGAAGCCATTTGACATCATTGAACAACAACCTGACATAAAAGTCCAAGATTTAGTTTTTTTTTACTGTCTTATAAATTTGCCACCACGAGTTGAAATAGGGCATTAAAAACCGGATGGAACCCAGATAAACCGGGAAATCTGATAACCCTACCAGCGTGCTGATATTCTTTTCTTGGCTGCAGAAGGACAAACAGCAATAGACATCCATCGGAAAATGAAGAATTTATTATTTATTTATTTCATTAACAGTACAGAGTAAGCCACCGCCTTGAAATGTAATGTGGGTCGGATGCTTCTGAATCTAATAGCAAAGACTTCTCATCGTTACAATCTTATTGGTATATAGTTATTAATCCCTTTTTTATATAATAAAAACATTATATGTAAAGATTTTTCTGAGTTTACAGTGAATTGAATGCTTAAAATTCGTTAAAATGGTTCCTTATAATATGTTACTACCTAGTTGATGAGAATATAATTTATATAATGCAAATGTCAAAGAAAAATATAAAAAAAATGTAACACAATGAGCGTGGTGAAAATAATTTGTAGTGTGTAGAGGGAAGTGATATGCTGTATTTGGATGTGTAATACAGTCTAAGTAGCATCTTGGTTAATAATGGCGTATTTCTACCTATTTCAGATGAGAAGGTCTCGGTACAATCTCGAGGTATTCTCATCTGAAATGGTTTGTGCTAATGTATGTTTACACAGATTATACAGATTAAATGCTGATTGAGCACTTCATACATGGAATACATGAATTTTAGCTTTACATGAGGAATACACTTATGTTTGTAGCTTGTTAGTGGAAACTGAATATAGTTCATTGCTACTTGAATGCATTATTCCTTAAATAACATAATACATTTCTGATATATAAAATTCATTGATTGTAGCTTTGAATAGAGAAGAGAACATACTTCTGTCTGCACACAATAAGACGAGCAATACATTACTGCTTGTGTGCAGTATACTTTAAACGCTATGCGGGATGTCATTGGGGAGGAGGAGTCTCAAAATAAAAGTTCTTCGAGCCTTCTCCTACCAAGCGACATCACCTTATTACCACAATGTTAGCCACAAATAACACAACACTCATAAAACAAGTAAACACAGGCACCACATACTATGTTGTTGATAGGACAGCATTCCTGTTGAAAAACACCGTTATGGAATGGTGCGCCAAGATCGGTGCTGGCCACGATTCGACACAAGGCGCCCATCAATCTGGAAGGTCAGCCAAATGAAGTGGGTGAAACCAGCGTTCCCGTCCTACAGTCCTGGTCTCTATCCATACGATTATCAAGCCTTAGGTCCCGTAAAAACCCGTTGGAGACTCGGCGATTCTATTCGGAAGAAGATGCGTGGCAGGACACAGTGTTTTATCATAAGCGTATCTTCAACCTGGTGTACCAACGGGATGATTGCCTCACTGCTTACGGCGAGTTTTCCTCATTAGTATACTGATTACGGTCTGCACTGTCTCTAACGAGAACTTTTTGATCGCCCTTATACAGAGTGCGGTAAGAGCAATTTGGCCAAAAATGAGGGGCAGGAAGACAGAATCAGACAAAGGAATTTGAATATAGGGACTAGGGGTAGCGGTTGTATATTTTCGCCGCTACAGAAACGCAATTGAAACCTAATCTGTGGATATCTTTACGGATGTCTTTACTCAAAATGAAATACAATTCACAGAAAATGTAAACAAAATGTTTGGACTAATCAATCGTCTGAAAGAGAACAAGAAAAACTTAAAAAAGCATCACATACACGTGTGCGGTACTTAGATAGCATACAGCGCTTCTTTAGAAATGAAAACAGTCACAAGTCTACGTTTCACGTGTCACTGTGTCCTAAAATGGTTATAGGAAATGCAAAAAGTGTATGCTCTTGTACACATACGAGGGTCACTCCAAAAGAAATGCACACTTTTTTTTAAAAATCCATCTTTTATTCTACATGTTTGAAAGTTTTACAGTGTGTAAATACATCCTTTAGGAACAATATTTTCATTCCTCCACATAATTTCGACCCCTCTCAACTGCCTTACGCCATCTTGGAACCAGCGCCTGTATACCCGCACGGTAAAATTCTGGACCAACCGGTGGGAGCCACTGTTTGGCAATTTGCACAAGGGAATCATCATCTTCAAACCTTGTTCCACGAAGAGAGTCTTTCAGTTTCCCAAAGAGATGATAGTCACACGGAGCAAGGTCAGAACTGTAAGGCGGGTGTTTCAGTGGTGTCCATCCGAGTTTTGTGATCGCTTCCATGTTTTTTTGACTCACATGTGGCCGTGCATTGTCGTGCAACAGCAAAACATCCTGCTTTTGCCGATGTGGTCGAACACGACTCAGTCGAGCTTGAAGTTTCTTGAGTGTCATCACATATGCATCAGAATTTATGGTGGTTCCACCTGGCATGATGTCCACATGCAAGAGTTCTGCGGAATCGAAAAACACCGTAGCCATAACTTTTCCAGCAGAAGGTGTGCATCGAATTTTTTTTCTTGGGTGAATTTGCATGATGCTACTCCATTGATTGCCTCTTCGTCTCTGGTGAAAAATGATGGAACCATGTTTCATCACCTGTCACAATTCTTCCGAGAAATTCATCTCCACCATTCTCGTACTGTTCCAAAAGTTCGCTGCATACCGTTTTTCTTGTTTCTTTGTGAGCCTCTGTTAACATCCTGGGAACCCACCTGGCACAAACCTTTTTTAACGCCAACACTTGCAGTATTCTGCAAACACTTTGTTCCCCTATCCCAACGTAGCGTGGCAATTCGTTCACTGTGATGCGTCTGTCAGCAGTCACCAATTCGTTAACTCTCTGCACATTGTCTGGAGTATGTGCAGTACGAGGCCTGCCGCTGCGAGGACAATCCTCAATATTGCCGTCCCCGCTTTCATCACGTAACCTGCTTGCCCACCGACTAACTGTACTGCGATCGACAGCAGCATTTCCATACACCTTTTTCAACCTCTTGTGGATGTTTCCCACTGTCTCGTTTCCACAGCACAGGAAATCTATGACAGCACGTTGCTTCTGACGAAAGTCAAGTGTAGCAGCGACCTTGAAGACATGCTGTGACGGCGCCACTCACAGGAACAGGTTAAACTAAGTTTAAAAACAAGCAGGAAGGATGTATCTACACACCATAAAACTTTCACACATGGGGATGAAAACTGTAGTTTTACAAAAATAGTGTGCATTTCTTTTGGAGTGACCCTCGTACTTGCCACCGCTTAATTAACATAAGTATGTCGTAGCAAGTGTTCAAACTGACCACCGTTTTCACACTGACATTGTGTCGTTAATATTCAACTGCGACCACTAGTTCCTATACTCAAATTCCTTCATTTGTTACTGTCTTTCTGCCCTACAATTTTGTTCAAATTGTTTCTCCGTACCCTAAATATCTGGCGCTCGTAATCATCCGAAATGGTAGAGGTGAGTCGGGGGAGGGGGGGGGGGGGGGAGCACGAGACACTGGTACGGTAAGAAGTACGCTATCCCAGGCACACAAAGTAAGATAGGTTGGGGAATATGTAAGTAAATCTGCTTGGCGATTTATCTGGTAACAAGTATGCAAAAAGTGGCTTTTTTACGATTTATTCAACCATGAAAATGTTTTCGAGCCACTGCAGGCTCACCATCAGATGGAGGTGTTACAAGAACATCATGTTGTGGACCAAGTGTAGCTAGATGCTGTGCTAGTGCTGCTGGCGAGAATACCCCAGTTTAAATCACAGTCCCAGTTCGTCATACACAATGGATATACTGAAAGTAAATCTATTGACCTGGGCTCTAAACGTTTATGTTTAACTTCAGCGTAGCTTACAAAAAAATTAAAATTTCATTTTAATTTCGCTTCTCGTGGTGAGGTTACATCCGCCCTTGAGATTAGCATTACAGTGACAACTCCATGCAGTGATTATGGAGCCCTACAATGCTACGTAGCAAGACATACAGTATACTGAATGTACTTTCAAAGGCAGGCAAACCAAGTGTGCAGGACGTAAATGTGTACGTACGGAACAGACGCAGCAATCTGATTGCATTATGAAGTTATCAGCGAGAGGGAAGAATGAGAGCGGAGATCTGCATTGGAATTGATGATTACGTCGGGATTTCTGTGAGAGCTCGGTGAGTAATGCGGGCTGTCGCGCATTCAGCGTCTGCCGGGACGATGCCTCACGTCCCAGTGTCCGGGAGCAGTGCCCCGCCCGCGCCCCCAGGCGCGCTTTGTTCGCGGTAAGAGCTCCCGTGGCGGCTGTTCTTTGAGACGGCTCTCCTTCGACAGCGATCCTCCTGTGTGCCGCAATTGGAGCGCGTTCCGTCGGCCGCAGGAATCCCGGCGCCTGCTGCGAATAAATCTCGCGCCCGTGGTGTGCGTCGGTGCGCGGCGCGCTCTATGCGACAGGTGCGCGCGCTTTGTGCGGCGGGTGCGTTATCTATCACGGCGGAGACACCTGTCCGCGCGCTGATAAATAGTCCACGCCCGGGCCACTGTCCTCTCGGGGGTGCCACGTGGCGCGGGACCTGCCCGTCAAACGTCGGGGTTTGTTTACCAAGTGAACTCCTCCACGGCGTAACCGTTCCTCTCCTATCGGATCTCCCCGCCCTTCTTTCTAGTGCTGCCCAACAATGGGAACTAGTCGTCAACACTTTGCCAATGTTCGCGTTTTACAATAACGCCGTATCAATGGGAATGAAAGGCCAGAGTGGGATTATAAACTACTGGCCATTACAATTACTACACCAAGAAGAAATGCAGATGATAAACGGGTATTCATTGGACAAATATATTATACTAGAACTGACGTGTGATTACATTTTCACGCAATTTTGGTGCATAGATTCTGAGAAATCAGTACCCAGAACAACCACCTCTGGCCGTAATAACGGCCTTGTTACGCCTGGACATTGAGTCAAACAGAGCTTGGATGGCGTATACAGGTACAGCTGCCCATGTAGCTTAATCACGATACCACAGTTCATCAAGAGTAGTGACTGGCGTATTGTGACGAGCCAGTTGCTCGGCCACCATTGACCAGACGTTTACAGTTGGTGAGAGATCTGAAGAATGTGCTGGCCAGGGCAGGAGTCGAACAGTTTCTGCATCCAGAAAGGCCCGTACAGGACCTGCAACAGGCGGACGTGCATTATCCTGCTGAAATGTAACGTTCGCAGGGATCGAATGAATGGTAGAGCCACGGGTAGTAACACAACTGAAATGTAGCGTCCACTGTTCAAAGTGCCGTCAATGCGAACAAGAGGTGACCGAGACGTATAATCAATGGCACCCCATACCATCACGCCGGTGATACGCCAGCATGGCGATGAATACACGCTCCAATGTGCGTTCACCGCGATGTCGCCAAACACGGATGCGACCATCATGATGCTGTAAACAGAACCTGAATTAATCCGAAAAAATGACGTTTTGTCATTCGTGCACCCAGGTTCGTCGTTGAGTACACCATCGCAGGCGCTCCTGTATGTGATGCAGCGTCAAGGGTAACCGCAGCCATGGTCTCCGAGCTGACAGTCCATGCTGATGCAAACGTCGTTCGAACTGTTCGTTTAGATGGTTGTTGTCTTGCAAACGTCTCCATGTGTTGACTCAGGGATCGAGACGTGGCTGCACGATCCGTTACAGCCATGCGGATAAGATGCCTGTCATCTACTAGGGATACGAGGCCGTTGGGATCCAGCACGGCGTTCCGTATTACCCTCCTGAACCCACCGATTCCATATTCTGCTAACAATCATTGGATCTCGACCAACGCGAGCAGCAATGTCGCGATACGATAAACCGCAATCGCGATAGGCTACAATCCGACCTTTATCAAAGTCGGAAACTTGATAGTACGCATTTCTCCTCCTTACACGAGGCATCACAATAACGTTTCACCAGGCAACGCCGGTCAGCTGCTGTTTGTGTATGAGAAATCGGTTGGAAACTTTCCTCATTTCAGCACGTTGTATGTGTCGCCACCGGCGCCAAGCTTGTGTGAATGCTCTGAAAAGCTAGTCAGTTGCATATCACAGCATCTTCTTCCTGTCGGTTAGATTTCGCGTCTGCAGCACGTCCTCTTCGTGGTGTAGCAATTTTAATGGCCAGTAGTGTAGTAACAGGTTTTTGCTACTTGAGCAGCAAAATAACTGATGATGGGCAAACTAGAAAATATAAAAGGAAGACTGGCAATGACAAGAAAACAAGAAAAGCGTTTCTGAAGAAGATATACTTGCTAACATTGAATATAGAAGTAAATTTTTTCTGAAGGTATTTGTCAGCAGTGTAGCTGTGTCTGCAGGTGAGACGTGGGTGATAAAGTCTGGACAAAAAGAAAACAGAAGCTTTTGAAATGTGGTACTACAGAAGAATGCTGAAGATTAGATGGGTAGATCGAGTAGCTAGTGAAGAGGTACTGAATAGAATTGAGGAGACAAGAAATTTGTCGCACTACTTGACTAGAAAAAGGGATCTATGATAGAATACATTCTGAGACATAACCGTATCACCAATTTTATATTGTAGGGAAGAGTCGGGCGTAAAAGCCGTGGAGGGAGACTAACTCTAACAAGGGGACCCTCCATACTGTAAATCATGGATTTTGATGCGCTTCAAATACGTTTTAGAAGCGCTTTCCCTGAGTGCCTGGCTATACGTCTTTTGTTTTTTTGGTTTTTTTTCCGTGCTTTGTATACCCATAACATTACACGTATTCTGAGCAAGTCGGAGTCGCGCAGCGGTGAATTTATTTATTTATTTAGCGTATGGCTCATAACATCACAGTAAAAATTACAGAAACAACACGATTAAAAAAAAATCACATATGTATAAACAGAGCAATAAATAACAGTTTGTATATAAGGACACCGCCAAATGTAACGTTACACTCACAGAAGACCAGTCACAAGCAGACGTCCAGCTTAGATAGTAAATAGTCGATTGCCTCTTGGGTCACCCTCGTATGCCCTTAGTGGGCATTCCTGCACGATGTGTTTGACCGTCTGTCTCTCAGCGCCACAGTCGCAAGCGGCCGAAGGAAGTTTACCCCATCTGTGTAAGGAGTCGGCACATCTCCCACAGTTGGTTCTGATGCGATTAAGAGTTGACCAAACTTTGCGAGGGCAATCAAATCCTTTTGGTTTACTAAAGATGCCTCCACGTGGTGCACCCTGGGTAACGCTAAATGAACTAACACAACTGGCGGCAGACCGAACGAAGAATTCCTGCCCCACATCGCAGTGAAACAGAACGGCAGCGGTGAAGGCTCACGGGTACCAACCTGGAGGTACCGTGTTTGAATCATGCTCGTGTACTTTTTTCTTCAAAATCGACCGAATTTCCAAAGCACAAATTTTTGCAGCACCACGCGCATTTTATGAAAGCAACCGTCTTGCAGGCGGACGGTTTCTTCATGGGCGATGCCGGGAAACACAGTTCTTTTGCATTCAAAGGGATTTCTCTTTCATCCGCTAATTTCGATGCGTACCATGAGTATCTAATCATGCTTTCAAAATTAGGTACCCTGAATTGATGTAGGATTAGCTGATGTAATGTTATCGAATCTTCCCTAGAAGAGATCTCTCTATTGTCTTTCATCAAGTCGGGAGCATTCTCAATAATTTTCGTGAAGATTTTCACCTGTCGGTACAAATAACACCGCAGTGCTGACAATAAGGAGTGCACTTTGGTGGGACCACTTTTAGGGTGCAAGTGCTCTGTTTCCTTTCATCAGTGAATAGACGATCGTAAAAAGTGGAATCGGTTTGCCCTCTACACGAATCGATAATGCACAAAAAGTTTTTCTGTGCCACGTACGGAAGAATTACACAGCGCCAAAGTTCTTCGTACACCAGTTTAGTGAACTTCCCGGATTTCGTGCAGGACACGACTAAATATCTGTAGTTAATTCGTCTACTCGTTTTTGAACGTCAGCACCAAATTTTCCGGACGGTTCTTGTATACATAAAAACACATATGGGAGCAGTATTCCAACACGGCACCTCCACCGCGGTAGCAGTGAAACTTTACCACTGCGCTACGCTGACTTGCTTCTGTGTGTAATGTTACGGTTATACACAGTGCGCAAAGAACTTCAAAATCGATTTTCTCAAAAACCAAGGCCCGTCGCTAAAAAACCGGGCAGCCAGATATTCAGGATACGTGCCTCTACAACTTATTTGAAGCGCATCAAAATCCGTGATTTACAGTATGGAGGGTCCCCTCTTAAGATATTCAGAAGGAGGCAGAAGGATGTAGGATGCAGTGGTTATTTGAAGACGAGAAGGCTTGCATAGAATAGTACGGGGAGCTGTATCAGACCAGCCTTTGGACTCAAGACCACAACAGAAAACGTCCGAATAATTTCATTACTGACGACAGCATCGTACTGTTGTTCTGACATTTTAAGGCAGCCATTTTAGATGGGGGCCGTTCTGGACTGTAATTGCCTAAAATACCAGTAGAGATCAGGTCTGCAGGACTGTGGTACTGCCAGCATCAGCTAATACTTGCATGATACCTTACCGAACGCTTTATGTATGCTTCAGTTTGCTTTGTGTTAAGCTTGCTCGTTGTTCTATTTGTTGATTATGGCGGTTATGTTTTAAAGGGGGCTAACAATGTGGTTATCAGTCTCGCTGTCCACTCGATTTCTTTGAAGAGAGGGTACAAATAACTCATTGTATTGATAATATTAATAGTCTTTTCGTCTTGATTAACATCTGATGTGTTTCGCTTTCACGAGCTAGATTAAAAGGGAAATTTATAGTCCCAGTGGTAGCGGAGAAAGTACTTAGGCCTAAAAGGAAAGAGGGGAAGAAGGGGGGAGGATGTTGTGTCTGAGCATGAAGATGGGTGCCACTTTATGCAGAGTATTGTCCGTGACGAAGTTCATCAGTGCATAAGAGGGTAGATCAAAAAGTATGCCTTCTGATAATAGCAATGCACGTATAACAGCAGAATTAGCTCATATAAAAGCGTGAACTCTCCTCTACACAATGCTGCCGTCAAAGACAGTCAATGTGCATTTGTAAACATTTCCGCTACCGTTGTACCCATACACCAAAACCAGTTTGAAACAAATCAGGAGTTTGCTCCTCCACCTGTGATCTGAGAGCGGTTTTAACCTCATCCATGACAAAAGAGTGTGGGGAAGTATGTCGAAGTTGTAATGGATATCAGCAATATGAAGCGTTGAAACTTCCTGGAAGATTAAAACTGTGTGCCGGACGAAGACTCGAACTCGGGACCTTTGCCTATCGCGGGCAGGTGCTCTACCAACTGCGGTACCCAAGCACGATTCACGCCTCGTCCTCACAGCTTTTCTTCTGCCAGTACCTCGTCTCCTACCTTCCAAACTTTACAGAAGCTCTCCTGCGAGGAGAGCCACTCCAGATAGCCTCGGCCGCACAAGAAGACGCACTAGAAGACGGGTACTAGAAGAGCCACAGCAGAAGACTAGCTGAGATATAAACTCTATAGCAGTGACTTATAAACTTGGGTGATCTGCTTGCATGGAAATTGTATATATCGATGGACAGTGATTATTTGCTTGTCGCCATTTGCTTGCCACCCAAAGTATTGTCAACTGAATGTTGTCTAGATATCGTAGAAAACAGCTCCCTAGGCACCTTATGTTTGATGACTGGGCAGGATCCCACATTGGAGACAAGTTATAAGAAGAACCCAGTGCCCGACAGCCACGGAATTTTCTTTTGTGTTTTGTTGGTGCCATAATTCTATCTTTTTTTTTACTTTTCTGGGGCGTTTACTTGCTTTAACAGTCTCTTTTGCTAATCGGCGTCTTCAGGTGAGCGTTGCAGAAATTTTCTTTGATTTTACACTTATTTTTCTTGCTTACCTTGTCTGTTTATTGCGTAGGTCTCTTCCAACATGCCTACCCCACCACCTACAGCTAAACCGCCTTTTCGCCAGGTTGGTGAACAAGAGGAGGAATGGCTCGAGTGGTTGCAACAGTTTGAAGCCCACATCATCGCTCACAATGTACCAGGTACTGTGGAAAGCCATTATTTTCTTTCAACAGTAGGAAGTGCAGTGTTAATCCTAACCCATAAACTGATCTCTAACGCTACTCCGAGTGAACTTTTGTACGATCTGGTTGTAGATTGTGATCAACAGGTGAATGTGGTAGCAACTAGGTATCAGTTCTTTAATTGCAAAAAACGGTCAGAACAAACTTATCACGATAATTGGGCAAGATATTTGCAGCGTATGAAAAGGAAATTCAAATTCCACTGGGCTCGTGGTGCTTTATATTCAGATGTTATGTTGCATGATGCGATGATGTACAATGTACCTGATGTCAGAATCAGAGAACAGATTTTGAAACAGTCCGATCCATCATTTCAGCAAGTAGTGCAAATACTATATCAGCATGATTCCTGTGCCCTGTCTGCTGATAAATTTGAGTCCCTTGTTTGCGACCGGTCCATTCAGCAACATCTTGCACTCGCCTCGCAGCACAAACACCTCTCCACACCACGTAACCTACAAAGATTCGCCTGTCATGTACCGCTCACATATGCGAACAGTGACTTTTACGGTGCTTCAGTCACGCGTTTGTGAGACCATCTTTGGTCTTTATTCACTAGATCTGTTTGGCTTTAATATTCAGGAAAGTGAGTTGTCAGTGTGCATTTGATGCAAAAGACAGTGTGGTTAGCTTGCTAAAAGAATTCATAGAACTTTTTTCTGAAGGTTTAGGCAAAGCTAACAATTTTCTTGCACTTATTACTCTGAAAGACAATGCTCAGCCGAAATTTTGCCCAGCCAGAACTGTTCCCATTGCATTACGGGACAAAGTCGCTGTTGAAAGAACTGCAAGACAGCGGAGCTATTGCGACCATACACGCTAGTCAATGGGCAAGTCCACTGGTTTTGCTCCACAAACCTTCAGCTCTCATTCACCTCGGTGTTGACTTTATCTACAGTCAACCCACAAACTGTGATTGATACCTATCCATTGCTACGACCAGAGGATCTCATGGACAGATCAGGCACTACTTTTCAAAAACTGATTTGCGCGACGCGTATCCTAAGCCGCTCGATGAAGAATCTCAAAAAGTGTGTGTAGCAAATATTCATTTGGGCTTGTTTAAATATTTGCGTTTGCTTCCCCACCCGCTATTTTCCAACGGCATTTGGAACACCTGAATGCGCAACTGTTCAAACCATTTGGACGATATTGTCGTAGCTGGTCGTACACCTGAAGAACATATTGCAAATTTGCTTGCTTTGTTTCGTGTGTTACCTGATGCAGGACTAAAGTGTAGACTGTACAAGTGCGATTTTTTTTTGGCCGGCCGGTGTGGCCGTGCGGTTCTAGGCGCTTCAGTCTGGGACCGCGTGACCGCTACGGTTTTTTTAAACCTGAGTTGCAGTAGACGGCCGCGGTGGCCGAGTGGTTCTAGGCATTTCAGTCCGGAACCGCATGACTGCTACGGTCGCAGGTTCGAATCCTGCCTCATGCATGGATGTGTGTGATCTCCTTAGGTTAGTTAGGTTTAAGTAGTTCCGAGTTTTAGGGGACTGATGACCTCAGATGTTAAGTCCCATAGTGCTCAGAGACATTTGTATTTGATTTGCATTATCTTGGTCATGTCAAAAACAGTAATGATGTACATTCTCTTCAGTCGAATTTGTTAGCCATACTTGATTTGTCAGTTCGTCGCAGTGTCACAGAATTGCAGTCTGTCTTTGGGAAAATGAACTATTATATTCGTTTCATACCGAGTGCTACACAAATCGCAGCTCCATTGCATCGCTTGCTTCATAAGAATGTCCCCTTTCCAGAATGAGATTTTCACTCTGCAGCGGAGTGTGCGCTGATATGAAACTTCCTGGCAGATTAAAACTGTGTGCCCGACCGAGACTCGAATTCCGGACCTTTGCCTTTTGCGGGCAGTTTTAATCTGCCAGGAAGTTTCATATCAGCGCACACTCCGCTGCAGAGTGAAAATCTCATTCTGGAAACCTCCTCCAGGCTGTGGCTAAGCCATGTCTCCGCTATATCCTTTCTTTCAGGAGTGCTAGTTCTGCAAGATTCGCAGAAGAGCTTCTGTAAAGTTTGGAAGGTAGGAGACGAGATACTGGCAGGGGTAAAGCTGTGAGTACCGGGCGTGAGTCGTGCTTCGGTAGCCCAGTTGGTAGAGCACTTGCCCGAGAAAGGCAAAGGTCCCGAGTTCGAGTCTCGGTCTGGCACACAGTTTTAATCTGCCAGGAAGCTTCATATCAGCGCAAACTCCGCTGCAGAGTGAAAATCTCATTCTGGAAACCTCCCCCAGGCTGTGGCTAAGCCATGTCTCCACAGTATCCTTTCTTTCAGGAGTGCTAGTTCTGCAAGGTTCGCAGGAGAGCTTCTGTAAAGTTTGGAAGGTAGGAGACGAGATACTGGCAGGGGTAAAGCTGTGATTACCGGGCGTGAGTCGTGCTTCGGTAGCTCAGATGGTAGAGCACTTGACCGCGAAAGGGAAAGGTCCCGAGTTCGAGTCTCGGTCGGGCACACAGTTTTAATCTGCCAGGAAGTTTCAATGTCCGCTTTGTTTTGACAGGTGAGTGCCAAGTAGCTTTTCAAAAACTTAAAGATGCATTGCTTACTGATCGATAATTAGTACACTTTCATCCTGACAAACCAGTTGTATTGCAAGTTGACACTTCCTCTTACGGAATCGGTGCAGTGCTTTCACACAGAATAGGTGACAATGACAGGCCTATTGCTTTCGCATCAAAAGTTTTGTCCGAAGCTCAGTGTAACTATTCACAAGTTGAGAAAGAAGCTTTGTCTATTGTGTATGGTGTCACCAAATTCCACCACTATTTGTATGTCAGAAAATTCTACTTAGTAACGAATCACAAGCCTTTGCAGTCCTTGTTTCATTCGATGAAACCGTTTCCTGTACGAACTGCCCAAAAATATCAAAGATAGGCTTTGCTGTTGTCTTAATACCAGTGCGAGATTGTGTATCGCCCGACAGCTCAACACGGTAATGCGAACGTACTTTCACGTCTTTCGATTGGCCCTGATACCAATTTTGACGTTTCTGCTGCATCTTGTTGTCACACCGATGCTCAGGCGTCTAAACCGCTTAAATCTTTTATGTTAAACTATAGGGACATTGCTCAGGCCACTGAAGCTAATTCAGATTTGAAAATTTTGCTAACATACATTCGCACATCTTGGCCTCGTTCCTTGCATAGCATAAAGAACTTTGTGGTGCACCGATACTTTGTCCATCGGCATAGCGTCGCTGCACAGAAAGGTGTGATTCTTGTTCAAAAGGACAGTGGACAGTCACGTGTGTTGATTTTTAAAGCTCTGCAAAAAGAAGTGTTGCAGCTACTTCACCAAGAATACTGGGTTCGTACGAAACAGTTAGCACGTCGACACTGTACTTGGCAGGGTATGGGCAACCAAATAGAATAGATGACGTCACAGTGTCAAGCATGTGCGGAAAATCAATCCTCTCCTCCACAAAAATTCTCTGCTTCGCCTAAGTCGCAACGACTATGGTAACGAGTGCACATAGACGTTGCAGGACCTTTTTGGAACACTCGTTGGTTGAATGTGGTTGACTCGTATAGCAAGTTTTCTTTCGCTGTGCCAAGGAACACGACAACGTCACGTAGCACAATTCAGGTGACGCCCTCTATTTTTTGCCTCTAAGGTTTGAAGTCATAGTGTCAGACAAAGGCCTTCAGTTCACGTCAAATGAATCTGAAACATTCTGTGAACGCAATGGCACACAACATCTAACTAGTGCACCGTTCCATCCACAGTCAAAGCGGAACGTTTTGTCAGAACCTTCAAGCAGCAAATGGTCAAACTTCACTCCGCACACACAAGAGATCAAGCATTGCACCTGTTTCTTGCCTCCTATCGTTCTCACTCACGAGAGGGACCTTCGCCGGCGGAATTGCTTCACGGCCACCGCCATCGGACACTGCTCCACCTGCACCACCCTCCTCAGCATACGGTGCCGAAGGAAGGCAGCAAGTATCACTTCGCGCCCCAAGGTATGGTCCTATACAGGGCTTTAATCGGCAGCAGACGAGATCGTCCGTCACTTGGTGCTTGCATGTATCTTACTTCAGGTTCTGATGGCTTGTAGCGTCGACATCACAATCACCTTCGCCACTGTCATGTGCCCGATGACTTTTCTGCTTCTCTTCCTCCAGATTCACGGATCCGAAGGACAGCGCGGCCACAGCAGCCGCCAGAGGGTGTCGTCACGACACAGCGGGACGACCCCATGGAGAGGGAGCCTTCGCCATCTCCGCCTCCTCTGGTCCTACCGATGGAGCTGGACCCGCCCATACCGCAGCAGCCGACACGTACCCCATCTGGTTATTGGCCTCCAGAGGTGAACGCGTACCCTTCTGGTCAATTTCCAGGGGACGTTTCCGCTAGAGCGAAGGCCGGATGGCGGGGTAAGACCGGAAGCTTGACGTCCCATGCAGTCACAGCTTCCGGTCCAGCGCAGCGTCCACCCTCAGGCCTCCCCCGCCGTTGTCGCGCTCCCTACACGACGACAGTCCATCGCTTTGGGGGAGAGGAATGTTCCGGCATAACATCAAGCGCCGACAGGTCGGCCTGAAACTAAACAGCTGAGAAGGCTGTCGGACGAAGTCACCCAATAGTACGCTAGAACCGCATCACGACAGGAGTGACCCTAGACGAAGAGAACAAAAGCGCCGTTCTAGACAGCCTCTGCCGCACTAGAAGACGGGCACTAGAAGAGCCAGAAAACGAGCTGAGATATAAACTCTATAGCAGTGACTTATAAAACTGTGTGATCCGCTTGCATGGACATTGTGTATGTCGATGGACATTGATTATTTACATGTCGTCATTTGCTTGCGACCCAAACTGAAGTATTGTCAATTTAACATATTGTAACAAACTCCGATAGTAGGATTTGCCTGAGTGTTGTCTAGCTATCCGAGAAAACAGCTTCCTAGGCACCCTATATTAGACGAGTGGGCAGGATCCCACTCCTATACCTCGGCGAAGCGATCCCCATCGGTAATATCGGGAGACTAAAATGAGACCAAATAGTTTTCCAGGATATTGAGAGGGAAGCTCTTTCAACGGGGGAGAAGCAAGACGGTTTACTCCAGTCCAGTAGTGACGTGCGTCTTTGAAAGGGTAAAGGGTATCAGCAGCTAAAAAACTGACAAGTATAAAATATTGCCAGATACGTCGCAGTTTACGGTTAATCCATTCAACATCTAGGGGAGGAGACAGACTGACAGACTGACCAGCCAGAGACAGGAAAATAAACGAAATGTAATGGATACGGCACCCGTATACATGTTAAGACATTGCAGCGTCAGACAAGATGGGTGCCTTCATTTTAATACCAGGAAGGCCTAATCCTCCGACCTTTCAGGGCCTGGCCACCACTTCGTACTGAACTCTGAAGATGTGTCGTTACCACAAGAAGTAATCGGATAGTTTCCATCTGAGGCCATCATCACGGGAAGTGGAAAAATCTGTGCTATGTAATATACTTTACTGAAAATGTAGGAGTCTAAGACCCACACTTTGTGAAGGAGGCTAAGAGGCCGGCCGGAGTGGCCGAGCGGTTCTAGGCGCTACAGTCTGGAACCGCGTGACCGCCACTGTCACATGTTCGAATCCTGCCTCGGGCATGGATGTGTGTGATGTCCTTAGGTTAATTAGGTTTAAGTAGTTCTAAGTTCCACCGGACTGATGACCTCAGTAGTTAAGTTCTATAGTGCTCAGAGCCATTTTTGAGACTAAGGGAACGGCGTTTTTGTTCACGAATCACTCTCTACACACGAACCTTAATCTCTCGCCAGTTAAGTGTCTCCAAGTGGCCAGCAGCAAGGTGACAAGAGGAATCCAAGTTATCCTTGAGCCCAGAAATGTCATCAGCATTTCGTACTAAAACCATAACATCATTCTAATAATTTTTTCGTAATGTGGGGCCACAGTCATAATGTATTTCTTTGTCAGTACGGCCCTGTTTTTTAATTGCAGTGTTACATTTACACGATCATTATTACGGCTTCAAAGTGCCATTATCAAGTGTATTAATGTTATACAGTGCTAAGATGGCATACTGTCGTATACACTAATACATAATAGTGTATTTGAAATACGATAGTATGCCATCTAAGGCACTGTATAGCATTACAACACTTGATAATGGCACCCTGAAGCCGAAATCATGATCGTGCAAATGTAACACTGCAAATAAAAAACAGTCTAATGGCGGTACTGACTTTAAAGACATAACATCATCGGATCATCGGCGTATGCTCGGCCAGGAAATCGTTCCCCCAGTAAAATCCAGCTACGTAGTTGCATGGCAATACGGTGAAGCACGGATTCTGAGAACTAAACAGTGACATAGATAAACGACTTCCCTGGGAAAGAAATGGGTGGGGGGGGGTTGTAAGGCGAGCGTTCACAACTACTGATGTATGGATATCAGTGAAAATGTTGGCTAAGATTTGGTACGCGTTGCCGGGAAAAACCCAAAGCGTTTAACATACTCATTACAAAAAGCTGTTACTGACATGGTCAAATGCGATGTGGAATCCGAGAAAAGGAAGTCCCCTGAGACATTAGTGGCCGCAACCACCGAAATGACATATCGACGTTCGATAACAGCAGTCAGTATCGTGCACCCAGGCACAAAACTTTGGTGAACGACAATGATTTTGTCGAGAGAGTTAGAGAGAACGGTGTTTACAGCTTGAGCGACAATTTCATAATCGAAGTTTGGGAGAGTAATCGGACGAAGTGAGTCAAGATCAGGTCGACCCATGGTTCTCGGAATGAGGACCACTTTACCTTCCTTGAATTGAACAGGAAGAGAGACACCCAATATTACTTCACTATTGCCGACACTATTATGCCACCCATAAGAGGCCAAAAATGAACATCACATCCTTTAGGAATACCATCCAATCCAGGTGACTTGCGGTATTGAGATCCGGGAACATAATATATATCGTCCTTGCGGAAATCACTCAAAAATTTCATTAACTTAGAGTGACGACGCAATTCAGCAAAGGGTATAAGTCGTCAGGAAAGTTTCCAGTCAGAATGTAGGCATCTTACAATACGGTAAAGTTGTCAAATACAAAATTGAAAATGGCACGGTGTGAAGTTGACCACCAGCGAAGGATGCAGCGCACACGCGTTACCTGCGAGCATGGGGATGAGATGGTGAAGTCAGTTCGTCTTCTAAAAAGGAACGCGTTTGACACCTCGTCCGGAGTCACTCCGTCTGGAATTGCAATTTGCCTTTAACTCGCAGTACATCCGTAATCCATAGAGGAGCTTGTCTAGCTCTATCGTAAAGTTTACGTAATACAGAACAATGAAATTCTTGTGTATGCCGGACGTCTCCCGCCTTCACGACACTCAAACGCATGAGAGCTTTTCGAATTTTTGGTTTGGCATGAAGTTTAAACCATTCCACAATAGACGAGTGCCTTTCTACGGCACAGGGCAACGGGTCTCATACTTCATGAATGACAAACACCAAGAGAACGGCCTCGTAGATAGGCTGTATTGAGAATCAATGGAAGACGAAACAACTTACCGGCTACTGCACATAATTAAAGGTGATAGCTACGGTACAATCGTCAGTAAAAATGGCGGGTGTTACGTCAGCGACCAAAAGCTGACCCCGCACAAGGATTCTGAAAGGTAAATGTGGTCAAGTAGACTAGTAGGTGTGGCAGTAAAATAAGTGTATCTGACAAGTGTAGAATACCGCTTCATGTAGGTGCAAAGAGCACACCATGTCAGAAACGTCCTTACTAAAATTAAAAGTCTGATCCACCGGCTGGGAAACACCGTTAAAATCACCACCCAATAGAAATTTTGTAGGGGATTTACGAAACAGATAATTGACTTTCCCTTTATAGAAACGCGAACTTTCCATAGAAGGGACCAGAGCCAGAGGGGACGTAAAGAAGTGAAGCACAAAAGGTATATCCTATACCCTTACCATTTTCGCAAGACTTGGATATCTGGTAATGGAATTCCTTCCCTGTAAAATAAGGCAATGCCAGTAGAAAGATCAGAAGTGCCTTAAAAAAAGGTTGATAAACCAGGTCTTGAAAACTGGTCAAACGATACTTCCTACAAGAAAGTAACATCTGCACCAGAGTCATATATAAGCTACTCCAAAGCGGTGAACCGAATTTCAGAATCATCTCTGTTAACATTTTAAGTGAGAAAAGTATATGCTTGCATAGAAAATTGAACCGGAAGAAAAACTAAAAAATTACAGAACCATAATCTGACGAAGCTATGGACCAGTATCCATGGCAGAATCAATGGACGAAATGGAGGGAGAAGAAGTGTGAACGTCTTCCCCAACTTCGAACTGTTTTTCCTTCTTCCGTAATGCGACTCTCTCAGGCTGGATACGTTGTTTACTGCGGCTCCTTGGAATTGCCCCTACCTCATGCTTTCGTGTGTGTGTGTGTGTGTGATGCAGGAAGTCCGTTTCAGTTTGAGAGGAAATCAGTTAAGTTATGTTCATTATGAGGTTGTGACCTAGAGCCCGCGACAGAATGGTCAGAAATAGTTTGGGAAGTTGAGGCAACAGGAGAGGTATCCTATAGAGCCGGAGGGGACAAATGGGGCTCTGAACGCTTTCCTTAACAGGCGGCACCGACGGGTTGTCTTCGATAACAGAAGAATCATCAGGTGATTTATGAGTAACACTGTGGTCCGGTGCAGAAGCTTCCATGGCATCTTCACCCACAACCCAGGGCAGAGAATAGCGCCCTTCAGTCGAGAGCTATCCGAAGGGCGAGCCCAGGAAAAAGGCTCGTCAACTCTAGGGCAAAATCACGAGCATTATCCCTCAAAGATCCGCTTTGACCCTCAATAATTGGGGTTGGCTCAGATGAAGAAACCCGTGGGAGAAGATCAGCTGGTCAATTCTTAACGCTGCTCGTAAGCGGATGTTAATACCACTATATGATATGGACATTGGTACAGAGGTGGTGCTCTGATTACAAGTAAAGCAGTTTCCCTCCTGGCCGGTATAAGTAATATGAAATCAAGAAACACGTACCTGTAAACGAGAGGGAATATGTTTTTAATCACCATTTCTCCTGACCGAATTTCCCTACCGACCTGTGAGCGGTGTTGAGGGGACCAGCATTCCTTCCGAATATGTCGTATATTTCCGTAAGAGAGAAGGATGGATCTCAGAAAACTGTCACCTACCTTGAGCAGAAGATCACATACCCGAACATTTGTATGGGCAACTTCTACATTCGCAAAAAGAGCCATCGTAGACGAAACATAATCATGATTAAAGGGGACATGAGAGCAATGATGTAACAATATTCTGTCAACCTGAAGCGGGTCGAGAAATTTAACGAAAAGTACATGAAATTCTGAGTCAAAGTATGCACAATGCACTTGATGTATAGTGACCCTAATCTTGTCCACCAACCAGTCGCGTATCTCTGAAGATCTGTTCTGCACATGCCGTGCGGATCTGTCAAAGATGAAGCTGACAGTACCTGTACGTGGAATAGACATGGGAAGCATTTTGCACATCAATAGCGTCAGGAAGGGCTGCACAAACACCAGATACTATATGACAATAGCAATGCGACGCGCACAAGAACTCACGCGACACTGAACGGGAAAAAGGGAAGACACTCGGCCCTACGGGAGAAGGTGGAACTGGGATTACCTACTAGCTTGACACGTGGAAGGGGTTAGTGAGCTACGACGGCTGGTATGGTAGTGTGGGATGATACACTATCATCTATACATTCTGACAGGCTGCACGATGTGACTGATGCCAGATCCTCGTTTTCATACGTTTTCAACAAGTACCCAATTTCATTTTGCTATATAAACTTTTATCTTGGACCTGGATGAAGAATTGCCTGCCGACCTACAAGTGCAGCATTTTTCTTCACCCTATATACACAGTAACTATTTTGAAAGGTAGTGGCATGTGGAGAACAGTTCACCCTATGATCTGAGTCCCGCTGTTACATTTTTTTTATTTTTATTTTTTTTACAGTCCTATTGACCAACTAGGATGACGTTAACAACTTCAGTTCCGCTTTTTCCTTTGTTGTTGTTTCCTATTTTTCCAGTATTCCCTCATTTTCTCCCCATGAAATCTTTTCCTTTCTTCTGTCCATGTTGTTCCCGATTTTTTTTTATTTCTTCTGTTTTTGAAAGCCTTCCAGATTTAGAATTTTATTTTTAAAACGGTTTATTTCTGCTATTTCTGATTCTTTAATGTTGTTTCTTTCTAGATGGTCATTATTATATTTTTTATGACACAGAAGATATTACTTTTTCATCCACCCTCATATACAGGAAGACCTTGAAGCAATGGTCAATATTCAGGGATGCGACAGGAACTATCAGTGGAAGCAAAAATGACCAGTAAACATGGGCCTTTCAGAGGTTTGGGCACTTGTTCATCTTCGATATTGTCAAGGAAATTTCTTCTACTGCATGCTCTTTACTTTCCCCTTTTTGGGAAGAGGTAGTAGGGACAAAAATAAGAAAAAATTGTCTAGCAAACAAGGGCCCTAAAATGCATACCGCAAAGAGCTATAAGCACTTGCTCAGACGAAGTCATATTTCACAGTATTGAAAATGAACAAGTGCTCACAGCAATTTGGAGGCCAGGTTTACTAGATATATATATATATACAGATATGGATATAGAATCAGTGCGTAGTGGGAATGTCCGTTTTACTGATAAGTCGCATATGTGTTCAGTATTTAATAATCACTTTCTGAATATAGCAGGTGAACTAAATAGAAACCTAGTCCCAACAGGGAGTCATATAGCGCTCGTAGAAAAAAGTGTTCCAAAACTGTTACCTGAAATGCTCCTCCATGATACTGACAAAAGGGAGATTGAGTTAATAATTAAATCACTAAAGACCAAGAACTCTGATGGATATGATGGCGTATCTAGCAGAATACTGAAGTACTGTTCTATGTATGTTAGCCCAGTACTTAGCCATATCTGTAACTTTTCCTTTGGGAGTGGTCGGTTTCCTGGCCAATTAAAGTACTCGGTAGTGAAGCCACTTTATAAAAAGGGAGACAGGGATAATTTTGACAATTATAGACCTATTTCTATGCCATCGATGTTTGCTAAAGTTATCGAGAAGGTTGTATGTACAAGGTTACTGGAGCATTTAAATTCACATAATTCGCTGTCAAATGTACAGTTTGGTTTTAGAAATGGTTTAGCTACTGAAAATGCTATATTCTCTTTTCTCTGTGAGGTTTTGGACGGATTAAATAAGAGGTTGCGAACACTAGGTGTTTTCTTTGATTTAACGAGTGCTTTTGACTGTGTTGACCACAAAATATTGCTGCAGAAGTTGGACCATTATGGAGTAAGGGGAGTAGCTTACAATTGGTTTGCCTCTTACTTTAAGAACAGAAAGCAGAAGGTAATTCTCCGCAATATTGAGAGTGGTAGTGATGTTCAGTCCGAATGGGGCACTGTTAAGTGGGGCGTTCTCCAAGGGTTGGTGCTGGGGCCACTGCTGTTTCTTATTTATATAAATGATATGCCTTCTAGTATTACAGGTTATTCAAAAATATTTGTGTTTGCTGATGACACCAGCTTGGTAGTGAAGGATCTTGTGTGTAATATTGAAACATTATAAAATAATGTAGTTCATGAAATAAGTTCGTGGCTTGTGGAAAATAATTTGATGCTAAATCACAGTAAGACTCAGTCTTTACAGTTTCTAACTCACAATTCAACAAGAACTGATATTTTTATCAGACAGAACGGGCATATTATAAGCGAGACGAATCAGTTCAAGTTCCTAGGCGTTCGGATAGATAGTAAGCTGTTGTGGAAAGCCCATGTTCAGGATCTAGTTCACTAACTAAATGCTGCTTTATTTACCATTGGAACAGTATCTGAAATAAGTGACAGTTCAACACGAAAAGTAGTCTACTTCGCATATTTTCATACGCTTAAACCATATGTCATATGGTATTATTTTTTGCGGTAATTCTTCTGATTCAAAAACGGGCTATTCGAGCTATATGTGGTGTAAGTTCGCGATCCTCTTGTCGACCCCCATTCAATAGTCTGGGGATTCTATCATTGCCCTCCCAGTATATATTTTCTTTAATGTCATTTGTTGTTAGCAATATTAGCTTATTCCCAAGAGTTAGCTGCTTTCACTCAGTTAATACTAGGCAGAAATCAAATCTGCATGTGGAATGCACTTCCTTGACTCTTGTGCAGAAAGGAGTGCACTGTTCTGCTCCATCCATTTTTAATAAGCTACCGCAAGAACTCAAAAATCTCAGCAGGAGCCCAAACGTTTTTAAGTCTAAACTGAAGAGTTTCCTCATGGCTCACTCCTTCTATTCTGTCGAGGAGCTCCTGGAAGAGCTGAAAAATTAAGCAAATTCCAGTGTTACATTGTTGATTTTCTTTATTTAAACTTACGAATTGTCGCCTGAATACGTTTCTTGTATTTCACTTTACCTGTTTCTACTATCATGTTATAATTTCATGTATTGACTCGTTCCATGGCCATGGAGACTTCTCCTTAATTTGGTCCCACAGAACAATAAATAAATAAAATAAAATAAAGTGAGTGGTTGTGCTGGTGGTGGTCACTTTCCTGAATATAAAATCGGTGTTGTTTGTTCTGTCTTTATATTGCGAGGCCAAGGAAGTTTAACCTTTTGCCCGTGTTCTGTTTCTCTTGTAAATTTTATTTTTGGGTGTACTTTATTTATATCACCGTGAATCTGTTGGATGTGACTTTGTGTTTCATCTCGAAAGCTTCTGATCACATCTACATATCGATACCAATATATTATTCATTATTGTTTGGGTCTTACTATTGTTTCCAATATTTTATTTTCAACATAACTGAGAAAAATTTGGCTATGAATCCATAACTGGTGATCCAATTAGTAGCCCATTTTCTTGTGAGTAGAACTGATTGTCAAAAGAGCAATAGTTTTGCTCTATGATTAATTTTAGAATGTTAGCTATTTATTTTATGTGGGGTTTGGGAATTTTTCCTTGTTCTTCTAATTGATGTTTGATGATGTTGATGGTGGGGATATTGGTGTATATGGATGTGACGTCAAATAATCTGAATGTGACTGTTGTGAGTATGTTCATATCTTTGATTTGCTGTATCAGCTCTTTGGTGGTGTGCATACTTTGTGTATATTTTGGTGTGTGTGTGTATGTGTGTGTGTGTGTGTGTGTGTGTGTGTGTGTGTGTGTGTGTGTGTGTGTCTACGTGTAGAGACCAACCTCTAGATCTCTCCCAACACTCCCACCTCACACAGACACACACACACACACACACAAAATGCACAGACACCTCTGAAAGTTTCAGAACAACTAACAGAAACATCTTCAACTGTCAACTGTTCCAGTATCAGTCATCTTGTTTTTACACTTTCAACTGTGCCACTGTCCGCAGCTCGTGGTCGCGCGGTAGCGTTCTCGCTTCCCACGCCCGGGTTCCCGGGTTCGATTCCCGGCGGGGTCAGGGATTTTCTCTGCCTCGTGATGACTGGGTGTTGTGTGATGTCCTTAGGTTAGTTAGGTTTAAGTAGTTCTAAGTTCTAGGGGACTGATGACCATAGCTGTTAAGTCCCATGGTGCTCAGAACCATTTGAACCATTTGAACTGTGCCACTGTCAGTCATATTTGTTTTACAACTAGTAAATAGTAAAACAACGACAGCGACAGCCAACTATATAGTGCTTCAAAGTGAAGAAGATGAGAAAAAAGGAAGTGTAAGTGAAACATAATATAAATAGACACAAGCAAGCACACACACCCACACACCCCCCCACATGCACATACACACACACACACACACACACACACACACACACACACACACACACACACACACACACAAAAGCTTCCACACACAATTTATTAATTTCAGGCATAACCATAACAATTTTCAGATTGTGATTTTGGCTTAAATAATTTGCCTAATTTAAGGTGTAAGTGGATGAGACGACTAACTTTGAAACAAAACAGTCACTTTAGAAACATAATACATCAATAAAACCACACCTTGTGGTAAAAAGGTATGAATTGATAATTTTATGTGTTTGCTTCAAATATCTGTAATTACGAGTTTTAAAAACTAATATTTACATGTATACAAACAGCAGTAAAGAACTTTCTTTATCTTTAACAGCAATAAAATAAAAGGCCCCTGAAGATGCTGCAACTGTAGTGAAACACGTTTCGGTTAAAAAACAAACCGTGTTTTGATAAAGGCGGACCCTATCCAAAAACATATGTTAAAACAAACTCAGGAAAAAGACTTTCACCCCAAGATGATTATTTTGATGCCCTGCCACGCATTTCCGAGTGAGCTCTGGAACAAATTCCAGAACACCAGAGCAAAGTTACATCAAACTATTTTAAATATAAAATTCAATAGAATTTGTCTTTCACTTAAAACAATACCTCACCATATTGATGTAAATATAAACAGTATGTCACCTGCAGACTGACATATCAAACACAAAGCCGAAAACGAGTGGCTGAAGAAAGATATTAGATGCCTACATACAAAAAAGCAGGAACCCAGTGCTGAACTAGTCGAAATTCACCTGGAACATGGATATCACAAGAAAATTTTTGAAATATTGAATGATATCATGAACATATCCAAACAAAACACAGAAACACAAATAAAAACAAAATGGATAAACAACAACAAGAACTAAACATTCTTTTGAAACGAAATAAAATCTTTATACATAAAAATAGAAAGCAAACAAGCCACACATTCTACAAACATATGTTCAACCTTACTGACGTACACCTAACTAACCAAGGAAAAAATCTTCCAGAAAAAGGCCCAAAATACAGTGTCAACACACACAAGACACAGTGTCAAACACAAATCAGAAGAACAAGCAAAAATTCCCAAACCCCACATAAAACTAATCACAGTGCAAAAATTATTTCGCATTTGACAATCAGTCCTACTCACAAGAATATGGGCTTCCAATGGGGTCACAAGTTAGTGGACTAATAGACAACATTTGTCTCAATAACATTGAAAATAAAATATTTGAAACAATAGTAAGACCCAAACAATACCAGATTATGTACTAGTATCATTACTTAGATGACATCATATGTCTTCTAGATGAAACATCCAGTCGCATCAGCAATTCCACAATGACGTAAACAAAGTAGACCCAAAAACAAAATTCACAAGAGAAACAGAACACAGACAAACTCCCTTAGCCTCACAATATACAGACACAACAACCAACACCAATGCTATATTCAGGAAAGTGACCACCACCAGCACAACAATTCACAGACTTTCTAATCATCCAATTGTGCACAAACTAGCCGGATTCCAATATATGCTACACAGACAGAGCAAAACTCCACTCACTGAAAACAACTACAAGAATGAACTACAGACAATCAGACAAATGGCTGCAGAAAATGGATATGACACAAATACTATAGATAAACTGAACGACAAAATTAAAACAAAATTAGAAAGGACACCCAACACACAAAAACAAAAACCTCCTCACCAACTTACAAACACTCAGAACGCAAATATGAGCACACATGAACAAGAAACACCCACAACGTCAGACAAGTGGTTCAGTCTCACCTGCAGCAACAAAGCAGCCCACAGAATAGGCAACATACTGAAAGAAACAAGGGCTAAAAGTAGCCAACAGGACAGACAACCCAACGCAGAGGAAACTAAGGACAGACAACACAAGCATAGGCAAACATAACAAATCTGGTATTCATCAACTACAATGTCAGGACTGCAAATCAATTTATATAGGACAGACAAATAGAAACTTTAATACCAGATACACAGAACACATAAGAACATTTAAAAGTAACAGTTGTCATTCCACATTTGCTGAACACCTTATGGACAAGAAACATAGCCCAACAAGCGTCAATACTGACTTGAAAATTCTCAAACACAACAACAGCCCCCACAAAAAATACAAAAAGTCATAGTGGAAGGAAAACAAGTGATAAATGAATACACAGCTCTCTGCAGTGGGACCCTGTTCTCTGGCCTCAAAGAATTATTAGATAAGACCAACCTATGGAGGTCTCCCTCCGCTGCCACCACGCACGCACACACACACACACACACACACACACACACACATACACACGCGCGCACGCGCGCGCGCGCACGTGAGCTAACTCTCTCACTCTATTTCTCGCTCATTCTCTTTTTTCTCTATCCCTTTTCCACAAAAACAAAAAAACGTAGTAATAATAGCAATAATAATGAAGAATTCTCAAGCCCAGTCTCTCTCTCTCGCTCTCTCTCTCTCTCTCACTCTCTCTCTCTTTCTCTCTCTCTCTCTCTCTCTCTCTCTCTCTCTCACACACACACACACACACACACACAAACACACACACATGCACATCAAATGCACAGGCACCTCTAACATTTTCAGAACAACCACCAGAAACACCTTCAACTGTTCCACTGTCAGCCATCTTGTTTCTACACTTTCAACTGTGCCACTGTCCGCCATCTTTGTTTTTCCAGCTAGTAAACAGTGAAACAACAACAGTGATAGCTCAATATATAGTGCTTCACAATGAAGTAGATGAGAAAAAAGAAAAACGTGACTGAAACATAATATAATTAGACTCACACACACACACACACACACACACACACACACACACACATACACACAAGCTTCCACACAGAATTAATTAATTTCAGACAGAGCCATAACAATTTTCGAATAGTGTTTTGGATTAAATAATTTGTGTACTTCAAGGAGTAAGTGGTGACCGACTGCAAACTGATCACAGTAAAGGTGACTATCAAGGATTTTGATGGAAAAGGTAGCACAATTGATAGCGGGCAATACTCAGTTGAGAAATGAATTAACATCTAGAAGTGAGCAGGAAACTGCATCAGTTGTTGTTGCCTAGGGTGCAGGGCACTGATCCAGCCGCCACAAGTTTGATTATTCCGTTTTCTGGCAAGGCATCCGAGGATGTGCGTTGTTTTGTGGAGGGCTTGGAAACTTGAGCAGTAATGAATGTTTGGTCTGATGAGCAGTTGTTACATGTAGCCAAGATTGGACTAACGGGTGAAGCGGAAACATATGTATGGTGTTTTGAGGCCTTAAGTAATCAGGACAGTTTAAGCAGTTAAAGAAAGAGCTTTTACAGAGGTACAAGAAAAAGAATAGCGCTTGGTACTTTAGGGAGAGGTTAAGTACAATGACAAAGAGACAGGGGGAGACGGTGGAGAAATTTGCGGATAGGATAAGGGAAATTAATGAGTACACTTACGAATTGGGTCAGAGCGATGAAGCGAATAGTGTTCTGTTGCAGGAGACCGAGAAAAGGGCACTTGATGTATTTGTAGTTTTGAGAGGGTTACCTGGCAATTCAGTGTGAGGAAATAGACGTGGCAACAGGAGTACGCGAGAGGCAAACAGTATTTGCAGCGGGTATAATATGTTATAAGTGTGATCGTACGGGACATGTGCAGAGGCAATGCACCCAGTCACCAAGGAATAGAGGAAGGGGTGGAAATCAGCAGCGTGGGGGATGGAGAAATGGAGATAGGACAAGTGGACAAGCGTTAAAAGACAGAGGGGGCCCAAGACCCACCTAAAGGAGCTCCCGTTTAATTTCAGTGCTACGAAAACGTATGCAGAGGTGGAATGTTCACTGGTAGGATCCGTAGGAACTAAAAAGTTTAAGATTTTATTGGACACAGAGGCTACTAAGAATATAGTGGGACGAAGGAAGTTAGACCTACCATGATATAGGTTGCGTGGAATGGGGGATAAGGAGGTCACGCCTTTGGGGTGGGTGACAGTTGACTTTCGGATATGGAAAGTCCGATTTAATGTGTGCATAGAGGTAGTACCATGGGTGAGCGAGGGCTATAACATGACCCTAGGAGTAGATATCTTGCATCAACATCATGCCAAAACTGACCTTGGACAACGAACTGTGAGACTTGGTGGAATGTTACTTCAGCTAGGGGAAACTGTTGTCATTGCAGGGCTGTCGCCAGGGGCACTCAACGTAATGGAAAAACCAATTGAATCGCGTACATTAGCATTAAGGCTTAATTCGCATGAGTGTGTGTCTAGTGCCACCGGAAAGTCGCTTTGGGTAAGTGTGGAGTGGTATCTACCTGTGGGTACAACATGTGTTATTGAACCATTGGAGGATAATAAGGATTTGGGTTCACTGGGTTGTTTTGTAAAACGTAGTGTTGTAAGCGTACAGGAGCGGAACGACGGGCGAGTAGTTCCCGTGAACGTTGATAATTTTAGCGCTGTAGACGCGAATTTGAGGAAAGGAGTTTTAGTAGAAAATTTGGATGTGCCAGAAGATGAAGACTGGTGTTCGAGAGATAGGCGAAGCGATCAACCACTAACTGCCGGTAGAAGTGCATTGAGTGATAAAACTAAGCATTTGAAAGGAGAAGAAAGATAACATATGGTAGAATTATTATGGGAATATAAGGATTTTTTTTTCCAAGAAGGGCCGTTACCAGCAACTCCATTAGTTCAGCATAGGATATCAACAGGTAATGAAGCACCGGTTTACCGTAAACCATAAAGGATACCGAGGTATTTGTGGAGGATTTCATTGATCAGCAGCTTGCTGACTGTATTATAGATCATAGTAATTGGTGCTGGGCACCGGGCATTGTCGTTGTGCCTAAAAAATCTGCGGATGGAACTAAGAAACACAGGTTCTGTTGTGACTACCGATACCTCAATAATAAGACAGTAACGGTCGCATACCCCATTCCAAGTGACCAAGCGGTTCTAGGCGCTACAGTCTGGAACCGCGCGACCGCTACGGTCGCAGGTTCGAATCCTGTCTCGGGCATGGATGTGTGTGATGTCCTTAGGTTTGTTAGATTTGAGTAGTTCTAAGTTCCAGGGGACTGATGACCTTAGAAGTTAAGTCCCATAGTGCTCAGAGCCATTTGAACCATACCCCATTCCAAACATATCGGAGACTTTGGATCACGTAGGACAGTGCCAGTACTTTTCTACGACGGATTTGACAAGTGGTTATCATTAGTGGCTCCATAGGATCGTCCAAAAGCTGGTTTCTCTAGACCTGGAGACCATTACCAGTACATTAGAATGCCATTCGGTTTGAAAAACGCTACGGCAGCGTTTCAGAGGTTGTTAGACAGTGTCTTGAGCGGTTTGAAACCACGGCAGTGTCTTGTCTATTTGGATAACATTCTAGTATTTTCAAGTAGTATGGAGCAACATAGACAGTGGTTAAGGGAAGTCTTTATGAGGTTAAGAGCAGCTGGTTTGACGTTTAGCCTGGAAAAGTGTCATTCGCGTTAGAAAAAGTAAAATATTTGGGTCATATTATCAGTAAGGATGGAGTGCGAACAGATCCGAGATTGGTACAGGCTGTAAGGGATTTTCGGGAACGGAAAACAGTTAAGGAAGTGCAGTCATTCATCGGACTTTGCATTTCTATTGAAAGTTCGTGAAGATTTTTGCAGATTTAGTACAGCCGTTGATACCGTTGTTACGGAAGGGTGTGAAATTTGAGTGGACAGGGGAGTGTCAGAGAGTGTTTGACAAATTGAAAGAAGTGTTAACATCAAGTCCGGTTCTTGCGTTTCCCGATTTAGATAAGGAGCTTATACTACCATGCGAGCATGCGATGCATCGAATCAAGCATTAGGGTGTGTTCTTAGTCAGGAAATTAATGGGAAAGAACATCCTGTAGCCTATGCATCTATGTAGTTGAATGCAGAAGAGAAGAATTACTCAACAACAGAGAGGGAGATGCTTAGCATAATCTATGGAATCACTTATTTTAAATGTTATTTATATTGGAGAAGATTTCGGGTAGTGACACATCATGCTGCGTTGTAGTGGTTGTAGGGGTTGAAGGATCAGTCCACTAGACTCACTAGATGGGCTGTGAGGCTTAGTGAATTCGACTGTGAAGTGGTGCAAAAGCCTCGGAAGAAGCACGGTAATGCGGATGCACTAAGTAGGAAAGTGGCGAAAGTAGAAGTCATAGGTTATGACCTAGCAATATAGCAAAAATGACAGGAAGCGGACAACGATTGTAAATTGTATCGGACACAGCCACAGTTTAATTTGTACGACGTTCTTCTGTGCAGGGAAACGAAGTTAGGGCCAAGGGTAGTAGAGCCAGCGAAGTTGATGGGTGAGGTTTTAAAGGAAGCGCATGATCACATGTTATCCAGTCATGGAGGGAGTAGAGCGACGAGTAGCAGAGGTGTTGGTGGAGAGGGAGGAAAGGAGATGTGGATCAGTATGTCAAGAATTGCATACCATGTGCGCAGAGAGCAGATTTGAGTCAGGAACAGATACAGCTACAACGATTACCGGAAGCAACATGTCCATTCTCTTTCCTGGTGATGGATATCTGAGGACCTTTTAGGGGAACACCATCAGGGAACAGATTCGTTCTGACAATAATAGACCATTTTTAAAGGTATGTGGAGATGGTGGCTATGCCAAATCAAGAGGCAGCAATGGTCGCACAGGCGTTAGTAAATAACTGAATTTTGAAGTTTGGCGTAACAGAGACAATAATTACTGACCAAGGGACCAACTTCATGTCGGATTTAATGAAGGAACTGTGTAAATTGTTGAACGTAAATAAGTTGAGGACGAGCGCGTTGCATCCACAGGCCACCGGAAGGACAGCACGGGTACACAGAACAATCCGGAAGATGCTGAGTTTTTATGTGGATTCTCATCGCCATCAGTGGGAGGAGTATTTGAAGCATATTGCATGCGCATACAATGCAGAAGTCCATACAAATACCGGTTTGTCTCCATATGAGATGGTGTACGGGCGAAAAATGCTGTCACCGTTTAATTTAGTGAAGCTACAGAAAGGAAGCACCGGTGAATCTATATGTCAATTCGCGAGAACAATTCGAAATTTTTGGAAACGAGTACAAAAGCCGAATACAAAGGCTTTGGAAAGGCAGGAAGACGCATAAAGCGGAAAGGAAGTTTACTGCAGTATGGAATGGGGCAATGGGTAATCCTGTATAGCCCCTATACGCAAAAAGGGAAAACGAAGAAGTTCCTCACGAGGTATGAAGGGCCATACCAAGTTGTTGAAACCACATCTCCAGTTAATGTTAAGCTTCAGCTGCCAAACAGAACGACGATAGTACACGTTGGGCGATTACAGCAATTTAAGGGTTGCCCGGATGTGATTCCAGGTGTGTCGCAGGAAGGAAAGGGGAAGGCAGAGAGAGTGAAGAGAGGTGCTAAGTACAGAGAAAACCCGAAGGTAGAGTACAGCATGAAGTACCGTATGCTTTACGATCTAGAAAGTAGTAGAGTATTTGTAGTTTTGTTTTTTTATTTTCTTGTTATGTGTATCATTGGTTTTGTGTAGAGTAATTAGGCACAGTATTTTATATGTGTTTTCGAGTAGTGTGAGACTGCAAGGGCAGCGGTCTTTTTGAAGAGGGAGGAAGGGTGATGGTGATCCCTGTGCTCAGGTCACTGAAAAGGGAAATGTAGCGTCTGATGTATGTGGAATATTGTTGGGGGAGAGATCAAACGCAGTTCTGGAGAAATAAATGCGTCGGAGTTAAGTTTTCGGCAAAGCCGTAATAAATATGTGTTAGACAATGTCAGAGTCATACGATTTCCTGTTTAGATTTTTAGTTATCGACAGTGTTGGATCAGAAAAGTCGTGTTTATTGCACCAGTTCATATAATGTAAATTTAATGATGAAAGTACTCACACAATCGATATTGAGTTTGGATCAAAAATAGTGAATGTTGGAGGAAAATCTGTGAAGCTACAAATATAGGACACATGCACGGTGTAGTTATTTTTAGCCAGGGGAAAAAGAATAGACTGTCCAAGGGTCATCATGGAGCCAAAATTGAGCTAGAAGGGGTCGGGATACATAAGATTTTCTCCATCTACGACTATTTGGTAGTAGTAGTAAGTTGTTTTGAGCAAGGAGTGTTTACGGAAGCGAAACATGTAGAGCTCGAGGGAGCGGAATTTTAATCAAAGGGTCTAAATGTAACATAATAGGACCAACCTTCCATCTGCCAGCGTCAATTTCAGGAGTCGCGCAATTGAATGTTATGCAACAACAACTGTATTGGCCAGAAACCACTTTAGAGTTTTTGTCAAGGCAGAATCTGACCTTGTTAAATCAAACTCTGCAGCCAGGTCTGTTGAGATCCATAAACCAGTTCCTTATAGCGCAAGAGGGGCGCATATCAGCCGAACAGCTTGTTCAACATGTTGCGCAGTATAGGGAAAGGCAACGGCAAATAACGATCATTTTGAGCACCTCTGTGCCAAGTGTCATCGCAGCCTTAACTTTGTTATGTGTTGTTTTCTTTCTGATCAGGCGGAGAGCCAATTTCCAGAGGGATCCGAGGGTAGTCCAAGTGCCAGGGGGTTGAATAGCGAGGGCGTGAGACGAGTAAGTAAGGGGTTGATCAAGCAGTGGTCGTCCAGTAAGAAATTTTTACGTTTTACTTGATGTCATGGTTTTAAGGGGGCAGTAGACCACATTTAAGTTTTGTAGTAGTAAGTAAGTATGTCGTAAGTGCCAATCAATACAAGTTCAAGAGTTAGTTACAGGACGACCCGGGGACTGGGTCTTTCCGAAGAGGGGAATAATGTAGCGGCACCACAGTTTAAGATAGGGAAGTTAGATTTGGTGCAATATTTCGGAGCGCACAAGTTACAGGCAGATGCAGATCGCATTGTAGTAAGTTACGCTGACGAGCGGTTGTGAAGTGGACTGGAGGCCACATAGGCCGTCGAACTGCTGAAAAGCGTAAACACAGCGGTTTGCATGACGCAAGTTACAGGAAAAAAGGGCCCACTGGCGCAACTGGTGTGTGGGGCGTACGTGACTCGGAGCGATGAGTTAGCGAAACAGAGGCGCGCAGCCGAGTATAAATAGGTGTTGTTTTCTAACGAGATTCCTTCTAGTGTGATAGCTCTCCTGGACGGCGGGGCTTGTTACAATACCGGCGACATAGGGAAGCAGATGGGGTGTCAGTGTCTCAATCCACGGTGGGTCACTGGTTCGACCCTCTAAGGTCAATGCGGGGATTCAAGTGTGGCAGCTCTCCTGGATGACAGCATATGTCACACCACTCGCCAACTGCAAGCAACAGATGGGGCGATAGCGTCCCACTCCACGGTGGGTCACTGGTTCGACCCTCTGAGGCCGGCGCGAGGTCCACGGCCAGCAGGCCTCTCTTTGGCTCGCTACTGCAGGCAGTCGTCTCGGCTCCCGACACATGCCGGAGACTCCCGAGACGAGGGCCACAAGTTCGGACGCCGGGTCGCGGGCAGTGGTTTCCATTGCGTTCCCAGTTACGCCAGCCAAGGAAGAAGCAGCAGCGGGGCCGGCCTAGCACTCCCGGCGGAGCAGCGCAGAGCCAACGGATATGGTGGACGCTGAGTTGGATGCTGGCGCAGCCATCCTGACATAATCGGAATTCTACAGCTGGCGAACAAGGTCGACACAACATAGCGTTGCGTTGTACAGGACGCTGGGGCAGTGGCCTCAGCACTGCGGGGCGTGTGACGCGGACCGAGGTCAGGGAAGCACTGTAGTGGAAATGAATAAATCATTTGAAAAGCTCTGCCGAGTTTTAATGCGGCACCTCCTGGCACCCATCCACTACAGTCAAAGAGTTGAGACAGTATGTTGTCATCACTTGATAAATGAAGACATGATTAGAGTACCATCACAGCACTCAGACTGACACTTCATATTAATATATTAATAGCCATCACTGATCATCAGACTAAAGTAGACGGGAGCTGCCCAATGTGGTTTATTTGTAGGTGGCCCGTGCTTTCCTGTTGCAACTTGCTGGTAATATAACACTGATGATGCAACTTCCTGCTTCTGAATAGTCTCTTAGTCGGATGTTGGTACAGAGATAAATGTATGTAATAAGCAAATAATATTATTTCAATACCTGTTCTGGCTTTTCGTTAGGGTAATGATAATGGTGAAACTACCAGCTTGTGCATATCAGCAGTGTGTGTCTGAAAAACATTTCCTATTTGACCACCATCTCTAAGTTGAGCGTTTGGGTGGAAGCTATCACGTGTAATAAGCAAATATAATACTATATCAACAGATAATGCAATTTTTTTCACGGATGTGTGAGAAACACCTAGTATTTTACCACTGGCACTTCGTCGCATATGTGAACGAAAGTTGTCATGCAAACATAAGCATATAGAATATTACACTGAAAATTATGCATTTTTTGCTTCTTCAGTATTCTTTTGAAGATAATATGCAGCCACAACACTTTTCTATAGTCTTTCATATAAACTATGGTCTCTTTATGATAATAGGTTCAGAGCGGTGTTGCCATGTTTTCATACAATGCTCCCTCCATATTCCATGGTGATAGCAAGTCAGCCATGCAGTGGTGTGATCAGTCTTAGCACAGTGTACTAAGTGGTTTGGGCGAAATGACAATTGTGGAATACTTCGTTTATACTACTTCAGAACTAGAAAATGCAGGAAACAGAAACTGCTGGCACTTGTCATGAAACCTCTGTATATCCATAATGAAGTTAGCCATTGTGAGATATGGTGCATGTGATGTAACACCTTTAAGACTATACTGCATGTTGTGCGATTCCTGTGAGAGGTGAGTAACTTGCAATATGCTTGTGTTGCAATAATGCATACACTGGGATACCTGTAGGGAAGTTTCGTGATGACTCAAATTCAATACACATGTCTACAGTTCCAGTTTTGATGGCCTCTTGAGCAGTCCATCACCTTATGAGCGCTACTTCTTTAAACGTCTGACCACTGAGTATAAAACCAACTTCATTCCCCTCGTAATAAGAAGAACGAAAACTTACATACATAGCATATAGTAGACCAACATTGTTGTTGGTCCAGTCATGCTGCAAGTTATATGGAAAATACTCAGCATTTAAGTACGCTTTAGCAGTGGTTAGTTTACAGTCAACAAACAGGCTCAAATCGTTTATTCGATTCCCCTTCCTACTGTTTGCAATGCTAGAATTATAAAACAACGCATTTCTAGTTGAACAGTTGTCTTGATCATTCATGATTATCTGGATGTCACTGGAAGAACTATATAAGTAAATCTCCCGTGAACGGAAAGTTAGTATTAGCTGAGCACCTGCATTCAACACATGCAAAAGTTTCAGGGGCTCTGATACACGGAAACTTTCCACACCAATTTATCCAGCATTCACTTCTTCTGGGCTCCCTGAACATTTGAATTATTATCTATGGCACCCTGAACTGGAGGCAGCTCCTGTTTGGCATTCATAATGACATGTTTACTATCGTCAAAGAAGCTTATTAACATTCTGAATGGGAGACAGGCGCTAAAGCGACCATCTGTCGACCCATCTATGAAGCATCCTGCATTTTGTAATCCATTCAGGTCTGAAGTTGATGCAGAATGTATGTTTTGAGAGTTTACATAATTCCAATGTTTCTTGTGCAGTCAAGCTCGATAGCATTAAGTTCATATCGTATTTCTTGAAAAATGCATTACGTATAAGCCGCAATGTTATTGATGTCAGAGTGCCTTTGTCCCCTTTGTGGCTGCCAATCTTCCTTCCAAATATAGGAAACCATTGCTCTGAAGTGTTCACTCATTTTCATGTCGAATAACAACTATTTATAGTTATCGTTAAAGGCTTTTCAAGCAAAAGGTCTGAGGGAGAAATATTATTGAGGAATGATACGATAATCATACTAAACTGCAGCCGTTGTATCAAGCTATCCCTATTGCAAGGTTACAGTCCATTCCATTTAAGAAACTGGTAATTCTCAGGAATTATCACATTTTGCTTTCACTGCAGTATGGTCTTCCGATGGCTGTGTGTGCTATCTTTGTACTTTATATCCGCGCTGCTGCTTCAGATGAAGATATATTATAATTTTCTCACCATGAAAAGCGACTAGATTCCAGTTCTGGTATATGATATTCAACTCAAGCTGTTCTAATATTTGAGAAATCACTTCTATAAGTTTGTAACCTGGACACACTGTAGTAAAAATCCACAGAGTGTATGAATTAATCTGTTATCAAGGTATGAATTTGTTGGGATGTTACACTAAACACAAGGTATACCAACAGGGAGCAAACCCATGGGTTGATTTGGCTTGTAAATTTCAGCTGTATTATTCTCCAACATTTGGTTCCTCGAAGAACCAAGTAACGATCCTATTTAACTTTCTTGCCTAAAGGCTTTTCCTTGTTTTGTTGTTTTTATCTCTGTTTTCATCATATTAACATTTGGTTGTAACTCAAAGCTTTGTACAAATAGCTGTATATGTGCATCAAATCATTAATGTAATATGAGCCAGGAGGTTACTACTTGCTAAATTCAGTTTAGTGTTCATCTAGGTGATGTAAGGTATTCTGTTATATGTCCCAATACCGATCAATGTAGTAATTCACTCTCCCTTGCTTTGACCTACTAGGGGAAAGTAGTTTACTCTTAATAACTACCAGCGCTCTTTTACAGTAAGCGTGTAGAACGTCACACCTGAACCTCAAATAATGTAGCGATGTTCATACGAGTAATACTTGTTTTTATGCATAGGGTAATGTGTGGGAAATTCGACCTAGTAATTTCCTGTGGCTATAAGACACTTATTCGAGATCGGATCTTAACGTCATATACGTTAAATTACAGGTAATATAAAGGAGCAACTGTTTGCAAAATATTTTGTTATGCCATCAATAGTTTTTGAGATATCCGTATTTTAAGAAACGTCCATTTTTGCCATTTGCAAAAATGGTGGGTTAAATCCGACCCCCTATTTGTTTGGCTGATTTTGCACAGAAATAGTTCTAAATGAATGGTTTTTTTAGGAAGTAATTATAAGCAATTATGTTTTTTACGTAAATGAACAAAATGTATTCAAAAATAATATTTGGAGTGCTAAATGTACTGAAAGTTAAATGAATGTAAATTATAATTGAAAGAAGATGATTTTATTGCACGGCGGTGCAACAGCAATGTAGATCTCGGAATGTTAAAATTACAAGCGACAGCTTGTAAAGACATTCCCATTCGCATTGCAGCATCTGCTCGGCGAATATCGTTTCGATTGTGTTTTGTCGTTTTTTGTTTGTAATTTCGTACCATTTTCCTAAAAATAAACAAAAATTCACTTTGTTTCCATAAATAAATAATTCTATACACATAAACGATAAAAATATGCTGTCGGATTTACCCCGTCATTTAGGAGTCGGCTTTACCCCGCCATGCCATTTTTCATTTAAATCACATAGAAACAATTTACATGAAATTTCCAAGAAATACTATACATACAATTAATAGGTCACTAAATGCACTACAAATCACTTACCGTTTGTTTTGCGATCGTTTTATTCAATAAGGTAAATCTAATGATGTAATCTGCACAAAAATTAAACTGAAACAATCGAAAACTCATTACTTGTCTTTTGAATGTCTAAATGTCAAATGCGTCAAAGCTGTCAAGGTGACATTTTCGTTATTTCGAATGCTCTATATGGTAACACTAACGCGAAATCGCTCCGCTTTGATGTTACTCACAAACAGAGGGCGGTAGGGTTTACTCACCCGGTCGGATTTACCCCACCTTACCCTATGTCAGGAGAAGCATTCTACAGAAATGACAACAAGGCTATGAATCAAAGTGTTGGTAGTGTCGAAATTTGTACAACACCTCATTCTTGTCGGAAAAGCTTCAGCACAGTTCTTCAGGTGGTGTCAGATCATTACAATCAAAGTAGTGGATTGTATTTGGTTTCTTGTATTTTTTTTCTTTTTTTATAGACTTGCAACAACTATAGTGACAATGTCTCATTCCTTTCATTGCCACAACTTCTTTCGTAACAGATTCTGTCCAAACACCTTGCTACAGACTGTGATATTGAGTTTCTTGACAAATTTAAGCAAATGTATATTTTATGGTGTTGGGACAGCAACGAGCCACAAATTTACTTTCAGTTCCTTTATTAAAAGGGTACCGTTACCGGTTTCGAATCGTTGTGATTCATCATCAGACGGTTTACACGCTTTCTTTATGACATGTGGCGTGTTTTTTTACAAATTAATTGTCTTAAAATATAAATAATACATAATTATAAACACGCCACACACACAGATGGTTGCGTTACAGATTTCGTTGCATGTGTGTTTTTTTTAATAACATTCGTCCAACAGATGTGAATACATTCCCACTGTATTCTTACTGTTGCACACATAAATTTTTCTCCATGAACACTTTAGATTTGTCACTGAGAAGATTTCTACCACATGCCACATGTTTTGATACATACAAAGAGCTTACAAACATATGAGTATCAAAGATGCTATGATATATCGTAACATTTGACGATGATGTCCTATGGTTGGAAAGGATCATATATTCATTTACGCATCTGTAATGCCTTTTACACTTGTACAGAGACATTGATTGTTTGAGATTAATTATATATATTTTGTAAGGTGTCAGGCGTATCCAACACCTTCCATGAAAACTCTGACATGATTGCCGGGCAATGGAGGATGAAGCTTTGACAATGCCAGCCATTCGTGCTGGCGAAACGTCAGAAAAATCATTACATGAACGTCGGCCGAAGAACCCAAGACAGAAGCCAATAGGCAGTTTGTCAACGAGTGGCCACGAAAGCCTTATATATATATATATATATATATATATATATAAAATTACATGTAGCTTCATGAGAATTATAGTAACATATAAATTTGCATAAATTTGATATTTGATCTGCAGATAGGCGTGCTAATATTATTTGCTTTGGAGGTTGAATAATAATGTTTGAACATTTTTCAGGAAAGGGGTGTTAGCTAACTTTGTTCATTATGGATATAGTCTGAGGTGCTGTTTTTGGGTGTGTGTATTTCTATTTCTTCTAATATATTCATAGTGGCTCCTTTTTCTGCTAGACGTAAAATTTTTAAGTTGTCCTCAATGTTTCCCACTGAATGGGTTTCTTCAGCAATATGGGCTGCAATTGCGGATTTGTTCAAGTTACCAAGCTTTAAAGCATCAATGTGTCTTTGTATCTAATTTAAAAAATTCTACCTATTTGTCCAATGTACAATTTTGGGCATGTATCGCATTTGAGTTTGTATATTAATTATGTATTATTTATGTTTTAGGACAATTAATTTGTAAAAAACACACCACATGTCATAAAGAAAGCGTGTAAACCGTCTGGTGATGAATCACAACGATTGGAAACCGGTAACGGTACCTTTTTAATACAGGAACTGAAAGTAAATGTGTCCCAAATCCATCAACATTTATCTTCAAACAACAGCCACGGTCTCCATCATGTCATCATATGTCAAAATTACAAATTTATATTTGTAAACTGATTATTATTAGTACAGTAAGGAAACTGCTTCTTAGAAACAGTCAACGTCATTTCTTGTGTAGTTTTAAATATAGTCCTTTACCGATAGCAATGGCCTCCATCACCCTATTATGCATTTGAGATTTCTGAAGTTGCTCCGCTACAATTGATGTAGTCTTAGCTGTTCGGGCTATAGCAGTAGATGCTCCAGCCAGAGAGCCGATAGCCAATGATCTAGTCAATGCTGGATGTTCCACTAGGCGTCTTAGGTACTGTTAGACCCCTAGACATTTTAACAAGAATTTTTCTCTCTTTCTCCTTCAAAACACTTTTAGCCGCTGCCGCCACGGACCATAGGTAGTTCTTTTCTTTCTCTTTAGTGTACGATAAAATTCTTTCATAATTGGTTTGAAGTTGGTCCAGCACACCGCTAACCTATATTATCAGCAGTGTCTGATAATCCAGATACGCATGGACATCTGAAGGTCATTGCATAGTACCATACAGACACTTTAAAACATAGACATACCGTACATGTACATGGTTTCAACTTGGCATATATTTCTTTATCAACTATGAATGCAGCGTATGCCTTACACGTATTTGCCTGGCTTGATCAGCTAATATTCGATCTGCGGTCTGACGTTCTTTATTTGTTGTGTAAGCAGTGCCGTGCTCCTTGCAGGAGTTGTCTAGTACAATAATTCCCTTATCTTCATGATGGATACCTTTTTCAGCTTCATTGCAGAACAACAGGTGTTGTATCCAGGGAAATGCAGTTCCACTGGGAATTTACTAAGAGTAACACGTCCTTCCAAGCACTCATGTTACGCTGTTGTATGGTTTGAGGTTTATGTGTTCTGTTTATATGCCTGTTGTTCTTTGATGGGAAGCCTAGCCACTTAAATGAAGGTTTGTTTCCTCGACGTCATGTAATAAGCTCTATTAGAAACACAAGTGGATCAGAGTTCTTCAGGATTTCCTGTGTGTAAAGACTTCTGGCAACTTCTTTGTATTTACTGTCCTTTAAGATGTAGTTCTCAGATTTGTGCTTGTACTTTGAAAACTATGAATATTTCTGTTGACCAGTTCCGCAGGTAAGGCTTGTCAAACGCAGTTTTGTATTTTGAAGTATGTACCAGATTACCTACATAAAATATTTGCTGCTATAGATCGATCATCTTAATAGGATTGTACACTGTATTCAGAATTCCAGTATCAGTTACATCAGTAGGTTTCATCTTAATCGTACCTTATCTACTTCGATTATATTGCTCAATTATTTGTGGGAGAATATCCAGCTACTTGTATGATCTTTGAAGGTTAAATTTCATCAACATGCGCTTTTTTATGATCCTATTGAAATGCTCAATAGTTCTCGCCATAATGTGGGAGAAATTTGAGCATTCATTTATTATGTATCTTTCCACTTCTCGAATGAAATGCCTATCGTAGAATTCACCTCCATATTCAGTGTAAAGACTGTCACGACTTCGATTCACCCTTGTGCGCAAGTGTTGAAACACCTGCACAATTTGCTTCCCTGTCTTTACCTTCACAACCAGTGCCCAGGCAGATTTGGAATACGTATCAAAGACCAATAGTGTGTTTGAAGCCCTTATTCGAATTGATTCATTTCTACGAAATCGGCCGGCCATGGATCATCTAAATCTTGTGTTATGGCAGGTCCATGTGGGAATGTTTTGCATGCAGGTTTATGAAGCTCATGAACGACAGTCTCCATATTTTCTTGATGATACGTCTTTCTCAGAGCTCTGAAATGACTGATTTGATTCCATTTACGTGAACTGTATTCCCTGCTGTGGTCAATGCTGTGAGTAGTCTTACCCAGTCTATGATTTCGTTCTGGCCATCAAAGTACATATAATATAGAGGTAGAGTGTTCGGTCTTTCATGGTGAATGTCAGTTCTTTCACCTCTGCCATATATACCCTTTTAGGTGGGCTTAACACTAATCGTTGTATTTGTTACTTTTATTCGTCCTTTTAAGTTATTGCCTGTATTATATGTAAGCCGTACCCAGTTCGCGTTGATGCCGTTTGCTTTTTTGGTATTTTGTCGCAATCGAGTGGTGTCTTATTTCTCCCTAAGTTACTACCATAACGAGTTGCTGACTTGCCTCCGGCAGTGGCAGCAGTAGCGCTTATCGACACTAGTACTGTTGTACGATCTTTGGTGTGACCGCTATATTTCCGTGTGTTGGTGTGTGTGGCAGTCGGTCGTGCACGCGCGGGCGGTTTGTTAGGCGCTAGCTGCGAGAGCTACAAAGTTCGTTGCCCACCGAACCTGGACACTGGAGATGAGTGATCAGTTATCCTCTTATGAAACCTCAACTGCTGTGACATCTCTTTGTTCATTGCCTGTTGTTGCTTCCTGGGCCGTTCTGGCTAACCGCAACGTGTGGTGTGTTGGAGTCTTCCTGTATGGTTTTTAACTATTAAATTGGTTATCAGTAAGTTATCAGTAAAGTACACTAGAGGTATTTTCTGCCTTGTGGCCGTTAACATCCCAATTACCTGTCCTGGTCGTTAGTGTAGTTTTCCGGCAGTGTGTTTTTCGTCACCATGTTGATGCTGTCAGGCACAACGTGTAGTCCGACAGCCTTTCAGTTGTTTACTAATATTTTTTTTCTTAAGAGTGGTTATTGTGCCTTGGCTGTTCTTAGACGCCAATTTGGAAGACCAAGATCTTCTGGTATCTTCGTCCTCGGCTCATATTTTCCGATGTCATACCACTGGTCGGGCGGAAGGGATCTGATTAGGTTGTTGGTCGGGCCTTCAGCCGTCCCTGGATCGGGTTGCCATCCGAGTATTTAACCTTACTCTTGGCTTCCTGTCACATCCCCCCTTCGTTAGAGCTACCTCTTCAGTCCGACCCTCGGAACACTTCTAAGCATGACTGTTCTGTTGATTTTAGATTGTTATTTTCATTTTAGTCTGATGTACTGTGTGAGGCCTTCAGCCGTCTAAATTTAGTTTGCTTTAATTTTAAATCAGACCTTCAGCCGACTTAAATTAAAAATTTGAAAAGTGATTTGGTTAATAACTAAAATTTTGAAACTTTGCTGTATCTGAAATTCTTGTTATCCAGGCCCTAAGCCCTAAGTTGTTTCATGTCTTGTGTGTGGCCTTCAGCCGAGTATTTACGTGAATTATATTTTTTTAATAAGGCCTTCAGCCGCATGTATTGTTTAAAGCTATTTCTTATAACTTGTGTTGTGATCTTTAGCCGTTCTTGTTTTAGGTGTGGTTTTGGGCCTTCAGCCCAGGAGGTAGCGCAAGTTTCCTTAACTAGGCCTTCAGCTGTATTGTTTTAATTTGATCCTTTTAAGGCAATGTGTAATTAAGTGGTTCTTAGGAAAATAAAAGTTCGTGTGTTTTGTGCAACTAACAGTAACCGATTATGGCCCCCTCCACAACCATAACATGATCCGTCCTATCCTGCGAAACCAGATTTCGTTACATGTTAGTTACACGTAATATTTCAGCATGTGTTTGCTTTTCATATGATAGACACTTGTCAGAACTAAAAGCTTTGAGGAATATTAGCTGTATCAAATTTGGTTGTAACATCACATCTCAACAGAGTTAGAGCTTTTGTAGAATATTGGCTCTAGTAAACCCGGTTGTAACGTCACATTTTAATATTTCTTCATTCTGTGAATGTTTACATTGCTATGAATTAAAAGCCTGAGATTTGTGGGAAATAAACTTTAGCCGAAAGATGTTACACAACAAACGATCTGTGCTTCGCGACTACGAAGGGGAAAATATAGTCTCTGTGGCGCACAATGCTTCTCTCTAGACTTTGCAGATAAGCAATTAAGGAACACTCTGATGTTAATTGTCCTACTAAACAGACGTGTACTGAATTTTGTACGAAACTGACTGAACGTGTACTGTTGGAAGTCAGCCGTCTTGTGACATTTTGGAATGCTGAAACTCAGTAACCTGATAAAATGGAAACAAGTTAAATACGAACGTTAATTTCTGATGTATAAACAGAGTATGGAAAAATACGTGACTGCTTAATCTGAAACGGTAAGGGCGATTGTATTATTTTTTATTATGGTGTACATGGATCTCGACATGTTGCACATCGGAAAAGACATTCAGACGGATGGACTCTGGTAGAAAGTCGACGAGCCTGCGCACCGTCTGAACTTTTCTGGGATAACTTTTATTCAACAAAAAAGTGTTTTCTTCGTTTTTGAGGTTTTATTTGGACGGATAATACTACCAGATTCCAATGTAGTGTGGTACAATGCGTAGACAAATCCCGAATGTTCTATAGCGAGTAATCTAGTTTCTTTCGCTGCTATAGTTTACGACGAACTTAGCAGCGGGACGTCGGGCAGCAGAAGATTAATTTCTCCGAGCTTCAGAAGGAAGTGCCACTTCATAAGAGCACTGATAATTACACGAGCATTACGTAAATAGTTACGACATTATCCTCGAGATTGCAATTAAAAGTTAAATAACAGATAACCCCCAAATTTTTCTTTAGCATATAATAAAAGTATCGACCAATCTCGACAGGACATACTTAAATTAATTACAAAAAGATTAGCCCTGATTAAACATGGGTAACTGATCAGCCACATTGCAATACATCATTAAAAACGGAGATCATCTGTCTACGAAATGAAACCAGGTTTCAAATCAAACCAAATTATTACAGTAGTTCTGCTGTTTGAATATATGAACATAGATTATATCACAAAATGCAAGGAAGTTCAGAATGGCAAGAACACAAAAATGGTTCAAATGGCTCTGAGCACTATAGGACTTAACTACTGTGGTTATCAGTCCTCTAGAACTTAGAACTACTTAATCCTAACTAACCTAAGGACAACACACACATCCATGCCCGAGGAAGTATTCGCACCTGCGACCGTAGCGGTCGCACGGTTCCAGACTGTAGCCCCTAGAACCGCTCGGCCGCTACGGCCGGCGGCAAGAACACAGAATTAACACTCGCTTAATATGAGAGATACGAATGTTTTGCCGAAGACTGAAAGATAATGGGAATTTATGAAGTTGTCATCTAATAATTCATAGGTGAAAGTACAAACTCGCAGTGCCCGCTCGCTGACTGCGTGATTATGTTGAAAGAATGGTGAACTAAAACGTGCATACTACATCATTGAAGGATGAATGAACCCTCAAAGTTTCCATAAAATTGCAAGGTTCGCAACAGTTACTCGTTCCCTTATCTGTTTTATAAATCATTTCTAAGCTTCGTTACCCGTTTACCTAAGGTTGCAGTGGCTCATCAAATTCTGCAAGTTATTGAGTAGCAAACTGCATGTGACATGATCTAATGCCGATTGCTGCTGGCAGGGAATAGATCCTTCCATGTTGCCCACCGGAGAAGAGGGTCTTTACTCGCTACCCACTGAAGCGGAAGTCTTTTCTCACTGCTTGCCAAAGAAGAAGTCATACCTGTTCGCTCTCCAGTCTAAGTGCCACTCTGGCCCTGCATAACTTCTTGAGTGCCAGTGAGAAGGATTTACATGATCCTGACCAATGGTGCGGTAGTAAACAAACCTACAAATCGCCGAGTTAGAAACAGTTTTGAAATATTAACATACAAAATGACGCTACAGTGCACTTTCTGGATAGGATGGTGGATCTTTTATTATACCTCACACTTCGACTCTCACAATCATCATCACGAAACTTTCCTCCAGACCGAGCGGTACAGAAGGAACAAGCATAACCCACTAATCTTTTGAAACTACCCTGCTACTCTCCCATGCAAACCACACATACCCAAATTACATGACATACATCACACTGCAATAAGAAATATAAAACACTAAATAGTCACAACATCATCACTTTCAGATTTCCCACTTCAATCAATATTTATCCCAGTTTCACACGACACTGCCCCACTTGGTAATTCTACTTTCCTACTATGAACTCTGGAGATATATGCACGTCTTCCTGTGCAATGCAAGCCATGTGGCGTTGCTGGATAGACGGCCGACTCACCTTGCTTCTCTCTCAGAGTTTGAATCTAGCGTCACACGGAATTATATCACGCAAGGTAATATTAAGAACATATTCATCACACACGCGAGTCCTCAACTGGTACCATGGACGAGTACTTCTCTTTATCCTTTGTCTCATACACAGATTGAGACTCACACAGTACTCACCACGTGGAAATACTCGTCTCTAATTTCAAGTCCTGCACACGCCATTTCTTAAATATTTCAGCTTATGGTACACACGCTATTTCTTAAATATTTCAACTTATTGTACACACGCTAGTAATTCAGCTTAACTTAAGCACACGGAAGTATTTCAACTTATTGCTACACGTGGTTTCATTGTGACCGTTGGTCACTTCCGAAGATTACTACAATCCCATTAATATTACCTGCCTGACATTTAATTCTCCCCACAAAAGTTCCTGAAATAGAGAAATTATGATTTCAAACTACTCTTAAATATTCCACATGCATACCATGACTCCACTCTTTCGTCATTACGGAGCACAACTAAAACAGGTGTTAACAGCACAGGATCCAGCGGCAGAGTGCTGAAACATGGCCGTTCTCAAGGTCCTCTCGCACCTCTGTCGAGGTGGGGGAAGACCATGCTATCGTATTGGTCAGCCACATTTCAGGTGCTCAAAGCTCAGGTAAATTTCATCTCTTTGGTCCCACCAAAGGTGGCCAAAGGATCGACTCAAAGATGATCATATATTCACATTCACCAGCTGTGGTTAGCAGACGACCATATATTCATTCATTTCAAAAGATCTCACCAAACTGGACGTAGGGATTTACTTTGTGGGAGTGCATATGTGATCAATTAAATAAATAAATTGTCATTCTTTCGCACACTGGTATCCGGCTTCGCTGTATTAATTGAAATTGAGTTATTTTACAAAAAAAATGTGTTGTTCTGACAAAAATAATGAAGTATGTTGTACCTATTTTCAATGTCGGGCGGTACTGTACCCTTTCATGTTCTCCAATAAGGAGTTCCGTTGCAAATCTTCAAGAAGTGGTCTGACTGCCACCAGGCTGGGGAGCAGTGCTCCCTCCTTTCTCACAGAACTGCGAGGTGACTGCTGAAAGAAAGTTCATTTGTAAACAGCTACGGTCGCCTGCCATCACCTGCTAAATCTGCGAGTCGGCCCAGTCTCGAGTGTTCGCCAACTGTCTTATCTGATTTTCCTAAGAGGGCTGGACCAAACAAACAAGATAAAGTGTACTTACAAGGAACTACTTCAATGCGAGGTCAACTGACTGTTTCAGAGTGTTGTGTTAACAATTATCAGAGGAAAAATACTAGCTGCTAATGACTGACTAAGTGCATCAGGAGGGCGACAGAAAATCAGTGTCTAGGAGCTGCAAAGACCAACCTTCTCTGGCAATTATGTATTGCACTTCACAAAATGAATGGACGTCGTCAACGTTCAAGACTTGTTCCAAACAAACGATTAACTTGAGCCATGAACTACGAATGAAGAATGGCACGTCACATGGTCACAAAGGTTTTCACCATCAAGGTAGAAAGCGTAATTATTGGACGTTACAAATGGTGCAGAACGTTCAGCTAGATATAAACTTTCAAGGAATGCATGTAGAATCATATTGGTGTACCGGGGTGACGCGAACTGATGGAATGTGATAGTATGCAACCGAATGTGAATGAGTCTGTCGTGGAGCTTATCGCGAAACTGACCATCATTTATTGCGTAACTGCAGATAGTTTGATAGTATATGTTACAGACATAGAAAAAACAAACTTCCCAGTGGTTTCCAGGTGGTATGAACTGCAATATCATACATTTTTCAGGAGGGATAATTTGCTCTAAAGGAGTGCGATTTTTATACCTAAACCAGGAATCGAGTAAAAGGAAGTTATTTTGAACAGCTATTGGGCAAAATGAGTGCTCATGCCATAGTTTGAGTTCTCTTACGCCTGCTTTCCCACTCTACTGACCTTGCAAGGTCACCCACACGTGAAAGAATCGTCGGGGGTCAGAGCACCCCCAGCTTCGCGCAGCACAATAAATAACATTCCAGCTAATTTACCATCCAGATTAGCAGTCGGCGTAATTGCATACGAATGCGTTAAAGCATTTATGTTAGCTGATCCTGATACAACTCTTTTGATTCCTCTAAATTCATTGTTTTCTTTCATACGCTTTTCGACTTAAAATGCCGACTGGTTGGAGTTCCTTACTGAACGATGGGATAAGTTTATCTCATCCATAAATTTTCGGGCAGATTCTACACTATTGCTGTGCTTCGTCGAGTTGACGCTTTGTTTGAAATTTCGTTACCTTTCGTCTTACAATTTCTGTGCACTGTTTATAGCTATGCAGCTATCCTCTGCTTCTCTTGAAAAATCACTCTAATCTACACTGAAGAGCCAAAGAAACTGGTTCAATTGCCTGATGTCGTCTAGTTCCTCCGCGAGCACGCAGAAGTGCCGCAACACGACGTAGCATAGATTCGACTAATATCTGACGTAGTGCTAGAGGGAATCGACACCATGAATCTTGCAGGACTGTCCATAAATCCGTAAGAGAGCGAAGGGGTGGAGATCTCTTCTGAATAGCACGTTGCAAGGCGTCCCAGATATACTCAGTAATGTTCATGTCTGGAGAGTCCATGGAGCCTGCCTGTCAGCAGAGGACTGTTCAGGCTGGTGGAGGCTCTGTAATGGTGTGGGGCGTGTGCAGTTGGAGTGATATGGGATTCCCGATACGTATAGACAGGACTCTGACAGGTGACATGTACGTCGGATCACCTGCATCCATTCATGTCCATTGTGCATTCCGACGGACTTGGGCCATTCCAGCAGGACAATGCGACACCCACACTTCCAGAATTGTTAAAGAGTGGCTCCAGGAACACTCTTCTGAGTTGAAACATTTGCGCTGGCCATCAAACTTTCCAGACATGAACATTATTAAGCATCTCGGGGATGCCTTGCAACGGGCTGTTTAGAAGAGATCTCAGCCACCTCGTACTCTCACGGGTTTATGGACAGCCCTTCAGGATTCGTGGTGTCAGTTCCCTTCAGTACTACTTCAGACACGTTGCGGCACTTCTGTGCATATTCGGAAATGACCCGTGTTTGTGCCATATTCACAGAGTTTCTGGGTTGTTGGCTGATTGGTGGTAGTGTGAGGGGCTTTGTTGAGACCCTACTGTTATCGGGAGTGCGGCGGAGCAGGGTGATCGGCCTGCTGAGCGCTAATGACAAAAAAATTTGCGGAACAAGAATTTATTACATTAAGGTTTACAGTCGTGTAATTTTTCATATAGCGACCTATAGGCCAGGGGAGGCGCAACGGTCTACCTCGGTATGTGCTGAGACTGTGGCAGCAGTCTTCAGAGGGCGTCAGAGCGGTGGCGTGCGGTTGAGGTAGACACGGTGTCGGTCGCAGTGGCAGGTCTCGCTGGTGACCGGCGTAGCCGGTACTGCCGGCGTTGCTGCAGGACAGCGACTGCGTATTACCAGAGCAGTCTCCTGGACATGGAATGGCTGTGCTCGTGTAATCTCTCAGGAGTACAGTGTGTAGATAAACCGCAACATAGACCTTCGACCAACGGAGGCGAGGGATGTCAATGACTGCTTACAGTTACTAGTCGGGGCTGTGGAAATTTGGGTACGTCTCAAACACTGCGAAAGTTTGACAGCGTGCCAGACAGTATTAGTTCGGCTCAGTAAACCCGAGGTAGATATCTCCAAGTGTTCTCATCGTTGGCTGAGTGGTTGGCTGCCCACAGCGGCCACGGACAGCATATCAGACAGGTAGAAGTTCCGAAGGCGGGAGTCGTCTTGGCAGACGGTAGCAGCACATCAGAGGTTCGGCGTCGTAGCTGATGTTTTGCGTTGTTATCATGGGAAGAATCAGATGGTTCAAATGGCTCTGAGCACTATGGGACTTAACTTCTGAGGTCATCAGTCCCCTAGAAGTTAGAATTACTTAAACCTAACTAACCTAAGGACACCACACATATCCATTCCCGAGGCAGGATTCAAACTTGCGACCATAGCGAAAGGATCAGATGCCTGAGTGTTTATTACAATGACGTTATGCTTTGCCGGCGATGACCGAATGTGGTCTCACTTCCTGGGAACATAGGTGATCTTCACCATCCCTATGTTTGGCAAGAATGGCTTTCCGCGCTGAAAGAATGACTAATCATCTCTTCTCCTCACTTACGTCAATCTGCTGACACGCTCACGGTAGGTAAGGCAATATCTTCGGTGCTCGTTCTGCTATTCGCAATGTCGGCTTTTTGCCTGTCGTTCTGATTGCGACACGAGGTGTTAGCCTGGCTTGCCTTGGCTTGGTGCTGGCTGGAGAGGAATCTGAGAAAATTTTACATATGCCCGTTACACATTTCTCCTATGTAACGGTAGTCTCCCCACTGGATAAAGGTTGCCAAGTGTTGTCAAAATAAGTAACCGGGAAACGCCGGGTAATCTGGTATATTTAATAAATTAGTAGACAGCCGGTGTGTAATGAGAGATTGTCCTAATCGGGTGGGAGACACTGTTCCCCGCGCTGTGTGTGTGGGAGGGGGGGGGGGGGCGTTACCGGCGGCCGCGCTGCGTCACCGCCGCGGCGGGCGGATGCTCGCTCAATTGCGCCGCCTGATTAATTGAAGTTCTTTCCGAGGCTCGCGGGAGGAGCCGGGACAGGCCGAGCCGGGCCGGGCCGGGCGGCCCACAAAGAGGCCGCCGACAATGGCAGTTTTTGAAAACTCGTGTTTTTTGTGTCCCCGGGGAGTCGCCCCTCGCCTTGCCTCCTCTGTGAGTAATGGTGTCTCCGGCCGCCCGGTCGCGCGGCGGCGAGCAGATTGGCGAGCGCACTTGAACTCGTCCGGTCGATTTCACTGCTCCATTTGAAGACGCATAATCGCTTGCACTGGGGCAGCACTCCGTTAGCCGTTGAGATACGATCGTGCATTTGGGGTGGAATGTACTGGGGTCATTCACAAGTACTTGTGGGGTTTGCAGAAGACGACTGCACAAAAATTAAAAGACTTGCAGAAAAATCACACGTATCTGTGTATGGAGTATCTCCCAAAGTTTCGATTCCTAATGTGCAGCGTATCGTATTTGTTCTGGGGGAGGTATGTCAGAACACGTATACGAAGCACATCGAATTAGTTCGCCCCTGCAGATAGGCAACCCGGTGAACTGATTTTTAAAGTGGGGTATGTCACATCCTCCTGGACAATTCGTGTCAATTCAATGGACATTGTGGGGTTTGCAGAAGACGACTGCACAAAAATTAAAAGACTTGCAGAAAAATCACACGTATCTGTGTATGGAGTATCTCCCAAAGTTTCGATTCCTAATGTGCAGCGTATCGTATTTGTTCTGGGGGAGGTATGTCAGAACACGTATACGAAGCACATCGAATTAGTTCGCCCCTGCAGATAGGCAACCCGGTGAACTGATTTTTAAAGTGGGGTATGTCACATCCTCCTGGACAATTCGTGTCAATTCAATGGACAATGCCACATCGCAACGGTTGCCGCATCTCAACCTGGCACCCGCCTTACCAACAATTAATTTTACATGACCATTCCACTTCAAATCGTTCCGTACGCATACTCCCAGATATTTTACAGAAGTAACTGCTACCAGTGTTTGTTCCGCTATCATATAATCATACAGTAAAGGATCCTTCTTTCTATGTGTTCGCAATACATTTAATCGGTCTATGTTAAGGGTCAGTTGCCACTCCCTGCGCCAAGTGCCTATCCGCTGCAGATCTTCCAGCATTTCGCTGAAATTTTCTGATGCTGCAACTTCTCTGTATACTACAGTAGCATCCGCGAAAAGCCGCATGGAACTTCCGACAATATCTACTAGCTCAGTTATATATATTGTGAAAAGCAGTGGTCCCATAACACTCCCTTGTGGCACGCCAGAGGTTACTTTAACGTCTGTAGACGTCTCTACATTGAGAACAAAATGCTGTGTTCTGTTTGCTAAAAACTCTTCAATCCAGCACACAACTGGTCTGATATTCCGTAGGCTCTTACTTTGTTTATCAGGCAACATTGCGGAACTCTATCGAACGTCTTCCGGAAGTCAAGGAAAATGGCATCTACCTGGGAGCCTGTATCTAATATTTTCTGGGTCTCATGAACAAATAAAGCTAGTTGTTCTAAAATTCTACAACAGATCGCTGTCAGAGATATAGGGCTATAGTTTTGCGCATCTGCTCTACGACCCTTCTTGAAAACTGGAACTACCTGTGCTCTTTTCCAATCATTTAGAATCTTCCGTTCCTCTAGAGACTTGCGGTACACGGCTGTTACAAGGGGGCAAGTTCTTTCACGTACTCTGTTAGAATCGAATTGGTATCCCGTCAGGTCCAGTGGACTTTCCTCTGTTGAGTGATTTCAGTTGCTTTTCTATCCCTTGGACACTTATTTTGATATCAGCCACTCTTTCGTTCGTGCGAGGATTTAGAGAAGGAACTGCAGTGCGTTCTTCCTCTGTGAAACAGCCTTGGAAAAAGGTGTTTAGTATTTCAGCTCTACGCGTGTTATCCTCTGTTTCAATGCCATTATCATCCCAGAGTGTCTGGATATGCTGTTTCGACCCACTTACTGATTTAACGTAAGACCACAGCTTCCTAGGATTTTCTGTCAAGTCGGTACATAGAATTTTCCTTTCGAATTCACTGAGCGCTTCATGCATAACCCTCCTTACGCTAACTTTGACATCGTTTAGCTTCTGTTTCTCTGAGAGGTTTTGGCTGCGTATAAATTTGCAGTGAGCCTCTCTTTGCTTTCGCAGTAGTTTCCTAACATATGAGTAAATGATCTCTATCTGACAGGTTACTGAAAAACAAATGGGTAAAACATGCAAATATGTGTTATTTATGGTGTATGAAACCAAATTCTGTTGATTTCAAATTCGTGTTCGAAAAGCGAAGAACTGACTAAGCGAAATTTTTTTCACTGGATTAATATGGAAGTGGTAACACATGGGAGTACAAACATTTGCTGACGATGTAGTTCTTCCCCCTGAAAAGACCCGAAGATCTCGGATTGTTGAATTTACTCTTTCTTAACAGGTAACTTTGCCTGCGAATAACGAAAGCAAAGACTACAGTGATGAGGACTAACCGGAAACAAAGTGGGCAGCGAAACTTTGACAACGCAGAATACTGGACGGAATTAGCGGAAAAAGTATTATTCAAGATGAACGAAACAAAGGACCGCACTAGCACAGGTGTGATATGAAATGGAAGATTTCCATATTTTAGTTGTTTTATGTTTTCCCAATTCGCTACTCTTCTTTCCATTAGTCCCCTCCACGATCATCACTATTTATTGATAACCCAGATGACACGTTACTTAAGTTGAGTACTCCATTCAACAATTACAACTCCTACATACTTTCAGGAATGAATCTTACCATTAGATCACTGCGTTCTATGAAACTGGACGCGGTACTTGAGGAAATTGAAGAATGACATGGAATGTGGTGGAGAAGGCATATGTTTGCAATTAAACCGACATATAAAATACGAAATAAACGGGCACTGACACGTCCAGGAAGGTGTCTAAGAACTGTTTAGTTGTCATAACGGAACATCAGAATGTAATTATAAGTTATTTCCGATGCTGAAGGCAACAGCAGAGATGAAAGTACCTGCAACAAATATCAAACGAAGAAGAAATCATACGACGCGAATGATTGACTATTTTAAAGTATACTGTCGTTCATAGGACAGCAGCCCAAACGAAAAGCACTGCACCAGCAAGGCCTACCACACCACGACAGCGCGTCAGTGTAAGTGTTTAGCGGTGCTGTAACACTCCAAACTGGAAACCAGGTGCTTATGAAAGAACTAATTCGGTGCAAAGTAAAACATAATAATAAAAATATCTTTTTAAGGCTTATCCTGTTTCCCGCCTATTTGGTGTAATTGTAGTAACAAAAACTATATGTAACATATATGATGAGGTGTCATAATTCCAGAGAAGGCACAAGAGTTAAGTTCAACGAATATATTACTTTACAGTAGTGATTATAGCTGACGGATGCGTGATTTGCATTGTTACAATTCGAAAATTGTTCACACGTATTACGCAGGTGCTTTTAGTGAAGAAGAAACACATATAGTCTTTAAACATGAAGCTGTCCTGTGCCTCGCTGTTATGAGGCTTCAGCTACACGAACTGCTCATCATTCTTTCCGTATAATGTAACATTAAATAACGCTTGTAGTGAAAGCACCACAAAAATAGTATGACTACAGAATACCGCGCTTATTACAACAATGTTTCTTATAAACATTGAAGTGAGAACTCACTAAAACACTGACATCATTTTTGTCACCAGCAAATTTATTGAACAATACAGCACATTTGGAGAAAATATATTCTGTCTGCAAGGGATATAAAAACACAGGTCTAATGGAGAAAAAGCTTTTTCTGCTCAGTTTTTGTTATTATCATTCATTATGTTATTGAAGGGTAGTAAAGATAACTGGAAAAAAGATAAATCGAAAGAGAGGGAGAGAGAGAGAAAGAGAGCGAGAAAGAGAAGGACATGCGGAGAAACGGAGAAAAACAGAGAATACCAATTATAAGTTAAGAGAAAAAAGATACGTATAACCGTTGGGCCCCTTGGCGCATAGGTATCTGCACATCTGAAATCCAGATGGCACATTCTAGTGTCCTGCTGTTCGGTACCCCAGTTCTGCGTCACAGATTTTCTAATTTATAGCTGTACACTATACTGCACTCTGCTACACTGTGCTACACTACTGTACTTGGTGTCGGAAGCAGAAACTTTTTCCTCATTTGGTCTGGATTGTTAGACCCTGACGCACTAAAGCCTAATTCAGAATTCACAGCGTTTGTGCTGCCATGCCACGCGAAGTGCCAACGCGGGTGACTGGAAAGAGGGCAGGGGATGCAGTCCCTGGAATTCCTTGCTGTTCCTCCCCATAGCTCATCTCCTTACTTCTTCCGGAAGGTCGTTGTTCAAATGGCTCTGAGCACTATGGGACTTAACTTCTGAGGTCATCAGTCCCCTAGAACTTAGAACTACTTAAACCTAACTAACCTAAGGACTGCACACACATCCATTCCCGAGGCAGGATTCGAACCTGCGACCGTAGCAGTCACGCGGTCCCAAACTGAAGAGCTTAGAACCGCACGCCACACCGGCCGACGAAGGTCGTTGTTACAGTGATGTGTTGCTTCTTCTACTCTCTTCCCCAGTAATGTAGCCATGCAATTCGGAAGCTTGGCTCTCAGCAAATCCAGCTTGTGCATCACTTCCCCATTCTTCTTTGTGCTACAGACTGGTATGTTAGGATGGCGATCCTTTTCAGATCTGCAACTTTAATGATTTTATTCGTAAACGATTTGAAGTAGTGATTGTAAAAATCAGTCTTAAAATGCCGGCTCAACCACCTATTAACAGCGTAAAAAACTCAACAATTTAAGCGTTTCGAAGGTCAAGCCCTCATCCTCAAAATAACGCTACAATCAACTGCAAAAGTGACCCACATAAAACAAAAAAAAGTAATAAAACAAAGTGGCTACTTCCCCTGCAGCTGTATCCTCTTAAGGGGTATTTCCACATCACCGTCAACTGATAAAGTACACTCCTGGAAATGGAAAAAAGAACACATTGACACCGGCGTGTCAGACCCACCATACTTGCTCCGGACACTGCGAGAGGGCTGTACAAGCAATGATCACACGCACGGCACAGCGGACACACCAGGAACCGCGGTGTTGGCCGTCGAATGGCGCTAGCTGCGCAGCATTTGTGCACCGCCGCCGTCAGTGTCAGCCAGTTTGCCGTGGCATACGGAGCTCCATCGCAGTCTTTAACACTGGTAGCATGCCGTGACAGCGTGGACGTGAACCGTATGTGCAGTTGACGGACTTAGAGCGTGGGCATGCGGGAGGCCGGGTGGACGTACCGCCGAATTGCTCAACACGTGGGGCGTGAGGTCTCCACAGTACATCGATGTTGTCGCCAGTGGTCGGCGGAAGGTGCACGTGCCCGTCGACCTGGGACCGGACCGCAGCGACGCACGGATGCACGCCAAGACCGTAGGATCCTACGCAGTGCCGTAGGGGACCGCACCGCCACTTCCCAGCAAATTAGGGACACTGTTGCTCCTGGGGTATCGGCGAGGACCATTCGCAACCGTCTCCATGAAGCTGGGCTACGGTCCCGCACACCGTTAGGCCGTCTTCCGCTCACGCCCCAACATCGTGCAGCCCGCCTCCAGTGGTGTCGCGACAGGCGTGAATGGAGGGACGAATGGAGACGTGTCGTCTTCAGCGATGAGAGTCGCTTCTGCCTTGGTGCCAATGATGGTCGTATGCGTGTTTGGCGCCGTGCAGGTGAGCGCCACAATCAGGACTGCATACGACAGAGGCACACAGGGCCAACACCCGGCATCATGGTGTAGGGAGCGATCTCCTACGCTGGCCGTACACCACTGGTGATCGTCGAGGGGACGCTGAATAGTGCACGGTACATCCAAACCGTCATCGAACCCATCGTTCTACCATTCCTAGACCGGCAAGGGAACTTGCTGTTCCAACAGGACAATGCACGTCCGCATGTATCCCGTGCCACCCAACGTGCTCTAGAAGGTGTAAGTCAACTATCCTGGCCAGCAAGATCTCCGGATCTGTCCCCCATTGAGCATGTTTGGGACTGGATGAAGCGTCGTCTCACGCGGTCTGCACGTCCAGCACGAACGCTGGTCCAACTGAGGCGCCAGGTGGAAATGGCATGGCAAGCCGTTCCACAGGACTACATCCAGCATCTCTACGATCGTCTCCATGGGAGAATAGCAGCCTGCATTGCTGCGAAAGGTGGATATACACTGTACTAGTGCCGACATTGTGCATGCTCTGTTGCCTGTGTCTATGTGCCTGTGGTTCTGTCAGTGTGCTCCCTGCCGCCGTTGGATAAGCAGCTGCAGCAGCAAGTCGTATACTCCTAGCTCACTCATTTGTTACATAGTTTAATTCTTAATTTCTTTGCGTGTTTTTGGTACTTGCATTGTTTAATTCATAAATTTCGGGCGTATTATAGTATTTGAGAGTTGTAGCATCGCGTTTTAGTACCTGAATAGTGTAAATTCGCGTAGTCGTCTGTCATCTGTTTTTGTTTTGAACGGCCAGTGTCGGTTGGTCACAGTCAGTGTGCTCCCTGCCGCCGTTGGATAAGCAGCTGCAGCAGCAAGTCGTATACTCCTAGCTCACTCATTTGTTACATAGTTTAATTCTTAATTTCTTTGCGTGTTTTTGGTACTTGCATTGTTTAATTCATAAATTTCGGGCGTATTATAGTATTTGAGAGTTGTAGCATCACGTTTTAGTACTCCAATAGTGTTAAATCGCGTAGTCTCCTTCCGCCGCCGAGCAGTGTGTCAGCAGTGCACAAGTGGCAGCATTACTGCATTTACTAGGCAATCTTGTATTTTAATAACCGCTTCAATTTTGTGTCGTTTTGTTTGCGCTCTCTGTAGATTAGTTCAGACGTTCTTTGCACAAGTTTTTAGCATGGATAGGGACTGCAACTGCTGTGTTCGGATGCAGGCTGAGTTGGCATCCCTTCGCTCCCAGCTTCAGGCAGTGTTGGCTTCAGTCACACAGCTTGAGGCTGTTGCCAATGGGCATCACTGTGGGGGTCCGGATGGGGGTTTGTCGGGGACGGCCAGCTCGTCCCACGCATCCCCCGATCGGACTACGACTGTGGTTGCCCGGGATACTGCCCGCATTGAGGCTGATCCCTCACCTGTGGTAGAGTGGGAGGTCGTCTCAAGGTGTGGCAGGGGGCGAAAGACATTCCAGAGGGCTGAATGGAAGGCCTCTCCAGTTTGTCTGACGAACCGGTTTCAGGCTCTGTCTCAGGCTGATACTGATCTTCAGCCTGACATGGCTGCTTGTCCTGTTCCAGAGGTTGCCCCTCAGTCTGCAAGATCCGGGCAGTCGCAGAGGGTGGGCTTACTGGTAGTTGGGAGCTCCAACGTCAGGCGCGTAATGGGGCCCCTTAGGGATATGGCAGCAAGGGAGGGGAAGAAAACCAAAGTGCACTCCGTGTGCATACCAGGGGGAGTCATTCCAAATGTGGAAAGGGTCCTTCCGGATGCCATGAAGGGTACAGGGTGCACCCATCTGCAGGTGGTCGCTCATGTCGGCACCAATGATGTGTGTCGCTATGGATCGGAGGAAATCCTCTCTGGCTTCCGGCGGCTATCTGATTTGGTGAAGACTGCCAGTCTCGCTAGCGGGATGAAAGCAGAGCTCACCATCTGCAGCATCGTCGACAGGACTGACTGCGGACCTTTGGTACAGAGCCGAGTCGAGGGTCTGAATCAGAGGTTGAGACGGTTCTGCGACCATGTGGGCTGCAGATTCCTCGACTTGCGCCATAGGGTGGTGGGGTTTCGGGTTCCGCTGGATAGGTCAGGAGTCCACTACACGCAACAAGCGGCTACACGGGTAGCAGGGGTTGTGTGGCGTGGGCTGGGCGGTTTTTTAGGTTAGATGGCCTCGGTCAAGTGCAGAAAGGGCAACAGCCTCAACGGGTGCGGGGCAAAGTCAGGACATGCGGGGACCAAGCAGCAATCGGTATTGTAATTGTAAACTGTCGAAGCTGCGTTGGTAAAGTACCGGAACTTCAAGCGCTGATAGAAAGCACCGAAGCTGAAATCGTTATAGGTACAGAAAGCTGGCTGAAGCCAGAGATAAATTCTGCCGAAATTTTTACAAAGGCACAGACGGTGTTTAGAAAGGATAGATTGCATGCAACCGGTGGTGGAGTGTTCGTCGCTGTTAGTAGTAGTTTATCCTGTCGTGAAGTAGAAGTGGATAGTTCCTGTGAATTATTATGGGTGGAGGTTACACTCAACAACCGAGCTAGGTTAATAATTGGCTCCTTTTACCGACCCCCCGACTCAGCAGCATTAGTGGCAGAACAACTGAGAGAAAATTTGGAATACATTTCACATAAATTTTCTCAGCATGTTATGGTCTTAGGTGGAGATTTCAATTTACCAGATATAGACTGGGACACTCAGATGTTTAGGACGGGTGGTAGGGACAGAGCATCGACTGACATTATACTGAGTGCACTATCCGAAAATTACCTCGAGCAATTAAACAGAGAACCGACTCGTGGAGATAACATCTTGGACCTACTGATAACAAACAGACCCGAACTTTTCGACTCTGTAAGTGCAGAACAGGGAATCAGTGATCATAAGGCCGTTGCAGCATCCCTGAATATGGAAGTTAATAGGAATATAAAAAAGGGAGGAAGGTTTATCTGTTTAGCAAGAGTAATAGAAGGCAGATTTCAGACTACCTAACAGATCAAAACAAAAATTTCTGTTCCGACACTGACAATGTTGAGTGTTTATGGAAAAAGTTCAAGGCAATCGTAAAATGCGTTTTAGACAGGTACGTGCCGAGCAAAACTGTGAGGGACGGGAAAAACCCACCGTGGTACAACAACAAAGTTAGGAAACTACTGCGAAAGCAAAAAGAGCTTCACTCCAAGTTTAAACGCAGCCAAAACCTCTCAGACAAACAGAAGCTAAACGATGTCAAAGTTAGCGTAAGGAGGGCTATGCGTGAAGTGTTCAGTGAATTCGAAAGTAAAATACTAGGTACCGACTTGACAGAAAATCCTAGGAAGTTCTGGTCTTACGTTAAATCAGTAAGTGGCTCGAAACATCATGTCCAGACACTCCGGGATGATGATGGCATTGAAACAGAGGATGACAAGCGTAAAGCTGAAATACTAAACACCTTTTTCCAAAGCTGTTTCACAGAGGAAGACCGCACTGCAGTTCCTTCTCTAAATCCTCGCACCAACGAAAAAATGGCTGACATTGAAATAAGTGTCCAAGGAATAGAAAAGCAACTGGAATCACTCAACAGAGGAAAGTCCACTGGACCTGACGGGATACCAATTCGATTCTACACAGAGTACGCGAAAGAACTTGCCCCCCTTCTAACAGCCGTGTACCGCACGTCTCTAGAGGAACAGAAGGTTCCAAATGATTGGAAAAGAGCACAGGTAGTCCCAGTCTTCAAGAAGGGTGTCGAGCAGATGCGCAAAACTATAGACCTATTTCTCTGACGTCGATCTGTTGTAGAATTTTAGAACATGTCTTTTGCTCGAGTATCATGTCGTTTTTGGAAACTCAGAATCTACTATGTAGGAATCAACATGGATTCCGGAAACAGCGATCGTGTGAAACCCAACTCGCTTTATTTGTTCATGAAACCCAGAAAATATTAGATACAGGCTCCCAGGTAGATGCCATTTTCCTTGACTTCCGGAAGGCGTTCGATACAGTTCCGCACTGTCGCCTGATAAACAAAGTAAGAGCCTACGGAATATCAGACCAGCTGTGTGGCTGGATTGAAGAGTTTTTAGCAAACAGAACACAGCATGTTGTTCTCAATGGAGAGACATCTACAGACGTTAAAGTAACCTCTGGCGTGCCACAGGGGAGTGTTATGGGACCATTGCTTTTCACAATATATATAAATGACCTAGTAGATAGTGTCGGAAGTTCCATGCGGCTTTTCGCGGATGATGCTGTAGTATACAGAGAAGTTGCAGCATTAGAAAATTGTAGCGAAATGCAGGAAGATCTGCAGCGGATAGGCACTTGGTGCAGGGAGTGGCAACTGACCCTTAACATAGACAAATGTAATGTATTGCGAATACATAGAAAGAAGGATCCTTTATTGTATGATTATATGATAGCGGAACAAACACTGGTAGCAGTTACTTCTGTAAAATATCTGGGAGTATGCGTGCGGAACGATTTGAAGTGGAATGATCACATAAAATTAATTGTTGGTAAGGCGGGTACCAGGTTGAGATTCATTGGGAGAGTCCTTAGAAAATGTAGTCCATCAACAAAGGAGGTGGCTTACAAAACACTCGTTCGACCTATACTTGAGTATTGCTCATCAGTGTGGGATCCGTACCAGATCGGGTTGACGGAGGAGATAGAGAAGATCCAAAGAAGAGCGGCGCGTTTCGTCACAGGGTTATTTGGTAACCGTGATAGCGTTACGGAGATGTTTAACAAACTCAAGTGGCAGACTCTGCAAGAGAGGCGCTCTGCATCGCGGTGTAGCTTGCTCGCCAGGTTTCGAGAGGGTGCGTTTCTGGATGAGGTATCGAATATATTGCTTCCCCCTACTTATACCTCCCGAGGAGATCACGAATGTAAAATTAGAGAGATTAGAGCGCGCACAGAGGCTTTCAGACAGTCGTTCTTCCCGCGAACCATACGCGACTGGAACAGGAAAGGGAGATAATGACAGTGGCACGTAAAGTGCCCTCCGCCACACACCGTTGGGTGGCTTGCGGAGTATAAATGTAGATGTAAATGTAGATGTAGATGTGATGTATCTGACCCCAGGAATGTGTCAATAAAGTTTCCCCTTCCTGGGACAATGAATTCACGGTGTTCTTATTTCAATTTCCAGGAGTGTATATTACAATGGAATTCCATATGCTGTTCTGGATACTGGCAGCTTCACAACAATAGCTATAAGCGAACACACCCGTGTGTTTTGACTGATGTGGAAGTACATCTGAAGCCGACACAACTGCAAGGGAAGTAGCCACGTTATCTTATTATTATTTTCCTTCTCGTTTACGTTTTATATTGTCACTTTTAGAGATTCTTGTGGGGTTATTCTGAGGATGGAGGCTTTACCCGAAACGTATACATTCTTTTATTTTTTACAATGTAAATAAGTGGTTGAACTGCCATTTAACGGTTTAACGTTTCGTCTCTTTGCATACTCATAATTCACGTACTCGAGCGTGCAGATTGTTCCACTTTCACAGGTGGCATATTTTTTGTACATAGTGAACTTGCCTATTGCTACATGTTGTAAATCGTTCTTAATAAGCTCACCGGGCAAAAGAAATTAGGCACACCTAGAGAAATCATTACAAGCATCATTTAATATCGCATACTTCTGCCTCTAGACTTGAAAAACGTCTGCTTTCGGTTAGGAATTGAGTCGACAAATTCGTGCGGGTACGTCGTATCCAGGTTAAGCTATTTGCTGATGATTTGATTGCTCAATTCCACGAAATTTTGTGTCAGTTTTACCCACTGTTCCTACGTGCCCACAGATTTTTCATGGAGTTCAAGTCAGGTGATTTTACAGGCCGATCGAATTACAATAGGCTGGGGGAGGGCGGATTAAAAAACGTGTCCAGATGAACTTCACTGTTGTTTGTTTGCCTCGGTAGCTGCGAAGTCGCGCGGCAGATTGATAACCGAAGAGGACCGGGTCCGACATTTTGTCCGTTGAGTGAATGTTGTCCTAATTTTCGTATCGTCATGATTGACACGAAAGTATCCTCGAACACACTGTGCTATCCTCTTTCCACTGTTGTGAGAGAGCAATGGCCTCCAAATGTTCATTGCATGCAGTTCCTGTCGCAATGTTATCTCACTAACAGGTTGTAATGGACCTTAATTCGCTGCTTGCGGCAATTCCTGTCGGGTTTGCAAGCGATTTTGCTACATAATCCACGAAACGGGTCTCTAGTCCCCAATTCTGACGTCGTGAGTGTTGCACCGCTGCTTGTAGACACGTTGAGACCAAACAGCGATGTCATCGGTCCAATCGGATTAGGGAAGGATGGGGAAGGAAGTCGGAAGTACCCTTTCAAAAGAAATTCAGACTACAGGAAGTTTGAGCGTGGTTGATCATGTGACTCGATCGCTGCGGAATATGTAAAGCCTTAAGGATTCTTCTGTGCATGTGCACTGGAGTGTTTTTTTGTCCGCTGAGCTTGTGATATGGTAATTCTCTATGTCTATTCCGATGGAATAGATATAGCCTCTAACCCAAGCGCTAGTGTTATGACTGAAATTTTTGATATGTGTGTATCATACAGCTCGGATGAAAGATTGCTTTTAAGAAGTTTGATTAAGACTTAAGAAACGTTTCTTATCAGCGGGAAATACGTCATTGTGCCACTAAATGTCCATCTGACTGCACGGTGAAATATAAAAATTGTATGAAGATAAACAGCTGATTTATTGTATTTTTGAAAATCCCAACGTGTCTTCAGCCTGGTGCAAACGAGGACTGGCGCGTCGTATTTTGTGGCTATTCTCGTTGATCTTCTGTTACAACTGAGCTGATTGAAATCATTCCCCTCTAATTTGAAGGCTATTCCGGCAGATAGTAGTTTTCGTCAGGGATCAATCGGATCTAGGGATCTACCTGCCCCTTGTGCTCTGAGCCAGAGTTCAGAGGAGTGGTGCTCGTACACAGCTGTCGTTAGAGTGCTGCGAGCCTGCTCTTTTCTTCGAAGTAGCTCCTCCACGTAGAGATACTCCCACAATGGCATGCCCTTGAGAGAACAGGACCGGGTGCAAGGAACAGGAACTAAAAAATTACCTTTGCTACCATTGGAAAATATGTTCGAGACTACTCACAAAGAAAGCCCCAGCCCACAGCTTGCAGGGCGCTAATGGAACACATTCACGGCGCGCCTGATATTAGGAAGGATATTTTTTTCCCTGGGCGTGTATGTTTTAAAATGTGAAAGAACAAGAGGGTTGGCAGAGGTAAGGCGACGCGGCTGCCCTAAGGACGGGCTGCATTCGGCTCGCCGTACCGCAGTTCACACCTCGGCCACAATGCGACCGTATTCGCGGCGGCGCGTCGCTCAGTGCTGCCGCCTGCCGAGTACAGAAAGGGGAATCCCCCAGGCGCAGGCGGCGGGCGGCAGGTGTCGCGTCATTGGCTGCTGCGTCCGCGCCTGGAACAAAGCAGTGGGGGCCGTGGGCGGGCGTGCGTGCGCGGCACGCGTCACTGCTCTCACCGCGCTCACGTCGACGCCGCACTGGCGCCGCCCCCACCCCCGCCACACAGAAAACCACACCGCAGCGGTTCGCCCTCTCTCCGCTTTTCCGTCTTCTCCTCCTCCTCAGGCCGCGCCTTTCTTCTTCTTGTTCTTCTTCTTCTTCTTCTTCTCCATCTCGTGCCCCACATAGCCGCCGCCTGTTATCAGCGTTCGAGGCGGTTGCCTTCTTCTTAATACCTGTCAAACGCACACGAAATTTAAACAGCGCAAGCTTTTCAGTGCTGCAGTATTGTCGAGCATTCAAACGCGTGCCACGAAAGCTGAAGGTAAAGGGAGACAGGGCAAAAAAAAAAGCAGAAAAGAAAAGCTGTGGCGTGAGAAAAGCCGACAGGTCCCTCCTTTTTATTCACTTTCTCCCGCGTTATCTCCCCGCCCCCTAACAGAAACGTTAAAAGTGGTGCAGCTCGTGAAGCACAGGCTAAGAGAGACAGAGAGAGAGGGCTGCCTGTCTCTCGCAGAAAACATGTGCCGTCCCTCTCTGATTACGGGATGATTTTTTCTCCCCTTTCTTTCCCTCGAGCCACTGAAAGGCGCCCCCGTGGGGACACAAACAGGCGAACGCCCACACCCACCCGCACTGCCGTCTCACACACGGGGAGACGCGACAGGCGGGCGGGGCAGCGCCGGGGAACCCCCGGACTGAATTGAACAGATATCGGTAATGGAATTCTCTGCGAGCCAAGTTTTGGACGGCGTCGGCATAATGTAGAGAGCAGGAGGGGGACTGTGGGCGCAGACAGCATCAGCGATGTCGGTATTGAGCTCTACTGACGTCCCTGCTCTTCTGAAGCTTTAGTCTAATGCTTCTGTTGCTCACTCAAAACTGGAGTAGTTTACGTTTGTCTTCATATGAATTCGTGTTTGGATCTGTTGCTGGTGAGATCCAAGCAAGGAAGAAAACGGTTGCTGCTCCATGCCAACAAATCCAAAAGACACAGAATTTAGAGATAGAAGTTCGAGGTTACTACTAATCTCAATGCCGGTAACATTACGTAGACCTTAACACAAGGTTTCGACTATTTGATAAATTACTTTTCACTAACTTCGTACATATGCATACTCCACATACACTCGTGCTCATAAATTAAGGATAACTGCAGAATGTGGTGCCACACAACGTGGCACTACACAAAACGCGCGCTAATAGCATAGGCACTTAGAGAATACATACGACATAGATCTGTAAGTCCACGATATTGGTGATAAGTTGAGAAAACCGTCCCGAAATACATGTGCTACAAAACGCCACTGTTTCCTGCGCATGTACCCCGACATCAATATGGGATATGATCACCACGCACACGTACACAGGCCGCACAACGGCTTAGCATACTCTGGATCAGGTGGTCGAGCAGCTGCTGGCGTCTAGCTTCCCATTCTTGCACCGGTGCCTGTCGGAGCTCCTGAAGTGTCGTAGGGGTTTGAAGACGTGCAGTGATACATCGACCGAGAGCATCCCAGACGTGCGCGTTGGGGTTTAGGTCTCCAGAACAGGTAGGCCACGCCATTCGCCTGATATCTTCTTTTCAAGGTACTCCTCCAAGATGGCAGCTCCGTGGGCCCGTGCATTATCATCCATCAGGAGTAAGGTGAGCCTCACTGCACCCATGATCAGGCGGACATACTGGTGCAAAATGACGTCCCGATACAACTGGCCTTTTACAGTTCCTTTGTCAAAGACATGCAGGGGTGTATGTGCAACAATCATAATCCCACCCCACACTATCAAACCACGACCTCCGTACAGGTTCCTTTCAAGAACATTAAGGTGTTGGTATCTGGTTACTGGTTTACGGCAGATGAAAACCCGGCCTGAATCACTGTTCAGACTATACCTGGACTAGTCCTTGAACGTAGCCTGAGACCACTGTTCCAATGACTATATAATGTGTTATTGACACCAGCTTAACGGGCTGTCCTGTGACCAGTGGTCAGTGGAATGCACCTTGCAGGTCTCCGGGCGAATAAACCATGTCTGTTCAGTCGTCTGTAGACTGTGTCTGGAGACAACTGTTCCAGTGGCTGCAGTAAGGTCCCGAGCAAGGCTAGGCTGTCTGCGGGCACTGATGGTGAGATATCGGTCTTATTGTAGTGTTGTACACTGTGGACGTCTCGTACTGTTGCGCCTGGACACGTTTCCTGTCTGCTGGAATCGTTGCCATAATCTTGACATCACACTTTGTGGCACATGGAGGACCCGCGCTACGACCTGCAGTGTTTGACCAGCCTCCAGTCGCCCTAGTATTCTACCCCTCATAACGTCATCATTATGTGTTCTTTGAGCCATTTTCAACAAACAGTCACCATTAGCACGTCTGAAGACGTCTGCACACTTACTCGCTGCACTGTACTCTGGCATGCACGAACACAACTCTGCGTATGTGGACTGCTGCCAGCGCCACCGTGCGACGACCACAGGTCAAATGCACCGCACAGTCATACCCGGAGGTGATTTAAACCCACAAACCGCCCACCGGAGCCTTGTTTCACCAGGTATCAGCAGTACCCTTAATTTATCAGCATGAGTGTAGTAAAAGTTAAATCGTATGGTACGAACGCCTGGGAGGGTCAGGTTCAGGCGCCTACTGTAAATGTTTTCCCTGTCCTTCACGCACACCTGTGTCTTTCCTTCGCGAAGTGAAGTGTACCTGATATGTATAGATGACTGTAAAGGTGATTGATTGTGTGTGTCTGTGTATATGATGTGGTGTCACTGTGGAGGGCGTGGAGGGCGGTTGAAAAATCCTCATGGAATCACTCGCGAGTTCCAAGGTGTTACCAGCAGTCCATCTAGCTCAATGTGTGTAGGTAGGGAAAAACGAATGGATGCACTGGTCGAGTATCTCCTTATACGCAGTCGACAGGACGTTAAACCCTAATCTTTGTTCTTTCTTTCTCCTTATAAGCCACCCATTCTGTAGTCTACACTAAGCGACGGTCGAGGAAGTGTAAAGGACGACGAAGCTGGACGGTGTATGATTGGAAACGATTGATTCGGAGTCTTGAATCACGCATTACCATGTGGCTATCCGATATAAATGTTTGGGTTGGCAATCGCCTAGAAGACGTTATCTGCCAACAGTGAAGCACAGAGGAGTTGTTGTTACGATATGCGGGAGAATATCAATGTATTTTACAGCTTTTTGTATGGTGTACAGCTGAGGAATAGTTTCGAGACGATGATTATTTGTTATCATCCTGACAATGCACTCTGTCATAAAGCGTCTTCTGTGAGGCAGTAGTATGTGAACGTTCCTGAAGTCGATTGGTCTGCCCAGAGTCTCGCCTTGAACCAAAGGAACACCTTTTAGTTAAATTATAACGTTGACGTCCATCCACAATCATCGTCCAACATCACTACCTTGTCTGGTTTAGGCTTTTGGACAAGAAAGGGCTGCCATTCCTCCTCAGACAATCAGACATCTTACTGTCTTCCGCAGGATTCAAGCCTCCATGAAGGTGAAGGATCGATACAACCCCCATTTGCACATAATTATAGGTGTCCGGATACCTTTGATCAGATATCGTTCTGAGTATCACGATATATGGGTCACGTTGTATCCGACAGATAGTTACTAATAACGCAATTATGATTTATTCTGTTGTTTGTTTCCCCAGCTACCTCAATTTTTGTGAATAGGCGTTAAAATCAATGAAAAAATCTGTACTATTAGGTACTTAAAATGTGAAACATAAAACACATACGAACAGACGCAAAAGTACCCTTGACATGGTTGCCTCCTCTGTGAAAATTGCTTGGGACAGTGTCATCGTGCTGCTCCTCCATTGCGTTAAGTGCACCCATGCGGTAGTTAGATATCGACCAACTCCATTAGCAGTAAATCTACCCATACTAATGTGTATCACTGTTATCACACAACCAACAATGCAGGAAAAATAAAGGCGCGACAGAATCGAGCAGTACATCATGCATGCTCGAGGAAGAAGAGTGAGGTGGGAATTACTGTTGTCAACAGCAAGTATCATGAGAGAACATAACATGGTTGGTTACAAACAAGACATACATCTTATGCTGCTGACACATTCATTGCAATACAGAGTCTAGAATAAACAGAGATAAGAATTCAACTAATTCTGTGATGAGTCACCACAGACCACAGGTCGATTTCACCAAACTACTCATAAAATATCCCTGAATAACCTTCCAAATGTTGTTGGTGGATATCGGTTTCATCTTGTATAATGAATGGCATGAATTCTGTTTCAGCAAGTGTTCCAACGACATAACATTTCCGTTTGTCGTTTATAGGTGCGTACATCGTTCGAAAAAATTATAGTGTATCCACTTTCACACCAACCGGGTATCCTTTTGCACTGCACAGTAGCAAAACCCTCCCACCACATCGTCGTTATCACGTATTTGTCGAGGGATAAAGGGTGTAAACCATAATTAAAATGCCCTCGCATCTTTTGTGTATGTTACGAAAGTTCTTACACGATAACGTGCTTTTGCCACAGCAGGAAGAACTGATACCCCTAGTCCCGCTAATTCTCTTGAACTCTCATCACTTTCTGATAGCACTATTGCATAGTCAGAAGGCTGTTTAGTCATCCATCCATCACTTACTTGGTAGAGAGCTATCACAACGAGAAAAGAAGCACATTAACTTACAGGAGGAAACTCGCGTTCATGCAGTGTATACATGGACTGCACAAAGAATTTCAGAATCCTAATACCTACAATTCATCTATACCGAATGACAGTATATAAATATCCTCTTGTACATCACTTTTATAATATTCCTATGATTATTATGGTAGGAATACAACAGAGTAAAGAAGTCAGAGTCTTTCTTGACAGCGCAGTGTCTCTCTCTCACTCCCTCTCTCCTCGTTATTTTTGTAACATCCAACAGAGTAAACCTACATACTATAAAAAGCTTTGTAACGTCACCTGGCAGAGAACTCAATAAGATTTTTACACATCTTTTTCTTCGATGTATTGAAAGAAAATACCATCTGTGTGTTGACGTCGACCATAGTGGTGATCCCATTAAATATTCATGTATTGGTCCATTGGAGCAGGCAGCCAGTGATCGTAGTCGCTTCCACAGACCTTCGTAAAGATTTGTCGCCTGTGCTGGAGGAAGACAATATCCTAGAGATCAGTCATCAATCACAAGAGATGGTTCTTGTGTTGTTTCATATGCAGTTTGATACACTGTTTTTTGCTGTAACACATCTAACCAGTGTACGACTACAGTTGTGTACACATCCATACATTTTGATTTTCTGCCATTACTTTGAGACATGTGAAGGTAAGAAACCGACATTAACACATTTAGATCCACTGTCTCTCACAGAAAGATAAACATCGCATGATGCAAACTCAGCTTCTCCCACAACACACAGAAGAGTTGAAATAAAAGACAGAAGTGGTGTTTCTTATTGACAAAAATGTGGAAGAAACTGGAACACTTTGCAGCATTATACAGTGTTTCCAAACAGCTATCCACAGCTCTAAATTTGATCTCATCTTCCACAGTGATGAAGTAGCAGCTGTCTCTGTGTTTTTGAAGAGAAATGAAATGGCTCTGAGCACTATGGGACTCAACATCTATGGTCATCAGTCCCCTAGAACTTAGAACTACTTAAACCTAACTAACCTAAGCACATCACACAACACCCAGTCATCACGAGGCAGAGAAAATCCCTGACCCCGCCGGGAATGGAACCCGGGAACCCGGGCGCGGGAAGCGAGAACGCTACCGCATGACCACGAGCTGCGGACTTTTTGAAGAGACCCTGAGCATTGATTCCTCATATTGCTGGTGCACATTGCATCCAGATACGTGATCACTGTTTTGGTGCCCTAGATGGCAGTCATCGTGATCCTCAAATCTTAAGAGACTGTGTCTTTCATTTTTATGAGTTACTTCAAACACCCAAGTGAGCATGGTCAACATTTTTTTGTCTGGTGAAAATACATATTTTCCCTCAATCATCGTAATTTTACCAAGTTTTTCGTAATTTCAACGCATTTTATTCAGTTATTCGTCGTCCAATCCAACACTTTCGACGAGATTTGTCATTTCCACAGAACGTCTCACCGCGCCGATCTCGTGATGCCATCAGCCAGTGACGCTGGAGCACAGTTCTAAATTTCTGTATCTTTACTGAACTACCCCCTCCATTACTTTGCGAGGGTTATATACATGTGGACTTATTGTGAACCCTGTTACACTGCCTACATCACATGCCACAAATACTGTTTCTTAATTTAGGAACTAGCCTTCGGCAGAGAGGAGGTACAAAAACTACTTTCCTTAGATGAAACACTTCATAAATTCGGTAAGATTTTAGTATGATTTGCCTTCTCCTCCTATGTGAATGGGAGTCACAAAGTATTCTTTCATTTGTAGGAAAAGTCACAGACTCTATTGGAAACGAGCTACGCTATGATTGAACGTAACGGCTTAAGGCCCTTGAGAGAAACTCTAGATGGCCTCTCTCCATGCATCTCATAACTCTTCCTCTGTCTTTAACCAACCCTCCCTGCAGCATTGTGTCCGATTTAATTTGAGAATGACCAGAAGTAGGAGGGCACTATACCCGCTAGTTTCCACGACTTGTGAAGGGACAGAAACAGCTGAGTTTCACTTCGATATTTTTCTTTCGCAAAATGTGTAACACGTGTTCCACAAAGTTTTACTGCTGACTCTAGTGATATATACCAGTATTCTCATTCCAATATTGTAACTGCCGTTCTGCGAAGACTGTTCCACACCAGTCTTACTCACATCACATATCCAATTACACACGATCTCTCTAGATGCTTGCATGCTAAGGAGTTTTGCCCTCTTTACTGGTGTATAGCAGATACGAGTCTGATAAATATGAGAATATTGCGATAACAGACAATTAATAATAAACTTGGAGTTTGCTGCGCGATTTCTCACATACTGGCAATACAAAATGTCTCTCAGAAAATTTGGTCTTGCGCGTATTCCGGGCAGTAAATGGACGTAAAGGATTGACAATCTGCCAACACTATAATTACATGTACGGTAACTATCTCTGTCAGTGCACAGTGTTATGCTGCGCAGTTGGCGCAATGGATAGTGTTTAGGGTTAGCGTGCAGGAGGTCGAGGGTTCGATTCTGGATCGGGGCTTATTTGTTTTTATTTGTCAAGAGTAATCTGTTTTCCGTATACCCTCCCCCCAAAGGTCCCATCAATGGTGCAAATCACGTTGCTAGCCCTACTGGAGACGAAGGCCTAACAAAATGTTATGAACCTGAACTTGGCAAGAATAATAGGTGGTATTAATCTATGGGACCATTGGGGAAGAGCACACACCAAACAACTTTGGAATCTGGTAGATGAGGTGGTGTGAAACAATTTGCGCCCACGAAAAGTAAAAGGTTTGTTTAAAAACTGAAAAATAAAAATGACTTTATTTTTATTTCTGTTTTCGTAGTTCGTAACAGGAAATTTTTCGTAGAAGACCCACTCTAATCACTGTATGCCGATAAGACATCACATATCGTGCCACACAGATTAATTTTAGAAAATAAAACAAGTAATCCTCTATGCAGAATCGAAACCTCGGCCTCCTGCACGCTAACCCAAAACGCTAGCCACTGCACCAAATGCACAGCGGTAGTCTTATATCATGACCGATGTAGTTACCGTAACGTGATTACAGTATAACAATCTTCCCAAACTTTAACGTCCATTTGCTGCCCGGGATGAGATTTTGTGAGAATCATTTTTGTATATACTAAGATGGCACTGTCCTTTCGGACATGTCCGAAAGAACAGATACAATTGGTGACCATGCAGCTCGTTAAAATGAAATTACAATGCAATGAACACCCTTACTTGCTTACAGGCGTTGACATACGTCAACGGGGACAGATGAAAATGTGTGCCCCGACCGGGACTCGAACCCGGGCTCTCCTGCTTACATGGCAGACGCTATATCCATCTGAGCTCAGATGGATAGAGCGTCTGCCATGTAAGCACGAGATCCCGGGTTCAAGTCCCGGTCGGGGCACACATTTTCATCTGTCCCCGTTGACGTATGTCAACGCCTGTAAGCAGCTAAGGGTGTTCATTTCATTGTAATTTCATTCTAACGAGCTGCATGGTCACCGATGGTATCTGTTCTTTCGGACATGGCCGAAACGACAGATACCATCTTAGTATGTATATAGTTAAGGCTCACCGGCCACTTGACCATCTTCTTCTTGTGTGCGAATGCACAAACAGTGCCTGAACTCTTACGGGAATCAGCAACGTGCCGCGAGTAATGAGTATAATGGGCAGGGCACTACGAATGTAGTGTGGGACAATACGTTGAGAATGTGGGTTTCGCAGGAGGCGTGGCAGAGATAAATCCCTGCAGTCGCGCTCTCCTCTGTGTCCTCGGTTGCTCAGATGGATAGAGCGTCTTCCATATAAGCTGGAGATCCCGGGTTCGAGTCCAGGTCGGGGCACACATTTTACCGGTTTTACGTCACTTTTGCTCATGTGATCATGATATCACTTTTCGCCACGTATTATAAAATTGCTTTTTAATGCAATACACTTGTCAAGACAAAGCGCAACTGAGCTATTTTCTTGTATGTCTGTGTGCCTGGATCAGTTTCAAGTGGGAGCCCCATAGCGCAGAGTAGGTTCAAAATAGAATCAGGATAGAGCTCGTAGGTGGATCCACCATGCATTGCAGTCAGCATAGGGCTCGAAAGTGGGTCCAACATGCGTTATGGACGTAATACGGTTCAGAGGTGGATCCACAGCGCGCTATGGCCGGGACAGCGTTTGAAGTTGAATCCACTCGCTCTATTTGCGAGACAGTATCTGAATGTTGATTCAGCGGCGGTAGGTTCGGAGGTAGTCTGGGGCCAGTAAGAACAAATCAGAATGCTCAATTCACAGGAAGTTCCATGACGTCAGAGAGTCGCAAGACATGCTTTGCGGGTGGTGTAGGAGTCTCTACAAATCGCTTTGAACAAGACAGGGGCAGAACAAGGTGTCTACAGGAAGTGCTGTAATGTCAGAATGTCAAGTGATATCTTCTTTGTTCGAGTGTTTATAGTCAAGTCCAGGGAGATGAACCTCATCTGGTTCGGCCAGGTGAGATGCTGTCTCCCACCCGCCATTGTGACTTCAGAGCATCTCCAGACCAGCCATTGTAGAACATAGAAAATTCACCGAAAATTCCAGTCATTTCTCTCGTCTCTTGGTCCGTGCTTCGAATTCTGTCTGTGTCTATTTCACGAACTGTTTTGGGTTCCGAAATATGCCATGAAGTTTTAGATAAGTAATTGCCCTGATTTTCTCGTCTGTGCTTAGACACCAGTGAGCTTCGAAAAGTGAGGAAAATGAAAAATAAGTGCCTTAACATACCCGACTCCAGCAGCAAATATAAACTAAGCCCACTCAGCGTTTTAGAACAGTGATGAACACCGCAGGAGCTGTAGGACACAAAAATATTTTTCTCTCTTACTTTGCCTTCACACAAACTAAAACTAAAACTGGAATAGTGGTGAGCGTCCAGTTTAGAGTTACAGAGGTATTTATTTATTTATTTCGAGTTGCAGCTGAAGGGGCTGCTCTATGTAGAGTTTGAGTCTGCGTATTAATAGTTCCGAGTGGTACCGTGAATTTTCTTCCAGCGTGATAACAACAGTTGTGTGGCATTGTCAATTTTGAGCTGTATTGTGACTTTAGAAATAAATAAACTGCGTGAAATCCCTCCTTGCAAATTGTTGAAACGAGTAATACTTGATACTCCCCTGTCTAGCGAAATGTTTGAGAGGTGGCATGAGCCCCCTCTCATATTTCTATCTTACGATTCTCCTCTATAATTGCATGCGGTGGAAAGTTGCTATTCCTTCACGCGCGGACTTCCCACGCAGCGTCTCTCGTCACCCGGGTGGTCCGGTGACAGGCGGGCTCTGCTGATCTGGAAAGCTTTAAGCCGACGGGTGTGAGGAAGTCGAGTGAATGCTTTGCAGACACCGACATTGTCAAGAGGCACGCCCGCAGAGCTTGAAGTAGTGGCTGGGCTAGAGGTTCCGTTACTTCGCAGAAACTTAGCGAAAACACGTTCTGGCGGGCTACCAGCGAGGCGTGGGAATGACTTGTGTACCCAGGCAGCTGTGGCGGGAAAATTCCCGCACTTTCTGCAAAATAGTAACTGTGATTGGCTTGCTCAGGGCATAGCTCCGTGACGTAGCAAGATCGGCGCAGAAATTGGCGCCAAGAATCTCCATTGGTGGAATGGTAGCGTTCCGGCAATGGAGTGGAATTTCCGCCGGTTTTCGAGTTGCTGATTGGAACGTTTAACCACGGCCACTGTCGTGGGGGCGGGAATGTTCTGTGTTCGGTTTTTGTACGGGTGCTCTTGTGGGTAGTCGTCTCTCGCCTTTCGGTCGAGGACGTCGAAGCAACCAGCCAACGGCTCCGGTACGGCAGATCGTGTTCTGGGAGTCAAGAAGTCGGTTTGGTAATGTATGTCCGCAGCACCGGCAGATAGGGATTTTCCTAGGTGCCAATCAGAGCTCAGCAGAGTGCGCCTGTTCGTCTTTTTTTTCCTAACTTTGTTCTGTCTTGGGTAGCAGCAATTAATGGTGGGTTGGCTATGTGTTTTCTCTAAGAATTGAGTTGCTAGGAATTGGCTGCACATACCACTTCGTCATAATCCTCACAATCTAGTTTAGGGACAACTTCAATTTCACAGCGTTTGTTTAAGTATCCAATTAGAGCCAATTTGATATATTGTTAATGTTTCATGTGTTGTTGTTTATTATTTTGTGTTTAGTCTTAATAAATCATATTGTTATTTTGGACAGAACTTTCATTCTGTTAATAGATAGAGCAACCCCATCATTCCTCACTATGTTAATGAAACCTTCGTTTAATTAACTTATTTAACAAATTAAATTATTGCAGGTGCCAAACTCTCTTCTACTCCACTGGCAGGGTTGATTAGAGTCAGTTCGCGTATTTTTTTTTATCCTTGTGCAACAGGAAAAGTTGGAGTTAGAAAAGGGGGGGCTTAGAGCATCATGAACATATGTAAATTCTCTAAGAATTGAGTGTTAAAAACACTGCTAGCCCCGGCACCTCGCATAATATGGTGACCCTTGGCCTCGGATCTTCCCTGTGAATCTCTGATAAGCAAACAGGATTCTTAGTAGGAACATTCAATTTTTTTTCTCTCTTTTTTTTATTGATTAATACCCAAGTTTTTTTTCCGGTAGTTCCGCGTTTAGTTTTAAGTAGCGGCGCATGATTACAGTTTTTGTTTTCAGTGTATATATTTTTTTTGTTTTGTTTTTTTTGTTCATTGTTTTTTTGTGTTTCGTTGGTGTGGTGTCCGTACCACATCGCACTTTGTCGGATTTGTGTGCGGTTTCTGTACCACTTCAAATTGTGCTTGTAATTACAGCGTTGGAACAGCGTTGTTGAAATTTTGTGTCTATGTGTAAAAATATATGGAGTAGATTAATTTTATTGTGCATTTTAGATAAATTTGTTTTTCATGAATGATAACGAGAAGTAAGGCACGACTATTATCGAGCGAAGCTAAAACAAAAGAGGATAGCATAATGGATAAGGGGCAGTTTAACGGGAATAGGTTCGGAGATGAGATGGGCACATTTTTAGCAGGACAGGACGCCAGGGTCTTTGATGAGGAAGGTGATTTGGACGCGATCTCAGAGCAGCGTTGCGGCCGTGATTATGATAGTGAAGTAGAGGATGAAACAGAGACAGTCACACAGGTCGAGACGGTAGCAGAAGTTTATAATCAAACGAACGAGAGCAGACAGGGGCCAGCTCGGCCACGTCAGAGCTCTAGCGCCCAGGTGTCCAGAGTTACATCACCCATGGGTGACGAGGATCAAAATGATGACATTAACCCAATACTGAGCTTCCTACGATCAATGAAAGAAGAAGCTGACGAACAACGTAAGAGGGAGAAGGAAGAAGCTGACGAACAGCGTAAGAGGGAGAAGGAAGAAGAGGAGAAACAACGTAAGAAGGAGAAGGAAGAAGAGGAGAAACAACGTAAGAAGGAGAAGGAAGAAGCTGACGAACAGCGTAAGAAGGACACTGAGGCAATAATTTCGCATATAGGGGAAATTCGTGGGGAATTACTAACAATAAAGAAAGAATGTGGAGAGGTAAAACAAATGTCAATGGCTGCACAAAAAGTAGCAGGCCTGGCTAAAACGGCAGCAATAGGGGCAATGAAAGTCGCGGAAGCAACTTCTAAACTCGCAGGGCGCTTGCGACGTACAACACAATCCCACTCAAAATCCCTAGCGTTCTTAAAAATTCAGGGTAATATCGCGGTTGCGAACAACACGAAACGAATGGAAGAAGTAGAGAGTCGGATAGCAAAACTAGAGCAAAACGGGCACACGAGCACTGCGCGTTCGGATACCAATGATGGAGTACACAGAATTGTGTCTCCGAGGAAAAGCCCGCCGTGCTCTAGCCCAATGACCGAGTGCGGAACTAACAATGCACACGCAGAAACAGCGAGTAATAGCTCCAATAATTGTAGCCCACTTGTGAATTCTGAGTGCCACTTCCACTGTGATACAGAGGTAGCACATCACAGTTATCACCAAGATAGAACAGGACACTCAGCAGACGTGCAAGTATCGGAAACGAGTGACAACACCAGTGCGAGGATCAGACAGGATTTTGATCAGAATCATTTCCTGTCGATACTAAAATTCCAGAAGTTCAAAGAAAATGGAGGGTCGATGCATCCGAAGAGCTGGGTGATGCAGTTTACAAATTCATTACCGGCATCATGGCCAACCCAGGCAAAATTAGAATTCATGTGTGGACACATCGAAGGCCAAGCCGCGGAAAAGATGCGGGGTGTAGCAGTGACGTGTCGGACTTATCAGGAATTTGTTGGTGCATTCCTGCGGACCTACTGGTCAAAGGAAACGCAGGACAGGATTAAAGATGAAATAATATTTTGTCCTGAACTGGAAGTGTCCGGGTATAGGAGCGCAACCAAATTTCTTGATGAGTTACTCAAGAAGAATCAATTTTTAGATAGTCCATATAGCAACGGAGAAATCATTAAATTTTGCTTTTCCAAATTGCCAGTTAGGTACCAACAGACACTTGTCGGCAAGTGTGGATCTGACATAGAAGCATTCAAGAGTCTATTGCGCGAACTCGAAGTAGTCTTTGATAAACAAGACGCAAAGGACAGGAAGAAGGGGCAAAGTAACAAATACCACGGGCCAGGAAGGGAAGACGACAACAGATCGCATAATCGCACTGGTCAGTTAGGAAACCAGGGTTACGGAAGTCAAGGTTACGCTATTCAAGGTTATGGAAACCAAAGACACGGAAACCAGAACGTCAGGGAGCAGGGTCAATCTAGACAAGGAATCTGGGATAGGAGGAATAACGAACGGCAAAGCGACCGTAATTGGAGAGAGCGAAACCAAGGACAACAGTGGAACCAGGAGATTGAAACTAGACCCGCAAATCCTAATGCACGTCAGAGGAGGGGGAGCTTAACAAGGGATTGACGCCAGACTAGTGCGAACACAGGCCGCCGGAATTTCGCACGTAATCTCGGACCTGGCCAACTACGGATGATACATTACGAAGATTTATCAGAAATCCTGCTCGAGGAACATAAAGCAACTCCTCGACAAGATCGGCAGCCTCTTATCACAGTAGCAATAGCTGAAAAGAGTATGAATGCGATAATAGATAGTGGAAGCTACATAACAGCAATATCTGAGGCAGCATACAAGATGTGCTCTCAGGAGTTGGACTGGCCTGTCCTATCGGTTAAGAAAACCAAAATAAAAGGGGCATTAGCGGGAAAATGTACGGAGGTCACCCAACAAACAAGACTGGAATTCTCCTGCCAAGGACACAAAATAGAGTCTAACTTCTGGATTGTGCCAAATCTGGCGATCGACATGATAATAGGAACGGACTTCCTAAATGAACATGAAGCGATAGTTGATCTAGGACGAGGTGAAGTGGTTTTGAGGAAAGGGAATCCCGTCCACATTAAATTCGACGATCAGCTGATCCCAGCTCAACTACCGTCTAACTGTGTACGGATAAACTATGCGTGTCTGAAAGACAGAAAGGAAGAACAGGTCGACGTTGCGGGTAGGGGAGCGGACACAGATGAGAATGAAGTCGGAATAATGGGAGAAATAAAGGAGAAAATAGAAAAAGTGGAAGCAATAAAGAATACAAGGTGCGACCACCGCAAAGAACTTCATAAATTACTAGTAGAACATGCGGAGGTCTTCATTCCCAAGACAGGATCAATAAAGAACTTCCAATATGAATTTCGTGTACGTCCGCACAATCAGTTTCGTGTGCCACCCTATCCAATCCCCTTGGCATATCGACAGAAAGTAGCACCCGAAATTACGCGAATGTTGAGTGAAGGAATAATAGAACCTACGGCTTCAGCCTATAATAACCCGTTAAGAGTAGTCGAGAAGGCAGATGGTAGTATTCGTTTAGTCTTGGACTCGCGACAAATTAATACCATAATAGAACCCGAAACAGACAGACCGGAACGATTAGAGGAACTCTTACAAAACTTCCATGGAATATCAATCTTCTCATCAGTTGATCTAAAATCGAGTTTCTGGCAGATCGAGCTCCATCCAAATTGCAGACAGTACACAGCCTTTTTAGCATTTGGAAGATGTTACCGGTTTCGTCGTCTACCATTTGGTTTGAACGTTTCATCTGCCGCATTCATTCGGGGGCTGGACGGCATACTAAGCGATAATTTGAAACGTCATGTCACCAGCTATGTGGACGATTTGCTGATCGCGGAGAAATCTTGGGGAGAGCACAATGCGGTCCTCGGTGAACTCCTTGCGACATTCAAGGAATACGGAGTGACTATCAATATCGAAAAATCGAATTTTGGGACGTCCTCTGTCAAATTTCTGGGACATATCATCACGGGTGAGGGCATTGCGCCAAATCCCGAAAAGATCGAAGCGATTGAAAAGTTTCCCATTCCTACGACAAAGAAGCAGTTAAGGGGGTTCTTGGGGATCATAAATTTTTACAACCGCTTTATACATGTCAAAACTCAGAGCAGTCCTAGGTTGCATCAACTTACAGGAAAGAAGATTCCTTGGGAATGGGATGAGGCGGCCGAATCCGAATGGAAAGCATTAAAATTCGCATTATTACAAGCACCCATCCTATCACACCCTAACTTAGCAGAAGAGCTTTGCATAGTAACGGACAGTTCATACTCAGGTCTGGGTGTCATGGTGTTCCAAGACTATGTACATGAAGGAAACAGGGTGTGGAAGACAATTGCGTTTGGTAGCAGAGTACTAGCCAAGAGTGAGAGGAATTACTCAGTAACCGAGTTAGAGGCGCTGGCTATTGTATGGGCGTTTGAAAAATTCAGATACCTTCTGTTTGGTCGCAAGACGAGGGTCTACACAGACCACAAGGCACTCGAGTTCTTGATGACTGCAAAGCTTAATCACAGGCGGCTCATTAGGTGGGCATCATATCTGCAGCAGTACAACTTTTCGATAGAATATATCCCCGGCAGTCAGAACATTATTGCAGACGCCTTATCACGGTCACCGATCGGATTTGAGCGCAACATGGAAGAAGATCTGGAGGAAAATCACTACTGCCTTTTCTATATGCAGAAAGTAGCCTTTGAAAATTTTATTACCTGTAGTATGCATGACATCAAGAAGGAGCAAGACAAGGACCCTGCCCTAGTGTTATTGAAACAGAAATGGATAGACAGAAGACACGCCACCATCAGGCAGTTCTACCTCTTGCGGAAAGGCATAATTTTCCACCGAAATTATGCCAATGACACTGAATGGGGGGTATGCATCCCTGAACACCTAATAAACAAGGTTATATGGCATACTCACCTCAGCTATGGACACTTCGGACCACGCAAGTGCAATCTCAAGCTAAGGACCATGTGTTACTTTCGAAACATGGAGCGTCGAATTCGGGGGGTACTGTCGGTGTGTAAAGACTGCCAAAAGGCTAAGCACACCACTGTGAGCATGCAGGCACCATTATACCCAATCGTACCGACCAAATTAAGACAATTAGCAGCAACAGATTTGATGGGACCTTTGCCAAGAACAAGAAGAGGATATACTTACGTATTAGTGTTTGTTGAACTAACGTCCAAATACGTTACCTTTACGCCACTGAAGAGGGCGACAGGACGAACTGTATCTCGAGCCCTAATCCGGGATTTCCTACAACAGGTTGGTCATGTGAGTAAAATTATTTCTGATAACGGGCCACAGTTTAAGTCAAAAACTTGGAAGGAGACGTTGCGTCGATGTAAAATTGATCCCATTTTTATATCTTCGCACCATCCGAGCTCGAATGCTGCAGAACGGGTTATTAAAGAACTCGGAAACTTGTGCCGGTTGTACTGTAACAAACAGCACACGACATGGGACGTTTTCCTTAAAGACTTCCAGGAGGTGATCAATGAGGCACCCCATGGGATAACAAAATTGGCACCCATTACAGTACTGAAAAACCGGATTCCTAAGGACTTGATAACCGATGTCGTAAACTTCCCACCAAGTGCGCGAACGCAGCACCAAGCCATAGTGGATTTGGCTCTCAAGAGGATACGTGCTGCAGCAGAGGTCAGGAAGAGACGTGCCGACAGGGGAGCTCGTCTACGACACTTCCACATTGGACAAAAGGTGCTCGTTAAGTCTTTCCGACTTTCGAACAAACAAAAAATGAAATGCCAAAAATTCTATTCTATTTACAACGGCCCGTACCGTATAAGGAGAGCAGCTCACCACAATGCTTATGAATTAGAGACGCTGAAAGGAAAGAAGTCCATAGGACTCCACCACATCTCTCACATAAAGGAGTTCGTGGAATAGAGTAGTGTAAGTGGTGTACGTAGTAGAATGGGCAAATACGTGAACCTTGCTATAGTAGTAGTGTAAGTGGTGTACAGAGTAGAATAGGCAAAGATATGAACCTTTCTTCGGGGAACAATAATCGTTGCATTAATAGATTAAGATTGTTAAAGTATTAACACGCTGCGTTTTCTCGCATAAGAATTTACTGCTGCTAATTTTTTTTCTGTTTATGTTCGCAAGCTCCACTGTCAATGCGATAAGAGGCACTACCTTTCCATGAGCAATGTTTTTGTCCTTTCCAATCTGGTGTCCATGTTAAGGGATAGTGATGAGTGACGAGATGTCGCACAAACGGGCGCATACAAGAACGTGCTCTTAGAAGCGTTCTGAGAAGTCGTGATACGCTCCATAGCGGCCACAGCCAGTTCGTGAGACGTTCATACCAATGCTTGCAGGCACGCGTCAGTGCACTGCAAGATTGTGGTATATTGCGAGATTTCGAGGATGAATATTGGCAGTATAGTTTTTGCAGAGCTGCGCCAGCATCGTTGTCTTGCAAGTCGGGGTGAACCTGTGAGCGTTTGACTCCAATGGTGCCCTAGGGCCTAGACGGTAGAAATGCGGGCATAAAGCCTACCATGCCAATGTGCTGGTTGGGGATTTAGCATGCTGCTTGCGACTGTCACAGATGAATAACCAGTGACTCATACTAGGATATTCGTGACATACTGTGTAGCTGGCGTGTGATGGGCGACTGAATCCTCAACAGGAACCAGACTTGGCTGGGTCAAATTACATTGCCTCTGGAAAGGTGCGCTTTCATTGCTAAGACTGCATCACATACAAAATTAAGTTCAACTATAAATTTATTGTCTTGTATAGCCATGGCTAACCCAGTCTCTGGAGTTTCAGTGAGGCGTAGTGAGAACTCGGAGGCCGTGTCGTACGGCGCGCACATCACTGTCGTCAATAGCGGCGAGCAGCGAGATATCTCAGCGTAACAGGAATTATGTAAGAGTAGTGTATAAGGTAAACAAAAAAAATAAATAAAATAAATAAATAAATAAATAAATAAATAAATAAATAAAAGGGAAAGTAAGTTATACTAGGATAAGTTAAACTGTAGGATTTAACAATAACTAGATTAATATTGTGGGGGTTTTCTACCACAAGTGTGGCGCGCGCCTGTTGGGATGCTATTTTTCAGGTCATCAAATCACAGACTCGAGATGGAGGGACGACCGGCGAGCGAAAGTAGTATAGTTGCATGTTCTTTATAGCACAGTAAAACTTAGACCTGAATAACAACATAATTTAATTAAAAGACATAGAATGTAGATCGTTGGCAAATGGTAGTTAATTCTTGAGCATGTCTACTGTCGATCTATATAATTAATAGTAATATTAGTGTGGGCCCGCACATTTAGTTGTTCATCCATTACATAGCATCAGTTATCACACACCATGTACAATACTGAGATCGGTCTCTACACAAATATCAAGATAAATTATTTCCATTTTTTGTTATGATAGCTACAGATAAATAACTATAAAATTAAAATTACAGTGTCTGAAATGACAGACCATCAATGTATCGGTATGTAAATTTATTATAACATAGAAGGTCATGGGGAAAAGTTAGGCATATGATTTTTGTAAGAATTGTGCAGAGGACTGGGATAGTGGCAACGCAGAGGCCAGCCGGAGGTCATCGGCTACCTGCAGGAGGAGAGCGTCGACGCGCTACCTGACGTGAGGGGCGCGAGGGCGTCCGGTCCTACAAGCTGACAGTCACCGGGCCGTGTACCTGAGGGATTAGGGAGGATCCTTGCCGGGCCACAAGCGAAAGTGAGGCTGGCCGTTGACACTGACACACGACCCACACGAGGCAGCCGTTTGGAGGGATTCCCTGCGGCAGACCACGTAGTCGTGAGTACACGAAGAAGATCACATATGGTGTCATAACTGGCGTCTCATGTGCCTCAGGACAGAAAGGGACGCTATATACTCACCTGTTTGGGTTTTTACAACTCACTAGCATTGGCCGATCTGCTTACACAAAGCAGTATCGTGCCACACTAACAAATGTATGGTCTCATTTCTAACTTCTCCTCTCTATTAGAGAGCAGTTTTTAGCAATCGTCGCTCCTAGTTCGATCCTGTATGGATGACCTCACACACTTGTGGAGTCACTCCACGTGCCATCATCCCTCGTCGAACTGCAATATTGGGAAACGTAAAGTACTGCCCAGCGAGAGAAGAGACCTAGACTAGTGATGTATCCCAACAAGTAGACATCAGAGACAATTAATCGACGTGAGGAGGGCCTATCACTGTGTCTTCCTACCGTACTGCCGTGATCATATGCGTGGGTCTGACTACAATCTCAACAGCGTACTGCAGACGCTCCAGCACTCCCTATTGCTGTTGCAACAACGTAGCAACAACACCCGACGTTTAGCCCTATGTGATGTCAGTACTGTGGCCCCATCCCAAAAGCCGCCCTCCAATGCTCAAGACATGGAACCACGTGCATCAATGCATGTGACTCAACATACCAACCCCCTCAGAGAAACTAATGAATTTGTGAAGTGCTTCGAACATTTCTAACAATGTGATTTAGTGCCACATTCTCAGCACGGTCGTGAACAGTGTGCAATGTGCACGCACAACTTAATGTCCCATGAACCTTGTTTTTTTTAATTTCTTTCTCTAGTGTTGTTTTTGTAATGTATGTGATACCTTGTATGTGTTTGTTTTACACTGTAATTCTCATTACAAATTACTGTATTGTTCTCCACACCATTTTTTTTATCTTGTGTTTATTGTTGAGTGTATGGAAACAGTGTGCCTGAAGTCCCCATAAACTGAAGCAGATACCACCTCTGTCATTGTGAATGGACCATCAGTTCAGGGAACATTTTGTAAAGGTTATTCTTGCTGCAGGGAGACAGAATGAATCGGAGGTCGTAATTAGATTCTGAAAGCTCACAAAGAGATTGTTAACTTAAATAGTATCATGTGTGAGTGAGTTCAGGTTAGTTTAATGATTAAAATTGTTGTAACATCTTGGGCATTTAATTGCGGAGCACTCCAACTCTGATTGTAAAGAATAAATTGCTCCATATTTGGCTCACATGCCCGGGCCATATTTAGAGAGTGAATGTCTGTGTGAATCGGTGTTTGGAAGGGGCTCCCTGGGTATGGATGTGTGATGTGAGTGTTAGTGTTCCATATTAAGAAGGTGAAGTTGGCTACATCATAAATAATCCTCCCTCTATGAGCTGCATTTTTCAGTTGCAGTTATTTTCTTTATAGAGTGCGGCATGTGCAGCCAGTTTGCGAGATTGTTCTTGGGCGATTGACTCACTACCTTGCTCCTAAGTGAGCCAACCGCTCACCAATTACAATCTAAAATGGCGTAGGGGCTATGAGAGGTGGCATGAGCCCCCTCTCATATTTCTATCTTACGATTCTCCTCTATAATTGCATGCAGTGGAAAGTTGCTATTCCTTCACGCGCGGACTTCCCACGCAGCGTCTCTCGTCACCCGGGTGGTCCGGTGACAGGCGGGCTCTGCTGATCTGGAAAGCTTTAAGCCGACGGGTGTGAGGAAGTCGAGTGAATGCTTTGCAGACACCGACATTGTCAAGAGGCACGCCCGCAGAGCTTGAAGTAGTGGCTGGGCTAGAGGTTCTGTTACTTCGCAGAAACTTAGCGAAAACACGTTCTGGCGGGCTACCAGCGAGGCGTGGGAATGACTTGTGTACCCAGGCAGCTGTGGCGGGAAAATTCCCGCACTTTCTGCAAAATAGTAACTGTGATTGGCTTGCTCAGGGCATAGCTCCGTGACGTAGCAAGATCGGCGCAGAAATTGGCGCCAAGAATCTCCATTGGTGGAATGGTAGCGTTCCGGCAATGGAGTGGAATTTCCGCCGGTTTTCGAGTTGCTGATTGGAACGTTTAACCACGGCCACTGTCGTGGGGGCGGGAATGTTCTGTGTTCGGTTTTTGTACGGGTGCTCTTGTGGGTAGTCGTCTCTCGCCTTTCGGTCGAGGACGTCGAAGCAACCAGCCAACGGCTCCGGTACGGCAGATCGTGTTCTGGGAGTCAAGAAGTCGGTTTGGTAATGTATGTCCGCAGCACCGGCAGATAGGGATTTTCCTAGGTGCCAATCAGAGCTCAGCAGAGTGCGCCTGTTCGTCTTTTTTTTCCTAACTTTGTTCTGTCTTGGGTAGCAGCAATTAATGGTGGGTTGGCTATGTGTTTTCTCTAAGAATTGAGTTGCTAGGAATTGGCTGCACATACCACTTCGTCATAATCCTCACAATCTAGTTTAGGGACAACTTCAATTTCACAGCGTTTGTTTAAGTATCCAATTAGAGCCAATTTGATATATTGTTAATGTTTCATGTGTTGTTGTTTATTATTTTGTGTTTAGTCTTAATAAATCATATTGTTATTTTGGACAGAACTTTCATTCTGTTAATAGATAGAGCAACCCCATCATTCCTCACTATGTTAATGAAACCTTCGTTTAATTAACTTATTTAACAAATTAAATTATTGCAGGTGCCAAACTCTCTTCTACTCCACTGGCAGGGTTGATTAGAGTCAGTTCGCGTATTTTTTTTATCCTTGTGCAACAGGAAAAGTTGGAGTTAGAAAAGGGGGGGCTTAGAGCATCATGTACATATGTAAATTCTCTAAGAATTGAGTGTTAAAAACACTGCTAGCCCCGGCACCTCGCATGTTTTAAATAAGTACTACCCACGAAAATTAACCTTCCAAGTTAAAATTAAAAGAATGATCTTTTTGGCCTTGGTAAAAATTTAACTCCTAGAATTGCACTCTAGAATCATAAATGAATATAAGACCAATAATGATAACAGGGAAAAGTCTCATAAGTGGGTTGGTAATGTTGCTATTAAATTTTGGTTATTGAAATTGTATTTATTAATACAATTTTATTTTAAATTCTTTTGCAATAAACTTTATTACTATATTAATTGTTTTGAAAATATTGTGTTAAACAATATTCCAAGGCCTTAAATTGCTAATGCAATGTGTCTGACGGTATATCAGCCCCCATCGTGAGGTCCTTCCAGAACAACAGTCCAACACTGATTCAGTGACTTTTCTCGCCATTTCCAAGACTGTGGGTTGAGTGAATAGGGGTGGAGAGGGGGGAGTCAGGTTAGTGCATGTAACACAGTTGCCCTATTTTCCAGCTAAAATTTCAATTTCTCACAATTTTTTCCTGGGGACAAGGGGGGAGGGAAAGTGGCCAGGGCAGGAGTCGGACAGGAATTTCCCTGTGGGGTGGGGGCAAGGGACATGTACCAGCTAGGAAAAACACATGATTCCATCAGTTGGTTGGGGACAGTTTATTGATCAATTAATTAATTTGCATTATTAATTTGACATCAAAATGGTGCTTGAATTCACATCGCCCTACTACTTACAGTACCCTCTACTGCCACGTAAGTAATCTTCGGATGTCTTAACATAGGTCACATCATCTTGTCCTTTCTTCTTCTCCATGTTTTCTCACATTTCCCTCCCCTCCTGTGGAGAACTTCCCAGTTTCTTCTCTGATTTGTTCATTTAATTATCAGCATCCTCCTGCAGCACCACATTTCAGATTCATCGATTCTTTTATTTTCCGTATTCCCCACAGTCAATATTCACTTCCATTGATAGCTGTGTTCCAAACATTCAGTGTCAGATATTCCGTCCTCAAATTAAATGCGATGTTTTTTACTAGTGGACCTGTGTTTTGAGGAGTGCCTCATTTACTTCGGCTATCTGCAATTGCTATCCTCTGTCTCACGCCATCAACAACATGGGTGTCTACCAAGAGTTGCCACAGCTCAATTCCACTAGCTACGCGTCCGTCTGGAATTAGACGGTAACATTCTGACAAGAACCTCCAGCAGTTGACACAATACTGTATGGTGCCAACCTCGCTGACAGCGGCGTAAATATTGCAGTAAACAGCACTGCATCGCTGACACCTCCACTCTTCCACGACATCACGTACCTGTTCGATGTCATGACCTTATCCTCGGACTAGACGGGTATTTAGGCCGCTGCCCGTCCCCTTTGGTGTTAAGGTATTCAGATGACTAGCTACATTATTTGGAAATAAATTCAAGTTTATCCCAACGTTACTATGAAAGTAAGGATCTCTTTTCTTATTTACAATTGGTTGATTAAGTGGCACACTCTGGGCTTACTGTGGGCAAGCTTACAGCCCCTCAAACTCAACTCTCGCTAACATTCTTTGCTTATGCTGGCTGCATTCATTACTCCATCAATCAGTGTTCTTTCTCGAGCCCTCAACTTATTGGACTTAGTCTCAATCGTTCTCGACCTGCCACCTCACTGGACCTCACCTCGAGCTCACGACTTTCTGGACGTAGTCTAGTCTTGTACATTCTCAAGCCCATGCCTCGCTGGACCTTGTCACAGCCATCTTCCAGCTCATGCCTCCTTGAGCTCGTACCTTACTGTGTTTCACTTTGCCATCATCAAGCCCACGCCTCACTAGACCTCGTAGTCAGACATCTGCAACCACCGAGCTGCTCCTTTTTCCTCTGCTCAGGACTTGTTTTCTGTATTTATGGGCCCTATGTTTCCTATGCCCCCTGTGCACACATGCTCTGGGGACCCCTCCCCACCAGACTTTGCTCCAGCACCCACTAATAGCTGAAGCTCATCATAATTCTCTGTGCCAATTCCTCAAGGATTTTCACTTATTATCAAACTGCTCTTGGTAGTGCCTTCTTTCCCATCAACACCCAAGGCTCTGCCAACATATCTTGCCCTTGTCACTCTTCTGGTAATTTCCCCTTGCAGCTGTGAGTCTCGCATTCTCCAAGTGTGACACGTTTGGTGCTTATAGCCCCCCTCCATAAGACACTTCTTGAGGACCTCACAATCCTGATGGTGAAAATGTCAATCTTCAGCAATGCTCACCAGCCCTCTGGGGTCCTCAGCACAGGAGGCTCTTCTGTCTTATGGTTGCACCTATAGTTACCAACACTTGGCCCTCATGTGACTGGTAGCTTCTGTTGGTCACACTAACCCTCCCACCAGCTACCATTGTGTTGCCAGCTCCTTTGCGTCTTTGGCAGGCACCATTTGTTGAGCCTGTCTCCAACAGGTTGCACATACCCCGCAGACTGTTGTGTCTCTAGCAACACATGTTGCTCTAAGTTTCTCACCCACTCGCTGTTGTTGCCCTGCTGACACCTTTGCGTCTCTGGCGGCCATCGTTTATTGCTGCTGAAATCCTGCTGATGCTGTTTGCACAGTCTCATGCTGCAGTAGTCACATACATTCAGACTCACCTCGGATTCTGTCTTTCAGGTACCCGTCTGTGTCCTGTCCCTTCTGCACAATCCTGCAACTTCACACCTGCTACTCCTCTTACCCCTCTAGATTTCCTCCCACAACTGCCACACAACTCATGGTATTGCCATGTCTTCAGTTGGACAACACGGAAATGCATGCCATGCCTCGAGATGGGTCCCAACCAACACCGTCCTCGCCTGGTTGGCTCTCCTGGATGCCTCATATCACAGGCTTGACGTGAAATCATGTAGATCTATCAACCCATATGGAACTTCTAGCATACTTCCATAAGGTGCCCTACATGGGCCACCAGCTGGACCTATTCAGGATTTCATTTGTGTGTTCCTGGAACTTTCGACACCAGTACTAGCTGTGGTGTGTTTGCTTCTGTCTGTGCCACAACTCCCAAGTCGCAGTCACCTTTGTCCCACTGCCTTCAACTGCTGCTGTCTGGATGCTGTCCACTGCCATCATGTACACCCACGCCTTGGGTTACTTCTGCGACCCTGGGGCACCTAATCCTTGGCTGCTGTTTCTGAGCTGGCCCCTCCTCACGCCACAGGAGGGCGTGAAACAGTATAGGTGAAAGTCATGCTACAATCTAAAGGAGTAATATCACATCCACTGAGGCTGCAGCCCCGCGACGTCCTTAGAATACGGCTGAATCACCCTCGGGGTGTCAGCAGTGGGAAAATTTATCAAGAACGTCGTCTTTCCGTTCATCCCACTGAAAACTGTCGTTTCAGAACACGAAATGTGTGAAATCGAACACCTCTAAGAAAGGGCTGGTTTCATTCACGCCATTTAAGCCATCTTGAGGCTTTTTGTATCCGTTACGATCGGCGGTCTGTTTGAAGTAATTTCCTCGGCCGCCCAGAAGGAGCACACGTGATTTCAACTCTAGGCGTCGCGGTTCTCACCTTCATCACAGAGGCGTCAACAGAGGCATCAAACGAAGGGGTTAAATGTGGGTAAGAGGGGTTGCGAAGTTATTCCCATCGTGTGGCACGACCACGGTGGTGTCGGGCAGAACTGTGGTGAAATTTGGTGACAATGCGATGTCATTAACTAGCCTCATAGTTCACATGAGCTTCCGAAATCTGGCGCTATTTTTTCTCGGCACGTTGAGGTTTGATGTACTGCCCGAGGTTGACGTCGCAGGGCGACGCGCTTCTGCACCGTTACAGAGGAATGTTGTGGGCATCTCTGAGTCATGTTTGTATCTTTTGCGTCCCAATGAGAGACAATTATGGGGTTTCAAAAAAGTGATCCTCTAATTGTGTTGAGCAGTGTAACAATATAACACAATTCTCGCGTGTCCAGAAACGGCATTTGTTTCCTGTCTAGCAGTATAGCAGAGATTTTGTAGTCTACGACACTTTACAAGGAATTAGTTTTAATAAATATTAAAAGGGTGAAAAAACTGTGCTCAGTAACTTGTTTACCAGAAAATGATTTACACATCAAAGTGAGTTGGTACACTGTGTAGAATATCGTGAAAGAACAGCCTTGGTTGCAGAATTGATTTTGTTGCTTTATTTATTTATGACGCGCCTTTCGCCTAATACAAGGCACCTTCAGATTGAGCAATATAGCGTTGGGAAGTGGGCTTTGTATGGAACGATTAGGGCATCGACAAAAATAGACTGTCCACGAAAAATAAATCTAAGTACGTATGTGGCCACGTCAAATGTTAAAAGCGTAACACCCGATGACCTTACAGGCCTCTGTAGCATAGACCAGTGAATACAAGGCACGATCAAGCCTGTGCGTACTCCGTCACGTGATGAATGAGCTGAAGGCACCGTTCTTCGCTCTGATGCACTATGTTTTAACGTATGATGTGAGCACAGACTTGCTTCGATTTTTTTTTCGCTATATACGACGAGGGCAGTCTATTTTTGCCGATGCCCTAATCGTGGCACTCAAAACCCACTTACTAACAACATACTGGTCAATGTGAAGATGCCTTGTTTTAGGCGAAACGCGCATCGCAAAAAAAAAAAAGCAATAAAACCAATTCTACGACCACATTATATTATGATATTTAGTTTTATTTTACAAGTTTCAAGCTGCTGCTAGCAACACACCACCAGCCCTACAGAAGGGCGCTGTGGGTTGCCACATCTGAGGTCCACTATCTACACAGCCCTATGGAGGTCGATGGGAATGTCTGGCATTGATACCGCCTCGTGGGTTGTCCCGCAGCCACCACATCACCACATAGCTGCCTGCACTGCAATCAGGATCACCACTTCTCCTCTGAAAAATAATGCACCTGCTGAACTCCATGGCAGTATACTTGCAACAAATGGTATTTAGTCACCACCCAGCAACTCTATAGCTAGTGCACAGCCCAGGGACGACCGTTGTGGCCGAGCGGTTCTAGGCGCTACAGTCTGGAACCGCGTGACCGCAACGGTCGCAGGTTCGAATCCTGCCTCGGGCATGGATGTGTGTGGTGTCCTTAGCTTAGTTAGGTTTAGTAGTTCTAAGTTGTAGGGGACTGCTGACCTCAGAAGTTAAGTCCCACAGCGCTCAGAGCCATTTGAACCATTTTTTGAACACACCCCAGGTCTGCGTTAGTCCCACTTAGCAGGCCATCAGTCACACAGCTATCACTCACGCCCCAGGCTTAAACCAGCAGCAGAAGTTCACACTAGAGCCATCGCCTCACTCAGAAGCGTTCTCGAGCTGCCATCTTGCTGGACCTCATCTCAGCTTTCCTCAAACCCACACTTCGCTGGATCTAGTCTCAGCCATCCTTCAACTCATGCCCCAATGGACTTCATCTCAACTGTCTTCAAGCTCACATCTCACAGGACTTCACTATAATCAAGCCCATGCAATGCTGAACCTCGACTTCAACTGTCTCACTGGACTTCATCTATGGCAGGTTTCCAGTTAAGAACATTACACTGAATGTCGGTGTTGACTTGCAGCCAAACCAAGTAGGGTGGACTCATGTCCGAAAAAGAGTGTTGTTGTTCTTTTTACTTAGATTTACAAATGTATCATTGTTCCTGGCTACTGTGGTGCTCCTCTTGGTCACAAATATAAAATCCTCCTTACTTCTTCGATCATGAGCAATTTTGCTTCCAAGATACCGGATTCCCTTCACTTCATCTTCTTCGTGGTCCCCAATTTTGATGTTAAGTTTATATTGTTAATCTCAACTCTGCGACTCCTCATTACTTTTGTCTTTCTTCAGTTGACTTTCAGTCTGTAGCGTGTGCTTTTCTTCTTCTTTTTCCTTTTTCTGAGTCATTAATCTTCTGACTGAAATGAAGTGGCCTGCCATGAATTCCTTTCCTGTGCCAAGTTTTTCATTTCAGAATAGCACTTGCTACCTACGTCCTCAACTATTTGCTGGATGTATCCAAATCTCTGTCTTCCTCTACAGTTTGTACCCCCTATAGCTCTAGTACTATCGAAGTTACTCCCTGATGTCTTAACTGATCATCTTGTCCCTTCATCTTGTCACTGTTTTCCATATATTCCTTTCCTCGCCAATTTTGTGGAGAACTACTAGTTCCTTACCTTACCAGTCCACCTAATTTGCAACAATCTTCTGTAGGACTGTATTTGAAACGCTTCTGTTCTCTTCTGTTTCGGTTGTCCCACAGTCCATGTCTCACTGAGATGCAATGCTGGACCCCAACAGTACGTTATCAGAAATTTCTTTGTCAGAGCTAGTCTGCTTTTTATATCCTCCTTGCTATGTCCATCATGGGTTATTTGAAGCCTAGCTAGCAGAATTTTTTAAAATCATGCACTTCGTGATCACCAATTACGATTGTAAGTTTCTCGCTGTTCTTATTTCTAACCCTTACTTTCGTCCCTCTTCGATTTACTTTCAGTACATATTCGGTAGTCGTTAGACTGTTCATTCCATTCAAAACATCCTGTAATTCGTCTGCTCTTTCAGTGTGGAAGCAATGTCATGAATGAATCTTAACGTTCATATCTTTCTACCTTGAATTTTAATCACACTCTTGAACCTTTCTTTTATTTCCGAAAATGCTTCATCGACATATAAACTGAACAGCAGGGACGAATGAATACATCAATTGTTTTACACCCTTTATAATTAGAGCACTTTGTTCTTTGTCCTCTGCTCTTACTGTTTCCTCTTAGGTCTTGTACGTATTGTATATTACCCATCTTTCCATATAGCTTCCACCAATTTTCTCAGAATTTCTAACATGTAGCACCATTTGATACTGTCTAATTCTTTTTCCAGGCCGACAAATTCTATGAACATGTCTTCATTTTTCTTCAGTCCTCCTTCCATTATCAGCTGCAGCGTCAGAACTGCCTCCCTTGGGCCTTTGCCTTTTCTAAATCTAAACTGATCATCATCGAACATTAACTCACCTTTCCTTTCCATTCTTCTGTATATTATTACTGTTAGCAAACTGGATGCCGCGCGGGGTAGCCGAGCGGTCTCAGGGCGCCTTGTCATGGTCCGCGCGGCTTCCCCCGTAGGAGGTTCAAGTCCTCCCTCGGGCATGGGTGTGTGTGTGTGTTGTCTATAGCGTAAATTGGTTTAAGTTAGATTAAGTAGTGTGTAGGCTTAGTGATCGATGACCTCAGCAGTTCTCATAAGACCTTACAACAACTTTTCCAATTTACAACTTGGATGCATATGATGTTTAGCTGATAGTGCGAAAACTCTCAAACTTGTTCTTGCAGTCTTGGGAATTGTGTGAGCGATGTTTTTAGTCTGGTGGTATTTCGCCAGTGTTATATATTCTATACACCACCATGAATAGTCATTTTGTTGTGATTTCCCCCGTGGGTTTTAGAAATTGTGATGCAATGTTATCTGCCTCTAATGTATTATTTGATTTTAAGTCTTTCAAAGCTCTTCTAAATTCTGATTCTAGTACTGGATCCTCTATCTCTTCTAAATTTACTTCTGTTTCTTCTTCTAGCACTTCATCAAATAAGTCCTCCCCGTCGTTGAGGCCTTCAGTGTACTCTTTCCACCTGTCATCCCTCTGCTCTCCATTTAACAATGAAATTCCCATATTCGCATTACACAGCTAATGTTACCGCCATTGCTTTCAATTCTATCGAAGGTTGTTTAGTCTTTTCTGTATGATTAGTCTTTCGGACAATAAAATTATTTTCCGATTTTCTTACATTTATTTTGCAGACATTTCGCCTTTGTTTTCCTGCACTTCCCATTCATTTCATTCCTCAGTGACTTTTATTTCTGTGTTTTGAATTTCGCTAAATATTTTTGTACTTCCTTCATCGATCAGCTGAAGTAATTGTTGTGTTACCCATGGCTTCTTCGCAGTTATCTTCTTCCTACCTATGGTTTTCTTTCCAACTTCTATGACTGTCCATTTTAGAGCTGTTCATTCCTCCTCAACTGAACTGCCTACAGAGCTGTTCATCATCGCAGAGAATTTCAAGCATATATCTTCATTCCTTCTGTATCCTACACTTTTGCGCGTTGGTTGCTCCTGACTAATCTCTTAAACTTCAGCCTTTTCTTCATCATCATCATCATCGTCATCATCGTTTAAGACTGATTATGCCTTTCAGCGTTCAGTCTGGAGCATAGCCCCCCTTATACAGTTCCTCCATGATCCCCTATTCAGTGCTAACATTGGTGCCTCTTCTGATGTTAAACCTATTACTTCAAAATCATTCTTAACCGAATCCAGGTACCTTCTCCTCGGTCTCCCCGACTCCTCCTACCCTCTACTGCTGAACCCATGAGTCTCTTGGGTAACCTTGCTTCTTCCATGCGTGTAACATGACCCCACCATCTAAGCCTGTTCACCCTGACTGCTACATCTATAGAGTTCATTCCCAGTTTTTCTTTGATTTCCTCATTGTGGACACCCTCCTGCCATTGTTCCCATCTACTAGTACCTGCAATCATCCTAGCTACTTTCATATCCGTAACCTCAACCTTGTTGATAAGGTAACCTGAATCCACCCAGCTTTCGCTCCCATACAACAAAGTTGGTCGAAAGATTGAACGGTGCACAGATAACTTAGTCTTGGTACTGACTTCCTTCTTGCAGAAGAGAGTAGATCGTAGCTGAGCGCTCACTGCATTAGCTTTGCTACACCTCGCTTCCAGTTCTTTCACTATGTTGCCATCCTGTGAGAATATGCATCCTAAGTACTTGAAACCGTCCACCTGTTCTAACTTTGTTCCTCCTATTTGGCACTCAATCCGTTTATATTTCTTTCCCACTGACATTACTTTCGTTTTGGAGATGCTAATCTTCATACCATAGTTCTTACATTTCTGATCTAGCTCTGAAATATTACTTTGCAAACTTTCAATCGAATCTGCCATCACAACTAAGTCATCCGCATATGCAAGACTGCTTGTTTTGTGTTCACATATCTTAATCTCACCCAGCCAGTCTATTGTTTTCAACATATGATCCATAAATAATATGAACAACAGTGGAGACAGGTTGCAGCCTTGTCTTACCCCTGAAACTACTCTGAACCATGAACTCAATTTACCGTCAACTCTAACTGCTGCCTGACTATCCATGTAAAGACCTTTAATTGCTTGCAAAAGTTTCCTTCCTATTCCATAATCTTGTAGAACAGACAATAACTTCCTCCTAGGAACCCGGTCATATGCCTTTTCTAGATCTATAAAGCATAGATACAATTACCTGTTCCACTCATAACACTTCTACATTATTTGCCGTAAGCTAAAGATCTGGTCCTGACAACCTCTAAGAGGCCTAAACCCACACTGATTTTCATCCAATTGTCCTCAACTAATACTCGCACTTTCCTTTCAACAATACCTGAGAAGATTTTACCCACAACGCTGATTAAAGAGATACCTCTGTAGTTGTTACAATCTTTTCTGTTTCCATGTTTAAAGATTGGTGTGATTACTGCTTTTGTCCAGTCTGATGGAAGCCATTTCAATTATCCTGTGTAGCCATTTAAGACCTGACATTCCACTGTATTTGATGAGTTCCGACTTAATTTCATCCACCCCAGCCGCTTTATTGCACTGCAATCTATTGATCATTTTTTCCACTTCCTCAAATGTGATCCTATTTCCATCATCTTTCCTATCCCATTCTACCTCGAAATCTGAAACATTACTGATCGCATTTTCACTTACATTGAGCAACTCTTTAAAATATTCCCTCCATCTGCCCAAGGCATCCACAGGATTCACCAGCAGTTTTCCTGACCTGTCCAAAATACTTATCATTCCTTCTTACCTCCCTTTCGAAGACTGCTAATTACACTCCAGAATGGTTTTCCAGCAGCTTGACCCATAGTCTCCAACCTGTTTCCAAAGTCTTCCCACGATTTCTTCTTCGAAGCTGCAATTATCTGCTTGGCTTTGTTTCTTTCTTCAACATAACTTTCTCTGTCTACCTGAGTTCTGGTATGTAGCCATTTTTGATACGCCTTCTTTTTCCTTTTACAGGCTGCCTTGACTGTATCATTCCACCAAGCTGTTTGCTTCATCCTACTTTTACACACTACTGTTCCAAGACATTCTTTAGCCACTTCTAGTACTGTGTCCCTGTACCTTGTCCATTCCTTTTCCAATGACTGTAATTGACTACATTCAACTAATTGGTACCTTTCTGAGATCGCTGTTATGTACTTGTGCCTGATTTCCTTATCCTGAAGTTTTTCCACTCTTATCCTCCTACATATGGACCTGACCTCCTGCACTTTCGGCCTCACAATCCCAATTTCACTGCAGATTAAATAATGATCAGTGTCATCAAAGAATCCCCTGAATACACGTGTGTCCCTCACAGCCTTTCTGAATTCCTGATCTGTTATTATATAGTCAATGACAGATCTGGTTCCCCTGCCTTCCCAAGTATACCGGTGAATGTTCTTATGTTTAAAAGAGGAGTTTGTGATTACTAAGCCCATACTGGCACAGAAATCCAAGAGTTGTTTCCCGTTCCTGTTGGCCTCCATATCCTCTCCAAATTTACCCATAACCTTTTCATACCCTTCTGTTCGATTTCCAATCCTGGCGTTAAAATCACCCATGAGCAGAACACTGTCCTTGTCCTTTACTCTAACAACTACATCACCTCATAAAAACTATCCATCTTATCTTGATCTGTCCCTTCACAATGCGAATATACTGACACAACCCTAATTTTCTTGCTAGACACTGTCAAATCTATCCACATCAGTCGTTCGTTTACATACCTTATTGCAACTACGCTGGGTTCCATTTCTTTCCTGATGTAAAGCCCTACACCCCATTGTGCTATTCCTGCTTTGACTCCTGACAGGTAGACCTTGTATTCTCCCACTTCCTCTTCTTTCTCACCCCTTACCCGAATGTCACTAACAGCTAAAACGTCCAGCCCCATCTTACTTGCAGCCTCTGCCAGCTCTACCTTCTTCCCAGAGTAGCCCCCATTGATATTAATAGCTCCCCATCTCATTGCCATTTGCTTGCCAATTCGTATCTTAGGAGTCCCTGGTTTGTCAGTTAGAGGTGGGACTCCGTCACCTCCAAAGGTCCGAGACATTTTGCTCTGCCTTTTCTTCATCATTACCAAATTGTAATCTGAGTCTACATCTGCCTGGCTACGCGTCACAATCCAAGATTTCGGAATCTCTGCGCCACCTGATGTAACCTACCTGAAATCTTCCCGTTTCACCCTTCCTCTTCCAAGAATACCTCCTCCTTTCGTGATTCTTGAAGAGAATATTCGCTATTACCATCTCAAATTTATCACTTAGTCTTTATCTTCTCTCATTCCTACTACCAAGTCCATATTCTCCCGTAACACTTTCTTCTTCCCTCACAGCCGCTATTCAATCTGCCCTGATTATGAGACTTTCACCTCCCTTTACCCATTCAATAACACTAAAATTCAAAAACACTAAAAAAAACTCCCAACAGCAATAACTACGGCGTTCGTAAGATAAAATAGAATAAAAACACCTCGGACTCTGGGTCCTTGCCTTCCATTACAGTCGCCGACATCTGTCAGTGGACGTCCCGTCTCAAACCACACCTTAAGCCAGAGCTCGTCCACCAGCTGTGGCGACCTATAGGGCAGCATTATGACTGAGCGGACATGTCAGTTCACAAGAAGCCAACTTGACACTCTTGGAGCCCACAGCAGACTGTAGGACGCGGTATGGTGTAGGGCGCGGTTTGAAATTAGAAGCCCACCGATAAATCTCGACGATTGTAATGCGAGACGAGGATCCGCAGTCATATGTGTTTTTATTCTATTTTCCTTATGAACGCCATAATCATTATTGTTGGTAGATTTCTTTAGAGTTTTTGACTTCATGAGCTATATTTTAGAACCAAATGATGAGAGCACAGTCTTTCGTAACCTGCTGTGGAATTGTGTGAACGACATAAATATCCCTGAATTTTAACCCCACTGTTGAACCTTTCTTCTATTTACGTCATTGGTTCTCCGAAGTATAGGTTGTACATCATGTGCTCATTCTTCGTCTTTCATTGTTGTTTCCTCTTGGCTCCTGTACATACTGTGTATAACCGTCTTTCCATGCAGCTCCAATCTATTTTCCTGAAATTTCGAACCTGATGCACAATTTTACTTTGTCGACAAATTCTATTAACATGTGTTTTCTTAAGTCTTGCTTCCATTATCAAGCGCAACGTTTTAACTCCCTCTCTACTGCCAACTCTCGGTATTCATATTCTGAGTTTTCTTTTCCATTCTTCTGTGTGTTATTCTTTTCAGCACCTAGGATGCATGAGCTTTTATGATTATTGTTCGATAGTTATCATACTTATCTGTTTCTGCTGTCTTCAGAATTGTGTGGATGATATTTTACTGGTAGTCTGATGGTTTACTTCCAGACTCACAGATTTACAAGCCAACTTGAACAGTAGTTTGACTGCCAATTTCCCGAAATATATAAGAAGTTCCGAATTAATGTTATCCGTACCTCCAGCCCTATTAACAGCAAGTCTCCTCAGTCTCTGTTAAATTGTGATTATAATACTAGATCACCTGCTAAGTCATCCATATGGACTCCCAATTCTTCTGCCAGCAGATAATTCCTCCCTCCCTCGTGGAAGTTTTCATTGTACTCTTTCCACGCACAGTTTAATAACAGAATTTACCTTAGCCGATAAATGTTGAATCCTTTGCTTTCAATTTCATCGAATGCAGTTTTGACTATTCTTTATGCTAAACCTGTCCTGCCGAAAAATTTTCTTCCTATTTCTTCGCATTTTTTTTCTGTAAACGTGACACCATAGCTTCCCTGCAAGCAAAGTAATAGAAATCTCTCCGTTTTGGCCCTGATTGGCCAATAGAGATCGATCGAGCACCGTGTCATCCTCTGACAATGGCGTCATTCGGATCCGGTATGGAGAGGCACGGGGTCTGCAAACTGCTCTCCTGGCCGTTGTCGGTATTTCTGACTTAGAAGCCTTTCCTTCTCGCTAAAATAGGTCCTCAACTGGCATCACGAGACGGACTGTACAACGTTCGACTCTCTACACAGAAAAATCTGTAGCAGTACAGGGAATCGAACTTGAGGCCTCTGCCTAGCAGCCAGATAAGCTGACCACTGAGCTACGGAACTGTTCCCCTGCACTGCCTATTCATTTCGTTCTAACCTATATTGCTGTATTCCTGTCTTTTCCTGTGAAGCTTTGTACTTCCTGCTTCCGTCTAGCAATTGAAGTATTGCTTCTGTTTACCGAGGTTTTCTTCGCGCTTGCGTTCCTTGTACCCAATTTTTCTCTCCAACTTATGTGATTATCCTTTTTAAGGATGTCTATTCAACTTAAAATGCTTACTGTACTATTGCAGTACCACCAGACTTAGAGAACTCCAAATGTTTGAAGGTGAGTCAATAAATAAGTTTCAAACGCCTGAGTATCGCATATCGGTTTAAACTTCACATTCATACACATCTAGAAGGCCACAGGATATCGCGTGGAAGGTAACCGATACACGGTATTCCGCTGCCAACGATTAATGGTCTTCAGAAGGACTAAGACGGCAGGCGTGCTACAAGTGTGTACGTGTTTAGAACAAAGCGATTTCTGTGAGCCAAGGGCTGTCCAGAGAGGACGTTCAAAGCGAAATTCGTCTGGTACTTGGAGAGAACTGTATCTAATGCAAAGTTGTGCTCTATTTGATACAGGTATTCAACAAAGGACAAGACAAAATTACAAACAAGGGGCATCCTAGCTGCTCTGCTTATGCAGTGATGGCATATTGTTTCCCTGTCTATATGTGTTTCACTACCACCAGGACACACCGGACTTGCGGGTTGCAGCAATTTAAGGTACCAAATTAACTTCTTACAGGCGAGAGGTCATCCATTAGTTGCGAACGCTGCCACAAAGTTCTGTGCTGTAGACATTTAAGAACTTGTCGAACGATGGGATCTGTTTAGGTTTAATGGGGGAATGTTGAAAAGGAAAATAAATTTCAGGCTGGTACACGAGCCACTGATGTCTCTACCCCACTTTGCTACTTATTTAATGATTCAACCTCGTACCTTATCATTTCTCAGTAGTTCAACATCCCAATACTTTCCATGTTTACTCGTCTGGAAGATTTCCTTAAACTTCATTGTACTCTTTACGATTGCTAATCTGTAAAAAATGGTTCAAATGGCTCTGAGCACTGTGGGACTTAACATCTGTGGTCATCAGTCCCCTAGAACTTAGAACTACTGAAACCAAACTAACCTAACACACATCCATGCTCGAGGCTGGATTCGAACCTGCGACCGGTGCAGTCGCGCGGTTCCGGACTAAGCGCCTAGAACCGCTAGACCACCGCGGCCGGCGCTAATCTGTAATCTGGCACTCTATTTGCTATTGGGTACTCTTTACATTTCAGTACCTGATTTCGGAATGTCTGTCTCACCATGATGTAATCCAGCGGGAATATTTCCTTGTTTCCAGACCTTTGGTAAGTACAGCTCCCGCTCTTGCGTTTTTCGAACAGCGTGTTTGCTGTTACTAACTGAAATTTTTTGCAGAACTTAATTAGTTTTTCTCTTCTCTCATTCCTGCTAGCGAGACCATATTCTCCTGCAACTCTAATCCTTTCCCTACTTCAGTGTTTCAGTCCCCCATTATTAGCCATTAAATTTTCATCTTTTTTACATCCTGAATTACCTGTTTAATCTCCTCATAAACGTCCTCTGTCTCTTCATCTTCTGCTTGTGACATCGGCATGTATACCTACCATTGGTTACGTGTCGACTCTGATTAGAATAACCCTATCACTGGATTGTTCACTCTCTGCCCTACTTTCCCATTCATAACGAATCCCACTCCATCTGTACAGTTTTTAACTGTTGTTTATATTACCTTGTATTCTACTGACAAGAAATACTTACCTTCTTTCCATTGCACTTCGCTATCACTCACATATCTAAGTTGATACTTTGCATTTTCAAGTTTTCTCTCTTCCCTTTCCTGATAAAACACCTGAAATTCCAAAACCTGTCTTCCTCTTGTTGGTTATACCATCTTTGTCTCACAGTCCCACCAGAGAGATTCGAGTGGGGTACTAATGCGGAATCTTCTGTAATTTTTTTCTGTAATTCTCGTGGTGAGACGTGGAACGTAGCTCTGTCATTATCATCATGACGGTTTTTAATTACAAGTATAGGCCATACGTTCTGTGGATATACATTACGAGTCTTTAATTCAGTGGTTCCCAATATCTTTTGCATTATCATACCATTGATTATTTCTGATTCTTTCACGTTTTAGGGGCAGTTTCTCACCCCTTCCTTACAAACGAAGCCTTCAGTCGTTATTGATTTTTACTCAAAAATTTAAAAAGTCATTGTGTTCAAACGTCGGACCCAGAACAGTTTAATTAGCAGTCAACGACGGTACAAAGAGGTCACGCATGAGTTGTTATTAGCTCTCCTCGAGGTGCCACACCAATTAAAAGTGTCATCTGGGCCACCTTAGGGGCAATCGATCGGGGTGATTAGAGACGGATGTTCTCGTAGTGAGACGTGGCAGGTAGCTCTGTCGTTATAGGCAACTAATAATATTGTGTCTGTATGGCAAGCGGAACAGTGAGATAGACTTTAACAGCACTAACTATTAGTTGTGCTGATGTCTGCTTGTCAAGATTCAGCCGGAAGAGAACAAGGTACGTACAGGAGTTGCGACCATCCATGGCTCGAGGAGGTCGTGGGATTTGAGTAGGTATTGAGAGGAACGTTGGCGGACTATGATTTTAGGGCTGTTCAGCCGAAGTACTCGTACTTGTGGAGCGGTATTTGTGACCGCCTTGCTAAAAATCAGGCTTCATACGAAAAGACAGTGGTCACAACTCGACTGGACCTCATCTGATTTGGTTTGTAGAATCAAGCGGAAATCTGTGTGTACGAGATACCTGTAGCGCCGTAAGACAATTTTCTGATATTAATTCTTGCTACCTGTCACATTATTCAAACAACAATGGGTTGTTCGAATACATACGAAAGAACTTTCCGCCGCAATGGCATTGCGGCGGAAAGGATAGATTCACATCCATCCGTTTCTCATTCTAAAGCTTGCGCGACAATGACATCGCTGTCGACAGGGTGGTAAGCACTAACTTTTTTATCTTTCAGAAACTGTATGTATCGATGTTTTGTTTTTAGTGGCCTTATCCGAATTCTCTGTATTACGCTCTATGCCAGTAATGGTAGTGCCACAGGGCGGTTGGTTGCTCAAATGGTGCTGCGTTGCTTACAAGACCTTCTTCGTGCCTGACGTCCCTACAACATAATACAAATGTTCCGTGAACTGCTTACCTGTACGTTAGAACGTATCCAATTTTTCATATTTAATTTTTTCGCTGTGCTAATGAGCCAGTTCAGTTCCATTTCACAAAAAACTATTATTCGGCAGTAGTAGATTAATCAGTATTACTTTCTACTTGATTGTTAACGATCTTGTATTAACTATAATAATACAATCCATAAAGCTACTACGTATAATGTTCGTGAAAAAATTCGACGAGAAAATTATACTTTCCATTCAGAATTCTTGTTCTTTGACAGAATCTCTTTTTGTATCCTGGAAACATGGCATTACATACACTCCAGGAAATTGAAATAAGAACACCGTGAATTCATTGTCCCAGGAAGGGGAAACTTCATTGACACATTCCTGGGGTCAGATACATCACATGATCACACTGACAGAACCACAGGCACATAGACACAGGCAACAGAGCATGCACAATGTCGGCACTAGTACAGTGTATATCCACCTTTCGCAGCAATGCAGGCTGCTATTCTCCCATGGAGACGATCGTAGAGATGCTGGATGTAGTCCTGTGGAACGGCTTGCCATGCCATTTCCACCTGGCGCCTCAGTTGGACCAGCGTTCGTGCTGGACGTGCAGACCACGTGAGACGACGCTTCATCCAGTCCCAAACATGCTCAATGGGGGACAGATCCGGAGATCTTGCTGGCCAGGGTAGTTGACTTACACCTTCTAGAGCACGTTGGGTGGCACGGGATACATGCGGACGTGCATTGTCCTGTTGGAACAGCAAGTTCCCTTGCCGGTCTAGGAATGGTAGAACGATGGGTTCGATGACGGTTTGGATGTACCGTGTACTATTCAGTGTCCCCTCGACGATCACCAGTGGTGTACGGCCAGTGTAGGAGATCGCTCCCCACACCATGATGCCGGGTGTTGGCCCTGTGTGCCTCGGTCGTATGCAGTCCTGATTGTGGCGCTCACCTGCACGGCGCCAAACACGCATACGACCATCATTGGCACCAAGGCAGAAGCGACTCTGATCGCTGAAGACGACACGTCTCCATTCGTCCCTCCATTCACGCCTGTCGCGACACCACTGGAGGCGGGCTGCACGATGTTGGGGCGTGAGCGGAAGACGGCCTAACAGTGTGCGGGACCGTAGCCCAGCTTCATGGAGACGTTTGCGAATGGTCCTCGCCGATACCCCAGGAGCAACAGTGTCCCTAATTTGCTGGGAAGTGGCGGTGCGGTCCCCTACGGCACTGCGTAGGATCCTACGGTCTTGGCGTGCATCCGTGCGTCGCTGCGGTCCGGTCCCAGGTCGACGGGCACGTGCACCTTCCGCCGACCACTGGTGACAACATCGATGTACTGTGGAGACATCACGCCCCACGTGTTGAGCAATTCGGCGGTACGTCCACCCGGCCTCCCGCATGCCTCGCTCATAGTCCGTCAACTGCACATACGGTTCACGTCCACGCTGTCGCGGCATGCTACCAGTGTTAAAGACTGCGATGGAGCTCCGTATGCCACGGCAAACTGGCTGACACTGACGGCGGCGGTGCACAAATGCTGCGCAGCTAGCGCCATTCGACGGCCAACACCGCGGTTCCTGGTGTGTCCGCTGTGCAGTGCGTGTGATCATTGCTTGTACAGCCCTCTCGCAGTGTCCGGAGCAAGTATGGTGGGTCTGACACGCCGGTGTCAATGTGTTCCTTTTTCCATTTCCAGGAGTGTATAACCTGATGGATATTCTGCTCCTATAGGTCGTTTTTTTTTTTAATTACTTATTGTACTCCTTAATCAGATTCGGTCAGTCATTGACTTTATTGTGTATGTTCGTAAAGAAATACATATTTGTATAAAGGTATATACACTTTGGTATTTATTGACTGGGACATACCGTACAAGGGAATGGTCCAATAAGACATATCGAAACCTACCCTGAAATTTTTACACAGCGAGAAGACAACGAAACAAATGCACTGACAAGATTCTAGTTGCTAAGAGGCACAGGAGGTATTTTGTAAAAAATGTTGAAGTTACACATTTTTTCCGCGAGAAGAACAGCTTGTAACAGGGGTTTGAACAGACCTGCGCACCTACCGCGCCATTCGGCGAATCACTCACGGAGCGCCGCGTAGCAGAATTATCCGGAATTCGCAGACACCAATTTTAAGCACCCAATGGAGCAAATGGAAGCGAACACTTGCGAATGAGCATTTGCAGAAAATTAACTACCATTCGCTTGTGTAGGGGTAGACTCATTTATACTAGAGGGAACGGAAGAGAACAGGAGGTAGCGAACATTGCCTATGAAAACTGTGTTATTAGTTTTTACTTTTTGGTGCTAATATTCGGCATACCGGGTACAAGTCTATCTTGTTAGAGCCACGGTGCGAAACCTTGCTATTCAGTGAGGATTATTGTACAAGGCGATCGCACTGCCCTTCATGGAGTATGCAGAATGGCGCAGGGAAGGAAGGATTTAAGTCTCTCAATTTGTATGGAAGTGTGGCGTGCGTGGAGATCGTGCACTTTACACAGAATTGCATCTCCATCTCCTCTTAGCACTGGTCCAAAATTTTCCTTGTATGTCGGCTGCCATTTTTCCCTGGCTTCTCATTACCATTGAGGGGAAATTTATAAACAGGACACTAATTAATGACGTTACACAGCTAGTGTTTCCATTGTGCGTGTAAGGTCCAATGGTCATGTTGTTATTTGGATCAAATGGTTCAAATGGCTCTGAGCACTATGGGACTTAACTTCTGAGGTCATCAGTCCCCTAGAACTTAGAACTACTTAAACCTAACTAACCTAAGGACATCACACACATCCATGCCCGAGGCAGGATTCGAACCTGCGACCGTAGCGGTCGCGCCGTTCCAGACTGAAGCGCCTAGAACCGCACGGCCACACCGGCCGGTTGTTGTTTTTTCTAAAACAAAAATGGTCTAGTGGCAACGAGCGCCCTACGTGATCCTGACAGTGAGGGGTCAAATCTCGTTCAGACCACAACTTTTTCACTATGATTTTTTAACCGAGAATTCACTTCTCACAGATGTTGGAGTAGACGCAAAAGACATATTTGACCATGCCCCACTCAGATCCCACAGCCATTTTCAGCACTGTAAAAAATGATCTTTTACTGTTTGTTGTTAAAGTAAGAGCTGAATCAATTGTGAGCTACTGCTTGTATTCCATAAAGGTCAAACTTCTGGAGCAATATTTTGTGGTTAACACAATAGTTTTATTGTGTTAACCACGAAATACGTTAAATAAAGAAATATGCCTTGAGTTCGAAATCTTTTGTTTAATCCATCCAGTACCTCACTGAGATAAAACTATATTTTTCTTCCTCCATTGTTCCTATTTCCCTCAGGTCTGCTTTAACTTCATTTATCCGTGTCACAGATGTTTTGGGGTTTCTGTCAAATAGGTTAAAATTTTTGGTATCCTGTTTTCATCTAGACTTTTAGGTCTCCATAGAATGTCTGATAAACGTTCTATTTTTTCATAAACTTCTTTATTGCGTCTTAATTGAAGAGCTTCTCGGAAAAACAGCAATAATCCAAAATTTCCTATATAGAGTTAGTACCGCCATCTTGGAGGGTGTATATGAATGTATCTGATGATAATGTCGTGTCGACTAAATGGGCATTAGTTCCACAGAAAACTAGAGTTGGTTGATTGGTTGGTTGGTTTTTGGGGAAGGGTATCAAACAGTTAGGTCATCGCTCCCATCGGATTAGGGAAGGCAGTCGGCTGTGCCCTTTCAAAAGAGCCGTCCCGGCATGTGCTTGAAGCGATTTGGGGAAATTACGGAAAACCTAAAACAGTGTGGCCGGACGCGGGTTTGAACAGTCGTCCTCCCGAATGCGAGTCCAGTGTGCTAACCACTGCACCACCTCGTTCGGTGAAAACAAGGGTTATAATATAGGCGGTTCTGGAAAAACAGCATGTGTCCAACGTGATTCCTAGAAAAACAGCACTAGTCATGGACAACTACAGCTTTTGCATGAAGGAGCGGCGAATGGCGCTGCAGTACAGTGGCAGGCCCTGAAACTAATCTTGTCAATAGAGACGTTGCGTTTTCCGTAAGGACGTGCTGCCCTTCGAGATTACATTGCTTGTGAGAGGGTGTGTGATCATGAATGCAGTTGGAGAGCCAGAAGATTATGACTGCCCTCTACGTAAGAAGAGGTAGATACATACTAGAAACCTGAAAGGTCAGAAGAAAGTGGGCCGTGCTGTACGAAACCCAGTACCAGGGGCTGACTGCAGGTGAGAAACAAGTCGATTTCCCACACGTTTATTGTGCAATTTGCATCCTGTTGTTTGTGTTTACATACTGACTCATTTGGAAAATGCGTGTCGTTGTTGTGCTCCGCAGCAGTTTTAGTGTCACGTGACCTGACATTTCATATGATTTCATTTTCAGGTTTGCGCTCTTTCACGGTTTTCAGAAGGTAGGACATGAAGGAAGGGATCATATCTTTCAAACGTTTAATTCACTGAAAAACAAAAATGATTCTCACTTTTCTGGAGTGATTAACGTGCATCACGTATTTCGAAGACGACCCCGCGCTGCAGAATCCAGTGTAAAAGATCATTGTACTGGTTATACATAAAAAGTAAGGTTGAGTGTTAAGGCTATGGCAATTCGTCTGAAATCATTTATGAGCCTTAATGGCATAATACATGCAAGTGTGTGCAGAGTTCAAATGACTTTGGTATTTCATGGCACGTCCCCCAGAGATATGCGTGGCAAGCATGACAAAGGGCCATACTCATCAGTAGTGATAGATCTTATCACGTTCCACATCAAATCATTTCCTCTCCGCCAGTCTCATTATTTGCTCCGACACAGTCCCAACGTGAAATATCTACCGGAAGATATGTCAGTGAACAGGTTGCAGAGAATGCTTCTGGCACATTATTAACTGAATATCCATTACAAACCATAACATTAAGTTCGGCTTTTCACTGTCGAACACATGCATGTTTTGTGATTCGCTGCAACCGACGCCGAACAATCCAGAGATGACTCTGGAAAACAAAAACAGGTTGAGAACAAGAAGGAGCTTCACTTGCGCAAAGCAGAAGCATTCAGACAACAAAATACAATTTTCAAGCCAAAAGCCCAACTAACAAGGTGACATGCATTGGCATTGATTGTATGTAAAACCATCCGCTGCCACACATTAAATCCAGGGGTGTCTTTTGTTCCAGGCAGCTCTGATATTATGCTTTTGGTGTACACTCCATAGCTGATGACCGAGTTGCTATGTTTACTTACCACGAAGCCGACAGGAAAAAGGAAGCCAGTGCTGTTACATCAATGCTATTTACCTAACTAAAACATCTGCATTACGATTCTGAACATTTAGTTCTAATAAGTGATGGTGCACCAGCACAGGACAAAACCCACGAAATGGTGATTTCTTGCATTGTCTAGTGTATGCCTTGAAAATGTTCCGTAGCCTAAGGTTCTTATTCCCAATGCAGGGACACAGCTACCTCCCAAATGATCAAGATTTTTCCTTCATAGAAAACAGAAAAGAAAACTAAATACAGCAAAATTTCCTAATGATTGTATGAAAGTATTATCAAGATCACGACAAATTCCATCATCATTTAATTTACAAGGAATGCAATATAGCGATTTCATTTATTTCAGAGTGACTTTGGTCCCATACTTTCTGGATCGTCACAAATCTCCTATGCAAATTAAAACAGCGAGAATGTTCAAGATAGAGCAGAGATGTCCAGCTGTACAACTCAGGGATACATATTCAGGTCTGTACAGCACTAGCGTCATTTGCAATAGCGTTCCATTTTCATAGGAAATTGGACTACAATCAGCATACAGTGCAGGGTTACCAACAGCAACAGCCAAATTGCGGATCTACAAAACCAGTTGCAATATTTGAGCAATCTGAACATCAAAGCATTTTATAACAAACTTTGCATGGCATGTGAAGGCAACAATAAAGATGCTGACTTGACTGTGATGACAATAGTACCAGGTGTGGTGAATAAGCAGCTCACAGCAGCTGTTCTACAAATGTAAACTACGTGTATTGCATGTTCAGTTCACCGAAATGGTATTAAAGATTCCTTGATCCAGAATGTGCGGTGTAAACGTGTCACAGAAGGTTACACGTAATAAGTACTCTAAATGTAATATCATTTACATTGTTATACTTATGAATGCATTGTAGCAAAAAAAAAAATGTGTTTATGATATTTGTATTTTTCAAGCGTAAATGACATATTTCCATTGTACGTTTTGTTCTCATATGTGAAGTATAACACTTTATTAATTTTGCATATTATGTTTTTTACAGTGTAAACGTATCCCTATGCAGTACCAAATTCCATATATATCGCTACATTATGATGATGGACAGTTCCCCAAACACTTGATGTTTGGACGTATACTGTTTTTCCGAGAAGCCCTTCAGATTCCATTTCCCATTCTCATAATTTGGTCCCAAGATTTTCCTGATTGTTTGGCTGTATTTAGCGAAGTCATTCTAATGCATAAACGCACCCAGTCTTAAAGACAGTTTTGCATTTATGGAAATAGGTTTCTTGTCACACAGAGTTTTGGTTAGTTGAAAAGCCACCTCCAGTTTCCTCAACCTTGTTAGGTTAGCTTCTTTGTCTAAAGCATCTGGCTGTGCTATTTCACCTAGACAAATGGTTCAAATGGCTCTGAGCACTATGGGACTTAACATCTATGGTCATCAGTCCCCTAGAACTTAGAACTACTTAAACCTAACTAACCTAAGGACAGCACACAACACCCAGCCATCACGAGGCAGAGAAAATCCCTGACCCCGCCGGGAATCGAACCCGGGAACCCGGGCGTGGGAACCGAGAACGCTACCGCACGACCACGAGATGCGGGCTATATTTCACCTAGACATTTAAATTTTGTAGTCCTTTATATTATTCTACCATAATCAGTTTTCGTGTATTTCGGTGCCTCCTTCACATTTGTCATGTAGTCTGTTTTTTCAAAATACATAAGTAGGTCTGCTTTTGAAACTGTCTCCTTCAGGAGATTTACCTGCATTGTTGCTTCTATTATAGAGTCAGCAAAGATGGCAAGATCATCTGCAAAAGTCAGACAATAGAAACTCATATTATTCCCCTTTCTCCCAACTGCGATTCTTCTAATTACTTCTGTTTTTTTCCTCCATTCCCTGATTAGTTTTTCTAACACACAATTGAGCGGCAGTAGCGACAGTCCATCTCCTTGCCTTACGCCAGTTTTGATCTAAAGAGCCTTGGAGGTTTCCCCTAAAAATTTAATTTTTCATTATGCATTTCTTCGTGTGTCTTTTATCATTGCCACAGGTTTGTGTCAGTTCCCTACTCTTTTAAGGTATTGAATAATGATTTCCTGTCAATTGAATTATATGGTTTTCTTAAGCCTACAAATGTTATGTAAGTGCTTTTCGATCTCATTCTTCTATACTTGATTATGAATTTCAGATTTAAAATTCGTTCCACACAGGATCGTCGTTGTCTAAACTCTCCTTGGTGCTCTCCTAATTACTTATCTACTCGGCTTTGCAGCCTGTTTGGTATCAATTTTGAAAGAATTTTGTAAGTCACTGGAAAGAGGGATATTCCTTTACAGCTGTTGGGGTCAATTTTTCTCCTTTTTTGTTGACTGGGTGAATTAAAGCTGTTTTCCAATCTTCTGGTAAAGCTTCTGTTTTCCAGATTTTTTTGGAAAACTCCGTGTAGCTTCTTGACTGTCCCAGCACCTGTGGTTTTTCATATTTCAGCAGTTACTGAACTTCCCCAGAGGCCTTACCATTCTTCAGATCTTTAATGATATTCCGAGTTTGCGCGAGTGTATCACGGATTTTGCTCTGGAGAGTTGATCTTGGTTCCTCACAATTTAACAGCTTATTGAAGTAGTGTGCTAATATTTCACAGTTTTCTTTGTTGTTTAGGGCTAATTTTCCGTCTTCACTCTTGAAGCACATGGTAGGTGATTGGTACGTTTGGAGGCTTAAGTTTTATAGAAGTTTCTAGTCTTGCTCTTTTGGAAGTCTTGTTCAAAAAGTTTCTTTCAGACTTCCTTTTGATTGCTCTTATATTTGACTTTTGAGACCTTTGTTGTTTAAAGCTGCTAAAATCTTCACTTCTTTTTGTGAAATACCATTTCTGTCAAGTTTGTTTTCTAAGTAGTAATGCTGTTCTTGCCACCGTCTGTGATCTTTTCATCTTTTGAGTGGTGCTATTTCAAGGGCTGTTTTGACTAATATTGTTTTCATCTCCTTCCAATCCTCGGTGTCATTTTGAGCCGTTCCTGAAATACTTGTTTCTTCACTTCAACGTTTCTGTATCTGTTTTTATGAATCCTATGTCCTTTTCTTGTAATCCTTGTTTGTGGAATTAATTTCATTTTTATTGTGGGTGGGTAGCAATCTGTTTCAATATTCGGACCTTTTCTAAGTTTTACGTTAATAATTTCTTTTTGACTGTTAAAAGATGTAGCTACAGGGTCAGTCTGAAATTCTTCTTGGTTTGTTTTAGGTGATTTCCAAGTTTTCTGTTTCCTCAGCAGTTCCTTAAAATTTGTGGACTGACGGAGTATGTTAGTTCGTTTCCAAAGATGATAATAGTTAAAATTTGATTTTCAACTAAGACGAGAAGAATTATTGCAATAAAATGCGATGTAAAAGCATTTAGTTTAAACAACATATGTGACATATTAAATAATGTACTGCTTGACAAATTGCAACAGCCTTTCTGAGAACAAAAATAACACAATCTTTTCATTATTACAGTTTACATCAGATGCTGGAACTTAAAGCGCACCGAAACCGGAAATATTTTTGATTCAGCAACTGTTGTGCGGTTTCTTCAGTTTTACAGTTTCGGATGCCCCACAAGAAGGGCCCTTTGAACAAAGCCAATTTGAACAATATGTAATAAACTGGTGACATGTTCCAGGGGAAGAGGAGGGGGGAAGATGTTTGTACAAGGTTATCTTGTTCTTACTACGTCCAGTATCACAAAAAGATAATATATTACGAATTAGACTAAACAGGTAAGTGGAACAATAATAATTATTATTATAATATTAATACCCGAACATCAAAAATTGTAGTGAGGATTTTTAATATTAATTGTACAAGGAGGGAAGGTATTAGGAAATAGATGTTTAAAAAAATTATTTGTGTACGTAACCTTGAAGAGAGGTAACAGGTAGTATACATGCACACGTGTGAAAAGTTTTCATCTATCTCTTCCACTGCTGTCAACTTCGACCCCGTGTACCGATCTGGTACTATGACAGAAATGACAAACTAAAGCAACAAAGTTTTATGAAATCGCATTCTCTCTACGTTTATGTCTAATTGTTACAGAGGATTGATTTGCAGTAAAGCACGCAAACCGAACATCTTCAGTGCCACAACTCCCATGTCGTTGATGTCGTGAGTGGTGGAAAACAAAACATCGTAGTAACGAATCCTTTGCGGGCTACACAGCCTGTACATGACGTCATTTATTGGCATCGTTTTTTCACTTACTTTTCCTTAAGAGTAAACAGAACTAACTTCTGTTCATTTACCGCCGTTACAACAGACACAATTCTTGTGCAAATAAAGTAATAGGACTAATATTGGCAATCACAACGATAATTATGTGTTTTGAAAGATAGATTTAAATATGCATTGTATTCCATATAACGTAGAGTTATAACTGACATTTCACGAATTTCAGGTGCAGTTTATGTAATGCAAAACATTTCGCATGCGAAGTCACTTTACACGGTTCACTTTGTGTTGTCAGAAGGGAAATAATGTTTAGCCGCCGTTAATACAAAATTCAACACACTGCATAAGGGACACGTTTTAAGGTGACAGAATTACAGACAATCAAAGAATTTTTCAATATACTCTTAGTTGCAATGCTACGGCCGGTTCAGATGCTAAAATTCCAGGCATTGTTTCACGTGAAGTTTATCACTTTAAGATACATGACATATTTTATCATACGTCATGTCCAATGACATCACCATATCACGAGCAATTACATTTCAATGGCATTGACATAATTGGTTGAATTTCGACCACAGGCGATACTAGTACGACGCAAAATTTTTACACAGCTAGTGAAACTAAAGCAATCGCAATAAAGGAGAGATGGAGCAGGTAAGGAAGAAGGATAATTTACAAAGTGATATTTTAACTGCGGATACAGCTAATAGTCTTATCCAGACCACTCGTAAAATGGTATAATAGGATACCAATGGTTATCGGCTATCCAAACATAAATGAATAGATACAGCTTTGACTGGTTTCCCAGATGAATCTGATGACAAGATGAATATACCAAGTAACTCATTTGTATTTTGTGAATAGTCGCTAACAATAAAATGCAGCTTGCGTAACTCTGTAGTCTTTCGCATAATAAGAACATTAATTTGTGGTGGCTGCAATATGCTGTTGTCAAATATGATGAAAATCTACATTTATACGTACACGATTACTCTAGAATTCACAATTAAGTGCCTGGAAGCGGGTTCGTCGAATCACGTTTACGTTGCTTCTCTACCGCTCCCCTCTCGGACAGCGCGCGTGAAAAACGAACATTTAAACATTCCGGTGCGAGCTCTGATTTCTCCTACTTTATTATGGTGATCATTTCTCTCTACGTAGATAGAAGTCAACAAAATATTTTCATACTCTGGTGAGAAAGCTGGTGACTAAAATTTTATAGGAAGGTTCTGCCGCAGCGAAATACACCTTTGTTTTAATGACTACCGCCTCAATCATGTATCATATCAATGGTACTCTTTCCCTTATTTCGTGATAATACAAAATGAGCTGTCCTTCTCTGAACTTTATCGATGTCCTCCGTCCATCATATCCGTTGCGGATCCCACACCACACAGCAGAAATCCAGAAGAGGGCGGACAAGCGTAGCGTACTCAGTCTCTTTAATAGTTCCGTTACATTTTCTAAGTGTAATGTCAGTAAATCGCAGTCTTTGGTTTGCTTTGCCCACAACATTATCTATGTGAGTATTCTAATTTCAGTTGTTCTTAATTGTGATCCATAAGTAGTTGATGGACTTTATAGCCTTTAAATTTGTGTGATTTATCGTGTAAGCGAAATTTAGCGGATTCTTTTTAGTGCTCTTGTGAATGACTTTTCCACCATACAGATACTTTGTTTAAATCGTTTTGGAGTTCGCTTGTATCATCAGGTGACTTCACATGGCAGAAAATGACAGCGGCGTCTGTAAATAATCTAAGAGGTTTCCTCAGATTGCAGAGGACCTATAACACTTCCTTGGGGAACGACAGATATCACTTCTGTTTTACTCAATGACTTACCGTCAATTATTATGAACTGTGTCCTTTCTGACAGGAAATCACAAATGCAGTTACACAGCTGAGACGATACACGTATAGGCACTAAATTTAATTAGAAGTCACTTGTGAGGAACGGTATCAACAGCCTTCTGGAAATCTAAGAATATGGATTCAATTTGACGTCGCCTATAGAAAGCACTCTTTACTTCTTGGGAGTTAAGAGCTGGTTGTGATTCACGAGAACGATTCTTTCTGAATTCCTGTTGGTTATTTCTCAACAAATCGTTTTCTTCGAATTAATTCATAATGTTCTTCATAGTATATGTTCCAAAATTCAACCACAAATCGATTTTAGTTATAAGGGTCTGTAATACAGCGGATTACTCCTATTTACTTCCTTGGGTATTGATATGATTTGTGCAACTTTCCAGTCTTTGAGCACGCATCTTTTTACGAGCTAGCTGTTGTATATGACTGTGAAGTATTGAGTTATTGTACCAGCATAATCTGAAAGGAATCGTGAGTGGTATACGATCTGGATCTAAAGCTTTGCTTTCCTTGTTGTTGTTGTGGTCCTCAGTCCAGAGACTGGTTTGATACAGCTCTCCATACTACTCTATCCTGTGGAAGCTTCTTCATCTCCCAGTACCTACTGCAACCTACATCCTTCTGAATCTGTTTACTGTATTCATCTCTTGGTCTCCCTCACGATTTTTACCCTCCACGCTGCCCTCCAATACTAAATTGCTGATCCCTTGATGCCTCACAATATATCCTACCAAGCTATCCCTTCTTCTAGTCAAGTTGTGCCAGAAATTTCTCTTCTGCCCAATTCTATTCAATACCTCCACATTAGTTGTGTGATCTATCTATCTAATCTTCAGCATTCTTCTGTAGCACCACATTTCGAAAGCTTCTATTCTCTTCTTGTCTAAACTTCCTTACTTGTTTTAAACTGCTTCCCTACACCGAGGATATCTACTTCTATGTTACTCGTGTTGGCAGTTGTTAATGATGCGAATTCTGGAACATTAACTTCATCTGAAAGGTTCGCAGGAGAGCTTCTGTTAAGTTTGGAAGGTAGGAGACGAGGTACTGGCAGAAGTCAAGTTGTGAGGACGGAGCGTGAGTCGTGCTTGGGTAGCTCAGGTGGTAGAGCACTTGCCCGTGAAAGGCAAAGGTCCCGAGTTCGAGTCTCGGTACGACACACAGTTTAAATCTGCCAGGAAGTTTCATATCAGCCCACACTCCGCTGCAGAGTGAAAATCTCATTCTGGAAACTTCATCTTCATTTTTGAAGGTATTTCGGAAAATCGTGTTTAGTAACTCTGCATTAGTGGCGCTGTCATCAATAGCATTACCATTGTCATCGTGCACTGAAGATGCTGGTTGCGTCTTGCCACTAGTGTACTTTACATACCACCAGAATCTCTTTGAAATTAGAATTATATTAATACCGTCAGCTGCGCACGAGCGTTGATATAGATCAACGGGGACAGGTGAAAATGTGTGCCGCGACCGGGACTCGAACCCGGGATCTCCTGCTTACATGGCAGACGCTCTATCCATCTGAGCCACCGAGGGCACTGATGATAGTGCGACTGCAGGGACCATCTAGCGCACGCCTCCCGCGAGACTCACAGTCTCACCTTGTATGTCCACACACTACATTCGTAGTGTCCCACCCGAACACACTCATTACTCGTGGAAGACATTCTTCCTAGTCCCGTAAGAGTTCGGGAAATATGTGTGCATCCGCCCAGAATAAAGGTCATGGCTGGCAACGCCAGAACTATATACTTATATGGATATATATCCATATAAGTATATAGAATCTCTTTGGGTTTGCCGCCAAATTTCGAGACAGCCATTGTGGTAACTATTAAAGGAAAAATTTTAAAAATTAGAAAAAAGTAACCTGAATATGTGGTTTATTCTCAACAACAGGAAGGCGGGAGGAGCCGTCATACGGTAACTGTAGAGGTTTCGGGTGCAGTTATGGTGCGAAACGTATATTCAGCCAGCTTGCGGGGAGCAGCTGATGCTGCAGAGTGACACCCCGTTGCCAGTACTGCTGATAGTTGCAGCTCATAGTGCCGGAGATAGCGAATCCGTCCCCGTAGCCGGCGCCCCCAGTATTCATGAGACGACGAGGCGCTCCCTTAGCGCCGGCCGCGGCATAATGGGCGCCTGTGACGTAGGCCACCCTCGCGACAGCGGGGCCGCGCGCGCACAATACCTCCGCCGGCGGCTAACTTTCTGAAGGGCGGCGGGAGGGCGAGGATGGGGGATAAACACACAAAGATGATTGATAATGGACTTCATTTGCCGGAGAGCGCCCGGGCCGGCGCCCGCCGCCACCGGCCGCCACAAAACAGGGCAATATATATTGTCGAGGCCCGAGTTATGACGCCCACAAAACGCCGCTATTTCCTCTGTCTCTTCTGTCTGCACGCGCGCCTATATATATATATTTTTTCCCTCGTTCTGTCGTTCTCTCCCCTTGCTCTCGCGACGGACGGAGGACGGCCATTTGTCCGGACAAACAGGGGAGAGAGTTTGGATGGTCCGCATTAGCCGAGGCTAAGTGGAGACTCTGGCGGCATCGGTCATGCGTGAAGGCAGTTTGCGGGATACTCGCGAGCCGCTCTGCTAGCTGCCACACAGGGCACAGGCCGGGGATCTGGCGGGCGGTTAGCGTCTGCTGCACACAGCGGCAAGAGCGCTGCAGCAAAACCGGCAGGTTCCAATTGGTGGAAGACGGACACTGTCAAAATGCTACGTGTTGCACCTGTGCGTTGCAAGGTGCTCATTAGATGCCCCTGGACCGTAGCAGTCGTAAGAGCCACCTGCGATTGTACAGTCTAAACTAATAGACTTTGTGTTCAGCAGAGATACGAGGCGTGTTATTTAAGCAAGTACCATTTTGAAATTTAAAAAAGACGTGCTAAGATATCTCAATAATTTTATTTTTACATGAAAGCCTGTATCTTAATTTACTTTTCTACATAATTTCGGTCAATATTGTACCAGTTTTTGAATACTCTCCTCATAGAAGTCTGCCGCCTGCTTGTTAACCACTGCATCATCACTGTTTTGACTTCGTCGTCGTCTTGAAGACGTTGACCGCCCAGGTGTTTCTTCAATTGCAGGAACAGATGGTAGTCACTGGGCGCAAGATCGGGGCTGTACGGAGGATGATCTAGAGCTTCCCATCGAAAAGATGTGATGAGATCTTTGGTCTGATTCGCCACATGCGGACGGGCATTATCTTGCAGCATGCCTCCGTACAGCCCCGATCTTGCACCCGGTGACTACCTTCTGTTCCTGCACTTGAAGAAACACCTGGGCGGTCAGCGTCTTCAGGAGAAACACCTGGGCATTCAGCGTCTTCAAGACGATGACGAAGTCAAAACAGTGGTGATGCAGTGGTTAACAAGCAGGCGGAGACTTCTATGAGGAGAGTATTCAAAAGCTGGTATAACGTTATGACAAATGCCTCAATATTGACCGAAATTATGTAGAAAAATAGATTAAGGTACAGGCTTTCATGTAAAAATAAAATTATTGAGATATCTTAGCACGTCTTTTTTTTAATTTCAAACGCTACTTACTTAAAAAACACACCTCGTAACTTGCGAACGAAAAGAAAGAAGTCGCAGAATGGCTAAAATACGAAATGAAGAGCTACTAACTAATAAGTACATACACCATGCTGTTGTGTAGTTGTGACGCTATTATGACTGTTCCTGTATAAGGCGAGCGCAATACTACTGTATCTGTGAGTGAGGGGTTTCGGTTGGCTTATCATGAGTTGTTGTAGAGATATTTCACCAGGATTTTCTGAACCATTTGATATTAAATGCATGTCCAAAAAGCATCTTCCTTGGTCACCACATTACCTGTTTACTTAAACGTCATCGCATGTTTCCGCGAGGGATCAAATGCAATAATATCGTAGTCGGCTAGCAGCCATCGAAAGGTTGCCCCTGACGTTGTTTGTTAACATACACACAGCTATGGACAGAACGCTGCACTTAACTCAACTGTAGCATTTCAGCTAAAAGTAAAGCACCAGAAGGAACGTATTAGTGACATCCAGCACGCCAAAAAAGATCAGGTCTGCACCGTCACGTTAGGGGCAGAATGCTTGCCAACGAGGGAAGCTGCTCGCCGTGTTCATTGGAGTCTAAGTGATAAGCTGTAGATAGATATCGGTTCCAGATGACAGTAGAATAGACGCCTTACACCGCAAAGGCCGTCCACGTTCAACAAGTGCATATCTGCGACTTTTGAGTCAGCGGACTGTTGGCTGAGTGCTCTAGAACTGAATTCTGCTTTCGGAGAAGCTACAGGAATCAAAATGTCAGGAGACAATTGCACGATGCTAAATTTCATTTCCAATAACCAATGGCTAGCAGCAAGTCGTATACAACAACTCGATGGACTCCATTACAGAATGGACGCCCCCGAACGGGCTACGGATGTTCTTTACCGACGAAACTCGAAGCTGTATCCTGATAAATGCAGACAACGTATCTGAAGCCAACACAATAACATCGGACGCCTCCAGCACTGTGTCCCATATGTGCAAAATGATGCTGGTGAAGTGATGTTCTTGGGTAGCATTACATGGGGTAATCGTACCATCTCTCGTCACTGATAATGGTAATTTCACTGCAGTACGGTACGAGGGCGAGATTCTGCAACCAACTAAGGGGCCGTACCGCCGATATTTTGATGATTATTGCACCTTGATAGATGATAATTCGCACACCCACCGTGGTGTTCTGGTAAACACGTTTCTTCGGCATCATCAGAAAGGAGTGGGCTTCTTGTTTCCCGGACATTAACCAATGGAAAACGCGTGAGATCGATTGAAAGGAGCTGTTTTAGATGCCCACAACGACAACGTACCTCCGCGACTTAAGCAGCATCGCCTTCGAAAACTAACACAATGGATCAGATCTGGCTTGAAGACCTCATCTGTGGTATGCTACGACGGATTCAAGCCTTCATACAAGCAATGAGATGTTCTGCCACGTTTTGGCGTTGTCCTGTGAAGAACCCTTCACGGGAAACTAACGATTTTGCCGCTATACTTTTCTTAATATGGTGGTGTAGACACTTTCCAAATGAATTGATATGCATACCTCAAAGGCAGCTTTTGTTTTCTCTGCCATGGATTTCTAAAAAAATAAAGGAAAAACATTTTCTGATAGTGTATTTGTTCCGGGGTGATCACAAGCGTCGGAACGAAGATGCAAAATGCAAGACCAAAGAAGGCAGTGAGGAAACGTCAGCCAATAGGCCGCTAATAAGGACAGATCCGCGCCCCCTGCAAGAAATGATTATAAGCACTGTTCCTGCCAGCCTCGGCCGCTCAGATCGGCTCAGAGTACCGACATTAGTGGAACGTATTTGCGGGGCGTGCTGCAAGAACAACTACTTGTGATACTTATCAGCTATTTTTCTAGACTTTGTCTATAGGGACGAACATTACTGTTTGCATGTCACTTACGACACAGATGTAACTCCAAAGTTAAATATTGTCAATTCCTTTATAGAAATAAAACTACTAATGTCATTTGTTTGAATTGTTGTATAGCATTCCGAGAACGCAGCATCCTTTAGGCACCCTATAAGTGACGAGCGGGTAAGATCCGACAATATTAACTAGGATTTCATACACTCTCCAAGCCAGTGTGTCCTGTGCAAGTCTTTTCCTCTCTTCGAATCAAGTGAAATCCACATTCACATCCTCTACCTTTACTACACTTCTCCGCCCCTCTTACTGCTAATCACTAATTATAGTGGCCGACCTAATACTTTAGTAATAAAGCGCGTGCCTGGAATCCGAGAGGTCATGTGAAACGTCCCCTTTGAACATTTATACATGACTGTGCTTAAACTGACACACAATATTTTTTAGCGCAACGCAATCTGACTTTCAGAAATCCCTACAAAGGAATGGCCCTGACTAACATTAACCTTTACCTTTCACAAATCACTTACCTCACCAAAAATCTTCGTTACTCGAACTACTGCAATACAGCGAGCGCCACTACTGCCAGCTAAATAAAAGACTCAAACTACGGAAGTCACTAACTACTGATAGGGATAGTTACCAAATGAAAGATTTTAATAGAGAACAAACAATGTATTTACCTTAATAGTCATAATATATATATAGCAGTTCATAATATCCAGTATAACAAATTTCAAAACTCCGCCATCTCTCTCCCCACATCCACCACTGCTGGCGGCTCACCTCCAACTGCGCAACGCTACGCGCTGTTCACATCCAGCTGCCGCTGCCCAACATTACAATGGCAGACAACAATGCAAACTAGCCACAGACTGCACACAGCACAGCCAGTGATTTTCATACAGAGAGCGCTACGTGGCGGCGGCGTTACCAATATAAGAACCTAAACAGCCTACTTACACATGGGATCAAATCACGATCGGATCACGGAAATATTCAGTCCAGGGGTATCAGCATGCAGAACATAAAATTCCGTGCACCTGTAGGCCAGTGGACGAGATCAGATCAGCATTAGCACAAGTAGTAAGACACTTATGCGTTTCAGCTCTAGTGTAAAATAGGGGTACACTCCTAGAAAGCGACCGTAAGAAATGATGTGTCCCATCCAAGTCAGCCAAGTCCTGTAGAAATTGTTAGGGAACTGAAGGAATGTAGAAACAGGAGCCGTTGAGGGTGATGGGACTTGGACTCTGCCAACACCGTGGCGTGTTACAACTCGTAAGGGCCACCGAGATAAGCCTGTTGGCGCGCGTGCACCTAATGAATGCCGAAGACGGCCGCATTGTGTCCCAGCGCTGCCTAACGACCCACGACTCTGCACCACTCGACACCCGTGTTTCGCCTGCCACGGCCCAGACGGAGGTCCTAAAGGCATGGCGGAGAGCGCTACTGTATTCTAGACGCTATAACTGCGATGAATAAAGAGTGACGAAGAGACCTTTTTGTAGGCCCACAAGAACAGAATCGGAGCAGGTTCACTGTTCATTAGTTTACTATGTATTGTCTGATATCGTAAGGATAACGGAGCTGGAATCTAATGGATTTCATAATAATGATGTCGACGGATGCCGTTACTGCCTTGCTCGTCTCATGGAGGAACGACTTGTAAAGCGATCCGTGAATGTTGGCCATTCTTTAGTCAGCTGGCACCAGTTTTAATTCCGGGCCTGCGTCTTTTAAACATGACGATTTATCCCTAATGAGAGTCTGATTTTTGTAGAGAAATTAGCTGTTACCTTGGAGCTAGTAGATAAGACATCACGATACGTCTCCTACAGGAGTGATTCTTCCTGATTTATAGCTTACCGCAAAATTAGAGGTCAGTAACGTTACAAATAAACAAAGGATAAACAAGAAAATTCGTTAATACATTCATGAAGACAAATAGTTAAATAACAATAGAGATAGTCTGGCACATGATTCCTAAAAGGAACACATTGAATTCGATGTAATTTGTATTCAAATAGCGGAATGTGTCGCTGTAATGTTTCTGCCTCAATTTAGATGTTATCTCACATCATTTGCACAATTGTCTCTGATAATTATTAGCGTGACATGTGAAAGGATCAAAGGAAGTTTACTTGGGCACAAGGATGCGTCAGGCCAGGATACCTCTCACTAGCACAGAGTTACATGTCACTTCTTCTAATAATTGAACACAAGTTTGGTTGGGACTCTGAGGCTCAGCACGCAAAAAGGAGCTGTATGTTTCGTCGGCAGCCTGCGGAAGGATTACCACTCCGTGCTCCCCGTATCAGTGGCCCGACAGGACGGCACGCTGCTTCTTAAACTGCCTGATCTCTGGCACACCACGCCCCGAAACGTCTGTCATTAAGGTATCGGACTACCGCCGTTCTGATGAAGTAACCGTTGTAAAGCTCGGCAACCAAAAGTATAGTAGCGAAATTTATTCAACTATTTAATAAATGACAACGGATTTCCGTCTGAAATTCCATACCCAGATACAAGTGATCTCAAGAGCAGCTCTGCCTTGTCTGTAAACAGGTGACAACATAAATAAATTCAGAGATTAAAATTTAGGTCTTATGAAATAATTATCTACTAAAAATTCTAAACACTACGTCATGTTTCAGTACATCTATACCTCACAGTCTCGAATCACAAGCTATCTGAAATACCACAGTCCTTAGTCTCAGTATAACTTGTAATGTTACAGGCTACCAACAAGACACAAAGACACGAGTCCGTTCCAGCGCAAATAACGTTGCTAAATCGACGGGAGAAATATGCTGAACGCACCGCTCAGTTCTCTACTGTCAGGCTACACCGTCTGGGAATTATATAAGTACACGAACACCGATATTGATGAATGGTTTTAGGCTTCCCTGCAGTATGATGCTTTTGAAACGGTTTTGGGTACCCGGCCTGGTGACGTCGCACAAATGGAGCTATGCTCTTGTTGGACGACACGAGTGACAGAATCCCCAAAAGCATCTAAAAATGCTGAGATTCACCACGTTGGTGAACTCTACCTTCGTAATTAAAGGTCTGTGACAGTGCAAGACCCCAGAGACCAGAACTTGACTACCGCTAACGTAACAACGAATAACAAGTAGTAGTAGGAACGTAACTTGAAAACGTCAAGAAATTTTACTGTAGTTGGCAGTAGTTATGAAAAACCTCAAAAAAAGGCGACGAAGTATCCATATAATTAAAAGAGTGTTAAAAAGTTGCCATAAATGTCCTCAAGCAGAGGAAATATAGCACTCCTGACAAACAGATATACAGTGGTGTGGCTGAATCCTTGTTGACGGTTGACGATTCGCGTGGTGTTGGCCTCCCCAGTACAACTTCATTCCCCAGAACAGTTGTTGGGGACTGGCGTTGTCGTCCATTAAGAGGAAGTAATGAGCAATTGCACCGTTGAGAAGTCGCAGTAGGTCATCTCTGTGGCTCTGGGCGTCAGCAGGACTCATTCTATTACTAGTCAACATCTGAAGGTCATTGCGTCCATTCAACGTGATGTCTCCGACCAGCACCACATCGAAGCTGCTACTTCCCTGGTGGGAGGTCTGGCACGGAGTGCACTCAGCCTCGTGATGCAAACTGAGGAGCTACTTGAATGATCAGTAACTGCTCCACGTTTCGGACAGGCGGCGAAACTGTCGACAGAGCGGTGTACTGACCACATGCCCCTCCCATTCGCTGAAAGGCAGAGAATGACTTGGCGGCCGGTCGATATCCCTTGGGTCTTGAAGGCCTGGATGAGGAGCTCGTTTTTGTCTCGCTCACAGTACAATCCAGTAGTGACTTGACTAATAACCATCTTCAGATCTATTAAACAGGAGTAGAAAACTTTGGTTTCAGTTTGGTAACTGTGCGCAAAGACCCTCAGAAGATTGGTAAAACATATTACTTACTACGAAATATTAAAATTTTAAACGTAAATAAAAGTATTAAACACAAATATTAAAAACGTCGGTTTACTGAGGGAACTGTAGGAAATGTAGCTGACATGTAAAGGTTCAAAAATGACTCTGAGCACAATGGGACTTAACTGCTGAGGCCATTAGTCCCCTAGAACTTAGAACTACTTAAACCTAACTAACCTAAGGACATCACACACATCAATGCCCGAGGCAGGATTCGAACCTGCGACCGTAGCGGTCGCGCGGTTCCAGACTGTAGCGCCTAGAACCGCTCAGCCACTCCGACCGGCACATGTAAAGGAAACCACACCTAGAACACTTGTGCAAATCATTCTTGAGTACTGCTCGTACGTTTGGGAATTAAAGGAAAACATTGTAGCTAATTAGTGGCGTGCTGCTACATTTGTTACCGGTGCGTTCAAGCAGCTCTTGGTTATTACGGAAATGCACCATGGAGGGATAGTGATGTTCTTTTGAAGACATACTATAGAGAAAGTTAAAAGAACCAGCATTTGGAATATACTGCATGACGATCCTACTTCCAGCTACACACATATTGCGTAAGGAAGGCGAAGACAAGACAACTCAGGATTCGTATTCTAACATATAGACAGTTGTTTCTTCCTCAAAGTGTTTGCGACTAGAGCGTCTGCTCAGTATTCGAACAGCTGTTAGTGGATATTAATATGGGGTTTATCACTTTTTGCCTGCATGATTACTTGGTCCTGCTAGAGACACTTTCAATGAAGTGTCTGAGTGACTTGGAAATCGGATACTAATTCTTCTACAAGAGCCGAAACCAGTGAAGGTAGTGATTTTGGGTGCCGAAGTCTCTGGAATGGAGTCGGCGTTGTAACCTATCCGAAAGGGGTTCCTTGACGCCGGCCGGAACTCTTGTAGACCAGTCTATTTCAGGAATGTTATCGTCCACGACCATTGCCTCAGAAATTCTGCTCGTTGGTAGGCTGTATTGCCACGCAGATACAACCATCCTCTACGAACTGTTGCCTTACTGTAGGCAGTATTCAGTACTTTCGTTCATATTGTATCGCTTTTAGCGATTTCTCGAGCAGTATAGAGGTACGACACCTCAACCAGGGAAAACATCACTATACTGCAGTAACCCCTCCGCCAGTGTTGGCACTACACATCATGGCACATACCGTTCTCCAGACACTCGACACGCAGCTATTCACAACCACAAATCATTCGTTTCCAGTCATCCACCGTCCTGTGCCGTTACTCTTTACACTACCTGAAGAGTCATTTAGCATCGATTACAGAAAAACGTGACATCTGAGGAGCTTTTCGACCATTGTATCCAATTCGTTTAGCTCCATAGACACAGTCATCGTGCTAGATGCACTGGTGGTAGCAATTCGGAAAAAAATTGGAAATTTGTGGTAACTGCTGACGTGGTCGGTCCCTAAGCTTTCACAGTACTTAATCGACCTTAAGGGGAGACGTTGATGAAAAACACACCCTCTTTCAAAAATCCACTAAATCCACAGTTTTGGAGATATGGAAATGAAATTTTGTACCACGCTTTACATGAAAGTAACACATTTACATATAAAATCCTTTGATTATATATCTTTAACTTTTTTTGGAATCAAATTTGAAATTTTTTTCAAAAAATAATGTATGTTCCTTTTTCTCAGAAAGCATTCAAGAGATTTCTACAAAAAATTCTGTTTTATCCCTTTATATGTTGTAAGCTTCTCTCATGAGGTTTCTGGAATAGGTCAAATAGGAGAATTTTCATAATTTTTTTAATTATAATTCCACAAATACAATTTTAAATTCATGCAAAATTCCAAGCACACTGACCCATATCTCAGCTTGCAATCAGAATTTCAAAGTTTGCTCTTGAGGAAACGTTTATTAGGTTTACAGAAATATGTGTACAAAATTTCATAATTCTAGCATTCATATAATCTGAGGAAAAGGTACATAAACTTTAAAAAACAGTCTTTTCAGAAAACGCTATTTAAAGTTCAACCTAACTTTTTTCCTTATGTCACTTCTTCAGAAGGCACCACATTTGTACTCTGGGTCGCCTTTCCCTTCAAGGCTTCTCTTCTGGTTTCTTGTTGTCTGTTTCTTTCCTTTACCAGGTCTTCAACTGACTTTTCAGTTGCAGAGACGCGCTGTAAATCTTTCTCAGGATGTCTCGAGTAACATTTCCTATCTTCACCCTTCCGACGTTCCCATCGCTAAATACAATAACTGCATCATAAGTTGCAATTCTGACAACTGTATCACATGCAAATGTGTTTTTAGGGCATCGTTTCCTTATGAGTGAATATAGAGGCGCGTTTGGATTTTGGGTTTTCCCATGAGCACACTTTTTGAGAAGTACAGGATCGGCCAAAGATGATCTATAAAACCGAAGGGTATGTATCGCGGCCTTCTAGATGTATCCTGCACACGTTTGTTTGAAAGTAATACACAGAATCGTTGTTCACTGATCTGGTATTGAAGTGCTGCTTCAAAACGTGGGCGTGGCAGGGAGGTCACGTCACACATATAATTAATTTTCAGGCACTTCGGATGCGATTTAAATTATTGCCCATGAGTTGTACTAACAAAAAAAAATCTAAAATGGACATTTTTGGTCAATTTCATCAACGTCCCCCCTTAAACTGACTTACACTAAGGACAACACACACACCCATGCCCGAGGGAGGACTCGAATCTCCGACGGTGGGACCCGCGCGAACCGTGCAGGACACCCAAGACCGCACGGCTACCCCGGGTGGCAGCACTTCTGAACTCACAAGTGATTTCTTCCGTTGATTTCTTGGAATAATTTACAGCCATACTCCGAAATGCTCGACGGTTCCCTTCCTTCAGTACATAAGGTCTGCCTGGTCTTGTTTTCGATGTGGTTGTTCTTTCGCTTGTCCGCTTTACGATCACACCACGAACAATAGACTTGGACAGTTTTAGAAGGATTGCAATGTCCCTGATGGATTTGTTAATGTGACAACCAATGAATATTCTACGATCGCAGTCATCGTGCTATCCTGGCTCCCTATTCTGTTATTACTCTCTCCTCTCGTTGATCTTGTGAGTGTACCGGCTCCACACGAATAACGTTGAGAATCGCCCTGTACCCAGAAGCGCATTTAATCAGTGAAAAGAAAATTCATCTGTTATTTATGATCCAGTTCCATTATTGTGGTTGTTCGAAGTAGTACGTACTCCTGAAACAAGGTCGTCATAACATACTTGCGAAATTATGTTCCATATCTCGCCAGGAGCTCCATTCTAATCACAACGAAAGTGAAAACTCAACTGAGACATTCTGGGACCTTCTCGTTGTTTTTGGATCACGTACCTGTTCGATGCAGCCAGAAGTCGTTGCTAACACGAATTATTTGGGCAACCCTACACAGTCACTTACAGTTATTGTTTACATTTACCATTTTCGGTATCCTATTTTCCTGATATTGCATTAGGCTACGAAGCTACTGTGTTTTCCTGCACGATGTAACACCATAGCCCTACCGGAACATTTGATAGTTTCTGAAAGATATCCAGCCCAGTTATTGGATATATTACCTGCTGCAAAATACTACCGCGAATTCTTTACAGACGAAAGGAAAAACTGGTACAAGCCAACCTCGGAGAAGATCAGTTTGGATTCCGTAGAAATAATGGAACGCGTGAGGCAATACTGACCCTACGACTTATCTTAGAAGATAGATTAAGGAAAGGCAAACCAACGTTTCTAGCATTTGTAGACTTAGAGAAAGCTTTTGACAATGTTGACTGGAACACTCTCTTTCAAATTCTGAAGGTGGCAGGAGTAAAATACAGGGAGCGAAAGGTTATTTACAATTTCTGCACAAACCAGAAGACAGTTATAAGAGTCGAGGAACACGAAAGGGAAGCAGTGGTTGGCAAGGGAGTGAGACAGGGTTGTAGCCTCTCCTCGATGTTATTCAATCTGTACATTGAGCAGTCAGTAAAGGAAACAAAACAAAAATTCGGAGTAGGTATTAAAATCCATGGAGAAGAAATAAAAACCTTGAGGTTCGCTATGACATTGTAATTCTGTCAGAGACAGTAACTGACTTGGAAGAGCAGCTGAACGGAATGGACAGTGTATTGAAAGGAGGATATAAGATGAACATCAACAAAAGCAAAACGAGGATAATGGAATGTAGTCGAATTAAGTCGGGTGATGCTGAGGGAATTAGATTATCAAATGAGACACTTAAAGTAGTTTTGCTATTTGTGGAGCAAAATAACTGATGATGGTCGAAGTAGAGAGGATATAAAATGTACACTGGCAAATGGCAAGGAAAGCGTTTCTGAAGAAGAGAAATCTGTTAATATCGAGTATAGATTTAAGTGTCAGGAAGTCGTTTCTGAAAGTATTTGTATGGAGTGTAGCCATGTGTGAAAGTGAAACGTGGACGATAAATATTTTAGACAAGAAGTGAATAGAAGCTTTCGAAATGTGATGCTACAGAAGAATGCTGAAGATTAGATGAGTAGATCACATAACTAATAAGGAGGAACTGAACAGAATTGGGGAGAAGAGAAGTTTGTGGAACAAATTGACTAGAAGAATGGATCGGTTGGTAGGACATGTTCTGAGGCATCAACGGATCACCAATTTAGCATTGGAGGGCAGCGTGGAGGGTAAAAATCGTAGAGGGAGACCAAGAGATGAATACACTAAGCAGATTCAGAAGGATGTAGGTTGCAGTAGGTACTGGGAGATGAAGAAGCTTGCAGAGGATAGAGTAGCATGGAGACCTGCATCAAACCAGTCTCAGGACTAAAGACCACAAGAATAACAACAACCTGATATTCTAGGATTAAACGTTACAGTGCCCAGACATTGTACTTTTTTTCTCGTCACGATTCGTATACATGTGTTCAATCTTTAGCGGTGAACTCGAAAGAGTGCCAGTTCTCTTCTCGGTCCACGAGAAAGTACAAGTCATGGCAATAGTGTGTGCACTAAAGGGCGACCTTGCATCACTATGACACGTCACATATCGCTACAAGCAGAAGGTATACCAGAGAACTGACAACTGTAGACATGTGGCATCATAAAGTTGTGTCATTATTGCGCTAAGCCAGTCGTATCTCACAGTCGATGAAATGAAGCCCAGATTTATGTACACCGTGAATAAAAAGTGAGTAAATTTTCTGTATGTTATCACTACAAACATCTGCCACTACGATACTCTAACAGGACACATACAGTGGTGAACATAGCGCTAACACTACAACGCCTCGAACGAGAACACTTTCTTTTACGTACTAGTGGCTACACACAGCAATGGCAGGCATGGAAAGCGTCTCAGAGCACCCCGTGCAAGAAAAACTGTCCTGTCTAAATCGCAGAAGACCTGTTTACAGTTCCACTTCTCACTGTTCCTAGGTCAAGTCACAATGGTCAAGACGCTACCTTAGTCGAGCTTTGTCGTATCTTCGTGTAAGAAGCACACATCTGACTGCTTCCTGAGTACACTACGCAAAATCTCAAATACAGGATTTTATTTAAAATCTAGGATCGCAACTTCAATTAAAATATTACCGGTTTCAGATTGCAAACAATCTAAGTTCTCATCTGTCCTTGTTACGAAGTAATTCGTCATTTATAGTAGCTAGTCTTCACCTGTCAATACATAGTTTTTTTGGCACTTACATTTCTATTATTTTTGCTATAGTTTCATAGGTTTTCCTTTCTAAATTTAAGAGCTTCGCATGCAATCCATGGCAGCCCACCGGGGCGCTTCACGTATACCACAGCTCTTCTGCTTGTTGGCCTGAGTCTGCTTAACATTTGCGGATCAGCCTGAGTGCAAACGCTTTTTTGTTTGTCTCGAGGTAGATGGGCCAGTCCGATATTGTTGATAAGGTTTCTCACAACACTGCCATACAAAACTTTCAAATGCATGCTATTAAATGCTCCTATAACGGTGTTGGTTCTCGGTTACGATACTAGCTTTTGTCGAGATGGGGCAATTATGAAAAGCAGACAACCTTCTAGACCTGAAACTGATTAACTCGGAAAGGATTCCTGGAGCTGCTTGTTGTTTAATATTGCTCTTACCATGAATTATCTAAAGGTTCAGTTGACTTCTTACTGCTAAGTAGTGTTCCGTGTTCTAGACGCTGTAAAGGTGGAGGCCACCGAGATCACCGAACAAAAGCTTTAGTTGATTTACAGTGGGCAACAGCATATGCAATTAGGTGAAAAAAGTCAAGGGATAGCGAAATGCACGTATACAGAGTGTTACAAAAAGGTACGGCCAAACTTTCAGGAAACATTCCTCACACACAAAGAAAGAAAATATGTTATGTGGACATGTGTCCGGAAACGCTTACTTTCCATGTTAGAGCTCTTTTTATTACTTCTCTTCAAATCACATTAATCATGGAATGCAAACACACAGCAACAGAACGTACCATTGTGACTTCAAACACTTTGTTACAGGAAATGTTCAAAATGTCCTCCGTTAGCGAGGATACATGCATCGACCCTCCGTCGTATGGAATCCCTGATGTGCTGATGCAGCCCTGGAGAATGGCGTATTGTATCACAGCCGTCCACAATACGAGCACGAAGAGTCTCTACATTTAGTACCGGGGTTGCGTAGACAAGAGCTTTCAAATGCCCCCATAAATGAAAGTCAAGAGGGTTGAGGTCAGGAGAGCGTGGAGGCCATGGCATTGGTCCGCCTCTACCAATCCATCGGTCACCGAATCTGTTGTTGAGAAGCGTACGAACACTTCGACTGCAATGTGCAGGAGCTCCATCGTGCATGAACCACATGTTGTGTCGTACTTGTAAAGGCACATGTTCTAGCTGCAAAGGTAGAGTACCCCGTATGAAATCATGATAACGTCCCCCATTGAGCGTAGGTGGAAGAACATGGTGCCCAATCAAGACATCACCAACAATGCCTGCCCAAACGTTCACAGAAAATCTGTTTTGTTGACGTGATTGCACAATTGCGTGCAGATTCTCGTCAGCCCACACACGTTGATTGTGAAAATTTACAATTTGATCACGTTAGAATAAAGCCTCATCCGTAAAGAGAACATTTGCCCTGAAATGAGGATTGACAAATTGTTGCATGACCCATTCGCAGAAGTGTACCCGTGAGGCTAATCAGCTGCTGATAGTGCCTGCACACGCTGTACATGGTACGGAAACAACTGGTTCCCCCGTAGCACTCTCCATACAGTGACGTGGTCAACGTTACCTTGTACAGCAGCAACTTCTCTGACGCTGACATTAGGGTTACCGTCAACTGCACGAAGAATTGCCTCGTCCACTGCAGGTGTCCTCGTCGTTCTAGGTCATCCCCAGTCGCGAGTCATAGGCTGGAATGTTCCGTGCTCACTAAGACGCCGATCAATTGCTTCGAACGTCTTCCTGTCGGGACACATTCGTTCTGGAAATCTGTCTCGATACAAACGTACCGCGCCACGGCTATTGCCCCATGCTAATCCATACATCAAATGGGCATCTGCCAACTCCGCATTTGTAAACAGTGCACTGACTGCAAAACCACGTTCGTGATGAGCACTAACCTGTTGATACTACGTACTGATGTGCAATGAGTCGCATGTCAACACAAGCACCAAAGTCAACATTACCTTCCTTCAGTTGGGCCAACTGGCGGTGAATCGAGGAAGTACAGTACATACTGACGAAAATAAAATGAGCTGTAACATGGTAATTAAGCGTTTCCGGACACATGTCCACATAACATCTTTTCTTTATGTGTGTGTGAGGAATATTTCCTGAAATTTTGGCCGTACCTTTTTGTAACACCCTGTATAGATGTCGGTAGTAGCGCTTATACAAGGTAAAAAGGTGCAGTGGATTGGTGGAGCTGTCATCTGTACTTAGGCAATTAATGGGAAAAACTGTCCATCGTGATTATGGCCGCACGGTGGGAATTAACATACTTTGAACGCGAAGTGGTACATGGAGCTAGGCGCTTGGGACATTCCACTTCGAAATCGTTAGGACGTGATCTGATCAGATGTGTTCCATCTTCAGTTAGTGAGAGCTGATGGTAGGGTTAGAGTGGGTTGCAGATCCCACAAAGCCATGGGCCCAAGTTGTTAACAAGCCACTATGCAAGTTGGTAGTCTCTCTATAATGGTTTGAGCTGGAATGGACTGTGTCCTCTAGTCTAACTGAACAGATTATTGATCGAAAACGGTTATGTACAGTAATAAATTGAAACTGCTACAAACGTCATTTTTGTGTTATTTTTATCATTGCAACCAGTTTCGTTGTCTCAGTATATCATCTTCAGGCCTTAACTGACTCCAATCGTATACACGGTGCCATCAGTGGTCAACATGTACGAACTAGCTTCCGTAGAATATTGTAAAAGCGATGTTGTGTCTGCAACCAGCGGCTACTTGGGGACTTCACGTTTCCAAACAACGATGGAATTTCTATGAATATCACTGCGCCATTTACGAGACTACAGTCATTTGTTACTGGTTTTAAGAACATTCTGGGCAATTCGAGCGGATGATTTGACCACGCAGATCGCCTGATATGAATCCCACAAACGTTTGTGAGACATAATCCAGAAGTCAGTTCATGCACAAAGTGCTGCACCAGCAACACTTTCACAATTACAGACGGCTCATTATTTCTGCATCGGACTTCCAACAACTTGTAGAGTCCATGTCACGCCCAGTTGCTACACGACGCCAAGCAAAAAGAGGTCTGACATGATATTAGGAGGTGTCCCATGACTTCCGTCACTTCAGTGTATCGTGATCTATACCATCAAAGAAGATGTAATACGCTGTCGATGTGTGAACGTTATCAACAATGAATGCAGAGGAAGACTATCCACTAAAAAAGCACAGTTTTAAACGAAGGTAGATGTGTTTGCATTTCAGCTGAATCGGCAAATGAAGTGCGAAAACATTTTATACGTGCCAAAAAGCGTGCAAACGATGCAGATACTTAAGTTTCATTAATAGAACAACTAGGACTTCTATCGAGGGTACGTCTTGAGCATAGTTTTCATCACACAGATAGGCGACACATGAGCTGCATCGCATTACGAGAAAATACAAGAGATACGCGCATGATACTATCGGTTCCGGAGGAACATTCTTTCAAGGAAATAACTTACTGATGAATGATAGCAGCATATTTTTATTTACAGATGGCAACAGGAGACCGAACGAGACAATATTGGTGTCTGCCAGCTAAAAGGAAAAAAAATGTGTTTATTAAGCTGTGAATCATTCTTTGTGGATGGAACTTCCAAAAACTCGACAAATTATTTGGACAGTGTTTTTACTTCCCTCCTTACAGATTTTTGCGAGGAAACAAACGCTATTCCAGCTGTGTACGTTTTAATACGGAAGAAAAACGAGGAACACAGCGTGCTTGGATGGAACCCTGTTTCTCTCATGATGGACTTCGAAAATGCTATCGATAGTCAGCTAGAATTTTGTTTCCTCAAACAGTGAGTAGAGGTCGCAATTTCATTTTAATCAGTGTTTGTGCAAACAGGTTCAGTATTGCGGCCTTGTTAGCTCAAGTAACAAAAACGATTAAATACAATATTATCAAGAATGTGTTCAGCTATGCTGTAGCTCTTGTGCCGTCCGAGCGGCACTTGTGTCATAAAGACATTTAAAACAAAAAATCTTGGAACGAGAAGTGTATCTCGTGACGACATAAATGTATACCAGCCTTATGTGTTTCACTGACCGCATAAGAGGCGTTAAATTTATCTGGTTTAAGATAAATATTAAATACAATCTCAGAATCTAGGAGTAAACTCTTTAAATGCAACAACTTCCATGCTATTAATAAGGGAGAAGTACGCTCCTTGATGGTTCTTCTCTTTCTCCCTCTTCGCTTGTTTCTAGTAACATGAAGCAGACATCTTGTACCACGAAAGTAACGTAAGCATTTATACTGTTGTTCTTGCTAATATAGTGCGTAAAAGTTTATATGTAAGTTATTTCGATGTACAGTGAGCCCTGTGTCCTGTTCCTTGCATTGAATTAATTTTTCTTAAGACCTTTACAGAATTGTATCTATGCTTTATAGATCTAGAAAAGGCATATGACCGGGTTCCTAGGAGGAAGTTATTGTCTGTTCTACAAGATTATGGAATACGAGGCAAAATTTTGCAAGCAATTAAAGGTCTTTACATGGATAGTCAGGCAGCAGTTAGAGTTGATGGTAAATTGAGTTCATGGTTCAGAGTAGTTTCAGGGGTAAGACAAGGCTGCAACCTGTCTCCACTGTTGTTCATATTATTCATGGATCATATGTTGAAAACAATAGACTGGCTGGGTGAGATTAAGATATGTGAACACAAAATAAGCAGTCTTGCATACATCTAGTTGTGATGGCAGATTCGATTGAAAGTTTGCAAAGTAATATTTCAGAGCTAGATCAGAAATGTAAGGACTATGGTATGAAGATTAGCATCTCCAAAACGAAAGTAATGTCAGTGGGAAAGAAATATAAACGGATTGAGTGCCAAATAGGAGGAACAAAGTTAGAACAGGTGGACGGTTTCAAGTACTTAGGATGCATATTCTCACAGGATGGCAACATAGTGAAAGAACTGGAAGCGAGGTGTAGCAAAGCTAATGTAGTGAGCGCTCGGCTACGATCTACTCTCTTCTGCAAGAAGGAAGTCAGTACCAAGACTAAGTTATCTGTGCACCGTTCAATCTTTCGACCAACTTTGTTGTATGGGAGCGAAAGCTGGGTGGATTCAGGTTACCTTATCAACAAGGTTGAGGTTACGGATATGAAAGTAGCTAGGATGATTGCAGGTACTAGTAGATGGGAACAATGGCAGGAGGGTGTCCACAATGAGGAAATCAAAGAAAAACTGGGAATGAACTCTATAGATGTAGCAGTCAGGGCGAACAGGCTTAGATGGTGGGGTCATGTTACACGCATGGGAGAAGCAAGGTTACCCAAGAGACTCATGGATTCAGCAGTAGAGGGTAGGAGGAGTCGGGGCAGACCGAGGAGAAGGTACCTGGATTCAGTTAAGAATGATTTTGAAGTAACAGGTTTAACATCAGACGAGGCATCAATGTTAGCACTGAATAGGGGATCATGGAGGAACTGTATAAGGGGGGCTATGCTCCAGACTGAACGCTGAAAGGCATAATCAGTCTTAAATGATGATGATGATGATAATGATGATGATGATGACCTTTACAGCTCTACAATTTTAGTGGCCGCTGCTTCAACGGACGCCATTACGCTTCGACCTGAAAAGCGAAATCATAGCTGAAGCGCAGAGATCGCGCGCTTTAATATTTAACAAACATTTTTTTCACAGCAATGGGCCGCAGCCGTGAGCAACATTTGTTTTAAGATTTTACTTTTCAAGTTACGTCAAGAGCCAAGATTCGACTACCACAGCCTGAATATGATGGTAAGAGGAGTATTCTTATAGTATTGTGTGGGTCCAGAATAATTTCTGTATTTGAGTCCATGCTGTTAAAGTACAAATACGCAGAGGCTAATTGTAATACTGTTATATTTTCAGTCTCTAGTAATATTCTTGGAAGTAAGTCAGTCCATTATGTTTCATGATTTTACTGCTCAGTTGTGAGTTACGTAAAAGTAAAACCAACTTTGAAATAATTTTCTAAAACAATTAAATAACTCAAATGTCAAAACTGGGAAATCATCGCGGCATTTCCCTTGAAGGATTCTACGCATAAAAATCTGTATGGATGGACGCTGAATACGAAGTAGTTGCAGCGGAAACACTAGCAAATGAAATGGAACTACATCCATTCATTCTCTGTCCGTTTGAAGACGTGTCGTGGACTACGGCACGCTGTGCTGTACTGCTATACTTCTTAAGCATGCCTATGCCTGTCAAAAGTCACTTGTCGCAGAAAAGAGCCCCAGGCTCCATAGCAGTGTCGCTCTGTGGCAGTGTCACTTCGTACAAGTGATCCAACCCCGTTTAGAATGGTCTATACGTCTTCCTATAGCTGTGTAAGTACAACTTTATCGGCATACTGGATCAATCTTACTGACGGTTCTGGCTCTAAAAGTCTTAAAGGGGTAAATTTTACTGTCTGATACGTTGTTTTAATTTTGTCGGAAACCTCTAACTAGTTAGCCACCACACAGCCGTGTTTCATAGCAGCTCCAGTGATGCTGTTTGGAGTAACTGAAGCTGTCCTGTCATCATAGGATAGTTTCAAAATTTTTGTGTACTGGTTTTTAGCTGGAAAATGTGAAGAACAAGAGTTTGCCATGTAGTACCACGAGCAACAGTGTCGAAATCCGTCACTAGATCTACAGTTTGGCTTTTATGGTTGGGGTTGTTTTTGGGGAAGGAGACCAGTCAGCGAGGTCATCGGTCTCTTCGGATTAGGGAAGGATGGGGATGGAAGTCGGCCGTGCCCTTTCAGAGGAACCATCCCGGCATTTGCCTGGAATGATTTTGGGGAAATCACGGAAAACCTAAATCAGAATGAACCGTCGTCCTCCCGAATGCGAGTCCAGTGTCTAACCACTAGATCTGCAGTGAGGTCTATTGTGTCCGTGGCACTTCTCCTGTTCGTGTCACTATGAATACCTGATGCTTCTCCACATGGTTAGAATCCAAACTACTTCCGAGAAGTGATGGGAAGTAGAAAAGGGTTAAACTTATATCTAAGTCGACGTAGTTAGATATGGATTTCAGGGAAGAAGTGTAGAAAAGGAAACAACTCGATTCCGTCATAGGTACCAACCTGCCATTCACTTCTGTCCATTTTAGGAAGCAAGTAAAAGAAGGAATTAGTAAGCAACGTGACATTGTTAACAGAGAGAAATCTTCAAACGTGGAAGTATCTCCTGTTCACAAAGTATGTAGATAATCTATCAGATAAAATCGGAAGCTCTATGAGGTGCTTCGAGGCCGATGCTGTTGTACATTGGAAAGTAAGCTAGAAAATTCTAGTGAAACGCAAGCTCCTCTGCAGAGGGTCGATACTTTGCCAGGGTTTGGCAGATGACCCAGTCGGTGGAAATGCCGGTTATTGTACAATGACACGATTGCCGAACAATTACTGTAATCAGTCACTTCGATTAGAAATCTATGAGTATATATAACTAGATTTAAAGTGGAACAACGACTTAAAGCCAACCGCAGGAGAGACTGACATACACCGGAATAATCCCCGGCCGCTGTGGCCGAGGAGCTGGCCGCGGTGGCCAAGCGGTTCTAGGCGCGTCAGTCCGGAACCGCGCGACTGCCACGGTCGCACGTTCGAATCCTGCCTCGGGCATGGATGTTTGTGATGTCCTTAGGTTAGTTAGGTTTAATTAGTTCTAAGTTCTAGGGGACTGATGACCTCTGATGTTAAGTCCCATAGTGCTTAGAGCCATTTGAACCAACCGGAATAATCCATATGAAGTGTAGTCCATCGAGGAGGATATAGCTCACAAAACTCTAGTTTGACCGACACTTGAGTATTGCTTGTGAGTCTGGGACGCTTACTAGATAGGTTTCATGGAGGAAATCTCAAACTTAAATGAGCTAGTTTTTTTTCTTTTTTTCTTTTCAAAATTAAAGCCACAGTTACAGTCCAGTGAATCGATGCAGTGTCTCTCGGGTGCCCGTCTATCGCATCATGACGCCGTTTTCAGTCACGTGCGCACAGTGAGCATGTGTCATGTCATGTGTGAGCCGGTCGCAGTGGCCGAGTGGTTCTAGGCGCTTCGGTCCGGAACCACGCAGCTACTACGGTCACAGGTTCGAATCCTGCCTCGGGCATGGATGTGTGTGATGTCCTTAGGTTAGTTAGGTTTAAGTAGTTCCAAGTCTAGGGGACTGATGACCTCAGATGTTAAGTCCCATAGTACTTAGAGCGATTTGAACCGTTTTTGTCATGTGTGAAGTGTCTGTTGAGGGATTTTACCTGATTTCATGCCGACCACACATCGTAAGTTATGTGTTTCCTCCTTCGTGACTACTCTCTGTCGTATACTGAAGATGCAATGAAGAGGCTCTTGCAGCATTTCGGATGGGAAGTGTTTGACCACCCACCATATAGCTCGGCCTCGGTTCCCTGTAATTTTCATCCCTTCGCTAATATTGATCGCTGGCTATGAGTACAGCAGTTTGGTACAGTCAACGAGTTACAGATGCAGACCAGCGTAGGGAATAGCCGGATATGAAAGGAGGCTGCCTTCCATAATGAGGTTACTGGAAACTTGCGAATACGCTACGATAAACGTCTAAGTCGAAGCGGCGACTATGTAAAGAAGTAGCTGGAAGGCATAGGTAAATGTTGATAATAATCATAGTTGCAGTGTGGTTTCTACTTCGCCACAGATCGGAAGTTGAAAAGAAAATAAATCTACATCTACATAAATACTCCGCAATCCTCAGTACGGCTCGTGGTGGGGGGTACGCCGTACCACTACTTTATTTCTTTTCTTCTTCCGCTTGCAAATGAAGCGAGAGGAAAACGACCGTCTATATGCCTCTGTATGAGCCTTAATTTCACCTATCTTATCTACGTGGTACTTGCGTGCAATGTATGAGGAGGCAGTAGAAACGTCAAACAGTCAGTTTCAATTGACGTTTCTCTAAATTTTCGCCTTCCCTCCAGGGATTCCCATTACAGTTCCTGAAGTATGTCCGTAACACTTGCATATGATCCAAACCTACCAGTAACAAATCAAGCAGCCTGCTTCTGAATTGCTTCGATGTCTTTCATTAATCTAACCTGGTATGTATCCGAAACATTCGAGCAGTACTCAAGAATAGGTCGCACTAGTGTCCTATATGCGATTTCCCTTACAGATGAACCATACTTTTCTAGAATTCTCCCAATAAACCGCAGTCGACAATTCGCCTTGCCTACCACAATCCTCACATACTCATTCCATTTCATATCGATTTGCAGCGTTACGCCCAGATATTTAAAGGGCGTAACTTTGTCAACTACTAATCCTGTATCCGAACATTACGGGTCTCGGTCCGGCACACAGTTTTAATCTGCCAGGAAGTTTCATATCAGCGCACACTCCGCTGCAGAGTGAAAATCTCATTCTGGAAACATCCCCCAGGCTGTGTCTAAGCCATGGCTCCGCAATATCCTTTCTTTCAAGAGTGCTAGTTCTGCAAGGTCCACAGGAGACCTTGTAAAGTTTGGAAGGTAGGAGTCGAGGTACTGGCAGAAGTACAGCTGTGGAGACAGGGCGTGAGTCGTGATTGGGTAACTCAGATGGTAGAGCACTTGCCAGCGAAAGGCAAGGGTCCCGATTTTGAGTCTCGGTCCAGCACACAATTTTAATCTGCCAGGAAGTTTTATATCAGCGCACACTCTGCTGCAGCGTGAAAATCTCATTCTGATAACGGGTTTATTTTTCCCACTCATCCGTCCTAACTTATAGTTTTCTACATTTAGAGCTAGCTGCCACTCATCACAAGAACTAGAAATTTGGTCTAAGTCATCTTGTATCTTCTAATAGTCATTCAGCTCCGACACCTTACGCTATACTACAGCATCATCTGCAAATAGCAGTAGGTTTTTGTCCACTGTGTCGCCAAACAGCTCTCATATTAAAATTGCGAAAGCATACGTCAGTGGAAGAGTCAAACAGTATACTGATATGTCCTACATACACCTCACTGAAAGATCATGATGGTAAAACGAATGAGATTCGAACTCCTACGGAGTTGTGCCAACAAACGTTCTTCCCCCGCGCCATTCGATACTGGAACAGAAGACAGGGGGAAGTGACAGGTGGTACAGAAAGTACTGTTGCAAAACAACATGAGCCAGATAGTGGAGTGTAAATGTAGAACCTAAATCTGAACGCTGTTTTCTCGTAAACTGTCATGGTGAATCCGTGGCTGTGTAAAACTAAAGGTTAATTACAATGAAATGAATACCCTTAGCTTCATACAGGCGTTGATATAAGTTAACGGGGACAGTTGAAAATGTGTGCCCCGACCGGGACTCGAACCCTGGATCTTCTGCTTGCATGGCAGACGCTCTATCCATCTTTTTATTTTTATCTCATTTTGTTCGTTTTCGGTCGTTCCATCTGCTCGGGGCGGACGTTTAAGTTCGTGGTTGATCCAGCAAATCAGTTTTTTTATTACAGAGGGCAGCTAACCCGCTGACCGAACACGCTGAGCTACTGTGCCGGCGTCCATCTGAGCCACCGAGGACACAGAGGATAGTCCGACTGCAGGGACTTATCTCTGGCTCTCTTCCCGTGAGACCCACATTCGTAACTTATTGTCCCGCACTATATTCATAGTGTCCCTGCCCATTATATTCATTATCGCGGCTTTACTGCCGATTCCCGTAAGAGTTCGGGCACTGTTTGTGCATCCGCACAGAAGAAGAAGATGGTCAAATTGGCCTGTGAGCCTTAGCTATATATATATGACGATGGGATCTGTTCTTTCGGACATGTCCGAAAGAACACATACCATCTTCATATATATAAAGGTTAATTCTCGTAATAAAATAAAAATAGCCCCAATCCGCTGTTAACAACGCTAGTTATTGGGAACAAGAAGCGCCGTTACCTCTTTCGATGCGACAGGTGCTCTAAACAATCAGTGTGCTAAAAGAACAGGAAACTGTTAAATATTGCCTGATTTTCTGCGAAATATGTACCGCATTTCTTCGAAAGCAGTCAACAGTGGAATAAAAAGAATGAATTTTATCCGTAGTGGATGCTGTCGAACTGCGTGACTGTTCCTTTATGGGGTTGTAGAAAAAATATCCGCTACCAGTCACAATAAAAGGTTGTTTATTCGTCACACGACCGGTTTCGGGCTTGCGCCCATCTTCAGGTGTTTATACATTCGTTTACATGTTTGTGCTGTTGGAGATCACTGTATAAATACAAAAAAATATTTGCTGGTGACTACACAAACACAAGTGGGACAATTGTAAGTGGTAAGGCAGCATTTGACGAAAATATATCTGTACTTACAAAAAGATGAAGCACCATCATTACAGTGACGCTGTGATGATAGTTTTGTCACTTAGTTATACACTTACGGTCATTTTCACGTCCATATATCAGGTATAGCTCCATATTAAACTATTATGATGTGCACTACACTATGTTTACATACAAACATGTGGGCTGTGGTCAAAGAACTTGATGTAGCAGATGTAAAGATGTTGCTCACACAGAAACTCATACGTTCTGGTCCAAGAACTTAGGCTCAGGACGTGCAAAGGTGTTGCATATATAGAAATTTAAAAATGCTATTAAAGACAGCGACATTTCTTGACACACATTATGAAATTTTTTGGTTCACATTTTTGACGTAAAACTTAGATCTAGGAGGTACAATGTTGTTATATATATAAAATTATTCAAAGCTATTGCAAATTAAAAAATTAAAAATTGACAGCTAGAACTGTTTTGAGCCACACTATTGTCAGAGAACTTAGATCTAGGAGGTATAATAATGTTACGTATATGATTTTTTTTAACCTATTACACATTATAGAATCCCAGTTACAGTTTGTGTTTACAATATGACTACTGCAAATTATGATTATGACCCTTGGACTGTTGTATGACTGCTACATTAAATTTCATAGAATATTACTTTGTTATTATATCACAGGATAATTATTTTCTGTTTTTGAATATTTCATGAAATGTGTGAAGATAGGATTTGTTTGGAAGTTCAGAACAAGGTCTGGTGAGTTAGAGCTGTGGATATAAATTTCTAGTTCTTCAAGCAGATTCATTTTCTTTCCTTTGCTCACAGTGTGTAGCATTTGTAAGTTTTCTATAATGACTGTGGCTGAGTGACCATGGTCTTTTAAGTGCATTGCAAAGGTGGATTTATCAAAATTATTTAGCCGGAAGGCATCCATATGCTCACAGTATCTTATAGTGAAACTCCTCCCAGTTTGGCCTAGGTAGAACTGTAGGCAATTGTCACTTTTTTTTTTTTGTCATCACTCTACTGACTGGTTTGATGCGGCCCGCCACGAATTCCTTTCCTGTGCTAACCTCTTCATCTCAGAATAGCACTTGCAACCTACTTCCTCAATTATTTGCTTGACGTATTCCAATCCCTGTCTTCCTCTACAGTTTTTGCCCTCTACAGCTCCCTCTAGTACCATGGAAGTCATTCCCTCATGTCTTAGCAGATGTCCTATCATCCTGTCCCTTCTCCTTATCAGTGTTTTCCACATATTCCTTTCCTCTCCGATTCTGCGTAGAACCTCCTCATTCCTTACCTTATCAGTCCACCTAATTGTCAACATTCGTCTATAGCACCACATCTCAAATGCTTCGATTCTCTTCTGTTCCGGTTTTCCACAGTCCATGTTTCACTACCATACAGTGCTGTACTCCAGACGTACATCCTCAGAAATTTCTTCCTCAAATTAAGGCCGGTATTTGATATTAGTAGACTTCTGTTGGCCAGAAATGCCTTTTTTGCCATAGCGAGTCTGCTTTTGATGTCTTCCTTGCTCCGTCCGTCATTGGTTATTTTTCTGCCTAGCTAGCAGAATTCCTTAACTTCATTGACTTCGTGACCATCAATCCTGATGTTAAGTTTCTCGCTGTTCTCATTTCTACTACTTCTCATTACCTTCGTCTTTCTCCGAATTACTCTCAAACCATACTGTGAACTCATTAGACTGTTCATTCCGTTCAGCAGATCATTTGATTCTTCTTCACTTTCACTCAGGATAGCAACGTCATCAGCGAATCGTATCATTGATATCCTTTCACCTTGTATTTTAATTCCACTCCTGAACCTTTCTTTTATTTCCATCATTGCTTCCTCGATGTACAGATTGAAGAGTAGGGGCGAAAGGCTACAGCCTTGTCTTACACCCTTCTTAATACGAGCACTTCGTTCTTGATCGTCCACTCTTATCATTCCCTCTTGGTTGTTGTACATATTGTATATGACCCGTCTCTCCCTATAGCTTAACCCTACTTTTTTCAGAATCTCGAACAGCTTGCACCATTTTATATTGTCGAACGCTTTTTCCAGGTCGACAAATCCTATGAAAGTGTCTTGATTTTTCTTTAGCCTCGCTTCCATTATTAGCCGTAACGTCAGAATTGCCTCTCTCGTCCCTTTACTTTTCCTAAAGCCAAACTGATCGTCACCTAGCGCATTCTCAATTTTCTTTTCCATTCTTCTGTATATTATTCTTGTAAGCAGCTTCGATGCATGAGCTGTTAAGCTGATTGTGCGATAATTCTCGCACTTGTCGGCTCTTGCCGTCTTCGGAATTGTGTGGATGATGCTTTTCCGAAAGTCAGATGGTACATCGCCAGACTCATATATTCTACACACCAACGTGAATAGTCGTTTTGTTGCCACTTCCCCCAATGATTTTAGAAATGCTGATGGAATGTTATCTATCCCTTCTGCCTTATTTGACCGTAAGTCCTCCAAAGCTCTTTTAAATTCCGATTCTAATACTGGATCCCCTATCTCCTCTAAATGGACTCCTGTTTCTTCTTCCATCATATCAGACAAATCTTCACCCTCATAGAGGCTTTCAATGTATTCTTTCCACCTATCTGCTCTCTCCTCTGCATTTAACAGTGGAATTCCCGTTGCACTCTTAATGTTACCATCGTTGCTTTTAATGTCATCAAAGGTTGTTTTGACTTTCCTGTATGCTGAGTCTGTCCTTTCGACAATCATATCTTTTTCGATGTCTTCACATTTTTCCTGCAGCCATTTCGTCTTAGCTTCCCTGCACTTCCTATTTATTTCATTCCTCAGCGACTTTTCTGTATTCCTGATTTTCCCGGAACATGTTTGTACTTCCTCCTTTCATCAATCAACTGAAGTATTTCTTCTGTAACCCATGGTTTCTTCGCAGCTACCTTCTTTGTACCTATGTTATCCTTCCCAACTTCTGTGATGGCCCTATTTAGAGATGTCCATTCCTGTTCAACTGTACTGCCTACTGTGCTATTCACTAGGTACCCGTGGTCTAGGAGTAGCGTCTTTGATTCATAATCAAAACGTCTTCGGTCCCGGGTTCGATCCTCGCCACTGCCTAAATTTTGATAAATAGTCAGCATTGGCGGCCGAAGACTTCCGGCATAAGAAGTCAGCCTCATTCTGCCAACGGCCTTGTCAAAGAGGGCGGAGGAGCGGATAGAGGTTCAGGGCACTCTCTTGTCCTAGGGGTGGGAAATTGCCCCTAAAGGTGGAAGAATCAGCAATGATCAACGACATGAGGATGCAGAAGGCAATGGAAACCACTGCATTAAAGACACGTAACGTGTATCCACAGGACATGTGGCCTGTATTTGAAGAAGTGTCATGATGATCTCTCCATTGGCAAAATATTCCGGAATAATCTCCCATTCGGATCTCCGGGAGGGGACTGCCAACGGGAAGGTTACCATGAGAAAAAGATTGAATAATCTACGAAAGGGTAACGTTCTACGAGTCGGGGCGTGGAATGTCAGAAGCTTGAACGTGGTAGGGAAACTAGAAAATCTGAAAAAGGAAATGCAAAGGCTCAATCTAGATATAGTAGGGGTCAAGGAAGTGATGTGGAAGGACGACAAGGATTTCTGGTCAGATGAGTATCGGGTAATATCAACAGCAGCAGAAAACGGTATAACAGGTGTAGGATTCGTTATGAATAGGAAGGTAGGGCAGAGGGTGTGTTACTGTGTACAGTTTGTAAGTAGGCTGTTTATGTTTTCTTATCGGCAACGTTACGTAGCGCTCGGTATGAAAATCACTGGCTGTGCTGTGTGCAGTCTGTGGCTAGTTTGCATTGTTGTCTGCCATTGTAGTGTGGGGCAGCGGCAGCTGGATGTGAACAGCGCGTAGCGTTGCGCAGTTGGAGGTGAGCCGCCAGCAGTGGTGGATGTGGGGAGAGAAATGGATGTCATGAGCTGCTGTATATATTATGACTTTTGATGACTATTAGGGTAAATACATTGTTTTTGTGAGGTAAGTGATTTGTGAAAGGTATAGGTTAATGTTAGTCAGGGCCATTCTTTTGTAGGGATTTTTGAAAGTCAGATTGCGTTGCGGTAAAAAATATTGTGTGTCAGTTTAAGCACAGTCGTGTACAATTGTTTTAAGGGGACGTTTCAAGTTCAGTGACCAGGTTGTTCTAATCAGAATCGACAGCAGACCAACACCGACAACGATAGTTCAGGTATACATGTCGACGTCGCAAGCTGAAGATGAACACATAGAGAAAGTTTATGAGGATATTGAAAGGGTAATGCAGTATGTAAAGGGGGACGAAAATCTAATAGCCATGGGCGACTGGAATGCAGTTGTAGGGGAAAGAGTAGAAGAAAAGGTTACAGGAGAATATGGGCTTGGGACAAGGAATGAAAGAGTAGAAAGACTAATTGAGTTCTGTAACAAGTTTCAGCTAGTAATAGCGAATATCCTGTTCAAGAATCACAAGAGGAGGAGGTATACTTGGAAAAGGCCGGGAGATACGGGAAGATTTCAATTAGATTACATCATGGTCAGACAGTGATTCCGAAATCAGATACTGGATTGTAAGGCGTACCCAGGAGCAGATATAGACTCAGATCACAATATGGTAGTGATGAAGAGTAGGCTGAAGTTCAAGACATTAGTCAGGAAGAATCAATACGCAAAGAAGTGGGATACGGAAGTACTAAGGAATGACGAGATACGTTTTAAGTTCTCTATCGCTATAGATACAGCAATAAGGAATTGTCACATAAAAGTTTGTAAATACCTGATTTGTGGTGGCATTGGTTGTTTGTCTTACTGTTGTGGATGATGCAGGAGTTTCGGTGGCACCATCATCCAGAGGAACCTCCGCCACAATCATATGCAGAGCGTCAAGTAATTTTAAATGTGAGCAGAAATATGAAGATGAACAATTCGGTTCTAAACATGTAATGGATGTTCTGTTTCTAATAAATAGCATTAGTAACAGTGGCTGGTTGATGCTTTAACTTTTTTGTAAGAATTAACCGCTAAATCAGAGTGCTGAGATGGAGATTCGAACTCCGTTCTTCCAGTGCCGTTACCAAAGGGCCTTCTTCCCAACTTCGGATAATATGGAGAGACGGTTGCTCGTATGACTCGTGTGAAAGAGAAGACATGTCATGAAAGAATTTTTTTTTTTTTAATAAAGCACTCGTAGACCTCTGAAGGGGAAGCAGAAGTAAAGGGCTGTAAGTGATCGTGTGGTTAGAGGAGATGCTGGGAACAGAAGACGGCTGAGAAATAGCGGCTATTATGCATCTGACGACGACTAAGGACGTTCGGGAGCAGCTGGGGCTGGCGGACGTCAAGACGCGTCAAGCCTCGCTACGAGAGCGAGATCGCCGTCGACAAAGTAGCCTGCCCGATCTCTCCAGCGGACGGGCCGCACTACAATAGCTAACTGGAGAACGACTGCACGACCTCTGGGCCGCTTTGTCAGCCCCTGTCTGGTGCGTACAGCCTCGAGTACCGGCGCACTCGTACGCGGAGAGGGAACCGCTCCGCAACGGGCCGGCTCATTCACGCGGCGCCGATAGCGTCCGATCGGCGCACGGCCGGGACAAAGGGTTGGGCGTTTAGCGCGGCCCGGGAGGCGCACAAGACGGCGCCGAGTCCGGAGTCGAGAGGCGACTTCCGCGGCTGCGGCCACTCGCCGGCGTCAAGGGCGGCCGACAATGGCGGGGGGCGGCGGGCGGACACCTGCGGCCCCCAGCCGTGGGAACCCGCTGCGCCGTCGGCCCACACGCCGACAGGGGGCCGCGCCGGGGGGCGGTGGGGATCCCAGCGGCTCGCCCGACGCCGCATACACTATGGACGATATTGGTAATGACGCTAGTCTCCGTATAACGTATATTTGCTATCCGTCTTCCTACGCCTACTGTCTCTATTGTATAACTTGCAACGCTTACGTTCTGCACTGGGAGAATATACACTGAGGTGACAGCCGTCATGGGATATCTCCCAATATCGTGTAGGACCTCATAACTCATTTAGCCCGATGTAATGCAGCAGTTCTACGTGGAATGGATTCAAAAGGTAGTTGGAATCTTTTGCAGAAATACAGACCCATGCTGCCTCTATACCGTCCATAACTACTGACCTCTTGGTTACGTCCCAGATATGTTCGACGGGATTCACGTTGGCGATTTGCGTGACCACATCGACGTTGTTGTTGTGGTCTTCAGTCCTGAGACTGGTTTGATGCAGCTCTCCATGCCACTCTATCCTGTGCATGCTTCTTCATCTCCCAGTACCTACTGCAGCCTACAACGTTCTGAATCTGCTTAGTGTATTCATCTCTTGGTCTCCCTCTACGATTTTTACCCTCCACGCTGCCCTCCAATACGAATTTGGTAATCCCTTGATGTCTCAGAACATGTCCTACAAACCGATCCCATCTTCTAGTCAAGTTGTGCCACACGCTCCTCTTCCCCCCAATTCTATTCAATACCTCCTCATTAGTTATGTGATCTACCCATCTAATCTTCAGCATTCTTCTGTAGCACCACATTTCGAAAGCTTCTACTCTCTTCTTGTCCAAACTATTTATCATCCACGTTTCACTTTCATACATGGCTACACTCCATACAAATACTTTCAGAAACGACTTCCTGACATTTAAATCCATACTCGATGTTAACAAATTTTTCTTCTTCAGAAACGCTTTCCTTGCCATTGCCAGTCTACATTTTATATCCTCTATACATCGACCATCGTCAGTTATTTTGCTCCCCAAATAGCAAATCTCCTTTACTACTTTAAGTGTCCTAGTTCCTAATCTCATTCCCTCACCATCACCCGACTTAATTCGACTACATTCCATTATCCTCGTTTTGTTTTTGTTGATGTTCATCTTATACCCTCCTTTCAAGACACTGTCCATTCCGTTCAGCTGCTCTTCCAAGTCCTTTGCTGTGTCTGACAGAATTGCAATGTCATCGGTGAACCTCAAAGTTTTTATTTCTTCTCTATGGATTTTAATACCTACTCCGAAATTTTCTTTTGTTTGCTTTATTGCTTGTTCAACATTCGCCCGAATTGTCCAGAATGTACTTCAAACTGTGGCCCAGTGATATGGAACATTCTCATCCTTAAAAATTACATCGTTGCTTGGGAACATGAAGGCCGTGCGTCACTGAAAATGCTCTACCCAGTCAACAATTGGTTCAGCTGGACCAGAGGACCCAATCCTTTCCATGTAAACACAGCCCACAGCATTATGGAACCATTAACAGCTTGCAAAGTGACTTGTTGATCCATGGTTGGTGCGTTCTGCACCAAACTGTAACACTGCCATCAACTCTTACTGACTGAACCCGGGACTCATCTGATCAAATCACGGCCTTCCAGTCATCTAGGGACAAACCGATGTGGCCATTAGCCTAGGAGAGGCACTGCAGGCAGCGTTCGTGCTGTTAGCAAAGGCACTCCTGTCGGTCGTCTGCTGCCCCAGCCCATTGACGCCGAATTTCGCCGCATTGTCCTAACGGATACGTTCGCCGTACGTCCCACGTTGATTTGTACGGTTATTTCGCACAGTGTGCTCGTCTGTTACCACTGTCAGCTCTATGCAAGCGCCGCTGCTCTCGGTCGCTAAGTCACGGTTGTCAGCCACTGCGTTGTGTGTGGTGAGAGCCAGTGTCTGAAGTTTGGTATTCCCGCCACACTCCTGACATCGTGGATCTCGGAATACTAAATTCTCAAACGATTTTCGACATGGAATGTTCCACGCGTCTAGCTCCAAATACCATTGCACGTTCATCGTCTATTAATTCCCTTCATGTGGCCATATTACGTCGGGACCATTTGTGATCCCTTTTGTTTGTATTACCCACAGCTTGCTTCAAAGCTGGTTCCTTTTTTTTTAAAAAAAACGAAAAACTGTCCTGCACAATTTAACTGCTCTCCACCCAAAAGATGTTTATCGTCTCTTTGCTTTAAGCATTGCACTCCCAGATTCTCTTACAATTTTATACTGTTTTACAAAATTCACGACATGCTACTTCGACGTAGGCGTTGATACACACCCTTTATGGCAACAAATTGTCGTATCTGAATGAACCTGCAATTGTTCGTGGGTATCAGTGTGTACAGTATCCCCTCTAGTCTTGCAGTGATGATCGACTGGATTCGCTTGGTGCTCGCAGTTACAAGAATTCTGACCTTATCATTTGTAGACATTAAGGCTGCAAATGAGTCTGCTATCATGTTATGGCCCTTTATTTGTAAAGGTCCGTCTTAATCACACAAATTTTATAATTCACAATTACCGGCTACAGGTGCTGCCATCTGCCGATCATAAAATATTCTGAAGTAGATATCAACATCAAAATATATATATGTAGATACACAGTGAGTGTTTACTATGTACCTGCGTATATAGATTTTTGACGTCGATATCTACATCAGAATATTTTACGAACCAAAGATGGCAGTAGTCGAAACCGGTAACTGAGAACTGTAAAATTTGAGTGATCAAGATGGAAATTACTATATTATGATTCTGACCACCACAGGACTTCCGAAGCATTTTTGAAGTAACATTGGATATCTGTACAATTCTCCACAATCTCCAATAAGTAAAAGAAAAAGAAATTTTTTAAGTAACATTAGGAATCTTTGATAAAGTTAGAAGCTAAAGTAAATAATTAAAAACTCTGGTAAGGCGAAGTTTTGAACCCTGTCTTCTACATCATAGGAAGATATGTTATCTGCTACACCACGCTGACATTATGGCTAAGACAGCGGCAGGAACTGCACTAGACCAATGCCCGCCGTAACACACACTTCAAATCACAAATCAGACCATCTTGAATTTCCCCTTCTTAAATCGTCAGTGTTGCCGACGCTTTCCAATACTGGAATGGCACACCAACTTCTCACTTAATGGGGAAATCCTGCCTGTACCTCAGTACCTGCCTGAAGTAAATGCTTTTTTATAATCATAATCCTGTTATAAACATAGGTGAAGGTCGTAAAACAATACGCTAACGATATTTTACTGTCTCCCTGCAGCTGCCTGCCCAGCAGTACCAAAGTTGTACCTCCCAGACTTTGCGTGCCTGCATAGTTTTTGAGCGGATTCCATGCTAAAGCTTTGGGTGTAACTCATTTCCACACCCTAGATTTCTCGCATCGGACTGACTTGAGTTTCACAAAGAGGAAACACATTCAGGTGGCAGAGGTCATAGGATAGCGATGTGCACATGTGCAGATGGCTGTAGTATACACAAGGTACAAAAGTAATATACGCAAGGTACAAAAATTGGTTCAAATGGCTCTGAGCACTATGGGATTTAACATCTGAGGTCATCAGTCCCCTAGAACTTAGAACTAAGAACTACTTAAAACTAACTAACCTAAGAAAAATCACACACATCCATGTCTGAGGCAGGATTAGAACCTGCGACCGTAACAGTCGCGCGGATCCAGACTGAAGCGCCTAGAACCGCTCGGCCACACCAGAATGTAGACGTATTCGAAGCTCTTCACATAGGTTGGCTACACTGCTCATAACATTCATAGCACCATGTAGGGGCTCACATGGAGCCGTTACAACACCAGACAGGTCTTCCGGGCGCAGACACTTCGTGCTATATTTGCGAAGTCAGGGCAGGTCGCTAGTAACCATATAATATGAGGGCGTGCTGAAAAGTAATGCTACCGAATTTTTTATTCTGTTTTCACTATCAGCTGAGGTCATTGTATGTCATGCACATTACTCTGTAGACTTTATCGACTCCTTGACGGAAGTTGCAGCTCTCTGCCGCTAGAGAGCTCCGAATTGTAGTACGTATCATAGCAGCTGGTAACGTAACTATATCGGTGCGCGAGAGAACAGTGTACCGTAATCGAATCGCTAACCGCATAAAATGTGCTTCCACGTGGAGCAACGTCTTCTTCACCATGACAGATCCAGGCCACAGTTTGTAACAGTCTTTGTTCACCATTATTGACCATCCTCTCTACATTCCTGACTTAGTCCCATCCGATTTTCATCTTTCACCTTCGAGAATTTTGCTTTGACAGTAAACAGTAAAAAGAGATGGGAGGCTGCGGCTACGTCAACAAAGTCAACCATGCTACAGTTGTAATGTTGATGCTTAATTTGTTCTAAAAAGCGGTGCTGATATTCAGACCATAAAAGTGGCCTAAAAGCTGTGAGCTGTCTGAGGAAGTTAACCTCGCATTACTGAGCAACTGTTTCACTAGGTATCCAGTCTAGCTTACCAAATTCCCAACCGACCTAACATTAATTATAATCTTTTAATCGTCATACGACAACCGGTGATATATATATATATATATATATATATATATATATATATATATATATATATATAAAGATAATTTAAATAAAAAGAAATAAATCAGTTTATATTTGGAAATTTATTTTAACATTGATCATTGAAATTTCAGCATATTAAACTTGATTCATAACTAAACTGGTGCCTTATTTATGATTGTGAAAATGTGAGTTTGTAATCTTACGGAACACATCAAATGTGGAGCCAAGATTGGGAGTCTGCATACAACACTGCATTTATAAAATAACACACGAAGAACGTTGAAACATATGCAAGAGGAAATTAACCACAACCAACCGATTCAATTTTCACCCAAAGAAGTTACGTTCGTAGCGCAATCCTGTCCGTCATGAAATTACCACACACTGATATACTAAATTCATACTAACTCTCTGTGAAATCTTCCCGAAAAGAATAGCTGAGGGCTACTTTGATGCTTACACCACATGCTTCACGTGGTCAACTTGGTTTACACAAAGAGTGTAACACCACAATAATTTTGATAATCAAAATAAACTACCTCGAAACGCAATTTACAAAAGAAAAACCTCGAACTAGTTACTATCGTCTTACTATTAACCTGATGGGTCAAACAACTGTATAAGCACGTGGTACTGGTCTCACAAAGTACACCTCACGTGGGCTGAACATAAAGATAAGTTGCCATATTGAAAAATATTGTCAAGACGAGACGTTATAATCTCACGCAAATTAGCATTTAAGGTTGATGATCTTAGTTAGAGTTACTGATCAAAACGTGGCTCCACTTTACTCACAAAGTAGTGACAAAGCAACTACTGGAAGATATTCTGAACTTCACACTCGAAATACACTGCGCTGCAATTTAAGATAACATTAGATATTTTAGAGCTAAACCTGAAATAGAGGTGATTAAATTTACAGTTAGGCTGAACTTAAGAAATCCGTTGTCCTACGGACTTAGCATATACGCGCTTAGCCGGAGATCTTACCACTTCAGACGCTCGCCGCGGACAGACTGTCCTGGGCTCCTGCCGAGCATGCTAACAGATACAAACGGAAGTGACCAGAGAGGCAGCTTCCTATACCAAAATTACAAGAGGCGGACAGGACGATACTAAGAATAGAAACCTATCTGCTTTTAGAAAGCGTAGCTTCTTGTTCCGTCGTTGGTCCTACTGTTCTCTGGCAGACAGGCTTGTCTGCTACCCTCAAGCATTCAACTAGAAATACATTTGCTCATTCATCCTCTCACACAGAAGGGAAGGGGGATGACAGTATCTTCCCATACACAGTATATAAAAGAAAGCGGATGTAGGTTCCGTATGAGTCTGTGTGACATGAATTACATATAAACTGTGTTTTAAAGTGTAGTAGTGTGTCAGATCGATCTTGTTTATGTGTAAAAGTAACACGTTCCACTACTCAGTCTCCTCCCAGATAGTCAGAAACGCCACAGTAAATTTAGAAGAGGAATTTATGCCGTAAATGACAACAGATTTAACAAATTCACATGAAAGGAATCCAACAGAGACCTTTCATAACCCCAACGCTCCGGGAAAAGACTGTGCAGGGAATTTTCTGGCAATGTAGGACATTCCCAATCGGGCTTCTCACACCCAACTTAAACCAAAAATGTAAAGAAAAGGCAAAACGTCACCAGCTACTTGCTAAAACACAATAATTTCAACACATCTTTAGAATCTACCAATTTCAAAGAGAAAAAAAACTATCTGTGACACCTATTTAAAAGGTAGTGTAGACCTAATTCGGTCTGCAAGTAAAAACAATGGTTCCTGTGTCATTAATATGAAAACAATTTCTAGTTGTTACCCTTATGGAGTTCACCAGTATTTGCTCATTGCAAGAGCCAACTGATCACTGGAAAAATTATGACTGTTTATTAACAAGTAAAATATATGAAAATAGCAAAGATTCCACAGCAATTAAAAAAACATGAAAATAACATCAGTATTATAAAGCAGAACATTACACTGCACAATCCGCTAACCAAAAAAAAGAGAAAAAACATGTTTTATAAAGTGGTTATCGCAAAAAATTCTATATCTTATAAAACTAATAATTTGTAGAATTAAAATAACTTTGTGGCACTAATTTAATCACTCTACTATATTTCAGTTAGTTAGCAAAGAATGATAACTGTGTCATTATACTGAAACTACAATTAAATATGTGATTGTTACTCTTAAGAGGTTCCTCACTATAAATATGCCCCATGCAAAGGCTAATCGATCACGGTCCCATGAGAATAAATAGCTATCTGACAGATAAACGAAGCAATGCCACAGGAATGAATTTACAAAACAAAATATCACAAATCTAATACATCACACAAGAACAAACATTGATCAATAAAACAGCTCTGAAAGTAAATAGTCAACTTCTAAAAAAAAAAACAATAAATAAAACACCTGCAAAATACAAGAGTCAAAGTCTAAAAGAAAAACAATAAATAGAACTGCAAAATAGAAGAGTCAGTCTAATAAACACCAATAAATCGAACCCCTGCAAAACACACGAGTCAAAGTTTCTCTGACAGGAACGCACGTATATGCATTGGACTAAGAACCGTATAATCACTGTTCACTGACACACTCAGTAGTTCCACTGTTCCGAGGCACAATATAAGGGGAGGGGGGGGGGGGGTTTGTCGCCGCAGCTGTCAGTAGGGATTTTTGTCCATCTGTTGCGTGCAATCCCGCCGTCTCTGCCCTCTCATGAAGTTTCTCTTGGTGGCCCATGTCACGCACATCTCGATTTGGTTCCATGTTTGTGTTGTCAAATTCGTGCAGTATCCTCGTTTGACACGCCAGGTTGATATTCCTGGGCAAGGATGACACTTAATGGCTCTTCTTTGTGCCACCCTTAGCTACCAGACAACATCGAACTATGATTTACTGTCGCTTGACACTGGGCATCCGCCAGAAAATGTTGATAGGCGTCGTTGAAGTCTGCCAGTTTCTCTGGACAGTATGTGTGAAAAGGTTCCATGCCCCTTGTGTTGTTACATTCTTGAGTTATCCTTAATTGGTTCGCCAGTTTGAAATTCCTGGGCAAGGATGACACTTAATGGCTCTTCTTTGCGCCACCCTTCGCAACCAGAGTATATCGAACTATGATTTACTGTCGCTTGGCAGTGGGCATCCGCCAGGAAATGTTGATAGTCGTCGTTGACGCCTGCAAGTTTCTCTGGACAGTACCTGTCTAAAGGCTCCACGCCCCTTTATTCCCTGTCTTCTGTCGTTTCACCGCGGCCGTCTTGTCACGATCACATGCGTGTGGTGCGTTGTCAGCAGATGGATTTCCGCGCGGTGGACCGCTCGGCCATCTCAGGTCATCGCCTCCACGAAGGGTCGCATTGGTGCGGTCGGCCATTAGTTCCGGGTGCAAGGGAAAGTGTTTGTCCCGTACCCTTCTTTTGTTTTGCCACGCTCCCGAAGTGGCCCGGTTGACAGTGTGTCCCGCTGGGAAACCCGCCTGTTTACAACTAGTCCAAAGGGCTCTGAGCACTATGGTACTTAACATCTTAGGACATCAGTCCCCTAGAACTTAGAACTACTTAAACCTAACTAACCTAAGGACATCACACACATCCATGCCTGAGGCAGGATTCGAACCTGTGACCGTAGCAGTCCCGCGGTGCCGGACTGCAGCGCCTAGAACCGCACGGCCACCGTGGCTGGCTACAACTAGTCCTCCTGCTCGCTGCTCCTGCTCTCTCATAAGAGTTGAGCCGGTTCACTTTCACGTTCTCAACTGCATTCACAGAAATTGTTCATCATAGTTATGTGATTACACAATGTCATACATAATACCACTTAGTATTGTCTTTCACAATTTTTAAGAACAAAAGTGAGACTTGACTTTTTTTTAAATAAAAAAGTTGGATGAATCGACAATATAAAAATAAAAGTTAAATGACTTGACAATATAAGAAGTAAAAGTGAAATGACTTGACAGTATAAAAATAAAAATTAAATGAACCGACAATATAATACCTAAATCCACATCACTAATGTGATTCACTTGTGTTTTAATAAATCAAATGCTACTTATTAATTCACTAATGCCTTGTGCAAGTATAGTTCAGCACAACATAGGGTTCACATGTTATTTACACACACACACATGCACACCTGTTGTCTATTCTACAAACTAACTACCCATAAACATGAATTACTCAAAATTCTACTTCAATCCACTACTAGTTAATCCAACAGGCTACTTCAATGCTACTTAAACACCGTGTTTATACCACTACAACATTGTTCTAATTCGTCCTCTTCTTGACCCTCACGGCATATGTATTGTCACATGAAAAAAAAGGAGAAACTTTCATTAAACATACATAGTAAAAAGAACAATGGTTATTTACACGCTAAAACATTTATACCAGTTGACACACCTGATAAGAAACTCGCAATTATACATTTATCATACTCATATGTTTATACATAAAACAGTAAGACAATTTCATCTAAAATTACGTTATCACAAGAATTAATCACACAGATGACTCTGACAGGAGTAAAAATATTTTCATTATACAGGTTATACTACATTTTCTTACCCGTTTTGCTCGAATTTCGTTCCTTCTTTAAGTTACCTTTCGCTTCTAAATCAGTTATTTCGCCTGTGGTGGTTATTCTGGCTTCATTTCTCATGAATGCCAAATTGAGGTCTCCTCTATTCTGTAAAACAGTTTCATCTTAACATACTGAACTTACAACAGACACAAAAGATCCTAATCCTCCTGTAGTTTAAATGACAAATGTTTTGCTTCATCCTTATTACATTAAACCAAGATTTCCTTCGGTCCCATAATCAAAATTATTTAATCTTCCTCTACCTTCAGGGAGGAAATTTCTTCAGTTCAACTCATATAGGCTGCAGTGCATCCTGCACCAGCGAAAACAGTAAGCTGTAATGCTCACAGCATCAGCAAAACACATAAACGTCGCTTTTCTAGGACAAGTATTAACACAATAATTTTTCTGGCTCTGACTCGACATCAATCAAGACTACAAAAAGGACCCATATTTCTGTTCAATTCTCCATTTGCTGGAAAACTGCTCGTCATTTGACCACCACAATAATATTTCAGGGCCACGTAAATTACACAAACCACAATTCTTTCACCTTGAAGGGAATCAATCTACTTACGAAATCCACAGACAGCACTTTACGTACTCAGCTATAAAGAACAAAAAGACATATATCATCAATATTAACATATTAGCGCATATTGGGAAGCCATTGGTTAAACAATCGTATTATCACATCCTGTTTTCACGGTTCCAGACTTACTCATTCCTTTCTCAGAGTTCTCCTACTTTAAAATATTCATACAGCACGCATACTATAGTAAGAGATACTCATTTATACTGACAGATATAGAATAGTAATAGATAGATAGTAGCACTGAAAGCAGAAAATCGGAAACAAGGCTACTAACAGCTGGGGACCTGGGTATGCCAGACCCATAATACCCACAGATCGGATATTCTCCTGAGTTTTGCATTAATTCAACACAGATCTTGCTTCTCTCAGGAGCGACTCTTTTCAATTTACACCAAAAAAAAAACCATAAACAGCATGTCACTCGTTCACAAAGAAACCTTTATTTTCACATTTGAACCAACCTAAATCCTAAATGCACAAGGAAAGATAAAAAAAGAAACTAAAACATCACTTCAATCAATCACATAGAAACATCTTTATCATTATTTTTACCAACATATTATTCAAAATGCATATGCCACAAATGTAAACCAATCAATTCATTCTCCTCTCTATACACTCTATGTACTCATTTGCCATGTCGCTCATTTGTTCCGGTTGGGCGCCTTTTGCGCTGATCGTTTGTCATTGCCGGTTTTGTTCATTTCCATTTGCTGGATTATGTCTAGGGTTATCCGGCCGAATTTCAACATCATGAGGTGCTCCGCCTACACTCCTATTCCCACCGCGTTCACCGTAGTATCGATTCTGGTTGCCGTAACTGTTGCGTTCACGATCCTGTCCACGTCCTCGATCATTTCCGTTGTTCCACCTGTGTTCCTGACTGATACCCCAGTTTCTATACGGCCGGTCCCGATTATTGTTCCGTTCGCGTCGCGACGACCAGTCACGCCGTTGACTGGTATTACGGCCACGACTGCGATCGCGCTGCTGTGCCCCGTAATAACTTTGTGCCTGATTAGGCGGGTATTCTCCTGTATTGTATTCCAACTCTTGGAGAAGTGTCTTAAACGTTTCCACGTCCTATTTGCATCGTCCCGCAAGAATGACGTGGCGCAAGTGCATCGGAAATTTGGTGATGCATATCCTAATTAGTTCCGCAGGCCCGTATGGGTCGTATAGAAATTGATTTGCCTGCAGCATATGATCGAATAGGCGTGCTGGGCTGCCGAAACCAGACTGGTTCAAATTTGGCAACATAATTATGCCATGCTTGATCCTATCTTGTGCCGCTTCCGACCAATAGACGGACAGAAAGGCTTGTCGAAACTCCCGAGTGGAGTTGCAGTGACGCGCTGCCGACCTCATGCGAATCGCCGGTTCGCCTTCCAAATAGCCAGACATATATTCTGTCTTATGTGAACGTGCCCAGTCGGGGGGGAAGACAGAACTCAAATTGCTCGAGCCATGCTCGTGGATGTATTCCTTTTTGCGAATTTCGAAATATCTCAAACTTTCTCACCGTATGGAAATATTTGAAATCAAATCCCTGCATTTCCTCCCGGCGAGGCCCTTGAATGCTTCTATTTTTCTCATGCCTGCCCCTCAAAATACATTCTTCCCTGTCGTCAAAATCTCCCTCGTGGCCGGAGTCCCTCTCTGCACTGTTCGTACAGCAATTTTTAGTCCTATTGGCGAGATCGGAATCACACCCCATGCGGCTTTCCAGATGCGCCACGCGTTCTTGTAACTCGCCTGTTACATCTTTGTGCCGCCTGTTCACTTCGAACTGTCCCTTCTGAAATTTAAGAAGCGAACGCACTTCTTCGGTCTCTACGACCGCTGCCGGTGTAGTATTGTTATCGCTCTCCATCACCTTCATAGTGCCTACGATATCCGCTGATGCCGCAATCTTATCATGTATTTGTCTGTTGTCTTCCGCCCCAGTCTGCTTCAATTGTTCTACTTGCTGTTCGAGTGCGTGAATCGCTTGACCGTTGTCCGTTACTGTGTTGCTAACGGACGTGGGACAATGCGTTTCCGCCTCCTGAACCCTGGAGAGTATCTGCTGGCGTTCCCTTTGGCATTCCTCTCTCAGTGCTTGGAAATTCCTAAGTAGCTGTTCCGTGCTATCTTTCGATTCCGCATCGCGCCTCCGCTTGCCCTGTTCTAAGGCTTGCAGACGATTATCGATTTGTTCAAATGTACGGCCTAATTCTTTCATAATATCACTTTTTATTTCACTTGCCAGATTGTTTATTCTTTGTGAGATATCATCGGACACTCTCTACATCGAGTTGTCGACTTTATTTGTCAGCTGGATTAGTTTTTCGTCTATTTGTTCGCCTAGCTCGCTGATCGATTTTTCAGATTTCTGCGTCATTTGTTCACCTAGCTCTTGGATCGATTTTTCAGATTTGTGTGTCATTTGTTCGCCTAGCTCTCGGATCGATTTTTCAGATTTCTCTGCGTTTTCTTTATTTTGTTGCAATAAGGCTTTCATGAGTTCTGTAAAATCAATTCGGTTAGTTGGAGGCAAATTAATTTCTGGCTCTGATGTGAGCCCGTTCGTCCTGTTTTGCATTTCGTCTGAAGTATTCCCCATTGCATTTTGGGAACCGTCCGACGCGTTAATATTCGATATCAAATTATCCCCTTGGTCCATGTTGCTTAAGTTGTTGGACCGCCTACTTTTAGCTTGGTTACGTGTCTGCGTTAGTTCAATTTATACCCGGTACGCAACACACTAATCACAATAAATGTATCTCCCAAAAATTACGACAGTCACACGAAAGGTACCCAACCTAGTACGCACTTTTTCACACGCAAAACAAATTTATATCTTTGATCGAAGTCAGTGCAATTTCAAAGCGAGAAAAAAAACACATACATATAAAACACACAAATATAGAAAACAAAACAAGACAAACAACACAACGCCGCTCAACAACTCAGTGAATCTTTTGAAAGTCTGCTCAGAAACAACGCAGAAGTTGTTTGAGCACTACAGGGAAAAAAACATTAAGATTATACAGCGCTCGCAATCTAACGTTTCAGAGATTCCAGAGTCTAGCGGAATCACAGAACAGGGTCGCCATGTCTAATGTTGTTGCTTAATTTGTTCTGAAAGCGGTGCTGATATTCAGACCATAAAAGTGGGCTAAAAGCTGTGAGCTGTCTGGGGAAGTTAACCTTGCATTACTGAGCAACTGTTTCACCAGGTATCCAGTCTAGCTTACCAAAGTCCCAAGCAGACTAACATTAATTATAATCTTTTAATCGTCATACGACAACCGGTGATATATATATAAAAAGATAATTTAAATAAAAAGAAATAAATAAGTTTATATTTGGAAATTTATTTTAACATTGATCATTGAAATTTCAGCATATTAAACTTGATTCATAACTAAACTGGTGCCTTATTTAGATTGTGAAAATGTGAGTTTGTAATCATACGGAACACATCAAATATGGAGCCAAGATTGGGAGACTGCATACAACACTGCATTCATAAAATAACACACGAAGAACGTTGAAACATATGCAAGAGGAAATTAACCACAACCAACCGATTCAATTTTCACCCAAAGAAGTTACGTTCGTAGCGCAATCCTGTCCGTCATGAAATTACCGGGGTACACGAAAGGAGCCTCCCCGAAGATCATGACAACGATCGGGCGTACCCTGGGGAACGTTAGGCCTGTGCCTAACGGCCAATCCTTTCAACACCAAGACACCACAAAAAGGCTTTTGTCAAAGCCAGCGCTAAATATAATGTCCATAAACATTGAAGGGCTCTCTCATGAGAAAGAAGTGCTACTTGCTGTAGCATGTAAAACTCACAACTGTGATCTCTTACTAATCCAAGAGACCCACATTGGCCCCACAAATAGAAGACCAAAGATCCACGGAATGAAATTAGTAATTGAAAGACCACACGAGCAATATGGCAGCGCAATCTTCGCCAAAATGGGCTTAGGTATTATATCTGCAGAACTGACATCTCAAGAGGACATCGAAATCTTGACTGTAGAGCTACAGTCCTGCACTGTGACGTCTATATATAAGCCACCGAGCAGGGAGTTCAGATTCAGTGAGCCAACCAACTTCAACTCACAACTAACGAAAATAGTAATGGGCGACTTCAACTGTCATGGATCAGACTGGAGGTACAGGCACACAGACAAAAGTGGGGACGACCTAGAAACCTGGGCAGAGTCAACCGGCCTTAAATTAACACACGACCCCAAAGTTCCATATTCTTTCAACAGCAGCAGGTGGAACCGTGGATACAATCCAGATAACATCTTTGTCAGCGAAAACGTAGCACATCAAACCAGAAAGGATGTGGGAGAACCCCTCCCACATACACAGCACCGAGCTATATTATGTCTGATCGAAGCAGTTGTAAAACCAGCAACCACCCATTTCCAAAGACGTTTTAATTTTAAACGTGCCCTATGGGACAAATTCTCTGAAGAACTTGACAAAGAGGTGCAGAACCTTGATGCTAGCCCGGAAAAATATGACACTTTCATTGAATTAGTTAAAACTGTCTCCCGAAGAAATATCCCCCGAGGCTGCAGAAAGAGTTATATCCCTGGACTTCACGGAAACTCAAAGGTTCTTCTGGAACATTACCAACAGCTCTTCGAAAAAAAACCTTTTTCAGAGGAAACAACTATGGCGGGAGAAGAACTCCTCCAGGCCACATCAGCCTCAAGAACAATGAAATGGTGTAATCTAATCACAAACCTAGACATGAAACAGAATAGCCGAAAGGCCTGGCAACTCCTTAAAAACATCAATAATGACCCCTCATCTAATACACAAAATTTGTATAAGGTCACACCAAATCAAATAGCAAATAAACTTCTACTTAATGGTAAAACCAACAGGAAGCACCCAAGAAAGAAACTACAGAGAGGCACTCAAGAAAAAAACCACCTAGGCACCCCCTTTACTCTGAAAGAATTAGAAGATTCCATCTCCATACTGAAAATTAATAAAGCCGCTGGCATAGATGATCTACGCCCAGAACAAATAAAAATGTTCGGACCTGTTACCAGACGGTGGTTACTAGATATGATGAACAAATGTGTTCTTGAAATGAAAATCCCCAAGACTTGGCGGAAGGCAAATATAGTAGCTATACCAAAACCTGGAAAAACCCCCACAGACCCTAAAAATTTTCGGCCTATCTCCCTGCTCTGTCAGCTCTATAAAGTCTTAGAAAGAATGATCCTTAACCGCATCTCAGAACATGTAGACAAGAATATAATTAAAGAGCAAGCAGGATTCCGCCCAGGAAGGTCATGTGTGGACAAATCCTCAACCTTACACAGTACATAGAAGATGGATACGAGCGGAAACAAATTACAGGTGCAGCCTTTATCGACCTTACAGCAGCTTACGACACCATAAACCACAGTAAGTTAATATCAAAAATATATAACACCACTTAAGACTACCGACTGACGCAATTCATCCAGTGCCTGTTGCAGAATAGACGGTATTATGTCACGCTGCAGTCGAAGAAGAGCCGATGGCGGACCCAGAAAAACGGCCTACCTCAAGGTAGCGTCCTCGCCCCATTGCTGTATAATATTTATACCAATGACCAACCGATCAGCATGGACGCTCGCTTCTTCAACTATGCAGACGATACAGTCGTTGCCACCCAGGGAAAAACCTTTGAAGAGGTAGAAAGTAAATTAACTTTAGCGATTGAAAATCTGGGTGACTATTATGATAATAACCACCTCAAACCAAACCCAGCAAAAACCCAGGTCTGTGCTTTTTACCTACGTAATAAGGAAGCAAGGAGGAAACTCAACATAAGCTGGAAGGGACAACATCTGTCTCACTGCGACACACCAAAATATCTCGGGATTAAACTTGACCCTGCTCTCACCTACAAGGAACACTGTTTGGCCACAAAGATGAAAGTGAGTTTCAGGAACAACATCATCCGCAAGCTAACAAATAGCAGATGGGGAGCGCAACCTACAGTTCTCCGCACGTCAGCTTTAGCTTTATGTTTCTCCACTGCGGAGTACTCGGCACCCGTTTGACAAAATTCCACCCACGCTGAACAAGTAAATATAGCACTGAATGAGACTGGACGCATCGTGACAGGATGCCTCCGCCCAACTCCCACAAAACTGCTGTGCCACCTCATGGGCACAGCCCCGCCAGACATCAGAAGAAGGACTGCCGCAGAAATCGAGAAACATAAACAGGAGACAGATCCCAGGCATCCAATGTTCGGATACAATCTTCAACCTCGCCGACTTAAATCAAGGAAGAGTTTCCTACGAACAACTGAAGCAACTCTTTTATCGCCTAGAGCATGACGAGATGAGCTGTGGTACAATGTGGACCCAGGAAGACCAGGGAATAGCCCCAGGGAAGAACCCACAGCTAGCTCTGAACTCCCATATACGACCTGGAAAGCCCTGAATAGACTACGAACAGGCGTATCAAGATGCAGAGCAAACTTGGAAAAATGGGGCTACATCAGTGCAGACGAGCCCTGCGAGTGTGGAGAACAGCAAGACCCACAACACCTACTGGTCTGCAGGAAACTAAACAATCCGTGTTCGACTCAAGACCTATTTGAAGCAAATGACAAAGCTATTCAAGCTGCAGTGTATTGGGCTTCACGTGGGATATGAAAATCGCTCTGTTTCGCATCCTTAGCGCTTATCATTATATGTTACATACTTTCCTATATTATTGTAGTTAATTTACCTTATAACCATGTATTATTGTATTATAACTGCTTCTCTTGCATTGTAATAAAATTTTTTTTGTAAAATGGTGATGTCTCGGATACGATAAATAAATAAATGAAATTACCACACACTGACATACTAAATTCATACTAACTCTCTGTGAAATCTTCCCGAAAAGAATAGCTGAGGGCTACTTTGATGCTTACACCACATGTTTCACGTAGTCAACTTGGTTTACACAAAGAGTGTAACTCCACAATAATTTTGATAAGCAAAATAAATTACCTCGAAACGCAATTTACAAAAGAAAGACCTCGAACTGGTTACTATCGTCTTACTATTAACCTGATGGGTCAAACAACTGTATAAGCTCGTGGTACTGGTCTCACAAAGTACACCCCTCGTGGGTTGAACATAAAGAAAAGTTGCTATATTGAAAAATATTGTCAAGACGAGACGTTATAATCTCTCGCACATTCGCATTTAAGGTTGATGGTCTTAGTTAGAGTTACTGATCAACACGTGGTTCCACTTTACTCACAAAGTAGTGACAAAGCAACTACCGGAAGATATTCTGAACTTCACATGCGAATTACACTGCGTTGCAATTTAAGATAACATTAGATATTTTTGAGCTAAACCTGAAATAAAGGTGATTAAATTTTCAGTCTCGCTGAACTTAAGAAATCCGTTGTCCTACGGACTTAGCAGACACGCGCTTAGCCGGAGATCTTTCCACTTCAGACGCTCGCCACGGACACACTGACGTGGTCCCTTCCTGAGGGGTGGCTCACAAATACAAACGGAAGTGGCCAGAGGGGCAGCTTCTTATACCAACATGACAAGGGATGGACAAGACCATACTAAGGATAGAAACCTCTTTGCTTTTAGAAAGGGTAGCTACCTGTTCCGACGTTGGTACCACTGTTCTCTAGCAGACAGGCTTGTCTGCTACCATCAAGCATGCAACTAGAAATACGTTTGATCATTCATCCTCTCACACAGAAGGGAAGGGGGATGACAGTATCTTATCATATACAGTATATAAAAGAAAGCGGATGTAGGTTCCGTATGAGACTGTGTGACATGAATTACATATAAACTGTTTTTTAAAGTGTAGTAGTGTGACAGATCGTTCTTGTTTATGTGTAAAAGTAACACGTTTCACTACTCAGTCTCCTCCCAGATCGTCAGAAACGCCACAGTAAACTTAGAAGAGGAATTTATGCCGTAAATGACAACAGATTTAAGAAATTAACATGAAAGGAATCCAACAGAGACGTTTCACAATTACAATATCGACAAAGTGGTCTTTTGTTTGGAGAAATGTGTTAGTTGCCATGCTGACTATGCTGCTACATAAATATACAGACAAGAAGAACAGAACTGTTTGATGTTAATAAAGTTTGTTTTATTTAAAAAGCTTAAAGAATTTTCACACAAGAAACTGGAAGTATGGACATAACAGCTCCAAACTGGTCATGCTAGTAAACCGAAGCTATTTCGTGGCTGATTGCGTTCTAGGCCAAAAGTGCTTAACTGAACAACAGTCACAGAGTTCAACAAGATATAGCATGAATAAGATGATGTTAAACAAATCGTTTACGTTTTACTTATAAAATTAAGGGAGTTAGTTTTCATGTCGGAATCTGTGGATATTATTAATTTCAGGATCTCTGCCTCGTGACCAACCATTATTCCTACACTTCATATGGGAAAGGTACGGGAAGGAATACATGGTCCGGTTAGATAGCCTTTGACGTGCTTCTATCAGTGATTAGCCACGTGTAAGCATAGACGATAGGTGGGGGTGTATAAGTACTTAAGAATCGTCTTTGTTCGGATAAAAAACACATAAATACTTACATGATAATCCTCTAGTACTTTCTGTTTTATAGGCCCATTCTAGGAGAATAATTTCTCTTTCAGATAGTGATAATAGACTTTTTGAGTGACCTCCAATCTGATATTATTTGCGTGTTGTAGTACGTGCTACCCACGGAGAATTTTAATGGATTCATTAGGACTGCAACAATTCTATCAAGAAGCAATATTACTGTTGGACAAATCTTCCGTATGTTCTTGTAATGACAACGGCAATTGAAACTCTGTGGTAAACCCTAACATCGCTTATTTCACTATTTTACATTGAAAAGGTACTGTAGTCCCCTTTCATTATCATTCTATTTGCTTTCCAGTGATACTGAACTCTCTGGCATGCGTAAGTGAATGAATGTTGGTGTGTTTCATTTTTGCTGTGGCGTGGTTTAGTCTGCTGCAGAGAATCAGCGGTAGTCGTACAGAATGGCCAAGCCTTGTAGTTTTCAGGTAAGCAAATAGATTTGCTCACCTTGTGTGAAAGTTACTGATGTTAGGTTGGTGGCGGAAGTCTCAGCTCTGGGTTTTCATGGCCATGGGGTCGCGTGGGAGACGCTGGGTTGTGTGAGAGGGTCAGTCTGGTTCCAGCTCGCCGAGGGTCTGCAACCGAGGTCTCTTCGAAGAAGGGTGAGTTGATTTAACCGCGTGGCGCGTTGTCACATAGCGAGAGGGGAGCTTTTAGCATTTGGTCCCGCGTTTCATCTTATAAAGATTGATTTTCTGGGTCGCAACAAGGGATGCAAGACTTCTGCACACTTTCAGTTTGATTCCTGACTTTGATTCTTGACTCTGATCCGTAAGAAGAACGCAGACAAAGGTGTTGCATTTGTTGAAGCACTCTCGGTTCATTGAGAATGTTTGTGTGCCTGCAATTGCGTGTGTATGCATTCTAATCTTTTCCGAATCTTGGTAATTTTTGCTTCTTTATGAATTTTCTTCGTCTCATTACTTTATGTCCGGTGGAAACCATCCTCATGGGTTGATATTAGAGTTTGTTGGCCCTCTGCCATTATCATTTGTATATTCAAATGTGTCCTCGGTAAAATATTAATTGTTCGCGACTGCATGGTTTGATGTTACTAAAGTTTGGGCACAGTATGTAGAAATTGTGTCTCCGTGAACCACGTGGGCACACGAATCTGTTGTGAAACGTATAGCGTTTCACAAGCAATTGTACTTAGTTACCAGGCAACAGCACTTCTATAGATGCATTACATCAATGTTTTAAGGAATAAATAATTTTGCCTCGTAGCTTATCCAGTGTACCGATGTTACGTCTCCGTTACCTACGCCATTTACCTTGTAGTTTTCCTTGTTAGCCCAGCCATAGCGTTTCTATGCGCACAGGTCAAATAATTAGTGTCCCTTTTTATTTAAAACAAATGCTTTGGAATAGATCTTGTTTTCAGGAATGTTGCTGTAAGCTACACTTATGCACAGTGTTCACACACTCTTTATTTTATTCACTATTTGATTCACCTGGACAATGCCTGGATCATATTACTAATAACATCCCATTCTTTATCAGTGACTTCACACTGAATGTTCTTCTGTGAGTTTTTATTATGAATAAATTAAGTAATTTTCCGACTCACTTGTCATGTAGCTAGGATTGGTGGCGACCCAATCTTTTACGTTGATTTAAATGTCAGATAGCATTTTCTTATTTAAAGTGCGCGTGGCTCTTTTAGCCATCATGATACATTCAATGTGCGCTTCACGCTTCTGACTCATAGCGACCTTTTCATCGCACTACTTACGACACCTATATCTAAATAGATACTCCGCAAGCCAGGTAAGCGCGTCGCGGATGATACCCTGCACAACTGCCGGTCATTTGTTTTTCTGTTCCACTCGCAACTATCTGTATGCCTCAGTGCGAGCAGCAGGGGAAAAGCGACTGTCTGTATACCTCCGTACGAGCCCTAATCTCTCTTATCTCATCGTCATGGCCCTTAAGGGAAATGTATGTTGGCGGTAGTAAAATCGTTCTGCAGTCAGCTTCAAATGCCGGTTCTCTAAATTTTCTCAATTCTTCTTCGAAAAGCTCGTCGCCTTCCCTTCAGTGATACACATTTGAGTTCCCGAAGCATCTCCGTAATACTTTCATGGTATTCAAAACTATCAGTAGCAAATCTAGCAGCTCGCCTCTGAATTCCTTTGATGTCTTACTTTAATCCATCCTGATGCAGATACCAAACACTCGAACAGTACTCAACTTTCAGGTGTCCTACATCCGGTATCCTTTACAGATGAACCACACCGAAATCAACCAAGCGTCATCCCGATGAAACGTCCCCTTAGAACAATTGTACAAGACTGTGCTTAAACTGACACACAATATTTTTAGCGCAACGCAATCTGACTTTCAGAAATCCGTACAAAGGAATGGCCCTGATTAACATTAACCTGTACCTTTCACAAATCACTTACCTCACAAAAATCTTCGTTACTCGAACTACTGCAAAACAGCGAGCGCCACTACTGCCAGCTAAATAAAAGATTCAAACTACTGCAGGCACTAACTACTGATAGGCATGGTTAGCAAATGAAAGATTTTAATAGAGAACAAACAATGTATTTACCTTAATAATCATAATATATATAGCAGTTCATGACAAATTTCAAAACTCCGCCATCTCTCTCCCCACATCCACCACTGCTGGCGGCTCACCTCCAACTGCGCAACGCTACGCGCTGTTCACATCCAGCTGCCCAACACTACAATGGCAGACAACAATGCAAACTAGCCACAGACAGCACACAGCACAGCCAGCGATTTTCATACAGAACGCTATGTAACGTTGCCAATAAGAAAACATAAACAGCCTACTTACATAGCCCCCATGCGCCCCACAAAAAATTTTACAAATTGTTTTGGGCAGTGGCCAATAATGATTTGATAAAATTTTTCATAATTACAATAACAAAGATATCAAATGCACACACTTATTTAAACAATGGTGGTCAAAAGCTAAAATTTTCTCACAGTCCTTAAAGACAGTCCACATTGTTCATCACAGTAAAATTTCAGAGTTTTTTTTTTTTTTTTTTTTTTTTTTTTTTTTTTTTTTTTTTTTTTTAGTCTGAGCAGTAAATGAAAATGCACACGGAAGTACCGGATTTCCATGCAGTCTTGTTGCCAATAAGAAAACATAAACAGCCTACTTATACCGACTACGGTCCTTACACGCTCATTCCATATCCTTCTGCTCTGCAACGTTATGCCTGTATATTTTATCGACGCAACTGTGTGATGTAGCACACTACTATACTCAACTGGATCATTATCAGTTTCAGTTTCTCACCGCAGTATTTCTCAGTAACATTTGTCTTCAAAAGAAGTACACAGTACTGCTGTGGGCATTAATACGGCAGAACTGAGTGTTACGCTCCAGTTGTGCGTTGCTTTAGGACTGTTGTTTTTCTTTCCTAACCCACCCGAAGCCCCAATTCAGCTTAGTGGGCCGCAGCGAACAGTAGTTGACGAATAAACTAGGCGTCGTTTAAATATCGTTAAAAAGTTTTCCGGACAGCCGTGGCGCTGCCGCAGCCGCCGGCTGCGGAAATCCCGCCTCCTCAACGCGGCCATTCCGGCACAAAAATGCCGCAGAAATTGGTTTGTTTCGCTCGAGCTCGGCCCACTCTCGTCAGTGGCTCAAGGGAAGGAAACGCATTACGAGAGCCCTCGTGTAACAAGTGTAACAGAAAACTAACCTGTTCCGCGGGCAGGGCGAGCATTCAGCGTCCAATACGTCTGGGCCGTGCCCTTACCGGCGCCCAGCAGCGAGCAAACTTTCGCCCCGTTCTTTCCCGACAACCACAAAGGAGCGCGAGCGGCTCGCCAAGAAAAGGAGTCAGAGAAGTGCTGGCAGCCGAGGCGGCGAGCGGCGAGGAGGGGTCGTCGACAACGCGGAATTCCGGGGCCGCTCCCCCCACCCCCTCCCCCACCGCTTCCATCCCACACCCCATCCACCCACCACATTCGCCGCAGCCCTCTTTCTTCTCTTCCCCGCGAGTGCGTATACAGTGTATGCGGCCGCTACAATGCCGAATGAAATCTCCCTTTTTCCAGGCGCTATTGAAAACTTGGCACACGTTCTGTCGGCGCGCAGACGGTGTAGCCTAAGGGGTGGTGGGAGTGGGGCGGGCACAGTAGCCGGGACCCAGCAGAGCCGCCTCGGGCCATACCTCTTCCAGGAAACAAATTGTGGGGACCCAGCACGCCACTGCCCCAGAGTGTTGGAAACGCTACCGTGTAGTGGGACGTGAGCAGTACAAATACGCCAGTGGGAAATGAGAAGTGAACACCACCGAAGTGATGACATAGACGTACGATATTTTCACGGAGAACTGAGCAAGAGTAAATACAATGATTTTGTGCCCGTTCTGAAGCACTGGGCAAGGAAACGGTGAACCAATAAAAACGGTAAAATCTTCTTAAAATCATGCGCCACAGCATGCATAAACAAATAACCCTTCTCAGCTTCGAAATTAGATTATGTCGTGCCAGCACTGGAATGATCTGTGGAAAGTGTAACTAACTAAATGCAACCGTATGCAAGGGCGACATACTAGCAGAAAAATGGTCAAATGGCTCTGAGTACTATGCGACTTAACGTCTGAGGTCATCAGTCGCCTAGAACTTAGAACTAATTAAACCTAACTAACCTAAGGACTTGACACACATCCATGCCCGAGGCAGGATTCGAACCTGCGACCGTAGCAGTCGCTCGGCTCCAGACTGTAGCGCCCAGAACCGCAAGGCCACTCCGGTCGGCATACTCGCAGAACTATAAGTAATCATGGACTACATTTTAAAATGATAGCCATGTGAGGAACACAACTAAAAGTAAAAAAGTTCCACAAGATCTGAACTAGCATGGATCCACCTTGTCTGGTATATATATATATTGACCTGTCAAACTATCCTGCCTTACCTCCAGTGCATTGTCAATAAGCAGCGCCCCAGTATGTAAATTCTGCCTTGTTTAGTTTGCAACACAGCTTTGGAGAATTTAACTACATCAAAAATTAAAGAGAAACTAATCCTGGCAGAATTTAGCTATGTTATGGAGTCCCAGTGTCCTCAAAACAAGTCGCTGTACACTCGTAATTACGTCGAAATAAACCAAACATGGAGCCTGTCAGAATTCAAATGTTCAAATGTGTGTGAATTCCTAAGAGACCAAACTGCTGAGGTCATCGGTCACTAGACTTACGCACTACCTAATCTAACTTAAATTAACTTATGCTAAGAACAACACACACACCTATGGCCGAGGGAGGACTCGAACCTCCGGCGGGAGAGGCCCCGCAATCCGTGACATGGCGCCACGCCTCGCGGCCCAATCAGAATTCACAAAAGTTCCTCAAACCGCAAATGTGCCGATATAAGTAAAGTCCACTTACGAAACTTCACTCACGTAAGAATTAGTGTTTTAATACTGCCACTACACAGCTAATGTGCGTTGCGGCGAACTAGTTAATGCTCCCGCGCCAGGACAGTTTGGAAAGCCAGAAATAATTAATTATTTGTTCTCCAAACCGACAAATTCCACTAAAAAGTCATGAGCGTCGATAATATCACAACAGTGGATAAATTAACAGCTTGCCAGTACACCGCACCCAACCTGCAACCACATTCGGGAGTGATGCGGCGCACACGACATAAGCTTCGCTTATTAACAACTTGCATCTAATCCTCAGCAGTTTGTTACCAGCACAAATGTATTTAAAACACGTTCATAAGGCTTCCAGCCTTCGCGTTTTTACTTAGGCAACGTCAGAGGCACAGTTGACCATTAGCAAAGCTTATTGTGCAATCCCGATAGAGCACACGCCCGACCTGTCCAGCCTCCGAACCGTGTCTCCTCTATCAATAGTGTGTCACCCCTCGGAGGCAGTGACGTCAATGACTATAGTTTACCAAATATTAACTGTGCTTGTAATTCTATCATGCTCAGCGATTTACTGGCCTGAAGTCAAACTCTAAAAGTTACTCTAACAAATAGTACTGCGAATTCTGTACTGTCCGCCAAAACAAAATGTAACGTGTATTATCCTTCCCCTGGGCTGGGTTCACTGATGGAAATGTCCACGGGAAGCAAAGTGAAGGGGTGTCCACTTCCGAAAATTAGGCTGTAACTGTTATTTTGATTTCTTTTTCGTATGCCTCCGCCTACACCCCCACTTTCCAGGCCCCACCGGCTTAGCCTGCCATGCTGACTGGCAATAATTGAGGGCCAACAGCCGCGCCTGCCCCCAAAAGCGCTATCTAATCTCCTCACGCTCCAGCCAGTGCAAAGTAAATTCTACCGGATCACTGAATTAGAATTCAAAAATCGTTATGCTGTTTTCACCAATCTTTGTGTAATAAAATACTGCATCAATTAATATGTTTTTCAGTTAAATACTTTTTAATTATTACTGAAAGGTCTCTGTTGGATTCCTTTCATGTTAATTTCTGAAATATGTTGCCGTTTACGGCATAAATTCCTCTTCTAAATTTACTGTGGCGTTTCTGACTATCTGGGAGGAGACTGAGTAGTGGAACGTATTGCTTTTACACATAAACAAGAACGATCTGTCACACTACTACACTTTAAAACACAGTTTATAAGTAATTCATGTCACACAGTCTCATACGGAACCTACATCTGCTTTCTTTTATATACTGTATATGATAAGATACTGTCATCCCCCTTCCCTTCTGTGTGAGAGGATGAATGATCAAACGTATTTCTAGTTGCATGCTTGATGGTAGCAGACAAGCCTGTCTGCTAGAGAACAGTAGTACCAACGTCGGAACAGGTAGCTACGCTTTCTAAAAGCAAAGAGGTTTCTATCCTTAGTATGGTCCTGTCCGTCCCTTGTCATGTTGGTATAGGAAGCTGCCCCTCTGGCCACTTCCGTTTGTATTTGTGAGCCACCCCTCAGGAAGGGACCACGTCAGTGTGTCCGTGGCGAGCGTCTGAAGTGGTAAGATCTCCGGCTAAGCGCGTGTCTGCTAAGTCCGTAGGACAATGGATTTCTTAAGTTCAGCCTGACTGAAAATTTAATCACCTTTATTTCAGGTTTAGCTCTAAAATATCTAATGTTATCTTAAATTGCAACGCAGTGTAATTCGCGTGTGAAGTTCAGAATATCTTCCGGTAGTTGCTTTGACACTACTTTGTGAGTAAAGTGGAACCACGTGTTGATCAGTAACTCTAACTAAGATCATCAACCTTAAATGCGAATGTGCGTGAGATTTTAACGTCTCGTCTTGACAATATTTTTCAATATAGCAAATTTTCTTTATGTTCAACCCACGTGGGGTGTACTTTGTGAGACCAGTACCACGTGCTTATACAGTTGTTTGACCCATCAGGTTAATAGTAAGACGATAGTAACCAGTTCGAGGTTTTTCTTTAGTAAATCGCGTTTCGATGTAATTTATTTTAATTACCAAAATAATTGTGTAGTTACACTCTTTGTGTAAACCAAGTTGACCACGTGAAGCATGTGGTGTAAGCATCAAATAGCCCTCAGCTATTCTTTTCAGGAAGATTTCACAGAGAGTTAGTATGAATTTGGTATATCAGTGTGTGGTAATTACACTACGGAGCGGATTGTGCTACGAACGTAACTTCTTTGGGTGAAAATTTAATTGGTTGGTTGTGGTTAATTTTCTCTTGAACGTGTTTCAACGTTCTTTGTGTGTTATTTTATGAATGCAGTGTTGTATGCAGTCTCCCAATCTTGGCTCCATATTTGATGTGTTCTGTAAGATTACAATCTCACATTCTCACAATCCTAAATAAGGCACCAGCTTAGTTACGACTCCAGTTTAATATGCTGAAATTTCAATGATCAATGTTAAAATAAATTTCGAATTATAAACTGATATATTTCTTTTTATTTAAATTCTCTTATATATTTATATATATATCACCGGTTATCGTATGACTATTAAAAGATTATAGTTAATGTTAGTCTGGTTGGGAATTTGGTAAGCTAGACTGGATACCTGGTGAAACAGTTGCGCAGTAATGCAAGGTTAATTTCCTCAGATAGCTCACAGCTTTTAACCCGCTTTTATTGTCTATCAGCACCGCTTTCATAGCAAATTTAAGCACAACGTTACATTACGCTTAATTGTTTAAGTTTTTTAACTGTCAACTGGAGCATCTGCAGTGTTACCGCAACACAATACCTCATCTCAAACTGGATTTTAAAATTTCTGACTATAGCTGTGTACTGCATCTCATAAAATATTTTAAAATCCTGTAGTACTTTAAGAAAATAATAAAAGACACAAAAGGGATGCCGGTGGCCATGCCTGGTTAAAGACACCGGTTCTCATCAGATCACCGAAGTTAAGCTACTCCACTGCAAAGAGTGTCTGCCCTGTTTGGTATAAGTCAGCACATGCCAAACAGGTGGATATTGCCCTAAATGACACATGCAGAATTATAACAGGCTGCCTAAAGTCAATTTCAATCGAATGGCTCTACCACCTCCTGTTCGAAGAGAAATGTCAGCAAACAGCGAAACGTCCCCTTAGAAAAATATGCCGCGCAGGATTAGCCGAGCGGTCTAGGACGCTGAAGTCATGGACTGTGCGGCTAGTTCCGGCGGAGGTTCGAGTCCTCATTCGGGCATGGGTGTGTGTGTTTGTCCTTAGGATAATTTAGGTTAAGTAGTGTGTAAGCTTAGGGACTGATGACCTTAGCAGTTAAGTCCCATAAGATTTCACTCACATTTGAACACACAGAAAAATTATGAAATACTGTGCTAGTAAACTTCTACGTTATTTGATACAAATACAGTTGAGTAAAACTGAACGTACTCAGGCAGTTCTCTCTTTACTTATTCTGATCGTCATTAAACTGACACACATTGTTATTTTTAGCACAACTCAATCTGACTTTCAAAAATCCCTACAAAAGAATGGCCCTGACTAACAACGACCTATACCTTTCACGAATCACTTACCTCACAAAAATCTTCGTTACTCGAACTTCTGCAATACAGCGAGCGCCGCCCGGGATTAGCCGAGCGGTCTATGCGCTGCAGTCATGGACTGTGCGGCTGGACCCGACGGAGGTTCGAGGTCTCCCTCGGGCAGTGTAAGCTTAGTGACTGATGACCTTAGCAGTTAAGTCCCATAAGATTTCGCACACATTGGAATACAGCGAGCGCCAATATTGCCAGCTAACTACTAACGACTGAAGGCACTAACTACTCATAGGCATAGTTAGCAAATGAAAGATTTATATATATATATATATATATATATATATATATATATATATATATATATATATATATATCAATTCATGACATCCATCTTTACAAATTTCCTTTTTCTGGTGGACATACGTCCAGATCTTCCGTTCTCAGAGCTCTGGTATTTCTCACTCCACATCCACCACTGATGGCGGCTCACCTCCAACTGCACAACGCTACGCGCTGTTCATATCCAACTGTCCAACACCACACTAGTGAATATTTCAACAATGAGTCCAATCAGCCAAAGACTCCACACAGCACTGTCAGTGATTTTCATACAGAGCGCTGCGTGGCGTTACCAACATAAAAACCTAAACAGCCTACTTACAACAGGATAAGAACAAAACTGGAGCAGGAAGAAACGCTTCCCATGCATAGACAACAACCCAACTCACAACGACTAAGGTCAAGAAAAAGTCTCCTCAGAACATCGGAGAAGCTAGTAACCACTAGCAAAGAAGCCAGGCTGCAACTATGGAGGACTGAAAATCCCACCCTCCTCGTTGGAAAAAATTTCAGGATCTCTATCTGCTCGTGATGAAAACTGACCTCTCTGGAAGTCTTTGTAGAGGCTGAGGTCAGGAGTGGACATATCACTGATTAGCCTGCAAAAATGGGGCTACATTGAAGAAAACAAAACCCACTGTGACTGCGGGGAAGAACTGACTGTTCAACATACGCTTCAATGTCGACTGTATCTAGCCAACTGCGCAGAAGATGACCTTCACCAGGCAACGGAATATGCACTGGAAGTTGCTAAATTTTGGTCAAAGATTATAGAAACTGTGTTGATCTGTCAACAACTGTATGAATTGTGTTATGTGCATGTTTCTGACACGAGAATAATAATAATATCCTAAATTAAGCACCGTCAGGAGTGACCAGTATTAGGATGGGTAACCGCCTAGGAGCCCTACATGTTGTTCGCTACTTTCCCCTTTCATTTACAACAAAGGGAATGGTGGATTAAAGTTCCTGGTCACCACACTTTGCCCCGTTGTCCTGGATTAAATACCAAACCCCTCCAGAGAGTCTCATGAAGTGAGGACATGTGATAATGGTGGTGGTGATACGTTCGTCGTGTGTTGTTGTTTATTCTTATGATTTCCATATCTGACAACCAGAGATACAGACAGGGAAATCATAAGGATAAACAACAACAAAAAACTCTTCCTCGCCTTACAAGAAAACTACCACATCCAAAAAAGTATAACAGAAGAGAAACAACTCATAAATGATCAGACAAATTTGGCAAATCACACACTCCTTAAACTGACTGACCACTCAATACAACATTAAATGTAGGCATATAACCACAGGCTCCATTTATCACAATCATAGCCTCCCAGATTCTGTCCTATAATCACTGGCGAGGACCATCTCTGTTCCCACCCCCCTCCCCAACTTGCAAAAAAAAAAAAAAGAAATGAAAAAACAACCCATCCCCACTTGTGTCACGTCTCTATCTACATACAAGACAATTTCAGTAACTCTCTCTCTCTCTCTCTCTCTCTCTCTCTCTCTCACAATCACACACACACACACACACACACACACACACATACAAAATCGTTTCATAAGTTGGCAACACTCACAACGTGAACGAAAACAAACGAACAGGCATAAACACTGTGGTAGTGCAGAATGAGAAACTGTTTAAGAAAGCCAGTTATAACCAACCGCTCTTAGCAAGGAGGGAATGAGCAGTTTATGTAAAGAAACATAGGATGCAGACCAGCTTTATAAAGGAAACGTGTTTTTAACCTAAAACAATCAAAAATTTACAAACGTATGTATCAAATTTACAGAATAACCACGGATGACGCTTTGTAAATAAAAGCTAAACACGTCTGAAGTAATACCTTTTAATTAGATTGCGGTCAGCTCACGACGGATAACCTATAGTAACAGATAAAAACGATCAAATTTAATTATCTTGAGCTAACACAGGGCAGCTGATAGAGGCACCTGGCTGCGGGCAATCCTAGACGTCCAGTGACAACGGAAGTGTCGCCACAGCGAGAAGAGAATATTTCTCTGCTCTGGGCCCAAGAAACAGCAACCCACGGTCCGCTGCCAGAACTACACTGCCAACATGCATCAGAAAGGAAACAGGAATCTACTCCAACAAGGCTGCAAACGGCAACATCTAAGACGTAGGAAATAATATTAACTTATTGCGGAAGTGGGTCACGAGCTTGACGGTAATATTACGTGAAAACTGACGAATTAAACTACAGCCACTTGCAGAAGCCCCAATTACTTCAACTCAGTTCACAACAGAGAGTATTCATTTATTTGCAAAGAATATCATATGAAATAAACAGATTGAAATAAATCACATTGACCGGTGACCATCGACACAATCACTGGTAGGTGTAACGAACATGACGAGTCTAATTCCGCATCAACACAAAGGAGGGCTTACGGTAACAAGAACCAATAAAAGATGAACACTTAACTCCGCTCAGGTACGAAGGAGCCATAAATTCCAGGGCTTCAAGCAGGGGTGTTGTCGCCTCCAATCCGTGCAGGTGATCTACAAGTGCTGTAATCTTTAAGCTTGCAGATTTACTGACTAGGTTGCACGCGGCGTCAGCTACCCTTCCGCAAGTCGCCGCTGTCAGTACTTAATCCACCGGGAAATACGAGGTGCATTCAAGTTCTAAGGCCTCCGATTTTTTTTTCTCCGGACTGGAAAGAGATAGAAACATACGCATTGTTTTAAAATGAGGCCGCTTTCATTGTCAATAGGTCCGAGAGATGGCAGCACCGTACGGCAGATGGAATGAGAACTGTTTTAAATACTTAAAATGGCGACGTTTTCCTTAGTTGAACAGCGTGCAATCATTTGTTTTCTGAATTTGCGTTGTGTGAAACCAACTGAAATTCATCGACAGTTGAAGGAGACATGTGATGATGGAGTTATGGATGTGTCGAAAGTGCGTTCGTCGGTGCGACAGTTTAATGAAGGCAGAACATCATGTGACAACAAACCGAAACAACCTCGGGCTCGCACAAGCCGGTGTGACGACATGATCGAGAAAGTGGAGAGAATTGTTTTGGGGGATCACCGAATGACTGTTGAACAGATCGCCTCCAGAGTTGGCATTTCTGTGGGTTCTGTGCACACAATCCTGCATGACGACCTGAAAATGCGAAAAGTGTCATCCAGGTGGGTGCCACGAATGCTGACGGACGACCACATGGCTGCCCGTGTGGCATGTTGCCAAGCAATGTTGACACGCAACGACAGCATGAATGGAACTTTCTTTTCGTCGGTTGTGACAATGGATGAGACGTGGATGACATTTTTCAATCCAGAAAGAAAGCGCCAGTCAGCTCAATGGAAGCACACAGATTCACCGCCACCAAAAACATTTCGGGTAACCGCCAGTACTGAAAAAATGATGGTGTCCATGTTCTGGGACAGAGAGGGCGTAATCCTTACCCATTGCGTTCCAAAGGGCACTACGGTAACAGGTGCATCCTACGAAAATGTTTTGCAGAACAAATTCCTTCCTGCACGGCAACAAAAACGTCCGGGAAGGGCTGCGCGTGTGCTGTTTCACCAAGACAACGCACCCGCACATCCGGCTAACGTTACGCAACAGTTTCTTCGTGATAACAACTTTGAAGTGATTCCTCATGCTCCCTACTCACCTGACTTGGCTCCTAGTGACTTTTGGCTTTTTCCAACCATGAAAGACTCTCTCCGTGGCCGCAAATTCACCAACCGTGCTGCTATTGCCTCAGCGATTTTCCAGTGGTCAAAACACTCCTAAAGAAGCCTTCGCCGCTGCCATGGAATCATGGCGTCAGCGTTGTGAAAAATGTGTACGTCTGCAGGGCGATTACGTCGAGAAGCAACGCCAGATTCATTGATTTCGGGTGAGTAGTTAATTAGAAAAAAAATCGGAGGCCTTAGAACTTGAATGCACCTCGTATATGGCTGCGACCAACTTAACAACTCGCGTCTTCACGAGCTCCACGCCCGGGCAATAGGAGTACCGAATAATCCACCTCGCCAGCCACGTGGCCTCCCGCCACCTGCCGGTACCATGGTCCGCTAAACCCGACCACACATTTCTCGACCAGGGACACTAGCCCTGGTATATGGCCAGGACCGACATCGGCTGTACAGGTAGTTAGTGGCGCTAGTGAAATGGCACGCCCAACAAAATTAAAGCTGCCACGGTTCACCTGGGATACAAGATGACGATCCAGCAGGTGACCAGTGCATAATGACGCAACTCTAAGACGTCATAAACCGGGTGGAGACCGGCCGTACTACGTCAGAATCCAAGCCTTGGGAAACTGGGACATTCTCTAAGATGTAAGTTTTCCTGAGACAAGGGATGTTGGTGCGGGTACAGGCCTGTCTACTAGACAAAGGATGTCCTATCTGACATGTTTCCCGAAGTTGCTATTCACTCAGAGGTGTATGGTCACAGCCTACTGGTTTTCGTAACTTTAAGTTTGGACCTTTCAAATGTGTGCTGTGTAGTACGAACACTTGCCTCTTTACTTAAACGAATACCTTGCAAGCGAGTGCTCCCTATTCCTCAATCGCTAAGGTTATGATCGCCAGACAGGTCAAGGAGTGTGCCACCTCCCCTTTCGCGGTAACCCGCTAAACCGAATCGGTAACCTTAGGCGAAGTGGAATATAGAAGCTGCAATTCTCAACACGTTTGATGTTGTCACAGCCCAGCAACCACAGCCCACATGACCTAAGTTGAAATGAGTGGTGAGCCGGGCAGCTCGATGATTGGCAGTCATGTGTGCTGCGTCTTTGCTGAACTGCTTCTCTCTGGCAGGGTGAGAGTGCCTCCGTGAGGCAGGCAGGGGAGCAAGAGCAAGAGCAAGAGCAAGAGCAAGGGATCACAACAACTGCGATGTGAGACGGAAGTGATCATGGTTATGGAGAGCTGTGTTCCTGTTGGGTGAGGAACGTGTTTTGACTCTGCCCAGTGTGAGCTGAAATTAAGCTACACGTCGTGCATCGAGGCTTGCCCGCTGTTTATCCTGAGAAGCAAGCACATGAAAGACCACCGGGACCTTGCATTTGTTACCATTCCCTTCCAGCTCTGAGCTACCAGTTCCTATTATTACGCTTTTGGTGAGCAGTTCTGTATTATGTTGTGCACGTTTGGTGCCTTGTAGTGGAGCAACTGTCTGAACTTTCCTGCAGAGCTCTTAATACAGGTTGACATTTGCGTTTTACATGAGTGCTTGCTTATCTTTCTGGTCGCAAAGCATCCTACTACAATTTGTCAGAAGTTGTTTCGAACCGTTATTTATACTTTAGCCGTACCATGAAGTTGGATTTATTTTTCAGATGCTACCCGAAAAAGAAAGAAAAAAGACTAAAGACAACTAGTAGTGAAATTCCCGAGTGATCTCGTGAACTTAAGTTGCTACTTCCTACTACATTGGTTGCTACAGTGATAAGGGCCTTGGTCGCCATATTATAGTGAGCTGTCCTCAATAATTTCGAGTTTAGGGTAATCATATCTGGAGATTCCTATATGGCTAATTGTTTAAGTTTCCTTAAGTAATCGTACTGATTAAGCTTCCGGTACCCTAGTTACAGCGTCAGCTCTTAGGTGTGAGCACATTACCACTTTAATTTTAAGCATGATTGACAGATTAGCTTCCAGTTCTCTACTACTTTTTTTGCTATAACAGTCATTAATTTGCATGCCGGATTATTCTAACCTATTTTCCTTAGTGGTAGCGGCTTCCTGAAACTTCTCCCAATCCGTTGGTGATATATGTTAAACGTTTAAAGTGGCTATTAAGCTCACCGTCTTCTGTCATAAAATAATTTTTACTTAACGAATTAAATGTAAGCCAGCGTCTCTTTTACTTTTAGTAACACTTAAGGAAATTTTACGCATTTGTAACGGACCCCTCGGCGCATAATGCGCCAAGATGGCAGAGAGAGACACCGCTGAAGGGTAACAGCCAGCAGCCGTCATGATAGTAGAGCCTCAGCAGCTCCAGTCGCCCGCCCAGGCGTGTCGAACAGTGAACAGCCTCGGACATGAGAGGCCGTGAGATCGCATCCTGGCTTCACTCTTGTAGACATCAGCGCGCTGTCCATAGAACGACATCACCCAGAGAGCAGAGGCTGCGTGCTTCCCTGTTCCCCGTACCCGTGCGGGCCAAGTTTCGGACTTGCCTCGCCATGGCTTTCCGCGTCCATACCGCTGAGCTTGTCGGTTGGTTCAGTGAACCAGCTGGTCGCCGGAAACCATCACCAGATGGTCGCCATGATTGACCTTCAAGTTAAACAGCCGTCATTCTTTCCGGCTCCAGACATGAACAGACGGGACACAACTGTTTGCCTTGAGTCTCTGGGCTGCGTTATTTACACCGCTTTTCCTACGCTTTTGAAATAGTGCCCCTGGAGGGGACGAGTGGAGCGTTCCTCAATAATTATAACGTCTCCGCTATATCCTTTCTTTCAGGAGTGCTAGTTCTGCAAGGTTCGCGGGAGAGCTTCTGTAAAGTTTGGAAGGTAGGAGACGAGATACTGGCAGAAGTAAAGCTGTGAGTACGGGGCGTGAGTCGTGCTTCGGTAGCTCAGATGGTAGAGCACTTGCCCGTGAAAGGCAAAGGTCCCGAGTTCGAGTCTCGGTCGGGCACACAGCTTTAATCTGCCAGGAAGTTTCAATTATAACGTCACTTTTCCCTAGCACGCTTCGGCCCCACACAAAGGTCAATAGGCGCTGTTGTAACTGAAACGTACGGCTTTTTCATGGCACGTCAGTGCCCTGTGTTGCGTGTGATTACTCAACTCCTGTCTACAGTGCCCGTTATGCCGTGCTTCCTTGTGTGTGTGAATTCCTAAGGGACCAAACTGCTGACGTCATCAGTCCCTACACTTACGCACTACTTAAACTAACTTGAGCGAACCGATGCTAAGAACAACACACACACCAATGCCCGACAGAGGACTTGAACCTCCGGCGGTAGGGGCCGTGCAATCCGTGACATGGCGCCTCAAACCGCGCGGTCCGTGCTTCCTTGCCTGAGAGCAGTGTCGTAAACCTGCCTTTACTTAATAATAACGTTGTCCATGCCTGTAACGTGATGTGTCTATCACTCCAGCCATAGCTGCATAATGGTTTCAAGAATTCCTCAGACTCATACCTATACTTATTCGTGGTGCACCAGTATTGAGAATTGCCAACTAAATCCACTGTTATAGTTGGCCTTTGTCCAGTTGAGCCTGTTTTCTTTTACTACCACGCATCTCTTGCTCGGAATTTCTCTCGGGTTGTATGTTGATTTGTGGATTATTCAACCAGTAACTGTGTAATCTAATTTCAGTTTATTTTGTTGTAGAGTTCTGTAATGCCCTGTCAGACGTGCTCAGTTGTTAGCTTTCTGTGGCAGGTGGCAACCATTGTATCTTGAGCCATTGTGTCGGCTTCAGTCATGGCGGAAAAGTTACTGTTCCTTTGTACTGAGTTTGGTATAATTCAACCAGCTGATTTAAGCACTGCATGACTGCATTCACCTCAGCTTTTGGTGTTCCATATTTGAATAATTCTTTTACCAAATGATTTAATTCCGAGGTTTTAAGAGATTAAAATCTTAGTGCGTTGACGGCTTTACCAGTATTTAATTCCATTTTTATTTTAATTTTTTTAATTTGTCAAATGTGGTAACTTCATGGTTTTGAAATAAAATTATGACCTTGAAATAAAGATACACCCATCTGGCTGAATTGGTATAAAGTAAAAGACTATAACCTCTAAAGAAGTGTTTTGGTGATCATTCCTTGTGTTGTTTTAAATGTCTCAGTTAGCTGACTGCTATTTTTTTAATTCAAAAAGGAAATTCCTTCACATACTTCGCTGTATAGTTTTGTTAAATAAATTGTTGCGATTCTTTATGAACTGTGAATGATGCTGTTCTCATTTCTCCCTTGGGTCAGCCATCCCCTCATAGTTGAGTGTGCTGAATCCTAGTATCATCCGTTAAAATAATGCACTAGAATCTCAATGAGAAACATGAAAATGCAGGAAGCACTCTTGTACTTTAACCCTAATGACAGGGAGTCAAAATTCATTTTACATGAAAGTAACTTACGAACCACACATTCGTTATGCTTTGAAACTGAACAGGAGATGCACATTCGTCCTACTGGTAGTGGAGGAGGAGGAGGAGAAGGAGGAGTTTAGTGTTCAAAGTCCCGTCGACAACGAGGTCATTAGAGAGGAGCACAAGCTCGAATTTGCTAAGGATAGGGAAGGAAATCGGCCGTGCCCTTTCGAAGGAACCATCCCGGTATTTGCCTTAAGCGATTTAGGGAAATCACGGAAAACCTAAATCAGGATGGCCGGACGCGAGTTTGATCCGTCGTCCTCCCGAACGCTAGTCCAGTGTGCTATCCACTGCGCCACCTCACTCGGTTTGGTAGCAGAGGCATGTGCTGTGGGTCTCAGTGCATAAAAAAATTTTAAAAAATTAATGTAGTTATGATTGTAAAATTGACCAAAAAAATGAACAGTGGCTATGCCATCGACAATAATGTAACCAACCATCAAAGGGCTGTCAAACACGGAAACTTATATGTACCAAGCAGCAGTAACATTTGAGAATGAAACACGTTTCTTCTTATTTCCAAGTCGAATCGCAACCATCAAAAAGGCGGCTAGTGGATATTATTCGAGAACAGTGGACAATGCCATACTTGCACAGTGCATTTCAAGAAGAAAAACTGAGCTGCCATCACCGTCAGAGTCCGTCGCCATCTAGTAGAGGTAATGTGCGGTCAAAAATCCCCTAGCATGCTGTCTCAGCACGGGGGATAGAGGCACTTCCGTAAATACGCTGTCGTTATGAGAATCACGTTGTTCGCTGAGCAGCGCAGTCGAGCAGCAGCGTCACGCAAGCCTGTCTCCTTACAATGGGTCGAATTTTCCGTCATTTAACGGAACTTCTACATCTAAGAGCTCCCATCTCACTACCAGTGTTTTACGGTGCATCCTTAACATCAGACATCTTCATGCGATTTTTGTATGGCGACAGGTAAATACACACAAGCCACTGAATTTTCACATCAATTTTATGATCTAATCAATGAATAAGGTACCAAAATCGATGTAATTTCCACCTAAAGTCACTTTCCAGGTGTCGTCTTAAGCTTTTAAAACGAATATTGTACCGACAACATCAATTTTGCGACGCAAGCAGAGAATAACGTACCAAAATCAATGTAATTTACACCTAAAGTCATTCTCCAAGTGTTGTCTTCTGCTTTTAAAAAGAATATTATATCGATAACACTGAATTTTGCGTAGCAAATTGCGTATAGAATACCCAAATCAATGAAATTTTGTACTGAAGTAAGTGTAAACTCGCTCTCCAGGTGTGGAGGTCTGTTTTCTGTAACATATATCGCACAGATAATCAGACAAAATGCACGATAGTCCCAAAAAGTTCGAGTAAAAGTTACAGGAACGGTATAGAGCCTCTGCCAGTATTCCAGGTCAGCCAGCACGACATCTAATAGCAACAATGTTAGCGAATATCACATCTAAGGATCCCAACATCTCGCCCGCATCTCGTGGTCGTGCGGTAGCGTTCTCGCTTCCCACGCCCGGGTTCCCGGGTTCGATTCCCGGCGGGGTCAGGGATTTTCTCTACCTCGTGATGGCTGGGTGTTGTGTGCTGTCCTTAGGTTAGTTAGGTTTAAGTAGTTCTAAGTTCTAGGGGACTGATGACCGTAGCAGTTAAGTCCCATAGTGCTCAGAGCCATTTGAACCATTTGATCCCAACATCTCCACATGTTCCTCGTTGCACGCATTACATGGAATTTTTATATGGAGACAGTTGACATGCTTACAGAATATCGCTGAATGTACCTCTAACAGCATGTGACAGAACTATCCACTGAATTATCACATTAAAGTGTTCCCATTTCCGGTATGGACCCAAAATTACAACATCTAGGAAACTGGGAGTTCCACACATGTTTTGATTAATACTGCTGCTAGACAAATAGTGATCTACTGATATAACGGCTTTTTAATATTTCTAAGAACTCTAAGTCTTCCATCAGCTTCTCCTGTACTGTAAAAAGCCAAATAGCTACTCCACTCCAATAACTCTGTGGGTAGGAAGGTCTCAATATTTGTTGCCTCGTCAGTCAGTCATAGGATTTGTGTCTGTCACTCGACTCTGCTAATCTTCGTTTGTTTGGAGGAAAACACAGCGTCTATAAACCAAACCGTACTTCTGTCTCCTTCTTTAGTCACACACCTTTTCTGCATCTCCATGCTGCGCACATGAAACGTGTACATAGGATTTGTAAATGGAACCAGCTGGCAAGCATGCAGATAATCGTTAATATACGGTGAATAACATGTGACGGTATTATGCACTGAACTATCAAGTTAAGATCTTACCATTTATGGTACAGGTCCAAAACCACAACAACTAGGAATCCGGGAGTTCTACACACATCTTCATGAATATTGGTGCCCTCTTCAATTCAACATGATATTCTGTATATTGATCATGCAGTGACTTTCGGAACTGTATCTAACTTTCGAGGTGAATTCAGCAGTCTCCATACGCAAAATCCTATGGAGACTTCTTTTGTCATGTGAGCAGCGAGGAACACATGGTGAGATGTGGATTCTTGAGTGCGAAAATCAGTTACATGTTTGCTGTTACTTATCCGTACCAGAGCTGGTTTTCCGTGGTGTTGCTGTTCCAAATGTTACGCACGCTACAAGCCGAAGTGACCCCGGTTTCTGTAACTATTTGGACACTGACCAGCATTCGGGCAGCAGTGCTTAGCGGGTGGCGTGGCTCAAAGCCACTTTATTTGCTGCAAGTGGCCCTATTCACAGCGTCAAGCCCTCTTGGTAGGCCTGCGCCACTACGTTATCAAAAGCCTTTTCGAAGGGGACATACAAAATCAGCATTTGTCTTTTGCATGCTCTGAGAATGTCAGTGATCTGTTGGTTCATGAATATAACGTCAGTAATATGAATAACTCTTTTTAAATCTATTGTTATTTACTACTCATTGGTTCCAGTATGTTCTTTAAACTTTGTGTAAGATTTCTTGCAAGTTTTCTCATGATTTTATATTTAACTGTCTTGATCATAGAGTCTTTGATCAAGATTAGCGATTTCGACTATGCAATAGCCATCGTGAGAATTTCCCAGTCTGCTGCACTGCAACCGGTCTTAAACATGTAATAATAACATGACTCAAACATGTCTTTGACTTCTGCCAGTACAGCAGAAAGAGCGAGTCTTAGAATGGCTATTGCACAGCTGAAACCCATAATCTTGTTCAAAAATCTTTGCGACCACGACATTTGAATAAAAAATTACGTAAAACATATTATCGTCCTCCAGCTGGTTATTTTTCGTGAAATCTGTTCAATTTTTCCATGCTGACCAAAGAAACAGTTCCTCTGTAATTTTTATATAGATATTTATCATCTTTAATGATTTCTCTTTTAGACATTTTCCAGTGTCGTCGTATGTTAACCTCCTATCACTAACTCTAAAAATACAGTTTTCATAAGAGTGTTAGAATTCTCCGACAGTTTCACATTATTTCTGTCTAAACCTAACAGTTTTCCATTTTTTATAGATTTGAATGCATTTCAATTAATCATGCCTATAACGCCCAATGTTCCAGTTTCCGTTTTTTCATTTGTATTTATCTTGCGACTGCCTCACAGTATAAGTTATCGTAGAGTTTTTCCACTCGTCTACTCTGATGTTATCTATTCGTATTTTATACACATCTGGCCATTAAAATCGTCAAGCAGGAAGGATAGCAAGTAACAAAATTTTACTTATTGTCCGAGTACAGTGTAGCACTAAGAATCAATTGCTAAATTTGTCTGTGATTTGGGGACACACAGAGGTGCTTCCTACGCCGGTAACTATGGCTCAAACACGGCTGGGCATCAAGTCGACCCGAGCTTGGTTGACACAAGCTGGTGTGTTATAACCCTGCTGTTTCATCTCTGTGTCACAGTTTTTCAACTGTAGTGGCTGACGAGTGGAGCAGCGGGAGTCTCTCATAAATCCCCAACCAGATGATTTCGTTGGGTGAAAGATCTATTGAATGTGCTGAACTGTGCAACGGTCGAACACCATCTATACCGAGGTAGGTCAGGATGCGCCCTTAACTTTTATTGTTGGAAGAAGGTAAGGTTACGAAGACCTCAGTTATACTGCACAGCTCTCAGTCTTAACCAGTCAGAAATGTAACTGCTGTTGTTCACAGCACTAACAACACATACCCTAAGTGACCGTGTTGTGAGACGAGCTATACCCTTTAACCTCATGTTTTGCGCTAGCCACGTATGAAGATGAATAATACAATCTGGCGACGTTGTTGTCTTCGGAGCATGCCACAGAAATGGTCATTGCGATACTGTTCGCAGAACAGGGACTTCTCTGAAATATGGCCTCCTGTGCCCAATGTTATCGTTGGGACATGAATGTTAGTGTGCGTCTACTGTCGCCTCAAGAGAAGCCACAATAATGGTCACCGTGTTAGAAGTCAGTCGTGCTCCACGTCGTCATACTTCACTCTGGATACTCGTCTTGTTGCTAACAAGAATATTCACAGGCCAAGATACCTTATATAGCTGTCTTATCTTGCAAAACCTAGTGAACAAAGTATGTCCCCACATCTCAAAAGAAACATAGTCGTCAGAATCGCTTCGTAGCTCTGATTAAAAATAAATATCTCCTACAGCCAGTGACCGGAGACGCTAATTACGAGGGTTGACTGAAAAGTAATGCCTCCACCTTCGTAACTCTTCAACAGTTGACAGCATTTGTATGCGGCAAGTACTGGCTTGTTGTTACGTAGCCTCTTCTCTACAGCTCCAGTTGGCTGAAGCCTTAGCATTGAACGGTTGTGTTGATTCAGTGTAAAGTATTGAACCCTACGCAGACGGTCGGTCAATGGGATCCAAGCAACGTGCAGTCATTGAATTCTTGACAGAAGAAGATGACACCCTAAAGGAGATTCATCAGAGAATGAAAGCAGTTTATGATGATTGTGTTGAAGTGCGTACTGTGCGTCGTTGGGAGAGTAAGCTTAAAGATGTTGAGGCGGGAACATTTGACCTGGGTGGCAAGCATACAATTGAAATTCCTGTGACAGCAACCACCGAGTTTCACAAACAAAATGTTGACAGACTGATTCAGGACGATAGTCGTTTTACTCTGTGAGTCACATCATTGCTTTGCTTGGCTATCGGAAGATCTGTGCGCGACGGGTACCCTGGATGCTGACTCTTGAAATGAAAATGCACAGACTTGAAATTTGCCAGGAACTCCTCTCGCGTTACTAGAATGAAGGTGATACCTTTCTCCATTCAACTGTGACAGGAGACGAAACGTGGGTACACCATTACGACTCGGAGACGAAACGTGGGTACACCATTACGACTCGGAGACGAAACGTCAGTCTATGGAATATCGATATAAAGACTCGCCCCAGAAAAAGAAATTCAAGACGCAGTCCTCAGCTGGAAAAATCATGGCCACAGTGTTCTGAGACGCAGATGCGCAGATGGTGTTATCCATGTTGATTTCCCTGATCGTGGAACAACAATAAATTTAGAGCGTTACATCACAACGCTGCGAACTCTGAAACGGTGGCTAACAAGGGTCCGAAAGAAAAAGGGAAATGTTTTCCTGCAGCATGACAGTGCCAAACCACACACTTCACGTGCCACCACAGCAGAACTTCAGAGACTGAATCTCACCACCGTAAGACATCCTCCATACGGTCCAGATTTAGCACCATCTGACTTCCATCTATTTCCGATAATGAAAGACGATCTGCGGTGACATTATTATGCTTCTGGTGAAGACGTTGATTGAACTGTGAGACTGTGGATCCGGAAACAGAGTGTCGACTTCTTCCGTGACGGCTTCAGAAAACTTGTTCATCGTTGGCAGAAATGTATCCAATTGGCCGATGATTATGTGGTAAAGTGAATATTGGTTATTATTAAAGATCACATTCTAAGGATTATATCTGCGTTTGATTTATTAAAATATTCCCATCCAAACTCAATTAACGAAAGTGGAGGCATTACTTTTCATTCAACCCTCGTACTAATGAGAATAAGAGGGAGGAATGTTGTGCTTTTCTTCAATTTTGTTTTTGTGCTGTTGTCAACCTTCCATGAGGAACATCGTCTCATTGCTGCGAAGTTACACTGTCCAGTCACATTTTATGTGACCAACTGTCAGAATGCTGAACAACCTCCTTTTGTATCACGGAGCGTTGCGAGACATGCAGGAAGAAAGTCAGTGAGGCTCTGAAAGGTAAAGACGGGGATGTGGAGCCATGCTGACTTCAGTGCTTGGCCAGCAGCGCTAGGTTTCTCGGTTGAGAATTCATGGCGCGAACAGCCCTATGAAGGCTGGGAAGGATTGGGTCTAAATTCGGGGAGGCTGGTGGCCAGGACAGTAAGGTAAGCCAGTAGTGGTGCTCTTCGAATAAAGCACTTACCTGGCGAAATGTGTGACACATAGCATAGATCCACTGGTAGGTGCCAATGTGCCGAGGAAAAGCAAACTTCATGTAGTGATTGAAATGGTACCCAAGAATACATGCATACTTGTGTTGATCCATGGTGCCTTCCAGAATGACGAGATCATCCAGGAAATGCCACAAAAACTTTCTCCAGGCCATAACACTACCTCCTCGTTCGCTTTCAGAAGTTTCACGCCATGCACGTCAACGGCCGCCTGTCCAGTGGAGCCTAAAACGTGATTCATCTGAAAAGAACGTCTGTCGCTAGTCAGTGGATGTCCAGTTGTGGTACTGGCGTGCAAATTTCAGCCTTCGTCGCCGATGAGCAGCAGCCAGAATTGGTGCATGAACCAGGCGCCTGTTACGGATGCCCATACGCAGCAATGTTCGCTGAACGGTCGTTGAGGAGAGGCTGTTTCAGCCCCTTGGTTATCTGAGAGGTCAGCTGCTGAACAGTTGCACGTCTGTTTGTCCGTACACTCACCTCTGTCACCTGTGACTCATGATGTACCACAATTGCCTCTGCGTCAGTTTTGGATAACGCCTATTTTGTCATGCATGTTGTACTTTAACCACGGAGGCACGCCATCTGCTTACAAACTTAGCCGTTTCCAAAATGATTCCACCCTTGGCCCGAAAGGCTATGATCACGCCCTTTTTGATGTCATATATATCTCTTTGTTTCTGCATTAGGATAACAGCTGCACTCTTTCCCACGTCCTTCCTCGTAACATGCTTCACATAGCCTCCGCTGCTAGTGCTGCCACCTCCTGTCTTTGACTGGTTATTTCACTTTGACGTTAAACGTAGGTGTCGATCACATTAAGGGGAGGTTTAGTATTTTTTGGTTCCAAAAATCAATTTTTTACTTGAATTTTTGGATCCATAATAGTGTTTAGAATCCACCCCTGAAACGGTTTTTCCGAATACGGAACGGAAATGTTTGCTATTCGCGGTTGAACAAAACAATGCACCTGCCTGAAATCGGCCTTTTTCACGCACCAGGTTTTTTTTTTATTGTATCGGTGCTTCGGAGGAAACACAAAATTCAAATGAAAGTCTGAACGCGTGTTTGGAATTTAACTCCCAAGCATTTGCATTCTGGTGCGAAGGCTGTGGAGACTACGACTTTCCTGGCAGTGAGCAGCTTCATCGAAGGGTATTCAGCAATTCTGAAGACCATGACAACGATGGACCTCACCCTGGGACTCTATTCGACGCAGTTCGCCAAGCATTCGGATGACCACCGGATTCCAGCGGCCGAAAACCGCTTGTCACCGGCCGTACGAGCGGATCTGGAGCAGCGCAGGATGGCCCAGATCGAGCAGAACGCCCTCGACAAGGAAGAGGAAGGACTAGAACGTAGGTTCCATAATATTGCATTTATATCTAGTCAAAATTTCAAACGCGTTTTTCTCGAAACGACTTTTTTTTTATCACGCGATATGGTAACTTCAGATCTGCTGAACCGATTGCCATGATTCTTTGTTTCTCACGAAGCTAACTAAAATGTCTAGGAGCTGTGCCACTTTTATTCAGATCCATCAACTATAAATATTTCTACTTGGCCGATGAAGTCGAAACATCGATTAAAAGACTCTATTTTTTCAAATGGCCGCCATTTTGCTTGCTCAAGACATAGCTCCGTGACGTAGCAAAATCGGCGAAGAAATTGGCACCAATAATCCCCATTGGTGGAATGGAAGTGCTTCGGCAATAGAGAGGAATTTTCCGCCGGTTTTCGAGTTGCCGATTGGAACGTTTAACCATGGCCACTGTCTTGGGGACGGGAATGTTCTGTGTTCAGTTTTTACAGGTGCTCTTGTGGTAGTCGGCTCTCGCCTTTCGGTCGAAGTAGGGTACAAGACTGAGCTCTCGCTGCTCTGGACAGCCTGCCTTCCGTTGGCTGTCTAATATACTTTTATTTAATTGTAACTGTTTGACGAAGTTACTGAAGGTTCGACTTCAACGTAACTTTCCGAGTACAGTTGGCAATTGAGCGTTCTGCGTACAAGCGGCCTATGTCGTCTGTCTTGAGCAGTTTTGGCTTAAGTTGACTGTATCAGAGTTACTGTGTGACTACGATTATTAAAATCACTCACTGTACCGTCAGTGATTGTGTGGCGAGCTTTCTTCGTCTCCCTCAGAGGCGCATTTGTATTGCTAGGAAGTCTTTAGTCTGGAACAACGAGACCAGGATAATTTTTGTTTCGGGCTATACTCGCGACATTATCATCACCACGACGACGTCAAAGCAACCAGCCATCGCCTCCGGTACGCCTGATCGTGTTCTTGCAGTTAAGAAGACAGCTTGGTAATGTATGTCCGCAGCACTGGCAGATTAGGGATTTCCCTAGGAGATAACCAGAGCTCAGCAGAGCGCGCCTGTTCGTCTTTTTATAACTTTGTTCTGTCTTGCGTGTTCATTGTCTGAGTTCTCACTACTGTAGCAGCAATTAATGTTGGGTTGGGTGTGTGTCTCTCTTAAGAATTGAGTTGCAAGGAATTGGCTCCACATAACACTTCGTCATAAATGTCACAATCTAGTTTCTCGACTTTGAGCGCCCATAAGCCTCTCCCCCCCCCCCACCCCCCCCCCCCCCCGCCCAACAATCTACTTTAGGGACAACTTCACCTTCACAGCATTTATTTGAGTATCCAATTTGAGCCAATTTGATGTATTGTAACTGTTTCATGTGTTTTGTTTATTATTTTGAATTTAGTCATAGTAAATCATATTGTTATTTTGGACAGAACTTTGATTCTGTTAATCGGTAGAGCAACCCTATCATTTTTCACTACGTTAATGAAACTTTCCTTTATTTAACTTATTTACCAAAATAAATTATTGCAGCTGCCAAACTCTTTTCTACTCCACTTGTAGGGTCGATTACAGTCAGTTCGCGTTTCTTTTTAATCCATGTGCAACAGCAAAAGTCGGAGTTAGAATAGGGGGGCTTAGAGCATCATTTACATATATAGATTATAGAAGAATTTAGTGTTAAATATACTGCTAGCCCCGGCACCTCGCACACTCACCAAATTTAACACCCCACAAAACTTTGGCAAGCACATCCGGATCTGCTTGACATAGTCGTCGTTATTATGAGGAGGAAGATGACTAAACTTAACGCTCTCTTGTTCCTCTGTTTCTCTGATCGCGTTAAGCTGTGCCAGTACTTCACGAAAATGGTTACAAAATTTATGTTCGTTCTCTAGTGAAATGAAATGAAAATGACTATTCGCTCAAATTAACAATATCTGAGTGTTGGATAAAGTCAGAGCCAAATATCATATGAACAGCTAACTGACACGCTTCCTTCGCCTCAGACTTCCAAGTGGAAGCCTGGAACCTCAGCAACACATGCGTTTCACCAGAGTTGGCCACGGTGCAGTTGCCAACTTCTGTACTCAGTGGAGGAAAGAGACATGGTGGTTGGCGCTTGTGATACCACTCTTCAGTAGTTAATGATAATGAGCTTCCCGTGTCAAGTAGGGCACAAATCGGTTTTTCGTTTACATAAGACAGTAAACAGAATAGGAGCAATAGGCCAAGCTAGTATCCTGTTACATACTACAGGTCCACTTGCCCTAACCATAGTTCCTGGCTCCTTGTCAGGCAGAATTCTCCCTGTTCTTTGGCTGCATGGCTGAACAATCTTCTTTCTAATGGTTAGGACTGCCACACCTGTTACCTGTAAGGAAGCCCTTTTCGGCTCCCTTTTGGTGCCCTCGAATCCTGTAAACCCCTCTCGGCCTTTCGCTTTTCATGTCCATAACAAATAGTGTCTGCCTGCCGTAATACAGTTAGCAAATCCGCTACTGATTTCGATCTTGACACAAACAATGACCTATATCTACGTTGTGACTTATCCCTTCAAGAATATTGCTGGTACACTCTGCTTCACTATACTGTAAACCCACACCTTTACTGTGCCCCTGATACCACACACGTATCATGCTAACTCTTCCCCCTTTTGTTGTACTCACTAGTAACATCTATGTGATAATTCTTGCAGTGTCCACCGGGTTACCAATTGCTTACGCAGTTCACTGAGGCCTCACCATAGCCATATTAAGATGACTCATTAGTTTTCTTGTACATTTAGGATATAGCAACCTATAAAACTGTTGTCCCCATGATCCAGAATTTTGACCTTCTTCCTCTAATTCAATTAGGAACCACAATGTCTGCAGCTCGTGGTCGTGCGGTAGCATTCTCGCTTCCCACACCCGGGTTCCCAGGTTCGATTCCCGGTGGGGTCAGGGATTTTCTCTGCCTCGTGATGACTGGGTGTTGTGTAATGTCCTTAGGTTAGTTAGGTTTAAGTAGTTCTAAGTTCTAGGGGACTGATGACCATAGATGTTATGTCCCATAGTGCTCAGAGCCATTTGAACCAATTTTGAACCACAATCTGAGCTACGTTTTTGTACTCCCGTCTGAACCCAACTAAAAGGATTAGGTAACTTACCAAAAATATCACTGCGCTTTAGGTCCCATATGCCCTCTTGGCCATCAAGAAGTCCCCTACCGCTCAGTCTACCATATTTAGTTTTCCCTCCATTTGTTTTTGAACAATTCTAATTTCTAACCTAGACTTACATTGTGGTGCAATACTCCCTTCAATATCCCTGCTTGATAAGCTACACTCCCAAGAGGCTCGAACCTACTAAACCTCAGCTCATATTTGTATTCCTCCTTTCTCAGGACACTGGCCCCAGGGACCTCTCTGACACCCATTCTGAAATAAACAAATCTCTTCCAAATTAACTGAAGGAAATAAACTATTTAACAATAACCCACAGAATCAAATGTATCGTACTCTGCTGTCATTATGTAACAGAGTGACACGAGAGTTGAAGTGGATTATTCTTCACAGCTCTTTATAAAAAGAAGTAAATTAGAATAACACTTAATCTCCTCCAGTGGGTGCAATTAAAAAACACTTCTAAAACAGTTAGGCCTAATGGCTACTTTACCAGAATTATAACAAAACCTGTGCAAATTAGGCATATCAGTCCAAAATTTAAAATCCACACCAAAACTGCCATTGGCGCCAACACAAATGGAGAAACGTTTTAACATGAAAACCTTTTACAAATATGCATATCCAGAGGTTGCCTTCACCATCTTATTCCACGGAAACTCGTCAGATGTACCCGTCAGTAGCTGGCATAAGTCTCTCGTGAGCGGTGGGTGCGAAGAAGTGATCCAGCCAACCGGCTAGTAGGTTCTTGCCCACAGTTGCAAGGCAAGTTCCAGCAGCTGCGCCCTCTGGATAGTTGAATAACAAACTAATACTCAGGATCTGTGGCACTGTCTCTGCAATCACATTTGTTGCATTTAAAAATTTTATTTTCTTATGGGATTTAAGTGCTAAGGTCACCAGTCCCTAAGCTTACACACTACTTAACCTAAATTATCCTAAGGACTAACACACGCACCCATGCCCGAGGGAGGACCAGAACCTCCGCCGGGACCAGCCGCACAGTCCATTACTGCAGCTCCTTAGATCGTGTTGCATTTATTCTCTGTGGAAAATTGAGTAATTCAGTATCGATCACTGCTGAGGGTAGGCCCTGTGTATAATAACATCCAAATTCCTACCGCTCCAGTCACCCCTGGATGCCCTCAATGGCCAGGTTGGTACACTCTGACACATAAGTGCGTATGCTGCATCAACTGATGCTGTGCTACTCCCTGACCAGGGGCGCTGCAGGTGGTTATTGGGACATGAGCACATGGGATGTACAAATGTTTCTGAGATCTATAACATACAACCATGACAACTACTACAATGGCAGGGCATGAGGTTGAAGTGTGTGGTGTTTTCTGCCTCTCAATACAGTCCAATGGACTCTGTCTTATAGCGTTATAGCGGAAAGGTTGCAATGGTATTAGCTGTTGTTACTATCCCGTCACGTGGCAGACGCTTCCTCCTCCTCCTCCTCCCACTCATTCTTCGTCCTGGTGTAGCTGAGAGAACCAACTTAGGGGCTATATAGTGCTTCAAAAACCTATTCTCAACATCAGAATCCCTTGTTTCTGATAGCAGTATTGCGAGCACACACGTCAGTACGACCCCTCCACAGATTGTGTAAAGACATAGCACGCAGTGTTATGGACTTCCTGCTAAATGACCTAAGTGGCCAAGGCAAGATTAGGCAAGAGGAAAAAAGTCCACTAATGTTAGCAATCCAGGTGGTTGAATGATCGAATCCTGCCAAATATTCCAATACTATTATCCATGAATAGGAAGCTAAGAAAAACTGTATCACATTAACGGTATCGATTTAATTAATTAGTCAGGTAATAGTTCCAAGACATCCACAGCTGAGATTTAGCAGGTAAACGCTGCTTTGTTTACTCTTCGGTCTGAGTATGTCCGATGCCATGCAGAGGCCCGGCAGTGGCACACGGCGGGATGTGACCACTTGAGCGGGAGAGAGAGCACGTGTTTCGACAGAAATGTCTCAAGTATCAATATAAAACGGTTCCCACCACCTGATGCTTTTATTCAGGAATTAGTGCAACATCCGGTCTGCTAGTCATGGGGTGCAAGTGAGGGTAGTGTGGCCTGTCCATGTGGGAGTACATGAAGCGGCTGGACCGGTGAAGCGGTATGGGACATGTGCATGTAATTATGTGCAATGGGTTATGTTGATGGTATTCCTTGCACAATTGGGGTTAAAAAACCGCCACAATTGTTTAAATATGACATACTGCCTTGTCACCTTCAAAATGTTTAAATAAGCAGTATTCCATATACTGCAGTCAATTTCTCAACAAATTCTTTCAATAAATAAATAAACTGTATTCCAAACACGGCATTGTATCACATAAATTGTTTGAATAAATCATATTCCAGATGTTGCCTTGTCTACCAAGAATTGTTTAAACAATATTCCATACACTGAAGCCAACTCTCTGCCAAATAGCGAATCAACTGAGTCTTACATCCGCCAGTTTCCAGGTGGGGTAGAGGGGAAAGGCTGGGCATATCCCAGAAGGGGGAGATGTTAATTTATTAATCAGTTTAATTAACTGGTCAATTAATTTCTTATCAAAAGTGTGCCTTTATTAGTGAGGGGAGTTACCAGATAGGTGGGGCAGGAGGAGGTGGAGAGTAAGGGGGAGGGGGGTACTCAGAGGGATGGATTATCCCCAGGGGGTCATAACGAACTTAGCAGAATAATAGGTTAAGGACTGTCAATCAATAGAGAGCAATAGGTTAAAGGCTGACATGGAGCAGAACAACAGGTTTCCCGCTGAATGTATGGTTGCCCCTAATGTAGGAAGCCCACACTAACGAAGTCGCATAGAATGCAGATTGCCCTGCTACTAGTGTAAACCTGAAGAAGCATTGTAATTTGCCTTGGACGATAATTATAGAATACAAATACGCTGCAGGTGACAGTAATTTCTTAATTTATTGCACAACCCATTTTGAAGGAAAAACATTCAAGTTCAGGTGCACCCAAATAATTACGGGAACCTAAATACCTAAATGTGCTGCGGTCAGGCCAGTCAGTCTTGGGGGTCACACACATGTCAAACAAATGCTTTGGAGCTTAGGACCAGTACCCATAGTGCTTGTCTGGACATTACGACAGTTCTGTGTCCATCAGCGCCTACCAGCTGAAACTCAGACTCATCTTGCAAGGTGTCAGGCAAATCCAACACCTTCCATGAAAACCCTGACATGATAGCAAATCCGGCAATATGTCACATAGCTCCGAATAAATGCTGACATTAAATTAACCAAAGTAATATGATCAATGAGTGAGCAGATGGAATACCACAGACTAACACAAGAACGCCTAAATGCATGTCATAGCTTCCCACCGTGAAACAGACGCAGTTCCGAGGGGAGAAACGAGAACAGAAGCCGAGAGCAGAATCGTGTAGGGGGCCCTACCATAAGGGATTCACTCCCACGTCGTCAACCGACCACCAAAACCTCCCCTCCAGAAGAACAGTATAGATCTTACAATAACACTAAAAGAGCCACACCAGCTGCAAGTTTTAGCGTGAGACTTTTTCGCGTCTCTGTTACATTGCAAACGTTAAAAAAATTGCCCCACCACGAAAAGTATAACGTTTCTCATTGGATAGACAGAATTTTGCAGGCGGAGCTTAAGGTTAACATTGAGACCCTGATTGGTCAGTTGAAAACACAGACAGATAGCTTTTTTTAAACCAACTTCGGTAAATTGTAGTAAGGAGAAGTTAGGATGGAGTTGCTTCCGAGACGGTGAGGTGTGGAGATGCGCCACCCACCGCCCCCTGACGCTGCCTAACCAACGACAAGGTAATGAATGCACGCAATGCCGCATAACAGTATATAAAGCTTCACTCAGAACTGCAGAAATCTCATCTGTTACATCCCCTTTTTGTGTAATACTAGTGTCGATCGTCAATTAAAGCTCATGGTATTCACATTTCCTACAAAAGTTAAAATCTGAAATGCATTGATTTTCCTGTTATATAATTATTGAGAAGACACATCAGCCACTGTAATTTACGACAAGTTAAATAAGTAATTAAAGATAATTGAGGGTCACTGTAGACCATTTTGCTAGTTTTCTCTTTTATGAAACTTAACTTAAATCTAGATTATAGATGTGATATGGCATAGGTCATCCTTCGATCCATTGTAGAACTTGGAAACCCATTCAGGGAATATTCATTCACATTTTTGTTGAACGCAGTTGGTTTTTATCATCCTGTATTAAAACATTTCCTTTTATCAAGAGTGCAATTTATAAACAATGTTTTGTGACTAGAATAAAATGTCCAATGGTAAACTTAAGTGCTTTTTCGACGTTATTTTACCAGCTAACTAAAAATAGGAAAGCCTTGAACCCCTTCCACTAAATTTAGTTAGTATTAAGATTCTTCTACAGGGAGTGCAGTGGAGCTGATGCTGAAATCATTAAGTATTTGATTATATCATCGCTAGTCTCACTGAACTCTTCAGAACTCTAGATGTCATGTGTGGTCTGGCGTCTCCTTACCAGCAACAGGTCCCATGTTCAAACTACTCAATTCCGTAAAAAACACAATCTGAGCGTCGTTGCGTGAAAGTGGTAGGGAGACACGACTTAGAACAAACAGACACCATGGAGAATGTTAGAGAATGGTGACCCTGCCAGGATGGTAAAATACCATGATTGAAGGTCGACCACATGCCCAACTAGGTCAGAAAAATATCCTATTAACAAATTTTCGTAATAAATTTTTTTTAAAGGCATAAATAGTTGAAAACAGTAAATGCAGCGATTCGAGCAGAAACGTGTCACCACACAGTTCAATGCAATCAGTTGCAAACCAACACTTGGGCAAAAACATAGAGCGTAGGACGTTGGAAGAAAACGCAATAGGACCCACCAATCTGGCAGAATTATTACAACAAATGACGGAAACCATGACAAGACAAAATAAAGAAATTGCGAACCAAATTAAAATTCAGAATGCAGAAACGACGAAACAAATTGCAGAAACCACAAGACAAATGCGTGAGCTTAAAGAACAAAACAAAAAAAAAATCAGTTACACCTAAGTCATATTAAAGACGAGGCAAAAGAATCTCGAGAAGTGATACGAAACTTAGTAACAGGTCACAATCAATTGAGAACAGACATTGACATGATACAAGCGGACGTACAAACATTGCGTAATGTCATTCAGGACGGGATCAAAACGTTACGTAACAACACCCAGGGAGAAGTCAAGAAACCAGAGAAACAGATAAACGTAATTACTAGACAAGCAGCAGGTACAGCGCGTGAAATTGTTGAAAACAATGTGTTACACAAACGTATCACAAAAGCAGCGCTGAAAAGATATGATAATCGCATAGTCAAAATAGAAGCGCAAACGAAGCAACAATTCCATAAATTGCGAGCAGAGTTGTTGGAAACCATTGAAGAGCGTAGTGAACAGGATCGAACAAGCACTGAGTCTGCAACCACATCCGTATCTGTAACAGCACCGGAAAAACAAGCAATTAACGAAGATATCACGAATTTGCGATTCCAATCACAGGCGGAAAGTAACATACGTGAAATCAGACAGCCTGCACAGCAACAAACACATTTCATAATTTTTGATGAACAAACGGCACCACAAACACATGCAGAACCACAAATGTGTGTTTCAAGACAGTTTGTATCGTGCAATGAAGTGGCAAGGTTAGCCAGACAAGATACCGAACCAATACGTGACAATGGAAAGCCAGGTCGCGAAGAGTACAGTGCAATGCATTCAGCTACACGTTCACAAGCGATGGGAGAAAATTATTGCGTACCACTCCAACGATACTACGCAAGGGTAGGCGAAAGTAACAGTGGACAATATCCAATGTATCTACCACAACCGGAAAGAACGACGGGAGAAATGATCAGAAACAAAAGTGGCGAAGAATCGTGAATTTCATATGGAACCATGACGAAGTACGACAACGATCATTTCCTCACAGTAAGAAAATTTCAACACTTTCGAGAAGGAAACTCACTACATCCACGAACTTTTATTGATCAATTTCGAGTAGGATTACCAGAACACTGGACGCTAGCATACAAATTAGGCTTTATATGTGCACACATGTCAGGAACAGTCGCAGAAACCATGCAGAATGTTGTAGCGACATGCCGATCGTACGAAGATTTCAGAGAGAAGTTTCTCTCACGATATTGGTTGAGCGAAGCACAGAACAGAGTGAAGTACGAATTATTACAGAACCCATATTTTGAAAATTCAGGAGAGAAGAGTCCCGTGAAATTTTTCGAAGTAATGGCAAAGAAAAATCAATGCTTACATGTACCATACAGTGACGGAGAGTTGATTAAATTATGCGCGATGAAGTTACCATTGAAATACCAGCAATCAGTAGTAGGTCGCGGAGTCAATGACGTCGAAGCATTTAAAGGAACTGTAAGGGAACTAGAGTTTATATTTTCTGAAGATGACGCAAGAAAAAGACGAATCGCATGAGAAAACGAAAGCAAAACGCAGTGGAATCCACAAGACACAGTACGAAGAAACAATAATTACGAACCACGTGATAACTTCGCACCAAGAAACGACAACTGATTTCAACAAAAAAAAAAACGGTTATGGATTTAGAAGAGAATATGGCAATAACTATAATTCACCCAGGAACGGCAACAACTATTGCAGAGGGAATAACGACAAACGGAACGGGTATTTGAGAACCAATAGACCGACAAATTATCAACAAAGCAACCAATATGAACAAGCTGAACAAGAAAAGAGAATACAGATAGAAGAGGTGGAGGTAAGACCACCAAACCCCGAAAAACGTTTGAATTGACAGCTAAGCGCCCATGCCAAAGAGAATGACACACCGACCCAGTATAATTGCAGCACCTTGAACAGAGAAGTAAATACTTTATCACGAGAAGAGAAGAAGGAAGAAACAAAACCGCAGGGACCAGATGAAAACGAAGACAGGAAAATAACAATATCGTGTTGGGATGAAACTAATTGGTAGAATACTGACAAGGAAGATGAATTACCAGAGGCATGTACAAGGAATGTTGGAGGAAACGACGAAGTAATGAGTATTGCAGAGCAATTTGAGACGGATACCATGGAAAGCGAATTCAGTGACGAGAATGCGCAGTCGACAGAAGTTGAAAATAAGTTACTTGTGGGCACACAACACAACGTATATAATGAAGGAAGTTATGAAGCGATAATTAGAGCATTTAAATGCGATTATGTGGAAGTAGCGATGAAGAAGGAGAAGATAGTTGAGGATGAGGAAAAAGTAGAGAATGTTGAAGAAAGTGTAAATGAAGGAAGAAATAGAGAAGAGGAAATAAAAGAGAGAGAAGTAGCAGTCGAGGCTTATCCTACAGAAAGTTCGAATTCATGAGGGAAACTCCTGAAAAGACTCATGTATGATTCAGTGGAGGATTCGTTGATGCAAGAAGAAGAAGAACAGAACCAACCCTTTCAAATTCAATCAATTGTGAAGGCCATGGTGAAACAGATCCCAGTCAATATTGTAATTAATAGCGGAAGTGAACTATCCACGACCTCAGAGAATTTATTCATGCAGTGTAATGCCAATGAGGAATTGCCAATTCTGAAAACACGTAAGATTAAAATAAGAGGTCTTATTAGAAACAATGCTGGTCAAGTTACGAGACAAACAAGGTTAACTCTTTAATGACATGGTCAAACGATCGAAGCCAACTTCGTGATTATACCTAAACTAACTGTAGATTTGATTATAGGTGCAGATTTTTTAAATGAGAGACGAGCGATAATACATATGGGGAAAGGTAGTGTAACATTCGGGAATGTCACACTTCTCTTTGAGCAAAAGCTAAAATTAGAAGAAATACCAGTTATAAACAAACAATTAAGAATGATGTGAGATAAAGACGATGAAAAATTAGAATGGTATGCACAAATGGGGGAATTGCCTCAACTCATGTTAGAAGTCCACAAAGAAATTGACGAAAAACTTCAAGACGTTCAAGTAAATAATTACCACAATATTTCAAGTTTATGTTGCAGATAAGATCGTCAGGAGAAAGAAGAATGAAGAAAGAGGAAGGTGGGGAAAAGAAAAGAGTTTCAATAAAAACAAAAATAGAAATAATACCAATAGTAGCATAGATTAAGGTGAAGAGATAAAGCGTAGATAGTCTAACAGCATTAAATACTAAAATGCTATACACCACGACACTACACAAAAACAAAAAACGAATTTGAGGATTCTTGTAGAAGTTAAGACTCAAAATATCTTAGAATTGTAACATGGAAAGAGCGCTGAAATTTGTAAAGCTTTTTAAAAAGGCGTAAAGCAATGTAGGTACTAGACATATATTAGATGAATATAAGTAAAACTTTTTGTAAGAACCATTGTAAAAACTCCAGCAACAACCAGATGCAACGACCCACAAGTTGCAACGAGAGAAGTATCAAGAAAGAAAAGGACGTAATTAACAAGACTCGATTCCTACAAGGCAGAAGCGTCAAGAGAAGGGAAAGGACAGTGAGACCAACAAAGTATCTGAAGTGGGCAGTAAATCTGCTGCTAAGTGGAACCACAGTGTGGCGGAACCCCGCCGAGACAGGACACGGAAGGCCAAGAGGGTCCTGGGATGCCCCGACTCAGCAGAGCGAGCAAAAAACGGCCCGACGAGAAGACGGCTTGGGCAAGCCACCACTGGCAAAAAAAATATGTGTAAAAGTCACACTACTGCTATTAAACAGCACGCTGCAGTACGAAACTGAAGAAAACTTCCACAAAGTAAAAATGACACGTCCAAACAATTTATCAAACTGTTACTAAGAGGAGAACTTTAAAGCGACTAGTTATTAATAAATATTCCCATATCCTGCCCAGAGAAGAACCAAGAATGAAGTAAGAAGCAGAGAAACAGCAGGAAGAACAGAAGTTGAAGGCTCGCAAGATTGAGACCAAGAAAGAAGATGGGTGAAGAATAGACAACATACCTTCCCAACTCCCTATCCTATTGTAATCTAGTCATCTGCGAAGTAGCACAACGAAAAACGACCGCTCTCAGCAACACATAACGATGACTTTCACTCATACAAAGCCAGTAAACTACGAGATTCTGCACTCACAGCTCCATTCCATTATGGGACCTCCACAACAGCAACACACCATTGCAAAGCCAACAAGGAATGACGAACAAAGCTGTACATCAAATACTTGCCCATATCCATCTCGCTCAAGTCCATCATCTTCGTGCAAAAGCATTTGCCAACCTCATGCTTAAATGTTCATAGGATTGTGTGAATGAGTGAAATCGAATTATGTGATGTAGGAATTGTGAAAAAGAAATGTGTGAAAAACTAAATAAGTTAAGTACACCAGACAGCTAATAAGCTACAAAATAACAGTCATTGACTATGGACTTAAGTAAAAAATAGACTATCGATAAAAATTAGTCATTAGTTCTGAAACAGACAGTACATAAAGAACAAAAGTAAGGCATAATGAACACTAAAACTATATGCCACTTATTTTCTCCTCATAAAAATAAAAGAATAACTATATTTTACTTTTTTTCTCCTTATAAAAACAAATAATAAAAAATTATCTTGTTGGATGTGTTCCCTATTTTTTAACATTTGTACCATTTGTTAGGATAATATCTCAGTACTTGTGTATGTATGTTTCTTTGTCAAAGCAATTCTTGCAAATAATTCTTATTTTTTAGTGTAGCAATGTTGAAATGAGTGTCTAGAAACAAAAACATTTTACTTGTACATGATATTTAGAAAATGTGTTAGGAATAGATTTTACTTAATTACTACATTTATTAAAAAAAATTTCTAAGAAAATCGATGTGTAAGACTCCTCACTTTCGATAACAAACTTCTTAAAAAACGAACTTCACACTTAAATAAAGAAAGAAAATAATTAAAAATTAATAATGATAATAGCATAAAAATATTCTTCTCTTGTCAATATAAACATATTTTTGAGAATAATGTGGAAGAATAAAAAATATAAATTAGTAATACAAACTAGCATAGAACTAGAATAACGTGGCTGAAGAGTAGGCAACAAAATTTAGGTAAAGGAATTCTTTTTCACTGACTTAGACAACGATTCAATCATTGCCTAACTTCAGTGCAAAAATTAAGTTCGAAGGGTGGTGATATGTAAGGTGTCAGCCAAATCCAACACCTTCCATGAAAACCCTGACATGATAGCAAATCCGGCAGTATGTCACATTGCTCCGAATAAATCGTGACATTAAATTAACCAAAGTAATACGATCAACGAGTGAGCAAATGGAATACCACAGACTAACACAGGAACGCCTAAATGCAAGTGATATCTTCCCACCGTGAAACAGACGCAGTTCCGAGGGGAGAAACGAGAACAGATGCCGAGAGCAGAATCGTGTAGGCTAGGAGGCCCTACGATAAGGGACGGACACCCACGTCGTCAGCCGACCGCCAAATCCTCCCCCCAGCCCATGTTAAAAGATAGAGCTCTCCAGAAGAACAGTATAGATCTTACAATAACACTAAAAGAGCCACACCAGCTGCAAGTTTTAGCGTGAGACTTTTTCGCGTCTCTGTTACGTTGCAAACTTTAAAAACATTGCCCCACCACGAAAAGTATAACGTTTCTCATTGGATAAACAGAATTTTGTAGGCGGAGCTTAAGATTAACATTGAGAGCCTGATTTGTCAGTTGAAAACACAGACAGATAGCTTTTTTTAAACCAGCTTCGGTAAATTGTAGTAAGGAGAAGTTAGGATGGAGTTGCTTCCGAGACGGCGAGGTGAGCGGAGCTGTGCTGCCGGCCGCCCCCTGACGAACACCGACAAGGTAATGAACGCACGCGATGCCGCATAACAGCGCATAAGGCTTCACTCAGAACTGCAGAAGTCTCATCTGTTACACCCCCTTTTTGCGTAATACTAGCGTCGATCGTCAATTAAAGCTCATTGTGTTCACATTTGCCACTTGAAGTAAAAATCTGAAACGCGATGATTTTTCTGTTATATAGTTATTGAGAAGCCACATCAGCCACTGTAATTTACGACAAATGAAATAAGTAATTAAACATAATTGAGGGTCACTGTAGACCATTTTGCTAGTTTTCTCTTTTATGAAACTTAACTTAAATCTAGATTATAGATGTGATATGGCATAGGTCATCCTTCGATCAATTGTAGAACTTGGAAACCCATTCAGGGAATATTCGTTCACATTTTTGTTGAACGCAGTTGGTTTTTATCATCCTGTATTGAAATATTTCCTTTTATCAATAGCGCAATTTATAAACAATGTTTTGTGAGTAGAATAAAATTTCCAATGGTAAACTTAAGTGCTTTTTCGACGTTATTTTACCAGCTAACTAAAAATAGGAAAGCCTTGAACCCCTTCCACTAAATTTAGTTAGTATTAAGATTCTTTTACAGGGAGTGCAGTGGAGCTGACGTTGAAATCATTAAGCATTTGATTATATCATCGCTAGTCTCACCGAACTCTTCTGAACTCTAGATGTCATGTGTGGTCTGGCGTCTCCTTACCAGCAACAGGTCCCATGTTCAAACTAGTCAATTCCGTAAAAAACACGCTGAGAGCGTCGTTGCGCGAAAGTGGTAGGGAGACACGACTTGGAACAAACAGACACCACGCCGAATGTTAGAACATGACCAGGCTAGGATCCAGCCTGTATGCTCGCGAGCCCAGCAGAGGCGCTGCAGACGACATCGTGCTGTTACCAAAGGCAGTCGCGTCAGTGATCTGCTGCCACTGTCTATTAACTCCACATTTCGCAGCACTGCCCAAAAGATACATTTGTCGCATGTCGATTTCTGTCGTTGTTTCGCGCAGTGTTGCTTCTCTGTTAGCAGTGACAATTCTACGCAAACACCGCTGCTCTCGGTTGTTAAGTGAAGGGCGTCGGAAACTGCATTGTCCTTAGTGAGAGGTAGTGCCGGAAAAAAGGTATTCCTGGTACACTATTGACGCTGTGGATTTTGGAATAATGACTACCCTAACGTTTCCGAAGTGGAATGTCCCATGCATCTAGGTCCCCCTACCATTACAAAGTCTGATAATTCCGTCGTGCGGCCATAGTCACATCGGAAGCCTTTTCACGTGAATCACCAGAGTCTGACTGCTCCGCCAATGTACTGCCCTTTTATACCCTGTGTAAGCGACACGATTGCCATTTGTACATATGCACATCGCTATCCCATGACTTTAGTTACATCATTGTCGTCATGTACTTTCTCTATATCTTCAGCTTCTGCTTGTGATGTCCGTGTATAAATCCTGAACTACTAACGTCGGCTTTGAATTGCTGTCGACCTTAGCACTGACCTGTTTGCGGTAACTAATTCACTCCTCCATATTCCTGTTCACGACGAATCCTACTCTTGTTACACTTTTTTATTCTCCTCTTGATATTATTTTGATCTGATCAGATATCCTTATGTGCTTTATGTTTCATTTCACCAAGCCCAAGTATTTTTAAACTGACCCTTTGTGTTCCCTTTTTTCTGATTTTCTAGCTTTACTATCATATTCAGAGGCTGATATGCCACACTTCTACTCTGCTAGCTTTCCTACCACATCCAGAGGTCTGATATTCGACACTTCTACCACCAGAATGTTACCATTTCATCGGCTATTCAATCATCCCTGCGTCGTTATCTCCCCCTTCGCAGTCCACTTCCGGGGTTGTGAATGATGGGCTATTTCCTAACCTTCTGCCACCGGAGAAGTCATCATGACATGTTTCCACTTACATCCCGCATGTCCTGTGGATATATATTGTTTGTGTTTAATGCAGTGGTTTTCGTTGCCTTCCTATGATTCATGCAGTCAGCTGCTAGACCCTTTGGCTCAGAATTAATATATGCATTTTGTAATCTGGTAGGAGACGGGAGACCGTTGATAGTGAACAGTGAGAATGAAGGTAGTTCGGTTGGGACGGTCGTATAATGTGATAAAGAAGAAGCCATGTTAAGACTGTCGAGAAGAATGCGGAAAGAAGTACTGTACCGAAAAGGAGTTACAGCGAAGCTATTTTGAGGTATCGCCGATATAATGAAGGGTACTTTCGCGGATGTTAATGATGTTGCGTTAGCACGAAGTGATGATTAGTAAGCTGAAACACGGCATATGTAGAAATTATTTAATAACTGTAGAAACATCTGGTGAGCAGAAGAGAGTAAGAGAAGGTGGAAGAAGAACCGAAACTGTAAGCGTAGGCTTCCGCGGCCGTTGTCATCTTCAATAAAATTCTTCAGGTTATCAGACCGCATCGTCATAATTTAAAATGCGCCAACGTTTCGGCCAGCGTTGCAGCTAGCCTTCATCAGGGCCCTGATGAAGGCTAGCTGCAACGCTGGCCGAAACGTTGGCGCATTTTAAATTATGACGATGCGGTCTGGTACCCTGAAGAATTTTATTGAAGAAGAACCGAAACTGTTTGCGAGAGAAGATTCAAGATCTGGAAGAGAAGAGCGGAAGACATTCGTGAGCTGCTTAATGACGGATTGCGGCAACACGGAGTTGACGAGAAACGTCAGTTACTGCTGAATAACGAAACCACGAAATGCGGGTGAAAGAAGTCAATAATAACTCACCCTTCAAGATTTAATAATTTTTCCAAACGATATCTAGTGTTTCTACAAAATATGATGAATTAACGAACTGTTTAGGCAACTATTACGTCTATTACGTAGACTTCACTATGCTACGGATAAATTAAAACTGTTTGATTATTTCAATGGCGTAGTAAAGACTTTCGTGCAGAGTAAAGTATTGAATAAATGTACAACCTCACCTAACGTACCCGCGTAATAGTGCAGATGTCCATTGTTACCATTAACAATCGTGATTTTACAAATACCTCTTTGAGATCCTGGATTCTCCAATGTGTTCTACGAGAAGTTTATTATACATCTAACTATTTTTGTAGCAGGAACTTCACTGGACTAATTTACAGTTCAGCTTTATTAAATCTGCAAGAGGAGACGTTGCCATTTTTGGACAAGATAACGCGTATCAGCCACGACAGAGAAATCAGAGATAATGCAGGCATCCAGTGCAACAGCCAGCTCACGTTAGTCAGCGTTAGCAGCTTCGTAGAAATACATCGTTGACAGTAGCTAGAAAATGATAACAAAAGCATATTAACCAAAACTCCGAATACCAGCATCATCACTAAATCAGTTTAGACACATGAATTAATTGAATCACAAAACATTTATATGAAGCAGAAAATGAAATAATAAAAAAATTAAACATGTTGTGCAAAACTTTTATAACAGGTTTAAGTTAACGAAAGTTAGTCCTTGTAATACAGTGTATACGGACATTGTAATTTCCCTGGCAGTCTAGTAGCATACATCTTCCATATACGTATATTCACTTACTTGTGCGAAATTTTGAAGATGAGACAATAACTCAGTTGATAAAATCTTCTTGGGTTGACAGCTGAGTCAATGCGTTGTTCTCCAGCAACGTTTCAGCAAGTTTCTTACTTGCCATCTTCAGGCAAAATGTCGGGCTCACGTCTCGTCCGAATCTCTATAGCCGCTGGACCACGGGCTAAAACGTTGCTAGAGAACAACGCATTGAGTCGGCTGTCAACCCAAGAAGATTTTATCATCGAGATTCGCCGAGAAGGCCTGCATTCTCAAATAACTCAGTTGTTGTTTGAGTCATCAGTCTTCAGACTGGATTGATGTAGCTCGTCACGAATTCCTCTCCTGTGCAAACCTCTTCATCTCCAGAGTAGTACTTGCAAGCGATGTCATCAATTGTCTGTTGGATGCATTCCAATCGCTGTCTTCCTCTACAGTTTTTGCCCTCTGCAGCTCCCTCTAACACCATGGCAGCCAGTCCCTGATGTCTTAACAGATGCCCTACCATCCTGTCCCTTCTCCTTGTCAGTGGTTTCCATATGTTCATTTCCTCTCAGATTCTGCGCAGTTCCTCCTCATACCTTACCTTATGAGTCCACCTGATTTTCAATATTCGTCTGTACTTCAGATGCTTCGATTGTCTTCCGTTCCGGTTTTCCCAATATCCATGGTTCACTACCATACGCTGCTGTGCTCCAAACGTATATTCTCAGAAATTTCTTCCTCAAATTAAGGCCTACGTTTGATACTAGTAGACTTATCTTAGTCAGAAATGCTCTTTTTACCAGTAATAGTCTCCCCCCCCCCCCCCCCCCCCTGCGTGAACCGTGAACCATGGACCTTGCCGTTAGTGGGGAGGATTGTGTGCCTCAGCCATAGAGATAGCCGTACCGTAGGTGCAACCACAAAGGAGGGGTATCTGTTGAGAGACCAGATAAACGTGTGGTTCCTGAAGAGGGGCAGCAGCCTTTTCGGTAGTTGCAGCCGTACCGTAGGTGCAACCACAACGGAGGGGTATCTGTTGAGAGACCAGACAAACGTGTGGTTCCTGAAGAGGGGCAGCTGCCTTTTCAGTAATTGCAGGGGCAACAGTCTGGATGATTGACTGATCTGGTCTTGTAACACTAACCAAATCGGCCTTGCTGTGCTGGTACTGCGAACGGCTGAAAGCAAGGGGAAACTACGGCCGTAATTTTTTCCGAGGGCATGCAGCTTTACTGTATGGATGAATGACGATGGCGTCCTCTTGGGTAAAATATTCCGGAGGTAAAATAGTCCCCCATTCGGATTTCAGGGCGGGGATTACTCAGGAGGACGTTGTTATCAGGAGGAAGAAAACTGGCGTTCTACGGATCGGAGCGTGGAATGTCGGATCCCTAAATCGGGCAGGTAAGTTAGAAAATTTAAAAAAGAGAAATGGATCGGTTAAAGTTAGATATAGTAGGAATTAGTGAAGTTCGGTGGCAGAATGATCAAGACTTTTGGTCAGGTGAATACAGGGTTATAAGTACAAAATCAAATAGGGGTAATGCAGGAGTAGGTTTAATAATGAATAAAAAAATAGGAATGCGGGTAAGCTACTACAAACAGCATAGTGTACGCATTATTGTGGCCAAGATAGATACGAAGCCCATGCCTACCACAGTAGTACAAGTTTATATGCCAACTAGCTCCGCAGATGACGAAGAGATTGATGAAACGTATGATTAGATAAAAGAAATTATTCAGATAGTGAAGGGAGACGAAAATTTAATAGTCATGGATGACTGGAACTCGACAGTAGGAAAAGGAAGAGAAGGAAACGTAGTAGGTGAATATGGAATGGGAGTAAGGAATGAAAGAGGAAGCCGCCTGGTAGAATTTTGCACAAAGCATAACTTAATCATAGCTAACAACTGAAATAATGTTGTATAGATGGAAGAAGCCTGGAGATACTGGAAGGTCTCAGATAGATTATATAATGGTAAGACAGAGATTCAGCAACCAGGTTTTAAATTGTAAAACATTTCTAGGGGCAGATGTGGACTCTGACCACAATCTATTGGCTATGAACAGTAGATTAAAACTGAAGAAACTGCAAAAAGGTAGTAAATTGAGGAGATGAGACCTGGATAAACTGAAAGAACCAGAGCTTGTAGAGAGCTTCAGGGAGAGCATTAGGGAACGATTGACAAGAATGGGGGAAAGAAATAAAGTAGACGAAGAATGGGTAGATTTGTGAGACGAAATAGTGGAGGTAGCAGAGGATCAAGTAGGTAAAACGACGAGGGCTAATAGAAATCCTTGGGTAACAGAAGAGATATTGATTTAATTGATGAAAGGAGAAAATACAAAAATGCAGTAAATGAAGCAGGCAAAAGAGCATACAAACGTCTCAAAATGAGATCGACAGGAAGTGCAAAATGCCTAAGCAAGGATGGCTAGAGGACAGATGTAAGAATGTAGAGGCACATATCACTAGGGGTAAGACAGATACTGCCTACAGGAAAATTAAAGATCCTTTGGCGAAAAGAGAACGACTTGCATGAATATCAAGAGCTCAGATGGAAACCCAGTTCTAAGCAAAGAAGGGAAAGCAGAAAGGTGGAAGGAGTATATAGAGGGTCTATACAAGGGCGATATTCTTGAGGACAATATTATGGAAATGGAAGAATATTATAAAAATGGAAGAGAATGTAGATGACGATGAAATAGGAGATATGATTCTGCGTGAAGTGTTTGACAGAGCACTGACAGACGTAAGTCGAAACAAGGCCCCAGGAGTAGACAACATCCCATTAGAACTAACTCTACCATCTAGTGAGCAAGAATTCTTTACAGACGAATGGAAAAACTGGTAGAAGCCGACCTCGGGGGAAGATCAGTTTGGATTCCGCAGAAATGTTGAAACACGTGAGGCACTACTAATCCTACGACTTATCTTAGAAAATAGATTAAGGAAAGGGGAACCTACGTTTCTAGCGTTTGTAGACTTCAGAAACCAGATGGCAGTTACAAGAGTCGAGGGGCATGAAAGGGAAGCAGTGGTTGGAAAGGGAGTGAGACAGGGTTGTAGCCTATCCCCGATGTTATTCAATTTGTATATTGAGCAAGCAGTAAAGGAAACAAAAGAGAAGATCAGAGTAGGAATTAAAATCCATGGAGAAGAAATAAAAACTTTGCGGTTCGCCAGTGACATTGAAATTCTGTCAGAGACAGCAAAATACCTGGAAGAACCGCTGAACGGAATGGACAGTGTCTTGAAAGGAGGATATAAGATGAACATCAACAAAAGCAAAACGAAGATAATGGAAGTAGTCGAATTAAATCGGGTGATGCTGCGGGAATTAGATTAGGAAATGAGACGCTTAAAGTAGTAAATGCGTTTTGCTATTTGGGGAGCAAAATAACTGCTGATGGTCGAAGTGGAGTGGATATAAAATGTAGACTGGCAATGGCAAGGAAAGCGTTTCTGAAGAAGAGAAAGTTGTTAATATAGATTTTTGAGTCAGGAAGTCGTTTCTGAAAGTATTTGTATGGAGTGTAGCCATGTATGGAAGTGAAACATGGACGATAAATAGTTTGGACAAGAAGAGTATAGAAGCTTTCGAAATGTGGTGCTACAGAAGGATGCTGAAGATTTGATGGGTAGATCACATAACTAATGAGGAGCAAGGGATCACCAATTTAGTATTGGAGGGCAGCGTGGAAAGTAAAAAATCGTACAGGGAGACCAAGAGATGAACACACTAAACAGATTCAGAGGGATGTAGGTTGCAGTAGGTACTGGGAGATGAAGAAGCTTGCACAGGATAGAGTAGCATGGAGAGCTGCATCAAACCAGTCTCTGGACTGAATACCACAACAACAACAGTCTGCTTGTGATGTCCTCTTTACTCCGTTCGTCATTAGTTATTTTTACAGTCTAGATAGCAGAATTCCTTGACTTCATCTACTTCGTGACCACCAATCGTGGTTGGTTGGTTTTTGGGGGCTGAAGGGCCAGACTACAAAGGCCATCGGTCCGCACCAATCCTGATTTTAAGTTTCTCGCTCTTTTCATTTCTGCTACTTCTCATTACTTTCGTCGTTCTTTGATTTACGTTCAACTCATATTCTGTACTCATTAGACTGTCCATTCCGTTCAGCAGATTATGTAACTCTTCTTCACTTTCCCTCAGGATAGCAATGTCATCAGCGAATCATGTCATTGTTACCGTTTCGCCTTGAATTTTAATTAGAAATTCTGATGGAATGCTATCGACTCCTTCTGCCTCATTGGATCTTAAGTCCTCCAAAACTCTTTTAAATCCTGATTCTAATACTGGATCGCCTATCTCTTCTACATCGACTCATGTTTCCTCTTCTATCACATCAGACAAATCTTCCCTCTCATAGAGGCCTCAAATGTACTCTTTCCACCTATCCACTTTCTCCTCTGCATTTAATAACGGAATTCTTGTTGCACTCTTAATGATACCACCTTTGTTTTTAATTTCATCGAAGATTGTTTTGACCTTCCTAAAGGTGAATTAGTCCTTCCGACATTCATTTCTTTTTCCACTTCTTCACATTTTTCGCCGCACGGGAATAGCCGAGCAGTCTGAGGCGCCGCAGTCGTGGACTGTGCGGCTGGTCCCGGCGGAGGTTCGAGTCCTCCCTCCGGCATGGGTGTGTGTGTTTGTCCTTAGGGTAATTTAGGTTAAGTAGTGTGTAAGCTTAGGGACTGATGACCTTAGCAGTTAAGTCTCATAAGATTTCACACACATTTGAACACTTTTTTCACATTTCTCATGCAGCCATTACGTCTTAGCTTTCCTGCACATCCTATTTATTCATTCCTCAGCGACATGTATTTCTGTTTTCCTGAATTTCCTTGAACGTTATTGTACTTCCTTCTTTCATTCACCAGCTAAAGTATTTCTTCGGTTACCCATGGATTTTTGCAGTCGCCTTCTTTGTATTTCTTTTTTTGTCTTTCCAGCTTTTGTGACTTCCCCGTTTTAGTGATGTCCATTCCTGTTCAACTGTACTGCCTACTGGCCTATTCTTTATTGCTGTATCTGCAGCCTTAGAGAACTTCAAGCGTATCTCGTCATTCCTTAGTACTTCCGTATCCCACTTCTTTGCGTATTGATTCCTCCTCATTAATGTCTTAAACTCCAGCCTACTCTTCATCACTACTACATTGTGATCTGAGTTTATACCGCTCCTGGGTTCGCCTTACAATCCAGAATCGGATTTCGTAATCTCTGCCTGACCGTGATGTAATCTAACTGAAATCTTCCCTTATCACCCGGCCTTTTCCAAGTACATCTCCTCCTCTTGTGATTCTTGAACAGAGTATTGGCTATTACTAGCTGAAATTTATTACAGAACCCAATTAGCCTTTCTCCTCTCTCATTCCTTGTCCCAAACCCATATCCTCCTGTACCCTTTCTTCTACTCCTTCCCCTACAACTGCATCCAGTCCCCCGCGACTAGTAGTTAATTCAACTTAAAATACAGCGTGGTGGCAATTCGGTACTGTAGGGATAAACGTCGGTATCCGGCTTAGTAAAAGAGTACACTGAAACATGTTCAGAGAGGTCGACAGTGAAAACGTTAGTACCTTAAGGTCAGTGAAGATAGTACGGAGATCTAACAGTGTTTTTTATTTATTTGATAAAGGTGTAATCATTCGTTTATCATCTTTTTACCAGGGTGCTTCAATTACTAGTGAAAGACGTTTCTCCTAGACCACGATGAACAAAGTTAGTCTAGCCATCGATGTTATTACAATATTACCAATCTAGCACAACCTTCTCTTCACCAATGTTAAGATATTACGCTGTTTCTATGACTGTCACGGTTCTCCGTTTTTCTCTAATCCTCCATCCCCTGGCATCTTCATCTATTAATCGGGCGCTGATTACCTCGTTGTTGTGTGCCCTAAAACACTAATAATCATCATCATCTTCATCTATTAAAGGAGGAAAGTGGTTTCTTAATAGTCTTCTTTTCAATGTTAATACTTTTCCCTCATATTTTTCTTAAATGTGAGATCAAATCTACATATGAAGACTTTTTTCTATTTACGGAATATTCGCATGTACGTGGAAGAAGCGTATTTATACAACTTAATGAATACACTGTATTGTAATTATTGTGGAACATCAGGACAGAGTATACAAGTTTTTAAAATGATGTCGTTACTGCAGTTTGATATTAATGATTGTCTAGTTGCTACTGAGCGTTCATTTACTTTGGTCTATAGTATAATTTTATTGAGTTTTTGTTGGCAGTTCCTGGGATTGCATGTTTTACTTCATCTTTTCTGTTGTCACTAATGATGAGATTCCCGAAGATCTTGTAACCACCAAATCTATTGAAGGAGACTCGTCTGCAAACAAGGATTGATTAAGTCTTTTTTTTCTTATCAATAGGAATTCTTTATTCTTCTGATTAAATGTAAGTCCTGTTTTCTTAGAAATTTTATAATAGTTTATCATTATTTCGATAACGTATGTTTCGGAACTGCTTATTATATCTACATCATACCAGGAGGTGACGTTTGTAATGTTTACATCCGCCAGCTGCATTCCTTTTCATTTTGTTTTAGTAACTGCCTTATCAACATTCTTCAAATGAGGTTAAGGAGTACAGATGAGATAATGTCTATTGTTTCCAAAGTACATCTTAGAATTTTCGGTTTTTCCTGCCAGTAATGTATTCACCAAGATATTTCTTGTATTCATTTTAAAAGCAACTTAACTAATCTTGCAGTTATATTAAATTCGCTCATGAAGAGCAATATTTGACAATTAATGCTGTCATAAGCCTGTTTAAAACAGCCAAACGATCTAAGTATGGTAATAAAGTGTTTATAACTGATGTATTCTGGGAGACTGCTGTTCAATTCGACGTCCGGCCATCCCGATTTAGGCTTTCCATAGTTTCCCTAAAGATATGAAGAACTGGTTCCAGTGAAGAGAAAACGACTGATTTCCCTTCCCGTCGTTCCCAAACTAAGTTTCTTAAACACTAATCTTCCTTCCTTTCTTCTCGTTTATTTCATTTTTTTCCCCAATGTGAGATGAAAAACTATGCGTACCTCAGCTAACACAGTGTTATAGTGAGATCCCTGCAGATTTATGGAACTATTTTTTGATCTTGTTTCTTTGTAGATTATGCTGTAGCTAGGATCTTACTTTGTATCGTTACAGTATAAACCTCAAGCACTACTACTGACGTGTTTATGTTCCACCACGTTATTCTGACAGTAGTAGTCCAACTAGTTTACAACGGTACCTCGGCGACGGTGAATGTCCTCTTCCAATGTAAATTACTTACATTTAATTCTCATGGTTCGTACCATACCATATGAAACTATGTGTTACCGCCCTCAACATCAGGTATTTCGCTGGAGTGAATGATATTACAGGCATAATTTGTTATAAACCTGGGATAAGAAGTTTGATATCCACCGACGTACTGTTTCAGAAATCTCTCCTGCACGCAATCTATTTTGGAGAAATGTTAGGTAAATTATTCACAAATAACCATAAAGTTTTATTCTTCTAACGTGTCCTTCCTTATTGCGCTAGGTATTTTCTCACTGTTCGAGTTATGTACCATGATTTAGTTAAGACTTTGGCAGAACTCTTCAAAGGCCTATTTTTAGATTCTTCCCTCTCGGTTATTGGTGTCATACAAACATTTAATGCCATTACATTTCTGTGCTTTCTTAAATGGAAACATGGGCTTTTAGTCTGGAGCGTGAATAATCCGCATATGACAGATATTACGCCTCCAACGAAATATCATTTCTATTGGAAAGCGTACGTAGGGTAAAACGCTTCCTTTCATGCTGATCTGTTCTGTTTTGGTTCTGTTCTTAATTTATTGTCAGGTACAGTCGTCGAATAATGTCTGTTTAATGGTACGCGAGCAACGGAGCATTGAGAATTCTAACAATGTTACCATTATACTCGCCTTGTAGGTCGCTTAAAAGGATGATTAATAACCGCTTCGCTTTACAAAAGTTTCTACACAACTTGATTAATGGACGATGCCATTCTTTTATGCGACCCAAAGGCCGCTGTGAAACAACACAATGCTTTTATTATTCATGGTCCATTACCCCAGCAAAGAAATTTCGCTTCACTTGTTCTCCGGTCGGTCGAAAATGTTCCGTGCAACCATAAGTGTTGGCTTCAGATTCTGTGGCACGCTCTACGTCATATTTCAACGTTACGAACCCACTGCTTCGCATCGTGAAACAAGCTTTAGCGAAAGAGTGGTGAGATAATTTTAAAAATTGCGTTGCTTGCCTCGGAGCAACATTGGCTATCGTGCTTGTTAAGAACAGTAACCTGGTACTAACAAAGTAAGTGCTCAAGCTCTTATAGTGAAAAACCCAATAAAAATAGTTTTAAAATATAGAGATGTGTCTTTCCTATCAATCATGAAGGTAATTTATCAGTAAAACTCTGCATTTCTAAACAGTTGATGTTTGAGGATGAAATAATCTCAGGCCCACAGAAGCGCAAGTCGCGGAACAAGTAACGGATTGTTTAACTGACAATTATGATCAGCAGACGCACAAGAGTCATAAAAGAGGTATTAATTAGTAAAAGTCTAAACGTTCTCTACAGACGACATGTGTTAACACGTGTAAAACCTTATCTCTGAACTGCATCATCTGACTACAAACGCAGAACGATCGAGATTACTTTTGCAGAATTCGTATCCAAACTTTTGCGTTGTTTAACACCAACTTGATATTATAAAGAGAGAAAGCTTAAGTTTCTAACCTGGAAGAAACAAGATCTTATTATTCCTCTCGAGACACTGCTGCAAAACGTGCAAATCTATTATCAGACGACAAAGAAGGTACAGGCACCTTCCTAATATAACCATTTTCATAGTCTTCCACTTGAAAAGATGGGAATATTAAACTTGTTTTAAAAATTGTATTTTCTCAGAAGGCAATGTTAGAAGCCAAGTTCAACGACTATGTGCTGCAGAAGGGCCGACCTTCTGGAAGGTGCTATCCTCTGTTAACGTCGGCGTACTTTACTGACGTAGGGTGACGTTTCCGAACAAAGGTACCCATCCCCCTTTTGTTTCTGAATATATCGTTCAGAGTTAGTCGGTATTGTTTCGTTACACCTTGCGTGTCTGAAATTTGTTGGATGACGACGGAATCTCCGTGAGACCGCTAAAAGATGATAATGTGGTATATGGTCAGAGATGCAAAGTACATCTTCAACATGTGGTGCAGGACGGGCATCTGAACATCATTGCAAATGAATATAGTTTATTAATCATAAATAGACGGAAAAACCATTATTGTTCTGTTATATACTGTTCACTCACATTAATACGAAGTCCTCTCAATAGCCTGAACAGCCACATTTTTCAGCGCAGGAGCAGAGGGAGTGCATTCAGTAAAACACCGACAGATATGTGTAGCGTGCCGACTCCACAGACATGGCCAGCATGTAAGGTGTCAGGCAAATCCAACACCTTCCATCAAAACCCTGACATGATAAGCAAATCCAGTAGTATGTCACATAGCTCCAAATAAATCGTGACATTAAATTAACCAAAGTAATACGAGTAACGAGTGAGCAAATGGAATACCACAGACTAACACAAGAATGCCTAAATGCATGTCATACCTTCCCACCGTGAGACAGACGCAGTTACGAGGGGAGAAACGAGAACAGAAGCCGAGAGCAGAACCGTGTTAAGCTGAAGGCGCTACGATAAGGGACGGACACCCACGTCGCCAGCTAACCGCTAGGACCACCCCAGCCGCAAGCTTTAGCGTGAGACTTTTTCGGGTCTCTGTTACGTTAGGACAACCCAGCAGCCCATGTTAAAAGATAGAGCTCTCCAGAAGAACAGTATAGATCTTACGATAACGCTAAAAGGACCACACCAGCTGCAAGTTTTAGCGTGAGACTTTTTCGCGTCTCTGTTACGTTGCAAACTTTAAAAACATTGCCCCACCACGAAAAGTATAACGTTTCTTATTGGATAGACAGAATTTTTGTAGGTGGAGCTTAAGTTTAACATTGAGACCCTGATTGGTCAGATGAAAACACAACCAGATAGTTTTTTTTAAACCAACTTCGGTAAATTGTAGTAAGGAGAAGTTAGGATGGAGTTGCTTCCGAGACGGCGAGGTGAGGGGAGATGTGCTGCCCGCCGCCCCCCGACGTACACCGACAAGGTAATGAACGCACGCGATGCCGCATAACAGCGCATAAAGCTTCACTCAGAACTGTAGAAGTCTCATCTGTTACACCCCCTTTTTGCGTAATACTAGTGTCGATCGTCAATTAAAGCTTATTATGTTCACATTTGCCACTTGAAGTAAAAATCTGAAACGCGATGAATTTTCTGTTATATAGTTATTGAGAAGCCACATCAGCCACTGTAATTTACGACAAGTTAGATAAGTAATTAAAGATAATTGAGGGTCATTGTAGACCATTTTGATAGTTTTCTCTTTTGTGAAACTTAATTTAAACCTAGATTATAGATGTGATATGGCATAGGTCATCCTTCGATCCATTGTAGAACTTGGAAACCCATTCAGGGAATATTCGTTCACATTTTTGTTGAATTTCCTTTTATCAAATGGTTCAAATGGCTCTGAGCACTATGGGACTTAACATCTGAGGTCATTAGTCCCCTAGAACTTAGAACTACTTAAACCTAAGGACATCACACACATCCATGCCCGAGGCAGGATTCGAACCTGCGACCGTAGCAGTCGCGCGGCTCCGGACTGAGCGCCTAGAACCTCTAGACCACCGCGGCCGGCTTCCTTTTATCTATAGTGCAATTTATAAACAATGTTTTGTGAGTAGAATAAAATTTCCAATGGTAAACTTAAGTGCTTTTTCGACGTTATTTTACCAGCTAACTAAAAATAGGAAAGCCTTGAACCCCTTCCACTAAATTTAGTTAGTATTAAGATTCTTTTACAGGAAGTGCAGTAGAGCCGACGCTGAAATCATTAAGTATTTTGTTATATCATCGCTAGTCTCACTGAACTCTTCTGAAATCTACATGTCATGTGTGGTCTGGCGTCTCCTTACCAGTAACAGGTCCCATGTTCAAATTAGTCAATTCCCTAAAAAACACGCTCAGAGCGTCGTTGCGCGAAAGTGGTAGGGAGGCACGATATAGAACAAACAGACACCACGCAGAATGTTAGAAGCAGGGTTAGGTTTCTCGGTTGAGGAGCCAAGACGCGAACAGCCCGACAGAGGTGGTCCTACAGAGTTTCGAGATAAACCCAGGCAGTTTGGTGGCCAGGGGTGTATGACAAACTCATCCTGCTGCTCTTCAAACCACGTACGTGTACTGTGTGCTGTGTGATATGTTCCATTGTCCTGAAGGTAGATATCATTGTGCCCAGAAAAACGGCCCATAGGGCTGGAGATGGTTCCCAAGAACAAATGCATACTTGCGTTGCTACATTGTGGCTTTCAGAATGACTGAGATCTCCTAGGGAATGCCTCCAGCCTTGACACTTATGAAGATTGCTGCAGGCCGTTAGCTTTCAGGATTATCACAACGTCTATCTGTCCAAAGGAGCTTAAAACTTGGTTCTTCTGAAAAGGACACTTGACCCCACTCAGTGGATGTCCAGTTACGGTAATGGTGTGCAAATGCCAGCCTTCGTCGCCGATGAACCGGACGCCTGAGGCCCGTACGCAGCCACATTCGCTGAATTATCGTTGAGGAGCCACTGTTGGCAGATCCTTGGTTCATCTGGTTGGTCAGCTGCACGTCTTTTCGCCCGTAGATGTCTCCACAGTCGTCGTTCATTCTTGTGACCTACTAACCAGGCGCCTCAGCGCCGGCTTGGGACAGCGCCATTTCACAACGCACCAGTGTACTTTAGCCACTGCGGCACGCGAACAGTTTACACAAGTAGCCGTTTTGGAAATGCTTCAACCCTTGGACCGAAAGCAAACGATCATGCCCTTTTGGATGTCCAGCGTCCGTCGCCGATGAGCAGCAGTCAGCATGATTGCATGAACCATACGACCGAGGCCCATACACAGCATTGTTCGCTGACCTGTCGTTGAGGAGGCAGTTTTGCCAGACCCATGTTTCATGTGAGTGGTCACTTGCTCAACAGTCGTACTTCTGTTCGACCGTTATACTTTATACTTTCATAATTACATTGGTTTTATTAATAATTTTGTATTAAAATAACACTTACTGTATTATCTAGTGTACCAACACACAGAACAACAGCCAGGGGAGAAATATTAGAAGAACGTCCGCCTCCCCGTGGCAAGGACGGTAACAGAATGCGTGTTTGTCAAGCTAATCAGACTTGTAAGCAGCCATTACGGCTAAGAGACCTACACGCTGGTTGCCTTGTTACTTGTCTTAAGTAGCCCACCTTAGTAACCCAGGTGGTGGGCTTCTCTGTAGTGTTTAAATGAAAAAAAAAATGTTCACCCGTATACATCTCACGGTGTCATCGTTCACTCCTACAATCTATGTCCCATGGTGCAGCACAGCGCCTGTTTTGGATAGCGTCATTTTGCCATGGGCCATGGTATTCTTTAACCGCTGCGATACATGAACAGTTTACAAACTTAGCCGTTTCGGAAATGCTTCCACCCTTGGCCCGAAAGCCAGTGATCATGCCCTTTTCGACACATAAATCGTTTCGCTTCCGCGTTATGACAACGACTGCACTGCTTCCTGCGTCCCACCGACACGCTTTATATACCCTCACTGTTGGTGATGCCACCTGCCGTCTGCGAGTGGTTTTTGCACGTTGTCGTCGAACATGGGCGGCGGTCGCAGTAACGTAACTGGGCCATGTATGATTGGGAAACGATCACTGGTAACAAGAAGGCCTCTAAAATATTCTATCAGTATGTGCCTGAAGAACATAACCTGCTTGTAGAAAAAAACAGATGTTACGCTGAGACTCACGGGAAGAAATCTTAGGAGACGAAATTCACACACGAAAGAAGTTGCTTACAAAACATTTGTTCGACTCATTCTCGACAGTCTTGGAGTCTTACCGGCTAGGACGAGCAAAATGATATTAGAGAAGATAGAAAGAAAAGCGGTGCGTTCCGTCACGAGTTCATGTAGCAAAGTATAGAGAGTTGTTGCTCATAACGATCAGACTTTCTATAAAAAATGTGAAAGTGTTCGTCCCAAGAAGTGCAGGAACGATTTCTTCCTCCCACATACGTGTTACAAAATGAGCTAAACAGAAAAATAAAAAGACCTGAAGATATGTACTATTGTGATATTTGGTAACCTGCGACTTTTAATAAAATTCGATTAATGAAACTCGAAACACTCTTATCTCTGTTAAATAACTACTCACTTTGATGACAGCGTAAATGACAACAGCCTTCGATCGCTAAAGAGTGTCCTAGCGCTAAAGAACCTTCATATGACTTTTACTCTGTGCCCTCAGGTTTCCCTTGTAATACTTCCTTGTTTAATATTATCGTCAAAAGTTAACTAAACAAACACTATTTTTTGCCTTGTTTCACTATTTTTATTATTGTTACTACAAACCTAGGTTTCGGGTTATAAGCCCATTTCCAAGCACATTACGGATTCCCAAAGATGATAATGCACAGATAGACGTGATGATAAGGCAAAGATAGTTATCTCAACTTCTTAATTTATCGATCCATGGCTTGACATAAAATTACTTCAATGACCATTTTTAACAAATTACATATGGAATTGCACAATGCAGCAATTACACTAAAATGACTAAACATACCCTGGATAAACTTACTTGTCGGTCAATAACTTTTTATATACTGATGAACTGAGGTCCAAAGTTTTACTTCTCTGATATCACCTTCAGAATATCAACTTCAGAATAGAAGTATAACTTTGGACCTCAGTCCACCAGTTGATAAAGTCTTCTTGGCTGATGCATAATTTTATTCCCAGGTATGTTTAGTCGTGTCAGTGTAATTGCTGAATTGTGTAATTCCATTTGTAATTTGTTAAAAATGGTCACTGAAGTAACTTTACATAAGTCATGGATCGATACATTAAGAAGTTGATATGACTACGTTTGCCTTATCATCATATTTATCTGTGCATTACAATCTTTGGGAATCAGTAATGTACTTGAAAACAGGCTTATAACCCGAAACCTAGGTTGTGCCGTAACAATAATACAATTTGTTAAACAAGGCAAAAAACAGTGTTTGTTTAGTTAATTTACAATGTTTCACCAAGAACTTACAAATGACTTTGAATGCATGCCAAGCATCGTTAACTGAGCTTTATAAACGATTCCTAACCAAGAAGACGAAAGCGTGTCAATATATTTCGTTGAGTAAGCACTGCCTAAATTACGAAATAACACCAAGATCAAAGAAACCTCAGCTTCCGCAAGACATGTGAAGAGAGCAGCAGAAGAACTATGGATTAAACGAGAAATGTCGAATTGGTACAACGTTCGTGATTATGTGAGTATGCACCTGAAATTATTACATATGCAGCTTACTCATTTGACACATCCATGTGAATTTATGTGGTTGGACTACATTGCTAGGGAAACCGTTTCAGACTTCATTTATAATACGTTTCTGTGTCAAAAGAAGAAGTTAGAAGAGTTATTATCAGTGAAGAAGGGAACCTTAAACCCAAAAATGCCGAACCACTATGCACATAGAATTGCGAATTTATCAACATTAATCCTTTCAAACCAGAAGTAGAGTTATTATCAAAGGCCACAAATACGCTGCATACATAATTACAAAACCTCAAGAGTTAGACCATCTATGGATGAATCTGAAACTAGCCCTATAGAAAGACATAGCAAAGAAAAAGGGCAGTGTGTAGAAGATATCAACCAGGCACAGAAACAACAAGTGGAATATTGGAAGAACAACGAGATCATAGTCATGAAGAAACTTAAAGTTAGGATTGAACACGTAATGTGATTGTGAGTAGCGCAGATAAAGAAGGGTATGTAATCTGTTAAATACAACAGATTATACAAGCAAAGTAGAACATTTCTTCCAGTCAGTGAAGCTACAAAGACTACAGAGAGATTCAACACCTAGTTACAGTGATCAGGCTAAGCAGGTAATAAACTACCTGAACGTTAGCTTAATGACAGACGACAGCAACCATAAATTTAAAATTTATCGAAAGGACTCCTTCACTGACACATTCATCCCGGCTTCCTTCCAATATCCTACAGCCTATAAACATGCAGCAGTCCACCACATGATCCACCGTCTCCTTTCTCTCCCTATGTCCCAAGAGACTTTGACCACGAACTTAATACAATATAAACAATAACCCAAGTAATTAATTTGATCCCGACATCACTAATAAAATTCTAGAAAAAAAGATGAAGAAACAAGCCAGATCCCTGATGTCCCCAATGAAAAACACAAACAAACCGGAAAATGAATGGTGCAGATTACCTTCTATAGAGAAAAAGTTAAACAGGATGATTAACATTTTGAAGGCAAAGGGTTTCCCTGTGTTTTTCTATGTCTCTCAGACAATAGGTAGTTGCTTGTTGAATGCAAAAGACAAACAACCAACCATCACAAAAGTGGGGTTCATAAAATCACATGCCTTTAGTGTCGGTCTTGCTACATTTGACAGACGGAGAAGTCAAGAACGTCATAGAAGCTGGTGATTGAAGAAGCCTGATCACCCTTTACGGAACATTGCCTTAACACACATAATAAATGTACACGTCTTACACACAGAGAAAAAGGGGGCTAAACTCAACCATTTAGAAATTTTAGAAATTAAAAAACATATTTGCACATCCCACACCTATTATTAAACGAGCAAAACCAATTCAACTGTTCACTTCTTTTAGATAATGTCACCCCCGGGACAGAGGTGAAACTTTGGACCACAATTCGTCAGTAAATACAAAGTTCTTGGCTGATGCATAGCTTCAGTCCCAAGGTATGTTTGTCATGTTAGTGTAATTGCTGAATCGTGTAATTCCATTTGTAATTTATTAAAACGTGGTCACTGAAGTAATTTTACATTAAGCCATGGATCGATGCACTAAGAAGTTGAAATTACTATCTTTGCCGTATCATCACGTTTATCTGTACATTATCACCTTTTGGGAATTAGTAATGTACTTGAAAATGGTCTTATAACCCGAAACATAGGTTGTGCCATAACAATAATAAAATTTATGAAACAAGGCAAAAAACAATATTTGTTCAGTTAATTTACAGTTTTCACCAAGAACCCACAGATGATTCAATTAAAATGATCGCCAAAAGTAATCATGGTACACACACACACACACACACACACACACACACATCTCGAATTCATGTTCTCAAACTGTCGATAAAACAGAAGAATTAATAGTAAAATTGATAAAATTAGAAGAACAAAACGCATTAAATACTATCAACATGCATTCTTTCATGGTCACGCACGTAAATTATTCGTTACTCATTTAAGCGTAGGAGCATTATGTTGTAAATAATATTGCTATCTTAAGAGACCATTGTTTATTCTCATCTTTCACTCTGTCTCTGAGGGAGATGGGGACTTGCGATAGGGTGGAGTCCTTCTAAGCCAGTTGCATTTTATGCTCTGTTGTTACTGAGTACTTTTATTCTTGCGTTCTTATTTGTTTAGGATCTAATATGTAATGATGTTGGAAGGGAGATAGATGTTGTTATTATATAATCCCGGCATTCGCCTTCTGGCTGATCAAAATCCTCCGAGTTTGTGACACTGCCACGGAGTGACGTTTGTACTGAGAGGGAATGCGTTAACATACACACGGACCAGAGGACACTGTAGGTGGTGGACAGGGTGTTCCTGAAGTAGGATACACCGGCCTGTCCACCGCTACCTGCGGCGTATTCTGTGGAAAGCCACAGCCCATTTCCTGCACAAAGTTCCCTGTCTATGTGCCACTTCATAGTGTGTGTGGCTTTCTCCCGGAGTTCAGTACTGCAGGTGACCTCGACAGTGTCCCGCGTTTTACTGCTGAGACACTGGATCTCACCGAGACCAGCAAAGGGAAGCCTTTACTAATTTACAACGAGCGTCGATATATAGTGGGCTATACAAATAAACAAGAATTGACTTGCTGGCGTAGTGTATACTTTAAAAACAGTGAATGCAGGGGAAGATTATCCACAGAAAAAGCACAGTCTTGGGGGAAAGTAGTCATGTCTGTATTCCAGATGAAGCAGCAAATGAAGTGCTAAAATATTTTTTCAGTGCAAAGAACCGCGCAAAAGAAACAGACGCTACAGTTTCATCAGTTTACATTGAGGAAGTAGAGCATCTCTTCAGTAGACGCTAAGACTTCGTAACAACATTACCAGCATACATAAGTGCGAAATAATGGTTACATAGCATTAAGCGAAAATATATGGGAACTACACAAGATCCTACCTGCTCTGGAGGAATATTCTTCCAAGAAAATAATTTACTGTTGAATGATATCAGCCATTTTTACTAGCAGATGATAACAGGGGACAGAATGACCGAATGTCTGTCAGCGAAAAGGAAAAAGCGTATTTATCAAACTGCAAATCATTCTTTGTAGATGGAACGTTCAAGAACGTTCAAGAGTTCGATATCATTCTTTGTAAATGGAACGTTCAAGATTTCGAGCAAGCAGTTTGGACACGCCGACTTTACTAGTTCTTGGGATGAAACAAAACTCATTGCATGTGTTTAAGCTTTGCTGCCAAACAAAAAATGAAAAACATATGCACGTTTTTAAAGCTATTTAAAATAACGTGCCTCGATGGAACCCTGCGTCTCTGATGATGGACTTCAAAATTGTCGTCGTCCAAGCAGCTAAAGTTTGTTTCCTGGAACAGAGGTTACTGGTTGCAGTTATCATTTTAATCAACGTTTGTGGAAACCAGTTCAGTGTTGCGGTCTCGTTCCAGTATTCAAGGAAAACGCGGAAATACGCTGTCACATAAGAATGTGTTCTACTCTAGCACATCTTTCCCTCTATATGTCGGATGACGGTTGGCTGAGTATTCAGGAGAGCACTCCTAAAACCCAAAAACTTCAGGACCAGTGGCTCGATAACAGACACATGCCAAGGGAGATGTGGAATTGTAGTGGCAGGCGCCATCGTACTAATAACGTCTTATAAGGATGGAACCGAAGGATAAATACATTAACATCAAAAGTTCATCCAAATATTTATTCATCTGTGAAAAATCTTCGAGAAGTTTCAGGTACCATAGAGACTACTGTGACCTACCAATTCTAAAATTTGATGGGAAAATAAGATAAAGGTCAGCAATGAAGACTGACGAAACGATTGAGAAGGCTTTAAAGAAACTTTGAACTGATAGAACCTTAAAATCATTTGTCACTTGCGTGGCCTATGCGCAGATGTACAATGACGACTAAAACGTCATAATCACTGAAAATATTTCTATATATTTAAAAGTAGTTTAATGTAGTCATTAGTAATTATGTAAATATTGTAAGTAAATTTAATCGGGGCAAAAAGAGACTACGTTCGCGTGGTGTTCCCTGGAAACGACATAAACTCTTTGAAAATTTGTGAAGTATTCTCTGATGAAGACTGGCAAGGCTATCTCAAAAGCCATGCTTTTTCTAGGGAATAATAGTAACATTCGCCTTCAGAGGTTCTTGGAACCAAAATCTGTATGGTCGGACACCGAAAACAAAATCTTTGCAGCGGAATCGCAGGCAAATGACAAGCAACTAAATCCATACTTTCTCCCTCCGTTAGAAAACGAGCATAGCAGCATGCACCTGCTAAAGACAAAATAAATTACGCAATTAAGTGACTGGTATCAGTTTTGAAACCTTTCAGCATATGTTGAAACTACACTCCTGGAAATGGAAAAAAGAACACATTGACACCGGTGTGTCAGACCCACCATACTTGCTCCGGACACTGCGAGAGGGCTGTACAAGCAATGATCACACGCACGGCACAGCGGACACACCAGGAACCGCGGTGTTGGCCGTCGAATGGCGCTAGCTGCGCAGCATTTGTGCACCGCCGCCGTCAGTGTCAGCCAGTTTGCCGTGGCATACGGAGCTCCATCGCAGTCTTTAACACTGGTAGCATGCCGCGACAGCGTGGACGTGAACCGTATGTGCAGTTGACGGACTTTGAGCGAGGGCGTATAGTGGGCATGCGGGAGGCCGGGTGGACGTACCGCCGAATTGCTCAACACGTGGGGCGTGAGGTCTCAACAGTACATCGATGTTGTCGCCAGTGGTCGGCGGAAGGTGCACGTGCCCGTCGACCTGGGACCGGACCGCAGCGACGCACGGATGCACGCCAAGACCGTAGGATCCTACGCAGTGCCGTAGGGGACCGCACCGCCACTTCCCAGCAAATTAGGGACACTGTTGCTCCTGGGGTATCGGCGAGGACCATTCTCAACCGTCTCCATGAAGCTGGGCTACGGTCCCGCACACCGTTAGGCCGTCTTCCGCTCACGCCCCAACATCGTGCAGCCCGCTTCCAGTGGTGTCGCGACAGGCGTGAATGGAGGGACGAATGGAGACGTGTCGTCTTCAGCGATGAGAGTCGCTTCTGCCTTGGTGCCAATGATGGTCGTATGCGTGTTTGGCGCCGTGCAGGTGAGCGCCACAATCAGGACTGCATACGACTGAGGCACACAGGGCCAACACCCGGCATCATCGTGTGGGGAGCGATCTCCTACACTGGCCGTACACCACTGGTGATCGTCGAGGGGACACTGAATAGTGCACGGTACATCCAAACCGTCATCGAACCCATCGTTCTACCATTCCTAGACCGGCAAGGGAACTTGCTGTTCCAACAGGACAATGCACGTCCGCATGTATCCCGTGCCACCCAACGTGCTCTAGAAGGTGTAAGTCAACTACCCTGGCCAGCAAGATCTCCGGATCTGTCCCCCATTGAGCATGTTTGGGAGTGGATGAAGCGTCGTCTCACGCGGTCTGCACGTCCAGCACGAACGCTGGTCCAACTGAGGCGCCAGGTGGAAATGGCATGGCAAGCCGTTCCACAGGACTACATCCAGCATCTCTACGATCGTCTCCATGGGAGAATAGCAGCCTGCATTGCTGCGAAAGGTGGATATACACTGTACTAGTGCCGACATTGTGCATGCTCTGTTGCCTGTGTCTATGTGCCTGTGGTTCTGTCAGTGTGATCATGTGATGTATCTGACCCCAGGAATGTGTCAATAAAGTTTCCCCTTCCTGGGACAATGAATTCACGGTGTTCTTATTTCAATTTCCAGGAGTGTAATTTCTAGTTACACAAACTACAACGGGCCTGTTGTGACTGTGGCTAGCCGAGCAAGAGCGCTCATGCTCGCTCGCCGCCTGGGCTGTGAGCGGTCGCTATAAAATGGGACGGTCAGACGTCGTTAAGTAGAGCAGCCCGGCCGGCTGGAAGCGCTGGAGAAGTGCAAAAAATATGCTGCCTTCAGAGGAATGACGATAACTATGTTCGGCGTAGCATTAGATATGAACATAGAGCTTATACAGGGCGATGCTTATGGGGAGACTCCCTTCAAAAATTTAACTTTTCTTCTACTTTTCCCGTCGGCCGTGGTGGCCGTGCGGTTCTAGGCACTGCAGTCCGGAACCGCGGGACTGCTACGGTCGCAGGTTCGAATCCTGCCTCGGGCGTGGATGTGTGTGATGTCCTTAGGTTAGTCAGGTTCAAGTAGCTCTAAGTTCTAGGGGACTGATGACCTAAGATGTTAAGTCCCATAGTGCTCAGAGCCATTTGAACCATTTTTTCTACTTTTCCCATAGCAACCACATTCTAAAATCGTGTTTATTATGTAAAGATGTAGCAGCACCCAAGTTTTAAAGTCCATAGATTCACTATTTTTTTACTTTTGAATTTTTAATATGATTTCAGTGGTATTCTTGAAAACCAAGTTTTGGTAATCACAACATAATTTTCACATGCCGGATTTTGTACGTACGTTCTTGAGGCATGGTTCAACGGTTCTGGGAACCGCAACAATTTCCCTTCCTGCTTACCTGAGTCTTCTACTAGAAATTTCAATATCAGGGTAGTCTTTCTCTTAAATTTTGTGAATAAAAATCTGCTCACTGTCTTCTTGAGGAGGTGCAGTGGTAGGAATATCTTATAGTAAGCCAACGCAGATTTCCTTGGAGCTTGTTGACTGTTGTGGAAAAAAAAATGGCTCTGATCACTATGGGACTTAACATCTGAGGTCATCAGTTCCCTAGAACTTAGAACTACTTAAACCTAACTAACCTAAGGACATCACACACATCCATGCCCGTGGCAGGATTCGAACCTGCGACCGTAGCAGTCGCGCGATTCCGGACTGAAGCGCCTAGAACCGCATGACCACCGCGGCCGGCTGTAGTGAACGTAACTTCAGTGTATTCCCTAAATTTACATTTACACGGTCAACAGGCAACGTAATCAATTTCCAATGATTGCCTGCCAATTGCTTTCCTTCAGTTTTCCCGGAAATTGTGAAACTTGTTTTTCCCAGTTCGAGTTTATGCCAAGTTCCGAATACAGATGGTTCTGTCTGATGGTGACAGAAATAAAAAGTTATCTTTGGTATCTTTCTGTGTGCCACAGTCCCTAAATCAGTCAGCGTTTCAAACATTTCTTAGATGTACTTGTAACTTGGATACAGCCAAACCGTTTTGAAACCTGAGAGTAAACACTCCAAAGATGTAAAGTAGCCATTATTTTTTTTTTAAATTGAGTTTTAGGGTGGAGTCTCGCTTAAGTTGGAGAGCAGCTGTTTTCAAAGGGATGAAAAGTAGCACGATGGTCTGGTCAAGAACTTCAAAGCGGTCAGACACATCAGTATCTATGTAACAGTGCAGGACACATAGTCAATATGTTCATTGTATGCGATGGTGTGTTTATACACTTTGAGTTCTATTGATATGCTTCCAAACTTTGAACTCTCTGAAAAAATAGATTTCCACATAAAGGATTATGGACACCTGGAGGGTGAGCAACGAAAAGTCGGCTCCGTTTCTAAGCAATATGAAGAAAGTATTCATCACACGGGAGCATAGAAAAAATGTCTCAATAATTTTCCCATATTCACTATGAAAATACTTTTTTGTTTTCAGGTAGAACGCTCAACGAATAAATCTACAGTTATGTCGAGTTATCATAGTGCTATTCAGGTTTCACTGCTTTTCGGGTTATATTGACAGTGTGGAAACTGTGCTACAGTGTCACGTTTGTATGATTATTTTCGTGTCAAAATTAGTCTCGTAGACTTCTGTTTACCCAATGTAAATTTTCGCAGCTTTACAAGTCTGTAGCTACTATCGTGTCGATGTTTAGACAAACATCGACATGCTGCCTTTTTACGCAATGAAGAGAACGAAATCCACCCACAAAAGCACATTGGCAGAATTCAGCTCTTAGCTTGTCGTCGAATTAGCATTACTCGAAAAGTGGTAACAGATAATGGTCCTTAAGTGAAAAGCAAAATAAGTAATATTAATTGATATTCTGTCTTTTTATGTTTAACGTTTAAACGAAATCGTAGCGAAATATAAATTAGTCAATTTAAATTTCATCCTTAAACGGCAGTCATTATAAGGCTGCAATTGTCGTAAGAAATATCATGTTTCTTACTTAGTTGCCCACGTTCTTTTCATCATCAAGATATTAAAAGAGACGCTAAATTTCATTGCCTCTCATTAACACAGCAGCCTTAAAAATAAGTTTGCCACGAAACGCTTTAATGAACCGCTATCAAGCGATACAGGGTTGTTCATTGCTGTGGTATGAGGGCGATTCAGGTCGCACAAGCAGCTGTTCAGAACCGCTAGACCTCTTAGCGTGCCTGTGCCTGTGAAAATCCGGTTAGTCAGGCAAGAGCGCCAGGCTCCGTGCGTGGGTCACTCCTACAAATGTCACTACGTTCAAGTGTTCCAACCTCAAAGCCTGCTCCAGCGAAATACTTGGAGCGATCGTTTATCTTGTTTTGTGCCCTGTTGCTTTGTATAATCTAACTGATGTGGTAATAATTCCTACTGTTGTGGAGGCATATCTTCCCACGCTTTAATGTGGAAGTTCCGGTCGCAGGCAAATATTAACTAAGTACGAACTACATTACGTATCAACAGTGGTGGTTTACGATGGTCGATACCCATCGAGTGGTCAAGTCAACACTAACGCTTCATTAGTGGCCTTAAAAGTGCTATCGTTAACCATGGTCAGAATCCGAGTCCTCAAGGATGGTGAGAGGAACAGGGTATCGGTGCCAGTGCCGGGGAGGAGTTGTGCCAATGTTTTGTAAGCCAGCGACCGTGTCGTGTAGAGCTTCTACTTTGTCATAGAGACGCCTTGCCTTCTCTCTCTTGAGAGTGACCATGTCCATTTTCTTCTGGAGGGTAACTACCCTCGTGAGGGGAGGGGCATGCAGGCTACACCGAAGCACCTTATTCTGCAGGCGCTGGACGGTCTGCATGTGGGAGGCACTAATCGTAGCCCCCGCAGTGGAGCCATAGGTGAAGGAAGGATGGACAGCCATCCGGTACAGTCGGAGCTTGGTGTTGACGTTCAGTTCCGTGCTGGTGAACAGTGGGTACAACGCGTTTATCAGCTTGAGTCCTTTTTCGGTTACATATTCTGTATGGCGATGGAAGCGCAGTTTTTATCCATCCAGATGCCTAGGTATTTGGTATCAGGGGACCATGGGACCTGGACGCCAGCAATAGTGATGTTGTGGCAGAGGATCGGGCGCCGTTTACTGAAGTAGACTGCCGTAGTTTTGGCGACATTGAGGGCAATCTTGTAGGAACGACGCCAGGTCACAGTCGCGTCCACTTGCCTCTGGAGGAGAGCAATGAGCTGGTCTGTGCTGCGGCCGGTGGTATAGAGCACCGTATCATCGGCGTATTGCGCCAGGTGGCAGTCTGGGAGGACTGGCATATCGTTAACAGAAATGTTGAAAAGAATGAGAGACATCATAGAGCCCTGAGGGGTACCCATCGATATGTGGACCGTTGACCTTGCCGACTAACTAAGAAATTTCTGTCTTAGAGCAAATTATCCACGATCTTCACATAGATTTTGCGGATGGTCGTTTGTGTCAGCATTTTTTACACAAGATTGTCCTGACAGACTAAATGTTGCCGCACTCTTTGATTATATTGTATGTGTTGATGATGTTGATAAATGACTGCAAGATATAGTTAATTTAGTTACTTCAATGAATGTCTCATTCGAAACTCTCGACTACTCTAAAGAAAATTGCATATTGCTGTCAATCAGTGCTGTAAAACTGTTACTGATTCTCCTCCTAACATATTTATGGATTCTGTAACCACTGGAATGGTCACCATTGAATTTATTGGTTTGAAAGTCAGATGCAACATTGTATATCTGACTACAATGTACACACCCACTTTTACACCATTATTTCGGGGTCGAGCACATTTATTCCAAGTTGCCACCAGTAGTGAAAAATATAAAACTTATCAAAGGCGAAAACTGTTTGTTTATAATGCTAATCTCCTGCTGTCGTACACGTAAATATCAATCGACTAAACTTCCTGTTCCCACTTGGAACACTTTTGAAGAACACAGATTACAGTTGGACAACCTACGCAACTGTAGGTTTCTAATACACGTTTCAGCAACAAAACAGTCTGTAATTTGCATCATAGTGTCGCACATCTATACTTGTGTGCAAAATTTAAGGACGAAAGTAACTCTGGCATGATGTGTCGCTGCCAAGTAACACAGCTGGATGAAATTAGGACCATGCATTGGAACAACTTGTACTTCGCGATGAGATTGTGAATGATCGAACTATGTCAAATGGATATGCGCTCAAGTGTAAGAGTAACTCTAAATACGACCACTTTCGATATTAATTTGCTTTCTGAATAAACAATATGCTAACAAAATCGCAACTGTGTGGTCTACATCATTTATGGGTCGTTAATTTAGTTCCCGATATTATTATTACTGTTATTATATGTTATGTTAACTTTGTGTTTTGCAAACTTGCATTTCTGGTCAGATGAGTATAGGCTAATATCAACATCAGCAGAAAAAGGTATTACGCAGTAGGATTAGTTACGAATACGAAGGTAGGGCAGAGAGTGAGTTACTGTGAACAGTTTCATGTCAGGGTTGTTCTTATGATAATTGACAGAAAACCAACACAGACAACCATTATTCAGGTATACAGGCCGACGTCGCACGCTGAAGAGGAAGATGTAAAAAAAGGTATATGAGGATATTGAACAGGTAATGCAGTATGTAAAGGGAGATGAAAATCTGAAAGTCATGGGGGACTGGAATGCGGTTGTACGGAAAGGAGTAGAAGAAAGAGATAGGGATAATATGGGCTTGGTATTAGGAATGAGAGAGGAGGAACTAATTTTCTGTAATAAATTTCAGCTATTAATAGCGAATACTCTGTTCAATAATCACAAGAGGGGGAGGTATACTTGGAAAAGGCCTGGTGATACGGAAAGATTTCAGTTGGATTACGTCATGGTCAGATAAAACTAGACTGTAAGGCGTACCCAGGAGCAGACGCAGACTCAGAGCAAAATATAGTTCTGATGAAGAGTAGGCTAAAGTTTAAGAGATTAGTCCGGAAGAATCAATACACAAAGAAGTGGGATATGGGAATACTAAGGTATGAAGACACACGCTTTAAGTTCTTTAAGACTGTAGAATAGCTCAGTAGGCAGAACAGTCGAAGTCGCAGAAGCTGGAAAGAAAAACACAGGTACAAAGAAGGTAACTGTGAAGAAACTACGAGTAACAGAAGAAATTCCTTCAGTTGACCGATGAAAGAATAAAGACACAAATGTTTAGGGAGATTCAGGTATACAGAAACACAAGTCACTAAGGACTAAAATAAATAGGAAATTGTGGGAAGCTAATGTGAAATGGTAGCATGAAAAATGTGAACAAATCGAAAAAGAAATGATTGTCGGAAGGACTGACTCAGCATATAGGAAAGTCAAAACTACCTTCGCTGGAAGTAAAAGCAATGGTGGTAACATTGAGAGTGCAACGAGTATTCCACTGTTAAATCCAGAGGGGGAGAGCCGATAGGTGGAAAGTGTACATTGAAGGTCCCTGTGAGGAGACGATTTGTCTGATGTGCTAGAAGAAGAAACAGGAGTTGATTTAGAAGAGATAGAGGATCCAAGACTAGAACCAGAATTTAAAAGAGGTTTGGAAAGCTTAAGATCGAATAAGGCAGAAGGGATGGATAACATTCCATCAGAATTTCTAAACTCATTGGGGGAAGTGGCAACGAACCGAATATTCACGTTGGTGTGTAGAATGTGTGACTGGCGACAAACCATCTGACGTTCGGAAAAGTATGATCCACATAATTCCGAAGATTGCAAGAGCTGATAAATGCGAGAGTCATCGCACAATCAGCTTAACAGCTTGTGCATCCGAGTTCCTGTAAGAATAATTTACAGAAGAATAGCAAAAGATAGTTGAGGATGTATTGGATGACGTTAAATTTGGCTTTAGGAAAGGTAAACGCACCAGATACGCAATTCAGACCTTGTGCTTTATAATGGAAGCAAGACTAAAGAAAAATCAAGACACAGACATAAGATTTGTCGACCCGGAAAAAGCGTTCGACAATGTCAAATGGTGCAGTATGTTCGAAATACTGAGAAAATTATTGGTAAACTATAGGATAGACGGGTAATACACAGTGTGTATAAGAGCCAAGAGGAAATAATAAGAATAGGAAGTGCTCGATTTAAAAACGATGTAAGACAGGAATGCAGTTCTTCGCCCCTACTGTTCAATCTAATCCTGTCTCGGGCATGGATGTGTGTGATGTCCTTAGGATAGTTAGGTTTAAGTAGTTCTAAGTTCTAGGGGACTGATGACCTCATTAGTTAAGTCCCATAGTGCTCAGAGCCATTTGAACCATTTTATTGTTCAATCTATACATCGAAGACGCAATGACAGAAAATAAAGGACAGATGGAAATGGAAATGTCGTGTGTCTACGGCCTCCCGTCGGGTAGACCGTTCGCCTGGTGCAGGTCTTTCGATTTGACGCCACTTCGGCGACCTGCGCGTCGATGAGGATGAAATGATGATGATTAGGACAGCACAACAGCCAGTCCCTGAGCGGAGAAAATCTCCGACCCAGCCGGGAATCGAACCCGGGCCCTTAGGATTGACAGTCTGTCACGCTGACCACTCAGCTACCGGGACGGACAAGGACAGATTGAAAAGTGTAATGAAAATTCAGGGTGAAAAGATTTCAATGATAAGATTCGCTTATGGCCCTGTTACCCTTATTGAAAGTGAAGAATACTTACATGATCTGCTGCATGGAACGAAAGTCTAGTGAGAACAGGATACGCATTGAGAGTAAATCGAGGAGGCCGGCCCGTGTGGCCGAGTGGTTCTAGGCACTTCGGTCTGGAACTGCGCGTCCACTACGGTCGCAGGTTCGAATCCTTCCTCGGGCATGGATGTGTGTGATGTCCTTAGGTTAGTTAGGTTTAAATAGTTCTAAGTTCTAGGGGACTGATGATCTCAGATGTTACGTCCCATAGTGCTCAGAGCCATTTGAACCATTTTTTAAATCGAGGAAAGAGGAAAACAGATTGAGAAATCGAGAAACTTAAGATCAGGATTGGCGGGGACGAAATATTAGAAGTTAAACGAATTGTGACACTTAGGAAGCAAAATAAACAACGACGGGGCAAGGACGACATCAAAAACAGACTAGCACTGGCAGAAGGTCATTTCAAACCAAGAAAACTGTAGTACTACCAAACATAGGGCTTAATTTGAGAAAGAAATTTTGAAAATGTACGTTTGAAGCACAGCATTGAACAGCTGTGAAACGTGAACAGTAGGAAAACCGGAACGAAGAGAATTGAAGCATTTGAGATGTTATGCTACAGACCATGTTGAACATTAGGTGGACTGGTAAGGTAAGGAATGGGAAGGTCCTGTGCAGAATCGCAGAATAAGGCATATGTGGAAAACACTGGCAAGAAGAAGGGGAAATATGACAGGACACCTGTTAAGACATAGAGAATAACTTCAGTGGTGTTAGATGGAGCTAAAAGGGGTAAAAACAGTACAGGAAGACAGATATTGGAATAAATGCAGCAAATGATGGAGGATGTGGATTGTAAATCCTATTGTGAGGACTGGCGTGCCGCATCAAACCAGTCACAGGATGGCGTCCGATACCGACCGTAATGGGTTCCATAGGATTTACATCAGGCGAACCTGGTTGCCGAGAAATCAGCATGTGTTCTCTATAATGCTCCTCAAACCACTGTAGCAGGGTTCTGGCTCCGAGACACGGACAATATTGTCAAAAGATGACATCACCGTCGGGGAGGAGTCAAGCATGACGGGATGCAGGTGGTTCACAGCTGTCAGCATGTCTACGAGTACTACCACAGATCCCATTAAAGTGTAGGAGAATGTCTCCCATAGTATAATACTGCTCCCACCAGCCTGCGTCCGTGGCGCGCTGCACTTTTCGAGCCGCCATTCACCTCGATGGAGACGAATCCACTCTAATAGCCGAATCCTAATGGTCCCACTGTACTCGTAATTGTCGATATCATTGGCTCAACATGTGAACACGTAGGGGTGGTCTGCTGTGGAGCTCCATGTTAAACAATGTCGATGAAGGGTGTGTTCAGTAACAGTCAGACAGTCAGAACATACATCAGCGTTGTTCTCTTTCGTCAGAGATGCTACAGATCAACATCTATGCTACTTTACATAGTTGACAAGCCTCCGAGACCCAAGTTCTGTGAACAGTCGTCGACGTCCAACCACTTAGCGCCTATCTTGCTAAAGGATCGAATCGGAAGAATTAAAAAAGTCGGACTCATACGTTGTATTTCTGTTAGACCTTCTTGTCGATCTAGGTTGCGCTATGACACAGGCTGAAGTCGTGGCGGGTAGAAAGTGTCACCAGTAAGGTTTTTTGAGCCAGATATTTATTTTTTATTTCATTAGTGAAACAATCGTCACATATGATCATAGGACACTTGTTTCTGATTGCTTTCAACTTGAGATGTTGAAAATATTTGAGCTGGAATGCGAATGGAACTGGAAAATGAGTAAATTATAGTGGTTCAAATGGCTCTGAGCACTATGGGACTTAACTTCTGAGGTCATCAGTCCCCTAGAACTTAGAACTACTTAAACCTAACTAACTTAAGGACATCACACACATCCATGCCCGAGACAGAATTCGAACCTGCGACCGTAGTGGTCGCGTGGTTCCAGACTGTAGCGCATAGAACCACTCGGCCACCCCGGCAGGCGCCAAAATTATAGTGGTATCCGAAATACCCATACAGTGCAAGGTGGCTTTCGGAGTTTACATGTAAATGTAAATTGGTACCCTATGGAACCAAGTGTAGCCCCTGCAGCAGCATTTTGGCCGCAGAGCAAGTTACATTACGCATCGTTATTTCACAATGAAATTACGAGGGTAGTTCGAAGATTTCTTGATTTAGCAGAGAAAGACTGTTGTTTACAGGTTAAAAATTCATTTTACTTACTTCACTTTATTGTTCGCGACTTTCTTGCTGAAGTTCTCCATTGATTTTCCGTCGATTTTTATTTTCTACAACGCTTCATTATATATTTTTATTTTTTATTTTATTTATTTAGGTATTTATTTATCTGTTTATTTAGTTATTTTTTTCATTTCTCTTTCCCATCCACTGACCGCTTCCTATTGCTCTTATCACTTATGGAGTTATACCTGTTGCTGTTTCGGGCCATCACTCATATCTCCTTCTTCTCATAAGACATACGGATTTCTGTCTTCCAAACTTTTTCAATAATTGGCAACCAGTGCTGTACAATCGCAACAAAGTCATGAGATGTTCAATAGACACTTTTATTAAAACATGTTACGCGTTTCGGGACTGCACCCAACTTCAGACATCTGTTACAAAAAAGTACAAAACATAAGTGAACAGCACACTCAACACGTCTCAACGTTACAGAAAATGAGATCGGGTCATATGAGTTACATACCACAAACTTCAACTCCTTCGTAACCAACCAGGCGTACAGCCTTGAAAACTCAAAGAAAGTATCCAATAACATATGACTATAACTGCGACACAAGCAGTCTTAAAGCAGAGCGTGTAATGACGCTAAACAAGTCAACCAGCAGCGAAGCGCCCTCGGTAGGGGGCGCTGCATGGTCATGTGCTCACATGTAATTTAATAATAATATACTCAGCATATAACATCTAACAGGGTGTTATTACGACTACCAACCGTACACGTTAACACTACTGGATTTTTTAAAAACTTTTTTAGAAACTCAAAACATTTTTACATTGCCATAATATATCTATAGCCAGTAGAGTGTGCTGTTCACATACGTTTTGTACTTTTTTGTAACAGATGTCTGAAGATGGGTGTAATCCCGAAACGCGTAACATGTTCTAATAAAGGAATCAATTGAACATTTCATGACTTTATTGCGATTGTACAGCATTGGTTGTCAATTATTAACATAAAAATGATCTCAGGCCTCAGACGGGATGTTATGTCATGTATATCAAAATTTTTCAATCCAGCAGTGTTTCGTGCGTCGTGTAGCTCTTCCAGCTTTGTATTGTGCAGTCTTCTTCCTGCTGCAATGGCTGTCTCTTTGACTGTCTCATCGATTTTTTTCCGGCGTTCCTTCAAAAATCCAGGTGATGGCGGTAACACCTGTTGACGAGTAGGCCTACTGCGGTAACACCTGTTGACGAGTAGGCCTACTCTAAGTTCGACGTGAAGTACCACCAGCACCATCAGTAGTATGTACAGTTTCAGCTCACGTGATACAACCCTGGATTATGAAAAATAGTTTAAATAATGGTGATGTATGTTCTATAGTACCGTAGGTTATCGATACTACCACAGCCAGCCGCTCGAAGGTTCCTGCAGGCGTCGCGCGCGACGCTTTTAACATCGCCACCAAAGAAGAACCTCCAGGCTGTTCTAGGGGACTGATGACCACAGCAGTTAAGTCCCATAGTGCTCAGAGCCATTTGAACCATTTTTGAACAATCTTTTGCTTGTTTGTGCAGATTCCTACGGCGACATATCCTTTCACCACCTTCCACCCATTCGTCATTAGCAAGGGGGGCATAACGGTGGACGTAGCCCAACACAGCAGATTCCTAACCTGATTTCTCGTTTTCATTTTAGCATCATTTGATATAGGTGGAGAGTGTGTGGTACCTAAATACTCGGACTCTCCTACAGGTTTATTTGTTGTTGTCAACTATTGCTTCTGTTGATGTTATAGTTGTCCACTATCAGTTCTGATGACGTCTTTCCACGACCACGTCCCCTGCCTTCTGATGACTGTGTTTAATCATCAGTTATTTGACTAGTTTGTGCGATACGCCATATTTCCTCTCCTGTGCCAACCTCGTCATCTCAATGGGGTAATACACAAAACGTCAACAATTACTGCTGGGATGCACAAACATTTCAATGTTCCCCAGAAACTTTGCACACTACGTCTCTCTCTAAAGGAAAGAGCAAAATATCTGACTACTCATCGCTAGAAGGAACGTAATGTTCTTACAAACTCGTTAGCTTACCCTCGCGAAGTAACAACTGAAAGTAGTCACAACCATCAAATAATATGCTCAAAAAATATCTGCACCACCTGCGTACCTGCAAAAGTTTGTAGGTATTGACTGAAGGGAAACAGCGATTGAAAGAATAAACGTTACAGCAATAAAAAATGTTTTACTGTGGAATAGAAAGAGAACAATAACCAAAATAAAGGTAGTTTACTCGGAAGTTCACATCTTTGCTCGTCATTGAAATTAAAACTTTATCGTTATTTGGAAGTCCAGTGGAAGTACTGCATCTTAACTACATTCACGTACCACATCAAAAACGTTTTGCATCACCCCGGTTCCCAGACCTCCTGAAGATAGACGTTGACTGTGGATATTATATAACAGACACAGTCCCTCTGACTGTTCAGAGATGTCACTAAACCCGTCCAAAGATGTAAACAACCATGCATGAGCAGCGCATATTAGACAGAGGGGGTCCGACGTCCAGTCAGTTCCAGTCATTCCACCAGAAAGCAGGTACACGGATCGTGTTGTCTGTAGTTCAACCATGCCTAGACGGTCAATATCGTGGTTCGATCGCGTCCGTATTGTTACTTTGTGCCAGGAAGGGAAGTGTCCAGGCGTCTCCGTGTGAACCAAAGCGATGTTGTTCGGACATGGAGGAGATAGAGAAAGAGACAGTAACTGTCAATGACATATCTCGCTCAGGCTGCCCAGGGGCTACTACTGCAATGGATGACCGCTGCCTACGCATTATGGCTCGGAGGAACCCTGACAGCAATGCTACCATGTTGAACAATGCTTTTCGTGCAGGCACAGGACGTCGTGTTACGACTCAAACTGTGTGCAATAGGCTGCATAATGCGCAACTTCACTCCCAACGTCCATGGCGAAATCCATCTTTGCAACCACGACACCACGCAGCGCGGTACAAATGGGCCCAACAACATGCCGAATGGACCACTCAGGTTTCTCATCACGTTCTCTTCACCTATGAGAGTCGCATATGGCTTCAACTAGACAATCGTCGGAGATGTGTTTGGAGGCAACCCGTCTGGCTGAACGCCTTAGACACACTGTCTAGCGAGTGCAGCAAGGTGGAGGTTTCCTGCTGTTTTGGGGTGACATTATGTGGGGCCGACGTACGCTGCTGGTGTTCATGGAAGACGCCCTAACGGCTGTACGATACGTGAATGTCATCCTCCGACCGACAGTGCAACAATACTGGCAGCATATTGGCGAGTCATTCGTCTTCATGGACGACAAATCGCGTCCACATGGTGCACATCTTGTGAATGACTTCTTTCAGGATAACGCCTAGAGTGGCAAGCATGTTCTCCAGACATGAACCCTAACGTGCCTGGAATAGATTGAAAAGCGCTGTTTATGGACGACGTTACCCACCAACCACTCTGAGGGATCTACTCTGAATCGCCGTTGAGGAGTCGGACAATCTGGACCAACAGCGCCTTGATGAACTTGTAGATAGTATGCCACGACAGGCATGCTTCAGTGCAAGAGGACGTGCTACTGGGTATTAGAGGTATCGGTATATACAGAAATCTGGGCCACCACGTCTGAAGGTCTCGGTGTATGGTGGTACAACATGCAATGTATGGTTTTCATGAGCAATAAAAAGGGCGGAAATGTTGTTTATGTTGATCTCTGTTCCAATTTTCTCGGAACCGAGGTGATGCAATTTTTTTTTAATGTGTGTACATACTCCACACTGCATTGTGGATGGCGGGGGTTACGTTGTACCACTACTAGTCATCTCTGTATCGGTTCTACTCACAAATAGAGCGATAGAAAACGAAGGTCTAATTTCTCTCATCTGATCTTCGTGGCTCTTGCATGAAATACTCGTTGGCGGCAGTAGAATCGTTCAGCAATTAGGTTCGAAGGTCGGTTCTCGAAATTCTCTCAATAGCATCCATTAAGGAATCCCATTTGCGTTGACGAAGCATCTCCGTAATAGTAGCTTATTGATGGAACCAACCGATATCAAATGTAGTAACACGCCTCTGAATTGCTTCTATGTATTCCTTTAACTCGGCGTGCTTGTGTTCGCAAACACTCGCGCAGTACTCAAGAATTGGTCGCATAGTGTTCTGTACGCGGTCTCCTTTACAGAAGACCTCATTTTCCTAAAATTCGCCCAATAAACTTAAGTCAACCATTCGTCTTCCCTACTACCACCCTTAAACGCTCGTTCCATTTCATATCGCTTTGCAACGTACGCCTAGTCATTTGAACAACATGACTGTGTTAAACAGCACTCTTCTAATGCAGTATTCGAACATTAAGGGATTGTTTTCCTTACTTACCTGATTTATTTTACATATTTCTACATTTAGAGCAAGTTTCCATTCACCATACCAACTAATTTTGTCTGTCATCTTGTATCCTCCTACAGTCGCCCAACGACTACACCTTCCCGTACATAACAGCGTCATCAGCAAACATCCGCAGATTGCAGCGCACCCTCTCCAATTTATCTATATAGAGAATAATAGCGGTCCTATCTCACTTTGCTGGCCCAGTCCTGACGACACAGTTGTCTCTGAGCAGTCGCCGTCGAGTACAACGTACTGGGCACCAGTAATTAAGAACGAGTCACTCACAAGTCTGGGAACCTAATCCGTATGCTCGGCCCTTCATTAACCGTCTATAGTGGAGCACTTTGTCTGAAACCTTTCCGGGAATCTAGGAGTATGGGATGTGCCTGCTGTATCTATGGTTTGCAGGATATCATGTGAGAAAAGCGCACAGAGTTTCTCTAGGTCATCACACCTCGTCCGACCCACACTTCACCCCTTCGTTTGACGCCTCTGCGATGGAGATCTGAACCGCAAAGCCTGGCGTTGAAAATCACGCTGCTTTATTATGGGTGGCCTAGTAAAGCATTTCAGACATACCGCAGCTTAGAATCGACACAAAAAATCTCAATAATTGGCATCAACGGCGTCAGTGCAACCACCCCATCCTTAGAGGCGTCCATTTCCACACATTTCGCTCCCGAAAACGACAGTTCGCAGTGTGACGTCCAACACGAAGAGGTTCTTTGGTATACTGGTTGGAACCACTTTAGACCATTCAGAACCATTCCACGAAATTTGAACGGTATCCGAAACAAAAAAGGATGTTTTTGGTCCTTCATCCGTCCTTTTCCGCACCCTCTTGTGACCTGTGTATAGGGAGATACGACTTTGAAATGCACGTGAATAAAACGGCCAAGTGTCCCTTTGAGACACCTCCAGGTCGGCAACACCATGCAACACCATGCAACACCACGCTTTGTTGAGCACTTTAAATACGGCTCTCTACAGAGACATCCATCTACCGATCTACCCGCCGGCGAGATAGATAGTCTTTTAGAGAACCCTCTGATTTCGTTATATGTAAATTGAAGGTTGAGAGGGGGAAAAAGGAAAGCAAACGGAAAACTGAAGTCAGGTGCATCGCGACATTACGCGGAATCAGCGGAGACGAGTGAAAATAAGTACCGGACCGGGATTGGAACCTGGAATCTCCTGCTTGCTTGGCAGGTGCGTTAACCACTGCGCCATCCGTACAGCTGGTCGGACGTACTTGTGCATCCGCACTGAAGAAGATGGATCCATTGCCCATCTAGGTGTATCAATTATACAGTGTGTTCAACAAGTCTCTCCGCAGTGCCGTATGATTGTTAGCCGTGCGTGCCGTATGATTGTTCGCCTGCCTGGGTTACTTCCCTTCAAGTGGACTCTCCCAGTTTTCCTCTGTTTCGTTTATCTCAGGCAGCGTCAGTAGTATCGTTGATGTGTGTCGTTACGTGTTGACGTGAACTTTTAAGTTTAGTTCCTTTGTTCATCTGTTTCGTTTTTGTCACTGTTAAAATGCTAACCACTGAAGAACGTGTGTTTTTAGTGGAACAAGTGTTCAAATCTGGCGGTAAATATAAAGTTTCAGTTCGTCAAACATTTAATTCAGTTTTCCCGGCGACAACACTTCCACATCGTGATACTGTGCGAGATTTGATTCACAAATTTCGTATTACTGCTTCAGTGACAGATGCACCGAGAAGTGGTCGTCATAGCGTTTTGTCTGAGAATAAACTACTCGATATTTCCGATAAAATGTCCGTGATTCCGAACAAATCAGTAAGAAAACTCGCCCAGGAAATCGATGTTATTGTCGGAATAGCCCACACAACTGTAAGGAAAAAAATAGAACTTTTTCCGTACAAAGTGACAGTCGCGCACGAACTGAAAAAATACTGATCATGGCAAGAGACTGCACTACTGTCAATGGTCCAAAAATTTCGTTCAACAAAATGGGATATTATTAATGAAATGTTTTTCACTGATGAGGCGTGGTTTCATTTATCCGGGTACATGAACTCGCAAAATTCTCGTATGTGGAGTACTGCAAATGCATTGTGTATTCATGAGGAACCACTTCATTCTGTGAAAGTAAGAGTTTGGATTGCAATTTCTAGACTTCGGATTGTAGGTCCCATAGTTTTCAGCGGCACAATAAACGCACAACAATACTGCAGTGATATTCTGTACCCATTCATAGGAGAAATTGTGTCAAGTGAAATATTGAACGGTTATTTTCAACAAGATGGTGCAACGGCGCATACAGCTCGCGTTTCAGTGTCACTGTTTGCATAATTTCACAGGGACTTTGGCCTCCAGGATCGCCTGACCTAACACCACCTGACTTTTTCTTCTGGGGTGCAGCGAAAGCAACTGTCTATAAAAACCGTCCAAAATCCATCGATGAATTGCAATCTGCGATATCCACTTTCACTGCTTCTGTTACAGAAGCAATGTTACAGCTTGTATATGAAAACATGATTAGACGAATTGAATTGTGTATTCAACATCAGGGGGGACACTTTCAACATTTAATGTGAAAATTTGTAAGTAAAAATGAATATTCAACAGATTAATGACTTGTATTTCACTGAGTTTCATTTCGGTATATTCACTGAGGCATACGGCACTCGCGGCTAACAATCATACGGCAATGCGGAGAGACTTTTTGAACACCCCGTATGTATGCGCCCAGCAGCCGATACTGTGGGGCGGGTTGCCTATCCTACCTGCGTGTAGGGATCGGTGAATGATTATCTCTGTACAGAGACGTTTTTTAAGTTGCTAACAAAGGTACTTGTGTGGCATCAAAGGTGTTGCCGAACCGTGCTATCTTTGCCATTTCATTCACGTGCGTGTCAGTGTCGCACCACTCCGTGCACAGAGCATAGGAGGGCGCGAGCAAGGGAGGGGATGAGGAAGCATAAACACCCTTTTCGGGCGGCCGGAGTGGCCGAGCGGTTAAAGGCACTACAGTCTGGAACCGCACGGCCGCTACGGTCGCAGGTTCGAATCCTGCCTCGGGCATGGATGTATGTGATGTCCTTAGGCTAGTTCGGTTTAAGTAGTTCTAAGTTCTAGGGGACTTATGACCACGGCAGTTGAGTCCCATAGTGCTCAGAGCCATTTGAACCATTTGAACCAACACCCTTTTCTGCTTCGGATCACGTTTAAACTTCGTCGAATGGTTTTCAACAGTCTCCATTGGTTCCACCCTGTATACCAAAGCGAAACTTGCTGACGCGCTATACTCCAAAGGGATGAGATCACGTGCGATGGGGCTGCAGTTCCGCGCTGTCCTTAGAAAAGCGTTGAATCATCCGGAGGATGTTAGCAGTGGCTCAATTTGTCAAACACGTCCTCCCGTTGTACGTATCGCTGCAAAATGTCATTTTCGAGAACAAAATGTGTGAAAATGAACGCCCATATGGAAGGTTTGGTTTCATGACGCCGATTTTGCCACCTCTTGAATCCTTTTCATGTCGATTCTTAGCGACGGTGTGTTTGAAATCCTTTACTAGGACACCCGTACGAAAAACGGGAATTTCAACGCTAGGCGTTACTGTTCTAACGTTCACAGTAGAGCCGTTAAACTAAGAGGTTGAAATGTGTATAAGGGCGGATGTGCCGACCTCCCCGTCGCGTGATACATGCACAGTGGTGATGTGCGGAATTGTGGTGAAGTTTGGTGCCAACGTGACATCGTTAACCCACCTTACAGCGCGCATGAGCTTCTGAGTTCTGGCGCTTTATTTTCATATATCGAAATCTTTCATTCTGAAGCGTATGGTGTATCAGTGTATACAAAACTCTAATCTGAGTGCGACGAATTGGTACTGTGGTGAACGGCATATACCAACTGTGAAAATCGGACGTTTCGTGCTACGAACGCACCTCTGTGTCTTACCGCACCATGTTCAGGCAGTTTTTAGGCATAAAATAAAGTCCAGTACCTAACACCAAGTATTCAAGGTGTGTATATCTCCATACCGAAATTAGTTAATTATCACGGTGCAGATATTACGAGAAGTAGATAGCTCGGAGGTAAAGTTTGAAAAGTTAGTGCGAACCTGCAATTTCACGCGGTCATAATTCGTCGCGAGACTATCTCCGCGTTAATAAACTTTAACTTACTAAATTGTTGGACTTATCATCCAGACTCATCAAACATAGCCCACAGTTGTGCCGAACGATCTACATAGCGAGTAAAGGTTTTAGAGATTTCAGGTGAAGCAGGTGACGACTAAGAATTTTCGCGAGATCACCGCTGCGGAATACGTCTCTTGTTCTACTGTGGCATTTAAAACGAAATATTTATATTTTCCAGATTTTCAGGAGAGTGAAGATAAAAGGAGAAAAGGAACTAAGCTAAAACAACCAGAACCAATAACTAAGCCAGTAATTGAATAAAAGCACACATAAAGACTAATTATTTATAATAATAAATAAATAAATAATATAATTAACTTACTAATTAATAGTAATATGTGAAAAGCGTCACAGACCCTTAGAGTGGTGTCGCCAAGCGGTAAACTTTTGGACCATTATGGCAGAAGTTTGTAGGTACCTTCGAACCAAATCTCAAAATTCTGTGTCTCAGTGGGAGACATTTACAGGGTTTCATACAAGTGACCCTTTAATTGTGTTTAGCGGCGTATTGAGCAATGTCTGGAAAAGGCTCTTGAAAAAGGAAGGACATTGTTTACATTCCGTGTCATCGATGGTGATCGAAGCGATACCCGTACGGGAGTGCAGTCGCAATAGCTGGCTGCTCCATCTAAGCCTTCGCCACGTCTTTGATACTACGATATTGTAATCTAGTCAGTCTGATGCCTCCTCTGGGTACAAAACAGTAAGCCTTGCCAGTCTCACGGGAGTAACTTAGCGCTTCACGATACGGATACTACAACATAATCCAGGGAGTTTACCCGGCAAGTGAACGCAGAGGTCTTTACCAAGGGACTCTGCCATAACAGACATCATAGGGTATTTTTATTGTCATCTGACCCGTTTGCCAGGAATTATATCAGTGCACTTTTCGTCCTCTCAAAGCGCAACTGGAGCTGACGATATTTACATTGCACTTAGTTCAGTATATTCATAACGTTTACTGTCCCACACGGGATATCAATGAGTGGAAAGGTTACCATCATGAAATACATAAGTTGAATCTATATTTTGCTTTGTGTAGTATAATCATACTATTGTGTATCATTTACAGAATTGGAATTCAAATTTCATAGGTCTTTTTACAGAACAATTAGTTTTATAAGTGATTATTTTATTAAAAGCTGGGTTAAATTGCCTACAAGATTGCACTTATCAGTATCGACACGACTGTAGTAAGTTTCAACGCTTTTGCACACTATTCCCTGGTGATCTCAGCGCTGCAATCAACCTTTGTGTTCATTACGGGTGGAGCTGCGTCGGCAACTATAGCTGTGAGCATAACGACGCCCACCAACTTGATCCTGCCCACAGTTGGCAGCGTGAGCTAATTAGGGACACTCTTGGACTTTGCTTTGCCGCCGTCGCATCTACTCTGCCGAAACTCGGGGGCCGACTGGTGGTCGCTGGCGCAGTCTAAAGCAGGCGCGCCTTCCTCAGAGAGCACGCTGCCTCCTCCGGCAAACTGGTCCAGTGTGATGGATAATTAGTGCTTCCCAGCCTCCCATCTTCACCTGAGCTGAATGCTTCGCAAAGCGGATTACTTCAAGCCAAGCCAGGCATTAGAAAATATCTGCAGGCTTTTAATGGTTTTATGTAACGATAGATGAATCCGAATTCGAAATTCAGGATATTGCGAATAGTCAGAGAGAGAGAGAGAGATTTATGAATTTATTTAAACATGACCCTGTTTGGTATGGTAAGAATTTCTTCGTCGGATAAGTTCAGACCAACAAAGAGTGCAAACTGAAATGACTGCACTCTAAAAATAAATCTATGAATAGAAAAGGCACTGATTTGGAAGCAGATCGTCATGAAAACTTATCAGTGTTATTTACTGTGACAGAACGGCAATAGGAGAATAGGAGAGTAAAGAAGTCCCCACAGCCCAGAACTGCTTAAGGGGGGGGGGGGGGGGGGTAGGACATCAACGGGCCGACTTGGAGCAGGAGAGTCACCACAGGACATTTTAATTTCTACTGTCTATACTTTTACAAATAAATTCATAAAACTTTGGCACCATGACCAGGAAGGACTGAGGACTCACACTCATCGCAGTGGAAGTTCAAAAACGTAGCAAAATACCTTTTTTTTACATGTGAAGTTTCATCATTTTTTCACTTATTACTGGCTGCATTTGTTGCTATAGGTACACTTTTCTTCCTAATTAAGAGAGATTCTCCGACGAATTTTTCATAGCACACAAACCGCAGTTAAAGGTGTATGAAACTCTAGAATTTTCCAAATAGATTAAAAAACTATGGAAAAAATTGAGATAATTAACTATAAAACTTCAGTTTTTTCTAAACATGAAGTTTAAAATGTAACAGTTCATTCATTTTTTTCATAAATTAAATTACTTCTAGAGTTTCATACACCTGTAACTATGGTTTGTGTGCTGCGCAAAAGTCATCGAAGAATCTCTCTTACTTAGGAAGAAAACTATACCTATAGCAAGAAATGCAGCCAGTAGTAAGTGAAAAAATGATGAAATTTCACATGTAAAAAAAAAGTGTTTTGTTACGTTTTTGAGCTTCCACTGCTGTGAGTATGAATCCTGAATCCTTCCTAGTCATGCTGTTAAAGTTTTATGGTTTTATTTGTAAAATTATAGACAGTGGAAATTAAAATGTCCTGTGGTGCCTCTCCTGCTCCAAGTCGGCCCGTTTGACGTCCTACCCCCTTAAGTACAAGGGTATATGAATGCAAATCAGCCGCAAGCCGTAAACGTTTCGAACTTTCAGTTGGCCACCAAGAGTGTGACATCGATACTTGTGTGTGGCCGTGCGCGTGAGCACAGTGGGAAAGTGTAAGACAAGTGCATACCGAACTGCTTTTGTTGCTCTCGTAACTTTAAGTAAAATCCACTCGATAGGACGCAACAACGCCTACTGGGGACCTGGCGGAGCAGGAAACAAACCCCTTTACGCTAAAACAGCAGAACTAGAGACTGCTGAGCACTCGTAGCAAACCGAACCAATTCGGTCGTTACAAATCACGTCGCACAGCAAAGCCACTCCTCATTTCAATAGATATACTAGGTTAAAGGCAGTCTATCAGTAGGATCGATGGCATCCGTTTCGTTCGTACTCGATTATCTGAGTATTGTATTGTAACTTCTTGTGTAAGACAGTTCCATTATTGTCACTCTGTGCCAGTAGAGTTGGGTCGTTCGTGAACTAACGGGTCCAAAGGAATGGTTCACCAAAATGAACGGAAGGAGCGAGGAACGAATTATAAGGATCGGTCTTTCATAGTTCACCTCTGTCGCGACTTTCTACTTAATAGTTCAAGGGAACGGGAAACGGTCCGTCTCGTTCCCGCAACGGCACGTCGGCCGATCTCGTTCCAGCCTCGGCCCTCTTCCCGTCCCTTCTCGCCCACCCTCAGCCGGACTCGTCCTTCCTCGCTTAGCCCCTCGTCGCAGTTCCACTGCCGACCGCGCCTGGTTACTTCAGTAATCAGTATCGAGCTGTTGTCCGTTTCGTTCGCTGCGCACACACATTCTAGATCTGTTTCAAAACCTTTCTTGAACTCAGGACTTCTGGCTCTTTTCGTTTTCATTCAGCGACTGCGACCGGTAATTAAAATATATTTGATAATTACATACATTACATGAAAATTACGTCGTACGTATTACATACATCTTTTCCGGTAACAAAAGGGCATATCACCTTACTTCATTTCAAACATGGGACTTAGGGAAGGCAGGATTCTGTGTGGACGGCGGCTTACTCAGTTACCGTTGGTTATCAGTTTTCTTTCTTTCTTTCTTTCCTTTTTTTTTTTTAATCACGTACACTTTATGTGGAACCAATTGGAAATGAGGTTGACAATAAGGAACAATTATCAAATTTTACTGTTAAGACACAATATCTGAAAATAATATTGACCAGAAATTCAAATTATTTGTCGGCGGAAGGCCCCAATAGTAATAACACCAAAACAATTTAACGGCTTAAGACCTGGATTGTAAATTCTTAAGAACAGTTAACTTCTCCAAGATACACTAAAATACTTTTCAAAAAGCGATCATCACAATCTGATCACTCGCGGACAGACATCGCTAGCAAACATAGTGGCGCCAGTAAACCAGTAAACACAAGAAGAAGACGAGACGCCACTATCCCTACTACACGATGCTAACCTACCAACGGCATCTACGCGAGCCGCACACGGCTCACCATTATTTCCATAAACAGCAGAACACATACTTATAAAAAGGCAAGTTATTTTGTTATTACACATGCAAAGGATGTCGGCACGGCACACACGAGTGGTCATTTTCCGTCTTTTTTTTTATCCAAGGTTAAACAGCATGGACCTTGTTATGGGAGGCAGACCGATTTACAACCGAATGAGGCCCGCACTCCATAATCGAGTGCTGGTCTCATACTTTGTAAAGAGAATATGATAAGTTCTACAATATTATTTCGGTGGTACAGGGTGCCGCACGAAAAATCTGCCCGGCTAATAGACTGCTCACTGTCGCCCACCAATCGTCATCTATTTTTTCCATTTGTTGTTTGCATTAGCTTATTTGTTATTTCTTTAATGCCTAATTATTACTTGTTTATCTATTCTGCTCTTGGCACCCAGCAAATTGCGTAATTGGCGAGCAGTCTGTACTCGGGCCAGTTTTTCGTGCTCCATCTTATATTATTTCACTGCGATCAGCCACATAACTGTAAGTTGGCTAAACGAGAGGTTTAGAGATTTTGCAGAATCACGTAAATTACTTCTACAAGTGTGTGAGAATTCTGTAATGAGTAAAATGTCTGTACTCCAGGGGGGAGGCAAGTGCCCTCTCTTGGCTCCTTCCATCCTTCAGTCACCTTTGCTACTAATTTGCCATTTTTAATAAGAAGCATATTCCATGCACAAATGAACGGTGAACGAGTAAAAATGAACGGTTCCCGAAAAAGAGCGATCACCAGTGAACCAGTTTCCAAGAGTGAACGAGTTTTCCCATCTCTATGTGTCCGTCTCACTCTCGCTGCCAAGCGTAATGATACAGTTCCGTAATTACGGATAACTAACGATGGAGTCCAGGATGGAAGCTGCCACTGATGTGTAGCCCATAGGTCCTCCAAAACCATTCCGGCTCAGGGCACGAGATCCCTTGATAGACTAGAGGGCCTACGAAATCGGCAGGCCAGGAGCAGCGTATATCACGACGCCAGGCATCGCGGCACTCGACACAGCTGTCCATCTGAAGGGGCAATGCATGCTGTGACCAGAGAGGAACAGAGCACTCTTAGGGCGGCGAGTGAATCAATCACACATGCACCGCGGTCACACCTCCTTCGTAACTGATCTGCGTCATGGGAAGTGCCTACGAATCAGCATGTGGGCAACCTGCCAGACCGAGAGTGGCCGCCTATGCTGGAGGCTGACACAGCGACCTCCAGGCAGCCTTGAGTCTGCCACTAGTGACAGAACATTCCACCAAGATTGGTGAAGGACGGCTAATTGCGCCATATCCGAAGGTATAACATCCCAGCATTCGCTTGAAGCTATTTAGGGAGCCACGATAAGACCTAAGGTGGATGGCTCGATCAGGTTATGAACATTCTCTCTCTCACTCTCTCTCTCTCTCTCTCGCTCTCTCTCTGTTTGAGCTATATAAAGGAATTTCACCACTGATAGTGGCCGTTCAAAAACTGGAAGGTGCCGTGTGGCAGAGTTATCTTTGGAGCTTTCCGCTAGGAAGCGAGAGGCCAGCAGTCGCTCTCTGGTGCCGGTCGAAGAATGCGATAGCATAGGCTGTGGTTGCGCTTGTACATGGCCTGTACATGGCTTCCGGCGGCTGTGCGGACCCTTGGTACAGAGCCGAGTGGAGGGTCCGAATCAGAGGCTGAGACGGTTCTGCGACTGTGTGGGCTGCAGATTCCTCGACTTGCGCCATAGGGTGGTGGGGTTTCGGGTTCCGCTGGATAGCTCAGGAGTCCACTACACGCAGCAAGCGGCTACACGGGTAGAGGGGTTGTGTGGCGTGGACTGGGTGGTTTTTTAAGTTAGATGGCCTCAGGCAAGTACAGAAAGGGCAACAGCCTCAAAGGGTGCGGGGCAAAGTCAGGACATGCGGGGACCAAGCAGCAATCGGTATTGTAATTGTAAACTGTCGAAGCTGCATTGGTAAAGTACCGGAACTTCAAGCGCTGATAGAAAGCACCGAAGCTGAAATCGTTATAGGTACAGAAAGGTGGCTGAAGCCAGAGATAAATTCTGCCGAAATTTTTACAAAGGCACAGACTGTGTTTAGAAAGGATAGATTGCATGCAACCGGTGGTGGCGTGTTTCTCGCTGTTAGTAGTAGTTTATCCTGTAGTGAAGTAGAAGTGGATAATTCCTGTGAATTATTATGGGTGGAGGTTACACTTAACAACCGAGCTAGGTTAATAGTTGGCTCCTTTTACCGACCTCCCGACTCAGCAGCATTAGTGGCAGAACAACTGAGAGGAAATTTGGAATACATTTCACATAAATTTTCTCAGCATGTTATGGTCTTACGTGGAGATTTCAATTTACCAGATATAGACTGGGACACTCAGATGTTTAAGATGCGTGGTAGGGACAGAGCATCGAGTGACATTATACTGAGTGCACTATCCGAAAATTACCTCGAGCAATTAAACAGAGAACCGACTCGTGGAGATAACATCTTTGACCTACTGATAACAAACAGACCCGAACTATTCGACTCTGTAAGTGCGGAACAGGGAATCAGTGATCATAAGGCCGTTGCAGCATCCTTGAATATGGAAGTTAATAGGAAGATCAAAAAGGGAGGAAGGTTTATCTGTTTAGCGAGAGTAATAGAAGGCAGATTTCAGACTACCTATCAGATCAAAACGAAAATTTCTGTTCCGACACTGACAATGTTGAGTGTTTATGGAAAAAGTTCAAGGCAATCGTAAAATGCGTTTTAGACAGGTACGTGCCGAGTAAAACTGTGAGGGACGGGAAAAACCCACCGTGGTTCAACAACAAAGTTAGGAAATTACTGCGAAAGCAAAGAGAGCTTCACTCCAAGTGTAAGCGCAGCCAAAACCTCTCAGACAAACAGAAGTTAAAAGATGTCAAAGTTAGCGTAAGGAGGGCTATGCGTGAAGCGTTCAGTGAATTCGAAAGTAAAATTCTATGTACCGACTTGACAGAAAATCCTAGGAAGTTCTGGTCTTACGTTAAATCAGTAAGTGGCTCGAAACAGCATATCCAGACACTTCGGGATGATGATGGCATTGAAACAGAGGATGACACGCGTGAAGCTGAAATACTAAACACCTTTTTCCCAAGCTGTTTCACAGAGGAAGACCGCACTGCAGTTCCTTCTCTAAATCCTCGCACAAACGAAAAAATGGCTGACATCGAAATAAGTGTCCAAGGAATAGAAAGGCAACAGGAATCACTCTACAGAGGAAAGTCCACTGGACCTGACGGGATACCAATTCGATTCTACTCAGAGTACGCGAAAGAACTTGCCCCCCTTCTAACAGCCGTGTACCGCAAGTCTCTAGAGGAACGGAAGGTTCCAAATGATTGGAAAAGAGCACAGGTAGTCCCAGTCTTCAAGAAGGGTCGTCGAGGAGATGCACAAAACTATAGACCTATATCTCTGACGTCGATCTGTTGTAGAATTTTAGAACATGTTTTTTGCTCGCGTCTCATGTCGTTTTTGGAAACCCAGAATATACTCTGTAGGAATCAACATGTATTCCGGAAACAGCGATCGTGTGAGACCCAACTCGCTTTATTTGTTCATGAGACCCAGAAAATATTAGATACAGGCTCCCAGGTAGATGCCATTTTCCTTGACTTCCGGAAGACGTTCGATACAGTTCCGCACTGTCGCCTGATAAACAAAGTAAGAGCCTACGGAATATCAGACCAGCTGTGTGGCTGGATTGAAGAGTTTTTAGCAAACAGAACACAGCATGTTGTTCTCAATGGAGAGATGTCTACAGGCGTTGAAGTGACCTCTGGCGTGCCACAGGGGAGTGTTATGGGACCATTGCTTTTCACAATATATATAAATGACCTAGTAGATAGTGTCGGAAGTTCCATGCGGCTTTTCGCGGATGATGCTGTGGTGTACAGAGAAGTTGCAGCGTTAGAAAATTGTAGCGAAATGCAGGAAGATCTGCAGCGGATGGGCACTTGGTGCAGAGAGTGGCAACTGACCCTTAACACAGACAAATGTAATGTATTGCGAATGCATAGAAAGGAGGATCCTTTATCGTATGATTATATGATAGGGGAACAAACACTGATAGCAGTTACTTCTGTAAAATATCTGGGAGTATGCGTGCGGAACGATTTGAAGTGGAATGATCATATAAAACTAATTGTTGGTAGGGCGGGTACCAGGTTGAGATTCATTGGGAGAGTCCTTAGAAAATGTAGCCCATCAACAAAGGAGGTGGCTTACAAAACACTCGTTCGACCTATACTTGAGTATCACTCATCAGTGTGGGATCCGTACCAAGTCGGGTTGACAGAGGAGATAGAGAAGATCCAAAGAAGAGCGGCGCGTTTCGTCACAGGGTTATTTGGTAACCGTCATACGGTTACGGAGATGTTTAGCAAACTCAAGTGGCAGACTCTGCAAGAGAGACGCTCTGCATCGCGGTGTAGCTTACTCGCAAGGTTTCGAGAGTGTGCGTTTCTGGATGAGGTATCGAATATATTGCTTCCCCCTACTTATACCTCTCGAGGAGATCACGAATGTAAAATTAGAGAGATTCGAGCGCGCACGGAGGCTTTCAGACAGTGCCCTCTGCCACACACCGTTGGGTGGCTTGCGGAGTATAAATGTAGATGTAGATGTAGAATGCTATGGATGCTATGATGGTTCTTACAGCTTTTCTTCATTTTCCCATGTGCTTCTTCGCATAATTATGTGGCATCCTTAGTAGTATCCTGCTGATATCAGAACGGCTTTCCTTTGTGGTAATGCCTGGGATTATATATGGTGCGTTGGAAGATACCTTATGGAACAATATTTGTTTCATCTATAGGTATATGTGCGTGTGGTTCGTCAAAAAAACTCTTCTCTTGTATTGCATGAGACTGTTATCTCTTATCTCTTTCCTATGTTAGAAATGTTCACGCTACGTACACTTCACTAAGAGGAGAGAGATAATTTGAGTACTGTTCCTAGTTTCCCCGTGACTACGATCCTAAAACTAATGAGATATTCTATATTAAAACACAAAGGGGTCATTCTTTTTTATTCAAAAGTGGTTTTGAGAGTGGTTTCTTTATTTTATGGTGCTGAAGAGTGGTGTGGTCAGTCGTTGGGATTGATTCTTCTTCATTTCTTGTACTCTACAATTATTTCCATTACTGTTCGTACGTGCAGTTTTCTTTCCTCTCTGATTCATGTTTTGAACAAGATGGTCCATCACGTGCGAGAGAAAACATCTAATAACTATCCTGTATTTTGTAACGAAGGGAGTGATTACGTATTCCCATGATAATTGCAACCCACTTAAACATTAAACGAAATAACCAGAGTGCTGTAGGCCACCATAGAAACTGATCATATAAGGCTGTTAAAAGCGAGCTTTACAGATCAGTTTTGCCACCATGTTAACAGGTTACGAAAGCAGGATATACAACTCTGAAATTCGTGCTATAACATATTTATTATTAGCATACATCAAGAAATACACAGTCATTGCCAAACGTACCAGAACATGTCAAGTAAATTGGAAGATATATCTAATTACAAACTTCGATTACGTTTCTGTTCTCAAAAAGATATTTAACGTTAAATGAATACTTTTAACATTTTCTAGGTTCTAAAATGACTATAATTTCAGCAACAGGAACTGATTTTTTTCACTTCTCGTGCCTATACAGTAGCAGAGAAAGAGTTGATGATAAAATTTGTTGCTGATGTAGGGTCAACTACGTACGAAATTTAATACGCAGAACTATCACCTCTGGCTGCAACAACGAATCTAAGTCATTTGGGTATCGAAATGAGCTTGGGTGACAAATATAGATACAACATCCAGGTTCAGTTCGACTCGACTCAGTGCCAGACTTCTTCAATCGTAGTGGTGTGTCAGTCGCTCCCAACCATCGATGTTTCAAGTAGAGGAAGTGCTTGCTAGGGGAACAGTTTAAACCTTCTGTTTCGAAGCAGGTCAGGGTTAGATGCGGTAATGCGTTATCTTGTTGAAACATAACGTAACAAAGACATTGAACACAGGTCACTGCCTTTTAGATAACGTTGCCTCAGAAAAGTGAATCCTGTTGTCTAAATCACCAGCTATGCGAACTATAGGTGATCGAGATGTGTGCACAATGGCTCAGCTCTACTGCCTATCTAGATACTGAGCCTGTATGGCGATAACAAATGCGATCTGACAACGTTCTTTTCCCAGAGTTGCCACTCATGGATAGATTATGATGTTGTACAGAGATCAGGAACTCATCTGAGGAGACGAGATGACGCTACTACTGATTCCAGCGTTATCGTTGGCCGCAGCGCTATGGGCGTGCCTCTCTCCACTGCAGCGTCAGGGGAAGCCGCAACAATGATTTCCGTGATGACCATCTTAGTTGCTCCAGAGGTCTTTGCACTGCCCGTCTAGATAGTTGTCTTGCTGAAAACAAGCCCATTTCGTGACTCAAGGTAAGCGACACGACTTTACAATACTCCAAAGCAATATGTCTTTCCTCTCGGGCGCTAGTCGCGTGAGGCCACTGACTCTTACGTGGTGTTGCGTATGTCACTCCTGAATCCATAGATTCGATTTTCGCAAGGCCATCGTGCTATCCAAATCAAAGCGAGAAACAATATTGCGGAACAATATAATGCCGTCTCGATAGCCCATAAAGCTGTCGTAGCAGTATCTGACACTTGAGAGACATCTTACACGATGTACAAGACGAGCATCTCACAAGCAATTAAGATTCAAATACAATTCCAGAATAAGGAAACGGCAGCGTAACCTACGTAACACCTATTGGACTATTGCACTACAGTGCAAATCATTTTACAAAGGCCACGTAAAAAGTAATGGCAACACTGCCGTAACATGAAGGATGTGAGTCAAATAGTATGCGCGCTGTCTATAGCTGGTAGCAGAAGGTCAGCTGAAGTACCGCACTGGGCCGCGACAGCTATGTAGGAAAGTGTTGTACTATGTACTGTGTGAACGTGCCGAAGGCCAGTTCAAGTGACCTAATAGTAAGTTTAGGGAACACAAATAATGTGTGGAAGCAGTTAATACCATAAATTATCTGGGAGTACGCATTAGGAGTGATTTAAAATGGAATGATCATATAATGTTGATTGTCGGTAAAGCAGATGCCAGACTGAGATTCATTGGAAGAATCCTAAGGAAATGTAATCCGAAAACAAAGGAAGTAGGTTACAGTATGCTTGTTCGCCCACTGCTTGAATACTGCTCAGCAGTGTGGGATCCGTACCAGATAGGGTTGATACAAGACATAGAGAAGATCCAACGGAGAGCAGCGCGCTTCGTTACAGGATCATTTAGTAATTGCGAAAGCGTTACGGAGATGATAGATAAACTCCAGTGGAAGACTCTGCAGGAGAGACGCTCAGTAGCTCGGTACGGGCTTTTGTCAAAGTTTCGAGAACATACCTTCACCGAAGAGTCAAGCAGTATATTGCTCCCTCCTACGTATATCTCGCGAAGAGACCATGAGGATAAAATCAGAGAGATTAGAGCCCACACAGAGGCATACCGACAATCCTTCTTTCCACGAACAATACGAGACTGGAATAGGAGGGAGAACCGATAGAGGTACTGAAGGTACCCTCCGCCACGCACCGTCAGGTGGCTTGCGGAGTATGGATGTAGATGTAGATGTAGATGAAGATGCATGGATCAAAATTGAAGTGGCACGTGGCTGGAGCACGCAAAAATGTTTTCAGCGACTGCGTGAGGCGTGTGCTGACGCATCATTGCTATATCGTACGGTGGCGAAAACAGTGCAGGAGCTCCTACTTACGTGGCGATGTGAGATACTGGAACATCCACCATACTCATCCGACATGAGACCGTGCGGTTACGACCGTCAAGCTGAAGGAACACTTCGTGACACGAGCTACAGCACAACAGAAGGCATTATCTACGTCACAGGGCGGTCCTTGCGATACATCGAGAGGGATGGACACGCTGATGGTGTACGACGCCTTCCATATGTGGGCGATCATACTGTGGGCATTTAACCTCTTGGTTTCATATATGCAGCACCAACGCCTGTAAACGGAAACCTTTTACTCGCCTGTCATACACAGAGTGATACGCATTAAGGTATAAAAAAACCAAAGGGATGTAGATGACGCTAAGAAAAGTAATGTAAAATAAGGCTCATGGGGCCACAAATTTCTGGAAATACATTTGTCATCCACTTTTTTGGTATTTCCCATCATTTGCGGCTCCATGTGTCTTACATTAAATTACTTATCTCAGGGTCATCTACGTTACTTCGGGGGTTTTTAAACGTTGATAAGAATCACCCTGTATATGAACCGGGCCGTCAGCTTGCAAGAGTGTCGCAAGGGCGACTGTGCTACAAAATAATTGTTGAAACAAATTCGATACTTAGCGCCGTTTCCGAGTTATTTAGCACTGAAGGTAGCCAATGCGGCCGTTGCGCGCACGAATTCAAGAACTTGCACGTGCTATAAAGCAGTAATGTGCAGACATCTGTGGATCCATGATTTACCACCTGTGCAAATGCTCACTGACAGTTAAAATGAGCCTTTTTTGGAAGTCATAAATTTAAGCTAGGTGTTCGTTTTGGGGAAACCAAAAGAAGAACAAGTTTGTCAACACTCCCTGGCAAGTTGCTTCAGTCTACGCTCGCGACGACCTGATTGGCTAAGTCCAATGCTACATAACTCGGAAACAGTGTATCATGTCAAACTCTCTTCTTAACAGTAACTTCTGAGCACAACCTCCCCTGCAACACCCTCACAATCTTTTCACTCTGTTTCTGACTACCCCGTATATACAGGGTGTCTCAACTAACCCTGCCACCTCAAATGTCTCTGGAACAACAATAGATATTCAAAAACGGTTTTCATCAGGATGAACGTACGACAGGGGCTTAGGAAACCAAATACTATGGGAAATTTTAAAATGTAAACAAATACTATTTTCAATGCAAACTTGTGTATTTTTAAATGGACACCCTATTATTTCGTATGCAATCAATAGCATGAAAAAACACAAAAAATAATGGCGTTGGTTGCATCGCATTACATCCGGGGAAACTGCGAAGTGAAGTTGACGCTTGAAATAAATGAAGGGCACAGCTAGCACACGTCCAGAGACTCAAGCGTGCACCTCACGCTGCCGGTAATCGTGATGTGATTGACGTACAACATCAGTAGAGTGTTAATGCATGGTGTAGTATTGTATGACAACACATCATTGGTGCATATTTCATTGATGGTACTCCTAAAGAGGGATAGTTTGGCCCCTTCTTGAGCTGTATCTTACTCGAACCAGTCCAGCTTCTATAACGTGTCAAATAATGCGGTATCAGAATGATGGATGTCCTGCAAATAATGTTTATTATTGCGAAATGACAACTAGAGATACAATTAGTAGTCACACACTTGGTTTCACGTTTCTAAACCTCATAAGTTCTAAAATATGGAGCTCGTAAAGTATAGTAACGGCGTCACAGTTCCTGACATAACACATCGCATGTGGTACTGTGCTCAGAGCAGGGGTTTCCTGCACTGGCGCCTGTATCACTGCCGTAAACTTAGCAATATCACCACGGCACGCTCTACCTTCAGCGTACAAGTGTTTCCTAATCTAGTCTGCTGAACTGCTCTCATACTGTAACGTAATTCACATACGTTGCCACATTAAAACCCGTTTTCTTGTGGCTTGTTATATTTGCAGTCATCTAGTCGATATACCGACCTTCAGTAATGAAAAAAAAAAAACTAGATATTATTTTAATTTATGGCGAATGTAACAGAAATGCAACCGCAGCTGTGACACTGTATGCTGAACTCTACCCGGGTCGGCGGTGTCCGTCACGTCGAACCATTGGCACCATCTGCAAGAGGCTCACGGAAACAGGAAGCTGGGCTCCCACAAAGCGTCGACGTACAACGGCAGCGACTTGCAATGGAAACGAAATTGCGGTTCTGGCTGCTGTAGTGCACAATCCTCAGGTGGGTGTACGAGGAATTGCACGAGGTGTAGAAATAAGGCACAGTAGTGTGTGCAGCATCGTGCCTCGACATCGGTTTCATCCATTCCATATCTCACTGCACCAAGAACTGTAGGGGAATGGCTTTGAATTCGGTATTGCATTCTGTCGCTTTGCATTTCAGCAGTTGCAAGGTAATCCAGTATTCCTAAGCAATACGTTGTTTACGGACGAGGCTTCATTTACAAATCATGGTAATGTGAATCTGCGGAGCATGCATTACTGGTCCGTGCGAAATCCCCACTGGATTCGCCAAGTTGCTCATCAATGACAGTGGAGTGTCAATGTTTGGTGCGGTATCATTGCTAACTGTATTGTAGGTCCCCATTTTTACCGTGGAACACTGAATGGACAGCGATATTCATCATTTCTTCAACAAACACAAGCGCTCCTCATGGAGGATCTAGGATTGGAAACTCGTCTATCAATGTGGTTACAACGTGATGGATGTCCCGCGCACAATGCAAAAGTTGCCAGAGACGTTCTAGATGCAACATTTCCAAATAGGTAGATGGGGAGGGGAGGTATTGTCCGATGGCCAGCACGGTCCCCTGACTTGACGCCATTAGACTTCTTTCTCCGGAGCGCATTGAGAGACAGAGTGTATCAAGAACCCCGACGACAGTAGAGGATACGCAACATCGTATTAATGCGGCGTGTGCGGCAATATCTGTAGAAACTCTACAATCTGTGCAGCAGTCTCTCGTTACCCATCTGCAAACGTGTATTGATATAAACGGAGGGCAACTGGAACATATGTTGACGTGACACAGAAAATGGCTCTGAGCACCATGGGACTTAACTTCTGAGGTTATCAGTCCCCTAGAACTTAGAACTATTTAAACCTAACTAACCTAAGGACATCACACACATCCATGCCCGAAGCAGGATTCGAACCTGCGACCGCAGCGGTCGCGCGTTTCCATACTGTAGCACCTAGAACCGCTCGGCCACCCCGGACGGCTGACGTGACACAGTTTCATTGGTCAAGACGTGCGTGTATTTTCTATGCTGGATGAAATGCACAACAATACAATTTCTGTGGCGACAGGGCACTAGTAAACGTGTTTAGCAAAGTGAATTCAAGTGTGGTATCTCTAATTGTAGCTCTAGGTATCATATCGCCAGAATAAACGTTCATTTATAATTTGAAAAACGTAACTTTGCGTTGGACGTGTTACTTGATTATTTTTGTGGATTGTGCATACCTTCCCATTGTTTGAGCCCCTGTCACAGGCAGCTTGAGGTGTCTGATTGAGTCTTAGGACGTGCGCCAGCTGTGCGCTTCGTTTATTTCAAGCATCAACTTCGCTTCGCAACTTCTCGGGATGTAACTGACGTATTGAGATGCAACCAACACCATGATTTTTATGATTTTTCAGGGTATTGATTGCATACGAAATAATAGGAGGGTTTCCATTTAAAAATACACAAGTTTGTGTTGAAAATAGTATTTGTTTACGTTTTAAAATTTCGCATAGTATTTTGTTTCCTAAGCCCCTTCCGTACGTTCATGCTGGTGAAAACCGTTTTTGAATATCTATCGTTGTTCCAGAGACATTTGAAGTGTCAGAGCTAGGTGAGACACCCTGTATAAAAGTATAGACTTAATCGGTTGACAAACTGCTGGCGGAGACAGCACTTGCTCGTGAGACCTGCCGATGACCCAGTAAGAACTGGGGAGCGAGCGGCGGGCAGACACAGGCCGCGCCGGCCCGGGATTTGCCGGCTGCTGGTGACGTGAGGCGTTGCGCAGTGTCTGGCGCCCGCAGCCGCCATTGTGGTCGCCTGCGAAGGAGGCGCATCTGCATGTGAAAGCCGCCCCGTTTTATCCGCGGGCCTCAGGCGCCGCGCGCGCCGAAAATGATATGGAAATTGATTTGAGAAATAGTTGACTTTACATTCGCCCGGGGATTTGCTTTTTCTGGACCACAAAGAGTGGCACCAGTGCGGGGTGTTTTCTTCGCAGGGGGAGCGCGAGTGTGTTTGCCAAGTGTGTGGCGCCTCTTGGAGCACAACTGAGCCTCGCGCCAAACAGCGCTTTTCTCGCAGGGCGCTGTCAACGCAGCCCGCCACCACTGACGACACTTCTTGCGTTTGTAGCGATTCATCGCTGGAAACAGGAGCTCGTTAATGCACAAAACGTTCGGGAACATTTTTTGAACGGAAGGCGTATTTCGTCACAGAAGGTGTCAGCTTCTTTGTTTCCGCCATTTTTATCTTGTGCAGAACTCGTACACTTCCCTCTCTCACACACACATCACAGCACACACACACACACACACACACACACACACACACATACACACACAAACAGAGAGGAAGAGAGTGAGTGAGAGTCTAGAAATTTACTAACGGAAAATTATTGGCTAGACAATGCTTGCACTAGTTGCTAAGTTAGCTATAAAGAATAGTGATTGAACTTAACACCTGAATAGATTTGTTTACAAATAACTTTTCTACTGTTACTCACGATTTTCTTTTGTTCTCATTTTACAAGAAAAGTTTTGGCAAATGATCCCCACTTTCAAATGTGTTTTCTCTGTGTACTACCCCATTTCTTACATAATATTTCTTCTGCTTTATTTTGTTGACTTCGACGCAATATATATAAAAAAATCAAAATCGAAAACCGATAACTAACTGAAAATTGAGCATTTTTATGTAATGCAGTAAAGTCGGCAAAACAAAGCAGAACCTCACACAGCAAAAACATTCCACAAAAATGGGGTAGTACACAGAGAAAACGCACTTGAAAATGGGAATCATTTCCCGAAACGCGTCGTGTAAAATATGAATAAAAACAAAACCGTTTATACTGGACAAAATCAGATCAGCATCTGAAGAAATTCTGTCAGGAGCTGTCCAGTTAAACTAACCTGCTTAAAAATAGTAATTAAATCAGCTGGCTGTTCTAGCCAAATCAACGATTATGTAAAATTTAATATCTAAGTTAACCACTGTATTAGCCTTGCTATGAACAGAGTGGAAATTAAACAGAATAATCAATTGGAAAAATTAAGTCCTGGAGTTTTGTAAGTACTCATTGCACCGTATTGTAAACACGTTATACTTAGTAGAGACAATCCATGCAAGGCATATGTTTTTACTGTCTCCATAGATCAACGATTACGTAAAAGAACATCTATATCTACATTAAGAAATTATAGTCGCAGTAGACTACAATAATGATAATAATCCTACAGATCTGTCTACAAACCTACATAACTGCCCATAAACCCAAAAAATTATTGTAAGCATTCATTAATGAGAAAACGCATACTAAATTCTTTATTGCTTTGTCTACACGCTCAAAGAAAAGTTTACTTGGGTCTACTTGAGCTGTCTTCAGAGACCTAAACTACGTTTTAGTTGTCTACAGGCTCAAAGAAAAGTGGATGCATGGGTGTAGACCCTACTGTCAACCGTTCCATACGCTTCAGCTGCGTTCCATACCCGACTCACACAAAGAACTCGTAGTACACGTCGTCCGAAATTGCGAACTTATCTTGACAAAGCTGAAAATCACAGGAAACATGGATATGGCTTCTCTGCAGGTGAAGGTTTGTAACATCATTCCTCCACGCCCATTAATAATTAGTACACCGATTTGTAATGTATACCAGACAGGCGACAGAACAACTCCTCAACGTTTTTCAGAATGAACTGGCTACACCCATAAGTGCGGAATGACAGGGGTGTGTGATCGAATGATAACAGAGACCTACCTGCTGGTTCACTTCACTCGTGGTTGATTCGCACGACTTCCGCACTTACCTACCCTTACCTGGTCTAGGGTCGTTTTCACCCTCCGCTCCAACTGGGGTGACAGAGCTACTCTTTGCATTACCAAAAGCAACTCCAGCAGAGGTCTGAACACCATCAAATAAGTGACACAGTAATCCAGTAAAAACTTATTCTATTGAAGTAAATGGTTGTAATTCCGTCGTAAGCTGCATTAAGAAGTACCCTTTATTTATTGATGGTAATTAGTTTCGGAAACTGTGTCCAATCTCAAAGGACGTGTCTTTATAAGTAACTGAAATACAGTCAAGTATGCATGTTTAGAACAACCACAACAGACAGTCCAACTCACTATATTGTCTAGGGCTACGTCCTCCTACTGAGATGGTGTATAACAGCAACGAAACAAATACAAATCTAAAAGCGCCATGAGCCAGGTTTCGCGGAACCTTTACTGTCGCATCAGGCAAAGCCTTCTGCTATGCAACTTTTCATCTTTCGACTTTGCAGACATTAGATGAACTACCAAAAAGCTTGAGGGTCACCGGAAGTGCCATTAGCAAGAGGTCCATCTTCAATGAACACATGTCGTGTTCTGCCTCGAACAAGGACCTGCGACCGCTGTTTACAACCTGTCAGCTGATTGTGACAACAGACACGTCAGCTTCCCTAATACGTACAATTTTGATATTGCTGTTTCCTGCACTTGTTCCTTCAGTACCACCCTCTCGTCACACTGCTTCAAATAAGTTTACGATCAAGACACATTCATACGATTTGTCTACGTAGAAAAAGTGTTCACAACGTAAAATGATGTTAGAAGTTTGGAATTCTGAGAAAAATAAGGGCAAGCTTTAGGGAGAGATGGGTACAAGAACGAAGAGGAAATCGTAAGAGTGGAAGACTAAGAACGAAGAGTTCGAATTAAAAAGGGTGTAAGGCAGCGACATCGCCTTTAGCTCCTACTGTTTAATCTATACATCGAAGCAGCAATGACGGAAATAAAAGAAGGGTTAAATAGTTGAATTAAAATTGAAGATGAAAGGATGTCAATTATAAGATTCATTAATGACATTGCTGTCGTCAGTGAAAGTGAGGAAGAATTACAGGATCTACTGAATGGAGTGAAGAGTCTAATGAGTACAGAATATGGATTGAGAGTAAATTGGAGAAAAACGAAAGTAATGAGAAGCAGCAGAGATGAGAACATTGAGAAACTAAACATGAGGATTGATGATCACGAAGCAGATGAAGTTAAGGAATTCTGCTACCTAGGCAGCAAAAGTCCCAAGAGAGACGGAGCAAGAGGACATAAAAACCGACTAGACTAGCACTGGCAAAAGGGGTATTCCTGGCCAAGATAAGTCTAGTAGTATCAAACACATGCCTTAATTTGAGAAAGAAATTTCTGAGAACGTACGTTTGGAGCACGGCATTGTAAAGTAGTGAAACTTGGACTGCGGAAAAACCGGAAAAGAAGAGACTCGAAGTATTTGAGATGCTGAAAAATAAGTGGACCAATAAGGTAAGGAATGAGGAGGTTCTCTGCAGATTCGATGAGAAAAGGAATATATGGAAAATACTGACAACGTAAAGGGACGTGATGGTAGGACATCGATTAAGACATCAGAGAATGACTTCGAAGGTACTAGGGGGAGCGGTAGAGGGTAAAAATTGTAGAGTAAATAAGTGAGGATGTAGGTTGCAAGTGTTACTCGGAAATGAAGGGGTTGACACTTGAGAGGAATTCGTGGCGGACAGCATCAAATCAATCAGAAGAGTGATGACACATCCACCCATATCTTCAACTTTCACGTTCGCTGTCTCGGTTGATCTCATTGATCTTTCACAAATTTTTTCGTCTACCATAGGTACTGTATTCTTTGATACAGAATGTCTTTTATGCGAATGGGTTCTACCATGTCGTCTTGACAGGACAACTTAATCATTAAGGCTAAAGGGAAACAAATTGTATTTTGTTCGATTCATATGTGCTTACTGCGAACTGGTTTTCTTCTTAATAGGCCTTTAGGCAACTGCCTAGTCTCCAAAAAAGATAGTAGTGTGCAAGAAAGCAAAGTTTTTGCTAAACATATTAGCAAAGAACAGTATCTTTGATCGTGGGACTTGTAGGTAATGTCAATCTGGTGTTCATCACTTGTATTATGCATAAAATACAGCTTATGGCAAAACTGTATGGAGAAGAGGTTGTGAATAGATAAAATACTGATTTTAACAGTTGCATTGGTTTGGTTGGTCCAAGTTGTTTGTTGCTAGTTGTAACTGTTTCGTTCAGCGAGTCTAAGATTATTTGCAGGCATCCATGTGTGTAGTGTGTCGTTTGCTATTTTTAGCTTTCTGTTGGAGTTCTTCCTTGAGTTCCCTTCTAGTCACTGGTCTACTTTTCGACAAGCAAACGGCTTTAGTTTACTTCGATTCGAGATAGCTTCCTCCTTGCTGAACACCACTGCGATTTTGGTACGTTATACGCGAAGGGCAGACGTATAGCAAAGAACGATTTCAGCAAGAGTTAATTAGTAAATCTGCTTAGTGCCGGCCGGGGTTGCTGAGCGGTTCCAGGCCCTTCAGTCTGAAACCGCTCGACCGCTACGATCGCAGGTTCGACTCCTGCCTCGGGTTTGGATGTGTGTGATGTCCTTAGGTTAGTTAGGTTTAAGTAGTTCTAAGTTGTAGGGGACTGATGACCTCAGATGTTAAGCCCCATAGTGCTCAGAGCCATTTGAACCATTTTTGAACTGCTTAGGAGCCATAAATCGTCCAGTTATCTTTTATTTGAAATGCTCCACACGTCAGACGCAAACATCTTCAGAAATTTACCAGCTACTGGCCACGACTGCCGTCTACACACGGTCAAAAATAATTGAATTTCTGTAATTGCGTCTTGTCTGGTGGAATGGGACAGCGGGTGTTCGAAAAATGGTTCAAATGGCTCTGAGCACTATGGGACTTAACATCTGTGGTCATCAGTCACCTAGAACTTAGAACTACTTAAACCTAACTAACCTAAGGACATCACACACATCCATGCCCGAGGCAGGATTCGAACCTGCGACCGTAGCGGTCTCGCGGTTCCAGACTGAAGCGCCTAGAACCGCTCGGCTACACCGGCCGGCGGGTGTTCGAAGACTGGAAGAAAATATATACCAACAACCGAAACTTTATTTAATAATTTTATTTAGCTACCAGTTTCGATGCCTTATTGGCGCTATCTTCAGGAACCTAAAGGTGTAAAGGGTCCACGTCTGTCGGGAAGAAGTCTACGGAACCCAGCTGGATATAGTGTTCCCTATAACAACACAAACGACTAGTCGATTTACGTAGTTTCGTGTGTATATACCTCAAAGTGGTGCCAACGAGACGCTGAAACTGATAGTTAAATAAAATTACAGCTATTGGCATCCATTTTCGTCGAGGTGTAACTGATGTTGGCCGGCGGCTGGTAAATTTCTGAAGATGTCCACGTCCATCGAGTGAAACGTGTCAAATAAAGGAAAGTTGCAGGTGACTTACGGTTTCTAAACAAATTTCCTTTTAACGGTCGCTGTTCCCTCTGTCGGCCGTACCTGTTCTCCGCTAGAGTTAATTAAGCCTCGCTGCATGTGATAGGACATCTCCGTGTGAAAATTTCGTACTCGACTGTCATTCTGGAATATTTCACTCGCACATACCAGGAGCCATCTACCGCGATTTCTGAGGAGCTGCAAATTAGCGCTGCCTCCTACGTCTTGCAGCAACAGGCGAAAACTTACACGAGCACAGTAGCACGGAAGGGCTGCCGGTAACTTCGCATTCGTTTCACAGGAGGAGCGCCTGTGTTCGCCAGCATGCTCACTTAATTTTCGCCCGAGGAGGTGCGTGCTTCTCGCTAGCGACCGGAATTCCAGAAGCGCGCTCTGCCTGCGACTGCAGCGGCCGCCGGACGCCGGGACGCTGTGCGCGCCGCGACACGCCGGAGCGACGCGGCAATTCAATTTCACACGGCGGCAAATTCTATTAAGGAAAACGCATTACCTATTGTCCTTGGCGAGCGCGCGCGCGCCCGGCGCCACCTTAAATTCATAATGCGAAATAAATATCGCCGCTTGCCACGTCGGCGCCGGCGCCGGCGCCTGCACCCGCCCGCCGACTCGCCTCGCCTCGCTCGCTCACTCCCATTCAGCACCTCCCTTGTTCGTCGCCCCATTGTCGACAACCATTTTGTCCCGTGATTAAAGAGCTGCTGCTTTGAGCGGGCAGCTCGACAAAGATGCAATAAATCCCCCTCCCTGTGTCCCCGGGCTGGCGCCGCGCCGCACCGCACTGTACTGCAGAGCTCGGCACGGCACAGTTCACAGCGCCCTCTCTCTGTCGTCACCGCGGGCGAAGACACAGCCGGCGGGGGGAGGACTCCCACTCCTTTCGGCGTCTGGAGAGGCTTTTGCTGCAGGGGTGCGGTGGCGGAGGCAAAAGGGTTGGTGGCTCCCAGCAGCCGGGGAGGGGGAGACTGAGAGAGAGAGAGACAGGGGGCGAAATATGGAGGGGGGTGGGCGGCTGCCTCGGCAGCGGCAGTACTGCGTTCGCACAAAGGCATTTGAAGGCCCCCGCGTTAAAGAAATTTGTATTTGAAGCCAGTCAAGTGCAGAACCAAAATTACTCGTTATGAATTTCCCGTGCGATTGTCTGGCTGCGCCGGCGCTGGGGCGGTATTAATTACTTCTAAGAACGGCGTGAATGGCGGCTGGGCCTTTGCCGCTGCTGGCGCTGTGTGAGCCGGGCGCCCGCCACCGCCCGAGTACGAACGAGTTGCCTTCAGCCGACTTCAACGCGCCGCCGGCGTTTCTCCGCCGCCGCCGAGAGATCTATCTGACGCCGAGCGAAGGAGTGGCACCGCGAGACGCTCACGTGTCTTGGGAGTTATACTCTCGTGAGCCAAAACCTTATGACCACCTGCTTAATAGCGTAATGGTCCGCACTAGGAACACAATAGAGCGGCGATACTGCGTGACTCGGATACTGCAAGTCCTTTGTAGGTTTCTGAAGGCATGTGGTACCAGATGTCAACACTCACGCAATGCCCGTGATTTACGGACAGGTGGTTTGTGGGCGCGGAGCTGGCACCCGGTAGCGGCCCAAATAGGTTAAAATTTGGTGAAATTGCTAGCAAAGACATCATCTCGAGATCACCATAATACTCCTCAAACCACTGTAGTACGATTCTGGCCTTGCGATTCGGACAGTTATCCTGCTGGAAGGTGCCATCGCCTTTGGGGAGTATACAAAGCGAGAAGGGTCCGCTGTAACGTTCACGTCCTCCACAGCTGTCATGATGCCTTCGATTACTACCGCAGGACCCGTGGAAGACCAGGTGAATACTGTCCCGAGCGGCCTGCGTCCGATGCGAAGTGCTTGTTTCGAACAGCCGTTCGCCTGGACGACTGCAAATCCGGACACATCCGTCGACCCGGTGTAACAGCAGACGTGATTCATCCAACCAGACGACACGTTTCGATTAATCCACGGTCGACTCTCGATGATCCCGTGCCCTTATCACTCGTAACTGACTATGTTGTTGAGTCGACATAGGCTCACACAGAAGTCTGCTACGGAGCCCGATGTTCAACAGTGTCCGCTGGACAGTGTGCTCAGAAACACTATTGCCTGCACCAGCATTGTACTCTTTCGCCGTAGACTGGCGCCTATCCCGCTTTTCAGACCAAGCAAGCCTCTGACGTCCAAGTTCTGTGATGAGAGGTCGGCGTCCAACACGTTGTTACATTCTCGTGGTTTCATCGTCCTTCAGCCACTTTCCATAGAAGTTCACCATATGAGCACGCGAACTGTCGACCAACTTCGCCCTTTTCTAGCTGATCGTTTCCAGCGCCGGGCCATAGCATTTTGATCTTTGTTAAAGTGGCTTATATCAGTAGAGCTGCCTATTTACTTCCCATATTGCCGCAAGAATGGATACCCATTCGCCTCTACTCCGCTTATACGTGGGGGACTTGGAAAATAAGTTTCCCCTGTCGACTGTGGTCAGAGTTGTGTGTGAAAGGAAAGAAAATAGAATGAGACATTAAAGATAAGACATATTTTTATTTTTCTACATAATTTTCAAGTACATTGAGACATTTGTCATACCGCTTTATAAGCTTCAAAAAGCCTTCCAGGAAAAAATCAGGGCGTTGCATGCGGAAGAAGCGTTGAACGGCTTGTTTGACGTCAGCATTGCTGCCAAAGCACCTTGCACCGAGAGTCTTCTTCAAAGCAGGAAACAGATGGAAGTCACTTGGTGCGAGATCCGGACTGTAAGGCTGACGGTGTAGGCGCTCCCAACGAAGAGTTGCAATATGGTTTTGCGTTGCCGTCGCAGTGTGTGGTCTCGCATTGTCATCTAACAGCAGAACTCCAGATCTGAGAAGGCTAGGCCGCTATTTCCGAATCACCTCTTTCAATTTCGACACGGTGGCACAGCACCGCGCAGCACTGATGGTTGCATCCTCCACAAAAGTCCAGCAGCAAAACTCCTTTGGCGTCCCAGAAAACGGTGAGTAGCACTTTAGCTGCAGACGGACTGCTTTTGAACTTCTTTCGGACAGGTGATGACTGATGTTTCCACTTCATGGATGGTGGACCCACGTTTCATCCCCCGTCACAATCCGAAACAGAAAGTCATTGCCAGATTCGTGGTAACGCACGAGCTGTTCACCTGCCGTGTCGTCTTACGCCCATATCACACAACTCTGCCCACAGCCGACAGGAGAAACTTATTTTCCAAGTCCCCCTCATATAATTTCTGCTGACCAGACTACACGTTTCCGTTGATCCACGGTCGAATCTCCATGACCCCGTGTCACCAGATGGCATCTAATCTCGCGGTGGGCAGTGGTCATAATGTTATAATGTTCTGGCACCAATGATGGCCTGTGGTTGTCCGCAGCGATCGTACGCCTGTATATCTCAGAGCTACAATGTGACGGTCGATGATAGTATGGATTAATAAAAGTGCTACATTGCTCCTCTTCACCTCCAGATATACAATTGTGGGGTGCGGTGGCTGTGGTTGTAGTAGTGTATACCCATGAGATACAAAATTAAAGGCGCCATGATCGGAAAATGGAGTGAAGCTTTCTATGCAATCATACGAATTTACTTTTAAAAGGCACTGAAGAATGTCACGCAACGGATAACGTGTTATTAAATCTCAGTTTAATAGTCACGCATGAAATTCACAGGGCAACCACTAGATGTTAGATTTTAGTTAAGGGAGACATCTTACTGATGAATGAAAATGCACAGGTATTAAAGAAGCTATTTATTTCCCCTTAACATGCATTCATGTGGGAATAACTTTAACAAGAAAACTAAGAATTCAGGCTTTAGGAGACAAATTATGTCTAATTCCGATCTTGGTGTCAATTTTAGGATCGCGTAGCGAAAATTCGAAGTAAACAACGGTTTGAGACAGGGATGTGGGCTCTCACCGACTGTCTTTAAACTGCATCTGGGAGCAGTCCTGCAGGCTTGGTAGAAAATGCCAGATTATGGGAGTGGCAGTTCCGGACAGCAAGATACTTAGCCTGTGTTTGGCATATGACCAGATTGTACTAGCAGAAGATGAAGATGATCTGATCTATGCGATAAGCTTAAAGAGGAACACAGTAAGGCTGGACTGCAGATGTACACGAAGAAATGTGAATATTTGGCTTCTGGAACGGAAAAAGTAAATAATTTGGAGGTACATGAGGAAGTAATTGTAGGTGTGAAAAAGGCAAAATACTTTGGGGTATTATTTAATAAACAGGGCACAGGCATTGATGAAATCACTAGTAGGTTTAATAAAGGACGAGCTATAATAAGTGTAATGAAATCTGTTCAGTGGAACAAAAAGATAAGAAGAACAACGAAGAAGAGAATTTATAAGGCTATAGTCCAGAGTGTAGTTTTGTAGGGAACAGCAGCCTGGAACGTTAGCGAAAAAGAATGAGTAAATTGCTTGCCACTGAGACGGATCACTTAAGACGAAGGTCAAGCCGTACTAGGATGGATAGGATAAAAAATGGTGTAATCCGACAAGGGATGCAAATAGATAGGTATATTTGTGACGACGTCCAACAGAAACAGCTGATGTGATTTGGCCATGTGAATCGGATAAATGAAGACAGGACACCAAATAGAATACTACGGACGATACAGTCCCAGTAGAACGAAAGAGATCGCCCACGGTGCCACTGGCAAAATGATGTGGAGAAGGCAGTGCAGTCAAGGAAATTAAGGAAATTGAAAGTTGAGGAAATCAAGACAGGAGTAGATCGCAGCAAGGGGCGAAAACGCGGCGCCACCAGTACATAAGAGGAAGGCAGAGTAATGAAAACTGCCAATAGTCAGGCGAAGAGCATATCAGAAAGTGCTAACGAAAAGTGAACTCAGAACAACAAACACAGTTCACAGATGAAAATTGCGTCCTTTAAATCAAAGAACTACCACTAATTACTAAAATGACTAACTCCGAAAAGTTAACAAAGACCGTGACCCCTCAACAACTCCACAGAAAGCACTGCTGCCCGAATCTCACCTGATAGACTTCCAGTACTCGGCGACATGCGTGCTGGCTGTGAGCGGCAGTAAACAGCGTACTGGACTCTTCTTCGCACGTATGGCCCGCGAGGTGCAGCAAGACAGTCGCTTGTGGAAACAGAAGGCATAGTTCTTTACTAAAATTCTTTCTAGTTTTGGAATAGCTCCAACTCATCTACCAATGATGGTAACGTTTCCGCTAGCTGTCCAATCTATCCAAGTTCTGCCAAGACTGAGACCAACGCCCCAACGACATTCTAAGATTTCGGCAGAGCGTCAGCAACAGTGAGACTTTTTGTTGATTTTTTGGGCGGGAACAGGGGCAGAAGCTAACTACGTTCCAGAGCAGCTGGTGAAACGCAGTGTCTTCCGGTTCCTGCGGAAAAGTTCTAACCGCCGCTTTCTTTAAGTAAAGGAGATAGTCCTCCATGTACGCACTGCGTCTTTGCACGAGCGCTTTCGAGCCGCCCGGCGCTTTTCCTCCCGTAGCGTTAACATGGCCAGCCCGATCCGGGGGGAAGCGTGAGTGTGGAGGCTGCATTCGCCCTGAATGCCACTTACAGCTACACATTTATGGCCATAGCGATGGTCGAATGCATACGTCCCTCTGCCTTCTCTCTCTGCTAGGCTTCTACACCGAATAAACGGAAAAACACAGCCTTTCACAGACTGAAGTGAACGGCTAATTCAGTTCTTAGCTTGTCTGCAGGCAACATATGGAATTACATCTGAATTTTGCAAGTAGTAATACAAGCTGTGAAACGAACACCTCAGTTGCCAGTTCATTATGTAAAGAGACCTGAGAAGTACTATTATAGCATTAAAATATGAATCAAAGATGTAGGCTGGCAACACATGAATAATTAAACCATGTTACACAATGTTGCCCTTTCCTTTGTTGGTAATCTTAGCAAATGTACTATCACTGGTCAAATGATAACAGCTAACAGTGGACTGTACGCTGTACGTTTTATTACTAAAATTGTCACTCATTTCTGGCGAGTTTCGCTGTCTCCGTTGTGGCAACGTCCCTTATATCATGCTATGACGTCAATCCATGCACACTCAAAACAGTGACAACACAGAAATGCAGCACGAATAGTTAAACTGAATCCGGCACTTGGGAGCATGCAAGTTTTAATGAGTGTGGCTGACCAAGGACAACGAGTCTCACCCACACAACTGTAAGTGTGCAACGCCAAGACTACACACGATGTGGCCATCACAACACAAAAAGCATTGTCAGCCAGGGCAGATTAGCCTTAAATGCTGGACACGACTTAAACAGCAATAGCTGCAATATAACGCATACCCTACGATAACATTAACAAAAAATAAATTTATATATTTTATACAAAAAATTACCAGATAATCCCACGAGGGTGGATAAAGGATACGTATATACAATAGTTTTGACAATTATCGGCATGAAGAAGAAAGGAAGGAGAATCAGAGTTTAACGCCCCGTCGACATCGACATCTTTGAAGCACAAGTTCCGAATGTTTCAAGGATGGCAAAAGAAATCGACTGTGCCCTTTCAGCGGGATTAGCCCGGCATTTGCCTGGGACGATTTAGGGAAATCATAAAAAGCCTAAATCAGGACGTCCTGACGCGGATTTGAGCTGTCGCGACCCCGGATACAGAAGAAATAAGGAGGAGGAAATCGGTCTGAAAGGGAACATTTCAAAGGTAATGCAGTTACTAACAGCTAGAAGAATTAGAACTGAGCTGAGGGTTATTTTGCTAATGTTATGTCTAGAATGCAGAGTATACAGCAGTGCACGTGGACAATTCAGGAGAAATAAGAAAAAGTTTAGAAAGTGTTGAAATGTGGTTGTGGTGAAGAACCCTTAAGGAGAGGTGGAGTGAGAGACTGAAGAGTGAAGAAGTGTGAGGAAAATAGGGGAAGAAAGAAGATTATAGTAAGTGGTCAGAATGAGAAAAAAGTCTTGGCTGAGACATACATTGTTTAGGAACTGTCTGCAACAAGGAACTACAAAGGGAAAAATGAAAGGAATAAGAGGAAGAGGTGGGTAGAGATTTGATATGATGGACGACATTAGAACTGGACGAATATACAAAACAGATGTAGGTAGATGCTCAGAACAGAAAACGATGGAGAGCCTCCAATTGAAACCTGTTGCAAGAAAGGTACTTGAAAGAAGAAGAAGAGAAGGAGGAGGAGGAGGAGGAGATAAAACAGTAAGCACTATGACTGCCAAACTGACTCTAAATCCAAGAAATAGTATCCTAAGTAAAGCTCTAATTGGCCACCCTCCAGGTAAGGCAATTTCTGTGACGTTAGAGGCTTATAGATTGTCACACAGTATCACAAGTCTATATTGTTGTAATTAGTTGAGGGCACGATTCACCAAAAAAATTAGATTAATTGCAGAGAAGAGACACGCACGAGCCTCAAGAATAGCGCACGTAACCATTAAAGATTACAATCTAAACGCTCAGTAGAGGATACGATTCGTGCGTAAGCGAGAAAGACAGCCTCTCTATATTAGCGTCGCCACATAAGGAAGGTGGTGAGAATCGAATTAGTACTGAATCCGTGAAACGAGGTGGATATTCAGGCTGTAAGCAGACGATGAGAGTCTTCCGTACTTTGTTTGAAACTTAACTGGTTTTGAATAGTAGCGTTCAATAGAATATCGAAGTTAATCGTTTTAACTTCCGATCTTTGTGAATATCTGTTTTGTATTGAGAACGAGTTTTCGACCAGCTCTTGCTCCTGAAAACATACCCAAGTTAAAGCTGGACTGAAGACAGAACAGAATTATTCCCGCTATCTGTCTCTTTAGAATACATTTCTGCAAAATAATTAGATGTGGTTCGAGGGCCTGGTGGAAGGCTTTCAATTTGACCCCGCTTCGATGACTTGTGTGTCCCTAACCCACTGTTTAACGTGGAATACAAACACTACGTCGTTTCTGGCGAATCTTCACATCACAGAGAGGCAAAGGCTAGGTGAAAGGCAGGCTGAAGAATTTCCGACCGGGATTCGATCAAGTGACTTTCGCCTCCCAGGAACGCAATTTATCGTTGTTTTTTTCGATACATGTTTTCGTAGCTTTTTTTGTCAGTGGTTCCGTGCGGATTTCACATGACATTTCCATCAGTGAGAACTCCACTCAGTTTTCTTTTTATTGCTGATGCTGGCCGGCCGTCTGACGGAATACGCTGTTACCGTGCCAACAATGCAACCAGGCCTGACGCTTCAGTAATGAAGTTTGATTGATCTGAGGAGGCGAGGAATGTAATCTAGGGAAAAGACATCACGCCTCCTCTGAAGATGCGACAGATTTATGTTAGAGCCACTCTGAAGCTAGAACAGTCGTATATCTGTGTAGGTTGCTTACTTGAAAAAAAGTGGAATTACCAAGACCTACATAAGCCTCCTCACAAATGAAGTTAGGTACTTCACGTAGTAAAACGAAGCATTTAAGTGAACAAGTAGACATACTGCTCGCTCTTACTTTAGAAGACTTGCAAACGCTTTACGGAAACGACATCGCGTTTAGATGAACCGTGAATGAACATAATATCATATTGGGACCTGTCATCAGACACCTTCCCAAAGCTGTTATTAACAAACGAAGTGCCAGTGAATCTCGCCTATTGCTAAGACGGACACAGTCAGTTCAGTTCATCTTATAAGAATATAATAAATTCATTTTTGTAACGAACTCGTAATAGGTAGATTCAGTTAACGTGAAATAATTGATTTTCAAAATTTTCGTTCAGATAACAAACAACAACTCGTAACTAGCATGAGACGCGGTGACTCGATCTATATCGAATCCATCAGAAACATTTTACTTCATTAGAGTGTACTGATTCTAAACTTACAGCGTAAAATAGGTGCTGTGACTGGATGAAAACAGAGACCGTTGCAAAGCCTAGGAGATTTCACGGTTGGAATTTATTTAAGAGCTGGTAAAGGTACTCCTGAAAACTAGAAATGATCTCATATTGATCGACCTAGACAGTATTATTCGCATAAGTTCGTAATGGTTGCAGGCACATTAAAAAAATTATTTTCTTTATTTATATCTCCAGACAGATGGCTGGAAACAAACACTTGTTGAGATATGAGCTAGTCTAATTCAGTCGAAAACGTGACAGTACTCCGTGGTGTAGGTCACCTTGTTCATGATATCCATTGCTTATTTCTAATTGATTGTGTTTTTTCTGTACTTAGTCCTCGGACTGTGAAGCTTGTAACTGTTACTACTATCGGCAGTAGTATGGCTTAATCAATCGTACCTCTTGCACATCTTTGGTTCTCTGAAACATTGTGTTGGGCCGCAAGAAGGTATCATGGTCAAATTAAAATTTTTTCTTCAGCCAGCGCCAAGCCAGGTTAGACCAGGCCAGCACGTCGTGTAGCAATCAGAACGTCCAACAGCAGAGGGTCTATATTGCAAAACAGATGTTACATTCCGGAAGCTATTGTTTGGCATCGCTCGAGTGAGAAGTCTGACGTGACTTCACTGAGGACGGATCACAACATTATTTTGGTAGCGCAGCATGATGCCGCAAGAATAAGCAGATGTTTCATAAGAACACCTATCGGCCCACTGACATGGAGGAATAGCACCAAACTGGGGTCCTCAAAGCCACTGTTGTGACACAGAGATACAGCGAAGAGTGCTGATGAGCCCAGGAAAAGGGGAAAAATCTGTTTATCCTCGACGTGACATGACTTCACTGCCTGAGATGGAAAGCGATAAGTACTCTGGCTTTTAAGTCCATATGCTATTCAGTTACAGTGAGCCAACTACAATGCTTACCCTATGATGTACTGCCTGTGATTCACCAAATGACTTCTGTCCTCAAGACTGCTGCCTGCCTGGTCTTATACAGAGCAAATACTAAAACTAAAGAGTAATGAACGAAGACAGAAACTTGAAATAGGTGCTAATTTTTGTAGACTGTAAGAAAGTAGGTGACTCCATTGATAGAAACGCAATAATCCACATTATAAAGGAATTAGGACTCGACAATAAAACAACAGAAATCATTAAACTTCAAAAAACAAAAAGCCTAAAAACATATCAAAAGAAATCAGACTTAATCTAGCAAAAGAACAATATAACATAATCTTTAAGATCAAAACCATAAAAATTAAGAGATTAGAATGATATAAAGTTAAATAAATAAAAATTAAAATTTATGGGGAAACTGTCAAAACAATTTGAAATAAAAACAGGAATAAGACAGGGAGATTGTTTAGCACCCCTACTTTTGAAGTGCGCACTACAGAAGGTAGTCAGAGAATAGTGAAAAATCCATCAATGCTAAGGGTGTTAACTAGGAAGATACCCAAATAAAATCACCATAGACTGTGTAGCTTTTGCAGATGACATGGCATTAATTACTGACTCACTAGATAGTGCCAAAGAACAAATCACAGAACTACACAAACAAGCAGACCAAATAGGACTAAAAATATCACTTTAAAACAAAATCATGACAAATATCAATGACTACCATCAAATCTTAAAATTCGCAACAACACAATATTTATAATAATCTGTTTTAAATATCTATGAGGATGGATAACAAACAACACAAAAGGAAATGTAGCTACAGAAAACAGAGTACATAAAATGGAATTGGCATTTCAAATGATATGGAACATATATGAAAAATAAAAGACTTATGCCCTGGAATACAAAATTAAGACACTATCAAACAGTGGTAAGGCTGAAACAGTGTATGTAACAGAAACAAACTAATAGGATTTAGTGACTTTGAAAAAACTGGAAATAGTTAAAAGAAGAATTCTAAGTAAAATACTGGGACCTGGAAGTAATAGAAATGTTGAAAGCAAATTAAGATCGAACAGAGAGATCTATTTGAAAATGGATATCCTAACTGATATCTAGAGGAAAAGAAGACTACAGTCCTATGGCCACATATACCGACTGGCTAATTAATAATAGACAAACAAAGCATACCTTCAACTTACTAAACAGCAACAAATCCAAATCCATATGGTTAAAAAAATGGTTCAAATGTCTCTAAGCACTTACCATCTGAGGTCATCACTCCCCTAGACTTAGAACGACTCAAACCTAGCCTAAGGACACATCCATGCCCGAGGCAGGATTCGAACGTGCGATCGTAGCAGCAGCGCAGTTCCGGCCACAGCGGACGGCCCCACATGGTTCACAGGAACTGCCAAAGATAAGAAAAACGCAGGAATTAGGATGGACATAATAGGTAACAGAATACTTGTTAGAGAAGCAACACAAAAGGCACGATTTCAGGAAAGAAAGAGGTCTGAAAAAGGAAGAAAGTGGACCTAGGACCTAGGAAGAAAAGGAACGACACCCTCGAAGGATGTCGGAAGTCTGGGAGCAATGAAAATTGAACACAAAGAAGCAAAACGAAAGTTGATTCATCGTTCCGTCCAAAAGGGTTATTCAAATAAATAAATATTATTGTTATTATTTTATGAAGGATGGAAAGGCAGTTGGTTTCTAAATATACTACCATTGTCATGTTATGTAAGGCGTGTTTATTTGCACCGTTAAAGGAACTAGAGAAAAAGCCATATAAATTGATAACCGGAATAAAAATGTAAATAAGATTTAGGGTGCGAGATGCTAACGTCTTTTGTGAACATTACATCGCTGCAGACTCTGCTACTGCTCAGACGAGCCAGTGGCCTTGGCGGAAAGCTCCGACACGCTAGACACTGGCTGCGCAAGTCTCTTAACGAGCTGCAAGCGGCGGCAGCGTGAAAGCCGACACATGCTGCTGCAGGCAGCGAGACGAGGCACTTCGTCTAATTTGTCGGCGGGGCCAGCGGAGGCGCCGGTGTGGTCCCCGTGGACCAGGCGCCGCCGCCACAATGCGCGCCGCCGGCGTTCACACCTGCTGTAATTACACGTGACGTGCGCCGCGGTGGGGCGGCGCCCGCCCTAAGTAACCACCGTCTGGGAGAGCGACACCTCGCCGCGTCACCGGCTCCCCAGTGGCTCAAGCAGCCCCTTTATGAAACACACCGTGCACTGCACCAGGCAACTGAGGCCTAGGTGGGAATAGATTTTCAACAGCGTACCATATTCTTGGAAACTACAGAAGTTACGTGCCTAGACGACTGTGTATAGCATCATATCCAGTCGTGGAGAAGTGAGTAGAGGAATTAAAAAGTTAGTAGAGGGTCTTATACTGATGAGACAAAATGTTGTGGCCACCTACTTAGAAGCGATGCATCAGTGAATCTCCGTGACATTGATTCAACAAGTACTTGGCAGATTTCCAGAGGTTTGTGTCGCTAGGTGCCTACGCACAGGTCACACACTTCCCGTAATTAAAAGGTGGTGCACACAAATAAACCTCATAACAGAACAAAATTACTTCCAATTCAATAATGAATTTTATTTACGAGAAGATGGATTACCAATGGGGTCCCTAGTTTCAGGAGCTTTATCAAATATTTTTGTAAACCACATTGAACAGATTATTTTCACAAAAATAGTTGCAAAAGAATACAACATATTATATTGGTTCAGGTATATGGATGACATCGGTTGCTGAATAGATGAACCACAAACAAAATTGAAAACTACATACTGACATCAACAAGATTCATAAAAATATAAAATTCACAATTGAAAGAGAACAGAACAACCAAATTAACTTTTATGGATATAACAATGAAAAAACAATAAGCATACGTTTGTAATTGACCGTAAACCCACATCAACAGACATTATCATTCCCCTGTCCTCGAACCACCCACACGCACAAAAGCAGGCAGCAGTTCGACACATGCTCCATAGACTCAATACAGTACCACTCATTAAAGAAAGCTACCAAAAAGAACTGGAAATAATAATGCAGAAGTACAAAATAATGGTTACAATAATAACACAGTCACAAAGCTAAACAACAAAATTAAAAGTAAAATAAAAGCAGAAAGCTCCAAACCAGAGGCAACAACACAACAGAACCCTACACAAACACGCCGTTCCATAACAACAACTACACAGGATAATCAGAAAAAGATGAAAGAAAACACAAGATGGTACACAATGACATACAAACACAAACTCACTCATAACATCACCGACATTTTCAAACGACAGGAAATAAACATAGCATACACAACAGACAATTATGCAAAAAAATACACCCCAAAACTGACAAAAAACAGAGACATATACCAGACAGCAGGTATATATCAGTTACAGTGTAACACTTGTGAAGGCACATACATAGACCAAACAGGGAGAACATTTGATGTCACGTACAAAGAACACATGAGAGACTAGTAATATGGGAAAAACCACTCCACATTTGCAGAACTCCTAAGAGAAAATGACCAAAAACCTACCACTAGAGAAGATGACATGAAAATAATTATAATCAACAATAGAAAACACCACCTAACCATGCATGAAAATTACCACATACAGAAAACCAAAGCAGAGGGGAAAATCCTCTTAAATGACCAAGTACACATGCCAAGCAATTCATTATTTACACTAATATATAAAATAATAGAATAACGTTCGCAAAAAGTATTAATATAATAATACTGTACAATATAATAATAATGGAACCCACCATCTTTATACTCACTCATCCATGAACCCTTCCACTGAATATTGAAGTGAAAAGTCAAATCAGCTGTCATCAAAGTTTTCATGCACTCGCTAACAGCTAGTACACCCCTCACCCCCCTCACCCCCAAAATAAACTCTATCCTCCTCTCTCTCTCTCATGCACACACACCGTATAAACATCATGGATGGAAGTCAGTCTCGAACATATACTTCGTTAGGTTGGCAACAAATAGGTAAACATACCAAAGAAGATGAAATACGTAATGGAGTCGGAATACTTACGTTGTGAAAAACAGTGTACGACGAAATAGTTGTATCGAGTGACAAAAGAACAATAGTCCACCACAAAAAAGACTGAGAAACATGGTGAACAGTGTGCGGAAGGCGAGAACACAAAGATGTGATAATATGGCAGTGATAAAAGTGGTAGTGTGACCGCCAGACCAGATGTGAGGAAACTTATATCAGCAAATCGTAAGCAATTACTTTTTTTTACAAAAAAATCGCGAAGTGAACTGTCTTAATAATCTAAAACTAACAAAACTGCATCGTTATAGATCCCACTGACGATGCCTTAAACAGGAGAAGGCGAAACGAGTATGGCATATATAAAGTAACTAGCAGCAGGAAAAGGCAGTTTGATTTACAAAACAAGTATTTATATGCTTGCTGCGGAGGATGGCCACACAAACAAACTTCTTAAATGGTGGTTAGTTTGTGGGCGCCGAGGTGGCGCCAGATAGAGTCCCAAATCGGTTTCATCGGATTCAGGAAGTCGAATTTGATGACCAAGACATCAACGTGAGCTTACTATCACGCACCTAAAACCATTGCAACATGATTCTGGCATTTTGGCACTGTCAGTTATCCTGCCATCAACCATAGGAGATTACAGGTGGCCCCAAATCTGTTCAACTAGTCCACAGCTGTTATGGTGCCTTCAATTACTACCGCAGGTCCCATGGAAGCCCAGGTGAATGTCTCCTACAACATAATACTGCTCCCACCGACCTGCGTCCTTGGCGCGCTGCATGTTTCTAGCACCCGTTCGCCTGTATGACAGAGTATCTGTACAAGAACATCCACCTGGTTTAACAATAAACTGGATTCATCGGACCAGACAACACGATTCCATTGATCTGCGGTCCAATCTCGATGATCCGGTGCTCGCTGTAATCATACATAACTGACAATGTTGTTTGGTAAACATGGGAACAGACAGGGGTCCTCTGCTGTGGAACACCATGTTCACCACTGTGCGCTAAACGTTATGTTCCTAAACACTTGTGCCTGCGCCAGCACTGTACTCTGTCGGCAGACCTGCCAGATATTGCCGAGTATGTTGCTTTAGAGAGTGGACGAGACTCCGATCCCTATTTTTTGTGATGATGGACGTCCAACTTCTTGTCGCCTACTCGTTGTTTCAGCATTCTTCAACCACTTTCCATAGATGCTCACGATAGTAGCACGCGAACAACCAACCAGCTTCGCTGTTTCCGAGAGGCTCGCTGCCCGGCTCTGGGCCGCAACAATCTGGCTTTTGTTAAAGTCTCATAAGTCGGCTGATTTCCGGATTTGCGCTTCTTATTGTCGCTTGAACGATTCCCTGTTCCTCTTTGCACCACTCACATACTTCTCTCACAGATCACGTGCCCTCTCAGCGCTACCAGGCAACATACCACCTCTCGGTGGGCAGTGATCATAATGTTTTGGCTCATCAATGTGTGTGTCAAGATAAATTTCTCCGTCGTATACTGCAAATGAAAAGCATTTTCGAAGCAGCGTTACACGTAACACACGTCTTCCGACCATCACCTAACAGCAAACATGTACTTGATGTAGCTAAAGACTCGCTAGAACTTCATGTATGAGGTACACAAGCAGTCTGTGTGAAAGTGGCCGTATCTAATAGTTCAGCGTCTAATGCATGAGATATATTCGCCTGAGACATAAAGAGAAATAAACCTTGGCAGAGCTCAGCTTTAACGAAAGACATACGTCACCTTTTGAAAATATCAAGTATCTGTGTACAGTATGACAAAAAATCGACGTACAGAGGAACGAAGGCTATGAGTAAAGGCCTCCGCGGATATATCTCTGGGTACCTGCTCTGATGCTGACTTTGTGGATAGAAGCCTACACCATTGTTAATGTCTGTGGTTGTACCTGCGGATATCCACGATAATAATTATTTCGTACTTACAAATTAATGATGGCTCACAGTATTATGATTTTTCTATATTTTTCGAATACAAGTCCGCTGCCGTATCCAAGTGATTAGCGCGTCTCTCATGAGGAGAACCCAGTTTCAGTTCTTGGCACTGCCCGGGATTTTGCTTTGATGCGAGAACTGGAACGAGAACTTGAATGAGAAGTAAGGGCTGCACCGTCTGGAAAGTCGGCAACATTTGGGAGAATTTGTGCTGACCTCATGTCTCGCCATACCACAGCCGCATTACGCTACTTGGCAGAGGATGATACATTGACCTGTCGGCATCGTAAGGTCTTCAGGACCCAATCGCGACTTTGTTTTTCAGTACAAGCGATCGATGATAATGATTACTGTTACGACTTAAATCACTGTTATTACCCATTCAGGACTGAACAGAACTACTCAGTATATTGGTTTGAAAGTATTGTGCTGGACAGAGTACGTGCGTCGTTCATACCTGCAAGAGCTAGATATGGCGCTATGACGATCTGACTGGTCTTCTGCGCGTGTGTTCTGCTTCCATCGTACAAGGATCTGCCCTTCGTCCGAGTCATTCTTATTCCATTATTAACAGTGATCAACTGAAGAGGAATCTATCTGATCACTCGCATATCTTTCTGCTTTCCTTGAGTGTTCATTTGTTTTTGTCACCATCTACCTGTTTGTGAGTGTCATCAGCCTGTCTGAAAGAATTGTGTGTTCGTGTTATTTGGGTTTTCATGATTAATAAATATGAGGGGCGTTGAAAAAGAAACGAGCCGGAGGCATAGTTACAGAAACCAGTACTTGTATGTTAGAAGTATTGACACTGGCTGTTGAGACACTTGTCCCACTGTGACACAGGGCGGTGAATGGCTGTCTCATAAAATTCCCGGGCCTACGATGTTAACCAGTTCCAAATATACAGCTGGACATCGTCATCCGAGGTGAGTCGTTTGCCCTACAGAACATTTTTACGGGGACCAAAAATGGCCTCCTTCTGATTCACTTCCGGCAGCACGGGACAACAGTGAATGCCCAACATCACTCACAAACCTTGACCACCCTTCGCCAAGTGATCATATCAAAACGACCAGGCAATCTCACCTGTGGGGTCATTCTGCTCCACGACAATGCAAAGCCTCACAAGGCCAACACAGTCGCACGAAAGGTTGTCGGCCACCCTCCACACAGTCCGGACCTCTCCCCCTGGGATTACGCCATTTTTTGTCCTCTTGAAAAGGCTCTGAGGGGCAAACGATTCACCTCGGACGACGACTTCCAGCTGTAGATGCAGAACTGGTTAACATCGCAGCCCCGAGAATTTTATGAGACAGCCATTCATCGCCTTGTGTCACGTGGGACAAGTGTCTCATCAGTTAGGGTCAATACTTCTAACATACTGGTGCTGGTTTCTGTAATTATGCCTCTAGCTCGTTTCTTTTTGAACGCCCCTTATAATGATACAGTCCTGCACTCTTCATTCCTTTCCGGAGGCAGATAACATCGAAATTCAGTCTGACAATGAATAACAAGAGATAGATTAATAAAGGGAACATTCAAACATGCTGGTGTATTTCTTACTATTTGCACTCTATCCCCCCTCTGTGATAAAATGTTGTTTAATTTTTGCCAGTTATTTCTATACAAATATAAGCAGAGCATACGTAATTGCAATCATGCTTGTGCCTAGCTCCCTTTTTGCTAACATTTATACACAATTAAATGTTCGTCTTAAGACGGCGAGGAACTAGTTGTACACTGGACAACAGAACTGGAGGATCACTTTTTCGAAACCCCTTAATTGTCTCCCATTCTGGAGCATAAGTTTGGAATTTGTCTCAAAAGCGCTTACAAACGTCCTCCATAATGGTGAAAAGGCATGGCGTCAACGCCCTGGAAAGTCACCCTCTGGCTTGGCGATGCTTCAGACTGCAAGATGTCCACATATCGAAGAAAAAGACCAAAGCTCAGGCATTCAATGTGGCACGTAAAGTGAGTTAGTGATGTCACACTGGCAGCAAATGTTGCTAAAACTATGCCCACCGCTGCTGTGGACTTACCAGAGTCCCTCTACCCACATTACACCCATTGTGTTGACGCCTCTGCTATACAAGTCAGAACCGTGACGCCCAGAGTTGAAATCACGCGGTTTTCTCGTGGGTGGCCGAGGAAATAATTTCAGACACATTGACACTCAGAACTGAAACGAAAAGGCCTCAGCGAGTCGCATAAAGTGCGTCAATGAAACCACCCCTTTCCTTGGGACGTTTATTCCCACACATTTCGCACTCGGAATGCTCCTGTTTCTTGCCCTGCTGTGTCGTGATCACAAAGCGCTGTGACTTTGACATATGCAAGAATAAAATGGTGAAGTGCCCCTCAGAAATGAAATGAGCCTATGGCAACCGGGTAAGTTTGGCCGCCAAGTGCAAGTCTTTTTTCAGTCGACGCAAAATTGGGCGATTTGCGTGCCATTGACGAGGATGAAAATGATGACAACACAACACCCAGTCCCCGAGTGGAGAGAATCTCCAATCCGGCCCGAAATCGAATCCAGGCTCACTTGCATGGGAAGCGAGCACATTACCACCCAGCTAAGCAGGCAGACAGTGCTCTCTAAGACACCAAACCTTCTTGTTTGACAAAATCCTTTGTGGCGCCCTCATTATTTATTGAGAACTACAAAGATATATTTTCTTGCTGTGTCTCATTGTAGTAGGGTAATAATAACACCACCCCACTCTGTATTGTCGTCAGATTTGGCAACAATACAGAGTGGGATGGTGATCTCATTCCATTTGGAATAAATATGGCAACAATGCAGATATGGGTGGCGCTCTCATTACCCTACTACTTCAAAAAAGGACAATCACGTAGTGGGTGGAATCCCTTGATGTGAAGGGTGAAGGGGTAAATTTCTCTTTATTTCCACATGAGGATGTTATTGAGCACTAGGTCCTCTGACACCCCAAGGTCCTGGTTAATTTATTACGTTTCATTAATGTTGCATACTGTTTCACTTGACTTTACATTTCTGTCACACAACATAACATTCCTTTTTGTCCTTATTTGTTTACAAATTTACATTACTTTGCTATATCATTGGCTGTCTCGATGTTAGCGTGGGGACTCTGATACGACGCCACCTCTCATGGACGACAGACCCCATATAATATAGGTGTCTTGCAGTGGGCCCTAGTGCTTCAGAGGTAGCGAACAATTGTGATTGGATGATACTATTACTTTCCTGATGGTCTCCATGTGCAGCTCCTGTTGGAGATCCCTGGTCTTTGTCCCTATAGTTGCTCCAAGGATTAACCAGAGGCATCGGTTTTGTAGAGGCTGCAGCGGTCTGAGAGTACTGTTTACAGATGCTCTGCCAGGAGAAGTATCCATATAAGACTGAAGGTAGGATCGTTGTGATAGGTAATGGTGTAATTTGGTCCTAATATTTAAATGCTGAGTGGACAGCAGTGGGTATACGTTGTGAATTGGTAGACAGTGCTGTTGTGTTTTCGCTGTACATGTTCCTTGAACGGTTTCCAGTCCAGTATCACCCGCAGATATTTCACTTGAATTCTCTTTTTTTTTTTTTTTTTGGCGGGGCTGGGCAGGGAGGGAGTGCGATATTATGCAGTGTGAGATGGTCTCTGAGTTCAGACCAACTGCAAGTAAATGTAATGACCTGCATTTTCTGTACATTCAGAATAATGCGGTTTCCTGTGGTCCATACTCCAACAAGTGGAGCTGATGTTGGAGGCACTGTATCACTGTATCGACTGTCTGGCTGCTGGTAAGGATTTCTATATCGCTGTTGAATTGCACAATGATGACTTGTGTGAGTAATGGCAGGTCATTCACATCCAAGATGAGTAGCATCGGAGCAGAACAGAGCCTTGAGTGATGCCCTCTAGCCATTCTTGAATGCTGGACCACTTACTGTTTATTCAGGCAAAGAAACGTCTCTCTTGAAGATAATTCTCAGTAACATTTGTGCAGTAGTCTAGGATGGTGGGAAGGTCATGCAGTTAGGTGAGCATCTTATTTTTCAATACAAGATTATATGCCTTTCGACATGAAGAAAAGCCCCACTGTATAGTTCACATTGTTCAAATTATATGCTGGAGTTTGGCTGACGGGCATGGCTTGAACACGAACTGGTCCGGATATACCAAAGCCTCTTCCAAGATTGCTGGGCCTATTCGTTGGAGTATGATCCGTTCTAGTTCTTTGGAGAGTGATGGAAAGACGCTGACTGGCCAAAGATTTTGTGGTTGGCAATGGTTCTTCCCTAGCTTTGACAGTGATACTATGGAAGCAATCTTTCAGTTGGATGGGAAATATCCTAGTAAGAGACAACTGTCAAAAATGCATGTTATCACACCAGTAGATTGTGTGGCAACTTATTCAATTGTTCATTCGTTATACCATCTGGTGTGGAGGCTAAGTGGTTGCTTAGTCATCATACAGTAGAGTCGACCTGCGCCTGAGTCGTAGTAGTGGTTCCATCTGCCATGCCATCTGTCAGATGTCTTCTGCCTGGCATCGTATCCATATCTCCTCCTCTTCGGCAGCATCCTCACGCTCTAAAAAATTTTATACCATGTGTCTTAGGTAGGCCCCATATTCTCGGAGCTACTGCGGAGCGCTGTCGAAATCTCTTGATATCTTTCTCCTCTATTGCGCCATTTTTCAGTAGGCTGGACGTCCTTAGTTGCATACTGTTGGTCGGGTCCGTCTGGCCTTCCGGTATGCTGGGTCATCAAGAAGTTGAAGCTTCTCGTGTTCATAGTCCTGTCTGTTCAGAACGACTGTGGTGTTTCCTTTGTCGGCTGGCACGACGACGGTCTCTTTGTCTTCTCCGAGAGCCTGAAGTGCCACACTTTCTTCCCGTGAGATGTTGCTGGTAGTCGGTTTCGCCTTGGAGAGAATCCGACATGTTTCCCTCCTGACTTCTTCAGCCTTGTCCTCGGTTAAGCCCCGGACTGCCTGTTCCACTGCCGAGATTATCTCAGTGGAGGGGAGGTGAGCTGGCGTCGGTGCAAAGTTGAGTCCTTTTCCGAGTATGGAAGTGGCTGCGTCGTCCAGTGGCTTCCCCGTGAGGTTAATCAAGGATCGTTTCATCAGCTCCGTCTCTTCTTGTTGTTTGCCTGGTAGCCTTGCAAACTTGTCAATCTGTTTGTTAGTGGATTTCAGGTGTACCCAGTCAGCCTGGGCCCATGTGACAGCATCCACCCGTTACCAGGAATGCTCTTGAAGCGTGGAGGCTAATTACAGGTGAAGGCGCAGTAGTTCTATGGCATTCTTGAAGAGTTGTTGTCGAGTGTGACGAATCCTTTCCCTGACCAAGAGCAGGCTGGCTCGTTTCTTGATCCAGTTTGCTGCAGGTGTGCATATATGGTGCACCATCATGGCAAACGTAGGAATTATGTTTTTGTCCCTACACCTTAGTAAAAAGGCGAGTGAACTCAGCAGACGTCCTTTCTGGTTCCGAAGTTTATCTAGTTTCTTCACCAGGCGGTACATATCCTTCCCATAGACGTTGTTGATATGTGATCGGAGGCTTTCCAGGCGTATGTGTTCTGGAAACAACACATACGCCGGGAAAGCCTCCGATCATATTTTATACCATATACTTCATGGCAAAAGTTTTGCCATCCTAAGTGTGTCAAACAAGGGGCCTGGTGGTCCCTCAACTGCCACTTTCGTTGTGCATGGTTTCAGAGGACCAAGACCACACCCCATTCACCCCTGGTGTGAAAAGTGAGAACAGCCATCTTATTTCCCCACTTTTCATGGCAAAATACAATGGCTCTGTAAAGTAATTCCTGATAGAAACGTTTAGGTTATTTGTGGTCCTCGGGACTGCAGTACTGCTACCAGCGTTTTCACACCTTGGTTTTAAGGTTATTCAAGTCCTGTGACAATGCTGAAAACTTTTCACTGTAAAAAACGTGCAGTTCTGTTGTGACCATAGCCTGACAATAGACCCTTCAGATATTTCCACTCAATGCGTAAATGACCATTCCTATGAAAATTGTTGTCGATACATCTGTTATGGAGCAAATGTTGTTGCTAACGAATGCCTGATACTGGTTGCAGTTCTTAGTCAGTTGTACTGGAAGTTGTTGATATTCCAATGCCTCTGAGATGACACCAACCACCGGATTGTGCTCAGAAGTTATTAGTTTAAAGAAGCAGGTCGAGTCTTAGATTTTTCACGACAGCTGTGTCCAACACATTGCGTCTGTGGGGTAGATTGTTTGGGATGTGAACTGGATTGTTCTTCCTGAATCTGATGGCTTTCAGTGGTTCCTCCAAACCATACAGCTGTTTCCCTCTTGGGTTGTTGTTGTTGTGGTCTTCAGTCCTGAAACTGGTTTGATGCAGCTCTCCATGCTACTCTATCCTGTGCAAGCTTCTTCATCTCCCAGTACCTACTGCAGCCTACATCCTTCTGAATCTGCTTAGTGCTTTCATCTCTTGGTCTCCCTCTACGATTTTTACCCACCACGCTGCCCTCCAACACTAAATTGGTAATTATTCGATGTCTCAGAACATGTCCTACCAACCGATTCCTTCTTCTAGTCAAGTTGTGCCACAAGCTCGTCTTCTCCCCAATTCTATTCAATGCCTCCTCAAAAGTTATGTGATCTACCCATCTAATCTTCAGCATTCTTCTGTAAAACCACATTTCGAAAGCTTCTATTATCTTCTTGTCTAAACTATTTATCGTCCACGTTTCACTTCCATACATGGCTACACTCCATACAAATACTTTCAGAAACGACTTCCTGACATTTAAATCTATACTCAATGTTAACAAACTTTTCTTCTTCAGAAACGCTTTCCTTGCCATTGCCAGTATACATTTTATATCCTCTCTACTTCGACCATCATCAGTTATTTTGCTCCCCAAATAGAAAAACTCCTTTACTACTTTAAGTGTCTTATTTCCCAATCTAATACCCTCAGCATCACCCGACTTAATTCGACCACATTCCATTGTCCTCGTTTATCTTTTGTTGATGTTCATCTTATACCATCCTTTCAAGACACTGTCCATTCCGTTCAACTGCTCTTCCAAGTCCTTTGCAGTCTCTGATAGAATTACAATGTCATCGGCGAACCTAAAGTTTTTATTTCTTCTCCATGGATTTTAATACCTACTCCGAACTTTTCTTTTGTTTCCTTTATTGCTTGCTCAATATACAGATTGAATAACATTGTGGATAGGCTACAACCCTGTCTCACTCCCTTCCCAACCATTGCTTCCCTTTCATACCCCTCGACTCTTATAACTGCCATCCGGTTTCTGTTCAAATTGTAAATAGCCTTTCACTCCCTGTATTTTACCCTGCCACCTTCAGAATTTGAAAGAGAGTATTCCAATAATCATTGTCAAAAGCTTTCTCTAAGTCTACAAATGCTAGAAACATAGGTTTGCCTTTCCTTAATCTTTCTTCTAAGATAAGTTGTAGGGTCAGTTTTGCCTCACGTGTTCCAACATTTCTACGGAATCCAACTGATCTTTCCCGAGGTCGGCATCTTTCAGTTTTTCCATTCGTCTGTAAAGAATTCACGTTAGTATTTTGCAGCTGTGACTTATTAAACCTATAGTTCGCTAACTTTTACATCTGTCAACACCTGCTTTCTTTGGGATTGGAATTATTATATTCTTCTTGAAGTCTGAGGGTATTTCGCCTGTCTCGTACATCTTGCACACCAGATGGTAGAGTTTTGTCAGTGCTGTCTCTCCCAAGGCTGTCAGTGGTTCTAATGCAATGTTGTCTACTCTGGGGGCCTTGTTTCGACTCAGGTCTTCCAGTGCTCTGTCAAACTCTTCACGCAGTATCGTGTCTCCCATTTCATCTTCATCTACATCCTCTACCATTTCCATAATATTGTCCTCAAGTACATCGCCCTTGTATAGACCCTCTATATACTCCTACCACGTTTCTGCTTTCCCTTATTTGCTTAGAACTGGGTTTCCATCTGAGCTCTTGATATTCATGCAAGTGGTTCTCCTTTCTGCAAAGGTCTCTTTAATTTTCCTGTAGGCCTCTACATCCTTACATTTGTTCTCTAGCCATCCCTGCTTAGCCATTTTTCACCTTCCGTCGAACTCATTTTGGAGACGTTTGTTTTCCTTTTTGCCTGCTTCATTTACTGCATTTCTATATTTTCTCCTTTCATCAATTAAATTTAATATTTCTTCTGTTACCCAAGGATTTCTACTAGCCCTCGTCTTTTTACGTATTTGATCCTCTGCTGCCTTCACTATTTCATCCCTCAAAGCTACCCATTCTTCTTCTACTGTATTTCTTTCCCCCATTCCTGTCAATTGTTCCCTTATGCTCTCCTGAAACTCTGTACAACATCCGGTTTAGTCAGTTTATCCAGGTCCCATCTCCTTAAATTCCCACCTTTTTGCAGTTTCTTCAGTTTTAATCTACAGTTCATAACCAATAGATTGTGGTCAGAGTCCACATCTGCCCCTAGAAATGTCTTACAATTTAAAAAACTGGTTCCTAAATCTCTGTCTTACCATTATATAATCTATCTGATACCTTTTAGTATCTCCAGAGTTCTTCCATGTATACAATCTTCTTTCATGATTCTTAAATTAAGTGTTAGCCATGATTACGTTATGCTCTGCGCAAAATTCTACCAGGCGGCTTCATCTTTCATTTCTTAGCCCCAATCCATCTTGGGTTAGTATGGCGCAAATTCTGTGCGAATTGCTTGGCGTTGAGGTCCTGGCAGAGTAGAATTCCCTCGTGTCGAGCAAATAGCACAAGAAGGTCATACTTGATGATTGGCCTTTGAGGCTAAGATACGCTGCAACCAATGCAATGATGCTAAAACAGGTGAATGTTAACTGCGGTTGTTCAGCGCGAGAGGAACGTGAGAGATCGGTTGCTTGATCCACTGATCAGCCAGAACATTACAACCACCGATCCACTATCGATATAAATCCGTCCAGGCGATAGCAGGTTCTCCTGGCTGGGAATGACCGTTAATCAGACACACACACGGTGCATGTAGCATCAGTGAATATCCGTGTCTGTGTCCGTGTCCATGTGTAGAATGGGAGAGACATGCTATCTGTATGAGTGTGACTGAGGTCAAATTCTGACGGCCTTGAGGCTCAGCACGAGCATTTCAAAGCAGCACGACTTGTCAGGTGTTTAAGGACTGCTGTGGTGAGTGTCCTCAACATGTGGTGAAACCAAGGTGAAATCATGTCCAGACATCGTGGATCACCTGTCACTACAGGCTAGGCAGACTGGTAAAACAGGAGAGCCAACAAACTGTGGTGGAACTAACGCCAGATGTTAATGGTGGGCAGTGCACAAGTATGTCTGAACACACAGTGCACCAAACACTCCTAACCATGGACCTCCACAGCCGATGACCCATCCACGTGCTAATGTTAACACCACGACATCGGCAACCACGACTGAAGGAGGCACGCGACGATTGGCACTGCACATTGCCACAGTGCTAGAACATTACATAGTCTGATGAATCTTAATACCTTCTTCATCATGCTGATGGGAGGACGGTAGTCCGCCGTCTTCTAGGGAAACAGCTTCTTGACACCTGTACCGTGGGACAGGGACAAGCTGGCGGCGGCTCCATTTTGCTCATAGGGGATCATTCATGTGGGTATCCATGGGTCCAGCGGAGCTGGTGCAAGACGTTGTGATAGCCAAGGAATATTGCACACTGTTTGCAGACCATGTACACCCGTTCTCAACGATGATGTTACCCGATGGCAGTGGCATTTTTCAACAAAGTGACATGCCATAGCACAAGGTCAGACATGTGATGGAGTGGTTCGAGAAACATAGTGGCGAGTTCAAATTGGTATGATACACCCCCCCCCCCCCCCAACTTGGTGGATATGAACCCCATCGAACACATCTGGGATGTGACTGAACGTGGTGTCTGAGCTCATCGTCCCCATCCGCGGAATTTACGGAAATTAGGTGACTTGTGTGTGCAGATGTGGCTGAAAATCCCTCCAGCTACCGACCAAGGCCTCATAGCTTCCATGCCATACACGTCACCGCTGTTATCCGTGTCAAAGGTAGATGTACCAGTTACCAGGTACGTGGTCATAACGTTTTGGCTGATCACTGTATATACGGCCATGTCGCTCCTTCGGCCATTGGCTTCGTCTGTCTTGTCGCTAACCATGTAGTGTAAGGCTGGGTGGGCTGGAGGTGCGTTTTCGTGAGAAATAGGATGTTGATATTAAAATGCTTGAGCAAATCCTCGAGTTCTACCTTTTTATTTTAGACGCCGTTCGCGTTGAATATTCAGAGTGAAAAATTATCCAACTTTTGTTGGTCTAAGAGCCATTACTGAAGGCGAATATCTTCACTGGTCCACCTGTTAAGGTGAGTAATTTTGGTAGGATATCAGGTACTTTATTAAGTTCTCGTAAGGTCTCTTCAATGATGATAAAGATGTTCTTCTGGTGGAGAGACTCTAAAAATTCTGTTAAGCTGGTGACCATTTTCTTGACTTCCGAGAAGTCGAACTGTGAATGCGTATCCGTTGAATTCTCGCTAGGTTTTTGACCTCTAGTGCCAGCCTGTGGATTGTGTCGTTCTCTGACGTAAAGATGGAAATTCCTTTTCATTGAGATTGTAAATGCGTAGTACCTCCTGGAGTTCGGGGTATGCTATCCATGTAGCAGGATGTTTGCGTTCACATTTTATATATTTTGGCTTTTGGTTTGGGGTTTTTACGTAATTCTTCGAATTGCAATAATTGGCGATATGGAACAAACCCTGGCGTCTTGTGCATTGTGAAGCCCGTATTTTGATCGATATGTTTCAATTTCCGCTTTGATCTCGTAAATATATTTGACATCATATAATGACACGTTGCCTGGGCCTGCCGCGAGGGTCTCACAGTAGAGTGCCTGTGGTACTAGCTTACTGGTTTTTTCGTGTCTCGATTAAAACTGATACCTCGAGGCTTCTAGGAAACCAAGTTTACGCTATCCCCTGGTCTTTTATTTCAGTGGGAAGTTACTTGACGATGGCTTTGAGGACTTGTCAGTTGGCGATTGATGTGTAAAAAATGGAATTTTTCAGTCCTATAAAAACCGCAAATCCATCCTCTGGTCAGCTAATAATGAAAACTGATACTTAATCGTTTCACCCTTATAAATCGTCCTTATGGGTCCTTCGACATGTTTCTTCAGTTCACTGTTCAGGAGTAGGTACTGCCTCCCGGTACTGGATGGTAATGGGTGGTATCCTCCCTTATGGTATAGGAGGGTTTCGCGTCGGGGTCATTTCTTATTCCTCCTGCGCTCTTCTTTGTTGACACCTCTATCTGATCGTCGTCAGGCTGTAGGGGCACGTCTTTGTTAGAGGTGGCACAGGGAGGAGTTGTCTTGCTATGACCTCCGCTTCATGATAGTTTTTGCTTTTTCTTCCCAATAGTTGATGAACAACAAGCTGAAACTCTTTTTTTTTCTTCGTCGTGAATGGATGATTGAGCACTATCGTTGTCCGACTTCTTCAGTGAGTCAGAATCCGACTAACTTTGTAATTCTGGCAATGTCGCTACATTAGATGCGATGTCTTCTCCATTATTGATGGTAGGTGGCATCATTTCACGTTTGGCTGTCAGTCCTTAAGTACGTTCTTCATAAAAACTTTACAGGGAAAATATGAAAAGCAACCCGTAGTGCCTGCAGATAGGCTATCACTTGACGCACCTCTCAAGCCAGTTGCCTACATGCTGGCGCGCAGAAGTATTTCGCTGGTTGTCTCTGTAAAGCCACATTATTAAAATACTTCACAACGTGTGCTGCCGAGAATTTCGCCGTACTGGAGAAGGGGGATCTTAGAGGGGCCTTTTCCCGCCTTCTCTCGAATGTGTCAATGTCGCATTTCTTCTCAATCACACCATGGGAGGGCATGGAGCAGAAGCCCTGAAAAAGCCTGAGGACCCTTTGCTGTTTCGGACCACGTTCAAATTTTGTCGAATGATTTTGAACGGTCCTCAATGGTTCCAACTTGTACAAAACTACATTCTCATTGCACTTAAAAGGGGTGAGTTCACGTTCAGTGGGTTGCAGTTCTGTGTTATCAGTCGAAAACATTTAAATCACCTATGAGGTGTCAACAGAACCAAAGCTTTTCAAGAACGTTGTTCTTTTGCTAATATCACTGAGAACTGACGTATTCGATCGTGAAATGTGTGTAAATCGATGTCCCAAAGAAGGGGTGGTTTCACTGAAGTACTTTACTCCACCCGCTGAGGCCTTTTCATTTGGATTCTGAACGGCGGTGTGCCTGAAATGTTGTCCTCGGCCACCCATAATAAAACCGTGTGATTTCAACGCAGGGCGTTTCGGTTCTGACCTCCATCCAGCGTCAAAAGAAGGAGTGAAATGTGCGTAGGTAGCGCTCTGATGATCTTCCCGTCGTGTGACACCTCCATGTTGGCGGTGAACAGAATTGTGGTGAAACTTGGTTCCAACGACGCATCACTAACTCTCTTTACACTTTACACATCACATGAGCTTCTGAGCTCCGGGCTTTCTTTCGCATGTGTAGATACTTTGCTGTGTGAAGCGTCGTCCAGCCCGAGTGTGACGTCGCTGGCACCACGCTTTTGTACAGTTACTGAGGAAGGTTAGAGGCAAAGGAATGTGCTGGATACGACACGCTTCTGATTGATGATGAAGTACCACCCTCACCGTCACGGACGGTTGCTTGTGAGCCATGGGAATGCGCGTCTTTTTTGCTTTCGTTTTCTAGTTCAAGTATTACGAAAGCACTGATAGACGTGTGTTTTAGCGGTCCCTTTTTTCTGTAAGACGGCATAGTTAGAGGGACTAACGTTTAGAAATAATCCAGGGTCCGATTTCGGTGGAGTAGACGTTCAGGTTTCGATTCTGATGGATAAAGCTTTCAGCGTCCGAGTCTGGCGAAATATACTCGTAGACAGATGATCTACCTTCGGTGAGACGCAATCTGCTAAGCGGTGCGGAGTTCTTCGTAGCAATGGGGTTTCAACTGTGAAGCTGTGAAGGCTTGTGGGTGCTTTTGCTTTGATGACTGAATATTCATGAGACTGGCACCGTGTGGATTTTAGGGACGCCACCATAACGTTACATGTTAATTAGAAAAGTACTTATGGCTTATTTTTGTTACAGTATTTTACTTCTTTCCGATACAGGAGTGGGAGCTCACTTCAGTGAATCCAAATCTTCCTCGTTACCTTGCCAAACGCTTTTACTGTTTCCGGTGCATGTCCGAATGCCATCTCTCTTTCTAACGTCAGCAAAGAAAATTATTTTTGCTGCATCCCTTGAAATCGATTCAGTCACGATCTGTGAGAGTAACACATTTTTCCCAGTACCTTGCTGGGCAATCACGTGTGCACTGTGTGTAACAGACAGTTTAATGCTTTATGTACAGTAGATTGTATTAATTTTCAACGAAGATATTCGTTATGTTTAGTTTTCGCCTACGAGTGTAAATTCTTGTGAAATAAACATGCAGCTACTGAACTCCTTTTACTGTCATTTCGATAGTTAGTAACCTGTGTCACCCTTTGAGTATCGATTAGACAGACCCATCATTTATGCTTATACATGTAGGATATCTTTCTTTGGAATTCCGTTGCGCAAACCTTTATCCAGATGACAGGTAGCGTTTCAATTAACAATCTACTGCAAGAATAGCTCTGTTTTATAGAGTCCCACCATTAAAAAATGCGTTTCAGCCTGTGTAATTACCGAAACCTGTCCCAAATTGACATGAAGTTTGTAACAGGTCACCATATCCACTGCAACCTTCGCTTCATGGTATGACCGGCATGTTTGTGTGACGTACAATATAAATAACATTCGCCATAAAACCAGCAAATGTTTCGAGCGTTCCTCTAGATATATTTACAACTACATTCTGTAACACCCAATATAATGAGAAGTGTAGCACGTTAATTTGACTCAACTGTGTGTTCATTAACGCGCATATAATAAAAGCGCTGTGTGACTGTTATTTAACGTTATGAAAGGCGAGACGACAACATGTCATTCGATTTCATTAGACGTCCCAATCAAGAGAAAGTGTGCTGCAGAATACTTCAACCATCCGTTTCAGTAATTACGAAGGAAGGTTGTAGCTTACGGATCTTATTAAGCATATGATCGACAACTTTGTATTAAAATATGGTCCTGATCGACTTACACGTTCTTAGTCTATCAAGTGGAGCATACGGAAAACGGCGGAAAAAGAAAACAGCGAAGAAATGAAGCAGACGAAGAGCACGAAGCAACGAACAACAAATGAATACCGTTGGAAGCAGAGAAACCGAAAAACAACGAAATGAACGGATTGAAGAATCAAGAATTGAGACTCAGTCTTATAATAAAAAACTGGGAACTCAAGACATCCTCGAAAATATCACCCTACGACAAGCACGGATGAGGACAAATAGTACAGTCTGACAACTGAAGCATTCCACTACAACCCAACGAAAGAATATAACTAAACAAGCACGTCGTAAAGGGAAAAATGGACAACACTGTCAGTTTTGCAACGCAAAACATTGCCATAGAGAAACACCGAAATTCTGCTGCATAAATGGAAAAATTCGATTACTACCACTGGAAGCACCTTCCCAGAAACCTTTACTGTATATCACCGGGAAAACTCCAGAATCAAAACACTTTCTTCAAAATATAGAAGCGTACATTGCCTGCTTCCAAATTCCTTCTTTCGGTATCACTTCTATCAACACTAACAGAGATGAAAGTGTTTATGTTTCCTCTGTCCAAGGGCAAATCTGTCACAACTACCACTTCCCAACGAAGATTATTAATTTCTGCAACATTTTTCATTGGAAATATAAAAATATATCAATAGATTGAGACTAGAAGTAGCCCAAGATGTATAGAGGATCTTACACAAATACAATCAACTGATTCACATATTCAAAACAGCACTAGACCGAATGATTTTTGATGACTATAAAGCTATTTGAGCAGACAAAAGACCGCCTGGACAACACAAATGTTGACATAAAGGTTTTATTGGTATGGTACTGCGTCATATTGTATAAAACTACTGCTGGAGAAAACCAACGTTTCGCCCAAGGTTGCAGCGGCCGGGTCTACTGGTCACAAATGTCGATTTAATGCATCCCAAATAGAGGAAGTCGCCACCACAATAGCTGACAATGAGAACACAAGATGCGACATAATTGTACGACAGTGAAGAGAAGGACTGCATCTCATTGCAGAGTCACACCGTTGATATGATGCCCTCCAATATCCAGTAACATTTCTGCACAGAGAGGATGGATATTATTTTAATGTGAAACAAATACAACCCGTACATATATACCTCCAATAACAAAATGAAAAATTTTCTTTATAAACAAGTACTGTAAATATTTAGAATAAATAAAAACTTTTACCTCTTGTACTTTAACAAATATTATAAATAGTCACAAAACGTTTCCAATAATTTTTTGTCACCTCTTATTCTTTAAAGTTTATCCTTCTGTTTCAACTACCACAGAGTCTCACGTGAACTCCCTGAACGAAGATGAACACTCCAGCTAGTTTTTAGAATAAAACTGCACATTAAAATTTCTTTCTTAAAAAAAATTAAATTCATTTACCATGGAGGACGGGTCCCTGAAGCACAACTACACAAAAAGAAATAACTGCACTCTTTCAGAAATTTAACTCTATCAAATTTACAAGAATAATTAAAATTTACCAACTATATCACCTTAGAGAAGCTTCAGCGAGAACATAGTATCAAGGAAAGACTAGGTGCAAAAAACTACTAGTCAGCACACTAACAGACCAGACACAAGAACGTGAAACAGTATAATAATCAACTCCATGGAACGTGAAAACTAAAAGTTATTGAAGGCCCTGGGCCAGTTTCTTTTGCCCATTAGTTGCGTGGCACAATATACTGACGGAGTCCCTGGGATTGTCACACATAACAAAGTATGTCACCCGCTGTTTAGGCGGTCCTTAACGGATCGCAGGTATGCTGACTGCATAGAGCGACCCTCTCAGCGACCTAAACGTAGACAATTAACGCAAACAAGGTAGCTCCGCACAAACAAGTACGTACATGTAGGATGGTACAAGGAAAAACTGGTGGTAACACCTCAGAGGGGTAGGTCAATTTTCAGATACAGTATAAATATCACATTTTTATCAGCAAAACCTTGCACCAGCTCTGTATGCTTGAGACTGACACAAATTTAAGCAATCGCCAGAAATACATGGGGCTTACTATCTTGAACCCTCGATAAGAAGAATGCGCTCACAAACGCAATAAAATTCAATTAATCTGGTGACAGAACAGGAAATTTACAGAAATCTTAACTATATAATTTGGAATAACATATTAACTAAGTCACAAATTTACATGACCAACACCTGCATGCTGTGCAGCATGCTAAAGCTAAAATTCCAAAACCTTAAAACAAGGCAAATTAAATTCCAGTATCTTTCTCCTCCTTACCTTTGCCGAGGATGTTTGTGATATGACCCAGAGGGTTATCCTGGCGGGAGGTTCAGTTCCTGGCACCGACATCCAAGCCAGACAGGTCTCTTGGGCAGGAGTCAGACGAAGAGCGGTCCACAAAGATGGGAGGCAGGGAGGGCTCCTTGGCGAAGGGAAACTAATCCTGCTAGAGGAGACAACCTCGATGATAAACAGGTACGGACAACCTACAAAACCTGGAAGGATGGATCCATAGCTGTAGGGAAAACAACCAATTAAGGGAGACAACTTCAAAAGAAAAACGGATGTTCTGGGATACCTGAAGTTGGCATCCCCACCATCTAGCTATCGTGGCTACAGCGCGGTAACCTATAACGGGGGAATAAAATATTATTCACAATCTCCATATAAAAACAAGATCGACCGATAAAATTAATACAACCTTGGCATACAATAGGAACAACTGTCTTGGTCTAGCCAGTGTATTCAAATTTGCCCTTGTAATGTCTTCAGTCTAAAAGATAAAGAAGTAGAACTAGAAAATGAACTAAATATACAAAATATTGGCATAGTCATCATAACAGAAACCAAAAAGAAAACGAGACGTCCTGCAACAACAAACAGGTATGACATGATCTACAGCTGAGTCCCTCAAAAGGAAAGAATCTGTGTTGGAATTGCTGTTCTGTGGAAGACTACTTTAACAAACAAAATAGACTCTTCCACCTTCATCAATGAACAGATGTGGTCAGAGTAAAGATACCAAGAAGTTGTCTCTCAGTAACTCAAGTATATGCCCCAGAAGAGGAACGGGATGATGACAGCAGATTTCTATGATATCTTGCAAAGAGCCCAATATGAGGTAAACTAAAATGATTATCGGGTAATAGCAGGAGATTTAAATCCAAGGGACGGGAACACCCCCGTGGCAAATGTTATTGGTTCTCAAGGGGAAAACGTAATTAATAATAATGGATAAAGATTGAAGGGGTACCCACTAAACAATGAAATAAGAGTGGCAAACACATTCTTCAGGCATAAACAGATCCACAAATGTACCTGGTCAGCTAGAGGCTCTGCCACAGTTATAGACTACATAATAGCAAAATAAGAAGACTTGACCATTAGTGTAAGACACAAGAGTCTTTAGATGCCCAGATGTCTTTTCAGATCATTTGTTGCTAGTCTCAAAAATAAAACTATTTAAAAGGTGGAAGATGTCATCCAAACAGAAACAAACTAATGCTGATGCAACATTCAAAGTACATTTACTTCAAGAGGAGATTATCCCATTACTATATCATAAAAGGCTTGAAGAATACATAAGTTTGAATACGAAAGCAGAAAACATCAACCAGGAATAAAGTAATATTAAAGAAGAACTAATTGAAGCAGCGACAGAAGCACTTGATACAAGAAAGAACGTTTTTACAAAAGGGGTCTGCGACACTGGGATGCTGAACTACGTAGTCTAATGGAAGATAACAAATATGCCTACTTAAAAGTTTAGACGATGAAGATCTGACAATAGATTATAAAAGGAAAGTCACAGTTGTTAACAACCTTAGTTTGCAAAAATATATTACAGACATTGAGCATGATGTAAGAAGAAGACATAACAAAACATACAAAGTAACGAAACATTTAAACAAAGGAGATAAGGACGCTCTAGAAATAAACACAATATCTGAACCTAAGTAGTTAGGATAGTTCAAAATGTTCTGGACGGATGTGCAAGATAACACTGGTGTTTTTTTCTGAACCAGTTAGCAGCGTAGACTTAATAACGTTGGAGGAGCTACAGGATGCGGTAACGTCTAGCAAGAACAGGAAGCCTCCAGCGTGTGACAAAATTGATATAGAACTGACAAAATATTCACAGAATATTTCAAAAATAAGGGTACCCTATTTTATGAATATGTACTGGCGAAGTGGTTATATACCTGAAAAGTGGAATATAGCCCAGATATGCACAATATATAAGAAAGGAAACAGACATGAATGTCAGAACTATAGAAGTAGTAGCCTTCTGAATTGTGAAAAAATTCATGCAAGAATTTTAAGAAATCTACTATCACCAATCGCTGAAACTGTATTATGTGGTACCCAGCATGGCTTTCGAAAAGGCAGATCATGCTCCGACTGTATCTGTACCACGATACAATTAATACAGAAAAGTGGTGAATTCGGCTTACTAACTTTTCTTGCCTTCATTAACCACGAAAAGGCTTTTCATAAAGTAAACCGAAATAAAATGTGAAATTTTAAGAAACAAATGGATTCCATGTCATCTTACAGTATAAGAGCTGTACAGAGTTTGTATATGAATAACAAAACCCATATGAAAGTAGCAGGCAGCAGACATGATGTGGCTGAAATAAACCACGGAGCTAGACAAGAGTGTCTACTGTCATCCGCTCTTTTTAATGTGCATATCGACGATGTAACCAGAATTTGGTTAAAAATTTATGATGTAGTGTTAGTAAACTACTTTTAACTGAGCAGATAATTATTAGTCAGAATGAAACTGACTTACAGGGAGCTGTATTTAATTTAAGTAAAATAGACAGAGAATACAATATGAACGTCTCCATCAAAAAGACAAAGCCTTTTGTACTTTTAGGACACTAGCCTATGCGAGTTAAGACTGAAATTGACAAGCAGATCTTAGAGCAAGTCGATACAAGTAAATGAGCCGCGCTCTCCTTCCTGTGGCGCATCGCCAGAGGGGGTCGCAGTGCTCAGCGCGCGATCGCTGGCGGCTTTCGGAGACAGAGGACGTACTAGCGTACGGGCCTGCATGGACGGCCGCGTTTCGCGAGCGGGATTGTATCGTACAGTGAGCTGTTTTGAGGTGGGAAGCCACGCCTCGTCGCGGTTTGTGTGAAATCTCATCCGGAAGGGGGGTCAGGTGACGTGCCTGGAGGCATGACATTCGGCCGTTTGTATTATCGAGTTCCCGGCTCCTTGTGGTAAGATTGCTCTTTCCTTATGCATTGTACCCTGTTTAAAGAGGACGTGGTGGTTTAAACTGTGGCTGTTGGTCCGTAAAACTGTGGCCGTTGGTATTCGAAGCTGCGTCACGCAGACTAGTCTCTTAGTTGCTAGTATATGCCGGCTGGTTGTTATTTTGCTGCCCGCAGGGTTGCACCGGCGAGATTGCCTCCTGGTAGAGCGACGCTCACCGTTTGACAGTTTGAATCTGCCTGTGTACGTGTGTTCGTTCACCGTTATGTGGTATATTGTCAACTTGATCTGCAAGTTCGCATCGTGCGGATTCGTGTCGTGGCTTCCTTGTAGTGTTACCCGAGTTTTCCAGTTGTTGTTAAGTTGCACTGTTGAATGGCGATTTGTTTAACGGCAAGTCACAATAAGAGCCTTTCGACAGAGCGAGGTTGTGTGTTTAGTGAGCGTACAACTGAAATTACTGTTATAACCAAATATGTCGTTGCTCTGTGATTATTAATAACTTGGCAAGATTATTACCTTTCGACAGAGTGCCGTTGATATTCCTGTTGTTAACGTGCACCGTTGAATGGCATTTTGTTTAACGGCAAGTCACAATAAGAGCCTTTCGACAGAGCACCATTGAATGCTCAATCAGCGTACAGTTGAAAATACTATTATTACCAAATGTTTCACAGCCACTAGCAGTTTTACTCTGGCTTTGTGACTTTGTTGATTATATAGTTTTAGTGTTTTGAAATAAATGTACAGGGTGGTCCTTTGATCGTGACTGGGCCAAATATCTCACGAAATAAGCGTCAAACGAAAAAACTACAAAGAACGAAACTTGTCGAGCTTCAAGGGGAAACCAAATGGCGCTATTGTTGGCCCGCTAGATGGCGCTGCCATAGGTCAAACGAATATCAACTCCGTTTTATTAAATAGGAACCCCCGGTTTTTATTACGTATTCGTGTAGTACGTAAAGAATATGAATGTTTTAATTGTTGTGGACTGACAAGACAGCCAGTCCACAGTGACGGGTAACCGAAAGGCACGCGTTTAATTCACGCAGGCTTGCTTAAGTCTGAAACAGGATACGGAATGAATACTATAAAGAAAAGTACGTAGCTGCGGTTATACTTAACTTTTAATCCATCATTGTGGTACATCGCTCTTGACTATACAAATGAGACTCTTTCAATTACAAGCACTGTTAGGTTAATGGCGCCTTGCTAGGTCGTAGCCATGGACTTAGCTGAAGGCTATTCTAACTATCTCTCGGCAAATGAGAGAAAGGCTTCGTCAGTGTAGTCGCTAGCAAAGTCGTCGTACAACTGGGGCGAGTGCTAGTCCGTCTCTCTAGACCTGCCGTGTTGTGGCGCTTGGTCTGCAATTACTGACAGTGGCGACACGCGGGTCCGACATGTACTAATGGACCGCGGCCGATTTAAAGCTACCACCTAGCAAATGTGGTGTCTGGCGGTCACACCACATTAATTACACCACTTTCTTCGCTTTGTGATAGATGGAGCTGTAATAGTCACAAACGTGTAAGTGCGAACGGTATTTGCTTCGTGATACATTAGCCGTGTAAAAATAGACCATTTATCAACTGCGGAGAAGGTCGATATCGTGTTGATGTATGGCTATTGTGATCAAAATTCCCAACGGGCGCATGCTATGTATGCTGCTCGGTATCCTGGACGACATCATCCAAGTGTTCGGACCATTCGCCGGATAGTTACGTTATTTAAATTTACCCGCAACAGGTTTACCTGGTAGCTTACGGCCATCAGTTGTATTATTCTGGACTTGTTGCTTGGTTGATTATTTTTCTAGTTTTATGTACATACGTACTGTTTAAATCTTTGGTCACAACAGGTCTGAGAATTAACCTATCATTATTGAGAGTTGTGGCCCAGTCGTTGGTTTGAAAGCATAGTGACCATAATTTTAGTATGTCCTTTTATATATATTCTTCCGACTTAAGGTTTGGGAAAACAAGAAATGTCTGTATTTATGATCATTGCAGGGCCGACATTGGTTTCCGATGTTCCGCACGCAACCATGATCCTGTACCCTGTACCTTGGGTGCGTATTTAGGTGGAGAGAGTTGCCTATCCTGAGGCGCACTACTCGCTATCTCTGTCGGAGCCTGTATTGCTCCATCCCCCGGACTTGGCCTAGCCCTCCCACTCCTACTTAACGATAAATCTAGACTTGAGTGGGACCATATCAGTAAATATTTAGGGTACAGTATCACATATAGGGTAACAATGAAATGCAAAATACACTCCTGGAAATGGAAAAAAGAACACATTGACACCGGTGTGTCAGACCCACCATACTTGCTCCGGACACTGCGAGAGGGCTGTGCAAGCAATGATCACACGCACGGCACAGCGGACACACCAGGAACCGCGGTGTTGGCCGTCGAATGGCGCTAGCTGCGCAGCATTTGTGCACCGCCGCCGTCAGTGTCAGCCAGTTTGCCGTGGCATACGGAGCTCCATCGCAGTCTTTAACACTGGTAGCATGCCGCGACAGCGTGGACGTGAACCGTATGTGCAGTTGACGGACTTTGAGCGAGGGCGTATAGTGGGCATGCGGGAGGCCGGGTGGACGTACCGCCGAATTGCTCAACACGTGGGGCGTGAGGTCTCCACAGTACATCGATGTTGTCGCCAGTGGTCGGCGGAAGGTGCACGTGCCCGTCGACCTGGGACCGGACCGCAGCGACGCACGGATGCACGCCAAGACCGTAGGATCCTACGCAGTGCCGTAGGGGACCGCACCGCCACTTCCCAGCAAATTAGGGACACTGTTGCTCCTGGGGTATCGGCGAGGACCATTCGCAACCGTCTCCATGAAGCTGGGCTACGGTCCCGCACACCGTTAGGCCGTCTTCCGCTCACGCCCCAACATCGTGCAGCCCGCCTCCAGTGGTATCGCGACAGGCGTGAATGGAGGGACGAATGGAGACGTGTCGTCTTCAGCGATGAGAGTCGCTTCTGCCTTGGTGCCAATGATGGTCGTATGCGTGTTTGGCGCCGTGTAGGTGAGCGCCACAATCAGGACTGCATACGACCGAGGCACACAGGGCCAACACCCGGCATCATGGTGTGGGGAGCGATCTCCTACACTGGCCGTACACCACTGGTGATCGTCGAGGGGACACTGAATAGTGCACGGTACATCCAAACCGTCATCGAACCCATCGTTCTACCATTCCTAGACCGGCAAGGGAACTTGCTGTTCCAACAGGACAATGCACGTCCGCATGTATCCCGTGCCACCCAACGTGCTCTAGAAGGTGTAAGTCAACTACCCTGGCCAGCAAGATCTCCGGATCTGTCCCCCATTGAGCATGCTTGGGACTGGATGAAGCGTCGTCTCACGCGGTCTGCACGTCCAGCACGAACGCTGGTCCAACTGAGGCGCCAGGTGGAAATGGCATGGCAAGCCTTTCCACAGGAGTACATCCAGCATCTCTACGATCGTCTCCATAGGAGAATAGCAGCCTGCATTGCTGCGAAAGGTGGATATACACTGTACTAGTGCCGACATTGTGCATGCTCTGTTGCCTGTGTCTATGTGCCTGTGGTTCTGTCAGTGTGATCATGTGATGTATCTGACCCCAGGAATGTGTCAATAAAGTTTCCCCTTCCTGGGACAATGAATTCACGGTGTTCTTATTTCAATTTCCAGGAGTGTAAGTTAGTCCTATTTAAGTATTTCTGTGGAACTTTATGCAGAACATTTAGAAAGTTCACAGAGATACTCTACCGAAGTTCTTTAAGAATATGGCTATGGATGTGAAAACTGGGTTCTTAAGAAGAGAGATGTGAAATGAATTTTCTTAGATACGTGGCTGGATCTATTTTGATGGATGAGAAATGTCATCAGAGCTGAACTGAAATTGTAAAACATAATCGGCATAATAAAACTATCAGTTACGATGGAAAGAACATATAGATCATACATCAGATACAAGGATCACTTAAGCCATAAAACATTATAAACCAAGAGGCAAAAGAGCTTTAGGAAGACAGCCCGCACAGCTGCCACACGCCCAAAAGCTCACCCTTCCTCGTAAGCTGTCTAGCCAGGCTTTGTGCACTCGCCTCACTGCCCCTACGCCAGCTCCACTTGGCTTCACTCGCCTTCACCTCTAAGCGCCACTTAGCCACACGCAGCACACGACGCCGAAACAAAGATATGCAAGCAGCGATGGATCGACTCGAGACGAGCTGCCACGGCTCATAGCCTTCTAGAGATCAGCTTAGTTTTGTGTGGAATTCCGCGTGCATAGCTGTCAATGTGAGCGCGATCATCAGTGGTCGTCATCCCAGGGTGATGGGAACTAGATTTGTTTGACCCGCGGGAGAGTTTCATAGAAATTATGAAAAAACTGAGCTGGCAGACTTCTGAAGAGAGATGGAAACTATCCCGAGAAAGTCTGCTAACAATGTTTCGAGAAACGGCTTCAAATGATGACTCTAGGAATATACTACAACTCCCTTACATATCGCTCGCAGAGGGATTGTAAGGGAAGATTAAATTAATTACAACATGCACAGAGGCATTTAAATGGTCATTGTTCCTGCGCTACTTATGTAAATAGAACAGGAAAAGCTCTAATAACTGTTACAGTGGAACGTATGCTCAGTCATGTGCTCCACAGTGATTCGCAGTGAATAGATGTAGATGTAGAAGGAATCAAGTGCCGGCTCTGGTCCTGTGCCGACTCCCCCTCCATAGACACTGGATCACACCACCTGCAACCTCGAAGGGAAGCTGCCTCGTGTACAAGTCAGGGAACAATCACAATGAACCGACACTTCGATTTGACACTTTTCGCCGCTTCGCGGTTTTTCAACCCTATCATCCACCTGGAAACCGGAGAAAATTTGTTCAGTAGAGGATCGTCGTCTCGGTAGAGACACTCAGCTACGTATTACTCTTTTTAAAGTGAAATTTAATATTATAAAAACGATGCACTTGTCTTCTCCACTCTTTATTTCAACGCCTATTAGTGTTCTCGGAGGTAGGCGGAAGCTCTGAAAGAAGTCTTGGGAAAATAGTTAAAAAGTGTGGGAGACAAACACTACGCAAATTTTTTTCCAAATTCTGAGCGAGAATCATCCCGCAAGCGTGAGATGTCACCCTCGTTGAAAGACACAAATCCCACTGCAACTGACTTTTATGTGACGCAACCTCTTCCGCTAACAGCTGAAGACAGTATATCTAGCATGATTACACTTTTCGTTTGAATATAAATTTAGCGACCAGTAAAAACAGTTCTTTGTCCGTTAATAGCTGCAAAAAGGTCCATCGCAACATTAGGGAGCGTCCGAGGACCAAACACGTCGAACCCAGACATGGCGTTTTATTTCTTAACCAGTCACGAGAGTTAGTAGCAAGGGGTTTTCTGCGGTGCATAGGTCGCCGATTACGTTATCAATGACGTCACTGGATTTCCCCCCCCCCCCACCTGACAAAGCCGATTCTCATATGTATAAAGTGCTGGAAAATTCAAAAAATGACGGGAAATTCAAATTTTCGTGGAGTTTTTACCCACTCCTGTGGAAGTAGGGCTTCTGTCCTAAGCATAGATTGTTGAGATTAAAACGAAATTAAAACGGCGCATTGTCATGCTGGGAAAAGTAAGTGTGCTAAATAAAGAATCACCTGGGATACTGGTGTGGCCCTACTATGACGTCAGAAGCTTACGTGGCGATCCAAGATGTCTGACCTAGAATACTCATACTAGTCTATCGTGTCATAGGTGACCTAGTTTGGACCAGAAAGGAAGTAACCTGCATGCTAGAAAGTGTCTTGCCCTGTAGAGCTGTAATGCTGTTTCTGCCAGTCAGGTTCCTTACTCTAAGAGTGGAATACCATACCACCTGTCCTAAGTTAAATAGTCCCCGTCTGAGATCGCCATTTACGCAATTGTTGTCTTGAGCTTCAGTTTTGCCGGCACGTATGTCATACAGCATCCTAAGCCTACTTGTTCCTCTAAGTTAAAGTCCAAAATATATTCTGTGTAGTAGGAACTATTGATTCTTTATTTAAACAGATACCTAGTCAGGTAGAGCTCCCTTTCCATAGATGTGAAGTTCATGATTGTAAGATTGCTCTAGAAGTCAACGTTACCCCACTAAGAGGCGAGTCACTCTGCACCATTGCTGCCATTGGAATGTTGGGTAGGGCCGAACAGTCAGCTACCAGGTTCGTCGTGCCACTTAAGCGATACGAGCCACGAGTTTAAATGACAGAAGACATGAAAAAATCCAGTGCTTTAACCCAAATGACTGGGAGTCAAAATTCACTTAAGCTGAAAACAACCTATAACCCACACGTACGTTCTGCATGGAAACGGAAAAACCAAGAGGTGTGCATTCATCCTTCACTTGCGCTCAGACTCTAAAAAAAATGTTCAGGTACTATGATTGTAAAATTCACCTAAAAAGACCGCGTGCGGAATGGATGGTTGCTATTTACCAACAATAACATAGCCTGCCACACAGTACCACTATAAACTCTTCGTTCTTATATGCAGCAACCATGTATAGTATCAAGTATTGTCGTTCGCTCATATCCAGCCAACCAGAGCCAGCTACGGTTCTGAACTGTATCGTAATTGATTATATACACGAGACACTGATCTTTCAGTACACAACTTTCCACATCGCATCAGCCCAGAAAATGTCGAGTGTAGTACCGAAATCAATGAGAATTTGTACCTTCAAAAGTATAAAGCACCTATTCGATTGTACTTTTAAGCTTTTAAAACGAATATCGTACTGACAACGCTGAAAATAGCGAATACGATAGGAAATCAATGGAATTACTGCCCATCGTTCGGACAGCAAACTATTTGGTATGAAATCTTCAAATCAGTCGTAAACCCGGCAGAGCTGACTTGAGCGTGATTCCCGCCGCAGTCTGCGCCCGCTACACCAGTGCACAAGACATGTGCAGTTGGACTCTCGTTCTGCCAGGAAGCTGAAGGCTGCTAGACACGGAAGAACCAAACATGGAGTACCATAATCACGAGGTATACGTGGCAGGAGGGGGGGGGCGATGTCTTCGCAATCGTAACTATTAAGTATCAGTTGTACAGCACAACAGACCAATGATGTAGTATAGCGGAGTAGTAGGATGTTATTTTGGACGTGATAGTACAGCGTTGGGTAGTATAGTATGGCATTGTACTCAGACGCAGTAGTACAGCCTAGTATCGAGGGGTGTAGTACAGTAGTGCACTCGAACATGACACCATCATGCGTTTTGGGATACTGTGACGCTCGCGTGGAAAATTCCCTCTCCCTGCTGCAAAAACCTTATATAGTTCACCTTTCATAGTTTAATTCAATCTGACGATAATTGTCATTCCAGTTATATACGGTTGTGATTCGACATGTGCGCTGCTACTGCTCTAAAATACACACATCAAAGAAAGTTTTGCATCACCTCGGTGAGCCGTGCGTGGCTAGTGTTCCCGCCATCATGTGTTATACACCCTGTTTTTAACGTACTTCCACATCACTACGTTAATTTTAATTACTACTGTCACTGTGTTGCTTCTTTGCCTGACTGTGAGCGGTGCTAGCAGCGCGTATCGATATATCCCCTCTCGTACTATCTCTGCTCGATTGCTATTACTTCCCGGTCGTTATCTGTCGTAAGGGAGTTCGGGTCGCGAGTTCGGGCTGCCAGTCAGTTTGAACGCGTCTGGACCGTAGTCCGGACCTGCCAGTCGGGGAGTTGCAATGCGGCACTAGTGCAGTCGGGTTGAAGCAGTGAGGTCTGCGTCGACATGGCTCGCCCAACCATTGCCGCCACGCAACACTTGAGCCAGGCCACGGTCTTGGTGGAACGTCGGTCGGTCGGCCTAGCGGACGGCGCGATTTGGCTCGCCGATCTTTCATCAGTCGGCTGTGTGTGTGTGTGTGTATGTGTGTGTGTGTGTGTGTGTGTGTGTGTGTGTGTGCGTGTGTGTGTGTGTGTGTGCGCGCGCGTCGACTCCCGATTTGTCTTCGTGTGTGCTTAGTTACTGTTGGGTATCGTTCAGGTCCTCGTGCAAGTGTTTGTCAGGTTGTGTGTGTAGTTGGCGTTATTACCACTGACGACTATTTAGATGTTGACGGCATTCTGGTGCGTACCAGGGAGGATATCTCCGTGCGGTACAGTCGGCTGGGTCCGCTGGCGGTCCCTGCGCAGTGTCGGGGCGCGTTTGGAGCTGTCCGATCGCTACAAGCTTGTGGAAGTCGTAGGATACTCTTAGCAGTGCCAGTTCTATTGACAGTTCGAGCGGCTCGGTCTATTGCGCCGGCGAATTTGTAGCAGTTCTGAAGCGAATGCCATGAAGTGTTTCCTTCAGTTTAGAAACCGAGTTGAACTCACGAGGGCTTAAGTCAGGGGAGTGCAGTAGGTGGTATAGCGCTAAGTAGCCCCATTAGTCAAACAAATCAGTAACAGCTTGCACTGTACGTGCTTGAGAATTGTTCTCCAAAATTAAGGTCAGATCCTGCAGAGTGTCATCACGTCTGTCTCTAAGCTGGTCTTAGGTTGTGATCTAAAAATGAGCTGTTGCTGATATTCTCTGCCGTGCTAACCTGGACTCCCCAGAGTCCGAAAATCCAACTGCCGCCTATCGGTGGCCAGGTTGTGTACTACTGGGGTAAAGTTACATTTGCTTGCATAGTTCATGTTTTCTTGTGTTTCATTGGTTTGGCCTGGGTGATACCAGGACCGGACAGGACCAGAGGGTGTTGAAGCCTTTGGAAGAAAATATTTTCAGCCAAGCTCATTGAGCTAACAGACGGTGACCAGAGTAGCGGTGATTTTCACTCAGACGTGTCCGGATATTGGATTTAACGGATTGAGCAGCCGTTCAGGCTTGTGTTAGTATTTGGCTTACCCAAAGTATTTGATTTCCTCGGTACCACCCATATGGGGAAGGGTTTCCCCTTTCGGCCACACGGGATTTTTATTATTATTATTATTGTCATAATGTCGTCGGCAAATCCGATATGGTGTATCTTCCCACTACTGAAATAGGTGTGTATTGTTCGATTCAGTATTTCCATCACATACATATGGGTTATAATTACGTTACATTGCTGCTAGTAGACATATTTCTCACTTTTTATTAGGCAGTTGCTACCTGTTCCTCCATCACAGGAATTTATGTGCGCGGCATTGTTGCAATACAGACGTTCAATTTATGCGATTTCTGTAATTTCATTTCGATACCAGATCGTTCCAATCAGATTCAGCCAGTCAGTTTTAATGTGGATATCCGACTACGACTCTCATCATATGATGGGTAAACCACATTCTTAACCGGACTGTTGAATCCAGATCACTTATCTATGACAGGGCCTGAATTCTTAAGCACTGTGGAAAATAAAAATCCAATGTGCTTATTACACATACGTTATTTACATATAAATATATGAACTAACGAGATAACAGTTTATTTACGGGAGCAGAGCCCCATCCATGATAGCAGAGCAGTGCGAGATTGGTTTCAGGGAAAAGAGAGGGTAAAGCTGTTGCCTTTTGTTCTACGATCACCGAACATCAACCACATAGAGAATATGTGGGCAGAGGTAACAAGGTCATTGCCATGTGGACCTACAAATGCAAGCGACCTTTGGACGAATATAGAAAACGTATGGTAGGAAGTAAACCATCACTTAATGCAGTCAATTCCCCTTACGCCCTCGAGAAATCTGATCGTGGGTGGGTTGGCTACTAAAAGTATACTCGTCCACAAAACCCATGTGGACAATTATCTGATAATCGGTCAAGCTTTGCTTCGTCGCAGGTCTTTAGCATACAGTAAGTCTATTTACTTTCAGTCCACCCCTTACAATTCTTACAATGCAAGGTAATTGAAAAATCTCATTCACTCGACGCCAACTGAGGAACTGACTGGTGCATGTGTTGTTCAACACACAGTGCTTGTCACCCTCACTGGAATCAATGACTCCGTTGTGTTTGTGTGTGTGTGTGTGTGTGTGTGTGTGTGTGTGTGTGTGTGTGTGTGTGTCTATCTGTCTGTCTGTGTGGTGTGTGTGTGTGTGTTTTCGTGTTCACGCACAATCTGAATCAATACTATTAACATTAGAGAGACAACCAACAATAAAAATTGCATCAAATATGGCTGTAAAGTATTTTAATGGGATGGGAAGTTACAAACTGAATTTTTGCCCAACCCACGTCCTGCATATTACGTTAGGTAAGATGTATTAACTCCATAGTATCGTTAGCAGAGACAGTGCGCTCTTGTTGTCGAGGCTCGCGACAAGTGCAGCGATTAGCAGTGCCCAATGCCGCCGCGATTTGTTTATGTGGGCTGAGCGTTGACACTGCAGCAGACGCTTCGCCATAAACAGAATGAAATCACCTTGGCTCTGACTGCAGTGAGCGGATATCACTGCCTGCGTGTTCTTATAGTAATCAACCTGAGACTCTACTCACAGACGCCATGGAGCAATTGCAACGAGTATCATGTCATTCGTCATCTGAGTATTAACCAGTGATGAAATATCCACTCTATTTGAATCCCAAGAAAAGAGGAACCGTCTCACAAAGGAATGTGAGGTGATATCAAAATTTATCCAACATATAAAAATTAACTGCAGGGCTTTCATGTATGCAGTAGTAGCACACAAGGAAATATTATGTTTCGGAAGCGTATATTTCATTTCCTCTTCTCATATTAACGGCCTTGTTTTAGTATGAGGTGAGGAAATAAACACGAAAAACTAAAGTTCCTGAGAAGCATATAAGTCATTTTCTCTTCTCACATCACAACTTTTGTTTTAGTATGAAGTAAAAAATAAACAGTTTAGGGTTCTGAAGCGTAATATGACACCAGATTCTTATCGTAGGCGCTATCGGAAACGCAAAAAGCAGGGAGCTGTCCATTCTTTTGTCCAACAGTCTGTTTCCTTTCATGCGTTACTCCCGCGAGGAGATTCTTATTTAAGGAATTGTGGGCATCAAGTTCTTCAGCAGAATAAGCCTTATGTTACTGTGCTAATAACGGTATGGAAAAAATGCAACAAAGACGAATTCCCCTGGAGCAGTGAGGATATTAGCACATGTCTGTATTCAGCAATGACTGCCAGCTGCCACAACTCTTCACAGAATCCTTGCGGCAGGCTACACAACTATGCGTGCACTTCAGACTTCACTCAGTAAGACGTCAGGAGAAGGACGAAAACTTCAAATTAACGTCGCTATCCGAGTCGTGTTCAATCCAGAATGAGGTATTATTAAGGTAGTTGAGCGTTCTAGAAATTACACTTTTATATTTCCCATATGAGTATTTCGGTAGCCAAAAGAACCCGTTGGTTTGAAACTATCGGGAACTGCATTAATATCAAACTGCAAGAACTTGAGACAATACGTGGACTCTTCTTTTCGCTTGGTGACCTATTAGTGTTATTTAGGTTTCTCTCCGTCCTATTCGTAATGCAAATGGAACTTCAGAGGAGCTTTCCCCTATTCCTGACAGATATCAGCAACGTTTAATCACTGCTAGTCACAACTGCGTGATGATTATGGTTCACGGTTGTTAGTAGTTGTGGTGGTGTTATGCTGTCAAACTACGTACAGTAACGTTAATGGTGGCGCACATAATTTAGCACTGACTACCTACTTAAGTAAAGATAGTTTTGTGGCGTCGTCGCTTGTCTTTATTTGGCCTCAGATTGAGTAATCCGATTTAACGAACATAGTACTCCAATCGCGGGCTGCTAATACAGTAATCAATAAAACTGACCACATCTTTGTAGCCCACATAAAGCAATAGATAAAACATTTTAAACCATTCCTTATATTTGTTAATTCTCTTCAGCTTAAAATGTTCTTCTGCAATATAGAACATGTACTCTACTAACTTCTAAGTTTGTTTGTTATGACGTAAAACACAAACTGTCCCAGAAGCCACGAATAACTGTTATTCTTTACGGACGGGTAACATTTCCAGTAGGGTTGTAAAGCCTCAGTTATCGGTATATGACTTTCTGCGGTTCTGTTGACAGTGCTAATTTCTTCCTAGTCCAGTTCCATATTCGGATTCTATTTTCACGTAAGATGTCCGCTACTGTTTCTACAAGCCGACATTTGGCGCAGTATGGAGATGGTCTCAATTTGATTTTCCATAATCGTTCCGCTGTGGGTATGGTTTCGTTTACAACGTGCCACCATACGTCACTGACTCTAGTTGGTATAATTTTATTGTTGATATTTTTCCAGACGTTCCGCTAGTTTTTGTAGGTTAATTTACCGGAATTGGTTTGTGAAGACGATCTTTGGTAATATAATCATAGACGGTTCTAGTGTTGGTTTGTGCTGGTGGAAGTCTTATACAGCTGCAATCGCCATAGTACTTTCGGATGTAATCTAGGCTGGCGTGCTAAAATGGTTCAGATGGCTCTGGGCACTATGGGACCTAACTTCTAAGGTCATCAGTCCCCTAGAACTTAGAGCTACTTAAACCTAACTAACCTTAGGACATCACACACATCCATGCCCGAGGCAGGATTCGAACCTGCAACCGTAGCGGTCCCGCGGTTCCAGACTATAGCGCCTAGAACCGCTGCATTAAAAGAAGCGTTCCTATCCCCAACGAGAGGAACAGAAGTTTCGTGATGCCTGTCTTAGTGACATATATTAGTTTAAAAGCACGTCTTTAATTCCAAGTCCTCCGTTTTGCCTCTGCAAAGTCTCCGTGTCGAAGGATACTTTGAAGATATTTTGTTTCCACACATACCAAGAGGCTACAGCTAATATTTTCTGTGCAGTGACCTGTAGTATCGGTAAGACTGCTGCGATATGATATATTTTCCTAAGTATGCATGTATTTATAATCTGAACTATGTGCAGTCGGTCTAACGATCGCATGTCATGGTCCTTCAACAAGGTTCCGATGACATTAAGTTTCCGCTCCCAATTGTTCGTGGACGCATTTATATGGATTTTTTTCCTTTTTTGCAATTCGTCTGTACTACCACCTGCTAAAATATCTACTATTCCACCTGAAACACCCTGTATATGGATATATGTGTGGTGCCTGTTCTTTCGGACATGTCCGAAAGAACAGACACACACACACACGCACACACACACACACGAAAGCCTTAACAATTTTGTATTACACCTCTACGGGGAGGAGATTTGCAGATTGTACCGACGCCTTGACCAACGACCGAGCGAGGTGGCGCAGTGGTTAGCACAGTGGACTAGCATTCGGGAGGACGACGGTTCAATCCCGTCTCCGGCCATTCTGATTTAGGTTTTCCGTGATTTCCCTAAATCGTTTCAGGCAAATGCCGGGATGGTTCCTTTGCAAGGGCATGGCCGATTTCCTTCCCAATCCGTCCCTAACCCGAGCTTGCGCTCCGTCTCTAATGACCACGTTGTCGACGGGACGTTACACACTAACCGCCACCACCACCACCTTGACCAACGACACAAGAAGAAAGCGCGACTGATGTCCTCTCTCGCCTTTCTGTCACGGTGCCGAGATGAATGTGCTACACCGAAGTTCTTGAGATGTAAGCGCCTATTCACCACCGCCCAAGCACATCGTATCTACGACAGAATGGAACGAGCTTTTCTTCGTGAGCGAATACATACAACACGGAGAGACTTGGCAAAAACGGATCACGGATCAGGAACTTCTGGACATTTTCTATCAACTAAGTAGCAGAATGCATCGAGACGACTGGGACAAGATCGACAGCATCACTCACAGGACCATGCAGAACGAACTCGAGCGCTGCACCGAGCGACAGAAGAAAAAGTTTGAAAGATGCCGGAAGCAGACCGACAAGGCGTTTCCCGACATGTCACACACAGTAATCAACCTCACTGAACGACAATTGACCGAAGGGGAAGTGTCTGTTCTTCAAAAAGGAGGGAATTTCGCTATTATCCCGAGAACTATACCTATGGAGGACAACATTGCCAACACCGAAGCAGCCATTCGGACCCTTACTTGTGAAAGGGCAGAGGAAATACGCACTGAAACAGCCAGGATACTGCGCCGAGCAAAACCACCAACTTGCAAACTGAAGAAAGAAGAGGAACAAGCCATTAAGAATCTCAACGCCGACATGAGTATATTGGTACTGCCTGCCGATAAGGGCAATGCGGCCGTCGTAATGAAGACCGAAGATTATGAGCAAAAGATCCGAGACCTATTAGATCCGACGACGTACCGAAAACTAAGCGCAGATCCGACGCAGCGTATCACACGGAATACGAATCGATTAATCAAGGCGTCTTCTCTGCCGGCGGACATACAGAGAAACCTGCGCAACACAGAAGCCCTACCATCTCGCCTGTATGGATTACCCAAGAACCATAAGAACAACGTTCCACTGAGACCGATCGTTAGCGCTCCTGGCTCACCGACATATAAACTGGCAAAACACTTGGCCTCTCTGCTCCAGCCACACCTGGGGAAGACCAACACATACATTAAGGACTCAGGACATTTCATTGAGAAGCTGAAGAAACTGAAACGTGCACCAAACGACATCCTGGTCAGCTTTGATGTTGTTTCGTTATTTACGACAGTGCCACTCAGTGATGCTCTGGAGCACATCGGTTCCATTTTCCCGCAAGACATCGGAAAGCTCTACCACGCATGTCTCACCACGAGCTATTTCACGCGGAGTGGCGATTTCTACCAACAGCTGGAAGGCGTCGCCATGGGTAGTCCTCTCACTCCAGTGGTGGCCAACTTCTTCATGAAACAATTCGAAGCACAGGCGCTGGACTCGGCGACTTGCAAACCTAAAGTGTGGTACAGGTACGTCGATGATACTTTCGTGGTGTGGAACCATGGTGAAGAACAGCTCGGTGACTTCCTAAGACACTTGAACAGCCTCCTTGCCAACATAACATTTACCATGGAAGTAGACAAGGACAAGAAACTGCCATTTCTAGATGTGCTGGTCACAAGGGACGGCGAAAACCTGGGACACAGCGTGTATCGAAAACCGACACACACGGACCTTTACTTGCACAAACTGTCAAACCACCACCCAAGCCAGAAAAGAGGCATGATTAGTATGCTCGTAACGAGAGCAGGACGAATATGTGAGCCGCAACACCTCAAACGAGAAATGCAAAAAAATGGTTCAAATGGCTCTGAGCACTATGGGACTTAACATCTATGGTCATCAGTCCCCTAGAACTTAGAACTACTTAAACCTAACTAACCTAAGGACATCACACAACACCCAGAGAAATACAACACCTGGAAACTGTCCTGAGGAGCAATCGGTACTCCACAAATTATATTAGAAGTGTAACAGAGCCAAACACTCGGCGAAGTTAGGAACCAGAAAAATAAATGTCGGGTACGGTCTTTCTGCCATACATTCCCAGAGCGACGGACAGAATCGGCCGTATATTGCGCAAACATTGCGTAAAGACGATTTTCGAACCGACAAGGAAGATCAAAGTCTTAGATCGGCGAAGGAGAAAAGAGACCCACTTGCAATGTCGGGAATATACCGTATACCATGCACCTGCGGAAAAGTTTATGTCGGAATGACTGGATCCATTAACACCAGGATCAAAGAGCATAAGTGACATTGCAGGTTGGGGCAGGTGGAGAAATCGGCCGTGGCAGAGCACGCACTGAATAAGACCGACCACGTAATAAAATTCGCCGACACGGAAGTTCTGACTGTAGAAAAGCACTATCACACGCGCTTGTTCAGAGAAGCTGTAGAAATACAAAAACACGCGAACAGTTTGAACAAGAAAGAGGAAAGCCTTAAGGTAAACGGATCCTGGCTTCCCGTACTGCAGCGAACGGCCGTCGCAGGTAGCAAGAGGAGAACCGCGTCGGAAATGACCGCGGAGAAGCCCTCGGACGTTGGCGCGCCAGGTACATACAGTCTGCGGCCGCGAGCTCGGCACCAGTTCACCACCGGCAATGGAGGGTGAAGATTTGATAATGCCAGCCACTCGTGCTGGCGAAACGTCAGAAAAATCATTAGATTAACGTCGGTCGAAGAACCCGAGACAGAAGCCAATAGGCAGTTTGTCAAAAAGTGGCCACGAAAGCCTTAACAATTTTGTATGATTATATTACCAAAGATCGTCTTCACAAACCAATTCCGGTAAATTAACCTACAAAAACTAGAGGAACGTCTGGAAAAATATCAACAATAAAATTATACCAACTAGAGTCAGTGACGTATGGTGGCACGTTGTAAACGAAACCATACCCACAGCGGAACGATTATGGAAAATCAAATTGAGACCATCGCCATACTGCGACAAATGTCGGCTTGTAGAAACTGCAGCGCACATCTTCTTATGTGAAAATAGAATCAGAATCTAGAACTGGACTAGGAAGAAATTAGCACTGTCAACAGAACCGCAGAAAAAGCTGAAGCTTTACAAACCGACTGGAAATGTTAGCCGTCCGTAAAGAATAACAGTTATTCGTGGCGTCTGGGACAGTTTGTGTTTTACGTCATAACAAACAGAACATAGAACTTAGTAGAATACATGTTCTATATTGCAGAAGAATATTTTAATCTGAAGAAGAATAACAAATATCAGGAATGGTTTAAAATTTTTTGTCTATTGCTTTATGTGGGCTACAAAGAGGTGGTCAGTTTTATTGATTAGGAGCAGAATACTATTCTTTCACTTTTTTTATTCCTGGAACATTCTTTTACGTTAGATCTAAAATCACAACTGTTCTAATTTGGCAAAACCCCTCTGGCTTTTATTTGTTGACAAAAATATGGCTTCCTTACAGACCAGGAGATACGATACTGCGTGAAGAGTTTGACAGAGCACTAAAAGACCTGAGTCGAAACAAGGCCCCCGGAGTAGACAACATTCCATTGGAACTACTGACGGCCTTGGGAGAGCCAGTCCTGACAAAACTCTACCATCTGGTGAGCAAGATGTATGAAACAGGCGAAATACCCTCAGACTTCAAGAAGAATATAATAATTCCAATCCCAAAGAAAGCAGGTGTGGACAGATGTGAAAATTACCGAACAATCAGTTTAATAAGCCACAGCTGCAAAATACTAACACGAATTCTTTACAGACGAATGGAAAAACTAGTAGAAGCCGACCTCGGGGAAGATCAGTTTGGATTCCGTAGAAATACTGGAACACGTGAGGCAATACTGACCTTACGACTTATCTTAGAAGAAAGGTTAAGGAAAGGCAAACCTACGTTCCTAGCATTTGTAGACTTAGAGAAAGCTTTTGACAATGTTGACTGGAATACTCTCTTTCAAATTCTAAAGGTGGCAGGGGTAAAATACAGGGAGCGAAAGGCTATTTACAATTTGTATAGAAACCAGATGGCAGTTATAAGAGTCGAGGGGCATGAAAGAGAAGCAGTGGTTGTGAAGGGAGTAAGACAGGGTTGTAGCCTCTCCCCGATGCTATTCAATCTGTATATTGAGCAAGCAGTAAAGGAAACAAAAGAAAAATTCGGAGTAGGTATTAAAATCCATGGAGAAGAAATAAAAACGTTGAGGTTCGCCGATGACATTGTAATTCTGTCAGAGACAGCAAAGGACTTGGAAGAGCAGTTGAACGGAATGGATAGTGTCTTGAAGGGAGGATATAAGATGAACATCAACAAAAGCAAAACGATTATAATGGAATGTAGTCGAATTAAGTCGGGTGATGTTGTGGGTATTAGATTAGGAAATGAGACACTTAAAGTAGTAAAGGAGTTTTGCTATTTGGGGAGCAAAATAACTGATGATGGTCGAAGTAGAGAGGATATAAAATGTAGACTGGCAATGGCAAAGAAAGCGTTTCTGAAGAAGAGAAATTTGTTAACATCGAGTATAAATTTAAATGTCAGGAAGTCATTTCTGAAAGTATTAGTATGGAGTGTAGCCATGTATGGAAGCGAAACATGGACGGTAAATAGTTTGGACAAGAAGAGAATAGAAGCTTTCGAAATGTGGTGCTACAGAAGAATGCTGAAGATTAGATGGGTAGATCACATAACTAATGAGGAAGTATTGAATAGGATTGGGGAGAAGAGAAGTTTGTGGCACAACTTGACCAGAAGAAGGGATCGGTTGGTAGGACATGTTCTGAGGCATCAAGGGATCACCAATTTATTATTGGAGGGCAGCGTGGAGGGTAAAAATCGTAGGGGGAGACCAAGAGATGAATACACTAAGCAGATTCAGAACGATGTAGGTTGCAGTAGGTACTGGGAGATGAAGAAGCTTGCACAGGATAGAGTATCATGGAGAGCTGCATCAAACCAGTCTCAGGACTGAAGACCACAACAACAACATACAGACCTCATATGCATCAAGTGCATAATAAATAAATTATGAAGACATTTCTGAATGAATGTTTGTTATGCATTTTTCCGTCACCCATTTCATTGTTATAAGTTATGTTCTACAAGCAACGCACGCCACTGGAGGCGGCAATCTGTAATTTATTTTACCTTTATTACTTCAATTTTGTTCTACAATTTAAAGGAATATACGGGTGCAAACATGGAATACATGGGAATAATGCAGCTGCTTAGTGACAGGTATGGGGGAGGCATTGTGGCCAGGTCTCGGATCTTTGACCCCTGCCCTCTTTGCCTCCACCTACCTGGTACTGAAAGTCTTCTCAAACACTAATAAAGAAAATAGTGCAGTGATCAGCACGTCTGTCTAGTAAGCAGGAGGTCTAGATTCGAAGCCCAGTCGGTCACAAATTTGCATCTGCCGTCGTTGCTGTATTTCAACTCGCTGTGACAGTGTGGACGTCGGTCCATCGATATTTAAGATTCAATTGTTTTTTGAGGCAATAGGGGTGATTGGCGAACATTTGTCTTGCCATCAATGTAAAGGGACTTCAACGGCATCCAACCCTCAGTCATACCTTTGTGCCGGCGCTAACCCATTTCATATACATGCGATTTAGATTGTAGTTCATATTTAGTCAAATAACGAATGGTCAGTATACAAGTATTCCGGCCGGGGATGGCCGTGCGGTTCTAGGCGCTACAGTCTGGAACCGCGCGACCACTACGGTCGCAGGTTCGAATCCTGTCTCGGGTCATGGATGTGTCTGATGTCCTTAGCTTAGTTAGGTTTAAGTAGTTCTATGTTCTAGCGGACTGATGACCTCAGAATTAAGTCCCATAGTGCTCAGAGCACAGTATTTACGAACAGTACAAGCACGATTGCACCGAACTGATCACTTAACCAAGTGCAACATGGAGTACCTGTGTAATGAGTCATTCCAGCTGCATAGATAAGGGTAATATTTGTTAAGCATTTCATTGCAGAATTAATGTAATACCCGCACGATGATCTCTGTAGTCATACTGTATTAGCAGCACGCGATTGGAGTACTATGTTCGTTAAATCAGATTACTCAAGCTGAGGCCAAAAAAGACAAGTGACGACGCCACAACACTGTCTTTACTTAAGCAGGTAGTCGGCGCTAAATTATGCGCGCCACCATTAACGTTACTGTAAGCAGTTTGCAGCATAACACCACCACAACTAGTGACAACCTGAACCATTATCATCACGCAGTTGTGACTAGCAGTGATTACAAGTTGCTGATGTTTGGCAAGCATAGCGGAAAGCGCCTCAGAAGTTCCATTTGCACTACGACTAGGACGGAGAGAATCCTAAATAACACTAATAGGTCAGCCAGCGAAGAGAATAATCCACGTATTGTCTCAAATTCTTGCAGTTTGATATTAATGGAGTTCCCGATAGTTCCACACTATCGGGTTCTTTTGGCTATCGAAATACTCATATGGGAATTATAAAAGTGTAATTGCTAGAACGCTCAACTACCTTAATAACACCTCATTCTGGATTGAACACGACTCGGAGAGCGACGTTAATTTGACGTTTGCATCCATCTCCTGACGTCTTACTGAATGAAGTCTGAAGTGCACGCACAGTTGTTTTGCCTGCCGCAAGGATTCTGTGAAGTGTTGTGGCAGCTGGCAGTCATTGCTGAATACAGACATGTGCTAATATCCTCACTGCTCTAGGGGAATTCGTATTTGTTGCATTTTTTCCATACCGTTATTAGCACAAGGCTTGTTCTGCTGAAGAACTTGATGCCCACAAGTCCTTAAATAAGAATCTCCTCGCGGGAGTAATGCATGAAAGGAAACAGACTGTTGGACAAAAGAATAGACAGCTCCCTGCATTTTGCGTTTCCGATAGCGCCTACGATAAGAATCTGGTGTCATATTATGCTTCAGAACCCTAAACTGTTTTTTTTTTTACTTCATACTAATACAAAAGTTGTGATGTGAGAAGAGAAAATGACTTATATGCATCTCAGAAACTTTAGTTTTTCCTGTTTATTTTCTCACTTCATACTAAAACAAAGCCGTTAATATGAGAAGAGGAAATGAAATATACGCTTCCGAAACATAATATTTCCTTGCGTGCTACTACTGGATACATGAAAGCCCTGCAGTTAATTTTTGTATGTTGGATAAATTTTGATATCACCTCACATTCCTTTGTGAGAAGGTTCCTCTTTCCTTGGGATTCAGATAGAGTGGACATATCATCACTGGTTGGTACTCAGATGACTAATGACAAGATACTCGTTGCAATTGCTCCATGGCGCCTGTGAGTAGAGTCTCAGGTTGATTACTATGAGAACACGCAGGAAGTGATATCCGCTCACTGCAGTCAGAGCCAAGGTGATTTCATTCTGTTTATGGCGAAGCGTCTGCTGCAGTGTCCCCGCTCAGCAAACATAAACAAATCGCGGCGGCATTGGGCTCTGCTAATCGCTGCACTAGTCGGGAGCCTCACAACAAGAGCGCACTGTCTCTGCTAACGATACTATGGAGTTAATACATCTTACCTAACGTAATATGCAGGACGTGGGTTGGGTAAAAATTCAGTTTGTAACTTCCCATCCCATTAAAATACTTTACAGCCATATTTGATGCAATATTTATTGTTGGTTGTCTCTCTAATGTTAATAGTATTGATTCAGATTGTGCGTGAACACGATAACACACACACACACAAACACACACACACACACACACACAAACAAACACAACGGAGTCATTGATTCCAGTGAGGGTGACAACCACTGTGTGTTGAACAACACATGCACCAGTCAGTTCCTCAGTTGGCGTCGAGTGAATGAGATTTTTCAATTACCTTGCATTGTAAGAATTGTAAGGGGTGGACTGAAAGTAAATAGACTTACTGTATGCTAAAGACCTGCGACAAAGCAAAGCTTGACCGATTATCTGATAATTGTCCAATTGGGTTTTGTGGACGAGTATACTTTTAGTAGCCAACCCACCCACGATCAGATTTCTCGAGGGCGTAAGGGGAATTGACTGCATTAAGTGATGGTTTACTTCCTACCATACGTTTCCTATATTCGTCCAAAGGTCGCTTGTATTTGTAGGTCCACATGGCAATGACCATGTTACCTCTGCCCTCATATTCTCTATCTGGTTGATGTTCGGTGATCGTGGAACAAAAGGCAACAGCTTTATCCTCTCTTGGCCCTGAAGCCAACCTCGCACTGCTCTGCTGTCATGAATGGGGCTCTGCTCCTATAAATAAACTGTTATCTCGTTAGTTCATATATTTATATTTAAATAACATATTTGTAATAAGCACATTGGATTTTTATTTTCCACAGTGTTTAAGGATTCAGGCCCTGTCATAGATAAGTGATGTGGATTCAACAGTCCGGTTAAGAATGTGGTTTTCCCAGTCTATCATATGATGAGAGTCGTAGTCGGATATCCACATTAAAACTGACTGGCTGAATCCGATTGGAACAATCTGGTATCGAAATTAAATTACAGAAATCGCATAAATTGAACGTCTGTATTGCAACAATGCCGCGCACATAAATTCCTGTGATGGAGGAACAGGTAGCAACTGCCTAAGAAAAAGTGAGAAATATGTCTACTAGCAGCAATGTAACGTAATTATAACCCATATGTATGTGATGGAAATACTGAATCGAACAATACACACCTATTTCAGTAGTGGGAAGATACACCATATCGGATTTGCCGACGACATTATGACAATAATAATAATAATAAAAATCCCGTGTGGCCGAAAGGGGAAACCCTTCCCCATATGGGTGGTACCGAGGAAATCAAATACTTTGGGTAAGCCAAATACTAACACAAGCCTGAACGGCTACTCAATCCGTTAAATCCAATATCCAGACACTTCTGAGTGAAAATCACCGCTACTCTGGTCATCGTCTGTTAGCTCAATGAGCTTGGCTGAAAATATTTTCTTCCAAAGGCTTCAACACCCTCTGGTCCTTTCCGGTCCTGGTATCACCCAGGCCAAACCAATGAAACACAAGAAAACATGAACTATGCAAGCAAAGGTAACTTTACCCCAAGTAGTACACAATTTGGCCACCGTTAGGCGGCAGTTGAATTTCGGACTCTGGGGAGTCCAGGTTAGCACGGCAGAGAATTATGAAGATCTCTGGTAAATTTGCCTACAATCAGAAAACATTCATTTGAAAACTAAACAACTATACATTGATCGAAACAAGAAACCTAAATAATCTCACAAAAGAAATCGACCTACAAAAAATTCACATCCTTGCTCTTCAAGAACCACGACCAATTGACAATGAAACCTTGCATTATGGAAACCATTGCAGCTTCAAGAGCAAAATACAACAAAAGGTAGCGAAAGGTGTACCAATCTTCAGCATTGTATTTCTCGAACTCAGATCTATCATCAACTCTGTCGAAGAAATCACACAGATCAACAATCGACTTATGACTATGCTCATTCAGAGCCCCAGAAAAAAATATACACTCATAAATGCACATGCCCTCACCAACATCGAAAATAAGAATAACACCGAAAATGTCTATAAATTCTGGAACACACTCGAAAATACTATGAGCAAAATTCACCAAGATGACGTGAAAATACTAATGGGAGACTTCAACTCTCTATTTGGGACAGAAAAAACCTGTAGAAAAATCATTGGGGCAAATTCAACACACCGAAACGCTTACGGTTCAGGCGCTCAGTCCGGAACCGCGCGACTACTACGGTCGCAGGTTCTAATCCTGCCTCGTGCGTGGATGTGTGTGATGTCCTTAGGTTAGTTAGGTTTAAGTAGTTCTAAGTTCTAGGGGACTGATGACCACAGATTTTAAGTCCCATAGTGCTCAGAACCATTTGAACCATTTTGAAACGCTTAGACCAACGGCACATGTCGGACTGACATTTGCCAACAATTCAACCGCAAAAGGACGTCTTCCAACTTAGGAAAAAGCCAGTTCCCAGATAACATGCTTGTCTACCAGGTGCAAGCTGCTTTTTTTCCCTTTCGAGACTCACTGAAAGCCAGATTTTTAATTCTTTTGTAGCAGCGCTACAAAAAATGGTTCAAATGTCTCTGAGCACTTTGGGACTTAACTTCTGAAGTCATCTGTCCGCTTGAACTTAGAACTACTTAAACCTAACAAACCTAAGGACATCACACACATCCATGCACGAGACAGGATTCGAACCTGCGACCGTAGCGGTCGCGCGGTTGCAGACTGTAGCGCCTAGAACCACTCGGCCACCCCGGCCAGCTCAGAGCTACAAGCAGGCAGATACAAACTCAATAAGGGAATCGTGAGACAACGCTCGAGCAATATTCGTCTTGCTACTTTCAGCAGCCCTTAGTGTCAGAGCGAAAACCTTACGGGACTGCCAAATTCATAATGCCACTTGTTTTCTGCAGAAATATGTATTTTTGTTGTGAATACTTAATTTTATCTATGGAATTCCACATTTTCGTAATACTTGCGAATGACACAAAAATGAAGTAAATACAGACCTTTTCGAAGTCAAAAGTCGGTAATATCCTACTAATTCATTTTAAAATAGGCTCAATCGTCTTACAGACACTTAATGCTTTACTAAGACAGACTGTCGTCGTGATGTTTCTGCAGTAAGCTGAATTTAATTTATATTAGTACAGTGAATATTTTAATTGCATTTTCCATTAGTTTACTAAACGCAACAGAAATCAAAGAGAAATTAATCAGCAGCAGAATTTTCTTTCACGGTATCTAAAACGATCTGACAATACTAAAGTTGTTGACAAATTCTACGCCAGTAGAAACCCACTGGTTCCAACGATATCATTATACCAGAGTAATTTTAAGAGTATTTTCGTCTAGAAATGAATTGCCTTCACGGTTGACCGATCAAGAGCGGGAAAGGTAAAATATTATGAATGTATGACGAGAGGGACAAGTGCTTATCAATACAAGAAAAATTTATGACTTACTGTGCTGATAAACCTCTTACATTATTTGATTTGCAAACGACTGAGCAGAACCGAACATACTCAGACACCTCGCATTTGGCTCAACACTAAAATGACACACAATATTTTTAGCGCAACGCAATCTGACTTTCAATAATCCCTACAAAAGAATGGCCCTGACTAACATTAAACTATACCTTTCACAAATCACTTACCTCACAAAAATCTTCGTTACTCGAACTACTGCAATACAGCGAGCGTCACTACTGCCAGCTAAATAAAAGATTCAAACTACTGAAGGGAATAACTGCTGATAGGCATAGTTAGCAAATGAAAGATTGTAATAGATAACAAACAATGTATTTACCTCAATAGTGTTCAAAAGTCATAATGTATATAGCAGTTCATGATATCCAGTATTGCAAATTTCAAAACTCCGCCATCTCTCTCCTCACATCCACCACTGCTGGCGGCTCACCTCCAACTGCGCAACGCTACGCGCTGTTAACATCGAGATGCCCAACACTACAATGGCGAACAACAATGCAAACCAGCCACAGACTGCACACAGCACAGCTAGTGATTTTCATACAGAGCACTACGTGGCGTAACCAATATAAAAACCCAAACAGCTTACTTACATAGTCCCCATATTCCCCACAAGAAATTTTACAAATTGTTTTGGGCAGTGGCCAATACAGATTTGAAAAATGTTTTCATAATTACAATAACAAAGAAATCAAATGCACACACTTATCGATTCAATGTTAGTCAAAAGCTAAATTTTTCTCACAGTCCAAAAAGACAGTCATGATAATTCATTACAGAAAAATTGCAGTGTTTTCTTTTTTCTCAAAGTCTGAGCAGTAAAAGGGAATGCACACGGAAGTAGTGGATTTCCATGCATTCTTGAAGTAGTGTTGTCCTTCCAACGGAAAGACAGTGCTGACTCTTGACATGCAGAGAGGTAATGGGCCACAACAGAGCAAACCAACAGCAGAGTCAGTCGAAGTTTTGAAGAATATTGGTAGGTAGGCCATCACAGAGCAGACCCACTGTAGTCCTGGTAGAGATTATGGTATTGGTGGGCCACCAGAGGTGCAGGCCCACTGCAGTCCTTGTAGAAATAATGGTATTGGTGGACCATCAAAGATGCAGATCCACTGTAGTCCTTGTAGAGACGGCCAGCAGCCATCTGTTGCGACTGTGCAGGTGCACAATCACCATTGAAGAGTCATGCAGATAATATAGCAAGTCCCTAACCACCACTTGTGCACTCACAAAGTTTTTGGAATTGTCCTTAGAACCAGCAATGCTGTTATCCAGTCCCTTGCTGAATTATTAACACACGTGCAAACACTATCAGTCCCTACTTCTCACATATTGTCCATATACTATGACCAACAGAAACGTGTGCAGTGAAATGGAACTTACAAGTTAATAATATGATGAACTGGTGTCAATTACAATTTTATAACATAAGAATACAATTACAAAGGTACAAAATACACCATTAAAGAACATAACAATACAGATAACATTTGTAGTAGTACAAGCTTTACAAAAGAATAGAAATAAACACATACATCAGTGTTACAGAAATTATGACATGTACATACATAAAAGATCAGAATAACTTTTGAAACATCAACTTCACACATGAGCATTAAAACAAAACAGAATAAATAATGTCTAAACATCTTTACAACGTAAATAACATATTATCAGAAAAATTCTACAACGTAAATCTTATTAGCTAAACACATAAAGACAGGAAAAACACAAATTCACATAGCGTAATAACACAAAAGTACAGGACAGGGTTTGTTTTCAGTGTGACATTTGGTACTGCAGTCCAACCCAAAACTTCATTCTGTAGATCTTTCCTATTATTTCAACATTTGTTTCCACCAAAAAAATCCTATCCAAGCATGCTTTCTGTATTCTGTTCACATCCTCTTTCAAAAATAGTTTTTCTCCACTGTACACTACTTTTTTGGCCAAACCATTTCCTTATAGCTTCTGAATGCATTTCTTCCAATTCATCATAGTTAGTTTCTCATATAGCCTACCCCCTCTTAAGCTAATTTAAATCTACTGAGCTCAGATACGTATACCAAGGGACGAGGCAATGCAGCAGCACATAACAAATTAACACAAACAGCAATGACAAAAAAATGGAAATTGGCAAAGCAAGCAGCAGTATATCTAAATTAGCAGAGCAAATGCAACATTACAACGAATATGAGCCAATGTGCAGCAACAAGAAAAATAAATCAGTAGTAAAACTGGCTTAACAGAGTAATACAAAGTCAAATTCAGTAACACTATGCCTGGCAAACAGCAGCAGCAAATGCCATAACTTATACCTAAACATGACAAACCCACAAGCCGAAAAAATAGTACACTAAAGACACCAATGCAGATAAGGAAATGTCTATTCACATTTTAATGTCTATGTCATTAAAGTGGTGCACCACAACTTATTCTACAAAAGAAATTACCAAGTACTTGAAAAGAAAATTCTGTATGCAATTCCTGTGAAGGGTAATGTCTTTTTGTTCTACTTCTTTTTTTAAGTAGATCATAAAATTATTATTTACTGGATCCATAGGCATAAAATATTTATGTTAGTACATTTAAAAAATTTTATTTTAACCAATGCTGCAGTGCAGCTAGAAACTAGATATTAAACAAAATAGGCAAAGCAAGGCGTGAAACGTCATTCACTAGCCATATGGCATTTCATAATGCAGTAAACAATCTTTCAACTAACAAGACAATAGACGTGAAATGTTTCTCATCATTTCATTTCAGTAAATATCATAAATTAAGAACTATACAGTGTAATCATGTTTTCAAGTTTGAGCGTATCGTATTTACGATGCTTTCTACAAAGAACTGTCAATATCGAGATTAATTGCCTCTTTTTTCTCCACCTAATGCTTTTTCTCCAGGCGACGCACAGCTGGGTGTCAGCGACGCATTACGTCGAGGTCACTTAGCCTTCTAACCGAAATTTACAACAGAAGTTTCCACTACAGTGACAGTTTGATACAAATAAAATTTCACAAGTCGAGAAATTACAGTAGAAATGTGTAGAAACAAAATCCTATAAATACAAGTGTCCAAAAAATTTTCGCTGGCATTGTGATACATTCACGCATTTACACACATGTCATAACTCTTAAAGTACGATTCTTGGTTTCCAACATCCTTTGTCTTAAATCAGAGTGCCTAACCACTACTCATTATTCCTTATCTTATTACCTATATACACTCCTGGAAATGGAAAAAAGAACACATTGACACCGGTGTGTCAGACCCACCATACTTGCTCCGGACACTGCGAGAGGGCTGTACAAGCAATGATCACACGCACGGCACAGCGGACACACCAGGAACCGCAATGTTGGCCGTCGAATGGCGCTAGCTGCGCAGCATTTGTGTACCGCCGCCGTCAGTGTCAGCCAGTTTACCGTGGCATACGGAGCTCCATCGCAGTCTTTAACACTGGTAGCATGCCGCGACAGCGTGGACGTGAACCGTATGTGCAGTTGACGGACTTTGAGCGAGGGCGTATAGTGGGCATGCGGGAGGCCGGGTGGACGTACCGCCGAATTGCTCAACACGTGGGGCGTGAGGTCTCCACAGTACATCGATGTTGTCGCCAGTGGTCGGCGGAAGGTGCACGTGCCCGTCGACCTGGGACCGGACCGCAGCGACGCACGGATGCACACCAAGACCGTAGGATCCTACGCAATGCCGTAGGGGACCGCACCGCCACTTCCCAGCAAATTAGGGACACTGTTGCTCCTGGGGTATCGGCGAGGACCATTCGCAACCGTCTCCATGAAGCTGGGCTACGGTCCCGCACACCGTTAGGCCGTCTTCCGCTCACGCCCCAACATCGTGCAGCCCGCCTTCAGTGGTGTCGCGACAGGCGTGAATGGAGGGACGAATGGAGACGTGTCGTCTTCAGCGATGAGAGTCGCTTCTGCCTTGGTGCCAATGATGGTCGCATGCGTGTTTGGCGCCGTGCAGGTGAGCGCCACAATCAGGACTGCATGCGACCGAGGCACACAGGGCCAACACCCGGCATCATGGTGTGGGGAGCGATCTCCTACACTGGCCGTACACCACTGGTGATCGTCGAGGGGACACTGAATAGTGCACGGTACATCCAAACCGTCATCGAACCCATCGTTCTACCATTCCTAGACCGGCAAGGGAACTTGCTGTTCCAACAGGACAATGCACGTCCGCATGTATCACGTGCCACCCAACGTGCTCTAGAAGGTGTAAGTCAACTACCCTGGCCAGCAAGATCTCCGGATCTGTCCCCCATTGAGCATGTTTGGGACTGGATGAAGCGTCGTCTCACGCGGTCTGCACGTCCAGCACGAACGCTGGTCCAACTGAGGCGCCAGGTGGAAATGGCATGGCAAGCCGTTCCACAGGACTACATCCAGCATCTCTACGATCGTCTCCATGGGAGAATAGCAGCCTGCATTGCTGCGAAAGGTGGATATACACTGTACTAGTGCCGACATTGTGCATGCTCTGTTGCCTGTGTCTATGTGCCTGTGGTTCTGTCAGTGTGATCATGTGATGTATCTGACCCCAGGAATGTGTCAATAAAGTTTCCCCTTCCTGGGACAATGAATTCACGGTGTTCTTATTTCAATTTCCAGGAGTGTATTTAGCGCTGGCTTTGATAAAAGCCTTTTTGTGGTGTCTTGGTGTTGAAAGGATTGGCCGATAGGCACAGGCCTAACGTTACTCAGGGTACGCCCGATCGTTGTCATGATCTTCGGGGAGGCTCCTTTCGTGTACCCCGGTAATTTCATGACGGACAGGATTGCGCTACTAACGTAACTTCTTTGGATGAAAATTGAATCGGTTGGTTGTGGTTAATTTCCTCTTGCATATGTTTCAACGTTCTTCGTGTGTTATTTTATGAATGCAGTGTTGTATGCAGTCTCCCAATCTTGGCTCCATATTTGATGTGTTCCGTAAGATTACAAACTCACATTTTCACAATCCTAAATAAGGATTTAGGAGTGTACATATTCGTCGACATTCTTCAATATTTCATCATAATAAATACATAGCATAATCAAATTCCTCATTTAGCATCAGCTTATTGATCATAAACATACCTCAACAGCATAATACACATTGTCATCTTAATAATATCATAAAACCTCAGCCAAATCTCAAAATCATCGTAGCTTTCTGCAATAATTTCAAACCCTAAAAAATATTCTCTGCTCATTTCAATAGTGTCCTCTACCTCAAACGTACTTTAAAAATCATGATCTCATACCAAATACATCATTCAAAGCTCTCACAGTATCACAATGGTTCTGAAAAAATATGAAGAGTTCACAAAGTACATACAAAATACAGTTTCATAAGTGTGTAATTGCGTAAACATCTGTCACTGACGTAGTAAAAAAAATGTTTGCTTCTCTATTAAATAATGAGGTAGCTGTGTAATTCTGTGTTGGAGGAATATGGTACCGATGTGTAACGTTTTATAAGCAAATACCATATTAGCTCGGGCTCCTTGTGCTTGCCACACACATGGTACACAAACTGTGTACCCCCTGAGGATTAATGTAATTATACCCTCAGGTGTTACAGATTACAGCAATGGAATGAAATGTATCACGGAAAACCTTTGTGTCATTGTAATTCAAAAATCTTTAAACATAAATATTGTAAGTACAAAATCAGTCACTCAAATACGTGTACTGTAGCGCTTAACTGTGCGTCTTGTTGTAAGACAATCTCTGTCATTACTTAAGGGTAAAAAATGTGCCAAGAGTCGTAATTATCGTCGTCGTAAATTAAGTTCTGTAGAAGTCAATGTACTTACCTCGTAATAAACAAAGTGAATTGCTATGCTTACTGATATCATAGTTGTTACGCTTATTGCCATTATGAAGTAAGTACTGTACTGTAAAGTATTGTTGTGCTACGGAAAAGGCTTTCATTGTAGCTATACCACAAAAGTTACTACTAAAACATGTTTTACTTTCCAGAATAATTCAGAAAAACTGTGCAGATATGATACAAATACAGTGCAAAAGCAATAATGTAAATTGTGTCACTCATTAGTAACGTCGTGATATAAACGTGTAGCTGTCAAATAAACTAACCACTGTGTCATCTGGTATCTCTCAGAAAGTACTTTAAATCCAGAATGTATTTTCAAGTAAACCAAAATGTTGCATTAAAATCTCATTTGCAGTACCGGTACATGTTCTAAGTATGTGAGCCTTACAGTCGTTGCGTAATCATGCAACTAACAAGCAAGAATGTACACACACAATAACACTGTGTCGTCTGTTCACAATAACAATGCTTTCGTAATTTCTGTTTAAATAAGTTCTCTTGGTTCTTAACTGGATATTTAACTTCAAACATGGTGCATGGTAACAGTTTCTAAAGCATACTAGTAACGTGAAGTGATACGTTTTATGGCAAAGACAAAGTTAAAAAGCAGATTATCTTCCAATAAACGGTTTTACATGTGAAATATGGTGTAAACCTTTACTCTCCCTAGTATGCAGAGTTTAAACTTCAACGCAATTATCATGTGGTATACGTTGGTAAACAATACTGGAATTTTTCTCAATTTTGCGTCTATGTTATTTTTCACTGAGCCAGTCGGCGCACGTGGCTGCCTGCGGTTCGAGTCATTGTCTGTCTCTTTGTTGGCGCGCGTCGTTATTGGGGTTAGGAGACCTAACTTCTACAAATTCACCTTGTCGAGAGGGCCCTGCCGTGTTTGAATCCCGCCAGTTATGATGCAATTCAGGTCTGTCGTTACGATCATATCGTCTGTCGCCATGTCGGTAGATTCCATAGTTTCTTTCTTGTCAGTCACGTCGTGGAGAATTTCTCCCTGAATCATAACTGCGAACTGGACCGTTGCGTCTGAAGTTATTCTGTCTCCCTTGATAATAATTATTTTGGTTCCCATATTGTCTGTTTCTCTGATTGTCTCTGTGATAGTCATTACCGTGGAGAGGTGATCTTTTCCTGTAATTATTACTACTCTGCCAACGGTTGTCATATGGGTGGTGTCTGTTTTGGTCACGATTCACGTTGTAAAAATAGCCTTGTCGTGTCCATTTATTATTTTTGTCATCACGGAATTGTGACGGATGTGACCTGCAATTGTTGTGCTCCTGTTTTCGCGTTCCGCGGTTGTCAGTGTCAATTTCTAATTCTTGTAAGAGTCCCTGAAAAGCTTCAATGTCCTGCAAAAATAGTATGTCGTAAATGTTCAGGCAATTGGATTAAACAAATGCGGATGAGTTATGAAGGGCTGGAAGGGTTTGACAGGTACTGAACCTTGTGCAACATGTCTTCAAAATATTTCACAAGACTGGAAAATTCAGATTCTTCGAAATGTTTCATCATTATGATGTTATGTTTTACTCGGTCTTGTGTGGCTTGAGAATAATATGTTGAGAGGAAGGCATGATAAAATTCTCCTTCACTGTGGCAGTCGTGAATGACCGATCGCATTCTTACAGCTGGTTCATCCTCTAAGTAGCCACACATAAATTCTAATCTGTGCTCTAATGACCAGTTGGGAGGAAAACAAAGAGAGAATTGATGAAGCCACGCTTGTGGATGAATGTCGTTGACAGAATTCTTAAATGTTTTGAATTTACGTGTAGTAATGAACAGCTTATAGTCCAAATCATCGTGTCGGCAACTCGCATATCGGTCATTGTTACGTCGTGTCAGCGGTTCCATCTCAAAATTCGGTGCACCTTGCCAATTTCTTTCATAATTTCCGAAATGTCCTGTGTTATTATTTTGTGGTTGTTCAGTATTTCTATGTCCCTTTTCCCGTGTTGGAGTGCGAGTGTCCTCTGAAATATGCAACTCTTGTATTACTTGTGCCAACTGATCTTGTACTTCCCGCATTTCTCTTTTGTGTTGCGTATTTATTTGATTCTGATTTTGTTTGAATTTCTTAATTTGTTCATACTTTTCTGTTTCAGTGAAGGCTACAGGTCTTGTGTCATCCAGATCATCATCCACCTTTGTAGATAAGTTAGTGAACTGATCCGAAAGTTCGGCTACTTTCTCCGATAGTGAACTTATTTCCTCAGTGTGTTTTTCTGAACCAAGTTTCAGAGTGTCCATTTATGTTGAAATCGTATCTAATGTGTCCTTTAAGTATATATATATATATATATATATATATATATATATATATATATATATATATATATCAGTTCATAATATCCAATACTATAAATTTACTGTCTCTGATGGACACACGTCCAGATCGTCCGCTCTCAAAATTCCGCCATCTCTCTCCCCACATCCTCCACTGCTGGCTGCTCTCTCTCCCCCCACATCCATCACTGCTGGCTGCTCTCTCTCCCCCCACATCCACTTCTGCTAGCTGCTCTCTCTCCCCACATCCACCACTGCTGGCTGCTCTCTCTCCCTACATCCACCACTGCTGGCTGCTCTCTCTCCCCACATCCACCACTGCTGGCTGTTCTCTCTCCCTACATCCACCACTGCTGGCTGCTCTCTCTCCCCACATCCACCACTGCTGGCTGTTCTCTCTCCCCACATCCACCACTGGTGGCTGCTCTCTCTCCCCACATCCACCACTGCTGGCTGCTCTCTCTCCCCACATCCACCACTGCTGGCTGCTCTCTCTCCCCACATCCACCACTGCTAGCTGATCTCTCTCCCCACATCCACCACTGCTGGCTGCTCTCTCCCCCCACATCCACCACTGCTAGCTGATCTCTCTCCCCACATCCACCACTGCTGGCTGCTCTCTCCCCCCACATCCACCACTGCTGGCGGCTCACCTCCAACTGCACAACGCTACGCACTGTTAACATCGAGCTGCCCAACACTACAATGGCGAACAACAATGCAAACCAGCCACAGACTGTACACAGCACAGACAGTGATTTTCATACAGAGCGCTACGTGAGGTTACCAATATAAAAACCCAAACAGTGCCTGAGAGACGACTTTTCTATCAATCTCCTGGATAGTTTTGTTTCTCAAACCAGAGTGCGTTATCATGCAGTAGCACAGGTGATGTAGTTGTGTTGCTCTATTTTTCTTACACTGCGACCGAAAGGTGTCTCGGTTGTTGGCAACTGCCCCTGGTAGCTGAGTGGTCAGCGCGACGGAATGTCATACCTAACGGCCCGTCTACGATTCCCGGCTGGGTCGGAGACTTTCTCCGCTCAGGGATTGGGTGTTGTGTTGTCCTCCATCATCATTTCATCCACATGGACAGGCAAGTCGCCGCAGTGGCGTCAACTCGAAAGACTTGCACCAGGCGAACTGTCTACCAGATGGGAGGCCCTAGCCACAAGGCATTTCCATTTTTCCACTTGCAACTCAATTTTACAATGCTTAACTGTAGTTCATGATTTTCAAGTATGCAAAATCCAATGCTTAACTGCAAGATGATAATAGAACTTCAAATTCGAAAATGACAGCGTCGCGCCGCGTTCACATGGGCAGCGCCGGATTTCAGGCAGCGGGTGGCGTCTGGCCGGTGGCCGGTAGCCGCTGCAGCGCGAGGAAACGCTCGAGCGATGATCACGACGCAGCCACGAGCTGTCCTGCGGAATTGTTTCTGGAATACTTGTTATTGCTGTTGGGTAGAATGTTAAGCGAATTATCTTCGATGTTCAGTCAGACTCATAATTTTAGACCGAAATGTAGTTAAACAAAACAAAACAGTTGGACGCGATCAGGCGACTATAAGCTTAGACTGCACGACGATTACCTCTAGACCACGGGCCCACACAGTCCGACAGACTCTCGGAAGTAGACAACACTGCCTCCTAACAATTCCATATGTTCCAGTGTTGCCAGATTGTGCAGATGGCCGGACTTAGAGTTGTCAGGGGCGGTCAGTTTTATTGGCCACCTTAAGTGCATGACTCGGACTTAGTCTCTGTGGCGGCCGGCCGGGCGGTCACTTTTACCGTCTAAGACTGTACATACACACATAACGAATAATAAACATCGCAAGAGAGGAATGGAATGGTTTCATCCTTGCAAGTGAATGTACATGTCAGTTTTTTTTTTTTTTTTTTTTGGGTACCCTATATACTTGATAACACTTCTTGATGATTGTCAGCCTTTCACTACAGAGCGGAGTGCAGAGCGCAAGTGGTGGGTCCAGGACACTGAGGATGATCGGCAAGGGGAGGGGGGCAGCACACCCACAGTGCCATAAAAACTGGAACAACGATTCTGGACTAATCCCATATTCCCAGGTCAGCTATGTTGGATTCTTTCCGATGTCATAAAAGATATCATGGATCCCCAGCTTGGATTCTAAACTTAGATCCATGCAGGTTAGTACCCGTAGGGTGACATCACAGAGATGCCTTTACCCTGCACAGTGGTCTTCCGACGTGTTCTGATGGGTGAGGTCTATGATCTCTATAATATTTCTCTAGACAATTCCATAAAATCTGTGCACTTAAGGGTATTACATGCTAGATGCTTTTGCTGGCAGGTGTCGGTTTTCTGCAGTTGAGTACACTCTATAGTACTCTCGTTCTTGATATATATTTTCACTGTTTTGAAATGGTTCTTACACACTGTAACACAGTAACACTATTAGCGCTTTAGAGTCGAACATTGCAGTTATTTGTGCTGAGTTCTTAGTTAACTAATATCAATCACAGTCTAACAGCAGTACTTTCAAGTCAAAAAATTGTAGATTTTTATAAATTAACACTGTATTAAACTCTGTACCTGATGACAGTCCTATAATGACGTATGTAAGATGCAGATGATGACACCACATTCATTGCTGCACTATGCAATGCTAGTGATATAGAAATTGGAAATTGTGGAAACTCAGGGTCTAGAAACAATTGTGTGTTTGATAGAGGTCGCCTGGAGACAGTGCTGCCTGCTGCATCAATATATTCTTGATGGCCAGTGAGCCTGGATGCTACAGGTGAGTGGCGGATAGAAATCTATTCTAAATGTTACATATCCTATGTACAACGTAGAGCACTTATAATTTATATGAAGACTCGTTTAAAAAGTCAGTGCTATCAAAGTATTTAGATCGCGTTCTGTTTATAAGAAGAATGGTTAAAATTTAACGTTTGGTCTACATCGGTAATAAATTTCCCTCACAAACAGCGAAAATTGGCGTTGGTTAGAATATAATAATGTCGCCCTCCAAAAGAATGTATGGCTCTTTGTGCACAGCTGGCTGGAAGCTTATGAATCTACTACAGCTAGTTGGAAAACTATTGCAAACTGAATTCACCATAAGACCTACCCTTTGAAACTATAGAGTCTACTACTACGAACACTACTACTCTCTACCAACTGAGCCACAGCGACCCGTTCGTCTGTATGAACTATTATAGCACACTTTCCTGTACAAACACCCTTAAAATTCTAGAGAAATGATTTATAAGTCACCTGGAAACGTCTGACGTGTATTTATGTCACTTCGTATATTGAGATGTAGGACATTCACAGATCAAATCTAAAGGGACATTCTATCATACCAAGACCTAAGTGTAACACTTGTAAGTATAATACTTTCGCGCTACTTCTGCTAAGTTGGAACCTTAAATCTTAGAAAAGCGACTATCTGGAACACGATTGCTTGAAGCTGAATAAAAACCGATGGTGAACTAATTTCAAAGGAAAAATCCTCGTTTTTGGTGCAAAATTGAAAATCAGGTTGCATCACCACTCTAGACGCTAGAGTACATCAAACGGTGATACTTGTCAGAAGATGTGAGGTACACGGTTTCCCTTTCACCTCTTGACAGTCGCCTTGGCTGGTGATATGGACTAGTGAATACCTCACCTGTTTGTTTCCCCACTACACCGTGATGAGCGTGTCACAACCATAGAGGCTGCACCAGTGAGTTGCGCAGTTTTGGAGTTCCGGTAAGTACTCTAGTTTATAGTAAGGTGAACTAAAGTCTTTGTATCCTACAGATCAAAGCAGTACTGCTCTATTGATTTCATTTTAATATATGAACCGAAGGACTACTGGATGGCATTAAATCATGATTACCACGTTCGCACTCATAAGGCAGTATCATAACAAATCCGCTGCATATGTTAGATATTCCATGTGTAGGGTAAAACACATCCAGTTTTGGTGAGGCTCTATCATTCTACGCATATGTTTCTCTAGTCATTTGCTTGACAGTTATTTTGAGAGTGAAGGGAGAGAGAGAGAGAGAGAGAGAGAGAGAGAGAGAGAGAGGTGATCTACAATTCTGTTCTGTTCCCTTTCTCGACGTCGGTGGAGCATGATGTTTAAGTTCGGACGTCAAACGCTGCTGTCCTGCAAACATATATTTCTCTCAAGGTGGTCGCTTACTGCTTTTGCAGAACGATAGTCACGGCAAAGTCATGTGATTACGGTAAGCATTTCGTTCTTTGGGTAGTGCAGAAGAATCTGATGTATGCCAATGCCTCGTGTATTAGTGGAGGTTGGTGTATCCTGCAGCGGCAATCACTCCAGATCAGCTCTGTTACAGAAGCAAGCGTTCGGCCCACGAAAGCGACGATAACGCGTCCGCACACAGATGAATGTTGAGGTCTGTTGACTTCACTTTGTTGTTTAAATCCTCCAACTTGAAAAAGCCACGAAGTATACTCCGCAAGCACTCATACAACGCACTGTGGAGCACTATAATACTTCTTATCTCACTGTTAGCTGTTTCTTTCCTATTCCACTTGCAGATCGAGTAATGGGAACGCGATTGTGTTCTTCCAACCACTAAAGGTTCTCTATCAAGTCACTTTAAAGCATTCAAGTCGAAGAGTCCAAAAAAAAAAAAAAAAAAAAAAAATGGTTCAAATGGCTCTGTGCACTATGGGACTTAACTTCTGTGGTCATCAGTCCCCTAGAACTTAGAACTACGTAAACCTAACTAACCTAAGGACATCACACACATCCATGCCCGAGGCAGGATTCGAACCTGCGACCGAAGCAGTCCCGCGGTTCCGGACTGCGCGCCTAGAACCACTAGACCACCGCGGCCGGCTCGAAGAGTCCCCTTAGAATAATTAATGAATTACTGTGCTGGTAAACCCCTCACGTTATTTGATTTTCAAACAGCTGAGCAAAACTGAACGTACTCAGACATTTCTCTCTTTACTTATTCTGATCATCACTAAACTGACACACAATATTTTTAGCGCAACGCAATCTGACTTTCAATAATCCCTACAAAAGAATGGCCCTGGCTAACAATAACCTATACCTTTCATGAATCACTTACATCACAATAATCTTCGTTACTCGAACTACTGCAATACAGCGAGCGCCAATACTACCAGCTGAATAAAAGATTCTAACTATTGAAGGCGCTAAGTACTGATAGGCATAGTTAGCAAATGAAAGATTTTGATAGAGAACAAACAATGTATTTATTTTAATAGTGTTCAAAACTCATAATATATATATATATATATATATATATATATATATATATATATATATATATATCAGTTTATGACATCCAGTCTTACAAATTACCTTTTTCTGATAGACACACGTCCAGATCGTCCGCTCTCAAAACTCTGCCCTCTCTCTCCCCCCACATGCACCACTGCTGGCGGCTCACCTCCAACTGCGCAACGCTACGCGCTGTTCACATCCAACCGCCCAACACTACAATAGCGAATATTCCAACAATGCCAACCAGCCACCGACTGCACACAGCACAGCCAGTGATTTTCATACAGAGAGCTACGTGGCGTTACCAATATAAAAACCTAAACAGCCTACTTACAAAGTGTTGTGAACCTGTGCAAGTTGTACTCTGCATTATGGACAGCGATGGAAAGATTCAGTCAGTAAGTGCTGGAACATACAGTTAGTGCTCCTGACTTCTGGTTGATGTTACATACAGTTCTGAGATATCAGCAGATGAGCAAAATGCGGAACATCATGCCGGACTTATGACTGGACTCAAGATTTCACAACAAACGCAACTTCATTGATTTTCTTACTGTATTCATTATTTTCAGCGCTAAATGCAGTGTTATCGGTACAAAATTTGTTTTAAAAGCATAAGGGTACATCTGAAGAGGCGCTTTACACTTCTGAAGATACTAATATTCATTGATTTCGATGTCTTCCAGACTCATATGAAGTAGAGAGCTGTTGTGTACTACAAGGGAGAAGCATCGAAGACGATAGTATTGTCAATATTGTGTGTATATCCCACAAATATAATAAAGTGCTACCCTATGCGTATCGATTAACAGCACTGGCCATAAACTCGGCTGGCTGTGGCCGCCTGAATGTGAGAGACATCCGTCGCCAGGTAGCACTCAGGACCGAACTGCGTGATCCTCAACAGCACTACGCTAACAATGCCATCCTCCTCCTCCTTCTCCTCCTCTGTTTTTCTTAACACAAGGGGTTCTTTTTGTGGTGTCACCGCCAGACACCACACTTGCTACGTGATAGCCTTTAAATCGGCCGCGGTCCGTTAGTATACGTCGGACCCGCGTGTCGCCACTATCAGTGATTGCAGACCGAACGCCGCCACACGGCAGGTCTAGAGAGACTTACTAGCACTCGCCCCAGTGGTACAACCGACTTTGCTAGCGATGGTTCACTGACAAAATACGCTCTCATTTGCCGAGACGATAGTTAGCATAGCCTTCAGCTACGTCATTTGCTACGACCTAGCAAGGCGCCATTACCAGTCGCCAATTGATGTTGTAAAACATGTACCGTCAAGAGCGATGTTCACCATTTATGGATTAAAGTTAAGTATTCCACAGCTACGTCCTTTTTTGCTAACCTAATTTCATTGACCTGTTCCAGACCTCACGCCAGCCTGCGTGAGCTAAAACGCGTGCCTTTCGGCTTCCTCTCATACCGGGTTGACTCTCTTGCCAATCCACAACACTTTTCACCTGCAGTGTCGAGACAACGGCAACGCGATGTACTGTGGTCTAGCTTCTGGTACTGGTGACAGGTTTCTTCGTGTTGAAATGCCAGTGATAAGAAGGTAACCCGTCACTATTCTCGTAAGGTGTCGTTTTTTCGTCATCTATATTTACCGCATTTTTGACTGTTACTTGTATATAAGTGTGTTTCATTCTGAAATGTGTTTGAAATACGAGTTTATTGCGGTAGCGTGTGGCAAGCTAAGTTTTTGTCTGTAAATGGCTCCCATCCATTCCATACAGAGTTTTTTATGGTGAATTTTAAGAAAATAGTACCTGAACCTACATTTTTTGGGTTGAGAGCCAGTGCGCAAGTGTCCATGATCAGGAGGATGAATGTGTATCTCTTGAGTTTTCAGTTTCAATGCAAAACCTATGTGTGAGTTGTAAGTTATTTTCAGCTTACTTGAATTTCGATCCCCTGTCATTTGGCTTAAAGTACAAGTGTATTTTCTGCATTTTTCATGTTTCCAGTCGTTTTTAACTGCTGGCTCGTATGTCTTACGTGGCAAGACGACCTTGGTTCTGTGGGGCACGATGACTCGAACTTCTAGACCAGTCTGCTGATCATGTACTTCACTACGGCGGAAAGGAAGTTCTTGCTGGTAAGACAGTTGTTTAAATAAAGACGCGGTTGTTTACGCTGCACAGGATACAGTTTGAACTTTAGCTTTGGGGATTAAGTAGGCTTACTGTACTGTACTACCTATTTGTTGGTGGAACTGTAGCTCAGGGGTATTATTGTCTAAATTGTGACATTAGAAGGCAATTGTATCACTTAGGACAGACGGTATGGAATTCCACACTTCTTCAAGTGACCTGATTGCTAGAAATAGTCCTACAGATCTCTACAGGACTGGAAACTTTCTAGCAAGCAAGTTACTTCCATTCTCGGCCAAAGTAGGTCACCTATGACGTCGTAGTGCTGTACCAATATTCCAAGTCAGACAATCAGACAACTTGGACCGCCATCTTGGATGCTGGTGCCCTAGTAGGACCACACCAGTATCCCAAAGGATCCTGCACTTAGCATATATGACTTACTTCCTTCAACTTCACAGTGCATCATCTTTTTTTTAAATTTCTTACCAATTTATACTTGGTAGACAGCACTACTTTGTCAGGAGTGGTGGAAAACCGCGCCAAAAATTTAATTTCCGCCATTTATTGAATTTCCCGTTATTTTATACATAGGGCAACTGCACTATTTCAGATGGGAACTAGGAAAATCCAATGACATCATTGATGTCGTCATTGGTAACCTATGCACGCCTGAACTCTCCTTGCCCACCTACTTACGAGACATGCTGCTTGTAGACGTTAGTAGGAAGGCTGATTGTGCCCGTTGAAAGAGAATGTCCTCAGAACATATGCTTGTATACAGAGATCGTTTGGCGCTGAAATGACGCGTAGTACACCGACATGGCTATATAACACAATAATTTAGAGACCAGAACATGGGGCTGTGCAGAAATGATATCTAGAGCGGTACACAAGGAGTACTTGCAGCGACTAGTGTAAGCGGCAGCAGTACAGTCAACAAATGACTCTACAGTCAATAAGAGCGAGACAGTCAACGGCGGCAGCTGTGATAGTAGATCAGACGACAGCGTCCCTGATGAATCCTATATCCCTAAGTACGGATTAATACCGACCACTTCACTATACGAGACACAACACACACAAACACACATGAAACTAGGGTAGTGAAATCATATGTGGGGTCATAATTAACGTATCACAAAACAAAGCAGCCTAATATGTGAGGCTGGGCTAGCACTTGAATGGGTGACGGTCCGGTCTGCTGAGAGCTGTTGGCAAGCGCGCTGCACTCAGACTTTATAAGGCCAATTGAGGAGCTACTTGACTAAGAAGTAGCGGCTCCAGTCATGAAACCTGACAACGGCCGGGAGAGCAATGTGCTGTCCACTTCCCCTCCATATCCGCATCCAGTGGCGTCTATCGAATGAGGATGATACGGCGGTCGGTCTGTACCACTGGGCCTTCCAAGACCTTTTCGAAAGTTTATTTCAGTTAGTTTTATTCAGCTGAAAAGTAATACTTTCTAATTTTTATGTAAAAACTTATATATATATATATATATATATATATATATATATATATATATATATATATATACTCCTGGAAATGGAAGAAAGAACACATTGACACCGGTGTGTCAGACCCACCATACTTGCTCCGGACACTGCCAGAGGGCTGTACAAGCAATGATCACACGCACGGCACAGCGGACACATCAGGAACCGCGGTGTTGGCCGTCGAATGGCGCTAGCTGCGCAGCATTTGTGCACCGCCGCCGTCAGTGTCAGCCAGTTTGCCGTGGCATACGGAGCTCCATCGCAGTCTTTAACACTGGTAGCATGCCGCGACAGCGTGGACGTGAACCGTATGTGCAGTTGACGGACTTTGAGCGAGGGCGTATAGTGGGCATGCGGGAGGCCGGGTGGACGTACCGCCGAATTGCTCAACACGTGGGGCGTGAGGTCTCCACAGTACATCGATGTTGTCGCCAGTGGTCGGCGGAAGGTGCACGTGCCCGTCGACCTGGGACCGGACCGCAGCGACGCACGGATGCACGCCAAGACCGTAGGATCCTACGCAGTGCCGTAGGGGACCGCACCGCCACTTCCCAGCAAATTAGGGACACTGTTGCTCCTGGGGTATCGGCGAGGACCATTCGCAACCGTCTCCATGAAGCTGGGCTACGGTCCCGCACACCGTTAGGCCGTCTTCCGCTCACGCCCCAACATTGTGCAGCCCGCCTCCAGTGGTGTCGCGACAGGCGTGAATGGAGGGACGAATGGAGACGTGTCGTCTTCAGCGATGAGAGTCGCTTCTGCCTTGGTGCCAATGATGGTCGTATGCGTGTTTGGCGCCGTGCAGGTGAGCGCCACAATCAGGACTGCATACGACCGAGGCACACAGGGCCAACACCCGGCATCATGGTGTGGGGAGCGATCTCCTACACTGGCCGTACACCACTGGTGATCGTCGAGGGGACACTGAATAGTGCACGGTACATCCAAACCGTCATCGAACCCATCGTTCTACCATTCCTAGACCGGCAAGGGAACTTGCTGTTCCAACAGGACAATGCACGTCCGCATGTATCCCGTGCCACCCAACGTGCTCTAGAAGGTGTAAGTCAACTACCCTGGCCAGCAAGATCTCCGGATCTGTCCCCCATTGAGCATGTTTGGGACTGAATAAAGCGTCGTCTCACGCGGTCTGCACGTCCAGCACGAACGCTGGTCCAACTGAGGCGCCAGGTGGAAATGGCATGGCAAGCCGTTCCACAGGACTACATCCAGCATTTCTACGATCGTCTCCATGGGAGAATAGCAGCCTGCATTGCTGCGAAAGGTGGATATACACTGTACTAGTGCCGACATTGTGCATGCTCTGTTGCCTGTGTCTATGTGCCTGTGGTTCTGTCAGTGTGATAATGTGATGTATCTGACCCCAGGAATGTGTCAATAAAGTTTCCCCTTCCTGGGACAATGAATTCACGGTGTTCTTATTTCAATTTCCAGGAGTGTATATATATGAGGTTTTACATAAAAATTAGAATATTATATTCTATATATATATTGTAATTAGAATATATATATATATATATATATATATATATATATATATATATATATATATATATATATATATATATATATATGAAGGTATCTGTCATTTCAGACATGACCGAAAGAACAGAAAGACAATGCAGCTCGTTAGAATGAAATTATAATTAAATGGATATAAGTCAATGGCGACTGTTGAAAAATGTGTGCCCCGACCGTGACTCGAACCCGGGATCTCCTGCTTACATGGCAGACGCTCTATCCATCTGAGCCACCGAGGACACAGAGGACAGTGCGACTGTAGGGACTTATCCTATAACTTAATTTTTTTAAATAAAATAAACGTTATTAACATTCTACTTCTTTATTCCTCATGTCTACAAATATCTAGCACTCTGCCACTACAGGGTTCCGAATTGTAGCGTAGCGTGCAACATGGCAATTTGTAACGTAACTACCGTACTTCGATATGTGAGAAACAGAGCGCTGCAATCGAATTTAAAATTCGAAGATTCGTCCACACAAAGGGCACCATCTCTTTCAACACAACAATGCCTGACCATACAAGAGACACGTAACTGATGCGACAACTGCAGCAATCCAAAGCCCTGAGTTCACTGTCATTGCTCCTCCCACATTCATTGTCGAAGTAGCTCAGCCCGATCATAATGTTCCCAAAACTTAAAGATCGTCTTCGAGGTCTTCACTTGGACAGTGATGAAGCGGTACAAGCAGAGGATGTTTGTGCCTCAGTCAACAAAGTCAAACATTGTACAAAAAAAAAAAAATGGTTCAAATGGCTCTGAGCACTAAGGGACTCAACATCTTAGGTCATAAGTCCCCTAGAACTTAGGACTACTTAAACCGAACTAACCTAAGGACATCACACACACCCATGCCCGAGGCAGGATTCGAACCTGCGACCGTAGCAGTCCCGCGGTTCCGGACTGCAGCGCCAGAACCGCTAGACCACAGCGGCCGGCAAACGTTGTACAGTGACGGTGTCAACAGACTAGTGTCTCAATGGGAGAAACGTGTTTGTTGCCAGAGTGACTATGTTGAGAAATAAAGTATATGTAAACCAGTACAAACATGCAACATGTAAATAATGTTTGTTTTATTTGAAAAGCTTTAAGGGTTTCCACATAAAAAATCCGGAGGCGTTACTTTTCATCACTCCCTCGTATTGGGTGGCAAGAGAAACGTGGACATAGGGGAAATCCCAAGCTGCTTTGTAGTGTAGATGAAAAATGGAATCTAACCTAGATGTGGTATTACGCCGTCTGAGGGCGAGGCTAAAAGTATTGCTGAGCTCCTCGCCATCGGAGGCGAGCAGAAGTTGTTTGGTAGTGGCTGCCCGGGAGTGAGAGGTTCAACGTGTTTCTTATGTACTCCCTTCCGCACAGCATCAGCGGTGGCACTCTAAAAATATAAAATTTTTGCTATCTTCCTATCTTCAAATACATAATTAATTTAGAGCTTTCCTGTTTCCTAATTTGATTTAAGTTTCTAAGCATATAAAGCTTCTATTTCGTTAAAACACTGAGAAACCAAACAAAAGTTAATTTACGGAGATTCACAATTTAATAATGTGAAAACGCTAGCAGTCCTAGTCGCTATGGTGGGTCAAATGTAAATGGCTATCAATAAAATTAAAAAATCTCATAAAATTTCACGGTATTTTTAATGCATTTTTGTGGATACAAACTAGTGGCTATGAGTTTATCTTTCTCAACTCGATCTCAGTGGAATGTGCAGTCGTTAAAGCGTTGGATCTACACTCATGTTCATAAATTAAGGATAATTGCACAATGTGGTGCCACACAACGTGGCACTACACAAAACTGGTGCTAATAGCATAGGCACATAGGAAACACACACGACACAAATCTGTAAGTCCACGGTATTGGTAATAAGTTGAGAAAACTGTCCCGAAACACATGTGCTACAAAACGCCACTGTTGCCTGCTCATGTACCCCGACGTCAATATGGGATATGATTACCATGCACAGGCCGCACAACGGGTTGGTATACTCTGGATCAGGTGGTCGAGCAGCTGCTGGGGTATATCCTCCCATCCTCGAACCAGTGCCTGTCGGAGCTCCTGAAGTGTCCTAGAGGTTTGAAGTCGTGCAACGATACGTCGACCGAGAGCATCCCAGACGTGCTCGATGAGCTTTAGGTCTGGAGAACAGGCAGGCCACTCCATTCGCCTGATGTCTTCTGTACCAGGTTCTCCTGGCAGCTCGTGGGGCCGTGCGTTATCGTCCATCAGGATTAAGGTGGGACCCACTGCGCCCCTGAAAAGGCAGACATACTGGTGTAAAATGACGTCCTTATATACCTCACCTGTTACAGTTCCTCTTGTAACGCTGGAAATGCATATCCTCCTATTTCCATCTATTGTACTTTAATATTTTTTCCTTTTTTTGTTACCTCAAGATATAACATTTCTGTCTCTTTATATATTGCAATTGTTTTACTGTTTGTACATATACGTATTTATGCATTTATGTTGGTTTGTTTTGTGAATATTATTTGTATTTATACGCTGGGTCTGGCCTAGGGAAAACTATGCTATCGAACGAATACATCGATAGGTCGTGTGGAGAACCAAAGTGTTGAGGATCTTTGGTAGTGTTAACTCTGTCGCGTGGAGCGCGGGCAGAGGGACAGTCTGTCTGGGGTGGTGCAGTGGAGCAGGTGTGTTGTGTGAAGCTCCCGCGAGTTGCCACGCTTTCGGGGTTTGAAAGCATGTAATTGCGCTCGACTTGCGATGATAGTTTCTGACATGGTGTCGCGGACGGGAAGCATTAGCTGTGACCGTGTCGAGAAGGCGCGCCAACATCCAGCTTCTGCAAAGCGACGGCCGACAATGAGTGACTGTCGCCACCTCCTCGATCGACGGCTTCAAACCTTCAATCAGCCAACAAGGAAGACTGGAAGCACGTAAAGTTTTAGAACTGTATGGCAGGCTTCAGCTTTTCAAACTTTTAAAATTGTTGCATCACAAAATTACAGCAACTTAGCATGAACGTTTGTTGCTCATTGTCCCAATTGTATTACCAAGCAGGGTCCCTTCCTTTTCCGGAATGAACCCGAGTGTCGTTGAAATTCAAACGCCAGCATCATTCGATTTCACTGCTTTAATTTCAAAGTTCAGTTAAGGTATTCATAGATGGCTACAATATTTAGATTACACAAGCACAAATTAAGAGTGCGAGTTTTGTTACCGTATTTTAGCTTACCTGTGACTACAGTTCAGCTTGGTACGTACTAAATTTTACTATTGTTAATTGTTCAGAATCATTTAATTCAAGTTCAAAGTTAAATCTCTTATTTCTAAATTGCGTAGATTCAAGTAGCTTTTGAAATTATTGTTGAGGTAGTCCAAGACTTACCGTATTTTACTGAATTTCGATGTGCTTCAGAAAGAAGGCTCACTATTAACTTCAGTCACTAAATTAACTTTCGATTTTCCGGTTTTATTAATTCTTTTGCTAAATTAAGTCAGTGTGTAGCGAAATTTATTACTTCTGACAAACTTTCAGTTTTCACACTACACGTGTCAACCTTCAGTTGCCACGCTTCTAGTGCTAATTATATGTGTAATAACCTTTCTTTTTCAGCTACTATCGTAATTGTCCTTAAGACTGGCGATCGTAATTTCCCCCAAATCTCAAATATCTAATTACCGCTAGTTAATTGTTAATGTAACAGCCGCACATTTACTTTCTTTATTAACTTTACCCCTTTTCAAAATTAATTTCCACCAGTTTCATTTGCATTTTTCCTTTCATTTAGATGTAACCCTTTCCTCCCTCTTTACCGACAGATTAACTTCGGTGGCGATTGCTTTTCCCAAATTTCCATTAGGTACACGCGGTTTAATTTTTCACTGTCATTAAGGTCGATAAGTGAGGGGATATGCAGGGGTGTACGTGCACCAATCATAATCCGACCCCACATCATCAAACTACGACCTCCCTACAGGTCCCTTTCAAGGACATTAAGAGGTTGGTATCTGGTTCCTGATTCACGCCAGATGAAAACCCGGCGAGAATCACTGTTCAGACAATACCTGGACTCGTCCTTGAACATAAACTGGGACCACTGTTCCAATGACCATGTACTGTGTTCTTGACACCAAGTTTTACGGGATTTCCAGTGACCAGGTCTCAATGGAATGCACCTTGCAGGTCTACAGGCAAGTAAACCATGTCTGTTCAGTAGTCTGTAGACTGTGTGTCTGTGTGTCTGGAGACAGTTGTTCCAGTGGCTGCGGTAACGTCCCGAGTAAGGCTCCCTGCAGTACTCCTTAGCCGTCTGCGGGCACTGATGGTGAGATATCGGTCTTCTTGTGGTGTTGTACACTGTGGACGTCCCGCACTGTAGCACCTGGACACTTTTCGTGTCTGCTGGAATCGGTACCATAATCTTGAGATCACACTTTGTGGCACACGGAGTGTCCTTGCTACGACCAGCCCTAGTATTCTACCCCCTACAACGTCATCAATATGTGTTCTTTGAGCCATTTTCAACACAAATTCACCATTAGAACGTCTCAAAACGTCTGCACACTTATCGCTGAACCGTACTCTGACATGCACCTCTGCGTATGTGGACTGCTGCCAGCGCCACCGTGCGACGACTGCAGGTCAAATACACCGCATGTTCGTACCCCGAGGTGATTTAAACCTGCATACCACCCGCCAAAGCGTTGTTTCACCATGTATCAGCATTATCCTTAATTTATGAGCAAGAGTGTTTAAGAGTGTATAACTGAAAGAAGTGGCCTAAAATCCCCGCCCTGTAACTATGATTTAAGGTGCCCGTTGCTCTCCTAAAATAATTCCAGGTGGACCCCAAAAAATTTACATCAGCAAACGGTGAAGGCCTAGCTTCTGGTTCCGGAAAGACACACAGCTTTCATCTGCCTGGATATTGCCTTAGAGCAGGGTGGGCACGAGAGCTGCCCGCATGGTTCCCCGCGGGCACCGTGAGCCGCGAGGACAACGCTGAGGAGCTGTGGGGCCACGTAGTGCGGGTAGCACAGCTGTGCGATGAGTCTGGCCGCTTAGGTATGCACACTGCACGTGGGCAGCCGTGTCGCTGTGAGAGCGCTTCGCGCACACTGCTGAGTATGGGCAAGCTAACGTACGTAGTGCAGTTGGAACACACTAAAGTCCTAGGTCGTTTCACGTATACGCGGCGTCCGTGAACACGGCCACGGTACTCGGTTGTCGGGAGGCCAATCATACAGGGTGGTCGGAAATTCCCGTTGCAGACTTCTAGGACTTGTAGAGGGGAGTGAGTACATTGTATTTTGAACAGGAACCCATGTCCGGAAACGTCACCCAACGAGACTACAGAGCGTCCAAGTTACATGCGCGGGCGTCTGTAAACGTACGTATACACGGGGTGATTCCGTGATTATGTTACAGACTTTCTAGGATGATAGAGAACGATAAATCTATTATTTTGAAGTAAGGATCCCCGTACCGGAAACGAATGAGCGAAAGTTATAAACGAAAACCGTTCTGATACCTCTGACAGTTGTACTGGTCTATGTACCGGCTCTTGTGTTGCGAAGAGTGTAGGGTTGGTAACTTTCAGTGGTGGTAATGTGAACAAAAACCGGAAAAAATGTCCAATAAACATGGGCTCTAAAGTGCGTACCTTAACAGCTATGAACACGTGCTCAGAAGAGGAGATGTGTTTCACGCTAGTGAAGATGAACGAATGGCCATAGCTCTTCAGGTATGCAATTTAAAGCCCACGTTTATTGGACATTTTTTCTCGTTCTTGTCCACACTACCAGCCCTGCACTCTTCCCAACACAAGAACCGGTACGTGTATTCAACTGTCACAGGTATCAGAACGGTTTTCGTTTATAACTTTCGACCCTTTCGTTTCCGGTACAGGTATTCTTACTTCAAATTAATACATTTATCGGTATCCATCATCCTAGAAAGTCTGTAACATCATCACGGAGTCACCCCGTGTTTACGTACATTTACAGACGGCCGCGCCTATATTTTTGACGCTCTGTAGTCTCGTTAGATGAGGTTTCCGGACATGGGTTCCTATTCGAAACACGATGTACTCACTTCCCTCTACAAGTCCTAGAAGTCTGTAACGGGAATTTCCGACCACCCTGTATGTGGAACAACTTGTGTGTGTGGGATGTAAGTGTAAAACGTGCTTACCCGAAGTTTGTGTATCCTTCGCCATGCAACGGTTGGCCATCTACGGATGAAACACAATTTCTAACCATTGTAACACGTTCTACTTTCATGGCCATAAATAGGATACAGACGTAAAGGGTTAAGAAACGAACACATTTCTACTGTAAATGTTACGTTATATTTACACAAAGGTGTGTAGTTCAAAAGAGGGGGTACTACGTACGAATAGTCATAGGCATTAATTTACATCATCCTGATCATTTTTTCCATGATTTTGAACTAGCATCTCGATATCTGGTGTGAAATTACTGCTGGCCATTCATTGTGCTTGTAACGTGTGAGAAATCTTTGATATAATACTGCAGTTCCTTCTCTAAATCCTCGCATGAACGAAAAAATGGCTGACATCGAAATAAGAGTCCAAGGAATATAAAATCAACTGAAATCACTCAACAGAGGAAAGTCCACTGGACCTGACGGGATACTAATTCGATCCTACACAGAGTACACGAAAGAACTTGCCCCCCTTATGACAGCCGTGTCCCGCAAGTCTCTAGAGGAACAGAAGTTTCCAAATGATTGGAAAAGAGCACAGGTAGTTCCAGTTTTCAAGAAGGGTCGTAGAGCAGATGCGCAAAACTGTAGGCCTATATCTCTGCCATCGATCTGTTGTAGAATTTTAGAACATGTTTTTTGCTCGCGAATCATGTCATTTCTGGAAACCCAGAATCTACTCTGTAGGAATCAACATGGATTCCGGAAACAGCGATCGTGTGAGACCCAACTCGCTTTATTTGTTCATGAGACCCAGAAAATATTAGATGCAGCATCCCAGGTATATGCCATTTTCCTTGATTTCCGGAAGGCGTTCGATACAGTTCCGCACTGTCGCCTGATAAAGTAAGAGCCTACGGAATATCAGACCAGCTGTGTGGCTGGATTGAAGAGTTTTTAGCAAACAGAACACAGCATGTTGTTCTCAATGGAGAGACGTCTACAGACGTTAAAGTAACCTCTGGCGTGCCACAGGGGAGTGTTATGAGACCATTGCTTTTCACAATATATATAAATGACCTAGTAGATAGTGTCGGAAGTTCCATGCGGCTTTTTGCGGATGATGCTGTAGTATACAGAGAAGTTGCAGCATTAGAAAATTGCAGCGAAATGCAGGAAGACCTGCAGCGGATGGGCACTTGGTTCAGGGAGTGGCAACTGACCCGTAACATAGACAAATGTAATGTATTGCGAATACATAGAAAGAAGGATCCTTCATAGTACGATTATATGATAGCAGAACAAACACTGGTAGCAGTTACTTCTGTAAAATATCTGGGAGTATGCGTACGGAACGATTTGAAGTGGAATGACCATGCAAAATTAATTGTTGGTAAGTTGGGTCCCAGGTTGAGACTCATTGGGAGAGTCCTTAGAAAATGTAGTCCATCAACAAAGGAGGTGACTTACAAAACACTCGTTCGACCTATACTTGAGTATGGCTCATCAGTGTGGGATCCGTACCAGGTCGGGTCGATAGAGGAGATAGAGAAGATCCAAAGAAGAGCGGCGCGTTTCGTCACAGGGCTATTTGGTAACCGTCATAGCGTTACGGAGATGTTTAGCAAACTCAAGTGGCAGACTCTGCAAAAGAGGCGCTCTGCATCGCGGTGTAGCTTGCTCGCCAGGTTTCGAGAGGGTGCGTTTCTGGATGAGGTATCGAATATATTGCTTCCCCCTACTTATACCTCCCGAGGAGATCACGAATGTAAAATTAGAGAGATTCGAGCGCGCACGGAGGCTTTCCGGCAGTCGTTCTTCCCGCGTACCATACGCGACTGGAACAGGGAAGGGAGGTAATGACAGTGGCACGTAAAGTGTCCTCCACTACACACCGTTGGATGGCTTGCGGAGTATAAATGTAGATGTAGATGCAGTAGATGTAGATGTAATGATGCAATTTCCATTCTGATCCAGTTATAGTACGGATCTTGCATATAATACTGTATGACAGGTATGCAAGCTGTGTGCATTACAATAAGTAATACAGATAATTTGGATCCTGAAAAATTTCGTTTTTGAAGCTTCATTGTGCTTGAAAAGTGAGAGAGATCTCACAATAAACGATAAATAATATTATGTATTTTCGAGGTATCGACACATTATCTTTGGAAATGTCAGAGCTTTCACTATTGCTTTCTTTGGTTACCTCTTTTCTGAGGGCGTGTTTATAAATAGTCATTATAATTCAGTACTTTAAGTGATATTTCGTAATAAAACACCTGTTTCCTTACTAAAACTGAACATTTAATTCCTTCCTTCCCTATCTTGTTATGCAGGTGGTGGTACCTTTTATTAGATGTTGGTGCAGCTAATTACAGGTTTTATACCATTTGACCATATCCTTTCAAACAGCAGCAGTTTGTTGTCATCGATTGTTCTTGGAATAGTGTTCAAGGTAAAACTAATGTTCAACAACTACATACACCTTTCTCATCATTATTTTTTGTAAGCAAATGTTGGCTGTTATTGTATAAACACAATGTGTTACATATTTATTCCAATATTGTGTAGCTTTGAATCAAATTCACCAATGTGACTGGTGCGCCAGGCCATAAACAATTTTTTGAAATCAGCAATACAAACAGAGTTCACAGCATTCTTGTTATTTTAAACACTTTGACGTATTTTTGATAAATATTTGGATACTTTTTAGAGCAGCCCAAATGAGTCTATACTGTAAAAGGCTGTATCATTTTAATACTACGTTTTGATTGGAGGAGAGGAGGCAGAGAAGTCTGTGATGTATTGTTTTATAAATAATTCTTTTCATTCAGATACTTTTGATCACACCTCAGATAAGGTTCATTGTAATTCACTCTTACATTTTAATAACAGGCTCCAATTGGTGGAGAGGAGAGGGAGATAGAACATTACGTATAGTGTGTGTGTCTGTGTGCGAGAGCGCGTCCGTGCGCGTGCACGTGCACCATTTTATGTGTACAACGCATATTTCTGACTTTTCAGTTGTTTTAATTTTATGTCAGGAGTATATAGGTGTACATAAAATACACTATTTTTCTATCTTTTACTTGACTCTGAAGGTTACGTAAGTTTTTCCTGCTTATGTGGCACTATTTTTAATACTAATCACTGACTGGTAGAATATGACGTAGTAAGTTGGAAGTAGTATAACAGACACCACTTAAATACTACGCTGTTATTGGTTGTAAAGCCGGCCGCTGTGGCCGAGCTGTTCTAGGCGCTTCAGTCTGGAACCGCGTGACCGCTACAGTCGCAGGTTCGGGTCCTGCCTCGGCCATGGATGTGTGTGATGTCCTTAGGTTAGTTAGGTTTAAGTAGTTCTAAGTTCTAGGGAACTGATGACCCCAGATGTTGAGTCCCATAGTGCTCAGAGCCACTTGAACCAGTTTTGAAGTGGTTGGAAAGAGGAGAACACGTTAGTATAAAACAGACAGTTGGTCTATTTCCATCATCTTAGAGTTTAGTACTGTGCTTGGTTGTAAGTATGGGAAGGGGAAGTACTTTTAATTCCTCATTAATGCAGTTGGGCTACTTTCGCCATCCTGGATTTTTCCACAATATGGTTAGTCGGAGGTGAGGAGTAAACAATGCGTGATTGCTTGGAGATACATGGGAGAGGACTAGATTTTTGATGTGCCACTAATGCAACAGAGCTAATTCCCACCTTCTTGGGTCCGCATCGGTTCTTTTATTTTTAGTACTGTTTGGAGATAGGGTGAGATCAGAAATTTTAAATTTTCCTCTTATACAGTCGGACTATTTCCGCTATCTTAGACATTTATAATACTGCGTTGTGGTTGACTGGAGATCGGAAAGAGGGTGACGTCATCATTCGAATGTCATCAATGACGTCATTGTCTAAACTTCAACAGTGAGCCTGCTGTGATGCACAACGCCTCTCTTACAGCGTCTAGCACAGGAGTTTGTTGAGCATCTCCGTAGTGCTCTCGTACCAACTAAACGATCCCGTTACAAAGGGCGCCACTCTTCGTTGCATCTTCTGTATCGCCTTTTATTAATTCTTCTTGACACTGCTCCCAAGCTAACGAACAGTGCTAAAAATTCGGTCTAACGATATACTAAACCATTTCCTTCATGGGTTAGTTAGATTTCTTATAGATGGAGTGTCTTTACGAAATCTAATTCACCTGTAAAGGGAATGGTTTAGAAGCATTGGCTTACCTGCAGATGTTTCACCAACTATGAAAGGCGAGAAATTACTTCATATATTTTAGTTCAACTGGTCAAGGAAATATGCCACATAACTTCGATATTCGTACCATATGAAAGCATCGCGAGCTGACAACACTGTGTCTATTATTCTAAATAACGCGAGATTTCAAAGAGGACTTTCTTTTTCGGGTGGCTTTCATTGATGCGATGGAAGACGTATTTGCACGTTGAGCCATAAGCACAGGACCACTATTCATCCACAACTTACACAGACCACACCGGAAAGGGTTCAAATTTTTTGAAGTGATAAAAAAATTATAATCTTTAGAAATAAAAACTGTTTTGATATATTAAATTCGCATTTCTTAATTAACGCCGAGAAAATGTACACCCCGCGCTTCGAGACTGCTGCTGCTAATTCCACGTCCCTTTTATAGAAATGCTGATTACCGCGATTCGAAACGTTTCTATGACTCAGTCCCTTAACAGGTTTTTTACGGTTTGACAGTGGCAAAAGGACCTGTCTTACGGAATCTTCGACGTATTCAGGTGCGGTAGAATACGAACTGCTGGTTATTTCACACACGCAGACTAACTAAATATAGCGTCAGCGCTGAAAGGAATTTATTGCGGCCATCCTGCGCGGGGACACAAGCCGGGACTTTTGTGCGCTGAATGGAAATTAACAGCCGGTCGCTAACGAATCGTGAACGACTTTTTTAATTAGTCGCCTCCAGACCGCCATTCGCGCCCTTAGAGGTGAATTGTTTCTCCGGTGGCCTTATAAACGCGGTTTCTCTTCTCCTTCTTTTTTTTTTAGTGAAAGGGGGGAAAAAAGAGGAGAGATGCCAGGCATAGTTTTATTCGTGGAGAGAGGCACTGTACGCCTTTGAGAGGCGGTGAAAGCGGCTGCCGCCAAATTACCTTTTTAGTCGTCTGCCTGCCTGCCTGCGTTCGCTCGCCGGTCCGCCGGCAGGTGGCAGCAAAGGCGTCGCCGGACGCCGCGGCTGCTTTTATTTTTTTAATTGGCCGCCGCACTCGGCACGCGTGACACTTCGCGGCTCGGCTGGCGCCGGCTTCCTTCTGCGCTGACGCCGCTAATGAGCTCCTAATTAAAACAGCGGCGTCTCCTCAAAGCGGCCGCCCCCGCCCGCTGTCCGCGCCAAAGCGGAGCCTCGACGCCCTGGCCGACGCGTCCGTGCGGCGGTCTGCGGCGCAGCGGCGCGTGGACCACAACGCAGCCACTCCTCGGGCGCGCGGTTTGTTCGCCGCCAGCCGCCGTCAAAGGCGGCGCCCGGTTGCCTTCCGCCACGCTGCGTCTGCACAGCCTCCGCCCGCGAGCACTAAAGCCAGTACGGCGCCCGTGTCGGCGAGCGCGAGCGTGCGGCACCTCTTGCAACCAGCCTCCGGGAACGCCGAGGGCGAGGCGCAACCAGCCACCTCTCCGCTTTAGAGTTCACTCCAGCTGCATCGCCTGCGTGGTTTTGGCGCCGGTAGGTCAATACTCTCTGGACGGCAACGGACCGCCACGGAAACGTCACCGTAACATGGCGTGTGTTCACACTAGACAGAACGTCAAAACGATACGTCGCTTAACACGTTGTGGATGGACCCTGAGTACGACTAGGGCACTGCCACTGAGTCATGCGAACGGCGCTCGAGTCTTGCTAGTGCTGGGCCTAAAACTTTGTAGCTAAAATTGCACCTCCTGCCGTGTAGACTGCACAAGGAAAGTGAGCAGTGTCGACTCCCGTCAGTATTCCGTGATATTAAGCTACGCTCTCAAGGGACGTGAAAACGCACGTGGAGGAGCAGCGGGCGACGTTGTAAATAAATACACTACTGGCCTTTAAAATTCCTACACCAAGAAGCAATGCAGATGATAAACGGAAATTCATTGGACAAATATATTATACTAGAACTGACATGTGATTACATTTTCACGCAATTTGGGTGCATAGATACTGAGAAATCAGTACCCAGAACAACCACCTCTGGCCGTAATAACGGCCTTGGTACGCCTGGGCATTCAGTCAAACAGGGCTTGGATGGCGTGTACAGGTACAGCTGCCCATGCAGCTTCAACACGATACCACAGTTCATCAAGAGTAGTGACTGGCGTATTGTGACGAGTCAGTTGCTCGCCCACCATTGACCAGACGTTTCCAGTTGGTGAGAGATCTGGAGAATGTGCTGGCCAGGTCAGCAGTCGAACATTTTCTGTATCCAGAAAGGCCCGTACAGGACCGGCAACATGCGGTCGTGCATTATCCTGCTGAAATGTAGGGTTTCGCAGGGATTGAATGAAGGGTAGAGCAACAGTTTGTAACACATGTGAAATGTAACGTCCACTGTTCAAAGTGCCGTCAGTAAGAACAAGAGGTGACCGAGACGTGTAACCAATGGCACCCCGTACCATCACGTCGAGTGATACACCAGTATGGCGATGACGAATACACGCTTCCAATGTGCGTTCACCGCGATGTCGCCAAACACGGATGCGACCATCATCATGCTGTAAACAGAACCTGCATTCATCCGAAAAAATGCCGTTTTGCCAGTCGTGCACCCAGGTTCGTCGTTGAGTACACCATCGCAGACGCTCCTGTCTGTGATGCAGCGTCTACATCTACATCTACATCTACATCTACATCAAGGGTAACCGCAGCCATGGTCTCCGCGCTGATAGTCCATGCTGCTGCAAACGTCGTCGAACTGTTCATGCAGACGGTTGTTGTCTTGCAAACGTCCCCATCTGTTGACTCAGGGATAGAGATGTGGCTGCACTATCAGTTACAGCCATGCGGATAAGATGCCTGTCATCTCGACTGCTAGTGATACGAGGCCCTTGGCGTTCCGTATTACCCTCCTGAACCCACCGATTCCATATTCTACCAACAGTCATTGGATCTCGACCAACGCGAGCAGCATTGTCGCAATACGATAAACCGCAATCGCTATAGGCTACAATCCGACCTTTATCAAAGTCGGAAACGTGATGGTACGTATTTCTCCTCCTTACACGAGGCATCACCAGGCAACGCCGGCCAACTGCAGTTTGTGTATGAGAAATCGGTTGGAAACTTTCGTCATGTCAGCACGTTGTAAGTGTCTCCACCGGCGCCAAACGTATGTGAATGCTCTGAAAAGCTAATCATTTACATATCACAGCATCTTCTTCCTGTCGGTTAAATTTCGCGTCTGTAGCACGTTATCTTCGTGGTCTAGCAACTTTAATGGCCAGTAGTGTGAGTAAAAAAAGCGACAACCCAAACGAATCCGTCTCTGCCTTGGAGAGGATTCTGCTGAAAGTTCCGAGTCGTGTTGTTGGCTACAGGAAAATCGCTGGCCAGTCGGTTCCAAATTTCCCGCTCATTACTCTCTGGGGATATACTGAGTGTGTTGCTATGCTGTGTGAGAATTTTTGGAAGAGTTTGTGCTTCCTTTGGATTCAGCGGACGCAGGTGCGGTTTCCAAGGCACAGCAATTTCCTCTACCGCAGAAAATACATAATTTGCAGAAGAACTGTTTTTGAGTCCGTAGTTACCAGTACTTCAAAAAGTGTTCATATTTGTGTGAATTCGTAATGAACCAAGCTGCTGAGGCCATCGGTCCCTAGACTTACACACTACTTAAACTAACTTATGCTATGAACACACACACACACATGCCCGAGGGAGGACTCGAACCCCCGACTGCAGGGGCTGCGTAATCCGTGATCTGGCTCCTCAAACCGCGCGGCCAGTCCACGTGGCCAAGTACTTCACTACAGCTATTAAACAATTGTAAGACAAAGGTATTAAAAAGGAAAAACAATGGGATACTCTTACTTCCGTAACGGAGCAGTTAGATGCCCCTGCCAAAAACAAAACTGAGTCTATTCTTCAGACGAATCCGGATACTGAAGTGTTTTCCATGTCTGTAGCGTTGTCTTTCCGAGTGAATGCAAAGTTTGCCCCACTGTTTTCTGTGGATGTCGAGAGAAGCTTTCGTATCTACAATGACATTACGTCACCTAGTAAAAACAGGAATGTATAATGTTGTAAGTGTAACAGCTTCATGTTGTTTTCTTTCTCTGATGAGTGGCGATTTGATGCAATTGTAGTAGTTGTAGACTGATAGGAGGAGACTCTCCTGTTGCAGACAATCTGCTTAAAAATCGCCACAGTTACAAGGTACACCATGAGGTCTTACATAAATCTGCAAAGGAAGGAAGATGAACTACGTTGAAATCATGGATATCAATAAACACGTTAACATGCCCAGGCTAAATACTGAACGATCACAGCTCTCATTCACCACTTATGCCTGCAGATACTGCTTACAATAACACTCCGACTACTTTTTAGATTATTCCTCCTCCTCAGATACCCCTTCCTTCAGCTGTTGTTTCACTTGCAATGTTAAATTTTGCTTTGTATAATCACAGTTGTTTTACTTACCTGTTTAGTCTCACTTGTTATACTCTACCTGTTTACAATATTGGGCCCTTTAAGCATAAGATTATCTTGTTCAGTGATCCTACTGAAACGTGCTCAACTTATTTTTCCTCTCAGAAAAATCGTTGTAATTTGTCGTATTGTTGTTTATACAGTGTGACTCATATTTCATCTGACCTAAATATTTTATATCGCATTCTTCCTGAAATAATACCTCTTGCTTTAGCCCTAAATCAGACCTTAAAGACTGTTTTCTCTGGAAACTAACAAGTTCAGTACTTTTAAAATCTTTGATAACTCAAAAACTACACAGTCACACATATTTATTTTTTTTCATTTGACGATGTTGTAACAGTGCAAAAACGGCTGTTAAATTAATAAACACTGCAGAATAATACTCCACTATATTGTGGTTTTCATTAATAATTTATTTTTATGCATATTTTAACTTGACAAGATTCAGACCGTCGAATACTCTCTTACGTCGAATGGACATCCTTTGTAAGTCTGTATCACAATTTTCGTAATACACAAGCAATATATAGTAATAGAAATAATAACAATAATAATAATAATGATTTTAATCACACTAACAATAGTGGCAATATGAATAGCAGCGAATTTATGAAATTACCATTGTGTCGAAAGTGAGTAATGACATCAAACAGAGAAGTGAGGCAACAATACAGAAGAAATCAAAGTGGGGCAAGAAGCTAATTGATTAGAGAAAAAGTGTAAGATTAGCAATGAGACTGAAAGAGTAAACAGACAGAAAGGAATGAGAAAAGTACAGATCAGATAGATTACTAAGTAATAGAAATATTGGTTCCCTTCTGGACAGAAAGAAAGCAACTGGGATATACCGAGAGAGAAGTTAAACAGCTGACAAAGGCTTAATCTATTCTTGAATACATGGAGGTTGTGGATAAGGCTGATGTTACAGGGTTATTTGTTCTACGGTCGTATGGCTGAAATGGGGAAGTCAGTAGACTGACACAACAGAAACAGATATCCTTGGTGAATTTTGTTTGATAAGTTTTAGGGCATATTCCAAGCCTTATTTTTGTGCCGTACATTTCGTCTTCTAATGGTGGAAACATCGTCGGAAATCACTGATGCTCTGATAGCAGTTTGAAACTTAAACGAGTTCAGCAAACCGAACTGTTTATACGGGGTAGGGCAAATGAAAGTGTCCCAGACGAGTAGATACGATTTTTGAAATCATCTGTGGCAGCATTAACGTAAGAGGAAAAGACCGACAGTTACTTCCAACAGGATGGAGCAACTGCCCACATACCAAGTCGAACTTTAGAGTACATTCACACAATCTTCACGTCTGACAGTGTTGTTAGCCAATATCAGTCTGGTCGCGGCACTAGCTGGTCACCGAGGTCATCTGATCCGTCAGTATGCGATTACTTCGTGTGGGGTACCCTCAAGCCTAAGGTGACCCGCTGCAACCTTCACTGTCTTCAAGAACTACAGCAGAACATTTCGGGCGAAATAGCAACAATTCCAGCAGTCTGGCTGCAATCCGCCTTCAGCAACTTGTTGTCCAAGGTGCTAAGAGATGTATGGTGGTCAAGTCTGCCATTTCATATTGTAAGAAGGCTGTTTAGGTTTTTATATTGGTAACGCCACGTAGCGCTCTGTATGAAAATCACTGGCTGTGCTGTGTGCAGTCTGTGGCTAGTTGGTATTGTTGTAATATTCGCTATTGTAGTGTTGGGCAGTTGGATGTGAACAGCGCGTAGCGTTGTGCAGTTGGAGGTGAGCCGCCAGCAGTGGTGGATGTGGGGAGAGAGATGGCGGAGTTTTGAGAGCGGATGATCTGGACGTGTGTCCATCAGAGACAGTAAAATTGTAAGACTTGATGTCATGAACTAATATATATATATATTATGACTTTTGAACACTATTAAGGTAAATACATTGTTTGTTCTCTATCAAAATCTTTCATTTGCTAACTACGCCTATCAATAGTTAGTGACTTCGGTAGTTAGAATCATTTATTTAGCCGGCAGTATTAGCGCTCGCTGTATTGCAGTAGTTCGAGTAACGAAGATTTTTGTGCGGTAAGTGAATCATGAAAAGTATAGGTTATTGTTAGTCAGGGCCATTCTTTCCATATGAAACCTCCCCTTAGAAAAATTTATGAATGAGTGTGCTGATAAACCCCTTACGTTATTTGATTTTCAAACAGCTGAGCAAAACTGAATGTGCACAGACATTTCTCTCTTTTCTTATTCAAATCATCAATAAACTGACACACAGTATTTTTAGCACAACGCAATCTGACTTTCAATAATCCCTACAAAAGATAAAACTAACAAAATCTTTCGGTGCATCACTTACCGGACTGACAGGACGTAACTAAGTAGTATTGCCTGCCAAGTCACTGCCAAGTGTATGTGGCGTGCGCTACTTTTGGAAACTAGAAATTTGTGGTAATGACTATGGGACCAAATTGCTGAGGTCATCGGCCCCTAGGCTTTCGCACCACTTAATGTAACTTAAACTAGCTTACGCTAAGGACAACACACACACTCATGCCCGAGGGAGGACTCGAACCTCCGACGGGGGCAGCCGCACGAACCGTGACAAGACGCCTGAGACCGCACAGCTACCCCGCGAGATGCGCTGCTTTCCCCACTCGTCGCGTCTATGCTAGTGAGATTTTACGGAAGTTAATGCTTTGGTTGTGCGATTCTCTTTGCACCCAATAAAATGAGAGCCCATCCTCAGTTCACGTTTCATCTTGTTGGTTCCGTGGAGAAATACCTACGCAATTACAAGCACAACATTCCTGAACAGAACAACAAGCACGCCCTAGGCGTGAGAAAGGAAGGCAAGTAAAACATCACAGACCGGTACAGTAACTGAAATTAATTATTTATTTGTAGAAGCGATAGCAGATGTTGAACTAAATAAAAATATATAATCTGTTATTGTAGAAAACGTGTCTGCAAATCTTTCTACTGAGTTGCTGTATATGATGCAATATTAGATCCTTTTGTTATGTAGCTATATGCGTATTTTGTTTGGCCAAGATAATTCTTCAGTTGGGCTAAGAAAAAAAACCAAAGATCCAATCTCTCAACTCCATAACATAGTTTATAGAAGTTCGTTGGTTTCCTGAATTTTGGTATGTGTTCTGAGTAGAGTGGTCTACATTGTGCTGTAAACACCGAGAATGTGAAATTCGTATACTGTTTCGAAATTGACGGCCCAGTCTTCCAACTCATCAAATCAAAAGCTGTCCTGCAAAGCCTGTAAGACGACTGAAACGTTTCTGGATACACGGCCAACTCTTTACATATCTATTACAAATTTTTATGTTCGTTGTCATTAACATACAACAACGATCTTCAAAGAATTTTGCTGATTAACATTAATCAAGTTGATTAAATTCTCAACAACTTTATCGTCGGGTACAATATTTCTAATACCGAATCACTTCAGCCGAAGCAACCGCACGCCACACTACCGCCATGCACTCGGATCCAAGGAACCCAGACACGTTTTAGCGGATATTAATGTGGAGTTTGTTCACCCTTCGCCTTCACAGTGGCTAGAGCTCTGTTGTTGACACATTCCATGAGGTGGCTGAATGTCTGTGGAGAAATTGCGGCCCATTTTCCCTCAATAGCCGAAACCAGAGGAGGTACTGACATTGGCCTGGAGCGAAGTCGACGTTCTAACTCATTCCGAGGGTGTTCCATTGAGTTCCAGACGGGACTCTGGGTAGCCATCCTACCACAGGACTTTTATTGTCCATACTATTTTTTTACAGATGGTGCTATATGACAGGGTGCATGGTCATAATGATACTGTTTCACTACTGTACGCAGCACATCATGCTGTAAAGTCTGTTCATATTTTGCCAGGAGATGCCGTATTAAAACTCGGCGACAACTTTCCAAATTATTTATTCGTTTCCACTACAGTGCTTCGTTCACTTCAGACCACGTCACAGGCCCTGCAATGCTGAGGTAGCACCCCCATTGGCCTGTGCAATGCAACGCTGCGTCGTGCCGGCCTTGTTCGCCAGCTGTAGAGTTCCGATTACTTCAGGATGGCTGCGCCAGCAGCTGACTCAGCGACCACTGTCCTTGTTGTCTCCGTGCTGCTCCACCGGGGGCCGTAGGCTGGCCCCGCTGCTGCTTCTTCCTCGGCTGGCGTAGCTGGGAACGCAGCAACAACGACCGCTCGCGATCTGGCGTCCGAATCTGCGCCCCTCGCCACGGAAGTCTCTGGCATGAGTCGGCAGTAGCGAGCCGAAGAGTGGCCCGCCCTGGCTGGCATCAGACCCCTCGTCAGCCTCAGAGGGTCGAACCAACGACCCGCCGTGGACTGGGATGCTGTCGCCCCATCTGCTGCCGTGTGTCGTCGGTAGTGTGACACGTCCTGCTGTCCAGGAGAGCTGCCACACTTGAATGACTCTCGTTAGAAAACAACATCTGTTTATGCTCGGCTGTGTGTCACGTACGCACCACACCCCGGTTGCGCCAGTGGGCCCCTTGTGCCTATAGCTTGCGCCATGCGAACCGCTGCATTTACTCTTTTCAGCGGTTCGACGGCCCTGTGGCCTCCATTCCACTTCACAACCGCCGGTCAGCGCAACTTACTGCAATCCGGCCCACACCTGGCTGTAACGTGTGCTCAGAATATCACACAAAACTAACTTTTCCTATCCTAAACGGTGGCGCCGCTACAATATGCTGCCGCAATTAGCATTTTCTTAAGCGCAGTAGGGGGACCACGAAAAACAGCCTGTCATAAATCTTCCCCTCCCTAAGTCACAGCTGGCACTACATGTGGTGGCAAGTAAGTTTCTCCAGTCATTCGTAAAGCTGAAATCCTCCCATCGAATTTCCACGGAGTATAGCATGGTTTATCACTCGAAATCACTGGTTTCTAGTCATATGCTGGTGGTGTCGCTCAATTCACCATCTCCAGAGTCCTTTTGCTTTGACTACAGAAATGCGTAGCTTAGGAGCTACCCGTCCTGTGTAGCCCATTCTTTTTAACATCCTGCGCACAGTCTTTGTGCTGAGCGGACTGCTGATGGCACGTTGGAGCCCACGAATGATTCCTCCCGCCGATTTCTTACAACTAGCCTTAACAATGCGTGACGACCCTTTCCGTCAGTGCATAATGTCTGCCAGGTCTTGGTGTAGCTGTGGTTGTTCTTTCCCATTTCCAGATCACAATCAGCTAACCAACAGTTGACCTCGGCAGATGTAGAAGGGTTGAAAGGTCCCTAATGAATTTGTTACTCGGGTGACATCCAACTACGTTCGTTGTCATTGAACTCTCTTGACCCAACCGTTGTATTGTTGCTGCATCTCTACTGATAACGCAGCACTCCCCGACTCCTTTTATACAGACGGATCCGACTCTCTTCTCAGCTAGTGGTCAATTCCTAATTACATATGAGTACCTGGATTGTTTTGATCAGACAGGGTCTCTATCACGCAACATATCACGTCGCTTACCAAGCCACCCTAGGGAGGGCGGATTCCCATCTTTACTCACACGGGACGTGTTTCTAATTGCGCGGACGCCAGACGTGGTTTCCGTCATAGTTGCTGCATGCTATGAAACGACCTGCTACCTCTCATGAAACATACCGTGTTCCTCATCATGATTTGTAATTTCAGTCCTCTCCAGCGGCGGTTCCCTGATGCATCAGGCTCGTAAATCACATATTTGCTTTACGAAAATTGACATGCAACTGGCTCGTAAATCACATAATTGCTTCACGAAAATTGACGCGCGTAAAATGGCTACGCCAAGTGCACTAGCGATTGTCAAAGAAGAGAGGTGGGAAATGCGAAGAAGAATCTGGACTCGTCGTTAGCTTGAACAGAAACTTTATGCTGGAAGAGCACTACATAATGCTGTACAACTATCTGAGGCACAGACTAGTAAAACTCAGTTGAATCTTCATCTCATTTTTGGTTTTAAACTGAATATGGTTTAAGTATAGCGTCTAATGTTAGCATGTCCCTGTATAATATCCATACTCTTGATGTTACATTGACTACCTACACTCTAAAGGTTTGCAAGATCGAGACTCGTTTCGTAACTACATTTCAATGTAAGAGAAGTTTTTTTCGAAGATGCTCATCATCATTGAAAAACGTAGTTACCGGCAAGATATAAACATAAGCCAGTCCATAAAACCAAGAGATAGGTATCGAATCGTGACGCCCACCCTTAAAATCACGTGGTTTCCTTATGAGTAGTCACGGAAATCATTCCAGACACAGCCCCACTCAAGATCCACACGAAATGGCCTCACGTGGTGAAATAGAGGGGATCAATGAAACCACCCCTTTCCCTTGGGCGTTGATTCTTACTCATTCTGAGATCGAAAACGACACTCGCACCGCAATGAGCAACACGTTCTTGATCACACTAGGCGCTGCTGACACCCTCGGTATTTTCAACCCTTCTCTAAGGACATTGTGGAGCTGTATCCACACTGAACGTGTTCGCGCCCCCTTGGAGTGCAGTGCGACTACAATTTTTGCTCTCGTGCACAGTTCGGGACCGCTAGGTACTGATCAGAACCATTCAAGCAAATTAGACCCTGAAGCAGCAAATGGTACTTACATTTTTCAGCCCTCCTGTTTTGCACACACACCTTTGATGAGCACATTAAAACTGTAGCTGTCAGAAATTTCGACAACTGTTCAGCCTCGCGACTGCTCTAGTGCCTGAGGGATCGGCAAACCTTGTGACACTCTATATGTAGGTTTTGACTACATTCAGGCTCTAGAGCTGCCACGAGGCTGAACTGATGATGAGATTTCTGAAACGTACATATTGAAAGGTCTCTGTTGGATTCCTTTCATGTTTAATTTCTTAAATCTGTTGCCATTTATGGAATAAATTCCTCTTCTAAATGTACTGTGGCGTTTCTGACTATCTGGGAGGAGACTGAGCAGTGGAACGTGTTACTTTTACACATAAACAAGAACGATCTGTCACACTACTACACTTTAAAGCACAGTTTATATGTAATTCTTATATGTAATTCATGTCACACAGTCTCATACGGAACCTACATCCGCTTTCTTTTATATACTGTATATGATAAGATACTGTCATCCCCCTTCCCTTTTGTGTGAGAGGATGAATGAGCATATGTATTTCTAGTTGCATGCTTGAGGGTAGCAGACAAGGCTGTCTGCTAGAGAACAGTAGGACCAACGTCGGAACAGGTAGCTACGCTTCCTAAAAGCAAAGAGGTTTCTATCCTTAGTAAGGTCCTGTTCGTCCGTTGTCATGTTGGTATAGGAAGTGGCCCCTCTGGCCACTTCCGTTGGTCTTTGTGAGCCACCCTCAGGAAGCGGTAGGGCAGTGGGCAGTTGCTGTGTGGCCGTGGCGAGCGTCTGAAGTGGTAAGATCTCCGGCTAAGCGCGTGTCTGTTAAGTCCGTAGGACAATGGATTTCTTAAGTTCAGCCTAACTGAAAATTTAATCACCTTGATTTCAGGTTTAGCTCTAAAATATCTAATGCTATTTTAAAGTGCAGCGGAGTGTAATTCTCGTGTTAAATTCAGATTATTTTGCGGTAGTTGCTTTGTTACTACTTTGTGAGTAAAGTGGAACCACGTGTTGATCAGTAACTCTAACTAAGTTCATCAATCTTAAATCCGAATGTGCGTGAGATTATAACGTCTCGTCTTGAGAATATTTTTTTTATATAGCAACTTTTCTTTATGCTTTTCTTTATGTTCAACCCACGTGGGGTGTACTTTGCGAGACCAGTACCACGTGCTTATATAACTGTTCGACCCATCAGGTTAATAGTAAGACGTTAGTAACCAGTTCAAGGTTTTTCTTTTGTCAATTGCTTTTCGATCTAATGTATTTTAATTATCAAAATTATTGTGGAGTTGTACGCTTTGTGTAAACCAAGTTGACCACGTGGAGCATGTGGTGTAATCATCAAAGTAGCCCTCAGCTATTCTTTTTGCGAAGACTTCACAAAGAGTTAATATGAATTTAGTATACCAGTGTGTGGTAATTACATGACGGACAGGATTGTGGTATGAACGTAATTTCTTTGGGTAAAAACTGAATCTGTTGGTTGTGGTTAATTTGTTCTTCCTTATGTTTCAATGTTCTTCGTGTGTTATTTTATGAATGGAGTGTTGTATGCAGTTTTCCAAATCTTGGCTCCATATTTTATGTGTTCCGTAAGATTACAATCTCACATTCTTTTCAATCGTAAATAAGGCACCAGCTCAGTTATAACTCACGTATAATATGCTGAAATTTCAATGAACAATCTTAAAATAAATTTCCAAACATAAACTGATTTCTTTCTTTTTATTTAAATTCTCCTTTTTATATATATATATTTTACCGGTTTTGTATGACTATTAAAAGATTATCATTAATGTTAGTCTGGTTGGTAAACCTAGACTAAATATCTGATGAAACAGTTGCCCAGTAATCCACAGTTAACGTCCCCAGACAGATCACGGCTTTTAACCCACTTTCATTGTCAATTAGCACCGATATCAGCATACCAAAATTAAAGTAACAATACCGAATTCAGCATAGCAAATTAAAAGTTACAACATTTCACATGGCGACCCTGTTCTGTGATTCCGCTAGACTCTGGAATCTCTGAAATGTTAGATTGCGAGCGTGTTATAATCTTAATTTTTTTTCCTTACAGCGCTCAAACAACTTCTGCGTTGTTTCCGAGCAGACTTTCAAAAGATTCACGGCGTTGTTGATCGGCGTTGCGTTGTTTGTCTTGTTGTGTTTTTTTATATTTGTGTGTTTTATATGTCTGTGTGTTTTTTTATTCTCGCTTGTAAATTCCACTGTTTCGATCAAAGATAAAAATTTGTTTTGCGTGTGAAAAAGTGTGTACTAGGTTGGGTATCTTTCGTGTGACTGTCGTAATTTTTGGGGGACACATTTATTGTGATTAGTGTGTTGCGTACTGAGTATAGATTGCACTAATGCAAACACGTAACCAAGCTAAAAGTAAGCGGTCCAACAACTTAAGCAACATGGACCAAGGGGATAATTTAATTTCGAATGTTAACGCGTCGGGCGGTTCCGAAAATGCAATGGGGAATACTTCAGACGAAATGCAAAACAGGACGAACGGGCTCACAGCAGAGCCAGAAATTAATTTGCCTCCTACTAACCAAATTGATTTGGCAGAACTCATGAAAGCCTTATTGCAACAAAATAAAGAAAACGCAGAGAGATCAGAAAAATCGTTCCGAGAACAAAAAGAAACATCCGAAAAATCGATCCGCGAGCTAGGCGAACAAATAGACGAAAAACTAATCCAGCAGACAAATAAAGTCGACAAGTCGATGCAGAGAGTGTCCGATGATATCTCACAAAGAATAAACAATCTGGCAAGTGAGATAAAAAGTGATATTATGAAAGAATTAGGCCGTACATTTGAACAAATCGATGATCGTCTCCAAGCTTTAGAACAGAGCAAGCGAAGGGGCGATACCGAATCTAAAGAAAGCGAAGAACGGCTACTTAGGAATTTCCAAGAGCTGAGGGAAGAATGCCAAAGGGAACACCAGCAGGTAATCTCGAGGGTTGAAGAGGCGGAAACGCGTTGTCCCACGTCCGTTAGCAACACAATAGCGGACAACAGTTTAGCGATCCACGCGTTGGAACAGCAAGTAGAACAATTGAAGCAGACTGGGGCAGAGGACAAGAGACAAATTGATGATAAGATTGCGGCATTAGCGGACATTGTAGGCACGATGAAGCTGACGGAAAGCGAGAACAATACTACACCGGTAGCGGCCGCAGAGACCGAAGAAGTGCGTTCGCTTCTGAAATTTCAGAAGGGACAGTTCGAAGTGAACAGGCAAAACAGAGCTGTAACAGGCGAATTACAAGAACGCGTGGCGCATCTGGAAAACCGCATGGCGTGTGATTCCGAACTCGTCAATAGCATTAAAAATAGCCGTACGAACAGTGCAGAGAGGGACTCCGGCCACGAGGGAAATTTTGACGACAGGGAAGAATGTAATTTGAGGGGCAGACATGAGAATAATAGAAACATTCAAGGGCCTCGCCAGGAGGAAATGCGGGGATTTGATTTCAAACATTTCCTTACGGTGAGAAAGTTTGAGATATTCCGAAATTCGCAAAAAGGAATACATCCACGAGCATGGCTCGAGCAATTTGAGTTCTGTCTGCCTCCCGACTGGGCAAGTTCACATAAGATAGAATATATGTGTGGCTATTTGGAAGGCGAACCGGCGATTCGCATGAGGTCGGCAGCGCGTCACTGCAACTCCACTCGGGAGTTTCGACAAGCCTTTCTGTCCGCCTATTGGTCGGAAGCGGCACAAGATAGAGTAAAGCATGGCATAATTATGCTGCCAAATTTGAACCAGTCTGGTTTCGGCAGCCTTGCACGCCTATTCGACCACATGCTGCAGGCAAATCAATTCCTATACGACCCATACGGGCCTGCGGAACTAATTAGGATATGCATCACCAAATTGCCGATGCACTTGCGGCACGTCATTCTTGCGGGACGATGCAAAGAGGACGTGGAAACGTTCAAGACGCTTCTCCAAGAGTTGGAATACAATACAGGAGAATGCCCGCCTAATCAGGCACAAAGTTATTACGGGGCACAGCAGCGCGACCGCAGTCGTGGCCGTATTACTAATCAACGGCGTGACTGGTCGTCGCGACGCGAACGGAACAATAATCGGGACAGGCCGTATAGAAACTGGGGTAACAGTCGCGAACACAGGTGGAACAACGGAAATGATCGAGGACGTAGACAAGATCGTGAACGCTACAGGTACGGCAACCAGAATCGACACTATGATGAATACGGAGGGAATAGGACTGTAGGCGGAGCACCTCATGATGTTGAAATTCGGCCGGCTAACCCTAGACATAATCCAGCAAATGGAAATCAACGAAACCGGCAATGACAAACGATCAGCGCAGTAGGCGCCCAATCGGAACAAATGAGCGACATGGCAAATGAGTAGAAAGGACAGTGAGAAGTAGAGAGGACGGTGAGGAGAAATAATTGATTAGTTTAAATTTGTGACGTATGCATTTTGAATAATATGTTAGTAAAAATAATGATAAAGCTGTTTCTATGTGATTGATTGAAGTGACGTTTTTAGTTATTTTTCTTTCCTTGTGCAATTAGGATTTAGTTTGATTCAAACGTGAAGATAAAAGGTTTCTTTGTGAACGAGTAAAATGCTGTTTATGTTTTTTTTTTGTGTGTAAATTGAAAAGAGTCGCTCCTGAGGAAAGCAAGATCGTTGCTGAACTAGTGCAAAAACTCAGGGGAATATCCGATCTGTGGGTATTATGGGTCTGGCAAACCCAGGTCCCCAGCTGTTAGTAGCCTTGTTTCCGATTTTCTGCTTTCAGTGCTACTATCTATCTATTACTATTCTATATCTGTCAGTATAAATGAGGATCTCTTACTATAGTATGCGTGCTGTATGAATATTTTAAGATAGGAGAACTCTGAGAAAGGAATGAGCAAGTTCAGAATCTTGAAAACAGGATGCGATAATACGATTGTTTAACCATTGGCTTCCCAATATGCGATGATATGTTAATATTGATGATATATGTCTTTTTTGTTCTTTATAGCTGAGTACGTAAAGTGCTGTCTGTGGATTTCGTCAGTATATTGATTCCCTTCAAGGTGAAAGAAGAATTGTGGTTTGTGTAATTTACGTGGCTCTGAAAAATTATTGTGGTAGTCAAATACGAGCAGCTTTTCAGCAAATGGAGAATGGAACGGAAATATGGATCCTTTTTGTAGTCTTGATTGATGTTGAGCCAAAGCCTAAAAAATTATTCTGCGTTAATACTTGTCCTAGAAAAGCGACGTTTATGTGTTTTGCTGATGCTGTGAGCATTACAGCTTACTGTTTTCGCTGGTGCGGGATGCACTGCAGCCTATATGATTTGTACTGAGGAAATTTCCCTCTTGAAGGTAGAGGATGATTAAATAATTTTGATTATGGGAACGAAGGAAAGCTTGGTTTAAGGTAATAAGGATAAAGCAAAACATTTGTCATTTAAACTACAGGAGGATTCGGATCTTTTGTGTCTGTTGTAAGTTCAATATGTTAAGATGATACTGTTTTACAGAATAGAGGTGACCACAATTTTGCCATTCATGAGAAATGAATCCAGAATAACCACCACAGGCGAAATAACTGATTTGGAAGCGAAAGGTAACGTAAAGAAGGAACGAAATCGCAGCAAAATGGGTAAGAAAATGTAATATAACCTGTATAATGCAAATATTTTTAACCTTCTCAGAGTCATCTGCGTGATTAATTGTTGTGATAACGTAATTTTAGGTGAAATTTTCTTACTGTTTTATGTGTGAATATATGAGTATGATAAATGTATAATTGCGAGTCTCTTTTCAGGTGTGCGAACTGGTATAAATGTTTTGGCGTGTAAATAACCATTGTTCTTTTTAATGTGTATGTTTAAGGAAAGTTCTCCATATTTATCATGTGACATGACGTATGCCGCGAGCGTCAAGAAGAGGACGAATTAGAACAATGTTGTAGTGGTATATACACGGTGTTGAAATAGCATTGAAGTAGCTTATTGGCTTAACTAGTAGTGGATAGAAGTAGAATATTGAGTAATGCATGTTTATGGGTAGTTAGTTTGTAGAATAGACAACAGGTGTGCATGTATGTGTGTGTAAATAACATGTGAACCCTATGCTGTCCTGACCTATACTTGCGCAAGGCATAATCCTATTCATTTTAGTGAATTAATAAATAGCATTTGATTTATTAAAACGTAAGTGAACCACATTAGTGATGTGGATTTAAATATTATATTGTCAGTTTATTTAACTTTTATTTTTTTTACATTGTAAAGTCATTTCACTTTTATTTTTTTTACATTGTCAAGTCATTTAAACTTTATTTTATATTGTCGATTCATCTAATTTTTTATTTAAAAAAAAATTAAGTCCCACTTTGTTCTTAAAAAATTGTGAAAGACAATACTAAGTGGTATTATGTATGACAATGTGTAATCACATAAGGATGATGAAAAATTTCTGTGAATGCAGTTGAGAACCTGAAAGCGAACCGGCAAAACTCTTAAGAGACAGCGGGAGCAGCCGGACTAGTTGTAAACTGGCGGGTTTCCCAGCAGGACACGCTGTCAGCCAGGCCACTTTGGGAGCGCGGCCGACAACAAAAGAAGGTACGCGGCACTTTCCCTTGTACCTGGAGCTAATGGGCGGCCGCCCCGGGCGACCCTTCCTCGAGGCGATGACCTGAGATGGGCGAGCGGTCCACCGCGCGGAAATCCATCTGCTGGCAACGCACCACACGCATGCGACCGCGACGAGACGGCCGCGGTGAAACAACACAAGGGGCGTGGAGCCTTTTGACAGGTGCTGCCCAGAGAAACTTGCAGACGTCAACGACGCCTATCGACATTTCCTGATGGATGCCTACTGTCAAGCGACAGTAAATCTTGGTTCGATGTTCTCTGGTCGCTAAGGGTGGCACAAAAGAAGAGCCATTAAGTGTCATCCTTGCCCGAGAATATCAACCTGGCGTGTCAAACGAGGATACCGCACGAATTTGACAATACAAACATGGAACCAAATCGAGATGTACGTGACACGAGAGAAACTTCATGAGAGGGCAGAGACGGCGGGATCGCACGCAACAGATGGACAAAAATCCCTACTGACAGCTGCGGCGACGAACCCCCCCCCCTTTACCTTATATTGTGCCTCGGAACAGTGGAACTACTGAGTGTGTCAGTGAACAGTGATTATACGGTTCTTAGTCCAGTGCATATACGTGTGTTTCTGTCAGAGAAACTCTGACTCGTGTGTTTTGCAGGAGTTCGATTTATTGGTGTTTATTAGACTGACTCTTGTATTTTGCAGGTGTTCGATTTATCTTTTTTTAGTCTTTGACTCTTGTTTTTTGCAGGTGTTTTATTTATAGGTGTTTTTTTTGTTTTAAATGTTGACTATTGTACTGTTTTATTTATCAATGTTTGTTTTTGTGTGATGTATTAGATTTGTGATATTTTGTTTCGTAAATTCATTGCTGTGGCCTTGCTTCGTTTATCAGTCAGATAGCTTTTTATTCTCATTGAACTGTGATCGATTAGCCTTTGCATGGGGCATATTTACTGTGAGGAACCCCTTAAGGGTAACAATCACATAATTATTGTAGTTTCAGTATAATGACACAGTGCTCATTGTTTGCTAGCTAATTGAAATATAGTAGAGTGATTAAATGAGTGCCACATAGTTATTTTAATTCTACAAATTATTAGTTTTATATGATATAGAATTTTTTTGCGATAACCACTTTGTAAAACATGTTTTTTCTCTTATCATTTTGTTGCTTTTGCAGATTGTGCATTATGTTCTGCTTTTTAATACCGATGTTATTTGATGTTCTTTTTTTTAATTGCTGTGGCACCTTTGCTATTTTCATAAATTTTGCTTGTTAATAAACAGTCATAAATTTTCCTGTGATCAGTTGGCTCTTGCATTGAGCAAATACTGGTGAACTCCATAAGGGTAACAACCAGAAATTGTTTTCATATTAATGACACAGGAACCATTGTTTTTACTTGCTGACCGAATTAGGTCTACAATATCTTTTAAATAGGTGTCACAGATTGATTTTTTTTGTTTCCTCCTTGAAATTGGTAGATTCTAAAGATGTGTTGAAATTATTGTGTTTTAGCAAGTAGCTGGTGTCCTTTTGCCTTTTCTTTTACTCTTTTGGTTTAAGTAGGGTGTGAGAAGCCTGCTTGGGAATGTCCTAGCATGGCCAGAAAATTCCCTGCACAGTCTTTTCCCGGAGCGTTGGGGTTATGAAAGGTCTCTGTTGGATTCCTTTCATGTTTAATTTCTTAAATCTGTTGCCATTTATGGAATAAATTCCTCTTCTAAATGTACTGTGGCGTTTCTGACTATCTGGGAGGAGACTGAGCAGTGGAACGTGTTACTTTTACACATAAACAAGAACGATCTGTCACACTACTACACTTTAAAGCACAGTTTATATGTAATTCTTATATGTAATTCATGTCACACAGTCTCATACGGAACCTACATCCGCTTTCTTTTATATACTGTATATGATAAGATACTGTCATCCCCCTTCCCTTTTGTGTGAGAGGATGAATGAGCATATGTATTTCTAGTTGCATGCTTGAGGGTAGCAGACAAGGCTGTCTGCTAGAGAACAGTAGGACCAACGTCGGAACAGGTAGCTACGCTTCCTAAAAGCAAAGAGGTTTCTATCCTTAGTATGGTCCTGTTCGTCCGTTGTCATGTTGGTATAGGAAGTGGCCCCTCTGGCCACTTCCGTTGGTCTTTGTGAGCCACCCTCAGGAAGCGGTAGGGCAGTGGGCAGTGGGCAGTTGCTGTGTGGCCGTGGCGAGCGTCTGAAGTGGTAAGATCTCCGGCTAAGCGCGTGTCTGTTAAGTCCGTAGGACAATGGATTTCTTAAGTTCAGCCTAACTGAAAATTTAATCACCTTGATTTCAGGTTTAGCTCTAAAATATCTAATGCTATTTTAAAGTGCAGCGGAGTGTAATTCTCGTGTTAAATTCAGATTATTTTGCGGTAGTTGCTTTGTTACTACTTTGTGAGTAAAGTGGAACCACGTGTTGATCAGTAACTCTAACTAAGTTCATCAATCTTAAATCCGAATGTGCGTGAGATTATAACGTCTCGTCTTGAGAATATTTTTTTTATATAGCAACTTTTCTTTATGCTTTTCTTTATGTTCAACCCACGTGGGGTGTACTTTGCGAGACCAGTACCACGTGCTTATATAACTGTTCGACCCATCAGGTTAATAGTAAGACGTTAGTAACCAGTTCAAGGTTTTTCTTTTGTCAATTGCTTTTCGATCTAATGTATTTTAATTATCAAAATTATTGTGGAGTTGTACGCTTTGTGTAAACCAAGTTGACCACGTGGAGCATGTGGTGTAATCATCAAAGTAGCCCTCAGCTATTCTTTTTGCGAAGACTTCACAAAGAGTTAATATGAATTTAGTATACCAGTGTGTGGTAATTACATGACGGACAGGATTGTGGTATGAACGTAATTTCTTTGGGTAAAAACTGAATCTGTTGGTTGTGGTTAATTTGTTCTTCCTTATGTTTCAATGTTCTTCGTGTGTTATTTTATGAATGGAGTGTTGTATGCAGTTTTCCAAATCTTGGCTCCATATTTTATGTGTTCCGTAAGATTACAATCTCACATTCTTTTCAATCGTAAATAAGGCACCAGCTCAGTTATAACTCACGTATAATATGCTGAAATTTCAATGAACAATCTTAAAATAAATTTCCAAATATAAACTTATTTCTTTCTTTTTATTTAAATTCTCCTTTTTATATATATATTTTACCGGTTTTGTATGACTATTAAAAGATTATCATTAATGTTAGTCTGGTTGGTAAACCTAGACTAAATATCTGATGAAACAGTTGCCCAGTAATCCACAGTTAACGTCCCCAGACAGATCACGGCTTTTAACCCACTTTCATTGTCAATTAGCACCGATATCAGTATACCAAAATTAAAGTAACAATATTACATTCCAGCATACAAAATTAAAGTAACAACGTTACAATATGTAGCATGCACAACGGAGGTGCGTGGGTGGCAGAGAGGATGTTGCCAAACTGAGATCTTAGAGGGGCCCTTTGCCATTTTACTCATGCGCATGGTACTTTTGCACTCACCCATGCTCACGCCGCAAGAAGGCGCAATACAGAAAGGGCTAAAAAAGATTAAATATCTTTGCTGCTACATATCACGTTCAAATTATGTCAAATAGTTTGGAAGGACCCAAGTGGTTCTGTAGTGTGTACCAAAGAAAAAAAAACTGTGTTCGCACTACACGCCAAAGGGGTCAGATCACTTTCAATGGGATTTCACCCTCATTGTCCTTATAGTATTGCTGAATCGCTCAAGGATTAGCAACAGTGTCGAACAGCGTCAAGAACATCGTGGTGTTGATCACCGCACTGCAAACTGTCGTTCCCGACTGTGAAATGTGTGGGAATCAACGCCCAAAGGTAAAGGGTGATTTCATTGACGCTCTTTACGACACCCCGTGAGCCCTTTTTTGTCGATTCTGAGCGGCACACAGTGGGCCAACTCCCCCCAGAACCTGGTGAAAAGGCCTTCTAAACCCGCAGGACATAACAGATAGTTGGAATTGTGGATAGGGGCCAAAATGAGCGGCTGTCAGTTACACTCTAACACATATAACTTTATTTATTTGACCAAACATTACAGTACAAATTCTTGAACTTAGTTATAGGCTGAATACGCCACACTATCTTATGCCTTAAGAGCACAACCACTTTAATTTAAAAAAAAGGGCTAGAATGAATTAACTCAAAATTCAGACGCCAAAAGGAATATTTAGAAGGTAAAAGGCCTCACGTTAAGTAAGTTCTATAATTTGCTTGAAGGCCCAAAAGTCTAACACTTGAAAAACAACAACCTTAATTTAAAGACGGCTGAAGGCCGATGATTTAAGACTCTAGGTAAAATTAAATAAAAGAACACTAGGCAGAAGGCCTTATCTTAAATTAGGCTGAAGGCCCCAAACAATCTAACACTTGACAAGCATGGAAGGCTGAAGGCCCAAGACTTAAACACCACTATAAACAATTCAACTTTAATTCAAGACCATCGGCTATGAGCCATACAGATACATACAACAGAAACTCAGAAAAGGCAGTGCAGCTAACGGCGCTCAGAAGTTTTGGGGCTGGGCCAGCATTTGAAATACGAACGTTCACTTAGGTGACACAGGCAGTCGGCCCAACCATTCTCTATCTGACGACAACCCAACCAACAGACAGTCAACGGACCCACTGACAAGGTAACTTGCGCTCGACTCGACCAGCACACAACAGAGACTTCAATGCAAACGTAAAATGTATGGACGCCCACAACCAGGCATACATCAAGCTGTCGAACTACACACCATGCTGGACAGCGACCACATGGTGAGGAAAGGACACTGCCTAAATTTACGTCAATGGCCAGACCAGGTAACCGGAACGTTAACGGCCACAAGGCAGAAAATTCAATTGCAAATAACCAAACACAGTTAGATTCCACCGGACGGTGGCTAAACCTTCGCCAACTCGAACACACACGTTGTTGCTCGCGGGAATGTCCCAACAGCCAACAACGAGAACCAAACGGCACAATGTGAACAGTCTTGACTTGCTGGAAAATTAAATCCAAACTCAACTTTCGTGTCCAGGGTCGGTGAGCCAACGACCTCGTAGCAATGGGAACAGCCCCACACACTTCGACACTGTGTAGGGACCGCCAGCGGGCACGGCCAAACAAGGCCCGTGGAGATTTCCTTGCTGCTCCACGCCAACCGCCCGACTGCTCGCACACAGCACAGCTGGAAACTATAAGCACCAGACCAAAGACAGTACCAGGTGCGAATACACACCACTGCTGCCTCTCACGGAGAGAGCGAACAACAGCATAATCGCAATAACCGCGGGGACGGAACACAGAATACGAACCATGGTTTAAACCAACACATACATGAGCGCAACACGGCTCACCTGGACAGAAGAGAAAGAAAAGGTGCACGTTCCGACTTTAGTCCCACAAAATCTTGTCATTGTACCGGTGCGTACATGCCCAGTCCTGCGATGTCATTCCAATCTCAAGTCGATATCTTACATGCCCTGACAACTGATGGTAAACAGTAGTTTAGACAACGACAAATTTTTTCCGATATACTTTGTGTGATATGTTTAATACACGACAGCACTTCTGTTTAGTTGTTAGTATAAAATGAGATGGCTACTACTCCAGAAGATACGTTTATGACATTTTTGACTGGTGCAATGGCGCATATCGACTTAAAATTGAACTCTACCGGTATTATGCATGGCCACATTTTTCTAAATGGCTCTTATAAATCTACATCTTCATGATTGCTCTGCAATTCACAATTAAATTCCTGGCAGGAAGTTCAGCAAATCACCTTCAAGCTACTTATCTACCATTCCACTCTCATACAGCGTGCAGGAAAAATTAACAGTTAAATCTTTCGGTGCGAGCTCTGATTTCTCTTATTTTATTATGATGATCATTTCTTCCTATGTAGGTGCGCGCCAAAAGGAGGAGAAAGTTGGTGATTGATATTCATAAGAAGTTCCTGCTACAGCGAAAAACACCTTTATTTTAGTGACTGCCACCCCAAATCTTGTATCGTATCCTTAGCACTCTCTCTCCTGTTTCGGGATGATAAAAAACAAGCTGCCCTTCTTTAAACTTTTTTCATCTCCTCCGTCATTCCTGTCTGAAGCCGATCGAACACTGCACAGCAATACTCCAGAAGAGGGCGGACAAGCGTCTTGCAAGTAGTTTCTTTAGTAGACATGTTACATTTTCTTTCTACCAATAAATCAGTCTTTTGTTTGCTTTCCCCACAACATTAGCTATGTGATTGTTCCGATTTAATTTATTCGTAATTGTAAACCACAAGCATTTATTTGAGTTTACAGCCGTTAGCTATGTGTAATTCATCATATAAAGGAAATTTTTTCGATTCGTTTCAGTACACATGTGGATAACTTAACACTTTCCATTTTGAAGTGTTAATTATCACTTTATGCACCATACAGATACCTTGCCGAAACCTTTTGTAATTGCTTTTGATTATGTGATGACTTTACAAGGCGGTAAATGACAGAATCATCTGCAAATAATCTAAGACCTGCTCAGATTATCTCTTAAATCGTTTCTGTAGACCAGGAACAGCAACGGCTATAATACTTATTTGGTTAACGCCAGATATTACTACTGTTTTACTCGATGACTTTCCGTCGGTTACCCTACGAAGCCAGTCACACAACTGAGATTCCGTAGGCATGCAGTTTGATTAGAAGTCGCTTGAGAGGAACAAATTTAAACATGTGGAATGTATTTGACGTCCCCTGTCGATAGCACTCGTTACTTCATGAGAATAAAAAGCTAGTTGTGTTTCACAAGAAATGTATTTTCGGAATCTGTGTTGGCTGTCTGTCAATAAATTGTTTCCTTCGCTGTAGCTAATAATGTTCAAGAACAGTATATGTTCCAAAATCATACAGCAAAATGATTCAGATGGGTCTGAGCATTATGGGACTTCATAGGTCATCAGGCCCCTAGAACAGTACTACTTAAACCTAACTAACCTAAGGACATCACACACATCCACGCCCGAGGCAGGTTTCAAACCTGCGACCGTAGCAGTCGCGCGGGTCCTGACTGTAGAGCCTAGAATAGCTCGGCCACCCTGGCCGGCCATCATACAGCAAATCAATGATAGCGGTATGGGTCTGTGATCCACTGGGATACTCCTATTTCCTTTCTTGGACATTGGTGTGACTTGCGCAACTTTACAACCAGTACGGATCTTTCTACGAGCGAGCGGTTGCATATGATTCCTAAGTGAGTAGTTTTTGTATCAGCATGCTCTGAAAGGCAGCTGACTGGTATACAATCTGGACCGCAGGCCGAGTCTGTTCTGATTTAAGCTGCTTCACTACACCGAAGATATCTACTTGTAAGTTACTCACGTTGGTACTTGTTCTAGATTCGAATTCTGGAATATTTACTTCTTTTTCTTTAGTGACGGAGTTTCGGAAAACTGTGTATAGTAACTCTGCTTTAGTGGCACTGTCATCAGTGCAAATACTGATTGCGTCTTGCCAGTAGTGTACTTTACATACAGCCATAATCTCTTTGGGTTTTCTGCCAGGTTTCGAGAGTGAGTTTCATTGTGGAAACTGCATCTCGCAGTGAAGTTCGTGCTAAATTTTTAGCTTCTGTAAAACTTCGTCGAGCTTTGGGATTTTGCATTCTTTTAAATATGACATGCTTTTTCATTGCTTCTGCAACAGTTTTCTGACCTGTTTTAGGTTCCAGATGGGACCAGTACCATCTCTTATTGTGTTGTTTAATGTATATCTCTCAGCTGCCGTCGATACTATTTGTTTGAGTCTAACCGACGTAAGGTGTTCGAGTGTATTGTGACCTACAAGGATTTTTGATGTTCTATAGTTTTGAAAATATTTGATTTTAATATTTCACTGACTTTGGAAAAAATTAGATGTTCTTGACCTAGATGCTTACATAAGTCTGTTGTTATTAGCAGGATTTAAAAAAATCCTTATAATGAGTCTACCGAAAATTTATGGGGTGAGTACAAAGGTAGCCGAGTTTTCAGAACTGTAGTGTCACTAGAAAAGATATCAACGGTTATTCGATTTGATGACTTTGAGACAAGACTACGAAGGCGTGAACAAGGTAAGTTGGCACCTATAAGAGATTTGTGGGAGGAATTGGTAGAGATGTTGCCTAAATCATACAGTCTCAATATGTTTGTCACAGTAGACGAACAACTTGCTGCATTTAGGGGAAACTGCCCTTTCAGCATGCCTAGTAACCTGACAAAGTTTAACATCAGTTTCTGGGTACTTTGTGACAATGAAACATTTTATGTATGGAATTTTTAGCCATATACTAGGAAACGACCAGGTAGTGCTCGTGAAAAGACCCAAGGTCTGGGGGTTGTAGCTGGCTTGTCATATGGCTGGAAAGGGCGTATCATTGCCTGCGATAATTTTGTCGCCTCGTACGAGATAGGAAAAAATATTGATGAACAGAAATAGCACAATGATTGACTTTTGTACGAAAAAACAAGCCTTCCAGCCTACCAAAACTATTAAAGACTAAGAAGATTACTAATTACACATCAACACTCGTTTCCACGAAGGACACACTGCTTTTATCACACAACCCAAAGGAAAACAAATGTGTTATTTTGAAAAGCATTCTGCACCACGATGCAAAAGTCAATGACGGCACCAAGAGAAGACTTCAAATTATTTTAGACTACAACTACGAAAGGAGCTGTGGACACTCAGGACAAGACGGTGATGAAGTGTACAGTAAAGAAAAAGACAAACAGGTGACCTGTTGTTGTGTTTTTAAACATCATCGACATATCTGCATATCACTCTTACGTGCTAAACAAGGCAACTTACCCCCTACAGGGAAGGAGACTATTCGTATAAGGACATCAGCAGGCGAGGACATATTCTATGCGAAAATTCTGCAAGAACTGTAGCAAGAAGAACATCGTTTGAGTCTGCACCCTCCACATCGAAAGAAGGTAATCTTAGGAGTAATAAGGGAGGTGAATGTCATCTATTTGGAAAAACTGCTGACAAGATTTCAGTGAAATGTGTTACGTGTCAAAAAAATTCACTTGCAAAAACCGTCTTACACACTCATGTGAAAACTGTTAGTAAACGTTAGACTTAGTGTAGTAAACTCAACAAACACATAATTATAATATTCGATTGTTGTATTGTTGTACTATTTTATTATGCAGTTTGAATGATTAATACATTAAACTATCTAAGTTATAACTTTATTTATGATTTCAGTACACAAAAGTGTAAAAGTATACCTACAAGAAACAGAAAAAAATTAGAGTCTCCTCTGACTCGAACATCTAAGTGTACATGCAAAATAAACATCTTAGTAGTGTTAACTGCATCTGACCAACGCTTAAATAGTTAGATTAGAAGGAGTGGATACTGTGTCTAAGTAAGGTGTCAAGGGAATCTTTATCTGCCTTTTCAAATAAATGCAATTTGCGTTTTTTTTTATATTTTTGGATGTTATCATAATCAGTCTATCTATAACAACCTTGTGGTCACTAATCCCTGTATCTGTCATGAGTCTCCATTTTATCAGGATATTTGCTGTTACCATAACAGTATAGTTAACAGGTTCAAATGCATTCGATTGCACATTTCTGCACGTTTTTAGTGGACAGTCGTTTTTCTACAGCGCAGGAGTACCACACAGTACAAATGGACCCCTCATTATTGCAATAATCTCACAAAATACGAGGATATTTCGGAAAGTAAAGATACACCGTACGGCAGAGGAACAGAAAAGTTCTGGCGAGCAAGTTGGCAACACTGGTGTTAACCTTGAACCGTTAGCTTCCTCCTCGCGGTCGTTCGGCAGTTGAACGTTGCTTCTAGTTGGAGCAGGTCGTGTTTAAAATGGCTGCGCCGATACAGAATCCCGCAAAATGCGAAGTTCTCTCTGTCATACGTTTTCGTCATGCAAAATGTCAGCTACCAGCTGATATTCACAAAGAAATTGTTTCTGTTTATGGGAATATTACGAATCGACAAAATGTAACGAAATGGTGTCGTCATTTCTCTGAAGGTAGGACCGATGTTCATGACGAACAAAGAACAGGTCGGCCATTTGTGATCTTTGATGCCCTTCTTCGGAGAACAGAGGAAGCAATTCGTGCGAATAGACGTCTCGCATTTAATGAATTGCATCATATCATTCTGGATGTGTCAGTGACAACTCCTTATGACGTTGTGACTGTCAAGTTAGGGTACAGGAAATTGTGTGCGCGCTGGGTTCTAAAAAAGAAAAGGATGGGCTTTGCACTCGACTTCCTCACACGCTATGCTGAAGCTGGTGATAAGTTCCTTGATCGCACTGTGACAGGTGAAGAGACGTGGGTTTCACCATACACCTGTATCCAAGCAACAATCAATGCAATGGCGCCATTCGAATTCACCAAAAGCCAAGAAATGCAAAACGCCGATTTCAGCGAAGAAAATCATGGCTTCCATTTTTTGGGAGAGAAAAGGCATTCTTCTGTTGGAATTATGCCTCCTGGAACGACAAGTAATGCTGTTGCATATTGCTAGAATTTGAAACGTCTTCGAAGGGCAATTCAAAACAAACGCAGGGGAATGCTGACAAGTGGAGTCCGCTTGCTTCATGACAACGCTCGGCCGCACACAGCGCTCGTAACCAAAGCACTACTCGAACAAATCAAATTGGACGTATTGGACCATCCGCCATACAGCCCGGACGTTGCGCCCACAGACTTCCATGTCTTCCGTTACCTGAAGTCACATCTTGGTGGAAAATCATTCCACGACGATGAAGAGAGCAAAGATGAAGTTGAACTGTGGTTCTGACAACAGATGGCAATCTATGACTGTGGGATACAAATGCTTGTGCACCGACTTAACAAATGTTTGGATAACGGGGGTGATTATGTCGAAAAATAACAAATAATCCAGTTAATAAGATGTAACTGACATTTTCTAAATAAATGTTCTATTTAAGGACTGCGAGCCATTGTATCTTTACTTTTCGAAATGCCCTTTTATTATGTGTACAATGAAGTCATTAGGGTTTTCTGTAGAATTCTTGGGGAGCTAATCGGAATTGTGGTCATAATTTTTTTGGCTGATTGGCAAATGATTTTTTTGCGAGATTTAAATTTCTCTGAGTAAAATCGTTTTCTTTTCTCTGCGAAATTCCGCAGAACTATTCAAATTTTATACAGAGAACTCTAGAACTAAAACAATTCAAAACTGTGAAAACATACATTTCTGAAATGGTGGGTGCCAACTTCACCAGACTCACAATATTCTGCAACAATGCCTGATGCCGACAACAGTCCACATAGTGTAGATGAACGGATATTCCACAATCTAGGCTGCTCCGTTGCCGATTGGTCGGCTGTCCGAACATTCACTAGAAGCTTGAAATAAGAGTATCGATGTTACCGAGAAGATTTTACACACTAATATTCCCGTGAGAAAACGATGCATGTCGTATTCCTTAGGTTTCTCGCACCGGATCCACTCACTTCGAGAGTCCAGAAAATGACGAACACGATAAATGGATGCTATATGAGATAAAATATCTACCTTTCGATCCATCTTCGATTGGACAAACCGACAGCGACCCTTCTGAAAGCAATAATGGCACAAGCGACGAATACGACTATGATTTCGACTGAAAAATGTAAAATGTCGAATAAAACTTTTCAGTGTGGCAGTTTTAACTTCTAATTCATTACCAGCGACCTCATAGTACTTTGTACCATATGGTTTACTCGAACTCGCTAAATTTAAGATATTTGATCCGCCAAATTGGATAGGCTATTTTGAATTTTGTTATTCCGACGTCCAAAGAATATAAAGAGAACACAGTTTTGCAGGATTTTACATCCATTTCCTATTCTGTATAGGTTTTGAAGCGAGTTGGCGCACTGCAGGACGGTGTGTGAAATGTTTTTCTCGGACACCCGTAAGAGAACCGCTCGATTTCAGCGCTGTGTGTCGCGGTCCTGACTTCCATCGCAGAGGCGGCAAAAGAAAGGGTGATATGTAGCTTCGAGGGGGTGTGACGATCACGCCCATGGTGGCGTTGGGCAGAATTGTGGTGGAATGTGGTGCCAATATGACATCAACCCACCTCACAGCTCACATGAACTTCTGAGCTCTGGCCTTTTCTTCGTATGTGTCGACAAGTTGTTGTCTGAAGCTTCGCCGAACCTAAGGATGGCGTCGAAGGGTGGCAGGCTTTTGTACCATTACAGAGAGGAAGGCTGTAAGCACCTCGAGCCACATTTTAAACTTTTGCTTGGCAATGGGAGACCGTTACGGGGTTTCGAAAAAGTGATCTTTTAATTTTGTTCCGCAGTATACTTTACGGAAAGTTTCGTAGTAACAAAGCTTCCAGTGCTTAACATGTGTTTACTTTCTGACATAGATTGGCAGTCACTTTAAGATTTATGTAAGCTGAGGAAACGTTCCAGGCCTTAGCTTCTAGAAAAAGAACTACAGCAAATGCATTATTTATAATAGACTAGCGTAGCGTCCGCTGCTTAGCTCACGTGGCCTGCTGAGATTTCTTTTATTTTTATCTAATCTAATTCTTATGTTGTTCACAAATTGCAACTCCTTCTAAGCTTTCCACGTTAGAAACGCCATATAAGCATGGTATTTCACGAATGCACTTCTGACCAAAAAGCGATTCTTGTAGCTGCAGGCCGGCCGGAGTGGCTGTGCGGTTCTGGGCGCTACAGTCTGGAGCCGAGCGACCGCAACGGTCGCAGGTTCGAATCCTGCCTCGGGTATGGACGTGTGTAATGTCCTTAGGTTAGTTAGGTTTAATTAGTTCTAAGTTCTAAGCGACTGATATCCTTAGAAGTAAAGTCGCATAGTGCTCAGAGCCATTTGACCATTTTGTAGCTGCAGTCAATGGTTTTTATTAATCATGCATTTTGCGTTCTTGTGAAGATATTTCCAAATTAACTTTCATCCCCTAACAAGTATTTCTTTATATTTAACCGAGAAGTGAAATATCAGTTTTCATAAATTTAGTTTAACATTTTTTGGTGCAACTGAAATATTTTCTTAAAAATTTACATGCCCTATTGCGCTCCCTTAGAAGTTGAATTTCCAGAAACACAGAGAAACTTTTTATTTTTTTTGTTTATTTATAATCGCCAAGTCAGATACAAATTGTCATAGATGTAGCCTTAAAAATCCTTTAGTAGTTATTTATTAATTATTTATTTTCAAAGAAGTCTTTCACCCACCATTTTGCCCCTTTAGTGGTTCTGAAAAAAGTAGGGGTAAGCTATAGGGAGAGACGGGTCATATACAATATGTACAACAACCAAGAGGGAATAATAAGAGTGGACGATCAAGAACGAAGTGCTCGTATTAAGAAGGGTGTAAAACAAGGCTGTAGCCTTTCGCCCCTACTCTTCAATCTGTACATCGAGGAAGCAATGACGGAAATAAAAGGAAGGTTCAGGAGTGGAATTAAAATACAAGGTGAAAGGATATCAATGATACGATTCGCTGATGACATTGCTATCCTGAGTGAAAGTGAAGAAGAATTAAATGATCTGCTGAACGGAATGAACAGTCTAATGAGTACACAGTATGGTTTGAGAGTAAATCGGAGAAAGACGAAGGTAATGAGAAGTAGTAGAAATTAGAACAGCGAGAAACTTAACATCAGGATTGATGGTCACGAAGTCAATGAAGTTAAGGAGTTCTGCTACCTAGGCAGTAAAATAACCAATGACGGACGGAGCAAGGAGGACATCAAAAGCAGACTCGCTATGGCAAAAAAGGCATTTCTGGCCAAGAGAAGTCTACTAATATCAAATACCTGAGGATGTACGTCTGGAGTACAGCATTGTATGGTAGTGAAACATGGACTGTGGGAAAACCGGAACAGAATAGAATCGAAGCATTTGAGATGTGGTACTATGGACGAATGTTGAAAATTAGGTGGACTGATAAGGTAAGGAATGAGGAGGTTCTACGCAGAATCGGAGATGAAAGGAATATGTGGAAAACACTGATAAGGAGACGGGACAGGATGATAGGACATCTGCTAAGACATGAGGGAATGACTTCCATGGTACTAGAGGGAGCGGTAGAGGGCAAAAAGTGTAGAGGAAGACAGAGATTGGAATACGTCAAGCAAATAATTGAGGACGTAGGTTGCAAGTGCTACTCTGAGATGAAGAGGTTAGCACAGGAAAGGAATTCGTGGCGGACCGCATCAAACCAGTCAGTAGACTGATGACAAAAAAAAAAAAAAAAAAAAAAAAAAAAAAAAAAAAAAAAAAAAAAAAAGTTGTTGAATTTTCAAGTATTCTTTATTTTTTGTCTGAGAAACCAAATATCAGACTTCGCGGTTCTAGCTTCAAAATTCCCTTAACAGCGACATACTTTCAGAAAGGCTTTCATTCCTTATTTCACCCCCTTACTAATGGAATTTCCCACAATCCCTTCTTAATCGATGCCTACGGTATAAGGTTCTCCAAACTTCAAGTTTCCTCCTTTAGCCGCTTCGGCTGGGCAATGATGAATCAGTCGGGCAGTCACTCAGTCAGGACATTATTTTTATATACAGAGGTAACAATGACTTTTGATAAAATACTTGTACTAAATTAACAAGAAGGACCCAGAATCTTTTAGAGAGAAAAAGGTACGAAGAAATTGAAGGTGGAGGACGTGAAATTTCTGTCCCTTTCTCTCAGCTTGTATATTCTCTGCACACATTTAATTTTCATGTAAACACATAAATTGTTAAGATTGCGATAGAGCGTATTAAGAAGGCAGCTAAGGATAGGCAGGAGAAGCAGAAAGGAAAGATCCGTAAGATCGAATTATCAGTAGGAGACAAGGTTCTAATTAAAACTCATCGATTATCAAAGAAGCACAGATTCCTAACTAGCAAATTCTTTACTGTGTATAGTGGACCATTCAGAGTGAGGCGGATTGTCCATGAAAATGCTGTACTGATTGAGACGATCAAGGGATAACGATCGTGTGGGCTTCATCACATGTCTAACATCAAATTATGGAAAAGTTAAGGATAGATCGAAAGTAGAAAAGTTATGGTGCAGGGTCAAATCGAACATAAGAATTTTCAGGCGGGTGTCAGGAAGTATGACGGAATAGACTGGTCGAATGAGTCATGAACAGGAGTCGACAGAGTGGTGTATGTACGTATTTTATGTCAAATGAATAAGGATCAAGCAGAAACGACGAGATGATTAATGCGTGGATAAATATGGTAGATAGAGAGAGAAGCGACGTGATAAATAGTAGTTGATAAAGGTGATATTTAAGGAGAGAAGCAACATGAAGCAGTGTGATTAATAAAGAGAGATTCAACGTGATGAAACAGTGGTAAATAAAGGTGAATAGAATTGAATAATGTGGAGACGTCTTAAATGTATGTTACAGAGAGGCCTGTGTATGCTGCAATCGAAATTGATGCGATGGTGAAGGAAGACCAGGAAATGATTGAGTAATGGACGGACGGAGAGCCGAAATACGAATGAAGAGATGAGGACAACTGCACAACGTGAAAAGACATGAAGGGAGTATGAGATCCAGATGTTGAACATTGTGGAATACTGACGTAAGATGTAATATAAGTGTAAATCTAATTCTTACCATAACATTTGCAATATGAAAAAAATATTTTTTGTTGTTGTTGTTGAAGCCTGGTACCATTATAACTAATCAAAACGGTGCCAAGAATGTGTACAGTTATTTTTCAGGATGAATAATTTGTATATTTTTTGTTCTTAGGTGAAATGTCGCAATTTTAAGTTGATATTTAGCAGAATGAATAATCGGTAAATTGAATGCAGAGGTAAGCCGATGGAGAGAAATGCCAGAGTGAAAGGACGAAATCGGAGACTGGAATGCTGTCTCCAAAACAACTCCATGTGTTATGTGGTCGAGTATAAGGGAGCAAAGGTATGGTATGTTGACGTGAGTGTGGTGGTGTTAAGATTAGCTCTCTTAGACCTATTCTGTTGGTGTATTAATGGATTGAATGAAAAGGAAAATGTGGCGTCAGTTGAGTGAGAGTCGTAGAGTAGTGTGATCAAGGCACACACACCCAAAAAGGGAATACTACCGATCCATAAGTAAAACATTATTGTGCTTTATTGTTTGATTTGGATGAACCTCGATGGTAGGTCAGGATATGACATCATGCGGATTGTACATATATGTCCTAGAAATGTTGTCATACATAATAAAAGGTAAAATATGTAAAGAGATACTAATTTCTGTCTGTTACAAGCACAAATGTGCATTGTAGATTTAGAATCATCAGTTTCTAAAATGTTTATTGTGTTAGGATGTTAAAGTTGTTTACTATTTAATATTATATGGTAGGTAATTGTGAGCTGTATAGATTGTTTCTTATTTTTTTGTTAGAACACTTTCAAGGGGTATTAATTTCAGTCTGTCACAAGCACAAAGGTGCGTTGTATATTGTAGTTTTAGAATCAACAGTTTCTAATATGTTCACTGTGATAGGATGTTAAAGTAGTCTACTATTTGATAGTGTGAGATGGGTAATTATGAGCTGTACAGATTGTTTATTATTCCTTTTTTTTTAACACTTCCATGTTTTGTATGAGGGACGATAGGTACGGCTGTATATAGAAATGGGATAAATGTTGATGTGTAGAAAACTAGGGTGTATGATTTTATGATTTTAGAGCAAAGATTCTTTTATTACCAATGTATCTAATAGATCATACATGTAATCAATGAGTGTAAGAATATCCTTTTGTCTGTAATGTTGCGAGATGCACGGAAGGGTCTGACTGACAGGGTGTCATAGCGCTGAGGTGCTCACGCAGAACGCGCCAGTACCTGTATAAGAATGCGGGAGGCCAAGCTGTCGTCGGCATGTGAAAGGCGACAGGGCTGCTGCGCTCCCCACTCCACTGTCGGTCGAGGTACACTCCACGCGCCCGCTATAACAGGTCAACTGCCTGGGGCGACACGCACCTACCACCGGCCATTCATAAGTTGCGCCACCCTTACGACTGGAGACAGTATCCTGCGGAGGCAACAGCGGGTGTTTTTTCTGCTCAACGTTTCGCGCGGTGGTGGGCGCGATGGAAGAATGAATGACGGGAGGCAGAGTCCAGCGGGGATTTTTTAACAGCAACTATTAACTACTACTGGGCTGTGGAGTCGTGAAACAAGATGACTGCTCGTATGTCTCAGTAAGTTGGAAAGTGTTTTGTCTTGACCACTGAACGGTGGGATCCATAAACCTTTGGGAGTGACTTGTTAAGTGTGCTTTGTAAAATGCATGTGGGACCCTTAGCATACTCAAAGAGGACAGTTGTCCTTTGGTGACTAATTATTATCTGAATGCAAGAAACTAAAGTGGGACTTTGACATTTGCATTTGTAGTAGGAGACATTTCTTTAATTGGTGCGGGAATAAGTGCTGTTTGTTGGAACTTACGACTTTTAATTACACCATGAACTGAAAGGACAGGACCGTGGGTAACAGTAGTTGTAGGGCCATTTCTGGATGACCAGATTCGTGTGGTGGTAATCTGAGAATGACTATGGCATTTGTGTTTAATGTGAGATACACTTTACTGTTCAGTGCGTGTTCAAAATGCCGATTTGAGTGGCCTAAAGACTTTCGTCTGGGTAACCATGGGAGATCTTTGACACCGAGACAGTGTTTCTAGGAAATCCATCAGCAACTTTTTGACCCAAGAAAATCACAGAATGAAATGTTTCCGTGTGACTCACAAGAGAGTGAACAATGTATTTGTATTTGTAATTGTATAAATTTTTATATGTTTTATTCCTGAAGGGACAGCAAGTATAATTGTATTTCATTAACATATGTGTTTAGAAGAGTTAGTGTGTTTTCTTTTTTTTTTTTTGTTTGTTCTGGGTTATCAAGTTCATGTAGCATGTTTATTAGAATATTTTGTACAAGAATGCATTAATCATTAGCCAGTGTCGTAATACTAATGTAGTGGCTCTTGTTACATTAGTCAGTAAGGTTGTCACAGGGGACAACAGTTTGCATTGCACAACAAATATCGGAATTAACTGATGTATTTTGATGTCGTGGACAGTAACAATCTTGTTGGTGTGTTGACTGAAGCCACTAATTTGCATTTTCACAGCGGTGATATTTCACACTGAAGTGTAATGGAGGCTAGTCTAAATGCAAGTTCTTGTCGTCTAAATATGTAACAGAGAAATGAGCAGTAGAGTAAAATACGAGAGTTACTGGTGGATTCAAGCACTTATTGCTAACTATTTACTGCGTGTATTGATCAAAGTTGATGAACCGACTAACTCAACAGCTGATGGACAAGGATAAAGTTAAACTCACAGTCGAGTAGTAGTGGCAAATGCTTAAGTGATGATAGTTAATGAGGTATGACATGATGTCTTAGATGAACTATATTACATATCCAGTATGTAACTTGTGGTATATTTCATTGTTTTTTTTTTCTCAGTTGTAGGTTTGATGTACATTTTAGAGTAATGGTATGGAGCCTGACATTCTACATGTAACTAGTGTACTCAATTTTTTTTCTTTTGTTGATTTTGTTTTGAATTTAGACAATGCTGTATAAAGATTGTTACCCCACAATTTATGAATGTCAGATTACTTGCTCTGTGTTTGGATGGTGAGCTATTTAAAATTTCCTAAGTACAATTAGTAATTTTTTCCTTTTGTTATAGAAATAGTGAAGTTTGGATTACTCCTAAAAATAACGGAGATCCCAGTAACTAAGTAAATTTTTATCTCACCATTATTTTTTATTTGTATGGTGTAATGTTTTATTTGTCAATTGGATAGTTGTAAATTTGTATGTGTACGTTACTCCGGATTGTGAAGAGTACAATAATGCAATAATTGTGTCAATAATTTAGTAAAGTAACAGAATTTGGTAGTCTATTTGAGGGCACCAGGGGCTAAGGTCTCCCCCTGGTTATTATGATGACTTGCTACGTTTGTTTGAATACCGTCTTCTTAGAAAAATGTTAGGAACTACCCACGCATTGCAAGGATAGTACTGTGCCATTTTTTTCTGCATGGGTAGCCGGTGGTGAGAGGCTACAGTACCGCCCGAGATTAAAAATAGGTACAACATTCTTCGTTATTCTTGCCAGAACAACATACTTTTTGTAATAATAACTCAATTTCACTTAATAAACCGAAGCTGGATACTAGTGTAGGAAACAAGGACAATTTGTTTATTTAATTGATTACACTTGCACTCCCACAAAATAAATCCCTACATCCAATTTGGTGAGATCTGTGAAATGAATGAATGTATGTGTAACGCCGGAAATGCATATCCTCCTATTTCCATCTATTGCACTGCAAATTTTTTTCCTTATTTTGTTACCTGAAGATATGACATTTCTGTGTCTTTATATATTGTAATTGTTTTACTGTTTGTATATATATATATTTATTCATTTATGTTGGTTTGTTTTGTAAATATTATTTGTATTTATACGCTGGGTCTGGCCTAGGGAAAACTATGCTATCGAACGAATACGTCGATAGGTCGTGTGGAGAACCAGAGTGCTTAGGATCTTTGGTAGTGTTAAGTCTGCCACATGGAGCGCGGGCAGAGCAGAGGGGAGTCTGGCTGGAGTAGCGAGTGGAGCAGGTGTGTTGTGGGACGCTCCCGCGAGTTGCCGGGCTTTCGGGGTTTGGCAGCATGTAATTGCGCTCGACTTGCGATGATAGTTTCTGACATGGTGTCGCGGACGGGAAGCATTAGCTGGCGCACATCAAGAGCCCATTTCGTCTGGTGACCGTGTCGAGAAGAAGGCGCGCCAACATCCAGCTTCTGCATCAGCGACGTCCGACAATGAGTGACTGTCGCCACCTCCTTGATCGACGGCTTCAAACCTTCAATCAACCAACAAGGAAGACTGGAAGCACGAAAAGTTTTAGAACTGTATGGCAGACCTCAGCTTTACAAACTTTTAAAATTGTTGCATCACAAAATTACAGCAACTTAGCATGAACGTTTGTTGCTCATTGTCCCAATTGCATTACCAAGCAGGGTCCCTTCCTTTTCTGGAATGAACCCGAGTGTCGTTGAAATTCATACGCCAGCATCATTCGATTTCACTGCTTTAATTTCAGTGTTCAGTTAAGGTATTCATAGCTGGCTACAATATTTAGATTACACAAGCACAAATTAAGAGTGCGAGTATTGTTACCGTATTTTAGCTTACCTGTGACTGCAGCTTAGCTTGGTACGTACTAAATTTTACTATTGTTAATTGTTCAGAATCATTTAATTCAAGATCAAAGTTAAATCTTTTGTTTCTAAATTGCGTAGATTCAAGTAGCTTTTGAAATGATTGTTGAGGTAGTCCGAGACTAACCGTATTTTACTGAATTTCGATGTGCTTCAGAAAGAAAGCTCACTATTAACTTCAGTCACTAAATTAACTTTTGATTTTCCGGTTTTATTAATTCTTTTGCTAAATTAAGTCAGAGTGTAGCGAAATTTATTACTTCTGACAAACTTTCAGTTTTCACACTACACGTGTCAACCTTCAGTTGCCACGCTTCTAGTGCTAATTATATGTGTAATAACCTTTCTTTTTCAGTTACTATAGTAATTTTCCTTAGGACTGGCGACCGTAATTTTCCCCAAATCTCAAATATCTAATTACCGCTAGTTAATTGTTAACGTAACGGCCGCACATTTACTTTCTTTTTTAACTTTACCCCTTTTCAAAATTAATTTCCACCAGTTTCATTAGCATTTTTCCTTTCGTTTAGATGTAACCCTTTCCTCCCTCTTTACCGACAGATTAACTTTGGTGACGATTGCTTTTCCCAAATTTCCATTAGGTACACGCGGTTTAATTTTTCACTGTCATTAAGGTCGATAAGTGAGGGGGAGGTTACACGTGGCGACCATGACAGGACAATCTTCAGATTTGAGGTTGTTCTGGACACGAATTTTGTATTGTGCAAATCTCGTAACAAAGTACTGGTTACGAACAGGTCGTTACGTCAGCGAGATTAAGTAGTGGGAGGAATCCTAATTAGATTTGAGATTTATCATTTATATTGAAAATTATTCAAATGAGTGAAGGCAACAATTACCAAAATTTGGTAGACTTGGATACGGAACAATCGGTCGAACAGTGGGAAACGCGCACCGCGGTACCCGTTGTTCAGGGGCAGGCGGCTAGCATGAAAGACGCGACCGCCGAAACGCAACAAAGAGCAGAAATGGAATTCCAAACTTTAGAAAATGTTTCGGAATCGGAAGTGAAAATCAAATCTGAATCCCTTGATGACGAATACGGGGGGACAATTAAACAGGAAGCCGCTACGGAAGTAAAACCGGCAGTTTCCGGGAATTTAACTGATTTATTGAATGTTTTGATTAACCAAATCTCGAGTCAGTCTGAAAAAATTGAACGGAAGCTAGACAATCAGAACAAAGCTATTAATGTTGTTAACAACAATGTTGGAGTTGTTAACACAAAAGTTGATAAAATCAAAGAAGATATTGTTGTGATTAATACCGAAATCGGTAATCTTAAACAGGAAATGATAGGCGTTCAGGCGGAAATTGCGAGCATAAATACTCGTTTTTATTCCGAAATTAGTAGAATCGAGAAAAGTGTAGGAGAAGCAGTTGCTCCGATCATCGAGAATAAGGTGACGGAACAAATTCAATTAGTGAAAAAAGAGGCTCAAACGAAGATGGAAACTTTAGAGGCTTTAGTATCCGAAGTAGATACCAAAGTGACGAAGCAGGCTAATACCTGCGAAGAAAAAAAAAGGGAAGTAGAAACGCTTACGACAACCACTTACCAAGTAATTACGAGGGTGTCGGAATTAGAAAAGAAACTTGACCAAAAACAGAGCTATGTGCCAATCTGTGCACATAGTTCGGAATTGTTGACGAAAGAGGAGCGGTTCGACCCCTTGAAAAAAGGCGGTATACACCCGACGGATTTCATTAAAAATTGTGAATGAGTTTTACCCAAATCATGGACTAATGAGAGAAAAATTAATGCAGTTATCGACGTGTTGGCTGGTGATGCCAAGCGTTGGGGCTTAAACCTCAACATTACGAACCTGACTTTCGACGAGTTTAAAAATTTGTTTCTGGCTGAATACTGATCAGAGCAAAAACAGCATAGTGTCTGGCGCGAATTTGTCGTATCGAGGCCTTTCGATGCGAATTCGCGCGGCTCGATGAAGGAGTTTTGTGAGGGCTGGATCCGCAAGTTGGAATATTTGCGTGATCCGAAATAGTCTGGGAACTCCACAAGAAGCTTCCAGATGATACAAAACGCTACGTAGGAAGCAATTACAGGACAATCAATGATTTCCTGGAAAGAGTTGAGGACGAGGACAATTGGCGCAATAATCGCGACAGTGGTAGAGGCCGTGGTAACAACAACGGGAACCAGAACAACGATAACCATGGGAATAATGCATACCGCAACCAAGGCAGCAATAACAATAGTGGTTCGGGCCGTAATGACAATAGGTACAACGCAAATAATAACAGGAATGACGGAAACCAGTATCATACTAACGTGATACGGGCTTCACAGGATAGTAATAACGCCAGAGGGTGCGATAAGCCGCCTCAGCAGCATCCGGGGAGAAGATCTGCTGGGACGAGACAGGGAAACCATTAGCCGCGCCGGTGAGGGGCCGACCGGGCGTGGAGAAATTTTGGAGGCCCAATAACAGGAGAAAACCCAGGTGTCGTCGTTATGAAAATTCCGTATGGAATAATCAACGGCGGGAGAGTGTGCCAGTGTTAAGAGAAAGGAGTGCGCCCACAAGTAGTAGATCAGCTGTATACACGGCAGTGGAAAATACATTCACTGTCAGTGAGTAGTGTTCCGGAAATCGATTATAAAGTGGCAGCTGTAATACCCACAGCGGAACTGGAGATTGAGTTTAAGAATGGTTCGCAAGTGTTGAGAGAAGATCAGATGTCGGATAAAACGTCCGTCATCGAGCGAGGGGATGCAGAGAGGGATGAGGTCTGGTTAAGGCAGTTCGGTCGCTTATACGACGAACTAAGAGATTATAGGGGCCTGTATGGGAGAAGTGTTATGGGGAGCGCGTGCAGGATTTTCCGCGTCTCGTCCCACAGGAAGATAGTGTTTGTGAAATGATAGAAAGATCTGGCCCTAACCGGCAGACTTTAACAGAAACTGTTGATGTTAATGGGGAACACGAGCAAGATTCGTCGTGTTTCGTCCCGCAGGAGTTAGATGTTGAAGTAGTAACGGAAATTTGTGGCCCTAACCGGCAGACCTTACCGAAAGTTATAGTGGTAGAAGTAGCCGATCCATCCGAAGCAAACCTCCAGTTTAAACATTGCGGCGGGCGCTGATAACCTCGCTGTTGTGCGCCCTAAAACACCAATCATCATTAAACATTGCGAGAGTATTAAGGAGAAAGATTACGAAAATTTTAGTGATAGCCGAACACGATTGGTAGAAAAGCACGTAGATTACAGCGTGTATGAGGTTAGAGCTGACGTTATACGGTCAGACGGTAGCAGTGTGGGTTGCGCAGATCCAGAGGAAGTAATTGCAGATACTACTGGGCACATTCCTCCAGGTAGATTGGCAGATGAGATCAATCTGACCAAAGAGGAATCAACGAAGGTGACAATTAGTGAATTGACAGCAAAGCAACACTCACTAGTTGACGAGTTACAGGAAAAGGTTTTGGTATTGGAGGCGAAGCTACAGACTAAGCCTCAGGGCAAACGTGTTGAAATTAAAACTGTATGTGAACAGAGGCTGAAAAAGCCGCCAGATAAGCCGGATTTAGGATCAAAGCCGGATGGTTTTCTCTGGAATGACCTGGATATAGACGAGGATTTACTGTGGGAAAATAAAGAAACAGTCGAGGACAAGTGTAGACAGATAGTAGTGTCTGTTAATATGCACGACCTACAACTAAACGTGTTGACTGACACCGGTGCAGAATTGAGTGCTGTATCTGGAAAAATATTTGAGTTACTGAAAGACAGACCCGGCATCGTAGTTATGCCAGTAACAGGAGTGAAAATTATCGGTGCTACTGGGAAGGCCAGTAAACCGGTCACAAAACTGATTTTTGTCAACTTCGAGATATGTGGGGCACGATTTGAACAAGAGTTTGTCGTCGTGCCAGACTTAACTACGGCAGTAATTATCGGGTTAGATTGGCTATTAAAGTACCGTGCAGTGATTAATTGCGAAAGCAAAACTTTGACATGTACGTCACAAGATAAAACAATAGTGGTTAGCTTTGAAGAGGCAGGAGACGGTGTGCATAGGCAATACCAGCCTATACACATTGTTAACTGGCCGGATGGTATTGATGTAGGTATGAATTTGAACTACTGTAATGTGAGGAATCTCGGCATTGACAATAGTGTAGAAAGTGAATTGGAAAGTATTGTAGACGGTTTGTCAAACGTAACACACGAACAAAGACGAGGCCTGTATGAAGTGATAATGAGGAATAAGAGTGTGTTTTCAGACAAACCGGGACTTGTGGAAGGATATAAATGCAAGTTGCATGTAATTCCGCACGAACCATTCTTCGTCAGACCGTATGCTACACCGCTGTCCAAAAAGGAAGCAGTGCAACGGGAGATAGATAAGATGATCGAATGGGGAGTGATTGAAAGAAGTACGAGTCCATACAATAACGGTTTGGTGATTGTGGCAAAACGGGATGGTAGTGTGCGTATTGTGATTGACGCACGCACGTTGAATAGGGTCGTTCAACGCGAAACAGACAGACCAGAGAGTATGGAGGAGATTTTGCAACGTTTTCATGACGTTAAGTTCATGACTAGCCTCGATCTGACGGCTAGTTACTGGCAAATAGAACTCGAAGAAGAATCTAGGCCATACACCGCCTTCTTGTTCGCGGGTAGGTGTTATCAGTATAGAGTACTACCGTTTGGACTTAATATATCTGTGTCCGTATTCATCAGGGCCCTAGATAAAGTGCTAGGACCAGCTTTGAGTTCAAGATTGACTGTATATGTTGACGACCTATTGTTGGCCAATGCCACTTGGCATGACCATTGTGACCTGTTAGATGAAGATTTTAGAGCATTGCGCCATGGCGGAATTACTCTAAAGCTAAAGAAATGCGAATTTGTGAAGCAGGAACCGAAATTTTTAGTACATGTAATTACCACTGCTGGTATTACGAAAGACCCAGAGAAACTAGAGGCAATAAGGAATTGTCCTCCACCCAAGTCTAGGAAACAGTTAAAAAGTTTTCTAGGGCTCACAGGATTTTACCGTAAATTTGTAAAAGGACAAGTGTTTAATGATGAAAATTTGAATAACCTCTTATGCAAAAATGTTCCATTTGTGTGGACTGACGGGTGTCAGGCCGCTTTCGAGAGATTAAAAGACGAGTTGTTAAGATCTAACATACTATTTCGTCCAGATTTATCGCTACCCTTCCATCTGGGAACGGATTCGTCGAATTACGGGGTGGGGGTAGAACTGTTCCAAGAAGTTGGTAAAGGAGAGGATAAGGAACACCGGACGATAGCGTTCGCGAGTCAAACTTTATCAAAAAGTGAGCGAAACTACACGATTTCTGCGAAAGAGTGTCTCGCTATCGTGTGCGGATTCAAGAAGTTCAAGGGTTACCTATGGGACCGTAAGGTAATTATTCATACGGACCATAAGGCGCTCACTTATCTGAAGGATTGTAAACTACTTCACGAAAGACTGACTAGGTGGTCGCTGTATTTACAGCAATTTAACTATGACATCTGTTACATAAAAGGGACCGACAATTGCGTAGCGGATGCGCTGTCGCGGTTGCCCGAGTCTAATCAAAATCTATTGAAAGATGAGGCAGACGGAGTGGTCAAATTATACTACTTTAAAGAAGTTGAGGGACGTATATTAATAATGAACATCTGTAAGAATCTACGTCGTCATCAGAACGAGGACGGTTGTTTAAATATGGAGAAAACCCGATATGACGAAAGGAGTCCAGAAGGAGAGAAATTAAGGAAGTATTACAAGATATACGATCATATCTTGTACATACGTAAGGGTGAAGATAGTAATATTTGGCGGGTATGTTGGCCCACCAAATACGTCACGGAAATAATAGACTACTACCATTTGGCGTATGGTCACTGTGGACCAAAGAAATGTACGGAAAAGCTGAGTGAAGTAGTGCACTTTAACAACATGTTAAAACGCGTTACTGACAGAGTGAAAACTTGCGATTTATGTCAGAAGGTGAAGGTTACCAACTGTACGAGTCGTGGTCCTATGCAAAGTATAAGGCCTAACGACACCTTTGAATTATTGTGCGTGGACTTGTACGGACCTTTGCCCAAGTCATCAGGAAACTTTGCCTACATTTTAGTAGTGCTAGAAGCTTTTTCGAAGTTCATCAAACTATACCCGATTAGGAAAGCTACAGCCAAAGCGGTCTATAGCAAGCTTGTGAACGATTATTTTGTTCATATTGGCAAGCCCAAGGCGATTCTATCAGACAATGGGGCACAATTTACTTCTAATTTGTGGAATGAAGGCATGGAAAGTAATGGGGTCGAGGTGATCCATATTTCAGCTTATTGTCCGGCTGTGAATCCCGCTGAGAGGTATATGCGCGAGCTAGGCCGACTTTGCCGTACCTATTGCCATCACAACCACAGGACATGGGGCAAATATGTAGCAGTATTTGAGAGAATTATCAACACGTTGAGACATGAATCGACGGGATTTTCTCCAGAGGAAATCCTGTTGGATGACAGAAGTAACAGTTTAGTGGAAGAGACAATCAAATTGCCGCCACGGATTGACATTAGTATTGGTGTGAAAAAAGATCGTTTGCGAGAAGTAATGAAGCTAAAAGCCGATGCTCGCATATGTCGTCATGACGCTAAAGCGCGTTTTGCTAAGTTTGCAATCGGAAACTTAGTACTTGTAAAAGCTCATGAGAAATCGAGCGAGATAGACCATGAAATCTCTAAATTTAAGTTTGTTTATAATGGACCATATAAAGTCATTGGTATACCTCACACAAATGCTTATTGCTTAGAGTATCCAAGCTCTGGAAAACTATTAGGTATACGGAACATTGTAGACTTGAAATTGTACCAATCCAGGATTGATTAATACCACAGAATGGGTAATTTGTACAGTATGTAAATATAGAGTGTGAGATTTAAGGATTTTCTAGGTTGCCATGCTTATGCCTGACCAAGAGGTCATTAAAGAAGTTGTAATTAATAAGTAATTAATTCTGATTAATCAATTTAATTTTAATCAATTTAATCTTGATTAATCAATTGAAAAATCTAAGCTGCTAGTTTAAGTTTTCAGCTGAGTCTCAGTAAATTAAGGAATGTAAATATGACTTTGTAACTAGCTGTAAGATTTCATGAATGTGTGTTTCACTTGTCATTGCCGATGTACTTAGACGCTGTTTTAAGTTTCAGGCTAGTACATGCGTGTGATGATGGACAGTGTTGAGTTATCCACTGTGATAGTGTTAATGGACTCCTTGAGATTACTCGGGAGTGAGTTTTTCCGAAAGAATTCAGTGAAACGGATGTTCTGGAAATGTAGTTTCACAGGCAAGTGAGATTAAGCATGCCGCACAGGTGGGCACAACAATACTGACGAGGCGGAGTCGCTGTCGGCTCTTGTGCCGCTGTCGGCTCTTGTGCCGCTATCGGCATTCTTTGTACTTGCGAGTAGGGAAGGCGGAGTTGTTTTTCTTCCCGGACAGCTGAAAGAATTCTGCTGTCAATATTTATGGTTTCCTCGATCTCCTGAATATTATTTTCTTGTTTAGCGTTAATTGGACTCTCATGACGAGAATATTAATTATGAAAAGGTTACATAAAAATGTGTATAATATGTAATTAATAATTAATTTGCGTATTTTGATCTACCTGTTTCTATGACCATGTACTCTGATTAATTTTGTAAATAGTAGTACATTTCTTGATACTTTTAAGAATTTTGATTTTTTGAATAGCTAAACCATTTTCATTGTTTTCTATGAATTTTAATATGTTGTCAACCTATTTTCTTTTGTGTAATATGACGGAGTGGAATAAGATTAGGAGTGTCTCCACTCAATTATTACGGTCTAAAAATTTGGTTATGGTTAATTAGCCTAATACTAAATTTTCTTGATGTTTTGAGCATATGCATTTCCGCTGTTTTTTTCCTTTTTGGGACATTTTCTGAGTCTGTTTAGGTTACACAAAAATCCTCAGACAATGTGGGGCACGTGTAATGCCGGAAATGCATATCCTCCTATTTCCATCTATTGCACTGCAAATTTTTTTCCTTATTTTGTTACCTGAAGATATGACATTTCTGTGTCTTTATATATTGTAATTGTTTTACTGTTTGTATATATATATATTTATGCATTTATGTTGGTTTGTTTTGTAAATATTATTTGTATTTATACACTGGGTCTGGCCTAGGGAAAACTATGCTATCCAACGAATACGTCGATAGGTCGTGTGAAGAACCAGAGTGTTTAGAATCTTTGGTAGTGTTAAGTCTGGCGCGTGGAGCGCGGGCAGAGCAGAGGGGAGTCTGGCTGGAGTAGCGAGTGGAGCAGGTGTGTTGTGGGACGCTCCCGCGAGTTGCCGCGCTTTCGGGGTTTGCCAGCATGTAATTGCGCTCGCCTTGCGATGATAGTTTCTGACATGGTCTCACGGACGGGGAGCATTAGCTGGCGCACATCAAGAGCCCGTTTCGTCTGGTGACAGTGTTGAGAAGAAGGCGCGCCGACATCCAGCTTCTGCAACAGCGACGTCCGACAATGAGTGACTGTCGCCACCTCCTCGATCGACGGCTTCAAACCTTCAATCAACCAACAAGGAAGACTGGAAGCACATAAAGTTTTAGAACTGTATGGCAGACCTCAGCTTTTCAAACTTTTAAAATTGTTGCATCACAAAATTACAGCAACTTAGCATGAACGTTTGTTGCTCATTGTCCCAATTGCATTACCAAGCACGGTCCCTTCCTTTTCTGGAATGAACCCGAGTGTCGTTGAAATTCATACGCCAGCATCATTCGATTTCACTGCTTTAATTTCAATGTTCAGTTAAGGTATTCATAGCTGGCTACGATATTTAGATTACACAAGCACAAATTAAGAGTGTGAGTTTTGTTACCGTATTTTAGCTTACCTGTGACTGCAGCTCAGCTTGGTACGTACTAAATTTTACTATTGTTAATTGTTCAGAATCATTTAATTCAAGATCAAAGTTAAATCTCTTATTTCTAAATTGCGTAGATTCAAGTAGCTTTTGAAATGCTTGTTGAGGTAGTGCTTCAGAAAGAAAGCTCACTATTAACTTCAGTCACTAAATTAACTTTCGATTTTCCGGTTTTATTAATTCTTTTGCTAAATTAAGTCAGAGTGTAGCGAAATTTATTACTTCTGACAATCTTTCAGTTTTCACATTACACGTGTCAACCTTCAGTTGCCACGCTTCTAGTGCTAATTATATGTGTAATAACCTTTCTTTTTCAGTTACTATAGTAATTTTCCTTAGGACTGGCGACCGTAATTTTCCCCAAATCTCAAATATCTAATTACCGCTAGTTAATTGTTAACGTAACGGCCGCACATTTACTTTCTTTATTAACTTTACCCCTTTTCAAAATTAATTTCCACCAGTTTCATTAGCATTTTTCCTTTCGTTTAGATGTAACCCTTTCCTGCCTCTTTACCGACAGATTAACTTCGGTGACGATTGCTTTTCCCAAATTTCCATTAGGTACACGCGGTTTAATTTTTCACTGTCATTAAGGTCGATAAGTGAGGGGGAGGTTACATATGGTCGTCTGCTAACTGCATATAGTTAATGTGCAATGTATGATCAACTTTGAGATGGTCCTTTGGTCACCTTTGGTGGAACTAAATAGATGAAATTTAGCTGAGCTTTGAGCGCCTGAAATGAGGCTGACCAATACGGTAGCATAGTGCTCCCCCACCTCAGCGGAGGTGCGGGATGACCTGAAGAACGGCCATTTTTCAGCACTCTGGCGCTGGATCTTGTGTTGGTGAGGCCTGTCTTAGGTGTGCACCGTAAAGACAAAAGAGTGGGAAGAATGGTATGCATGTGGAATACTTAGGAGTAGTTTGGAATAATTATTTCTCTATTTCAGAAACTTTTTGGGGGGGGGGGGAGAAATAAATGACAGGCAGGTAATATTAAGGGGATCGTAGAATCTTCAGAAGTGACCAATGGTCACAATGAAACCAAGTGTAGCAATAAGTTGAAATACTTGCGAGTGCTAGTACTAAGTTGAAATACATCCGAGTGCTAAAGTTAAGCTGAATTACTGGCGTGAGTATTTTAAGTTGGAAATATTTAAGAAATGGCGTGTGCAGGACTTGAAATTAGAGACGAGCACTTCCACATGGTGAGTACTGTGTGAGTCTCAATCTTTGTATGAGACAAAGGATAAAGAGAAGTACTCGTCCCAGGTACCAGTTGAGGACTCGCGTGTGTGACGAATATGATCTTAATATTACTTTGCGTGTTACCTGTCCGTGTGACGCTAGATTGAATCTCTAATACTCTGAGAGTGAAGCAAGGTGAGTCAGCCGTCTATCCAGCAACGCCACTTGGCTTGCATTGCACCGGAAGAAGTGCATATATCCACCAGAGTGAAACTGGGAAGAATACTAACTGAAGTTGGAAAGCTGAAAGTGATGTGGTTTTAACGTTGTGACTATTCTTTGTGTTGTATTCTGTGTTGCCAGTGTGATGTATTTCATGTAATTTAAGTATGTGTGGTTTGCATGGGAGAGTAGCAAGATAGGTTCAGAGGCAGTGGGTTATGCATGTTCCTTTTTGTACCTGTCGGTCTGGAGTAAACTTTCGTGATGATGGATGTGAGAGTCGAAGTGTGAGATATAGCAAAAGATCCACCATCCTATCCAGAAAGTGCACTATAGCTTTAGATAATTACGAGACCATAAGGTAGAGTATCACAAATGTAAAGCCATGCCCACTGGGCGGAGTTTCTCATATGTAATTGTTGTATAAAATGTAATGGTGTGTTTAGGTTATCCTTGAATCATAATAGAATTTATCAGAATAAAAAAGATAGTGAAAAGAAAAAGATTGGTGACCTTGTTCTTCGAACAGTGTGTAGTCATGACATCCAGAATTTAAAACGTGTGCGCCATTCATATTCAGTGCGATGGCCACGTGTTGATCAAAGCCGTTGGGTAAGAAAGAAAATGTGGTATTGCCAGAGCGTGTGTAAATTTCTAATAGTCAGATGTGCGTTATCCGTTTCCGTTGCGTAATATTCAAACAGGAGAATAATTTGTAGCTTAGTTGTGGGTACTAGATCTCATAATCAGTCATTGATGTTACTCGGTCGAGAAATAAGAATAAATCCACTCGCTTGGCAGACCACTCATCTTGCAGGCCTGACTGCTTGATGCCACAGTATGAGCAATGCATGTGGGTGCCTCTCACAACTGGTAACGTTCTTCTTCTTGTGTTACCTTTGCAATTAGATTTCTGAAGATGGAAATAATTCAGAATGACGTCGTGCACACTTTGTGATCAAAAAAGTCATTCTTCACCTTTTGTATGACTTCTTATGCAGACCTACGCATGTTATGTTATTTAACGTGGAAACCGACTATGAAAACTCCTGCAGTTGATATACTCGTATACGTACCACAGAGCGATTTATAAACAGTCCTCATAAAGTGCTAAGGCGAAAGCACACAGTTTGCGCAAGAAAGAGCAGCACGTAATCTGACTAAAGTAAACCGTGATTTCTGACGACAGAAAGAATCTCCACACATAAACACGACAGAAAAAAATTACTAAAGAAAAATGAGGAAATAAGTCTTCTGGAAACCCCTATCAGGTGAATACACAGATTAACAAAATGCGCACTAGGAAACACAGGATTTGTTAAGTTTTCAGTGCAAGGAGCAGTTGGCGAAAAACGAGGAGAGGCAAATAAAGCTTAGTAGCTGCAACAAAACTGACGGAATCAGACGTCGGGCTGAAAGTACTAAAGAGCTGTAGGACAGTACCTCATTCAGCTGTTTCCACCAAATTCTGTCTTGGGTAACACAGTAGTTCGAGAGAGAAGAAGCTCGTTACTTGCTGTGGATTCTCTAAATTACTTCAAATGAAATCTTTTAGAGTGTTTCTGTTCTTTTAACAAGATCTCGATTGAGTTTCTTCTTTATCACTGTCCTCATGAGTTAGTGCACCGATTCCAATGTCGTCAGTGTTGACATTTTCCTCTCATTCTCTACGCGAATGATACAGAGCAGACATCGTTTAACGTCGAGTCCATACATCCCTTGCATACACATTTCAGTGGTTTTCAGTCCAGAAAGCTTCGGGGCAGGTTAAAAGAAATAGAGAAAAATCAAGACGGTAGTTTTAATGCTTTAGGTGTCCTACACTGACTTCCCTCACTTGATAACAAAGCACAGAACGTTCGTAAAACCGTGTGAAACTGTCAAGATAAGTTCTTCTTTAGCACGTTGACTTGAATGTTGGTTATGTTGTCAAAACTTTAGATCTTCACGTGATTTTCTGCAGTTTATTGTTTTGTGGTAGGCGAGCACTAATAAAATCAACTCTCGTCACGCGTGTTGATTTTTTCCGTGAAAGGATTCTCCGTCTTTAGCGTTGCAATTACGTCTCGGGAGGCATCGATGAGTCGTATTGGTTCGAGGGCCAAGGTGTGGGGGGACAGACTTTGCACGTATTTTTCTGTTCTTCAAAAGTTTCTGAAGGATGTCTTCAACCCTTATTTTGCCGACGTTGTTCCATTTAGATATGTTACATGACTCTGACACGCTATGGGTGCAGGTTCAGTGTTTAAAACGCCCCCTCACAACTGACTGGTCGAACACAAGCAGTTTATAGTCGTTAGTTCAAGCGGGCACCGCAGTTTCCGAACTGACGTTGCTTATACGGCGGAAATACGAGGGTTGTCCAGAAAGTAAGTTCCGAGCGGTCCCTGAATGGAAACCACAGTGAAAATCAGGAAGATTTTATTTGCAAGAATTAGATACGCTATCCAGATACTTCTCTACTAGTCGCTGCTCCGACATTTGTCGGAACTTTGTAACAAAGTTCCAACACCATTGTCATACGTTGCGGAAATTTTTGGACGGTCCGTGTGTCTAGAAGAAATGAAAATCCGGTTACACTAGTGGATGAATGGATAGGTAGAGGGTAGATAAGTAAGAATGAATGAAACATGGCAACACATGTCGAATACAGCAAGCGAGTATTTCCTATTTTGCCTTATCAGACTGAAACTGGGTCTGTTCTACACCCTGCAATTCTTGCCCCTGTCGCTAAATTCAGAAAGTCCCACATATTTTCATCACTACCTCTTCGTGTGAAAAGATTTGTACCTGATATCATCGCTAGATTATTAATAACAAAACTACTCGAAAAGCTTGCACCGGACTAAATATGGGAAGCGCACGTCGAATTCGTGTATTAATATTCGTTTCCTTGTTGATTGACATATTAGTAATATCTTAGAGAGACATATTCACCGTTTGGATTTACGGAATTTAAAATTCAGACAACAAGTAGGAATTTCGAATGAAATCTGTTCCTTGCAAAAGTGACAGGCACTGTCCGGCTCTTACATGCTCCGCTTCGAAAACAAAAGGGGGGAAAAATCAGTGGCGTGGGTGGGCGGAGATACTCGTACCTCTAGTCTACAGTGTTTTCTTCACACAGGGGAGAGAGCGGAATTGGGGAGAAAAAATATAAAGAAGAAAGGAAATGTTGAATAGATGGAAGGCAGGGGAAAAAAATGCGCGCTCGCGTATTTAACAATTTTGCTGCAGGTGAGGACGGCCCGCCCTTTCAGAGCATTTCCTCCGTTTTCATTGCCAGACACTCGCCGTCTCTCTCTCTCCTCGTCCGTGGCCATTGTCCGGCGTTTTATTTAAAACCCCCCGCACGCGCTGCTTTGTGCTGGCAGCGCCGGCCGCATTTCGGCGAAGGGCCCAATTAATGTACAGGCCGGCCGGCGCTGCGACGCGGCCGCTTTTGTGAGCAGAGATGGTCGGCGGAAGGTGTGAGGGTGGGAGGGGTGTGGGAGGAGCAGAGCCGGCGGGCCGTACGTGCTCGCCCGCCTCCGGCACCCTTGTCTTTCTAATTTTATTTAAAATACTCGCGGCTCTTATTAATACGCGCGCAGGCGGCATTCTGTCCGCTCCGACACTCCCCCCTTTGTGCGGGCGCTTTTTTTCTATATAAATAAAAAAAAGGGAGCAGTATCTTGCACCTTGGTGCCCGCGGCGCCGCGGACAAAGCGCCGCTGCGGGGCCTGGCCTGCACTGGGCGTTTGCGAGCGGCTGGCTGGCTGCCCGCCTCGCGCGTCGCCATTGTGGCCGCCCCGCCCACGGCGTCGCGTGCGCGCGGCGCCTTCATTACGGTGAAACATCCCACAAGGCTCGGCCCATTGTACGCCCAGCTCCCTGCCGATTGCACTTGCGGTCGTCGATAGGCGTCATTAAAACGGATGACGTCTCCCCGCGGCGCGCCCTGTTGCTCCCTGCTGCTGCGCCGCTCACCGGCGCGCGCTTCCTGTGAGGGGACGGACAGGTGCTGCTCCTGACGCTGTTGCAGCCTTCCTCTGGAACAGGATACAGCCTCGCGAAAATTTTTAACAGCCTCTTAACCCTACAGCCGGCGCTCCTGTGTATAAAGTGCGCCAATCTCAACATTCTTTTTTATCATTTCATTGTTGCTTTACAGCTGCAACCCCGTACCTATTCCTCCATTATTGCTTCACCTGACACAGTAAAAAGTTACATTCTATGTCCAAGTGAGCAGCAATAATTTAAAATTTACCAGATTCCGACACAGGAGCACTATCCCACAGTGAGACAGTTATCTACGAGATAAGTACAACGAAGCGCCAAAGGAACTGGTATAGGCATACGTATTCAAATCCAAAGATATGTGAACAGGCACAATAGAGCGCTGCGGTCGGCAACGCCTATACAGGGTGTTACAAAAAGGTACGGCCAAACTTTCGGGAAACATTCCTCACACACAAAGAAAGAAAATATGTTATGTGGACATGTCACCGGAGACGCTTACTTTCCATGTTAGAGCTCATTTTATTACTTCTCTTCAAATCACATTAATCATGGAATGGAAACACACAGCAACAGAACGTATCAGCGTGACTTCAAACACTTTGTTACAGGAAATGTTCAAAATGTCCTCCGTTAGCGAGGATACATGCATCCACCCTCCGTCGCATGGCATTCCTGATGCGCTGATGCAGCCCTGGAGAATGGCGTATTGTATCACAGCCTCTACAATGCGAGCACGAAGATCCTCTACATTTGGTACCGGGTTTGCGTAGACAAGAGCTTTCAAATGTCCCCATAAATGAAAGTCAAGAGGGTTGAGGTCAGGAGAGCATGGAGGCCATGGAATTGGTCCGCCTCTACCAATCCATCGGTCACCGAATCTGTTGTTGAGAGGCGTACGAACACTTCGACAGAAATGTGCAGGAGCTCCATCGCGCATGAACCACATGTTGTGTCGTACTTGTAAAGGCACATGTTCTAGCAGCACAGGTAGAGTATCTCGTATGCAATCATGATAATGTGCTCCATTGAACGTAGGTGGACGAAACTAAAATGAGCTCCAACATGGAAATTAAGCGTTTCCGGACACATTTCTTTATTTGTGTGTGAGGAATGTTTCCTGAAAGGTTGGCCGTACCTTTTTGTAACACTCTGTATAAGACAAATGTCTGGCGGCGTTGTTAGATCGGTTACTGCTCATACAATGCCAGGTTATGAGGACTTAAGCGAGTTTGAGCGTGGTGTTATAGTCAGCGCACGAGCGATGGGACACAGCATTTCCGAGGTAGCGATGAAGTGGAGATTTTACCGTACGACCATTTCACGAGTGTAACGTGAATATCAGGAATCCGGTAAAACAGCAAATCTCCGGCATCGCTGCGTCCGGAGAAAGATCCTGCAAGAACGGGACCAACGGCTATTGAAGAGAATCGTTCCACGTGACGCAAGTGCAACCCTTCCGCAACTTGCTGAAGATTTCAGTGCTGTCCTATCAAAAAGGGTCAGTGTGCGAACCATCCAACATCATCGATATGGGCTTTCAGAGCCGAAGGCCCACTCGTGTACCCTTGATGACTACACGACACAAAACTGGGCCCGTCAACACCGACAAGAGACCGTTGATAACTGGAATCATGTTGCCTGCTCGGACGAGTCTCGTTCCAAATTGTATCGAGCGGATGGGCGTGTACGGGTAAGGAGACAACCTCATAAATCCATGGACCCTGCATGACAGCATTGGACTGTTCAAGCTGGTGCAGGCTCTGTAATTGCGTGGGGCGTGTGCAGTTGGAGAGAAATGGGACCGATTATACGTCTAGATACGACTCCGACAGGTGACACGTACGTAAGCATCCTGTGTGATCACCTGCATCCATTCGTGTCCAGTGTAGATTCCGACGGACTAGGGATGTTCTAGGAGGAGAATTCAACACACCACACGTCCAGAATTGCTGCAGAGTGGCTCCAGGAACACTCTTCTGAGTTTAAACGTTTCCGCTGGCCACCAACCTCTTCAGACATGAACATTATTGAGCATATCTGGGATGCCTTACAACCTACTGTTGAGATGAGATCTCCACCCCCTCGTACTCTTACGGATTTGTGGATAGCCCTGCAGGACTCATAGTGTGAGTTACATCCAGCGCTACTTCAGACATTAGTCGAATCCATGCCACGTCGCGTTGCGGCACTTCTGCGTACTCGTGCGATCCCTGCACGATATTAGGCAGGTGTACCAGTTTCTTTGCCTCTACAGTGTAGTAATCAAATGAGCAGTTGGCAGGGATCTGAAGCAACTGCGCTGTTTAATGCTTCGAATTGGTCATTACAGTGGGGTAACACCTGCGTGCGGCAATAGACTGATACAATGAAAGGTTTCTCTTATTATTCCTTCATTAAATAGTGATATAGCTCATATTATGTTTGTTTATTTTATCTTTGTTTAGTTAAATGAAGATTAAACTGTAATTTTGTTCATACGTACTTACCTCGGTAGCGTAAAGATCCTTATGTTTATGCGAAGTGCGCAGCGCTCCCTCTCGTTTTACGACAAACGACGCGTCTGCTCGAGGTTTACAGCTCCATATTTTGTGAAAATTAGCACCTGTTTCTTCCGTACATTGTTTCTGTTGCCAGAATGAAATTTTCACTCTGCAGTCGAGTGTGCGCTGATATGAAACTTCCTGGCAGATTAAAACTGTGTGCCCGACGAAGACTCGAACTCGGGATATTTGCCTTTCGCGGGCAATTGTTCCACTATCCAAGCTACTCAAGCAAGACTCTCGACCCGTCCTCACAGCCATAATTCCTTCAGTTCCCCAGTTCGAGTGTCGGTCCGGCACACAGTTTTAACCAGTCAGGAAGTTTCTTTTTTCTGTCGTGTATGTTCCGCAGTTTTTCAGTTCATCACGGTTAATGCAGAGCACATTCTAAACTATTTGCAAGTATTTTAAACAATTTCAGATGTATTAATGTTTATGAAAAACAATTAGTAACGTGATAAACAAGACTTCTCAGAATACTTTTTTCAAATTCAGGTACCATTTAATCCAATATACAAGTGAGAAGGAGACAAATGTTCTACTACATATGTATAACATGTTGGTTAAGATATTACACCTGTTTAGTTCCACGTATTTAGTACATTAACCAAACTGAAACTATTTTATCTTACATTTTAATTTTTAGAATATTTATCCTAAGTAAAAATTTCTATTCTCTATAATTTAGTTGAACTTTGCAATAAAGTTCAGGTCTAAAAGAGAAGAATAGACAAATGCAAGTTGGAGAAATAGAAACAGTGGCATGCTTCTTCGTCAACCTGTGGAGATATGTGTACCTAAATTCTGAAAAGTGAACAAATGGGAAATTGCGAATTTATATTTGTCTCATATTAAAATGTGTATCAAGAAATTGCTGAAGCCTAGCGTTCACCCTGCTGGATCTCTTCATCTTCAAGTTTTCTCTTGGCATTATCTTTAGTACTTATTACTTCATTAGTAAATGTGTATTGATTATATTTTGTCCAAAAACTTCAGCAAACATAACTATTATATTCTTTTTGCTGCATGAAGTTCCGAGGGAGGTAAATACATTTTACATAAAGCAATATAGTGTTGCTTAAAAGGTATTATATCTGCCTATCAATAGAATTCTATATTTCATTCATCACTATCTGTAAAATTCTTGTGTGTTTCTGTATAATTTCATAATAACTAACTGATTACCGAAGCAACTTCTTTTATAATGGAAGTGACGAAAAAGAAATAGTGTGATGGGGTAGATTGTCTAAAAGTAACTGAACAACAACCTAGCAGGGAGGGTTTAGAATACGCGACAAACAGCATCACTGCTGACACAAAATTTGAGTCATTCCGGAAGAACTCATGCACAGGTTACTCCCAACAGTATAGGCAGCTTCGTTTGTAGTCAACCTTGAATGTTCTCTTATCGAATTTCTTTCTCTCCAAAATCTGTAATACTTAGCCAACAAACTTTCAGTAGGATGTAAGCGAATTACAACCAACACGAAAACAAGTAGGAGTAGAACTATGCTGTAAAATAGCAGTGTTACCAATGCATACAGAATCTCTGTAAGCCAAATTATTTTTAGGTATTTTGTGAAATACTAATGGTTTCTTTTATGTAAATAATGGGGACATGACAGTGTACACAACCACGAGTCTAAAATTTAGTATAGAGCGCTCATTTTTTATTCTAAAGCCAATAAAATATCTATCAACGTAATCGGGAAAGACAATAGAATTTCATAACGTGATAACTAATTTTTGATTTTCCATCATCTGAAAGCACACTTTATCACTAAGCCGTCCCTCACAGGATTTGAAAACTTGGGTGTACGATAAACCGGTAACGTCACAGCGTGAAATTAGGGGCTCTCGAGAAATACGGGCCCTGCTACGAACTTGTGGCGTCACAATTGTCGCCTTATCTGCCATACTTCGCGAACGCTCGCCTCCATCCAGGGCCTACGGGAAATCATTATATCAATGAAAAGCTACCCACTTGAAACGTCCCCTTTCAACAATTATACATGACTGTGCTTAAACTGACACACAATATTTTTTAGCGCAACGCAATCTGACTTTCAGAAATCCCTACAAAGGAATGGCCCTGACTAACATTAACCTGTACCTTTCACAAATCACTTACCTCACAAAAATCTTTGTTACTCAAGCTACTGCAATACAGCGAGCGCCACTACTGCCAGCTAAATAAAGGAATCAAACCACAGAAGGCACTAACTACTGATAGGCATAGTTAGCAATTGAAAGATGTTAATAGAGAAAAAACAATGTATTTACCTTAACAGTCATAATATATATAGTAGTTCATGACATCCAGTGTTACAAATTTCAAAACTCGGCCATCTCTCTCCCCACATCCACCACTGCTGGCGGCTCACCTCCAACTGCGCAACGCTACGCGCTGTTAACATCCAGCTGCCAAACACTACAATGGCAGACAACAATGCTAACTAGCCACAGACTGCACACAGCACAGCCAGTGATTTTCTTACAGAGCGCTACGTAACGTTGCCAATAAGAAAATATAAACAGCCTACTTACACACTAAACGTCCCAACTTCGTTGTGTGCTATCGAGAGCTTGCAAGGATTTAAATGCACAGTTAAGAATTACTGAACTCGTCTGAAATAGATACTCGCTCCCCACAGGTGACGGCTGCTGGCGTTCGTAGGTCCTTCAGTGTCACCCACCAACTGACGCGCCACGGCCTATCTTTCCCGTCGGCCTAGGTGGAATTCCACGTTCCACTACCTTGCGGAGGGTGAAATAAATAATCTAGCATGTCAGATATTGCCTCGTGGAGAGGAATGTGAAATGCGACACCGTTTTTGCGTCACAAGCAGAACTTAAGCGTCGCCAAATTTTATGGCGTCAAAAATTGTATTTGGTGGATTTTCTTTGTCATAGAGTAAGTGGCTTGAATATAAGCTGTTTCAAAGCATAAAAAAATGAGTATCTCTCCAAAACGCGTCGTTCTAGCTATTATTTCTTAGAATAAAATGACAAGAAACCATATATAGGTAAGTAAAATTTTGATGTAGCTGTAGATTTTAGTGTTATAGCCTCAGTGCTATAAAAGTGTACCATGTCAATGCTATGGTACAATGATCGTCTATTAAAATCGCATCGCTTTGGCATAATTTTTATGTTTAATATCAAATAACGACATTTTTGTGGTTGCAGCCTTAAGGCAGTGTATGCGATGTATATGGAATGCCTGTTGGCATGTTAAGGCTGTACCGTAGTTTACAGAATCGTAATGCAATCAAAACGGACAACAAAAAATGAAGTGAAGTGACAGTGCGACCTCTGACCTACGAGCAGATGAGAATAAACGCATATTTCTTCCGAAAAATGATGATCTGTAATTAGTATTCCACTGATACAAAAATTATTGTATGAATAGTTTTTAATCCATAAGTACCACATATAAAAACAAATCTACACTCCTGGAAATGGAAAAAAGAACACATTGACACCGGTGTGCCAGACCCACCATACTTGCTCCGGACACTGTGAGAGGGCTGTACAAGCAATGATCACACGCACGGCACAGCGGACACACCAGGAACCGCGGTGTTGGCCGTCGAATGGCGCTAGCTGCGCAGCATTTGTGCACCGCCGCCGTCAGTGTCAGCCAGTTTGCCGTGGCATACGGAGCTCCATCGCAGTCTTTAACACTGGTAGCATGCCGCGACAGCGTGGACGTGAACCGTATGTGCAGTTGACGGACTTTGAGCGAAGGCGTATAGTGGGCATGCGGGAGGCCGGGTGGACGTACCGCCGAATTGCTCAACACGTGGGGCGTGTGGTCTCCACAGTACATCGATGTTGTCGCCAGTGGTCGGCGGAAGGTGCACGTGCCCGTCGACCTGGGACCGGACCGCAGCGACGCACGGATGCACGCCAAGACCGTAGGATCCTACGCAGTGCCGTAGGGGACCGCACCGCCACTTCCCAGCAAATTAGGGACACTGTTGCTCCTGGGGTACCGGCGAGGACCATTCGCAACCGTCTCCATGAAGCTGGGCTACGGTCCCGCACACCGTTAGGCCGTCGTCCGCTCACGCCCCAACATCGTGCAGCCCGCCTCCAGTGGTATCGCGACAGGCGTGAATGGAGGGACGAATGGAGACGTGTCGTCTTCAGCGATGAGAGTCGCTTCTGCCTTGGTGCCAATGATGGTCGTATGCGTGTATGGCGCCGTGCAGGTGAGCGCCACAATCAGGACTGCATACGACCGAGGCACACAGGGCCAACACCCGGCATCATGGTGTGGGGAGCGATCTCCTACACTGGTCGTACACCACTGGTGATCGTCGAGGGGACACTGAATAGTGCACGGTACATCCAAACCGTCATCGAACCCATCGTTCTACCATTCCTAGACCGGCAAGGGAACTTGCTGTTCCAACAGGACAATGCACGTCCGCATGTATCCCGTGCCACCCAACGTGCTCCAGAAGGTGTAAGTCAACTACCCTGGCCAGCAAGATCTCCGGATCTGTCCCCCATTGAGCATGTTTGGGACTGGATGAAGCGTCGTCTCACGCGGTCTGCACGTCCAGCACGAACGCTGGTCCAACTGAGGCGCCAGGTGGAAATGGCATGGCAAGCCGTTCCACAGGACTACATCCAGCATCTCTACGATCGTCTCCATGGGAGAATAGCAGCCTGCATTGCTGCGAAAGGTGGATATACACTGTACTAGTGCCGACATTGTGCATGCTCTGTTGCCTGTGTCTATGTGCCTGTGGTTCTGTCAGTGTGATCATGTGATGTATCTGACCCCAGGAATGTGTCAATAAAGTTTCCCTTTCCTGGGACAATGAATTCACGGTGTTCTTATTTCAATTTCCAGGAGTTTATTTGATTCCATACTACAGATTGGTTGTAATTAAACTTTTGCTACTTGAGGATGCCCCTGAACCATGTTAAATGGTTCGAGATATACGGTAGGATCGATCGACTGGTTTGTCTTCATAGAATGTGTTTGGTGGTATGGATGAGACGTTCGAGGCCAGCGAGAGAGGGCGCTCGCGGAGGAAAATGGCAAGTAGCTCTGCGCACGCAAGAAGAGCTTGCGAGTGTGACGGCTAGTGAGAGGACGTCCTTAGGTAAGGCTGCTGGGAGCAGAGGCGCGTGCGTGAAGCAAGGCACATCCACAGACTTTGGTTAGTTCGAAGGAAGAAGACGGCACGCCATGGTAGACAGCTTGCGCAGAAGGATGCTAAGTCGCTTTTGGAACTTTTGAAACTTTTGGTCATTGAAAACGAGGGGACTGGTTTCGGCTTCACCCGATGAAGTGATCTTGCTCTAGAGCTGTGTTATGAAGCTGACCTTCTAAGAGAGGAAGAAACATGGACAGGGCCGGTAACGAGTAAATTGTTTTGGTTTGGTGGAAATATGGCACGAAATGTAGCCTGCTGTATTCGTCGAGAAGGGCCTGTTGTTCTGGCAGTCAGGCCTGAGAAGTGTGATACGAGCAGTACAAAGGCACGACCGGTCCAAGGGGTGGGTATATGTTAAGTAATTCTAAGTTGGTTGGTCTGTACACGGTACTTTGATAAAGGGTTGTCTTTTATGTTGTTGTAACACCTCACTGTGTACAGTTATATAGTACACTTGCATTATTTGAGAACTAAGTGTAGTGGCACATTGCAGTAATTACCGGAAATAGTGAAGAGCTCTCAAGTTAATATTTTGTAATTGTTCTTGGTAAAATGAATTTTACAAATTACATTTCTTTTGGTTAACTAACTGTAAATGATCGTGTGAGAAGCTGATCATTTTCTGCGTGAGCTTTGGTTAAATTATTTGTTATCAAGCGCTTTCGTAAAGGGTTTTGCTAGACTGATCCAACTTGTGGAAATTTAAAGGCAAGTGTACTCTGGAATTGTTAGTTCATAGAGTATTAAGACAGAACTGTCTTCTGGTACTGTCTGAGTTTTTCTTTTTCTTTTTTTTAATTTCAACGAAAGCAATTAAAGTGAAACTTTTTTCAATGGAGGTTACTTTAGAAAATTGTTTTAATATGTTGCTTATATTTCTTGGGGTATTGTCTTTGCATAAACTCTTGTAAGTAAATGTTAGAAAACAAAACAAATGGATTTCACAGTAAGATGAAACTGATTAACTAACGATTGTTGCATTTTAAGTAAAGGAAGATACTAACACTCGCCAGCTAGCAAAATAAATGAAATGGTAAGGCACGGTGTTGACTGTCCACCCAATGCATAAAAAAAGGTGTTTGGGCTGCTGAAAATTAGTAAACTTTCGTAATAAGGAGTGTTCGACTTTCAGTGGACAACCAGACCGCTCCATTTCCGCACTAAATCTGTGTCTATCGTGAAAAAGGTGTGATCGTAGGACATGAAATTCTGTGACAACATTTTTAAGGACACTCAGAAAGAAATAACGAATAAACCATTGAAAGAAACACATTTTAATTTCCGCATGAGAAGGTAACATTTGTTAACTGTATGTCATGATCAAGTTCTGCATCTACGACACTCTGGAATCTCACTACAGATCGCTCTACTGGATCCCGACGGGATGACGGCTACTTCCTCGGAAAGCTCATCTTCAACCTCGAACATGTGTTAGTGCTCCATTGATAAACCCTATCCCCACCGTAACCCCTGAGACAGAAATCTCACGTGTTAAAATCTGGTGATCTTGATGGCCACTGAGTCTGGAACGATCGACCAATGATTCGGTTCTCTCCAAATGTATCACTCGGTTGAGTGGCTTCGCAAGCAACGTGAAGTGGAGCTCCCACGCGCATCAAAACGGTTGAGTCCAAAGCACCTCTCTCCCGTAGAGCAGGGATCACGTGTTGGAGAAGCAGATCGCAGTAACGTGTGCCACTCACGCTGCGTGTTCTTGGTCCTTGAGTCAGATTTCCTCAAAGAAAATACTACGTCACCGGATCAGGCACTGGCTCAGAAAGCGGAAGTTCAATTATAACCACCATACAAATCTACTGAATATGTCTTAATATTAGAGGCAGAAGGTATCTGGAACATAAATAAAGAGAAGTAGCAGTAAAAAAAAAAAAAAAAAAAAAAGAAAAGAAAAGGCATTTCAATTTATAGAACGAATGTTTATGTACTTGCTGTGAGAAGCAGCCACACTAACAAAGTGGTTAATTAATGATAAACGCGAAACAGGAAGAAAAGGTGGACACCGTCATACAGGTCGAAATGCTGTTGCTTAGGTTAATAGCATTTGGAAGAATAAGGGTACCGCAAGGGCAATTCGATGTTGCGGAGAGTCGGCTCTGCTGCGGCGTCATGTTGCAGCAGCAGGTGAGTATCATTAGGAGAGCGGGCGGTCCGGCGGCAGACACGTCTGTGAGGCGTGCTCTGCATTCTCCAGTGTAACTGCCGGCGGTGTTAGCGCTCCTGCCGTCCGCGACAGGTGGGAGGAGCGGACACAAAGCGCCTTTGTGCGCCGCACAATGGGCAGAGCGGCGCGCTGACTGGGGAAACCGCGGAAACACCCTTGCCGCCGCTGCCGGCGCCTCGCTTTCGTGCTCGGTCAACTGCACGGCGACCGTCGCGATCCATCCAACCCACCTACACCGTACGCTGTGCGCTGTCACGCCGTTCGTCATGCGCAGCAGTGTTGCCAACTTAGAGGACGGCTCCCGCCCAGTAGGGGAGATACGGCACTTGTTTCTCACTTACGCAAACAGGCACCACCGAAATAACACCTGAGAGGTGCTAAGGGAAAAGATAATGAGAGCTCCATTCACAGAGCTGCCAAATGGAAAAAAAATGCCAAGAGAGTATATGGTCCCATACAGCAACATGTTCAGTACTTAAACAGGGAGAGTGATGTGGAAATATGTCCACATATCACGAGTACATGATCTCGTTGTCTTGTCTTCTCAAGCAATGAGAAACCCGAGAAGTTTTCAGCGAACTGTAATTTTTGTTCACTAAAAACCGTGCGACATTTCGAAGCTGCTGCTGGTCATCGCCGGCCGCGGTTGTCTCGCGGTTCTAGGCGCTCAGTCCGGAACCGCGCAACTGCTACGGTCGCAGGTTCGAATCCTGCCTCGGGCATGGATGTGTGTGATGTCCTTAGGTTAGTTAGGTTTAAGTAGTTCTAAGTGCTAGGGGACTGATGACCACAGCAGTTAAGTCCCATAGTGCTCAGAGCCATTTGAACCATTTTACTGGTCATCCAACACCAATAAGTCGATCTGTTTTGATTAATCAGTTCAAGGTCGAGAAACAAGCTGTAACATTCCGCAATAAATGATTCCTCAGTACTCTGAGTATTCTCTCTTTTGAGTCGGAATTATGTCGAGTGGAGAAAGAGAATCCACAGCAAAATTTGTATCGAAAGTCCATGATTCCACGTGCAAAACTCGCTTAAATGGGCAGATATAGAACCATAGGTTCACCTAAGATCTTTTCTTCTTGTTCTTGTGCTTTTGTTCCACATTGGGATGTCTTTTATGTCACAATCCCGACACCCCCTCCCCCCTTTCTCTGGTATGAAATATGTTTACCCCAACTGCGTGCTGTCTGCGTGAAGTGTTATTCTTGTGGAAAATAGCGAAAATTTCCTAAATGTTTCCGAATCGTGTAACTTCAATAGTTTCGTATATCAGCATAGTATTCATCTAGTGGGATACCGCCTAAAAACCACAATATAGACTCTAATTCCAGCGAACTCTACCTCTCCAGTGCCAATGAGAGGAAATGTCGAGTATATAAGGGTACATTGCACTGTGATTGAGGAAACAAACGGCAGTGAAATAGAAACAATTAGGCTGATACATCATTTTTTAATTATGCGTCGGGAGAAAGAACAATTTAAAATCGCATATCTTGATCTCTTGTGTTTTAAATGGCTAACTAGGTTTCTGACATAAAAGAAAATTCTTGATGTATGAACCCATTCTCTTACAGCGTTATACGTTTTTTAAAGGTTTTGCTGAATGGGGACGAATATATTTACGCTGCTCGCAAATCGACTCGTCTCGTCTCAAACAGATGTTAAGCAGTTAAGCAACGACGTGGGCCGCTGCAGAGATTGTTGAGAATTGCAGCACCGTTGTTGTTTACTCCTGAAGGATGAATAGAAAATAAGAACCGCATATTATTATAAGTATCCGGTGGTTGCAGTAGGGCGTCACCAAGCAGGGGCTCCTGGGGTAAAGTACCGAAATCTCCGAGGACAAAGAGAACGAAGAAATAAAAAGTGCTGCATATCATTATCGTGCATGACTAAGCAAATCACGCAATTTCGAATGAAAGAACTTCAACGACGAGGTCAGAGGCGGAGCATAATCTACTATAAGGGAAGGACTGCTAAGAAATGGCCGTAGCCATTTTAAAAGATCCGTCCCAGCATTTTCCTAATGTTATTAAAGGAAACCACGGAATCTGATTACTGAGGTGGAGGTGGGGGGATTAGAACAAGCACTATCCGACAATAACGAATGTCTTTCCCTGTCGAGGAATTTCGACAAAATGAAAAAAAGCCATTAAACAATGCTTAAATATTAATAACAGAGGTGTTAATACTCTTTCGTCAGTAAGTAAGTTACGGGCGTGAAAATATATCATTCAAGAAAAGGGAGAAGAGTCCGCAATGACTTTCTTTTGGGTCACCAGCCTTCTGACTGGCTTGATGCTGCCCGCCACGGATTCGTCTCCTGCGCCAACCTCTTCATCTCAGAGTAGCACATGCAACCTAAGTCCTCAATTACTTACTTGATGTACTCCAGTATTTGTCTTCCTCTACAGTTTTCACCCTCTCCAGGTCCCTCTAGTACTACGTAAGTCATTCCTTGATGACTTAACAGATGTTCTGTCATCTCGTTCCTTCTCCTTGTCAGTGGAAATGCCGTGTGGCTTGGGCCCCCCGTCGGGTAGACCTTTCGCCTGGTGCAAATCTTTCGAGTTGACGCCACATTCGGTGATTTTCGTGTCGATGGGGATGAAATGATGATGATAAGGACAACACAACATCCAGTGCTGAGCGGAGAAAATCTCCGACCCAGCCGGGAATCGAACCCGGGCCGTTAGGTATGGCATTCTGTCGCACTGACCACTCATCTACCAGGAGCGGACTCCTTGTCAGTGTTTCCCACATCTTCCTTTCCTCTTCGCTTTTGTCGCAGAACCTCTCATTCATTACCTTATTGATGCACCTAATTTTCAACATTCGTCTGTAACACCATATCTCAAATGCCGGTTTTCCCACAGTCCAAGTTTCACAGCCATACAAAGCTGTGCTCCAAACGTACATTCTCAGAAATTTCTTCCTCAGATTAAGGCCTATGTTTGATACTAGCAGACTTCTCTTGGCTAGAAATGCCCTTCTTGCCAGTGCTAGTCTGATTTTGATGTCCTCCTTGCTCCGTCCGTCGTTGGTTATTTTGCTACCTAGGTGGTAGAATTCCGTAACATCGTCAACTTCGTGACCGTCAACCCTGATGTTAAGTTTCTCTAAGTTCTCATTTCTGCTACTTCTCGTGACATATTAGTGATGGTAAAAGGTACCAATCTGGATAGATCCAAATGGTCGATACAGAGGATCAGGCTGCGCAGCTGTCACTATCCATGAATCAAGCATTCTGAGGGATCACTTTATTGAAAAGAAATGAATAAGGATGGACTGTAGACCAAATTGCACATAAGGTGAGTGGAACAGTCTTACTCTCTGGATTAACTGTGCAGGGCTATTCAAAGGAACTGCTAGGGCTTCAGAAAGCACTGGACGTAGAGGAAAACGACACTTATCAATTGACAGGGCATCTCTCCAAGTTTCGATTCGTAATACGTCACGCGTCGTACTTGCACTAGAGGACAGGCATGTCAAAACATGTAGACGAATCAGTCGCTCCGTTTTGTCGTACCGCATTGGTTTGCACCTACACCTAGCAACCTAATAAACAATAAAAAAAAATAAGCTGCCGTCACATATTCGCAGGCAGCTCAGGGACCTCAACGAAATGGACGCACATACACGGCCGGGTCACATTAATGTTACCAGCGCAAAAGTTCGACGTTAAAATGCAGTAACCACTCACGGGCGGCAGGTGGCAGCACCAGCTGTGGAAGGTATATAAAGCATATCGTGGTACGCAGAAAATGTGCAGCCGTTGTCGCTATGCGGAAACGGAATGATTTATCTGACGTACAAAAGGGCATGATCACTGGCTTTCGTGACAAGGATGGAAGCATTTTCGAAACGGCTAAGTATATAGACTGTTCGTATACCGTCGTGGTTAAGGAACACCGTGTAAGCCTAAACGGCTTTGTCCAAAACCGTCAGCGGGATATGTGTGGTGCACAACGGGCTGTAGATAGAGGGGTGAACGACGGTTGCAGAGATGTGTACGGGCGCAACTGTTGAGCAACCAATCGAGCAGCTGAAAAGTGTCTCCTCAACGAGCGTTCAGGGAATGTCGCTGCGTATCGCCCTCCGCATCGGGAGACTGGTTCATGCACTCACCTAGATATCCACTCAGTGGCTACAGATGGCCCTTTTTTGCTGCATCGGACAGTTGGCTGTTGATGTGTACAGCGTGAAACATCTGAGAGGAAACACCTTGTAACAATCGTCGGAAAGGTCCAGGACGGAGAAAGGGGTACTATGGTCTGGGGAATGTTTTGGTGGCATTCACTGGGTGAGTTCGTCATTCTAGACGGCACAGAGGATCAATATAAGTATTCATCTGTCCTTGGGACCATGCTAACCCCTCTGTGCAGTTTGTTTTTTCAGGTTTTCCACAGGAGGTCACACTAATGTCACTGGAGAGTGTATTAACGTTCGGCGCGTTACAAACGTTGGTGACGTTGAGCACGTTCAGTGTGATAAGAACCTGCAGGCATACTCTTTTAACTAACATGTTTATTTTTGTAAGTCTTGCAATTTTTGTGCAGTTGTATTTTGAAACCAAGAACTGACTTAAAAATAATCCTGTATTATAAATGACACAAGGACTGATTGACTGCTGGACGATGACATCGACCGAGGATTTGAGAAACTTGCTATAATACGATCGTCACTGAGCGACGTTGGTCAGTGCTCTGACACTGGACTGAAATTTGGGTGAACGGCAATTCAAATATCCGCCCGGCCAACCAGTTTAAGACTTCCCATGATTTCCCTAAGTCGGCTAAGGCAAATTCCGGGGTGGTTCCTTTGAAAATGGGAGATTTACTTACCTGTCCTACCTTCCCATAGTGCTCAGAGCCATTTGAACCATTTTGAACCATTCGTCCCACGCATGAGTCCCCGTGACATCTGATTAACGAATCGCATGAAAAAATATTGGGAAAAGTGGACAGAGGGAAGTCACGAGATACTTTCAGGCTATGGAAAAGACTATCTACTACTGTTTCCGTACGTATCCTCTCAAAGTTTGCCTAAAACGATACTAATAATAAAACAGTAAAACAGTCATGTCAATCCGTTTGTTTGTTTGAAGACGTTAATCTCCACATCTATTTGACTAATTTTCAAGGGGTTTTCACCGGTAGCTTGGGGCAACAGACAGGCTTTATTGCATCAGACTTTACTGCATCAAAACTGGTACACGATATAAAAGAGATCATATCTCAAATCATCTGCTCAGCTTAGTTGTTGGGACGATATAAGTGCATTCACACCGAAAAACATGTCAATGAGCCGTTTGTTTGATTGCGGATGGAATAATATAATTTGGGAATAGGGGTTAATGGACATGGGACGCTGCATTGTAGCGTGCGATATGTCAGAAATGTGAGCCGTTTCTGGATGGCCGAAGAAGGGCAGTCTGCCTTCCGCATTGGAGAACCACGGACGCCCTCTTTACGTCCTGCCACCGGAGCTCGAGCATGGTGTTGTCCACCTGATTCAGCCGCCTTAGAAGGAAAATGGATGGTACCCACTGCAAATCGAGACTTAAGATCAGCTTTTCGACTGAATATGCGTGATCGAAGACACTCAGAATCAAAAAGTTTATCAGAGATTAAGTGAAGATTGATCATCTACATCTACATCTACATTTATACTCCGCAAACCACCCAACGGTGTGTAGCGGAGGGCACTTTACGTGCCACTGTCATTACCTCCCTTTTCTGTTCCAGTCGCGTATGGTTCGCGGGAAGAACGACTGTCTGACTGCGCGCTCGAATCTCTCTGATTTTACATTCGTGATCTCCTCGGGAGGTATAAGTAGGGGGAAGCAATATATTCGATACCTCATCCAGAAACGCACCCTCTCGAAACCTGGACAGCAAGCTACACCGCGATGCAGAGCGTCTCTCTTGCAGAGTCTGCCACTCGAGTTTGCTAAACATCTCCGCAACGCTATCACGCTTACCAAATAACCCTGTGACGAAACGCGCCGGTCTTCTTTGGATCTTCTCTATCTCCTCCGTCAACCCGATCTGATACGGATCCCACACTGATGAGCAATACTCAAGTATAGGTCGAAAGAGTGTTTTGTAAGCCACCTCCTTTGTTGATGGACTACATTTTCTAAGGACTCTCCCAATGAATCTCAACCTGGTACCCGCCTTACCAACAATTAATTTTATATGATCATTCCACTTCAAATCGTTCCGCACGCATACTCCCAGATATTTTACAGAAGTAACTGCTACCAGTGTTTGTTCCGCTATCATATAATCATACAATAAAGGATCCTTCTTTCTATGTATTCACAATACATTACATTTGTCTATGTTAAGGATCAGTTGCCACTCCCTGCACCAAGTGCCTATCAGTTGCAGATCTTCCTGCATTTCGCTACAGTTTTCTAATGCTGCAACTTCTCTGTATACTACAGCATCACCCGCGAAAAGCCGCATGGAACTTCCGACACTATCTACTAGGTCATTTATATATATTGTGAAAAGCAATGGTCTCACAATACTCCCCTGTGGCACGCCAGAGGTTACTTCAACGCCTGTAGACGTCTCTCCATTGATAACAACATGCTGTGCTCTGTTTGCTAAAAACTCTTCAATCCAGCCACACAGCTGGTCTGATATTCCGTAGCCTCTTACTTTGTTTATCAGGCAACAGTGCGGAACTGTATCGAATGCCTTCCGGAAGTCAAGGAAAATAGCATCTACCTGGGAGCCTGTATCTAATATTTTCTGGGTCTCATGAACAAATAAAGCGAGTTGGGTCTCACACGATCGCTGTTTCCGGAATCCGTGTTGATTCCTACAGAGTAGATTCTGGGTTACCAAAAACTACATGATACGCGAGCAAAAAACATGTTCTAAAATTCTACAGCAGATCGACGTCAGAGATATAGGTCTATAGTTTTGCGCATTTGCTCGACGACCATTCTTGAAGACTGGGACAACCTGTGCTCTTTTCCAATCATTTGGAACCTTCCGTTCCTCTAGAGACTTGCGGTACACGGCTGTTAGATGGGGGGCAAGTTCTTTCGCGTACTCTGTGTAGAATCGAATTGGTATCCCGTCATGTCCAGTGGACTTTCCTCTGTTGAGTGATTCCAGTTGCCTTTCTATTCCTTGGACACTTATTTCGTTCGATGTCAGCCATTTTTTCGTTTGTGCGAGGATTTAGAGAAGGAACTGCACTGTGGTCTTCCTCTGTGAAACAGCTTTGGAAAAAGGTGTTTAGTATTTCAGCTTTACGTGTGACATCCTCTGTTTCAATACCATCATCATCCCGGAGTGTCTGGATAGGCTGTTTCGAGCCACTTACTGATTTAACGCAAGACCAGAACTTCCTAGGATTTTCTGTCAAGTCGGTACATAGAATTTTACTTTCGAATTCACGGAACGCTTCACGCATAGCCTTCCTTACGCTAACTTTGACATCTTTTAACTTCTGTTTGTCTGAGAGGTTTTGGCTGCGTTTACACTTGGAGTGAAGCTCTCTTTGCTTTCGCAATAGTTTCCTAACTTTGTTGTTGAACCACGGTGGGTTTTTCCGGTCCCTCACAGTTTTACTCGGCACGTACCTGTCTAAAACGCATTTTACGATTGCCTTCAACTTTTTCCATAAACACTCAACATTGTCAGTGTCGGAACAGAAATTTACATTTTGATCTGATAGGTAGTCTGAAATCTGCCTTCTATTACTCTTACTAAACAGATAAACCGTCCTCCCTTTTTTTATATTCCTATTAACTTCCATATTCAGGGATGCTGCAACGGCCTTATGATCACTGATTCCCTGTTCTGCACTTACAGAGTCGAAAAGTTCGGGTCTGTTTGTTATCAGTAGGTCCAACGATCTTGTTGACATCCACCTATATACAGGGTGGTCAGAAAATGTGTGAAATGCTTGTAGGGATGTTACAGGGCAGGTTGTACTGAGACATAAATGTTAAGAAAGAAATTCGATACGTTCCGCCGTTTCCGAGTTATTTAGCATAGAGTTTAGCCAATCGGGGCGTCGCACGCTCGCATTCAAGCGGCCTGCCAGGGGCGGTGTTGCCCAATGAGTGCTTTGTCTCGTTAGCTGAAACTTGAATTCACGCGCGCAACGATCTGATTGGCTAACTTCAATGCTAATAACTCGGAAACTGCGCAACGTATCGAATTTCTCTCTTAAAATTTATGTCTCAGTACAACCTACCCTGTAACATCCCTACAAGCATTTCACACATTTTCTGACACCCTGTATATGTAGTGAGTAGTGAAGTGTATGTGAAACTGATTAACGAGGAAGTATGTGATAGAATTCTGCGTACTACTGTAACCTCCCCCTCACTTATCGACCTTAATGACAGTGAAAAATTAAACCGCGTGTACCTAATGGAAATTTGGGAAAAGCAATCGTCACCAAAGTTAATCTGTCGGTTAAGAGGGAGGAAAGGGTTACATCTAAATGAAAGGAAAAATGCAAATGAAACTGGTGGAAATTAATTTTGAAAAGGGGTAAAGTTAATAAATAAAGTAAATGTGCGGCCGTTACGTTAACAATCAACTAGCGGTAATTAGATATTTGAGATTTGGGGAAAATTACGGTCGCCAGTCCTAAGGACAATTACTATAGTAACTGAAAGAGAAAGGTTATTACACATATAATTAGCACTAGAAGTGTGGCAACTGAAGGTTGACACATGTAGTGTGAAAACTGAAAGTTTGTCAGAAGTAATAAATTTCGCTACACTCTGACTTAATTTAGCAAAAGAATTAATAAAACAGGAAAATCGAAAGTTAATTTAGTGACTGAAGTTAATAGTGAGCTTTCTTTCTGAAGCACATCGAAATTCAGTAAAATACAGTTAGTCTTGGACTACCTCAACTATCATTTCAAAAGCAACTTGAATCTACGCAATTTAGAAAGAAGAGATTTAACTTTAAACTTGAACTAAAAGATTCTGAACAATTAACAATAGTAAAATTTAGTACGTACCAAGCTGAGCTGCAGTCACAGGTAAGCTAAAATACGGTAACAAAACTCGCACTCTTAATTCGTGCTTGTGTAATCTAAATATTGTAGCCAGCTATGAATACCTTAACTGAACTTTGAAATTAAAGCAGTGAAATGCTGTATTATTATTTTAATGCTGGCGTTTGAATTTCAACGACACTCGGGTTCGTTCCGGAAAAGGAAGGGACCCTGCTTGGTAATGCAATTGGGACAATGAGCAACAAATGTTCATGCTAAGTTGCTGTAATTACAGTTACGAAAATGGTACAGTTTGAAAAGCTGAGGCCTGCCATACAGCTCTAAAACTTTACGTGCTTTCAGTCTTCCTTGTTGGTTGATTGAAGGTTTGAAGCCGTCGATCGAGGAGGTGGCGACAGTCACTCATTGTCGGCCGTCGCTGTTGCAGAAGCTGGATGTTGGCGCGCCTTCTTCTCGACACGGTCACCAGGCGAAACGGGCTCTTGATGTGCGCCAGCTAATGCTTCCCGTCCGCGACACCATGTCAGAAACTATCATCGCGAGTCGAGCGCAATTACATGCTGCCAAACCCCGAAAGCGCGGCAACTCGCGGGAGCGTCACACAACACACCTGCTCCACTCGCTACTCTAGCCAGACTCCCTCTGCTCAGCCTGCGCTCCACACGGCAAAGTTAACACTACCAAAGATCCTACACACTTTGATTCTTTACACGACCTATCGATGTAATCATTCGATAGCAGTTTTCCATCGGCAAGACCCAGCGTAAAAATGCAAATAATATTTACGAAACAAACCAATTATACATCGACATAAATGCATAAATATATATATATATATATATATATATATACAAATAGTAAAACAATTACAATATACGAAGACACAGAAATGTTATATATTCAGGTAACAAAAATAAGGAAAACAAATTTATAGTACAATAGATGGAAATAGGAGGATATGCATTTCCAGCGTTACACTACTACAAGTGGTGTTAAACTGCGTCACTCTGATGAAAACATCGGCAAGTTAACTGTGGAAAATGTGGGATTTGGACTGAGGACAATCCATGTATTTGAACTCACTTTTGAGGTCCCTTCAAAGTTGGAGGTATCTTCATTCTATCCATATGGAAAGATGATTAGACATGCAACTGGAAGATGGGCTCAGTTTCCCACTTACCCAATTCTCGACGGTGTACTGCAGATCCGCATCGAGCTACCACTTACATATTAGTAAATGTCATGTCATTGAAATTTATGGTGGCCATCCGAAGACGTGCTCAGAATGTGGCCAAGAGGCACGGCACCGTTCCAGAATCACACAGATCCCGCCTGGGTACGGGAGAGTCATGACCGGCCTGAGGACGCTACCGCTGATGTTTGTCAAGGCCCTCCGAAACGACGTCCGACGGCGGCCTGCGTTGACTCCTATTACTGAACAATTGCAGCCTCCTCCAGCACCTCAGGGTACTAGTGAACCATTGCCGTCTCCTCTAGTTCCTCGGGATGTTGAACACGGAACGACGCCTACCCTCTTGGCCCTCCTCCAGCGCCGTCTTGTGCGGTGGTGAGCACTCCAGCACAAGGGATGTACCTAGACTCTATGGTCGTGCCTACCGATTCTTTGTACCTGACCATCGGAACCCCCCAGACATCCTCGGGCACTGAAGATCAGAATGTGGCCAAGAGGCACGCCACCGTTCCAGAATCACACAGATCCCGCCTGGGTACGGGAGAGTCATGACCGGCCTGACGACGCTACCGCTGATGTTTGTCAAGGCCCTCCGAAACGACGTCCGACGGCAGTTTAACACCACTTGTAGTAGTACGCAGAATTCTATCACCGAAGTGATGTCGGAAACGTTGGGTTGCCCAATCTGAAATTGACAGGACGCGATCTCAAGACAGTAACGATTACACCTACCAACATAATTTCTCGAAGAATGGTTCCGTTGCAGCACCACAAGCCTACGTCCCATCGGAGGCATAACCATCGTCACACGTAACTGGCGCTGCGTCTATGGACGTTGAACATCAGCTGAGCCAGCATCAGTCTTCCACTGCAAACACAACAGCGCCTTCGGACTCGACAAGCACTCCATCGGACACACAGCACCCGTACACTTCTGCGTGGTCTGACCGTGTAGATGACAAAACAGTTGTCATTGTGGCAGCAGTGAATGCTCCTGCTCCAACCCACGGTAGCTAATAGGAGCGACACTCCTGTACGCTGCTGCACTTCTGCGTCAGTGAGAGTCCCATTAGTCACAACTCCATGAAAAACGTACAGGACTGGTCCACTCAGCGTCAACACCACTGGCACCCCCGACTCACTGCGATGTTGAGGGCGTCGGACCTCGATGTTCCTCTCCTGCAGCAAGGTCGCTTAGAGACGTTACCGACTATCTATGGCTATGCTGTTTATCCCACATCGTGTGCTGACAAAGCTAGTGGGATGGCCATACTTTTAAAAGAAGGCGTTGAGCTAGATGATGACGCTTGCCTGCCATCGGCTAGGGATCTTGCTGTGGCCTTCCGTGGTGTCCAGACAATCAATCATTACACTCCCTTGGGCACAGTGAAGCGATGAGAACAGCCGCAGTTTTTTTCACAAGAGGTCAACCCCTGGATTGTAGGCCTTTACGACCATATGAGTCTTGGTGTCGACTTCAGATGTGTATTGAAATCTGGTTTCGCAGGATAGAGCGGATCAGGTTAAGGTTGTGGAGGGGGCCGTAATCAGTTATTGTTAGTAGCACAAAACACACAAACTTTTATTTTCGTAGGAACCACTTAGTTACACATTGTGTTAAAAGGATCAAATCAAAACAAAATGGCTGAAGGCCTAGTTAAGAAAACTTGGAATACCTCCTGAGCTGAAGGCCCAAAACCACACCAAAAACAAGAACGGCTGAAGGCCTGAACACAAGTTTTAAAAATTACTTTATAGAATACACGCAGCTGAAGGCCTTACTTAAAAAAAAATATTACACGTAAATACTCAGCTGAAGGCCACACACAAGACATTGAACAACTCAGGGCTTAAGGCCTGGATAAGAAGAATTTCAGATACAATAAACTCTCAAAATTTTAGTTATTAAACAAATCAATCTTCAAATTTTAATGTAAGTCAGCTGAAGGCCTTATTTTAAAATTAAAACAAACTAAATTAACAGATCGCTGAAGGCCTCGCACAGTACTACATCAGACAAAAATGAAAATCACTATCTAAAACCAACAGAACAGTGGCGCTCAGAAGTGTTCCAAGGGTCAGCCTGAGGAGGTAGCTCTAACGTAAGGTGAGGTGAGACAGGCAGCCAAGAGTATGGTTAAATAATTGGATGGCGACCCATCTCAGGGAATGCTGAACGACTGACCAACAACCTAATCAATTCCCTCCTGCCCGACCAATGGTAAGACAACAGAACATCAGCCGAGAACGAAGATACCAGCCGCAGTGTGTCTCCAAAACTGGCGTTTAAAAACAACCAAGGCACAACAACCACTCTTAAGAAAAAATATGAACGAACAACTAAAAGGCTGTTCGACTACAAGCCGTGCCACTCAGCATCAACACGGCGAGGAAAAACACTCTGCCGGAAAACTATGCTAACGACCAGAGCAGATAACTGGGGCGTTAAGGGCCACAAGGCAGAAAACACCGCTGGTGCACTTCACTGATAAGTAATAACCAATTTAATAGTTAAAGACCATACAGGAAGACAGATGCAAAATTTCACTGACTCCAACACACCATGCGTTGCGGCTAGCCAGAACAGCCCAGGAAGCAACAACTGGCAATGAACAAAGAGATGTCACAGCAGCTGAGGTTTCATAACAGGTTAGCTGATCACTCAACTTCAGCGTGCAGGTTCAGTGGGCAACGAACTTTGTAGCTGTCGCAGCTAGCACGTAACAATCCGACCACCCATGCACGCCTCCAGCAGTCCCAGCCTGACCTCATGCTTCGGAGACTTCCTCTCTGCTCTGTCCCAACCGACTGCCTGCCTCAATTCAGCACACAGACAGCATTAAAATAACTGCTCAGTCAAAACCACACAAGCTACACACGATTCCATGAAAACACTTCCACAAACAACTCAAACAATACTAAAACCAGTCACTGTGGAACAACTAGGAGGAATCACAAGTCGACCCACACAGAGAACCCGGAAGCGGTCGGCGACCAAATACACGTTGTCTGATGAGATGACTGACCGAACGACCAACCAAGGTCGTCACACCTGATGTCATGTGTGCTGGCAACGGTCGGGCGAGTGATGGCTGTCCGGACCTGACTGCTGCTCCATCCCCACTCAACTCCCGACACACGACTACCTGGAAATACTAGCGGTCGCTCCAAAGATAGAACAACAGTGCTCTTATCGATAAGCACTGCTGCTGCCACTCATGGGCAGGCAAGCCAGCAACTTAGTGACGCCAGTAAATCAAATAAGAAACGAGAGGGCAGTACTGCCAAGGCAAGATGTGAGGCAATAATGGCACGAACACGAGCCATGCACAGCTCATGTATGTTATCCCATAAGGCCCAACATCCACATTTTACAACATGCCAGGAACTCAAACCTGTAGTGCACAGACTCTACCTTGCTGATACTTGGGACCATGTGCATAGTGTTCAGCTGGGATATATGTTTGTCACAAGCCAATCAGCAAGTCTTTTTGACCATGCCTATGTTTCCCAAGGACTCGAAACTGCCACACTTGACAGTGAGTTACGGCCGTCTCTTATCACATTGCTTATTTTCATAGGTGTGGCCAGTCAAGGCATGCAGAAGCTGGATGTAATCCATGTCCAGGAACTGGAATGCAGGCAGTTCATAGAGACAGCTTGGAACTACTGTGTGAGATGCCTTCCAGCATATCCTTCGAGGCTCCAGTAGTGGCTCGACTGCACAAAGTCTGTTTTATGTCGATCAGTGATGAATAACGGTCGCGACCAAATGCAATGACAACGGCATATCATGGAATACTATTTCAAAGTTCTCTGAAATCTCTCAGGCCATGCCCTCTCTGTCCAACAGGTTGATATTCAATGGATTAAGGAGAAGATAATTGCGTTTACACGTCGCCATCTAGAGGGAACAACGGTATGTGCGAGATGTCAAGGCCGACTGTGAGGAGCAACCCTGCCTATGTATCATATTATCGGAGAGAAGCTGCTTGTCAGAGAACTCCAGTCTACACCTTCGATATGCCAGATGGCCACCGACTGACATTCTAGAATGATATCGCAGGCACCTTTGCAGACCATTACAAACCGCTCTATGCAGCAGAGGACCAGGACACCATAGCAACGGAAGATGTCCTCCACTCATGGACAAAACCCGTTAACAGGACAGCTGTGGAGATTCTTACTGCGGAGATTGTGGATGATGACTTCACTGATGCTCTTGATAAGAGAGAGCCAAACAAATCCCTGGTCCCTGATTGCTTTCCGGCAGAGATTTACTGCACATTCCTGTCATCATGCCTTCAAGCTGGACCGATGAACGTTGACCTTAACCTCCCACCTTAATTCGTAAAAGGTCTGCTTATCATGGTCCCCAAACAATCCAGGGATTGAGGAGTTGGACATTATTGGCCTTTGTCCAAGTTAAATTGTGACTTCAAGGTTTTTATCTGGTTTCTCGCTGCCCATCTTTGATGTGTCCTCCTTCAAGTCATGTCTATGGACCAAACGTGCTTTGGTGGCGACGGTAACATTCAAACAGCACTCAGCGATTATCATGATGTCATAGCCCTGACAGCAACCTGTCATGTTCGAGACGCCTTATTGATATTGGACTTCGACTATGGCTGTGATAAAGCGAGTAATGATTTCCTAGCGACAGTGCTGCAACGGATAGCCTTCCAAACACATTTATACATTTGTCTTGCAACTGCTCCGAGGTGCCACGTTGCTGTTGCTGGTCAACTGTCATGTGGCGGGCCCTGTTACTATCACGTGGCTGGACCGCCAGAGATGTCTGCTGTCGCTGCTTCTTTATGCCATCAGCCTTCAGCCAGTGTTATGCACTCTTTGCGGAGCTAGGATCAAAATAAGGGGATATACTTTCAACTGTCATGCATATGTAGGGTGCCTGGTGCTCTTGGTTCACTCTGTGGAGGAAGTGCGAGAGGCACTGGAGTGGAACAACTGATATTGGGCTGATATGGGGCTGCTGTGGGAAGCCGTGTGAATCTGATGGAGTCTGGTGCTACGGTCGTCGGTAGGGGTCTTCCAGCGGGGAGTGTGGCCTCACTCCCAGTACTGGACAAGCTCAAATATTTGGGGATCACCTTCACACATGACAGAGAGTTAACAGCCTCATTTAACCATAAATGCCTCATTGTGACACTCTCCTGTGAGCATTAAACATGATACAATGGGTGGATTTGGTTAACACTCACATGGCGTCGCGACTATCCCATGTGGCACAAATTTTACTGATGCCATAGGCAATAGCACACAGACTGAAGGTGGTGTTTGCTTACTTCTGAAGCACGATTCTGATCATCGAAGTCTGTTACAACACACTAACTATTCCTCCATGAGATGATGGCCTTGGTCTTGTCAACATCCATATGTAAGTATGATGGTTAAGTCATAGAACCATCACCAAACAGAATTAACGAGAATCTTGATTGAAGAACTGGCCCCCTCCCTCCAGAGTGGCGCCCCTTTCAGTAGCGCATATTTCTACGTCCCTCTCATATGTCAGGCCTTCTTCATCGAATACAGTTGTGTCCATACCGACTGGTCTTGTACCAGGAACCGTAGGGCATGTGATGTTTGTCACCGAATGATGATAGATAAAGCCCAGAATATTGTGGAAAGTCGATGTTGAACAGTTGTATTGGCCATGGCCTGGCGTTTTGTGCACCATGTCCTCCTCATGATACAACTTCGTCTACATGCCATTAACATGAGAGATTTGCCATTTTGCCCCAGTTCACACATTTGACACATATGAACATCGACTGATGTGTGGATCTGCTGCAGAACTGTTGCAGCTGACATGAAAAATGCTTGCCTTTCTTCTTCATATGGCTCCCCATGCCATTGCACGAAAGTCAGTCCTGTTTCCCAATGAGACCTATTTCCCACGTCCAAAGACCAATGCAGTAAATTGGATAAAAGTTATATTCGTCTCTTACTTCTTCCATGAAGGGCATAAGAGATTTCTCGAATTTTGGACCCTTCTGCAAGATCACTTTACCTCTCTGATGCACAATCCGATATACCATCAATACTCTGCTAACTATTTGGGTAGTGGTTTCTTGGACCCCCCACCTTCACTGCAGTTGGGGTGTCCAGTGTAGAACAGGTGGTTTCAATGTGAGTGTTTAATACTAGACTTGGACCAGTGTCTGGCAAAATGGAATATTCTTCGATAAGACATGCCTGAAACATGCCTAATTGACTTGAGATTGAAAATGGTTCAAATGGCTCTGAGCTCTATTGGACTTAACATCTGAGGTCATCAGTTCCCTATAACTTAGAACCACTTAAACCTAACTAACCTCAGGACATCACATGCATCCATGCCTGAGGAAGGATTCGAACCTACGAACGTAGCTGTCGCGCGGTTGCAGACTGAAGTGTCTAGAAGCGCTCGGCTACAGCGGCCGGCGACTTGAGATTCTGAGCACGTTTATCTATAAGGTGGTGTGCAGGTGCCATTTTGTTTGTTTCACAATTTGCATTATGTTTGTTTATTGATGCTAAGTGTACATCGATGTGAATCTCTTAGACAGTCACTCTTCTCGCACTGATAAAATCTTGCTAAATATAGTCTGGTGGGCGTCCTCTTTGAACTTCATTCTTTGTTATTTTGGTGATAATCGCACAAAATGTATGTACCTATTGTATTTTTCCCTCTATACATTATTGTTCGTTTGTAAACAAACTTATATTGTGAAAAATTAAAGGAATGGTCTTTGATTAAGACGACATGTGTACAGAAAACAAAGAGCAGTCGCTAATTTTAGAACGAAATTTTCAGTCTACAGCGGAGTGTACGCTGGTATTAAACTTCCTGGCAGATTAAAACTGCGAGAAGAGCTTCTTTGAAGTTTGGAAGGTACGAGACGAGGTAGTGACGGAATTAAAGTTGTGAGGACGGGGCGTCAGTCGTGCTTGGGTTGCTCAGTTGCTCAGTTGGTAGAGCACTTGCCCGTGAAAGGCAAAGATCCCGAGTTCGAGTCTCTGTCCGGCACACAGTTTTAATCCGCCAGGAAGTTTCATAGTCGCAAATTTTAATTAAATTTCGCCTTGAGCACATCCTGTTTGATCTTCTTTCTTTGTTGTTTTGTTGATTATCACAAGCAATGTTGGAACCTATTGTATCCTTTCCTCTATACATTCCTTTCTGAATAGAAGAAAAGGTGTTAAGGCAACCGCTCATGAGAAGCGGTAAATTCGTGTTCGAGTCCCCGTCTGGACCAGATGTTGAAGTTCGCCATTCAATTACCCTGTGTGTCTGGAAGGCACGAATTTCCATCCATTCCTTTCTTTCCTCATTCTCTGTTTCATATAAGTCAGCATTTTCTCTTAATTATTTCCTGCATGAAGCACTTCTGGAAATGATTCCCCTTAACAAGTGCAATTTCCCAGAACACGTGCCGGTCGGTGTGGCCGTGCGGTTCTAGGCGCTTCAGTCTGGAACCGCGCTACCGCTACGGTCGCAGGTTCGAATCCTGCCTCGGGCATGGATGTGTGTGATGTCCTTAGGTTAGTTAGGTTTAAGTAGTACTAAGTTCTATGGGACTGATGACCACAGCAGTTAAGTCCCATAGTGCTCAGAGCCATTTGAACCATTTGAACCAGGACACGTCATGTTAGGACAAAACAAAATAAAATCGTTGCTGTATCAGCAAAACGATTGTTTTTACAGTCAAAGCCTCTTACGTACTAATTCTAATAGATAAAAAGTAAACATTACTACCTCTTATTGTTTTTGTTGTGGTCTTCAGTGTGAAGACCGGTCTGATGCAGTTCTCGACTTTATTATCTTGTGTGCAAACCTCTACGTATCCAGATAACTACTGCAACCTACATCCATTTGGAACTGATTACTGTATTCATCTCTTGTTTTCCCTTCCCAATTTTTAGCCACTACGCATCGCCCCAATAGGAAATTCATAAATCCTTGGTGTCTCAGAATGTGTTTTATCATCCAGTCCTTCTTTTAGTCAAGTTAAGCAATGAATTTCGTTTTATCCCAGTTCTGTTCAGTACCTTTTCAATAGTTACATGATCTACACATCTGATACTCAGCATTCTTCGGTAACACAACATTTTTAAAGCTTCTGTTCTCTCGTTGTCTGAATTGTTTATCGTCCACGTTTCACTTCTGTACAAGACTACACTCCAGATAATTATCTTCAGTAAAAACTTCCTAATACTTAAATCTATATTCGATATTAACAAACTATCCTTCAGAAACGCTTTTCTTGCCATTGGTAGTCTGCATATTATATCCTCTCTACTTCGGCCATTCTTGTGCAAGAATAATAGCTTTTCTTGTGGACAAACCTTTATTTATACGAGTATTTATTGTAGGAGGTGCATTCAAGTTCTAAGGCCTCCGATTTTTTTTCTAATTAACTACTCACCCGAAATCGATGAAACTGGCGTTACTTCTCGACGTAATCGCCCTGCAGACGTACACATTTTTCACAACGCTGACGCCATGATTCCATGGCAGCGGCGAAGGTTTCTTTAGGAGTCTGTTTTGACCACTGGAAAATCGCTGAGGCAATAGCAGCACGGCTGGTGAATGTGCGGCCACGGAGAGTGTCTTTCATTGTTGGAAAAAGCCAAAAGTCACTAGGAGCTAGGTCAGGTGAGTAGGGAGCATGAGGAATCACTTCAAAGTTGTTATCACGAAGAAACTGTTGCGTAACGTTAGCTCGATGTGCGGGTGCGTTGTCTCGGTGAAACAGCACACGTGCAGCCCTTCCCGGACGTGTTTGTTGCAGTGCAGGAAGGAATTTGTTCTTCAAAACATTTTCGTAGGATGCACCTGTTACCGTAGTGCCCTTTGGAACGCAATGGGTAAGGATTACGCCCTCGCTTTCCCAGAACATGGACACCATCATTTTTTCAGCACTGGCGGTTACCCGAAATTTTTTTGGTGGCGGTGAATCTGTGTGCTTCCATTGAGCTGACTGGCGCTTTGTTTCTGGATTGAAAAATGGCATCCACGTCTCATCCATTGTCACAACCGAAGAAAAGAAAGTCCCATTGATGCTGTCGTTGCGCGTCAACATTGCATGGCAACATGCCACACGGGCAGCCATGTGGTCGTCCGTCAGCATTCGTGGCACCCACCTGGATGACACTTTTCGCATTTTCAGGTCGTCATGCAGGATTGTGTGTACAGAACCCACAGAAATGCCAACTCTACAGGCGATCTGTTCAACAGTCATTCGGCGATCCCCCAAAACAATTCTCTCCACTTTCTCGATCATGTCGTCAGACCGGCTTGTGTGAGCCCGAGGTTGTTTCGGTTTGTTGTCACACGATGTTCTGCCTTCATTAAACTGTCGCAACCCACGAATGCACTTTCGACACATCCATAACTCCATCACCACATGTCTCCTTCAACTGTCGATGAATTTCAATTGGTTCCACACCACGCAAATACAGAAAACGAATGATTGCACGCTGTTCAAGTAAGGAAAACGTCGCCATTTTAAGTATTTAAAACAGTTCTCATTCTCGCCGCTGGCGGTAAAATTCCATCTGCCGTATGGTGCTGCCATCTCTGGGACGTATTGACAATGAACGCGGCCTCATTTTAAAACAATGCGCATGTTTCTATCTCTTTCCAGTCCGGAGAAAAAAAATCGGAGGCCTTAGAACTTGAATGCACCTCGTATTTATTGTGAATGGTATGGGTGTTGCCGATTTTATTTATTTAAATATTATTGTAATACTTTTGTTTTGTCCAGAAAGTGGTCAGGTTCACTCACACCATGTCTGTAGAGCTTAAGAACGATTTATCTTGGGGGGGGGGGGGGGGGGGACGGCCTCCAGCCAATGGAAAAGCAGATAGTAGAGGAACACTGTGAGAGTTAAGTGGAGAGGGGAATTTTCGAGTGCAGAGGTCAAGGAAGCGATTCTGAACACTTTTAGACACGTTCTGGAAGGAGGCAGACCTGCCCTTTGTAATGAGTGATATTCGATCATGGAGGTGTTTGATTCTGGGTCGTGAATTGCTGCTACCATTCTTAAACTTCTGAAGGGACATTATATTTCGACAGGTCTGAACGTGCTCCAGAGCAAGACTCCAACATTTTCCACTTGTATTACGGAACTGAGGATAGACAGAGTATGAGTTATTACCCTTTGTATTGTGTGTGTTAATTTGTGAATTATCATGTTGAACCCAGGAGTGTTTTGAGTTGTTGAATATTTACTGTATTGTGGTCACGAAATGGAATTAATTTTTGTGTATCTTTGATGACCATTTCGTTTGAGGAATTTGCCAGTATTCTCGTAATGCCCTTAACATAAATTTGCTGCATTGTGTAAGGGTAATTTCTGTTTATATTACACTTGATTATCATAGGACCTCTTTCCATTTATTTGAGATATAATTTCTTGAATAAGCATTATTCAGTATAATTCTCTGTCGTCTGCAACAATTACAGATGTTAGAATATAACCTTTTTATTAAATTATTCATTTATCTTTTATTTATATTTCTATGTATGTTATTAACTCCAGCCAATGCAAAGACTGACTACAGGATCACAACTACAGATTATTATCTGCAGCGAGTTGGCTGTAGGGCATGAAAGGAGATGTGCATTGCTTGACATTATGACTACGTTGAGATATTTTTTTTTAATTAGACCCGTGCAGCAAAACTGCAACTGGTTTGCTTGTATAGACTGTCCACAAGAGGAACAACTATTCAGCAGTAACTGCCCAAATAGTAAAACTTATCCACTTCTGTATGGTTTCCCAATCACAGCACACTATCCTTCCTGTTCAGCTGCTCTTCCAAGTTATTTGCTGTACCTGACTGTGGTGTCAACGGCAACCTCAAAGTTTTTGTTTCTTCCTTCTGAACTTTAATTCATTCTCCAGACATTTTTTTTGTTTCCTTTACTGTTTCCTCAGCTTAGTGTATTGACTGAATAACATCGATGATAGTCTGCAAGCCTCTCACACTCCCTTCTCAACTACTGCTAGCCCTTTCATGCTCCTCGACACTTATAACTTCCGCCTATTTTCTGTACAAGTTGAAGACAGCCTTTCGCTTCTTATAATTTATCCTTGTTGCCTTCAGAATTTCAAAGACAGTAATCCAGTCAACAATGTCAAAAGCTTTCTCTAAGTCCATAAATGCTATAAACGTATGTTTGACTGTCCTTAACCTATCTTCTAAGGTACTTCGTAGCGTCAGTATTGCGCTGTGTGTCCACACATTTCTCCGGAATCCAAAGTGATGATCCCTGACGTCGGCATCTACGAGTTTCTCCATTCTTCTGTAAATATTTCGTGTTAATGTTTCTCAACAATGACTTATTAAACTGTTAGGTAATATTCACAACTGGCGGCACCTGCTTTCTTTGGGACTGGAATTATTACTTTCTTCTTGAAGTCTGGGTGTATTTCCCCTTATCTCATGCACCTTGCACACAAGGTTGAATAGTTGTGGCATGGCTAGTCTCCCAAGGATACAGTGATATAATGGAATGTTCCACTGTACACCTTCCCCCTGTTTCAGCCAGTCGTTACCTAATTCTCCCTCAGAAACATCTTGTTCTTTCCACTTACCTAGGTACCATCTCGTTAACTTCCTACCTTTTTGCATTTTTGTTCAGTTTCAATATACAGTGAAAACCAATAAATTGTGGTCAGAGTCCACATCTGCCCCTGGATTTGACTAACAATTTGAATTTTCGTTCCGAATTATCTGTCTTGCCATTATATGATTAATGTGAAACCTTCTTATTTAGGAACAGTATATTACAGAGCTTTTGACCGAAGGAAGTCTAACTGAACTGGAATGGAAGTTGAATAACAAGAAGTGAGATGAGTCAGGGTTGCAATAACAATCCCACAATAACAAGAACAGATCACTCGTTAACCGATAACACTAACACAGTTATTTCTTATGCCTAATCATGAGCCACGTGGACTCTGTGCACTGTCTTGCCATATGGTCAAAACGATGATACACAAAACAAAGAGCTGTATGGGACAGATTTAACACAAAGGGAAGAATGCCCAAGTAAATTACAATGTGTACATTGCACGGATTCTAACCACTGATCCCTATACTTACCCCTAAATTTGGAGGCACCCTGACCAGGTCTTGAACCAAAGTCTACAAGTAGCACCACATAGTCGTCTCGTCAGCTGTCGCAGCCATGGCGTCGTTGTAATAACTCTGGGCTGCAAATGTTTCTGTCTCAAAATTCACTGGCATTTATACTGCTTCGGGGTTCATTTGTTGCTCTACTTCCTGGCACCTGGTCACATAGCTCACAACAGGTTTCTTGCCTTGGTGTGGTGACACCACCCTGACCAACCCAGCTGTTGGCGCTGTGCAGTGATGATTTCGCAGAGCAGGGCTAGCACGTACTGCAAACCTTTTGCGCACATGTTGCCATTACTAACCTACATGTCACGACAGTGTGTTTACCGGCCAGCGGTGGCTAACGCATTTCTCCATAGCAAATTTCAACCGAATTCCTACGAGTTTCACTTAAAACTCGGTAGCAATGCTATGTAGGGATGACGCATTGAGCCGCATTTATAGACGTTATTTTATTTGCAGTCAGTACTATTCTTACAACACATCATTTTTACGGGTCTGTATGATACCAAGTGATGATGCGGATACTGGGTAATCACCGTTACACGTCGTATAGACATCACTCAGATCGGCGTCGCTATATTGTGAGTTGCTACATCATGTCAGCGAGACACATATACAAATGCAGCATTTAACTCTCTTTACATTTCTCTCTGGAGAAGAAATACAACTCGAAGTTTTATAACTGAAACAGCAACTAGCTACTAGTGCGATTTAACAAGGTGTGTTTGGATGAAACTGTGACCACTTTCGGATTTCTTACAAACTTGTCTTCACATGTTTGTTACACGTTTCGTTATGTTTTTGTTGGGGCCTCGTTTTGTATCTGCTATTCTTTCCCTGCTCTAGAATGGATAGAATGTTTTTTGATCCGTGTTTGGTGAAGTTTACGATAGTTATATTTCATATGACCTCTATTAAAGCATTAATGCAAAGGTTTCAAAGTTATTAAAACGCGAATTGTAGGAAAAATTTGAGTGCTGTATGCCTCTGTATATTTATTGCGAATTTTTAAATGAACACATTTGGGGCCGTAAATTACCGAGTGCTGTTCAATCCCTGTTTAATGGTAGCACACACTATAAACATTTACAAAGCATGGCCAGTTTCATATGAGTAGCGTAAAGAGCGTTTTCAATGATCTTGAGGTCGCGTAATTATGCTAGGTTACCAGTAACAGTCCAATATTTGATTTATAAATCACTACTTAACCAAAAGAAAGCTTTTGGTACCTCCAGTTACCAACTTAAATTTATTGCAGAACGCAATTAGTCTTTCTCCTTTCTCATTTCTACCACCAAGCATATATTCTCCCATCAGTCTTTCTTCTAATCCTTCCCCTACAATCGCATTCAATTCTCCTATGATTATTACATTTTCATTTTCCCTTACATATGAATTAAACGTTCAAAATCCTCATACACTTCTACATCTCTTCCTTTTCTGCCAACGAGGTTGGCAAGTATCCCTGAAGTATAGTTGCCAGCATTGGTTTGCTATTGAATCTGAACAACAAGTCTACAGTAGTGGAACAAACTTTGTACGAGCGCATTTTGTTAGAGCGGGTTGCCTTCATCAGGCGCAGGTATGCACTCAGAGACAAACCTATTGTTCGAATTTGATTGACAGGTACTTAACCTATTGTTCTCTTTTGTTTGATGAGTCCTTAACCTATTGTTGTGCTAAAAGTATCCTTCCTTTTGATTGACAGGCACTTAACCTATTGTTCCTCCACCCCTTCCCACTCCCACCCCCCTCAGGAAACCGCTCCCCTCGCTGCTACAGGTACACTTTCAGGTCCGCGTTATTGCAATAGCTCCTCTCACTCTTATCAGTTTGATTGACTACTTAATTAAACTGATCAATTAATTAACGTCTCCCCCACTGGTAAATCCCCTCCCCTCCCCCCTTGCCTCCCCACTCCTCCCCCAGAAAATGGATGGAAGTTCAAATTCCATCAGGACAATGCAACATACCATGGCTACCTCCACTAACTTAAGAAAATGGCGGGAAAACAGGTCACTTAGGTTACCTTCACTAACCTAAGTCATCCGACAGCCACCTCTTCCTAAGAACTGGCTGGTAAAGGACTCAGCCTGTGCTGGACATAAGTTTTTAATTTCAGTCTTTATTTAAACAATTAGAGGCAGTACTGCCATCAAGTTTGTTCACCCCAAGGTCTGAGTTCAACTGAACTAGTGCACAGTACTGCCACCAGAGGTCACTCTCATCCCTTACATAATGTCATCCAAGATGGCGGTCTGATGGTGGAGAGGAAGGATCTCATAACAGGAAATTCAAGGGTATATTGCTTATTTGAAAAAATTCAGTTTCTGGGGGTTGGATTTCTCTTACTCATCATTCTCTGCTGTTTTGAAACATGTAGGTCTTGCAAGAAGTAATTACATGGGGCAAACATGTTCGGCACTGTATTCTGGGTGCCTCAACCTAATGTTTGGCCCTTTGTCAGCGCTTAACCTATTGTTCTGTTAAGTAATTTTCCATGTCACTGCCATTTCCTTAAACTATTGTACCGCCTTTGATAAGTAATTAGTTATGTCCTCCCACCATATTCTGGTACACCTTTTGAATGTCACATGCTTTTGAACGCCATTTATGGCTCATTCTTCTTTGTCACCCACCCACTTAAACTACTTTTACACCCACTTTTGCTCGCAGTCGCCTCCCCTAGGCTGTCCCCTCTCGGAGATCCCGTTGGGAGACTAATTTACAGTCTTTTGACAATGGAGGGATCATCATCACATTTTTAAATTACACACCACATGTCATGTGGACAACCCTTATTTGTCTTTAATTCTACATCTACATCTACATCCATACTCCGCAAGCCACCTGACGGTGTGTGGTGGAGTTCAGTTGTTCAGTTGTTTACATTGCCTTCTGGATACTCATGTCGTTGACCTAGGTTATTTTTCGACCTTTCATTATATTCGTCCAGTATTTCAGAGTGAGAGCACTGCGTGACTTCGAACTATTATAATTCCAAATCTTTTTTAAACTTTTCGCTGACACTCCGCCCCCCCCCCCCCCCCCCCTCACCACGATCCCTCCCAAAGCAGTGGCAGAATAAGTGTTTATTACTTACTACGTTTTCGCTGTTTATGCAGAATAACTTAGGTATAAGATACGAAGTTTCATTGTTTCTTAACTATCAACTACTAAGAAACTAGGGTTTTGTCTTCAACTATAACGGTTTTCCACGCTCAACGTCAAATATTTAACACATTAAATCGTTCGCAAAGTAATCAGACGTTTCCAGCTGTTTAATACATGGGAGTTTGAATCGTTGAAGAATCGGGGCTGGACGCGTTTACTGATGCCGCTACAAATTAGAAAGGAAATGCCGAGGCATGTGCAAAGGCATCGTAGATCAATTTATTATGTTTCCCAATTCGATCTTGATGGCTGTGGACGCAGGCAGACCTATAAAGAAAACAAATTAAGACTAAGAAACGTAAACTCAGATCGTCACCAAAATGCATCGCCGTCTTTCCTGTCACGCGCTTCCCTTACTTGAGATGTATGAGCAAAGTGTCGTGGATTATGCGAAAGCTTACTCTTACAAAACTTCGACGACCACCAAGTTCAGGCACAGCTCGTGTAACGAACGTGGTGGTAGATAAGACAAAAATCAGCATCATTCGGAGACGTACCATCCGTCGTTTCTCATGAACGGCATTCACTAAACAAAGAGGAAGATGGGGAAATGATGTTGGTGTACAAATTAACCCTACGGCGCACACCATACGGTAAATTGCAGAACACATACCTGTACTTGAATGTTAAAAGTCCTTCGGTAAACAGACATTTGTCTCAACGTGCTTCCACAGGTTCATAGATGATGTCAACAACGTATCGGAGCATCACACGTAGCGTCCCCACCTACATCAGTTCTTTTGAGATCATTGTAGAATGCATCGCGAGGGTATTCTTTGTGACGCCATTAGCAGGGTCTCCGAATTTCATTAGAGGTTTAGGCAAAGGAATAGTGAGTGCTTACAAGTTTCTGTTCATGTTTTTCCTATTTTACTTTTATCTTTACCGGAACTGTACGTAGACTGCTAAATATTAGTTTTATATTCTAGTATGAAATCAGGCTCTTGAAGTATGCTGTTTCCACTAGATTTTCGATATATTTCTTCTAGTATCTGCCTGCTCACATTATTCTTTTCTCTTGCATTTTCTCGAAGAACAGACAGGCCTGTGAGACTAGGGCGACGTGATATGAATTCCACACATTTCAACAGTCCCACTACGGGCCCTACAAATCTCTCTTAGAATCAAATTGGAGTTTGCCAATACCTTAGGAACGTATCGAACCCTGTTATTTCCTTGGGCAAGTTTGGCCTTATCATAATATGTTGGAACTACCAGTTTTCGCATGATCTGACTACTGGTCGGATGAGCATAGGGTAATATGAACAGCAGCAGATAATGTTATAAGGAGAGTAAGATTCGTTATGAATCGGATGATAGTGAAGAGAGTTGTTACTGTGAACAGTTCAGTGATAGGTTTGTTCTCATTTGAATCGACTGCAAATCAACAGCGACAAAGATAGTTTAGGTATAGATGCCGAAGTTGTAAGCTGAAGATGAAGAGAAAGAGAAAGTATTGAAGATATTATAAGGGTAATTAAGTACGTAAAGGGAGATGAAAATCTATTACTCATGGGGAAATGTAATGTGGTTGTAGGGAAGCAGCAGAACAAAGGGTTACGGGACAACATGAGCTTGGTACTAGGAATGAGAGAGGAGAAAGTGTATTTGAGTTTTACAATAAACTTCAGCTAGTGACAGGGAATAACCGGTTCAAGAATCACAAGAGGAGGAGGTATACTTGGAAAAGGCAGGGAGATACTAGAAGACTTCAGTTAAATTGTATCATGGTCAGTCAGAGATACCGAAATCAGATACTGGATTGTAAGGCGTAGCCAGGAGCAGATATAAGCTCATATCACAATTTGTCAGAGATGAAGAGTAGTTTGAAGCTTAAGAGACTAGTCAGAAAGAATCAATGGGCAAAGAAATGGGGTACGAAAATAGTAACAAATGAAGAGATACGCCTGAAGTGCTCGAAAGCTATAGACACTGCGATAAGGAATAGCTCGGTAGGCACTTCAGTTGAAGGGGAATGGACATACCTAGAAAAGGTAATCAGAGAAGTTGGAAAGAGAAACATAGGTAAAAAGAAGGTAACTGCAAAGAAACGACGGATAACAGAAGAAATACTTCAGATGATTGATGAAAGAAGGAAGTATAAAAATGTTCGCCGCGCGGGATTAGCCGAGCGGTCTGAGGCGATGCAGTCATGGACTGTACGGCTGGTCCCGGCGGAGGTTCGAGTCCTCCCTCGAGCATGGGTGTGTGCGTTTGTCTTTAGGATAATTTATGTTAAGTAGTGTGTAAGCTTAGGGACTGATGACCTTAGCAGTTAAGTCCCATAAGATTTCACACACATTTGAACATTTTTTGAACAAAAATGTTCAGGAAAATTGAGTAATGTAGAAATACAAGTCGATTGGTAATCAAATAAATATGAAATGCATGGAAGCTAAGAAGAAATGGCTGCCTGAAAAATGTGAAGAAAACGAAGACTGTCGGAAAGACTACTCTGCATATAGAAAAGTCAAAACAACATTGGGTGAAATTAAAAGTAAGAGTGGAAACATTAAGAGTGCAATGGGAATTCCACTTTTAAATGCAGAGGAGAGAGTGGATAGGTGGGAAGAGTACACTGAAGGCTTCAGGCTTGTCTGATGATATGATAGAAGACGAAACAGGAGTCCATGTAGAGGAGATGAGGGATACAGAACTAGAATCAGAATTTAAAAGAGTTTTGGAAGGTTTAAGATGAAATAAGGAAGAAGGGATGGATAACATTCCTTGAGAATTTCCAAAATCGTTGGGGGAAGTGACAACTGACAAAACGGGTATTCCTGTTGCTGTGTAGAATGTATGAATCTGCCGATATACCATGTGACTTTCGGGAAAGCATCAACCACACAATTCCGAAGGATGTGAGAGCTGACAAGTGCGAGAATTATCTCACAATCAGCTGAACAGTTCATGCATACAAGTTACTGGCAAGAATAATATACAGAAGAATGGAAAAGAAAATTAAAGATGTGTCGGATGTCGATTAGTTTGGCCTTAGGATAGGTAACGGCACTATAGAAGCAGGTCGGACGTGCGGTTGATAATGGAAGCAAGACTAAAGGAAAATTAAGACACGTTCATAGGATTTATCGACCTGGAAAAAGCGTTCGACAACGTCAAATGGTGCAAGACGTTCGAAATTTGGAAAAAATAGTGGTAAGCTGTAGAGAAAGACGGGTAATATACAATATGTACAAGAAGCAAGAGGGAAAATAACGAAGTGCTCGGACTAAAAGGGGTGTAAGGCGGGGATGTAGTCTTTCGGCCCCGCTTCTCCATCTGTACATCGAAGGTCCGGTGACGGAAATAAAAGCAAGTTTCAAGAATGAGATTAACTCAGATGACGCCAATGAAGAGATTCTCTGTCGACATTGCTATCCTCGGTAGAAGTGAAGTAGATTTACAGGATCTGCTGAATGAAATGGTCTAGTGGGTACAGAATATGGACTGAGAGTAAATCAAAGAAAGATGAAACTAATGAGAAGTTACAGAATTGGTAGTATCGAGAACTTAGCATCGTTATTGGTCACCACGAAGTAGATGAAGTTAAGGAATTCTGCCACATAGGCAGGAAAAAACCCATGACAGACACAGCAAGAAGGACATAAAAATCAGACCATTTGCGGCAAAAAGGGGTATTGGTTCAAATGGCTCTGAGCGCTATGGGACTCAACATCTTAGCTCATAAGTCCCCTAGAACTTAGAACTACTTAAACCTAACTAACCTAAGGACATCACACACACCCATGCGCGAGGCAGGATTCGAACCTGCGACCGTAGCAGTCCCGCGGTTCCGGACTGCAGCGCCAGAACCGCTAGACCACCGCGGCCGGCAAGGGGTATTCCTGTTGGTATCAAACATAAGCAATTCGAGGATGAAATTTCTAAAAATGTACATTGGCAGCAAAGCATTGTATGGTAGTGAGACATGGACTGTGCGAAAACCAGAACCGAAGGGAATCGAAGCTTTTGAGCTTTGGGGCTACAGAATAATTTTGACAATTAGATGGACTGGTAAAGTAAGGAATGAGAATCGAGGGAATAAATTTATGGAAAATACCGACAAGAAGAAGGGACAACATAGTAGGACATCTATTAAAAGTCAGAGAATAAATTCCATGATACGACAGGGAGCTGGATAGTGTAAAAAAATCAATAAAAAAATTTAAAAAAGTTATCCAAACCCTGTATATTTCATTTAACATGTCAATGCTTCATACGCTCCATATCATATTTACGGCCAGACGAGATACGTAATTACTATGGCCGCTTCATCGGCTTCTCAGTATGCTTGCTTCAAAAGTATGTATCATCTCATCAGAATTGCAACCATATCAGAATTGCAACCTAGTATTTTCGTTATGCCCATCCATTAAACAACATAAATTCTCAAACTACCACATTGCCTCTAGAACAACCTAATCTGCACTCTTCTTGCAGTTCAGTACTACGTTGCATTTGCGATGGCTGATCATTTTGTTAACCTGATAACTTTTCTTTGAATATTGATATCTTGCTCTATAGTCTTATCTCTCTGTTAAACAGTGAAGCAAATTCTCGCATCTCTTCCTAGTTACACTTCTTGCAGCCCGCATCTCGTGGTCGTGCGGTAGCGTTCTCGCTTCCCACGCCCGGGTTCCCGGGTTCGATTCCCGGCGGGGTCAGGGATTTTCTCTGCCTCGTGATGGCTGGGTGATGTGTGCTGTCCTTAGGTTAGTTAGGTTTAAGTAGTTCTAAGTTCTAGGGGACTGATGACCATAGATGTTAAGTCCCATAGTGCTCAGAGCCATTTTTTTTACACTTCTTGCTTGCATCGCTTGGTGAACTGCTGTCGTGGCTTCGGTCGGAGTTCACGAGACAAACCACGCGACTTCTTGCTGCGGTGACGTGCTCCCAAACGGAGCTCCGTAAGTTCTAGGCCCTGCTACACCTACATTAAAAAGCCAAATAAGTACCATCAGGCTCAATTGGAGACAAGAGACGAAATTACGAAATAGAAAATCGACAAACAATGAAAAGGGTATTCACAGATGAGGAACGATAAAGAACATCGGAACTAGTGAAAAGATACTGACCAGTTCCGGAATAAAACTCGCTGAAAAAGATGACCAAAAAATGATTGACTGAAGTGGTCCAATGGCGCCGCAAAAGCTGGAGAACATGAAGAAAGATAAAGTGCAGGCGAGTAGATCTAAACTGTGCAACGTTGTAGTAACTACAGTGAAACAATGGCGGGGAGGGGGGAGAAAAAACAACTTGGTAAAAGACGAGAAATAAGGGGACTGGTTTGATATTAGCGTGTGTACACGGACTGTTGTCTAGGATGCGGCCTAACAGGGCGCGGAACAACGGGCTTGCCGGAGACGTTGTCTGACAGACGAAACGTACTTGGCGAGGTATATTACAAGAGGAAGAAATGTTTTTTGCTTTCATAGGAAACTGAAGTGCGGAGTTTTCGTGTGTGTCCCTCCCCTCTTTCACTTTAGACTGGACACCTGTTGTTTATAGAGGAGATAGTAAAAACAGTTTGATGACACTGCAGAGACTGACTGCGGTGTTTTCCACTCCAGTGGCAGCATTTGCGAGTCTTTAAAGGGAAGTCAAATTACTCCGAGGAATGGAGTTGTGGTGTAGTGGAAGTAGCTTTTACTGCGTCATTTGACAACTTCAGTCAATCATTTTTTGGTTATCTTTTTCAGCATGTTTTATTTCGGAACTGGTCAGTATCTTTTGACTAGTTCTGATCTTCTTTGTCGTTCCTCATCTCTGAATCTCTTTCTATTGTCTGTTTTTTATTTAAATCTTATTTTTATGTTTTTCAGTTTCTTTAAATGTGCGATTTTGCTTTGCATATAACCCGAGATTAATTCTAGCGCTTTCATATTCTCCCTGATTTCCTTTATGCAGTCTATATGTTGCTTCATGTTTCAAAGTTTCTATGTAAATTGTCTTGATCACCTGGTTCCTGGAGTCCTCATAGCATGAAAAAAAGATCGTTTTTTCAGTATATTATCTGTAATGGGCTCCGTTTCTCTGTACTCCACTTCATTTGGCGCTATCCGCCATTGTCTGTCTATTTCATAATTCCTATGTTCCAGCTATTCTTTCTCTGATTTTAATATTTAGGCGATTCATAGTGCTCAGAGCCATTTGAACAATTTTTACTTTCCTGTTACTCACTATTATGTGGTTGATTACTAGTAGATTTGCTATCATTATCTCAGTCTTTCTGAATGATATCTGGAGCTCTGCCGAGCGGGACAGCGTCTCGGTCTGAGGCGTCTTGTCACGGCAAGCACGGCTCCCCTCGTCGGAGGTCCGAGTCCTCCCTCGGGCATGGGTGTGTGTGTTGTCCTTAGCGTAAGTTGGTTTAAGTTAGACTAGATAGTGCTTAAGCTTAGGGAGCAAAGACCTCCCCAGTTGTGTCAATAGGACCTTACGTCAAATTTTAAATTTCTGGAGCTCTCTTTTTTGCTCCATTTTGTTGGAGTGTTATTTGATTTCTGGCTTTTGAATGCTATTAGCTAGTAACGCTAGGTCATCTCTTATGGTTTTAGGATTTTCCTTGTACCATTTACTCACCACTTACTCTACTGCACATTTGAGAAGTAAGGGCGATAAACCATCTCGCTGCCTTATTCCTGTTTTAGTCGTAGGTGACAAAGATATTTCTCTTCTGAACTTTACTTTAGATGTGGTGTTTGTTAGAGTTAAGTTTACCATTTTCGTTAATCTGGTTCAAATGGTTCAAATGGCTCTGAGCACTATGGGACTTAATTTCTGAGGTCATCAGTCCCCTAGAACTTAGAACTACTTAAACCTAACTAACCTAAGGACATGACACACATCCATGCCCGAGGCAGGATTCGAACCTGCGACCGTAGCGGTCGTGCTGTTCCAGACTGTAGTGCCTAGAACCGCTCGGCCTCACCGGCCGGCCGTTAATCTGGGATGGAGACTGAAATTTCTTTCTATTTTTATCACTGAAGATTTGTGGATAAAATAGTATGCTTTCTTTGGAGTCTAAAGAAGTTATGACTTGTTGTTTTTGTCCATTACCAGTTTCAGATTTGTTATCTGTTCTGGGCAGCTGCATCAGCGTCTAAATCGTCCTTGGTATTCTTCTGGTCCCAGTTCAAGCTGACCCTTACAACGATTTATAGAATCCTTGACATGACTTTATACTTGATAACCAAAAGGGAAATTCCTCTGTAGTTGTCTGGTTTTGATCTGTTCCTTTTTCTATTAATGGATGGACTATAGCTGTAGTCCAATGCTCTGGTACATCGACATCTACATAGATACTCCGCAAGCCACCGCACGGTGCGTGGCGGAGGGTATCCTGTACCACTACTTGTTGGCATTTCCCCACCTGTTTCACTCGCAAATAGAGCGAGGGAAAAACAACTGTCCGTGATCCTCCGTACAAGCCCATTTCTCGTATCTCATCTTCGTGTTCCTTACGCGCGGTGTATGTTTGCAGCAGCAGAATCGTTCGGTAGTCAGGTTCAAATGCCGGTTCTCTAAGTTTTGTCAATAATGTTTCTCGGAAACAACGCCGCCTTCCCTACCGGTATTCTGATTTGAATTCCCGAAGCATCTCCGTAACATTTACGTGTTGTTCGAACCCACCGGTAAAAAAATCTAGCAGCCCGCCACTGAAATGCTTCGATGTCTTCCTCCAATCCAAGTTGGTACGGATCCCAAACACTCAAGAATAGGTCCCACCAACGTTCGAAATGCGGTCTCCTTTACAAGTAAACCAGTCTTTCCTAAATTTCTCCCAATATACCGAAGTCGACCACTTGCCTTTCCTACCTCAGTTCTCACATGCTCGTTCTACCTCATATCGCTCTGCAACGTTGCGCCCAGATATTTAAACGACTTGACTGTGTCAAGCAGGGCACTAGTAATGCTGTAACCGAACATTACAGGTTTCATCTTCCCACTCATCCTCATTAACTAACATTTATCCATATTTAGGGCTAGCTGCCATTCACCACACCAACCGGAAATTTTGTTTAAGTCGTCTTGTATCTTCCTACAGTCACTCAACTTCGACACTTTACTGTACATTGCGGTATCGTCAGCAAACAACCGCACGCTACTGTCCACCCTGTCCGCCAAATCATATATGTATATAGAGAACAGCAGCAGTCCTATCACGCTTCCCTGGGGCATGCCTGACGATACTCTTGCCTCTCATGAACACTCGCCGTCAAGAACAACATACTGGGTTCTATTATTTAAGTAGTTTTCGAGCTACTCACATATCAGTGAACTTATTCCACATGCTCGTGCCTTCGTTAACAGCCTGCAATGGGCATCGTCTCAAATGCTTTGCGGAAATCTAGAAATATGGGATCTGCTTGTTGCCCTTCATCCATGGTTCTCAGTATATCCTGTAAGGAAAGGGAAAGCTGAGTTTCGCACCAGCGATGCTTTCTAAAATCATGCTGATTCATGGACATAAACTTCTCAGTCTTAAGAAAGTTTATTGTATTCAAACTGAGAATATATTCAAGGATTCTACAGCAAACAGAAGTTAGAGATATCTGTCTGTAATTCTGCGGGTCCGTTCTCTTACCTTTCTTATATACTGGAGTCACCTGCGATTTTTTCCACACTCTTGGGACTTTGCTCTGGGCAAGATATTCACAATTAATGCAAGCTAGGTAAGGGGACAATCCCGCAGAGTACTCTTTGTAAAATCGAACTGGGATTCTATCAGGACGTGGTGATTTATTTTCTTTCAAATCTTTCAGTTCCTTCTCTACGCCAGGTATGCTTAGTACTATATCGTCCATGCGGGCCCTGTCCGATAATCAAATGACGTTATGCTTGTACAATTCTCTTGTGTGAACGATTTCTTGAAGGTGAAATTTAAAACTTCGGCATTAGTTTTGCTATCTTCAACTGCCATACCAGACTGGTCAACAAGGGACTGAATGGACGCCTTAGAATCTCTTATCGATTTTACATATGACCAGAATTTTCTTCTTTTTACCAGATTTTCACTATGCACTAGTGTAACGAAATCTTCAATGGCCCTGCTGCATATTTCCAAAGTTTCTCAAATGTTTGACTTTCTCCACTTCCTTTACAGGTTTGAGTCCTTTCAAACGTTTGTCGATTTCACGGATTGCTACTTTCAGGTGCTGTTTTAATTAGATTATCTGTGCATATTTGTAGTACTTCTCGAGGATTTTCGCCATTTAGTAATTTTTAAATGTTTCTGCTAAAACTTCGGTATTTTTCTACTGTTATGGACCATCTTATGATTTTTATCCCGTCTCATTAAAGCTGGAGGGTAATATCTTTGTAGATGTCTGATAAATATTTAGCAGTTGTCTCTAGAGCTTTTGCTGTTTGTTCCTATCATGGAAGATTTTCTTGATATTGGCGTTTAAACGTTATTATTTTTTGGCCCATAGCGGCTTTCCTTCTACGTATTCTATTTCAAAAATTTTGTGACTTAAGCTTTATCGCTTGATATTTAGTTTTATACGTGACATGTAAGTAAATTTTTTGAAAACATTATCAGCCATCTTTTATTAATATTATAATTAAAAAACACAGTCTTGATCGCAAATTTCTTTTAATCGCAGTGGCCGGTTCAATCCTTAAGGATCATCTTCAGACTGCAAAACGGGAGGTGGACTTCCATATAGAGCAATCTACGCCGACCCACGAGGTTGAACTGACAGCAGTCAGATATTTGCGATGAAGACTGTGTTTTTTAATTATGGCATGTAAGTACTGTTTCTTTTTTGTACTCCTAGTCAGTACTCATACTTAAAAAAATTTCCTTTAATTTTGTAATTATGTTATAGGCCAGTATGAATGTCTTAATTCTGATGAAGGCACTCATAGCAGTGCCGAAACCTAGGTCAAAAGACTTCTTTTTTGCGACCGAATGCTGCTGTTGCTTTAATTTTACATTGTAAACGGTCGCTGACCACGCAACCATGTTAAAACTCTAAAAAAATTTTATGTTATCTTTCTTTGTTCTGTGAGTTCCAAGTGAACTTCTTCTTTTTTATGATTTTTGGTACCTTAAACAGGCTTGGTGTCTATCTACCACTGTTTTAGCACTCTCATCGTTCCACCATTGGTGCTTTCCTTGGATATACTGGGGCTACCTGTTCAGCTGTTCGTTTCAACAGGGGAACTGTTTCCTATAGATAATCTGTTATTTTTATATTCCTTGTTTGTTCTTCGTATTCCTTGTTACTTATCAGTTTATGATAGTCGCAGGTTCTGTTCTTATTGGCCTGTGACTTTTTCTTTGGACGGATTGAGCTTAATTTTTATATGTATCATGTAATGAGCTGATCCAGTATCTGTACCTCTCAGTATCTGTAATTTCATATTGCAGATTTCGCAATGGTAATTTTCATCCATACAGACAACAGGTAATTGCAGAATCCAAGAAGAAATCGTGGGAAGACTTTGGAAACAGGTTGGAGACTATGGGTCAAGCTGCTGGAAAACCATTCTGGAGTGTAATTAGCAGTCTTCGAAAGGGAGGTAAGAAGGAAATGAGAAGTATTTTGGACAGGTCAGGAAAACTGCTGGTGAATCCTGTGGATGCCTTGGGCAGATGGAGGGAGTATTTTGAAGAGTTGCTCAATGAAGGTGAAAATGCGATCAATAATGTTTCAGATTTCGAGGTAGAATGGGATAGGAATGATGATGGAAATAGGATCACATTTGAGGAGTGGAAAAAATGGTCAATAGATTGCAGTGCAATAAAGCGACTGGGGTGGATGAAATTAAGTCGGAACTCATCAAATACAGTGAAATGTCAGGTCTTAAATGGCTACACAGGATAACTGAAATGGCCTGGGAGTCGGGAATGGTTCCATCAGACTGGACAAAAGCAGTAATCACACCAATCTTTAAACATGGAAACAGAAAAGATTGTAACAACCACAGAGGTATCTCTTTAATCAGCGTTGTGGGTAAAATCTTCTCAGGTATTGTTGAAAGGAAAGTGCGAGTATTAGTTGAGGACCAATTGGATGAAAATCAGTGTGGGTTTAGGAATCTTAGAGGTTGTCAGGACCAGATCTTTAGCTTACGCCAAATAATGGAGAAGTGCTATGAGTGGAACAGGGAATTGTATCTATGCTTTATAGATCTAGAAAAGGCATATGACCGGGTTCATAGGAGGAAGTTATTGTCTGTTCTACAAGATTATGGAATAGGAGGCAAACTTTTGCAAGCAATTAAAGGTCTTTACATGGATAGTCAGGCAGCAGTTAGAGTTGACGGTAAATTGAGTTCATGGTTCAGAGTAGTTTCAGGGGTAAGACAAGGCTCCAACCTTTCTCCACTGTTGTTCATATTATTTATGGATCATATGTTGAAAACAATAGACTGGCTGGGTGAGATTAAGATATGTGAACACAAAATAAGCAGTCTTGCATATGCGGATGACTTAGTTGTGATGGCAGATTCGATTGAAAGTTTGCAAAGTAATATTTCAGAGCTAGATCAGAAATGTAAAGACCATGGTATGAAGATTAGCATCTCCAAAACGAAAGTAATCTCAGTGGGAAAGAAATATAAACGGATTGAGTGCCAAATAGGAGGAACAAAGTTAGAACAGGTGGACGGTTTCAAGTACTTAGGATGCATATTCTCACAGGATGGCAACATAGTGAAAGAACTGGAAGCGAGGTGTAGCAAAGCTAATGCAGTGAGCGCTCAGCTACGATCGACTCTCTTCTGCAAGAAGGAAGTCAGTACTAAGACTAAGTTATCTGTGCACCGTTCAATCTTTCGACCAACTTTGTTGTATGGGAGCGAAAGCTGGGTGGATTCAGGTTACCTTATCAACAAGGTTGAGGTTACGGATATGAAAGTAGCTAGGATGATTGCAGGTACTAGTAGATGGGAACAATGGCAGGAGGGTGTTCACAATGAGGAAATCAAAGAAAAATTGGGAATGAACTCTATAGATGTAGCAGTCAGGGCGAACAGGCTTAGATGGTGGGGTCATGTTACACGCATGGGAGAAGCAAGGTTACCCAAGAGACTCATGGATTCAGCAGTAGAGGGTAGGAGGAGTCGGGGCAGACTGAGGAGAAGGTACCTGGATTCGGTTAAGAATGATTTTGAAGTAATAGGTTTAATATCAGAAGAGGCACCAATGTTAGCACTGAATAGGGGATCATGGAGGAACTGTATAAGTGGGGCTATGCTCCAGACTGAACGCTGAAAGGCATAATCAGTCTTAAATGATGATGATGATGATGATGATGACAGACATGATCAAATTGCCATTCTCCTTTTCTCCATTCTGGATGTTTCCAACTTTTGAGTTTATTTGGTTTTCTCTTGAAGTAAGTTGACCCTGAGATCATGTCACGGTTTCTGCAAAATTCCATCAGTCTCATGCCATCCCTATTTGTTTTTATTTGCTCTCATTTCCCTATTACGTCCGTATGTCTGACCATTACAATATCCAATTAAAATTTTGGTCTTACTTTTATATATGTTTGTTGTCATCTCATATAAAAGCTCCCAAAATTCATCTACGTGTTCTCTGTGTTCTTTCTTACTTTTATCATTATTTCGGGCATGGGCATTTATTATTGTGTGTATTTGCAGATTTTGTGCTTAGTGTACATAGTCTCGGAGATTGTGATTTAAATTCTATTATGGTTTCAGTTATTTTGAGACTGACCACAAATGCTTTTCCAAATTGTGGACATTGCTTCATTACTCTGTTCCCTGGCATTCCCCCATAAATTCTATATTCTTGTGATGCTATTCGTTTTGACCAACGTTTTTTCCATTTTTGAAGTCCAGTTATTCGAATCCCTTTGTGAATTATTTCGCCTGGCAAAATTTTAAGTTTCGTGGATGTATCATGGAATTTAAGTTTTTTGTTGCTACGTATTTTATCTATCCTGTCTTGAGTCTAAATTTTGATCTTCTGTCAGTCTTAGGTATTTTCAGATGCTCCGCCTCATCTAAGTTATCTTTTAAGTGACTGACTATCTTATCCGAGTGACAACTGCCAAACGCTGAATTATTCCTTTCCATGTTTGACTTTCAGAGGCAGTCTTGTATGGAGCAAGCTCCGAGCTACAACCTAGGTTGTTAAGCGTAGAGGTTGTTTTGTGTTTGGTCCACGGGAGTTACTTTATTTTGCTCAAGCCCTCCAGCAAGTCGGTGAAGACTGCTACAAGCACTGAAAGCTGGCTAAAGCTGGAGATAAGCTTAGCCGAAATTTTTGCGAAGAACCTAACGGTGTTCCGAATGGATATGCTAAACGTGGTTGGCGGTGGCATGTTTGTTGCTGTTACAGGTTGTTTATCTTGTCGCGAAATTGTAGTAGATACTTCCTGTGAGTTAGTATGGGCAGAGGTAATTGTTGGCAATCGGAATAAAATAATAATTGGATCCTTTAACCTACCTCCCAATTCAGATGATACAATTGCTGAAAAGTTCAAAGAAAATTTGAGTTTGAAATCAAACATGTACCCGACTCACACAATTATAGTTGTTGGCTACTCTAATTTACTTTCGATATGTTGACGAAAATACGTGTTTAATTCCGGAGGTACGCATAAAACGTCACCCGAAACTTTAGTAAACAAATTCTCTGAAAATAATTTTGAGCGGTTAGTTCTTGAACCCACGCGAATAGTAAATGGTTGTGAAAACACACTTGGCCTCTTAGCAACAAATAATCCTGAGTTAATATTGAGCATCAAATCGGATACAGGGATTAGTGAACACAGGGTTGTCGTAGCGAGATTGAATATTGTAGTCTCCAAATCCTATGAAAATAAACGAAAAATATACCTATTCAAATAAAGCAGATAAAAATTCGCTTGACACCTTCCTGACAGACAATATCCACTCTTCCAAATTAATATAAGTGTAGACCAGATGTCACATGAATTCAAAGAAATAGTATCGGCTGTAACTGAGAGATTTGTACCAAATAAATTAACGAACGACGGAGCAGATCCTCCTTGGTACACAAACGTGTGAGAACACTGTTGCAGAAATAACGAAGGAAACGTGCCAATTTAAACAGACGCAAAATCTCCAAGGTTGACGATGTTTTACAAAAAATGGCTCTGAGCACTATGGGACTCAACATCTTAGGTCATAAGTCCCCTAGAACTTAGAACTACTTAAACCTAACTAACCTAAGGACATCACACACACCCATGCCCGAGGCAGGATTCGAACCTGCGACCGTAGCAGTCCCGCGGTTCCGGACTGCAGCGCCAGAACCGCTAGACCACCGCGGCCGGCGATGTTTTACAGAAGCTCCAAATTTAGCGCAGACTTCAATGCGAGATACTTTTAATAGTTTCCACTAAGAAACTTTGTCTCGAAGTCTGGCAGGAAATCTAAAGAGATTCTGGTCGTATGCGATGTATGCTAGCGGCAAGACAAAATCAATGCCTTCTCTCCGTGATAGCAGTGGACACACTATCGAAGACAGTGCTGCCAAAGCAGGGTTACTAAACACAGCCTTCCGAAATGCATTCACAAACGAGGACGAAGTAAATATTCCAGAATTCAAATCAAGAACAGCTGCCAACATTAATAACGTAGAAGTGGATATCCTCGGAGTAGCGAAGCAACTTAAATCACTTAATAAAAGCAAGTCGACTGGTCCAGACTGTATATCAATTAGGTTCCTTTCAGAGTATGCTGATGCAATAGTTCCATACTTAACAATCATATAAAACCGTTCGCTCAACGTAAGATCCACACCCAAAGACTGGAAAGTTGCACAGGTCGCACCAGTATTCGAGAAAGGTAGTAGGAGTAATCCGATAATTAAAAGGAAAAAAACTCCGTCCGAACAGGCCATGAAGGCCCAACAGTACCGAACGGCCGCCGTGTCGTCCTCAACCCACAGGCGTCACTGGATGCGGACATGGAGCGGCATGTGGTCAGCACACCGCTCTCCCGGCCGAATGTCAGTTTACGAGACCGGAGCAGCTACTTCTTAATCAAGTAGCTCCTCAGTTTGCCTCACAAGGGCTGAGTGCAGCCCGCTTGCCAACAGCGGTCGGCAGACCGGATGGTCACCCATCCAAGTGCTAGCCCGGCCCAAACTAAATTACAGGCTCATCTCACTAACGTCGATATGCAGCACGATTTTGGAACACATATTGTGTTCGAACATTATGAATTACCTCGAAGAAAACGGTCTGTTGACACACAGTCAACACGGATTTAGAAAACATAATTCTTGTGAAACATACCAGCCCTTTACTTGCATTAAAAAGTTGAGTGCTACTGACTAGGGATTTCAAATTGATTCCGTACTTCTGGATTTCCGGGAAGCTTTTGACACAGTAACCCGCAAGCGGATTGTAGTGAAATTGCGTACTTAAGGAATATCGTCTTAGTTATGTGACTGGATTCGTCATTTCCTATCAGAGAGGTCACATTTTGTAGTAATTGACGGAAAGCCTTCGCGTAGGACAGAAGTGATTTCTGGCGTTCCCCAATTCCCCAAGGTAGTGTTATAGGCCCTTTGCTGTTTCTTATCTATATAAACGATTCGAGAGACAAGCTGAGCAGCCGTCTTAGGTTGTTTGCAGATGACGCTGTCGTTAATCGACTAATAAAGTCATCAGAAGATCAAAACAAATTGCAAAACGATTTAGAAAAGATAACTGTATGGTGCGAAATTGGCAATTGACCCTAAATAATGAACAGTGTGAGGTCATCCACATGAGTGCTAAATGAACTCGTTAAACTTTGGTTACACGATAAATCAGCCAAGTCTAAAGGCCATAAATTCAACTAAATACCTAGCAATTACAATTAAGAACAGCTTAAATTGGAAGGAATACACAGAAAATGTTGTGGGGAAGCTAACCAAAGACTGCGTTTTATTGGTAGAACACATAGAAAATGTAACAGATCTACTAAGGAGACTGCCGCGTGGGATTAGCCGAGCGGTCTGAGGCGCTGCAGTCATGGACTGTGCGGCTGGTCCCGGCTGAGGTTCGAGTCTTTCCTCGGGCATGGGTGTGTGTGTTTGTCCTCAGGATAATTTAGATTAAGTAGTTTGTAAGCTTAGGGACTGATGACCTTAGCAGTTAAGTCCCATAAGATTTCACACACTTTTTTATACTAAGGAGACTGCCTACAGTACGCTATCGATTCTCTTTTACAATACTGCTGCGCGTTTTGGGAATCTTACCAGATAGAATTGACGGAGAACATCGAAAAAGTTCAAAGGACGGCAGCACGTTTTGTAGTATCGGGAAATAGGGGAGAGAGTCTCACTGAAATGATACAGAATTTGGGATGGACATCATTAAAACAAAGGAGTTTTTCGTTGATGTGCAATCTTCTCACGAAATTCCGATCAGCATCTTTCTCCTCCGAATGCGAAAATATATTGTTGACGCCGACCTACAAAGGAAGAAACGATCACCATGATGAACTAACGGAAATCAGAGCTCATACGGAAAGATATAGGTGTTCGTTCTTTCCACGAGCTATACGAGATTGGAGTAATAGTGAATTGTGAAGGTTGTTCGATGAACCGTCTGCCAGACACTTAAATGTGATTTGCAGAGTATGCATGTAGATATAGACCACAATATCCACCACGCACCACGTCGGAGTATCACCACTCCGCCTTATACGACAGCGTTGCAGGCTTGTGGCAGTTTATCTTCGTTATTCTACTCTTTACAAACAAATATAAAGTATATGAATGCGCACGACGCGGAATCCGCAGCTGTGAAACTTTACATGTAAATTTAGGGGGGTTACTTCTGTCAGCTGCGGCGAGACATTGCCCAGAATCAGCGGTGACGAGTGCAAATATGTACCGGACCGGTATTCGAACCTAGGATCTCCCACTTACTAGGCAGGTGCGTTTATCACTGCGCCATTCGGCATAGAATGTTATCGCAACTGCACGGACTATCTCGGCACGCCTCACACCTAATCCACATACACACCAAACGCCACCTATCCACAGTCCATGCCCATTGTTTAAGGGGCGTTCAAAAAGAAACGAGCCCGAGCTGGAATGCGCAAACCGGTGGCAGGAGGGTAGTGTCGTGGCGTGAGTAACGAGGTGTGGTTCCGACTTGAGCTTGGAAGTTCACAGCCCGTCGTTAGAGGGCATGCGTGTACGTCACGCGACTATACAGTGCTAACAGCAGCATGCATCAGCCGTCCAACGCTGCCAATCGCATTGAATACAGTGACATGGAGGCGTCACAAGAAAACCAAAGAGGTGTTCCTAGTTTTCTGAGAGCGGAATGAGTAGGAAGAACGGACACTCATCGACGAATGCCACAAGTGCACGGCGTACACTGCGTAGCCCTGGCAAGAATCAAGGCGTGGCCCAAGCGCTTGAGGGAAGGACGGGTGTCGTTAGCCGATGATGCACGGTGTTGGAGCACCACACTGCATTACCGATCACATCGCCCAGCTGGTGGATGCACTCATTACCCAGGACCGCCGAGTGACAGTGAAAGCCATAGCCGCCATTGTCGAACTGAGCGTCGGAAGTGTTCACACCATCATGAAGGAACGACTGTGCATGTGCAAAGAGTGTGCTCAATGGGTGCCCCACAGTCTTCAACCACACCAGGAAGCATGTCTTAATCACCTGCAGCACTATTCTCGGGAAAGTAGTGCGTTCCTGGCACGAGTGGTGGCTGGAGATGAATCATGGTGTCATCACTTCGAACCAGAATCAAAACGACGAAGGCTCCAGTGAAAGCAGCGAGGGTCACCACCACCAACAAAAGACAAGACCATCCACACGAGTGCAGGAAAAGTTATGCTGACTTCCTTCTCTGACCAAGATGGCCCCCTTCTAATTCACGTCCTGCAGCGCGGGACAACAGTAAATGTCCAGCGTTACTCGCAAACTTTGACCACCCTCCGCCAGGCGATCAAATCAAAACGACCAGGCAATCTTACCCGTGGGTTCATTCTGCTCCACGTCAATGCAAAACCTCATACGGCCAACACAGTCGCGGCACAGCTGCAGAAAATCAAATGGTGGGTTCTCGGCCACCTTCCATACAGCGAGCAGCTGAGCGTGCTGTTGGCCTCGGTCAGCCGCCTTCAGGCTGCTGCCTCGAGGTGCAGCGACGGCGGAGGGTCTGGCGCGTCGCTTGAGACCCCAGCGTCCGCTGACTCAGCCGCCGAAGCAGCTTGTAGTGTACCCGGCGCGTTAGGACCGCCCTCACCTCAGGGTGAGTGGCGAACTGCAACGTGTTCGCGTCACTCGAGGCGGAGGGTCAGTGTGGAGGCTGGCCGGCTGGCCTCGCCCGTTCATCCTTTCAATGGGCAGGTGGCCGCCCCTTCAGCAGGGCCCGAGCAGGCACACGGGGGCCAAGGCTTGCTGGTTATTGGGAGCTCGAACGTTACGCGTATGATGGAGCCCCTTACGGAAATAGCGTACAGGGCTGGAAAGAATTCCAACGTGCACTCGGTTTGTCTGCTGGGAGGCCTCATCCAAGATGTGGAGGTGAACTTGCTTATGGCTACTGAGCGTACCGGTAGTAGTCATCTGTAAGTAGTTGCTCACGTCGGCACCAATGATGCCTGTCGCTTGGGTTCTGAGGCGATCCTCAGTTCGTATAGGCGGCTTGCGGATTTGGTGAAGACCACTGGCCTCGCACGCGGGGTGCAAGCAGAGCTCTCTATTTGCAGCATCGTACCCAGAGTGGATCGGGGTCCTTTGGTTTGGAGCCGAGTGGAGGGTCTCAACCTGAAGCTTCGTCGACTATGTGACGGTCTTGGCTGCAGATTTCTAGACTTGCGCTGTTGGGTGGTGAATTGTAGCACGCCCCTAGATAGGTCAGGGGTGCACTACACAAAGGAAGCGGCTACTCGGATAGCAGAGTACTTGTGGCGTGCACATGGGGTTTTTTTAGGCTAGGCAGTAGTGCGAGGTAACCTGATGAACACTCACCAGTTGACGTGCAGGCCGGGAAATCAGGACGCGCTCAGTGTAAAGACACTTCAGCTATCAAGATATTAGCAGTAAATTTTCAGAGTGTTCGAAATAAAGTTCCTGAATTTGCTGCCCTCCAGGAAGCGTGTGGCGCGCAAATTATTCTCGGGAGCGAGACCTGGCTGAACCCTGAGATACGAAGTTCTGAAATATTTAGTGAGGGTTGGAACGTGTATCGGAAAGACCGATTAGACACTGTAGGAGGTGGTGTCTTCATTGCAGATGACAAAAATATGGTGTCTACTGAAGCCGTAGTAGAGTGTGATTGTGAAGTTATCAGGACACGTTTAACGGGGCGAGGAGAAATAAAGTTAATTGTTGGGTGTTATTACCGGCCACCAGGTTCCACCGTGACAGTTCTAGAATCATTCAAAGGGAGTCTACACTCTGTATCGCAGAAGTACCCGGATCATGCTATATTAATCGGAGGCGACTTCAACCTACCTAGTATAGACTGGGATGTCTATGGATTCATTACAGGTGGTACAGACAAGCCGTCGTGTGAATTGCTTTTGAACACATTATCCGAAATCTGTCTTGAGCAGCTAAATCGACAGCCAACACATAATGGATATATTTTAGATCTGGTAGCCACGAACAGACCAGACCTCATCGACGGTGTCAGTGTTGAGACAGGGATTCGTGATCTTGATGTTGTCATTACGACTATGGTTACGAAAGTTAAAAAGTCGGTCAAGAAGGCTAGGAGAGTATTCTTACTAAAAAGAGCAGATAAGCAGTTGTTAGCATCCCACTTAGTAAATGAATCGACTTCATTTACTTCCGGTACGATGGACGTGAAAGAATTATGGGCAAATTTTAAACACATTGTAGATCTCGCAGTGGAAAAGTATGTGCCGAAAAAGTGGGTTACGGACGGAAAAGACCCATCGTGGTTTAACAGCGCAATTCGGAGAATGCTCAGGAAGCAAAGACAGTTGCATTCGCGATACAAGAAAGGCCGGGAGAATGAGGCCAGGCAAAAGTTAGTAGAGATTCGTGCTGCTGTAAAAAGAGCGATGCGTAAAGGATGCAACCACTACCACTGTCACACCTTAGCAAAAGATCTTGCTGAAAACCCAAGGAAATTCTGGTCTTACGTAAAATCGGTAAGCAGGTCGAAAGCTTCCATCCAGTCACTCACTGATCAGTCTGGCCTGGCAACGGAAGACAGCAAAACGAAAGCTGAAATTTTAAATTTAGCATTTGAGAAATCTTTCACGCAGGAGGATCGTACAAACATAAAGCCGTTTGAGTCTCGTACAGATTCCCGTATGGAGGACATAGTGACAGACATCCCTGGGGTTGTGAAGCAGCTGAATGGGTTGAAAATAAATAGATCGCCAGGTCCTGATGGGATTTAAATTTGGTTTTACAGAGAGTACTCTACTGCATTGGCTCCTTACTTAGCTTGCATTTATCGCGAATCTCTTGCCCAACGTAAAGTCCCGAGCGACTGGAAAAAAGCGTAGGTGACGCCTGTATATAAGTAGGGTAGAAGGACGGATCCTCAAAATTACAGACCAATATCCTTAACATCGGTTTGTTGCAGGATTCTCGAACATATTCTCAGTTCGAATATAATGAATTTCCTTGAGACAGAGAAGTTGCTGTCCATGCATCAGCACGGCTTTAGAAAGAATCGCTCCTGCGAAACGCAACTCGCCCTTTTTTCACATGATAGCTTGCGAGCCATGGATGAAGGGTATCAGACGGATGCCATATTCCTCGACTTCCGGAACGTGTTTGACTCGATGCCCCACTGCAGACTCCTAACTAAGGTACGAGCATATGGGATTGGTTCACAAATATGTGAGTGGCTCGAAGACTTCTTAAGTAATAGAACCCAGTACGTTGTCCTCGATGGTGAGTGTTCATCGGAGGTGAGGGTATCATCTGGAGTGCCCCAGGGAAGTGTGGTAGGTCCGTTGTTGTTTTCTGTCTACATATTTGATCTTTTGGATAGGGTGGATAGCAATGTGATACTGTTTGCTGATGATGCTGTGGTGTACGTGAAGGTGTCGTCATTGAGTGACTGTAGGAGGATACAAGATGACTTGGACAGGATTTGTGATTGGTTAAAGAATGGCAGCTAACTCTAAATATAGATAAGTGTAAATTAATGCAGATGAATAGGAAAAAGAATCCCGTAATATTTGAATACTCCATTAGTAGTGTAGCACTTGACACAGTCACGTGGATTAAATATTTGAGCGTAACATTGCAGAGCGATATGAAGTGGGACAAGCATGTAATGGCAGTTATGGGGAAGGCGGATAGTCGTCTTCAGTTCATTGGTAGAATTTTGGGTAGATGTGGTTCATCTGTAAAGGATACCGCTTATAAAACACTAATACGACCTATTCTTCAGTACTGCTCGAGCGATTGGGATCCCTATCAGGTCGGATTGAGGGAGGACATAGAAGCAATTCAGAGGGGGGCTGCTACATTTGTTACTCGTAGGTTGGATCATCACGCGAGTGTTACGGAAATGCTTCAGGAACTCGGGTGGGAGTCTCTGGAGGAAAGGAGGCGTTCTTTTCGTGAATCGCTACTGAGGAAATTTAGAGAACCAGCATTTGAGGCTGACTGCAGTACAATCTTATTGCCGCCAACTTACATTTTGCGGAAAGACCACAAAGATAAGATAAGAGAGATTACGGCTCGTACAGAGTCATATGAGGAAGTCATTTTCCCCCCTTCTCTTTGGGAGTGGAACAGGGAGAGAAGATGCTAGTTGTGGTACGAGGTACCCTCCGCCACCCACCGGTTAACGGTGGTTAACGGTTCTGCCGAGTAAGACGGAGACGCCAGGTTCGAATCCCGGTCCGATAAACCTTTTCACTCGTCGCCGCTGACTCCGTGTAATGTTCCACTCAACTCACAGCAATGATTCCCCTCAACTTACATAATTATAAAGTTTCACAGCTGCGTATTCTGCGTGGTGTCTGTTCTTTCGGACAGATCCAAATGAACAGATATCATTAATTCTTATAGCCAATACACCTAGCCGGGCAATGGACCTAACCTTCTCCACTGCGGATGCATAAATACATCCACCCTCCTGTGGGAATCTCAGTGAAGCGACCGGGAGTACAATTGACAGGGACTGTAGGTAGATGGTGCTCGGTGGGTATGTGGATCGGCGATGAGGCGTGCCGAGATAGCCCTCACAAGTGTGATAACGTTCTGTCCCGAATGGCGCAGTGGTTAAGACACCAGCAAGCAGGAGATCCCCGGTTCGAATCCCGGTCCGATGCACATTTTCACTCGTCGGTGCTGATTCCGCATAAAGTACAGCTGCAGCTGAAAGCAGTGATTGCCCTCAATTTACAAACATAATGCGTTTTCCTAGTTGCCACAATGCCCAAGACAGTGAAATAGCCGACCGCAGTGGCCCAGCGGTTCTAGGCGCTTCAGTCTCGAACCGCGCGACCGCTACGGTCTCAGGTTCGAATCTTGCCTCGGGCATGGATGTGTGTGATGTCATTAGGTTAGTTACGTTTAAGTAGTTCTAAGTTCTAGGGGACTGATGATCTCAGAAGTTAAGTCCCATAGTGCTCAGAGCCATTTGAACCACTTGAACAGTGAAATAAATGAACAACTTAACAATAAACCTCATTTGGTGTCTTTCCGTTTGCCTTTTTAATACGCAATTTCAATAGCGTTTTTACTATACCGGTGTACATGTCGAAGTCACGGCTTCGTCATCTGGTTTTAAAAAAAAATGGTTCAAATGGCTCTGAGCACTATGGGACTCAACATCTTAGGTCATAAGTCCCCTAGAGCTTAGAACTACTTAAACCTAACTAACCTAAGTACATCACACACACCCATGCCCGAGGCAGGATTCGAACCTGCGACCGTAGCAGACCCGCGGTTCCGGACTGCAGCACCAGAACCGCTAGACCACCGCGGCCGGCTCTGGTTTTCAGTTCTTAACCTGTCATTCCAGAAAGTATCGAGACTGGACTGATAAAAAAATAGAAAAAACTTAAGATAGTGTTTTTAATGTTTCAGGTGTTCTACCGTAGTCTCACCCAACTTGCGTACAACGCACGCAGCGTTCATATAACCGCGAGAAACTCAGAAAAGTCTTTGTTTGGAGTGTTGTTCAGCTCGCAATCACATTGGCTTAAATGTCAGCCGTGTAATCAAAGCGTTGCTCCTTCGTGTGAATTTCTTGTCGCTTTGTAGTAGTTTGTATTGACAATTCAATCTCGCAACCAGCGAAGATTGTTTTCTAGTAAAGATTTGTCTGCGTCTTGCGTTTCAGTCAAGTCGCCGCTGGCGTCTGCCCGTCGTTACCTTCGTTCGAGACAAACTTTGCACACACTTGTCTCTAGTGCAAAACATTCTGGAGAATGTCTGGAACACTTGATTTAGAGACGTTGCTCCTCAGTTATTTGTGACACTACAACGAAGACGCGCGGATTGCTCGGCCGCTCACCCCGGAGGTTCGAGTCCTCCCTCGGGCATTGGAGTGTGTGTCGTTCTTAGCATAAGTTAGTTTAAGTAGTGTGTAAGTCTAGGGACCGATGACCTCAGCAGTTTGGTCCCTTAGGAATTCACACACACACACACACACATACACACACACACACACACACACACACACACTAAAACGACGACAACCTGCGGTCGGACGTCCACTACCTGTCCCTACCTGCTCCCAATGGACTGGTCGAATGCACACCTGTTGTTTAAAGTTTCTACTTCAAGCTGCCACCGAAGTGACTGCGTTAACGTAACTTATAAGCTGGGCGGACGGTGTATAGGGGTTGGGGGGGGGGGAGGCAGAAATTTAACCAGTATAGTACAAAACGATAAAATTGCCATTGTCTTTATACAAAAGATTCGGCGAGTTGGAAGACATGTAGTGCACAAAGCATTAACTTTGACAGGAAGTATACAAATCTAATTCTATTTTAAATGGTTAATAATAATCAACTTAGTACTTCAATATTATACTATTATGATACCAAACAGGAAGTACACAAATCTAATTATATCTTAAATGATCCTTAATAATCCACTTAGAACTTATAATGCAGATGACTTTTGATAAAACGACATGCATATTTCAACAGTGTATGCAATATTTTTCTATAATTACTATGAATATGGTTGTTACCATTTTTTCAGCAATCTGATATTACGTATACCACCAAATGATGCCATCCAGGGCAAACAAAGAGTTGTGAAACGTAGGTAGAAAATATCCAGAAACAATTTGATATATTTCAATAACGGTAGGCCGAAACTGACATTAAAAATCTGATACCGGGTGAGAAAACTCTATTGGATATCAACAAAAATTACAAACAAAAATGGTACTTTAGTATTCAAGTGAAGAAACTGTAAACAAACTTTAAAAAACACTTATACAAGTTTGATGACATCTACATAAATTCGTTTGCTTACGAAACTTCATATATGATCACGTTAATGGATTTTTTATTGCTTTCACGCTTTCTATTTTTTTATGTTGACTGGTATTGTAATGTTCAAAAAGTGAAGAAACAGTAAATAAACTTTAAAAGACACTTACTCAATGTTGATGATATCTACCTAGCTTCGGGCTCAGTGCTTTTGAATAACACAGGCACTGTGGTATATAGGCCTATTTATCCACCAACACCGGGCAACAGTATTTCAATTAAAATTTCTCCGGTGTACGGGAATATCCATAATGAATGTACGAGTGGAGGTCGTAGACAAATGGTTGATGACATAAGGAGCTTTGGGTCTGACAGTGAAGCGTGGTTGGCTAGCCTAATGACAAGGCGACCGCTCGAGATAAGCCAGAACTCCGTCTTCGAGTCCCAGTGCGGCACATATTTTCATTGCTGGCATTCAATTATGCACCTGATCGTTGTCCATACTCTCATCTGCGAATACATTTCATCTACATAGTTCCGTTTGCTTACGAAAATTCACATATGATCACGTCAACGGATTTTTTTTTTGTACAGTTTCCATGCTTTCTATTTTTCATGTTGACTGGAATAAATTCAATAAAATGTGCTTTGGAAGCTACATTTTTAAAGTTGATTAGAAAAAGCGTACCATAGAGCCAGCATTCGACCTCAAACTGTGCGGCAGCACTGGTTCTCAGTGCCCTAGGACTGGGCTGTCCTTCGTCTCTACATTCGTCAAATCATTGTGCTCTCAGATCAACTGGACTGTAGAATTCGTAGCTCAGTGACAACATTTGGCGCTGTGTTGCATCCCATACAGCTTGAAAAAGTCCAAGTCCCTGGAGAGGGCAACTTTTCGACTTTGAATTTTAAATTTTTTTCTCTCTTTTATTGTTGAAAATATTACTATTTTTTTCGAAAACAATAAACTAATGTTTCGGTTCCGTTGCAGGCCCATGTGAGATTTAGGCGACGAGTGATGGGTACTTTGAAGTCCACCACAATATTATTGCACTTGGAAGCGGGGGCTCTTCGATCTGCTTATCATGAGTTTCTATCGCGATACTTCACGCGCATACGCTGAATCACTTAGTAATGTACATGCAGATGTCTTGAAATTATTCACAGTGCGTTGCATTTTCCATAGTTACTTCTGTACTTCTATACTGTAGCGTCACAGCGTGGTTCTGGCAACGGCCACGCGAGACCAAGTGCGGTAATATCATGGTCTGATAGTACATGGCTGCTATGCTTATGTTGTTCCGGGAAGTGATGTCGAGATCGGGACACAAGATAATCTGCAGTTCGATAACGGCTGCACGAGGAAGTGTCAGAGGAAAGATAGAGGGGTACTTTTTCGGGAGGGGTCCGAAAATCTTCGTATCCATCTCGGCTGCAGAACGGCGCTGTAATCGCCGCCGCACCTAGGAATTGACATTTTTCTAATAGCCCGTGAAGATGCTGCATTATGAAACTTCCTGGCAGATTAAAACTGTGGGCCGGACCGAGACTCGAACTCGGGACCTTTGCCTTTCGGGGGCAAGTGCTCTACCAACTGAGCTACCGAAGCACGACTCACGCCCCCTCCTCACAGCTTTCCTTCTGCCAGTATCTCGTCTCCTACCTTCCTGCAAGGTTCGCAGGAGAGCTTCTGTAGAGTTTGGAAGGTAGGATACGAGATACTGGCAGAAGTAAAGCTGTGAGGACGGGGCGTGAGTCGTGCTTGGGTAGCTCAGATGGTAGGGCACTTGCCCGCGAAAGGCAAAGGTCCCGAGTTCGAGTCTCGGTCCGGCACACAGTTTTAATCTGCCAGGAAGTTTCATATCAGCGTACACTCCGCTGTAGAGTGAAAATCTCATTCTGGATGCTGCATTATTTCTTATGCGTTCTGCATTGGGCCCGCCATCTAATAATTTTTGTGCTGGCCGAAGTACTCCATTCAGCCCGCTAAGCCGCAACGAACGACTCCCAGCGCGCAGCTTTCAGCTACGCTGTTGAAGCCGCGGGCTCCGTTGCCCATGCAGCACCACGTCGAGGGAGGACAACTGTATTATACTTATAAAACTATTATACACCATACTGGAAATGGGAAAATATAAAAGAAAAAGAATTCATTTAAGAAGAGTTATAAAGAAAGATAGGATAAATTGAGTAACAGAGGTCGCTTCACCTGCCAAAGGAGGAGGTGTCAGAAAGTGGCCTCGAGCTCGATATCTCTATACAGTGTCTCGCGTTAACACTGTGTCAACCAAAGAAATAACTTACAGTGGTTGCTAAAGATACATTGCCGGCCGTAGTGGCCGAGCGGTTCTAGTCGCTTCAGTCCGGAACCGCGCGACTGCTACGGTCACAGGTTCGAATCCTGCCACGGGCATGGATGTGTGTGATGTCCTTAGGTTAGTTAGGTTTACGTAGTTCTAAGTTCTAGGGGACTGAAGACCTCAGATGTTCCATAGTGCTCAAGCCATTTGAACCATTTTGAACTAAAGATACAGTGCTCCCAGTCGGGCTCAGCACTGTTGGAGCCGCAGATCAGAAATGTGAAATCAGTGTTACAAATGTGTGGGAATTCTGTAACGAACGGAATGCGCTCGTTAGGGGCAAGTATTCCATCCTTTGCGGTCGCTACTATAACGACCTCTGTAACGATGGCAACCAGCCAGAAAAGCGTATCTCTGAATTCTGTTCGTTTCTTTTGTACAGGACATCACAATGAAGTTTCTCCCACCTTTTGTATTCAGTGGTGTATCAACGTACGCAGATTTCAAATATGGCGCCATATCGGCAAAAACAAAATTTAAGAAAGATATCATTTTCATGTCATATACAGCAGAAACCAAGAATGTTCGCAAGGGACACGTTTCATTTTATTATTTAATTGGCGAGAAACTCTCTATAGCCAAGATCACATACGTACTTAATTATGTTAGACAAGCGGTTAAGTGCTCACTGCGAATTGGAACCTCATGACAAGTTGTCATATTAGTTGTTAAAATATAGGGCAATATGCAAAGGGTTATAAGATATAAAACGTTATTTGCGACAAAAATTTTCATAATTTGCTACGTTTTATCTACTAATATGACAACTTGGCATGAGGGTCCACTGAACACGTTTTGTAACAAAAACTTTTGGAGACCTGAAGATAACAGCAAAGCCTGTCGAAACCAGTTGTCGAAAATATTTATGCTATCTTGGCTACAAAAGTTTTTTTTATCAAGTAAAATAGATCACTCCTTCTCATCTCTGAGCACGAGGAATTTCAATGTTCTTATTTTGTCTCTAGCTCCTGAACTCTGTTTAGCCATCGAATATGCAAGGTTACAATGTACACTGAACTATTAGGTTGGTGCACAGGTTCGCAGAGATTTCCCGTGAGCTGATACACATAATAGAGACTTCAGTCAGCAATAATATATCCTCCTTTACTATTTAAGACAGTCTGCCAACGCTGGGATAACTGATTCCGCGACTACAGAAATCACTTGATTTTGTGACGAAGAACTCGTCGAGAAATGTTCGAAGCGCATTTTCATCCGGAAAGCATTTTCCTTGAAGGTTGTTCCATAGCGAGTGGAAAATGTGAAAATCTGTGGGCGCAAGATCAGGTGAATAAGGTAGGTGTGGAATGACTTCCGATATCAAATCCTATACAGCCCCATTTGTCAGTCTAGCAGAATGTGGGCTGGCGTTACCGCGGAGTAGCATCAATTCACGCAGTCTTCCTGATCAGTCTCCTTGAATTTCGTCCGCAAGACGTCACAGTTGTTGATAATAAATGTCAGCAGTGATGATTACACCTCGGGGAAGCAATTAGTAGCACACCACACCGTCACTGTTCCACCACATTATCTTTAATGTGTGCGCATACACCTTAGTGTGGAGGATTGCTGCTTTGTTTGGGCTCAACTATTCCTTTCTTTTCCTTACGTTAACATAAAGTCGTCATTTCTCGTCCCCACTAACGATGCAGGATAGGAATCGCCGATGTTGTTCACGAGCCAGCCGCTGTGGCTGAGCGGTTTCTAGGCGCTTCAGTCTGGAACCGCGCGACCGCTATGGACGCAGGTTCGAATCCTGCCTCGGGCATGGATGTGTGTCATGTCCTTAGGTTAGTTAGGTTTAGGTTCTTCTAAGTTCTAGGGGTCTGATGACCTCACATGTTAAGTCCCATAGTGCTCAGAGCCATTTGAACCATTTTTTTATTGTTCATGAATCAACTGATGACGAGCAACCAAATACGGACATATGGCCACCAGTTGATTTTTTTTATTTTGGTATTATCTTCATTTACGTGGTTAGTCTGCAACTGATAACGAAGTGCCTGGCAGAGGATTCATCAAACCACTTTCAAGCTGTTTCTCTACCGCTCCACTCTCGAAAAGCACGGTGGAAAAACGAACACTTTAATCTTTCGGCGTGAGCTCTAATTTCTCCTATAGTATATTCTCCTGTTATATTATGATGATCATTCTTTCCTATGTAGATGGGCCCCAACAACACCTTTTAACACATTGAGAACGAAGTTGGTGCTCGAAATTCGCGTATCATACCTGTGCTCCTCTCTCCCCTACTTCGCAAAGATGCAAAAGGGGCTGCCCTTCGTTGACCATTTCTGATGTCCTCCTTTAATCTTATCTGCTGCGGATCCTACACCGCACAGCAATAGTGCAGAAGAGAGCAGACAAGCGTAGTGTTGGCAGTCTCTTTAGTAGACCTGTTATATTTTCTAAGTGTTTCGCCAACAACCGGCAGTCTTTGGTTCACCTTCCACCAAATATTGTCTATGTGATCGCTCCAGTTTCGGTTATTAGCAATTGTAATTCCTAAGTATCTATTAAATTTACAGCCTTAGATTTGCGCATTTTAAACTGTAACCAAAACCTGTAACCGGAATTTAGAGCAATCGTTTTAACACTCATGTGGATGACTTCACAATTTTCATTATTTAGGGTCAATTGCCACTTTTATCAACAACAACAAAATGTTCAAATATGTGTGAAATCTTACGAGACTTAACTGCTAAGGTCTTCAGTCCCTAAGCTTACACACTACTTAACCTAAATTATCCTAAGGACAAACCCACACACCCATGCCCGAGGGAGGACTCGAACCTCGCCGGTCGGTGTGGCCGAGCGGTTCTAGGCGCTTCAGTCTGGAACCGAGCGACCGCTACGGTCGCAGGTTCGAATCCTGCCTCGGGCATGGATGTGTGCGATGTCTTTAGGTTAGTTAGGTTTAAGTAGTTCTAAGTTCTAGGGGACTGATGACCTCAGATATTATGTCCCATAGCGCTCAGAGCCATTTGAACCATTTTTTTGGAACTCGAACCTCCGCCACTTTTATCACCGTGCCGATATCTTGTCTAAATCAGTCTGCAGTTGCATTTGATCTTCGATGACTTTAATAAGACTGTAAATGACAGCTTCATCTGCAAACAATATAAGAGGGCTGATCAGATCGTCTCCTAATTCATTAGGAACGGCAGAGGGCGTATAGAACTTCCTTGCGAAACGCCATCTATCACTTCTGTTTTACTCGAAGATTTCCGTCAATTACTACGAACTGTTACCTTTCTGACAGTAAATCACGAGTCTAGTCACACAACTGAGACGATACTCCAAAGGCACGCAATTTTATTAGAAGTCCTTGTCAGGAACGGCATCAAAAGCCTTCTGGAAATCTAAAAATATGGAATCAATTTGACGACTCCTGCCAATAGTACTCATTACTTCGTGAGAACAAAGAGATAGTTGAGTTTCACCAGAACGATATTTTCTGAATCCGTGTTGGCTGCTGGTCAATAAATCGTTCTCTTCGTAGTAACACATAGTGTTTGAACACAGTATATGTTCCAAAATCCTACCGCAAATCGTCTTTAGCGGTAGGAGTGTGTAGTTCAGAGGATTACTCCTATTACCTTTCTTCGGTATTGATGTGACTTGTGCAACTTGCCAGTCTTTAGTTACGGATCATTCGACTTGCGAGCCGTTGTATATGACGCGAAGTATGGTCTACTGTATCAGCACACTCTGAAAGGAACCTAACTGGTATGTAACCTGGATCTCTGGCCTTGCCTTTATTAAATGATTTAAGCTGCTTCGCTACACCCAGGATATCTACTTCTAAGTTGCCCATGTTGGCTTAGAGCATGCAGTATCCTCACACCCGATGTTTGAACCTTCCCCGTTGCATGTAAATGTCGCACGACGGTGGAATAATCACAGTTCATCATATTTGGCTGTTGTCGAGTACACTGACATGACTCATTGTGGATTAATGCGCTTATCGAATTTCGTCAAACCCCGAAGATCTTCCTGAAAATGGAGAGCCACTAATGTTGAAATGATTCTCCTTAAAACGACAAAAGCAATTTTTTTGCAGTGCTCTGTCTAATAGCATTATCCCCATACAAGGGGAAAATATTTCTGACTGCCTCCGCTGCTGCCAACATTCTACTGAACTTAAACAGAAGAATATATCGGAAACGTTTCCGATTTCTCCACCTGGCACTCCATTTTCGAGTGTCCACAGCTCCACTCTCACATTCCACATGGCAAACTGACAATATGTTAACTCAAATAGCAACAGTGAAATGCAAATAAAAATAGCGGTCAATAAATAACCCCTAGCAAGTGGAATACCGACATGCAAAACAAAAACTCTACGAACTTACGTACCAACCTAATATATGAAAGAACATATAAATGCATTTTTATAGACTTAAAGTCCAAGCTGTCACAATTTTGTCCACCATATATTGGTGACAAATATATTTAGAAGTAAATTAGACACTTGTGATTTATCAGTTAATATAGCATCAGAAGAAATACATAAAAATGAAAACCTAATTAACAAATCGTTAAAACGTAGTTAACAATCACTTTATAAAGGCCTAATGATCTTAGTAAACAAAAGAGCAGAAGCTGATTGAGGGAGGTCGTATGCAATACTCAATAACGTCTGCAAAAGAGTCCAGCCTTTCACAGTAAATTTTCGGACACGAAAACAAGATGTCGTTTACATCAGTTTCTGTTTCAAAAAATGTTCAAATGTGTGTGAAATCTTATGGGACTTAACTGCTAAGGTCATCAGTCCCTAAGCTTACACACTACTTAACCTAAATTATCCTAAGGACAAACACACACTCATGCCCGAGGGAGGACTCGAACCTCCACCGGGAGCAGCCACACAGTCCATGACTTTTTTGTTTCAAAATCACACTCAGAGTTAAGGAAACTATAAATGTTGATTCGATTCTGATGGACAGGAAAAAAGGCATGGTTCGAGCCGAGTCGAAAGATAATGAAAATCGTTGTTCGTTTCAAATGTGTTTTCGTGAACCTCTGCTATGTAGGAATTCGAGGTAGTTGCAGATACGTGTTTCTGCGGTGTTGTCAGAACAGTGAAGGCCGCTACGTAGCAATAGGGAGCTCTGCCGATGAAACTGTGACTTCGAGATGAACGTTGGCGTAGTAAGACGGCTATTGAGAAATCAGTGGACGACTTTTATCGTTAAGTTTAGCATAAATAGTTGTTTTTTTTTTTTGTTTCATAAGGAAAATGTAATTACATCAGATAAATAGTTTTCCTTATGTAATAGCTATTACTGTTTCCTCTGTTTATGCCACAAATGTTTCCATATGAGTCATCACGCTACAAGTAACATATACCTGTATGTCGTAATCAGCGTAATATAAAATGTGAAGAACGTCTGGTTAGATGTTCGTTGGGCTCTCATAGTCCTAATCAAGGCAGGGTGAAAAATAAACACTGAAGGTCACTGTGACACTGTTGATCATTTGTGGCATCTTTTCCATTAGAGTAAATCCTGGAGAGTTGAACCACTGAGTTGGATGGACCAGTGGCGTATTTCACAAATGCACCGCTGGAGAGCAACTCCTGCTACTTGCGAGGAATCTACTTTGTGAACGAACGTGATGCAAAAGAGTACTGTCCTTTTTGTGTTAGTTCTGGAGAAAAATCGCATTCACTCTTCTGGTAAGCCGAAAAATAAATAATTTTAGTATTTTAAAGCTTAGTTTGCACAATATCGATGCAGTTTCTTTTACTCCTAGCTTGACAAATGTGTAGGCATGAAACGAACGTAAAACAGTCACTGAGCTCACTACCTCCAGACAGAAGTCTGGGTGGCCCATCTCTCCCCGGCGATCGAGACAGATGGACCAGTGTTATTTGAGATTATAAATCTTGATTGAATATTGGCTTTCTAATGAGATTTTCGTTTTCATGCGAGGGAGATGGAGCGCAAATTTAGATGCAGACATTGTAGAAGATGATGAAACAACTTAGACAAATAGGGTGAAGGTGAATGTGTTGTGTGGGTTGAAATTTATTACAAAACTGATAAAAATGGCCGGCCGGTGTGGCCGAGCGTTTCTTGACGCTTCAGTCTGGAAACGCGCTACCGCTACGGTCGCAGGTTCGAATCCTGTCTCGGGAGCTATGAACTCCCATAGTATTTGATAAAAATAACGATTGGATTCAGTGTTTTTCCTATTCGCGATGGTCACATGAATATTGTTCAACATTTTTGTAATAAGTGTTTTGCTGTGGCGAGAGAAGGACGAATATTCCATCATCCAGAATTATAATGACTAAAATATTGAATAACATAATTCTGTATTCGTAACAAGATATTCCAAATAAAATTTTGACTCTTTTGTTCACGTATAGCTGTTTTGTATGGTTCATCTCTCCCAGTACACTTGCCCATCTCACCTATACACCTATGGATGAGGTGGACCACTCATGCATATTTTCATTTTATCGTATCGCCTGTATTTTAAGTGCCAGAGCCTCAATAATATACTGTAGTAAGTTTATGTGACACTCTATGCGAAGATTTTACCAGAAATGAAAAAAGTCAATAACACACAAATTTTATGCCTACGAAAAAACGTGGTCCGACTCTCCTAAAAAAGATACGTAGGATGAAAGAATCCCCGGGACATTTTTTTTATAAATATTACGTCGCTCTGTTTAGCGAGGGTTCAGTGCTCCTTTGCTTTGCACCAGTAAACTGTAAATACGATGTGATGACGGGAGGTGACCTGGCATGTGCTTCTAATGTACGTGAGGCTTCGCCCCTGCTGTAAGAGGCGAGGAGACAACATTTTGGATTCTACGGCGGCGCCGGTCTCTCCGGGCACGCAGTCTATTGTGCGAAGGCGGGAAGGCGCATCCCAGAGGTCAGGCAGTGAGCCAGCCGACAATACGGGCGGCGCTGCAGAAAGCGGACACGAGCGCCTGCTCGCTCCATTAGCCATATACGAAAAATTCTGTAGCTAAGGCTTCTCTCACACACCAGGGAAATCAAGGCGGCTGCTGCTGCTGCTGTCACACGCCGGTGCAGCGCTAGAAGAAAGCCACGGCAAAGGCGTCCCCGGCATACACGCGTTTTTTTCTGTACCTTTTCTGTTACACCTCACACAAACACAGGTGCGCGTCTCGGGCCCTGTGCCAGCCGGCCGGCGGTGTATACATCTTTGTTTACAGAGTGCATTAGCGTCGGCTGTTACGGCGTCTTCTGCAGGTGCCATTATACGCCGCCGGTGAGGGCAGCCGTATAATTTTACGACTCGCAAACACCTTTAGACTTATACACAGGGGTCACATTACCGATTCTGGCAGGGGCGGCAGCGTCGAGCGTGTGGAGGGGCGGCCCGGCCCGCTATTGGCCGGCGCCGGCTCCGCCCCCCGCGAGCTCGGCCCCGCCCCGGGCGCCCCTCCAGGGAGGAGCAGCACGCGGTCCGTGCTGCTCAGTGTGGCTCCGGCAGCAGCCATGGACGTGCAGAACTGGAGCCCCCAGGAGCGGCCGCAGCAGCACCACCAACAGCAGCAGCAGACGCCGGCGCAGGCCGAGCCGCACATCAAGCGGCCTATGAACGCCTTCATGGTCTGGTCGCGCATCCAGCGCCGCAAGATCGCGCTCGATAACCCCAAGATGCATAACTCGGAAATCTCGAAGCGGCTGGGCGCCGAGTGGAAACTGCTCTCAGAGACGGAGAAGCGGCCGTTCATCGACGAGGCGAAGCGGCTGCGCGCCATGCACATGCAAGAGCACCCCGACTACAAGTACCGGCCGAGGCGGAAACCCAAGGCCGGCGGCGGCATAGCGATGGGCCAGCAGTCGGCGCTGCTGGCGCCGCCGTCGCTCAAGGCGTCGGCTTTCCCGAGCTTCGCGCTGCCGCCCTACTTCCACCACCAGCACCACGCGGACATGTTCGCGGCGCCGCCCCCGCCACCGCCTCCGCACCATCACCACCACCACGCGTACTTGGGCTCTGCCTTCGACGCCGTCCATCTGTCCAAACTGGTGGCGGGCGACAAGACGGGCGCGACGGCTGCGGCGGCCGCGTCGCTCATCTCGTCCTTCTACTCGTCGCTGTACCCGCCGGTGCGGCTGCCGTCGCCGCCGACCAAGGCAGGCGCCGGTGCGCCGCCCCCGTCGCCTCCGCCCCCGGCGCCACTGGGCTTCTTCCCGCCCCCGCCGCCTCCGCCGCTGCTGTACGCCGCCGCCGCGCAGGCCGCCGCCGCCTCCTCGGGGGACGTGGAGCTACGCCGGCCCGTCCCGGTCATCTTCTAGTGTGAGTACTCGCCCGTGTGGACTCGCGCAGCGAGAAGGGCTCACTGCCCTGTCCTACCAAAGCCAAACTCTTGTGCGTCAGCACTACGAACGTTGTTACGTTATCTTGTTAGGTGTCTTCATTTCTGAAGCCAACGTGTAACCAAAACCAGTTTTCTACTTCATATTGTCTCTTTAATTTTCATCAGCTGATACCAGCAGTACTATACTGTATCATCATAACTGTGTAAATTTCCGTAAGTTCGCAATGTTAAGTATTTGTTGTACATAAAGTGTCATTAAATGACCTATATTAATTTTACAGTCTGGTGCCTGCACATCCCTAATATTACGTTTTAGAGAGGTACACTGGAGACAGCTATACCTTGCTTTTTCATAAGAAATGTCATTACTTTTTTGTATCCAGCTTACGCTAGTGTAACTCTCATATTTGTTCCTCTTACGTTCCCGTCATCAAGACACCAGAGAAAAAAAATCACACAAATAACACTCTCGTTCAACTGCAGTTTGCTGGTTCATTTCACACTGTTATGCACCTAAGAGCTCTCCACTGCGTAAACGTATGGTCGCTCGTAGTTAATATGAAACTTAATCATGTTTGAGTCGTTCTTGGGCTAACTTTAATTTTTGTATTTTTCCCCCTGTTAACTGTTTGAAGGAAATAAACCAGCTCCACTTTGCGTTGAAATTATCCGTGTATTTAATATTGGATATTATTTCGCATTGCTTTGCCGTTCTTTACTACGTTAAAGGTTTTTGAAACTAACGCCATTTTTTAGCAGTTGCCTCGTTAATATTATTATTCCAATATTCCATAAATGTTCTCTGTTTGAATATTCAGAACTCTACAGTTAAGTTGTACAGTGTCACTTTGTTTTGTCCTCCATAAAATGGTCTTTTCTCATTACTACAACAGGTAATAGCTAGGCCACCTCTAATGACACACAGCACTGAGGTGTTCGTTTAACAATTCATGTACAAACCACAGTCCTGTATAAAACCTGTGCTATCACAAAATTTAGTGGAAGCACGAAACTTACTTGCTGTGCACTATAAAAGCTTGTTTCTTCAGTAATGCTGTATGCAGTTGAATTTCAGTCGTTTACTCTGGTACCATGGAAAACAATATGTTAATCTTAGGTCTCTTTACAATGAGATGACAAAGTTTCCACCATTTCGTAATATGTTCGTATCTGACCAAAATCACACTACTCGCTTCTGAAGTTTGTTTTATATTTGTACTGTAAATAATTTAACGAAATTCGTTTATTTTATTGTCTGTATAAAAATTTACGTGAGTAATAGTATTTATTACTGATTTTGTACAAATGATGTGAAGTAATTTTACGCTGTTACAAAAGTAGAAAAATGTGTGCGTGTGTGTCTCTTTGTTGTCATCAATGACAGCATTGTTCATAACCGTTGTTTTTTTTTTTTTCACGAGATCGCATAATGTTATTACTGTTAGTTATCGTACTATGTAGTTACCGTCTTATAGTGAATTATTACATTGTACTATGCAAAATGAAAACACTTTAGCTTTGAGATTACTTCGTGTTCATCAAACAATGCAAAAGTACACATCAGCGGCAAAGCTTCACTTGCCCGATCATTCACAGCAGTTATTCGAATAATTTTGTGCCATACCGACTCTGGATGCCGTTTGTATGGCGGTGTTGACGTGCATAATTCATGCACCTTCATGTTGTATTACAGTGTGCAATTTTGTTAATAAAAGGTATGTTTATACAAAAAATCTGTGTTGTCAATTGCTTTCATATTTCTTCCTGTGTCATTCTTACGTCTATCCTTAGCTTAGCAAAAATTCAGCAACGTCATAGTTATTTCCTTTTAAGAGAGGCGTCCAAATCCTGTCCTTATTTCTGTTGTCCTACTTTTGTAACATTCACAGGAAACCTTTACTTCAGAGATGAAAAAATCCTGCAGCAACTAGCAACCAATGTGCATCTATTTAATAGTTGTAGATAGATTTTGAACCATACAATAAACCATATGATGTTATGAAACTAGCATCATTTCATTACGACTGTTTCGATTGCATTAATGTATCCGTCACTTTTTTGATACTGCAATATCATATTTAAGAATCAGAAACAGACTGTTTTGCTCCACTAGCATTTTACTGATAAGAACTGTTATCACCTGAGGACGATGTAATAAACCGATAACCAGGTTAGTAATGAGCAAATATTACAGGAATGAATTACATAGTGTTAATTTTTCCTTCTAAAACTGTGTCGGTTCTTTAATTACGTTCAGTAAGTTTTTCTGTGTTTACTGGTGACCTTCATGAAAATTCTTATGTTAGCAATACGAAAAAGTTACATTCTTAGCAAATTAAAAGCAAGAAAATAAGAACTGACCAGAGTACCGACATACATCTTATATTAATGTGTTAGGACTGAAAAGTTGCCTAAAAAAGAACTAAGACAACTTTTAGGACTGAACTAAAGCAGATAATTATAGGTTATTTATAAGAACTTATTGTTAAATAAGTATAAATACGTATGTTCTTCCGGTTACTGGTATCGTTTCTTTGAGTACTCTGTTTCGTTTTTAACATAAAAGAAACTGATTGTTTGCCTAAGCCGGCCGGGGTGGTCGACCGGTTCTAGGGGCTACAATCTGGAACCGCTACGGACGCAGGTTCGAATCCTGCCTCGGGCATGGATGTGTGTGATGTCCTTAGGTTAGTTAGGTTTAAGTAATTCTAAGTTCCAGGGGACTGATGACCTCAGAAGTTAAGTCCCATAGTGCTCAGAGCCATTTGAACAATTTTTTTGTTTGCCTGATTGAGACATGTTTAAAGAAGTCACAAACATAATTGAGTGATTTTACTGTTACTGATAGCGGTTAAGCAATTAAAAGAACACCAGGAACCAATAAGGTACAGACAATAAATGGAGTGGAGCTCATTTCTAAAATCAGCTGTCACTGAAGTGTGTAAAATACTAATATGAATTCTGAACTTACTAACTGGAGTGAAGTATATGATCAAGAGAAGTTGTGTCCGTCATCTTCCACAAATGAAAAGACGTTTCTTTTTGAGGGTATCCTGTACTCTTTTTTGCTCGTTCTCAGACATTCGGTTTTTCCACTTTGAGCACTGTTTATAAACATAGTCACGTTCTTTAGCTGTGTAAAAAAGGTGCTGCGTCTGTTATGGGTGGCATCGAAGACACAAAACAGCTATAAGATATTGTTCCGGCATTCAGTACTAAACATTTTTTCCTTCTTAACCAACTCAGTAATATCGTTACGTATCTCGTTTCACGCTTCCTAAAAAGAAACAAATGAAAGTCTGTCACCGCGCGGGATTGGCCGAGCGGTCTCAGGCGCTGCTGTCATGGACTGTGCGGCTGGTCCCGGCGGAGGTTCGAGTCCTCCCTTGGGCATGGGTGTGTGTGTTTGTCCTTAGGATAATTTAGGTTAAGTAGTGTGTGAGCTTAGGGACTGGTGATCTTGGCAGTTAAGTCCCATAAGATTTCACACACATTTCAACTTTTTTTTTTCTAGACCATGGCACCTTAAGGATAATGCGGAGTCAATTTTTCCTGTTTAAATTTAGAGCGCATATTGTTACTGAGTAGTTTCACAAACCTTGAAGACTAAAAATTCGCATAATATGGACATAATATAGGTGTTCTTCAAGAGTATACTGGTAAGTATTTTCTTGTGGTTTGGTTGTAGGTGTGGGACCAAACAGATTCATAATAATAACAGTAAAAATGAACTGATCTATTTTTCTACAATGCTACACTCGTATTTATTATTGGCCTTTAGAGGAGATGCAAATGCAAAACTTTTAAAACGCTTAGTGGTTTCAGTGAATTAAGGTTACTACCGACGAAGCGAATGTAAGTTTTATTAGGAAATTTTATCAAGGAAATTACCACAGGCCACCAGGCAATGACGAGTTGGAAACTCGTTGACACATCTCTTAGAGATGGAGTCATCGTCTGGGATCTGAGGAAATTTCTCTCTACAAATTTACACAATTCAACACTTCGTCAATTGAAACCTATAAAAACTGTATTACTTCTTCAGTCACGATATCTAAGGATAATTTACACTTGCTCATCACTGGAATAGACAGCAGACCAGCAAACGTCAAAGTGTTCACGTACACTTGGTCTATACAGTAACTATTACGACAGCTACAGCACAACACACTCAGTTTTAAGCCCGAAGAGGCAACTACAGAGAGAAGTTTGAAAGGCAGAAAATAACTATAATTATGTGTTAAATATAACTATCAAAAATGTGATTGATTTATATTAATTGACTTATAGTTTTGTTTATGTGTACCATATTAGAAATGACATGAAAAAATGCTTCATTCTGTCTGCATCTTGGTTGGGAATTACGAAAATAACATTGCCACAAAGTATCAACGCAAAAATAAGTACAACTGCAAGCCCACATAGGTAGTTCCTACTTAAATTCTCATTCTGTACGCGCTACATGACAGGCAGAGCGTTTAATGATAGAGATAACGGTTTTTTGTACAAAAACTAAAAACAGCATTTTACTCACGAACCATACTGGTATTTGGTCAAGGAGCAAGAAACCACTACCAGGGGTCACTACTACTGGCCTTAGGCAGGAAGCGTTGACATACAGTGCCGATAAATACCTGTGACAATCTCTATAAATTACGTCCAGTGATACGATGAACCAATTGTCATGCGTAGAAATAGCCACTGAACCAATAGAACTGGTATAAGCATGTGAAACATGATCATGTAATTATTAAATTTGTATTTTTGAGATGAAATATTACCCGAGGATATGCAAATATTTTAGATCACATACGAGAAAAACGATATAACACATATCAGAAGACTCAATTAAAAAGAAAAGTCGGTTACTGTTGTTCAGGTGTCGAACATTAATTATATTACAGAATACATACACACTTCCACTATCCCTAACTTGTTAGTAGCATAATAAACTGCAAGTAAACGCGCCGTTCATGAAGCTACTACCCGACCGCGATACTGCTGCCGTTAGCTTACTGTGGCTGCCGTGAGAAACACGCAGTGACCTTACAGGGATCAAGTATAGTGTTGACTAAGGATACCGCATCGCACTATCGAAGCTTTCAAGTCAGCTGTGTGTATCTAGCGGTGCAACGTGTCCTCGTGATATATCACGATAAGTCGACCGAAGCTCCCTCACTACCAAGTAACATAATACTGTGGTCGGCAAATAGAAGCGTTTCGCACTAGAGCAGAAAGACGGTGAAAACTTCAAAGCCCAACGAAAAAATATTCTGTTTACTTTTGGTTAGGTATCAGCTTGAAAATACGATTTTGGTCCCTGATATCATATCTACGTCAGTTAATTTTTTTCATCACGTAAATTTTTGTCAGAATGTGACTTCCCTACAAAGTAGAAAATTTGCAAAATATTTGTAATTGGAATGAGAAGTAACCAAATTTTGCAGTATCGACGAAGTTTTATTGAAGTGTGTACCAGAAAACAACCCTTTAGTAGATAGGAATTATTTGTTCTTTAAATTAAATGTCCTTTTTCTTTCCTTTAAACCATCTCTTACACCTCTCTACCTGAGAACTTACTTGTTGTACGTCTCCGTGAAGTGACCAACAGCAGGCTCACTTTATATTGGTTTCGAAGTGGCCGTGATATCGTCTTTCCAACACTTTGTCTTGATCAAAACACTCGCTTTGATCCTTATCTCACAAACATTATCAATGAAAAAGAAATTGATGTGACTGATGAGGCTTCTTCAACTTATCCAGTATAATGAAATACCATCTTCTGTTTGTCACTGATGAACAACCACGTCGGATGGTAGCCAGGCATAGCTCTCATTCAGTCATTTTTGGTACAAAGTTGGGATCATGTTTCGGTTGTCATTCGTAACAAATACACCGTCTTTGAGTTTCACTTCCGGTAGACACATCTGAAACATTCCCCTTCTTTGTGTACGGTTTTCAAAACCATTTTATCATGCCCAGTTTTTCTATAATCCACGAGGTTCTTAAATGAAAAGTACTTCTCTCAAGGCGTCAGAGATTTTCTAGCAGTTTATTCTGAATCAATGTTGATCCCCTGCTTTACTCTCCTGCACATTCAGGAAAAACCGATATTTAGTAATGGAACTTTGTTGGCCAAGTATCGTAAATGACACTTTTAAATATTCCAGCTACGAGCGGAACATTTAATGTTATTTCAGACTATATTAGGTTTTTCGTAACAGTCCTTTATACACAAAGAATGAGCAACAGGTACTGATGCACGGTGTTACCACTGTGTGATGAGAGTCAAACATCGACTCTTAGTGCCATTTCGGTGACAGTTGATCGGAAACCCCGGGGCCTTTTATTAGTTCAACCCGCTGAGAACGTTGCAGTTATGCTTCTATGTTATCCGAAGCACAATGCAACTCGTCATGAGCTTACTGACCAGTATCAGGCTGGGTATCACCACAAAGATCCAGGAAGTCACAAAAATCGTCTGGTGGGTTAGGAGCTGGAAGATCTGCACCACAGACCATATCAGTCGAATGGGAAACGTAAGTTACCGTACTTCATTACTCTTTTTAATATTTTTATTTGTAACATCAACGGTAAAGACTAACAACCTTGGCTTGTTCCATACATCTAGAATAGAAAAAAGAGGATTTTTTCGCCCTGTTTCTTATTTCATCGTTTTCTTTCATGGCACACGTAGCATACTTTAGGCGGTGATATACAAAGTTGAGAAGTATACTTTAAGAAATCTGTGATGTTCATAAGGTATCTGTTAATGCCAGACTTATTACAAACGTAATAAAGTCTGTAACGACAGTTCTTACAACCAAAACGAAGTAAAGAAGTTCAGTTAAGGAACTTGTCATTGTAGCTATGACATATAAAAATCAGTACAGCCAATGCCACCAAAAGTTCAGTTTCGAATAATGAACTGAAGCGGCACATGATATACGAGTATACTGGGTGAACCCAAATTCCATCGACAAAACTTCGGATGTTTTTCAGGGATATTTTCGGAATCTTTCTAGGGACCCATTGTCTCCGGTGTCCTTTAGATGAATAATAAAGTAATAAAGTTTTATTGTGATTGTAACTCTAGTTTTCTTGAAAATACCGCCTCAGTACTAAAAAAGGCTGTAACATGCAATTACCAAACCGAACAAGGAATGATGTGGTTTCTTGTAGGTGCCTATGTACGGTTGAAAAAGTATTGTGAGGTCCCTGCCGCTGCTGTGGTTGGTGTGGTAACAGTTTGGCGTAGAGTCCTCGAAGCACTCTTTCTTTGCATTAAGTGACCCATACAAGAGCTGCACGCCGACCAGCTCTATACCGTAAATCTGTCCACACTGATGTTTATCGCTGTTAACGTTGACAACATGTAACTAACGCTGCCGCAAAAAACAAAAAAAAAAAAATCGGAACAGACCAATATTGAATGTAAGCTTCAGGGCGGTTAGTAAGTGGGAATTGGGCATTACTACTGTCATTTCTGTCATTTACAAGTATTGTGAGTGGACGGAACATGTCGCATGTCGTCATTTTCACTGTTGTTCAGTTTTCAGTGCTGCAGCACATATAAATAAAGACGAGTGAGAAATCAAACGAAGCAATTGATCTGTTACAGGCCACCCTCATACCAGAACATTCAGATAAAAAATATCCGAACAAATTTCATTTTCTTCGAAATTGTTATTCTAAAGGAATATGTTTTTAATTACCGAGTGTTAATTGTAAAGCTATGGTGGATGATACGGCGTTTCAGTTACCATATCAGGACTCGCAACATTAAAAGCGCAAGAATGAGCGACTTTGGTTACAACAGTTTTTTCACGGTTCTGCGTATAATCGCAGCAGGACTATGGTCTCCTGAAGCCCTTCGCGCCCGCCCGGCGTGGTCGGCGGCGACAAAGGGCGCTCTGCCAGACACCTCCCGCACCTAATGTTAGTCGCGTTTTACGCTGTGATCCTTCCCGCAAGGGCCATTAATTTCTAATCAGAAAATCGTTAGCACGAGGCATTAATCTCACACAGAATATTTAGCGCCATTAATAACGTTCTTGACTGAGAGCAAAATCTCCGTCCACGCCAATTCGGCCAGTGCCAGAAGAAGCACAAAAACAGAGGCGTGTCTCATACGAGATAACTACGACGCCAATTTGGCTTCTGAAGTAACAGGTACAAAAACTGTAGAAAAAGCGCCATCGTACGTGTTGAGCGATTAATCGCAGCATAGCTCTAGAAAAGATTATTTTCTTCGAATGGTATTTGTGGGTAACACACGACTGTTGTCTTTTGCTTAAGTTATTTACAAGAGTTGATCATTGACATGCAGCATCCCCGACGCGCAACGCTTGCCCTGAAAGTAGATTGCTATCAACAGAATGTTCAGTATGTTATTCCCACAGCAAAACCATAATCTTCGAAAAGGGCCCTATTCACAGGGATAAAATCTTGGACCAATCGACTCGAGGCTCAATCGTCTGCGCTGACGTACATAGTTTCTAACTCAGAAACTACAATTTGCTGCGTCGTTCCACGCAGAAAGATGTGTCGGTTTCTCCCATCATGTCACAAGATTGTAACAAAAAGAAAACAAATTTACGAACTGTGCCAGCGCTACTCTTTTCGACACCGTACGAGTATTCACGTAATTGGCATCACAATTGGTTTAATTGATAATTCGCGGCAGTATGACATTTCTTCTGGCATTAAATGTCCCATGCACATGAAGAAAAAGTACCTGAAGCTGGAAGCATCCTACCGGAACACATCTTTCCGATTTCCTGTGACAAAATCTGGTGAATCAAGGGGGTTATTTCGTCCATTTGTCATCATTTATTACGGTCGACCACATAAAAGTTTCTATTCTGGAGCACATGAACAATAAAACAGAAAAAGAAAGAGCGTCTTCATAGGAGTACAGAACAAAGGATTCATTAGATCATATTCTCCTTCGACTTTAATAATTACGGAAAAAATTCCAGTATTTCAGCCGGTACGAGAATCTACGAGACGTGTCCCCTTCTTCATCTGCCTGTGCCAGTTACAAGAAAAAAATATATTTGTCAGGAAAGAATAGACCTTCGTTTGGCAGAACGAAGTAAAGAACAACCGCCAAATACGTGGCATAAGAACAAGACGATATTCCAACAGTGACGATTCGCTGTTTTTACAGTCTTTCCAGGCATTTTAATATGCGTCCAATTAGAAAATGGCCCGTTTTTCAGTAAAAAAGGAAGTAAATAAGCTCGTGTTCTAAAACTTTCTCGACAAAATACAAGTAGTTATAAGTCGAAGATGTCTCAGTTGTTTACTGCAAATGGTTTACAAATAAAATCAAGCGTCGTCTATGAGATTCATTGAAAAATTTAGAACTGTTCATCATCTGTTGCGAAACATAAAGCATTAATACGTTGACAAAAGCAAAACGTTGGAAACTTCTACAATACAATTAGTGAAGCACAGTCGGATAGGGCATGCAATTGAAATAAAGCTTTTAATACGAAAACAGAACTGTGTCGATATGCACATTACAGTTACAGTGAATAATTTTTCTTCTTCGTGAAGGATATAGTAACAATTTGCAACTTAATCCTGAGTAGGTCCGCTCAAAAACACTTCTTCAGTCTACGCTGGAACATTGCATAAGGCTATGTGATCTCCACAGGAACTTAGTAAGTCACCCTCTGTTCAGCATACGTAAATTATCTGAGTTTGTAGATTGTTAGTAACGGAGGACGACTATCTCGCTGTAAATTACTTTCTGCATTTCACAAATCATTTTTCACGGGCGAATATTATCATCAGCTCTGAACATCCACTACTGGGTAAAGATTTCGTCTAGATTTTTGCATGCACTACGTTCTTCAGCTGATGGTTATGTTATTAAGTTTGGGCATATTATGAACACAGCAGTGCGGCAAAACAATAAGGCGTATCAGTCTATCCCAGAGGAGCCAGATGCAAAAACCCATTTCGAGGTTCAGATTTATAATTTGAGTTTCATGTGTGCTGCTTTAAGAGTTACAAATATATTTTTCAAAGCGGAAAAGGACATAGCTGAATCAACCGTAAAAATAAGCGGGGCATATGTGTTCAAGACAATGTATACAATAAATATTCTAGAATCATCACTGGTAGAGTCAGCAGTATAGAGGAAAGCATAATAGGGTGAGGAAGGGTGGAATACAGATACAGGAGCTGTATGTTTTCTATGAAAAATGATTACCTTGCATCGGCATTCAATAAACTGAATACACTAAAACTCCGGGAGAAAGCAATTGTTTATTATCTAGCCAAAGTGACGAAATTCAGTACTAAAAACCTCTGCTGTTACAGTAACAGACTAACGATCGACTTCTCCTACTAACACAAACAAACAGGTTACACTATGGTGCTGCATCTTGTTACCTTCTTAAATAAGTATTTAATAATAACGACGACTGAAAAAACTAAGTATTATCTTAGTAAAGATTAAGTAATATTTTGCTTCATATTGATGTTGAGGTTATATAACAAGAGCTTTTGAGTAGGTATTCAGCTTTTATAAAGCTTCATCTGAATAACTCACACAGTAGTCCGCCGGGGTAGGCACGCGCACGTAAGCTACGTAAAAACAAGAATTCACGCATTTTAATTTCAATCATGAATTGAATAAACACATCATAACTGCCCCGAACATTATAAACAGCGAGAGGAGGTACACATACACAATCATAGGCTGTGACCGTCCAGCCTACGACTCACCCGTATTAGTCCGTCGACGTAAATGCTCCCAAGTAGCTAGGAACAGTCTTTAACCCAGAAGTAAGCAACCTTCCGGCGTATTTCCCCGATCCTATTGTCATTTCTGACATCAGCATTACGAATAAATTTACAAAACTTTCATTTCCTTTCCTTTTATAGTGTAAACATTTTAAAGCCTGTGCCTGCTAATTTATTACTTACTATCTTTCTATGCGTTTCGAAGATTTCGTCACCTTCATCTTTATTACGCGATTATCTCTGCAACTTTACGACAACGGGAATTCCGTAAAGTACCGATGTGGACCACGTTGTACTACGTTTGTGATAAACCGAAATAAAGACGCTAACTTCAGATGCGAATACTTGTATATAGATATATTTCTACGTACTTGTAGCACCAAATAATAAAAACTGAAGATGAAATAAAATCTCTTCCAAAACGTCTCGGATTAAATAATTATACGAATGATTAGTATGTTAAATATTTTGAAATAGCTTTTAATTTACGAAATCGGTCTCAATAAATTACACTGAGCTTCACATGTTCACGGATATTATATTATCTTTTTTTAAATTGTTTTTCAGACAACTGTTGACCAAGTTCTATTTTTTCCTTGAGCTGTAAAATTAGCCAAGCGTTCTCCAACTCCTCTTCAGTGAGCTTCCAGTCTTTCTTCGGTTCACAGCTTGCCGTGTATCCTTGTTGTTGGACTCTTTGTTGTCCATCAAGCTTTCTTTTTCGTCGAGTTTTATGTTGTGTTTGCTTCTTGCAAGTATATTTCTATTTCTGCAAGTTCTATCAGTGTTTCGTTCAAAAAGTAGACAATGGTTTCGCTGGACAAATTTTCTGCACTTATTCTTTTCAGGAAAATTTAGAAAAAAATGCTGCTTTTCCGAACGTTGTCATGAGTTTTCTCCAAATGTGAATGTATTCCCCATATAATTCACTCACGCACAAAACCTTTCGCGGAATCATCCTTCAATTATTAATTAATTGTTTTAACTCACCTATGTTACTTGCTACGAATCGCTCTCACGCATGTAGAGCTTTTAGTCGAAGGACTGCACAATAAGGTTTTAATTAGGCATTGATCAATATGGTGCTGATCAAGGCTGCTTCTTTCACAGAATTCTGGGCTCTATCCTCTCCGCTAGATATTTAGAACTTTCGTTACATACTTTGTTCTTCCCAGATTTGACAGTAACTTTCTGGACAACCTTCGTTAAAAAAAAAAAAAAATCCATCAGTGCCTTTGATAACCATCGTTTACCACTGTGGGGATACTTAAGTGCACTGTCGTCCAGTAGACTAAAGCACTTACGTGTATTTTCTTTTCGAAGATACTAGCGTCTTTATTTTAATTAACATGTGCGAGAATCATCTAAAGTGGATTCTCCAGTGGTACCTCGGAAAAGAAATACGAATAATTTGTTCATTTCCTTTCGACTCAAACTTAAAAGTGGTCGATTTAATTGCATTACATATATTCCGCTCCCGTGTGGTTTTCTGTCAGTGTTTCAGAGGGTCTACCCCTACATCTACATACTGCAAACTCCAAGGCGCAACGTTCCTCGTACCAATACTAACGATTCCCTCTGCCATTCCATTAGTGTTTCCCTGGTCTAAATATCAACATATTCACCACTAACTTTCTAATCGGGTAAAATCGAGTTCATCCTCTGTGTTACAGACGTTATCTTGCGGTAACCCACATTTAAATAGAGTTGCCATTCAGGACACAGACTAGAAATTTTTCCACGTGTTTCTGGATTTCCTTACGATTATCCAACGATGACATTTTTGGGTGCATAACAGTATAGTCAGTCGATAGTCTAATAGTAGTGTTCAGTCGTTTACGGTGTTGGTAACATTGCTTGGTGCACGACCATTATTGTTTTTCGTTCCGTATTTGCCATCCTGTAACGTACTGGTCTCTATTCGTCATATATTAATCGAGCCATTGGCATTACTACGTAGATATTCCGTTTGATCGTCGATAGTCGAAGATGCGGTGCTTTTCGAAAATGCTGGAAGACTATTTTTCTGGGCTGCAGCTTCATTATGTCGACATTTTGCACCGATAAGTCTGCTGACAACTAGTCAGCCATTTTCAGGTGAATGTTTTGCACTTAAGAGTGCACGTCGCCAACTTCGTGCCAAAAACTGGCGCAGAGACGCACGCGTGATGGTGATACTACATGCACGCTCTGTCGGAAAGCGCATTCGCTGAGTTAAAATTCAGACGTCAAAATTAATAAAATCAACTCTTGCTAGATATGTCGCTAGGCATGAAAAGTTTTCTTTCTAAAGAAATTAAAGGAATCATAGAAACCAACGCCTTATCCACTTGAAAGCCCCTATCATGGTTAATAAGGTTTTCCACCAAACATATTTCCATCGATACCTTAGTAATTGAACCCCAGATGGATCTCATCGAGGCCAAGATTTCCGTGGCAGAATAATCCATGGATTGTCCCGTGGAGATACAATGCTCAGCTGTGGCTGACTTGCTGAACTGCCAAAGGCGAGTGTGGTGATCAACGAATTGTTCAAGCGCTATGCACGTTGTCTGACCAATGTAGGTTTTGACACACCTGCAAGATTTTCTATAGATTCCTGCTCTCTGCAGTTCCAAATCGTCCTTTGCCGAACACAGAAGAGCACAAGTCTTTGTAGGTGAGCAAAAATTAACTATGCTACAATGTTTATTTAAGATGCTGTCTAATTTCGACGGAATGTTGCCGATGTACTGGACTTGAACCGCTCCCTCTCCCCTTGATCTTGTGGGTGGTCACGTTCCTTCTTCCCTAAAGCTTTGCTGATCTAATGTGGAGAATCTCCATTATCTTTGAACAAATATTATAGATGTTCATCTACATCTACATCTACGTCTACATGGATACTCTGCAAATCAGATTTAATTGCCTGGCAGAGGGTCCATCGAACCACCTTCACAATTCTCTATTATTCCAATCTCGTATAGCGCGTGCGGAAAGAGTGAACACCTATATCTTTCCGTACGAGCTCTGATTTCCCTTATCTTGATGATCAATCCTCGCTATGTAGGTCGGTGTCAACAAAATATTTTCGCATTCGGAGGAGAAAGTTGGTGATTGGAATTTCGTGAAAAGATTCCGTCGCAACGAAAAACGCCTTTCTTTTAATGATGTCCAGCCCGAATCCTGTATCATTTCTGTGACACTCTCTCCCATATCTTGTGATAATACAAAACGTGCTGCCTTTCTTTGAACTTTTTCGATGTACTCCGTCAGTTCAATCTGGTAAGGATCCCGCACCGCGCACCAGTATTCTAAAAGAGGACGGACAAGCGTAGTGTAGGCAGTCTCCTTAGTAGTTCTGTTACATTTTCTAAGTGTCCTGCCAATAAAATGCAGTCTTTGGTTAGTCTTGCCCACAGCATCTTCTATGTGTTCTTCCAATTTAAGTTGTTCGTAATTGTAATTCCTAGGTATTTAGTTGAATTTTCGGCTTTTAGATTAGACTGATTTATCGTGTAACCGAAGTTTAACGAGTTCCATTTAGCACTCATGTGGATGACCTCACACTTTTCGTTATTTAGGGTCAAATGCCAATTTCGCACCATACAGGTATATTTTCTAAATCGTTTTGCAGTTTGTTTTGATCTTCTGATGACTTTACTAGTCGATAAACGACAGCATTATCTACAAACAACCTAAGACGGCTGCTCAGATTGTCTCCCAGATCGTTTATATAGATAAGGAACAGCAAAGGGCCTATAACACTACCTTGGGGAACGCTAGAAATCACTTCTGTTTTACTCGATTACTTTCCGTCAGATACTACGAACTGTGACCTCTCTGACAGGAAATTACAAATCCGGTCACATAACGAAGACGATATTCCGTAAGCACGCAATTTAACTATGAGCCGCCTGTACGGTACAGTGTCAAAAGCCTTCCGGAAGTCCAGAAATACGGAATCGATCTGAAGTCCCTTGTCAATAGCACCTTTGCAAGGCTGTCTTCATCAGACAAAACTTGTGCCCGGTGCACTAACGTTCAGAAGACGACCATGGTTTGTAATGGGCAGTGGCAGCTAGAAGCCTGCAAATAGAGGTCCTTGCGTGTGGGCCTACGGTAAATGGAATGCCCCAATGATCCAGCCACTTTCCGACTGGAAGTGACAGACAACTGTCCTTCTCCTATTTCGTCGTAAAATTGATATTTTCGTAGATAGAATCCAGATCCTGCAGTGATCGTGACTGTTCTTCTTCACCGTGGGGCCACACTACAAAAGTATCATTCACACAGCGCCAGAAGACTTTTGCTGTGAGTTTAGCCGAGTCAAGTGCCCTCTCGTCAAAGTCCTTCACCAAAAAAGGTTGTTACCAGAGGGGAGAACGGGCTAATCACTGCAACACAGCCAGTCTGCCCAAAATGTTCACTATTGAATAAAAACTAGGTTAATGAAATAGCAAATTAAATGCCGTTCTTATATAGGCTTTGAACATAGAGCTGATTAGTGACAATGAATTCATGAGAGCGACCCCAGTGAAGAGTGAGACGACATCGAAACTTACTAACAAGTCATACTCGTTGAGCCGAAGTAACAGCAGTGTATTAATAAAGTCACTGGGGTTGCGAATATGATGCGAGCATTTACCCACAGAAGGTCTCAGTAAAGAGACAGGGTGTATAGTCGAGTCATGCGTTGGAGGCCTGATACTGCTCACAATAGGGCGTAATAGAAGACCTCCTTTGTGTATGTATCCGTATCCGTATAACCGTGTTGGAACACATAGATAAATCATTTAGTTATTTACTTATTGCTTATTTAACCTGACCAGATTTGGGTCTTAAGGCCCCCTCTTGCATCTGACCGGGAACAACACACACAAAAAATATTACACCAGAATTACAATGATAATAATTTTCTTCATTCATACAGAAAATAATCGACAGTAATAATCATAATAATTGACCGCCCCCGGTAGCTGAATGGTCAGCGTGACGTATTGTCAACCTCCTGCGCCCGGGTTCTATTCCCGGCTGGGTCGGGGAATTTTCGCCGCCCGGGGACTAGGTGTTGTGCTGTCCTCATCATCATCCTATCACCCTCGTCGACTGCAGGTCGCCGAAGTGGCGTCAAATTGAGAGATCGGCACCAGACGAACGGCCTGCCCGGCGGGGGACCCTAGCCATACGATTAAATAAATAAAATTAAATTATAATTATTATAAAGTTACAATAATAATAATGATGATAAAATAATGGAGGAATTCGAATGATATTAAATAGTTATTACATGACACTCAATAATAATAATTAACAAAAGTAATAATTTCCAATAATAATAAAAGTAACACTAATTATGATAGGAAAATTAAATTAAGAATGATATTGATTAGTTTAGCACTTTCGAAGCATTGTTTGTTATTACAAGAAGCAGAAGAGATAATGAGAGGAGAGGACTGAAATGAAGGTAACAATGGTTGCTAGGAAAGAAGAATATTTAAGTAAAGAATTCTTTAGACAAGAGGAGGGAAAAATGGTGGGGAATGGAGGGCTGACGAAAGTGATCTGCAAGAGGAAAATTTTTAATGTTAAGTTCCTATGGGACCAAACCGCTGAGCTCAGCGGCCCCTAGGCTCACACACTAGTCAACGGCGGCTACCCCGTGCGAACTGCAAGAGGAGATAGCTGTTGTGACAGAAGAGGGGTCATTAACTGTCTTCTGAAGATTGAAAGGATTTTAATGTCTCTAATATTTTGAGGAAGATCGTTCCACAGTGGGATTATCGATACAGAAAAAGATTTACAGAACAAGTCAACGTTCTGTAATGGTACAAATAGTATTTTACTTTGTTGGGAACGAGTATTTATGCTGTATTGTTCAGATAGTAGCGTAAGGGTTGAAGATAAAACAGGAAGGAATGCAGTTACAGAGAGGACTATGCAGCAACACAAAGTATCGGTACGTAGCCATGATAATTGTTCACAGGCAGGAGTGATATGATAGAACTAGCGTACATCACAAATGTATCGCACACAGACGGCAGCTGTGGCTGAGCGGTTCTAGGCGCTTCAGTCTGGAACCGCGTGACCGCTACGGTCGCAGCTTCGAATCCTGTCTCAGGCATGGATTTGTGTGATGTCCTTAGGTTAAAATGGTTCAAATGGCTCTGAGCACTGTGGGACTTAACTTCTGAGGTGATCAGTCCCCCAGAACTTAGAACTACTTAAACCTAACTAACCTAAGGACATCACATACATCCATGCCCGAGTGTCCTTAGGTTAGTTAGGTTTAAGTAGTTCTAAGTTCCATGTCACTTATTGCGCGGTCTCTCCCGCCGGTAGTTCGAGTCCTCCCTCGGGCATGGGTGTATGTGTCGTTCTTAGCATAAGTTAGTTTAAGTAGTGTGAAAGTCTAGGCACCGATGACCTCAGCGGTTTGGTCCGATAGGAATTCACACACATTTGAACATTTTTTGAGTTCTAAGTTCTAGGGGACTGATGACCTCAGATGTTAAGTCCCATAGTGCTCAGAGCCATTTGAACCATTTATCGCACACAAGCATTCATCGCCAGTTCGAGCCACTCTAACTGTCTTACGAATGTCCTTGGAGAATAGAATCACCACGATCAAGGAAAGGGAGTGTTAGTGACTCTACGAGTTTCTTTTTAAGTTCGAGAGGAAATACTTTTTATATTTCTATAACGAATGAGGCGATGTCGACACCTTCTTACAGAATCAGTTGCGTGTTCAGCCCCGAATTATCCCCAAATCCTTGACGCGCTGTTACTATTATTTGTAATCTCTGCGGACGCAGTACTGTAGTGAATGTAGCGCGAAAACAAGTGGCACGTTCGCGCCTCTGTTTGCTTGGAACAGCTGTCGTAGTGAGGGGGCCACGGCTCCTGTGAGCGGAGCCGCGCGCCGCCGCTGGCGCAGCCTTTGAGCTTATTAGCGTGCAGAGTACGGCAGGCGGGCCGCTTCCTGTCCGCTGTAACGAGCAACGCCATAATCGATACGGGCGCAGCTTCTCAGCGAGTAGCACGCGGCAGCCTGCTCGTTTGGCGGCGTGAATTGCTTTTCACAATGTGACGTGCACCAGCAGAGTCGGTGAAAGGCGCGTAATGACCAACTACTACATCAGGCTGGCGCCTCGCTGCCCAGCTGCGAAAGGACGGTGTTCTTCATGTTTTCTGTCGCTATTGGTCAGAGGTAAGGAAAATACAGTAGAGCGGGACTGTACGACGTACTTTCCGTGCAAGGTTACATGTTCAGAGGACAATTTAAGGACTTTTAGCTCCTATAATACAGAAACTTAAGGGAAGATCGGTCAAGGGAATGCTTGGTCCACGCACGTATGGTTTTTCCGTATTGGCTGAACTTCATGGAAACTGACATTGGCTAGCAAATGTAGCAGTCCATAGTGACAAACACTGGGCTGAGAAAAGCCATGGGACACCTCCTAGCCGGCCGCGGTGGCCGAGCGGTTCTAGGCGCTTCAGTCTGGAGCCGCGCGACCGCTACGGTCGCAGGTTCGAATCCTGCCTCGGACATGGATGTGTGTGATATCCTTAGGTTAGTTAGGTTTAAGTAGTTCTAAGTCAAGTTGACTGATGACATCAGATGCTAAGTCCCATAGTGCTTAGAGCCATTTGAACCATTTGATACCTCCTAACATCGAGTTGGACTTTCTTTTTCCCAGCGTAGTACAGCAACTCGGCGTGGTATGGATTCAAAAAGTCGCTGGAAGCCCCCTGGACAAATGCTGGGAATGCTGTCCCCATCGCCGTCCAGTTCGAAAGCGTTACCGATGTAGTATTTTGTACACGAACTGACTCTACATTGCGTCAAATAAATGTTCAATGGCATTCACGTCGGGTGATCCGAGTGGCCCAATCATTCGATCGACTTGTCCAGAATGTTCTTCAAACCAGTCGCGAAAAATTGTGGCCCTGTGACGTGGTGCACTGTCACCCATAAAAGTTCTATCGTTGCTTGGGAACAAGGAGTCAATGAATGGCTGCAAATGGTCTGCAAGTAGCCAAATATAACCATTTCCAATCAATGATCGGTTCATCATGGTTCAAATGGCTCTGAGCATTATGGGACTTAACTTCTGAGGTCATCAGTCCCCTAGAACTTAGAACTACTTAAACCTAACTAACCTAAGGACATCACACACATCCATGCCCGAGGCAGGATTCGAACCTGCGACCGTAGTGGTCGAACGGTTCCAGACTGTAGCGCCTAGAACCGCTCGGCCGCTCCGGCCGGCGGTTCATGATGACCACAGTCCCCAGTCCATTCCCTATAAACACAGCTCACACCATTACGGAACTACCATCAGCTTGCCTTCTTGACAACCTGGGTCCTAGGCTTCGTGGGGTCTGCGCCACACTCGACCTTACCATCAGCTCTTACCAAGTGAAATCGGGTCCCATCTGAGTAGGTCACGGTTTCTAGTGTCTAAGGTCCAACCGGTATGGTCACGAGCGCATGAGAGGCACTGCAGATGATGGCGTGATTCCGTCACACTGCCATAACGGATACGTTCCTCATACATCTCACATTCATCCCTGCGATTATTTCACGCTTCGTTGCTTGTCTGTTACCATGACAAATCTACATAGGCGCCGCTGTTCTCTGTCGTTAAGTGAAGGTCATCAGCCAGTGCGCTGTGAGTGGTAATGCCTGAAACCTGGTATTCTCGGCACGCTCTTGACACTGTGGATATCGGAATATTGAATTCGCAAAAGATTTTCGAAATGCAATGTCTCATGTGTCTAGCTCTACGATTCCGCGTTTTAAGTCTGTTAATTCCCGCTTGCTGCCATAATCACATCCGCATGAATTACCTAATTACGAATGACCGCTCCGCCAATGCTGGGCCCTTTTATACTTTGTGTACTCGTTACTACCGCAATCTGAATATATATTTATGTCTCTATGGTTCAAATGGCTCTGAGCACTATGGGACTTAACTTCTGAGGTCATCAGTCCCCCAGAATTTAGAATTACTTGAACCTAACTAAGCTAAGGACATCACACACATCCATGCCCGACGCAAGAATCGAACTTGCGACCGTAGCGGTCGCGTGGTTCCAGACTGTAGCGCCTAGAACCGCTCGGCCACCTCGGCCGGCTTTATGTCTCTATCCCATGACTTTCGTCACCTCAGTGTAAAGCGCTTACACTTGCTATTGCTCTCTAATTAAGAAAGTGTTTTCTGATGGTCGAAAATTACGTACGCTTCTCGTACTTTAAGCGGTTTTAAGCGAACAGTCGCCGCATGTTTAATTTACTGCATCACCTGTTAAGTCTACATGTTGGTATAACCTCGTCCATGTCGTAGCAGCTGTTTGCCTGAGTGAGATCTAACGATATATTTGTCAACTAGTGCACTTTAAAGTGCCTAGTGCTGGATAGCAGCACTAGAGCAGATACCGACAGCATTTCAAGTGACGCGGGAATAAGCCAACACAATCGTAGTATTTTTACGGTGGATGATTTTACTCCTTCTCGTGTAACGGCGAGTGACGAAACTGCTGTTCATATCGCGGAATGTAACAATACGAATGAAGACAGTAGTCCAGCGAAGGAAAACCAGCCAGCAATTTCTGCTGGGGTGCTAGAATTCAGCGAGGCTTGCGCACACTCTGACGTCCAAAGTTCCTTCTGTCTAAACTGCCGTCAGTTGACGGAAGCAAGCAGAGGGAACAATTATCGGATATCCCTTCCATACGAACACCAGAGAACGCTCTCGAACAGGTACAGAAGAGAAGGTAGAAAACAAAGGCCAAATATTCTAGAACAAAATAAATCTCATTCTGGAAAAAGGAAATTGTTCATAACTCCCCAAAAATGCTATCGCACACAGAAAGATACGTTTTCCCAGTGTGCGGACACTATTTTGGTGCGGAAGGGGTATGGCGTACAAAATTTAAAGAATGGTGGCATAATGGCTCTACGTATTTTGAATGTGTATGCACGCGTTCGGTGTGTCATTTCGGATGTGACGCTGTTAGTGGTAATGGGTAATCGGATGAGCTACTTGACGGCACCAACCCTCCCCTTCCATCTAACCCTCCCCCGGGACGGAGTTTGTGTGCTCATCTATCTCAGGCTAGTGTTATGTTCCAGTGTGAGAACGTTTTGTTAATAATGGAAGCTTTCTATTAAAAAAAAAGTATCTGTATGAGAGAAAACTGAGTACATTTATTTCAAAAATTTTCTCCTCGTGTATCATGGTAGATATCATCTTCAATTACTGAGCAGAACAGACTGTTGGTTGGCCTTGAGTTGAGCATGTGAACTGTGTCGTAAAATAAAAGATTGAATTTCATGAAATGTAAAATTTAAAATAAATAAAACTAATCTAATTAAAAAGCCAAAACATAACTAACTGTGTGCTCAATAAAAACTATTTAACTACAACTCATTACCGAAGTACATTATGAACGTTGCGTGATAAGAAGCGCAATGTTTGACTTGGAATATCCACAACAATACATTACTGCTCTAATCGGAAGAAAACATCTGTTTGAAGTAGCCAAACACTGTTCACTGAAAATTAATCTGTTTGCTAGTACGACACCTGTCAATACTGACTACACACTGCTCATGAATGCAAGTTGAGATCTGCCCTGAAATAAAAATACACTCCTGGAAATGGAAAAAAGAACACATTGACACCGGTGTGTCAGACCCACCATACTTGCTCCGGACACTGCGAGAGGGCTGTACAAGCAATGATCACACGCACGGCACAGCGGACACACCAGGAACCGCGGTGTTGGCCGTCGAATGGCGCTAGCTGCGCAGCATTTGTGCACCGCCGCCGTCAGTGTCAGCCAGTTTGCCGTGGCATACGGAGCTCCATCGCAGTCTTTAACACTGGTAGCATGCCGCGACAGCGTGGACGTGAACCGTATGTGCAGTTGACGGACTTTGAGCGAGGGCGTATAGTGGGCATGCGGGAGGCCGGGTGGACGTACCGCCGAATTGCTCAACACGTGGGGCGTGAGGTCTCCACAGTACATCGATGTTGTCGCCAGTGGTCGGCGGAAGGTGCACGTGCCCGTCGGCCTGGGACCGAACCGCAGCGACGCACGGATGCACGCCAAGACCGTAGGATCCTACGCAGTGCCGTAGGGGACCGCACCGCCACTTCCCAGCAAATTAGGGACACTATTGCTCCTGGGGTATCGGCGAGGACCATTCGCAACCGTCTCCATGAAGCTGGGCTACGGTCCCGCACACCGTTAGGCCGTCTTCCGCTCACGTCCCAACATCGTGCAGCCCGCCTCCAGTGGTGTCGCGACAGGCGTGAATGGAGGGACGAATGGAGACGTGTCGTCTTCAGCGATGAGAGTCGCTTCTGCCTTGGTGTCAATGATGGTCGTATGCGTGTTTGGCGCCGTGCAGGTGAGCGCCACAATCAGGACTGCATACGACCGAGGCACACAGGGCCAACACCCGGCATCATGGTGTGGGGAGCGATCTCCTACACTGGCCGTACACCACTGGTGATCGTCGAGGGGACACTGAATAGTGCACGGTACATCCAAACCGTCATCGAACCCATCGTTCTACCATTCCTAGACCGGCAAGGGAACTTGCTGTTCCAACAGGACAATGCACGTCCGCATGTATCCCGTGCCACCCAACGTGCTCTAGAAGGTGTAAGTCAACTACCGTGGCCAGCAAGATCTCCGGATCTGTCCCCCATTGAGCATGTTTGGGACTGGATGAAGCGTCGTCTCACGCGGTCTGCACGTCCAGCACGAACGCTGGTCCAACTGAGGCGCCAGGTGGAAATGGCATGGCAAGCCGTTCCACAGGACTACATCCAGCATCTCTACGATCGTCTCCATGGGAGAATAGCAGCCTGCATTGCTGCGAAAGGTGGATATACACTGTACTAGTGCCGACATTGTGCATGCTCTGTTGCCTGTGTCTATGTGCCTGTGGTTCTGTCAGTGTGATCATGTGATGTATCTGACCCCAGGAATGTGTCAATAAAGTTTCCCCTTCCTGGGACAATGAATTCACGGTGTTCTTATTTCAATTTCCAGGAGTGTATCTTACTTGTTCCTCAGTATGCTGTATTTGTGTCTGGAGTATTGTCGTTCTTGAAAGCAAATGCAAATCAACAGACGCGGCAGGTAAAGAAAACAATTAACTCTTTTATCTCTTTTTGCATCTCAGTAGGAACATGTGGCTTAGTGCGCGCACACGGCACAGTATTCAAAACTTTACTATGAATTATGGAGATGGGTTTTACTTTAAAGAAAATCGTTTTTGAGAAATCAGACTCTGATTATTTTCAAAAAGACTAGAACATAAGAAGACTCTAACAATTACAAAAAAGTAAAACATTTCAACCGACTGAGTTAATGACGTAATGAAGAACAAAGAGACAAAGAGATCAAATTAACACTAATCATGAAAGTTATTAGTTATCTGAGGGACAAAGATTTCCTTCAGGTAATAGTTCTGATAGACAAACATTTCATTCTCCGCGTGCCTTCGTGACTTTTAAAATTCCTCCAGTATCTTCTCCTTCGATACGCAGTCAGCCCACAAGAAAGTGTACACATTAATGTTAAATGTAACGTCCACAGCGACATCTGTGGTAGTGGTCTCGAATCTGTACTCAGTGCGCTTTTGCAGTGTGTGTAGATAGACAGTGTGGGAGTTGACTGTTTTGTTTCGTCGGTTGCAGTTTTGGCTATTTGCACTTACTTACAGCCAGTTTAAACGGTGAAAAATCGCGCAATAATTATCAGAAATGCCTTCTGAGATCCGTTAAAAAACGAGGCAAACTAGGTGTTTCAAGAGGACAATGATCAGAAACATCGCAGCCGTCGCTGTACAGCGTGGAAACAATACAACGCGGCGTCAACGATGGATTGGCCTGCAATGTCACCGGATGCAAATCCGATCGTAATGCTTGGTCGTGCATTAAGATGAAGTCTAAAGGAAAGCCACAATGTACTTTGAAGTAGTTGTCATATAAAATCAGGACGATATGGAGATCGTTACCTGGAGAATATGCAGAAAATATCGCGAAACGCATGCCAAAAAGGTGGCAAGCTATAATAGATAATGGCGGCGATTGGATTAACTGTTAGGTAATCGTACAATTAGTAATATGTATTTTCATGCAAACATACATTTATAATAGTGTATTTTATTTAATACAGAAAACAGCCACACTTTCTTGTGGAACTGTCTGTAAATGACGAGAAAGTATTGGTAATGAGTTTTCATCTTCATAATAAAGTATTCGAGATAGGTTCTCCCAGATTCACAGAAAACAGACATCATTCTCTGAAAAACTCAACTGCTCGCTGAAAAGCTTCAGATAAAAACGCACCAGCGCTGCAAAACTGACTGACTAGCAAGTTAAACACAGATGAAACTAAAAACAGAGTCAAGGATCTTATTCACTACTTTAGCAGTCACTCATTTATCTTTCTCCCAGTACGGTATAGTTGAAGTATTTACTGTGATTTAAAAATATATGATAACCATACAATGTTTGCGGAGTTTGTATCTGAGGCGGGACGTTGGTGCAAGCCCGGTATTGATCGAGTGGGATGTGGGAAACCGCCTAAAAAACAATCCCGGCTGCAGACATATGAGGCCCTCGCCATAAAACCGCCGGACGGAACCGATCTGGGGCCGGAGCGGCTCCCCGTGTCCCGGAAAAGGTTGCTTTAACGCGTTCGCGTGTCTGAGCGGGTCAGTGAAAAATTAAGTAAATATCCGAAGTTTTTTCCATATCTGCGCAGTCTTGCCCGAAACTCCCTTAATAATCAAAGACGCGATTTCATGGCAGAAAGTGGAAGTTGTAATCTCAGGCGCGAAATGAATACCACTGCGTGTCTGTAATTGTTAAATCGGCGTATGTCAAGCTTCAACAGTAAACTTCTGTTCCTCAATTGTAATCCAAATACAGCGGCTCAGTAAATGAGAGATTGTAATTCTGACTTTATTAGTCGCTCTGAATCGTCTCAGTAGTTCGCAATAACATTATGAAGTGCGGGTTACTGCGTTACTTGCCTTATTTTTCCTTCCTCCCTTTTACTTCTGCCCTTGTGCCGCTCAATATACAGCGTGTTTCCGTAAGAACATACAAAAGTTTAACAGGACATAGAGGAAACTCCACTGAACAATTTGAGATAGTGAACCTGGTGGCGGAGAAGCCAGCTTAAGGAGCTAATAAGAATAAAATCACATTACCTTATACTTCTTTATTTACATTAGTTACTGTTACCTACAAATACATTACAGGCAGCTAAAATACTGACAACTAATACCATCTCCTTGTCAACTGCGGCCGCATGTGCAAGTAACTTTAGATATCCCCATAGGAAATACTCAAAGGGATTCAGGTTAGGTGACCTCGCAGGCCATGGAATAGAACCTCCCCGTCCAATTCCAGGAAATACAGCACTGAGATGGTTGCGCACATCCACAATGAAGTGAGGCTGTGCACCGTCATGTTTATCCACGTCCTCTCTCGAACAGCCGAGGGTACGTTCTCCAAAAACTCAGGTGATCCTGAAGTACAGGTGGTCATTCAGACGGTCAGCTAGACTTCTTAGTAATCAAGCTGGTCCTCCTCATTTCTTTTCAGGAAATAAAGAAGGTAGATGTAAATAAATAGGACAGTACGCATAAGCTTATACGCATGTTAGTTGCAAATACGCTGGAAAACAGTAATGCTAGATAAAGCGGAGACAAGTTTACTTCCATATCTCCTTAAGGTGGCTTCTACGACCACAGTTTCCCTACCTCAGATTATTCAGTGGAGCATTCTCTATGTCTTGTGACATTTTTGCACGCTCTTACGGAAACACCCTGCATTAAAAATGGTTCAAATGGCTCTGAACACTATGGGACTTAACTTCTGAGGTCATCAGTCTCCTGGAACTTAGAACTACTTAAACCTAACTAACCTAATGACATCACACACATCCATGCCCGAGGCAGGATTCGAACCTGCGACCGTAGCGGTCGCGCAGTTCCAGACTGTAGCGCCTAGAACCGCTCGGCCACTTCAGCCGGCCTCTGCATTAAACTAAGCGCCTGTTATGTTATTGTTTGTGCCACCTTGTCGCTGGCCTAGCACCGCAGGAAACAAACGAGTTGCACATTTACAAACAAGTCTTTAGAAGTCCTAGCATCTCTTTCTCAATACTGTACAAAGCTCTTTCCGGTGCAATGATACGTCACTACTGCCTCTCCAACTCTCAACTTCACTCAGATGCTGCGACAGACTTATCATTCACGATGAAGAACTTGAGGCAAAATAATCAGAGTGAAAAGATTAAGTTATTCACAAATCTTCATAACGCCAGTGCTTTATTTAATAGTATTAAGTAGAAATAAATTATATAAATAGTAATAGTCACACAGATATCAATATAGTTATCTGACAGAGGGTATACAGGGTGAGTCACCTAACGTTACCGCTGGATATATTTCGTAAACCACATCAAATACTGACAAACCGATTCCACAGACCGAACGTGAGGAGAGGGGCTAGTGTAATTGTTTAATACAAACCATACAAAAATGCACGGAAGTATGTTTTTTAACACAAACCTACGTTTTTTTAAAATGGAACCCCGTTTGTTTTGTTAGCACATCTGAACATATAAACAAATACGTAATCAGTGCCGTTTGTTGCATTGTAAAATGTTAATTTCATTCGGAGATATTGTAACCTAAAGTTGACGCTTGAGTACCACTCCTCTGCTGTTCGATCGTGTGTATCGGAGAGCACCGAATTACGTAGGGATCAAAAGGGAACGGTGATGGACCTTAGGTACAGAAGAGACTGGAACAGCACATGACGTCCACATGCTAACACATTTTTATTGGTCTTTTTCAGTGACGCACATGTACATTACCATGAGTGGTGAGGTACACGTACACACGTGGTTTCCGGTTTTAATTACGGAGTGGAATAGAGTGTGTCCCGATATGTCAGGCCAATAGATGTTCAATGCGGTGGCCATCATTTGCTGCACACAATTGCAATCTCTGGCGTAATGAATGTCGTACACGCCGCAGTACATCTGGTGTAATGTCGCCGCAGGCTGCCACAATACGTTGTTTCATATCCTCTGGGGTTGTAGGCACATCACGGTACACATTCTCCTTTAACGTACCCCACAGAAAAAAGTCCAGAGCTGTAAGATCAGGAGAACGGGCTGGCCAATTTATGCGTCCTCCACGTCCTGTGAAACGCACGTCGAACATCCTGTCAAGGGTCAGCCTAGTGTTAATTGCGGAATGTGCAGGTGCATCATAATGCTGATACCACATACGTCGACGCGTTTCCAGTGGGACATTTTCGAGCAACGTTGGCAGATCATTCTGTAGAAACGCGATGTATGTTGCAGTGCTCTCCGATGCACACGATCGAACAACGGAGGAGCTGTACTCAAGCGTCAACTTTAGGTTACAATATCTCCGGATGTAATTAACAATTTACAATGCAACAAACGGCACTGATTACGTATTTGTTTATATGTTCAGATGTGCTAGCAAAACTAACGTGGTTCCATTTTTAAAAAAAGTAGGTTTGTGTTAAAAAACATACTTCCGTGCATTTTGTATGGTTTGCATTAAACAATTACACTAGCCCCTCTCCTCACGTTCGGTCTGTGGAATCGGCTCGTCAGTATTTGATGTGGTTTACGAAATGTATCCAGCGGTAAAGTTAGGTGACTCACCCTGTATACTACATCTATAGCTACTAGGTGATAGCCACATTCCTCATTGCTTTCATCGAGGGACCGTTTGTATTCGAATTATTCTCAAACGCTGGTTCTTAAGATTGTAAGGCGAAGTGTAGGATCTATTCAGTGTAATTATCTTGCAGAGGGATTCTTGTTCTCCAATAACGTAGGCTAACTGGGTGGCCGGCCGCAGTGGCCGAGCAGTTCTAGGCGCTTCAGTCTAGAACCGCGCGACCGCTACGGTCGCAGGTTCGAATCCTGCCTCGGGTATGGATGTGTGTGATGTCCTTAGGTTAGTTAGGTTTAAGTAGTTCTAAGTCTAGAGGACTGATGTACTCAGATGTTAAGTCCCATAGTGCTCAGAGCCATTTGAACCATTTGAGCTAACTGTGTTTTGCGGCAAGTAAACTATGTTTCTTCCAATAGTTTCGAGTTATGTGGTAATACTCGAACAAAACCTCACACCCGTAGGGAACCAGTCAGAAACTGAGTGTGTGAATTATTACTGACTCCTTCTTTGAAGCCGAATTGCTGAGGCTTCAAAACACTCGTACTATACTTCAAAGCAAGTCGGGAGAACACGTTGGATGCACTCTTGTGCTTACTCTGTACGGCGATTCTGTATGTCCAATTATTTGTGATTCGATATTTAATTTTCAAGCGGAATGTCACTATTAAACTATTTAAGACGTAGGTATTTTCCTCCTGTGTTTGCGCAGGTTTCTATCTCCATCCGTATCTCATGTAAACGGTTCTATAGTGTAACAAGTGGCATGATCGATTGTTTACATCTGTGCTTACAGGCCTTATTTGGTTCAGTGTGAATCTTTCGCACGGTTTAACTTCGTTGTTTCAAGACGGCGTACATTAAAAACAAAAAGCTGTTGTCAGCAATCTTAGATTTTTTTTCTTTACTCGATATTTAGTAACGGTTTTGGAGTCCCTCAGACTGCTTTTCAGGCTGAGAATTTCTGTACGGAGTTGACGTGCTGAACAGAGAAAAAGAGAATATTTTCATTTTACAACATTTATTTTGCTGGACGGTTTATAGATCACTTATAATCCAAGACCATTATGACATTTTTTTCTACTTTTCTACACATACTTCTTCCTTCACTTACTGTCGGTCTAAGGTTGTTCGTTTCACCTCAGATTCAGCTCACAAGCGCTAAAAAAAAAAAAAAAAAAAAATTCCGGTTAAATGCATGTTTACAGTTTCTTGTCAGGATCATGAAATATTTGTATTACAGCATTTATCTCTTACCTTTTTTGTTTTAAAAGTGTAAGACTTCCCGTCATTAACAGATAAGGTTAAACAAGCACGTTGCCCTCTATTTTATGTGACTATTCATCATCATGTAGCGAACAATAAACACAAGTGGCGACAGACTGCTGTACCTTCTTTCACCAAGTGAAATAAGTACGATCACTAAGCACTTCCGAAACAATGGTTCAAATGGCTCTGAGTACTATGGGACTTAACATCTGAGGTTATCAGTCCCCTAGAGCTTATAAATAGTTAAACCTAACTAACCTAAGGACATCACACACATCCATACCAGAGACAGGATTCGAACCTGTGACCGTAGCGGTCGCGCGGTTCCAGACTGAAGCGCTTAGAACCGCTCGGTCACAGCAGCCGGCGAGCACTTCAGGTTCCATATGGATTCAACCAGATGATGAACATCTTTAACGTGCTAAATTTTATTTGCAGCGGCGTAGTTAACTAAAACAATATATTCAAAGGCTGGACACTACAATTTAATTATTTGAGGGGGTGGTGGGTGATAACACTTTCTTTTTAAATATTTACTGAAGCTGTCTATTTACGGACCTGTCGCCAAAAACAGGTCGTCATGTCATATTCTAATGGTAGTATGTTCAGAAAGTTATGATTTTTTCCTTGCTTACGAATTAAAATGAATTAGAGTAACATCGTGTCCTCCGGTTATACCCCAAACATAAATTTTGTATAAGCGTTCACCATGTCTCAGATGAATTGTAGATTAAAGTTCTGCTATCCTCGGTGTTAGAGAAACTACTCCGTATTTTTCTCTACAATTTCTATCCTTTCGCCTGGTAGTTTCATAAAAGTGATCAGGACGCTGAACACATCGTATTGAACCCGTGTTCTCTCTACCTGACATTCAGTATTTGGTACTGGAAACTGGTCAGTATACATTGATCAGCCAAAACATTATGAACAACTGCTTAATAGCTTTGTCAATAAAATTCATCTGAGTTTGAGGCCGCATTGTCATCTGTAAAATTCCAATGTTTCGGCAACTGTTGCAAGCCGCGCCGGTCATGGTGGTCGAGCGGTTCTAGGCGCTACAGTGTGGAACCGTGCGACCGCTACGGTCGCAGGTTCGAATCCTGCTTCGGTCATGGGTGTGTGTGATGTCCTTAGGTTAGTTAGGTTTAAGTAGTTCTAAGTTCTAGGGGACTGATAACCTCAGAAGTTAAGTCCCATAGTGCTCAGAGCCATTTGAATCATTTTTGTTGCAAGGCCCCTTCCTCAGGGTGTACCCAGAAGAATTTTATTGACTGCGACAACGGCCGTGGAAGCCTACGTTTACATGCTTAATAGCTTGTTTGTCCGTCTTTGAAACGAAATACATCGCTCATTCTGCGTTTCAGGGATCCGATAGTTTGTTAGTAGGTTTGTGGAGGTATGTGTCATTAGACGTCTGTGCACAGGTCGTGTAATTCACTTAAGTAACAGACCGCCGATTTGCGTACGCGGTGAGCGCGCCCGATGGCTAGCCAGATGACTTCCATAGGATTTACAACAGGCGAATTTGGTCGCCGACAAATCAATGTAAGTTCACTATAATGCTCCTCTAACCTCTGTAGCACGGGTCTGTCTCCGAGACATGAACGGTTATATTGCTGTAAGATGACTTCGCCGTCGGGTAAGGCATCAAGCATGAAGGGATGCAGATGGTTCGCAGATGTCAGATTATCTTCGATTACTACCACAGGTCCCATACAAGTGCAGGAGAATGTCTCCCGTAGCATAATACGGCTCCCACGAGCCTGCGTCCGTGGTGCACTGCACATTTCGGGAAGCCGTTCGCCTCGATGAGGGAGTTTGTGGAGAGGGCCAACGGCCTAATGTAACAAAAGTGTGATTCGACCAAAGAGTTGACACGTTTCCATTGATTGTCGGTCGAATCTTGATCGTTTCGTGTCTACTGCAATAGTAAATGATGATATCTCCTCCGACTACGAAAACATTCTGTTGGCACCCACCTACATAGGGAGAAATGATCATAACGTTAAGAGAAATCAGGGCTTGCACAGAAAAATTGAAGGGCTCGTTTTTGCCGGGCGCCGTTCGAGAGTGAGAGACAGCTGGAAGGTGGTTCATTGAACCCTCTGCCAGGCTCTTAATTGTGAATAGCAGTGTAATGACGTAGATGTAGATCTAGATCGTTCGGTCAACACGTGAACACGTAGGGGTGGTCTGCTGCGAAGCTTCATGTTCAGCAGTGTACGATGAACGGTGTCCTCCAATATACAGGAGGATTCAAAAAGAATACCGCAACTTTAAAAATGTGTATTTAATGAAAGAAACATAATATAACCTTCTGTTATACATCATTACAAAGAGTATTTAAAAAGGTTTTTTTTTCACTCAAAAACAAGTTCAGAGATGTTCAATATGGCCCCCTCCAGACACTCGAGCAATATCAACCCGATACTCCAACTCGTTCCACACTCTCTGTAGCATATCAGGCGTAACAGTTTGGATAGCTGCTGTTATTTCTCGTTTCAAATCATCAATGGTGGCTGGGAGAGGTGGCCGAAAACCATATCCTTAACATACCCCCATAAGAAAAAATCGCAGGGGGTAAGATCAGGGCTTCTTGGAGGCCAGTGATGAAGTGCTCTGTCACGGACTGCCTGGCGGCCGATCCATCGCCTCGGGTAGTTGACGTTCAGGTAGTTACGGTTTCATAACTAACCTTTTTCGTAGGACTCTCCATACAGTTGATTGTGGAATTTGCAGCTCTCTGCTAGCTCTGCGAGTCGATTTTCCTGGGCTGCGAACAAATGCTTGCTGGATGCGTGCTACATTTTCATCACTCGTTCTCGGCCGTCCAGAACTTTTCCCTTTGCACAAACACCCATTCTCTGTAAAGTGTTTATACCAACGTTTAATACACCACCTATCAGGAGGTTTAACACCATACTTCGTTCGCAATGCACGCTGAACAACTGTCGTCGATTCACTTCTGCCGTACTCAATACCACAAAAAGCTTTCTGTTGAGCGGTCGCCATCTTAGCATCAACTGACGCTGACGCCTAGTCAACAGCGCCTCAAGCGAACAAATGTACAACTAAATGAAACTTTATAGCTCCCTTAATTCGCCGACATATAGTGCATAGCTCTGCCTTTTGTCGTCGCAGAGTTTTAAATTCCGAAAGTTGTGGTATTCTTTTTGAATCACCCTGTACTTGTGCGTGAAACGGCACTGTGCTCTTTCGCCACACATGCCACAGATCACCATTTATCCTACGTTACAGACCAGAATAGTCTCCGAACTCCCCATTTTGTGAAGAGCCGAGGACGTCCAACCATTTCGCGCCTAATGATAGTTTCACTGTCCTATCTCTTTCCATAAATGCTCACTACAGTAGCACGTTAACATTCGACCACCTTCGCCGTTTTCGAGATACTCGCTCACAGGCTCTGCGTAATAATAATGTGCCCTTTCTCAAAGACGCTCATCTCAAGGAATTTCCCCATTTGCAACCCACATCGTCGCCAGGGTGATCCTCCCCTTTGTCTGCTCCGCCTACATATTTTTCTTGCCGCGCTACGTGTTTGCAACGCCACCAGACGGCATCCAATTTCGCGGTGGGCGGTGGTCATCATGTTTTGGCTCATCAGTGTACAAACGCTACAAAGTCACCACTTTTCATACGAGGATACCAATTTAAAATTATACTAGTATTCATATTTTTAATTACCCTACTTGGAATCTAAACATGACAACTGAACATATAACTGTTAGGTACAGATTAATAGGCCCACAGGAAGAAATACTAGTCCAACCTTTAGTCTTGCCAAATCCTTGCTACTGCGGTGTAGTTTAGCACGTCACAAACAGTGAAAATTGTGTATGTCTCGAGCTAGGGATGAACGATAGCGTAGGGAATGTGTGTAACATTCGGTTGTTTGATCACGCCAGTCTTCCAGTCTCATTTAGGGCGGATGCATCTGGGTAGACGGCTCGATTATCACCCGCTATCGTTTCTTCACAGGTTTGGTTACTCACTGGTGTCCTCAGTACCTCTCCTCACAAGTCAGAACCCTGCCATCATTCCACAAGTACAACACCAGATACGTCTAGCATCTTGGCTGCACCTTTGCACAACACTAAATCATTCTCCGTCTCCTTCTTCGTTTCAGCCCTACGAGCATGAACAAACTACCTTGTCAACTACGTGTTACATCAGACCACTTTTCATTGAAAGGAGATTAAAGCTTTATCTCTTTTCATCGGCATAGCTTTGATTTTTAGGGTTTATTCATACCTATCTGTTTCTGATTTCTCCTTTCAGTTCCAGTTGCTAATCTTACCCTGCTATTTCTCGCTCTTCCTCTGACCAGTCACTTCTCCTTTTTGTTTATTTCTTCTGTTATCATAGGTTTCTATTAGATGTAGCTACTCACATTCGACAACAACGTAATGAGGAAACAGCTTAATGTTACGGGAACATGGTATGTGAAATTCGTTGGAATTTGACGTTTTCTGTTTTCCACTCCATAATGTACTTTGGACTTTCCTGGACATGCTGGTTTGTAATACATTAAAATCAGACAATTCTGAGACCTTCAAATAATATTTTGAATGTTGACGTATGACTGTGAAATTTCGAGTCTACGCATGTACTGACAAAGTTGAGCAGTCATATCTTGGGAACTACACAAAGAAGGCTAGAATTTGCTTTGTTTTGTGCCTACTGCTACGTCTCAGAAGTTGCCATTATGAATAAACAAGTAGTGTAATTATCGGCTATTTTTGTAGTGAGCTAACTTCTATTGCTTTTTATACATAAAAAAATGACTAAACATTGGCCGTTAGAGATAACTGTGACAATTTAGAAAAGATGAAAAGAGCCGTGTGGGGCACTTTCTTTCATCGAATATGAACCGATGAAAAGCCATGTCATGCTTTGTGTCGACCTCCACCAAACACTTGGTGTAAATTTAGGCAACCTGAATTTTCTGGCACCCTGCATGAATTTACACATAAACATTCTCTTCCTTTAGCAGTAATGGAGGCAATCAAACCTATTTACAGAGATTTGCCAAATCCTGAGCTACTAAAGCAGTGTTTACATGGGAAGACCCAGAATGTGAATGAGTCCTTCAATAATGTTGTGTGGTGCCGTGTGCCTAAAAATATATTTGTTGGCCTTATAACTCTAAAGTTAGCAGTATCTGAAGCTGTAATAACTTTTAATGGTGGGAACTATGAACATAATACGTGTTCAAAAATTCTACAACTGATCGACGTTAGAGATATAGGTCTATAGTTCTGCACATCTGTTCGACGTCCCTTCTTGAAAACGGGGATGACCTGTGCCCTTTTCCAATCCTTTGGAACGCTACGCTCTTGTACAGACCTACGGTATACCGCTGCAAGAAGAGGGGCAAGTTCCTTCGCGTACTCTGTGTAAGATGGAACTGGTATCCCATCAGGTCCAGCGGCCTTTCCTCTTTTGAGCGATTTCAATTGTTTCTCTATCCCTCTGTCGTCTATTTCGATATCTACCATTTTGTCATCTGTGCGACAATCTAGAGAAGGAACTACAGTGCAGTCTTCCTCTGTGAAACAGCTTTGGAAAAAGACATTTAGTATTTCGGCCTTTAGCTGTCGTCCTCTGTTTAAGTTCCATTTTGGTCACAGAGTGTCTGGACATTTTGTTTTGATCCACCTACCGCTTTGACATAAGACCAACATTTCTTAGGATTTTCTGCCAAGTCAGTACATAGGTCACCATAATTAAAAGCGCTCTGCTTCGCCCAGAGCCACAAAGGCCAGGCGTTTAGTGCGAGCAGAGTGGGCTTCACATACACACACACACACAGTCACACACATACGCACACACTCGAGCTTTGAGGGGCTGCACTGGCGTGCTGCGCCGCCTGCAGCTATCGCAGCGGGTGGGGTCGCGCATGCACCCCGGCCGCTGTTGCTGCTCGCCGCGGTTAAATGTTTGCCACGTTCTGGCGCAACGACAGAGAAGACGGGCCCACACCATCTGCTGCTAGCCGGTCCCCCGGCACGTTACCGCTGACCCGTCCCCCCTCCAACCCTCGCCATACCAACACCTCTCACCGTTTCCGCCCTGCACCCTCTCTTTGTCCTCCATTCTTTCCTCCTATCCTCCCTTCCTTCCTCCCTATAATTTTGTGTGTATAGTAACGTACGTGTGCGCGTGTGAGTATTTGTTTATGTAAATGTCTTGGCTGGAGGTGTCCTAATCCGGCAATAACTCTGTGCCGATGTACTCTCTTGGAGCGGCGGTGCCGCGTGGTACGACACGCCGCGCTGCGATAAAATACAAGGAGCAACACTAATAATCCCGGAATTTTCACAAAGGCGCCGACCAACAGGAAACGGCCGTAACTCCCCCAGCCGCGCTCCTCTCTCTTTCTCCCTCTTTGTGTATCTCCCTCTCTAGGTACAAGACAGTTTCCGTGGGCAACGTAGTCTTCCATCAGTTCTCATAAAATCCTGTCGAATTTCGTTGACGCTGGACCACATAAGCGTAAATAAAGATTCATTGTTGCTTTCAGACAGTAATTTATTACAGTCAACAAAACTTTTCTGCGTTTGTGGCCGCATTGTCAATATGTAAAACTACCAACGTTTCGGTCACTGTTGCAAGTGACTTTCTTCAAGGTCAGTTAACAGAAACACCCTGAAGACGCCACGACGCTATATGGATGTAAATAACAGCACACAATCGAACAAAATTGTTATTAGTTATAATTTTGCAACCGTTAACAAAGCGCATGTGGCTGCAGGTAGCGTGAAGAGGGCCAAAGAGCTGAAATGGGTTTATTACTACTGTGAAATCTACAGCAATAATACAACACATATTAAGCAGCATTCCGGTTCAATACAATTATTACAGTGTCATTACAAGACATCTACAACACTATGGGTCCGAGAGAAAATAAATTGTAATAAAATAATCAGTTTTGATTGCATAAATATGTGATTTGTTTGCGATCAATACTGATTATTTTTTTACAATTCCATTTAAATCTTCGCCGGCCGGTGTGGCAGAGAGGTTCTAGGCGCTACAGTCTGGAACCGCGCTACCGCTACGGTGGCAGGTTCGAATCCTGCCTCGGGCATGGATGTGTGTGATGCCCTTAGGTTAGTTAGGTTTAAGTACGAGTAGTTCTACGTTCTAGGGAACTGATGACCTTCGAAGTTAAGTCCCATGGGGCTCGGAGCTATTTCAACCATTTTAGCCATTTAAATCTTCGTGTGTTCGAAATTTGTTAACAGTAAACGGAGAATAATTATTGAAATAAAAGTAAAGTTTTAGTGTACCATTTTTTCAGTCGAAGTAACAAGAAGACAATGCAAAAACTGGATTTTTGTAATCTTTCATGCTTATGATACTTGAAGTATAAAACCCATAAATCAATGTCCCAGAGCCGTAAGATGCAACTCTCAAAATTCTCGAGAAAACCGAAGTTGAAATTTTCCAAGCCTCTTTCATTCCGTAATTCACGGCATAATTTGTGGATTGCACACATGACTCTGTATTAGAACGGTCGCCTGATACATGGTCGGCTTAGGTTCGATTCTTGGCAGATGCAAATTTTTAAACACTGGTGCATATTCTATGAGTAGTTGCACGAAGCGTTTAATACGTATATGTGAAAAAATTTATATGTACACAGTATTTATTAACCAACTGTTATAAAGAATTGGTTTTAAGAATTTGTGTTGTGTGCGATATGTATCTAAAAGAAAGAAGTGCATTTGTCATAAAAATGACAACTACATCTGTGTTACTTAGCATATATCTGATGAAGTTAATATTTAAATGATATAGGTATTAGATAACACCAAGGGAAAAAGACCACAACGATACTCCAAACAATGCTTATCACTATAGAGCACAAACGATTTTCTTTTTTTCCTATCCTTTCGTATTTTGCGCTTCACGGAAATACTCGTAGAAAATGCACCATAGTTAAAATATTAGTATCAGACATGAATCGAATCCCCGCCACCCACGGAAATGCTCATAGAAAATGCACGGGTGTTAAAAAATCTTACATCAGTCGGGAATCAAACCTGGACCACTCAGTTTGTAGGCGAGCTTTCTACCACCTTTCTTCCCAGAATTACACTATGTGATCAAGAGCATCCAGACACCTGGCTAAAAATGTCTTAAAAGTTCGTGGCGCCCTCCATCGGTAATGCTGGAATTTAGTATGGTGCTGGCGCACGCTTAGCCTTGATGACGGCTTCCACTCTCGCGGGGATATGTTCAGTTGGGTGCTGGAAGGTTTCTTGGGGAATGGCAGCCCACTCTTCACGGAGTACTGCATTGAGAAGAGGTATCGACGTCGGTCGGTGAGGCCTGGCACGATGTCGGCATTCCAAAACATCCCAAAGATGTTCTATAGGATTCAGGTCAGGACTCTGTACTGGCCAGTCCATTACAGGGATGTTATTGTCGTGTAACCACTCCGCCACAGGCAGTGCATTATGAACAGGTGCTCGATCGTTTTGAAAGATGCAATCGCCATCCCCGAATAGCTCTTCAACGTTGGTGCTTAAAACATCAGTGTAGGCTTGTGCTATGATAATGCCACGCAAAGCAACAAGGGGTTCAAACCCCCTCCGTGAAAAACACGACCACACCATAAAACCACCACCACCGAATTTTACTATTGGCACTACACACGCTGCCAGATGACGTTCACCGGCCATTCGCCATACCCACACTCTGCCATCGGATCGCCACATTGTGTACCGTGACTCGTCAATCCATACAACGTTTTTCCACTGTTCAATCGTCCAATGTTTACGCTCCTTACAGCAAGCGAGGCGTTTTTTGGGATTTACCGGCTTGATGTGTGGTTTATGAGCAGCCGATCTACCATGAAATCCAAGTTTTCTCACCTCCCGCCTAACTGTCATAGTACTTGCAGTGGATCCTGATGCAGTTTGGAGTTCCTGTGTGATGATCTGGATAGATGTCTGCCTATTACACATTACGACCCTCATCAACTGTCGATGGTCTCTGTCAGTCAACAGACGAGGTCGGCCTGTACGCTTTTGTGCTGTACGTGCCCTTCACGTTTCCACTTGGCTGTCACATCGGAAACAGTGGGCCTAGGGATGTTTAGGAGTGTGGAAATCTCGCGTACAGACGTACGACGCAAGTGACACGCAATCACCTGACCACGTTCGAAGAATTTGAGTTCCCCGGAGCGCCCCATACTGCTCTCTCACGATGTCGGACTACTGAGGTCGCTGATATGGAGTACCTGGCAGTAAGTGGCAGCGCAACCCACCTAATATGAAGAATGTATGTTTTGTGGGGTGTCCGGATACACAGTATACAATATCACACTAAAGTTGGTACAGATTTCACCACTATCGAACCGTTCTTTAAAATCTTACACGAATCACGGAATTTAATAAAAAACATTAAATAAAAACCTAAACAAAGAATAAATATCGGTCAGTAATCGTATAGACCGGATAACCTAATTTTACCTTCTTCTTGCAGAACATTTCACTGTACTATGTTGCTGTGTTGTTTAAACTATTAGATGTAAAACTAAGACCACAATTTTAACAATTACCACAGAATTTGTCACATAACATTTTGTTTTTAATAAGTGCTATTCTTATCCTACACTGGTCGATTCAAAAACAAATTTAAGCACGTTTCCATACTTTTTTGTGGTCTGAATAACGACAGAGCCATGCAACCCGTTCAAAAAATCGGCCGTGACTTAATTAAATCAGAGAAACTCTGAAAATTTGAAATTAGATTTTCTCGAGAACTTTTTAGATTATGATCAAATTGCATTGGGAGGCTGGTATATGAGTTCCGCATTTCACGCACCGTAAATATTGAAAGGTCTCTGTTGGATTCCTTTCATGTTAATTTCTTAAATCTGTTGTCATTTACGGCATAAATTCCTCGTCTAAATTTACTGTGGCGTTTCTGACTATCTGGGAGGAGACTGAGTAGTGGAACGTGTTACTTTTACACATAAACAAGAACGATCTGTCACACTACTACACTTTAAAACACAGTTTATATGTAATTCATGTCACACAGTCTCATACGGAACCTACATCCGCTTTCTTTTATATACTGTATATGATAAGATACTGTCATCCCCCTTCCCTTCTGTGTGAGAGGATGAATGAGCAAATGTATTTCTAGTTGCATGCCTCAGGGTAGCAGACAAGCCTGTCTGCTAGAGAACAGTAGGACCAACGTCGGAACAGGTAGCTACGCTTTCTAAAAGCAAAGAGGTTTCTATCCTTAGTATGGTCCTGTCCGTCCGTTGTCATGTTGGTATAGGAAGCTGCCCCTCTGGTCACTTCCGTTTGTATTTGGGAAGCACGCTCCGTAGGAGCGCAGGTCAGTCGGTCCGGGGCGAGCGTCTGAAGTGGTAAGATCTCCGGCTAAGCGCGTGTCTGCTAAGTCCGCAGGACAATGGATTTCTTAAGTTCAGCCTAACTGAAAATTTAATCACCTTTATTTCAGGTTTACCTCTAAAATATCTAATGTTATCTTAAATTGCAGCGCAGTGTAATTCTCGTGTGAAGTTCAGATTATTTTCCGGTAGTTGCTTTGTCACTACTTTGTGAGTAAAGTGGAACCACGTGTTGATCAGTAACTCTAACTAAGATCAATCTTAAATGCGAATGCTTGTGTGATTATAACGTCTCGTCTTGACAATATTGTTTAATATAGCAACTTTTCTTTATGTTCAACCCACGTGGGGTGTACTTTTCGAGACCAGTACCACGTGCTTATATAACTGTTTGACCTGTCAGGTTAACAGTAAGACGTTAGTAACCAGTTCGAGGTTTTTCTATTGTAAATTGCTTTCCGATCTAATTTATTTTAATTATCAAAATTATTGTGGAGTTACACTCTTTGTGTAAACCAAGTTGACCACGTGAAGCAAGTGGTGTAATCATCAAAGTAGCCCTCAGCTATTCTTTTCGCGAAGATTTCACAGAGTTAATATGAATTTAGTATACCAGTGTGTGGTAATTACATGATGGACAGGATTGTGCTACAAATGTATCTTCTTTGGGTGAAAATTTGAATCTGTTGGTAGTGGTTAACTTTCTCTTGCATACGTTTCAACGTTCTTTGTGTGTTGTTTTATGAATGCAGTGTTGTATGCAGTCTCCCGATCTTGCCTCCATATTTGATGTGTTCCGTAAGATTGCAAACTCACATTTTCACAGTCCTAAATAAGGCACCAGCTCAGTTATAACTCACGTTTAATATGCTGAAATTTCAATGATCAATGTTAAAATAAATTTCCAAATATAAACTGATTTATTTCTTTTTATTTAAATTCACTTATATATATATATATATATATATATATATATATATATATATATATATATATATATATATAAGTCTGGTTGGGAATTTGGTAAGCTAGACTGGATACCTGGTGAAACAGTTGCGCAGTAATGCAAGGTTAACTTCCCCAGACAGCTCACAGCTTTTAACCCGCTTTTATTGTCGAGCAGTACCGCTTACACCACAAAATTAAAGTAACAACGTTACAATATAAAGAAATAAAAATATCCGACTGCCCTGTGGTCTCCTTTTTTTTATATACACATTCCTAGCCCCACACAGATAGTCCCGTAAATTTGTCATGGAAATTACTGACAGTTCTGAAAATATTTGTAAGGTGTAACCGAAAAATTTGGGATGAGTGCTACGATTGGTGTCTTTTCACCCTAACTTTTAATCTCACTGTTAAACTGTAATTGTCGTTCAATTAAATAAATAAACAAAAATATTTAGCAATAAGGTTAAAGCCGTGGGTTTATGAAACACGTAATATTGCAAAGATAGTTTTATTGATCACTAGTGCCTGCTTATCTATAAGCCGTCTTCAGATCGCAACAAAGTAAATTGATAACTGTCAAACTGCAGAACATACTTTCCAGCTGAAGCACGGGAACTTCCTTGTCTACGGAGACTTGTGTCATGAGCGACACATGATGTTAACGTTCCCATATGAAGGTTAGATAGTACTAGCTTCTAGTGTGGAACAAGCATCTTTTTCCGCAGAGTCCATAAGAGTCACTGCGTCTGGCGTTATTTCAAAACAGCGTAATGTGGCAAGGATTATCTCATTGTCTAATATCTAAACTAATTCTGTCGGTGCGCATTACATGTGCCCACATTTTATTCGAGGTTAATTTACATCATTGTTCCCCTGGATTGTATAGCAAGCGATCCTGCTCACACAAATTATGACGATGCATCACGCCGTTTGCCAGTTATACAATAATTAATGTATTTTGTCTTGAGCTGAAGATGGCTCGTAGGGAAGCCGAAACTGGTAGTCAATGAAAGTATACTTGTGATGAAACTTGCTGGCAGATTAAAACCGTGTGCCGGACCGAGACTCGAACTCGGGACCTTTGCTCTACCATCTGAGCTACCCAAGCACTACTCATGACCCGTCCTCACAGCTTCAATTATGCCAGTACCTCGTCTCGTACCTTCCAAACTTCACAGAAGCTCTTCTGCCAACCTTGCACTCCTGGAAGAAAGGATATTGCGGAGACATGGCTTAGCCACAGCCTGGGGGATGTTTCCAGAATGAGATTTTCACTCTGCAGCGGAGTGTGCTGATATGAAACTAGTTCTGCAAGGTTCGTAGAAGAGGTTCTGTGAAGTGTGGAAGGTGGGAATCGAGGTACTGCCAGAATTAAAGCTGCGAGGACGGGTCGTGAGTCCTGCTTGTGTAGCTCAGATGGTAGAGCACTTGCCCGCGAAAGGCAAATGTCCCGAGTTCGAGTCTCGGTCCGGCAAACAGTTTTAATCTGCCAGGAAGTTTCATATCAGGGCAGACTCCGCTGCAAAGTGAAAATCTCATTCTGTATACTTGTGATCTTGATTATTAACGGTTTTTCTGAACCCATACCTTTAACACAACAGCTCGCTTATCTTCAAATTTGACCATATCAAATATTAAGGTTATTAGTGTTCCAGTTCGAAAAACTTGCCCCTCGGAGTCTGAGCGAGAACACAGAGGAGAGAGAAATACGGTTGGTTCAGGATCTGCTCGGTGCCGGCAGATTTAATCGGAAGTGGCCGGGCAGCCCCTCGGTGTTCGCCACCTGACGCCGGCTGTCCCCCTCGGCGCGATGGGCGATTGCTTTTTAAAGCGAGCGGTGCGCTGCCGCTGCCGTGGCGGCGCCATTGGCGCGCGTCGAGGCGCGGTGATTCCCCGCCGTAATTGCCGGTAGGCGCGCCTTGTTATGCTAATGGCTGCTGGCCGCTTTGTGCCGCCGCCGATTGGCGCGCAGCTGACCGCCTGCGCCCGGCGCCGGCGCACCGCCTCGCTGCCGGCCGGCTGCGGCGGGCGGTCCAGGGGCGTCTGGGCGCGTCAACACTGAAGGGCTCTGAGATACTGGCGGATCGCCACCATTCCGCGTCCGTGATGTTAAGGAGCTATCTGATAAAAGTCACTGGTGTGCGATGCTTAGGAGCGAAATGATACTTGGGCCATGAGATACGGCCGCCTCGTGGCACCAGTGTTGTGGTCTACGGCGCTGGGTAGCGCTGTGTTCAGGAGGTCGAGCGTATAGCATGAGTGAGTGGCCGAGTTCCCGCCTGGAGGCGTCAGTCACACAGTGGTATCTGTAATAACACTCATTTGTTGTGAGAAATGTACAGAGTTATAAGTACTTCAGAGCTGCATTTGACGGCTGGGTGTAAGTGCGTGAACGGCGAAAAAGTGCTGACGCATGTCGTGGTGCCGCTCTTGCAGGTCAGTGCCGCAGCCGCGTTCAGTGTTGGCGACGGCAGGAGCAGGGCGAGGGAAGCTGCCTGCCCAGACGTCCCGCGATGACCCAATAAGGTTACCATCTTTGCGCTCCCCAAGACAACCCACTGCACGATCGGATGAAAACTGACGCTTGTCACCCACCGTGGATCGACCGAGAAGACAGCAGGTGCCCACAAGTCGACCACAAAGCTGCCCGGACGCACCACACCCTTTTAGTGTAAAGACAGCAGCTTGTAAATTATCAGCGATGACCTGTTGTGTAGGAGAACTGGCTGAACCCCATTCTTCTCACCCTCAATGACCTCGTAGGCAGCAAAAGCAGACCACCGCTGTGTTACGCATCAGGCTGGCTGCTTCTTGGTGTTGAAGCAAGCTAGCAGACAGCAGGCTGGTTGTCGCAGACTAGCTTGTCGTCAACGATTGCAGGATTTCTCGGCTTATTTCAGCAATGAAATCTTCACGGGTTAGCCGGCCGGGGTGACCGAGTGGTTCTAGGTGCTACAGTCTGGAACCGCGCGACCGCTCCGGTCGCAGGTTCGAATCCTGCCTCGGGCATGAATGTTTGTGATGTCCTTAGGTTAGTTAGGTTTAAGTAGTTCTAAGTTCTAGGGGACTGATGACCTCAGAAGTTAAGTCCCATACTGCTCAGAGCCATCTGAACCATTTATTTCTTCACGGGTTATCAGCCGAGTGGCGTCGTCTTCTAGTCGCAACGTTTCAATGGATTGCGTATCCATCATCTTCAGGCGAAGATGAAGATTCATTTAGGCTAACGTGAACATGAACCAATATTGGTATTTCTTCTCGGTGCCTACGTCTTGCTCTTTCTGCTACATCATGATGATGGATGGATACGGAATCCATTGAAACGTTGCGACTAGAAGACGACGCTACTCGGCTGATAACCAATGAAGATTTCATAGCAGCTTGTCGTCGTTTCGCTGCAACTCTATAGACTGTCGTTCTCTCTGGTGCCAGCGACGCGGGCAGAACGAAAGCCAGACACTGAGTTCTTGAGCTCTCAAAGCCTCTCTGTTTAAAACGCTTGAGCCCGCGTCTAAGACACGGTAGCTCTGAGTGTCTGAGAGCATCTGCCGTCATTTATCGGACTCCTCAGCACTCCTTGCCTTGTGATAAATGAGTAAGTATTATGGGTCGTGGAGCTCAGTTCTTTCTGTCTACATTTCATTTTGTAGAGCCGTTCAGGACTCAAAAGCAGCAAGGTAGCCATTACGCTTCTGTCCAACACACCTATTACCGCCAAGCTTTATGTGACCATTTTGGCTGACGAGGTCAATCCCATGGTACAATATTTGTTCCCCAATGGTGATGCTGTGTTCTAACACGATAGGACCCCTGCCTACACAGCCCCCATCGCCCAGTACTGGTTTTATGAGCAAGAGGATGAATTGTCGCATCTACCCTTGCCACCACAGCTGTCAGATGACAATAGTAATGTGTTCTGCTTTGGAGAGAAGGAGGCCTGGTCGCTATCCGTCATCGTTACGTGAACTTGTCACTACTTTGCGGGAAAAGTCCTTCGAAAGCGGTACAGGGCCCGTATTTGTACATTCCGAGGCGATTGGAAGCTGTTTTGAATGCACCGTATTACGCCTGTTTATGTGTCTGAGGCGTTTCTATATTTTTTCCATCCACTATAAATTTGCATAGCCCAATTGACGAAATAGCACATTAATTGGGAAATGGCTGAGCTAACATATCGCATTTGTAATTTTTTTCAAATGATACAAAGCACTGAGCGCACGGACAGGCCAATGAGATCTCTAACCCGCAGCATGTGCAGGATTTAGATCAGGTCAGAGGTGCTTGTGTCATGTTTTGAGGAATTTTTTGAACATGACGCACAACCATTCATTTAGACTAACGTGAACATGAACCAATATTGGTATTTCTTCTCGGTGCCTACGTCTTGCTCTTTCTGCTACATCATCAGGATGAGGATGCTGTGGAAACCCCGGTCTACCAAGGAGACAACAGCCGTGTTTAATGAAATTCACTCATCCGTAAATTCTTTTACAGACAGGTGCCCTGTAGCTCGTGGACTGGCCCGCGTAAAATGTTGTGACTGCTTGGAAAAGCGGGAGAAACATAACTGGGCGTGGGATGCCTGAAGAAATTTGCGGACTTCCTTCCTTGCCACTTTGACACCATTGTCAGTGGTAGGAACAATCATATGCGGTATTAGCGTGATGTTTGCCGGGGATCGCAATTTTTCTCCGGCGTGTTTATTCCAGTCCTTTTATTTACACTTGCAGCTGCCAATGACACTCTCCTTCCAAAACTCGCTAAACCCGCAGTTAGTATCACCGCAATATGATAACTATGCGATATCTAATAACGAATGGCTGGCTTATACCGGATATGGCATACCAGCAGGAAGTTGTGGACTCTATTCCTCGTCGAACTGAGACCGTTGTCTAGCCTAAACGATATTAGCGGGTTGTCTCTTGGGGTGATGAATTTCCTTTCCGACGTGCTTTCAAGGATATAACATGCCGAGAAAAAAGTAATGCAGAAAACGTTTCTTTCAACGAATTATGTCGCTTCAAGTGGGCAGAGCGCTTGTCGGTGACTGCTGGTGTAGAACGGCCTCGATCGTGACACAGTGTGAACGTCTGGTTGATATACAATATCCGCTTTCATATCGTGTACTTGCATTTCTTACGCGTATTTATTGTAACAGATCACTAGAGCCCTGCACAGGTTCCAGTGCTACAGTAAACAGTAATTTTCAAGTAAACGTTAGTTTCGGTTTACCAAAGAAACTTCTACAGTACACAGACGGTGCCCATCTCTCCCAGCGAGTGACTTCGTCAGTCCGTCGCTCTCCACTGTTCTCACACCTGCCTCTGGTAATGCTTCGTCAGACGAGCTAAGTAATAACGATAGCATTATTTACACATTCCTCGTGCTTCATAAACCATTCAACATACGAAAAGAACGAATTCGTCACACGATAACACATCTTAAGCGTGTACTCCTTAATGTTTCTTATGACAGTTCAGTATGACAATGAAACAAAGTCCTTTCGAAAATGGTACTATGTACTTCTTTTAATAGCGTTTACGGTAATGGAGACAGTGACGTGACACATCTCAGCGATTCCACTTTGCGAGACGGCAAGTTAATCCGAGCCCACTGTACGGTGGCACTATCATTCCCTGCGAATTCTTTTTTCTTTTTTTTTTTTTGCACTGGTATGAAGAACACTTAATAGTTTTTTAAGTACATAACGATTATATGATAGGTAGCGTATCGTATCTCAATTTCGGCTAATTAGCATAACTTGCGTTATTAGCAATAGAAGTGTAGCTGACGTGCGGCCATTAAAGTACGTATATTAAGTACTTGAGAAGTTACGATTCGTAGAACGCCCATTGTTGCACTTCTCTCAGCCTGATTCGCAGTTAAAACCGTGACTGTTTCTCTCGTATCTGGTCATTCATTTGAAACCGTCTTGACGTTAAACAATAATTAATGTGCAATTAAACTTAAATTATCTCATGCTAGCAATGAAACCCTGCCGTCGTTTCGACTTGTACAGACGTTATAATGGAGTTAACATCTAGCGAATTACAAGCACTTATTGCAAAGGTTTTACACTCTGTTTATAAGTTACATGAATCATCTTCATTCGAATTCGTTGCAGTATGAACGCTGTGATCTGAAATTAAATGGAAGATGTAAGTGTACGTTCAAATGGTTCAAATGGCTATTGGAATTAAGATCTGAGGTCATCAGTCCCCTAGACTTAGGACTACTTAAACCTAACTAACCTAAGGACATCACACACATTCGTGCCCGAGGCAGGATTCGAACCTGCGACCGTAGCAGCCGCGTGGTTCCGGACTGTAGCGCTTAGAACCGCCGGCTAAGTGTACGTAAGCTTGTAGAATATTTATTAGATACAACTGCATAAGAAAAAATGGTTCAAATGGCTCTAGGCACTACGGGACTTAACATCTGAGGTCATCATTCCTCTAGAACTTAGAACTATTTAAACCTAACTAACCTAAGGACATCACACACATCCATGCCCGAGGCAGGATTCGAACCTGCGACCGTAGCAGCATCGCGGTTCCGGACTGAAGCGCCTAGAACCGCTCGGCCTACATAAGACACTATTTGATTAATCATGATGGTCTATAAACAGCAAAAATCTCGTTTAGGCAGCCTTTTATTTCGCTGAACCGGCAGGAAGAGTACTTTTTGCGTGTTAGACGAAGTCTATGCGGTACACGTATTTCAGTGACGCCTGAAGATCTATTTGAAACTGCTTGTAAATGTAGTAAAAAACGTTAGTTCTTATTATTATTTTACATCATGACTCTCTGAAAGAATCAGAAGAATGCTCTTGAACTTGACTGCTACATACTGTGAGAACATACGCAAACTCCGAATAGAAAATCTAACAAAATGTCTTTGTTATTGCTGTCCATATATTTGCAATAGGCCCAGCAAATTATTGAAGACGTAGGTTACAACTGCTACACTCAGATGAAAAGGGTGATGCAGGAGAGGAATTGGTGGCGGGCCAAATCAAACCAGTCAGAAGAATATTATGCAAATTGAAGGTGGAGAGGGGGGGGGGAGGAAAGGAAAGAGAAGGGACTATTGATGTCAGCTGCATTAGGACTTCTTGCGGAATGAACGGCGATGTATAAAAATGTGTGCCGGACCAGGATTCGAACCTGGGATCTCTCGCTTACTAGGCGGTTGTGTTAACCACGTGGCTCCCAACGAAATACGAGATGTAAAATTGTCATCTTATGTTTTTACGAGATGATGATTTACTTCCGGCATTGCGTGGGAAGCCAGTAATTTTCTTAATAAGGCCAATTTTGAGCTTGATGTCCTGCAGTATATGTTAACGACACGAACTCAGTCATTTGAAAACGGCGTAAAAGGCCCAAACTACGTCGCATTTGAATAAACAACAATACAGTCAAATGGTAGTCTCTTCATTTAAAATTTATTGTATGACTGTTGCTCAGTAACATAAAAACTGTTTTCTCAAATATGTGGTTCTCCGCTATGTAAAGATGACACAAGCGTGCTGCGTCAACGCTGGTTTGCTTGTGGCAGTTTTTGTTCATCATAACTTTCGTGAAGGAGTTTTTACTGCTTCAGCAATTTTTATTAATATTTTTTAGCACGACGCTTTTCGGCAGCATTAGGTGCACCGCACTTGCATTCTACATTACATTAATCTGAACTGTTCAAATGGCTCGGAGCACTATGGGACTTCACTTCTGAGGTTATCAGTCCCCTAGAACTTAGAACTACTTAAACCTAACTAACCTAAGGACATCACACACATCTATGCCCGAGGTAGGGTTCGAACGTGCGACCGTAGCGGTCGCGCGGTTCCGGACTGTAGCGCCTAGAACCGCTCGGCCACTCTGGCCGGCAATCTGAAGTGTCATGAGGATTATTTGCCAGGTGCGGAAGTTATGTCATGTACCGAAATATAACCTGTGCAGAAAGATTAATTTTTGTTAGCGTATACCTCAAGTAAGTTGTATGTTTAAATATTTAATTACTGTATTTGGCTACACATTACATAAAATGGATAAGGGACACTAAATGGGCTTGTATGAGGAACTAGAAATTTTCATTTGTGACCCAGTTCATGCTAACAAGCTGCTAAATGATGAGCTAGAAAATAGCAACGTAATTTTGCTTAATAAATATAAACAGTTAACTGAAAAAATAAAACAAAAACATCGTCTTAACATCATCAAACAGCCAGGAAATATCAAATAATCTTATTATATAATATGCGCCATGTCATAAATATGCTTATATACAAACAATTGTATTTTCATTTTTTTTCTTTTTTACTTCGCAGTTAAACATCTGATTATGTAATTACTAAGTGAGGGAGCTTTTGTTTCCGTGCTCTGTGTGGAAGATAGATTTCCAGCAAAAATGTAAGGATATGTGTTAATAAACTGACTTAATTATACAACTCATTTAAGGTAGACACTAAAATAGATGAGTTTTTCTGTATAGGCAATGACATTTAGTACATAACCTTATTGACACACCCATAAAATAATCCTCATCACACTTCAGATTAATGTACGTGTAACCATAATGCATCTGTGGTGATAGACAGACGTCCGAACAGGCCTTGGAAGGTCTAGCGGTATTGACCGGCCGCCGTGTCACCCTCAGTCCACAGGCGTCACTGGATGCGGATATGAAGGGGCATGTGGTCAGCACACCACTCTCCCGGCCGTATGTCAGTTTAGAAGACAGGAGTCGCTACTTCTTAGTCAAGTAGCTCCACAGTTTGCCTCACAAGGGCTGAGTGCATCCCGCTTGTCAACAGCGCTCGGCAGACCGGATGGTCACCCATCCAAGTGCTATCCCAGCCCGACAGCGCCTAACGTCGGTGATCTGACGGGAACCGGTATCACAACTGCGGCCAGGCCGTTGCATCTGATGTTGATAGCATGCTGCCAAAATGCGTCATGGTAATAAATATTAGTAAAAAGCGACTGAAGCCGTAAAAATTGTTTCTAAAATTTATAATACAGTCGCTGACCTCACACAACTCGATACGATATGGATAAATTAAACATAACTCTTGATCCAGTGCTCCATGTGTTGCCTCCGTACTGCTGTTCTGACGTTAATCTGCGTGGGCCGCTGCGTCGTCCTCCGTGACGGCAGCGGGCCGCAGGGAGACAGCCGGCGGCCAGGTGCGCCTCGAGTGTCTGACGGTGGGCGCACGCGATTACGGCGCGACGCGCCCGCCCTTGTGATGCTAATGTCCGAGCCACGCCGGCGACAATGCGGACGCTCCAATATCGCCGGCGCGTCAAGTGGTGCGTGGCGGGGGGGGGGGGGGGGGGGGGGGGTAGGCGGCTGCGGGTGTGGCCACATTCTCCAGCCGCCGCTCATCACATACGCTCACTTTATGTCCGTCACCAAGCAGTAGGAGAATAAATTACTAGGTAACAGCTATTTTATTTGCTGATTTACCTGCCCTGACAAGATTACAACCAACATGCACTCTCTCACATCTAACAAGACATTCTACATACGCGGGTAAGCCAAATCATTAACATCACCTCTACAGTAGCGTGTTCAGACGCACTGCAGCAGAGATTCTGCGTGGCAAGGATTCTGCATGTCCTTCAATGATATCCAGAGGTATGTGCCCGATAGTGTCCGAGATATGTTACATTGGGTTAATATCAGGTGGGTTTCGTGATAAAGACATCGACGTTCACTACCATGCTCTCCAAATCACTGTAGCACGATTCTGGCGTTATGAAACAGGAAGTTATCCTGCTGGAAGATGCCAACACCTTCGGAGGAAGACATCAAGAATAAAAGGATACAGGTGCTCCGCAGCACTATTCACATAGTCCACAACTATCAACTATCACATTGCTTTTGCATACCACAATCTCATGGAAGTCCAACCGAATGTTTCTCATAGCATTATACTGCACCCACCTTCTGTGTCCGCGACACAGTGCATTTTTCGAGCAGCCGTTCAGATTATATGGACAGGTACATCAACCTGGTGTTACAAGAAACGCCCACCAATCGACAAGTTTCCATAGATCCACAGTCCAATCTCGATGGTCTCCCGCCCACTGATGGAATTAACGAGATCGTTTGGTCTTCATGGGAACACGTAGTGGTTGTCTGCTGCAGAGCCTTATGTTCAACAATGAGTGACGAACGGTGTGATACAAAACATTTGTGCCTGAACCAGCATTGCGCTCTGTCGTCAAATCTGCGACAGATATACCACCTATTCTGTTTTACGGGACTGTAGTAGCTATAGCTCTTCATGAAATACACATTAGATAACAAGCAGGTAGATTTCGACTGAGACGACACAGAGGAATGGACGTCAGGCAACGAGTGGGAGAGAAGATCTACGTGACAGAAGCACAAGAGGGGGGGGGGGGGGGAAGAGAGTGGTGTGACTTATTGAGAAACGAGAAGAGAAGCAAGATGTAGGCTATAGGAAGACTGCAGAAGCCTTTTGAGAAAAGAGAAATTGCCATATGATTATTAAGAGATACAGTAGCAAGTTAGTACTAATCAAAGAAGGAAGCGCTGAAAAGTGGAAGGAATGTATAGAAGATCAGTACAAATGGAATAATGTTGGATAGAATATTATGTAACTGTTAGGGGAACTAGTAGAAGATGAGATGAGTGATATTATTCTGAGAGTAGAATTTGACAGAGTGCTGAAAGACCTAAATCAAAAGAAAGCACCAGGGGTAGAACCCTGGAAAACAGACAGAAAATTGTACTTAGACCTCTAGGAGGAGGAATAAGGTACTGAATCGAAGAAGGTAGACGGAAGAAACGCAAACTTCCGTTCATAGCATCTGCATGTTTAGCAAAAACTTTTGATAATACTGACTGGCATCAGTCTTCGAAATTTGAAAGGTAGCGGGAATAATATATAAATCGAAAAAGGTTGTCCGCAGCCTGTACACATGCAAGACTGCAGTCGTACAGAGTCGAAGGACATGAAAGGGAAGCGGTAGTTACTCTGTCTGTAGACTGAGCAAACTCTGGAAGAAATCAAAGATAAATTGAAAACGGAAATTAAAGTTCGTAGAGAAGAAGTTAAAGCTTTGAGATTTTCTGATAACACAGTAATTACGTCTGAGACGGCAACGAATCTGGGAAAGCAGTTGACAGAAATGGATAGTTTCTTGAAAAGAGATTGTTAGATGAACATCAACCAAAATAAAGGTTTTGGAGTGTACTTCAATTAAATCAGGCGATGCTGATGCTATTTGTTTAGGAAATGAGACTCTAAAAGTAGTCAACGAGTTCTGTTATTGAACAGAAAAATAATTGACGGTTGCACTGCTTATACGGTGAAGAGGCTAGCACAGAATAGACTAGCGTAGAGAGCTGTATCAAACCAGTCTTCACCAACTACACTCTTATTATCACACTTTCGTTGTATCTCCTCACCAACTCTTGAAGACACTGGCGATTAGTTTTGTTTAATGCGGGATGCTCTAGCCTGTGCCTATTATCATTTTACTTCAGACTGTCACTTTTTCTCTAATAATTAGCATGCTTCTTTTGAGGTTTCATTTCCTTTTGATTCCTTTCTCAGTGAAACCTCTCTTGTGAGCACAAGTACATTAATGAAGACATGCGCGCAAAACCGGGTTTACACCAACACTAGGTGATACTTGGGGTTGAGACCAATGTCAATTTCGATAGTTCCCGTACTCAGCAACAGATGGCAACATTTCTCTCTAAGCTATTACATTTGAGGGTTAGCCCTTTTTTCGTGCATATCCTCATTTTGTTAGTTAATTTCCCCTTTCATATATGTCTGAAGACATAATTTTCTAATCAGCTCGACTTGTTGCTTAATTTAAGCTGGTCTATCTCCCAAAATAAATTCTTGTAATCTACTTTTCTGTCTTCTTGCTAGACAAGTTCAATATCTGTATCCATTTGACTTTGCATCATACCACTCCCTTATCACTTGAAATTATAAACTAGTTTAGTATCATCACATGTTGCACAGTTTGTATATTAGTTGATATCCTTCACATCTACATGAAATTCTGACAATGTGACGACTTTAATGATGTAAGATATCTGGATATCGCAATTTTGCCTTGCCAGGAGAAACATCTTGATTCTATACGTTTTATGTGCTGTCGAAGGAACTGAGTTTATTCGTATAACAACACAGAAATTGTACAACCTGAGCACGGTTTAGGGCGAAAATCTTAGTGAAAAGATCAAGCAGCAATGACACTCTCCAGAATAAGTCGCTAGTTCGATGTAAGGAAATGTTACACACAGTAACAAAAGCAGAAAAGTTCTCAAGATTAGCTCAAAACATAAATCAGAGGTATAACACAGTTTTATACGTAATGGGTAGTTTGAATAAGCTACAGATGACCCCTCCGTAATTAGGTGTCCTTTCCCATCTTTTTCCATCAACAGTGTTCCAAAACCGGTACAGATACCAGACTGCAGTTATAAAGAGTCGAAGGACATGAAGGGGAAGCAGTTAAGAATGAAGTAAGTCATGGTTATTGTCAGTCCCCGATGTTACACAATGTGCACACAGAGCAAGCTGTGAAGGAAATCAAAGAGAAATTCAGAAAGGGAATTAAAGTTCATAGAGAAGAATTTAAACCTCTCCCAAACTAGCCCCCATCAACTAACTACTGCTTATGTCAAAAATGTTCAGATGTGTGTGAAATCTTATGAGACTTAACTACTAAGGTCATCAGTCCCTAAGCTTACACACTGCTTAACCTAAATTATCCTACGGATAAATACACACACCCATGCCCCAGGGAGGACTCGAACCTCCGCCGGGACCAGCCGCACAGTCCATGACTGCAGCGCCTTAGACCGGCTAATCTCGCGCGGCTACTGCTTATGTCCTGTATCTTACAACTATACTCTGAAAACCACTATGAAGTGCATGGCAGAGCGAATGTCACACTGTGCCAGTTATTAGTGTTTTCTCCCATTCCATTCACGGATGGGCTACTGGAAGAATGGTTGCTTAAATGCCTCTGTGCAGGGTGTAATTAATCCACTTGTCTTTGTGATCATTATGGCAGCGATATGTAGGTGGTTGTAGTATGTTACTACATTTATCACCGTTTCCAAAACTTCCCCGTAACTGGCCTAAAGCTGGAATTAAAAAAGACCAATGAACTTGGAATAGTTAATCCCCACCGATAAATAAGAAGTGCATCATTACCCGTGATTGGTAGCACTTCACTGAGATACATTACATTTTGTATGCTGAACTGCATGTTTACCTAAATAAGAAGGCGCTATGGAAGCACACTGTGCTGGGCTGTAAGCGAGCTTGTGTGCGGCAGTCACGTTAGGCGGCAGGGAGGCCGCCCCAGTAGAGACCGCGGAAGGGATCCATTGATAGCGGCGTGGAACACCACTATGCAGTGATCTGAGGTAGCCGCTCCTGGGCCCCGGACGCCAAGAGTCACAATGCAGATACTATCGTCCATGGTGCTGGGACACCATCAGAACGTCTTTTTACAACTTGTGTGTGGAAGAAGGAGATAGTCATTTTTGGCTTGACCCATAAGAATGCTTTTGTGAACAGAACCGTAGAAAGCAGGGCTTCTCCAGAAACATCGACTGCAATAGAAAAAATATGAAAATGGAATGAGGACCAGTGAAGTTAGGACACCTCTGAGGACGCTGGATGCTGCCTAGTTCATGCACTGCCAGACAAAATTCTTTAAGAGAATGTAAGAGCTGCAACAACTGGTTAACATAAAAAATTTAGAAATTAGGGAGAAAACATGACTGTGCTACAGAGATCCACGCTCAATGATCATAGACAGGGACAGAAAGAAAGCAGGACACAGCTTTTCAGCACCAAGTATTAGGGAGCGTGTTACACGTGTAAGTAGGCTGTTTATGTTTTCTTTATGTAAGTAGGCTGTTTATGTTTTCTTATTGGCAAAGTTACGTAGCGCTCTATATGAAAATCACTGGCTGTGCTGTGTGCAGTCTGTGGCTAGTTTGCATTGTTGTCTGCCATTGTAGTGTTGGGCAGCGGCAGCTGGATGTGAACAGCGCGTAGCGTTGCGCAGTTGGAGGTGAGCCGCCAGCAGTGGTGGATGTGGGGAGAGAGATGGCGGAGTTTTGTAATTTGTCATGAACTGCTATATATATTATGACTATTAAGGTAAATACATTGTTTGTTCTCTATTAATATCTTTCATTTGCTAACTACCCATATCAGTAGTTAGTGCCTTCTGTAATTTGAATCTTTTATTTAGCTGGCAGTAGTGGCGCTCGCTGTATTGCAGTAGTTCCAGTAACGAAGATTTTTGTGAGGTAAGTGATTTGTGAAAGGTATAGGTTAATGTTAGTCAGGGCCATTCTTTTGTAGGGATTTTTGAAAGTCAGATTGCGTTGCGCTAAATAATATTGTGTGTCAGGTTAAGCACAGTCGTGTATAATTTGCTCAAAGGGGACGTTTCACACGTTAACTACCTGAACCAAGGGTCAAGGAAGGGTCCAGCTTCTTTTGAGGCACTTTTTTTGCTGGTCAGCGCTCACAGTATCCAAAGTTCAGCCAATAAAAATGATGTGACGAACGAAAAATGCTGAGGTGTGAGTCTCCTTATAACAAACCGATGGCACCAAATCATTTCCACACCTCACCAGCCAAGTGTCTTTGCAGCCAGATGCCTCTTCAAGCAGATGAACCGGAAACTGCTTGATTGCCCCACGGACGCAAGTTGTTGGTACGAAGCCAATGAATGATTCTGCAGTTGCTCCAGCCTCATACGGGAGATTAGCATGGTGAGATCTAGCTTCGACAATGAGACAAACGGTAGGGACAGACAAGTCATTTTTACTGAGTTTCCGTTGTCTCAAGCTTCATTCTGAAGACTTGCTTGCAGTTTTAAGATCAATCTTCTAACTCTGATCATGGATGCAAACACATACTCTTGTGTAGCGTTATCTGCCTTTTAATACAGACGTTTCGGTAATCATGATAAGACTTCTCTAATTTAATTGTTTTATTCTAATACATGTTTATTAGAATCAGACCCCACGTCACTTGACCACACATGACAAGCTATTAATTTAGCATTGCCAACATACTTAAAATATTTATTATGCAGTTTTATGTAATTAACTGAGTTAATTTTGATTCTTGTTTAATTCCGTAGATAATGAATTCCTTGTTCATTATTATGGTCGCAACGATTTAATTATGTCAGATCAACAGGGCCAATTTGCGTATCTCTAGTAATATGCTCCCGCGTATGCTTACAATGGCATTCAGTATGTCATGTGGCAAATGTGCGAGTTGGCTTTCACATGATCCATGTTTTTGGAATCGATGCTGGTTGGCATGGAGGAGGTCATTGTGCTGAGGATACCTCATTACATTTGAGCTCAGACTATGTTCCAAGATTCTACAACAAATCGATGTCAAGGACGCTAGGCGGTACTTTCGTGCACAATTTCCGTTAACCCTCCTGTAGACGGACACGATCTGTTCTTCCTTCCGACTATTTGGTACGGCTTTTTTTTTGGTCGAGGCATCTACACAGCATTATTGCTAAGAATGAATGGTGCTAATTCAGCCGCAAATTTAGTGTAGAATCTTATAGGGCTTCCCCCATGAACCATGGACCTTGCCGTTGGTGGGGAGCCTTGCGTGCCTCATCGGTACAGATGGCCGTACCGTATGTGCAACCACAACGGAGGGGTATCTGTTGAGAGGCCAGACGAACGAGTGGTTCCTAAAGAGGGGCAGCAGCCTTTTCAGTAGTTGCAGGGGCAACAGTCTGGATGATTGACTGATCTGGCCTTGCAACACTAACCAAAACGGCCTTGCTGTGCTGGTACTGCGAACGGCTGAAAGCAAGGGGAAACTACAGCCGTAATTTTTCCCGAGTCATACAGCTTTACTGTATGGTTAAATGATGATGGCGTCCTCCTGGGTAAAATATTCCGGAGGTAAAATAGTCCCCCATTAGGATCTCCGGGCGGGGACTGCTCGAGAGGACGTCGTTATGAAGAGAAAGAAAACTGGCATTCTACGGATCGGAGCGTGGAATGTCAGATCCCTTAATCGGGCAGGTAGGTTAGAAAATTTAAAAAGGGAAATGGATAGGTTAAAGTTGTATATAGTGGGAATTAGTGAAGTTCGGTGGCAGGAGGAACAAGACTTCCGGTCAGGTGAATACCTGGGTTATAAATACAAATTCAAATAGGGGTAATGCAGGAGTAGGTTTAATAATGAATCAAAAATAGGAGTGCGGGTAAGCTACTACCATCAGCATAGTGAACGCATTATTGTGGCCAAGATAGACACGAAGCCCATGCCTACTACAGTAGTACAAGTTTACATGCCAACTAGCTCTGCAGATGATGAAGAAATTGATGAAATGTATGATGAGATAAAAGAAATTATTCAGGTAGTGAAGGGAGACGAAAATCTAATAGTCATGGGTGATTGGAATTCGAGAGTAGGAAAAGGGAGAGAAGGAAATATAGTGGGTGAATATGGATTGGGGGAGAGAAATGAAAGAGGAAGTAATCTGGTAGAATTTTACACAGAGCATAACTTAATCACAGCTAACACTTGATTCAAGAATCATAAAAGAAGGTTGTATACATGGAAGAATCCTGGAGATACTAGAAGGTATCAGATAGATTATATAATGGTAAGAGAGCGATTTAGGAACCAGGTTTTAAATTGTAAGACATTTCCAGGGGCAGATGTGGACTCTGGCCACATGAACTGTAGATTAAAACTCAAGAACCTGCGAAAAGGTGGGAATTTAAAGAGATGGGACCAGGATAAACTGAAAGAACCAGAGGTTGTACAGAGTTTCAGTGAGAGCATAAGGGAACAATTGACAGGAATGGGGGAAAGAAATACAGTAGAAGAAGAATGGGTAGCCCTGAGGGATGAAGTAGTGAAGGCAGCAGAGGATCAAGTAGGTAAAAAGACGAGGGCCAGTAGAAATCCTTGGGTAACAAAAGAAATATTGAATTTAATTGATGAAAGGAGAAAATATAAAAACGCAGTAAATGAAGCAGGCAAAAGGGAATACTAACGTCTTAAAAATGAGATCGACAGGAAGTGCAAAATGGCTGAGCAGGGATGGCTAGAGGACAAATGTAAGGATGTAGAGGCTTATCTCACTAGGGGTAAGATAGATACAGCCTACAGGACAATTAAAGAGATCTTTGGAGAAAAGAGAGCCACTTGTTTGAATATCAAGAGGTCAGATGGAAAACCAGTTCTAAGCAAAGAAGGGCAAGTAGAAAGGTGGAAGGAGTATATAGAGGGTCTATTCAAGGGCGATGTACTTGAGGACGATATTATGGAAATGGAAGAGGATGTAGATGAAGATGAAATGGGAGATACGATACTGCGTGAAGGGTTTGACAGAGCACTGAAAGACTTGAGTCGAAACAAGGCCCCGGGAGTAGACAACATTCCATTGGAACTACTAACGGCCTCGGGAGGACCAGTCCTGACAAAACTCTACCATATGGTGAGCAAGATGTATGAGACAGGCGAAATACCCTCAGACTTCGAGAAGAATATAATAATTCCAATCCCAAAGAAAGCAGGTGTTGACAGATGTGAAAATTACCGAACTATCAGTTTAATAAGTCACAGCTGCAAAATACTAACGCGAATTCTTTACAGACGAATGGAAAAACTGGTAGGAGCCGACCTCGGCGAAGATCAGTGTGGATTCCGCAGAAATGTTGGAACACGTGAGGCCATACTGATCCTACGACTTATCTTGGAAAATAGATTAAGGAAAGGCGAACGCACGTTTCTAGCATTTGTAGACTTAGAGAAAGCTTTAGACAATGTTCACTGGAATACTCACTTTCAAATTCTAAAAGTGGCAGGGGTAAAATACAGGGAGCGAAAGGCTATTTACAATTTGTACAGAAACCAGATGACAGTTATAAGAGTCGAGGGGCGTGAAAGGGAAGCATCGGTTGGAAGGGAGTGAGACAGGGTTCTAGCCTGTCCCCGATGTTATTCAATCTGTATATTGAGCAAGCAGTAAATGAAACGAAAGAAAAAGTCGGAGTAGGTATCAAAGTCCATGGAGAAGAAATAAAAACGTTGAGGTTTGCCGATGACATTGTAATTCTTTCAGAGACAGCAAAGGACTTGGAAGAGCAGTTGAACGGAATGGACAGTGTCTTGAAAGGAGGATATAAGATGAACATCAACAAAAGCAAAACGAGGATAATGGAATGTAGTCGAATTAAGTCGGGTGATGCTGAGGGTATTAGATTAGGAAATGAGACACTTAAAGTAGTAAAGGAGTTTTGCTATTTGGGGAGCAAAATAACTGATGATGGTCGAAGTAGAGAGGATATAAAATGTAGACTGGCAATGGCGAGGAAAGCTTTTCTGAAGAAGAGGAATTTGTTAACATCGAGTATAGATTTATGTGTCAGGAAGTCCTTTCTGAAAGTATTTGTATGGAGTATTGCCATGTTTGGAAGTGAAACATGGACGATAAATAGTTTGGACAAGAAGAGAATAGAAGCTTTCGAAGTGTGGTGCTACAGAAGAATGCTGAACATTAGATGGGTAGATCACATAACTAATGAGGAGGTATTGAATAGAACTGGGGAGAAGAGGAGTCTGTGGCACAACTTGACAAGAGGAAGAGACCGGTTGGTAGGACATGTTCTGAGGCATCAAGGGATCACAAATTTAGCATTGGAGGGCAGCGTAGAGGGTAAAAATCGTAGAGGGAGACCAAGAGATGAATACACTAAGCAGATTCGGAAGGATGTAGGTTGCAGTAAGTACTGGGAGATGAAGAAGCTTGCACAGGATAGAGTACCATGGAGAGCTGCATCAAACCAGTCTCAGGACTGAAGACAACAACAACAACATCTTATAGGGATTCCGTTGCGCCCTGGATTTTTGTTCAAATTTAACAATATCAGGTGTTTCTCAACACCACTGTCTAACATCTGTTTGACTTATCTTAGCTCAGAGAAGTGTTCAGTTTTTGTTATAACGAATGCCACCAATCTGCTGTATTATAACAGTCAACTATCTCATACTTAAAATATTTACTGCGGAACAGTCATTCTTAATAATTTAAAATGTATATATTGATCGTTTTGATTTCAAAAACATTTTTTGAGTATGTCTTTCATAAACGCTCTCGGCACAAGAGCAGCAATGCGCTGGTGGGGCGAAGAAATGACAGAAAAATAAAAGAGAAAAGAAGAATGCAGGAAGAAGAAGTAGAAGAAAATATTTCAATGCCATGCTTTTCTCATCCATTTACCTTTTCGCATGTGGATGCTCTGCCATCCCATGAATTCCCACCCTTCTTGTCTTACAGAGAACACCTTCATACGTGCCACACTATCCGTAAGCTTTGACAATTGTCGTTCGTTTAATTTCCGACCCTGTTGCCTTCCGCATCTATACCGACTCAATCCTCACCTACACAGACTCAGCACGCTATTTCCGCCTAACAGTTTTCATCCTTCCTATCAGCTCCTACTCCTTACTCACTTTCCTACCTCACATCAGAACTTTCACATTCCCTGTGTCCCTCCCCATCGTAAGCTATTCCTTTACTCTTCATCAGGATTTTCCCTTCTCTGCATTATGTTTCCCTAATTTTATTTTTTATTACACTTTTACTTAAGAACTGAAAAATCCCCAGCTACTTTTAAGCCGAGAATAAAAAGCACGATTACTGCAACACCAAGGAGTATTAGTTTCCTGCCTTGAGTTGCGTCCTTAGGAGGAAGACGTCGTGTAGGAAGTTGACACAAAATAATCTAGATAAATTTTACGAGCTTGCGTATTTGCTAAATATGGCCAGTTAATTTAGCTTCCCTAAAAAAACGGCCCAAAAAATTTCTTCATTTCGAGATGAAGACGAATCGTCACACAAAACTAAAGCAAAAGCGAATGCCATGCTGAGATTCACAGGAAGAATTTTAAAGAAAGTAGTCCATGCACGAAAAAAAGGCTACAAATCACGTGTTCGACAGATTATTGAGTATTACTAATCAGTCTGGAACCTTTACCAGTTTGGATTAACAGTAGTGATAGGCAAGATCAAACGAGAAGCGGCAGAAGTGCCCTACAAACTCCATTGATCAGACGCTACAGGAGAGCCGCTATTCATCACTGAGAGGTTCGCTTCGAAATTCCGAGAAAATAAGTTCGGAGTAAAGTCGTACAGTACATTACTTCTTCTCACATACGTCTCGTGCAATGATCACAACTAGAAAATCCGAGAAATTAGAGCTAAGATAGAGGTTTTACCGACACTCATTCCTCTGGCTGTTGTTGATATACTTTCCGGGATGTGAGGTCGTGGTCCAAGAACTTTTCTGCTCCTTACGTTTCGTCCAGGACTGCGCTGGACTTCTTCAGAGGCGCTGCTACGCTGAGTCTTGCCGACTGACTGGTCGGGTGTCTGAGAGCGACTTATATATTGTGAGAAAGGGGGGCGTCCCCTGTCGACATGTGGTGTGTATAAAATTCCATGTACCTGTGGTAAAGTTCACATTGGTACTACCAAAAGAAGCGTAAACACACGACTGAAAGAGCATAAAAGTCTTTGTCGACTTGGAAAAATAGAAAAGTCAGCTGTAGCGGAACATGCTCTTCAACCAGGCAACCACCAAGTGAAGTTTTCGGATACCGAAGTTTTATCTACAACGTTAAATTACTATCCACGGCTTTATAGAGAAGCTATCGAAATTTATAAACATCACGATAATTTTAATAGGAAAGAGGAGGCTATGAAATTTAGCGATATATGGACAGTGGCTCTACAAAATTGCTAACATCTTTGACAAGGTGGAAATCGATAGTCAACCGTATCTTTGCTATGGATTATCACTGCTCATCACGTGTCACCTGAACCACGCCCCCCTTTCTCACAATATATAAGTCGCTCTCAGACACCCGACCAGTCAGTCGGCAAGACTCAGCGTAGCAGCGCCTCTGAAGAAGTCCAGCGCAGTCCTGGACGAAACGTAAGGAGCAGAAAAGTTCTTGGACCACGACCTCACATCCCGGAAAGTATATCAACAGCCATGTCACCCGGTCGTGAAAGCCTTCATTCTACACTCATTCCTCTCATTTGCTATTTGCAAATGGGACAGGGAAGGGGGTAACAGACAGTGGTATCTGAAATACCCTCCACTTACGAGATACAGATTTAGATGTAGATGTAGTAATTGCGTAGGAGTTCCTCTGCTTTCCCTCTCGGCAAAACGCAAGAATGCGGAAGTAGTAACTGCTCGTCCAGGTCCATTGGAGCTGACCAATTTTGATGAAACATGTTACAGTGTCACGATACAGAAGGTCGAAAAACAATCGGGCAGTAATACTAGTCGTCTAGTAATTCAAGAAGTCTAGTGAGTTCCTTCATGCCATGCCTCGTAGAGAGGGGCTGCAGTGAAATAAGAACGTCAGTACTCTGCGGCACCCACCGAACGGTGGCTTGCGGAGTACCGATGTAGATGAATAAAATAAATATAGATTTTATTACTCAACTGCTACCCATAACCAGGCATATCGCTACAAATTATCAGAATGAACTTAACATAAACATTCTCACATGAATATAGAGCACTGAACGGGTGACTTCTGTAATGACTACCACAAACTATCAAATTGCCTCCAGAAGTCAGTATGCATCTTTGAAACATGCCCGATGAACGTCATACACTCCTGGAAATTGAAATAAGAACACCGTGAATTCATTGTCCCAGGAAGGGGAAACTTTATTGACACATTCCTGGGGTCAGATACATCACATGATCACACTGACAGAACCACAGGCACATAGACACAGGCAACAGAGCATGCACAATGTCGGCACTAGTACAGTGTATATCCACCTTTCGCAGCAATGCAGGCTGCTATTCTCCCATGGAGACGATCGTAGAGATGCTGGATGTAGTCCTGTGGAACGGCTTGCCATGCCATTTCCACCTGGCGCCTCAGTTGGACCAGCGTTCGTGCTGGACGTGCAGACCGCGTGAGACGACGCTTCATCCAGTCCCAAACATGCTCAATGGGGGACAGATCCGGAGATCTTGCTGGCCAGGGTAGTTGACTTACACCTTCTAGAGCACGTTGGGTGGCACGGGATACATGCGGACGTGCATTGTCCTGTTGGAACAGCAAGTTCCCTTGCCGGTCTAGGAATGGTAGAACGATGGGTTCGATGACGGTTTGGATGTACCGTGCACTATTCAGTGTCCCCTCGACGATCACCAGTGGTGTACGGCCAGTGTAGGAGATCGCTCCCCACACCATGATGCCGGGTGTTGGCCCTGTGTGCCTCGGTCGTATGCAGTCCTGATTGTGGCGCTCACCTGCAAGGCGCCAAACACGCATACGACCATCATTGGCACCAAGGCAGAAGCGACTCTCATCGCTGAAGACGACACGTCTCCATTCGTCCCTCCATTCACGCCTGTCGCGACACCACTGGAGGCGGGCTGCACGATGTTGGGGCGTGAGCGGAAGACGGCCTAACGGTGTGCGGGACCGTAGCCCAGCTTCATGGAGACGGTTGCGAATGGTCCTCGCTGATACCCCAGGAGCAACAGTGTCCCTAATTTGCTGGGAAGTGGCGGTGCGGTCCCCTACGGCACTGCGTAGGATCCTATGGTCTTGGCGTGCATCCGTGCGTCGCTGCGGTCCGGTCCCAGGTCGATGGGCACGTGCACCTTCCACCGACCACTGGCGACAACATCGATGTACTGTGGAGACCTCACGCCCCACGTGTTGAGCAATTCGGCGGTATGTCCACCCGGCCTCCCGCATACCCACTATACGCCCTCGCTCAAAGTCCGTCAACTGCACTTACGGTTCACGTCCACGCTGTTAAAGACTGCGATGGAGCTCCGTATGCCACGGCAAACTGGCTGACACTGACGGCGGCGGTGCACAAATGCTGCGCAGCTAGCGCCATTCGACGGCCAACACCGCGGTTCCTGGTGTGTCCGCTGTGCCGTGCGTGTGATCATTGCTTGTACAGCCCTCTCGCAGTGTCCGGAGCAAGTATGGTGGGTCTGACACACCGGTGTCAATGTGTTCTTGTTTCCATTTCCAGGAGTGTATAACGGCGTGTGTATTGCCCATACGTTCCTTGTGGAATGCGAGTGGTCTTCGTGACATATTCATCAAAATTTCCGACAGATTAAAACTGCATATTGAATCGCTCCTCGAAGCGCCTTCTTCACGTTTTTGATCCAAAATCTGTAACCCAGCTGAACCATGCGAGAACGCACCACAGCACGAATGGAAAACTTGACTTGTGTCTCTTCCCTACTCTTTCAAATTCGTCATGGATACAGTTAAATACCAAGCTGAACAAGAAATCGTGTGAATACTATTTATTGAACACCTGAGCATGTCTTGAATGTAACTCATTCACAAAAACTAGGAGTAACGTAGAGCAAGTTTAGCTGTATTTTCTCAAAAAGCCATGACATTAACGTCCCTAGTTAAATCCAAGCTTTTTGAACTGAAAAGCAATTTTATTTCCGTATTTTAAATTTATTTTGCACCAGGCGCGTTTACCGTTTCACTTTAAGGCATATTCAGTGCATTTGATCTGGAACAATACAGTTCTGTTTTTATATGCGGTACTTATTATAAAACAGTTCACGTCATAATATTTACATTAATAAATCGCTACGAGCAGTTATTCATTTTTCCGACAGAAATTTGTGCTTCTTCATATCTGGTCACCAGTCAGGGGTGGTACTGTCACGTTCCTTGCAAAACAACACTTTTTCACGTCAGAGTTTTGTTGTTTTGAAATATGAAAACTACAAAAGAAAACATGTCGTAACTTCAAAATGTGATAGTGCGCTCTCTGACCTATGGCTCTATCTTAACAAAAAGTACAACACTGTTCCATCAGGCTGTACGTTACAGGTTCAGTCGTACCTGTTAGAGGAGATGCTCCACGTGTCGTCCTTGAATTTGGAAGTAACGTTGCAATAATTTCTGCAGTGAGTTACTTGTTTTTACCAACATCCCCAGATGCGTACAAACCGCTACTCCGATTATTTAACCGCATCAACGGGAGTACGGCACATTCCAATTATGCGAAGATAACAAACAGAAAAATCCAGAGTATTAAAGTGATCTTGAAGGCTAAAGTACGTGCCCTGCTCTACCTTCCCCTTTTGATCCATCTTTAGGAGTGACGTGCCGTTTCGCATCAGTGGCAAAACCTGACGATGCCCTGTCACATATCTACCATACTCTCCATCCATGTGACATAATCGAAATTAAAGAACAATGAGAGGGGGATGGTTTTGATTTCAAATACACTCTCTGGTCACATTAATGCGACCGCCTGTCAAATACATGAACGACCACCTTTGGAAGCGCGAACGTGCAGCAAGAGATTCAGTGAGGTTCTGAAAGGTACCGACAGAGATGTGGAGACAAGCCGACTCCAGGGCCATGGCCAGCCGCGCTAGGATTCTCGGTTGAGGTTCCACCGCTTGAACAGCACAGTCGAGGTGGTCCCACAGATTCTCGACTGGGTTTTAACCTGGAGAGTTTGGTGGCGAGGGGAGCACAGTAAACTCATTCTGGGGCTCGTCGAACCACTCAATAATACTGCGAGGCGTGTCATGTTCCTTTGTCCTGCTGCTAGATGGCATCGTGCTGAGGAAACACAAACTGTATTCAGGGGTGGAGATGATCCAAACGACAGACGCATACGTGTCTTGATCCATCTTGCCTACCACAATGGCGAGATCACCCAAGGAATTTTCGGAAATATTCCCTATACCTTCACTCATGCTGGGTGTGTGCCTTCAGACGTTTATTACGCCGTAAACTAAAAAGGTCATCTGTCCGATGGAGCATGAAATGTGGTTCATCCGAAAAAGTCCCGTGTCACCACACAGTGGCGTCCGGTTGCGGTTTTTTCTTTTCAGTCATTAGTCTGCTGACTGGTTTGATGTGGCCCGCCACGAATTCCTTTCCAGTGACAACCTCTTTATCTCAGGGTAGCATTTGCAACCTGCGCCCTCAATTATTTGCTGCATGTATTCCAGTCTCTGTCTTCCTCTACAGCTGTAACCCTTCTACACCCCTCTCTGGTACCATGGAAGTTATTCCGTGATGCCTTAACAGATATCCTACCATCGGGTCCATTGTTAGATATATTCCTTTCCTCGTCGAGTCTGCGGTGAACCTCCTCATTCCTTATATTAGCAGTCCACCTAATTTTCAACATTCTCCTGTAGCACCACATCTCAAATGCTTCGATTTTCCTCTTTTCCAGTTCTCCCACAGTCCATGTTCCACTACCTAACAATGCTGTGCTCCAAACGTAAAATCTCAGAAATTTCTTCCTCAAATTAAGACTTACGTTTGATACTAGTAGACTTCTCTTGGACAGGATTGCCCTTTCTACCGTGCTAGTCTGCTTTTTACACCGCCCTTGTTCTGTCGGTCATGGGTTACTTTTCTTCCTAGGTAGCAAAATTTCTTACCTCGGCTACTTCGTGATGATCAATCCCGATGTTAACCGCAATTTTCATTTCTGCTACTTCTCATTTCTCTCACCTTTCTTCGATTTACTGTTCCGTTCTCATTAGACTGCCCATTCCATTCAACGGATCCTGCAACTTTTCTTCACTTGCACTAAGGATAGCAATGTCACCTGCTAATCTTATCATTGATATCCTTACACCTTGAATTTTAATTCCACTCTTGAACCTTTCTTTTATTTCTTTCATTGATTCTTAGATGTACAGATTGAACTGTAGGAGCAAAAGACAACATCCCTGTCTTACATCCTTTTTAATCCGAGCACTTTGTTCTTGGTCTTCCACTCTTACTGTTCCCTCTTTGGACTTGTGCATATTGTACATTACCCATCTTTCCTTCTAGCTTACCCTTATTTTCCTCAGAATTTCGAGCATCTTTCACCATTTGACATTGTCGAACGCTTTTTCCAGATCGAAAAATCCTATTGAAAGGTAATAATTTTTCTTTAGCCTTCCACTATCAACCGCAACGTCAGAACTGTCTCCAAGAATCTTTACCTTTCCTCAAGGAAAAATTATCATCATTTCTTATCCGTTCTTCTAGATATTATTCTTGCCGACAACTTGGATGCAAGAACTGTTGAGTTGATTGTGCGATAATTCTCCCACTTGTCGGCTCTAGCAATCTTGGCAATTGCATGGATGAAGTCTCGGAAGAAGAGTCGTACATTCTACATTCCAAGGTCAATAGTCGTTCTGTTGCGCTTCCTCCACTGATTTAAAAAAATCTGGTGGAATGTTATCCATCCCTTCTGCCTTATTCAATCGTAAGTTTTCCAAATCTCTTTTAAATTGTGATTCTAATACTGGATTCCCAATCTCTTCTATATCAACTCCTGTCTTGTACATGCCTTGATAATAGTGTTGCCACCTTCCCTCTCTTTCTTCATTTAGCGGTGGAACTGCCACTGTACTTTCAATGTTGCCACACTTGCTTTTCATTTCACCGAAGGCCTCTTTGACTTTTCTATATGCTGGCTCAGTCCTTCCAAAATCATTTGTGTTTCGATTTATTCACTTTTTCGTTCGGTACTGGCGTGAAAATTCTATCCTTCATCGCCCATGAACAGCAGTCAGCATGGTTGTATGAACCAGGGACCTGCTGAGGAGTCCCACACAAAGGAACATTCGCTAAACGGTCGAGACTTTATGGAGCCTCTTAGTTCATCTGGGCGGTCAGTTGCTCAACAGTTGCATGTCTGTTCGCTTACACATACCTCAGCAGCCTTTGTTCACCCCTTCATCTATTGCCCGTGGGGCACCACAGTAATCTCGGCAAAGCGCCATTTTGACATGCACGGTACACGTTAACCACGGCGGCACGCAAACATCTTACGAACTTAGCCGTTTCGCAAATGCTTCCATCCTTGTCTCCAAAGTCAATAATCGTATCGTCTTCCAAGTCAGATAAATCGCTCCGTTTCCGCATTACAACAACTGTTTCCTGATTTTTCCCACACACGTTATAGACGCTCACTGCAAAATCTGCCACCTGGTGTCTGTGAGTGGTTATTGCGCGCTGACGTCGTACATAGGCGACTGGACCGTGTAGCTCTGTCGTAACTAGGTGAATATTTGATACTGAAGTCAGTGAAGGCTCTAAGCCACATATTCGCAGTTAGCTCATAAATGCCACACTTTTGGGCCCCTTGTTTACTGGAAGGTTTCCGCTTCTATCTTCGTAAGTTTGCTCCGTGCCAGTCTTAGTTATTAAATACGATACAACTTCTACGGTGTGCTGTTTCGTTGGTGTTGAGTTTCCTGTCGTTGGTGGTTCTTAGAGACTTGGGAGAGTGAGGAACATAAGTAGCAGTAGATAGTACACTTGGTGAGGTTGTGCTACGTCGATGTACTGTCCTCACTACAGTCTTCAATAGTAATGTTGATACGTCTACGGATGTATCGAATATGGGGGCCAGGTTTTGAGTGTGACTGTTTAAAACGATCCGCCGGCCAGTCAGAGTCGCGAGAAGTGAGAGTACGTCAGTTAAGAGTACTCTGGTGGCGTGTAAGAGTAGAGCGACCCAGCGGAAAACAGAGCGTCTTGGAAGAGCGAGCTCGTCCAGAGGTTGAGAGGTTAGCTGTGGGAGGCGCGCGATGCGCTGGTTGCGGTCAGCCAAGATGGCGTCAGTTCACTCCTCTCCAAAGCGCCAATGGAGCCTCTGAGGTGATGGTCCCCATTAACTGGGTCATAGGCCCTAATCCAAGAGCAGACAAGTACGGAGCCGAACGCAGCATATCGAAGTAAAGTGTGCTGGTAGGGAACTTCATGACATCTCCCCCTCAAGCCTCGCGTCTTTCTTGTACCCAGATAATCGAAACCGCTAGAATTCGTACCATTATCTTCTGAGATGAGTTCCACTAAACTGAGACAGGTGACAGAAGATGCTAGATACCTCATAGCACTTTTGCCAGCTTTCAGTCATAAAGTACAGTAGAAAAGTGTTGTGTTGGCAGAAGAGCCAACACCGTGTTAATAATGGAGGCCGAAATGCACGCTTTTTAGCTCGCGTAGGCTGGCGTAAGGAGAGAAGAACTATACCGACGTGAGGTTTGGAACATGACAAGGAATTAGAATTCAGAAAGCGGACGTAATTAGTTTGATACTTAACTTTAATCCTTTAATGATGAACGTCGCTCTTGACGGTACATGAGAAAACATTCATAGTAACTGAATATGGCGCCTTGTTAGGTCGTAGCAAATGACGTAGCTGAAGGCTATGCTAAACTGTCGTCTCGGCAAATGAGAGCGTATGTAGACAGTGAACCATCGCTAGCAAAGTCGGCTGCCCAACTGGGGCGAGTGCTAGGGAGTCTCTCTAGACTAGACCTGCCGTGTGGCGCCGCTCGGTCTGCAATCACTGATAGTGGCGACACCCGGGTCCGACGTATACTAACGGACCGCGGCCGATTTAAAGGCTACCACCTAGCAAATGTGACACCACAAAAAGTACTTCCTTTCCGACAGGCTGCGAAAGGTCCAACGATGTCGACAGACCGCCGTTTCATCCTCAGCCGAAAGGCTTCACTGGCTGCAGATATGGAGGGGTGTGTGGCCAGTACACCACCCTCCCGCAACGGTCAGTTTTCCTGAGTGTAGCCGCTACTTCTCATTCAAGTAGCTCCTCAGTTGGCCTCACAAGGGGTGAGTGCACCTCGTTTGCCCAATGCGCTCGGCAGACCCTGACGGTGACACATTCAAGCGCTAGTTAAGACAGCCAGCGCTTAACTTCGGCGATCTGACGGGAACCGCTGTTACAACTGCAGCAAGACAGTTGGAACAGTAGAAAAGGCTGCTACAAAACTAACTGAACGCAGAGTTGCCTCGAATTGCATCAACAAGTAGGCGTTGCCATAGGGTACGTAACAATAAAACTCGTGGCACACACTAGGCAGTCCCTCAAAGCCCTGTGTCACATCGGATCTTCCCTGACTCAATGGGGTACGCTAAGAGTTAGCAACATCGGCTACGTCATTACCGAAAATTATGTGTTCTTTTCCACAGAGTTCAGTGTAAAATCGCAGCAAGCGATTTGGGCTAAGGAGACACCAATAGCTAAACTGATTGAGTCGACACGGATTGAAACTGTGTGCTGATACTCTTTTCGAACGGGCGTCTACCACTCCGCGTATTGCGACAGGGACAGGGTCGTCGAAATGACGATACCGTTCCACGAAATCAAATCACTGACAGCGCTCGCTGATTGGACACTTGTGGGCGAGGGGAGAGCGTCAGCTATCACTTACGCTAGCGCTACAATCGGTTATCATTAAACCATTCACCCTCGAAACTGTTTGCTTACTGTTTAACTACGGAGTAAATATTATTTCCCGTCCCCGGAGGGCGTTCCCCCGGATTAAGCGCTTTTATGTATGTAAATCAAATTGCTTTTTATTCCCCGCTGGCGGAGTGCCGCGCGGTGCAGCTAAATCAGTTTAGCCGCATTTAACGGCCGCGCCAGGCCGGGGACGGCCGGAGGCCGTGCCTGGGGGCCGTGACTGGGGGCGGCGCTCTGATTGAGATAACCTCGCGACCCTCGCAGCTAAGGGGGTTCCCCCGCGACCGCAGAGACGCCACGCGGCGCTCGACTGAGTTACAACGATCGAGGGGATGCTCAGCCTTCAGACTCTCCACTGCGCCCCGCCTCCTGAGCTGTGCTTGTCAGTCGAGGGTAGCGGGCGCAACGCTCCCAGCAGCAAGATTAGTGCACTTCCTAGTCCGCAGTGGGTACCACGTGCTGCGGTGGCAGGCAGACGATTTTAATCCATTCCGTATTCCATGAGGCTGCCGGCGGATGACCATGTGTATACGGAAACGTTGGAGCACTAGAACATTATAGGCAAACTGCAGAGGAACGACTTCCTGCGCAGGGACTGTCAGTTGGAATTAAAGAACCACACACACTGATCAGCCAGAACATTATGACCACCGACCTACTATCGATGTAAGCCCGTCCAGGCGATAGCAGCATCACCTAGCGAGGAGTAACTGCTAGTCAAACACACGCACGGTGCATGTAGTACTAGTGAGACTGCTGTCTATATGTAGAATGGGGAAGGCGAGCGATCTACACTCCTGGAAATTGAAATAAGAACACCGTGAATTCATTGTCCCAGGAAGGGGAAACTTTATTGACACATTCCTGGGGTCAGATACATCACATGATCACACTGACAGAACCACAGGCACGTAGACACAGGCAACAGAGCATGCACAATGTCGGCACTAGTACAGTGTATATCCACCTTTCGCAGCAATGCAGGCTGCTATTCTCCCATGGAGACGATCGTAGAGATGCTGGATGTAGTCCTGTGGAACGGCTTGCCATGCCATTTCCACCTGGCGCCTCAGTTGGACCAGCGTTCGTGCTGGACGTGCAGACCGCGTGAGACGACGCTTCATCCAGTCCCAAACATGCTCAATGGGGGACAGATCCGGAGATCTTGCTGGCCAAGGTAGTTGACTTACACCTTCTAGAGCACGTTGGGTGGCACGGGATACATGCGGACGTGCATTGTCCTGTTGGAACAACAAGTTCCCTTGCCGGTCTAGGAATGGTAGAACGATGGGTTCGATGACGGTTTGGATGTACCGTGCACTATTCAGTGTCCCCTCGACGATCACCAGTGGTGTACGGCCAGTGTAGCAGAGCGCTCCCCACACCATGATGCTGGGTGTTGGCCCTGTGTGCCTCGGTCGTATGCAGTCCTGATTGTGGCGCTCACTTGCACGGCGCCAAACACGCATACGACCATCATTGGCACCAAGGCAGAAGTGACTCTCATCGCTGAAGACGACACGTCTCCATTCGTCCCTCCATTCACGCCTGTCGCGACACCACTGGAGGCGGGCTGCACGATGTTGGGGCGTGAGCGGAAGACGGCCTAACGGTGTGCGGGACCGTAGCCCAGCTTCATGGAGACGGTTGCGAATGGTCCTCGCCGATACCCCAGGAGCAACAGTGTCCCTAATTTGCTGGGAAGTGGCGGTGCGGTCCCCTACGGCACTGCGTAGGATCCTACGGTCTTGGCGTGCATCCGTGGGTCGCTGCGGTCCGGTCCCAGGTCGACGGGCACGTGCACCTTCCGCCGACCACTGGCGACAACATCGATGTACTGTGGAGACCTCACGCCCCACGTGTTGAGCAATTCGGCGGTACGTCCACCCGGCCTCCCGCATGCCCACTATACGCCCTCGCTCAAAGTCCGTCAACTGCACATACGGTTCACGTCCACGCTGTCGCGTCATGCTACCAGTGTTAAAGACTGCGATGGAGCTCCGTATGCCACGGCAAACTGGCTGACACTGACGGCGGCGGTGCACAAATGCTGCGCAGCTAGCGCCATTCGACGGCCAACACCGCGGTTCCTGGTGTGTCCGCTGTGCCGTGCGTGTGATCATTGCTTGTACAGCCCTCTCGCAGTGTCCGGAGCAAGTATGGTGGGTCTGACACACCGGTGTCAATGTGTTCTTTTTTCCATTTCCAGGAGTGTATCTGAGTTCGACGGAGGGCAGATTGTGATGGCCCGGAGGCTTGGAACGAGCATTTCGGATATTACACGCTTTGCAGAGTGTTCAAGGAGTGTTGTGGTGAGCGTCTTCAACATGTGGCGAAACCTAGTTGAGACCACGTACAGACGTCGTGCTGTTGGGCGTCCACCTCTCATGAGAGATGTCGGACGTCCTAGGTAGGCAGACAGGCGTCGAATTGTGGCGGAACTAACATCAGACTATAAATCTCGGCTGAGTACAAGTATGTCTGAATACACTGTGCACCGAACACTGCTAACAATGGGCCTCCGCTGTTGATGACCCAAACATGTGCGAAAGTTAATACCACGACGTCAGAAACTATGACTGAAATAGGCCCGTGACCATCGGCGCTGGACATGGGCGCACTGATCGAGCGTTGCATTGTCTGATGAATTGTCTTCTTCATTATGCCGAAGGGACGGCGCGAATCTGTCACCTTGCAGTGCAACACCTGTACTACGGGATGGAGACAAGCTGGCGGCGACTCCATTATGCTCTGGGAAACACTGACGTGGGCATCCTTGGACCAGTGGAGCTCGCACAAGGCACGATGACGGGCAAGGAGTACTGTACACTCCTTGCAGACCACGTGCACACCTTCATGACGATCATGTTTCCAGACGGCAGTGGCATTTTTCAGCAAGATAATGCACCCTGTTACAAGGCCAGTAGTGTGTGGTTCGAGGAACACCGTGGCGAGTTCTAAGTGATGTGCTGGCTCCCCAACTCAACGTTTCTGAACCAGATAGAACAGATCAGGAATGAGATTCAACGTGGTGTCAGAGCTTATCGTCCCCTATCCGGAATTTACAGGAATTAGATGAGTCGTGAGTGCAGATGTGATGCCAACTCCCTCAAGCGACCTACCAAGGCCTCATTGCTTCCATGCTGTGACGCTTCGCTGTAATTATCTGTGCCAAAGGCCAGAGTCCCAGTCTTCTTTGGGTAAAAATGGAGCCCTAATGGGATCACTTTGTTGTCTGTTGTCCGCCGCTCGTGGTCTCGCGGTAGCGTTCTCGCTTCCCGAACACGGGGTCCCGGGTTCGATTCCCGGGGGGGTCAGGGATTTTCACCTGCCTCGAGATGACTGGGTGTTTGTGTTGTCCTCATCATTTCATCATCATCCAGGAAAGTGGCGAAATTGGACTGAGCAAAGGTTGGGAAATTGTACGGGCGCTGATAACCACGCAGTTGAGCGCCCCACAAACCAAACATCATCATCATCATCATCTGTTGTCTGTCCGACTGTTAAGATCCCTTTTTCTCAAGAAAGCGGACAGGTACCAGTTTGAAATTTAAATCACATACTAAAGTCCCTTGAAGATGTAAATAGTTTAAGCTTCTATATCAGTGCTATCGAGAGATACGGCCATTTATGTCACACAGTTTCATACTCACTAATTCACAGAGCGAAACCTATATGTTAAGTTTTTATGTGCATGTAGGGCCTGGTGTTTAGGTGGTAAAGTACGTGCCTGCAAACTGAGAGGTCTCTGGATCGAATCTCGGTCGGACCACGAATTTTTCATACGGTATTGCATTGGCTCTGTTATTCCGATTACGATGCAAAGTTCCTTTGGACCTGCATGCATGTCTAAAGGAACAGGCACTGCGGTAATTACAGTCGTTACGAAACACATCAAATGAATTCGCAGTTACCAATAAGTATTACCATTAGCTGTAGAATGGAATGATAAGTGGGAAATCCGGGTTCGAGTGTCGGCCCGGCACTAATTTTCATTGTCGTCATACCATTCTACAGCTGATGGTAGTCCTTACTCCCAATTGCAAATTCGTTTGATGTGATACGAATTTTTCAGTTCTCACTTTAACCTATCCTTCGCCTCTCAACAATGTGAAGAGTAAACGGAAACAACTCGTGTTTCGCCTTCCATGTTAAACTGTTGGTCACCTTGGGACACGCAAGTCGCCAGCGTAATAGAAACACTTGCGCCAGACCACTGAGCCACATGAAATTACTCTTATTACCTATGTACGTAATTACGTTTTTACGGAGTCCGCCGAGTATGAGTCCAACCCCCACTTGTCTCATTTTTTTATTACGTAATTCCTGAGCTGTGATTGGAATCAGCCACGTCCATTTACTACCTAGGACTGCGTGTGTGGGATGAATTTAATTATAGCTGTCAAGAAAAAATTGTGACAGGAATGCAGCTGGAAGATAGAGTTATTCGAAAAGTCCTCAGGAAGTATAAGTGACCAACGAACGAGGTAGCGCACACGACCATACTCGAGTATTTTTCCTCACTATGTGACTCTGTATTCAGTTAGATTAGAGAAGGTCCTGAGAAGAAAAGCACGTTTCCTCACGGGCTCGTGTAATAAGCACAAAAGCGTCGCAGACATATCATCCAACATCAGTGGCAAACGCTGCATCTCAATCTACTTATATACTCTGCAGCCAATTGTACAGTGCATGGTAGACGGAACATAGCGCCAACGGTTTCCGTTTTATTTCCGACTACATTTGTGTACTGAGAGAGGGAGAAACGAATTCCTATAACCTCTACATGGGATATAATCTCTTTCGGCTTCTCCTCGTCATCACTACGCGAGGTATACGGTGGAGGCAGTATTATGGTCGCTCAGTCATATTCGAAAGCAAGTTCTCTAAATCTATACAACAGGGTTCCGCGAGAACTGCGTCGTCTCGCTGACGGAAGTGTTCATTTGATTTCCCCAAGCATTTCTGTTATACTTCCGTATGGGCTATACTGAGTTGTTATTACCCTAGTAATGCGTCTCTGAATTTGCCCTATGTCTGGAAACGCTGAAAGCATAGGTATTACAAAGGTGTATGTACATATCCATGTGAGTATGTTCCACATCTTCTTCTAAACCGCCGGATCTATTTCAAGCAAATGCGGTACACATATCACTTACTGTCTGGGAGGAACCCCTGTGTGTCTAAGAACAATCTGCCTCGTTAAATGGTTCGGGTGAAAAATAATCGTAGCTCACTAGACGGAGATAACGGTACCACACTGATAAGTCAAAACATTATGACCACTGCCCAACGCGACGTTGGATGCCACCTCGTGGCGTTGGAGTATCTCGAAAACGGTTTATTTTATTTATCGTATGGCAGTACAGACACACAAGAAACAAACAGACAAGTCACTAATATAACAAACGTTAATAATTGCAAACCAACATTACTAATATAACAAAGTTTACGGATTACAAACAAACATCAACATCGGTGAAGGTAGTCGAATGTACACGTGCTACAGTCGTGAGCATATACTGAAACAGATAGAAGGACAGTGAAACTGTCACTAGGCGCTAAATGGTTGAACGTCTACGGCTCTTCACAGAACGTGAGATTGGGAGGCTTGGCTGCTCTGTAAGGTAGGACAGACGGTGATCCATGGCAACTCTGCCGAAAGAGAACAACGTTTGTGCACCCAAGTGTTTCGGAGCACACAGTTTATGGTACATTGTTGAACAAGGAGCTCCGCAGCAGACCACCCCTGTGTGTTCACATGTTGACCTAATGACATCGTCAATTACCAGGACCATCGGGATTCGACCGTCAATCAATGTACTCATGTCGGCTCTTTGGGTTAATCACATTTTTGCTACACAAGGGTCGATGATCGTTTCCACAAACGCCATCATCGAGGTGAACGGCGGCTCGAAACGTGCAGCGCGCCACGAACGATAGATGATGGGAGCAGTGTTAAGCAATGGGAGATATTCTCCTGCGCTTGCATGGGATCTGTGATAATAATCGAAGACATGCTGAAGGCTGCGAACCACCTGCGTCCCTTCGTGCTTGATGTCTTCCCCCACGGCGGTGTCATCTTTCAGCAGTATAATTGTCCGTGTGTCGGGGTCAAAACCGTGCTACAGTGAATTGAGGGGCATTATAGTGACCTCACGCTGATATCTCGGAGACCAAATTCACCTAGTGTAAATCCTATAGAATCCATCTGTGTCGCTATCGGGCGCCATCAACACGTAGGTGAAGCAGCGGCCCGTTGTTTAAGCGGATTGCATGACCTGTGTGTGTATACCTAATGTCAAATATCTCCACAAACCTACCAACATACTTTCGGATCCCCGCAGAATCAGCGCTGTTTGTTGTTCCAAAAGTGTAAAAACAAGCTATCAAGCAGGTGGTCATAATACTTTGTTTCATCAGTGTATATTCACACAGTATTTCAGAGTAAGAGCACATAATAAGTTACAACAAACTTTCGGCATAATTTCAAACCTTTGCGAGACTCTCTCGCTCACATACCTCACAAAATGATGACAGGAGAAAGGTTTATCCCTTACTACATTTTCGCCGTTCGCGCAGTAAAACTCATGCGTCAGGCATGACCTTTTAATTTATAGCGCCTTTACTAATAACTCTTTTCGCAACACATTTTTCAGACAGTATTTACATAAATCACAGAACATACCCGCAAAAGCTTATTATTGCACGTCACACTGTTCACCGTATATGATGTCACAAACGCTGAGATTCTCGAAAAACTGGAACATCATGCGTGACGTTTTAATTTTTACTTCTTTACTACTAACGCTATTGCAAACACGTTTCGCAGGCAGAGTGCACGCATACCGCTGGATTTACTGCAGGCTTTTATCATTCAGGAGGTATGACGTCATAAACGTTGAACTGAACGAAGACGAAACCGCGATGCGGAAATCGCTAGAGATACAGACGAAATATGTGAACAAATGTGTGTGAAATATGATGAATTTGCGTAAAATTACCGTATCTGGGCAAAAACGAGGGTAAAAAGCTGTTAAATCCTTGGATGTATTCCAACCAAACTTGATACACATATGACTTACCATGTGGGAATAAATACTATAGGGATAAGAATCAACAGCCTTCTATCGAGAATACTAACATGTAGAGAGATGGTAGAGGAGGAGACGAACAGACAGCGAAGGGAAAGGAGGAGTGGGCACAGACGTGGAGGAGGAGTATATGGTCAAGGGGTGGGGGTAATGGACAGAGTGAGTGTAGAGGAGCAGACCGACAGAGAGACAGGAAGAAGCAGGAGGTGAACGGAGAGAAGAGGAGGAGGAAATGGACAGAAAAAGGGAAAGGTCATGGACAGAAAGAGGAGGGGGAAGGAAGAGTGAGGCAGAGAAACAAAAGAGATGGAGAGAGAGAGAGGAGGACGAAATGGGTAGAGCAGAGTATCAGATGGAGACCGGAAAGAGGAGAAAATGGACAGAGGGGTTGAGTGAAACGACAAAGAGAGAGAGAGGGGGGGGGGGAGGAGCAGCAGGTGAACAGAGAGAGGGGCAGGAGAAAATGAAGTAACAGGACTGGAATAAACACATACCCGAGCAACGCCGGGTACTCAGCTAGTACTCATAATAGATCACTATAGTGTCTCCTAAGCGATTTCCTTTACACGTCTACACATTTTCAAAGAACCCAACTAATCTGAATCTTCCATTCACATTCACTAACACTGATTTTATATGATCGTCCAGTTTCATACGATTTGTTAAGTATTCCTCTTAAATGCTTATACGATGTAACGTGCTTAAGATATATATGGTATTCTTTCCGTTTGTTACACCCATTTTTATCCATATTTACAAAAGGATTACCTTCCTTACACCAGGCTGAAATTTTGACCGAGTACTTCTGCTATTCCTTAGGATCTTCGAACGATGATACCTTTCTGTAGACGCCAACGCAGTCAGCGAAAAATTTTATAATGCTTGTGACCCTATCCACCTGGCACCTGGAAACTTAAGGAACGTGAGATCCAATCCCGATCGGACCACTGAACATTCAGTCTGACTTTAACCTAGCCTTCACATCTCAAGGAAGTGTATATTCGTGAGGAACGACACGTGGTTCGTAGAAGACGTTAAATTTTAGGTCCCTTATCTCGAGTATTATTGTTGGGGTAGGTTAGGCGAACGCAAGTCGCCCAAGTGGCGATCAGCTGAAAGACTTGCACCAAGCCATTCATCCACATTCAATAATTATTATTGTTATCTTGTACGATAAATCGTTTAGATATATTGTAAACTTGTAGACTTTGTAGACTTAGAGAAAGCTTTTGACGATGTTGACTGGAATACTCTCTTTCAAATTCTAACGGTTGCAGGGGTAAAATACGTGGAGCGAAAGGCTATTTACAATTTGTACAGAAACCAAATGGCAGGTATAAGAGTCGAGCGGCATGAAAGGGAAGCAGTGGTTGGGAAGGGAGTGAGACAGTGTTGTAGCCTCTCCCCGATGTTATTCAATCTGTATATTGAGCAAGAAGTAAAGGAAACAAAAGAAAAATTCGGAGTAGGTATTAAAATCCATGGAGAAGAAACAAAAACTTTGAGTGTTCAAACAGTCAATTCGCCGAGAAAATTTTAAAATTCACAAAAACTTTGAGATTCGCCGATGACATTGTAATTCTGTCAGAGACAGCAAAGGACCTGGAAGTGCAGTTGAATGGAATGGACAGTGCCTTGAAAGGAGTATATGAGACGAACATCAACAAAAGCAAAACGAGGTTAATGGAATGTAGTCGAATTAAGTCGGGTGATGCTGAGGGAATTATATTAGGAAATGAGACACTTTGTAAGTAGGCTGTTTATGTTTTCTTTATGTAAGTAGGCTGTTTATGTTTTCTTTATGTAAGTAGGCTGTTTATGTTTTCTCTATGTAAGTAGGTTATGTTTTCTTTATGTAAGTTTGCTGTTTATGTTTTCTTATTGGTAATGCCACGTAGCGCTCTGTATGAAAATCACTGGCTGTGCTGTGTGCAGTCTGTGGCTAGTTTGCATTGTTGTCTGCCATTGTAGAGGAGCAGCTGGATGTTAACAGCGCGTAGCGTTGCACAGTTGGAGGTGAGCCGCCAGCAGTGGTGGATGTGGGGAGAGAGATGGCGGAGTTTTGATGATTTGTGATACTGGACGTTAATTATGAATATTAAGGTTTTGAAATTATTGGAGGAAGCTACGACGATTTTGAGACGAGACTGAGGTGTTATGATGTTATTTTTATGACGACGATGTGTATTATGCTGTTGAGGTATGTTTATGTCAATAAGATGATGCTACCATATATGAGGAATGTGATTACGTGTTTATATGTATATGAATAATGAATAGAAGTTAGGGACTCTTGACTTGTGAAAAAGGATGTTGGAAACCAAGAATCGTACATTAAGAGTTATGAAATGTGTGTAAATGCGTGAAGGTATCACAATGCCGGCGAAGAATTTTTTGGATACTGTAATATTCATAAGATTTTGTTTCTACACATTTGCAACGCAAATTCTTGACCTGTGAAATTTTGTATATGAGACTGTCACTGTAGCGGAAACTGCTGTCGTAAATATTTCCGTAAGAAAGTTAAGTGACCACCTGCACATAATGCGTCGTGGACACCCAGGTGTGTCAGACGCCTGGAGAACAAGCCATTAGTGTGAGTGCCTCGTCAGAAGCACAGGTAGAAAAAAAGAAGGGGAAGGCCATTGTCCGCGCTACTGACATCTCCTTGTTGAAAGCATACTGTGGAGCTCGTAATTTATGATATTTACTGAAATGCCTAATGAAACGATGAGAAACATTTCACAGCTATTGTCTTGCTAGTTGAGAAAAATGCCATATGGCTTGCTTTATGTATTTATTTACACATTTTGTTTAATATCAAGTTTCTAGCTGCACTGCAGCATTGGTTAAAATAAAATTTAATATATGTACTAATATAAATATTTTATGCCTACAGATCCAGTAAATAATTTTATGATCTATCCAAAAAAAATGAGGGAGCACAAAAAGACATTTCCCTTCACAGGACTTGCATAAATAATTTTTTTACGATTTGGTAACTTATCTACTAGCGTAAGTTTTTGTGATGCATCACTCTAATGTTAAGATGTGAAATAGGTATTAGACATGGCCATTTTAGTGTAATATTTTTTCTGCTTGAGCTATGTCATGTTTAGATATAAGTTGCTGCTGCTGTTTGCCAGGCATAGTGCTACTAAATTTCACTTTGTATTACTCTGTTGAGCTAGTTTTACTACTGAATAATATTTATTGTTGCTGCACATTGGCTCATATTAGTTGTAATGTTGCATTGCTTGGTAATTTAGATTTACTGTAGCTTGCTTTGCGATTTTCCATTTTTTTTGCATTGCTGTTTGTGTTAATGTGTTATGTGATGCTGCATTGCCTCGTCCCTTAGTTTAGCATCTGAGCTCAGTAGATTTAAGTTAGCTTAAGAGGGGGTAGACTATATAAGAAACTAACTATGATGACTTGGAAGAAATGTATTGAGAAGCTATATGAAAATGGTTTGGGCGAAAAAGAAGGATACTGTACAGTGGAGAAAAACTATTTTTTACAGAAGATGTGGACAGAATACAGAAAGCAGGCTTAAATAGGACTTTTGGGAATAATGATGAATGAAGGGAGATCTCCATGCAAAATACTGCAGTAAAACAAACCTTGTCCTTTCCTTTTGTGTCATCCCTCTATATGTTTGTGTACCCTTGTGTATTTGTGTTTTTCCTGCCTTTATGTGTTTAGCTGATGAGAGCTATGCTGTAGAATTTTTCTATGTTATTTACTTTGTAAAAATGTTGAGACATTATTTATTCTGTTTTGTTTTAATGCTCATGTGTAAAGTTGATGTTTCAAAAGTTATTCTGATCTTTTATGTATGTACTCATGTTATAATTCCTGTAACACTGATGTATATGTCTATTTCTATTCTTTTGTAAAGCCTGTACTACAACTGTTATCTGTATTGTTATGTTCTTTAATGATGTATTTTGTACCTTTGTAATTGTATTCTCATGTTATAATATTGTAATTGACGCCAGTTAATCAAATTAAGTAACTTGTAAGCATTCATTTCACTGCACACATTTCTGTTGGTCATAGTATATGGACAATATGTGAGAAGCAGGGACTGTTAGTGTTTGCACGTGTGTTAATAATTCAGCAAGGGACTGGATAACAGCATTGCTGGTTCTAAGGACAACTCCAAAAAGTTTGTGAGTGCACAAGTGGTGGTTATGGACTTGCTATATTATCGGCAAGACTCTTCAATGGTGATTGTGCACCTGCACAGTCACAACAGATGGCTGCTGGCCGTCTCTACAAGGACTACAGTGGGTCTACACCTTTGCTGCCTCACCAATACTCTCTACCAGGACTGCAGTGGGTCTGCTCTGTGATGACCTACCTACCAATCTTCTTCAAAACGTCGACTGACTCTGCTGTGGGTTTGCTCTGTTGTGGCCCATTACCTGTCAGCATGTCAAGAGTCAGCACTGTCTTTCTGTTGGAAGGACAACACTACTTGTTCAAGACTGCATGGACATCCACTACTTCCGTGTGCATTGTCTTTTACCGCTCAGACTTTGATAAAAGAAACGGCAGTTTTACTGTGATGAATGATCAGGACTGTCTTTATGGACTGTGAGAAAATTTTAGCTTTTGACCAACATTGTATAAATAAGTGTGTGCATTTGATTTCTTTGTTATTGTAATTATGAAAAATTTTATCAAATCATTATTGGCCACTGGCCAAAAAAAATTTGTAAAATTTTTTGTTGGGAGCATGGGGGCTATGTAAGGAGGCTGTTTATGTTTTCTTTATGTAAGTAGGCTGTTTATGTTTTCTTTATGTAAGTAGGCTGTTTATGTTTTCTCTATGTAAGTAGGTTATGTTTTCTTTATGTAAGTTTGCTGTTTATGTTTTCTTATTGGTAATGCCACGTAGCGCTCTGTATGAAAATCACTGGCTGTGCTGTGTGCAGTCTGTGGCTAGTTTGCATTGTTGTCTGCCATTGTAGAGGGGCAGCTGGATGTTAACAGCGCGTAGCGTTGCACAGTTGGAGGTGAGCCGCCAGCAGTGGTGGATGTGGGGAGAGAGATGGCGGAGTTTTGATGATTTGTGATACTGGATGTTAATTATGAATATTAAGGTAAATACAGTGTTTGTTCTCTATTAAAATCTTTCATTTGCTAACTATCCCTATCAGTAGTTAGTCCCTTCAGTAGTTTGAATCTTTTATTTAGCTGGCAGTAGTGGCGCTCGCTGTATTGCAGTAGTTCCAGTAATGAAGATTTTTGTGAGGTAAGTTATTTGTGAAAGGTATAGTTTAATGTTACTCAGGGCCATTCCTTTGCAGGGATCTTTGATAGTCAGATTGCGTTGCGCTAAAAACATTGTGTGTCAGGTTAAGCACAGTAGAGTATAATTTGTTCTAAGGGGACGTTTCAACTTAAGTAGTAAAGGAGTTTTGCTATTTGGGAAGCAAAATAACTGATGATGGTCGAACTAGAGATGATATAAAATGTAGACTGGCAATGGCAAGGAAAGCGTTTCTGAAGAAGAGAAATTTGTTAACATCGAGTATAGGTTTATGTGTCAGGAAGTCGTTTCTGAAAGTATTTGTATGGAGTGTAGCCATGCATGGAAGTGAAACATGGACAATAAATAGTTTGAACAGGAAGATAATAGAAGCTTTCGAAATGTGGTGCTACAGAAGAATGCTGAAAATTAGATGGGTAGATCCCATAACTAATGAGGAGGTATTGAATAGAATTGGGGAGAACAGGAGTTTGTGGCACAACTTGACAAGAAGAATGGACCAGTTGGTAGGACACGTTCTGAGGCATCAAGGGATTACAAATTTAGCAATGGAGGGCAGTGTGGAGGGTAAAAATCGTAGAGGGAGACCAAGAGATGAATACATTAAGCAGATTGAGGAGGATGTAGGTTGCAGTAAGTACTGGGAGATGAAGAAGCTTGCACAGGATAGAGTAGTATGGAGAGCTGCACCAAACTAGTCTCAGGACTGAAGACCACAACAACAACAACAATATTGTAAACAGGAGCAGCCAGTAATACCGCAGAAATAGAATTTATTAAAAGAAGGGGAGGACGTAGGAGGATTCGGAAGAGCACAAAAAGATTCAGATATTTTGTTAGTGTTTCGCTTACAGACGTCCCCATTGCAGTATTTTTGCTGTCGCACCTCTCTGCCTCCCTCTACACATCTGCCACCTGCTCCCCGTCATTGTTCATTACCACTTGCTCTCTCTCTTATTTCCCTGGCCGTGCCTCCCCGGCCTGCAGCATTAAGGCACGCCTCTGCCGCGCCCTCATTTGGCCCTCCAGTGAAGCGACAACGCGCCGGTCGCGGGCCGGATTAACGCTCTCGCCGGAGCCAGCCAGCCAGTGAGCCGGCAAATCGTGTGCCGAGGCGGGCCCGCTCACGTGGCCGCTGTGTCTCGCTCATTCAGAAGTATAATCCGGTCCTTCTGAGTCGCCGGTTCTCTACCTACGTAATTGGACGCATCGAGGGGAAACCGGCGCATTCGCCAAACAGTGCTGTGCTGCCCAGATGAAACATATATAAAATGTCGGGAGCTCATTATCTGTAACGAACTGGCGGATGACTGCAGATTCAGGGGGTGGTGTTAAGGCTCTGGTGTTGTTATTCGAAAATTAAAGACCAAGCGCACGTAACAACGCCACGTATATTTCGCGCAAGAGAAATCTTTTCCTCTCGGTCTGCATTTCGCAGACTCCTAATCTTTCCCTTCCCTTTCACGGTACTCGCTTTCTCTTTAATTCTCTCTTGCTAGTATCTTTCATCGTGAGTCAAACAGACGATTTCATAACTAGCGAAAAGGCTGCTAAAACGAAAATTTTTCCGTTCCATCATGGCAAGCTGTTACAGCAACCGGTTTAAAAACGTTTCAGAACAAAAAGTCTCGGTTTCAAAATCATTTAATGTCAATGACGCGTTTCACCCTTTTGGGGCATCATCAGATTGTCTACAAGAACAAGAAACCAATCAGATACAAATGGAGGAAAAGGGCATAGTCCTATATTGCACGGCTGGTCGTAAATTCACGGCTACACAGACAACGTATCCAACTACATTTACGTTAGTTTTTATTACTTTTAGTTCACGTTGTCTGGGTAGCAGTGAAGGATAGGACTATGTGCCTTTTCCTCCATTTGCATCTAACTGATTGGGTTCTTGTTGTTGTAGACAATCTGATGATGCCCCAAAAGAGAAAAACATGTCATTGACATTAAATAATTTCGCAACCTAGACTGTTTTTGATCTGAAACGCTGCTAAAATAATCGCTTTGGTTTTAGGAAAACCATCAGTACCTACTGGGACAGGATTAAAATTATGTTCCACAGGTAACATTTTTATAACAGTTAGATGAGTATAAGATAGCATGTCCTTGCTGTTGCTGACAAAGGAAATATCTCGAGCGGCTGAACAACAAAAAAATTATTTTTTAATATACATGAATTAATGTGTCGTTTTTGCCATCAATCAAGGTAATTAATCTGTGAAGCAAACGACACTCTCGTAGGGGCATTTGCAGCTGTGCTAGCACATTTTATAATAAGAACTCCACAAACAGCAGTATCGTGAATCAATTTTTATTAAAGCACTATTGGTTTGTGTCTTATAGTCAAATCATCAAGAGCATGTCTAAACAAGAAGAAGCCTCTTTACGTCAAAGTGTTATCAGAGCCAAACGGACCTATTTATGGAAAGAGATTAAAACGAAAGTGTACTTCCAAAAATTAAAACTTCATACACAACATGACGGAGAACACAGAAGGCCAAATTTTTATCGTTAAAAAAGATAATGTCCGTAAGCAGATAGTCGATGAATAAAATACTGGGCGACGGAAAACATCCCAAGCCATGTAAAAAAGAAACGCCTATAACCAAAGAGCGAAAGTCACACTCTGAACCAAAAGCAACATATCACTGGGGCAAGAAGCAGAAGGCTTACAAACAAGTCGGCACAACACAGAGCCAAAACTAGGTGGTCCGCAACTACCACCGGCTGCATTGCACGCGCCGAGAGAGGCGCTGGAGCGAAGTGTACGGCGCTTGCGTCGTCTGCACAAGAAACGCCACCATGACGTGCGACTGGAGAAATCAAAACCACGTACCCAATACTACAAGCATGCTATGACATCTTTTTATTACTGTTTAGACATGCACCTAATGGTGTGGCTATAAACCATGAAACTTGTAGTGCCTTAATAAAAATCGGTTTAAGACGCAGCATTTTTCTTTCTATAAAAAGTAATCTGTAAAAGTTTACAGTTGTATAAAATCGATTAACCTATCTAAAGAGTGGAGAAACACAACTCGCTGAAGAAACACAACTGTGTAGCAGATATCTTGACTAGCACTTTGATAACAGTCATAAATAAGTATTATGTGGCAAAAAGCTAAATCAGTCTTTGTCCTTACGTATATCCACGTTTAAGTAGTTGTCTTTCAATGAAAAAAATAATCTGCGTTGTCACTACGCGTTTCGATGGTTAACCACCGCCGGTCGCGGTGGCCGAGCGGTTCTACGCGCTACAGTCCGGACCCGCGCGACAGCTACGGTCGCAGGTTCGAATCCTGCCTCGGGCAAGAATGTGTGTGATGTCCTTAGGTTACATAGGTTTAAGTAGTTCTAAGTTCTAGGGGACTGATGACCTCAGATGTTAAGTCCCATAGTGCTCAGAGCCATTTGAACCTTATTTTTTGTGGTGTTGGGACAGCAACCAGCCACAAATTTACTTTCAGTTCCTTTATTCAAAGGGTACCGTTGCCGGTTTCGAATCGTTATGATTCATCTTCAGACGGTTTACATGCTTTCCTTATAACATGTGGTGCGTTTTTTACACATTAATTGTCGTGAAATGTCGGTTTGGAGTGTTTGTTTTCATGACATTCGTCCAACAGATGTGGATACATTCCCACTGCATTCTTATTGTTGCACACGTAAATTGATACACGTATCAAAAATTGTGGTGCATAGAAGAAATCTTTTCAGTGACAAATCTAACGTGTTTAGTGAGAAAAATTTATGTGTGCAACAATAAGAATGCAGTGGGGATGTATCCACATCTGTTGGACGAATGTTAAGGAAACAAACACTCCAAACCGACATTTCATGACAATCTCTAAAAATCGCACCATATGTTGTAACGAAAGCGTGTAAACCGTCTGAAGATGAATCATAACGATTCGAAACCGGTAACGGTACCCTTTGAATAAAGGAACTGAAATTAAATTTGTGGCTGGTTGCTGTCCCAACACCAATATTTGTCTTCAAATAACAGCCACGGTCTCCAACCTTGTCATCATATGACAAAATTGCATTTTTTGTTTTCTGTTTTTTTTTTTTTTTGTTTCGTTCATCTAACCCCAGGGCAAAAGCTACAAGAGACGTGTTGTGCATCACAGTGTTTAACTTGCTAATCATACATTCCTAGAAGAGCCAAACAATGCATTGCATCCTCCTATGTATATCTCACGGCAAAATTAGAGAAAATGAAGTTCAGACGTATTCTTACCAACAATCGTTCTTCCCTCGTACGATCCACGACATGAACAGGCGAAGGAGGAAGTGACACTTGAACACAAGTATCCTTTACACAAACCATAATCTGGCTTGCAGAATCTATATGGGGGTGTATTTTCCAGAACATAAGTTCCTGTTTTGTGGTATAGTCTCCTCTTATTCGGGGTCAAAGTGAACATGTGGACTTTAAATGAAGTGATTAAAACAAGGTGGAACGGAACAATATGCACTTTTGACAATAGCAGTATTTGCACATGAAATACCTCTTCGGTTAAACGACAGTTCCAGTTTGCACCTTGTCTTTATTACAACCAGTGTGTTATATCACACACTGACCTTATTTCGGTGATTCGCCATTTTCGACTTCTTCCTCTTTACCCAGTAATTTTACAAGATTTTTTGAATACGTGACTGATAGCGTAGTAAACTCCCACGAGGAAAACATTTCTTACTTGCCAAAGAATTAAATAACACAGCTGGCATAGTGCCAATACGTACTTAAACATCAAACTCCCGATACATTGTACGAAACGTCACCCCCCACGGGTTGGTTTGTCACTGTCCAATCTGTACAGACTGTTGTTGTTGTGGTCTTCAGTCCTGAGACTGGTTTGATGCAGCTCTCCATGCTACTCTATCCTGTGCAAGCCTCTTCATCTCCCAGTACCTACTGCAGCCTACATCCTTCTGAATCTGATTAGTGTATTCATCTCTTGGTCTCCCTCTAAGATTTTACCCTCCACGCTGCCCTCCAGTACTAAATTGGTGATCCCTTGATCCCTCAGAATATACCTTACCAACCGATCCCTTCTTCTAGTCAAGTTGTGCCACAAATTTCTCTTCTCCCCAATTCTATTCAATACCTCCTCATTAGTAATGTGATCTACCCATCTAATGTTCAGCATTCTTCTGTAGCACCACATTTCGAAAGCTTCTATTCTCTTCTCGTCTAAACTATTTCTCGTCCATGTTTCACTTCCATATATGGCTTCACTCCATACAAATATTTCCAGAAACGACTTCCGGACACTTAAATCAATACTGGATGTTAACAAATTTCTCTTCTTCAGAAACGCTTTCCTTGCCATTGCCAGTCTACATTTTATATCCTCTCTACTTCGACCATCATCAGTTATTTTGCTCCCCAAATAGCAAAACTCCTTCACTACTTTAAGTGTCTCAATTACTAATCTAATACCCGCAGCATCACCTGAGTTAATTCGACTGCGTTCCATTATCCTCGTTTTGCTTTTGTTGATGTTCATCTTATACCCTACTTTCAAGACACTGTCCATTCTGTTCAACTGCACTTCCAAGTCCTTTGCTGTCTCTGACAGAATTACAATGTCATCAGCGAACCTCAAAGTTTTTATTTCTTCTCCATGGATTTTAATACCTACTCCGAACTTTTCTTTCGTTTCCTTTACTGCTTGCTTTCTGTACAAATTGTAAATAGCCTTTGCCTCCCTGTATTTTACCCCTGCCACCTTTAGAATTTGAAAGAGAGTATTCCAGTTAACATTGTTAAAAGCTTTCTCAAAGTCTACAAATGCTGGAAACGTAGGTTTGCCTTTCCTTAATCTTTCTTCTAAGATAAGTCGTAGGGTCAGTATTGCCTCACGTGTTCCAACATTTCTACGGAATCCAAACTGATCTTCCCCGAGGTCAGCTTCTACCAGTTTTTCGATTCGTCTGTACAGAATTCGAGTTAGTATTTTGCAGCTGTTACTTATTATACTGACAGTTCGGTAATTTTCACATCTGTCAACGCCTGCTTTCTTTGGGATTGGAATTATTATATTCTTCTTGAAGTCTGAGGGAATTTCGCCTGTCTCATACATCTTGCTCACCAGATGATAGAGTTTTGTCAGGACTGGCTCTCCCAAGGCTGTCAGTAGTTCTAATGGAATGTTGTCTACTCCCGGGGCCTTGTTTCGACTCAGGCCTTTCAGTGCTCTGTCAAACTCTTCACACAGTATCACATCTCCCTTTTCATCTTCATCTACATCCTCTTCCATTTCCATAATATTGTCCTCAAGTACATCGCCCTTGTATAGACCCTCTATATACTCCTTCCACCTTTATGCTTTCCCTTCTTTGCTTAGAACTGGGTTTTCATCTGAGCTCTTGATTTTCATGCAAGTGGTTCTCTTTTCTCCAAAGGTCTCTTTAATTTTCCTGTAGGTAGTATCTATCTTACCCCTCATGAGATAAGCCTCTTCATCCTTACATTTCTCCTCTAGCAATTTTCCACTTCCTGTTGATCTTTGTTTTTGAGACGTTTGTATTCCTTTTCGCCTGCTTCACTTGCTACATTTTTGTATTTTCTCCTTTCACCAATTAAATTCAGTATCTCTTCTGTTACCCAAGGATTTCTCTAGCCCTCGTCTTTTTATTTACTTGATCCTCTGCTGCCTTTACTATTTCATTCCTTAAAGCTACCCATTCGTCTTTTACTGTATTTCTTTCCCCCATTCCTGTCAATTGTTCCCTTACACTCTCCCTGAAACTCTGTACAACCTCTGGTTCTTTCAGTTCATCCAGGTCCCATCTCCTTAAATTCCCACCATTTTGCAGTTTCTTTAGTTTTATTCTACAGTTCATAACCAATAGATTGTGGTCAGAGACCACATCTGCCCCGGGAAATTCTTACAATTTAAAATCTGGTTCCTAAACCTCTGTCTTACCATTATATAAACTATCTGAAACCTTTTAGTATCTCCAGAGTTCTTCCATGTATACAACCTTCTTCCATGATTCTTGAACCAAGTGTTAGCTATGATTAAGTTATACTCTGTGAAAAATTCTACCAGTCGGCTTCCTCTTCCATTTCTTAGCCCCAATCCATATTCACCTACTACGTTTCCTTCTCTTCCTTTTCCTACTGTCGAATTCCAGTCACCCATGACTATTAAATTTTCATATCCCTTCACTATATGAATTATTTCTTTTATCTCATCATACATTTCATCAATTTCTTCATCATCTGCAGAGCTAGTTGGCATATAAACTTCTACTTCTGTAGTAGGCGTGGGCTTCGTGTCTATCTTGGCCACAATAATGTGTTAACTATGCTGTTTGTAGTGGCTTACCCGCACTCCTATTTTTTCTATTCATTATTAAACCTACTCCTGCAGTACCCCTATTTGATTTTGTATTTATAACCGTGTATTCACCTGACCAAATGTCTTGTTCCTCCTGCCACCGAACTTCACTAATTCCCACTATATCTAACTTTAACCTATCCATTTCCCTTTTTAAATTTTCTAACCTACCTGCCCGATTAAGGGATCTGACATTCCACGCTCCGATCCGTAGAACGCCAGTTTTCGTTCTCCTGATAACGATGTCCTCTTGAGTAGTCCCCGCCCAGAGATCCGAATGGGGGACTATTTTACCTCCGGAATATTTTACCCAAGAGGACGCCATCATCATTTAATCATACAGTAAAGCTGTATGCCCTCGGGAAAAATTACGGCTTTAGTTTCCCCTTGCTTTCAGCCGTTCGCAGTACCAAAACAGCAAGGCCGTCTTGGTTAGTGTTACAGGGCCAGATCAGTCGATCATCCAGACTGTTGCCCCTGCAACTACTGAAAGGCTGCTGCCCCTCTTCAGGAACCACACATTTGTCTGGCCTCTCAACAGATATCCCTCCGTTGTGGTTGCACCTACGGTACGGCTATCTGTATCGTTGAGGCACGCAAGCCTCCCCACCAACGGCAAGGTCCATTTTTTCATATGGGGTTCATCTTACCTCGTCACAATGCAGCAGGTTTATAAAATCTTCTAGATATTCCTTTAGACATATTTGCAGACCCAAATTCATCCAAACATCTTTACAAAATTCTGCTCTCTGTAAGCTTCAAATCTCCAGTTCGCAAAAATTTTATCGTGAGTTACACGTTACCTCTCTTTATCACAAAGTCTGCCTCAGAAAGTTTCACCACGATCTCTGCCCAAGAACTAGTTTCCTACGTTTGCGCGTCGGCAATTTTGGCGCCATATCAAAGAAAGCGAATAAAGTACAACTTGTCAAATAGTTCCAAAATATGAACATGTTTTCTACGTTTCAAAGCAGTTCGATTATTATCATATAATAAATTAATGTTCAATCAAAAAAAAATGGTTCAAATGGCTCTAAGCACTATGGGACTCAACTGCGGTGGTCATAAGTCCCCTAGAACTTAGAACTACTTAAACCTAACTAACCTAAGGGCAGCACACAACACCCAGCCATCACGAGGCGGAGAAAATCCCTGACCCCGCCGGGAATCGAACCCGGGAACACGGGCGTGGGAAGCGCGAACGCTACCGCACGACCACGAGATGCGGGCAATGTTCAATCGATTGACTTCCTTTTCCTCTGGTAAAATGTAGTTAATCTTTTTACAGTAATATTTTTAACTAGTATATAACTACAAGAGCTCACATACATTCTGAGCTTCGGTGTAAGAATAGGGTAACTTACAATTTATTTATTTGACCTCAGAAAATATAAATTATTCCATTAATTTTCGTTAACAAATAACGAAAGCAGCAATAGTTACTTCTGACTGCATATAGCAGATATTTATTTATTCAGGTTCAAATGTTTCAAATGGCTCTGAGCACTATGGGACTTCACTGCTGTGGTCATCAGTCCCCTGTAACTTAGAACTACTTAAAGCTAACTAACCTAAGGACATCACACACATCCATGCCCGAGGCAGGATTCGAACCTGCGACCGTAGCGGTCGCGCGGTTCCAGACTGTAGCGCCGAGAACCGCTCGGCCTCTCCGGCCGGCATTTATTCAGGTGAAATGTATTCTGTGTTCGTTTCATTTATATTTTAATACGTTTAATTACAACAAAACGAAACTACAGTTTTCGATTCTTCATTCACTGTTCACGAATCTCGTACTTTAAACGGCGGAACGTCAATACTTTGTAAACTCTATTTGATCCATTGTGTTATGACAATCCTTAGTAAACCAATCGATCCGCTGTATTACGTTCTAAATTCTACTTTCCGGTGAGTAGCTGAGTAGGTAGAGCTCAGTGTTGTTCATGTTATGCCTAACTACTGTGTAAATCACATCACTGCTGTTTGTCTCCTTCCGTACATCGTAGATTCTATATCTGCGCCGCCAGCGTCACTTTAGGCTCAAAATGCCTTCAGCTTAGTCATTTTTAAGCACACTCACTACTGCGTTGTAAAAGATCTGCGTTGCATTTGTTGAGTCGATGAAATAAATCATCGACTGGAGAAGATGGACCGCAAAAAACACATAAAAACACTTTTAAAAAAAGCAGATGCCGAAACTAACTACTGATAAGAAAGCACGCGAATAGAAATAGAATTGTAAATAAAAAACCTCCTTCAATATGAGTTAAATGAACTTCATATTATATTAGCGAAGTGTGAGTACTCAAGTTTGCACCACGATTACGAACGTTACCCTGGCACTGATAACGTAGATCACCCTTCATCAGTATGCTGTTGAAAACTGTATTTGACTTTCCCACTAAAGCTGCTATTCACTTTCTTGTTACGGAAACTACCGGTATATCAGAATGCACAGTCACGCGAGCCTAATCTATATGAAAAGATTCGAAGTCTTCCTCTTAAGTCGGTCAGATATCTGCTCGCCTCCCAAACCTACTCTCGTTCGCCGTTGTGAAGTCTCTCATTATTTCAGCACACACTTACACAACAGACCACTAAAGCAGTGTCTCGTCTAAATCACTCGCGTCTCTTGGCCCTTGCTACCCGCTTCGTAACTGTCACGTGCTTGCAGACGAACAAAAGATAAAGGGCAGCAGCAAACCGCTGGAAATAACGATGGCTTAGAAGAAAAAAGAAGCTCCCTACAGTAAGTATTACAACAAAACGAAACTACAGTTTTCGATTCTTCATTCACTGTTCACGAATCTCGAACTTGAATCGGCAATTGGCTGCCTCGAAACTGTTAATAGAAGCCTTATAGGGTAGTTATATAGGCTCACTTTCTCTGTAGTCTTTTTGTACACACCAGCGTCAGGACACGCATTATCGATCCATTGTTTACGTCTGAGGGATTTGCCGTGGTACGAAAATACACCTACTCACGCTACAATGTTATGTATGCTACCTGTTACAGCATTCAGTTCCCAGGAATCGTTAAGCTGCTGCGCATTGCTTCAAGCCTTACAGTCCAGCTTATCTGTGAGTTCCTGGGAGCCGTCGCAAAAGCCAACACCTGCAGAAAATGCCCATTACACCAGATACGCTGAGTCTTTCTTTTCGAGTTCCGGCATCAATTAATTCTTCTGTCATACAGTAAAATGTAATAGTTACACTACATCGCAGCAGAAGCTTTCACCGAATCCACTGTTGATAGAAAAAGTTTCAGAAAATCATTAATCATTAAATCTATTAATAATGCACATACACCTATTTCTCGATTGCCGATCAGTCTTCATGTGAGCTACCAGCAGGTCATGCAAACTGCCAACTGAAAAGGCATGCTACCCCGAAAAAATGTTTATCGAATAACAATAAAAAATATAAAAAGTCCTAACACTCAAGAATCATTTACATTATCATAAAATTGCAACGGAAAAGTCAAGAATGGTGAGACGTTTCAAAACTCCCCATATCTGTATCAAGGTGCTTTATTCGCAAGTACCCGTTTTACATCAGCATAGGTGCATCTTCGGGTTTGCAGGGGATACATTTTCATAATGTAGATGGGCAACTGCGGAGTTCCAGCACTGTGGAAGTTATTCAAGTATAGAGTCAAACCCCACTGGTAGGATGTAATAATAAATCTTCATGTGGATAACTTCCCGGGTGCTGAGGCTCCGTAAATGTCCATCTACATTATGAAAAGACAACCATTATAAGCCCGATGATGCATCCATATGTAAGTTGCGAATAAACCAACTTCATTAACTATGCAGCTAGGGTTGCTGTACATGGCTGTGATGCCGCGCGGAGTGGCCGCACGGTTTGAGGCGCCATGCCACGGACTACGTGGCCCTTCCCGCCGCAGGTTCGAGTCCTCCTTCGGGCATGTTTGTGTGTGTGTGTGTGTGTGTGTGTGTGTGTGTGTGTGTGTGTGTGCGTCTGTGTGTGTGTGTGTGTGAGTGTGTTGCTGTTAGCATAAATTAGTTTTAAGTAATGTGTAAGCCTAGGGACCGATTACCTCAGTAGTTTGGGCCCCTAGGAATTCACAACCATTTGAACGTTTTGTAGCTGTGACCTCGTCGGGACGCTCTGTGATGGGAGTGTAGAAATGAAGAAAAAATTTATTTAATATAATTACTATTTATTTAGCAGATTTCACGTTTTTCAGCAACTATTTTTTCCTTTTAGTTATTTATAAAGCTCCATGCAAGTAAGCTTGTAGTTAAACTGATAATGTAAGATTTATTCCACAGTCCCTGTCAGCAGTGAATTCTTTCATCAGTTCACTGGGCCGACTTCAGCGAAAATACTCTTTCCACAGGCGTTGAGTTCGGGAATGTTGTTGTTGTTGCGGTCTTCAGTCCTGAGACTGGTTTGATGCAGCTCTCCATGCTACCCTATCCTGTACAAGCTTCTTCATCTCCCAGTACCTACTGCAGCGTACATCCTTCTGAATCTGCTTAGTGTATTCACCTCTTGGTCTCCCTCTACGATATTTACCCTCCATTTACCCTCCACGCTGCCCTCCAATACTAAATTGGTGATCCCTCGATGTCTCAGAACATGTCCTACCAACCGATCCCTTCTTCTAGTCAAGTTGTGCCACAAGCTCCACTTCTCCCCAATTCTATTCAATACCTCCTCATTAGTTATGTGAGCTACCCATCTAATCTTCAGCATTCTTCTGTAGCACCACATTTCGAAAGCTTCTATTCTCTTCTTGTCTAAACTATTTATCGTCCACGTTTCACTTCCATACATGGCTACACTCCATACAAATACTTTCAGAAACAACTTCCTGGCATTTAAATCTGTACTCGATGTTAATAAATTTTTCATCTTCAGAAACGCTTTCCTTGCCATTGCCAGTCTACATTTTATATCCTCTCTACTTCGACCATCGTCAGTTATTTTGCTCCCCAAATAGCAAAACTCCTTTACTACAAATACTTTCAGAAACAACTTCCTGGCATTTAAATCTGTACTCGATGTTAATAAATTTTTCATCTTCAGAAACGCTTTCCCTGCCATTGCCAGTCTACATTTTATATCCTCTCTACTTCGACCATCGTCAGTTATTTTGCTCCCCAAACAGCAAAACTCCTTTACTACTTTAAGTGTCTCATTTCCTAATCTAATTCCCTCAGCATCACCCGACTTAATTCGACTACATTCCATTATCCTCGTTTTGCTTTTGTTGATGTTCATATCATACCCTCCTTTCAAGACAGTGTCCATTCCGTTCAGCTGCTCTTCCAAGTCCTTTGCTGTCTCTGACACAATTACAATGTCATCAGCGAACCTCAAAGTTTTTATTTCTTCTCCATGGATTTTAATACCTACTCCGAATTTTTCTTTCGTTTCCTTTATTGCTAGCTCAATATACAGATTGAACAACATCGAGGATAGGCTACAACCCTGTCTCACTCTCTTTCCAACCACTGCTTTCCTTTCGTGCCTCTCGACTCTTATAACTGCCATCTGCTTTCTGTACAAATTGTAAATAGCCTTTCGCTCCCTGTATTTTACCCCTGCTACCTTCAGAATTTGAAAGAGAGTATTCCAATCAACATTGTCAAAAGCTTTCTCTAAGTCTACAAATGCTAGAAACGTAGGTTTGCCTTTCCTTAATCTTTCTTCTAAGATAAGTCGTAGGGTCAGTATTGCCTCACGTGTTCCAACATTTCTACGGAATCCAAACTGATCTTCCCCGAGGTCGGCTTCTATCAGTTTTTCCATTCGTCTGTAAAGAATTCGCGTTAGTATTTTGCAGCTGTGACTTATTAAACTGATAGTTCGGTAATTTTCACATCTGTCAACACCTGCTTTCTTTGGGATTGGAATTATTATATTCTTCTTGAAGTCTGAGGGTATTTCGCCTGTCTCTGTTTCGGGAATAGAAAACAAATACTCGCATAATTATAGTGGTGGACTCCACCTTTCTTCCACGTATTGTTTAGACTTCCATTCTTCCGAGTCCCGCTTAGTTTCTAAAAATCTCTACGGACACATATATTCCGGAAAAAAATTGTCGCCTGAAATCTTCACATCATTTTAATCAGGTATATAATAGTGTTTTCAATCATCGTCCAGCCTGGGGTTTCAGATAGCGTTACCCAATCAAATACTTGATATTTATTAAAAGAACTAACCCGTCTCTTTCTCTCTCTCTCTCTCTCTCTCTCTCTCTCTATATATATATATATATATATATATATATATATATATATATATAACCAAGTTGGACTGCAGAAGTGTGAATTTCACTGATCGTACTGCTGAAAAAAACGGAATTATTTTAGGTGGTCCGTCTTCGGCGTCCAAAAATTGTTTTAATGCAATCCGAAGCTTAAGAATTCTCCTAGCTGCGGGCATTGACGACAGTCGTCTTGTTTTTGAGTGTGAGCGAGATAGAAGAATCTGATGATTGACAGCAACATATGAGAAGGACTACTTCAGTTTCTCTGTCCTTACGGTGTATATTAAAATATAACTAAATATTTACAAGACAATTATTTCAATGTCAACAGTTAATACACCAGCAGCGCTCGATATAGTATTTTGTGTAATATGGCCAGAGCATCCAATTCCTTCTACATTTTTTCCAAGGTTTTCTTTTGTTTGCTGAAACACATCCCGCTGGCTGTATCGATAAGTCCACCAAAGATAGTACCGGTACTGTCTCCACAAAAAGCGATTAATTTATGTAATGGAATTCACAGTTGTCTTAAAGTGTCTAGGTAAAACTTCGCAGTTGTCTCCGATGTTTTGTTATTCCGCGAATGAAGCTTCAGCTGCTTCTGCTGGATTCCGTCAGTTTCAGTAAAGTATTGAACAATTAAATGAAACATCTTTTCAACCTTACAATTCCGTGCGTCGGTGCCCAAGGCGTAAAATGAAACTTCTTACAAGTGTTTTATGCATACAGACACGGAGTGTGGAGCGAGAATGTTGCTGTAGCTCTGGTCATGGCCGTGTTATGCTTTGGAGTCAGGATACACTGCGGCATTCGGTTTTACAGCACAGTCAATAGAAGTGAAGGACTGAGGATGATTGACAACTTTATAAGCCGTCGTTAGTTCTGCAGCAGCAACGAGCAATTCTTCCTGGGTATCTTCTTTAATCATGAATGTAGAAATAGGCTTTGTTGTCGATGTTACCTAGAAGCTATTTGTATGATTCTTCGTAGAAATGTGATATCTCACATCCGTGAGTTACCGAGGTGAAACAGCTAGGAATCTCACGAAACGCTTGCGAGGCGCCGGTGTTGAGAGGTGGAGATGTCATCCAAATTCATTAAGAAAACCCGTATTAGTTAGTCTAATACACTCAATTCTCCCCCCTCCCCACCCCCCTCTTTAACTACCGCAGTTCGGTGTCCGGACAGTTGCCACGCCGGACATTTGCCACGATTTTACCTGCTCCGAAGGGTCGGGTCCCTTGTCTCTCCCCCCCCCCCCCCCCACCCCACTTTCTCCTCCTCCTAACCCGTCCGCCCAGTTTGCTTTCGAAGTTCCTAATGTGACCATCAGTATGGAAGTTATTACAACGAACAAGGGCAGGCCTCCTGCTCATTACAAAGGTTACGCGTATCTTAAACAGAGGGAATCTAAAGAAGGTGTTGTTACACGGATGTGCTTACGCCGAAAAGCGGATCATTGCAAGGGAAAGCTGCTTTCGAGGAACGGAGAAGTGTTGAACGAACTAGATCATCTCTGTGGACCACCTGACGATGCGGCTCTGAAAGTGAAAAAGCAAGTGGAAAGGGCGAAGAGAAGGTCCCGAGAAGAAACTACACAGTTATCGGAGATATACGCGGATGAAATGGGAAATCTACATAATAAAGTTTATGACTCTGTTACAGTGATGCCTAATTCAGAATCTATGAAGAGAACCATGCGTCGTCGATGGAGTCAAGAGAGGTGGAACAAACAAGAGCCTAAGAACTGTTATGAAATTGATCTTCATGAAGATCTATTAAAGATGGGAGATGACAGTAGTTTTCTTCTGGAAGACGATAGATTAGAGGTGAGAATAATGATTTTTAGTGGAAGCAAAGGAAAAGAAAGTTTAAAAATATGTTCACTTTTTTTATAGATGGAACATTTAAGAGATGCAGCAAGCAGTTTGCACAGATCTACACCATACGCGTAGGCTTAGGAGGCCCTATTAAAGAAACAAACATTCTTCCTACTGTATTTGCACTGCTCCCTAATAAGATGAAAGACACATATGTTCGTCTGTTTCGTTTGATAAAAAAGGTAGTCTCTGAGTGGTGTCCTAAACAAGTAAAGGTGGACTTTGAGGCAGTTGCGATATCGGCCATTCGTCAACTTTTTCCCACAACTGAAATAAATGGATTCTATTTCCATATGAAGAAGAGTTTATGGCGAATAATTCGAATTCTCGGTCTAACTGAGGAGTATCGCTAGAACGAGGATTTAAGACTTCATGTCAGCATATGTGCAGCGCTGGCAGTTGTAAAACCTGTGGACGTGAGCAATGGATGGATTGAGATTTCATGCAGAAGCTCCTGATAACGGTAGGTTCTCTCAATTTTTTGACTACTTTGTGGATAACTGGCTAGAGAATGAGGATATCGCAATAGAAATGTGGGACTGTTACGAAAAAAGGCACCGAACGACGAATGCTGTCGAAGGGTGGCACAACAAAACAAATAGTATTATTGGAAACCCTCACCCTAGAATCAACTATTTGGTGGAGTGCTTGAAAAAGAAAGCAGAGCTCACAAACTGCATGCACCTGAAATTGGAAATGAATCTTGAAGGTAAGAAGCGGAAGAAGAAGTACTTGAAGCTGGACTACAGGATAGAGAGAATCGTAAAGAATTATGAAGAGACAGGCAACATTAGGCCTTGATTGAAAGCCATTCCCCATATTCAGAAACTGGACTAAAATACGTTAAAAATAATGTATTAAAAATTATGAAGACCACTGAGTCCTCGCAGATTACTGAGATAAAATTATCAAAACATTGAAGCAGCGTTATCGGAGCTAATATTAAGTTGTAATTGTAAATAGTATGTACATTAGTTCAGCGTGTTTAGGCTGATTTTACACAAGCAAGAATGGTAAATGGTCATTTATCATTTTGACGGTCCAAAGCCTGTGCAAAGTGTGGTGCGAATCAGCCCTTAATATAAAAATTAAAAAAGTGTTTCAAGCCCCACAAAAGTATCCTTATTGTTGTCACGTTAAGATAACTTTTTTCTACCTTCCAATATTATGGCCACACTATTAAATAATTGTGAGTTCTAAAATAATTTTCTGAAGCTTCAGAATCGCAACTATCACCTAAAATATCATGGTTTGTTAAACTGATAGTATAAACTTTTGTAAAATAAAATGGGAACTGAACCTTTGAATTGCACCTAAAATTGACATCCCAAAACTGATCTGATCCTAAGGTTGACAATTTTGGCTCCTCAAATATTTTTAGTTAAGTTTAGCTGCAAACATTTATAGTAGATATAAATCTACTTAATTACATTTAGATATAGTCCTTTTAAAAATTAAAATTTCATACTAAATTGTTGATTATCTTTAAACAAGTTAGCAATAGCAAGGAGCTTACTGCTGAAAATTAATTGTTACTAAAGAACATCAGAATCAAATGTATTAGACCTACTTTTCTTATACATTAGAGACTTTTTGAAAAGATATTTGATCATTTCCTCTGTCACTGACAGTGTAATTTCAGTTGCTTTGCAACACCAGGGATATCTACTTCTAAATTATGTTTGCAGCTGTTCTCATTTCGAATTCTGGAATATTTACTTCGTCTTCTTTGGTGAACGAATTTCAGGAAATGCATTTACTAACTCCACTTAAGTGGCACTGTCATCAGTAACAAGGGCGCTGATGACCTCGATGTTGAGCGCCCATAAACCCCAACACTCACACACACACACACGTCATCAGTAACATTACCGTCGCTGTCGCGCAGTGAAGGTACTTACTGAGCCTTTCCGCTGGTTTACTTCACATGGGATCAGTATCTCTTTGGATATTCCGACACATTTCTAGAGCGAGTTTCGTTGCGGAAACTATTAAATGCGTCTCGCATTGAAATCCGCACCAAATTTCGAGCTCCTGCAACAGCTTTCTGTAGTGTTTTGTGTACCGAAAAACTCGAGTGCTGTTGATACTATTTCTTTGAACTTAATCCACATATGGTCTTCATTTACATAGTTTGAAAGTATTGGAGACTATCTCTTAGAAATACGTCCACCGAATTTTTAGCTGCTTTTATAAATAGATATATTTCGCGTTTAGTTTTGGTGAATTTCTTTGCTACGGAAGTAAGCCTCGCTACGACTGCGTGTTCACCAATCCTTGTATCCGTCGTGATGCTCAGGATTATTTGTGGCTAAGAGGTAAAGTGTGTTTTCGTAACTATTTACAATTTGTATGGCTTCGTCAACTAATTGTTGAAAATAATTTTTAGAAAAAGCATTTAGAACAATTACGGAAGTTGTTTTCTATTTACAATAGGGTATATGAAAATGTATTTTTCTCAACATGCGGAAGGTAGATTGAAGTAACTGCCAACTATAATTGTATGAGTAGGGTACCTATTTATCATGACACTCAAGTTTTCTTTGAACTGTTCAGCAACTGTTTCATCTGAGACAGGGGGTCGGTAAAAGGAGCCAGTTATTAATTTATTCCGGTTGTCGAATATAACCTCTGCCCATACTAAGTCGCAGGAACTATCTGCTTCAAAGTCGATTGTGAACTTACATTATTTTTCCTTAAGTTGTCCTTGTTTCTGTTGTAGTGCAGATAATTTCAATTACGGCTTTTCCCTCCAGAACCTAAGATGCTTTCTCTGTGACCCTGTAAATACCAGAGCTAAACAATGTAGAACAACAACGTACGTTACAAGCGTAGCATTCTGTACTACTTCATTTCCTTTTTTCTAACATTTTAAAATTGTAAGTCGACTTTAGATGACATGTCAATCAAAGATGTTCTTATCTCTATTTAGTGAACGTGTTTTCAGTTATGTTCTGAACATTGCCCAGCTACACTTTATTAACTAATGTTTTTAGAGAGTAAATTAATATGGAGAATGTCGTTCTTCTTTTCAAACATTCATATACCCATTTATTCTTTCCCTATTGTCTTTTGGGTATGCAGTTGTAGTAATTAAAGTAGGCACAAATGCAGTGGTCAAAAAGAAATGATTAGCGTACATTCGCATTCTCGTTACATTGTTCCTTTCTTGTTGCTCCCATGCAGATGGACTGTTTCTATCGCAATCAGTAAGCGTGAAAGGAAGCTACCGTACAGACAGAGGAATCTATATTTATACTTGGCAGAACAAATTACATACTGACATAATCGTCGGTATTGCTTTCGTTTCCCAAAAGTTATAAATACACTCCTGGAAATGGAAAAAAGAACACATTGACACCGGTGTGTCAGACCCACCATACTTGCTCCGGACACTGCGAGAGGGCTGTACAAGCAATGATCACACGCGCGGCACAGCGGACACACCAGGAACCGCGGTGTTGCCGTCGAATGGCGCTAGCTGCGCAGCATTTGTGCACCGCCGCCGTCAGTGTCAGCCAGTTTGCCGTGGCGTACGGAGCTCCATCGCAGTCTTTAACACTGGTAGCATGCCGCGACAGCGTGGACGTGAACCGTATGTGCAGTTGACGGACTTTGAGCGAGGGCGTATAGTGGGCATGCGGGAGGCCGGGTGGACGTACCGCCGAATTGCTCAACACGTGCGGCGTGAGGTCTCCACAGTACATCGATGTTGTCGCCAGTGGTCGGCGGAAGGTGCACGTGCCCGTCGACCTGGGACCGGACCGCAGCGACGCACGGATGCACGCCAAGACCGTAGGATCCTACGCAGTGCCGTAGGGGACCGCACCGCCACTTCCCAGCAAATTAGGGACACTGTTGCTCCTGGGGTATCGGCGAGGACCATTCGCAACCGTCTCCATGAAGCTGGGCTACGGTCCCGCACACCGTTAGGCCGTCTTCCGCTCACGCCCCAACATCGTGCAGCCCGCCTCCAGTGGTGTCGCGACAGGCGTGAATGGAGGGACGAATGGAGACGTGTCGTCTTCAGCGATGAGAGTCGCTTCTGCCTTGGTGCCAATGATGGTCGTATGCGTGTTTGGCGCCGTGCAGGTGAGCGCCACAATCAGGACTGCATACGACCGAGGCACACAGGGCCAACACCCGGCATCATGGTGTGGGGAGCGATCTCCTACACTGGCCGTACACCACTGGTGATCGTCGAGGGGACACTGAATAGTGCACGGTACATCCAAACCGTCATCGAACCCATCGTTCTACCATTCCTAGACCGGCAAGGGAACTTGCTGTTCCAACAGGACAATGCACGTCCGCATGTATCCCGTGCCACCCAACGTGCTCTAGAAGGTGTAAGTCAACTACCCTGGCCAGCAAGATCTCCGGATCTGTCCTCCATTGAGCATGTTTGGGACTGGATGAAGCGTCGTCTCACGCGGTCTGCACGTCCAGCACGAACGCTGGTCCAACTGAGGCGCCAGGTGGAAATGCCATGGCAAGCCGTTCCACAGGACTACATCCAGCATCTCTACGATCGTCTCCATGGGAGAATAGCAGCCTGCATTGCTGCGAAAGGTGGATATACACTGTAATAGTGCCGATATTGTGCATGCTCTGTTGCCTGTGTCTATGTGCCTGTGGTTCTGTCAGTGTGATCATGTGATGTATCTGACCCCAGGAATGTGTCAATAAAGTTTCCCCTTCCTGGGACAATGAATTCACGGTGTTCTTATTTCAATTTCCAGGAGTGTATTTCGATTTCGGAAAAGAAGCTCTGTATGTGGCCAGTTTGAAGAAGAAGGTCCCTTACGTACTGGCTGTATCGAGTACGATGTGGAGACGACGGTTTGAAAGCGGAGAAAGGTGGTACGGGGAAGGGCGTCCCTTACCTGAGGGATCGCTACTCAAGCCACCTGGCGAAGGGGCAAGTGTGGCAAATGTCCAGCGTGGCAAATGTCCGGCGTGGCAAATGTCCGGCATTCCCGCAGTTCCTATCACGCAACAGACAGTTTATGAAGGGAATTACAATTTGGTCCTGTTGTGGTCAGTTAAAGACCTGCGGCTTCGAAATAATTCTATCCATGCTAATTTAATAGCTGGTCATTTGGACATGGCTAAGGGCCCTGATAATAAAAGCAAATAAATGTAAATGTCGTGCGACTAGGGCCTCCCGTCGGGTAGACCGTTCGCCGGGTGCAAGTCTTTTGATTTGACGGCACTTACGCGACTTGCACCTCGATGGGGATAAAATGATGATTCGGACAACACAACACCCAGTCCATGAGTGGAGCAAATTACGGATCCAGCCGGGAATCGAATCCGGGCCCTTAGGATTGACATTCTATCGCGCCGACCACCCTTTTTTTTCTCTTTTTTTTCATTTTGGTCGTTGTGTTTGGTCGTTGCGGACGTCACATTACATCCTTTCAAGTTCGTTATTGATCATTTCACTCAGTTTCTTTTTTTTTTTTTTTTTTAATTACAGAGGCCAACCAGCTCTCTGACCGAACACGCTGAGCTACCGTGCCGGCGTCCACTCAGCTACCGGGGACGAACATAATAAAAGTGAAATTTAACCATTAAATTATACAAAGATTTTGGTATCACAAAGCGATTAATTGTGAGAATAGACACAAGTATTGAATGGAACATAAATAAGAACAACGTAACTTGGGTACTGAGATGTTGAAGGTGCAGGTGCTGCACATACATTACCACCTGCAACACTGGTCACGTGCCGAGAGTTTGGAGTGCAGGGATGATGTTAGCTGCCAATCACACCCTTAGATTCTGCCGCACCTTTCCCCTTCAAATCATTACAAAAAATTTTCGTCCTATCGCGAGCTGTACCGTCAAATTCGGAATGCGCTCTTTTGCGTCAGCAAACCTCATACCGGTTCACCAATCAAATGGCGTTTCTCAGCCTATGCGTAGGAAAGCATAGACCTGAAACCGCCTCTGAGCATTGGAATGTAGTGCTCTATGTGGGCGCCATACTGTCAACTCCCCGTGGATCCAGACATAAAATTCGCCGAACAAACGCAAACAATGCAGCTGTCCGCCGTCGTCTGGTAGGCGAGCGGCGGACGCCAGTGCACTAAAACAGTTTGCGAGGATCTGACCCAAGTCCCGGACACACTGCTAGCCTCGCTTTTTTGTTTTTATTTATTGATTTATTTGGTTTTTTTTTTTTCAAGTTTTTGAGTTACCAGTCTTCCGACTGGTTTGATGCGACCCACCACGAATTACTCCCCTGTTTCAACCTCTACATCTCAGAGTAGCACCAGCAACCTACTTCCTCAAGTTTTTGCTGGATGTATTCCAATATCACTCTTCATCGACAGTCTTAACAGATGACCTGTCATTCTGTTCCTTCTCCTTATCAGTGTTTTCTTCATATTCCTTTCCTTTCCGATTCTGCACAGAACCTCGACATTTCTTACCGTATTAGTCTACCTAATTTTCAACATTCGTCTGTAGCACCACATCTCAAATACTTCGAATTTCTCCTGTTTCGGTTTTCCCACAGTCCATGTTTCACTACCGTACAATGCTATGCTCCAAACGTGCATTCTCAGAAATTTCTTCCTAAAATTAAGGTCTACATTTGATACTAGTAGACTTCTCTTGGCCAGGAAAGGCGTTTTTGCCAGTGCTGGTATGCTTTTGATGTGCTTCTTGTTCCGTCCGTCATTAACAGAGTCCGTGGGTAACAGAGTTCCTTAACTTGATCTACGAAGTGACCATCAATCCCGATGGTAAGTTCTCGCTGTTCTCATTTCTACCACTCCTCATTACTCTCGCCTTTCTTCGATTTACTCTCAGTCCATATTCTGTACTCATTACACCGTTCATACCATTCATCAGATCATGTAATTCTTCTTCACTTTCACTCAGGATAGCAATGTCATCAGCGAATTATATCACTGATATCGTTTCATCCTGAATTTTAATCCCTCTCCTGAACCTTACTTTTATTTCCATCATTACTTCATGCACAAATTGAACAGTAGAGGTGACAGACTACATGCCTGTCTCATGCCCTATTTAATCCGAGCACTTCGTTCATGGTCGTCCATTCTCATTATTCTATCTTGGCTCTAGTATGTATTGTATTTGCCTGTCTCTCCCTGTAGCTTACTCATATTTTTTTCAGAATTTCGAACATCTTGCACCATTTTACAGTATCGAACTCTTTTTCCAGGTCGATAAATCCTATGAACGTGTCTTGATTTTTCTTTAATCTTGCTTCCATTATCAACCGCAACGTCATAATTGCCTTTCCTAAAGCCAAGCTGATCGTCATCTAACACATCATCAATTTTCTTTCCATTCTTCTGTATATTATTCTTATCAGTAACCTGGATGTATGAGCTGTGAAAAATTCTCGCACTTGCCAGCTCATGCAGTCTTCAGAATTGTATGGATAATATTTTCCCAAAATTCAGATGATATTGAAACGTCCCCTTAGAAAAATTATAAATGACTGTGCTTAAACTGACACACAATATTTTTAGTGCAATGCAATCTGACTTTCAAAAATCCCTAAATAAGAATGGCCCTGACTAACAATAACCTATACCTTTCATGAATCACTTACCTCACAAAAATCTTAGTTACTCAAACTACTGAAATACAGCGTGCGCCAATACTGCCAGTTGAATAAAAGATTCTATCTACTGAAGGCACTAACTACTGATAGGCATAGTTAGCAAATGAAAGAATTTGATACAGAACAAACAATGTGTTTACCTTAAAAATGTTCAAAATGATATATATCAGTTCATGACATCCAGTCTCACAAATTTACTGAGTCTGATGGACACACGTCCTGATCATCCGCTCTCAAAACTCCGCCAACTCTCTCCCCACATCCACCACCGCTGGGGCCTCACCTCCAACTGCGCAATGTTATGCGCTGTTAACAGCCAACAATGCAAACCAGCCACAGACTGCACACAGCACCGCCAGTGATTTTCATATAGAGCGCTACGTGGCGTTATCAACATAAAAACCTAAACAACCTACTTACATAGCCCCCATGCTCCCAACAAAAAATTTTACAAATTGTTTTGGGCAGTGGCCAAATCAGATTTGAAAAAAATTTTGCATAATTACAGTAACAAAGAAATCAAATGCACACACTTATGGGCGTAATGTTGGTCAAAAGCTAAAATTGTCTCACAGTCCATAAAGACAGTCCTGATCATCACAATAAAATTGCATTGTTTTTTTTTCTCAAAGTCTGAGCAGTGAAAGAAAATGCACACGGAAGTAGTGGATATCCATGCAGTGTTGAAGTAGTAGTGTTGTCCTTCCAACGGAAAGACAGTGCTGACTCTTGACATGCAGACAGGTAATGGGTCACAACAGAACAAACCCACAGCAGAGTCAGTCGAAGTTTTGAAGAATATTGGTAGGTAGGTCATCACAGAGCAGACCCACTGTAGTCCTGGTAGAGATTATGGCATTGGTGGGCCACCAGAGGTGCAGACCCATTGTAGTCCTTGTAGAGACGGCCAGCAGCCATCTGTTGCGACTGTGCAGATGCACAATCATCATCGAAGAGTCTTGCGGACAATATAGCAAGTCCATCAACCACCACTTGTGCACTCACCAAGTTTTTGGAATTGTCCTTAGAAACATCAATTCTGTTAATCAGTCCCTTGCTGAATTATTAACACATGTCCAAACACTAACAGTCCTCTTTTTTTCACATATTGTGCATATACTACGAGCAACCGAAATGTGTGCAGTGAAATGAATGCTTACAAGTTACTTATTTGGATGAACTGGTGTCCATTACAATTTTATAACATGAGAATAGAATTACAAATATACAGAAAAATCATTAAAACATAATAATACGCATAACATTTGTAGTAATACAGGCTTTACAAAAGAATAGAAATAAACATACATGAGTGTTACAGGAATTATGACATAAGTAAATACATAAAATAATGAGAATAGTTTTCTAAACATTAATTTCACACATGAGCATTAAAACAGAACAGAATAAACAATGTCTAAACATCTTTACAAAGAAAATAACATATTATTAGAAAAATTATCTCTTATCAGACAAACATATAAAGACAGGACGAACACAAATACACAAGGGTACACATACATGTGGAATAACACATAAGGAAAGGACAGGGTTTGTTTTACTGCAGTATTTTGCAAACAAAACTTTCTTTACTTCTTGGAGATCTCCCTTCATTCGTCATTATTCCCAAAAAGTCCTGTTGTCCCTAAACCCTACTGTTTTGTTCATATCCTGTGTCAAATAATTATTTCTCGTTGTACAATACTCATTTTGGCCCAAATCTTTTTCGTATAACTTCTCAGTGCAATCTTTCCTTATTCTTTATAATTAGTTTCGTATATAGTACCCCTCCCTCCCTCTTAAGCTAACTTAAATCTGCTGAGCTCAGATACATAAACTAAGGGATGAGGCAATGCAGCAATACAAAACAATTAACACAAACAGCAATGACAAAAAATGCAAACTGGCAAAGATAGCAGCAGTAAATCTAAATTAGCAAAACAAATGCAACATTACAACTAATATGAGCCAATGTGCAGCAACAAGAAAAGTAAATCAGTAGTAAACTGGCTTAGCAGAGTAACACAAATTAAAATTCAGTAGCACTATGCCTGGCAAACAGCAGCAGCAAATGCAATAACTTATTTCTAAACATGACAATGCTCAAGCAGAAAAAATATTACCTTAAAGATGGCCATGTCTAATACCTATGTCACATCTTAACACTAGAGTGATGCATCACGATAACTTACTGTAGCAGACAAGTTACCAAATCGTAAAAAAATCATTTATGCAATTCCTGTGAAGGGCAATGTCTATTTGTGTTCCATTTTTTTTAAGAAAGTAAATCATATAATTATTGTTTAATGGATCTGTAGACAGAAAATATTTACATTAGTACATCTATTAAATTTTATATTAACCAATGCTGCAGTGCAGCTAGAAACCAGATATTAAACAAAATAGACAAATATATACAAAGGAAGGCATGAAACATCATTCACTAGTCATATGGCATTTCATAAGGCAATAAAAAAATCTCTCAATTAGAAATACTGTAGTCACAATCAGGTGTATAGACATAAAATATTTCTCGTCATTTCATTAGGCATTTCAGTAAATATCATAAATCAAGAGCTCCACAGGGTAATCATATGTTTTCAAGTTTGAGTGTGTCGTATTTGCGATGCTTTCTACAAAGAAATGTCAATATTGAGGTTAATAGCCTCTCCCTTTTTTTTGTTGTGCCTCTGAAAGGCAAAAATTTTTCCGGGCAACTGTTGCATAGCTTGGCGCCTACAGCGCATTACGACAAGGTCACTTAGCTTTCGTACCGAAATATTTACGACAGCAGTTTGCGCTACAGTGATAGTATCATAAAAAAAAATTCACAGGTCGAGAATTTGCGTTACAAATGTGTAGAAACAAAATCCTATCAGTATAACAGAATCCAAAAATTTTCGGCGGCATTGTGAAACACACACACATTTACACACATTTCATAACTCTTAAAGTACGATTCTTGGTTTCTGCATTTGGCGAAACCCAATGCAGAGTCCTGGCAGGGTCGCCATATGAAACATCCCCTTAGAAAAATTATAAATGACTGTGCTTAAACTGACACACAATATTTTTAGTGCAACGCAATCTGACTTTAAAAAGTCCCTAAAAAAGAATGGCCCTGACTAACAATAACCTATACCTTTCATGAATCACTTACCTCACAAGAATCTTCGTTACTCAAACTACTGAAATACAGCATGCGCCAATACTGCCAGCTGAATAAAAGATTCTAACTACTGAAGGCACTAACTACTGGAGGCACTAACTACTGATAGGCATAGTTAGTAAATAAAAGAATTTGACACAGAACAAACAATGTGCTTACCTTAAAAATGTTCAAAAGTCATAATATATATATCAGTTCATGACATCCAGTCTTACAAATTTACTGTATCTGACGGACATACGTCCAGATCATCCGCTCTCAAAACTCCGCCATCTCTCTTCCCACATCCATCACCGCTGGGGGCTCACCTCCAACTGTGCAATGCTATGCGCTGCTAACAGCCAACTGCCTAACACTACAATAGCATATACTCCAACAATGCAAACCAGCCACAGACTGCACACAGCACAGCCAGTGATTTTCATATAGAGCGCTACGTGGCGTTACCAACATAAAAACCTTAACAGTCTACTTACAATATGTCTCCAAACTCACACATTCTACATACCAACTTAAATAGTCGTTTTGTTTCCACTTCCGCGAACGATTTTAGAAATTCTGATGGAATGTTGTCTAACCCTTCTGCCTTCTTTGATCTAAAAAAGGCAAAAACGCCATCACCCCTTGTGATGCGACGAGTGGGCCCTACTCTGCTATTGCGCAAATCCTGCCGACCTCTTTTAAACAGGGGTATTCTTACCCAGTGTCCCTCAGGCTCTTTTCGTCAGGTAGCTGTGCCCTCACCCATCATCCCACGCCTATTAAAGTACGCCAGCCCCGTCATCCAATTTCCATCTAAAGAAAATCAAAGCTCTGATTTCAGATTTCACTACACCTATGACTTTAACTGACCGTCATCAATGGTGAAATGAACGAGAAGAAGTTAAATCAGGGAAGAAACTTGGAGGGAACAAGCGACAAGAGGTTGGCGTCTTTCGCACTTCCTGATCTGTACGTTCTTTCTTTCTTTGTAATCATACGAAAGGGACACATTCTCTTTCCATCCTTAGTCATTTTCGTAAGCTATGATAAGATAAGTTTATTAGACAGTAAAGATTCCACAATAACACTATAGGTATCAAGGTACAAGTTACATTTCACTTCACGCCCTGTATACCCGCAGTAAACACTGCGAACATAACTAACTTACACTCGTTGTTCGTATTAAGTTTAGAGAGAATCGTATTAGTGTATCGCTATTGAAATGGGAACTGCCCCATTCTTCCGCAAGGTGCTGCTTAAATAGTTCCAGCCCCGTACTACTGGAGATGTGCCGGCCGTGGTGGCCAAGCGGTTAAAGGCGCTACAGTCTGGAACCGCGCGGCTGCTACGGTCGCAGGTTCGAATCCTGCCTCGGGCATGGATGTGTGTGATGTCCTTAGGTTAGTTAGGTTTAAGTAGTTCTAAGTTCTAGGGAACTGATGACCTTAGAAGTTAAGTCCCATAGTGCTCAGAGCCATTTGAACCATTTTTACTGGAGATGTCTGGTATTTTCTGGAATGATGGCGCTAGATCTAGAGGGCGCTTGCATGTCGATACAGGGCACACAATATGCAACGCCGTCTGTGAGATGATCTCGTCAACATAAACTTGATTTGCTAACAGATAATCTAACTTCAGTCGTTGAACTAAGCTCGTAACTGTATTTTGCAAATCAGGACAAAATTGAGTCTTGTCAGGATGTCTGTACAAAAAGGTCCATAACGGTGACGGTCTCGATATATCGGGACTGATGGCAACCCTATATGTGGCTTTTGGAATCATCACCATTCTTGTTTTTTTGTCTGTTACAATTTTTGTGGTAGTTTAAACGGGTACTGAGTGTTGAGTGGTTCTTTTTATTGTTACACAGATTGTCTCTGAGCTGTGCTTGCGCTCATCAGAAAGTTGTTTGTATTTTACTGAAAACAAGATGTGACATAGGAGAACACATATTAATAGTGACTGCCAAGTGGAACGCGTCGGGAAATGTTTTTACACATTAGCAGTTGGCGCTGCGTAGGTTAGGCGTTAACCACTACAGCTGACGCAGGTATCAACAAGATATCTGGGATTGCAAACACAAGCAAAGGCGGGTCTGTGGCTCCGTCAATAAACAGACATTTTACAGTGACGGTATCAACAAACTGATCCCTTGTTGAGAGAAATGTGTTCATCGCCAGTGAGACTATGTTGAGAAAGAAATATGTAGACATGAAGAATAAACATGTAGAATGTTAATAGCGCTGATTTTATTTGAAAAAATGTTAAGAGTTACACATAAAAGATTGGGAGGTACTAGTTTTCAGCACGCCTCCGTACATACTTCCCCACCCAAACAACAACACACCACTCCCAGACCTACTAACCCCATTGTTTCGTCCTATTGCCTCTCATCCGTCCATCTGGCTTTCCTTCACACTCAGAAGGCGTTTACTGACCTAGAGAGACTTGCCGGATACACCATCAACATTTTCATCGTCTTAGCACTAGTCACAGCATTTTCATGTATGTTTCTGGCATTTCAATCCCCTTAAACCTTCTGATAGCAAAGTTTATATATTTTACATACGTATGTTTGTATCTTATTCACAGCCTATTTTTTGGTACGTGGGTAAGTCAATATGATTTGCAATCATTTTTTTATAATTCATTGAAACAAGAGTACACAATTTTATTCACATAATTTTGCAACGTAGTCACCCTGCTTTACAAGCTGCACAAGCTTTACGATATCCTTCAGCTGTTCGTGTGAACTGAATCAACAACCTCTGGAAACATCTTGAAGTGATCTCCAGCGACGATTCATTTCAGAAACATCCGCTTCCGCCAGCACTATGGACCAGTAGGTGCTGACAGATTTTCAAACGGTTACACCTGCGTTCTTCATCGAGTTGTTTCGGAACCCATCTCACACAGACTTCGTAAAAATTGAGTCTGTTAAGCATAATTTCATATGCAGAATCACGACTAATCTGCGTGCGGTTTGCCACATCAACAGTCACTCGTCTGTTGGGCAGCAGTTGTGGCTGTAGCTGGATGGCCCGCTCTTTCCTCATCCTTCACGACCATTCTTTTGAACTGTTAAAACCGTTGGTAAAAACACCACTGTGACAAAAAATTGTTCCAGTATTGTGCAGAATGTCTTCCGCAGACTTGTCCCCCTCATACTCCTCCAGGACACAAAGAATGGATTACGGAACGCTGTTCTTCTTTGGTGTAAAGAGAAATTTGTTACGGCCATACGTAGGTAGAAACAGCACAAAACAGACTGATGCGATAACGCTGCAATCTACCACAGGCGAAGACAATGGTGCTATCTAGCGGATGGTGAGCGCACAAAGCCATACAGCTAAGTCAAAGACTATTAAAAAAATTGCACCTACTTATTGACTTACCCTCGCAATTTGGCCTAAGAATCCTAATATGGCTGCGGAAGAGCTCCTAGTTACACTCCGACTCTTATCTCGTCAACAATTCAGCGTTATCGCTTATCTATAAACATATCTCCTCTGTGTCTACGTTCCTGTATTGGTGGATCACGTGAATGAATCCCAACAAGCACGCTTGTGACTGTGTGCGCAATGTGTCTACCTCACTGATAGTTCTCATTTGTAGTTTTACCGACGACGGCTACCTACCGTCTTCCAGTGCAAAAACGGTTCAAATGGCTCTGAGCACTATGGGACTTAACATCTAACGTCAATAATCCCCTAGAACTTAGAACTACTTACACCTAGCTAACCTAAGTAAATCACACATATCCATGCCCGAGGCAGGATTCGAACCTGCGACCTTGCGATCGTAGCAGTCGCGCGGTTCCAGACTGAAGCCCCTAGAACCTCTCGGTCACACCGGCCGGCCTTCCAATGCACACACGGGTTACGTAAGCGATCCATTTTTACTCATTTCTCCGCAGTGACATTGCTTATATAAAGCTGTATCACGACTGCAAGTGAGAACACTTTAAAACTGCAGCTTTAGGACGAGGGGGTTAAGTTATAGTTCCGTAAGATATCAGTAAATGTGTGGCCTGTATTTCCTCATTTACTGCCAACATCAGCAACTGCAGTAGCCATTACAGAATACTTTACGTAGTCTACAAAGCATTGTGTTTTTTGTTCTTTTTTTTCTTATGTTGTAATGAAGACGCTACTCGAGGTCCGACACGGGACTCGAAAACGACTCCAACAATCCAGAAAAGGATCGCCGATCGCTATCACCACGTTCGCGGTCTAGTCACATTATTGTGCCTATGTTCGACGTCACTCACACACTGCAGGTTTCAGCACCAGCAGCGGAGGGTACACAAAGCGTGTTGGGTCGTGGAAAAAAAAAATGGCTCTGAGCACTATGGGACTTAACTGCTGAGGTCGTCAGTCCCCTAGAACGTAGAACTACTTAAACCTAACTAACCTAAGGACATCACACACATCCATGCCCGAGGCAGGATTCGAACCTGCGACCGTAGCGGTCGCGCGGATCCAGACTGTAGCACCTAGAACCGCTCGGCCACCCCGGCTGGCAGGTCGTGGAAAACAGTGCAGCTATTATTGTAATGCGGAAATGGAGCAATTGATCTGATGTTCAAAAGGTCATGATCGTTGGCCTTTGGCCAAAGAGTGCAAGCGTTTCTGAAACTGCCAAGTTTGGAAACTACACTCCTGGAAATTGAAATAAGAACACCGTGAATTCATTGTCCCAGGAAGGGGAAACTTTATTGACACATTCCTGGGGTCAGATACATCACATGATCACACTGACAGAACCACAGGCACATAGACACAGGCAACAGAGCATGCACAATGTCGGCACTAGTACAGTGTATATCCACCTTTCGCAGCAATGCAGGCTGCTATTCTCCCATGGAGACGATCGTAGAGATGCTGGATGTAGTCCTGTGGAACGGCTTGCCATGCCATTTCCACCTGGCGCCTCAGTTGGACCAGCGTTCGTGCTGGACGTGCAGACCGCGTGAGACGACGCTTCATCCAGTCCCAAACATGCTCAATGGGGGACAGATCCGGAGATCTTGCTGGCCAGGGTAATTGACTTACACCTTCTAGAGCACGTTGGGTGGCACGGGATACATGCGGACGTGCATTGTCCTGTTGGAACAGCAAGTTCCCTTGCCGGTCTAGGAATGGTAGAACGATGGGTTCGATGACGGTTTGGATGTACCGTGCACTATTCAGTGTCTCCTCGACGATCACCAGTGGTGTACGGCCAGTGTAGGAGATCGCTCCCCACACCATGATGCCGGGTGTTGGCCCTGTGTGCCTCGGTCGTATGCAGTCCTGATTGTGGCGCTCACCTGCACGGCGCCAAACACGCATACGACCATCATTGGCACCAAGGCAGAAGCGACTCTCATCGCTGAAGACGACACGTCTCCATTCGTCCCTCCATTCACGCCTGTCGCGACACCACTGGAGGCGGGCTGCACGATGTTGGGGCGTGAGCGGAAGACGGCCTAACGGTGTGCGGGACCGTAGCCCAGCTTCATGGAGACGGTTGCGAATGGTCCTCGCCGATACCCCAGGAGCAACAGTGTCCCTAATTTGCTGGGAAGTGGCGGTGCGGTCCCCTACGGCACTGCGTAGGATCCTACGGTCTTGGCGTGCATCCGTGCGTCGCTGCGGTCCGGTCCCAGGTCGACGGGCACGTGCACCTTCCGCCGACCACTGGCGACAACATCGATGTACTGTGGAGACCTCACGCCCCACGTGTTGAGCAATTCGGCGGTACGTCCACCCGGCCTCCCGCATGCCCACTATACGCCCTCGCTCAAAGTCCGTCAACTGCACATACGGTTCACGTCCACGCTGTCGCGGCATGCTACCAGTGTTAAAGACTGCGATGGAGCTCCGTATGCCACGGCAAACTGGCTGACACTGACGGCGGCGGTGCACAAATGCTGCGCAGCTAGCGCCATTCGACGGCCACACCGCGGTTCCTGGTGTGTCCGCTGTGCCGTGCTTGTGATCATTGCTTGTACAGCCCTCTCGCAGTGTCCGGAGCAAGTATGGTGGGTCTGACACACCGGTGTCAATGTGTTCTTTTTTCCATTTCCAGGAGTGTATTTGCATGCTGCCGTGGTTGAAATATACCGTGGGTGGCAGAATGGCGCAATCCAAAATCGGCAATTGTGATGCACCATTGGCGATAGATGGCATGAGTGATCAACAGCAACGGAGGTGTGTATTGGTGAATAAACTGCAACTGTTGAGCAGCCTACTGCCCAGATGAACCAAGTAGCTACCAACAGTGTCTCCTCATCGACCGTTCAACTGACGTTGTTGTTATGGGCCTCTGCAGCAGGTGCGTGGTTGACGCACCCACGCTGACTGCTGTTCATCGGCTGTGGAGACTGGAATTTGCACACCAAAGCCTCAACTGGGCATTTGCTGAGTGGCGATAGGTGACTTTTTCAGATGAATCACGTTTTATGCTCAAGTAGCCGTTGTAGAGTATGACGTCAAAGCAAACACCTGCAGCAGTTACGGTCTGGGGAATGTTTTCGTGGGATTCCGTTGGTGACCTCGTCACTCTGGAAAGCACACTGGATCAATACAAGTATGCATCTATCCGTGGGAACCATGTCCACTCCTATATGCAGTTCGTTCTTTCTGTGTGTGATGGCATCTACCAGCAGAACAACGTGTGACACAGCTCACATTGTACGTCTGTGTTTCGAAGAGCACCAGTCTGAGTTGACCGTAGTCCCCTGGCCACCAAACTCCCCGGATTAAAACCAGTCAAGAATCTGTGAGACCACCTATGGATCCTCAACCGAGAAACCTAGCGCAGCTAGCCACGGAATGGCTCCACATCCCTGTCGGTACTTTCCAGAACCTCACTAACCCTCTTCCTGCACGTTTCGTATCGCACCGTGATGCAAAATTTGGTTATTCAGCCTTCCGCAGATAGTAATGTGACTAGAAATCGTATCAACGCTGTCTCCGCAGAAAGAAAAATCACGTGTGTAGTCAGCCTGCCCTACATGAGCCAGGCGCGGCTCGTTCCTCCTCAGTGCTGCTCTCCCCACGGGGGTCTGAGTTCTTGTTTGGTTACGCTCGCGCCGGCTACCACGTGACACACAACCAGTGTGAAGAAAAGTAATCGAAACATACGCTACATCTACATACATACTTGATAAGCCACCGTACGGTGCGTGGCAGAGGTATCCTTTACCACAACTAGTCGTTTCCTTTCCTGTTCCACTCGCAGATAGAGCGAGGGAAAAGCGACCGTCTATATGCCTCCGTAGGAGCTCAAATTTCTTGTTCTTATGTTCGTGGTCCTTACACGAAATGTACGTTGGCGGCAGTAGGACCGTTCTACTTCAAATCCAGGTTCTCTAAATTTTCTCAGTAGTGTTTTCCCAAATGAACGTCTTATTCCCTCCCCGGATTCCCACTTGACCTCCCGAAGCATATCCGTAACACCTATCGCTAACAAATCTAGCAGCTCGCCTCTGAATTGTTTCGATTTATTCTTTCAATCCGACCTGGTGCGCAAACAGTCGAGCAGTACTCAAGAGTAGGTCGCACTAGCGTCTTTTATGCGGCTCCTTTGCAGACACTCTCAATAAACCGAAGTCGTCCATTCGCCTTCCCTATCAGAATCCCCACATGTTTGTGCCTTTCAAATACGAGGGTCACTCCAAAAGAAATGCACACTATTTTTGTAAAAATACAGTTTTCATTCGGCATGTGTGAAAGTTTTACAGTGTGTAGATACATCCTTCCCGCTTGTTTTGAAACTTAGTTCAACCTGTTCCCGTGAGTGGCGCCGTCGCAGCATGTCTTCAAGATGGCTGCTACACTTGACGTTCGTCAGAAGCAACGTGCTGTCATAGAATTCCTGTGCTGTGAAAACGAGACAGTGGGAAACATCCACAAGAGGTTGAAAAAGGTGTATGGAGATGCTGCTGTCGATCGAAGTACAGTACGTCGGTGGGCAAGTGATGAAAGCGGACAGGGCAGTATTGAGGATTGTCCTCGCAGCGGCAGGCCCCGTACTGCACACACTCCAGACAATGTGCAGAGAGTTAACGAATGGGTGACTCCTGACAGACGCATCAAAGTGAACGAATTGTCACGCTACGTTGGGTTAGGGGAAGGAAGTGGTTGCAGAATACTGAAAGTGTTGGCGTTTAAAAAGGTTTGTGCCAGGTGGGTTCCCAGGATGTTGACAGACGCTCACAAAGAAATAAGAAAAACGGTATGCAGCGAACTTTTGGAACAGTATGAGGATGGTGGAGATGAATTTCTTGGAAGAATTGTAGCAGGGGATGAAACATGGCTCCATCATTTTTCACCAGAGACGAAGAGGCAATCAATGGAGTGGCATCATGCAAATTCACCCAAGAAAAAAAAAATTCAAAACCACACCTTCTGCTGGAAAAGTTATGGCTATGGTGTTTTTCGGTTCCGAAGAACTCTTGCTTGTGGACATCACGCCAAGAGGAACCACCATAAATTCTGATGCATATGTGATGACACTAAAGAAACTTCAAGCTCGACTGAGTCGTGTTCGACCACAACGGCAAAAGCAGGATGTTTTGCTGTTGCACGACGATGCACGGTCACATGTCAGTCAAAAAACCATGGAAGCGGTCCCAAAACTCGAATGGACAGCACTGAAACACACGCCTTACAGTCCTGACCTGGCTCCATGTGACTATCATCTCTTTGGGAAACTGAAAGACTCTCTTGATGGAACAAGGTTTGAAGGTGATGACTCCCTTGTGCACGCTGCCAAACGTTGGCTCCAACAAGGTGGTCCAGAATTTTACCGTGCGGGTATACAGGCGCTGGTAAGGCAGTTGAGAGGGATGGAAATTATGTGGAGAAATGAAAATATTGTTCCTAAAGGATGTATCTACACACTGTAAAACTTTCAGACATATATAATAAATTACTATTGAATACATTATGGGAGTGGCAGTGATCAATGTGTTACAAATATTTACTATTAAAATCTTTTCACTTCACAAAAGTAATCCATTATCTGTTTTAAACGAACAATTTCGATTCAGAGCCAAACATTTCTTTGAGCTTTTCGATGATCTGCTTTAGAACGTTCACTCTTCTGTCATTTGTTTTTTTTTTTTTAGTTATTAAGACTTTTAGGAAATATTTTATTTTTACATTGTAATTTTATTTCACCAAACATTATTTTATGACTGACTATGTGTTTTAGAATTTTTGCTTATATGTTTTTATACTGGATATTGCTAATTCACATCCTTTTATTTTTGACATTATGGATTATAGTATTATAATTTTAAATTTCTTCCATTTTCATTATTTTTATTTATTTATAAGACTGGCATACAACTTAAGGAATAGCAATGACTTTTAAAAATACGAACTTCATAGACAATATTTCATATATATGGACAACTAGTTCGTATCGTATTTGTGCAGAACGTAGTATACATGTCAGCTAAAGATTATTGCAGCCCACTCATTGAAAATCGTTTCAATAAAGACATGTTGCTGCTCAATAATACATCGTCTGACGTGACAGTCTTCGCTATTCCACTTTTGCAACAACTTCGTTAGAAAGAAGCCTGCTGCCACATCTTTGCACTGGCGTTTGTCCTCACCATGGCAACCACTAGTTCGCCTATCGACTTTACAACAACTTCAGTGGAAAGAAGCCTGCTGCCTCATCTTTGGAACGGCGTCCAACTTCACCATGGCAACCAGTGGTTCACTAACAGGCCTTGAGAGGGCAACCCATGTACTGCCAAACCGAAGTTCATTTATCTTACATATTTAAATATTTTTAACGCTTCTTAATTGACAATAGCTGTTTAATAAGCCAAGTTTAGCGTTTATTTATTTTTAATTCTCGACAATGTTCTTTTAACTAAGAAATTTTACATTATTATTTGACTTATAACTCATTTGTTAGTAATGACATCATGCCGTCAGAAGTGGGCGGAGCCTCCATTATATATAGTAAGACGTGCACTGGTTTTTCCAGTAGTGATTCTTCAACAGAAAGAGGTTCCTACTCAATGGTAGTTCATCGGTTTATAGCTTTATAACTTTGTGTATTTTCTTTATGTATGTATCCCTCTAATTAAAGCTTTGTATACAACTTGTAGGTCTGAAGTACCACTGTAGTGGTCGAAACCGGCCACCCTGATAAATAAATCGTGATCAATGTAGAATAAAAGATAGATTTAAGATAAACAGTGCGCATTTATTTTGGAGTGACCCTCGTATTTTCGTAGCGTTACGCCCAGATATTTGAACGACGTTACTGTGTCAAGCAGGACTCTGCTAACACTACATCCGAATATTACAGGCTTGTTTTTCCTACATTTTTCTACATTAAGAGCCAGCTGCCGCTCATCACACCAACTAGAATGTCCTCTAAGTCATGTTGCATCAACCTGTTGTATGCATGGAGACACGACGTGGTCCTCCGCTCAGATGCCGTCGTATAGGAGGATCCAGTCGCGAATACCTCCACTGTAGCTTCCTGTGTTGAGTCGTGCAAAACGGCGCTTGTTCCTGCGGCTCGCGCAACGCCACCTGGCGCTATCGGCGGGTTCGCAGGCCAGCACGCTGCTACTAGAGGCAGCTTCCGGGGTCCACAAACAGCAAACAGGCCACTCGAGGCGCGCAGACGGCCGCGGGCCGCTCCGCTATCGACCCATCTCGCTCGGTCGACTAGCACACACACAATGGCGCGCTGCGCCGTGCAACACCAGCGGCCAACTAGGGCCCGAGCGGCCACAATGCGGCCGCCGCAGCAAGTGTTTTGTGCCGCCTTGTGCGTGGAGTGACCGAGCCGCCGCGTGGAGAGCCCCGGAGGCGGCCACAATGCCCCGTGCCGCCCGCTCCACACACCCGCACACTCACCATAATTACTCGAGAAATATCGATAAATGATAGCCGCGCATAAACGAGAGTGTATTGTCTAGAAAGGCAGAAAGCCAGACCCTTCAAAGGCCTCTGCTGGTCGCGATGCAGATTTTTATCTGCGGCCCGCCGTCGACTTTAAAGGCCGGGCCCAGCCGCGCCGTGAAAAAAAAGAGTCGTTATTGCCGTCAGCATTCGCTCCCTGTAAACGCCATTCTGCGCTAATGGGTACCGAAGTCGATCGTACGCGCAGGAGTCGATACGGAGCAGAACAACAGTGCGGTGGCAGACAACGGGCGACTGTACTCGGTCCGCTTTGCGAGGCGCGGGCTATGAAAGGCACTGTGGCGGTACAATCCGCACGCAAGCGCAGTTGGCGTTTGTGGCCGCACAACGGGAGCTCTCGGCGTATTAAGTTTCTTAATTTACTGTGGCGCAGCGGGGAGCGTTCTCGAGCACGCATTGTGCTGTCGGCCAGCGAGAGGAGAGCGCTCCGGCGCAATCGCTTCCTGTGTTTAACACGCACATCATTCACAGGCGCAGCCCCAGCCGCGCCCTCTGGTCTCACAGCTGCAACACTTCTGCCGGGGAGCTGTCCCGCTTTGTGCTTGCATGTTCCGTTCATAGAGGCGACGTAGTGGCTCAACACCACGCTGTTCTTCACATTAGCTGGTTTCAAGCAGAGCCGGCATCTACAATCTACGGAAGGAAAGAGAAATAAACAGAATGAAAACAGATATGTTCAAGGAGGACTCGTGCCCTGAGAATTCTCTATAAACTTATAAATAAAGAATAAATGGCGTGTGACGAGGGCCTCCCGTCGAGTAAACCGCTCGCCTGGTGCAAGCCTTTCGATTTGACGCCACTTCGACGACTTGCGTGTCGATGGGGATGAAATGATGATGATTAGGACAACATAACACCCGGTACAGATGTGTACAGATAGTTAATCTGTATGCTTTGATGAGTTAGTCTGCGAGCGTCAAATGTGTTACATAAATAACCGTATGTGTCGACTGCGTTAACTTAGAGGCTTAAAAATTTTACGCAGCTAAGGAACCGTACACCTTAGCACCTGACATTAATTTCAACTTTACACTCGTACCGGTTCCTTAGGAAAAAGAGGTCATCACAGACGGACAGATGGACAACAAATGACAAAAAATATTGGTTATGTGATATAATTGCAAATTAACAATTTTCTGATTATTTTCCCTTACTTTGTAACGTTCTTTTTTTTTATTAATAAACTTTTTAAGATTACTTTGAATGAGTGTCAGAACTGTGGAATGGATACATAACTGGAACTGTCGTGTAGCGTGGTGTGCTTACTCTGTGTTATTGTTAGCAAAAATTTACACGAATTGATTGGACAATGCAACTCCCAATAGCAATAAAGGGACTACAGTCACTGCAAAATACATTCAGCCCCTTAGGCACTGAATCACCTGGCCCTGTTAAAAACTTATAACTTTGGTCCCTGTGCACAAATCAAATAAATTAAATTGTCTTACCTCTAAATCAGCAACGGAGTAACGCGATATATTCTGGTCTCTCATGAAAAACAAAATATACTAGCTACAGGCTCAGCGATGTGCAGTGCCCGTTGTAATACTTTGAAATGCACATGAAATTGTTTTGGCTTATAAATGAAAACATTTATGAAACTCTTACTTCTTTGAAAACCATATGCCCTGGGAAGGGAGGCGGTACTGATTATGGTAAGTTAATAAAAGTGAGTTTTCTATTCTTTTAGCAAAATTATATTTCAAATTAACTATGACTTTTCAGAAACGACTGACAACTGAAGTTACGTTACTCACAATTGATTCACAAACAATATTTAAACAGCAAGTATTATCTAACTTCACTAACCCAACATAAATGCAAATCATCAAATTACATATAGATCTGTTAACAAATATTAGAAACATTACAAAAATGAAATATCTAACTAGCCTTTTTGGTTCAAATGGTGCAAATGGCTCTGAGCACTATGGGACTCAACTGCTGTGGTCATAAGTCCCCTAGAACTTAGAACTACTTAAACCTAACTAACCTAAGGACATCACACACATCCATGCCCGAGACAGGATTCGAACCTGCGACCGTAGCGGTCGTGCGGTTCCCGACTGCAGCGCCTTTAACCGCTCGGCCACTCCGGCCGGCTAGCCTTTTTATCAAAACAGTTTACGCACATTCTGGGGTTATTCAACAATTACAAATTATTAGCCAACTTATCTATACTAACGCAACAGCAAAAACAGAAATCATAATTAATTAATATCTTTACCTTGCTTGCATGAAGACTTGTGTTTCTAAGTTCAACAATATTGACATACCTAAATTAATCTAACAGTTGGTGCCTTCACATAGCACACCGCAAAAGCTGCCTACTTTAGCGTCTTTCCCTCACAGACAGCTACCTAAAACTGTGCGCCATACTCCAACAGTAGCAGTATCTCTGGATCTGCGATATAAAGCGATATTAAACGTATCGAAGACATACATCGTTTATAAAATCGCATTCAGATGCCACGTACAAATGTGCTCTAGTACACTCCTTTCAACTTGTATCGTGAAACCTTGCTTCTTGCCAAATTTTGTGACGCAAGATCAGCAGGAAGTACGCTATGCATGAGAGACTTTACGAGTACCAAAATATGTGACGTAAATTACCGTACTTTTTCACTACATTAACTGAGAAACTTAAATTTCTTACGCCGCCAAGAGACTGCAGATCTTAGTATTTGACATAAGTTTCAGATTGATGCCTGAACCCATAACTAAGTCAAAGCGATCTTAACAGAACAGACAGACCGACAACAATGTGATCCAAGAACGGTTACTTTTTTTGTCGATTGAGGTACGGAACCCTAAAAATGGAATTCTTTCCTCATTTTTCATCTCAACCCTAAGATTGATAGGCACCATTATGGGCAGTCCGCCCTAATCCCTACGTCAACGACATTTTTTTTTTTTTAACATTTTAAGCTCTCAGTCATTTAGCCCAAGCAAACCTTGTCTGTCTTCTTTCCTGACATCAGACGTCACTGGCGCTAATGTTTTTCCTTCGGTTTTTACCACATTTATAGTCCCAGAGGTCTCCATCTAGGCCCTCACCTTTACTACCACTCTTTTACAATATCACACTTTTCTTACCCGTCTGAGCCACAACAGAATAAAAACAAATATAATTTTGAAACTTTGTAAATAAATACACATTATTATCATAGTAAGAAGATATTGGCGATGAGTGAACAATCAGTTGTTTCAAGGAGGTGTTTTAACTTTCAACCATTCAACATTCCATGTGAAATATGTGAAAGCAAATTCGCGTTGTTCCTAGACACAATCCCACATCTCGAAGCGCCCATGAACTCATAATGCCAAATCAAATTATAGTCCTAAATAATAACCAAAGTTTATTACCAACGGAAATTTACGTCACAGTAACTTCATATATACACACTTCCACTGTTAAAATATATATATATATAAAAGACCGCATGTCACAATCTCCCACAATAACGTAACACTATCTCGCACCGACAGTGGTTTGAACTCTGTGACTGCCACAGCACATTATATTCTTAAAAATACCACTGTGTACCACTAGACGTATCTGTCTTGCAATAGCATTGGTGGTTTCATGTCAAAGGCACTGATACTTCAAAAGAAATTACAAAATGTTGACTTGAGACAGAAACTACTATTACTCAAAGGTTTTAGGGGATACTTTCCACATAGCCCTCGTAAATAAAGAGTGATTCTTCATTATTGTTACTATTATTATTATTATTTGTAAATCGCGAAGCTCCTCCTTTGTTTGTTCCTACTTAAGTCAAGTAATCAGTTACAATAACGTGTTGCGGAAAATAGATTTCACTTCATAAATTGTCATTGTTTACCATTCGTGCCATCAGCCTTAAGAGAAGCAGTAGATTTAATCCAGGATGGAGAACGATTAGCAATTCAATCCCCATAAACTCACAATTCTCATCTGCAAGCGTCCACGGAGGCAATGATACATTCTTCCCTCGCCCCATATGTGAACAGAACGGAAATGACCCTAATAACTAGTACAACTGAATGTGCCCTTAGACATGAAGTTGTCAGCGGTTTACAGATAATAGATGCTGATGAAAAAGGAGTATAAGTATTTTAAACACTCGGTGCTCTGCAACTCGCACGAAACTCAATAAATCATTTTTTAATGACTAAAATGTCAACATCGTCCTCGTAGAAACTATATTGAGTTTTTTATGTCGGATTGGCATCGGACCAACGTAATGTAAAATCAACATGCTCTAAAACATTATTACAAATGATATTATGTAAAGTATGGAAGTACCTGCTTCATTTTGTTATAAACAACATATCAGTCTGCTGAGAGACCGAAGTGTAAGGTTGCGTCACAAGAAACCTCGAGCCGTCACTACTTAGCCTGGAGGAACGGCACTTCGAAAGTGAGCAGCTTTGGCCAGCTGTTAGTATGGGGAAGGTGGATACGACGCCTTCGTGCCACCCCACAATAACTGCTTGGTTCACGAGTTGCGAGTGATTATGGCCGTCTTTACAACACACTTCTGCTAACCAACATAGGATGAACAGTGAAATAGTGAAGAACAAGATGAGTAAAGGCGTTAGGCCGAGGGAAACCTACAAAGTGGTCAAGAAGATGAAGGAGTACGAGATACGGATACAGTAGTTACTGTAAGGGATACACCAATCTAGTGACCTCGCATTTTTTTCCAGCCGCCTTTATTCGGCTCGTCAGCACAATAATTCTTTTTTCCCCACTTATAATGACCTTCAAATTTTAGATGCTGAGACCCCTATCCGGTCGGCCTCTGGATCGAAGGTCTTATTTCAGGTGACGCCACATTGGGTGACTTGCGTGTCGGTGATGACAATGATGATGATGACAATACCCAGACCACGAGCAGAGAAAATCTCCAACCCGGCAGGGAATCGAATCCGGGCCCGCTGTATGGCAGCCAAACACGTTCCCACTCAGCTTTTAACCAACCTGTTTCTAGGGGTTATTACGTTATTATTGGGAATGGAAATGCTTATTGCTTGTGAAACTAACGTGAGAAGATTAGGGTCGCCACCGATTCTAACCATACAACTAACCAAAGGTTTGGCCGAGTCGGAAAATAAATTAATTTGATCACAGACCAAAAACTCATAAAAATGCATACGTCGTGATATCGCTCATAGGGGATGCGATGTAATTAGTAGTATTGACCGTGCACTGTTCACGAGAATCAAACGTTTAAAATAAAATAGAAAATGCATGGAAAATGTGCATCAGATCAGCTCCCTGCAACACACCTGAAAATAAGACTTAATCTAAAGCATTTGTTTTAAAATAAAAGAGGAAACTAATCATTGGACCTGTGCGTAAGGAAACGCGTTGGATGTGCTAACGGGAAAGCTACGAGGTGACTGGCTTAGGTGCAAAACGTAACCTCGGAGTACAAGAGGAAATTGTGGATAAAATCATTTATTCCTAAGATATGGATGTGAGGCATGTACACAATTCCTGATAACATTAATTCCTAAAACATTAAATAAAAGCATCGATACATTCACCGTTATAATCGACACCTAAAATCATTGGTGTGAATCATTCATACAACTGCTGTTGCCTGATAACTGATCGCAATAACTGGTGAAACGGTACACGTCTCGAAGTACACCCGCGTGCCTACGTGGTTTGTGGAGACGCAATTTCTAGGTATCGTAGCCAAGTTGCAACTATATCACATCACACAATCATGAACAGTTAACATTCTTTCAAACAAACATGAGATCGCACAGTTAGTGATGGCAGTAGCCCAACAAACTCTAATGTTCAACCACGTGGTTGGCTTCCCACGGACGAAAGATACATAAAGCAAAGAAAATTTACGAGAAGGCAAAGCTATTAATATTTAGTAAAATAAAAGCTTATACGGGCACAGCTGAAGGCAAACAGACATTCATACAAAAGCGAGTGTTCAGTTCTTGTCGACACCTTTGTGTGGCGCTCTTCTGGCGGATCCAAGTCTGCTATAGAAATTTACTAAAAGAAAAATCTTCCAAAGTTTTGCATTCCTTGCTGCGACAAGGCAAAGCAATCTTTCAGATCTGAAGAGCGAGACCAAAAGCTAATAGCTTTCCTCTCGCAAAGTAACAGCGCGCCACGCGGTCGGTCTAACTCACCATTCTTCGACTGGAGCACAGCTGTCGACGCTTCCCGTTCCGGCGGCAGACTGCCTCCCTTGTTCCTCTCCAGCCTCTTCCACGCTACGCGTGGACCGAAAAACCCAAAGATGCCATTTCCGGCCGGCCGGTGTGGCCGAGCGGTTCTAGGCGCTTCAGTCTGGAACCGCGCGACCGCTACGGTCGCAGGCTCGAATCCTGCCTCGGGCATGGATGTGTGTGATGCCCTTAGGTTAGTTAGGTTTAAGTAGTTCTAAGTTCTAGGGTCTGATGACCTCAGATGTTAAGTCCCATAGTGCTCAGAGCCATTTGAACCATGCCATTTCCGCCACCAAACTAACGCAGGCGGATTTCTCACAAGTAGCGCAAACCTCTTTGCCTACTTGACCACTACGAGAGTTGGCTATTCTGTACAACTGCTGCTGAATCTGTATTACTATCGCAGACTTTATGCAGCAGACTACGCCACCGTCTAGCAACTTGACACACAACCACATTCATTCAATCACACCACTATGAGACTTATGAGAAAAGAGAAACAAGGAAAAGAAAGAGAAATTGTAGTGAAAATGGGTTACCGGACTAACGAAAGGTGGCTACACGAGCCTTTCAAGCAAAGCAGGCGGACATTGTGGTAATGAGAAACTCCTATGGAAATCGTGTGTATCGGGTTCTCTGAGAGACGATCCGCTTCCTGAAAAGATGCTCAGTAGGTTGGATCTTTCTTACAATGGTGACTTACCAGTTCTCTCTCGTGGCATATTAATCACTGAAAAACAACACATCACAGAGTATGAGAACACTGCAGACCTTTATTTTTATCAATTCTTATTTCACATCAACATTTCGTCTCCAATGGACCAACTGTGTTGAAACGTTGAATCCTAATGTTTCATAATTGTTTCCTTTCCACCCACTAACAAATTATAAAATTATAACTCTATCGTCTTCATTTGTCGGTTAGTTCTTGTTATGTACATATACATATAACGTTTTGGCTGCAATGTTATCGATGCCCATAGATATATCCACAGAAGACGTATGCGGGCTACACCTTCGGCTGGCCGCAGTGACCGAGCGGTTCTAGGCGCTTCAGTCCCGAACCGCGAGACCGCTACGGTCGCAGGTTCGAATCCTGTCTCGGGCATGGATGTGTGTGATGTCCTTAGGTTAGTTAGGTTTAAGTAGTTCTAAGTTCTAGGGGACTGATGACCTTAGATGTTAAGTCCCATAGTGCTCAGAGCCATTTGAACCATTTGGACTACACCTTCGTGACGAGGTCGGTGCGCGCTGTTGCTGCAACCTCCGCCCTCGCTGATTGTGCTGAGATGGCGTGACGCCTCTTGATTTTACGCAGATACAGACCTACATTAAAAGGGTTATTGCCGCTCTTCGGCGACAAACTGGCGTGAATCAAACAGCTTTTCTGAACAGTACGAATAAATTCTGAACAGTCCATGAACGAATATCCAGGAGGTACTAATATTTCTTATTTATTCGTAATAGTCCATTTTCACCATTGATCGTAACGACCGATATATGGCGTTACAAACTTCTAGGACTTTTAGAGGGAAGTGTGTATGTAATATTCTGAATGGGATCTCATGTCCGGAAACGTACCGTTCCCGTTCTTCTGCGGTTTCAATTCAAATTTGTAACGTGTCCACGTCTCCTGAGGAAAACAGAAAATGTCAGTGTTGCTCAATAGGACAGACAGGATGACGTGTACTACTTCTTGTGGGGTCGTATGCAAAGTTTAATTTACTAGTTTCCTGTAAAGACACAGGAAGATCTACTGACACGAGTTCTGGCTGCTGTACTAGATATTGAAGAGACACCAGGTGGATGGAGAGCATGTAACAAACATGCTTCGTAGGTACAATGTGTGTAACAAAGTTGGTGGTCGCCACATCGAGGCGCTGTTATAGCGCTTCAGTAACAAGTATGCTTAAGTGATAAATGGATGTTTCGTCATATTCCCGTTCGAATTGTTACCTAATAATTGTACTGCGTCACATCTTATTCAGTTCGTCAAGCAGAAGTGGATGAGTTAAACATCTGAATCGAAAGCGTCGTAGAACGGTAACGATACGTTTCCGGACATGGGTTTCTACTAAAAATATTATGTACTCATTCCGCTCTTCAAATCCTAGAAGTTTGTAACGGTAATTCCCGAATAGCGTGTAAAATTCTAGGGTCGCGATCCTTTATGAAACAGAAAAGATTAGATGCGCTACACTGTCAGCAAAGCTTTATTTAGTAATCAATCATTTGTTGGCGTAATTCATTAAAAAACACATTCTACTGTCATTTGTACATCAGTACCTCTATGTTCATAAATATTTTGCTGAATAACAATTTCTAAATCACTTGGAATTACGCATTCTTCATTTCACCTTTATACACGTTCTACACTAACTTTTTTCATCCAGTTATATAGATCCTAATTTTCAGACAATCTGTGTCAAGAAAATCTCACGCCAACGCATGAAAAAGAACACAAATAGCATAAATGAAAGGAAAAATAATTAATAAAGGTAATTCACCTATAACAAGCTCTTGCCTGTACACAGCAATGTGTCTCTGGCGTATGGTCACTGACATGTCCATCAGTCACTAAAACCTGCATCGCTGCTAGTTGCTGCTGCAATGCCTCATTTCTGGCCACACAAATTATCAGCAGCGTGTCGTCACACATCTGTAAACGAGCCCTCTGGAAAAATTCCGGCCATCGCGCTCGCATCACCCATAGAGCTTGCGGGTGCGCATGTGCATTTGCAGCGCAACAAATAATGCAATCTGATCTGAGGAATAGTGGCCAGTTTGACCGCCGAAATATCGTATCGTCAGGACGATGAAACCCGGCCGCGTACCCATGAGAACATCAATGCGGGTTTCATCTAAAAAAAATCTCGTAAATCCAGCTTACTGGGAGATGCCACCAGCTAGCGGAGATGAGAGTGCAAAGAGAACAACGGCAACGCTCGCCCCGCAATGACAGATGAACTCTGCAAATGCACTACAATACAAAAAAAAAAAAAAAACAACAACTTAGAAATGGGTAGACTGCCTGTAACGCCGGAAATGCATATCCTCCTATTTCCATCTATTGTACTATTATTTTTTTCCTTGTTTTGTTACCTCAAGATATGACATTTCTGTCTCTTTATATATTGTAATTGTTTTACTGTTTGTATATATATATTTATGCACTTATGTCGATGTATAATTGGTTGTTTCGTAAATATTATTTGTATTTTCACGCTGGGTCTTGCCTAGGGAAAACTGCTATCGAACGATTACATCGATAGGTCGTGTGAAGAATCAAAGTGTGTAGGATTTTTGGTAGTGTTAACTCTGTCGCGGGGAGCGCGGGCTGAGCAGAGAGGGAGTCTGGCTGGAGTAGCGAGTGGAGCAGGTGTGTGGTGTGAGCTCCCGCGAGTTGCCGCGCTTTCGGGGTTAGGCAGCATGTAATTGCTCTCGACTTGCCGTTACACAAGCACAAATTATGAGTGCGAGTTTTGTTACCATATTTTAGCTTACCTGTGACTGCAGCTCAGCTTGGTACGTACTAAATTTTACTATTGTTAATTGTTCAGAATCATTTAATTCAAGTTCAAAATTAAATATCTTATTTCTAAATTGCGTAGATTCAAGTAGCTTTTGAAATGGTTGTTGAGGTAGTCCAAGACTAACCGTATTTTACTGAATTTCGATGTGCTTCAGAAAGAAAGCTCACTATTAACTTCAGTCACTAAATTTACTTTCGATTTTCCGGTTTTATTAATTCTTTTGCTAAATTAAGTAGAGTGTAGCGAAATTTATTACTTCTGACAAACTTTCAGTTTTCACACTACACGTGTCAAACTTCAGTTGCCACGCTTCTAGTGCTAATTATATGTGTAATAACCTTTCTTTTTCAGTTACTATAGTAATTGTCCATAGGACTGGCGACCGTAATTTTCCCCAAATCTCAAATATCTAATTACCGCTAGTTAATTGTTAACGTAACGGCCGCACATTTACTTTCTTTATCAACTTTACCCCTTTTCAAAATTAATTTCCACCAGTTTCATTAGCATTTTTCCTTTCATTTAGATGTAACCCTTTCCTCCCTCTTTACCGACAGATTAACTTCGGTGACGATTGCTTTTCCCAAATTTCCATTAGGTACACGCGGTTTAATTTTTCACTGTCATTAAGGTCGATAAGTGAGGGGGAGGTTACATGCCGACGAACCGGATGACATCTGGAAACGAATAAAATGATTAGTAATTCGTGATGCTGTCTATATTGCTGAGTAATTTCTCAAGTATCACGTTACTTCACTTAACTCCAATCGAAAACTGTATTCAGAATGGCAACAGTACATACCTGAGAGGCATATGTATACATCTTCAGTCAAAAACCGTAAAGAACGATCCATCAAGTTTTGAACTTCAGTCCATTGTCAGTATATATGATCCTACGCCGAATTAGGTGTCAATTGCCAGTTCGTTCCGAGTGTACAGAAGTACCATTTGCGTAATGCCGCTAGAGGGAAGCGTATTGTATTTTATGTGTTTGTGGTCAAGCACATGTAAAACTACACCGGGAGCGCTAAAATCTGCAAATACTGGAAGTTATATTGCAAACGTGACACCATGCTTCAGTACATAAGATATTACAAAAATAAAGTTAACATTTCAAATGAGATAAGTACGTACGTGTGCTGTGTACCTGAATCTACGTCCACATCTATGCTCCGCAAGCCACCTTACGATGTGTAGAGGAGGGTACTACTGGTACCACTACCTTCCGCCCCCATCTCTGTCCCATTCGCGAAAGGTCCATTAGGAGAAAAACTCTCGATAAACTTCCGTACGAGCCCAAATTTCTTTGATTTTCTGGTCCTGTTCATTTTGCGAGACGTATGTGGGAGAAATTAATTCGTTGTTCCACGCTTCTTATAAGGTATTATCACACCGATCAGCAGTAGTCTACAAACTATCGGACCGCAGCTAACGAGTCTGGCTTTCGCAAGTATCTATTTTGTCCTCGTTACTTCTCAATATACTATATACAGTACGGATGTAGATGCTGTAGTGGAGGGTAACACTAAGATCTTACAATTTGTGGACGACCTATACATTTAGGCAACAAGTGAGACATTAGACAGCGTGTTTGAACATTGCGACGGTACCTTGGGGTTACTGCTGAACATTGTATCTGCTCTTCCAAACAGCATCCCAAACGAGCAGACCAGTTGCGTCTTCAGATATGGTTACTCATACCTTACCTACCTCAGCTATGCACGGCTTTGTTTAAAAAGAACAGCTCAGTACAGTCGTGGGATTGAGCTATGCACGCCTGCTTTCATGCCCAACAGCTAAATCGCTGCAAATAATAACCTGTGGCTGTGATGCTGTAGTCAAGCGGTATGTGCGTTGGCTGGAACTGTAAATTAGTAAAATATACAGCAGTATTAAATATAAGATAAATAAATAATTCTATAAAAGGGCTCCAATCTAACGTCTGTGATTGATGTAGACGATACACAATTATGCTGAATAACGTTTATTAAAGAAAGGACATCTCAGATAAACGGGATGTGGTTCTACGATATTCATTTGAAATACAGACACAACATACCCTTATCAAATGCAGTAGACTGTGTTAAGAGCGTTACGAGAATGGTAGTAAAATCCCCAAACTAAATATGCATCAAAGGTACGCGAAAACTAAGTTCCTTTCGTAATCGCAGTATACGAAATATTCAACAGCTCAAAACTGTTCAGAGTGCAATATGCTGATTCAGAATCAACACACGCGACGAAAACAATAGCGACTCGTACTCTGTTATTCTCGGTTAGATCCTACTCTGGAGCAAAGTCAGACCTCTCGTAACATGAAGCCTCTTCAGAAGTTAAAGTGTGGTAGCGGCCATTCACCGCCCAAAATGAAACATCTTCACGACCAGCTACCATTCGTTACTATAGGCAGGTCTCCCTCCTTGCAGAACTCGACACAGTGTCCACAATCGCTCGCTTACAATCGCTCCCTTGAACTCGTCACTAGAGAAGTCACGGTCACCACTTGATTCCCGCGGTTTCCAGCTACTCTCTGTTCCTCCATTAGCTGAAGGCCGTTCCCACCAAAAATACATCGAAGCTCTAAAGACATGATTTGATTCAACATGACCGTTTTCCAGGACTAAACTAATGTATTACAACAATATTTAAATAAAGAAATGTTATAAACATTCTGTCACACTCAGATTATTTACAATAATTATAAATAAAGATTTGTCACTAAATGAAAAGGCCAGTATTGTTTCGCAACAACAGACTGTCCTTCTATATTGTTTAAAGAATCATTTAGGCCTGCTTGACGGAAACGTCTTTTGGTTCTATGTTCAGTTCTCGAGTCCGCGACTGACCGCTTTTAAATTAGCACAGTTTTCTTTTAGCACTTGCAATCAACGTTTGCATAAAGCCACTGGCGATATAGTAAACTGTTCATTAAAGAAATACTCAAGAATGACAAAATATGAGGTATTCATGCTACACTCATTACCTTTGTAAATGGGGAGAAAACGATGTTCTGTCAAACTTTTGCGTAAAAAAAAAAGTTATAAAAGACTTCATAAGTCGATATACAAAATAGATCCAGATTAATGGCTTTCATGGATAATAGCTATCATGCAATGCTATCATCTGAGATATCGTTAGCTGAAGTCGCATGAAGCGATTAGATGTTGTTAATTCATTGCAAAAATACATATTCACTGTGAAATTTTAGCTGCTGTAGTTTTAAAGATACTGAAATATTGTTGTACCATTGGATGTGCTTCATTTTTCTGAAGTCGCAGATGTATTCAGATTTGCACTGATATTTGATTATGAGTTATTGTCGAATCTCAGAGAGCTGTAATTTAGCCATCTTTAAGATTCTCTGACACTCGACCATTTCTTGGAGCATCTCTTGAAAAAAGGCCATGCGAGTGACAGCGGTCCGAATCCCCAGCTTCGGGGTTTTCAGCATTTCCAGCGACGCTGCTAGCCTCTCTACCTGGTCTCTCTCGTACTGGTCACCTAGCAAGAGGCCGGGACAGCCGCGTCGCGCCCCGAGCACTTAGCCGCTTCTACCTGGACTATGCCTGCATCTTTCGTGCGTCTGAAAGGGCATGCACCCTACTTAAAATGAACAAAATACAAATCAAAGCACTATGCATCTGTGTTGGCGCGATGAAATCGACACCAACAAATTCACTGTCATGGGTAACATTAAAAGCGCCACCACACCTCTGACGGCGTTACCTTTCATTATCTTGACATCGAAGAATTTTAGCACAGAGATGCGCGCTACAGTTCCACTATGTTGCGACAAAAATGGACTCGCAGGACTGTCAATTCGACGAATACCGTCTCCTAGCAAGATCTCCTCCACTAGATATGATGTAGAAAACTTAAGGACGAAAGTAAATTTCGCACGATGTGCCACTGCCAAGTAAAATAGCTCGATGAAACGCGGACCTGCTACGTATAGAAACTCAAAGAAATACACAACGAGTCGAACAGGAATGATACTTTTATTCAAAGACTATAATTACACTGAAGGCACAGTAATTTATGATGGTTCCCTGGATATTACAAAAGGATGGCGATGGTTCTTAATAGCGTATGTGTCTACACCACAGGTAGCAGTGCATGGTATGCAATGTGCTCCCATGCTGGCCAGTGAATAGTAAGGAGTTGTCGTAGACGTTCTGATCCTCCATCAGCGCTCTTGATAACAGCCGGATTGTCTGTAACATATAGCAGACGTGCTCGAAAGGATGTGAGTCAGGGGAACGGGCAGGTCAGTCCATTAGCCGAATATCCTCTCATAACGAGAGCTCCTCCACTTGTGCTGTAGGATGCGGTCGCGCATTGACATAAAAAAATAAAGTTTTGGCATAAGGCAATTGTTTAAAGACCGACTGTTGGAAGCAGTACAATGTCACGACCACCGTTTTTCGGCGAGATATATACCACTTAGATTAATAGGTGATGGTACTGATCCCCCATGGTACACAAAACGGTTCAGATCGTTGTTGCAGAAGCAACGAAAAAAGCATGCCAAATTTAAAAAACCCAAATTCCCAAAGATTGGCAAAGTTTTACAGAAGTTCGAAATATAGCGCACACTGCAATGCGAGATGCTTTTAATAATTTCCACAACGAAATTCTGTCTCGGAATCTGGCAGAAAACCCAAAGAGATTCTGGTTATACATAAAGCACAACAGTGGCAAGACCCAATCAGTGCCTTCACTGAGCGATAACAACGGTGAAGTCACGGATGACAGTGCCACTAAAGCAGAGTTATTAAACACGGTTTTCCGAAACCCCTTCACCAAAGAAGACGAAGTAAATATACCTGAATTCCAATCAAGAATAACTGCCAAGATGAGAAACATAGAAGTAGATATCCTCGGTGTAACAAAGCAGCTTAAATCACTTAATAAATACAAGGCTTCCGGTCCAGATTGTATACCAGTCAGGTTTCTCTCAGAGTATGCTGATAAAATAGCTCCATATTTAGCAATTATATACGACCACTCGCTCACGGAAAGATCCGTACCTAAAGACTGGAAGATTGCTCAAGTCACACCAATACCCAAAACGGGGAGGAAGGAGTAATCCGCTGGATTACAGGCCTATATCACTAACGTCGATTTGCAGTAGGGTTTTGGAACTTATACTGTATTCGAACATTATGGAGTGCCTCGAAGAAAACGGTTTATTGACACATAGTCAACACGGATTCCGAAAATATCGTTCTTGTGAAAGACAACTAGCACTTTATACTCATGAAGTAAAAAGTGCTATCGACAGGGGATGTCAAATTGATTACATATTTTTAGATTTCCAAAAGGCTTCCGGCCCCGTTTCTCACAAGTGCCTTCTAACCAAACTGCGTGCCTACGGAGTATCGCCTCAGTTTTGCGACTGGATTCGTGATTTCCTCTCAGAAAGGTCACAGATTGTAGTAATAGACGGAAAGTCATCGAGTAAAACAGAAGTAATATCCGCCGTTCCCCAACGAAGTGTTATAGGCCCTCTGTTGTTCCTGATCTGTATTAACGACATAGAAGACAATCTGAGTAGCCGTCTTAGATTGTTTGCATATGATGCTGTAATTTAGCGTCTTGTAAAGTCATCATATGATCAAAACGAATAGTAAAATTATTTAGATATTTGTATGGTGCGAAAAGTGGCAGTTGACACTGAATAAGGAAAAGTGTGAAGTTATTCACATGAGTACTTAAAGAAATCAGCTAAATTTCGATTACGCAGTAAGTCACACAAATCTGAAGGCTGTAAATTCAACTAAATACTTAAGGATTACAATTACGAATAACCTAAATTGGAACGATCACATAGATAATATTGTGGGTAGAGCAAACCAAAGACTGCGATTCATCGGCAGATCACTTAGAAGGGGGAACAGGTCTACCAAAGAGACTGCTTACACCATGCTTGTCCGCCCTATTCTGGAGTATTGCTGTGCGGTGTCGAATCCGCATCAGGTGGGACTGACGGATGACATCGAAAAAGTACAAAGAAGGGCAGCTCGTTTTATATTATCGCGAAATAGGGTAGATAGTGTCACATATATGATAGGAGAATTGGAGTGGCAATCATTAAAACAAACGCGTTTTACTTTGCGACGGGATCTTCCCATGAAATTTCAATCACCAGTTTTCTCCTCCGATTGCGAAAACATTCTGTTGGCAGCCACCTACGTAGGTAGAAATGATCATCACGACAAAATAAGAGAAATCACGGCTCGCACACAAAAATTAAAGTGCTCATTTTTCCCGCGCACCACTCGAGATTGGAACAGTAGAGAGACAGCTTGAAGGTGGTTCATTGAACACTCTGCCGGGCACTTTATTGTGAATAGCGGAGTAATCACGTAGATGTAGATGTAGAGAACGTGTTCAACGATTTGGATGTCAGTACGCCCAGGCCACAGCACCTACACCGCCTAACTGATCATATTCGACAATGTTGGATTAGTAGCGTGATATGGAGAGAGGAGGGAACACGTAATGAACCGAGGAATACTGTCGACATCATTTGGTGGTCCAGGTGTTATGGTGAAAGGAAGTATAATGTGGCATGGACGTACTGACCTCCAAATATTTGGACACGATACGTTCACCAGTCAATGTACGCCTTCCCCATGTTCGTCTTTTCAGGGATACATTAGGGGCCGGCTCTATTTTTGTAGACGACAATGCGCGACCGCATCGAAGAGTGCAGGTGTGGGAGCTGTTGGAATGAGAGCATATTGGGCGAATGGACTAGCCTGTCTTTCTCCCCTGCTTACATCCCCCTGAGTGGTAATGAGATGTTTTAGGGTGACACCTTGCAGCACGTCCACACGCATCAACGACCACCCACCAGTTGTGAACTGCGCTGGTGAAGGTATGGCAAGTCCTGCCACAAGAACTCCTTATCAACCTTGTGGCCAGCATAGGAGCAGGTTGTAGAGCTAGAGTTGCCATCTGTGCTGATCACACATCGTACTTAGAACCATGTCTCACCTTTCGTTATCACTGAGTATCATCATAAAATGCAATAACTTCACTGGTCTTCGAATAAAAGTGTCATTTGTGTTCGCCTAATTGCTTATTTCTACCAGTTACCTTCCATACTATACTGTTGCAGTTCTTTCTATGTACAATCCGAGTTTCGTGGAGCTAGGTCATTTGGCAGTAAAACAACACTGAAATTTCCTTTGCACATCACAGTATATCCCTCATACGGAAGTAAAAGGTTTGAATGATACCAACGCTAAGCATTCAGAGCATTCCTAGGCGACGCAACATGTCGGATGATTCTTTTTGATACACTAAGGTTGCGCAGGTAAACAATGCACAATTTTTAAACGACAGAAACTTGGCGTCACTCGCTCCGATTGTCCGCGGGATTACCCTTTGGCCGGATGCTCTGGACGCCTCATGATCGCGAATGCTTTGCTTGCCGGAGATAGTGATGTACAGGGCTATTACAAATGATTGAAGCGATTTCATAAATTCACTGTCGCTCCGTTCTTTGACATACAGTCACGACACACTACAGATACGTAGAAAAACTCATAAAGTTTTGTTCGGCTGAAGCCACACTTCAGGTTTCTGCCGCCAGAGCGCTCGAGAGCGCAGTGAGACAAAATGGCCACAGGAGCCGAGAAAGCGTATGTCGTGCTTGAAATGCACTCACATCAGTCAGTCATAACAGTGCAACGACACTTCAGGACGAAGTTCAACAAAGATCCATCAACTGCTAACTCCATTCGGCGATGGTATGCGCAGCTGAAAGCTTCTGGATGCCTCTGTAAGGGTCGGGTCGGCTTGCAGTGAGCGAAGAAACGGTTGAACGCGTGCGGGCAAGTTTCACGCGTAGCCCGCGGAAGTCGACGAATAAAGCAAGCAGGGAGCTAAACGTACCACAGCCGACGGTTTGGAAAATCTTACGGAAAAGGCTAAAGCATAAGCCTTACCGTTTACAATTGCTACAAGCCCTGACACCGTATGACAAAGTCAAACGCTTTGAATTTTCGGCGCGGTTGCAACAGCTCATGGAAGAGGATGCGTTCAGTGCGAAACTTGTTTTCAGCGATGAAGCAACATTTTTTCTTAATGGTGAAGTGAACAGACACAATGTGCGAATCTGGGTGGTAGAGAATCCTCACGCATTCGTGCAGCAAATTCGCAATTCACCAAAAGTTAACGTGTTTTGTGCAATCTCACGGTTTAAAGTTTACGGCCGCTTTTTCTTCTGCGAAAAAAACGTTACAGGACACGTGTATGTGGACATGCTGGAAAATTGGCTCATGCCACAACTGGAGACCGACAGCGCCGACTTCATATTTCAACAGGATGGTGCTCCATCGCACTTCCATCATTATGTTCGGCATTTCTTAAACAGGAGATTGGAAAACCGATGGATCGGTCGTGGTGGAGATCATGATCAGCAATTCATGTCATGGCCTCCACGCTCTCCCTACTTAACCCCATGCGATTTCTTTCTGTGGGGTTATGTGAAAGATTCAGTGTTTAAACCTCCTCTACCAAGAAACGTGCCAGAACTGCGAGCTCGTATCAACGATGCTTTCGAACTCATTGATGGGGACATGCTGCGCCGAGTGTGGGAGGAACTTGATTATCGGCTTGATGTCTGCCGAATCACTAAAAGGGGCACATATCGAACATTTGTGAATGCCTAAAAAAAACTTTTTGAGTTTTTGTATGTGTGTGCAAAGCATTGTGAAAATATCTCAAGTAATAAAGTTATTGTAGAGCTGTGAAATCGCTTCAATCATTTGTAATAACCCTGTATATGTGAACCGACAACCATAGTGCTGCCCGTCAACCGACGAACGGCAACAGGGCAATCCCACGGCCAACTGGAGCGCATGGCGCCAAGTTTCCGTATATTTCTTTTAGATAAACCATATATATATATATATATATATATATATATATATATACGGTAAGCCTCTTTCTGGTACACCATATATATATATACGGTACACTATATATATATATATATATATATATATATATATATATATATATATATATATATATATGGTGTACCAGAAAGTGGCTTACCGTCGGTATCAGTCAAACCCTTTACTTTTTACTTTCGTGTGAGGGATTATGGATACGGTGTATTAAAAAGCATCATCGGATTTAAATAAAAATCATAACTAATGTTATTTGAGATATGTGCGTGAACAACGTGCTGTTGGAAATAGTAAATTCTCGAGTTTTACATAGTTCCCGTTAGGTAGTAGGATTGTGCGCACATTTCAGTTCTAGCAAAAATAGTGTCGGGACAAGAGAAAGCGTTTTCAGTTCTACGTTTTGCGCAGTGTGGGTCAGTAATAACTGTTCACCGTGACTTTCGTATTAGGTATGGTATGGATCCTCCTACAGCACAGAGCATTAGAAGATGTTATGAACAATTCCGAGAAACAGGTTGTTTGTGTAAAGGTAAATTGCCGGGCCGTCCCCGAGTATCTGACACAGATGTCGAACGCATCTGCCATAGTTCCACAAGGACGCCACAGAAATCCGTTCGCCGTTCCGCTCGACAGTTCAATATGCCCCCCGATGTCCGTCTGGCGTGTGTTGCGTCAACGTTTACACATGAAACCATAGAAAAATCAGCTATTGTAAGCTCTTCGTGAAGGTAACAAACAACAACGTACGGAATTCTGTAACTTAGTCCTTGGCCAGGTGGAGTGTGGTGTCACCGCCAGACACCACACTTGCTAGGTGGTAGCTTTCAAATCGGCCGCGGTCCGCTAGTATACGACGGACCCGCGTGTCGCCATCGTCCGTGATTGCAGACCGAGCGCCGCCACACGGCAGGTCTAGAGATCCTAGCACTCAGCCCAGTTGTACAGCCGACTTTGCAAGGAACGGTTCACTGACAACTACGCTCTCATTTGCCGAGACGATAGTTAGCATAGCCTTCAGCTACATTTGCTACGACCTAGCAAGGCGCCGTATTCAATTTATATTGAGATTCTATTAATGTATCATCAAGAGCGATGTTCTACAAATGTGGATTAAAGTTAAGTATTCCAGAAGCTACGTACTTTTCTTTATAGCATTCATTACGTATCCTGTTTCAGACCTCATGCCAGCCTGCGTGAGTTTAAGCGCGTGCCTTTCGGCTTCCTCTCATTGTGTCTAGGCTGTCTTGTCTAGACGGAGGATGACAGTTCTCTTCCACTCTTAGTGTTCAGTGACGAGGCAACATTTCATTTAAAGGGAAGGTGACCGCCAAAATGTGAAAATATGGGGTACGGAACAACCACATGAAGGTGTACAACAAGAGAGGGACTCACCAAAATTTAATGTGTTTTCTTCAGTTTCACAGTAAAAGGTGTATGGTGCATTTTTCTTTGCCAAGAACATTGTTACAGGAAGCACATATCTCGATGTCCTTGAGAACTTTCTTTTCCCGCAGTTGGAGACTGATTCGAAAGACTTTATTAAGGATGGGGCACCCCCACACCGGCATCTGGAAGTGTTGGAATTTTTAAATTGAAGTATTGGTTCAAATGGTTCTGAGCACTATGGGACTTAACATCTGTTGTCATCAGTCCCCTAGAACTTCGAACTACTTCAACCTAACTAACCTAAGGACATCACACAACACCCAGTCATCACGAGGCAGAGAAAATCCCTGACCTCGCCGGGAATCGAACCCGGGAAAATCTAAGTTATACTGAAAGATGGATCGGTCGCACTGGACGAAATGATTCAGCCTTACATTACTGGCCTCCAAGGTCATCGGACGTGACTGTATGCGATTATTTCTTGTGGGGGTTTATAAAAGACTCTGTTTATGTGCCTCCGTTACCAACAATAATGAATGAACTGAGACATCTCATAACAGCAGCTGTGGAAGCTGTAACTTCAAATGGTTCAAATGGCTCTGAGCACCATGGGACTTAACATCTGAGGTCATCAGTCCCCTAGAACGTAGAACTACTTAAACCTAACTAAACCAAGGACATCATACACATCCATGCCCGACGTAGGATTCGAACGTGCGACCGTAGCAGTCGCGCGGTTCCGGACTGAAGCGCCTAGAACCACTCGGCCACCGAAGCCGGCGGAAGGTGTAACTCAAGACATGCTCGCTGCAGTGTTGACATATGCCGTGCATCTCAAGGAGGGTATATACAACACCTATGACAAGATATGGAAAAAAAATTTTTGAGCTTCCTGTTTATCAAAAAACAAAATGGATTGTATATGTTTATTAGTTTCAGAAACGTAGACTTGTCAAATCGGATGATCCGGAACACTTTTAGTGGCTGGAGCGGCCGCAGTTCATTTAGAAGCGCTGGACTGAACATCGTTTTGCTGTAGCCACCGACACTAAAGTCCAGAGACATTCGTAGCAGTGGGAGCGGCCACTGTCGGGTAAGTGGCACCGCGAACCCGCGGGCTGTTACGGGCAGGGTGTGGTGACAGTCGCGGAGCGCGCCATTAATCACGGCGGCGGCGCAGCGCTAAGTGAGTGAGCGCGCCCGCGGGCAGCCCGCAGGCCTTTTTGAGAGGCCGGCCCGCCGATTCTGACACACAATATGGCCGAGATTAATGGAGCGCACGCCGTAATTGGTTTCATCATCTCCGAGGGGCAAATTGCGTTAGACGCGCGCTACTGTGGAGGGTGCGGCGCGAGGCTAAATGTTTCTGTCGGCCGACATATGTGCCGCTCCGCCGCAAATTGCGCGTGCAGCCCTGGGGGACGGGGCGGGTTGGGCTGAGGAAGCCCGACGGCGGGGAGGCGATACGCTGGCCGCCTGTCATCGCGCCACGCCTGACACACATTGACGCATTTCGTTCTCACTCCGTCTGGACCGCACTACGGCCATTATTTATTTGTTGTATTCGTGCATTCACTTCGGCATTAAACAATTTTTTTTACGAGCAATAGGCACACACCACATAGGTAGAACACAGAGAAATTATTAATTTGAAGAATTTCAACGCGAGAAAAAATGTTCAAATGTGTGTGAAATCTTATGAGACTTAACTGCCAAGGTCATCAGTCCCTAAACTTACACACTACTTAACCTAAATAATCCTAAGGACAAACACACACACCCATGCCCGAGGGAGGACTAGAATCTCCGCCAGGACCAACCGCACAGTCCATGACTGCAGCGCCTTAGACCGCTCGGCTATTCAACGCGAGGAAACCTTAGAATACTACGCACATTCACACTAAAGAGCGATGTGGTCATTCCCCACGTTACCCGCGTATATGTTACGTGTCTTCGTAATATTGCTGGTCTCTTCGTTTACAACTCCCACGTCAAATGAAATCAAAACAGATTTCTGTGGCCGGGAGCCATCAAGTGAATTAATATACATTCTAATAACCATGAAAGACCAAAATAAGTTCGTAGTTTAAATTTTCTGATTTTATATTATTTCCACGTTATCAGCAATCAACCATTAATGTCTTAATAAAGATATTTCTGTCTGTTTTGTACAGAAATTTGTTTCTATTATTTATTTATTTTTTTCGCTGAGGCAGTTACTTTATTTGAAACGAAGTGTTTCATTCCGTACTATTGGCTACTTTCAACTTCGTTCAATTTCAAGTGCAAATTTTCATTTTCTGGGACGAATGACATTATACCATAATGAAGAACCAAACATGAAAATGCAGTACTGGACCTCCAAGAAAATTTGCATCACGAAAACCACATGAAAAGCTGAATATCAGGCACTTCAGAGTGCACCTAGACATATAAATGTGCAATTAGAGCGGAATGAAGCATTTTAGTATGGTTTATGAAATTCCGATGCTGCTGGAATAGTATGTGACGTCCTGTTCCTTTTATGACACTGAAAGCTCTCTTAATGCTATATACTCGTACCTACGAACATACGTAAACATTTACTTGAACCTGACTAAGTATGCAAATTTGATCAGTAGTTTTGAACTAAATATTTTGTTTCAAATATAATGATAGCTGTAGCAGAACTTTACAAATCTGCCTTCTATGAAAGTGTTTTTCGATCACAAGGCACTTGTCTAGTACTTCCTCTAGGCCTGGAGTTATTTCTTAATTTGTGTTTACGACTTAAATTTATAGTATTCCATTCTATGCTAAATTGTAAACTGGCAGCATACCGTGTTTTATCGTTTTAACTCCCCACATGGCTTCATAAATTTATTCCTAGAGTAGAATGTAAACTGTCAGTTGTACAGTTTCTTTGCCTCACAGACAACCTTGTTAATTTTTTTACACTTTTTGAAATAGTAATGAAATTTACTCTCCTTTATTCCGGTGTAAACCACACAAGAAACTGTTTCTTTCGTTTTCTTTTTGCAAAATTTTGTATTCCATCCTACTAGCTTTTTGCAGTGCTGCGTAGATGTAAACCTGTTGGAAATGCTACATAACAATACGGCAGAGTACGAATTAAAAAAAAAAACTGTCGAAGTCACCCCATAGCAAAATTTTATGGTACTTCGAGCTGTGGAGTCTAATTTTGAAATGATATTATGCCAAGAACTGCTTCCTTATTTGCATCCTTTATCTGGGTGGGATATGACAAAACAATTGCTGTAAGTACAACTCCGTATGTCCTCTCAACAACATGCCACACAGCCCTGAGTGGCAAGGTCACGTGATGCCCCATCACACTCGAAATTCCACACAGAAATGCGACGAAAAGCGTATGAGCAGAGCAAGCACCAAGCACGGGCTGCCTACGTCATCGTAGCTGCGCTTGAGCAGTACAGCCTGTTGTCTGGCGCTGTGTGGTAACTGCTCAAACGAACCTCGTATCTTCCTACTCAGATGTTGGTACTGCTGTTCTCTAGCAGACAGAACTGCTATGCTACCACCGAGCATGCAACTACAAATACTCACAATATAACATACTCCACTGCTCAGTCTCCTTCCAGACAAATTTACAAATACAACAGTAAATTTAGAGGTGCAAATGTATGACGCAATCAACAATAAATCGAGCAAAATAGCATGAAAGTAATCTAACATAGACCTTTCAACCTTTAAATATGAAGTGTCTGCACCTATCATCATAGAAACACTGAATGCAGCAACGGTGTTCATACTGCAAGTTGTCACTGTTAAATGCTCTGGGTATGACATAATTCTTGGTCATTTATACAGCGTGCTGCACAACACCAGTAAGTGGGCAATAGCTAATCACATGGTCATGTAGAACTAGAGTATACACCATAGTGTGTTCAGGAAAATTTAATGAGGATTCAAGTCCTTCTACCTATTGGTCCCCATTTAACTATGTCATTCTGCTTAGAAGAGTGTGTTATGATGATTGGTGCCATCTCCTTGAATTTACATGGGCTGAGTAGACATCCTTCCTCTTAAACACCTTCATACTAAGAAGCACTATATGCTACACTGTAAACGTTCTGGTCCCACTGCGGCGCTAAATTGTCATACGGATAGAATTCTGACTTCAATTAGGCTCTGGCATTAGTTAAATTTCAGTTGTCAAATATGGTTGAATAATTTGCTAAATTGCCCCATTTATTGGTCAGAAACGCAAGTATGATGAATCTCAGTTTTGGAAATTTGTGGTAAGGTCTTATGGGACCAAACTGCCGAGGTCATCGGTCCCTAAGCTTACACACTACTTAATCTAACTTAAACTAACTTACGCTAAGGACAACACACACACCCATGCCCAAGAGAGGACTCGAACCTCCGACGGGAGGGAGCCGCGCGAACCGGGACAAGACGCCTCTGAGCGCTCGGCTACCCGCGCGGAATGAAACTCAGTGTCTACAGCTGTATAGAGGTTTTAATAGCCCATGTTCCTCTGCTCCCAGTCCACAGCACTGAATACTCAAGAAGCTCCCATAACGGAAAGTTAATGGCAGATATGTATCAATATTCAGAACCTTTGAAAACGTCAAACGCTCCTCACCTCCCACAGTGATGTGTGACATTTTCCATATAATTATATTGATGATGATCTGATTCTCCTCTTGAGCTCCTCGAATGTATGAGTTGTTATCTGTTGCTCTCCATACCAGAATAAGTTCCTGCTTGGCGTCCGTAATATTTCACTGTATGTGCTCAAAGTACCCCACTAGCATTTTTAGAGGTATGCTTGCAGTAAATAGGCGGTACTCTTCTGCTGTTCTTCCCACAGACTCGTCTATGGACAATCCTGCATTTTCTAAACGATTGAGGTCTGAGGGTGCTGATGAAATATGTTTCTTAAGAGTCGATGCTATGCCCGTATTATGAATACTATCAATCTAAGCCCCATTAAGTTCATACCGTATTTCCTGGAACAGGAATGCCAAAGCATTACGTGTAAGCTTCTATCCAATTTAGAACCACCATCATCTTTCTAAAATGGTCCATTCAAATATATGAAAATCTTGCATGGAAGAGCTAAGGTGTCTTGGTAGTGGATGACAATACTCAATTTCATCACTTGTGTTAAATGTCGCTGAAGCATAATTTTTATGTTAGGAGTACTCCTGGAATATGATTCACTCATCATATTCCACTGGGTGAAATATATAGAGCACCGATATCGTTGCGAGATTTCAGGCCGACCGATTTAAATAAGTGGCAGTTGAGACATGTTATCACCTTGCGGTTCTCGTGCAAAGTGCTGTGCTGTGTGCTGTGTACGCTGGTTTTATACCTTACGCCCATCCTGTCTAAGACGTAGTAGTACAGTGATTTCCTCACCATGGAAGACAACATGTTGATTATTCTGGTCCACAATACGCAGCTCCAAGTAGTCCATTGTCTGAACTTTCACTGGAAGGTATATAGCGTTGATGGGAGTCTCAACAATCGTATACCTTGTTCCAACTGATGGGAAGAGTCCGTAAACTGAATGAACCAATATGTTGTTGAGATATGAATTCGTTGCAGTTTTACACTCAACGTAGATTGTACTGACAGAGTGAATATCTACTGTCTGATCAGATTAGTAAAATTTATTGGGATGAGTCATCGAAACATGTTTCTTTATGAAACCCAGTAGTTGGCGTATCGAAATTTACTACTTGAAATCAATCGTTGCACTCATTGTCTTTTTTTCTGATGTAAGCGTACTGATGTTTGGATGGAACTCAGCTCCTTTTCCAGACTGTTTTAAAACTTCATTTAAATTGTCAGTGTCGTATGCACTGGGTTCAGTTTCTACAATTTCTTTTTTATCATTAATTTTTAGATGCAGTTTATTGTTAGCCTCTGTGATACCTGGGATGGTGTTATATGTTTCTGTTACAATCAGCGCGATTGTCCAATCTTCAATGCTTGTATCAGTTAGTGAGAAGCTATTTGCACGTAATACAGACGATTGTTCTTTTAAAGTCAGAGTGTATGACACTGCGTATAAACCTCAAATGATAAATGGATGCTTGATGCCCATCCTTATATATCAGTTATAAACATCAAGAGGAACATGATGCGTAGCATCGAAAATTGTAGAACACATGTCTTCTGCCGCTGAAGTGTTGTTGTAATTCTTCTGGAGGTTGCAGGTAGCTAAATGAGTCGAAATGGTTGACGTAACTTGTATTTATTTTTTAAAAACATGCTACCCAGTGATTCCATGTCCTCCTGCTACATCTAGATCCACAATTCTGCGTCCTCCAGATTTCAGCATAGTCTTTGGTAATGCATCCCGCATAGACAAACCTTGGAATCTTGGAACGTCGAATTTCTTCTTAGTAAACTTAAGCAGATCTGTATGTGTAAACGCCCTGTCTGGTAGCACTGCTACGGGCCTTTTTCTGTTTATGAAAAGACCTAGTATGGTTTCAATTGTACTCCTTTTCTGATGGATGCTGCCTCCATTATGCAGTTATGTCTTCGTCACTCCTGCAGTTGTTCCTGGGAGTTTTGTCCATTCTTGACTGCCTTGGCAATAGATGCAGCAGCTCCAGCCAGTAAACCCACTGCCGAGAGACCGGCTAGGGCAGGAACAAAGAAAGGAATAATTCCACCTGACGTCTAGGGTATTGGTAGAGCCGTAGGTGGTTTAATTTGAGGTTCTTTTTCTCGCTCCTTTCTGCTTCAGGGCACTTTTAACTGCATTCATTGCTGTCAAGATGCAGTTTTTCATGCACCTTTTGGTTGTCTTCCTCTTCTTTAACGCCTGACATGCAGCGCTCGTAACTTGGCCGAACTTCGTCACCCCCAAGCCCAGTTTAACTTTACCATGCTTAGCTTTTTCAGTTGCAAATGCTGCAATGCATTGAAACATACCACACCTCTTTCGCATTTACTGCCTTAGTGTTATCATCTAAATTCCATCTGAAATTTGATGATCTTCATTTGCTGCATATATGATGTTGAATTCGACAAGCAGGTTTATCCCCTTATCAGCTTGTACCAAACGTTTATGAAGTTTAGTTCCAGATCCAATGTAATCATATACAGGAACGTGTAATTCGACAGGTAGTTTGATGATATTACCATCTTCTCCTTTAATGTGTCTCCTATCACACAGTGGTTCTAATCTGTGGACCCCGTTATATAGCAAACCGCCAGCGTCAATCCAGCTGTTTTGTGATGCAGGAAAAGCAACCAATTTAACTAACACTCTATTCCCTTGATGCCTTATGAACCTCTCTATGAGACACGCATCTGGTTTGAGGTCTTCTGTAACTCTTCTGTCTAAAAGCATCCTGCAATTTCAGTACCACTGCTGTTCTTTAAGAGTTAGGTTCTAGGATTCATTCTATGCCCTTTGGAAACTTTTGACCAGTTTGGCATGTATGACTTCTCAAATGCCGTCTTGTGTTTTAAAATACGTACTAAATCATCTACATTAAATTGCTGATTCTAAGGATCTAGTATATTAATACGACTGTATACTGTATCTAAAAGTCTGTTATCACAAACATCGATTGGCCTCATTTTCATTGTGCGATATTTGGTTCTATTAGACTGTGCAATTATTTACGGGGTATAGTGGTCCATTTGCGTGAGCCACAATGACTGAAACGCATCCACATTTGGACATTCACAGTTCTGTTTGTAACCTCCCCACAAAATTGAATAAATAATAATACGAATATGATTCTAATTTTAGTGTAACCTCCCCACAAAATTCATTCTTTCACATTTGTAACCTCCACACAAAAATTCATTCACATTTAACCTCCACACAAAATTTCTTTCCCATTTAATGTACCCACAAAATTCTTTTCTCATTTAATGCAAGCTCGAAACAGAAAAATTCGTAAACCTGGTAATAAAAAATAAATTCAGTAACCTGGTAATAAAACAATGCAACTAACCTTTCAATTAAATTGTCGCTCACTTATGACTTTTCAATAATTCACTGTGAATTTAACCTGGTAAATTTTGGACGACAGTAGTGCTGCGTCATGGCCCTGTAAGATCATTCTGAATAAAAAAGGAAAAATTCTTACCTCTATATCTGCTCTTACAATAAATTTTTCCGGCACAGCTCTGTGCAATGCTGGCCGATAAATTGGTCATTTATGAAAGGAAGCAACTGACTTTTTTTTTTTTTGCAACAATCGGAATGATCATGGATTGGAGAAATTAGTAAATTCTTTAAATTGAAATGAATGCTTATCAAAAATTACTTTATATAACAAAGATTATTATTAGGACATTTTTAAAAAAAATTACATGGGAGTTCAGATAACATTACTAGATATGCGCAAGGCTGCTTTTTACCTTATACAATAATACTCAGGCTCCGGCATCGCTGCACCGCGACCGGCCCAGCCAACATGATACACTATACCAGACCAGAGCAGACTGCAGACTAGCCACTAGCAACAACTTACTGCCACAGCTACACAGTTCCTACTCAGTCAACACTGCTCTCTGGTCAGCGATTCTCTTATACCTTGCATATCGCAGGCAGCGCATGAGCAATACATCGAAATTACATCTGCTCGGACCTCTTACATGTTCAGACGTTCCGTAGTATTCGCCTTCAGGTGGGTGAATGTCGAATAGTGATGTATTACATACCGCTCCATGGTGGTCTTGAAACATGTATTGTAAAACTCTCCGCCGTGATTTCTTTGAAGATTGTCTGGGCTTCAGTTCTTCCCTATCTGCAACAATCACCCAAACACTTGTGCAGTTTTCTTCCCCATTTCGCTTTCACGGATAATGCTGAGGCAAATTTAGGATAACTATCAATGATCATCAAAATATATTTGAAGTCGTCATTCACAAATGAATATTCTCTCATGTCGACATGACCCACCTGCCACAGCTCATCCAGACCTTTACTCAAAGCATATCTACGAGGGTACGTCTTGCATGGTGGTTTGTGCAGTTCTCTAACTACTGTCTCCATAATTATTCGATGATACCTCTGTCTAAACTCAGAAGTTATTGAATCAATTTCATTCGAATGAGCTGTTACCAGTGGCAGCTGATGCCATGAGCATGGAAGCTGATCCATTAGCTGATTGGGGTCGTCATTACGTATATACTGCGAGAGTATATTTCTCACTCTTTTATACTCAATGTCAATACCATCCTTACTGCTATTTTTTCACCATCCAATATAGCTTTTATAGTCGATTTGTATTTCACGTTGCTTTGACTTTTTGCGTTCTTATGCAGATCAAATGGTTCAAATGGCTCTAAGCACTATGGGACTTAACATCTGAGGTCATCAGTCCCCTAGACTTAGAACTACTTAAACCTAACTAACCTAAGGACATCACACACATCCATGACCGAGGTAGGATTCGCACCTGCGACCGTAGCAGCAGCGCGGTTCCGGACTGAATATGCAGATCAGTCAAATGCAATACTCCACGATACATTTCCAGATCTTTAGGCGAATAATTTACAATTTTTTGGGTGTTAGGTTCAGTAGACCTGGTGTTCTCTGAAATTGTCTGTCACTGATCTGTAGTGTGTTATCAGTTAAACTTTTAGACTGTGTGTCCACCAGGTATGGTTTTACTATGCTAACATTGAATACTTGGTCTATCCTAGCATTACTGTGACGCTTAATGAAAGCGGCAATGGCATCGTCGTCATCACATAATTGTGCTGAGAGTTGACTTAGAGATTCCACGAGCGGCCTAAAGGTTTCTCTTAGTTCTTGCTCCCACTTCAAATGCCCTAAACTCAGCAGCTGTAATTTCTCTCAAACAGCCTTCTGGGCCTTGATGGCTTTATGCTTAGTCGACATCCCGTTGTTTAGTAATCGGACTTCTGTGCAGTGTGAGTCTTCGTACATCTGCTCTTCTTCGTCTTATGCTGTTTCCCGTTCTTATTAACAGCTATTTTTCCTGCAGTTAAGTCACCTACTTTGTTTTCAATTGTATTAACCCATTCATACAATGTCCCCTTCTCAGTAACGATTATTTCCTCTTCAGTTAAGTCGTTTACTTTCTTTTTGATTGCATTAACCCGATCATTCAGTGTATTATTCAGTCTCACAAAGGTATGACAATGCATCTGTAGTTTCTTGCATACACCTTCAACTTTACGTTCGAGAGTTTAGATTTTTGTGCCCCTGTACAACAGAATGTTTTATTTATGCACACCAATCCTGTCAGACGGTGTGCTTGACATGCACGTAAATTTATCCATGGTGATGCGTATACTGGTATACTCACCTCTTTCTATGGCGAAAAATATAGAAACTCCCGGAATTTCCGTCCGTATCTGCCATCGTTCAGTTTTCTTGTTTCATCTATAACGAGAAACCCACACTGTGAGCGGTTCCAGCAATCTGCATATGTCTTTATAAAATCATTGAACAACATATTAGTTCTTACATGAGCCTGGTAAAGGTGATTTAAATTCAGAATTTTCTGTCTAAACGCTGTAGATAGGTCTGCATTATCCATCCCAACTGTTTTGGGATTCTGGAATATGTCTGACCAAATAAAATACATCAACAGCCATATGGTGACCAAAACAGAGATGTCGAATTTGATCTTGGTTTTCCAGACCAACATCGCCAAATATGAACACTGTGTTTGGTTTTACTTTCTCTGTTGGAGGAATACCTCTGTTCTTGCTGAATCCCATGTATGTCACACCATCTTTATCCTGCCATATCTCCTGTAGTAGTTGGTACTTGGAATGAAACAGAGTTTTTGAAAATACTCATACATGCTCAAAAACGGTTCAAATGGCTCTGAGCACTATGGGACTTAACATCTGAGGTCATCAGTCCCCTAGAACTTAGAACTAATTAAACCTAACTAACCTAAGGACACCACACATACCCATGCCCGAGGCAGGATTCGAACCTGCGACCGCAGCAGTCCCGCGGTTTCGGACTGCAGCGCCAGAACCGCTAGACCACCGCGGCCGGCCTCATAGATGCTCAAAGCGGACTCCATCTGGGTGTGTTAGCAGCGACATGAGAACATTCGTCTAGCTGCAGCTGCATGGACCTACAGTAATTGCAGGTATGTTGTCGGGAAGGAGTATGTCATTCTTCTTCCAGTCTTCTTGCATGGCATCACAGCTCCAGTCACATACGAAAATCTTGATGCTTCAACCACTCGGCCATGATACTGACTATGTCAGGTATTGGCATGCAATGGGTTTTATAGGAAAATAATTTGCACTATGCCCTGCCATAATACTGATTATGCCATGTACTGGCAGAGAATTTAGTTATATGACATTATTTTCTGCTGATGCATGACTGTTGTGAAAATACTGGTAGCAGTAGCTTTAGTACTTGCAATATATTGAGAGCTAAGAAATAAAACACATACATGGCTACGTACAGTTTATAACGATATGTTTACATAATGTGTATACATAAACATACAGTTATAAATGTCCCCGTTCGTCGTCTGATCAGTCGGAAGTTGCATTGCATAGGAGAGTAAATGCCTATTCAAAATATAATTATTTTGGATAGCTCAACATGAATTTCCTAAGGGACCGTAGTTTATCATGCATTTACCAGTAGAATATGGCGCGGAGAAAGTATTTCGCCGCATGCAACTTCCGTCCGAACTCGACGAAAGAATTCGTGACTGTGAACTCTCTATTTGGCAGAAACATAAAGAAAATTAAATAACTTCATGAAGGAGTGAGACATAGACTCTATATTAAATAAATAGTCCATACACTAGTTCCATTTAAGTCTGAATTTATGGCAATTAATAGACGAACTTACACTGCAATGAAGGATTTAACATGGATGCCGTTTTGACTGGCACTTCTCTTAATGAAAACAATTCCTTCGACGTTTTCACATACACGTCGCACAATAAATCTACTGCTAGGCACTTTTAGTATTACACATTCACTTTTCACAAAAACAATATTATTTTTAACGATAATAATACGGCGGCAAGACATGCGCGTCCGACACAAGAGACAAGAGAAGAATGAGTAACTGTTCATCGAGAATATCTCGTACCTCAAAAAAAAAAAAAAAAAAAAAAAAAATGGAATAAAAGTGTTCTTCTTCTGTCCGTTTTTCGCGCCGCGGTTTTTCAAAGTCAATAACTCACTGCATCTCTGACGGCGCTTCGACAATAAACAAGTTACGTCACAGGTCGTTCACCTTTTACATTCTCGCAACATTATTTGCTAACTGTAGCTGTTGCCGAGCGACTGCTCGATTAGTGAATGATTTAAAATGATAAGACAATAACATATTGTTACATTGCCTTCCATGGGAATCTTGGAAATCAAGGAGATTACCAAGATTCACATGTCGCCGTTAACATTATGGGATTGAGTAGTTTACAGATTTACATTGATCAAACACAGTATTCCTGTCATTTGATTATTAGGATTACACAAATATGGTGATCTCTCATTCATAGACAAAGACAGTTCTTAAGGTAAAGATACACAAACAAAAAAAATAAAAACTAAGACAGTAAATCTACGAAGTTTACAATGGACATTATACATTATACTCATTACAGTCTTTCTCTTTTTTTTTTTTTTTTTTTTTACAGAGTTCATACCGACCATCTTTGTGGCCTCAAGTTATTGTCCAGAGCTCATAGGCTCTTTGCTCCTGAAAGAAAACACATAGGATTCATCTTTTTATACGCACATAATTCTCACACATGGAATTTCTCACACGTGTCCATTTTTATACACATATAATTCTCACACATGGAATTTCTCACACGTGTCCATTTTCCAATGCTCACTAGTTGTCATGATTTTTACGCTTTTACTGTTTGTGTATTGACAGGTAAGTTAAAATTTGATTCTTCTCCAGGTGAAGCTTATGCCTTGAGAAGTTGGATCGCTACTTTGCGGTCTCCAAGTAGAAAACTTTTCATCAGCTCTGGCGGGCGAGTCTCACTCGCACGTTACGTACACACGTTACATGTAACAAAAGAAATATAAATACCCATTAGTCTAAAAACTAAGCTTAAATCTATTTTAGGACTTGGGATTTATAGGAATTTGACTTTGTCACTATTCGCGTGTGGTTTGGCTGTTCACATTTCATCCACGGGATATAACATTAGCATAGTATGTGATATGTTGTGAACTCATGTAAAAGTCTTTTATTTTGGGAGCGGCTTTCATGGAAAGTCCGTTTCGTCGAACTGCAGCGGGAGTGCTGTGCTAGTACATCACTTTAAATTTAACGCGTTTGTTGCGTCGATGTACGTTGACACAGGCTGATTGTTAGAGCTGAATCGCAACTCGAGGCGCTCACTAGCCTCCACGCGGTACTTCAGCTTTTCCGCGCACGGTTCAGTGAACACGTTGCGTCGATGGTGTTGTGGTATTTTGTGGTTTGCTGAGGCTGGTGAGGAGGGACGAGGATTACCAGGGACAGAGACTCCATTGAAACCATCCCTGTCTCCACATTTTCCAGCCGATTTTGAAGATTTTAAGGTAGGCTAGTGCTCGCACTTTGCAAAGCAGCTAACACACTTGGTTTCCGATGCACTGCACGTAATCACATCACCGCCTTCGGTTACACAACCGGACTATCATTGTCCGTCGGCCTATCTGCACGCTTAACACTTTTTATCTTCACCGTGAATGAAATTATCACTTACTTATAACAACGATGCATTGCTTCGTGTCTGTGGCAGACTTCCACACCATTTTAAGTCTTCACTTATACACTACTATGTACACAATCTTTTTTTACAGTTTATAATCAAATAGTTTGTCTCACTTTGAAGCTTGTTAATTCAGAGCTTTGATTATCGTGTCCATTTCAATTTCTGTTACTTTGTTGGTAACTACCTTAACATTTCGCTTTACATTGTTCCTCATCTTTCTCTAAGACTAAGTATGCTTTTAGTTCACAGTCACAATACATTAGTTTCTCCGATCTGTTAGCAATTATTATTATTATTATTTTAATTCATTTGAATCGTTCTTTTTATTTATTAGATTCATTAAAGTTTTCACTGTCATTTCAACAAAAATTCTCTTTTTACTAGATGTGAGGATCAATCAGTCACATTTGATTGCCCTCTCACATGAGAACAGAACACCATTCAAGAAAATTTTCGAATTCCTTATCGGGATCTCGGTTTGCGTCTCTGATTGACTTTAAAAGGAAAAATAAAGACATTTCAAAACTAGCTTTTCTCGATTTCGTTCACGCGCTTCCTTTTGAAAATCGTATGCCAAACCAGCCTTCCACGTCAACCGCATTTCTCAACCTGTGACGTCAAGTCTACGGGACGGGTTTAGGCGGGTTAGGATATTTACACAAATTCAGAAGAAAGACATAGATATAATAGTACATAGAAGAAGAAATCTAGCAAACAACTCCTTGTTCCTTATGACTTAGAAATTAATTTTCCTTTGCGCCGTACGTCTGCGTACACGCTCCAATTACAAACTAGCTACTTTGTTTTGCCGGCGGTTTCATTGTCATTTTATTCTCGCCTTGACGCCTGCTTGCACTACACTGCATTGGCCTCTATATATGACCTTAAGTCATAATTGCTTTGTCCTTGCCACTTACACTCTTATACTTGGTATTTATTTCACTTATGGCTTTGAATGTATCTGTCCTGCGTATTGCAATTACAATTAATTCTACTTTGTTTATCTAGCTGAAGGATAGCGCTTTCGTGGTCATGTTGGTACTTACAAGTAACTCACATGCTTCGTAAACATTACGTTATTTTAATGCAGAGATGAACCTGTTCCAGATTTCTATGTACATTGGAACTTAATCTAGACATAGCTGACTTAGAAACTAGTTACATGCTTTCCTTTTTAGTGGGATCAGGAACCAATAATTGTCAAGCGACCCTTGTCCTTGACGAAAATAAATTTCGTTTCTGGATCATTGCTCCTTGAACTTAAAAAAAAAATTCTTACATACTGTTTTATTTTCACTTCTTTAGCATTTCATATCGCAGAAGCCGGCTTGTTAGGCACATCCTTCGCTTTATATTTCATTTCTCTCTCTTAAATATTATCTCCTTAAAACTAAATCTTAAAACTAGAGTTCTTGGAGTTGATCACTTTCTTTGTTAAACAAGATTTTTTTTTATCAGCTTGTCTGTACTTAAATTATGGCTCAAGATAACATATTTTAAATTGTCTGCTGTATAGCAAGATAGACTCACTGTCGTGTAATATATATTCTAAGCATTATTTTTTTAACGAAGTCAAATCAGTTGTCACTTAGTCACTAGCGGCTAACCTTCTCTTGTCATTATAAAGCTTTCCTTTTGACTTATTCTGTAGCATGATATTTTTTAAGATCAGAGTGATGGTATAATCCTTTTATTTTTCCATTTGCGGGATCAGAAATCAGATAACAACCTGTATGCGGTATACGAAGGATCTCGTAAGGTCCCTCAAAAAGACTTTGCCATTTTCGATTTTTGTGTAAGAGCAACGATGGTTTAAAGTGTGTTTTTAGCAAGACCTTTTCGCCTACTTTATAAGTTAACACCTTATTAATATGTTTGTCATACGCCTTCTTGCGTAAATTGGCTTGGGTGGTCAACGTTGTTAGAGCTTGTCTTATTCTGGCGTCTGAACTAGCACTTGTGTTGTTACACTTAGGAATTGAATTGACCTTGAACATCCTTGGACGGGTAATGTTGGAATTTTAATTAATGTACTAATTTGCTTATAGAAACATAAGGACATAGCATTAATATTTGCACCTGTGTCTAGGATTACAGTCGTCAAAATTCCGGCTATAGGAAGTTTTGTCGTAGCTTGCACTTGGTTATCTATCGGTTCACCACCGGCAGTTGTCTCTTTCTCTTGTAATAGTTCTTGTCTCATGTCAATCCCGTCATTGTATCTCAGTACAAGTACGTCATGGTTAGTCTCTCCGTCGAAGTGGTAGCCCCCATTCTGTCTCACAGCATCACTTAGGGAGCTTTCAGATGCTGGACTTAGTTTTCCTGTTTGTGTGGTTTTGATTGGCCTTCATCATTAGAAAGTTCGACCAATCTGACATTATGAGAACACTGAGGAACAAAATTACTGTTATGCACAAACCTCGTGTCAAAATGTTGCTGCGTTTGTTCTGGTGTCCAATACGTGTTACTGTCTTCCGCGTTTGCGAAAAATACAGGGGGATTGTAATGCCTTCGCGGGGTCTGATGATTTTTATTACTATTATGATTTCCGGAATTGTTACTGTGAAATCCACCTTCACACTGTGGGTTGCCGTTAAACTGTGTGTTTCTGTACATTCCCTGCGCTTGATTTTTACTAGGCGCGGAGTTGTATTGGTATGAGTGGGCGTTATCAGCTGTTTGTTGCTGCCCGTAATTTGAGTGTTGGCTGCGCGAGTACGGTGCATTCCATTGCGATCCGCTCTGCTGTTGCCAACCTTTTTGACTGAAACCGTTTCCAAACTTCTGCTTGCACGATTGATTGCCGTACTGGTTACCAGTCGTGTTATACACGGGATTGAATCGGTTGTGTTGATTATGTCTATTCCTTTTGTGCGGATACCCACTGCCTTTATTTCCGTTTTGCCAATCGTTACTACTTTTTGAACCGTTCCCTGGCTTTTCATAGCCGTTACTGTCGTAATGTTGTGGCCAAGAATTGTGCGGAGTATTCCGCGGTTTGTTAGCTCTCATGTCCTCATAGATCAGGTCTAGGGAATCTAATATCGACAGAAAGGTATCTGGATCATCATCTGGTATGGCTATCAGCTTTTCACGAATCGAAATGGGTAATTTAGACTTGAGAATCATAATTACATCTTTACTATTGATAGGGTTATCCCAATACCTAATTTTGCCAAGATATTTTTCGAAGTACATTCTCAGGCTACTATTCCTGGGGTCAAATTGTTCTGCATTATAGACTTCTTTACGAAGGCGCTTCTGAACACCTTCGCTCCAAAATTTGCTGAGGAAACAGTGCTCAAACTCCTCATATGTTCGACATTTATCGACCATTTCTGTTCCCCATATTGCCGATTCGCCACCTATATATCCGGTAACAAATTGGATACGCTATCAGTCCACGCATTTGGAAAAATGCCGGAGAATCCACGAAGAAAGACAATTGGGTGGATATTTCTTTTTCTGGGTTAAAGGTTTGAAAAACTCGATGCTTTATCATGCTTTCTTCCTTCATCATTTTTACTACTGAGTCAGATTCTTGATTTCGTTGACTAACTGGAATATGTGGTGGTGAAGTGTGTTCATTAGATACAACAGGTATTCGGAATTGCCGAAATAATTCATCTTCTTCCTCTGAGGCTAAAGAGTTAGGATAATTCGGTCTCTGTATTCGGGAACTACTACTCACTTGTGCCTTCAGGTTATTTAGCTGTTCCGTTACCTCTTGCTTCCAATTTGGTAATTCTTGCTGAAGGGTACGCCTAATGCTACCGAGTTCAGACATTACGGTATCTCCGGAGCTTCCAGGAGCTGACAAGATACCAAGAGTGGTTGCTTTCACAGTCTCTACTAGGTCTTTGTTAATTTTATCTTCGACAAATTTGTCCTTTCCAGCAATCCAGTTCTCATACTTTTCTCTAAATTCTCTCTCATGACTATCTAGCCTCTCCTTTACTTTCGTTTCCGTTTCCAGAGTCAAATTTGTAGTTTTTCTACCTGCGTAGTTACTCTGTCTTATCTGTGATTAACCGTGGTTACGGTGGAGTCAAGATTCTTGGTTGCGTTTCGGATGTCAGCTGTCTCGCTTTGCATGGTAGCTAAAGTGTCATTCAGTTCGAAAATTATTCCACTTCGCATTTGAGAAACAGCATCCTTAACTTGCTTTGCTACTTCTTTGGCTACGTTTTCTCTAACAGTTTTTATTTCTTCGCTTACTGTAGAAAGTTTATCTTCAATTACTGTAGAAAGTTTATCTTCAAAAGAGGCTAACATTTGTCTATTTTCGTCTTTCAAATCATTTTTAATGGAATTCACCATTTGGCGATTTCCGTCCTGCATCATTTGACTTATTTGACTCAGTAGCTGTTTGAATACATCGTCTGTCGCTACCCCTGAATTGCTTTCACCTGCCTCCCTTGTAACCGGTATATGGCTACGACTACTAGTGGCAGAAACTATGTTGGCATTGTCTAGTTCAGTACCGGTAACATTATGGTGTGAGGCACCAAAGTCCGTAAGATTTCCCACTTCACTTTCTACAATTGTTTCAATTGGTGTCTCAGCCGTACTAATTACCGTGCGGGACCGTAAGCGACGCGACACTTCACTCGTTTCATTCCGTTCATTTGAATCTAGTGATGACATTTTATCGTCTGCCATAGCTCACTTATTTACAAACAGTAAGTCAATGAAGTTCGTTTGAGCTACGGCCGTCAGCTGTCGACAGAGATGTAATTTATCGGTTGCGAGTCGGTTGTCACTGCTACGTCACCAGATCGGAATGTCGGGAGATGCACGTCACGAGAACAAGAGACTATTCTGGACCGTAAAGAAAGTATGGCTGCACACTGTTCAAAATAAATGAAAACTAAGGCTGGTCAGCTCCGTGAACAGGCAGCGGACATTTAAAAACAAATGATATGCAATACACAACAATGGAATTTAAACAATACTTGAAGAAATTACTAATCTACTAAATGCAATCTACTGAATTCAAAGCAAATTTTACTGCAACTAATAAAGATCGTCACAAATTGATTAATGTCGGCTGAAATCAAGGAAGCTTGGCTACGCCTAACAAAATTTTAACTTACGTTACTGATGACTTGGGCGTTGCAACTAGATTTTCGCACAAATTCTGTTCCAAAAAAAAATCTCTCTTCCATAATTTTCTCTGAATATCTCGTTTCTTTCGCTCAATGGAAATTTTATTGGATGGCGTTTGATGTCATGTAACAAATAAAAAGCACAAGATTAGCTACAATTATTTATGAATATTCCCACAATGCGTATCTTATATAAATTTTTATTCCTTTGAGTATATTTTTTAAATTCAAGTCCCTGTTCGGGCGCCAATTATAACGATATGTTTACATAATGTGTATACATAAACATACAGTTATAAATGTCCCCGTTCGTCGTCTGATCAGTCGGAAGTTGCATTGCATAGGAGAGTAAATGCCTATTCAAAATATAATTATTTTGGATAGCTCAACATGAATTTCCTAAGGGACCGTAGTTTATCATGCATTTACCAGTAGAATATGGCGCGGAGAAAGTATTTCGCCGCATGCAACTTCCGTCCGAACTCGACGAAAGAATTCGTGACTGTGAACTCTCTATTTGGCAGAAACATAAAGAAAATTAAATAACTTCATGAAGGAGTGAGACATAGATTCTATATTAAATAAATAGTCCATACACTAGTTCCATTTAAGTCTGAATTTATGGCAATTAATAGACGAACTTACACTGCAATGAAGGATTTAACATGGATGCCGTTTTGACTGGCACTTCTCTTAATGAAAACAATTCCTTCGACGTTTTCACATACACGTCGCACAATAAATCTACTGCTAGGCACTTTTAGTATTACACATTCACTTTTCACAAAAACAATATTATTTTTAACGATAATAATACGGCGGCAAGACATGCGCGTCCGACACAAGAGACAAGAGAAGAATGAGTAACTGTTCATCGAGAATATCTCGTACCTCAAAAAAAAAAAAAAAAAAAAAAAAAAAAATGGAATAAAAGTGTTCTTCTTCTGTCCGTTTTTCGCGCCGCGGTTTTTCAAAGTCAATAACTCACTGCATCTCTGACGGCGCTTCGACAATAAACAAGTTACGTCACAGGTCGTTCACCTTTTACATTCTCGCAACATTATTTGCTAACTGTAGCTGTTGCCGAGTGACTGCTCGATTAGTGAATGATTTAAAATGATAAGACAATCACATAATGTTACAAGTTTTACTCAGTATTCATACACGGGGTGCACTACATCAGCAGCTTCTTTCTTTATCTTAACACCAGTACAGAATAACAAATAAAGCCTTTTTGTAAGAAAAAAATTCAGCATGTGTTTCTATCAAACTTATTGACAGTCCATTAGTTTCCGTTGGCACGATATTGATGTGCTGTTCCAAATTGTTTAATGCACACTGTTAATATGGAGATACTCCGCAATGTCCCTATACACAGCTTTAACACATGGCAGCCATCTGCTAAGTCTTTTCAACACAGTGGATAGCACCATCTGTAGACTGAACAAGTTTATAATGGTGGAGTGCTGTAGATAGATGGATGTGGCATCTGATATGGTACGCTGTTATCATGGACAGAGCTAGAGCATGTGAGTTAACGAGCATTGCGCTCTCATTTAAATATATGGTTGAAAGAGTCAGCCTTCAGGAATTGTACCACAAAGGGCGCAGATTCACCACGAGATGGGGAAACTCACAGGCGTCTATTGTCTATTGAGGCCTAAGGGCTGTAGTGTGCGAGTGAGACAGACGAGAACCTACGTCATAGGGAAACCCAGTAGAAGGCTTTTGTGGCCGAGGAAACGTAGCAGTGTTAAATATGGCGGACCTAAGGTCGGCCATAAAGGGAAACATTTATGAAAACTATTTAATTCTGTAGTAATGCAGGGAATGAAGCCACAGTAATTGTAATCTACCATCCTCCATAGGGTTTCATGGCGATCCCAATAAAACTTTAATATTGATCATATGTGTAATAGTTAAGGATTTAGTGTTAAAGTGAAATTAACAAGTTTTGTAAAAAAGACCTGAATGCTAATAGCTGAAAGCTTTGGTCGACCTTAACGATCGACATTTCATATAGAAGCGCATCATTAAAATGACAAACGTTATAAATATCAACTCTGTAGCTTTATTTGTTTAAAATACATAGTAAATTTAAATTGTCAGTATTTAAGTTAAGCATCAGATCATCATTTCCTCCACACAAAACACACTCAACGATGACAGCATGACACCTTGTTGAACCATTAGGTAATAGAATATTTGTTGTAAAGTTTAGTACATAATACTTACTTTTGCTCTTTACTTATTTACCAGAAAGCACATTGGTGCACGGCTACTAGCCGTGGCATTCAAAGCTAAGAAGGAAATTGTATTGGTTCTATGTAAAAGAATTAAACGTTTATTATGTAATGAATATTATTGTTGCTTTAATTAGAACGTGATAGTGGTCAATCTTTGTTTATTTAAATATGTTAAAATGTAAAATAATGTAGAATAAGCTGTAGCCAATCAGATGGACGGCTTCAGGAAAGGGAACTGCCCTAGTGAGCTGAGTGACGATGTTCGGCGCGCGGGAAAACGCGGCCGGAGACGGGCAGAGAGGGACAGTTCTGGTCTAGACACCAAAGAGGACAGTTCGCTTGGAGACACTAAAGGGTAGTGCTGGTGGAGACGCGGAAGCGGACGTTCGTCTTTTGGTAGCTATGAAGTGAAACGACTTAGAAAATTTCGCGTCGTGTGGTATCGCAGGACTTAGTCTCTGAGCGGTGAGCAGCCGCGCGCCTGGTATGAACTCTCAATTTTTCGCATAGTTAACGAGGTGGAGTGTTGAACTTTTAATTCGCGATGAGACTGTGAATGATCGAACTGTGTCAAACGGATATGCGCTCGACTGTAACAGTAACTCTAAATACGACCACTTTCGCTATTAGTATGCTTTATTAATAAACATTAGTCGAAACAAAATCGCAACTGTGTGGCCTACATCGCTTATGGGTCGTTAATTTAGTTCCCGATATTATTATTACTGTTATTATGTGTTATGTTAACTTTGTATTTCACAAACTTGCATCAGCCAGACAATTTAACCAAAGGGTTGCAAGTGTCTAACTTTGGGCGTATAATACGACACGTGCGGTTGAACCCCTAGACGAGTTTGAGCCAAGACATTTCGACGAAGGGGAACCGCATGTGAGCCCGAACATCTTTGGGATGTTAGCTAGCAGCACAATACATATCTAGAAGAGGATGGCTCGAATGATATTCGGTGGTCACCTGCTGCTTGACATAGGCTTTTGCACGACACAGTTCATCCCATTACATCTCCATAATCCGCACTTTAACACTTTTAGCTACATTCCCGATCTCTATCACAACAGGCCAATTTCTGTCTGCGGAAGCTTCTTAACCGATATGTAAACGCTTCGAACCACTAGTGGTTAAATTATACACTGATGTGAACAGTAGTGGTGCACAGGTCTCCACTACATACTCATTTTGTCCACGCAGTATCACTGGACTATTCTGCAATGGCACGTATGATAGGGTCCTGTACCAACTTGCATCATGCTGATTAGGAGCCCTGGTGCACTTCTGTGAGTCAGGGGCTGGTTGGGTGTCTTCAGCCGACAATAACAGCTCATTGTCCTGCTCCAAGATGCTGACCAGGTGCTCGACTGGATACCAGGGTGCTCCCTCTGCTGTGGGTCCCGACATGCTGGAGCACGTCGTTGCTGCACACCCCGACAGGCTGGAGAACGTCGCATCCACTGTTGAGTAAAGAAGAAAAACCGTTATAGGCGATAATAGCAGTACAAAGACTTCCTCACACGACAATAAATACAGACATTACGCAAGGGCTACTTACTCTTCGGTAGCTTCTTCCTATTCTGCTGCTGCCACGGCTGGGCGGTGCTGGATGACCTCAGCTGGTGCATTATGATGGTCGGATGACTGCAACTGAGACTGCAGAACTGCTGGGTGTGCCTTACATCCCCAATGTGATGGGATCTCGTGTTCCTGTTGGCACTGCCAATTTCGAGCGCTTCTGGTGGGTCAGTTTTGAACTAGACTAGTTGCTTGGTCCTCTGGATTGGCGGCAGACATCTCTTGTGAGGTGGAAAACTGACTGTACATTTCAAAAATGGCAAGCAGTTATAACATCAGCATCAGTCTGCATGACTTGCAGAATGCATCTTGATACCATTCTGCTGCATAGCCATTGTCTGCTGTACAGTATTTCTCCTCTTCTTTAGACTCTCATCCAATATTTCTTTCCATTCTGCATGTAGGAGGCTATCGATGTAGTTCTCGACTGTATGTTTACAGGCAACATGGCTGTTCGCCTCCTCCCAGTTAGATACAAGCAGCTCATTGATAGAACACATTCCACACAACACCAAGGATGGAGGGCAACTGATGATGGTATGAGAGGAAAGGTTGGTGGAGAGGAAGGTGGACAGGAATGAGCAGTTGGTGCTCTTCAATGATATATATTACACACACGAATATGCTTCCACTGAAGCGAATCGTCATCAGTTGCCCATCTAGTCCATTTCCTTCTGAAACTGTTTCAGGTTAACGTAACTTTATTTTCATGAACAGTATAATTATGTAAGATATTATATTAGAACAAATAAGCCCTCGGTCACAAATATTAAATCAAAATTGACCAGGTTTCGACGCTACTATGAGCGTCGTCTTCAGAATTAGACTAACTGTTCTAAAACATATTAAGTATATAATACATTAATAAAATTAAAGTTTGTACTGACTGGAAAAAGATGCAGTACTTACAAGTCACATATTAAAAAAGATCTAAGCCGGAAAGGCGAAGTCATGAATAGTTGTAAGTAAGATGGAGAGCCGCTAAGGGCTGCTCGTACTTTAGTGAACAAGGGTTGCAACAAGACTGAGGCAGAAAGTGTGGGTAAGTAAACATGATGTTGCTACGAGCGCCATCTAATAGCTGCAGAAACAACTAGGCTACTGTACATTCAAAATTAGACACATGAAATTGTGATGCAGCTGATTCAGGCATAACGTAAGCACTAATAATAATAGGATGAAGTTACATATTTATCTGCTTTAAACAGAGATACATTTTGTAATGTAAAAAAAAAGTTAGTTATGACATACAAGAAAACAGCAAAGATGTAACAGGAAAACAACATTTAGGTAAATTGCATGAGGAAATCTGAATCAAAGATCAAGCAATGGCTTTATACAGTCGAAAAAGTTTTTATTTCGCAGCTGCAGCTGTTCGTTGAGAATGAGGCCATCATGACGAGAGATATGTTAGAAAATCTCCAATTCCTCTAAAACATCTAACCTACGCCCCTTCTTTTCGGTATGCAGAATATTGTTATCGCTTATGGCTTTAGGCATGTGTCCAGTAATTAAGAGATGATCGGCAAAGGATGAATTTAGGGGACTCGTGCCGTTCTTTCTCAAAAGATGTTCTTTATATCTGATGGTGAAAGCACGTCCAGTTTGACCTACATAATAGGAGGAGCAGGTATCACAGATGATCTTATAAACGCCAGAACTTTCTGTAGGGAAGCGAATTGATTTCAAATTATGAATTAAGTTTCTCTTTAGATTATTTTTAGTAGGGAAGGCAACATTGCAGTTGTATTTGTTGCGAAGCATACTCTGAATCTGATAGGAAATGGGTCCTATGAAAGGAATAGAAAAAGTTGTTTGGGTTAATTTCAGTGCATGAGGTGTTGACTATGGTAGTTCTTGCAGTTTTCTTTTTTAGGATATAGTCCACTATGTTAGGCGTATATTCATTATTGACTGCTATGGTTTTATGTAAATTAATCTCCTCATTAAACTTTTCTGTTGAAAGTGGTATAGAGGTGGCTCGGTAGACGGCATAGTGAAAAAAGGCCATTTTTTGAGACTGTGGATGAAAAGAGGAAGCTGCACGATTTGGTTAGTATACGTTTCTTTTCGAAAAATATTGAAAGTGATGTTATTGCCTTCTATTGTAAGCGTCAAGTCTAAATAATTTAATTGGCGGTTTTCGTTTTTGAGTTCAGTAGTGAAAGAAATTTTTTCATGGAGGTCGTTAAAAAGTTTAAATATGTGATCAATTCTATCGGTGAGTCCGTTATAGATGACAAGAATATCATCAACGTATCTTGTGTAAGAAAGGATACCTAGTGAAGCGGCTGAGGCACAGTTAAACAGCTTTTTTTCCAAGGAATTGATAAAGATGTCGGCAAAGATGCCAGCTAAAGGGTTGCCCATAGAGAGCCCATCAGACTGCTGGTACAGTTGTCCGTTGAATTCAAAGTAGTTGTACTTGACAACGACATCAGTGAGATTCATAAAATCGGTAATCTGTTCATCTGATAGATCTTTTTTAAATTGACGTTAATTTTCTTCCACAATGATGAGCGTCTCATGTAACGGGACATTGGTATAAAGATTTTTAATATCTAAGGAAAAGAGCTTGGTGTCTGAACTGCATACTAAGGTTTTAATATTTTGGACCAAAGCTTGGCTGTTAGGAACGGAATAATTATTTTCGAAAACGAAATTTTTTCAAAGTTTCGTGTAGAAATCGGACCAAATCGTGATATGCGCTATTCATGCTATTGGAGATTGACGTATTGGATGATTAGGTTTATGAATTTTGAACTGGGACCGAAGTTTAAGGGGCTGAGGGTTCATATTCATGAGTAGTATGGCTACTCGCCAGCAGCTGAAGTTTGCCCGAACTTGAAAACCACTAAAAAGGAGATGTACCATGTATCGAGATAGATTAGACAGAAAAAGTTATCAATGACGCACCAAATTCACTAAAGCATAGTGGAGTTATTTGTAAAATTGGTATTTTGAATGAGCAGAACTGCTGGTAAAAGTCTATAAAAACTGAAAGTTCGTTGACCAACCTCAGAAAAGTTATAATGTAATTTATGGTATCGTATTTGATGTACTGAAATGAAGGTCACAGTTTCATGATCAATACGTCCTTATTCATCCAGTATCAGCAGACCTATGACAATTTGATAATGTTGTTTTAATATACAGGTTCTTGCATTTGCTTGGAGACAGAGGTCTTACAGATCCCTCTCATTCATTTTTTACAAATCCAGTCACTCATACATCCAAGGGTTGAGAACAAATGTATGAGCTATGGCATGAACTGTAATACGCTTTGTTTCGTGGAATAGTTCTCCCATGTGGAACAGTGGGGTATGTGAGCACGCCTCCGACTGTGACTCAAGTTTTTCATCTCTACCGATTTGCATAAATTTTCATTCGTCAAGACAAATTCTTAACACTGCTGCTGTAGAATACCTGAACGGTTTGCGCTGTTAAAATTTCATGTCACTGCACCTTCAATGGTTTCATTCTCATGGATTCATCAACTTCATTTCAGTGTATTTGGGTAATTTCCTCTCTAGAACTGGCCTCAGTATCTCTAGATCGCTGTCTAGTCGAGGCTCCTGCAACAAAGGCAGGCACCGTTGTTGGCGGGACCCTGTGCTGAGACAGGGAGCGGTCAGCCGGGGCGGCGTGTACGGGGGGGGGGGGGTGCAGGCTGCCTGGAGTCTCGTTAGCGCTGGCTCGAGTTGTCTCGTTATGGAGTTGCAGCTCCTGTTCCCTGGCGTGCCCGGAACTTCTCTTCGTCTTGACTAGTAGTCAATGTGTTGGCACAAAGCTGAAGCATAGTGTGGACTCGTAGGTGTTTCTGTTCACTGGCATAGAGCTTGGTTTCGACCGCTTCATGTCGATGAAGCATCTATAGTGAAGCGGAACAAACTTATTGCAATGTTGTCGTCTCCTGACGTCATCAAGATATCATAGTGTTGCAGGCAGCGGCAGCGACAACGGACTGTTATTCAGTGAACATGTGTAAGTCATACATTCTCTAGTTCAACCACGTTCGGATCCAAGGCGGTGTCGGTGAAGGAGGAGGTGAGCTGGGGGAGAGGGGGTGAAGTCATGGAGACCGTGACACCACACTACTCCTCTCCACCATAAAGATTTCAATAGAAGTGTTTGTACGTTTACATAAATAAATTTCCGTATTTCACAGATGCTGTGAAGTCAATACAGTAGCGTGAAAACAAATTTGCTCGAAAATGGGGACGAATTATAGCTGTTACAAGCAAAGTTTAACGTGGATTTGGTTGGGGGCCTGATAGGTAACATTCTAGCCAGGTAAAGGTTTCACGGACTCATTGTACCAGTTGTCAACAACAAATCAGCCACAGTTCGTGAGTCTACAGGTAGAAGCGTCAAATCACAGGGAGTAAATATAGACAGAAAGTGAAAAACCAGATGGCTTACTTCTTGGACACTGGCAGATAAAACTGACAGAAACAACAAACGCCGCAAATGGTTGAAATGGCTCTGAGCACTAAGGGACTTAACATATGTGGTCATCAGTCCCCTAGAACTGAGAGCTACTTAAACCTAAGTAGCCTAAAGACATCACACACACCCATGACCGAGGCAAGATTCAAACCTGCGACAGTAGCAGTCGCGCGGTTCCAGACTGAAGAGCCTAGAACCGCTCGGCCACGGCGGCTGGCAACAATCGCCTCGTTTACACGATCGCATTGCCATGGTCCGCAAACCTGTGTGCACAAACGTAGTAATTAACGAAACATTGCCCACTTCAATATTACGTTGTGTAAATTGTCACATTTTGAAAGTTGTGAAGGTTTCTTGCCATTATATTTCTTAAATTCCTTGTATATTGTAGTCTGAAGAGCTAAGTTTCGTCCGAAGAGCTAGGTGCCAAGGCAAGGTTGGTACATCACGACGGAACCACAAATAAATATTGTCGTTGCCAGAAGCAGCAACGAATGGGAGACGGTGGTACAGATCTGCCCAGAAGAGTTTCCATACGCCACCACATCAGCTAGCTTAGTTCTGAGGGCAGTACTGCTCACCCCAGCCAGTAATAATCGCCGAAGACTACAGCGTCGTCTCTCTACCAAGGCAATAGTACGACAATTGTATTAGAGAGAACTCCACATAAATGTTTATCGTCGGCTGTACTTTGCGAGAGGAAACTGGTTCAAAAAATGGTTTAAATGGCTCTGAGCACTATGGGACTTAACATCTGAGGTCATCAGTCCCCTAGACTTAGAACTACTTAAACCTAACTAACCTAAGGATATCACACACACCCATGCCCGAGGCAGGATTCGAACCTGCGACCGTAGCAGTCGCGCGGTTCCGGACTGAAGCGCCTAGAACCGCTCGGCCACCGCGGCCGGCAGGAAACTGGTATGTCGTTCTGTATCAAGTGATACTTTAACGTTCAGTGACATTAATAAATACTCATAACATTCCTGTGGACATGGATTGTAACAAAGTTAAAAGTTTCATCTTGTTTATGTTAAAATGCAATGATATCATATCGGCCCCTTCAGAAGTCAAGCTAAGAACCCACCATTGCATCGACTAGTATTATTTCGTTGGTATAACTAACTGCCGAATGTACCTCCAAATTTACAAGTGTAGGTTTTTTACATATTATGAAATACTCTTTCTCGGAAGTTATGCTAAGTGTGTAAAATGATGTGAACTGATTATTAATTGGTAGGAGCAGTTTATTTACGTTATTTTAACTAAGTGGATAAATGGAACCGCTATTGGAAACAAAACTGTTCGCCGCAATGTCTGAAGTCGCCTTGCATCCGGAAGAAACCACCTCGATTCGACCAGCCTCGGGAAATTTAGACTATCTTGAACCGCATCCGAACGAGCCATGGACGATTGCAGGTACTCTCTACAAGCAGGGAAAATCTTCTTCACCATCGGGTGACTGTGGTGTGAAACTATAGACAGTTGCTCTTGCTGTATCGACATGTGCCACACATGCCAACAACGATGTGTTTATTATGCTGGAGATCTGTGCGTAAATGTTGAAGTATAGCAGTTTTGTAATCTTTGTATATGTATTGCCATTAGATAAATATATAAACAAAAAGCCTTGACTCAGGGATTATCTCTAACGTTTAACTATTGAGATTTTGATATTTCCAGTGTATAGGCAGCTGATAGAGTCATGTGTAAAGTAACTCTATATTCTCAAATCACGTGTTGTTGGTACTACATTATTGCGCAGATACTCTGAGCCTGGGGTTATTTCTGACAGTAGTCCTGTCGATGTCCACAAACTCGAATATCGTTTCCCGCAATACTAAGTAGCGAAATGCAAGCTAACAACGAAGCAGCAGGCGCTACATTCGAAAACTGACCCGTATATACGTTTAACTACGATAAATGGATTAAGATACTTCTCTTTTTGGAGACCTCGCGTGGTCTTTGGATTTTCGTAACATTAGTTCCTTATTTGGGGCAGACAGAAAATTCAGAAGAGGGGGTTAGATGTTGTGGCGACAATGGTTCGTCACATGCCGCTAGGCGAAAGTATACGTAATCATTGTGTGTTGTATTCTCGTAAACTTCCTGAATGGGAAAGCAGGGCCTGTGTGTTCTGGCATATTATGAGGGTAATCCCAAAAGTAAGGTCTCCTTTTTTTTGTAAGTACATAGACCTGTTTATTTCTACAATGGTCTACATCAGTTTACAGCTTGAACATTTAGCTATTTTTCGACATAATTACCATTTCTGTCGATGCATTTTTGTAGACGCTGTGGCAGTTTTTGTATGCCCATGTCATACCAGCCCGCCGCCATGCTGTTCAGAAAGTTATGAACCTTTTCTTTCACCTCGTCGTCGGAGCTGAATCGTTGGGATCACAATTAACCCTGACAGGTACTGTGAGACTTTGAAAAAACTCAAACGGGCAATTCGGAATCAGAGAAGAGGAATGTTGAGCAAGGGCGTACACATTCTCCATGACAACGCTCGCCCACATATCGCTCGGCAAATCGTTGCCCTCCTGCAACAGTTTCAGTGGAACATAATCACCCACCCACCGTAAAGTCCTGACTTGGCGCCCAGTGACTATCACCTGTTCCCTAGGTTAAAAGAACATTTGGCCGGAAAGCGATTCAGCTCCGACGACGAGGTGAAAGAAGAGGTTCATAACTTTCTGAACAGCATGGCGGCCAGCTGGTATGACATGGGCATACAAAAACTGCCACAGCGTCTACAAAAATGCATCAACAGAAATGGTGATCATGTCGAAAAACAGCTAAATCTTCAAGCTGTAAACCGATGTAAACTATTGTAGATATAAACAGAGCCATGTACTCATAAAAAAGTAGGAGACCTTACTTTTGGGATTACCTTCGTAGTTCGTGTTTTCTTCCGTTCGTGGAATGTGGTAAGGCGTGGCACCTGCTATTCTTCGACAGGGGGTTGACAACAGCGGAATTCCGAGAGGTTTTCCAACAGAAGTTCTCACGGGAAGCAGTCAGGTGAGTGTGTCGCTTTGAGCGTCTCTTTAAAGCCATAGTGCTACAAAAGCTCCTTTCAAGGCCGTGAAGCGACAAGAGGTCCTGAGAGGTCTGAACAAAGCCCATAGGTGGCACGGAAGACGGAAGCAGGAAAGCAGGGCCATCGCTAAAATCCCGTTAACAGTGCGGAAAGCAAGTTGCATTTATGTGGTCATTTATCTTTCTGCCAGTCATAAGGCGAGGGCCGGTATTCCACCAACTTCAGCTGTTAATAGAGAATCCAGTACTGGATGATAAAATTCTATAGACTTCCCATGCATGCAGGAAGAAAGAGTGATGTTTTCAGCTGCCACTGTGGAAAACCTTGCAATTCCCTCCCTTCCTACGTTAATTATAACAAGTTTGAGGGACACAGTCTAGTCGGCTTTTGCCTTGGGTGTGGAGGTACCGATTTGTGGGCGAGCAAACGGAGGCTGCCAGTGTCTTGCTCGTTGGAAAATTTAAATTTAGTACACGGCTGTAGCTTGGAGCACCTTAAGTTCATTTCGAGTAAGCGTTTGCATTTGTATGACATTGCATAGCTCACAATTTGTGAGTCTGTTTTGCAACTTGTGATTGTATTTTATCGCTATCTCTTCATCATACTGGGATATATGGTTGATGCTATCTAGTATCAGCGCAATTTGTGATTTGCCTAGACTTTGGAAAGTGCATATCAATCTACAGTCTTCCAGAGAGCATTCAGCTGCCTTCTGCACAGATAAAGTTTTCATTAATTTGGGTATTATCACGTTGGTGATCCATAGAAACCTACAAATTTTTAGCATATTGCTACTTATGTTTCTGATGAAATTAATTGTGAAAAAATACATCCTGAATTTATCTCATAGTGTGTGACACCAGATAAATTAGTATATCTGAAAATAACTTTTCTCACTGCATCACTTCCTCTCGCAACATTCTTATGAGGCATCCCTTATAAAAAACGTATCATCAGTGGATTCTTCCACACCGACTTGCAGTTTCACTGCGACGGTCTTTCCAGCGTTACACAGGTGTCATTACGAAAAAGATTGTTCTGTTAATCTTGAAAGTTACCTGAGTCATTTTTAATTATGTAAATATAATTAAATTTTTATTTCGTTGGTAACGAAATGTCAGCTGCGTTAGTACATAGCAGTGTGAATAACTATCAACGTAGTTAGTATACGATTGGTTGGGTTCTATCTGAATACAGAATCGGTTGTTTGGTCTTTTGTGTGATGAGTTCGTGAGCGTGGCAGGAAGCTTGCACTAGCGACTGCAGAACCCCTGTCGACTCACGCACGTACGTACAACACCAGAAGCAGCAGCAATTTATCGACGTTCCAGATTGTTACAGCACTTTTTGACAAGACAGAATTACAAGGATGTCGTTATCGCCCATCTCTCCAAATTCAGATACACTGTAGCTGTTTCTCTAATTTCCTTGAACAAAAAATATTAAATTCTGCTATCGGAGCTAAATATTTCGACCTTCAGTGATTCCTGTACATCCATAACCATTGTAAGTGATCCGTGTTTATTTAAACTGTGCATGAAAGCACTTCTCTAATAACGACACAGTTATAATGTGCCGCGTTCTGCTACTGTAGGCTGTCCTTCGTCATGGCGAGCAGAGATGCTTTTTTTATGCGAATGGGAGGCCACGTTGATACGTTGTAACGCATTCCGAAATATATACAGCCACCACCTCAGATCAAAGAGGGGACAAAAACTCACATGTGCTGCTTTGAGTTGTTCTCCAGTGTGAGCAGTGACAGAAGCAAAGCGGCCAAACGTAGTAGTTAAGGAAAGAAAGCAAAACATTTGCAGCAAAAGTACGTCGGTCGACGCATATATGCTTACTTGTTGGAAAGGGCTGTTTTCGAAAACTTAAACTCTGTGTGCTTAAACATTTGAAACCTTCGTGAGCCGGCCGGGGTGGCCGAGCGGTTCTAGGCGCTACAGTCTGGAACCACGCGACCGCTACGGTCGCAGGTTCGAATCCTGCCTCGGGCATGGATATGTATGATGTCCTTAGGTTAGTTAGGTTTAAGTAGTTCTAAGTTCTAGGGGACTGATTACCTCAGATGTTAAGTCTCATAGTGCTCAGAGCCATTTGAACCATTTGAACAATCCTTCGTGACAGTCAACTAACAGTCAAAAGTGAGAGATGGATTCGCTAAAAATATATCGAGTGACTTATAGCATTGGGAATATCTCAGAAGAGACAGTGAAATTTAATGTTTTAGTGTTTAAGATAGGTTATTGGTTGTCGCCGCTGAGCCGTCCGGCTTGCTTTTACCCGATACTTTTGCGACGGTTTCGCTACGCCTTCTAACTTCTTACATAATGCGATTGCTCTCTCGAAATTTTCCCTCCAGAGGGTTTCTTGTGCAGCGAGCGCGAGGTTATTTAGGCTGGTGGGTGTTGCTTGTGGTATTCACTTCGAGAGTAGCGCCATGGGTTGCGAGTGGTAGCCGTATGTGAGGTGTCGCGAGTGACGCGGATGGCGCCGGCAGGTGCCGGGGCAGAAGGCTGTAATGCGTCTAAGGTGGCTGTTACCCGTGTAGCAGCGTGGTCCGGCTTGTCACTGCTAGAGCACGTGTGTCTAGCAGGGCTCTATTAGCATCCTGAAGAGCAGATCAAGAGACTGTTTGTTATTCTGAGGGGCAGGCTCTTGCGGAGTCTGCAATAAATTGGTTACACTGTAGCAGACTATTGTGGAAGTCTTGTCAGTTATTCTTACTCTGGTATCCTGTCGCCACTGTGTTAATTCTAACTGGTCTAGAGTGCTAAGCTGTGTGCTAGTGGTTTTCTTCTGCCGAAGACGTAGACAGCGAATTACTTAGTACCAGTAAGATGGATGTAGAGAAACTATGGGCAAAATTTATGCAGATTGTACATCGTGGTCTGGAGAGCTATGTGCCTAGAAAGTGGATAGATTATGAAAAAGATCCACTATTTTTTAAAAACGAAATTCGTATGATGCTGAGTAATCAGAGGCTGTTGCACTCTAGGTTCAAAAGGGGACGAACAAAAGACGGCAAGCTAAGATTAGTAGAGATACGTGAGTGTGTGAAAAGATCTGTACGCGAAGCATACAAAAACTACCTCAGCCACACCTTAGAAAAAGATCTGGCGGAGATCCCGAGAAAATCCTGGTAGTACATAAAATCGCCAAGCGGGTCTACGGCCTCCATTCAGTCCCTTGTTGACCAGGTTGGTGTGGCAGTTGAAGACAGAAAAAGTAAAACCGAAGTTTTAAATATCATTTCCAAGAAATCGTTCACGCAGGAGAACCGTACAAACATACTGTCATTTGACCATCGGACAGACTCCCGAATGGACGACATAGAAATAACATGCCTGGCGCAGAGAAGCAAGTCAAAGATTGGAAAGCAAACAAATCACCAGGTTCAGATGAAATCCCAGTTCTATTTCACAATTAGTACTCTACGGCGTTGGCACCCTACCTAGCTTGCATTTATCGTGAATCCCTCACCCAGTGCAAAGTCCCAAGTGACACGAAAGAAGCGCAGGTGACTCCAGTGTATAAGAAAGGTAAAGGAACCGGTCCACAAAATTACCGACCAATATCCCTAACTTCTGTTTGCTGCAGAATCCTTGAACACATTCTCAATTCAAATATAATAAACTGTTTTGAGCCTAAGAAGCTTATGTCCACTATTCAGCATGGTTTTAGAAAGCATCGCTCGTGCGAAGCTCAGCTTGCCCTTTTCGCACATGACATATTGAAAACTACGGATGAAGGACAACAAGCGGATTCAATATTTTTATATTTTCGGAAAGCATTTGACACGGTGCCCCATTGCAGGCTGTTAACGGAGGTACTTTCACATGGAATAAATTCACAGATACGTGAGTGGCTCGAAGGCTTCTTAAATAATGGAACCCAGTATGCTGTCCTCGACGGCGAGTGTTGATCAGAGACAAGGGTATTGTCAGGAGTGCCCCAGGAAAGTGTGATAGAACCGCTGTCGTTCTCTGTATACATAAATGATTTGGTGAACAGCAGTCTTCAGTCGTTTGCTGATGATGCCGTGGTGTACGGTAAGGTGTCGAAGTTGAGTGACTGTAGGAAGAAACAAGACGACTTAGACAAAATTTCCAGTTTGTGTAATGAATGACAACTAGCCCTAAATGTGGAAAGATGTAAGTTAATGCGGATGAGGAGGAAGAGCAAACTTGCAATGTTCGGATGCAGTATTACTAGTGTCCAGCTTGACAGAGTCAAGTCGTTTAAATATCTGGGCGTGACGTTGCAAAGCGATATGAGGTGGAACGAGCATTTTAAAACTGTGGTCGGGAAGGCAAATGGTCGACTTCAGTTTATTGGGAGAATATTAGGAAACAATGGTTCATCTGTAAAGGAGACTGCATATAGGATGCTGATGCTACCTATTCTTGAGTACTACTCGAGTGTTTGGGATCCGTACCAGGTCGGGCTGAAGAAAAACATCTAAGCAGTTCAGAGGAGGGCTGCTAGATTTGTTACTGATAGGTTCGAGCAAAATGTATTATGGAGATGCTTCGGGAAGTCAGATGGTAATCCCTGGAAGGAGGGCAGCGTTCTCTTCGGGAAACACTAGTGAGAACATTTAGAGAACCGGCATTTGAAGCTGACTGCTGAACGATTCTGCTGCCACCTACATACATCGCTTACAAGGACCACGAAGATAAGATACCAGAAATGGGCTCATACGGAAGCGTACAGACAATCGTTTTTCTCTAGCTCTATTTGCGAATGAAACAGGAGCGAAAATGATAAGTAGTGATACGGGGTACCCTCAGCCACGCACCTAACGGTGGGTTGCGGAGTATCTAAGTAGATGTAAATATAGAAGGCGACGAAAACTTTTGTACTGCTTGTATTGTTCCCGCGCCCTGGTTGTATCTGAAAGCTCAAGTTGGTCGTGTTTTGTCAACATTCAGATTAACAGCTACTTTACGTAAGAAGAGTATAAGCAACATCTTTTAAATTTAGTTATGTTAGTTGCTAGTGGTAACAAAGCTATGCTTCACGTATTTCTGCCCTTCTTCTTTGTTGACGCGTTGTAAAGGTTACCTTGATGACAGATGTACTGTTAAAAGCCCAAGAGACAGCCATTTGACAACGGGGATTGTACCTGTATGTTATTAATTGGGGCCAGGCTCTTAAGTAACCTGCATTTTAATTTGTCGTCTTGTAAGCTAATCAGTGTTTTAATTTTACATGCTGTAAACTAGTCAATGTTGATAATTACGTAGAGTTAGTCACAGAATATAGTAATTTCATTTTACGCTGTCACTAATGTTTTCTTGCAACTACCACTGTTTCTAATGAGTGCGGCTCATTCTGGCAAACATTGTTTGAAAGGCCTGTGTGCCTGAGATTTACGTTATTTGGTATTTGTGTATTTAATCTTTAAATTTTAATTATTATTATTTAATTACTGTTGCTCCTTTAGAAATCAATTCACAGCAATGAACTTTGCTATCACGCTTCCGGAATTGAATTACGCGAAATCGAGTAAGTTTTCTAACGCAGGATTTAACTTTTTATCTAAGCTCTATTGAACTGACGTCAGTTTTGAAACCTTTCTTTTATGAGCTATAGTTAGTGTGTAAAATTTGCGTTTTCATGTTGGTTTCGAACGGATCACCATCACAATGTTAAAGTCTTTTTTCTTGTAGCACGATGTCATCATAAATTGTAGTCTAAAGTACATATAATGTGTTATTCACCCTTTGAATGTTGGAACAAAGTTTTTCGGTTTTAATATTGAAATCTGAATTTCTGTGTGATAAATATTTTAAGCAAAATGTGTAAAGTAATTTCGGACCAGCACCTTACGACTTTTTGCTCGTTACTACCTCTAGTCATATTGATTCCTACTTCACGCAGAAACGTTCAAGGTTCTGCGTAAGTTACGGTTTGTATTAAAGTTCTATATAAGAGAAACAAATGACATGGTAAAAGTCGGCATATATGATTACTGGCTATAGGTCCTGCCTTGTATGGAAAAACGCTGTTTTTCCTTGCTACACAAACATGTTTCTGCAGCTTTGTGCCATCCTTAGTTGGTTTTGTTGACTGAAAACTGTTTCAACCTAAAAAATGTTCACTTTTTACAGTTTCCAACAAACAACACCCATTGATGATGGCACAGAGGTTCCGAAACATGTTTGGGCAACAAGAAAAAACAGAGCTTTTGCTTAAAAGGCAGAACCTATATCCAATAATTTAACAGAAAACACGGAAAGAAACACAGGAGCTGCAGGTCCAAAAGAGTCGTTTCGGGTGTTTATTTCCAGATACGATTCATCATAGGAACTTTGGAGTACCTAGAAGATCATTTCTGATTTCTTTCGAAAAATACTCGAGCATGAGAGTTCCGAACGATGCTGTTCACCAAACGCACGTGTAGTAGATCAGCATGTCATCTATCTTACAATTTGACACAAGCAAACAGCTGTAAGCGTTCCTAAGAGTCTGATCAACGCTTCTGAGATGTTTCACTTGATTGTACGGCAAACGCTGAACTGAAAATTTCCTTCGTAATATTCAAGTTGCGAACCATCATGATCCTCTCATAGCTCGTTGAGAACTGATCGAAAATATCTAGGATCACTAGTGGATTAAGACTTAAAATACTTCATCCTGTCCGCTTCGACTGGGAAAAACTTCGTTGTTAGCAGGGCGTCCAATTTTTTTTTTCTTTTTATTTGTGTTTTGTACCTGCCGAGGACTACAAGATGGACATGAATCACGAATTTTAGGCTGTCGACTAATAGAAACGCATTTTCTTGTGCAGTCTACTATGTTATCTGTTGCAGTGTTCGTGTTAGTTGTGGAGAATACCAGTAAACGTTGTTCTAAAATCATAATTTACAGGGTAGCTTTGTACTAGAATACGGTATGTTGTTTAACTGCAACTGGTAGTTTGAATGAAGAAGTGAGATACAGCTTTTGAGTCAGTACAGAGCTGTAAATCATAACCACCTTAAAGTAATATGAATGCGTACTGTCCTTTTTCTACTATCGAGCTCCTGCACTGCTATATACTATCATACAACAGTTTTCAGTCTGTCCAGTGGTCAGATTAATTCGAACGATAACTGACATGACCTATAGTAGTGCTGTAGGTTCATCGAATATTCACATCAGCACATTCCAAAATTTTAATGCCTTTTGACACACATTAGTAGAAATACAAGATATTTTATTTATTGACTGATCTATTTACTTTGGCAGTATCTGTAGAATCAGGCTTTCTGCCGCATCTAACCAGGCACTCTACATAGGGGGTGATTCAGATGCTCCTAATGATGTTGTTTTATGCAACCTGCAATGTTATATCTAGCCTTCATAAACAATAAGTTTTCGTATTCGCTCACATGCTACGCGCAAACTATTAGTCCTACCGGAAATATGAATAGTTCCTTTTTGTAGGAACTTTATTGTAGCTCTTTTGTACAGGGATGCATTTTCGCTAGAGGCCTAAGTTTCGATTTACTGAAGCACCCCCACTCCCACACTCAGCCCCCACTGGTCAGGATTTCTAGTATGTAGTTCATGGCACTCCCTTCAACCATTGTACAAAATTTGCGCCTACATGAATTATTTCCCACATTCGACCCTTTTTGTGTTGACTTACTGACCTTATTACGCCATTGGCTTAGTCAAGCACCAACAAATTTTGAAAATGACGTTTGTCTAAATTTTACCAAAAAATTTTGTGAATTTTACCAGCCTTCTGACTATGAAACTGCTGTGCTTGTAAGGGTCAAGTTAAGTTCGTTTTTCCTTCGTTACGATCACGGGCACGTTGAAATTAATAATGTAAGAAAATAGCCGACTATGCTGGTGGCGTAATAGCCGAACCGATAGAGACTAAAACAAATGGAGTATTGATAATAGTGCAGTGATGGGAGGGAGTGCCATGAACAACATACTAGAGGTTCTGACTGGTAAAGGATGAGCGTGGGAGGTGGGGGGGGGGTGTTTGAAGATCACATTTGCCGGTTTTTCTTGAGTAATTCGCAAACCGTGACATCCAGCGAAAATGTATCCCGGTAACAACTGAATTACATTAAACTTTCTACAAATAGCTCTTTTCATTCAGTAGGACTAATAGTTCGAGTGTAAGAAGAGGGAGAATATGAAAGTCAGGCGCATAGTATATGAAGTCCAGAGATAACATTGTAGGCTGCATAAAGCGTCAGCGGTAGTGGTAACTACATCACCCAGTATTTTATGATATGTTCATAACTAAAGACTTACCAAGAACGATCGCCGTTTAATACGATACAACACTTAAAAGGAACTGTAAAATGAATAATGAAAATAGTAGAGAAAAACACTTAGTAGGTGAGAAGCAGAAGTTGCACATGTTACTGGGCACGATCTGATATTTGGTGATCAATAAGAATTTTTGCAACAAAGATCGCGTCTTAATGTATTATTATTTCCTCAGTAGCTGGTTTCGACGGAGTATAGCTGTCATGTTCTGATCTTCTGGAGATAATATTACTGTGTATTCATCGTACAACCAATCCGATAGCACACTCCATTGTTTTATAAGTGGAGTTGTTCGCGTAATAATCAGGAAGATTCAAAGATGGCAGCTAGACTCTGCCGAAATCTGTAAATGAGGAGAACAAGCGATCTATGCTGCAAAAATTCTCATTTGTCACAGAAAAGTAGAAGAAGACAGATTACATTTCAACTGTGGGAACTGGCAGCAATAGACGTGAGAGTTGAGGTGGGAGAGAGAGAAGGATGATAGAAGATAGAAGGAAAGGAAGTAGCTTGAGTAACTGAGAAACTAAAAGATAGATAAATATAATTGGGAGGAGATGGAAGCATTTGTTCTGCTGTTTGATTGAGAAAAAGCATTCTTAACTGTTGATTTTTAAGGAAAAGCTACGATGTTGGCAGAAGGATGCGCTTCAGCTTTTTCTGAAATGTAGTAGGACACTGAATTGCGCGCAGAGGGCCAGAGATAGGCAGCAGACGCGGAATTCGCGAATGAATTGGTTTTACAGACAGGTTCAGCTAGGATATAAGATATGAGAGACATTGTGTTGCAATTGTGAGATGAGAGGTATTTAATCTCCGATTTTTGTGGAGGGTATGCAAATGACGCACATTCCCTAGAATCTACATCCGCTAAATCTAAAGATTACATAAGCATTTTGCTCCTTATTTGAAAAACAAATGCTCTGTCAGAGAACGAGAAAGGTTTATTTTCGAATCTCCTCTCACTGACCACAATTACGGCTTTCCATTTATCAGTCGCCATGACGAATCAGGCTATTTTCGTCGTCCAACTGTGTTCTATCGTGGTAGTTCACTGGTTGTGAAAAGAATCTGTCTCGAACGCAACACTTTCTACGCGTGTGATGAAACTAGCTGTTATTGTCACTTGGTAAGGCGTCTCGATAGTGGCCAGAGCAGGCCTACTGCCGTTCGTGATAGCAGTGGCCTTCCAACAACGGTCCGGACACAAAGCGGCAGCTAGCGCGACCCGGAAAGCGGTGACGTTTGAATCGGTCTGACGGCCGGGGCAGAGTGTCCGCTATCTACTGTACGTCGCGCCACACGCGGCGCGCTGCTGTAATGCAGAAACAATGGCGTTTAACAACAGCAGTGTGTGCGCCGCGCAAACGCTTTTATGCGCTTTCAGCGGCACGCGCTCTGCCGAGAGCCGCTGAACAAACGTTTTTATTTCCAGTGTGCCGCGGTAGGTAATAATTCAAAACTCACGCTCCGCGCGGGCCGGCCGCGTTCGAAAGCGGCGCGGTATATTTTAGGTGTTGAATGGAGCTAATTACGTCACACAGCTGAAGGCGAGGGCACACAATGGCGACCTCTGTGCGGGGGCAGCCAATCGCACAGCCAATTAACGTAAAATGTCCCCACGCGCCGCCACAATGGCGATCATTTAATATCGCCGCTAATGGTATTTCCGCCCCGCACAATCGCCGGGATTAATCGAAATAACTTCAACAACTTTTCACCAGTGTTTAATCACATGACAGTTCAATAAGCACACCGCCATCGACATTTCCAGTGAGGCCAACGCTTTTCACTGGAAGCCGCTCATCTGCTGGGAAACACGCATTACTTTTCTGGAAAGTATTCAAAAACTAACATCTCTTAAGGACTGAAGTGTTGCTGGATAGTTCTGTCCCAGGATATTTATTATTTGAAATTGTGTGATTAAATCATCATTTGTTTATCAGGGAACACAATGTTGCATACCTGAAAGGGGTCTGATTCATTCTTTCTTCATCTGACAGAAACATCTGTTTTCACTGTTTCTTTCTCTTTCCCCCCACCCCCTCTCTGTCTCTCTCTCTCATATATATATATATATATATATATATATATATATATATATATATATATATATATATATATATATATATATATTTTCAGCTACCCATAGCTCCATACCTATGGGGTTACATGCAAACTGCAACACCTTCAAATACCAAGTGCAAGATTTTTATATTCTCTTGCTTGCTACACGCAAAGTACTTGTCCTACAGGAAAAGTGAACACGACATTTTTGTAGGAAACTTAATGTAGTTAAATTTGCACTAGAGGCTGTAGTTTTCTAACTATTTAAAGAAAGCGTAGAAAAGTTACCTTAAAACGCGTTCTTCTTCAGTAACTCGCCTTCAGCGAAAACGTATCTCAGTACAAAATTTAGCTACATTAAATTTCCTACAAAAAGGTTCTGTTCATTTTTTATGCAATCCTAATAGTTTGGGCGTAGCGAACAAGACAGTGTGAAACTCTCGTGCGTGGTTTCTGAAGGTGTTACAGGTTGCATAAAACTCAAAGCTAGGGGCAGCTGATCCTCCCTGTCTATATTGCACTATCTCACAATGATCACACTAAAACCCTGGTCAACAGACAGCTACTGTGTGGCAAGTTGACCTTTGGGCTACTTTCTGCACGTAACTTGGGCTCGTGTTGTTTACGCTGTTGTCTCAACATGTTCAGTTTTCAGAGACGATACCACAAGTTTCAAATAACATTAATTGCTTGTATATTTTAGTAGTACAAAAATAATAAGTCACGTGTTATGTAAGTTCTGATATGTAACAGATAAGTTATTTATCGACTTCATATTACTGAAATTTTGCATGAAGTTGGTGATGTTCTTTGAAACTTGTAATGACGTCTTTACGAACTGCGTATTTCAGATAACAGTGCAAAAAATGTGTGGAATGTTCAAAGAACCTTGTGCCGGTCGTCGTTAACTACGGTCCACGATACTGCGAATGAACATCTGCCAGTTAGAGGCAGCAGACTAGCCACACGGTCCTGTGGGCAGCGCCCTCGCTGGTGAAATGGCGGAACTCTGCTGTCTTCATGATTGTAGCTCGCTGAGGTCATTGGCGTATACTGTCTTCTTCCCCTGGAATGAACTACGGAAATAGAAATGACAGGGCTCCACTCATTATCCAACTGATAATCACTATCATGGTTCATTGGACTTACCGCCATACGTATCTGCACGAATTCATTCATAATGCGCTCCCAAGATGATGTTGCTGTTGCCACGTTGTTTTATCATGCTCCACTGAATGTCCGGTGTAGATGTAAAGCAATACCAGACATGCTTGGTCGCATAACGTGAGTGAAATGGTAACGTTCAGTGTAGTGTCCTTCCACGCTGTGATCTGTCCCATGTAGGCCAAATCAAGAGGAAGATATCTTGCAATAACAAATCGTCCTTCACTGCTCCCAGAAGGTCTGAAATTTTAGGTTGTGAGTGGAAAACCACTTAATTATGAAATCTGTGGGTCGTCAATGAACTATGGGTAGCAAAGGTAAGAAAAGCTAGTGACCAAGATTTCAGGGGAGATTTAAAAGAGATTTAGTCGCAATTTCAACTGCACAACTACTCACATTTTCTTGTAATGATTGACAATGGAGATATAAGTATAAAAACTCTGGCATGATTTGTTCACTTGCACTCTATTATGTCATTTGAGAGCATATTTTGGGACATGACGAACAATTTCCAGCCACTTAGCATCAACGAAATCGAAGAATGACAGCAACTCTTCTTTTTGCAGTTGCAGTGAAATATCCACATGCATTTAGGTATCTACATTTAATGCAGCGCATGCATGTATTGTTATATTGTGCAACATGTCATTTGAGCAGTTTGCTTTCACCACAAACTTGCTGCTTTCTACAAGCAGTTATCTGCATGGTATTCAGTCAGGTTCTTCACATTCAAATTCATTGAAGACTTGATTAGACTGAGCCGGCCGGTTTGGCCGAGCGGTCCTAGGCGCTACCGTCTGAAACTGCACGACCGCTACGGTTGCAGGTTCGAATCCTGCCTCGGGCATGGATGTGTATGATGTCCTTAGGTTAGTTAGGTTTAGATAGTTCTAAGTTCTAGGGGACTGCTGACCTCAGATGTTAAGTCCCATAGTGCTCAGAGCCATTTGAACCATTTGATTAGACTGAAAACAGTATTAGCTGTCTCATCTGCCTGTTCAGTGAAGTCCAGGAGCCTGTTTCTTACTACGTTTACGGAATCAAAATACCAGAGGGAACGTGTTTCTGTTTTTGTCGCTGAGTCATCGGGGGCAATATAGCAAAATTTGCTTCATTTAGCTGGATCTTTCAAGACATCAGTGAAGTTGTGGACACTTCTTGGATTCGAGACCTTCATCAAATTGCTTGTGCCTTATTTGACCACATGACATCAAAAAATGGTTCAAATGGATCTGAGTACTAAGGGACTTAACAGCTGTGGTCATCAGTCCCCTAGAACTTAGAACTACTTAAACCTAACTAACCTAAGGACAACACACACATCCATGCCCGAGGCAGGATTCGAACCTGCGACCGTAGCGGTCGCTCGGTTCCAGACTGAAGCGCCTAGACCCGCTCGGTCACACCAGTCCGACAAGACATCAGATTATTCAAATTATAGTTACGGTAAATATTCTTCGCTGATTTATTCTCATAATACATACTTCTGTAGCTGATACTATGTTTATCAGTAAGCAAACCTACTGATAGCTCACCAGCAACGTATTTCATATCCTTGTTGGCATTACCAAAATACCTGAGTAAATATGAGTTGACGTTCACTTCTCATTCATTCTGCTTATGAACTTCAGTAAAAGAACGTTGGCTGCAGTTAGCATTATCCCCATGAGTGATGCTAGTTATATTTACATAACTCACAATAATCTAACATTGGGGACCACGGGTTTTAACCAAGAATGTTGCTTCTCCCATTTCTTCAAATAAACACATTGTTTCATGTTCGTTCTTCGTGGAGTTTTTACGCCTTCGTATTCACTGAGAGTGCACATAATGACATCTGACTCGCTTTAAAGCTAAATTAAAGCACACATGAACGCTGAACAGTAGGTAAGATTACGGAAAAACAAAGAAGACTACACATATCGGAACATTTGGTGTTGACTGTCCTCTACTTTCGATTGCTGCCTACATAAGTGGTCTATCAGTACTGGCTCTTTCGAAGCGTTGCGAAATGTTGTTGTGCGGTGTAAGACAATTGAGAAACAAGCAATGAAACGTGTGTATTTAAACATGAATCTCCTCTCGGAAGTACTTGTTACTTCCATGTGTTACTTACACCATAGCTGTAGATTGGTACGATGCGAGCGCAACCATGGGATGCCAGTACTGACAGAGAAACGAGTAAACATTCCTCCTTTCATGGCATCGAGTGAGGTGGCGCAGTAGTCAGCACTCTAGTCTCACATTCGGGAGGACGAGGGTTCAAAACCGCGTCCGGCTATTCTGATTTAGATTTTCCGTGATTTCCCTATATTGCTTCAGGCAAAAGCCGGGACGGTTTCCTTGAGAGGGCACGGCCGACTTCATTCCCGATGGGACCGATGAGTTCGCTGTTTGGTACCATTCATCAAATCAACCAACATTTCACGACCCCTCTTGGTAAATAGGCTATATCATTCTTTCTCTTCTCCTCCCTTCTTTCCGTAGAAGCACGAGGACTAATCGAGAATGATATCGACTATTATACGAAATCTTCTCGAGATCTGTCAGTTAGGGAATTTAAACTATCTATAGTACTTTGCGAGACTAATATTTATAACAGCGGTCACTGACGAAATATACGGGAGCAACAGACAGTCATTAAGACAGCTGGGAGGATTTAAAAAAAAAAAAAGAACTACAGCTCTGGATACCCCGGGAAAGATGGGATAATCGGTCGCCCTAGTGCTACCCTCTTTATGCGGTTTCTGGTTTTTATGTCTGACTGAGAGTGCCCTGTTAGCTCTGCTGACTAGAATATCAACTTTCTCTAAAACTGTCTTCAGGTGGGCGAGCTCGTGAGACACACTATCCGCATCCAACACTGTCTAAGCTTTGTGTTTTAAGAACACTCGTAGTTTGCGACGAGCGATTGCAACTAGACAATACAAGTCGGTATGAGTGGGCTTCCGAGAAACTGAATGCTTTTGTCTAACCTAAACATCCGGGAAAGGCAAACAATCATCTTTCTCTGTCTCCATAGTGAACGGAACTCTGACGAATGCAGATGAGATGATGTGAAAAGTCAATTTCTTTATCTGCTTCATAAGGCCACACTATGAAAGTATTACCTACATTACCCTCTAAAATAGGGCTGGTTTAGGGGCCGCTGGTTCCAGTGTTCTCTCTTCAGAGCCTTCCAAAAAAAACTTTGTCCATCGATTTAAAAAAATGACAATGTGTGGCAGTACCTTCATTACGATGTCATATACAACAGATATCATCCAAATTCGGAGATATACGTAAGTTTTAACACACTGTACGTCTGTTCTGCACTAATTATGCGTACGTTGCACCACAACGTCTTGAATTGCAATTAAAAACATGCTATAAAATTCGATAACTACGTGTTTCTGACCTATTGACACCGCAATGAAAGTTCTTATATTATACCTGAATTCAAAATGATGAAGCTGTGCTTCGAAATGTGTACTTGAGAAGTAAAATTGCTATTGTAAAGTCAGTAGACCGATTTTATTGAGATTTCTATTCAATTCCCTGTCCCGGTTTTGTCAGGAATAGCCATTTCAGCTGCTATACAAGTTCTTCTGCTTTTTAGCTACCCCGCAGGATTCGTCCTGTGTAACTAAGTGATGACGAAGTTTTACGCACCATTGAAGTTGCGAGATCGCATAAGAAGGTGAACATAAGTGGATTTCCAGTTCATGGTAAACACGACACCTTTTTTCAAGAAAGTGGCTAAAACTTTAAGCTCAGTAGCTTCCTCACAACTACTGCTACAATACGATTCGGACTCACAAAAAATAAAAAATAACTGAAGGTGTTAATCTGCTTAATGAAAGGTAATTTGGTGCATATGAGGTAAGTTACGTGAAGAAAACATTGAAGTTGGTGGCAAGCAATCAGATAAAGCGCACAGTTGAGGAGTCCCACGCAGCGAGCTGTCTGGTGCACATAAATTCATGTGATAGGAGAATAATGCGCTTGCCACTACGAGACGCGGCTCTGTTCTGGCTTTGGGCCGCGCAGTCACTGCATCAGAGGTCATAAATATCCACGGCGACCCTTCGCCCTTAGCACGGCACAAATAATACTGCGGGGCCTGCGCCGCTATTCATCTCGTTTATAGCTCAATAGTAAACGGCGTGTCGTCACGCGAGGGGGGCGGAGACAGTCGCGACGCCAGCGCCGCGTCGTAAACAGCGGCCAATCAGCGCCGCACGCACCCTCCGCCACGCGCCTTCCGCTTGATTGCAGAGTCCTGGCCAGGGACATCATCGGCCGCCAGTCAAAATGGGCACGTTTCTGAAATCGATCAATCATTTCGCACACTTGAAGAACACTGACCTCTTAGGGCAATGTGGAAACAGCGGTACCCAGAAAGACAACTTACTGATTTCCTACTGGAAAGAAACTGGCGATCAATATGGTTCATCTTTCCAGATTTGGTGTTGCTCCAAATCACTCAAAGTGAAACTAGAACCATACAGTCCAAAACGAAAAGAACACAATCCATTGCCATTCCTTCCCAACGCGAGCAGCCGGCCGGAGTGGCCATGCGGTACTGGGCGCTACAGTCTGGAGCCGAGGTTCGAATCCTGCCTCGGGCATGGATGTGTGTGACGTCATTAGGTTAGTTAGGTTTAATTAGATCTAAGTTCTAGGCGACTGATGACCGCAGAAGTTAAGTCGCATAGTGCTCAGAACCATTTGAACCCAACGCGAGCTGAAGAACTTTTGTTGAGTCTGACAACTCTACAAACGAGTACACTCTCTCTCCCTCTCTCTGTCTGTCTGTCTCTCTCTCTCTCTCTCTCTCTCTCTCTCTCTCTCTCTCACACACACACACACACACACACACACACACACACACTCACATACTCACAAACACACACACACTTTCTCGTGATACGCCGTACTGTTGTATGACCATGTACGAGCGTAACACGAACATCGTACCGTTCTATATGTTTACCATTTTCATGCAGCTTCTCTTAGCAGAAAAGCTTTTTTACTACCGTACCTATCCAGAGAATGTTGTAATGCCGACGTAGAATAATAACTATTAATTTGTTTCGTTTACGCCGTTGGTGTGAGGAGTAGCTATAAATCAACGCGACTACTGCTGTAGAACATTTTATTTTAAAAAAAATACATATTTAGTTTTATACCTTATAGCTTGCAGCGATCAGTCATCCTTTTTAAATTTTATTGTGCAGGTTTAGGTTTCGGCTAGAAGCTAGCCATTCTCAATGCACTATTATTTTTGCTCATAGCATGTAATGCCTGTTGGTCAGGCTTCATCCACAGTTCAATTAATGTCGTTCGTCTTCGGCGCATGCGTAATTACACTGTGACAGTATCAGTCCCGTTATTTTATAGCCACACCTCGCATAGTGCTTACAGGAATGTACTCTATACTCAGAACTTGGAAACACTGCTCAACTTCATACAATTATATTGTGGTATCTGAAACCTCGCCAGCATTCTAGGTGAGAGATATATCCACAATGTTGCTAGGACTAGCCTCAATGTATAATGTGGTTAATTTTTGAAGTCATATGGAACAACAGCGATATTTTACCGCAATGTAACAAAAAGCAATCGGTCTAGTCGGTAAAGTGTATTTCTCTTTGTGGTAACCGTTTGCAGTTATATATAGACCGCCTTCATGCCAGCCTCCGACTCCCTGCTGACCATGAAGCCAATGGGCAGAGCCTTTGAACGTGCTAACAGACAAATGTAGTCAACGACTCCACAGGTCACCACTGGAGTTATGTACTGGTCTGAAGACAGCTTTTCTGAGACTGAAACCGTTTACCACACATGTAAACACTATTTACTATTTAGACTGATTGTTTTTTAAAATATAATTTGGTGTTATGTATCTCATAGCTTTATAACAAATTACTATTTCGGTGTTTTTGTCTTTCTTTGCGCTTCTCAGACGGCAATTCGGGCAAAATACTTCATAACACGTAGCAAAAATAAAACATTAATTTACACTTTTCCGTACCGCTATATTAAATTCACAGTTAAAAAATGTAATGCTGTTCAATGTCAACTGTAAGATGGCAAGAACTATGCCCCTTACATGAAGTCATTAAAGATCACTGAACTCATGTAGAGCGAACAGTAGGGCTGAACAAAAATGACTGACAAGGAACAATGCATCTTGTAGAGGGTATAGTATGGACATATTGGAATAATTAATGTTGGGTGATGGTTTTAAGGTAATTCACACAACATGAAAACTTTGGGGAAACACATCGATTTACTAGAGGCTAGTTCATCCCAGGGAAGTAATCAGAGTTGACCACAGCACACGACTGGGGAGCGGTGAAGGGAAGGGACAATAGGCAGCTTAGGGCAGTTCAAGCTCTGAGGAAGCGGTAACGGGGCGCGGCCTCCAGCTGCCTTAAGATGAGTGACAGTGAGTGGGTGGTTGACCCTATGCTGGTGTACCGGGAAGCAGACAGAGAACTTGTACGCCTGTTGATAAATGTCCATCGTCCCGTTTTCAGCGAAACATGCGAGAAAGCCGCGCAAAGCTACGGTGGAGCGGTCAACAGAGGCCAAAATATGCGTGTTCGTGACTATAGCAACTTCACACTGAATTCACGGTCCGCAGAGTCTGAAGTAAATCAGGTGAAGAGCGACAGAATGAAATACGCCAGCCTCCGATGGGAACATAGGACCAAGGAACTTGAACTACTCTCCTGGGAGTCAGAATTCCGGAAAAATTGGTGTTTTGTGCAGACGCTAACCTTGATGGGTGGCCTGGGAGGAGCTAAATAGCAGAAGTTGAGAGGAAGGGAAATTTTGTGGAAATTTGTTCACTTCTCAGATCAGGCATTGGTCAGCACTGGGAAGCGATGCATAATTAAAGCGACTTGCGCTGCAATTGGCGTAAGTGATTTTGCTGGAGGGGAAACAGAGGCGAAGAGCGGAATGGGAGAAGTCACCGTAGAGGTCTTCCGTTCCCAGCTTGCCTAGAGTGCGGACGTGGCGTTCTTTACTCAGCTTGCCTGAGAGAGATTGAGCATCTCTGCAGTTTAGGACTTAGCAAACGGAACGGTTGAGCTTGGAGACAGAAAGTTTTCATTCAGCTATGTACTGAGCAGGATAGCTAGAAGTGAATAGACGAGCGCAGCCTCGCAGCACCACGAGGTCGGCCGCATGACCACGCCGCCACGCTGAATTAGGTGATATTGCGCCCGCTCCGGCCACTGATTAATTTGTTGGATCACGTCGGCAAAGTTTCCACGAGGGTTTCATGGGCCATGTATTGTAGAATTCTTCTCACACTTCGCATTACGCCTGCGTCAGTCGATAGGAATTACTTTTGATTTATCGCGCTTTACTCCACGCAAACGCAATTTATTAGCACTGCCTGTTAGGAGAGTCATGTAATGTGATGATTGAAGGTCATGAGTTAAAATAAATCTGTGCTAATCGACTGCATCTGCTTTCAATCAAGTAGTTGAAATCCCAAGTCACTTTCTTAATTAATTTTATATTCAACATTTGCATCTGGTGTTAAATAGCTGAATATAACATTAATGTGCACCCCTTTCTAATTAAAAGGGATCAATTCTAAATCAGTTAATGTCAACACTGCCACCGCAGTTCAATCAGGACTCACAGGGCCTTATTAGTTTCTTTGCGTTATCCGACATTGCGGCAGTTTTGCACTCTCTGTTGATCTGTTAGTCAATTACCTGGAGTGAACACACACCAAAACCAGATAAGTGACGGGTGGGGTGTTACACAACAAATGCTTTCCCAATGAGACACGGTAAGAGAAACGAATGTGCTGTTACCTCGTACAGCTTGTTTAACACAAGTCATTTGGAATATTCTTCCTTGTTTGTTGCACTACAATAGAATATGGACTGAGGACATAACGGCGGTACTTTCTCGCGATAGCTGACCGTCGGCTGAACGTAAACCGAAACGGCTGTGGACCTCTGAAAAAGAAATCATAACTGTCAGAAATTCATTACGTACGTCTTTCAAAGCATATTTACCACCCGTCGCCCAGATAGAAACGAAAACAGTGTGCCTAAAAATTGTCTTACTACGTCATAGACACAGTGATGGTGTATGAACAACGAATTACGGTCACCTTCCTATTCCGTTTTTCCATCCTTCTGAAGCTCATTAGCCGAAGTGGGGAGACTTTCTGCTGAAATCTTTTGGGTGATACGGCACGGCATCGAAATTTCAGATTCGTTCTGTGCCAAGAATCAAACGGTAACACATGACGAGGAGCACGAGATTGATTACTTAGGCACATTTTCCATCGGTGATGTGAATATCGTACGATTCTTAAAGAATGACATTACACGAATACACACTAAGTTTTAAGTAAATATTACGATTCACAGTCTTATTCACTTTATGTTCTATTTGCAGAGATAACCTGTTACGGCTTTAAAGCCTCATCAGAACATATAAGGCAGCGACACAGAGGACTTTCCTTCTATGACCAAAAAGAAAAAGAAAAAAAAAACAACTATAAGACTGAGCCGGTTTCACATCAAGCTTTGGCCGGCCGTGGTGGCCGAGCGGTTCTAGGCGCTACAGTCTGGAACCGCGCGACCACTACGGTCGCATGTTCGAATCCTGACTCGGGCATGGATGTGTGTGATGTCCTTAGGTTAGTTAGGTTTAAGTAGTTCTAAGTTCTAGGGGACTGATGACCACAGCAGTTCAGTCCCATAGTGCTGACAACAATTTTTTTATAAAACGCTCTCTCCGTCAGGAGCTGGATTTCCTGAAATACTCATTCGTAGCAGACACAGATCTAAGTGCTTTTCCGTTACATTATGCAATTACAAAGGGTCACCAACTACACTATAAAATGAAGGACCAAAAGTAACGGAAAGCATTGTTCCTTTTGAAGATATTCCGTGTGTGGCGCCCAAATGTTGCGACTTGATGCGTCAATGTTTCGAGCACAGGCATGAAATCTAAGCAGTCTGTTTTAAACACGTCGCAAGTTAATCGATTTTGAACGTGAGCTGATATTCAGTGCAAATTAGATGAATCGCAGCATCGGAGATTACAAAAGAATCGACTATATAGGCTGGAGAAATTGAAAAGGCGAATGAATAAGCTGAAGCTGGGATGTAACGAGAGTTAATGAAGTGAGGTAGCGGGAAGAAGAGGATTTATGATCAGTGAGAGTAGCGCATAATTAGCAAAAAATCAAGTAGGGACAGTGCTGGAGGGTTAGGACGAAAATAACGAAATACACCAAAACGATAAATAATTCAGCTCTCGGTAACGTATAGAATTTGTTCAAGAACATCCATTATGAATTGTGCTTTGGCCATTATTATGCTATCCCTGAAAATTCCGTAATGCCGATACTATATTCCGACTTTTTGTTCGACGGACGAGGCATCACAACCTCACTTGCACCCTTCAGTACTCGTTTGCGTGACGTGACGCTATGTTGATGTTCCACCTAGTGTAAACACACCGCCGGCTCCTGTGGCCGAGCGGTTATAGGCGCTTCAGTCCGGAACCGCGCTGCTGCTGTGGTCGCAGGTTCGAATCCTGCCTCGGGCATGGATGTGTGTGATGTGCTTAGTTTAGTTAGGTTTAAGTAGTTCTAAGTCTAGGGGACTGATGACCTCAAATGTTGTCCTATAGTGCTTGAGCCATTTGAACCATTTGTACAGACACCACCATTGCGTGGTGCCTCTCCCTTCCGTTACATGACGTTCCGTCGACGTCGATTTTACAACCCTTGGTTTACGAAGTAAGTTAGTTGAAACTTTTAGTCGGTATGAGGGTTGACTAGGGATAGCGTAAATGGCAGAGCATTGTACATAAATTCAGCTTGTCACTAACGTTCATCGTTACACACACCTCACTTAAGACAAGAAAAATGTCTTTGAATGGTAGGCCGTGGTTTACGTCGAACTCCATCTCTCCCAGAGAAAATGATGATGTAGCGATGGTGCCATTAATAGAACACTACCCGTCACAGGGTCCTCTATTTGGCGAACAAAGTGCGAGAAATGAACCTATTTGATACCAATGGCGTGCAACAACCGTCCGAATAGGTATCCTAAGGCCCAATGAAATTGACTGAGCACCGTGTCATCCTCTGCATATAGGCGACACTGGATGCAGATATGAAGGTGATGTGGTCAGCACACCTTTCTTCCGGCCATTTTCAGTTTTCGTGATCGAAGGCGCTACTTCTGAATCAAGAAGCTCCTCGGTTAGCGTTACCAGGGGTGAGTGCACCTCCCTTGCCAACAGCGCTCAGCAGACCCGAACTGTGACCCATCCAATTGGTAGCCATGCCCAACAGCGCTTAACTTCGGTGATCTGACGGGTACCGGCGTCACCAGTGCAGAAAGACTGTTGGCGTACAACACCTGCCTGAATCAAGAAGATGGCACTCAGTTTAACCTTTCCCTTTATCAGAATTTGAGCAAATCCTCTCACTTCTCCAAATTTCTTCTATCCTAAGTCGTATTCCATGCATAATTTCGTTTTATATTTATTTATTTGATTTTGAAAGTAGTCTGCATTTTTACCGAGTGTGTATATTGCCAGCACTAATAAGTTTTCCTTAATATTTATATAAACCAGTCATTTATCTATCAAAGTTTTAGCTTTAGCCGTAGTATGATTAGAGCTCGTGATCAAATTTGGTTCACCGTGTGCATCATCAACTGCCTCTTGCTCAGTGCTTAGGTTTAGCGTTTCCTATTCTATCAAACATTACCTTTACTCTGCTAGTTTTGCAATATATTTTTTGTGTGTAATGCTTCCAGCCCCTTTCCCCGTTTCTACCAATGAACCATGAGCTATGCCGCGGTGGCGTGGTAAGCATGCCTCAACGGTACATAAAGCCGCTGGGTAATAGTAAGCCCCTTCGGAGAGTTTCTTGTGGAAAGGCCAGACTAAGGTACCGTTCCTGAAGGTGGGTGGCATCCCTTTTAGTAGTTGCAACAGCGGGTGTCTGGATGACTGGGTGATCTAGCCTTGTAATATTAGCCAACATGGCCTTGCTGCGCTGATACTGGAAGCGGCTGAAAGCGAGGCTACAGCTGTTACAAATCCCCAGCAAATTCGGTGCTACAAATGAAAAAAACGCAAGGCAATTGTCTTCATTGAGACTTTTGTGTGAGTACGATGTACATCAACGAAAAGAATGTAGATATGCCACTCACCTGTGGACAATATAAGTGAAACCTTCAACAGAAGACGAATGGCTTAATGACCAGTGTGCCTTTTTCTTTTGTTTCCATTTATTTACTGTCAGCTCCAGCAAGGAGAAGAGTTACCTTACCTGATGTAATTGCGCTAGTACAGAAGAGATAAAATCAGTTTTGTGTTATGTTTTCAATAACATCGTGTTTACATGTGTGGTACACTGTGATACGCTTTTCAACAGGTCTTCAGCAGAGGAAGTAGATTACCGAATTATAAAAATGTTGTTTTTTCGAAAAATGACGTATTGCTTTTCTCATCGCCGTAACGAAAGTACAGGAAAAGCAATAATGCCGGTTTTGTTCCCCTGTTAGCTGAACATTTGTTTGCCACATTTTATATTTCGCCTCCGGGCAAAAAGTTATCGGGTGGTCAAGGTAAATGGGACGCCTGTATATTCTTATGAATATACACTACCAACCGATCCGACGTAACCAATCCTCCCCCTCCCCAACCATGACTACCCTGTTGGAAACCTACTTAGCAAATGTGTTTTGAGATGACTGTAGCACAGAAACAGGACGTAAGGAACGTGGATTCCTGTTTAAAATATTATGTACTTACTCCCCTGTACAAGTAGTAGAAGTTTGTAATTGGAATTTCCGAACACGCTTTACAGGGTGTCTAAACCGTATAGTTTGATGTACTATTTTTTTCTGGTAGAAGGTATAATAAGCCAAAATTTGGACAATAAAAACTTGTATCCACTAGAGACGTATAGTTCAGTATAAAGGCTGGCCCAAACTGGTATTCATTCTTTGACGTAATAACTGAATATTAATTTTTATACTTGACGGAAAGTTTCGAAAATACAATAAAAACACTTGCACAAATACAGGTTGCGGTATATCAAAAACTTTTAAGAAACAGTCTCCAATTGAAGAGAATACTAGCCGTGCGGTTCTAGGCCGTTCAGTCTGGAACCGCGCGACCGCTACGGTCGCAGGTTCGAATCTTGCCTCGGGCATGGATGTGTGTTATGTCCTCAGGTTAGTTAGGTTTAAGTAGTTCTAAGTTCTAGGGGATTGATGACCTCAGATGTTAAGTCCGATAGTGCTCAGAGCCATTTGAAACTTTTTTTTTTTTAAGAGATTACCGTTATTCAGAAATGCCGTTTACTTCCTGCACGCAAAATAGTTGATTCTGAATGAGCCTTACATAGATGGCGACAAATCCCACATACGGAGGAGTTTGTGTATATGGATAAACAAACGCGGATAGCACATAAAGAAAATAAAGAAACAGCAATAAATTTACTTGAAGGAACAACAGTTTCATGAAGTAATTACTGAAGTTACTGGATGCTAAGGTGACCCCTCAATAGAGGGGTGACAGCAGCGGAAGTAGTCAGAAACATTTGCGCCGTGTATGGATAATGCCGTTGGACACAGCACGACAAGAAAACGGTTTCCTCGTTTTAAGGAGGATAGTTTAGTGACCCTACACGTTCAATTAGACCTGTGGGGGTTTAATGAAGATCGTTTGAACACATTAATCATAATGATCCACAACAGTATACTGGAAAACTGGTAAATGTGCTGAACTGTGCCTATTCCACCATCGTTAGATATTTGCATGCATTGGGGAAGGGTCAAAACTCGAGCGTATGGGTACCGCATGCTCTAAGCGAAAATCACAAAAATCAGTGGGTTCATCTGTGCTTGCTCGTGAACGTCACCGACCATTCCTGTCCTGTATTGTTACTGGTGACCTGAAATGATGTCTTGATGCTAACACAGGTAAAGTACCGGAACTTCAAGCGCTGATAGAAAGCACCGAAGCTGAAATCGTTATAGGTACAGAAAGCTGGCTGAAGCCAGAGATAAATTCTGCCGAAATTTTTACAAAGGTACAGACGGTGTTTAGAAAGGATAGATTGCATGCAACCGGTGGTGGAGTGTTCGTCGCTGTTAGTAGCAGTTTATCCTGCAGTGAAGTAGAAGTGGATAGTTCCTGTGAATTATTATGGGTGGAGGTTACACTCAACAACCGAGCTAGGTTAATAATTGGCTCCTTCTACCGACCTCCCGACTCAGCAGCATTAGTGGCAGAACAATTGAGAGAAAATTTAGAACACATTTCACATAAATTTTCTCATCATGTTATAGTCTTAGGTGGAGATTTCAATTTACCAGATGTAGACTGGGACACTCAGATGTTTAGGACGGGTGGTAGGGACAGAGCATCGAGTGACATTATACTGAGTGCACTATCCGAAAATTACCTCGAGCAATTAAACAGAGAACCGACTCGTGGAGATAACATCTTGGACCTACTGATAACAAACAGACCCGAATTTTTAACCCCGTATGTGCAGAACAAGGAATCAGTGATCATAAGGCCGTTGCAGCATCCCTGAATGTGGAAGTTAATAGGAATATAAAAAAAGGGAGGAAGGTTTATCTGTTAAGCAAGAGTAATAGAAGGCAGATTTCAGACTACCTAACAGATCAAAACGAAAATTTCTGTTCCGACGCCGGCCGCGGTGGTCTAGCGGTTCTGGCGCTGCAGTCCGGAACCGCGGGACTGCTACGGTCGCAGGTTCGAATCCTGCCTCGGGCATGGGTGTGTGTGATGTCCTTAGGTTAGTTAGGTTTAAGTAGTTCTAAGTTCTAGGGGACTTATGACCTAATATGTTGAGTCCCATAGTGCTCAGAGCCATTTGAACCATTTTTTTCTGTTCCGACATTGACAATGTTGAGTGTTTATGGAAAAAGTTCAAGGCAATCGTAAAATGCGTTTTAGACAGGTACGTGCTGAGTAAAACTGTGAGGGACGGGAAAAACCCACCGTCGTACAACAACAAAGTTAGGAAACTACTGCGAAAGCAAAGAGAGCTTCACTCAAAGTTTAAACGCAACCAAAACCTCTCAGACAAACATAAGCTAAACAATGTCAAAGTTAGCGTAAGGAGGGCTATGCTTGAAGCGTTCAGTGAAGTCGAAAGTAAAATTCTATGTACCGACTTGACAGAAAATCCTAGGAAGTTCTGGTCTTACGTTAAATCAGTAAGTGGCTCGAAACAGCATATCCAGACACTCAGGGATGATGATGGCATTGAAACAGAGGATGACACGCGTAAAGCTGAAATACTAAACACCTTTTTCCCAAGCTGTTTCACAGAGGAACACCGCACTGCAGTTCCTTCTCTAAATCCTCGCACAAACGAAAAAATGACTGACATCGAAATAAGTGTCCAAGGAATAGAAAGGCAACTGGAATCACTCAACAGAGGAAAGTCCACTGGACCTGACGGGATACCAATTCGATTCTACACAGAGTACGCGAAAGAACTTGCCCCCCTTCTAACAGCCGTGTACCGCAAGTCTCTAGAGGAACGGAAGGTTCCAAATGATGGGAAAAGAGCACAGGTAGTCCCAGTCTTCCAGAAGGGTCGTCGAGCAGATGCGCGAAACTATAGACCTATATCTTTGACGTCGTTCTGTTGTAGAATTTTAGAACATGATTTTTGCTCGAGTATCACGTCGTTTTTGGAAACTCAGAATCTACTATGTAGGAATCAACATGTATTCCGGAAACAGCGATCGTGTGAGACCCAACTCGCTTTATTTGTTCATGAGACCCAGAAAATATTAGATACAGGCTCCCAGGTAGATGCTATTTTCCTTGACTTCCGGAAGGCGTTCGATACAGTTCCGCACTATCGCCTGATAAACAAAGTAAGAGCCTACGGAATATCAGATAAGCTGTGTGGCTGGATTGAAGAGTTTTTAGCAAACAGAACACAGCATGTTGTTATCAATGGAGAGACGTCTAGGCGTTGAAGTAACCTCTGGCGTGCCACAGGGGAGTGTTATGGGACCATTGCTTTTCACAATATATATAAATGACCTAGTAGACAGTGTCGGAAGTTCCATGCGGCTTTTCGCGGATGATGCTGTAGTATACAGAGAAGTTGCAGCATTAGAAAATTGTAGCGAAATGCAGGAAGATCTGCAGCGGATAGGCACTTGGTGCAGGGAGTGGCAACTGACCCTTAACATAGACAAATGTAATGTATTGCGAATACATAGAAAGAAGGATCCTCTATTGTATGATTATGTTGTTGTTGTTGTGGTCTTCAGTCATGAGACTGGTTTGATGCAGTTCTCCATGCTACTCTATCCTGTGCAAGCTTCTTCATCTCCCAGTACCTACTGCAACCTACATCCTCCTGAATCTGCTTAGTGTATTCATCTCTTGGTCTTCCCCTACGATTTTTACCCTCCACGCTGCCCTCAAATACTAAATTGGTGATCCCTTGATGCCTCAGAACATGTCCTACCAACCGATCCCTTCTTCTGGTGAAGCTGTGCCACAAACTTCTCTTCTCCCCAATCCTATTCAATTAGTTATATGATCTACCCATCTAATCTTCAGCATTCTTCTGTAGCACAATATTTCGAAAGCTTCTATTCTCTTCTTGTCCAAACTATTTACCGTCCATGTTTCACTTCCATACATGGCTACACTCCATACAAATACTTTCAGAAATGACTTCCTGACACTTAAATCTATACTCGATGTTAACAAATTTCTCTTCTTCAGAAACGCTTTCCATGCCATTGCCAGTCTACATTTTATATCCTCTCTACTTCGACCATCATCAGTTATTTTGCTCCCCAAATAGCAAAACTTCTTTACTACTTTAAGTGTCTTATTTCCTAATCTAATACCCTCAACATCACCCGACTTAATTCGACTACATTCCATTATTCTCGTTTTGCTTTTGTTTATATTCATCTTATATCCTCCCTTCAAGACACCATCCATTCCGTTCAACTGCTCTTCCAAGTCCTTTGCTGTCTCTGACAGAATTACAATGTCATCGGCGAACCTCGAAGTTTTTATTTCTTCTCCATGGATTTTAACACCTACTACGAATTTTTCTTTTGTTTCCTTTCCTGCTTGCTCAATATACAGATTGAATAACATCGGGGAGAGGCTGCAACCCTGTCGTACTCCCTTCCCAACCACTGCTTCCCTTTCATGTCCCTCGACTCTTATAACTGCCATCCAGTTTCTGTACAAATTGTAAATATCCTTTCGCTCCCTGTATTTTACCCCTGCCACCTTTAGAATTTGAAAGAGAGTATTCCAGTCAACATTGTATGATTATATGATAGCGGAACAAACACTGGTAGCAGTTACTTCTGTAAAATATCTGGGACTATGCGTGCGGAACGATTTGAAGCGGAATGATCATATAAAATTAATTGTTGGTATGGCGGGTACCAGGTTGAGATTCATTGGGATAGTCCTTAGAAAATGTAGTCCATCAACAAAGGAGGTGGCTTACAAAACACTCGTTCGACCTCTACTTGAGTATTGCTCATCAGTGTGGGATCCGTACCAGATCGGGTTGACGGAGGAGATAGAGAAGGTCCAAAGAAGAGCGACGCGTTTTGTCACAGGGTTATCTGGTAACCGTGATAGCGTTACGGAGATGTTTAACAAACTTAAGTGGCAGACTCTGCAAGAGAGGCGCTCTGCATCGCGGTGTAGCTTGCTGTCCAGATTTCGAGAGGGTGCGATTCTGGATGAGGTATCGAATATATTGCTTCCCCCTACTTATACCTCCCGAGGAGATCACGAATGTAAAATTAGAGAGATTAGAGCGCGCACGGAGGCTTTCAGACAGTCGTTCTTCCAGCGAACCATACGCGACTGGAACAGGAAAGGAAGGTAATGACAGTGGCACGTAAAGTGCCCTCCGCCACACACCGTTGGGTGGCTTGCGGAGTATAAATGTAGATGTAGATGTAGATGTAGAGAAAAGAAAGAACTGGTTGAATCCAAACAAACCAGCAACTCCCACTACAAAGACCTGCGCGCATCCACAAAAGATAATGCTATGCATCTGGTGGAACAGCGGAGTGGTGTGTTACGAACTTCTTCCACGAGGTGTAACCATCGCTGTTGACATTTATTGTCAACAGCTGAATCGTCTTGCAGAAGCAGTCCAAGAACAACCACCTGGAACACTGCGGCACCTGATGAAACTCCACAATAACGCCCGCCCGCATTCTGTTATACTGACAAGAAGCTCTATACAACAGGGGTTCCCAACAAAATTTTCTCGAGGACCCCCACATGGAGCATGATTGGTACCTTGTCATATCACAGTATCAAGTACCTAAAAACGCCAAATTAGAGTCTTTTTATACGTTTTCTATTTTTGGTACTTAGAAAAAACATTGACATATTCATTATTGAAAAAATATGGAGCGGCCAAAACGAAAAATCTGTTATCATACGAAATATATGTAATATATTTTTTATGTTAATAGCATCTTGCGGACCCCTCTGGCATAGCTCGCGGACCCCTGGGGGTCCGCGGACCACCTGTTGGGAATCACTGCGTATACAACAGTTAGGCCGCGCGGGATTAGCCGAGCGGTCTAGGGCGCTACAGTCATGGACAGTGCGGCTGGTCCCGGCCGAGTTTCGAGTCGTCCCTCGGGCATGGCTGTGTGTGTTTGTCCTTAGGATACTTTAGGTTAAGTAGTGTGTGAGCTTAGGGACTGATGACCTTAGCAGTTAAGTCCCCTAAGATTTCACACACATTTGAACATTTTAGAACAGGAGTTGGGAGGTTTTCCCTGCCCTCATTATTCGCTTGATCTTTTGTCGTCAGATTTTCACCTTTCCCATTCTCTGTCGAAAAACCTTCAGGTAACTTCTTTTGCGGATAAAAATGCGTTGCGACCATGGCTCGACGAGTTTTTGCCTCCGTACCATATGATATCTACAGCCGCGAAATCTAAAAGTTACACCAGCGTTAGTTGTGAAAGACAATATATCACTGTTGACTTTAAGTATCTTATGTTGAGAAACTTCCAGGCAGATTAAAACTGTGCCCGACCGAGACTCGAACTCGGGACCTTTGACTTTCGCGGCAAGTGCTCTACCATCTTTTTTTTATTTTTTTTCTTCTCATACCCCTTTTTATTTATTTAGTTATTTTTTTTTCCTAGACCTCTTCCACTTCAGACGTTGGCCCATATCACCCATATCACCCCCGAAATCCTATCTAACATAAAAAAAAGAAACAAAAAAAATCTGTTGCCACCGCCGCTTTCATCCTAACTTAACCTACTCTCTTTTTATTTTTTTTATTTTTGTTTTTTTTATTTAAAAAAAAAATATATAAAGAAACTGAATAAATCGTCTTTCCGTGACAAACTGTCCAATACCCGTAAAACAGAAGAACACGAAATCAAGCAAGCACTTCTCATTTGTTTTCTGTTACAGCTTCTGGCTTTCCTGAGACACTTTGATTGCCGTACTACAAAAATAAATAAATAAATATATGCCAAATTAATTATAATGAAGCAAAATTAGTATCGACTCGCTGTAGTGTTGTGCATCAACCAAAAATTGCCGCTTCATTATGGCAAAGTGTGCAGTAAGAAATTTTGAAACAAACTTTGTATTTTCGACTCGTTTTAAGGTTGTGGTGATCTTCCATTATATACTCTATGTTCTCGTCTATACTCGCATCCGTATTCGCAACTGCAAAATATGCAGACTGGCCGATAGTCGAAGTGTAGCTATCGTGCTTTGTTGCAGGAAAGAAATGCCATTCTGGTTGAAGTACATCTTTAAGTGTTATAGCAGAGTCTGTAATTCTACTAATTATTGCGAGTTTTTTTCTAGTCCAGTTCCATATGTGGTATTGGTCTCGGCAAATGAGAATGGGTGCCAAGGCATCTACCGTATGGCATGATCGCAGTAAGGACTCTGCTTCATTTTGATATTGTGCAGCTTTTCACCTGTGGGAACCTTCTCGTTTACAATGTCATACCATGTGGACACTACTTTCGAGTGGAGGATGGGATTGTTAATGTTTTTCCAGACGTTTCTCCAGTTGACCGCTGGATATTTCACTTCCATTGGGTTTTGCCTATGATGTCTCGTGAGGTGGTAATAGGTCCTTCTGGTGTTAAGCAGCTGTGAAGTATCTTGAATGTAGCTCATTTCCAGGTAGTAAGCCCGGACGTGATCGAGTTGAGCGCTGATTCGACCAACATCGACTGGGGCCTTTTTGCTCGTTGGGGCTAACCTGTTGAATAACGTTTTTGTAATTGTCGGATGGGGTGTCTGCAGTATTTTGCGGATTCGGTCCATATATATGGCAGTGCATTGGTTCTTGACGTCTTTGACGCCCAAACCACCAGCGGCGCGGGTTAACACTATGGTTGGCATGGTGACTTTAAAGATGTTTCCGCTCCATATGAACCAATCCGCTGCAGCTAAAAGCTTTAGTGCTGTATCCTGGGGTACTGGTAACACTGCTGCGATGTGATATATTTTGCTTAGCGCATAGCTGTTAATCAAGAGAGCTCTCTGTATCCGATTGAGCGTTCTGGTTTTGCGTTCACGGAGAGTAGCCCTGAATATATTTAGTTTATGGTCCCAGTTGGCTACTGTCATCTCTCTTGGGTTGGCCATTAGAATCATACCTAAGTGGTTCGTCTTCTCTGTCCTTTCTAGCCATGTTCTTTGAATTGTCTCCATATGGGGTCCGACAGGTAAAATTTTCGATTTGTGTTCATTGAGCTTGGCTCCGGAAGAAGTGGCGTAAGCGTGGATTATTTGTTGAACGACTTCCATTTCTGAGTGCGTGTTAACTATTACACTGGTGTCATCAGCATAAGCGTGACACACGGTTTTTGTACCCAACACCTGTAGACCTTGTAACGTGTGATGTAGGGTTAACAGTAACGGTTCTACGGCGGTTGCGTATAGTGCCATAGAAAGGGGGCAGCCTTGTCTCACTGATTGCTTGATCGGGACTGGTGAACTTAGCTGACCATTAATTTTGATTCGAGTGGAAGTTCCGACTATGCATTTGCGTATGATCTGAATAAAATGAGCACTGAATCCCATCCGTTGCATTACAGTTAGTAGAAAGTGGTGGCTGATGCGGTCAAAAGCCTTATCGAAGTCTAAAAACATGAGACCAACATTGCATTTACATAGCCACGACAAATATATTATGTCCCTATACTCACATAATGCAGTCGACATTGATCTCCCTGGGACAGCACTCATTTGATAAGGGCCAAGTACTTTCGGCAGTACCGTCTTCAGTCTACAGTTGATGAGGCGGGTGAAGATTTTATAGTCGGAATTGAGCAGCGTTAGTGGTCGAAATTCCTTCAGCGTAGTACTACGTGGTTTTTGGGAATCAGGACAATCAGTCCTTCGGTAAACTGAGATGGCATCTGCACGTCTCCCAATAATTCGTTGCATATTTTGGTGAATTCCGGTCCTATGATGTGCTAAAAACAAGCATAAAATTCTATGGGTAGGCCATCTGAACCAGCAGATTTCTTTGTAGGCGAATCTTTGATTATGGCACATACTTCTTCCTCAGCTATGTGGGCTACAAGGTCGGCGTTGTCAGTCGGATGGACCGTGGATTGAATGTTGGATAAAAGCGGCTCACTTGCCGTCGCATCAGTCGCCGACGCGGCGTAAAACTCTGTATAATGTTGCACCTCGTAGTTTTTTACTGTGACTTGTTGATCGTATTCGTTCCCCTGTTCATCACTGAGAGTGGGGATTGACTTTTGTTTTCTTCTCTTGGCTTCCCGTATCACGTGATATACGGACGTATTCTCCTGCGTCAGTTGAATCGGAGGACGTGATCGAACTTTTTTCCCCTTTAGTGATTGTCGTACTAACGCCGTTATTCTTGCTTTAGTGCGTTTTATTCTAGAGCTGTTTGCTACTAATCCCATAGGGTCATCATATAGTTCGCGGAGGCAAAGAAAGTGATACTCCAAGGTGCGTTTTCGCCAGTACGCTTACATGCGACCATATCGTGCGATGCATTTTGTTATCTGTGGTTTCGCAGATTGTAGCCACCACATGATGCGTGTTGGATATCTGGATTGCGTCCGAAGACAACGCTGCCACGTATAATGGATCTCCTGTTGCAGTACTGCGTCCTCCACAAGTGACACGTTTAGTTGCCATACGCCCCTTCCCAGGAATGTCTTTTGTTTAGTGTGCTGCGCGGTTATATGAAATGCGCAGTGATCCGAGAAGTTAAGAGGCCAAATTTCGCAGTCAGTTACATTATGAATAAAACCTTTCGTTATATACAGCCTGTCTAGTCTGCTTGCCGATGTACTGGATACGTACGTGTATCCTCTGGTGTGCGGGCGAAGATGGCACCAAGCATCTATCATATCTAGTCCGTTAATTAACATCAACCGCTCCTTACAAAAGTTGAAGTTTGGGACTTGATCTTCCGGACGCAATACGCAGTTAAAATCTCCACCCAAAATTATGTGCAGTCGAGGATCCGTTATTAATGGGACAATTTCGTCCCGGAACAGGTTGTCCCTTGCTCTTTTTCCGCTGGATCCAGAGGGAGCATATATATTAACAAGAAGCAGATCATATATTTGTGCAGTGGTGCCTCGTCCAGAGTCAGAGACCTGTTGCTGTACATGGTATGCCGTGTTTGAACAATATTCCCGTTCCACATTCATTGCCTATGTTTAAGATCGCCTCATATCCGTACACATCCGCTATTTTGGTCGTAACTACCTCTTGTAACATCGCTATGTCAATGTCGGCGGCATATAAGTAGTCCTGCACAGATTGTAACTTTACTTCTGGAACTATTCTGTTTACATTGAACGTGGCGATTTTATACGCCTGCGTCATTCGGTAGTCCAACTAAGCGCATTCAGTGTCGTCAGACCATGCTGTCCCCGTATCAGATCCACAGCGGTCAACAGTGTGCATTGGTTCTTCAATTGGAGGGGCGAGGTTCATCTGTACATCCTCATTCGGGTTGGGGATGTCTGGTTTTCCGATGTCTGCCACGCCTTGCTTTCCGCTTCGATCTGTTTTAAGGGTTTTTTTTTGGTACGGGAGAGTTTTTTTTCGAGTTCTTGAATCTCTTCAGGGCTCTGTTTTCGTGTTTGCCGTTTATGTTTCACCGGCTGCTGTCTGATGTCTTCCTCAGCATTCTTCGTATCTTCTAAGCGGGTGGTGTTTCGAGCCAAATTGTCGACCGTGCTTTCGGTGGATGTTGGTGTCAATAGAGAATACGGTTCACTATGAGGTTGCTCATTCCGGGATGGTTCTTGCATTTCATTCTCAACGGCGGAGGAATCGGAGAATTTGCTGTGGCTCCCAATATCTTTCGGTGTCTGTTGTATTGAAACCGTTACAGCTGTCACGATTTCCTTAGGTTCGGGTGGTCTAGCTTCTGTTGTGTCATTGGTGGCAATCTGGGCTTCTTCTCGGGTTGGATGGTTCTCCGTGTTTACATCAGGGCTTGGGGTCAGGACTTGGCCGCGGGCAGCCGTAGCGTAAGTCGCTGGCAGCGCAGTCATAGCCGGCGGTCGCGGCGCCTCGCCAGCCGGCAGCTGCGCCACTCGCCGCTGTGAACACTCCGCGCGGATGTGGCTCTGAGCACTATGCGACTTAACTTCGGATGTCATCAGTCGCCTAGAACTTAGAACTAATTAAACCTAACTAACCTAAGGACATCACACACATCCATGCCCGAGGCAGGATTCGAACCTGCGACCGCGCGGATGTGGCCGGGAGAGTTGCACGCCGCGCACGTCCTCGGCTGGCCGTCGTATATAATTATACCTCGGTATCCACACACGCTGATGTATGACGGTACATGCTTGTGCAAATAGACCTTTAATTGTCTCACTCCGTTGAGAACTTGGAATTTGCATGTGTTGGACCACCGTTCAGCAACATCGCTGAGAACTTTACCGTACGGCGCTATCACTGCGTTTATTTGTTCCGCCGGTACTTCGAATGGTAGTTCGAATATCCTGATCGTTCGTATTCCAAACCCTGCATGTGTTACGGTGACTTCGCCTACGTTTCCATCACAATGTTTAAACTTCATAATTCCTCCGCAAGACTCAACTATTTTGTCACATAAGTTTGCATTCCTCAATTTCACAAATATAACGCTGCTCACTATCGAAAGATGCATTCCAATGACATCCTCTGAATCAACTTTCACTTCATATTCCAACCAATCTTCGATTTCGTGTAGTTTAGGTCGGGCGTAATTACGATCAAACGAGAATTTCTAAGTATCTTGTCTGTTCAAGTGGGCCACAACGAATTCGTATTTCAAATACCAATATGCGTAGAATTTCTGCAACGATGGAAGAAGCACTGCGACTTACCACGCCGAAGCACAGCAGTCCGCAGCGCACGAAACTCAGCACACGTCCGCACAGCACGGCTGCGGCGAGACTGCCCTCTGAGCTACCGAAGCACGACTCACGCCCGGTCCTCACAGCTTTACTTCTGCTAGTGTCTCGTCTCCTACCTTCCGAACTTTACAGAAGCTCTCCTGCGAACCTTGCAGAACTAGCACTCATGAAAGAAAGGATACTGCGGAGACATGGTTTAGCCACAGCTTGGGGGATGTTTCCAGAATGAGATTTTCACTCTGCAGCGGAGTGTGCGCTGATATGAAACTTCCTGGCAGATTAAAATTATGCGCCCGACCGAGACTCGAACTCGGGACCTTTGCCTTTCGCGGGCAAGGCAAAGGTCCCGAGTTCGAGTCTCGGTCGGACACACAGTTTTAATCTGCCAGGAAGTTTCATATCAGCGCACACTCCGCTGCAGAGTGAAAATCTCATTCATCTTATGTTGTGTTTAACATACTTATCTAGAAATGGCATGAACTTATGCACCAACCTAATAAATTGACAGTATGGTACTTTATATGGTGAATGACAGAAAATTGCCCATAAACATAGAAGGAAACTTATTGTGATTCATTAGAAAAGAAAAATGTATGGGCTGTTTTTGCCAGTGATTGGTGGTTCCAGGGTTACACGACCAAGCTGTTTTTGTTGTGTCAAGAACGTTAGCCAATTCGGCAGACCCCATGCCTGCCCGCGCCGAAAGCCAGGTCTTGGTTCTCCGGCGCAAATATTGCCACCTCTGTTGTTTGGTAGTCCAGAGGGGGCGGCCCCCCGGTGACCCCTGGACAGTTCACCGTTTGTAGCGGCCAGCTGGAGCGTGAATGCTTTCTCTCAGGCGGTCTCAGCGGGCCGGCGCGCCATTGTGACGTGGGCCGCTCTTCTGGGAAGTGCCGAAGGCTGCCCGCGGTTCTCCGGCGAGAGGCCAAGGCTGCGGCCCGCGGTCGTAAATCGGCCCCGTATGGAGTTGTCGCCGTGTCGCGCCCATCCAGCCGCGTTCCTGGAAGGGCGCAGGTCCCGGCCACGGCTCATCCCGGCCGCTTTCTTCCCGCGGATATTTATCGCCCGCCATAAAAGCCGCGTCTGAATTGAGCTCTGTCCGGCCCTCAATAGGCCGCCACTTCCGTACGAAACAAAGCCCGCTCTCCGGTGCGGGGCGCGCCGCGGCGCGGCCCATACAGATACACCGCCGAACCCAGCGACTGGCGTCGCTTTAAATCGCCGCCCATCGGCTGCACACAGCCCGTGGGCGCGCCTCGCACGTCCACGCAGCGATTACTCGTCCGGTGGCTGACGACTCTGCAACCACTTCCCGTACACGTGGAGTCTCTCCAAACGTGTCTGTTACAAATGCTCCTGTACGCACCAGTTTCCCCAACACAACAAAGGACCCTTCCTTCCTACCAGACCTCCCTCATTTCCAAAGTCCCTACAAAGTTCAGTTTAATCACTATTTCGCAGATTCAAACGTGACTTTATTAAATGCACTTGAAGCATGAATTAAAAAACGCCTTCAGTCACCGCTTTTTGTATTTTGTTAAGTACCCGATGCATTTCGGATCCTGTGGGCCCATTATCAGGTGTAGTTTGTCTTCATACATGCTTTATTTTTTTCTCTTGAATGAGGTGAAATGAATATTCTTATCATGAAAAGGTGGCCACACTGTGAAAGAAGAGAAAATATTTGCCATTATCCCAAAAAATGGCTAAACTAAAACTGAACTCCGTCCGAACAGGCCTTGGAAACCCCAACGGTACCGACCGGCCGCCGTGTCATCCTCAGCTCACAGGCGTCACTGGATGCGGATATGGAAGGGTATCTACATCTACATCTACATCCGTACTCCGCAAGCCACCTGACGGTGTATGGCGGAGGGTACTTTGAGTACCTTTATCGGTTCTCCCTTCTATTCTAGTCTCGTATTCTTCGTGGAAAGAAAGATTCTCGGTATGCCTCTGTGTCGGCTCTAATCTCTCTGATTTTATCCTCATGGTCTCTTCGCGAGATATACGTAGGGGGGAGCAATATACTGCTTGACTCCTCGGTGAAGGTGTGTTTTCTAAACTTCAACAAAAGCCCGTACCGAGCTACTGAGCGCCTCTCCTGCAGAGTCTTCCACTGGAATTTATCTATCATCTCCGTAATGCTTTCGCGATTACTAAATGATCCTGTAACGAAGCGTGCTGTTTTCCGTTGGATCTTCTCTGTCTCTTCTATGGCCCTCTGAGTCTCATGGAGGAATAGCGCGAGCTGGGTTTCACACGATCGTCTTTTTCGAAACCCATGCTGATTCGTACAGAGTAGATTTCTAGTCTGCAGAAAAGTCACCACACCGCTCTCCCCGGCCGTATGTGTGTTTACGAGACCGGAGCCGCTACTTCTCAATCAAGTAGCCCCTCACTTCGCGTCACAAGGGCTGAGAGCACCCCGCTTGCCAACAGCGCTCGGCAGAACGGATGATCACCTATCCAAGTACTAGCCCGGCCCGACAGTGCTTAACATTGGTGATCTGACGGGAACCAGCGTTACCACTGCGGCAAGGCCGTTGGCACAAAAAGTCGCAAACCTTTTCAAAAAACAAATCTAACACTTGCATTCTCAACTAACAATAAGATAGGAAACTTACTCGTCCATAACATAAAATCAGATACGCAAACATACAACAGTGAAGTGCACAAAGTATCATGCCTCAGGTGTCCTGCCTACTATGTAGGGAAAAGAGACAGAAACTTCAAAAGCCGTTTTCAAGAACACATAAATGCTTTCAGGCTCAGCCACTTCGAAAAATCAGTCATTGCACAACATATGTTGGAAACGAAACATATCATCAACAGTCTAGAAAACAGTTTGGTAGTACTACATAATGAAGCCAATAGTAAGATCCTAAATCGGTTTGAAAAACTGGAGATATACCTCCACAAAATCAAAACAATCAGAATCTATGTTAAATGAACAACAGATTTCGCAAGCCACAGTTATTTCCCTAATTTTAAATACCTGTTCTAAAGTTATTTCCTGCATATGTCAATTTTCTAATAATTATATGTTTAGCACTACGAATAAATTCATCTTTGATCACACCATGTACAAAAACATCTGTGAGGTGATTAGAAATATACTTATGCAAATGTGCCTCTTGAATGAAATGATATGTACGAAAACGATGGGGAAAGAATGTATGCTGGATTTGAAAGGTAAAAACGCTTTTCGTGGATTATGTGGTATGTTTATACTGTTCGTCTTTTCCACTATTTCGCACGTATTTTCCGCGTTTGACTTACGAAATTCGTAACGTAATATCGAACCTTTTCATTACAGGAATATGCATTTCACCTCGTTCAAGACAAAAAAAAGCATATATTAAGACAAATTACACCTGATGATGGACCGAGAGGGTCCGAAATGTATCGTGTACTAAATAAAACATGAAAAGTTGTGACTGAAGGCGTTCATACTTCCAGTGTATCTAAATTTCCCTCCCTCACAACTCACTACGTCAGAAAATTATCACATTTTGTATCTACTACTTTCCCTATTATTATTATGTTAGTACTGACTCTATTACTAGTGTCAGTAGGAGGAGTACTATCACAAACCTTGTCCTATCCGGTTCCAGGCCAGGTTAAGGAAGAAGGAGGGCAAGGAGTAAAATCTCATGAAGAATACCTTGGTTCAGCTCGCCCGAGTGATAGTAACTCGTGAGGGCCCCTTGCAAGAATACGGAAAAGGCCACCTCGGCGGCGAAGGCGGAGAATGTGGAATACAGATTGGCGGAGTTGTTGGAAGAGGCATCCTATATTTTTGAGACTAGTACAGATGGAGCCCACTCTCTCGTGCGATGAGGAGGGACCCTCCGAAGGCTAAGGGAGTAAACCGTGACAGAAAGTCCTTGATGTATTCTCAGCATAAAGCCCCCTCTACTACACCAACTGCTTCCTAGGAAGGTGGATGACCTGGTAGGGACTGAAAAGCCTTAACGTCAGACCAGGCGCAGGGACAACCTAAGTTTCCTTGGCGGTTGGAAAGGTGGGGAAAGGCTGCAGTAGTTTCGGTGTCTCCAGTCGTCGTAAGTAATATTTTACTGGGTGTAGATCCCAAGTCTGTCAAGGAATGTGTTACTGATGCTGTGCAGCAGCAATCCGACACTAAACGGTATCACACACAGGCGGCTTCTGAAGAACATAGCTACTCCAATGAACGGGCCACATCGTTCGTATGGTTGAAAGCCGTCTATCGACACGAATTATTTACTGTCAGGTAAAGGATAGTCAAAGAAAACTAGGAAGACTATAGAAACGATGCAAAGATGTAGTGAAGAACAAAATGGGAAGATGTCAAGTTGAAACTGGTTACCGGGAAACTACTGCACTTAATCGTCCAGTATGGCGTTGCATTATTTGGGAAGAAATTCAGTGCTTCGAGCGAATGAGGCGGAAAACAGAAACTGATAAGCACAATTGTAGGAAACTACCGATACTCCTGAAGATAAGCATCGAACGCAGCCAGTCCCCACCAGACCAAACGTGTCATAAAAAAAACTGAAAAAATCTGCGACACCCCCGGCCGCGGTGGTCTCGCGATTCTAGGCGCGCAGTCCGGAACCGCGCGACTGCTACGGTCGCAGGTTCGAATCCTGCCTCGGGCATGGATGTGTGTGATGTCCTTAGGTTAGTTAGGTTTAAGTAGTTCTAAGTTCTAGGGGACTGATGACCACAGCTGTTAAGTCCCATAGTGCTCAGAGCCATTTGAACCATTTGATCTGCGACACCAGAATTGGGCCCGACATTCATCTAGAATCCAATAGAAACTGAGTTACGAAGAAGACAGATTCGTCAGAAAGTGATAGCCCATCACATAAGCTACGTCATTTCTCTTCGAAGTAATTTTTAATCCTGTTACTACCATTTTATTACAATTTAGCACATTAAAATTGATACAATTTAAATGATGAAAATTTTCTTGTTGTGGCTGGAGCTAATTTTTTTTCACATCTTTACCTTCAGATATACAGTGTGATTCCAGGAGTGATGAATAGGGGGAAATGTATCTGTATGAGGTAAGGGACCCGGGTCCGCAAACGATCGAGTCGAAATTTATAAGCGAAAATCGTTTTGATACCTGTGACAGTGGACCTCTTCTACTGCAGGCATTTTTTCCATATTTCCAGCGGTTTTAGTATGGGCTAAAACAGGATAAAAATGTGCAATGAATATGGACCCTAAAGTGCATACCACAAAAGCTGTGCCCCCTTGTTCAGCTTTACTACTGTGAAACATATCTCTTCTACTGAAGCAGTAGGATTTCACTTGTGGCTGAAAGACCTTAACTGCAGTGTCAAAACGCCAGAAATGCGTGTCTGTGCATTTTGCATTTTGTTGATAATTGCTATGAGTACATGGCAACACAGCTTCGACATGTTGCTGACATAATAAGATTAGCATGTGGAGGTTGTATCAACGTGATGTCACATACAATATAAATCAGCTAAATTCACAGTTAGGTGTTTCTTTCATGTTAAAGTTGCGACAGATCTCCTTCCGTAGCATCTGGAGAGCTAGTGATAAAGCTGCGGTTGGAAATGTACAGAGGAGAAGTAAAGCTGTTATTCAAATGACGGGAGACGAATTTATTATTAAGTTTTCAAATGTTTATTTTGCTTCAATGTTGTTTTTCGCAGTGTGGGATGTGAAGGAGTGAGCTCACTATCGTAGCGGGAGGTCTAGGTTAGGTTGGAGGGTGGCAGTTTCTTTGTGGATTGCCGAATCCGACGAATGTGGTGTCATTAGAATAACTACAATTCTTGTCACGGCTGGTTCATTACTCGCACTGGGTCCGGTGAGGTTTTTATGTCCGTTCTTTTGATGGTAATGATGACAATTATCGGTTTAAAGAGACTGAACATCTATGATAACTATTCTCTTATTCACCACGCCGACTCGAAACTTCTGTTCCCCATCTGACCGCGTCTACAGTAAATCTTATTTGCAAGCATAAGGACGTTTTCGAAATGTTTGTGGATCGTGTAACGGGGAAGACGTTGGTACCAGCTCGTTATTTACCTAGTGGGTTGTGCGAGACCGCCGTAGAACCTCATCCAGACTGACCGGCCCTCCTGTCCTCGACGTTAATCAGCGGGCGCCTCCCCGCGTCCCGGAAACGGAGCGTTAACGTTCTTGGATATCCGGGCGTGTCCTTCTCATAACCTCATATTTAAGAGTAGATAGATGAATCAGCAGGTTTAATGCTTTCGTCTCTACGTCTGCTACTGATGAATAACGAAAAGCCAAAAATAATTGTTTAGGGCGCAAAAAGTATATATACAACATTAATACTTTAAATTCTCTATTATGATATTGCTAATCTTCTGTGACTTTGACATAACAAATTTCGGTCTTTATCTTCCAATATAGCACCTACATGTGAAACACGTACCAGATATACTGGTCCTTCACAAAGTAAAATTCTCTCAGTACCACCCCAGAACGTAGCAACTTTCTCATTCTGTATTGAGAAACAGATTTTTGCCGGGTTTCACTAAAATCTCAAATAATTTCCTCAGCTTTAAAGCTTCAATCAGTTAATGCCCATCACAATTCATAACAGCAATCCATCCGGCTAACGGTTTCTTCATTCCAGCTGCTTAGAACGTGCATTCGGAGATAGTTTGTTTTAAACCCTCATCGCCACCATCCCAATTTGGCGTTCTGAATCAGTTCACATGAAAGATGGGCTGGTTGCTTTGAAGAGAATACAGCCGATTTCACGTCCCCCTCGTTGCTCATTCCGGGCTCGTGTTCTTCACAGTCATAACCAAAGGAGCATCTTACCCTAGTTTCTGTTCCTTCTTCTAAGAGGAATGAACACCGCGAAGTTGCTGGTTATAGTAATACTGTGTTGAATTTCATAGTGTCTGAAATACCTCGCTTCTAGAATACTGAAAATGCTTCGCCCTTCAAGGTTTTTCAGAGTGGGGTGTATGTAAACAAAGACGAGTTCACAGCAAAAGAAGTCATTTTGTCAGATGATTCCTACGCAATACTCTCGTTTGAGAGTTTCGTTTCTGGATTCACATTCTCATTATTATGAAAAAAGTCACTGCTCTCTCAGCTTCAATAATATTGCAAAATATGCTTTTTCGGATAATATAATGTTTTTTTTCCGTCGTGGAGGTCTTATGTACTGCAAATTATATTTACACGTGGTAAGAAAATTAATACAAGTAGTTCAGAAGTTCCATATAGTTAATATTGCACTGCCTGCTTATCTTCCGTAAGGGAAGGAGTTCATAACTGAGGCAAGATGGTGCTTTGAACTAACTACCGTTGCTCCGATACACACACCAACTCGAAATAAGTCATGGCAAACATTGGCTTGATTCCCCATGTCCGCCTAGTAAACAAAAGAATATCAACACTTAAAATGCAAAAACACGGTGACCAAACATTACACCGTACAAAGGCAGATGACACTATGGCCATTTTCTGTTAGGATAACTTATGTTCGTGGTATTCAGACGTTCGATTGCCTTCCATTAGCGCTCTTCGATACAGGGGTCTCAAAATTTAAAGAAGTAAAAACAACGGCAACATTTTTGCAGTTTCTTCAGTTTTAATGTACAGTTCATATCCAATAGATTTTGGTCAGAGTCCACATCTGCCCCTGGAAATGTATTACAATATAAAACCAGGTTACTAAATCTCGAGCTTACCATTATATAATCTATCTGAAACCTTCTAGTATCTCCAGGGTGCTTCCATGTATACAACCTTCTTTCATGATTCTTGAACCAAGTGTTAGCTATGAGTAAGTTATACTCTGTGCAAAATTCTACCAGGAGTCTTCCTCTTTCATTTCTTAGCCCTTCTCCATACTCACCTACTACGTTTCCTTCTCTTCCTTTTCCTACTGTTGAATTCCAGTCACTCAAGACTATTAAATTTTCGTCTCCCTTCACCACCTGAATAATTTCTCTTATCTCATCATACATTTCATCAATTTCTTCATCATCTGCAGAGCTAGTTGGCATATAAACTTCTACTACTGTAGTAGGCGTGGGCTTCGTGTCTATCTTGGCCACAATAATGCGTTCATTGTGCTGTTTGTAGTAGCTTACCCGCACTCCTATTTTTTTATTCATTATTAAACCTACTCCTGCATTACCCCTATTTGATTTTGTATTTATAAGCTTGTATTCTTCTGACCAAAAGTCTTGATCCTTCTGCCACCGAACTTCACTAATTCCCACTATATCTAACTTTAACCTATCCATTTCCCTTTTTAAATTTTCTAACCTACCTGTCCGATTAAGGAATCTGACATCCCACGCTCCGATCCATAGAAAGCCAGCTTTCTTTCTCCTGATAACGACGTCCTCTTGAATAGTCCGCGCCCGGAGATCCGAATGGGGGACTATTTTACCTCTGGAATATTTTACCCAAGAGGATGCCATTATCATTTAATCATACAGAAAAGCTGCATGACCTCGGGAAAAATTACGGCTGTAGTTTCCTCTTGCTTTCAGCCGTTCGCAGTATCACAACAGCAAGGCCGGTTGGTTAGCGTTACAAGGCCAGATCTGTCAATCATCCAGACTGTAGCCCCTGCAACTACTGAAAAGGCTGCTGCCCCTCTCCAGTAACCAAACGTTTGTCTGGCCTCTCAAAAGATATCCCTCCGTTGTGGTTGCACCTACGGTACGGCTATCTGTATCGCTGAAGCACGCAAGCCCCCCCACCAACGGCAAGGTCGATGGTTCATGGGGGTAAGGAATTAGGTAATGAGACATTTAAAATAGTAATGAGACACATAAAATAGTAAATGAGTTTTGCCATTTGGGGAGCAAAATAACTGATGATGGTCGAAGTAGACAGGATATAAAATGTAGACTGGAAATGGCAGGGAAGGCGTTTCTGAAGAAGAGAAATTTGTTAACATCGAGTATAGATTTCAATGTCAGGAAATTATTCCTGAAAGTATTTGTATGGAGTGTAGCCATGTATGGAAGTGAAACGTGGACGATAAATAGTTTAGACAAGAAGAGAATAAAAGCTTTCGAAATGTGGTGGTACAGAAGAATGCTGAAGATAAGATGGGTAGATCACATAACTAATGAGGAAGTATTGAATAGGATTGCGGAGAAGAGAAGTTTGTGGCACAGCTTGACCAGAAGGAGGGATGGGTTGGTAGGACATGTTCTGAGGCATCAAGGGATCACAAATTTGGTATTGGAGGACAGCGTGGAGGGTAAAAGTGTAGAGGGAGACCATGAGATGAATACACTAAACAGATTCAGAAGGATGTAGGTTGCAGTAGGTACTGGTAGATGAAGAAGCTTACAGAGGACAGAGTAGCATGGAGAGCTGCATCAAACCAGTCTCTGGACTAAAGACCACAACAACAACAGGGTGATTTTTTCCACTGTGTACGAACTATAGGGATTGATCGATGAGAGGACACGGAAAATAAAACTCTAATGAGCTTATGTCCGGAAATTCACGGTTTCCATGCTAGAGATAATTTATTCAATCATATTTTATTACAGAGACTGCGGTCTCATACGCGATGTACCATGCAGCCACAGTTAAGTATGCATGGTTTCCTGCTACAGGGTGGTGCTATTCCTATTACGTCATGCCCTAGCGCCCTCTCTTGCAATAGTAATATGTAGTGTTGTGTCCCATTCACTCCTCTTGCTGACTCAACTTGTAGTCTATGTGATACAGCGATGCACAGAATGGTTCCGTGTTCGAATCGAGAACTTGCCGACGTGCTGTTTACTTACGGAAAGGCAAATGGCAACGGGTGGCGGGCAGCAAGGTTGTATCAGGAGACCTATCTTCGCCGACAGGAACCACAGCATTCAATGTTTGCAACAGTGTTTCGCCGTGTGTCTGAGACAGCGTCGTTTCAGAAAGCAGGAAATCATGAAGGTCGTATCCGAAAAGTTCGGATACCAGACTTGGAGGACAATGTGATTAACACTGTGGAATGCGACCGCCGTGTCAGTATCAGGCTGTTGGCCCACCAGAATAGGATAAGCCAGACGAGCGTGTGGAACATTCTCCATGACAATTGTTGCTATCCTTATCATTTGCAGGAAGTGCAGGACTTACTAGCGACAGACTTTCCACATCGGAAGCAGTTTTGTTACTGGTTTCTTCACCAGTTCACCAGGCAACGGTGATTCCGGGATGTGTATCATCCATCCTATTCACAGATGAGGCCATCTTTACGTGGAGTGGTATCTTCAACTTCCATAACAGTCATCTATGGAATAGTATGCATAATCCTCAAGGTATGGTGACAGCGAATCATCAGCATTGGTACAGCCGGAATGTGTGGGGTCAAGGTCATTGGCGATCGTATTTTACGACCAGTCTTCCTTCCACGTTGCCAAACAGGTCAAAACTATCGGCGTTTCTTGCGGACGAGTTTGCCTCACCTGCTGGAAGCAGTGCCATTGATGATTTTAAGGGTTATGTGGCTGCTAAATGATGGCGCTCCAGCCTACTTTGCCGTTAATGTGCGAACGCATCTCAATCGTGTCTTCCCCGATCGACAGATCGGACGAGGGGGTCCAGTTGCATGGCCTACTAGTTCACCGGATTTCAGCCCGTGCGCTTGCTGGTTATGAGGCCACCTCAAAAGTATAGTGTATGCAGAACCCATTCCAGAGTAGGAAAAACTGGAGCAGCTTACTCATGCCGCCTTTGACACTGTTCGGATTCAGCCTGGCCGATGTGAACGTGTGAGACAGAACTTGTTACGGTGCGTATTTGGATGCGCTGAGGCACGTGGAAGACATTTTCAACACATACTGTAACGGTGGCCGCAAGGTACAGCGAGTATTAGACCGCAGTTTCTGTAACAATGTATGACTGAATAAATGATGTCTAGCATGGAAAACATATAATTTTGGACGTAAGTTCAGTAGACCTTTTTTGTTATCCTCTCATCGATCTATCCCTAGAGTTTGCACACTGTGGAAAAAATCAACCTGTATACATCTTATTACAAGCTGCACGTGTAATTTTATAGATACCTGATCGTCCATGAAGTGGTATGTCATCAATATTATTTGTATTCCTATTGTTAGGGATAGTTTCTGTATGGGAAAGTATCTTCATATTTTTGTTGTAGATGTTTTGCCTATTTATGGAAGTACTCCATAATGAGTTTTATATTTTGGAGGTATAGTCTGCAGTGTAAATTCTCTTCTCTGTTTACGTTTCCTCTTTTTTATTTTTTTTATCTAGTTTTGTTTAAAATACACATATTGCAATGCTCAACTACAAACTACTTTTTTAAGATATCGCCACTCTAAGTGTATAAGGACATGTATGTATTTATGCCTCTCACAACAGACCGTGATCTTTTCATGTATAGAGAAATGCTGTTGTTTTAGACCACATGTAAGCAATAGCAAATTATGCTTGAAGTCGTTTTAGATAGTCTTTTGTTACTTTTGTAACACACTGCAGACATGACATATACTACTGCAGCCATTATGTTAATCTGTATCCTTTCGCCACTGTGATAAATATTTATATTAATTGTACTTTAATACTGTTTTTCAAACATTTAAGACAACTTCATTTCATATGTTTGGTAACGTAGTTTCCCCATGCCGAAATATGCGTATTTGGTGTATAGTGTAGCAGTGAGGTGGTTTTTTTGTGTTCTTATTATGTTAAAACGAATGCATACAACCAAATACATTATCATTCGAACAGCTTTAAGAAGCAAAAAATTAAAAAGTAAGTGGCAGTTTTACCTAGCTAATAACTTTATTATATGGTAAGAAAGGTATAATATTACTCAGGAAAAGTTTAGCACGTATTTGTAAATGTATGTATACGAAATGAATATCAGACATATTCGGCAGTAAGCATAGCATATCTGTGGGAGATCGATATAACACAGTAGTTGCTTTGATGATCTCTTGTGTGATGGACACAACTGTTCTCATGTTGTTACTTGTCAGTGAGCCCTCTGTAAGTGAATTTAAGCTGTAGAGGTCCAATACAACGGCCCCCAGATAAGCGGAATAGGATTTTCATTAATGAAGGCACGAATTTTTCGGAGTAGTTGCGATGTGGGCGCAATAAAAGTTAACTTGAAGTGGGTTGTGGCACATGCAAAAAGTTGTCATTGGCACATACGACTAACATTAATTCCTCAGGCGATTCGTAGCGGATAGCGGTAACTTCACTGGTCTCGCAAGATGTATACAGGGTGTTCATTTTAACTGAAGGCAGTGAAATTATTTGAAAACTACACGTCGGATCAGAAAATGTTATAGCTGCAATTTCATTGTCTTGGAGGGGGACTTTCAATGACATCACACTCGACGCCCCCCACCCCCACCCCGTATGTGGGTGGTGGAGGGCAACTTTGAAATCTTCAAAGGGAACCCCTTTTTTTAATTGCAGACTGCGATTCTACAGCAGAACCTACATACTTGTTGTCTGAAGCATTTTTTTTTTTGTTCTTTATTGTATTTCAGTTCCCCATCGGGGCGGGCTGGCAGCAGCATATGCGCTGCTCTTCAGCCGAAACACATAGAACAAACAATAGAAGACATTTAAAAATAACAAAGGAGAGAATATGGTGAACATAGATATAAAACAGGTGGAACATCATGGAAGGCAATAGACAAAAAAACGGTGTGACCGTAAAATGGAGATAAAAAACTGTGAAAACTGTTTAAAAGTAGCACACACAAAAAGCCACACACTGCTACAATTAAAAGAACACAAGACACAGTATGACTGGAGCATAAAAGGTATCGATGGATGGCGTAGCACATAACAAACACTGACGGCGAACCTCAAGGCAGTACACAATTAAAATCACACCTCTTGATGCACAGGAGAAACAGCACTAAACACAACACTGATGTGGCACACTGACGATGATCAAAACAGAGGATCTGCCAGGCGCAAGGAGATGAGGGAGACTGGAAGAAGGGAGGGAGGGGAAGAGATGGGGGAGATGAGCTGGGGGTGCGCTGAAGGGGGCCAGGTAGGGAGGGATGTGGGAAGGAAAGAGGCAAGTACAGGGTGCAGGGTCTCAGGGGAGGGGGGGGGAAGGAGGAAAATCCGCTCTGGGAGAAGGAGGGAAGAGGGAAAAAGGGGGCCCTGGGGAGGGGGCGGGGAACAAGGCCAGGTTACAGTTGGAAGGAAGGGTAGATGTCACGGGGAAGTTCGTCATCCGGGAGGGGGAGGCGTTGGAAATTGCCCTGATGAAGGAGATGGAGGGTGTGGAGGTGGAGAGAGGGAGGGATACAGCGATAGAGGCGCAGCAATGGGCGGGGGGTGGAGAGGAAGGAGGAAACCAGAGGGTGGGGGGGATCAAGCCTGCGGACAATGTAAAGGATGCGGAGATGTTGGAGGAACAGGAGGAGGTGGGGGAAGGGGATCAGTTCATACAGGAGCCATGTGGGGGAAGGAAGGCGGATACGGAAGGCAAGGCGGAGCGCATGGCGTTCAAGGATTTGGAGGGCCTTGTAAAAGTGGGTGGGGGTGGAGATCCAGGCAACGCTGGCATAACAAAGGATAGGACAGATGAGGGATTTGTGGGTGTGGAGGATAGTAGAAGGATGCAATCCCCATGTCCGGCCAGACAGGAGTTTCAGAAGGCGGAGGTGGGAATGGGCTTTCTGCTGGACGGTCTGGAGATGAGGGGTCCAGGTGAGGTGTCGGTCAAGGGTGAGGCCAAGGTATTTTAGGGTGGGGGTGAGCTGGATGGGACAACCATAAAGGGTGAGGTAGAAATCATGGAGGCAAAAGGAGCGAGTGGTGCGGCCTATGATGATTGCCTGTGTTTTGGAGGGGTTGAGATGGAGGAACCACTGGTTACACCAAGTGGTGAACTGGTTAAGGTGGGTTTGGAGGGTATGTTGAGACCGTCGAAGGGTAAGATAGAGAGCCAGGAAGGCAGTGTCATCAGCATACTGGAGAAGGTGGACTGTTGGGGGTGGCTTGGGCATATCAGCTGTATACAAGAGATAAAGGAGAGGGGAGAGGACAGAACCCTGGGGAACGCCAGCTGTGGGATAAAAGATACGGGAGTTGGTGTTGTGGAGGGTGACATAGGAAGGACGGTGCGAGAGGAAGAAAGCGACCAGACGGACAAAACTGATAGGCAGGGCGTAGGTTTGGAGTTTAAAGAGGAGACCAGGATGCCATATACGGTCATAGGCATTTTGGAGGTCAAGGGAAACAAAAATGGCGGAGCGACGGGAGTTGAGCTGGAGGGACAGAAGGTGAACAAGGTTGAGGAGTTGGTTTTCAGCAGAGAAGGAGGGTCAGAAGCAACACTGGGTAAGGGGGAGGAGGTGGTGTTGAGTAAGGTGCTGATGGATACGGTGGGAGAGGATGGATTCAATGACCTTACTGAAGACGGAGGTGAGGCAGATGGGACGATAGGAAGAGGTGGCAGAAGGGGGTTTGTTGGGTTTGAGGAATAAGAGGATGCGGGGGGTCTTCCACAGGTCAGGGTAGAAGCCAGTAGAGAGGATGACATTATAGAGATGGGCGAGGACAGTCAGGAAGGAATAGGGGCTTTTTCGAAGGTGACGGTAGGTGACACAGTCGTGACCAGGGGCCGTGTTGCGTTTGGACCAGAGGATAAGTTTAATGTCTTGTGCTGTGATGGGAGTGTTTATGTTGGAGGGGGGCAACTGCCCCAAGTACTGGATACTAGGAGCAGGTGGAGCGACCGAGGTATCGGCACGTTCCATGACGGTGGGGAAAAGAGAATAATTAAAGTGGGGATCATCGGGGATGGAGAAGACCTCGGAAAGGTGGGAAGCGAATGAAGCATTTTCTTCGTTTCGCCACAAATGGCGCTGTAATCGGGGAAGTAGAAATGAGTACAAAATCGTAATTTACAACGTGCTACTCAATGGCCCTTGTACGAGTACATGCAATGGCACGTGAGACCCCACCTCCATGCTGCGATGGTAGGACAGGTCGATATTTCGTAACTTCTGCTTGGAAACCCCATTCGCAACGTTGTGTTCCTCCGACATATCGAACAGGGGACTTGTCGACGCGCCGCCGTGGCCGTGTAGCGAACTACGACGTACCATAATACGCAGTACACTGCGACTGGAGCTCATGCTTCATGCGGACATAGAACAGATAGCGGCTCTAAACATTACAATAGTCGCACTTTGCTTATTTCCCGTACACCTATCTATCATTTGGAGAATAGACTTGCAAGTGGACGATGAATGTTGCAACCACAGAAGAGGAAATTAAAATTATCCTGATTCACGCAGAATGAAGAAAAAATGTTGAGGCTGCTGTTGCCTTGCATGCCGAGCATTTTCCAAAGAAAGCTCGCTCTCGTTCGTTCTTTTACAAGGTTGTGAACGCCTTTATGTCTGATGGCAGCGTACAGACGGGCAAAAGGAAACGAAACAAATGTGTTACTTGAGAGACTAATGAAATGGGTTGTGTTCTATGAATGGAGACGTCAACAAATGCGAACGACCCCATGTTACTTGCCAAGGTACTATTTTCCGGTGTGTCTACATTCACAAACAATGGTAGCGTTAACCGGAATAAAATGCATTACTGGAGTGTAGACAATCGCCACTGATTACGGCAAGTTGACCATCAACGTCCTCGGTCGGTTAGCTTATTTTGTGGTATCATGGGGAACGAACTCATTGGTGAGTATTTTGTCGACAGCACGTTGAATGGACGCAAATATCAAACGTTTTTGAAACAGGAACTACCGGTACTACTCCAAGATGGTGCCCTGGACGTTCGTCTACAGCGTCATTTGTGGCTATTCGAAGAAAATGCTTCAGCCAAAACGTATGTAGGTTTTGCCGTATCGGAACCTGCAATAAAAAACGGTGGTTCCCATTTTCGATTTCAAAGTCGCCCCAGCCACCCACGCACGGGGTGGGGTTGGGGGTTGAGTGTATTATCGTTGGATGTTACCCTCTTAGACAAAGAAATTGCGATCGTAGTTTGAGCATGACGATTGCCCAGCGCAATACGCAACTGAAGCACGGGAGATATTAGACCGTGTTTACACTGCTCGGTGGATCGACAAAGGTTGAGCTGTTAATTGGTGCGCTATGTCGCTGTATTTGACGTTGCCGGACTTCTTTCTGTGTGGGTACTTAAAAGATAAAGTGTGCCAAGAGCCCCTGAAGACACGGTCGACCGCATCAGAAATACCTGTGCTGACATTCCCACACATATGCTTCTGTCTTGTGTACGGTCATTTGAAAAGCGGATCACTAAATGTACTGAAGCTGTCGATACTACCTTCAAACACTTACTCTAATTGGAAAAGTAGAGTATCGTTCGCCTTGAGACATGGCCACAGTGGCGCCTCGAGCAGTCCCCTGTTCTACATGTCAGAGGAATACAAGTCTGCGAATGGTTTTTCCAATTAAAAGTTATGAAATACTGACCTGTCCTGCTCTCGCGACGTGGAGGTGGGATCCCACTTGCGACTGGATATTCAAGGGCCATTGAGTAGCGTATCGTAAATTGCGATTGTGTAGCCATTTCTGTTCCTCCGACTACAGCTACATCTGTGGTGAATCGAAGAAAATGCTTCAGACAAAACGTTTATAGATTTTGCCGTAGAATCGTAATCTCCAATAAAAAACGGTGGTTCCCATTGCAGATTTCAAAGTCGCATCCGCCACCCACGCACGGCGTGGGCTTGGGGGTCGAGTGTATTATCGTTAGAAGTTTCCCTCCAAGACAAATAAATTGCAGTTACCAATTTTTTGTTCCGATTCGTAGTTTTCGAGATATTTCAATGTCTTCAGTAAAAACGAACACACTGTTTATGCCCCCTTTTCTGTGTGAGTGGAGATGTATCGGAAGTCTACTGGCATATAACGTAAAAAAAGAAAGATGTTTACTCATTTTAATTACTATTGACGCAACGATGTGAATACACCAGAAAGGGAGACGCTGATCAAACTTTCTGCGAAATAAGTTCCTACTGGCATTAAGCAATGAATTATAAAAACTTCTACAATTTTTCTTTTAAATTTTTCTAGTTATCAGAGGCCAGAAGATAATCCACGCAAACCAAAATTAGCAGCACATTTCAGTGAGGTTTATTTAGCAGGTAATTCGGTACATTAATATGTCTTTTACTTGACATACGTTTAGAAATATTAAGTCACAAGTAAATACTTAATACTAACATTGTTTAGCCGTCTTCTATTCCCATGAACTCCAGCATTTGCATCTGCTTTGCTCTAACGTCTAGAGTGATTTTATTTTTAAGTTCTAGAACTACTTATTTTTCTATACCTACTACATATTTCTTTTTTCTTTTTTTGACCTAATGTTCTAAGAGGAACACAGTCAACGACGAGAATGCAAACTATTAGCAAACCTTTTGTACGGCAATGCTTTGTAGAGCAGGAAGGGTCCAGGATTATACAGTATAAATAAGTTCCTTTATTAACTTTGGAAGGTAATTTTAAGGGCTCTATTCTTCGGTAGGGTACACGTGGAATTCACTTGTTTGACTATATATTAGGACGTTTTTCAGAATAAATGAAAAATGGTAGTTTAATAGGTAGTTGTCGAGTGCGATGAAACGTAGCTAAAATGTAAAGTTCATGACACTATATATAAAAAACATAAAAAATATATCTACCCCCAAAAAATTTGTTCACATATCTACAAATTTCATCTACATGCATACTCTGCTCACACATGATAAGAACACGACGGAGAGTAGATCTCACTGTTCCAATTTTAGAACTTATTCCTGTTAAATTCTCGTACGTAAAGCGAGAAGAATTCTTAAACGCTTCTGACCGGCTGTGAATAGTCAAAACTTGTCTTCAAGGTACCCGCGGGAACGGTAAAGCGGCGTTCCTCTCCAACGGTACGTAGATGGCCATAGTAAGGTCCTAGAGTCCTCACTTAATGCTGGGTTCTGAAATTCTGTGTAGGCTTAGACGGGATAGCTGACGCCTATCTTAAGGCGCCTGCTAGTTTCGGTTTTTCATCATTTCTGTTTAAATTTGGCATGTTTGTTTCGTTGTTTCTGCAACAGTGCTTTGTGTACCAAGGAGCATCAGCTCCGTCGTTTGTTAATTTGTTTGGTATAAATCTCTCAATTGCTGCCGATACTATTCCTCTGAATTCAAGCCACATCTAGTCTACACCTGTATCATTAATTTCGAAGGAGTGGAGACGGTTTCTCAGGAAGGTATCAAGTGAATTTTTATCTGCTTTTTTGAATAGTCATATTTTTCGTTTATTTTTGGAGGATTTGGTGGTTACAACATTCAGTCTCGCTACGACAACCCTGCGCTCACTAATCCCTGTATCCGTTTTGATGCTCGTTATTAACTCAGGATTATTTGTTGCTAAGAGGTCAAGTGTGTTTTCACAACCGTTTACTATTCGCGTGGGCTCATGAACTAACTGCTCGAAATAATTTTCAGAGAATGCGTTTAGCACAATTTCGGAATTAAACATGTATTTTCGCCAACACAACGAAGGTAAATTAAAGTCACCATGAACTATAATCGTATGAGTCGGGTACGTGTTTGAAATCAAACTCAAGTTTTCTTTGAACCTTTCGGCAACTGTATCTTCTGAATTGGGAGGTCGGTAAAAGGATCCAATTATTATCTTATTCCGGTTGCCAACAATGACCTCTGCCCATACTAACTCACAGGAATTATCTATTTCAATTTCGCGACAAGATAAACTACTTCTAATAGCAACAAACACGCCACCGCCAACCGTGTTTAGCCTAGCCTTTCGGAACACCGTTAGGTTCTTCGCAAAATTTTCGGCTGAGCTTATCTCCGGCTTTAGCCAGCTTTCAGTGCCTATAACGATTTGAGCATCAGTGCTTTCTATTATCGCTTGGAGCTCTGGTACTTAAACAACACAGCTATTACAATTTACAACTGTTATACCGATGGTTCCTGTATCTACGTTCTTCCTGTGTTCGGCCTACACCCTTTGTGGCTGAAACCCTTACTGTGCTTTCCCGAGACCCTATAACCTAAAAAAGCGCCCAGTCCATGCCACACAGCCCCTGCTCCCCTTGTAGCCGCCTCCTGCGTATAGTGGACACCTGACCTGTTCAGCGGAACCCGAAACCCAACTACCCTTTGGCGCAAGTCGGGGAATCTGCAGCCTACACGGTCGCAGAACCGTCTGAGCCTCTGATTCAGACCCTCCACTCGGCTCTGTTCCAGAGAGCCGTAATCGGTCCTGTCGACTACGCTGCAAATGGTTAGCTCTGCTTTCATTCTGCAAACAAGACTGACAGCCTTTACCACTTCTTTTAGCCGCTTAAAACCAGAGAGATCTCTTCTGATCCAAACTGACAGACATCATTGCTACCGACGTGAGCAACCACCTGCAGTTGACTGCACCCTGTGCTCTTCATGGCATCCGGGAGGACCCGTTCCACATCTAGAATGACTCCACCCGGTATGCACACAGAGTACACATAGGTTTTCTTTCCCTTCTTGGCAGACATGTCCCTAAGGGGTTCTACAACGCGCCTAACGTTGGAGCTCCCAGCTGTCAATAATCCCACCCTCTGTGATTGTCCTGATCTTGCATGCTGAGAGGTTTCCTCTGAAACAGGACAGACGACAGCGTCAGCCACAGACAGCGCCTGGAACCTTCTTGTCAGACAAACCGGTGAGGCCTTACGTGTGACCGCCTGGGAAGTCTTTCGCCGCCTGCTACGCCAGAGGGGCGACCTCCCACTCTACCACAGGTGAGGGGTCAACCTCAGTGCGAGCAGTAAGTGGGCTGTCCACCGTTGAGTACCGATCGGAGGACTCGGCCGTGCTGGACGACCGTTGGATCCCCACGGCCGGCCCACAACAGTAGTGCTCATCCACTTCAGCCTAAAGCTGTGTAACCGAAGCCATCACAGCCTAAAGCTGAGAGCGAAATGTCAGCTACTCGGGTCGCATCCGTGGACGCAACAATCAAAGTCCCTGTCCATACTAAAGACCGTGGAAAACTAAATTGTGCAGATAAACGGACTATCGGATGTGCTGCGACACTTACTGTAAACCCTGACGAAAACGCAGGAACTGTGTCTAATAAATTGGATTAACATGCAGAGATTCAAAAGCACTCAGGAGCAACTAAATAATTCGCCCTTGATTAGAAACTTGTCAAATATCACATAATCGATTTATTTTCCGACGCAAACGAAAACGCGAGAACTGTGGCTGTTAGACATTAAATAAACACACAGTGTAAGCTGGCTGTTTAGGCTTTTATGTTGGTAACGCCACGTAGCTCTCGTTTGAAAATCACTGGCTGTGCTGTGTGCAGTCTGTGGTTGGTTGGCATTGTTGCAATATTCCCTATTGTAGTGTTGGGCAGTTGGATGTGGACAGCGCGTAGCGTTGCGCAGTGGGGGGTGAGCCGCCAGCAGTGGTGGATGTGGGGAGAGAGATGGCAGAATTTTAAGAGCGGACCATCTGGACGTGTGTCCGTCAGAAAAACGAAATTTGTAAGACTGGATGTCATGAACTGATATATATATTATGGCTTTTGAACACTATTAAGGTAAATACATTGTTTGTTCTCTATCAAAATCTTTCTTTTTCTAACTATGCCTATAAATAGTTAGTGCCTTCAGTAGTTAGAATCTTTCATTTAGCTGGCAGTATTGGCGCTCGCTGTATTGCAGTAATTCGAGTAACGAAGATTTTTGTGAGGCATGTGATTCATGAATGGTTTAGGTTATTGTTAGTCAAGGCTATTCTTTTGTAGGGATTATTGAAAGTCAGACTGCGATGCGCTAAAAAATATATTGTGTGTCAGTTTACTGTTGATCAGAATAAGTAAAGGGAGAGATGTCTGAGTACGTTCAGTTTTGCTCAGCTGTTTGAAAATCAAATAACGTAAGAGATTTACCAGTACTGTCATTTATAAATTTTTCTAAGGGGACGTTGGACGTTTCAGCAGAAACACAAGAAACTAAACTATTAAAGCACACAGATGATACTATAAAATTCGCTCCTGGTTACGAACTCGTAAAAGTCACAAAATCGGTTAGTTTCATGCTGCTGCTTGTGTCGCGGCCGGCTACTGCTATCTTACTGGAGTAATTATCATGTATGATGAAATACGAAATAAAACTTACACTGATCTGTTTCCTTCGGTTCATGGTGACACTTTGTGAACCCCACCCGAATTTCTGCTGTTACCTTCTGTCCGTTCGCCATAGCCAACAGAGATTCCTAGAGTTTATTCCAGATGTAGTCCTTTTGGAAAGACTTGTTGCTGCCCATGATTTGGAATTCAAACACATCAAGAAAGAATACCGGACAAAGAATTGGAAGAGAACTGACTGTTGTAGCAGTCTGTCAACGGTGGACGGTTCGGGCGTGACGTTGAGCGCACTGATTGGAGGAAAGCAGCTCCAACGCGTGAATATTATCAAGTACTTTGAATGAGACTGCAGTGCAAACAATTCTGCGACTACTATCTGTAAGCACCTAACTTTCTGGGAGGAAGTGTAACCCAGCCCTAAGTTGTGTCCTGATATTTGCTGCGCTTGCAGCTTTTCTCTAATTTATGGAAACCAGTGTTGTTTGCTTCTGGTTAATGCACATATGGCGTGTCGCGATGCTGGGAATCGGTGTGACTTGGACGCCGCTGGCGGTGCAGTGAGCGTGCGTATTGTACTAGACTAGCTAGCCAGGAGCCTGCGCCGCACAGAGTCGCATTGTGCGGCGCCAGCATTGTTGTTCGCTCAAATATTAAAACAACGCTGCCGCCGCGGCGGGCATTCAGCGGACAGAATGGTCGGCCGGTGCATGTATCGTCGCAAAATCAAAACAAACTGCCCGGCGCCACGCTGCCTGCCGCTTTGCATACCAACAATCCGTGAAGCCATTGTGGGCCGGCGGCCGCGCACTCACTGCGCCTGCGCCTGCGACAGCTGCGCAGCGTCCTCCAGCTTCGCAATGTCTGACGGTAAACACGGTGGGCGTACACAGTCACTCCTGTTTTCCCCACTTAATTCGAGGCCAGACGGTGGAAAATTGTTGTTGCTGCGTACTGTGCAAAATACCCACATCTAACGTCTCGAAGCAGGTATGTATTTTTTTATCACCCTTTAACTATCAGTATAAACAAGCCACGGCTGCAAAGTACAAACCTGAATTCTTTACAGGCGAATGGACAACTGGTAGAAGCCGACCTCGGGGAAGATCAGTTAGGATTCCATAGAAATGTTGGAACACGTGAGGCAATACTGACTTTACGACTTATTTTAGAAAATAGATTAAGGAAAGGCAAACCTACATTTCTAACAATTGTAGACTTGGAGAAAGCTTTTGACAATGTTGACTGGAATACTCTCTTTCAAATTCTGAAGGTGACAGGGGTAAAATGCTGGGAGCGAAAGGCTATTTACAATTTGTACAGAAACCAGATGGCAGTTATAGGGTCGAGGGGCATGAAAGGGGAGCAGTGGTTGAGAAGGGAGTGAGACAGGTTGTAGCTTATCCCGATGGTATATTGAGCAAGCAGTAAAGGAAACGAACGAAAAATTCGGAGTAGGAATTAAAATCCATGACGAAGAAATAAAAACTTTGAGGTTCGCCGATGACATTGTAATTCTGTCAGAGACAGAAAACGAAGTGGAAGAGCAGTTGAACGGAATGGACAGTGTCTTGATGGAGGATATAAGATGAACATCAACAAAAGCCAAACGAGGATAATGGAATGTAGTAGAATTAAATCGGGTGATGCTGCGGGAATTAGATTAGGAAATGAGACTCTTAAAGTAGTAAATGAGTTTTGCTATTTGGGGAGAAAAATAACTGATGATGGTCGAAGTAGAGAGGATATAAAATGTAGACTGACAATGGCAAGGAAAGCGTTTCTGAAGAAGAGAAATTTGTTAACATCGAGTATAGATTTAAGTGTCAGGAAGTCGTTTCTGAAAGTATTTCTATGGAGTGTAGCCATGTATGGAAGTGAAACTTGGACGATAAATAGTTTAGACAAGAAAAGGATAGAAGCTTTCGAAATATTGTGCTACAGAAGAATGCTGAAGATTACATGGGTAGATCACATAACTAATGAGGAAGTATTGAATAGGATTGGGGAGAAGAGAAGTTTGCGGCACAGCTTGACCAGAAGAAGGGATCGGTTGGTAGGACATGTTCTGAGGCATCAAGGGATCACCAATTTAGTATTGAAGGGCAGCGTGGAGGGTAAAAATCGTAGAGGGAGACCAAGAGATGAATACACTAAACAGACTCAAAAGGATGTAGGTTGCAGTAGGTACTGGGAGATGAAGAAGCTTGCACAGGATAGAGTAGCACAGAGAGCTGCATCAAACCAGTCTCTGGACTGAAGACCACAACAACAACAACCCTTTAACTTGCAAATCCAGAGACACCCATAGCGTATTTGTCAGCAGGAGACTACCTTGGCGTCCCTAGCTGATATTTAAGCTACGATGACTAACTAATCCAGCCCTAGTATGCAACAACACATTGGGATATTAATTTTTCCCACAATGCAAACAAAACGAGACATTTATTAGGATATTCATTTATTATCGCACGTACAACACCAACACTATAATTAGCCTAGTGACTCCAACGAAATATTGAGAGACAATCCACTATTGAAATGTGGTGATCGCAATAACTTCGAAACTTCCATCCATTGCAGTATGGGTATCCTGTTTAATATCAATCAAAGTTTAATTATTCAATAAAATTGGTAATAAAACCAACCACTATCAGTTACTAATCCTGATTTTATTTCAATGTTCGATGCATTTCGGGCCCTGGGGACTCATCTTCCGGTACCTGACATCAGTTTTCGACAAACATTTCGAATACGTTACCAATGCTCCTGCTAAGGATACATAGAAATATTTAAATATGATTTACTGCGCTGCAAAGCATGTACTTCTTTTTACAAAACTAGGACAAAAAATACAATTACTGCGTCCAGTGGTGATTGCACAACCTTTTCGTGCAGCAAATTTTGACAGCTTTCCTAGCATACAAACAATTTTTGTTTCAGAACACAATTTTACAAAACTTAAGCAAGGCAAGTGATAGGTTTGGTTTTTTACAGGGTCCTCCTTCCGCTCAAGGCGGAGCTTCTCCAAAATCAAATCTATTTGTCAGTAAACATGGACAGGAGAACTTGAACCTCAGGTTGATTAAGACAAATGATATTTTGATGTAAAGATGTTACGCAGACGTTGCAACTTCTAAGATGATATAAAGATGTTACATTTTTATCATGACATAGATGTTATTTGAGAAACGAATCCTTTTGTGCAGATATCGTATGTGACTGTATGTTTTAAAATAGTTATAGCTGCTCAATAATGTCTTCTTTACGAAAAATATAAACTCGAAAAATTGTTGAAAGCAGCTGGGGTTGTTCATCTCGCATTCTTCATGGACATATTTTCCGAAAATTTTTCTTTTTGCTTCCGTATTTCTAGTTGCTGTGGAATTATGATTGTGCTGCTGGTCTTTGGTGATGAGAAGTGATCCCCTGGATCTAAATTCAGACTTATTTACATTCGTATGGCGTGTTTTTGTTTCACTAAGCCGCAGTACCCAGTCACGTCGCCAAAACAAGAGACTTTCCCTGATGTGGCTAAACAGTTACTGATATGGCGCACAGTTGCCGCTGCATTCAGCAAATCCTGGCTGTACAATCGCCTTGCATGTTTGTTCTTGTGGTCCACATGGTACCAGACTGATGGCGATCGACTCGCAGCGTGTTAACGTAATGCTCCATGGCAGCTTCCACACTGTTTCTCATTATTTTTGCTAAAGACTTATAGTTTTCCTCAAAGACTGGGTATCGCCACTGCATTACATTTGTTCTGTTGGAAATAGAGATACGGTGAGCATTTAGAGCATTGTGAGTGGTCTTGGATCACTCACAGAACAAGAAATACATGTGGTCTCATTGACAAAAGAGCACGCTGTCGGAATGAGACTGCCTCACAGTGTCCACCAGAATTTAAAGTACAGGTTTCGAGAAAGATCTAATTATTGCCATGGGAGCATGAGACGACGGATTCAAATAACTGCAGACCAAGTTTAAAGAAATGACTCAGGACGACAATGTTGCAAGAGGATTATACATATATGTACTTCCAGAAGCACTAAAACATGAGAATATCACAGGATTGTTCGATTCGTTTTGAGGAACAGACGAATGACTACAGATGAAATTCGGCCAGAGGTTACACGAGAGTTTCACCACGAGCACTCAGGAACACATTACTGCAGGTTAGTTGAGATCTCTGTATGCATGTGTCATTCACTCCTGACACTGCACCACAGACAACAGAGACTTTCATGCTGCAGAGCCTGAGCCATTTCGAATAATGAGTGACGTTTCGGAGTTCAGGAATGATTCTCACTTCTGCGTGTGATGTTAAGATCGAAGCCATCGTACCCATAGAACACCAGGTGAAATGCAACAGGAAGCTGTGGTACTCGAATCTTCTCCAACTCCTGGAATGACACTGTGCGGCGCAACTAGATATGAAAACATGACTGATTGTTTTTTGTAGAAAGAAAGCCGAATGCTCGTTAGTATATGGCGAGAATGGAAAACCCTATTGTTATACTCTTCATGACCATTGTCAGAGGCCGGCCGCTGTGGCCGAGCGGTTGTAGGCGCTTCAGTCGGGAACTGCGCGACTGCTACGGACGCAGGTTCGAATCCTGCCTCGGGCATGGCTATGTGCGATGTCCTTAGGTTAGTTAGGTTTAAGTAGTTCTAAGTCTAGGGTACTGATAACCTCAGATGGTAAGTCCCATAGTTGCTTAGAGCCATTTGAACCATTGTCAGAGTATGCTGATACAATAGCTCCGTACTTAAGAATCATATACAACCGCTGGCGCGACGAGAGTTCACAGGTCACACCAATGTTCAACAAAGGTAGTAGGAGAATTGAATCTAAACTACAAGCCCATATCATCAACGTCGATATGCAGCAGGATTTTCGAATGCGTTCAAACATTATGAATGACCTCGAAGAGAACGGTCTGTTAACACACAGTCAGCGTGGGTTTAGAAAACAACTTTCTAGTGGAAGACATCTAGCGCTTCACTCACACGAAGTACTGAGTGCTACTGGCAACAGATTTAAAATTGATACTGTTCTTCTAGATTCCCAGAATGCTTTTGACACTGTACCACACAAGAGGCTTGTAGTGAAATTGTGTGCTTATGAATATCATCTCAGTTATGTGGTTGGATTCGTGATTTCCTGCCAGGGACGTCACAGTTCTTAGTAATTGACGGAAAGTCATCAAGTAAAACAGAAGTGATTTCTAGCGTTCCCCAAGGTAGTGTTATAGGCCCTTTGCTGTTCCTTCACTGTATAAACGATTTAGGAGACACACTGAGGAGTCGTCTTAGGTTGTATGCAGATGACGGTGTCATTTATCGTCTAGTAAAGCCGTCAGAAGATCAAAGCAAACTGCAAAACTATTTAGAAAAGATATCTGCATGGCGCGGAAATTGAGAATTGACCCTATAATGGAAAGTGTGATGTCATGCACTTGAGTGGTAAAAGGAATCCGTTAAAATCCGTTTACACGTGTAAAATCAATCACATCTGAAGGCCGTAAATTCAGCTAAATACCTAGGAAATACAATTACAAGCAACGTAAATTGTAAAGAACAGATAGAAGATTTTGTGGGAAGGCAAACCAAAGACTGCGTTTTACTGGCAGAACACTTAGAAAATGTAACAGATCTTCTAAAAAAAACTGCCAAAACTACGCGTATCCGTTCTCTTTTGAAGCACTGCTGCGCGGTCTGGGATCCTTACTAGATAGGGTTAACGGAGTACATCGAGAAAGCTCAAAGAAGAGCAGCACGTTTTGTATTATTGTGAAATAGGTGAGAGAGTGTCACTGAAATGATACAGGATCTGGTGTGGACATCATTAAAACAAAGGTGTTTCTCCTTGCCGCGGAATCTTCTCACGAAATTCCAATCATCAACTTTCTCCCCCGAATGCAGAAATATTTTATTGACGGTGACCTGCATAGAGAGAAACGATCATCATAAAAAAATAAGGGAAACCAGAGCTCGCTCGGAAACATATAGGTGTTCGTTTTTTTCCATGCGCTGTTCGAGATTGGAATAATAATTAATGTGAAGGAGATTGGATGAACCCTCTGCCAAGCACTTAAGTGTGCTTTGCACAGTATTTATGTAGATGTAGATGTACCAAATGGAATATATCGCAACAGGACAGCCCAAGCACCCACACTGCATTTCACTCCACAAACGTGTTGATATATGGATTATGGAGTGACCTGCCCAAACGCCTCATTTGTCACCCATAGAGCATGTCTGTGGTACGACGGGAATATCTGTAAGTCATACCTGTTTCCATCAGTAATCTTCATGAAGTGATGTAGCGTGTGTTTCACATACAGCAAGAAATTTCTGAAAATGACATTCGGAGGCTGTTTATCAACACGCCAACACCAACACAATTGTGTATTCGTGCTCATGGGCGTTACAAATCGTACTGATTTTGACGATGGACATCATTTCGAATGAAATGAGTACTTATTTAACATCCATTATGTGATGAACATCTCCAGAAAGAGTAGTAAGTACTGAACCGGTGCTTCATGGTGCACAATTCTCATAAGCGTCAGTGTACATAGGTAAATAATATGGATGATTTATTATAAGAAAAAGAATTAAACTATTATAATGACTAAGACACACTATCGTCTACTGGTAAATGAGGGCATGAAATTATTAATTTTCTTCGTATTTAGGTTACAATATTCTCCTTCAAAATCCGTTCAGGATGGGTAAATGCTTTTTGTTTGTGCTCATCGGATTTCAGCCTACCACATTCAAAATTTAAGGATTTACTCTCTAGCTGAATTGTTGCAACATTTAATTTATACACGAATTAAAAGACGTACCCTATATTTTTTTGTTATTTTATCGAAGTTCTGATTCTTTTATTTAGCAGTTTTTCCTCAGGACACCTCTTTCGCCATATACTACGCACTTTTGAAGAGATTCATGACTTTTAGAAATTCGGAGAAGTGTCTTTGTTACTGATCATAAACGAGAAGTAGGGAAATGGCGTACAGTGGGTGGGATTGAGAGCAAAAGTGACTTATTTTTAAACTCAGCATTCATTGCTAAGAAAACACTTCAATCTCACAACAACATATCGTGCATCAAGAAAAACAGTTAACATTCTTCCTTAAGATGTATGTGAGATTGTTACCAGCAATTTTCATCTTTAACATCAGCATGGGAAGAATAAGAAATATGGATACATTATGGAAGTGAATATCTCTAGCTCTTGTAACACTTGATGATTCAGGCGACAGAAACTACTAGAGAAATTACACAATGTACTGCACTGCACTAATCCATTAGTTTACGTATTACTGTTAAGTTGACCTGTTTAGGGGGCGGTCTCCTTCTGAATTGGCTGGTTAATTTATTTTTGGAGGGGGAACTGCCCCCCTTTTTTGGTTTTGAGTTACAGTAAAAACATGTAACTTTTTGGTGACTGGACATAAATTATGTGTAATGCATAACCGTGTAACTAATGAGCGTTGCTCATGAAACTGTAGCGTCTTCTACAGGTGACGTCATGCCATGATGTAACGCATAGCGCATTGCTGTAATTGGTCCCAATGGAAACCAAAGAGTTTCTTAGCAAAAATTTTTTGACGTTGTAGTGATTTTAAGACCACATTAAGTTAATGAAAGAAAAAAGAATGTATTCTTTGGTTAATAAATAGTTTATCTACGACGCTCGCCGGTGTCAGCGGCCTGTAGTTTGACGGGGTAACCACGGGTGTCTCTGCACAGGATTTCTCCAATGTCTGTCCTCTGTGGTCTATTTACCGTTGCTGAGTCGGCCAAAGTGCCACTTTGATCGTCACTACAGAGGCAATTTATCTACGTAGGCTTTTTCCTGTATTTTCACACTTGCGATACGGTATGTAACTAGAAGAGCAACTCATAAAACTAAATGACCATGGCAAACTTGTATACCTTACATGTACATTAGTGTAAAATAATCGTGATACAAATACGTATGCCTTATTTGTATAAAATTGTCATGCCATCTGTAATTGTCTTTGTAGGATGGTTTGAAAATGGACATACGTATCTGAAACTAGTCACCATTAACAAATAAAAAAGATACATCTTAAATCAAGTTATGACGGAGCTATAAGCATTTATTTCAATTCTAAGTAGCAGACCTAGTTTTCACCTGGAGCAATTTATCCATACGAATTCTCCCCCGAGTGTAGGATAAATAGCATAATAAAATATAGCATACTGAAACAGGCCCCTTTTATTACGTCCTCCCGTAGAAGCACTTGTGTAGTTTGTTACAACTGAAACACTAGATATGATATCATGATCAAAAGGTCTGCCGGTGGAGCCTACAAACAATGCTAGGGCGACTTCTATTTTAAACATTCTCATTTTATAATTTTTGCTAAATGTTGAAACATTTCGGCGATTTGTATTTAATCTGATTTCCAAGACAATCTTCGAATTGGTGCCAGTTTTACACTGGGATGTCGAAAGTTGTGGGCTAGCTCCTACTATGGTGTCGGATCTCCTTTTTGCAGGCGTAGTGCAGTAACTTGACGTAGAACAGCGCCAACGTATGGTTGGAAGCCCTCTGCGGAAATTCTGAGCCGTGCTGCCTCTATAGCCGTCCATAATTGCGCCAAGTGTTGCCGATGTAGGATTTTGCGCACAAACTGACCTCTGACTTAAGTCCCATACATATTGAATGGGATTCGTGTCGGGCAATCTCGGTGACGAAATCCTTCGCTCAAACTGCCTAGAACGTTCTTTAAAGCAATCACTAACATCTGTGGCACAGTGACAAGGCGCATTGTCGGCCATAAAAACTCCGTCGTTGTTTGCCAACATGAAGCCCATGAAGGGGCTGAAAATGGTCACCAAATAGCCGAACATAACCATTTCCCGTCAATAATCGGTTCAGTCGGACCCAGTCCATTCTGTGTTAACACAGCCCACACCATTATGGAACCACCACCAGCTGGAGCGGTGCATTGTTGACAACTTGAGTCCATAACTTGGTGATCCTGCGCGACACTCGAACCCTACCGTCAGCTCTTACAAAATGAAATCGGTTTTCCAGTCGTCTAACGTCCAACCGATGTGGTCACGATCCCACCAGCGGCGATGCAGGCGATGTCGTGCTGTTAGCAAAGCTACTCGCGTCGGCCTACTGCTCCCATAGACCATTAACACAACATTCTGCCGCACTGTACTAATGGATACGTTCACCATGCGTCCCACATTGATTTCTGCGGTAAATTTCACGCAGTTGACAAACTGCTTATTGACTTCTGTATCGGGTTCTTCGGCCGACGTTCATCTAATGATTTTACTGACATTTCGCCAACACGAGTGGCTCGCATTGTCAAAGCTTCAGCCTCCATTGCAGGTGATGAAGTGGAGCCGATTTTTCGGCCGCAGACTATATGTACCTGGCGCGCCGACGTCCGAGGGCTTCTCCTCAATCATTTCCGGTGCGGTTCTCCTCTTGCTATCTGCGACGGTCGTTCACTGCAGTACGGGAAGCCAGGATCCGTTTACCTTAAGACTTTCCTCTTTCTTGTTGAAACTGTTCTCGTGTTTTTGTATTTCTACAGCTTCTCTGAACAAGCGCTTGTGATAGTGCTACTCTACAGCCAGAACTTCCGTGTCGGCGAAATTTATTACGTGGTCGGTCTCATTCAGTGCGTGCTCTGCCACGGCCGATTACTCCACCTGCCCCAACCTGCAATGTCGCTTATGTTCTTTGATCCTGGTGTTGATTGATCGTCCAGTCACTCCGAGATAAACTTTTCCGCATGTGCATGGTATACGGTATATTCCCGACATTGCAAGTGGGTCCCTTTTCTCCTTTGCCGACCTAAGACACGCTTTGATCTTCCTAGTCGGTTTGAAAATCGTCTTTACGCCCGTGTTTTCGCAATATACATCCGATTCTGTCCCTCACTCTGGGAATGTATGGCAAAAACGTCAGTAAAATCATTAGATGAACGTCGGCCGAAGAACCCGGTACAGAAGCCAATAGGCAGTTTGTCAACAAGTGGCCACGAAACCCTTAACAATTTTGTATTTCACGCAGTGCTGCTTATCTGTTAGCACTGACAACTCTACGCAGATGCTGCTGCTAACGGTCGCTGCGTGAACGTCATCGGCCACTGCATTGTCCGTGGTGAGACGTACTGCATGAAATTTGATATTCTCGTCACGCTCTTAACACTGTGGGTCTCAGAGTAATGAAGTCTTTATTGATTTCCGAATGGAATTTGCCATCCGTCTCGCTTCAACAATCATTCACTGTTCGTAGTGCGGCCACAGTCACGTCACAGTTCTTTTCACATGAATCACCTTAGCACAAATTACAGCTCCGCCTATGCTCTGCCTTTTTACAGCTTGTGTACGTGAAACTATCGCAATCTGTATATCTGCACATCGCTATTCCATGACTTTTGTCACCTCAGTGTAGATTGTCCATGAAAAGATGAGCATATTTCTGCTATAAGTTTAGCAAGTAAATAAGTAAGTTTAGGAGCAATTGCCGGCCGTGGTGGCCGAGCGGTTCTAGGCGCTTCAGTCTGGAACCACGCGACCGCTACGGTCGCAGGATCGAATCCTGCCTCGGGCATAGATTTTTGTGATGTTCTTAGGTTAGTTAGGTTTTAGTAGTTCTAAGTTCTAGGGGACTGATGACCTCAGATGTTAAGTCCCATAGTGCTCAGAGCCATTTGAACCATTTGGGGTGTTTGTATCTTGAAATATAGATGTATTTCCGGAACCTGTAGGTTTCGTTGATTCTCCGCTCTTTGCCGTTGAACAGCATGAGTGCATCGTCAAAATACCCGTCAGGGACTGTCTAACGTGCGACGTGTCTACAGTTTGTTTACGAAATGTTTTATTTAGTTTACGCGACGGGTAGGAAGTTCACTGTTTCCAGAGCAGAAACGAACACATTAAATTTCCTTCGATATCACGTGTCTCATCTCTGCCCGTGAGATCTTAGGTTGTCCGGTAAACGCCATTTTGTTACACGCTGTATAATACTGTGGAAGAGGTCAGACTCGCAGGACATGCTATAAAACGCCCTGATTGTCGTTTCGGAAGCCACTTCGCTTTATAGGCAGCCGACAGGGAACAGGCTTTTTATTGTTGGCTCCATTAGCGGCCGGCAGCAGCCACCATCTACTTGCTATAAAACGGCCCTACGCCGGCGAGGAGTTCTTGTGGAGAGGTCTCTTCATAAAACGCGTTGAGGCCAAGTGCCACTTGACGGGAAAACACTGCTTTTTCTACTTGGGACCGATTGGCCTCGAGGTACCTGGAGACGCTTAATTGAGCATGGCTGTCGGCGCTCCAAACTGCTTTTTTATCTTGGGGGCATGGCGGCTGATAAATGCACGTAAGATGCTGGCAACTGTACCAGTAGAATCCTAACTGTGGAATCCGATCATTACATTTCATAGATGGTTAAAATGGCTCTGAGCACTATGGGACTCAACTGCTGACGTCATCAGTCCCCTAGAACTTAGAACTACTTAAACCTAAGGCCGGTATTACACTATCAAATAGAGATGGGCAAACTGAAACACCTAACTGTTTCGAAACAAATGAAACAGTACAATGTAATGTTTCGATTCGCTGTTTCGAAACAGTGAAACAGTTTGTGTTTAGTAATCTAATAAGCCCACACATTTTATCATCTTGAATGTCTACTCTATAAGTATGTCCATATAAACACAAATGAGGTGCGAGAGCGCTATTCATATCGCAGAAAGCATGAAACTATCACTTAGGCGTCTTGGCAGTTTCGTATTTCCTGCAGCAAATGCGCTACTTTCGTGTCGTGTGACTTTCATACTTTTCAATTGGCTGAGGACAGCCATAGCTGAAGACAGAAGAACCACCACGAACGGAACTGGAGGTGGGAGCAAACTGCAGAAACAACGGATATGCTACTGGGATTCCCATATTCTATTAATATAGATAATATACCCATCCTGCTAATTTCCATTCACACAAAGGGAATCATTGTGGATAATAGGCACAGTGACTATAGAGTCACAAATAACGCCAAATAATTCGAATAAATAACAAAATATAACAGAAAAAAAAATTGTCTTTCAAGGTGTTTCGAACCGTTACTATAAATTCACCATGCTTCCCAGCCCTTCCCGTTCACCATTACAGTATCAGTGATACGTCAAACAGATTGCTAGCAATTATACCTACATCAAATTTATGTATATGTCTAATAACTGTCACTCTACGCCTTTTTCTATTCAGAATGTTGTAGGCTTACTTCCGTTTCTTAATGTGATTACTGTACATGAACAGAGAAGCGTATGTTATAAAAAAGTGTAATTTAACTGAATGATTTTCACATATTTATTATTTTGAATGTGAATAGTATGCGTTGTTTTATTGTTTGGTTAGTGTTTATAAAGCAGATGTTGTAACAGGACAGTCAGCTAGAAACGAAGCTTTATTTTCGGATATCTTAAGCTTAATGCTATTGCTTGTCAAAAAGATTTCAACACTCTTGAAAGTGTTTCATAAAGTGCTATGTTTTGTTTCAGTACCTGTGCCGAGCCCGAATCTCGTCCGACACAGAGCGGAATGAAACATCACTGTTTCAATACAATTAGTCCGTTCCAAGCACAGGTGGACTGAAACAGCCTTATTTTGAAACAAGGATACAGTTTCTGTGTCTGGCTCGAGATCGAATCTGGTCCGGTTATCCGAGACAGGGGCGGAATGAAACACCGCTGTTTCGAAACAGTGAACCACAGCCGTTCCGAAACACTGAAACAGTTCCACGTATCGATACACTGTATCGAAACATAGAAACAGTGGCCAAGTCTACTATCAAATTTCTTTGTCCAATATCTTTGTCAAAGATATTTGATGGTGTAATAGGGACTTTGTCAAATGTCGTCCAATATTTGATCAAATCTAGGGCCTCGCTGTAGATTTGATCAAAGAAATCGCTTGTCTTCTGTTCACACTTCACTGCAATGTGACATGTTACCACATGAAGCGCTAGCATCGCTGTAGCGTTCTGTCGTCTGTAGTGTTTTTATAAATATTGTCTGTAAATACAATTGGTGTGTGCCGACAACTACAAAATTAATAGAGATGTATGAAGCTGACGAGGCGCTATAGAACGCGAGGCACCCTGAATACAAAAATAGATTAAGAAGATTGGAGACTTGACCTGACCTAACCTAATCTAACATAACACTCCTGTAGCAAGGAATCGGAGTGTTACAGTGAGCCCGTTTTCTGAAGATGGGCAGTTCTTAAGTGAATATTGTGCTTTGTGATATGAGAATACACTTCACTGAGCACATACAGAAATGTATGCTCATCCATTCTTAAGTAATTGATGTACGACTTGACGTCGTCCACTGTAAGCTCAAGTAACTAGTTTTGTTGAATGCTTTTATCGTGTCGTCGTAAAACGCACGGCTTCACCCAGATTAGTTTTTCGTTCCATAGATTCGTGCTGAGGAGATCCTCGTGGATGTGGAACATGTCAATTTTTTAAAGCTGAAATAACAATACTAATCGTATGAATAAATACATCATTTGTTTCTATTAAACATTTCGTCAATGGAGTAGAATGAGTTGGCCTCTAGTAAGTCTTTCAGGCTCCTTTGAAACTGATGTTTATTTGTAACTAAATTGCTGGCAACTTATTGAAGATGAGTGTTCCTGAGTAGTGGACCCATTTTTGAACTAAAGTAAGTGCTTTTAAGTCCTTGTTCAGATCATTTTTGTTCCTGGTATTGTATGTATGAACTGAATTGTTTGTTGGAAAATGAGATATATTATTTAGGACAAATTTCATTAAGGAGTAAATATACTGAGAGGCAGTAGTTAGTATACCCAGTTCTTTGAAGAGGTTTCTGCAGGACGTCCGTGAATTTACTCCACAAATAATACGTATTACGAGCTTTTGGACTCTGAAAACTTTTGTTTGACTTGAAGATTTACCCCAAAATATTATCCCATATGACATTATGGAATGAAAGCAGGCAAAGTATGCAAGATTTTTCATTTTTATGTTGCCTATGTCTGCTATTAACACTCGAAATGCAAATACAGATTTGTTAAGGCGTTTCTACAGTTCTGTGGTGTGCTCCTCCCAACTGAATTTATTATAAAGTTGTAATCCCAGGAATTTAAGACTGTCAACCTCGTATGTATGGTTCCTTTTTTTCCTCCACTTCTTTTCCGCATGTGCACACAATGCAATTGTGGTACGTGCAACTGCTGCGGTTAATGACAAGTTGTTGTCAGCCATCTTGAACTTTGACGATAAATTTGATGACAGTGTAATACCCCTTCTAGCGCTACGTCAAAGATATTTGTCAAATATATTTGACGGAATATTTGATCACATCTTTGATCAAATCTTTGACAAAGAAATTTGATAGTGTAATACCAGCCTAACTAACCTAAGGACATCACACACATCCATGCCCGAGGCATGATTCGAACCTGCGGCCGTAGCGGTCGCGCGGTTCCAGACTGTAGCGCCTAGAACCGCTCGGCCACATCGGCCGGCCTCGCCGGGACAGTTGGCGATACATGCACTGCCCGATGGAACGATGTGGTCGCGAAAGTTCACGACCACGTCGAGGTCCGGTTTCAGCGAGTTTAAGTTGAATGGATCGTTATATTCCAGTAGTGCAACCTTCACTGCTGTGTGTGTATATGTGTGTTTGTGTCCGTCAAGGTGACCACTGGGAATAAGCTGCCAGTCGACGATTCATACTGGGACGTTTGCCTTGCCTGACTTGATCGATAACGACCGTTGGTTGGTCGTTCGGTCGGTCGTTCAACGGACGACGTGTATTTGGTCTTCCGACCGCTTCTGGGTTCTCTGTGTTGTGTCGATTTGTAATTCGTCCATGTTGCTCCACATTGACTGGTTTTAGTATTGTTTGAGTTGTTTGTGGTATTGTTGTCGCGGATCCTTGTGCATCTAGTGTGGTTTTGAATGAGCAGTCATTTTAACGCTGTCTGGGTACCGGATTCGTGAAGGCAACTTGTTGTGATTACCTCGGATTACTGTTGCCTTTGAACATGTTCTCTTGTATAATGTTTGTCGTTTAACGTTGCCAAGAGTGTAGCCCGCCCGTCTGTCTGGCATGGGTTATTCCATCGTTGTACTGGGCACCGGGCGTTAGGTGGATTTCGCGAAAGTGTTGGTCTTGAGTTTAAACTGTGACTGGTTTGAGTTTGCCATCCTGTTAAGTGAGTAAACGCTGGGCTGCCTGTCTGACCGCTTAAGCAGCTGTAGGGACTTTTTCTCAGGTCGATCCTTGGTGCAATGTCTGTGGATCACTCCCTTCTTTATTTGGTCTGATTATGTCACTTGTTTTAAAATAATATTTTGTTTAAATTATTCCTATCGCTTGTGGCCTTCAGCCGACAAATAATTTGAATTCTTCTTAGTAAGGCCTTCAGCCGCCAGTGTAACTTGTGTTACAGTCTAAACTGTTACTGGTTTGATTCTATGATTGTTTTAAAAAGTGATTTTGGCAACGTGCAATTGTCGTCCTCATTTGTAATTCAGGCCTTCAGCCGTTAATTGTTCTGAAGTATTGCTCGTGGCCTTCAGCCGACAAATAACCTGAATTTCTTTTTAGTAAGGCCTTCAGCCGTGAATGCAATTTTGACTTAAGAAATTTTAATTAGATATTGTCTCTTAATATGATTCTCCTTTCTGTAATATTTTAGTAAGAATTTGCTATCTAGGCCTTCGGCCGTCAAATTGTTTTGAGTAGTTACTACTGGAGCCTTCAGCCGACAAATAATCTGAATATCTGCTCAATAGGACCTTCAGCCGGGAATGCAATTTGTCTACGGAATTTTTACTTAGATATTGTCTAAACAGTCAATTTCATAATTGTTCCTCTTTGTCAACCGTATATGCAATTGGTTCCAAATAAAGTGTACGTGATTTTTTTTTTAAATGACTGAATAACCAACGGTAACTGAGTAAGGCCCCGTCAATACCTTTTCCTGCCTACGCTAAGTACCATGATCCAGTGTTGGTGTACCGGCGATGAGGTCAATTTTGGGCAAGTTGTGGAGTTCGAGTTCTGAGCACGTGAATGTTGGGAAGTCCGTGTGAGCCGCAGTGGACTAAAACAATTAGTGCACAAATTAGTACTTTTCTGTAGATGCATCAGAATGCAGACACGGCTGTTGTGAATGTAAAGAAATGGATTAGAAGTTTAGATGACAGCTAACAAAGTTGAAGCAGACTAAAGTTGCCCAATGAGACGGTATACTGAGCAATTACTGGCGTTATAACCATTTGCGGTTGCCACTTCCAGCCATTACACACCTGTCATCACAGTGCCTTAGATTTTCAATACGATGTCATTTCACCACATATTCATCCAGCATTAGGCTCATGTCGAGAAGTCGTGAATCTCTGGTAGCATATGGAGGGAGGGAGAGGGGGGGGGGCGATCATCAGTCATCTTGTTTGATATGGCCCGCCACGGATTCCTTTTCTGTGCCAACTTCTCCGTCTCAGACTAGCATTTGCAACCAAAATCCTGAATTCATTGTTGAATGTATTCCGGCCTGTGCCTTCTACAGTTTACCACCTGCTGCTCCCTCCACTACCATGGGAGTCATTCCTTCACGTTTTAACACGTGTGCTATTGTCCTGTCTCTTCCACCTGTCAGTGTTTTTCACATATTCTCGTCCTCGTCGATTATGCGCAGAACCTCATCATTTCTTATCAGTCACCAAATTTTTGACAGCCTTCTGATACCTTATCAATCGAGTAATGAGCCATGCTACAACAAGACGCCAATAATTACTAAAACTAATGTAGGTCGCCTCTTAGACTGCTGCTAACAACGCGATATTTGCTCCATGGAGCGGCTTAAGACGTATCTTGCGATAACGAGTCACAGTAATCGATCTGGTGTGGTATCACATACGGATACCATCCCACGGGCATTATACAGTTGGTAATAGAATGGTAAGTTCTGGTCTGACGCAGGTAGCAATCGAGCGGGTTCTAGTGGGTCCAATGGTGCGCACCCGCTGAGCCACGCGTGCTGCGGTTCTGGACTACGAGAACCCTCTGCCGCCGTGATACAGGACGCCCAACGGCAAACGTCCAACCCATTTGGATTTGGAGAGTCATCGCTATAAGACCATCGTTCATGCTTAATGCAGCGAGCGTCATCCTGGTTGCTATTGTATGACCTGGCCTCTAAATTCCTGCTGCATAGGTTGAAATTAGTCTTCATTCGGTTGGAGAAATACAGGTTCAAACAATCTTATTTTTGTTGTGTTAATTTGTTTGCTGATCATTTCAGCACGTGTCCAGCTTTCCTACGTTGACTGTTGCCACACCACTCTGCAGCCCACCTCTCCTTACCGTTGTGTACAAAGTTATACACATGATCTGGACTACGCTGAGACGGTAAGGAAATTCATCTGAGGTGGTGTGTTGCTCTGGTAAAGTTATGCCGATGTGAAAACAAAACAGTAATTTTGGCAGACGACAAAATGGTCTCAAGTGTTCACCACGGTTCGGAAATAATGGATACAAACTCTGCCTGGAGAGTATTACAACATTACAGAAAGTGATAACGAAGATCAAATCAGTAGCACTGACAAAGGGAACTGCTACGTGCTATTAGTTACGTAGCTAACATCTTCAGAACGGACATCAATGGATGTGTGGACTGTTTTGCCACAAAATGTGCTTTGCTTTAGTTTATTATCATTATCAACAGCAGACTTTCACACGACAATATTTTTAATTTTTTTTTTATTTTTTTTTTTTTTTTTGTCATCAGTCTACTGACTGGTTTAATGCGGCCCGCCACGAATTCCTTTCCTGTGCAAACCTCTTCATCTCAGAGTAGCACTTGCAACCTACGTCCTCAATTATTCGCTTGACGTATTCCAATCTCTGTCTTCCTCTACAGTTTTTGCCTTCTACAGCTCCCTCTAGTACCATGGAAGTCATTCCCTCATGTCTTAGCAGATGTCATATCATCCTGTCCCTTCTCCTTATCAGTGTTTTCCACATATTCCTTTCCTCTCCGATTCTGCGTAGAACCTCCTCATTCCTTACCTTATCAGTCCACCTAATTTTCAACATTCGTCTATAGCACCACATCTCAAATGCTTCGATTCTCTTCTGTTCCGGTTTTCCCACAGTCCATGTTTCACTACCATACAATGCTGTGCTCCAGACGTACATCCTCAGAAATTTCTTCCTCAAATTAAGGCCGGTATTTGATATTAGTAGACTTCTCTTGGCCAGAAATGCCTTTTTTGCCATAGCGAGTCTGCTTTTTATGTCCTCCTTGCTCCGTCCGTCATTGGTTATTTTACTGCCTACGTAGCAAAATTCATTAACTTCATTGACTTCGTGACCATCAATCGTGGTGTTAAGTTCCTCGCTGTTCTCATTTCTACTACTTCTCATTACCTTCGCCTTTCTCCGATTTACTCTCAAAACATACTGTGTACTCATTATACTGTTAATTCCGTTCAGCAGATCATTTAATTCTTCTTCACTTCCACTCAAGATAGCAATGTCATCAGAGAATCGTATCATTGATATCCTTTCACCTTATATTTCAATTCCACACCTGAACCTTTCTTTTATTTCCATCATTGCTTCCTCGATGTACAGATTGAACAGTAGAGGCGAAAGGCTACAGCCTTGTCTTACACCCTTCTTAATACGAGCACTTGGTTCTTGATCATCCACTCTTATTATTCCCTCTTGGTTGTTGTACATATTGTATATGACCCGTCTCTCCCTATAGCTTACCCCTACATTTTTCAGAATCTCGAACAGCTTCCACCATTTTATATAGTCGAACGATTTTACCAGGTCGACAAATCATATGAAAGTGTCTTGATTTTTCTTTAGCCTTGCTTCCATTATTAGCCGTAACGTCAGAATTGCCTTTCTCGTCCCTTTACTTTTCCTAAAGCCAAACTGATCGTCACCTAGCGCATTCTCAATTTTCTTTTCCATTCTTCTGTATATTATTCTTGTAAGCAGCTTCGATGCATGAGCTGTTAAGCTGATTGTGCGATAATTCTCGCACTTGTCAGCTCTTGCCGTCTTCGGAATTGTGTGGATGATGCTTTTCCGAAAGTCAGATGGTATGTCGCCAGACTCATATATTCTACACACCAACGTGAATAGTCGTTTTGTTGCCACTTCCCCCAATGATTTTAGAAATCCTGATGGAATGTTATCTATCCGTTCTGTCTTATTTGACCGTAAGTCCTCCAAAGCTCTTTTAAATTCCGATTCTAGTACTGGATCCCCTATCTCTTCTAAATCGACTCCTGTTTCTTCTTCTATCACATCAGACAACTCTTCACCCTCATAGAGGCTTTCAATGTATTCTTTCCACGTATCTGCTCTCTCCTCTGCATTTAACAGTGTAATTCCCATTGCACTCTTAATGTTACCACAGTTGCTTTTAATGTCACCAAAGGTAGTTTTGACTTTCCTGTATGCTGAGTCTGTTCTTCCGACAATCATATCTTTTTCGATGTCTTCACATTTTTCCTGCAGCCATATCGTCTTAGCTTCCCTGCACTTCCTATTTATTTCATTCCTCAGCGACTTGTATTTCTGTATTCCTGATTTTCCCAGAACATGTTTGTACTTCCTCCTTTCACCAATCAACTGAAGTATTTCTTGTGTTACCCATGGTTTCTTCGCAGCTACCTTCTTTGTACCTATGTTTTCCTTCCCAACTTCTGTGATGGCCCTTTTTAGAGATGTCCATTACTCTTCAACTGTACTGCCTACTGCGCTATTCCTTATTGCTGTATCTATAGCGTTAGAGAACTTCAAACGTATCTCGTCATTCCTTAGTACTTCCGTATCCCACTTCTTTGCGTATTGATTCTTCCTGACTAATGTCTTGAACTGCAGCCTACTCTTCATCACTACTATATTGTGATCTGAATCTATATCTGCTCCTGGGTACGCCTTACAATCCAGTATCTGATTTCTGAATCTCTGTCTGACCATGATGTAATCTAATTGAAATCTTCCCGTATCTCCCGGCCTTTTCCAAGTATACCTCCTCCTCTTGTGATTCTTGAACAGGGTATTCGCTATTACTAGCTGAAACTTGTTACAGAACTCAATTAGTCTTTCTCCACTTTCATTCCTTGTCCCAAGCCCATATTCTCCTGTAACCTTTTCTTCTACTCCTTCCCCTACAACTGCATTTCAGTCGCCCATGACTATTAGATTTTCGTCCCCCTTTACATACTGCATTGCCCTTTCAATATCCTCATATACTTTCTCTATCTGTTCATCTTCAGCTTGCGACGTCGGCATGTATACCTGAACTATCGTTGTCGGTGTTGGTCTGCTGTCGATTCTGATTAGAAAAACCCGGTCACTGAACTGTTCACAGTAACACACCCTCTGCCCCACCTTCCTATTCATAACGAATCCTACACCTGTTATACCATTTTCTGCTGCTGTTGATATTACCCGATACTCATCTGACCAGAAATCCTTGTCTTCCTTCCACTTCACTTCACTGACCCCTACTATATCTAGATTGAGCCTTTGCATTTCCCTTTTCAGATTTTCTAGTTTCCCTACCACGTTCAAGCTTCTGACATTCCACGCCCCGACTCGTAGAACGTTATCCTTTCGTAGATCATTCAATCTTTTTCTCATGGTAACCTCCCCGTTGGCAGTCCCCTCCTGGAGATCCGAATGGGGGACTATTCCGCAATCTTTTGCCAATGGAGATCATCATGACACTTCTTCAATTACAGGCCACATGTCCTGCAGAATCAGCAATGATCAACGACATGAGGATGCAGAAGGCATGCAGTGGTTTCCATTGCCTTCTGCATCCTCATGTCGTTGATCATTGCTGATTCTTCCGCCTTTAGGGGCAATTTCCCACCCCTAGGGCAAGAGAATGCCCTGAACCTCTATCCGCTCCTCCGCCCTCTTTGACAAGGCCGTTGGCAGAATGAGGCTGACTTCTTATGGCGGAAGTCTTCGGCCGCCAATGCCGATTATTTATCAGAATTTAGGCAGTGGCGGGGATCGAACCCGGGACCGAAGACGTTTTGATTATGAACAAAGATGCTACCCCTAGACCACGGTGACGTTAGTTATTCATATATAAAATAGCATTTTTATGTTCCTGTATCAGTTTTTTCTCCAATTACTGTCCTACGGGTCACAATATTTTAGATATTCTTGAGCATTCACATCCTTTACTTGAATTTTTACTTTTGTGTGCATCATTGTCGATAATGAAGTCAGCAGAAATAGGGAAGAAAGCTGAGTCATTGTTGTAGAAGATTGCACGCGGTTATTTTGTTGCGTACTACAGGGTGCTATTTGAGCATTTTGTAGATACAGACGTTTACCCACCCAGATAGCCGTGCGTGTTAAGCCGCCGCTGCCGCTGCCGCGTCGCGGAGGTGGACCGGCTCCGGATCGAAAATGCCAAGCGGATTAACGGATAGAGTCGATTTGGCGGCCAATATTGATGTGGCTTTTAGATGGTTTCCAACGCCCCACTGCGTGAATGCTGGGCTGATACTCAATTCCTACATCTGTCACACCATTCGCAAAATTTAAAAAACTTTCGCTCACCTTCACATGACTAACATTGCTCCTAGAATGTTGGGGTACACGTATTCCATTCCAGGGTGGTGACATGAAGAGCATTCGATCACCCCTTAAAACTAACCACACCAAGTCCATTCATAACCATCCCACCCCTGCGTCGATGCGGAACAAAGGCAGAAGGGAAAGCAGATCGAAGATGTTATCAGAACAATTCATGTTCACTTGGGCGAGGCCAAGTCAGCTGTTATATCCAGCCCATTCGATAGAAACAACAAGTTACAAATCAGTGCACTTAAATTCGGATTACAGATTCTAACAGCTGAATTACGAATTGAATGTCGTCAGTCAAGACTCAGTTACTTGTAACTTGGATTAAGCAAGTTCATAGCCGGCCGCGGTGGTCTAGCGGTTCTAGGCGCTCAGTCCGGAACCGTGCGACTGCTACGGTCGCAGGTTCGAATCCTGCCTCGGGCATGGATGTGTGTGATGTCCTGAGGTTAGTTAGGTTTAAGTAGTTCTAAGTTCTAGGGGACTGATGACCACAGATGTTAAGTCCCATAGTGCTCAGAGCCATTTGAACCAAGTTCATAGCTCACCCGGATAGCCATGCGGTCTAACGCACTGCTTCCCGAGCGGGAAGATGTGCCGATCCCCGGCACGAATCCGCCCGGCGGACTAGTGTCGAGGTCCCGTGTGCCGACCAGCATGTGGATGGTTTTTAAGGCAATTTTCCATCCGCCTTTAGGAGTTCTTCGAGCCGTTGAAATATACGGTCACAGGTACCAAAATATCTACAGAAAGCAGCGTTGGATCCTAATTTTTTTCAGTTTTTTTTTTCAAGGGGATCTCCCGCTTAGAGTCCTTTGAATTCTATACCTTGCCTATTGAGTGTCCCTCACCAATAATTTCATTCTGGCGACGCGCGTCGTCAGACGTATGTTTCGATTAGAGAGTCGTGCCATGGTGTGCATCCAGAACTAGCTTTGCCCGTTTACATTCGCCATTCGCCATCCCAGTACGAGATTTGAGCCCGCTCATCTCTTAGTGATGCCTGTCCTATTTTCAGGCTGTGATATCTTCAATGTCTCCTCCTTGCAACTACAGCTTGTCCAGTGTGAACCGATGTTTAGATGAAAAATAGCAAAAGGTTCGTATGAGCAGTTGCCAGCAGGCTCGTGCGCAAGCGCAGAGCTGAATTCGCGTATGAGCAGTGCCTTCCTCCCGCTTCTGGCTACTTGAAGCGTGGCTGTTTGGTGTATGAGCAGTAGCAGCAAGTAGCCAGATGTTACCCGGAAAAATTTTTCCGGCGCGCCCAAGCTGCTAGGTTCGAACATGCGCAGAACAAACTGAGTTATAAGTGGGGGGGAGAGGAGGAGGGGGTCCTTCCCCACGTGACCCGTTTATATGTTTCGTGTCTTCGAAATATTGCTGCTCTCTTCGTTTACAGCTCCCACGTCAAATGAAATCAAAACAGATTTCTGTGGCCGGGAGCCATCAAATGAATTAATATACATTCTCATAACCATGAAAGACCAAAATAAGTTAGTAATTTCAATTTTCTGAATTTATATTATTTCTACGTTATTGGCAATCAACCATTAATGTCTTAATAAAGCTATTTCTGTCTGTTTTATAGAAAAATTTGCTTCTATTAATTTTTTTCCGCTGAGGCAGTTAGTTTATTTGAAACGAAATGTTTCATTACACACTATCGGCTACTTTCAACTTCTTTCAATTTCAAGTGCAAATTTTCATTTTGTGGGACGAATGACGTTATACCATAATAAAGAACCAAACATGAGAATACAGAACTGGACCTCCAAGAAAATTGGTACAACGAAAACCACATGTAAAGCTGAATATCAGGTACTTCAGAGTGCATGTGGACATCGAAATGTGCAATTAGAGCGGAATGAAGCATTTTAGTATGGTTTATGAAATTCCGATGCTGCTGGGAAAGTCTTTGATGTGCTGTTCCTTTTATGACACTCTAAGATCTCTTAATGCTATATACGTACGAACATACATAAACATTTACTTCAAGCTAAGTAGGCAAATTTGATCAGTAGTTTTGAACTAAATATTTCGTTTCAAATATAATGACAGCTGTAGCAGAATTTTACAAATCTGCCTTCTGTGAAGGTGTTTTTCGAAAACAAGGCACTTGTCTAGTACTTCCTCTACGCCTGATGTTATTTCTTAATTTGTGTTTACGTCTTAAATTTATAGAATGCCATTCTTTGCTAAATTGTAGACTGACAGCATACCGTGTTTTATCGTTCTAACTCCGCACATGGCTTCATATTTATTCCTAGAGTAGAATATAAACAGACAGTTGTACAGTTACTTTGCCTCACAGACAACTTTGTTTTTTTTTTTTTATACATTTTGAAATAGTCATGAAATTTATTGTCCTTTATTCCGGTGTAAGCTACACAAGAAACTTTTTTTTTTTTTTCAAGCAATTTGTATTCCATCCTGCTAGCTTTTTGCAGTACTGTGTACATGCAAACCTGTTGGAAATGCTACATAACAAAACTGCAGAGTACGAATAAAAAAAAAAAAAACAGATCTATCAAAGTCACCCCTTAGCAAAATTTTATGGTACTTCAAGCTGTGGAGTCTAATTTTGAAATGATATTTTGCCAAGAACTGCTTCCTTATTTGCATCCTATATCTCGGTGGGATATGATAAAACAATTGCTCTAAGTACAGCTCTGTATTCTCAACAACATGCCGCAGGGCTGCACATGGTCACGTGATGCCCCAACACGCACGTAATTCCACCAGAAACGCGAGGCGTAAAAGCGTATGAGCAGAACGAGCACCAAGCTCGGGCTGCCTACGTCATCGTAGCTGCGCATGCACAGTACAGCCTGTTCCCTGGCGCTGTCTGGTAACTGCTCAAACGAACCTGAAGTGTGGTCGACTGGTTGGAAACTGGCCATCGAGCGTGCGTTTTCGCTGCAACGCCCCTGCTGTCAGGTTACCGCTCGGGGGTGTGGCAGGGCACCCGCCGCTACGCCTGCACAAAGGCCTCGAGGTTCCGCGAAACGTGGGGACAGGTCGCCCCTGTTGTGTTCTACCTGTTGTGCAACAGGGCGGCCGAATATTTACGGCGTCTCCCGTTGAGAGCGGGCAGCCGCCGGATCACTCGCACCGCGTACTATAAACAAGGCGCGGGCCGCCTTTCACACCGAATCAGCGCCCACGGTCGTAAACGCTGACCCGACGAGAGCGTCCGTTCTCCGCACGCCTAAGTAATTTGGAGCCATTCCGCTAAATTTTGCGGGTGACCTACGGCTAGAACAGAGACTGCTTAGACATTCCAGCAGAAACTTTGCATTCTGTTTCGAATTTACGCCGACAAGGCCACAGGATTGCGCAAACAATCTGTCCAGGAATGCTGTTATCACATTATTTCTTTACGGCAGCCAACTTCTTTGTTTAGTTGTGATGATTCGGGACGAAATCGGTCTTCTTTTTTATCTCTGTTCCCCCGTGCTTGTAGAATATCAACATTTAGATAGAAACATCGTTTTGGCCCACCTGCAGAAGATGACCGCGGTCAAGTAAGTATATAATGTTCAGCACAGCATCCCGACAGCTCGCTTGAGGATGATGGCTACGAAACTCATCGAAACGTAGCGACAAGACAACGCCACCACTCGGCTGATCACCCGAGAAGAGTTCACCACTGGAATACGCCAAGAAAGCCTGCGATCGCATATATCGCTTTGCATTTTTCCGGGGAACATCCGCCTAGTAACCAGACAGGGAGTTCGACATGTGAATGGAGGGGGGGGGGGGGCGGCGGCTAATATACAGCTCTTTTGTTACATACAGTTAGCCACTGTTGAATACTGGGATTTCTCTAATAATTTAAAATGAAATAAGTATTGAAATTCAAAGATTCAAATTTTTATTAAGTTTCAGAAGGAAATTCCACATCTCACGCCAAGTTTTATCAGTCTTGTACGATATTTAAGCTACGCGGAAATAACAGAGGAATATGGAACAGGCATATTATCATAGAATTGAATTTGCTAACTTTTTCAGTCGGATGGTGCTGATCGACTTTAACGGTAATAGTTACATTCTCTTAATACAAAATTTTCAGTGCAATTCGTTTTCTGATATTTTTGAACCTGTGTCGTGTCCCACCGTTGACAGAACGTTTTCGTTAGGAACATGTGAACCATTGGAGTGAACTCCAGAGTCTTCAGGAAACGTCTCCTCCGGCATCTGCATAAGCAGTCTACTTCTGTTACACACATTGCAGGTATTTTGGTAGTCATTGTACTCTAAAAGAAACAGTAAGAATTAGAAACCAATGTATGCTGGGACTTCCTTGTTGAATATAATTAAAGCAAAGAGTTGTCCCATCATCTTCACAAACCAGCAAAAACAACCAAGAAATAATTATAAAATGAATCAGCCTTAATAAATTAAATCAAAATTGATACTGTATAAAGTACATATCAGTGTATAGAAAATATTTCGAACGAGTAGAATTGTAGTGTATAAAGAAAGATAACCACACCAAAAAAACTGAAACCACATCTGAAAACAATTAACTTTTTAGTAGTGATTTTATGAACGAAGTTATTCACTCCAAATTCAACTAAGCAAAGTCACTACAACGTAAATTAAACTGTACCGTGATTAGGTAACTAAAATTCATGTAAAAATAAATTAAAAAATAAGTTGACTTATCTGTCTGTAAGACACAATGGTGCGAGTTCAGGAATGATTCAGGAACGACAGTCTGTGTAGTGGGTGAATACTTGCGCTTGCCTGCAACACCCACCTGTGAGGCAAACGTAAACCCTATCTGCCTGTGAGATGGGTGTTAGCTCTAATTGTGTTAACTAAATGACAAGTCGATGTTTAGCCCTTCACGACAGTCTGTCGGACGTGCATCCGGTTGAATTGGTCGTTTTAGAAAGAATTTACGACAGAGTGAATCTCCATTGTCATTTGCCTACTCCTGATCAAGTTATCTGACGATAATGGAACATCACGCCGTCAAAAATCCGTTCTAAAAAGACCAGTCAAAATGGTTCAAATGGCTCTGAGCACTATGGGACTTAACATCTGAGTTCAGTCCCCTAGAACTTAGAACTACTTAAACCTCTTTAACCTAAGGACATCACACATATCCATATCAAAATTTATGAAACATGTTTATATTTTATTAATAGTATTAAGTAGGAATAATTAATTTCTGTCATGTTGGAAATAACTGTCGTAGCAGGGAATGTCTGTACCAAAGTATTGTCGACAAGAGAGACCGCAAATTGATATAATTTTAAAAAGGGCGGGAGAGACCGCGTATGGATACATTTTAAGAAAAGAACGGGAAAGACCGCGCATTGATACATTTTGTAATGGTAGCAGGGATTGTCTGCACCAGAAAGCATTGTTGGCAGGAGAGACCGCACTTTAGAGTTTGTAGGAAGTCAATAGTAATCGAGATGTGAAGCGAGTCGGTAGCAGGTCTGAAGCGAGAAGTTTAGAGGAGCGATGTGCCTGCCAGCCACTAGCTATGATTTACAAGAGATTATAAACGGATGTACAGAGACATCAGCTAACTATTATAATAAGAGGAACTAATATTATTGAATTAATTTTTTGAGAAACTCAAGACTACTGAAGGTATGTTTGCGCATAGCTAGTTGTAAGATTATTGTAAAAAGTAAGTCCCATTTGAACGTTTGTAAAATCATTTCATTCAGAATATAATTAACTTTTCCCAGCAATATTGCATGTCTAATTATAATCCATCCCAAAAACCATCAACGTAAAACTTTGCAAAATTTTATTGTTGTCAAGAAAAAGTTTAATTGTGAATTACGTCACTTCAGTCAAATTAATTAAAGAATAACGTCAGCTTTGCTATTAAAGAATAACTTCAGCTTTGGCAATAAATTCAGCCACTTATTATGAAAGCCCACCAGCAGCTGATAGAGTATAGTAAAACACAGTAAGTATATTCATGTCGCAGTTCGCAGATGGCGATCCAGTAACAGTAAAAAAGGTAAGGAACAGTTTTGGGTTATTGCAGATAACGACTGAGGGCCACGACGACGACACATTCTATGTTTCGTCGAAATAATCAGAAAATCACTTTTAATAAGCAGCAATTAAATTTGTATGCGAAGATAGAGAAAGAGAATCAATTTCAAAGGGAAGATTTCATTTGTTATTATTAAGCGAGAGATAGAAATCCTAATGAAAGGTTTCATAGTTTATTGTAAAAGGGAAAGTTATCATTAACAAAAGAGGTATAGAGGAGACGGGAAGGTTTCACGGTTCCTGACTGAAGCGCCTAGAACCGCTCGGCCACACCGGGCAGCCACGACCAGTCCATCTGCATGCATGTTCGACAGATTTTGAAGCAGCTTATTGGCTGGGAAAACCTCTAGAGCAGTAACCTTATGATAACGGTATATTAGGCAGTCAAAAATGCGTTCTACAACGACTAATATCGGACTGTATGCCCAGTATATTCTGAAGTATAATATTCGCCGGAAATCTACAAATATACCCAGCATATTTTGAATATAATATTCGCCATAAATCTACAAATACACCCTTACATCTTACTAGTGACAATACTTATGCTATAGCACTAGTTCCCAAATGCGTTTCGATAGTGATGTCCTGTCATCGAGCAGCTGTTATTGCTTTTATAGGACTACTGTTACACACAAATTATTAGTTGGCACAAATGTTCTTTCTCAACAAATAAACGAACTACCATTGTTTCAAATCCTTGTCCATCCAACCACTCTATCTTCCCGTAACAACATTTATTTATTTATTTATGTCCTCTTACGTTTGTATAGCTCTAGAGAACGCAACGCCGTTAGTATAGCTAACGAGATCATCACATAAAGACAGTACAAACGTTTTGATTGAAATAAATAGTGACCACTAAATGTTAGTGTTAGGGAATGGTTGTTTATTGCTTTTGTTGCTCTAGCAGTGTAACATCGATACATAAAGAGCGTTTACAGACAAGGTTAATTTTCTTCCTGCATCTAAAGAATAGAAAGGAGATTCAGCGATTCTGTTGTTCTATGTTACTTGCCATTTGAGTAAGGTCGCATGTACTGAACAGTATGACTTTTAAGGAGCAGCGGTAAAATAAATGTGCGAAATGCAGTAGTAGAATTTGCAGTCTGTAGAGCAGGGCCGGCCAGAAACGTAGCACGCGGGAGGATTTAGCTCGTCTATGTGCATGTTTCCCCCCACCATTACGCTGTGCTGTCTGAGAGGGAACTGCAAACGCGCCGCTTGGACGGCAGAGCAGTCGCCCATGGAACACGGACCGGCCTGCATGTGGCTTAGTTTGATATTAACATCTATTAGTAAATTCGAAAAAAAACTTAATCATGTGGCTTGAGAGTGGTATTCCACTGTTACTGACTGTTGTACAAGAGAGAGGATAGCAGATGTAAATAAAATGAAGTTGAGTTTGTATCTGCATTACACCAGTAATATCGTGAGAGCCACATTGTTCCATGTAAAGTTCCTAAGTTTCACTTCAGATATAGAAAAAGAGGCAAAGAATATTCTGTATAGCATGCCTTTAGAAATGGAATAAATTATGATAACCACATGAAAGAGGGAAAAAATACATTAGCTACCGCTTCTCTACCGACAGTGCTATGGCTACAAGTATCAACATACCGCAAACAAAACAAAATTTTCATTATATTTAATTAATGTTGGTTCGATGATGACACAATAAAGTTGATGTCCGGTAGAAATTATAGGCGCACTGATAGGCGCAGGCAGTTCATCAGATTGTCGTTACCGAGGCCGCCAAGTAATCGTGACTTATTTAGTTTCACTGTTGAAAACAATCTTTCACATAAGTAAGTTTATTCAAACATGGATATCGCTTCCCAAGGAAAACCGTCGTAGAACTCCTGGACAGTTTTAACGTGAGACAATCTGTCCTTTTTATGGGGATCGATCAGTTCCATTTGCAAATGAACAATGGCGATTTTTTTTCCTTTTTCCTTATTAAATTAGATATCTCGACTTAACGAACGTATTTCGCTGTAGTAAATCACGTCTCCATACTATTCCTGCAATTCCATCAAAAACTGTTGAAATTGACGATGTACCAATCCACGTGACTTTAGACAATTTACTATTCGGACCCCAGTTTCGTGAAGTGCTCCATCACTGCAAGTTTGGCATAAAGTGCTTCTTGATGCACGAAACAATCGCTCAAAAGGCTCTGAGCACTATGGGACTTAACTTCTGAGATCATCAGTCTCCTAGAATTTAGAACTACTTAAACCTAACTAATCTAAGGATATCACACACATCCATGCCCGAGGCAGGATTCGAACCTGCGACCGTAGCGGTCGCGCGGTTTCAGACTGTAGCGCCTAAAACCGCTCGGCCACCCCGGCGGCCACGAAACAATGAATTCTGCACCAATTGTCTATTGAGGTTGTAGTTTTTTGAGCAACAACGCTACGAGTACATTTTGAGACCCTCGTATCGCCGGCGCTCTGTCGGTGGTAACTGAGGCAAACATGTTCTATTTCAGGCCAACGGCTTCAACTGCCTCTTCAACTGTTTTCAGGAAGTCGTTCCTTCTCGTTGTGTTCTTTCATTGCCACAGTTCTTATGCCACGTGCGAATAACTGTCGACTTCGCGAACATAAATCACAAGATGTGCCGTGTCCGGAATGTCGATCGACTCGTCCAAAGCAATTGAGAACGCGACCAACTTGCTGGCATTCCCAATTAACTGCCGATGGAAATCCGCTGCCCTGATAACTATGTGGCGAATTATTGTTTGTCGCGGCAACTTTTGTGCCTTCGATGGCGTCACAAGCTCCTCTCCCTCAACAATGCACTCTGTAAGAGCTCGGCATCTGTGGATGGTTTATTACATCTGGCTACTTTGAGCGTTATTTTGTAACTAAAACCCCTAATTGGCGAGGAGACTTGTCTGTAACGTATACCACGAGGCTGCGTGTTGGGACCCCTATGTTTAAACCGAGAGTTAAGGCAAAAATCATTTCAAATTTTTAATTTATGCTATTTAACATTTATTTTTACTTTTATTTCAGTGTTATTTAAATGCTTCTAGTTTATTTTATTGCACTAAACGAAGCCTGCGGCATTTTACTATTTATCACGCAAAAGCACATAATTTTGTGCCGTTCTTTTAAATAGTAAACATAAATAGACAGAGTAATGAATTTTACATTCTGAAAAAGTATACAATCTCTGTAGAAAATAGATTTCCAAAAAAAGTTAAATTCCAGGGTTTAAATTTGCGCATAAAAATTCCACCTGACAGGTAAATAAAGAAAGTCTGTCAAATTGACATTCATTGTTGGCAACTACATTTTTCTTATCACCACTCAGAACACATTCGATTTTAACGGACACTTTAAGCATTTCAGTAAAGAAACATACAGATCCCCATCACAACTTTCGTGAAGTTCTTCCTCTGAGTGATACTCTCGTTCGATAGCAGAGCTGTTATCACTGGCAAACGTAAAATCTTGATCCTTTTCGTTTATTTCCTCATCTATATCACTGACACCTTCCTCCATAGACTGACTAACAATTTCATCAAACTCGGGAAAGTTAAAAATGACGCATTCAAGCCAACACATTTTGAGCTATACGGTACCGCACTGAAGAAAGCAGGTACGTAGTTCACGAGGCGCGGTCTAGGAGACTCCCAACACCTATCAATAACGTGTCAATGACGTGTCAACAATGAACACAGAAGGCGATAACGCAACCGACAACAAAACATCGTAGGCTTGACAATTTGGGGAGGATAAGGGGAGTATAGAAGCATTCCACCACAACTGGCCTTGGGAGAGCGAGCTCGAAAATTTTTGCGCGGTCTGAGAGACCACACCACGTGCGTTAAGGGTGACGAACCACTACAGTTGGTTGCCGGCTGAAAATAAGAAACAATAGTAAGGACTGTAAACAAGCTGTATTTCTACAAGCATACAGAACGTACAAATACAAAAAGCACAAAAACCTTTATTTTCACGCTGAGATCGGCTTGCTGTGCAACACTACACATTTTTAGGTCCGCCAACTTGTTTCGTGATTCATCTTCAACTAAATCTTGAAATTCCTCGTGCACTGTGGTGTAATGCCGCTTTACAGCATATTTGCGGTGCCCAGTGATAGTGCCACCACATAATAGACTCTGAGAATTTTCGCCTTTCTCTTCGGGAAAGTACTGTAATGCCCAATCATTTTTAAATGGTCGGGACAGTGCAGCGCTACACTGCCTTTCTTTTTAGAGTATGTGCCATTCCCACAATTACTGTTCCTTTACACATCCCTTAAACCACAACTAAATAGTGAGAAACACAAGCACTGGCAGTTTGAAAAATACCGCACTATGCCGAAAGAAACAGGGCCGCATCGTACTACTGCGTGAATGTCGCACCGTACCGTGTACTTCCGTGGAGGACCAAGCAAACTCGAGACGGACCTAGCCTCGGTCCACTACACAGTTTTCTCCGTAACCAAATTAACTACTCCTTTATATCTCTCTCCAGTACCTCTTCATTAGTTATCCAGTCTACTCTTCTAATCTGCACCATTCTTCAGTTGCATCACGTTTGAAAAGCTTCTGCTCTGTTGATCTCTGATCTGTCTGCCACATTTTACTTTCGTACAAGAGTTACTCCAGAGAAACCTCTTCACAAAATACTTCCTGTTACTTAAATTTATTTCCGGTGCTTTTTTAAATCATACACTGCTGTGCATTAGACAGTGCAGTTCCAAAAGTTCCCGTAAGTTGTTCAACGCACCTATACAAATTGTTACTTAAACTTATATTCGATATTAACAAACACTTCTTTTTTATAAACGCTTTTCTTTCTATTACCACCCTACAATTTATATTTATAAAACTGTTGCTGGTTCGCCGGCCGGAGTGGTCGAGCAGTTCTAGGCGCTACAGTCTGGAACCGCGCGACCGCTACGGTCGCAGGTTCGAATCCTGCCTCGGGCATGGATGTGTGTGATGTCCTTAGGTTAGTTAGGATTAAGTAGTTCTAAGTTCTAGGGGACTGATGACCGTAGAAGTTAAGTCCCATAGTTCTCAGAGCCATTTGAACCATTTTTGAACTGTTGCTGGTTCAGTAAACGCAATGAAATACACCCAAGACCAGAAAGTGAATCGTTGTCAGAGAGAAGGTATTTAATCACCGACACAATTCTGACACAACACAACTACCCTTCTGCTGGTATGGTCACATAACGCGTTTGTATCATTGACATTACTACAGCTGACGACATCTATAATCTTAGATTTCTCTCCTTTCTAATTTTATTCTGACGGACGTTATTCCAGAGGTTTGAGTTTTACATTTTACTTCATTGAAAGTTGTGTATTTATATTTATCAAAGTAAAAATGGCTCAAAAAATCTGTGACTGAAATAATTATTTTTACATTTGTAATTATATTGATGGTTCATCATATCTTCACTCCCGTCGGTAAACAAATGATAGTTTCTATACGTCTCTCTCGTCTTGTGGTGCTATCTGATGGTACAATTATTTCACGTTATTTGCAGTTTGACACTAGTCCGGCCGTACTTTTTATTTATGACTAATTAGAATCTATTCCGTTCGATTTTGTGAAAAATTTGAGTCACGTTATTCAAAAATATCCCGCCTACTCATTTACCCGTTTAGAGTCCTTTTGTATCTCTGGAGATCAGATGATGTGCAAATACATAGACATCAGAGTCAGTACTAGCCTCCCAAGAACGATTCTTTCATTCTTCAGCACACCGTCGGCTGTTATGAAGCTTGCAAGCGAATTAAAACTGGGTACTGGACCGGGACTCGAACCCAGAATCTTGCATTTCATGAAAATTGGTCTTATCGACTGAGCTATCCAGCCACGACTAACACCCCGCACTCGAAGCGTTGGTTCTGTCAATACCTCTCTGCTATTTTCCAAACTCCACTGGACAACTAGTGCGTATCGCGGTGGGCTAGCTCTCCTGGAAGCAAAAGTATACTCGTCGCAAGGGAGAGATTCGCCCTAAAAACAGCCTCCAAGGTTGTGGCTGCGCCATTTCTCTGCGATTTCTTTTGTTCCTGCAGTGCTACACCAGCAAGTTACGCAAATTAGTAGTTCCTTTGCAATTTGGAAAATATAGGAAAGTTGCTGACGGATTTCTAGCTGTGAGGGGCTGTTGTGTGTCCTGCCTGGGTAGCAGGTAATATGTAAGGCAAGAGCCGGCCGGAATGGCCGTGCGGTTCTAGGCGCTACAGTCTGGAGCCGAGCGACCGCTACGGTCGCAGATTCGAATCCTGCCTCGGGCATGGATGTGTGCGATGTCCTTAGGTTAGTTAGGTTTAATTAGTTCTAAGTTCTAGGCGACTGGTGACCTCAGAAGTTAAGTCGCATAGTCCTCAGAACCATTTGAACCATTTTTAAGGCAAGAACATTACAAGCGAAACGCAACTTCCGGGTCAGAATCGCGATCCAAATGATTTTGGTAATGTGCCTTTTCTATCGACACTTTATTGTTGTTCCTCCAGTTCTCTTGAGACAGGGCTGATAGAAGACGTAGAGCAGGTTCAGCAAAGAGCAGTGCATTTTGTCACATCCTCGTTCGGTAAACGCGAATGCGTCACGGTGATACCTACCCGACTATAGCGGTAAACGCTGGAAGAGAAGCGTTGAGCTTAAATCACGGTGCGGTTTACGTTAAATTTCCGAGAGCATACAATCATAAAGGAGTCAACCAATACATTACGTCCTTCTGTGTATATCTGGAGGAGAGCCACGACAGTATAATTCGTCGTTTCAAAACTGATATATCATTTATTTTTCGGTCTCATTTGCACATTTTTTATGACAGTGTAACTAGTTTCGATAATATGTGATCATCTTCAGGTCTAAATACTTGCGTAAGCAAACGGTTGTGTCATGCAGAAACTACAAACCACAATATAGTATGCCGATATGTCGTTTCTGCACGACGCAACTGGTAGCTGACGTAACTTGCTGACGTAACTACACAGATATGAAGACAATCACATGCCATCGAAAGTAGTCATACTGACAAAAAATATGTTCGATGGTACAAAAAAATAAGTGGTGTATAATTTTTTAAATGGCGACACAGTTGCTTAAATCTCTCGTGACGAGTATCGCTGCTACAGTAACTTAGAGTTTAGTGCTATCATGGAGGGTTTTCAGTGTCCATTCCGTGCACTATTCGTCGCTGGAACAGGAAAGATGAGATCTCACAGTGGCACACGTGCTAACATTCCGCCCACACAATTAAGTGACTCAGCTTGTGTGTATTGATGTAGATATAACATCACAATTAACTGTAACTGTTCTCCTTTCGCAACACTGATTGCACATTATTTTCATGCTACTACTGTATGTGTTTACTAGTCTGCGTGGTTTTGTCATAATTCAGTTTTAAAATGGAAGCTAAAACCGAGTCAGGTCGGATTACACGTAGTGGCCAGTGTTTCTACATCGAATTATAATCCATACATGGAAATAACCCAACAGAAATTTACAACGCTTTGAGAGAGGTGTATAAGAATAGTACAGTGGATCATAGCACAGTATTACGGTGATTTGCTCGAATTTGTGAAGGTAGGATGAGCACTGAGGACAACCCAAGAAGCGGAATGCCATCAACTGCAACACAATACAGCTCTCCCGTTATTGTTAATGACCTTTTGAGAGATGGACAACGAAACACACGTGACGAAATTACATACAAAACCAGAATGTCAATCAGTTGTGTTTACAGAATCGTAACTGAAAAGTTAAAGATGAAAAAATTTCCTGATAGATTCCGCATGATCTGAGTAAAGACCACTAGCAGTTCGCCAAAGAATCACAGAAGAAATGCTCGAACGTCATCGAAAGAATGAGAACAGTCTGTGAAAAGGATGGTTACACTTCACGAAACCTGGATACCAGATTTTGAGCCGGAACTGAATTCATCACAATGGAAAAGTTCCAACTGTCCAAGCCCGAAAAAATGCCACCACCAAGAATCAAAGGTGAAACTGATAATAACCTTTGCGTATGACATGAATGGAGGCATAGTTACAAACAGAGTACCCTAGGGGACGTCTTAACAGGCGCGTACTAGAAGCTGTTTCTGCAAAATGAATTGTGCCCCAAATTTCGTCAAAGGAGACCTAACATGCTTGCAACTGGTGTCCTCATTTTGCACGATAATGCAAGATCGCATATTGCTCTATCAGTGAGAGAAACGCTCGACAAATATGGATGCCAAATACCTTCTCACTCACCATACAGTCTTGATATGAGCCCAACAGACTTCGATTTGTTTCCGAAATTGAAGGAACAACTCCGTGGAAAATGTTTTGGTACAATCGATGAAGGTTCCTGAGATGACCCGAGTAATCAGACAGCTCAACAAAGAAGGTACCCCATCCAGAATACAGAAGTTCCCAAAACGTTGGGAAACTGTCATAAGCAAGAATGGAGATTATACTGAAGCCCATAAAGGTATTATATAAAATAAATTACTTTCTTCAGTTCTATTTTAGAGTGTGCAGAATTCCTGAAATGACCTTAGTATAACCGATCTAATTGAATTATTTTACAAGTTACATTGCGGAGTGGGATTCTGTTAAAAATTGACGTTTTGAAACCGTGAGGCCCTGCGCGCCGATTTCTTCGGACTTCACAGAAAAGACTGCCTTACAGCTTCCACCCTGTCTGCTGAGGTTCTTGGTCGACCAGACCTCGGAAGGTCAGCAACCGATACTGTGTTCTTGAATTTTTCATACCAGGCTTTAATGCTCTTGACATCAGGTGGATTCCTTCCAAATGTTGTCTGGAAGTGTCTCTGCACTGTGGTTGGTTATCGTGTCTCATGGTACCACAGGACACACTGTGCCTTCTCCTGATTGGTTAACATGGCTTCTTGGGCACTGCACCTCATCCACTACTTACGTATTGCGAACCTAAAACAGAAAAAAACTTTGATAGTTGTAAACAATTCGACACAAGTTTCATATTTGTATCTTACTTCTAGCCTGAGTTATCAGTTTGTGTAATCATGGAAAGACTTTTCGGACACCCTGTACTATTAACATGGCTTTTGGCTATTTCCTTTTTTGAAAGATTAAGCTTGTATATTGCGAAAATTTCAAGGTTACGGTTCTACGGAATGGTTATCGGTCCACAATACGTAACTTTCTGAATGGTAGCCGAAATGACTGTGGCAGCGCGCCGGTAACCAGGACTGTTGAACAGGCGGCGTGAGTGTGGGGAGGGGGAGACTGGTGAGGGGGGGGGGGGGTTGAGGGACGCCCTCTGGGGTGCTAATGCCCTGGCATGCAAGCCGCCGGCCGGTGATCGACTGACCCTTTAAGATTCTCCCTACAGCTCGCAGGCATTTGTCTCCTTGTTTGCTGCTGTTTTCTCGTCAATTTTCCACTACAAATAAGGACTGAGTAAAGGGGTTTTGTTTATGTATTTGTGTCGTAATGCGTGTTGGGTCTCTCGTTTAGTGCGTCGCGCGCGACACTCCGCTCCTCCTAATAGTGGACCCAGTGCGAGCTAGTGACCAGAAACGTCTATACATTGTCACTGGAATCTCTGGCTTGAAATATGTATTTCGTTTCAAATCCATCATTTCGTTACTAAATTAAATATAGCATAAGAAGACGCCGACACCTCGTAAGCACTGCTCCAAGAATTTTTATTTCTTTAGAAAATGAATATGTGAAGAAACGAAGAGTCTTTCAAGTTCTCGAAGTTTATTGTATGAAGTACTTCTTCTAGAATGCTGATTTTCACATTCTCTTACTGGTAAGATATTTGATTCCATATCTATGTATGATATGTTTTCCTTAACCTTGATTAATCCGATGTATAAATCGAAAAGCGTCATGAAAGAAATTAGTCACCACACACCTGTGACTTCCATGTATTTCTTATAGCGTTCACTATAGCACTGACATAACCTTCAAATTTCGTAAAAATGGGCACATACCCTACATCACACCTTATCCTCCTTCTTGGTTTATGTACAGATATAATTTAAGCTACCTTTAACAAATAACAGAGGATATAGGGTGATTATTTTAAAGAAAAAGATAGCAACCACCCACTATTAATGATGCTGTTTGTTTCAGTAAATAGCGCCGTAACAGGTTTCGAACAGTCAAGTTCATCAACAGATGGCTGTTCACAAGTTGCATATTTGGTTGAAGTTTGCATACGTTTTTGCTCTTTATTCCTCCTTTTACTGAAAGGTTCTTGAGATGGTGGTACCGTCCAAAACTCCACGTAATTTTCATGGAATTTTGTTGCTTTTACTTGCGAAATATGGTCGAGTATATACAGCTCTTTCATGATTTGTATATAACAACACTGCGCAGGACACTACACACACACACACACACACACACACACACACACACACACCAAAAAGTCTTTCCCGCATGCGAAATGTACACAAAGGTGACAATGGTGTTGTACTTGTGATATCGCCCCATCGTTATGTGTATTTCCCATACAGCAAAAACCCTTTAGTGTATATGTGGTAATGGTACTTTGCGCAGTGTAGCTATATACAAATCATAAATGTTACAGAAGCTCTACAGTGTTTCGTGAACACAACGCTACAAGATTCCAACAAAATTACGCGGGATCTTCGACGGCTGGGTCGTTCCATGATTCTTTCAACAAGAAGGGGAATAAAGAGAAAAAAATCTCTCGGAATTTCAAACTAATGTGCATCTTGTGAACAGCCATCCGAAGATGAACTTCTTGGTTCAAAACCGGCTACGGCGATATTTACGTAAATATATAGCGTTGCTAATAGTGGGTTGTGACTGTCTTTTTCTTTGAAAGAATCGACCTGCACTTGGTGCACAGCCAAGGTCTCAAAATACCAGGTTTCGACAAAACAAATAAAAGAAGCCTAAGAAATTAAGGATCACCTTATCGTGTCATCAGATTGCAAAGCAGTTCTCTTACATACGAAATCACAGATATATTTCTAGTCCAACGGCGAAATATAATGATAATCTATGGAATGAAAAAGTGATGAGACACCAGTCGAACGGAAATCAGCGTTATTACATTTTGGAGATAAAAACATTTGTTTGTACTTGTGATTGCTTGGCTACAGAAGAGATGAAGTGGCAACATATCATCTCAGAAAGCCGGCCGCAATGACCGAGCGGTTCTAGGCGCTGCAGTCTGGAACCGCCCGACCACTACGGTCGCAGGTTCGAATCCTGCCTCGGGCATGGATGTGTGTGATGTTCTCAGGTTAGTTAGGTTTAAGTAGTTCTAAGTTATAGGGGACTGATGACCTCAGAGGTTAAGTCGCATAGTGCTCAGAGATATCTCATGTTTGTGTATTTTTCACGGTTCCTGAAATATTTCTCTGTATTCATTTCAGACCCATTATTAGTTTTATTTCTGTGATGTACAGTTTCTTCCTCAATGACGTAAACTCATTTTTTATTTAGGCCACACTTAGACACACGCACTTGGATTTTAGGCGGGAAATTTTAGTTCATTGTTGACATGCTACATTGTTATAGCTGTGGGGCTATAATTGTGCTGTTAAATGTAGTTTTATGGTTTCTCAGAAACGAGGCCCGCAAGTGTATGTACAACACAAACGTATTCTGTTACATTTCTGGTAGCTACGTGATTGCTAAACAAAGACAGTACTTTAATAGCTTCGCCATAACTGTCAACCACGCACACTTTGGCATAAGGTTTGGTGATCAAGACAAGAGTTCGGTACCGCATAAGGCATGTCGTATATGTGTTCCAGTAACGAGACTATGCAAAAACGGGAAGAGTAAATCAATGCCTTTTGCAATTCCCATGGTTTGCAGGGAGCAGAAAATAATGTATGTGAATGTTGTTTTTGCGTGGTTAACGCAAAAAGTAAGATGGATATAAAAGTGTCCTAATATTTCCTCGGCGACCAGTTACACTTAGTGAATCTCTCTCTATTCCAGTTCCAGCTACCGTTCTTGAAGATTTGCAACAGGAGAGGTGCTCAGTAAATGAATGCGATGAGGGTGATTATTACAAGCCAGAAGAAGATTCTGCAACAGAATCATTTAGTCAAAACTAAATAATAAATTAACTTACCTCGTGACTTAAATCTGATAAAAGATGTCGCCGAACTGATTAGTTCAAACGTTTTCTACTACCTGGAGTGTGTTTCTCTCAGCACAGAGAAATAGAAAAGAAATTAATAAAATTCTTTAAAGAAGAAGACCATATGCTTTCTTGTTTGATAGTGAATTTTCTTAACGTCAACGTATGATCCAAGTCAGTGGAGGTTGTTTATGGACTCGCCAATATATAGCCTGAAAGGATGTGTTTGCTTAACGGAATTTTATTTGGCTCACTAACTTTTGCCCAACAAAGTACACGATAAGGAGACGGCGACAACCTGAAAGCTGTGTTACGTGAACTACAGTGTGTGTGGGGGTTTGAAAGTAGTGTGCATGCTACTTGGTCGACAATCCGGCTACACAAAAATGTCGTCTTCATTTGTGAGTGGGACAGCCGAGCTAAAGACAATCGTTGGACGGCAACTGACGGCTCGGAAGAAAAATCCTTCACCCTAGTTCACACAGTATAATAAATGAAACAACTGTTCATCCAAGCAAGACGCTATTACCTCCTCTTCGCATCAAGCTCGGGTTAATACAAAGGTTCAGTAAAGCACTACCGGAGGATGGTAAGAACCTGTGTACTTGGTAACAATATTTCCAGAAGTATCTTATGAGAAACTTAAAGAGAGGATCTTCTTGGGGGCCGCAGATTAGAAATTTAATGAAAGATAATCTATTTGAAAATATAGCGAACACAGTGGAATAAAGGGCTTGGGTTCCGTTTAAAAAAGTAGTGGCCAACATTTTAGGCAACAAAGGACATCCAAATTTAAACCCATCGTTAAAACTGTATAGCAGAATTTCATTAAATTAAGATGTAACGTGAGTGTGAAGCTTACTTTATACATTCAGATATTGATTTCTTCCTTGCGAAACTTGGAAACTTGGAAACAGTCTAGCAAGACATCAAAGAGATGTAAATGAGCTACTAGGGCAGATGGAATGCAAACATAATGGATGACTGCAGATTTATGCTAAAGAGAGGTGACACAGATGAAGGGAGAACATCACAAAAGAAAAGCTTCACGTCGTCTCAGAAGGAACTTGATGCAGTGAACTCAGGGAAGTACATACCTGTGTTGTGGTTTTGTAGTAATTATTAGCACTTTAAGTGAACATATACCACTGCCTACCCTAAGGCAGTATGAAGTGATTCTGCACGAGGTTAAGAAATAAAAAATTTATTTTTAGTGAAATTAAAAGATTCCCTGTTAGGAAAAAAATGTGATTCCAGCTAAAACTTCGGACGTAATTGATACAAAATTCTGACTTACTACTGAAAACCAAAACCAGATTTGAAATTAGAGTGAAAAATTCCGTTAAATATCACCTTACAATCATAATATGTCTTTTCAAAAGTTTTGAAGTGCAGCGTAGTGTTGTTCTCTATGTTAAGGAAAAACAGGGAGTATCTTTTATTCTATCGCTTACCCCTAACGTGTTTCGGCTCCTGAATGTTATCTTCAGTATGTATCGTTTTATTTATGTAAAAGTATTATGTAAAGTTCGTGGTTGAATTTCTATTTCAAGCATAAAAAGAATTACATACCTATTCTGATATAGGTCTAGTTTTGATTGCTCACATGAAACGATATTATCTTGAAAGTGGAATAGTAAAGAGTGGCTTGCTTTTGTGTCATGGGAGTATATCACCTGGAAAACAGTCGGAGGTATCACCTTATAGGCCTATCATTTTTTAAGGCTATCATTTTTAATTAGGTTACCGGGAGTAACAGGAATGCTTGGTTTGGTTGTAAATATATACAGCCTTTTTGTTCTCACAGGGCATCAAGCACATAAACAAGGCTTGAGAGAAAACATTACATTTCCACCTTCATCGAGAGGCTATGTTGTTATCGCTGTTGACTTGTTTATCATTTGTTCTTCTCCATTATGTCGCTAATTTTGAATGTTTTGTTGCAAGGTCTTTTCTCGTGTAGTCGGCAAGGATAACTTATTTGATGTGTGTATATATATATATATGTGTGTGTGTGTGTGTGTGTGTGTGTGTGTGTGTGTGTTTGCAGAAGATAGTGTGTCTGCTTTTGTAGAGAGATAGCGAGAGGGGTATGGAGGCAATGTAGGTCTTCTTTGAGGATGTATCTGTGTGTGATTCTTTATCTACAGTGTTTTGTTACATAATACTGTGTACCATTTTAAAAATTCTTCCCCTGTGTTACGCTGGTGCTGATGCTTTCTCTGAGGACCTTGAGATTAGTTTCTTATATTAGAATGGTCAAGTTGGAGCTTGTGCATTACTTCCCTTAAGATTCCTCCAAATGAATCTTATCCGGGAATATGCCCACTCAGGATGCCTACTGCTAGATATTTTTACCTCACTTAATGTTTCCATGGACGGTGTACAGAATTTCTATTTCTATTTACGTGTACTATTTAGATCTATTTACGTTCAAGGGTCTCCCTCCTGTTCGCTACCGGCTACTTGTAGACAACTTCATCACCTGTAAACATCCTACATCTAAAAAATTACCCTGCACGCCGATGTAGATTGTGTGGCAGATGATGCATCGCACTAGTATTATCGATTTCCCTCTCATTCCACTCTCACACAGTGGTCGAATAATAAATAGTCTACCTACCCCCATCTTATACACTTAATGCAGTAACGTTCTCAACGCTGACTCCCGATGTGATTGATACCAAACATAATCTGATAGCACTAATTTCACGTCAGAAAATCATGGTGTTTCCATAAATTAACACGACAGTGAACTCTTGATTTGATGACGGTCATATAACAAGACAATGTTGCAGAAAGACTGCATTCAATGATGCGTGCTGTGCTGAAGATAGCGGAAACTCAAAGTCTGGAAATGATTGTGTGTATCATGGAGCTTGCCTGGAATCAGTTCTGCATTCTTCTCCTATATACTTGTGATAGCTAGTAATCATGGACGCAAAGTGTGAGTGGTGGATAGAAATTTTGGAAATGTTAGATGTCCTATATCCAACGTAACATAATTTATGTGAAGAATAGCTTAAAATGCTGTGCTAGCTTGGACATTAGATCATATTCTGTTTATGCGAAGGAAGCTGGAGTTTAATGTTTGGTCTACGTCAGGATCAAATTTCTATCGTACGACATCGATCTGTAGCAGAAATTAAAAATATTAGTGTAATAATTCAATGGACAGTGCTGCCACATGTTTAGAACTACATATACTAATTTACACTTGTTCTAGTAACTGTGTTGCTCTCGAAGTAATAGATTCAACTGACATCCATTCTCAGACATTTTTAGGCTCTTATGAATTTTGTCTGAATGATTGAAAAAATCTGGGTCCACCTTGACGTGATAATTCAATGGCTATTCATTGTTTTCAAACTTCAGTGATGTCGGTACAATTATCCAAGATGCTACTCCTGACGGGTGTAAAAGGAATGTGCGCAACGGAAAATAATAAACGCTAAAATGAAGATTTGGCTGACTATCCCTTGAAGCAGATCTTAGGCTCTCTTAATTCTATAAATTACAATCTAAACATAAATGAATGATGAAGGCGGCTAATCCTACTAAATGATAAACGTTGTTCCTTCTTTTATATATACTGCAGATTAAAAATACCCTTTATATTACAAAGATTACATCTCCTAAGTAAAATCACTGATCAATTGCCCAACTCTGCCCCTTATTATGACTACGCGGTCTAATATCAATAATGTGAAATGACTCACATCATCTTCGTACCAAACACTAGAAGACACTACCTTCAAAGACGATCTACGGTGGTATGGAACATCAGTGGAAATAAACTACCGTGATCACAACTTTTAGCTTTTATAGCCCTAAAAAGCCGAAGCAGTTTGCGATATCACCCTATGTACTGCGTCCGTTGTGTCGAAGTGATGGTTTTCGTACTCGTCTGCGACGATGGAAGAACTTCTGCCACATATAAACTCTTTCAGATACTAGGCCGGTGGAAGGTGGTCCTCTGACTAATATACTCTCATACTGTCTTCTCCTCTCTGTTTTCTACAGACGAGAAACGCGAACTCCCAACCACAAGGACGGAGTTGATAACATCTCAACTGAAGTATAGGCAGAGGAAGTGCTATCAAATACTGAACGCTGTGTACTGAACGACGACTTCGAAACCGGAGGTGAAGTCCAGAATCGCATAGGTTCGCAACAGTACAGTGCCTAACTGTTCTAGCCATAAATTCTCCTGAGAGCAAAGACAGCAAGTCTGTCTGTACCAACAAAGATGATACCGAGCGACCGTCACACACGGGCGCTCACAACGGAAGACCCCGTCTCTCCAGCACTGGCTTCCCAGCTAGGCTTGGCTCCCCACCATCGTAATTCCGAAAACGAATCATATTCCCGAAACCATGGAGTATCCTCCCTCTCTGCAGATTCTTCCAAACGCCGACCAACCATATTTTACTCTTTCTTCGTCCAGCGCAGAAAGTTTGCGAGGAAAAACTTATACTAGTACAATGTCACGCTTCTGAGTAAAATCCTTGGAAATAACCCAGCCTGCGTGGTTTCCGAGGTGCCGCTTCTTCGTTCCTCTCACCTGCATCCAAGATTGTCAGCGTTCGGAAGTATTATCCGGTTATCCTTCCGGGCCCTACTACAATAGCGGCCGGCCGTTACCCTGTTGTGCTCCAGCACTCAGGTGCCAAAAACTGTCTAGCTACTTCCCGTGTTTAAGCAGGGCCAACACCTGTGCGGGCCTTGCACCCAGAGCTTGAGTTCTGCCTGCCGTTTCATCTCCACTGGCGTTCCAACCTCTACTAGTATAGGCAATCATTCATTGCGCCGTTTTTATAATAAAGATAGTCACCTTTCATGCAATAAGCGTTAACAACTATTTACAAGAAGTACGTGATTATGTCAGTCACCTTTGTACATTCTTATATACGATGTACAACCTATCACATGATACGTAGTTTTGTTTGTGGATGAGTTTTTGTAAGGTGTGAAATTATAGCCACCTTACATAATATTCGTTTCAAAAGCATAGCAGTGCACCTGGAGAGGAACTTTACACTTCTTTAGGTCCAAATTTCATTGATTTCGCGTCATATTCGCTGTTTCAAAGCAAAATTGATGTGAAACTACGATAGTTTGCATTGCTGTCGGTCGGTCGTTGTCATGAAATTATTCCACAAATCAAACCCGGCTAGTGACAGTGCATTGGCGAATCGTGGCCGGGTCAGCGTGCGTGATCTAAGGTGGCCTCGCAGTGACACCTCGGTGCCCATTGAATCGACAGTGCGATCCTGTGGTGGTAGCGGCACTCTATGTGGCCAACTAGCACTTTCTCACGCCACTCCCATCAAATGGCTGTTGCTGGAGCTTCTCGACTGCCTGTTAACGTCCAGCAGATGGCGAGGGGCTCTGTTGGTGATGTCAGTTCAGTTTTTCGTATTGAAATACGATATACAAGTGAGGTATTCACCACTACTCTCGTACAAAATATCAAGCTTTGCCGTCATATGTATTTTCCGTGGTCTGATGGCTATCATTCGACTTGTTAACTAGAGTGTTTCATTCTCAGATATGCCGGCCGGGGTGGCCGAGCGGTTCTAGGCGCTACAATCTGGACCCGCGCGTCCGCTACGGTCGCAGCTTCGAATCCTGCCTGAGACATGAGTGTGTGTCATGTCCTTAGATTAGTTAGGTGTAAGTAGCTCTAAGTTCTAGGGGAGTGATGACCTCAGAAGTTAAGTCCCATAGTGCTCAGAGCCATTCTCAGATGTTGTCGCTACATAGATGCAGCACTTGAGAATGATGATTTATAGCAGTACTCTGGTGACTGACTATGTGTTCCCCAGTGGCTTAACCACCTTATGTTTCTTTCAATCACATAGCCACCATCAACCGTGTAAGAGGTATGCGATGTATGCGCTGCCTGCAACAGGCAAGACTTAGGAGAATCTCTGACCAGAGAGCAGTATGTAGTTAGTTGTCGCTAGTCGACATTAGTCGGCAGTAGTCTGCGTGAGTCGACAGTAGTCGGCGCGTGTCGGCAGTCTGCTCTGGTCGGGACTCTGGAGGATGAGTATTATTGCAGAAGGTAAAGAAGCAGCGTTGCACATATCTATTAATGTATGTTAACTGTCATCCAATTTCTTCCAAAAAATGCCTCAATAATAATTTTTATAATATAAAGTAATTTTTTTAAAAAAATGCATTCATTTCAATTTAAAGATTTTATTCAATGGATTATCTTTCCTTTCATGAATCACAAAGCATAGGCCAGTGTTGCACGGAGATGAGCCGAAAATTTTTTAGGTAAGAGCAGATATATTCGCAGTTTTTATTGAGGTAAGAATTTTTGCTTTTTATTCAGAGTACAGGGCCGTGGCGCAGCGCTGCTGTCGTCATAAAATTTACCAAGTTACTGAATTTTTTTTATTATTTCCGGGTTTGGGAATTGAATTTTGTGGTTACATTAAATGTGAATGCATTTCTGCACGAAGACTATAAATGGGAACCAATTTTGTTCAGCGGTTACAATATTTAAAAAATTCATTTAATTAATATTTCCGTGGGGAGGTTACACTTGGCGACATCCGGCCAGGATCTTATCTTCTGATAAGTAGTCATATATCTGCTCTTATTTACTTAAATGTAGTTTGCATCTGGCGCAACGCATTTACTAATTTGTCACTCTTTCTTTCACAGATCATCGGCAATTTGCTGCTCTTTGTTGTAATTGTTTGTTGCATTTTTGCATTGTCCTTGTTTCATTTTGTGCTTAATTTTGATTTGTGTAAAAATGCCACGAAAAACTGTTAACAGTACATCGCGATGTGCAATGAGTGAAATAGCCGACTCTAATAATTTGACCGATAATACTTGCGACACTCAGTGTCTTAATGATAATCCTCTATTTACTGACAATCAGTGCGTACTGATCACTAGTAATGATTTTAATGCTAATGATGAACAAACAAATTCTATTGTGTCCACTGTTAATTTAACGACAATTGATGGCGCGGCACGTTCCATTACAATGAACGCTGCCCAGTTTGACACACCCAGTTTGCAAAATTTACGTAACGAACAGACAAATGTTTCTAACGAAAATGAACAGTGTAATCAGAATACGTCAGATTTATTTAATTCCGGTGTAGTGACCAACAGTGCACATCCGATTAGCAAACATTTTCAAGAATCACAGAATAACCAAATGGTTCCACAAAACGTGACAATTGCAGATACACCATCACACAGTACAGAGAATAGAGCCGATAATTTTGGCTGGGATCAAGTTATGGCATTATTACAACAACTCAATGAAAAAAATAGACAATGAGTACAAACAACTTGATGAAAATCTCAAAAGAATTCATGAATAGTATAAACAACGTAATGAAAATCTCGAACAGTGGAATGAAAAACTAAACAACAATTCCAAACAACTTAATGAAATAACCGACTTGAATTTGACCGATAATACTTGCGACACTCTGTGTAATAACAATGATAATCCTCCATTTACAGACAATTAGAGCGTACCGACCACTAATAATGATTTTAATGCTAATGATGAGCAAACAAATTTAATTGACTGCTCTGTTAATGTAACGACAATTGGATGACAGTTAACATACATTACTAGATATGCGCAACGCTGCTTCTTTACCTCCAGAGTCCCGACCAGAGCAGACTGCCGACACGCGCCGACATGCGCAGACTACTGTCGACTCACGCAGACTACTGAAGACTAATGCAGACTGATGCCGACTAGCGCCACCAACAACTAACTACATACTGCTCTCTGGTCAGAGACTCTCCTAAGTCTTGCCTGTTGCAGGCAGCGCATACATCGCATACCTCTTACAACCGCACACAAACAAATATTTGTGCTGTCCTTCTCAAGTATAGTACCTGAAACTATTTTTTGTGGCTTTACAGACGCACACAAGTGCCCACCATCAAGAGGACGACTGTGGATCTCTTGATTTTTCAGTTTCTATGTAGAACATAGCCAACGGCCTTGCCGCGGTGGTTAACACCGGTTCCCGTCAGATCGCCGAAGTTAAGCGCTTTCGGACTAGGCTAGCACTTGGATGGGTGACCATCCGGTCTACATCTACATCTACATTTATACTCCGCAAGCCACCCAATGGTGTGTGGCGGAGGGCACTTTACGTGCCACTGTCATTACCTCCCTTTCCTGTTCCAGTCGCGTATGGTTCGCGGGAAGAACGACTGTCTGAAAGCCTCTGTGCGCGCTCTAATCTCTCTATTCGTGATCTCCTCGGGAGGTATAAGTAGGGGGAAGCAATATATTCGATACCTCGTCCAGAAACGCACCCTCTCGAAACCTGGCGAGCAAGCTACACCGCGATGCAGAGCGCCTCTCTTGCAGAGTCTGCCACTTGAGTTTGTTAAACATCTCCGTAACGCTATCACGGTTACCAAATAACCCTGTGACGAAACGCGCCGCTCTTCTTTGGATCTTCTCTATCTCCTCCGTCAACCCGATCTGGTACGGATCCCACACTGATGAGCAATACTCAAGTATAGGTCGAACGAGTGTTTTGTAAGCCACCTCCTTTGTTGTTGGACTACATTTTCTAAGGACTCTCCCAATGAATCTCAACCTGGTACCCGCCTTACCAACAATTAATTTTATATGATCATTCCACTTCAAATCGTTCCGCACGCATACTCCCAGATATTTTACAGAAGTAACTGCTACCAGTGTTTGTTCCGCTATCATATAATCATACAACCGAGCGGTGTTGGCAAGCGGGGTGCTCTCAGCCCTTGGTGAGGCAAACCGAGGAGCTACGTGATTGAGAAGTAGCGGCTCCGGTCTCGGAAGTTGACATACGGCCGGGAGAGCGGTGTGCTGACCACGTGCCCCTCCATATCCGCATCCAGTGACGCTTGTGCGCTGAGGATGACACGGCGGCCGGTCAGTAGCTTTGTTCGGGAGGAGTTATGTAGAACATATGTGTTGGTTGGTTTCAACTCATGCGAGTTTTGAATCCTGTCATTTGGGCAAAAGTATAAGTGCACTTCCTGCATTTTTCATGTTTCTCATTTTAGCTCGGGTAATGCGGGCAGTAACTGCCGTGTCGTCACAAGAGCGTACTAGCGTTGGGAGTCGGAACTTTTCCAATATCATTGCAGCCACTGGTTGCAGACATTGCGAGTCCTGTCCAGTAAAGCTCAAGTGAAGTTGTCGAACAGTCTCCTACTCTTGCGGATTTACGGTACATTTAACCAATAGAGCTATGTAGTGAGGAGGCAGGCAGATGTCTCCCATTCCACGGTACAATATCGAAAGAGGCCCTGAGACGCTCGCCGCACAGTAACAGACGAAAACGTGTGTGTACTGTGTAAAATTACTATAAGAACCAATGAGAACGCTAGATTCTGAAATTTAAACCAAAAGTTATTTCGCCGTGTCGCTCCAGTGCTGGCCAAGATTCATACACTAGCCTTGGGAGTGCAACTTCTGATTAGCTTCTTAAAAGGATTGTTTGAACAATGCTGTGTTACTATGTGCAAGATTGGTCTCCTGCCCACCTCCTTGAGTACGGGAGTGAGGAAACTAAATGCCCACCTCCTTCAGTACGGGAGTGAGGAAACTAAATATTAATATTTATTCTTATAATAGACATAACACTTCATGTCACAAGCCAGTTAGAGAAGGCTCCCAAGGCTGCAGGAAATAATAGGTACCAGCACTGTAACAAAAGAAATGGAGAATATAAAGTAATTAGCTGTGCAGTTATTGGCAGTAGTGGATATTTCCTACAGTTTCACTGTTGTTATGTGTTTACAGTAATAATTAGTAGCATTCAACTATAATTCTCATCCTCCACAGAAACTTCTCTCATCATCAGGTTCTAAAACTTAGCTCACCGATTTAGAACTCGAAAAAGTTCACCAACACAATCGTGGCATTCTCAAAATAAAGTGAAATAGAAACATTCTGTGCTGTGGGTCCCGGTCTTGAATTATATTCGACAACTTCTCGAAATCTTTCCTTTTTTTTAGTTTCTTCTTATGTAACTGACGTTCGTAGTGATACTTTATAAAGGACGATTTGGTCAAAAAAATTATGTAATAGAAGTTATTACTTATCAATGAACCAAGGAAATCTTTTATAGCTTTACAAATAACACTGAAGCTACCAGAAGCTGTAGAAAATATTACCGCTGATAAAAATGATAGAAGCTAATTCAACGGTATCGACCTATCATCTTGTCTTTAGTTTGACAGCCTGTGGTATCACATGTAAGTTAGGATCCACTGTAATTTGCTGCTGTAATAATTACCTATTTCACTATAATTTAAAGAGAACAGTCATCCTGCATCCTGATAATATACATAACGTGAAACGTATTTTTAATGTTTTTCTGTGGCCAAATAGCAGAGGTTGCAGGCAGACGATTATTCGTGTTATACCATTAAGCTGGAGATGCCTTAAGATAATTTGTCCAATCATTTGCCTTGTTATACATAAAGTTTCATCGAGAGAATTGTGTGTGTCTGATCGGCCTCTGCTTTCGAATAATGATGCCTGCCAACCTGCTCAGGGGCCTTACGCAGTCCCCATTGTGAGAGCAATGATATGATGATGGACCCTTTAAGGTAATGTTTAAGTCAGTGTAACTGAAATTCCTGTGAGTATACGTTATTATTAGAGAATTCATTGTTCATCATCACTGTGGGTCCCTTCCATCTAGCGGAAAATAATTTAGTTAAAGATCAGTTATGAAAAGTTAATTTATGTCACCCTTCTCAGAAACTTTCGGCTGAATGATCTCACGGAGAGACAGGGGGGAAACGCCACATTCTGCGAGTGGCCTCCCGTTTCACACCTCACACTGCATCAGGCCGCATCCTGCCGTTCGCCGTGGGCTCCAACAGTGTCAAGTTGATGCTTATGCAGAGCTCCGGGAGTTGTTGTGAACAGCCATGTCGGCGGTATTACTGCGAAAGCGCAGATATTGGCTGAACCATAATGCTGTTCTATTGGTCGCCTACATTTTCGTCATTTCCTAAGTCTGTGGTTGTCACCTGGTCAATTCGTCGGAGAGGCATTGCAAATTTATAATTATGTATCAGCGCTAAAATAATTCTAAAAAGACAATGAGAAAACTCATTCCGTTGTCATTACTTCGCGCATTCAGAAAATTTCCATATTTCTTTTCACGAATGGTGACCAGTTCTGCCGGCAAATATAGTTTCTTCGTTTTCCTTTCTGTTTGTAAGATTACCGTGTCTCCGGTTAGTCCCTGAACGGGCTGGCCAGTAGGTGGAAATTTGTCCGATAACTCCAAATGGCCGCGAGAATGTTAGAAGTGTGTTTAGGTACGCAACAGTACAACAGTCAGTATGGTGGTCTTATGCAGTCAGCCTCATTATCCATGAGTGTTTTTTTTAATAACAGTAAATTAATCCCGCTGATTTTCGATGTTCACTATATTCAGATGTGTATTATCAGTCCATTGAGTTTGTACATTTATTATCAGTCCGTTAATTTTGTATGTGCATCATTAGTCACACGGATTTAAATAATCATGCATTAACCAGATGTGCCTAGATATCAAATTTGATTAGTTGCACTTATTCACTCTGTTTAAATAACAGTATATCATTTGTAGTCACTCTTTGTCGCAAACAACTGCAACCTCTTAAATCTTTCAATATAGGCGACCAGTAAAGGTATCTTCTCAGTTTTTATGTTGTACAAGAAATGAAGTGCATATACACAGACAATTGAAGTACCGCTAGTTTGAGCCTATGAATTCAACTGAAAAATGTTTTCAGGAATATTCACGGCGTCTCTCTGTATCTTATTGGTAAAGTGGTGCTGTGTTAGGGAAGAAAAGTAATTGTACCTTGCTCAGCGTTCTGTAATAAATTTATAAGCCACGTTGTTTAGCTTCAGACATACAGAATGTCGTTAGTATTGAATCAGTATTCTAACATCGCGCTCGGAGAAGCTGCATCAGAATTTGGAACAAAAGAAGACGTAACGCTTGTGTATTGTAGTGACAGTCTCCTCTTTCTCTACAAAAATGCGTATTTGTTCTCACTAAATACTCAGGAGAAGCTTTTCGCTGGTCATTATCGCTATGGTTCTCCGCTTGTTACTTGCGACGGTCATTCACTGCAGTACGGGAATTCAAGATACGTTTACCTTGAGGATTTCTTCCTTCTTGATGAAACTATTGTGACATTGAGTGTAGTAGCTCCTCTCCACAGCGAGAATCCCTGTGTCTGCGAAATTTTATTGTGTAGTCGATCTCACACAGCGCTCGTTTCGCCACTGCCGATTTCTGCGTGTCCCAACCTGCTATAGCGTATATGTTCTCACAGCTACCACGTCTCTTCAGGGGAGCCACTGAGAATTCAGAAACATGGAAATAAATGTAAGTGCTTGGGTAGACCATCTCAGTTTATACGTAGGGGACCGCGCCTATTCGTGATCAACGATATTGTCCAAATACATGAGATATGCAGGGCTTGCCCAGAAAGAAATGTGACAGAAATGGGAGCTCCAGATGACCAAGGGTTTAGAAAAAAAATAACATTTTTTGTGTGGGTAAGGCGAGACATGAACCATTTGTTTAACGTATTTCCCAGAAGGCTGTTGGCGCAGCGGGAGAGCAGAGCAGTAATGAGAAGCTCATGGCGGCGAGTCGCCAGGCGGAAACTTTATCTGTTTTTCTAAATTTCCACTGTAAATAAACCGAAATATTGCTCAATATGGTGTATTTATTAATGTATTTGTAAAAGGCATTAAAAGGAAAGGCTAGAGAAAAGATGTGGTTCCAAATAATTTTCGAGAAAGGACTGAATTAACAACTCCCATGAGGATTCTATAAACAATTTTCCAAGAAACAATTGTAATTAAAGTATACAGGATTTTGTGTTCTGTATCATTAACACCAGGTTCCCCTGTATTTACGATGAATATCATACCACCTCGTGCAAATAATCGAGTCTATTTTATACATAAAGATCTCGTGCACGCCTTGACCTTTACGATTTATTTGTGGGGTAAGTAACGTAAACTTGCAAATAAGAGATCTCGCATGGGGGCTCAATCCCACGGTATTACCGCTCTATACACTTTCCGCTGTGCCAACCAACGGCTGGAAACTGCGTTAACATAAGAGGCGCATGCCTCACTCGACCCGAGCTAAAATACACTCCTGGAAATTGAAATAAGAACACCGTGAATTCATTGTCCCAGGAAGGGGAAACTTTATTGACACATTCCTGGGGTCAGATACATCACATGATCACACTGACAGAACCACAGGCACATAGACACAGGCAACAGAGCATGCACAATGTCGGCACTAGTACAGTGTATATCCACCTTTCGCAGCAATGCAGGCTGCTATTCTCCCATGGAGACGATCGTAGAGATGCTGGATGTAGTCCTGTGGAACGGCTTGCCATGCCATTTCCACCTGGCGCCTCAGTTGGACCAGCGTTCGTGCTGGACGTGCAGACCGCGTGAGACGACGCTTCATCCAGTCCCAAACATGCTCAATGGGGGACAGATCCGGAGATCTTGCTGGCCAGGGTAGTTGACTTACACCTTCTAGAGCACGTTGGGTGGCACGGGATACACGCGGACGTGCATTGTCCTGTTGGAACAGCAAGTTCCCTTGCCGGTCTAGGAATGGTAGAACGATGGGTTCGATGACGGTTTGGATGTACCGTGCACTATTCAGTGTCCCCTCGACGATCACCAGTGGTGTACGGCCAGTGTAGGAGATCGCTCCCCACACCATGATGCCGGGTGTTGGCCCTGTGTGCCTCGGTCGTATGCAGTCCTGATTGTGGCGCTCACCTGCACGGCGCCAAACACGCATACGACCATCATTGGCACCAAGGCAGAAGCGACTCTCATCGCTGAAGACGACACGTCTCCATTCGTCCCTCCATTCACGCCTGTCGCGACACCACTGGAGGCGGGCTGCACGATGTTGGGGCGTGAGCGGAAGACGGCCTAACGGTGTGCGGGACCGTAGCCCAGCTTCATGGAGACGGTTGCGAATGGTCCTCGCCGATACCCCAGGAGCAACAGTGTCCCTAATTTGCTGGGAAGTGGCGGTGCGGTCCCCTACAGCACTGCGTAGGATCCTACGGTCTTGGCGTGCATCCGTGCGTCGCTGCGGTCTGGTCCCAGGTCGACGGGCACGTGCACCTTCCGCCGACCACTGGCGACAACATCGATGTACTGTGGAGACCTCACGCCCCACGTGTTGAGCAATTCGGCGGTACGTCCACCCGGCCTCCCGCATGCCCACTATACGCCCTCGCTCAAAGTCCGTCAGCTGCACATACGGTTCACGTCCACGCTGTCGCGGCATGCTACCAGTGTTAAAGACTGCGATGGAGCTCCGTATGCCACGGCAAACTGGCTGACACTGACGGCGGCGGTGCACAAATGCTGCGTAGCTAGCGCCATTCGACGGCCAACACCGCGGTTCCTGGCGTGTCCGCTGTGCTGTGCGTGTGATCATTGCTTGTACAGCCCTCTCGCAGTGTCCGGAGCAAGTATGGTGGGTCTGACACACCGGTGTCAATGTGTTCTTTTTTCCATTTCCGGGAGTGTAGCTATTTCCTTCTAAACGCTTGGCCATCAGGCGCTGCCACTTCCGTCACTTTAATTTTTGGCCAAGCCCTGCATACACCGTAAATCTGAACGTACCGGTGATGAGAACCAGGTGCTGTCGCCTTGATAGTGGAAGCATTACCACACTAATTTTTAGTTTAGACGAAGACCTGGTCTAGCACTGCCACAAGTCACATTTTCTCAATGTCAAGATGTCATATTAGGATATCTTCATTTTAACTTTCTCAGATATCTTTGCAATCATAATGAACAGACACTCTTCGTAGAAGAAAGTGCGAATATTGCCAGAAATAAATCGTAGAGCAATTTCATACCTCAGTTCGAGCAGCCAAATGATTTTTGACTGTCGAGAGACATTGTGGAAAATTCCACGTGAACAACTGTCCTGATATTTTTTTTTTTTTTTTTTTGCAGGCTTCCTTTTGATCTTTAATTATTCTGCAATTACGAATTCTACTCATTTTAAATGTAAAAAGGAGAATAAGGCCCTCAAGCGTCGTTTACCATGGAACGATACCTCGGATTGATGAATTGAGGAAGAGAGCAGTCGCGACCTGCAGGGATTTAGGGAAACCACATAAAATATAAATAAGATTTTTGTCTGATTTAGGTCTGTATCTCAAACACTTCCATGCGTAGCTCGGACTTTTAAAAACGGATATATATGCCCTACTCTGATCTAAATTGCTATATCGTTTGTGTAAATCGTTCAAGAAATTGCAGCCCTGATAAAAATTGAATAAGTCATATATAGCAAATTTGTATGACAAACTATAAAATCAGTTTTCATCGAAGTATTTATAAATAAAATGTATCGCACTTCTGTCCTATCTTCCCGCTCAGTTAGACTAAGACAGGTTTGAGTGTTGCCATTTTCTGTGAATCAACTGATCACAAGCGTGTGTGGCATTGTCCTTCAGAAAGTCCGTACGAAATGTTAACGCAGAATATTCCTGAACTCTATCCAGGAAACTGAGGAATAAAGCTAGGAAGAATACCGTGGTATGAACCAACAGCATCACTCGCAACGTGGAATAGTCTCTGAAACGGCCATTTCATCTGTGTAAGTACCTGCTCCTGGGTTTCACACTGGATCCCCCATTTACTTCGATGCTGAGATGCTATTCCAGAAAATGCAGAACCTCTGCAGTTCTTTTGACTTTCATGACGCCCACCGTCCACGTATCCAAGGCGAGTACTGTGGTTTACGGCCTCCGTCCGCGAATTGAACAAACTCTGACTGTTTATTAAGTTGTTTGTAATTTGGAGATGGAGGAACCAGCAAAGCATTTACATATCCGCCGCCATCTGGCACGCACGTTTCTTTCCGGTGTAACCCAAATCTCTCTTACTACGATCAAGTGATCAGTTCCTTGCGCTATGACACATCGGTGTGTGTGTGTGTGTGTGTGTGTGTGTGTGTGTGTGTGTGTGTGTGTTTGTGTGTTGGGCGGAGGGGAGGGGCGGGGCAGATTAGAAGCGCTCATTGACGAGGTTATCAGCTCTCCTTTATATCAACACGTCTTGCAAGGGATTCACTATCGTGCAGAATGTATCCAGTTCTTTAGGAATTGTAGTGCCGATGATCACTATGCTTTTAACTGGCTTTCGCTTATTTGTAGGAGCGTTGTTTCCCTCAGGTACAGTTTTAACGAATTATTCTTTTCCGCGGAATGCATAGTGGATATACTGCTTAAAATAATTAAGGGAACATGACTTTGGGCGTCTGCTGTATTCCACTGCACAATATTTAAGTACCGAATATGTTGCCGAATTATAACTTCATTTTTCACAAAGTAGGTACACAAAAAAATCATTACATGATCGTTCACCTACATAACAAGAACTGCAATGACTGAGAGATATCGAAAACAAAGTGGAGACAAACATTCTCCTGTCACCCTTGGTGCTCTTCATGGGAATTTGAGAGCTTCGATAGCGTGTATGCCCTCCGTGAGCGTTTATCACCGCCTCACACCTACGTGGCACGCACTGTTCAGTGCTACAGAGGTCACCCTGTGGTATCCGTTCCCATTCTTCGACGAAAGCGCGTAAGAGTTCTTGGAGAATCTGTGGTGGAACAGGATGACCACGAACACGTCTGTCGAACATGTCCAACACCCGGTCGACGGGGTTTAGGTCGGGATTCACCGCTGGCCACTCCTTCAATTTCCAGGCAGCGTAAGATATCCCTCGTGACGTCCGCCACATGAGCTCTGGCGTAATCGTGCATTAGAAGGAATTCAGGCCACCAACGAATGCAGCAGCCACAACATGCTCCAACAGGATCTGTTCGATGTCTGCCTAGCGGTAAGGCGACCATGGACAACGACGAGATACGTGCGGCTATTAAATTTCATGCCTCCCCAAACCATCACAGAAGATTGGTCGACTCTGGACAACTTTTGGCCTGTTCCGCTCACCATGGTGTCTCCAAATACGAACACGGCCATCACCTTGCCTCAGAGAAAATCTAGACTCGTCTGAGAATAACACGTTTCGCCAGTGATGAAGTTGCCAGTTGACGTGGGAACGCCAGAACTGAAGGCAAGCTGCCAGATATTGTCGTCTGAAGCGGAGTACTCGAACATGGCGTCTAGTTTGAAGGAATCTTTATAGTTTAAGTCTGACCGGACACAGCGGCTTCAATGCCTCTTCTGAGCTCGTCTAGCAGTGCTCTGGCAGTAGTCGTACGACGCCACAGTGTAGAGAAGACCAGATACCTATATAATGTGTCGGCGACCTTGTCCAACTTGAATTAAGTACTGACGTGTCTCACTGTGGCGTGTCTACCATCTATGGATGACAGATAGTCACTGGCATCTGCAGCAACACAACGAAAAGTTCATCCTTCTTGGATCCAACAGACTGCCCTTGTAACTTGCTGTGAATTAAGACGTCGCACTGCATGTGCTTGGCTGTATACAACATCCACTAGTGACAACCACCATCAGTGTACTTCATTAAAGGAGTCTGGAACACCGGCTCTCACTTCCTTCTTAGGGGCAACTGATACTGTAATGCATAACAAAGTCGATAGATGCCGACTGACTTTTGTTGTTGTATACATTGAAAGCAAAGATGGCAAGCTATTCAATAACACCAAAGGTAGCACCCGTAACAAAAAAAAACTGGTTCAAATGGCTCTGAGCACTATGGGACTTAATTTCTGAGGTCATCAGTCCCCTAGGACTTAGAACTACTTAAACCTAACTAACCTAAGGACATCACAAAACACCCAGTCATCACGAGGCAGAGAAAATCCTTGACCCCACCGGGAATCGAACCCGTGAGCCCGGGTGCAGGAAGCGAGAACGCTACCGCACGACCACGAGTTGCGGACAACACTTGTAACAAAATGACTTTAACATGCAGGATGTTGATATACTTGTTCTAATAATTCTTTGTAGCAGTACACAGACGGCAGGGGCAACGAAAGGGTGATTAAGATATAAGGTACCGTCGACGACGAGGTCGCTGTAGAAATAAGCCCAAGCTTGGGTTTGAAGGGATATCGGCCATTCCGTTTTCAAAGGAACCATCGCGACATTTCCCTTTTAGGGTTTACGGAAATGTTGTGAATGGCCAGACGGATTATTTGAGTCTAGGTCCTCCGGAAAGAGAAAGCAGTGTGCAGTGCCTTCCCTTTTCGCCACGTCGCCCTGTGTGGCAACAGGCGAGGCGCAGCAGGTGTCGCTGGGCGAGGCGCGCTGCGGCCGCGACTGGCTGGAGGTCCAGTGGCGAGCAGCGAGCGTCCCGCGACGCCGGCCTGTTGTCGCCTGTGATTAGCGCGGCGCGGCGCGCAAACAGCGTGTGGAACCCGGGAGCTGCCGGCGCAGCCGCTAACCACGCGCGACAACACGACACGCCGCAGCTGTTGACCGCCGCTGTCGCCTCTACTTAGCTGCCCGCCTCGGCCCTGTGTCTCTGGCTGCCGTGCTGCGCCGCCCACAATGGATCGCCTCGCAGCGGAACAGCTACACCCAACGGTGATCTTGAAGCGACTCTGCACAAGGATATTGCAAACAAACTGGCTTCAGCGATAGTACACTATGTGATGAAAGGTATCGGAATACCTATTAGTGGACATTAATATGGGGTATGAACACCTATCGCCTTTATGACGACTTGAACCATGCTGGGGACACATTCAGTTATGTGTCTGAATGTCATCAGAGGCATGGCAGCCCGTTCTGAAACCAGATAAGATGATGAGAAAGTAGTGTTATTAGAGACGCAGCATAAGACGGGAGGAAAGGATGGGGAAGGAATTCGGCCGTGCCCTTTCAAAGGAACCCTTCTGGTATTTGCCTGAGGAGATTTAGAGAAATCACGCAAAACCGAACTCAGGAGGGCCGGATGCGGGCTTCAACCGTCGTCCTCCTGAATGCGAGTCCAGTGAGCTAGCCATTGCGCCACCTCGCTCGGACTGAAATCTGAGAAGGTAGTGGTACTGGACACTGGGACATGCGACGAAGTCGGCGTTCTACTTCATCCCAAATCGATTCCTTTGGCTTCAGGTCAGGACCCTGGGAAGGCCAATCCATTTCATTAATATACCGGGCGATCAAAAAGTCAGTATAAATTTGAAAACTTAATAAACCACGGAATAAAGTAGACAGAGAGGTAAAAATTGACACACATGGTTCAAATGGCTCTGAGCACTATGGGACTTAACTTCTGAGGTCATCAGTCCCCTAGAACTTAGAACTACGTAAATCTAACTAACCTAAGGACATCACACACATCCATGCCCGAGGCAGGATTCGAATCTGCGGCCGTAGCAGTCGCGCGGTTCCAGACTGTAGCGCCTAGAACCGCTCGGCCACTTCGGCCGGCTGACACACATGCTTGGAATGACATGGGGTTTTATTAGAACCAAAAATAAAACGAAGTATTGCTAGACGCGTGAAAGATCTCTTGCGCGCGTTGTTTGGTGATAATCGTGTGCTCTGCCGCCACTTTCGTCATGCTTGGCCTCCCAGGTCCCCAGACCTCAGTTCGTGCGATTATTGGCTTTGGGGTTACCTGAAGTCGCAAGTGTGTCGTGATCGACCGACATCTCTAGGGATGCTGAAAGACAACATCCGACGCCAATGCCTCACCATAACTCCGGACATGCTTTACAGTGCTGTTCACATTATTCCTCGAATACAGCTATTGTTGAGGAATGATGGTGGACATATTGAGCATTTCCAGTAAAGAACATCATATTTGCTTTTCCTTACTTTGTTATGCTAATTATTGCTATTCTGATCAGATGACATTCTGTCGGACAATTTTTTAAGGTTTGTATTTTTTTGGTTCTAATAAAACCCCATGTCATTCCAAGCATATGTGTCAGTTTGTACCTCTCTATCTACATTATTCCGTGATTTATTCAGTTTTCAAATTTATACTGATTTTGGATCATCCGATATGTGGTATTTTTTTCTTTCAGACCTGTTCTCGTAGGTGTTCAATATTCCCTCCTTGAGATGCACCGCGTATGTCAAAGCGGTGTTCAAATTGTTACCACACTGCAGCGAGTATATCTTGATTTAAAGCTTCCACAGCTGCTGTTATGCTATGTGTTAGTTCATTCATTGTTGTTGGTGACGGAGGCAGATAAACAGAGTCTTTTATAAACCCCCACGAGAAATAATCACATATACTGAGGTCCGGTGACCTTGGAGGTCAGTAATGTAAGGCTGAAACATTTGGTCCAGTGCGACCAATACATCGTCCAGTAATCCTTTGATTTAAAAATTCCCCAACTTCCAGATGCAAGTTTGGTGGTGTTCCATCCTGTCTCCGGGTGTAGGAAAAGGAAGTTCTCAAGCCTATTGAGATATGTGCTTCCTGTAACAGTGTTCTCAGCAAAGAAGAAAGGACCATACACCTTTTACCGTGAAACTACACAAAACACATTAAATTTTGGAGAGTCCCTCTCATGTTGTACAACATCATGTGGTTGCTCCATAGCCCATTATACTTTCGTTATGACGGTTCACCTTTCCATTTAAATGGAATGTTGCCTCGTCACTGAACACTGAGAGTGGAAGATTACTATTATCCTCCATCTTGCGAAGAACGAATTACAGAACTCCACACGTTGTTGTTCGTCACCTTCACGAAGAGCTTTCAGTAGCTGAATATTGTATTGTTCTATGTGTAAACGTCGACGCAACTGTACAGTGGGGGCCGATACTGAATGGATTTCTTAGTACAAAAAATTTTATTTTTACTTTATTTTCATCAGTGCCTTTTGCCTGGTGGTAAGTTGCAGCATCTCAGTCACGTTAGATATTTATGGGTTTTGATGTGTATCCTTTGTTATCCCCTCAATTCATCCATAATTCTAGCATTTTCCAAGAACAAATGGTTCACATGGCTCTGAGCACTATGGGACTTAACTTCTTAGGTCATCAGTCCCCTAGAACTTAGAACTACGTAAACCTAACTAACCTAAGGACATCACACACATCCATGCCCGAGGCAGGATTCGAACCTGCGGCCGTAGCGGTCGCGCGGTTCCAGACTGTAGCGCCTACAAGAACACTTTTGTACCTTGCATTTTAACATGAGTTAATATGGTTAAAGATTTTCATATGATTTATGCAACATCATCTCTTCAGCTTGCTTGCTAACTGCACCCTCCATTCTACTGAAATGTGTTAATATTTTGCAGCCTGTGAAACTTTGTGAAACTATTACCCATAACAAATATTTGGAGGATATAGCACAATTTTACGTTTGTTATCACTCTTTTTAAATGTACTTCACTCAGTTCATACTCAAGTCAGATGCTAACGATTGCATTAATCTGATTTGTTAGGGTTTTTTTACCCAAATATTTTGAATTAAGTATTTTGTTATAATAGCAGATTTTTCTCTCAAACTAACAGAAACCATGATAGCTCATTCCTATTTTGTGAAGCTTTATGGCACCATTTTAACTTCGTTTGGACAGTGATGATTATTACGGAAGACAAAATATAAACAATTAATATTTTATTATTTTCTTAAGTCATGAAATCTGATAAACTTGACTGCATGTGAGTCCCCTCCCACATACATACGAAGAATGAAAACAGTTGCAAGACATCCCTTCCATAGTATTAAGGCCCCTACTACGGCCAATCGTCTTTCCGGGGAGTGACCGACGCTCTTTTGTAAACAATGTTTGTCACCACTTCTCTGAAAGGGGGAAGGAATGTACAGGATGGCAGCCAGTCAAGGTGTATTTTAATGAATTAGTTTAAAAAATTTATTTCAATGGCCCAATGGAATCTTTACAAGTTTTATCCCAGAGTAATTCACGCCGTGTCTACGTGACACAAGTCGCTTGCCTTTAAAAACCGAGGCGGTTCTGTCCAGTTAAAGCTGCTGACAGGAAACGCCCTGAGCCCTCTGCTGAAACTGCTAGCGAATTCACGCCATTGATTTTAGCCAATAGCGTGCACGGGATACCGATCACGTGTGTGGACGCTGGAGTCTTCTGCGGTGCAGAAAACAGTTGCTTCTCTCTCTTGGAATCCAGACTTCGAGCAGAACAGACGTCTTCTTGGAAGGCAGGCCCTCTGGCTCTGCTCTTCGCGACCGACCACCAACGTAAGTCAACATGAACCGCTTCCCCTTCCGTTGCACATTTCATTTAATTGTTCGACCTGCTAGACTGGCCTAAACCTGCTAACTTCCGACTCCAGGCGCGCCTTTTGTACTCCGTACACTGAAATATATCCTCTTTATTGTACTCAATTCCCTGTTTTGTCATTTAACGGCAGCCCTGGATGCCCACTATCAAATCCTGACCGCTCGACCTCCTGCACACTGCCGCCACGAGGCATATGCAACAACCTTCTTACCCCTACCCTGCCATTTTATACATTAACAATTGCTGTCAGAAGTGGGATGTAACAATTATATCCCCCCTTCCCTTCACTAACTCTTTTACACAACGCGCACCAGACGGACATCGGGGGCATGTTGAGTTGTCGAGCTGCACGGCGAACGGATTTCTGAGGATCATGAACTTCCTGGCAGATTGAAACTGTGTGCCAGACCGAGACTCGAAATCGGGGCCTTTGCTTTTCGCGGACAAATGCTCCACCAGTTGAGATATACAAGCACGACTCATGATCCGTCCTCACAGCTTCAATTCTGCCAGTTCCTCGTCGGATGCTTTCGACATCTGTGTCAGACTGTCGGATATGGCCCGCTGATTTGCCCTTACACAAACAACCTGTTTCTCGGAATTGTTCATGCCATCGTCTAATGCTCCGTGCTGTAGGAGGCTGCACACCATAACTAGTACGAAAGTCACGGGGAGCAGTTTTTACTGACCCGCACTGCACAAAACGTAGAACACTTTTTCTATTGTCCTGACACCATTTCTACTAGAACTGAAGTGGGCGCACATTGCTTCTACGTAGCGGGGACCATGTAAAATTCGAGAGTCTGCTCTTTCCAACAATACGTTGTTCACGCACGTAACTCAAATGTTATTAAGGGGAGGACGACCAACTGATCACTTCAGTCCAGCACGTTCGAACTGTTACAGGAATAGACGAAATGCTGCGACTGATGAAGATAATGGACAAGGGGCACTCATCTGTAGTGTGTGCCTAAGTTAAGAATTAGTGTCTGAGGGGAGGCGTGCTAGGGTAGTGCGTGCAGTTGCGATGATCACTGTGTCCGGATGGCACAATCTGCGCAGTAAGCAGGAGACCTGTGTTCGAATTCCAGTCCGGTACAAACTGAGAACTTTCCCCATTGGTTTCAATGAATAGCCACTAGCAACTAATGTCATTAATTCCTTTGTGGAATTTCATTAATGTTGTTGACCACAACAATTGCCTCTCATATGCTGCTTTATGACAGGGTGCATTGTCACGCTGAAACAATCATCGTCAGCAAAGTACTGTACGCAGTGAACACGCTGTAAAATGTGTTCATATCCTTCCGCATTTAGAGTTTTCTTAGGCGCTAACCATTACAAACACCCATACTGCAGCACCACCTTCTTTGGACAACACTGAAGGCTCTACATGTGATGGGCAGGTTATGTTCTCAAGGCATACACCAATCCCAGACCCTTCCATTGGATTCACACAGAGTATAGCGTCGTTCATTATTTCAAATCACTCGTATCCAGTCATCCACCGTCCAGTGCCATTGCTCTTAGTACCACCTCAAACATCGCTTAGCCATGTTCACAGAAATGCGTTTCTTATGAGGATGCTTCACTACTGCGAAACACATCTCCTCTATTAGACAAATGCTCATACCTTTTAAGGTATGCACTTCAGAGTCAATGTTTACTAGACTTTTTTTTTCTTTTGGTCCATACTACCATCTCTAAAAGTTGCCTATCCTACAGTCTTGGCAGCAACTGTACCAGTACATGTATTCCTCTGCCAGAGATATCAGAACGTTTTTCACTTATAACGTTCGACTCGTTCGTCTCCAGTACAGGGACCGTAACCTCAAATTTATCCTTCACCATCATCCTAGGAAGTTTTATAAAATCATCACTGAATCACCCTGTATATACATACATTTACAGGTGCCAGCGCCTATAACGTTGAAGCTTTGTAGGGTCGTTGGATGATGTTTACGCACACTGGTTTCTGTTCAAAATATTATGTACACAATTCCCTCTACAAGTCCTACAAGCCTGTAATGGGAATTTCAGAACTTCGTGTATTTCTAGAACTTTCAGTTAATACAATTTCTCGAAACTTCGTAAGTATTCTTCCATGGGACAACGGACGTCTATCTTCAAACGTCTAGTAATACAGATTTCCCTGCGTTGACGCCCTCTTGTGACTACTCGTGCTGTCCTTCTTTGTCTCCGCTCAAATTCATCTGTTAGTCCTATTTTTTGTGGGTCCCACACTGGATCAGCCGGATGAGCGTTTTGTAACAAGAGTCCTTTCTAAACTACATTTCCCTGGTATCCTACCAGTAAATAAAAGTCAGCCTGCAGCTAAACCTATGTTCAAATGGTTCAAATGGCTCTGAGCACTATGAGACTTAACAGCTGTGGTCATCAGTCCCCTAGAACTTAGAACTAGTTAAATCTAACTAACCTAAGGACATCACACACATCCATGCCCGAGGCAGGATTCGAACCTGCGACCGTAGCGGTCGCGCGGTTCCAGACTGAAGCGCCTAGAACCGCTCGGCCACTCCGGCCGGCGCTAAACCTATGTGACCATTTCATCTCATATTTCCTCACGTTTTGATGCCAGATGACTGATTCAAATTCTCACTCATTGATACTGTAGGGAACCCCTTATTCTGCGTTTTGTGATTTGTACAGTTTTGCATTTACGAACATTTAAAGAAAGTTGCTCATTTTTGCACCATTTTGAAATCTTATCAAGATCTGACCCTATAAGCTCATAGCCGGCTGGCATGGCCGAGCGGTTCTAGGCGCCTCAGTCTGGAATCGCGCGACCGCTACGGTCGCAGGTTCGAATCCTGCCTCAGGCATGGATGTGTGTGATGTCCTTAGGTTAGTTATGTTTAAGTAGTTCTAAGTTCTAGGGGACTGATAACCTCAGGAGTTAAATCCCATAGTGCTCAGAGCTATTTTTTATAAGGTCACATAACGGACCTACAATTCCGGTTAATTAGGATTTTTAAATGAGACATGCACCTACCATTCCCCGTTGTTTGGCAAAGGCATCTATTCGGAAGAATAATGAAAATAAGGATAAGCAAGTGCAGATACCGAATCGTTGTCACGCGACTACTTTCGCAGGATAACGATCGAAACAAAATATGACAAACAAGTTAAAAATAAGAAATAGTTAGTGAAATTTAGGTAAATAAAGTGACTCTGTTACAATTTTAGATTGAAAATACCTAAGAACGGTCGCTTGCTCACTGTGTGAGCAAAAATTACTGTATGGTTATTAAGCGTTTATAGACAGCAATTATGAACTAATCACTGTATTGTAATCAGGCGAGAACGGAACCAAAAGTATTGACTCTAGCTCAGATGCAAAAACACAGTTAATACCATGACTTAAGGTTAATCAGGAAACCAGCAAAGTAATTTGTACTGAACGCAAGCATGTAAAAGTTATTGTTTGCAAAACAGTTCGCTTAATGAAGAGTTTCACATTACTATGGCTCTGAGCACTATGGGACTTAACATCTGAGGTCATCAGTCCCCTAGAATTAGAACTACTTAAACCTAACTAACCTAAGGACATCACACACACTGATGCCCGAGGCAGGATTCGAACTTACGACCGTAGCAGCAGCGCGGTTCCGGACTGAAGCGCCTAGAACCGCTCGGTCAAAACGGCCTGCTTCGCATCACTGACTGTAGTGCTAACTGCTATTTATGTTAGAAATGCAAACGTTCATTTTTTATTAAAGTAAGTTAGTTTTCGAAAGTTCGTAACGGTTACGTAATTTACAAATGTGAGCAGAGTTAGCAGTGCTCACAAAAAACGTGACTTATATTATTCTAAAGTAATATTTTGTCAACATTCATTACAATTTTACTTTTACTCTTTTACTGTTAGTCTTTAATCTCTAACTAGTTGTTCTACAAAGCAACGAAGTTCACTGCTGTTAAATGACAGTTTTTGACAGTTCTCAGTTTAGCAATCTGTACTTTTTTTACAGCTATTAAATGAACTCTTCGCTTTCAATATTTTCCAATTCTTCGTGGTGGTATTCTCGGTTCCAATAATGTTGATGGGATATGACACTGTTAGATAAATAATTGAGGTATAGTTCATTTACACTACTACAGTAGCCGTACTAAACACTTTGTTATTCGATTAAGAAAACCTACTACGCTGCGTAGCCTTGTAGGTGAAACTGGTCGGATCTTACTTCGATAAGTTGTTGGTGGTGCGATGTAAGGCATTATTCGTCGACTATGAATGTCAACAGGCCCTTCTGTGTCGTCGCTCCATATAACAAGTTAGGGCCCACAGCACTCTTCTTGAATATTGAATTCCTGTTGATGACAATGTACTGTGCTCATTTACAACCATACAATATGCCTGGTAATACACCGAAACTCTTCCGGTTCCTTACACTGCGCGCACCGCGTCTACTCTTGACCACTTGCCGCTATCAGCTCTCTGCACCGACTCCATCTGACCGACTCCGTGCTTACGCGCACAGCGACAGGACTCCTTACTTCAGTGTGTTCTTTGGCTCTATACAACAGAAATCCTCACGAAGGTATGCTTCTTCTTTGCAGCTAAATGAAAGGCAGTTTATTTCCTGCCATACGCGTTTCACTTCTTTTATTTATGAAGAATCTTCAGTGGCTTGTAATACATGGTTCTCTTTATACAAATAATTAATGTATAATGTAGTAGTTACAATATGCTACTATGTTGCATTTGCTTGTTTTTTTTCTCATGTTTCTCAGATTAGGAACAACTTTTGTTGTACAAATTTCGTGATGTTAAATTATCTTTTGGTGTTACAATTTCCGATGTTGTTAGTCCATATGAGTGGTCCATTCTGTCTCCATATTCATCTGGCCGATTTCCGGCGTTTTTTCACCCACATTTATTACAACACAACACTTGTACTTTTCATTCTATGATCAATATGTGTGTGTCTACAGTGTTTAGTGTTACCAGCTTCGCTGTGTGTTCATCTTCCGTCTTTCGTGCGTGTTGTGTACGTACGTGGTTTGATATTTTTCATTTGCTTTCTGATTTTGTGTGTGTGTGTGTGTGTGTGTGTGTGTGTGTGTGTGTGTGTGTGTGTGTGTGAGTGTGTGTGAGAGAGAGGGGGGGGGGGAGGGAGGGAGAAAAATGCCCGGAGATGGAAGATCCATTATTTATTTGTCCTGGTTATGCTTCAGATTTCTTTTTGTTGCTTGTTTAGTGTCTAACATGATCACTGTGTTATTGCTTCCATTTATTTGATCATTAATTGCTTTCTTTGTCATTGCAAGGGCCGTAATGTCGGAGAGGAATTTCTTTTTGTGATTGTTCTCCCTAATAATTTTCATGTCTTGTTCTATGTTTTTCACGTGTTCAGCAAAGGTGGCTCTGAGCACTATGGGACTTAACATCTGAGGTCATCAGTCCCCTAGAACTTATACCTACTTAAACCTAACTAACCTAAGGACATGACACACATCCATGCCTGAAGCAGGATTCGAACCTGCGACCGTAGCAGTCGCGCGGTTCCTGACAGAAGCGCCTAGAACCGCTTGGCATTCTAATTGGTATATACCTGCTCCTTGGTATTTATCTGGTTTGTCTGTTGTTGTTTGTTAATGTGACTGGAGTGTGTTTCCTGTTCCGCCAGTAATGTGTAATCCTTGCTTTTTTTTTTAGTATATTTGCTATCCTTTATGTTGATTTCTGTTTGTCTGGTAAAGTGTACCTTTTCTTTTTGTAAGTCGCTCAGTTAGCTAGCTGCATTTATTATTCATCTCCTCTAACAATAACACAAAACTGAAATCTGATCCAACAGCACGATTTGAGTCATACAAATAAAACAAATTCGAAGACTTCTAACAAATGCACACAGATGAACAAAAACAACACACCACACGGATTAACCCAAAAGCACCGACTCTTAGAAGCCAACCCAAGATTCACAAACCCCTTTTTCCGTTGAGTTATTAATTTCAGAATGCAGCATCACAAAATTGTTGCAAAACACATAAACAAAATGATAATGCAATATTATGAAATGAAGAACAGCAAAACAGTGAAAACACAAATGAACTCATAATACAAATAAAGGACTTACACATTTCACAAACAGCGTCACTCGTCTCTTTCGAAATAAACAATGTGTACATCTCGATACCCACTACAGACACGATAAAACTAACTGAAGAAAACTTATTGACATACTACAAATTACTTCCAGGGCGATATTAATGAAATAACCAAAACCCATTAAGCAATCACATACCAAAAATACTTCCAATTTGAAAATGAGTTTTACTTACAAAAAGATGGACTCCCAATGCGATCCCCAACATAAGGAACATTGGAAAACATTTTCATCAACCACATAGAAAACACAAAGAATTGTTACTGGTACAATGTGGATGACATAACGTGTGTGGTAGGTGGACCAACAGAGAAAATTGATAAACTTCTTACTGACATAAACGGTATAGAGAAAAATATTCACTTCACCGTGGAAGAAGAAACACAAAATAAAATACATTCCTTGGATATTATAATGAAGAGAGAGAAATAAGCACACATATGACATCTTCAGAAAGCCAACAGCCAGAGATGCAATTATCCAACAACGCACAAAATTAAAAATTCACGGCCCTACGACACCTGTTACACAGACTAAATAATTTCCCACTCAGCTAAGAAAACTATGAAAAATAATTACAAATAATGCATCTCATAATCACAAACAATGTTTACCACATCCGTATAATAAAAAGCCTCAACCAAAAAATCGGAACACGAATAAAGAAAAATGAAAACAGGCAGAGAACACGAACATCAAAGAACGCCACAGGATCTGCAGCAGACGTGGAAACACAAAACAGTAACACTTATGGCATAACTAAGAGATAGGAATCGTAAACTATAACATATAACACATAAATCAACACAAAGGATAGAAAATATACTTAAAAAGACATGAGTTCCACTTTACTTACGGAACAAGAAACACACTCCAGTCACATTTAAAGACGACAATAGATAAACTAGATAAATAACCTGGAGCACGTACATACCACTCGCGAAGCCGAGAACGTGAGTCAGTATACCTGGGGATGACAGGTAGAAATTTCAAAATTAAATATAGGGAGCATATAAGAAGCTGGAAGTATGAAAACAGCAGTTCTACCTCTGCTAAATACCTGATAAAACAAGGACGTGAACGATCCTACATGGAATAAGACATGAAAATTATTAGTCAACAATCACAACAAAAAAACTCCTGGCATTACAGGAAAACATTCATGTATTCGCACAAAGAGACCTTGCATTGAAGAAGAAAGTAATTAATAAATAAATCAACATAAGCCATAACCAACTGAGCTTGTTAGTCACTAAAACAATAACAAACAGAAATATGAAACACAGCCACAATAAACAATTAATGAATCTCTCATCTCCTCACCTTCTTTCTCTCTCTCTCTCTCTCTCTCTACCCCTCTCTTAGACCCCCCCTCTCTCTCTCTATCCCTCCCTCCCTCCTTCACTCACTCACTCACTCTGTCTTTCTCTCTCTCTCTCTCTCTCTCTCTCTCTCTCTCTCTCTCTCTCTCTCTGTCTCTTTCACACACACGATCACGAACTCTCTCTCTCTCTCTCTCTCTCTCTCTCTCTCACACACACACACACACACACACACACACACACAAACACACACTACATCCACTCACATAAAGAGTAACACATCCAAAAACTCACTTTCATAAGAAACTATACATTCACACATAACGAAATATATAAACAGGCACATGACACACCAACGCACGCACGAACACACACACACACACACACACACACACACACACACACACACACACACACACGTCTGTTGCAGTTGGTCGGTCACCCTCCCCTCTAATGAGCTCTCGCTTGGCACCACTGAAATAGCAAATGGTGATGGTTTGGGAGCAGTGGAATGATGTTGAAGGGCTTATGGTTTGGAGCTATCTTTGAAATCCCCGATTTGTAACAGTTCATTGTGTCACTTGCTGAGACTGCAACTGCAGATGCATTGTGCCAAGACCATACGCCAGACACAATGATCTTCCCTCTCTCTCGTGCCACGTTGCCGTCCATACATTCTCGTGACCACGACTGTCGGCATTCGTGTACAGTGGCTAAATTCGTGCCAAGTCTTTCTGCGGTATCGCAGAAGAAACTACCTGCTTCTCGTAGACATATTACACGACCACACTGAAACTCTGTGAGGTGTTGATAGTGGCATCTTTTTCGACTTAAAGGCAATCTTGACTTCCATTAACTCACCACATCCAGTCTCAAAGTTAATTAACGCTCACGACAGTTACAGGGCGTATTTAAAGCAAAGCAGATTTGCATCCTCATAGTGGCGCTACTAGTGCCGTTCTTATGCGACTGGCGAAAAATTTGAATAGACATCGTCTTTCACATGTAGAAAAAAGCACACGAACTTTCGTTTATATCGCACAATTTACTCCTTGGTATTGCGGTTTCTTTTCTTTTTTTCTTTTTTTTTTCATGTCAGTGTATTTCGGTCAAATAGAAAACCCAGTTGCGATCGACTTGTAAGGAACATCTCCATCAGCAGTGACGTATTATCGATTACCATTGAGCCGGTCCACTATCGACGGGCAGAGATCTGCGATCGTGCTCGAGGCTGCACTACCCCGGCACCTTGCTTCGGGGTGGCAGAGTCACATAAATCGGAATAAAGGCTCGCACGTGGGCCGGCTGAAGCAGGAGTCTCTAAGTGTGCCGTCTGCCAATGTGTTGTCTACGAGGGGCTTGGCTAGCAGCGCTCCCTCTGGGTCGTCAGTTGCATGCGCTGGAGTGGGTTGTGCGGCGACGCTCTAGCTGGTGGACACGTGCTTGTCGCTCATTAATGGACGTGTTATTTGTGTGCGATCCGGCGGATCGTAAGGAGCTGACGGGCACTGCCTCTACTAGTTGCGGGTTGCGGATGCTTACTAATAAGTACTTACGGCCTCTTACGGCGGAGAAAAAGCAATACTTCAATGCGTGAAATGGTGAGACTTATGTTTGCGTGTGTGACTTTGCCTTCAACTTTTGTATATTCAGTGTCCACAAGGTGCCCGCAAGCTTACAAATTTTGTCAGTGTTTGACAGGATCAGAAAACCCGCTTCCTTCATTATGCAGATTCTTCAGTTTACTGTTTTAAACTGTTTGTTAGCTGTCACACTTATTCTTATAGCGTTAGTTTTCCTGTAACCGCCATTCAGGGAGAAGAGAACTAAAATGCTTTTTTTATGATTGTGTTTTGAAGTATGTATTACCGAAAAGTAGGCTGTAAATTCTGATTGGTGTGCGTCTCCTGGTTATTTTGAGCCTAGACTGAGAGTCAATAGGTTTTAACTTTGTTTGGCCTTAGTGTTTTAAGACCTATTTAATGAAAGCTTTCTCAACACTGTCCTATTCAAAGAGTTTTGGTTTTCTTCCAAAAGCCACGGCTCTTCGACCCGCAGTTTTTTTTAGTAATGATTATGTGGTTCATCAATTTTTTTTGTGGCTCATTTCCTGGTCGCCAAGTTTTATTAACTCTTTTTATTCTTCTTTGTATACGCCAAAATTGACCGAGTAAGTTTTGATCTCATTAAAGCAGTGTTCTGGTTTTTGAATTGCGGCATTGGTGACCGCTTCAACTGTTAATGCTATGTTCTGTGATGATTTTATAGGTGTGGTTTACATTTCTCTTAAGCCTTATATCTGTTAATGTATTTGTGATCGCGACTGTCAAGAAGGCCGTGGGCGCCGTTTGACTGTGAAGGCTGCCACTGTCATTTGAATTTGTTATAAACTGTGCAAGCTATGACACGGTAGATTTATTTGTTGTAACATATAGATTTACTTGTAATTCATTGTTAAATAAATCTGTGCAGTTTATTTCTGCTTCCTCTGCGTTTTTTGGCCATGGTTCTTCCGCGTCCAAACTGAGCGTAGTTGGCAGTTTAGTTCAATGATGATAAAGCAGCAGCTCAATCATGACCGACATATCCGAACAAATTACAGCGAACAAAATTTGAAGTAAGCACTGTCATCTTGTTCATCAAAGGCGTGTATAGTAATAAAAATAATTTTTTTATTCCTTTGGATTAGCAATGACCTTAATTAGAGGGTAATTTCTTTCATAGTGTAGGGAAAAGTTATGGTGATGCGAACAGTAGCAGTCGATTTCCGAAACTGAATGGTATTTATGTTATCTTCGAGTGAATCATAGATCCTAAAATACGTTATAGTGTATTAAAAGGCGAAAATAAATGACTGGTTACGGTTTCTACACCTCCTTCATCATCATTTAAAAGAAGCAGTCATGAATAAAGTATACGATTTGCAGATAAGGAAATGATTATATGTTCAAGAAATGACAAAAATCCATAGATTGCCACTGCTTACAATTATGGGGTTTTGCTTCTACACACTCCAAAGAATCTGAATAACCGGCATAATTCCAGTATTTCTTCACCAGTGTCTTAAGTAATCGTAAATATCTTATCGAAATCTGCAGAAGATAAATCAAAATGGAGCTTCCAGAATTTTGTAAGTAGTCGTGTTTCAGTTCACAGAAAGGATTAATAAAGTGGGATTGAGAAACAAGACTACCCCACTATCTTATGTTTGTTTCTAACCTACCCACGCAATTCGGTAATAAACGACATGAGTACATAATGTTCTGTAATTTTCAGCCCGCATCTCGTGGTCGTGCGGTAGCGTTCTCGCTTCCCACGCCCGGGTTCCCGGGTTCGATTCCCGGCGGGGTCAGGGATTTTCTCTGCCTCGTGATGGCTGGGTGTTGTGTGCTGTCCTTAGGTTAGTTAGGTTTAAGTAGTTCTAAGTTCTAGGGGACTTATGACCACAGCAGTTGAGTTCCATAGTGCTCAGAGCCATTTTTTTTGTAATTTTCAGAAAAGGCATCAAATCCGAAGTATTGGCTCGACACACTACAGGTAAGTGTACTATGGAAAGTTATAGTACCACAGTTGCACTAATAACGGTCAAAAACCTAAATTTGTATAACTGTGTTGATGGATATTAATTACTTAATAAAATTTTATTAATTATGATATCGAAATTTTGAGAACCATCCGATACTTATGAATGCGATCGCCATTCCGTCTAATGACTAAAGTTATGAAACTAACAGTGCTGGATTAAAATCTGGTTTTACATAACAATTACTGAAATTTATGTAAGCAACAACACTCAGCAGATGCGAGGGCTCACTTGAAAATGCAAGATATTGTGAAAATGTACGAAAGATATTTAACATGACACTGAAAATTTTGCAAATATTCAAAATCAGAAGTAATTTACTAATTACAACATGTAGGACGGCAATAAGAGGAACGTTACTTTATTATAAAGTTGACTGCTTTTCAGGTTTTACTAATCATTTCATTCTAACAAACTAAACCAGTAACCAGAAATATAACTACTGAACCCTTAATATGTCACAATTAGGATCACTTAGAACAGACAGTGCCAAAAGAACAGAAGCCAAGATTACACAACATACAAGAAAAAATATAAAATTATATAACACTGTTGAATTTCATTATACGCTGTTACTTTGCCAGACAAATTACTTTTCATGATGAACAAATTTCTTTGTCAAAAACATAATGCGGTTGGCAAAACTAAAATGATACTTTCAGTTAAAATGTAAAGCTTCTCTTTTCACTGAAACAGCAAAATTTAAAATTTACCGTCTGGCATAATGAATATTTTTCATATTAGACTCTATCTCTGTTTCAACAATGTGACACTAGGCTATTATTGTGGAACGAACAGGATCTTACTATTGGTAGTGATTAAGTAGGAAAGTTATCAAAACTGGGTAAGAACTAAAGTTAAAAAAAATGAAATATTCAGTAACTGATTCTACTACATCTGTAAATCTTTTACGTTCCTTAACTTCTGAAATGGCACAGCCTTTCTTTGAGGTGGAGCAGCTGTAGGTACGATGTAATAATTTGATGAAAACTAGTGTTAGGCAAAGGGTTCTTCTTCCATTTGCAATCATAATGCAGCATGGTTGGCTGCACAGTATTCTTCTTCCATTACTACTCTTGAAACCTTTCTCAATGAAACATAGCACTATGGGCTACACCATTGTCTGCTCGTTACTTTCACAATGCCTTGCCTAATATTTTATCACCAGAAAGTTTACACATGTATTCTGCAAACGCTTTCATGGTGACTCACGTCCGACCTCACGTGCTGTTAACTTCCATCTTTCCTTCTTTGTGAACCCTCTCGTACTACCGATGTTAGTGGCATATCAACAATATGTTTGATTAGCGACTGTTATTTACATTGCAAAAATCTTGACTTACCTGCGTATCTACTACATTCCTTACAACATTGTTTTGGGTAGTTTGTAATAAGTTTGCTTTACGGTCCTTCAGATAACTAGTATTGAAAACATAACAATAAAATATCTACGTTTATACACTGAGATTTCGGTAATGCGAAAAGAGGTAACGTCATAATTATGAAGTACTGTGTTGTTGTTTTATTCTGCGTCTTTTGTAAGACCTTTGTTGTCTCCTTCCTTCTAATTGATTTTTTATTTGTGTTCTTCCAGCTACACATTCTGCAGTTTCTCTGCCTCGAGTACTTGTTGCGGGGATCCACTTGCAATCTCTCTCTAGCAGTCACTCCGGACTTAATCCTCTCAGAGCGCCGCTGATTTTCCCTCTTAATTCCTCACTCTATTGTTGTTTTTATGCAGTTCATTCATATGTTCAAATCATTTGTGTAGAACCTATTTCAAACAATTGATGGAGCACTGCAGCAGTAACTTTTATTTTAATTTTAATAATGCTAAGAGTTAAGATGGTCATGCCATGTACTATTACATTGTTGAATTTGTTTGTGATAAACAGATAGATTGTCTTTTTGGCAAAAAGAACTGTGACAGGAATGTTCCGTTTCGTTTTGCACTGCCTGAGAAACGTTGGCGTTATTTGCGTCACTGAAGTGATTTATAAACTTTTCTCTATGTATGTGAAAGCTGTACTTACTACATATCTACGCGAATGTATTTGCAGTACCGTATACGAGTATGCTCCCACAGCTAGCTGCATGTGTTTGTCTCTTCACACTTTTTGATGTTGCAGTTTTTACAAGTGTTATAGTTCAAACACGTTAGCTTTCACAAAATCTGGCCACGTGTCGAGAGTTTTTTTAAAGATATGGAGACATTAATTTTATGGGTTCTTACATTTATATAGTACAGTAATTTGGCACTACTTTAATTTACAGTTCAGAAAATTTGTAATTTTGAATTGGCGGCTTTGGCACATTTTTATTATTGCATCTTGTATGTAATCTATATATCAACATTATTTCATGAAAATTATGAAAAGAAATCAGCTGTTCTAATTATTGTTCACGTTTTACTGGTAACACATAACTGTATTTGAAAAACTCGTAAGGAAATTGAGATGGATTCGACTTTTTCATTTGATAGAGATTGTCATATCTGCTTCTCATGTATGAAAATCTCAAGTCCTTCATACAGGCCTTTCTGTGGTTTATGCTGCATCTTTAGGGTACTTTAACAGTTTCGAATTTATGTCGTGTGTCGTTGATGTATGTTGCAATTACTGAGTTAAGAGATGTATCAGAAAGTTTTGATGTTTCTTTAAATCGTACACTGAAATTATGTACAATATGGCATATAGAATGAATAGGCTACTCAGAACAAATAATTTTATAGATACCAGCATTTGAATAAATGTGGTAGTTGTTTTCAGTATTGTCGGGTAACCTGTAACCTGACTTATTCTCAGTGGATACTCATGTTGCATGACTTGAAGGTATTGTCGATTTTTGAGAAATATTTCCTAAACATGGGATTCATGTATTATTGCTATCATTTTGTTTTATATCTTTCTGTCTTCTCCTACTTTCTTATTTTGTTGGTCAGACTGTAAAAACTCCACTAAGCGACCTATAGTTGGGAAAAATTTGTCACATTGTAGGGTGATTATGTAGAGAAAATCCATTATCTAGTTCTAGGCTCACAGCTTGTTTTTTGCAATGTGATAATAAAAATTTTGTGACTACCTATCATAGTAACCAGTCATACTGAAAGAAGTCACAGACGTTCAGAAGCGATCGACATTCCGAATAGTAACTTAGACATCAGCAAGAAGTTGAATTAAAGGAAGATACAGAAAAGATTCAAAGAAGAGCTGTTCGATTCGACAAGAGTTTTTTCGGTTAGATTAGCATCGTGGAGAGGCTTACTGTCATATCTCGCACAGTCTATTTTCCAGCATGAAAGGACAAACATATCACCTCCTTCAACCCATCTTACGTAATTTGCACAATCTTAAAGTAAAAAAAGTTGATTTTCTATGGAGTATCGATAAATGTAGTACCGATAAATTACCTACTGACAAACCATAAGCAGGTTGAACAGGAAGGGGTCTAACGGTTCTGGTGTGAGCTCTGTAGTCTCTGCCACACTCCGGGACGTGTAGATGTAGTGTAGTAGATATAGGAGGCGCCAGCGCTAACGAATTCATCGGAGCCTCCAAACATGGAAATGTTCGGAACTCGTCTTAAAAGATGACGTGGGACACTCCCGCGCCCAAAGCTGTATTCGGCGAGCCTCGGTATGTCGTCTCGTCAGTGGAAACCGTAACAGTGGTCATCGTACTAACACTCTTTGGTTCTCCCAAAGTTGGCACACAGTCGGTGCAGCCTCGATGGACCAGGGTCGTACCACTGTCGTATTCCGACACGTCCTGATAGACGTTTCTCTTTCGTACAAGAGACGTAGCAGCATCTTATCACAAACAACAACATTAAAATGAAATTTGTGAATGAGAAACCCGCTGTGAAATCTTCTGTTGCAACCAGAATCTAAGCGATGTTACTCGTAAGTACATTTTCCGGGTTCGCAGAAATACTAATCATTGGCTTCTTCAAGTATGTAGTAGGAAAACTTGGTGACAAGTGGGCAGGATGGAAAAGTGACCGCTGTACGTGTTTTGTCTTGAACAGTGCTCCTACCTGCAGAAAAGTGGTCACATTAGTTCTAATGTACACCATCCTTGTTGTCACTGAGTTTTACAGAGAAAACTTGAGGCGTTACTTTTTAGTAAACGATTTTACGATTTTCAGTTGTCTGATGTAAGTAATTTTATATAATTCTTTGTAGCTGACTTATACATAGAGTAGTATTTCGTTACATACTAATATTTAAAAAGAAGCTTTTCGGTCTAGAGATATAGTCCCTTGTTATTTCTTCCCGTTGATAGTTTCGCCTGTGAATCACTGCTGCTGACATGGTGTCCGATCGGGAAAAGTGGCCGCATTGCTCTGTGAGGAAAGATTGCAAGGTGTTTACCCTAATGCGAGGAAGTTACTTGCAAATATCACGCATAATACTACACGTCAGATCGACTTTTGAATTCTTTTCAGTGCAAAGCGATCTTCCGTTATTCTGTCCCTTTGTTACGATTTTGAATTAATTAATTCGTAATACTTAAAACCGTCTCTTACCGGTTAATTTGGCCTAATACAAACATCGAATTGAAAACGGTCTGCCCCAGCCGCTTGGTACTGTTTCAGAAACTAGGGCATCAAGATGCCTAGAAAACGTGTCCGATTACCAGACCGAAGAATATAGAATGCCGTTGCGATGGCACCGGCCACATTATACTCATAGGTAAGGAAAAGTTGTCAGCATGCAAGTCTTGAGGCAAATACATATAGTTGCTACACTGATCAGCCAGAACTCTAAGACTGTTCTGGGCGTAACCACAAAAGCCGGATCGAGGACGAAGAACGCAAGACCGGAGAAGGCGGTGAAACGACGTCGGCCAATGGTGCGCTGGCTAGGACCGCACCACTAGAGGAGCGACACTTGCAAGAAGTGAATATAAGAGTCACTCCTGCCAGCCACGGCGTCGGTCTGATCGGCTCCTTTCATTCCCAACATCTTTCCTATGTCACTATCCATAACACGGATTCCTACACCTTCTACCCCTCTGCCAGAGTGCCCCAAGGTTCCATCCCCTCCCGTCTTCTCTACCTTCTGTATACGGCGGACATGCCACCGCTTTCATCCCCCGTCCACCTTCTCCAGTACGCCGATGACACCGTCTTCCTTGCCATCGCCCCCACCCTACAACACTCCAAACACCTTCTCCAATCCCATCTTGACCGGTTCACCACTTGGTGTTACCAGTGGTTGCTCAAGGTCAATCCTTCCAAGACCCAGGCGATCATTGTAGGCAAAACCACCCCTTCTATATCACTAGTTATGACCATCCTATCACCCTCACCCCCCTCTCATGTACCTTGGCGTCACCCTAGACCATCGCCTCTCCTGGACTCCCCATCTCCGGACTACCCAAGCCAAGGCATGCTCCTGACTCCGTCTCCTCAAGCTCCTTTCTGGCCACACATGGGGTCTGGACCCCTCCACCATCCACCACACCTATAAATGCCTCATCCGCCCTATCCTCTGCTACGCCCACCCCACCTAGATCTCCGCCCCTCCTATCTTTTACAAATTCCTTCAAATCCTACAATGCCATGTGCTCCGCCTCGCCTATCACATCCGTCTCCCCTCCCCCACGCCGATCCTGTATGACCTCATTTCGTTGCCACACCTCCTCCTTTTCCTCAAATGGATACAGATCCTCTGCACCTCCCTTAAACGTCATTCCCCTCACCCGCTTGTCTCTCCCATCCCACCCCAGAGCGCTGCTGCGCCTGTATTCCCACGTCCCACCTGCTCTCCATCTCTCCACTCTCCATAACCTCGCCCAAGGTGGCTTCCGCCAATCTCCCCCTCCCTACTGATGCCCTCATCCCCTCCACCTACCCCTCCTACCAACTTTGATTCTCCCCTTCCACCCCCTGTGTCTTTTCCCAAGGGCACCCTCTCTCCCTTCTCTCCCTCCGCCCTTCCTCCCTTCCTCCTCTCCCCCAGGCTTCCTCTACCCCCTATCTTCTTTCCTCCCCTTCCCCTCTCCTCTGCCACTGGCATCTGCTAACTCCCCTCTCCCTCCTCCCCCACCACCCAAAGGGGAACCTTTGGCAGGTCCCCAGACTCGTACACGAACAGTGAACATTCGCGTGCTGGAAATCATCTCCATCGGTTTTTTTATGTGTGCCATCATGTTAGTGCCTTAGTGTTTCACCGCCCACGCTCCGTCGTTCACGTGTGAAGTTTCCGTCACCTATGTTCGTGTACCAGTGCTGAACGTTTTTTTTATTTTACTACGCTTGTGAACAGCACCATGGTTTTTACTTTGTGTGTCTACTGTTTTTTGTCTATCATTTTGTTTTGTTTTTCTGTGTCTTCCTATGTTCTACTTGTAATATCTGTGGCTGAAGCGCGGCGTAGTATTGTTGCTGCCGGCCTACCTTGTATAAGGTGTTAAAATGACAATAAAGAAAAACAAACAGCCTCGGCCGGACATTAGCGGAACGTTAGCCTAGCAGAGAGTGCTACAAGAACATTGATCCACAAACTGTGTGGCAGAGTTGCTGGTTTGCACATTGTGTATACCAAGGACTCCGATTTATGTTGCATGTCGCCCATCGCTTGCGACACCTTTGTGCATTAAATTTAAGTATTGTCAATCTGCTTTATAGAAATAAAACTACTAACGTTATTTGCTTCAATTGTTGTATAGCATACCAAGAACGCAGCATCCCTTAGGCACCCTATATGAGACGAGTGGGCAAAACCCACCAAAGACTACCTACCTGACAGCCGGCATGTCCACCTTTGGCACGGATAAGAACGGCGACGCGTCGTGGCGTGGAAGCAAAGAGGCCTTGCTAGGTCGCTGGAGGGAGTTCGCACCACATCTGCACACACAAGTCAACCGTAAATTCCAGCGAGGGGGGCGATGAGCTCTGACGCCACGTTCAATCTCATCCCAGATGTGTTCCATCGGGTTCAGATCGGGCGAATTGGGGGGCCAGCACATCAAGCGAAACTCGCCACTGTGTTCCCTCGAACGACTCCATCACACTCCTGCCCTTTTCAAATGGCGCGTTAGCTTGAAAAATGCCACTGTCTTCAGAAAATATGATAGTCATGAAGGGGTGTACGTGGTCTGCAACCAGTGTACGATACCCCTTGGCCGTCATGGTGCCTTTCATGAACTCCACTGGACCCTTGGATGCCCATGTCAATGTTCCCCAGAACATAATGGACTCACCGCCAGCTTCTCTCCATCCCGTCGTACAAGTATCAACACAGATTCGCGCCCTCCCATAGGCATATTGAAGAAGGTCCTCAGTCAAACAGATAGATCGCTCACCTTCCCCATTCTACACGCGGACTGCACGCTCACTGAAATTGCACGCGCCGTACGTGTGTCTGACTAGCAATAATTCCATGTCAAGTGACGGTAGTGTCGCCTGAACGGGCTCATATCGATAGCAGGTCGATGGTCAGATTTTTCTGGCTCATCAATATACAGGGTGTTACAAAAAGGTACGGCCAAACTTTCAGGAAACATTCCTCACACACAAATAAAGAAAAGATGTTATGTGGACATGTGTCCGGAAACGTTTAATTTCCATGTTAGAGCTCATTTTAGTTTCGTCAGTATGTTCTTCCACCTACGCTCAATGGAGCACGTTATCATGATTTCATACGGGATACTCTACCTGTGCTGCTAGAACATGTGTCTTTACATGTACGACACATGTGGTTCATGCACGATGGAGCTCCTGCACATTTCAGTCGAAGTGTTCGTACGCTTCTCTGCAACAGATTCTGTGACCGATGGATTGGTAGAGGCGGACCAATTCCATGGCCTCCACGCTCTCCTGACCTCAACCCTCTTGACTTTCATTTATGGGGGCATTTGAAAGCTCTTGTCTACGCAACCCCGGTACCAAATGTAGACACTCTTCGTGCTCGTATTGTGGACGGTTGTGATACAATACGCCATTCTCCAGGGCTGCATCAGCGCATCAAGGATTCCATGCTACGGAGGGTGGATGCATGTATCCTCGCTAACGGAGGACATTTTGAACATTTCCTGTAACAAAGTGTTTGAAGTCACGCTGGTACGTTCTGTTGCTGTGTTTCCATTCCATGATTAATGTGATTTGAAGAGAAGTAATAAAATGAGCTCTAACATGGAAAGTAAGCGTTTCCGGGCACATGTCCACATAACATATTTTCTTTCTTTGTGTGTGAGGAATGTTTCCTGAAAGTTTGGCGGTACCTTTTGTAACACCCTGTATATATATATATATATAATTTCCTATTCCACGTAAAAATAATCGGTGCGATGCCTAATAACATGTAGAGTCAAAATGTGTAAGCGACAAGCTTCGATCAAAAGCCACGATTTTCTGAAAATTCAATTTCTCCTAGAGTGGACATTTTACCCATCCTTCCCCTACAACAGATTCAGGTTTTCTTTCGTAGTGTGCTATGTTTACGGTATTGAAATTTTAATTGACTACTACAAGAGATTCAGGTTTTCTTTCGTAGTGTGCTATCTTTACGGTATTGAAATTTTAATTGACTACAGTGAGGTTAAAACATAGCAGAACACAGAGAGATGAAGGCAGAAATCAACTAACGACTGGAAATGTACAGTTTGCTCGATCACACTTGTTTCCAAGTTTTTGTGCACTGTAAGCTGACGTTGTTAATAAATGTGTGTTTTCGTTTCAGAAATGTGTAAGCAAGTGGATTCGCAATCACCAGTAAAGTTTCTCTCCGATGGAAGGCAGGTTTGCACTTGTCATCAGTTCGATTTGCCGATAGCCTTCGGATCCGGTACGTGCTAGTCGATGCTTGGTCAATACTTTCCACCGAGGTGTCGCCTCAGTTGAGACAAGTGTTTCTCACTTGGCGATAAACACTGTGTCTTCCGTAATTAATGCTCTGCGAACATTTAAAGTACACATTTTGTAACAGTTGCAGGACGTGCAGCAGAAGAAAACGTCGTAAACAAGTCTCAGAAGGACACAGTACAAAGAGCAGGTCTTGGATCATAGCTTAAATCGCCTTCTGTCAAGAGACGCGGCACATACTTTTTTGCAAAATAATTACATATTTATAAAAATTTCGACATATTGGAAAATAAGCAATTCCTTATGTACGTATAAAAATTAACAATCTAAATCGTAACTTTTCTATTTACTGGTGGTGACCGATTTCGTCTATCGTAACCATTAACTGACCTCGTTATTTTACCCAAACCGCATTTGGTGCCATTGTGTAGGTAGCCCTCACCAGCTGCTGGACAAACTTGGCATGATGACGGTCCTGCTAAACGAAACAGGTCACTACCAACAGAAAGAAAGGGATTTCTGATTCAGACAGTTAATATTTACAACTACACATTTATATCATTGTGAGCGGCTAAGTGCCTGTAAGTCACCAAGATACTAAATTTAATTATTTGCCGTAAAGCGTCTTTCAAATGCATCTTTCAGTTATTCACATACATGATCAAAGACCTATTATCATTGGAAGGAGAAATAGGCCTTTTCTTTAGGGTAAACCTTGGAAACAGGCTTCCTTCTCCTAAAAGTGTCTCAAACAGCTTAGAGATTTCTTCATCGAGAGTGCAGAAAATATACCACACTGGTATGTACAAACGCCACGGAAACTTATTCTGAATTACCTATTAATCATAAGAATATGCATTACATTAAAAATAAAGTATGCTATATTGAAGTTAGATTATAGTCTTTGAACAGCACAAAAGTGTGGATTACAGAGCACTGCTGCAGAGATGTGTTACAACGTATAGTGTTGTCGTCGTATGAATGTGCGCGTTGTTACTGTAATTCCCGTTTAAAGGGTGGGAGGATAATGTATGTACGTCAGAGGTGGCAGACATTTTGAAGCTAGAGAAGATCTGTCCACAGTTAGCTGTGATAAACATTTTGAATCTGTAGTTGTTCAACTAACAAATCTCGATAGCTGTTACTGGTTAATCATTCTGTGTGTGTACCGCTCATCTACTGTTAATGTAAACGTTGCCTTTAACAAATTAACTGAAGTCCTCAGCCCTCAGAATTAACATAGTCATATCTTGAGACATGAATAATAATTTTCTGAACATTTTGAACACTTTTAACTTGGCGCAAATGGAAAACACTGCTGCGAGAATACAAAAAAGTTGAGCTTCAGTTTTAGACCATGTACTAACAGAGATAACTCCAAAGTGTTTATAAGAGATTTTAGCCTTTCGCATCATTACTGTCAGATAATAAAGCTAAAGACGTACTTGGGGAAACCTGTGAAACTACGGGCAGTAAAAGAATTTTCTCGGAAAGCAAGACATATACCTTTTCTAGGGCAGTAGCAAGCGAAACCTGAGATGAAGTGTACATGGAAAATAATGTAGTTCTCTCTGTTCTGCATACTGTCTAAATTAATTTTTGAGAAGACATTTCCAAAAGTAGCCATTCCTACTGCAGCTGCTAAGGAAAATAGATGAACAACTGCAAGTATTAAAAATTCCTTCCAGAAAACAATGTTTGTTCTTGACAAAAGCGCTACACTAATTCACAGGTAGTCCTTCTAGACAACTATGTTTGTTCATTACAAAACCACTGCAGTAATCCACAGCCCCTGTATAGTTATCACACGCGTAAAAAATAGGAGAGTATTGTCTGCTCCAAAAAAATGTTATTCAATGATAAAAAATATAACGCAGAAAATAAAAAGAAAGTAATGTGGGATTTTATAAAAAAAGTAACTGGAAAAGGCAGGCACAAGTATAATGACATACACATCGAAGATGAATGTAGAATAATAGAAAATCCTCAGGAATTGGCAAATTTAGTAAAGGATTATGTCTCTTTATTGCGGAGAAGTTGCAGCAAAACCTTCCTAAATCACAAGTAGCACCTATGATGACACTGATTTACACAGCAAGCACAATGATGATCTTTCGCACAACAGAGTTTGGAGTTTGTAAGACAGTACAACTGAGTAGTAAGAAGTCAGCAGGCGTTGGTGAGGATCCTGCCTCTATTCTGATGGCGTGCATACATAGCATACAAGCCCAATTAACAAACCTAATAAGTGAGTCCTTTAATTTATATGTTTTCTCAGAGTACCTAAACTATAAACGAGTGGTGCCCTTACTAAAGAAAGGTAACGCAGAAAGCATCGAAAGCTACCAACCAGTTTCCATATTGTCTTTTTTCTCAAAAATTATTGTGTCAATCACGGTGACGAGACTAATAAGTCACATGAATAAATAGATCCTTTTCAAGGAAACATATCTTAGTTTCAGAAGTGGACAAAGTACAATACGGCCATTACAGCGTTCACAAACGTGGTGAAACGTCCCCTTAGAAAAATTATACATGACTGTGCTTAAACTGACACAAAATATTTTTAGCGCAACGCAATCTGACTTTCAAAAATCCCTACAAAAGAATTGCCCTGACTAACATTAACCTATATCTTTCACAAATCACTTACCTCACAAAAATCTTCGTTACTCAAGCTACTGCAATACAGCGAGCGCCACTACTTCCAGCTGAATAAAAGATTCAAACTACTGAAGGCACTAACTACTGATAGGCATAGTTAGCAAATGAAAGATTTTGATAGAGAACAAACAATGTATTTACCTTAATAGTGTTCAAAAGTCATAATATATATAGCAGTTCATGACATCCAGTCTTATAAATTTCAAAACTCCGCCATTTTTCTGCCCACATCCACCACTGCTGGCGGCTCACCTCCAACTGCGCAACGCTACGCGCTGTTCACATCCAGCTGCCCAACACTACAATGGCAGACAACAATGCAAACTAGCCACAGACTGCACACAGCACAGCCAGTGATTTTCATACAGAGCGCTACGTAACGTTGCCAATAAGAAAACATAAACAGCCTTCTTACAGTGGTACTTGAAGTTCTTGACAAGTGTGACTGTGCCACAGGCATATTCTTAGACATGACCACAAAACACTAGTAAAGAAACTAGAAGCTCTAGTTTGAGTAGTCGCAGCCTTACTTGGAAAACAGTGTGAAAAGTTGGAGGTAGCTGGCAGATATTCTGATTACAAATTTTCGGTAAAAGAGTTGTCAGACACGAAACATAGAAATATACATGTTTACCAGTGTAGTGAATTCGGTCCAGTTCTGTTCTTAAAATAATCAATGGCTTTCAGCACCCTGAGAGATATAGAGAGAAGGTTCTCTTTGCTGATGATACTAACATAATAGACACTGATAAAACTCCAAAACACCTATTAGAGAAAAATGAAACTTTCGTGGATGTTTACAGGACCATGCGTAATAAATTAACGTTGAACATAAAGAAAACTGCACTTCAGAATGAAGAAGGGATACAAGTTTGTTAGTTTATGGTAGTATAAACCTATAGATTTCGTAAAAGGCAGAGTTTTTAGAAATGAACAGTGACTGTCAGCTAGCGTGGAATGAACATACTATAATAATGCCAAAAATAATGTTATCAGCATGTTATACTTTTAGTGTTTCAGCTTCAGCCTGTAACAGACAATGTAATGAGGTGACATACCATGTCTATGTAAACTCAGTTCTTAGCTATGGAATCCTTTCCTGAGGATCAAAGGCAAAAAAGTGGGACACATTATTGCATTAAATTTCGGGCATGCAGCCGCGCGGCTGCATACCCGAAATTTAATGGACACTTCATTACGCCGCGAGAAGTTGAAAATGCACATCAAATGGGACACAGTTTTTGAACTGCAAAAAATTGCTGTAGGAACAACTTGACTTAATAGTTGGGTTCATTGTAAAGAGCTCTTTAAAACATTGGGCATCCTTACTACACCAGATGAGTATATCTATCAGACTGCAGTGCTTATCATGGAAAACATTACTAAATGCTTCACTAGTAGTTCTACACATAATAATGAAACAAAAGCGTTTGCACAACCATTTACCCAGGGAAAACGAACAAAAAACTCAAAACACCAGTTTTTGTCAGGGAATAAAATTATATAATAAATTGTCGCAGGAAATGAAAAAAGGCTACTCACATAGAAGTGTTTATAAAGGAGCTAAAACGTTCTTCATAACTAATGCATACTACAGTATTAGAGATTACGTAGAGGATTCGGGTGAATGGTCAGTGACGAAAGGGGACAACTACAACACCCTGTCACGATTAACTGCTTTCACAAGAAAATCATATGTCAAGATGTAAAATGCGTAGTAGTAAAGTCTTGTCATTCTTCTGAGTTCAACATCTCACTCGTCGTGGGGGATGCCGACTCAGCTTCTTGAGGCAGACTCAGGAGCATAGTTGAGTATGTGCGGGTATCAGTCAGCTTTGTGAAAAGACTGGAGGTGGTGGAACGTGCACTAGAACATCTTCTCAGTCCAGGAGTCACCAGCAGGCGTCGCTAGTGTGTGCGGCGATGAAGAATGAAACAATATGAATTACCTGAAACAAGTTTTGTGTAAATCAAGGAACGTTCTAAAATAGGACCAACCGGATGAGGCAGTGAACCTCTTAAGATACTGACCTTATATTGGTGAGGATGGAGTTGCTCTGTCCAGCCATTCTGATTTGGTTTTCCCGTGCTTTTCTACGTCACTAAGACATATGTCGGGATAGTTCCTCAGTCATGACCACGGCCGACTATCTGTTCTATCCTCCTAAAGCATGTTATGTATACTGTTTGTTGCATATTGTTAGCTATTGATTAGCGTTGTATTGCCTTGATAATTCCTATATCATCGTGAGCTGTTCCTTGAACGAATAGAAATAAGTAAAATACACAAATAACTATGCGTCTTGCAGAACATGTTAATAGTCTTTTTACATAAGCGAGCTATAATGTAGAAGACATGTGAAAGAGGAAACTAGTCAAGCAAAACGTATTACTTAGGTTCTTCCGTCAATAATAGATCTTAAAATCAAGATACTAACAGATACAATTTCTTACAATTTCCTGTATGACCTCAACAGACAAATGCACCTAATAAAGAAAAATAAGATAAGCGCTATTGAAGAATGCGTTTTTGTGTGAGACAACCGTATAACTTAGTGAACCATACAACGTTTTTGTCTACGATACACATGGAATACGCCTGCTTCATTCCAGTACACGTTCTTCATTGGCATACTATATGTACTTCAGTCGCTTAGAGAGATCGGCAACATTATATTCATAACAGCATAAGAAACCTGTCAGACCCATCCATCGTTCTGTGTACGTTTTACGTATAAGAAGGGCAGAAAGTGCTGACATTTTTCCAGTTCTCATTGGTGTTTAAATGCATAAGTTAGGTATGGAAAGCGCAAAAAGTGCTTACAGTTTCACAGAATTTGTCTTCCAAGTGTCGCCTCAAAATATTTAATGATAACTTACAAGTGTGATATTGTTGTTAAGTCACTGAAAGACAGAGGTTACGTCAGCTGATAAAGACTTCAAGGAGGAAAAATAAATGTTTTTAATGTCTCTCCTTTCCTTACTTTTCTGCTCATCTGAACTACTAATGTGAATTATTTTCAGTAAAAGATGGTTTCATCTTTAGCCACGTTTCTAGGATGCGTAGTTCAGCCTAAATTTGCAATACGTGATATTTCCACACAGAGTGTACAAAACTCTTTTCCATCTGACAACACACTCGACTACTTCCCGAAATAAACAAAAACACTCGAAATGTGTAACTTTCCTTTCATCTGTCTTTGGAGTTCCTTGAGTAGTGTGGCTGGTCATATTCTGGAAAAACGGCCTATTGCTCTCCTTATGTAAACACTTTAGCCACTTGGTCTAGCCTCCTCATGTAAACAAACTACGTACTTGTACTCTAAAGTTATGTTTTATTTAAATCTAATTTATGGCCATGATGCAATAAAATCAGTCACTTGGCTGAGACTGCTGTAAACAAAATGGACACCAGATGCTTTTAGCCATTTGTAAACAAATCACACACTTGTGTTCATATGTTATGTTTACGTAAGTCTAATTTATTACCGGATGCTTTCAGATTTGTCATAATGGCGATAATTTCTGACCAAAAAATCGTATATTCCATCTCCCCCAACCCTCTAGCCAATTGGTTGATGGAATACTATCCCATTAGCTTAATTACTATAATTTATGCCACCATAACTTCCTGGACATATTGAGATTACCAGAGACACTGACAATATTGGGACATTACTCTTTGGCTGAATTATCTAAATTACCATAATTTATTACGCAATTCACTGACAGTTTGCAGCAGAGTTTTGTGTCGAATGGTGTTGTCTGCCAGCAGTCCAAATTTTTCAAAATTCAAAGACGCGAGTACATTATCATAATTATGGGACATTAAAACTTTAACAATTACCACACTGCTTCTTTTAAATACATACACCCTTAGTATGTAAAAACTACACTCTTATCCCATGTTTTCATGTTTAACAATTACCTCAGTACAATAGGTTCTTGAGACTGCTGTTCTAAGAGATTAAAAATTACAAATGTATTACAGCTTTTCAGCCATGTGATTGAGTCAATGAACAGTATGTGTAACAAATGTCACAAACTCAGCAGAATCCGAAGATTAAAAATGTGTAGCTCACTGGCATGTTTAGGAGCAGTGGAATGGGAGAGATACGTAATTTATTTAAAAGAAACAAAAATGTGGGGAGGGGCCCCACACATCATCGTCACCGGGATCACATGTGTTTTTCCTGATAGCTGGAGCTGTGTCAGTAGCCATCGTTTTACACACCAGTGCCTCTCTGTCTTTGCTGCGATGTGCTTGGGACAGTCACCATGAGACGTCTAAGGAGGAGATGTAGCCTTGGCCAATGGTCGCTCCGTGCCTCACTATCTGAAGCCACACCTGAGATAACAAAATTAAAGCCACCTGAGCTGTGTCGGGCCGGCCGATGTGGCCGAGTGGCTCTAGGCTCTTCAGTCTGGAACCGCGTTGCTGCTACGGACGCAGGTTCGAATCCTGCCTCGGGCATGGATGTGTGTGATGTCCTTAGGTTAGTTAGGTTTAAGTAGTTCTAAGTTCTAGGGGACTGATGATCTCAGAAGTTAAGTCCCATAGTGCTGAGAGCCAGTTTTTATTTAAACTTTGTTTTCCTTTTATTGCAATTTGTTCAGCAGTTCGGCGATCTTGTCATTACTGCTTGGGTGTGAAATTCATTTGATTTTAATATGTTCTAGGGCCATATATTGGAGACCACTGAGGTCGAATATCGAGCCTGACTTTTAAGATGGCAAGTTCTTGTTGCCCAACTTGTGTATGAATTGTAACATGGAGCATGGTGGTCACAAGCAAACGCCAGTGGCCCAATGAATATTGGCTCGTTTTCTGTGCTCACGTTGGAAGGCCTTGGTGAGATCCAGCCTTCTCTTAAAAGAAGGAATTGTTTTACTATTGCCTATTTTATTGCCATTGTGATCTCGTGCTTACGTATTAATGCTTAAGCATTTTTTCTTACCTTTAAGCTTATCCAAGTGAATTTACTTTTTTTTGGGGGGGGGGGGGGTCTTGTTAACAGTTGGCTGTTTAATCAAATTAAATCCTGTGTTTAGTCATTACTTTTATACAGTTAACTGGTTGACCATTGTTTTAATTATGCAATATTGTAACACTAAGATTTTGGTCTGAGTCTGGGGCAATGTTTGCATTTGGTATTGTTCTGTAGGGCCTTGGGAATTTACTTATTTGGTGCTCAGTCTTGTGTGAATTGTATGTCTGTTTGTTTGCCCTCGGCTTCTCGAGTTGGTCGTGGCGCTGAAGCTGCTGGCCCCGGCGTGTTATCCAGTAACCGCCGATTAACTGAGCGTGGCTAGTCCACGTTGGCGTGTATGTGCCTGCGACGTGATGTTCCGCATTCTGTGTTGCGGCAGCCACTGAGGCGGCGTGGCCTCCTCACTTACCACGGCATCCCTCTATAACCTGAGCTCTTACTCTTATAGCATTCGGACTTAAGTTTAAATCAAAGCGTCTACAACCCTAAGCCATTCTAGCCAAGCCTTGCCTCCGCCAGTCCGGCCTTATCTTGTATTGCTGCTTGATTCGAAGATCATTCGGTTGTTAATTGTGCATTGGTGTAAATTTTAAAATCGTTGTTACTCTATGTTCCAAAATTGTTAGGGCGTTTCAAATCTTGTTGTAATCCTGAATTTTAAAATATTGTCAAACGATAAACTTGTAAAATTTTGAATATTGTTAATTTTCTGTTTGAAAAGTTGCTAAATTGCTGGCGCCAAAAGCGCCCTCAAGTTATTTTAATGGTAATCCTGAACCTGTAAAAATTTTTCTAAATAAGGACCACCTTCCTTGTTTGAAGTTTACTGTCTAATGAGTGGTTTCAGATTGTTATGATAATGCTCTGTCTGTAATTGTAGTGAAGTCAGATTTGCCTGGTTGAAATGTTACGGTGCCTAAAGGGCTCTCGAGCTGTATTTTTATGAATGTTAAACTTGTTATTTTAAAGAGGTATTACATGTCCTAAAAAAAGTATATATATTTTTTAAAGATTGATCCTTTTGTGGTTCACCGCCCTGAAATCTATCTGACAATTACTATTGACTTATGTTCTATTGATGTTTTTAAGTGCATCGTATTAAATAAAGGATTACTAACTATTGTAAAGCGATAAATGCACTTCCGTAAACGCAGCCTGCACCTTCCTCCCACCCGTTACGCTGTTGTCATGTCCTGGGGCGTCCATTGAGAATTCAACCCCTTTCCACAAACGACAGCAGTGGTCCTCGGTGGGCACTTAGACTAATGGTTTGGGATTTGCTACTTGTCTGTGAGGTAAACACTCAGAAGAGTTAAAGGGATGGGCAGGGAGTGACTGCCTTGGACATCATACGGAAGCAGGCTTAAATGTACTCCAATAAAATTATAATGTTTCTCATGGATTCTGATAGGTTTGCTGTAATGGGGTATTTATATCACATCGAAATTCCTTCCAGTTCCTCTCAGTAATCCTCTCGTTGTTAGATTGTCGTTCTTATGTAGCAGAAATGGTAGTTTTGTCTTGACTGTATTTTTCCAGGGACGAATTTGGGTATCCAACCTAGTTGCACTAGTCAAACAAGTGCACTTGAGTGTAGGAACTGACGTTTGTACTGTGGCAGAGGGCTTTCATCATTTAAGTTACATAATGCTGTACCGTTGTAGAAGTGTCAGATGGAGATCTGGATCTGTAAACTGTCTTTCAGAGCTAATAAAACATGATTAGCTTGGTAACGTGTATCTGTTCAGTGAGTTCAGTGCCTTTTTGTCAGCCTCAGTTGACACCTCATGCCAGTGACGTGGCGGAATTCTGCTGGCTCTTGATGGCAGCTCAGCTGGTCTGCTCACCAATGCCATTACTCCTGTAGTTCAGTCTTGTGGGCTGCTGTCTAGCAGCCTGCAGATGAAGCTGTAGCATGAGAATGTTTCCCCATGCTATTAGGGCATCCTTGATCCTGCTCCAAAAGGTTATAATGACCTGCAACGACCCATCGGAATGTACCACATTGTTGGCTGTCATGTAGTCAGCCTGCTCTGGCCCTACCGTACAGGCAGGCCCTTGGCACCCTGAATTGCCTGTAGTGATGATCAGGAACCAACCGACGCCTAGTGGCTCTCTCACGCAGCAATGATGTGATGTTAGTGCAATAAACATAGTGAGATGGCTGGTGTTGGAAGACCCTTGGCCTCCCTATCAGCAATGTAGCAGATGGCAGCCAGGTCACGAGAAGCGCTGGAACATCTAAGATAGGGATGTCACTGCACCATAGTAATCATTGAATTGAGTGCTTTGTTACCAACACCATCGATCCTAATCACCAACTGAATTCAGAGCTGGAGAACTACAGTATTTACGTAGAATGGTGGGAGGAAACGATGTGAAGCTTTGTTCATTATGACCTAATGAGGCCCACTTCTTTACCAGAGGTCATCGGCCCCTGTTCCATAGCGTTTGCATAACGATTTATTACAGGCTCTTAACTACATTGTCAGATCTCTGAAATGTGTTATTGCAGCTCAAGTAATGCTTGCTGCTTCAGGTAATGAGAGCTAAGGAATATATCTCCATCTCTGTCGGTGACATTTTGCTGATTACGCAACTCGTTCTTGTCAAATTGTGCCAATGTAGTAATGTGTGCTCATGTACGTGACTGACTTACAGCGTGGACTGTTCCTTTCTGCTGCATAGCTGAGCATGGGAAACGTCTGCCTGGTACTGTCTGTAGCTGTGCTAGTGTGAACTTAAAAACTATATAATTTCTTCCAATTTTTGGCTCTGTGGTGTAACATTCTCCTCTTCTTCAAGAAACTCGTTCTGAATTTATTTTCTCTACCTTTGCTACACTAATCTGTAGATGTTTGTATTTATAATTTAATGTTGCTTGCGTTCAACCCCTTGGTTGCTTCTTGAGCTGAACCATAAGGCTCACAACCTTAGTCTGTATTAACTTAATTATCCAACTTACAATGTGTTTCTGATCTGTTCCCTACTACTCATACACTTTACAGTTTCTACCCTTAACTTTTACCACGAGTGTTTATCCATTTCATGGGTATTTGATGGGCTGGTGATTCTTTTAAATAGGATAATTTGCGCTTTAAGAATAAGTAAATTGCGCAGACGAGTATTAGAATCAGGATAACATTTTTTGTGTATGCACTAACAGTTATTATGCTTTGATTGTGTTTCTCATGATATTACTTTACATGTTGTAGCATCTGATCAGGTGAAATTCTTCTTTTTTCTGATGATCAGTTCATCTGAAGAATGTAATACACTGGAATCAAGGGTGTTGTTAAGGAAGTTTAAGTTTTGTACAGGTAATAAACATAATGGTTCTTCCAGTCCATACCACATTGTTCAATGAAAGGTAATCATTGCTGTTCCTGTGACAGTAGCTGGAAGGTGAAACCACGTTCTGGCTGTGTCACACTTCGTCTCATTGATTAGTAATCCATTATTCACATTCCAATTCTGTAATCCCTTTTGATTTTCCATTTCTGTAATGTCACTCTTTCTGGTGAAAATATGGAGTAAATCCAGTGGTCTCCAGTTTTCTGTAATATGGCTATGGGTCTAGTAATTTTTAGAGTCTACCGTTTCGATTTTTCCAAGAAATAGCTGCATTTCACAAACCTATTCGTCAGTGTGAACTACGCTAGCTGGACAAATGGTAACACTCTTTCCAATACAGTCGTTTAGCTCTGTTATGGACGTAAGTGCGCGAGCATCCTTTTAGTTTGAGACAAATAGCACTTCGTAAGTCTTTACTTGCACCCATTTATTGACTGTGTCCCACCTAAACGGATATGTATGGACCGTAAAACATGGATATCGTGCGTTTAGGCCAACTACTGGAAACTGTATGGTGATGCATAAACTAGCTCGGTCAACACTATGACAGTAAATACGTGATAAAACAAGGCTACATATTTTTCTGTTACAAGTGCAATGTGGTGTAACCCTTCGGGAAAGCCCTGTTGTAAGCTTATAAGCAATTTCTGCAGGGATAGCAGTGTCGCACTCATTTGTCAATGGATGGCCTCATGAACAGTTTCTAGCAACGTTTCAGTTTCGATTTTCGCATCTCTCAAACTGTCTGCTGATATTCGCAGTAACTTAGATGTTCAAACGTTTGTGAAATCTTGTGGGACTTAACTGGTAAGGTCATCAGTTCCTAAGCTTACACACTACATAACCTAAATTATCCTATGGACAAACACACACAACAATGCCCGAGGGAGGACTCGAACCTCCGCCGGGACCAGCCGCACAGACCATGGCTGCAGTGCCTGAGACCGCTCGGCTAATCCCGCGCGGCAGTAACTCAGATACCAACAACCTTTCGTTAAGTGCTCTTAGGTGGCTTTGCTCAATTCATGATACCCATGGTGCGCCATGTATACTGCTCTAGTTCTGTCGTTAATTTTTTTCACTGTTTTTGTTATGTTAAATATGCCTTGTTCCAGGTTTGCTAGTTATGTCGTGTGCCATCCAACCTTTTCTTTTGTATCTTCTGCCGTCTCCTGCACGATTTCTATTGGATCATTCAGGCTTTCTATATCCTCCTTTCCTGCTGTTCCATACACTATTTTTAATAGCTTCCCACCTGCTTCGAAGCAATCTCTTCCGTACTAGTGATCGCGGAACTACGTCCATCAATTGCTGTATTTGAGCTCTCAACTTTCGTAGGAAAGATTTAACTCTTGATACTAGTTTTGCATTTATACTAATATTCCTCTTTTCATCGCCTCTTTGTGCAACTCTGTTAACAGTTCTATACTTCTGTGACTTCGTTTCACACCTCCCGAATTTTCAATGTCAACTGAATTGTCCGTTCGTGATTTATGAGTAACACATCTGATTGTTTTCAGAATAAAATAACAGTGTTCAAAGGCTGGTTCTAAATTGTATCCCTCTCGAAAATTGTACTAATATTATGTCCATGATAATCCTTGTGGACATCATCATTGGTACACCCCCTAGGAGACAAGGAATCATCATCAGTCCCTTTCTTCCACACATCTACAGAATGAAAGACAAGCAAATGAAAAATAATGTTAACCTACATACCCCAACATATAACACAACACATGACATCTAAAGTATATAAGGTGTAGACTCACTCTATTTTCCCATAGATATAAGTTCATTTACATTTTACAGTGAAGTCATTTCGATGATGCGGTATGGCCCCTCACATTTCCTTAAGCATTTTGTTGTTTTTCCCTTTGGTGTATAAGGGTTCGCTAGAAGCATCTACTGCCCTATCCTGAATGGCTGTAGTTTATTTGCTCATTGCTGATTTTTCAAAGGCATAATGTAGGCACGTTTTACCCTCTGAAAACTTCTCTTAACTGTTTAGTAAATTGTTTTACCAGTTCACATTTTGTCCCTAATTTTGGATGAACCATGTGAAATGGTGGTAACATTTTTCGCGCATACACTACTTCATATGGTGAAAGACGTGTCCCTGTGTGAAATTTTGAATTATTTGTGCTCACTACAAAATTTAAATAAGTATCCAAGTCAACATGTAGGCCATTCACATAATGACGTAGCATTTTCAGTAGTTTGCGGAGAATTCTTTCCGAGTGTCCAATCGCTTGCGGATAAAGGGGCTGGTATATAACTTCTTGATTCGCAAAAAACAGTCTAACTGTTTCATCAGATCAAACACAAAGTTAGTTCCTTGATTTGCGATTATGCTCTCTGCTACACAAAATTTTAGTAACCAGTTGTGCAACACTAGCCGCTTCCTGATACAGAATTGCGTCCATTATTACATATTCCGAAAAGTGATTTGTCGTTGTGAATACGTATTTGCTACTAGCTGGAGTTCTGTTGAATGGCACTAACACATCACGTCTTACCATGTGAAACGGCTTTTCAGCTACTGGTAACCTCTACAATTGTACTTTTTATTGACTTAAATCTGCTCTTTGAGCAAATGTTTTGCATTTTTTAACATATTGCTCTACTTCACTATGCCGTGTTGTCCACAAAAACCATTCCCTATCTCGTTTATTTATTGTCTTCGTACCACTCATGTTCTGACAATATATGCCCATACACTTTTTGTAATACTTCAGATCTGCGTGTTTCAGGAACGACGATGTGTGTACCACATTATGTGGACCTGCAGAGTAAGCCCTCGGGTATTCAAACTGAGGTAGCGTTTTAAACAGTTGCCTCGTGGAGGCACTGAGGGATGATTGTCTCGGTTTGTGAGATACTGTATAAGAGGACTGTAACCTGACATTACAGCTGTCACTGTTTTGTGTGAGGGTGCTATCCAGCTATTATCTGATGCTCTTTAGTTTCAAGTCGCAATGCCATGGCGATTTCTGTCAATTCACGTTGGGTTCTTGGGTTGCTAGAAAATTCTGCGTTTAGGGATCAGTTTGTCATAGGGGACGCTAGGCTTGGCGGTCTCGCTTAGTGCTATCCAAGAAAGATAGGCTACACGCCGACACTGAAAGTCACCCTCTCCCTTCTCTCATCATCATAATCGTCGTACATCATAAACATAGCACTACAATATACTCGCAACCATTGCACTCACGTGCACTCAAGAAATACGCACATGACACAGTTATTATATAGGTTGGTCAGAAATGCTTTGAAAAGTTCGTAATTGTGTTGCAGGGGAGGTTGTGCTGAGAAATAAACGTTAAAAAAATCGACACGTTGCGCCACTTCAGAGTCATTTATCATTGAAGTTGGCCAATCTAGTCTCTGACAACGCAAATTCAAGTACTTGCAGGCGCTAAAATGCGGTAATGAATAGACATATGTAGGACCGTGAGGTACCACCTGTTCAAATGCTCATTACCAGTTAAAGTGTGCCTTTTGGAAGTACCATTAAGTGGTTTGTTTGTACGTTTTGAGGAAACCAAATGAAAAACACGTTTGAGGTCATCACCTCTGGCTGGCTGCTTGAATTTGCGCGCACGACGACCTGAGAGGCTAATTTCAGTGCTAAATAATTCGGAAATGGCGCAACGTATCGAATTTTTTCTTAGCAATTGTTCCACAGCAGAACCACCCTTGCTTTTCAGACTGTATATTCACAAGGAAACGGCAAACGTGTGCAGAGAAAAAACGCCTTCTTTGACAGGTGGCTGAATCCACCCCGTAGTATATCCCAGCCGACAATGCTATATGACATTTTTATTTCACGTTGACGTTTTATGATCTGCGTGGAACGAACGTGCTGACATCTCATTAACTGTGTACAGTCAACTGTATATTTAACAAAAATCCAGAGCTTGTACTCATAAGTCATTCAAGGAGTTCAGTTTGCACTAGTGGGTGATTATGTGGAAAAGGAAATCAGTTTTTGTCTTCCTATAGACCTACTGTGGTCAGATCTGATGTTTTAACGCAGTCACAGCAAAAGGGTGTAACCATTATGAAGAAGTAGGCTTCCCGAATGAATCTTTGCTGTGGAGTGTGCGCTGTTTTGAAAACTTCTAGAAGATGGAAACTGTAAAACTGAGAACCTTGTATTACTTATTCGGTGACCCAGGACGATCCTCGATCCGTTCCAGTGGCTCCCTATCTACCAGTACTCCCTCTTCCGAATGTCACAGAAAGTCTCTGGCAGACCCTGCAGGAACACCACATCCGGAAGAAACTATATCACCGGGATATGGCTTGGTCTGGAAACGAGGAGGTCCTATCAGAATTTAAGCTGTGAAGGTGGTTCGTCAAACATGCATCGGTAGCTCTGTAGGTTTTTAAAAAGGAAAAGAAGAAGTTTTGTCAAAAAGCGAGAAATTTTTTCTAGTAGCGTTAATGTGGAACGGATCGACATAATGACAGTTGCTACTAAATTTGTTACTAAATATGTCTCATTAAACGTTTAATTACTACCAGCTGACATAACATCCGATGTCACGGGACTATAACGGGGCGTCTAGAATGTCTAAGAGGGGGCGATGGCTCTCTTCCGAAGATGGATGTGGATGCTGCAGATGAAGGCAGTTCATCGGTACAAGAAACTGTTTATTGGAGTTTATTTTCATCCGTCGGTCTTGGATGCTGCTAGTGTTGATCCCTAGCGAGAACTGCAAAAGCGCCAACGTGTTGACCTCCCATATTAATCACCGTCAGCGATAGCGATCGCCTACCAATGCATAAATGGAAGTCTTGTGTTATCGACCCATAGCTGGACAATTCAAAATCGGCTGTTGTCACAGTGAATACGGCAGACTGCATCCCGCCCCTGTGGCACAAGGCTAAGATGTCCTCCTTTTGGATCTTGGCAAATGTGGGGATGGTTGAACCCCAGCGTCGTATTCCTGTGAAGGCTGCAGACTGCTGAGCAGCCGAAACACCCAGATGAACAGGTAGCAGACAGAAGTTTGAGTACAATGCTGATGGCAACGTCAACGGTACTGCGCTGACAGGCACAGATTGGACGTCAGACTACTGCCCGGTTCTTCAGCAATGGCAGGCTGCCTCCGATGGTTTCAATGCAGCTGTCTTAACCTAGCCGCGCGAAGAAACCGTGTTTCTGTGTCACTTGGAGCCATCTCGAACACAGGTCAGTGACGTAATATGGGCTTTTGCTACACTGTGTGGTGTGGAACTTCAAGCTTCATGAAATCTGTTGAGAGTCCAGACCGTTGACTTGCGGAGGTTCGGGGTGGAAACCTCATGATGCTACTGGTCAGCCAGCTGAGGCAGAGTTGTGACTGTGCGTTGTGGCTGTGCCTTCCGCGCCCGTTACACTAACCAAAAAAGGTAATAATTCATCGAGAGACTTGGACAGGAATATGGAAGGTGAATATGACCTTACATGGCCAAGTTATTGTGAAAAAGGGGTGAAAGATTGTCAAGAAACGAGAGGGAGGAAGAAAAGAAACAGGAGGAAAAAAGAATAGAGACAACAGACATAAATGAGTAAGAGACAGGTATGGTAATCCTGACGAGAAAAACAGACGTCTTCTTAGGTATCTGCAGAGATAGCGACGAAAAAGAAGAGGAGAAGCCAACCGCGCCATCTTTGGGAGGTGTTGCCATTGCTCCTCCTCTCCCTCTTGTAAAATCAAGCCCAGATCCCAGTACCCTTCCTGAGCTACACCACAGAAGCCATAACAAGTTTCTACTGAAAAACATGGACCGTCATTCGCAGGTTTCGTTGTAGTAAAAATTATGGCCTAATATAGTTTCAAGGATGGAGAAGGCCCTGGAAAGAAAGATCTAGGTTATATATGGCTCTAAAAGTTGAGAAAAGTAATAAACGACGGGCCATATAAAAGAAAAAAAAGAAATAATGCAACTACCTCCACTATCTATAGGCTCATCATCTATTACTTCCCTGTTGCAGTCAGTACCTCCTCGGGAGCAACTGCGAAAGCCTGTCTATCTTGGATATCATGAATAGCTTGGAAAAAGTTGTTCTGCTCACCAGTTTGGTTGATCCAGGAGAAGTAAATAAAGATGTTCAAATGGCTCAAATGACTCTAAACACTATGGGACGTAACATCTGAGGTCATCAGTCCCATAGACTTAGAACTACTTATACCTAACTAACCTAAGGACATCACACACATCCATGCCCGAGGCAGGATTCGAACCTGCGACCGTAGCAGCCGCGTGGTTACCGACTGAAGCGCCCAGATGTGTAACCTGAGATGAGTGTAACACAAAATATGGTGGTGTGATTATAGCTCTTATTTATCAACAACCAAGTACTACACATAATGAAGCCGGTAAAATCCTTACCGATTTTAAATGGACTGAATCAGCTATCATCTGTAGTGGATTTGAAGAGGCGTTTCTTCAGAGGGCGAGAGGTTTATACTTGGGAAAAATTCAACAGTGTAGACGTGCCATACTAATTCTGCTACAAGTGAACGCAGCAGATGTGGCTTTTTTTTCTGACCTACAGATTGACTGCTGCAACTGTTGGAACAGCAGTAGCAGTCGGATTCCACACACGTTGCAGGAAGACAAAACTTGCACTGGGTGGCAATTATCTGACTATACAAGCTAAAATCGTCGTAATTTCTTAACGGTTTGCGTTAGGACGTTCAAATGCACAGTTGGCCGCAAGGCTTGATGGGAATTAGTATGCGCATGTTTGGTTTGGTTTAGCAACGAAGCCCACTTTCATTTGAATGGATTCGTCAATAAGCAAAATTGACGCTTGTGGGGACTCAAAATCCGCATTTAGCGGTCGAGAAGTCTCTTCATTCTTAACGGGTGACTGTGTGGTGTGCAATGTCCAGACACGGAATAATCGGTGCGATATTCTTTGATGGCATGGTGACTACCGAACAGTGCGTGAAGATTTTGTAGGATGATTTCTTCCGTATTATCCAAAGTGACTCTGATTTCGACAAGATGTGGTTCGTGCAAGTCGGAGTTCGATCGCATCGAAGCAGGAGAGTGTTGGACGTCTTGGAGGAGTACTTAGGGGACTGCATTCTGGCTCTGGGGTACCCAGAGGCCACTGGCATGAGCCTCGATTGGCAGTCATATTCTCCGGACCTGAACACATGTGCCTCCTTTTTGTGGGGCTATATTAAAGACAAAGTGTACAGCAGTAACCCAAAATCATTGCTGAGCCGAAAACAGCCATTCAGGAGGTCATCAACAGCATCGATGTTCCGACTGTTTAGTGGGTCATGCAGAATTTCGTTATTCATCTGCGCCACATCATCGCCAATGATGGCTGACATATCGAACATGTCATAACCTAAATCCGAATATCTGTAGTGACGTTTGAATGTTGAATAAAGAGTGTGCACGCCATAATTTGTAACTAACTTACTTTTTTCATATAGTTCAATGTCAACCAGTGTACACTTTGAATGACTTTTGTGCTGTAGATGGACTGTTTAGTCAATTCTGTGAACTGCTGGAAGTTAATTGTGTGGATTTATTTCCGTGATATTGAGTATTCTACGGTTCCCTGATGGTACACTGAACAGCTCTTGTAGTTTCTTAAAAAAACGTAAGGGCATTTCTGGAAATGGTAAGGTTCTCAGTTCGAGTTCCGGTCCAGTGTTAGTCTGTCAGGATGTGACGTTCCAAAACAGCTCACACTTCTCTGCAGAGTGGAAATTCAGTCATCTGGGCTTTGGCTAAACCATTTCGTTGCGGTATTTTTTCTTCAAGGAACGATAGATCCGTAAAGAAACCATCGCGGCACTGATCTAAGCGAGTCGAGGACACCACGGACAATTTAAACCTCTTTGACCGGACGGTAATTTCAACTGTTGTCTCAGCGAGTTTGATACCCACCATATTACTACTGCGCCACCTAGTTCTGTGAAAGCGAAATTTGAGAGGTTCCATGCCCTCTTTTGCATGTATCCTCTCATTTTCATCGATATTATTAATGTTGTATGACATTGCATGGTAGTAACAGACCGAATAAGGTTATGAGAGTATTTGTACTGAGAGCTCAAAACAATACTTTTCACTTGATTCCTAAGCATGTTGTTTTACTTCCCTGGGTGGCCTGTGCGAGGCGAGCTTCGGAGGACGCGGCACATAGCGTTTCTGGTCGGGGGCTGCACTTCTACGAATACTGAGAGGGTCATACATCAATAGGCTTAACCACCTGGCACAATGACTGACCTCTGTCGAGTTTCGCCGATTGTATGCAGGGCGAAATGACCGAGACGTCTGAGTGTTGCCGCAGTTTGTGTGTTTACCGTTCCGGCGCGTCCGCAACGAAGACTCCTAGCACCAACTGACTGCATTGTCCTCACGATTCTGAGAATACTTGTGGTCCGTGCCCTGCTGTGTGACTGTCTGGCGCCGGATGGCCGGTGCTCTCTGCAGATTGTTTTTGTAGTTGGTCAAACGGCAAGTTCAGTGCCCTAAGCTCAATAGCAGAGGCATGATTGGTCAACTTAGACTGAGGCTAGTGGACGTTATAAAAGCCTACTCGCAATTGGAGGGAACGGTCGCTATTGGCGCGAATGATGTTTCGAGAAAGTGTGGGGGAATTTTGGAATCAGCAGTGAATGCTGATTCGGTGTTTTCGAGGAGAGTAGTGAGTTGAGCAATGCTGGCTTCGCTGCTTGCCTCGCATGACAGAGTGGTATTCGGGATCTGATCTTCATCGGAGTCGGGCAGTCTTTCGACTTGGTCGCTCTTTTTTGGAAGAACTTAGAGTTCTCGGACAGCCTTCAAGGCCAGAGGCTGACGCAGACTCGACGCACGGCAGAAGTCGGCGCCTACATCATCAGGACGCTGCCTACCGACGACGTGTTGCAGATTTCAGGAGTATTACAGTATTTTTCGGCTCCAGCATTGTAGGATCTTATCAATTTTATACTGAATCCCTCAGCAGCACACGCGCTTGCTTTGCTACAAGTCCACATTGCTTGTTTCTCCATGTGATCCCAGTTGAGCTCTCACTACTAATTGTGATACTGCTGTAGAGTCGGGAGATTAATATTTGATTCATTAGGACCTCCAGTCATTATCATGAGTCTATTGCATCACAGAGAGTAGGACCCCCTTGTTCTCGAGCCAACTCTTAATCTCATAATATTTCAGTATACCCTGTCCTTTAACTTACTGCATTTATGTTCTGATGTACACTCCTGGAAATTGAAATAAGAACATCGTGAATTCATTGTCCCAGGAAGGGGAAACTTTATTGACACATTCCTGGGGTCAGATACTTCACATGATCACACTGACAGAACCACAGACACATAGACACAGGCAACAGAGCATGCACAATGTCGCCACTAGTACAGTGTATATCCACCTTTCGCAGCAATGCAGGCTGCTATTCTCCCATGGAGACGATCGTAGAGATGCTGGATGTAGTCCTGTGGAACGGCTTGCCATGCCATTTCCACCTGGCGCCTCAGTTGGACCAGCGCTCGTGCTGGACGTGCAGACCGCGTGAGACGACGCTTCATCCAGTCCCAAACATGCTCAATGGGGGACAGATCCGGAGATCTTGCTGGCCAGGGTAGTTGACTTACACCTTCTAGAGCACGTTGGGTGGCACGGGATACATGCGGACGTGCATTGTCCTGTTGGAACAGCAAGTTCCCTTGCCGGTCTAGGAATGGTAGAACGATGGGTTCGATGACGGTTTGGATGTACCGTGCACTATTCAGTGTCCCCTCGACGATCACCAGTGGTGTACGGCCAGTGTAGGAGATCGCTCCCCACACCATGATGCCGGGTGTTGGCCCTGTGTGCCTCGGTCGTATGCAGTCCTGATTGTGGCGCTCACCTGCACGGCGCCAAACACGCATACGACCATCATTGGCACCAAGGCAGAAGCGACTCTCATCGCTGAAGACGACACGTCTCCATTCGTCCCTCCATTCACGCCTGTCGCGATACCACTGGAGGCGGGCTGCACGATGTTGGGGCGTGAGCGGAAGACGGCCTAACGGTGTGCGGGACCGTAGCCCAGCTTCATGGAGACGGTTGCGAATGGTCCTCGCCGATACCCCAGGAGCAACAGTGTCCCTAATTTGCTGGGAAGTGGCGGTGCGGTCCCCTACGGCACTGCGTAGGATCCTACGGTCTTGGCGTGCATCCGTGCGTCGCTGCGGTCCGGTCCCAGGTCGACGGGCACGTGCACCTTCCGCCGACCACTGGCGACAACATCGATGTACTGTGGAGACCTCACGCCCCACGTGTTGAGCAATTCGGCGGTACGTCCACCCGGCCTCCCGCATGCCCACTATACGCCCTCGCTCAAAGTCCGTCAACTGCACATACGGTTCACGTCCACGCTGTCGCGGCATGCTACCAGTGTTAAAGACTGCGATGGAGCTCCGTATGCCACGGCAAACTGGCTGACACTGACGGCGGCGGTGCACAAATGCTGCGCAGCTAGCGCCATTTGACGGCCAACACCGCGGTTCCTGGTGTGTCCGCTGTGCCGTGCGTGTGATCATTGCTTGTACAGCCCTCTCGCAGTGTCCGGAGCAAGTATGGTGGGTCTGACACACCGGTGTCAATGTGTTCTTTTTTCCATTTCCAGGAGTGTATAATAAATATAATTGTAATATTAAATCCGCTTATCATTTCGTAGATATAGGCAGACTCCCATTTCCTGTTGTTTATTATGATAAAGTTCTCTTTTTTTTTAGTAGACTACAATTTTTGTTAAACTATTGTGAGTGTGCACTTCTTATTCTACCTAACTAGCACGGTCCACCATCATTTCCTTCCGTCACCGTTGTGCTCATAATTAATTAGCTGGTAGATAAGGAGGGGGTCGAGTGCATGTCTCGTTCTCATGCAAAATTCGTCTCAATTAAAGAGGTACAAACTCTTCTCCTCCCCGGCACCTCGCAAACTGAGCGGCAGTTTCGACTGCGCGAAGAAGGCCGAATGCCGTGCAGTCCGGGAGCCGCAGCGGAGCACGTGTCGCGGTGGCGGTGGCGGCGGCAGCGAGCGTACTTTTTACAATTGGAACGGCGCGGAGCGTCGCGAGCAGCAGTACAGTGAAAAGCACTCGGCGCCCGGTTTGTTTGTGATGCGTGTGCGTGCCGCTGAGCCGGCCTTCACGCGCAGGCTCCGCAAACAGCCGCGGCTGACTCACGGCCGCCTCCACTGACTCAGGCGCCGCCCCCCGCCGTCTTGCTGCCTGCCAACAGGCTAACCTTCGCTACCGCAAGGTGGCCGCACACCTAACTGCGTCACTAACAAGCCAGCATGCGCAAGCGTTCTTTACACAAGCATGGGCAAAATTCCTCCCCCCCCCCCCACCCCCCCACCCCCCCACTGCTCAAGGATGCTTGTACAAGAATCAGTTCGTTTCAGAAATAGGTCGAGCTTAGACAACGGTACGCTGCTTCGCAGCATTTTTGCTTGCGTTACGAAAAGAAACAAAACAAAAGAAGGAATCTACACTACTGGCTATTAAAATTGCTACACCACGAAGGTGACGTGCTACGTACGCAAAATTTAGCCTACAGGAAGAAGATGCTGTGATACGCAAATCATTAGCTTTTCAAAGCATTCACACAAGGTTGGCGCCGGTGGCTGACATGAGTGCTGACATGAGGAAAATTTCCAACCGATTTCTCGTACACAAACAGCAGTTGACCGGCGTTGCCTGGTGAAACGTTGTCGTGATGCCTCGTGTAAGGAGGAGAAATACGTACCATCACGTTTCCGACTCCGATAAAGGTCGGATTGTAGCCTATCGCGATTGCGATTTATCGTATCGCGATATTGCTGCTCGCGTTGGTCGAGATCCATTGAGTGTTAGCAGAATATGGAATCGGGGGGTTCAGGAGGGTAATACGAAACGCCGTGCTGCATCCCAACGGCCTCGTGCAACTAGCAGTTGAAATGACAGGCATCTTATCTGCATGGCTGTAACGGATCGTGCAGCCGCGTCTCGATCCCTGAGTCAACAGATGGGGACGTTTGCAAGACAGCAATCATCTGCACGAACAGTTCGACTACGTTTGCAGCAGCATGGACTATCAGCTCCGAGACCATGGCTGAGGTTACCCTTGACGCTGCGTCACAGACAGGAGCGCCTGCGATGGTGTACTCAACGACGAACCTGGGTGCACGAATGGCAAACGTCATTTTTTCGGATGAATCCAGGTTCTTTGTTCAGCATCATGATGGTCGCATCCGTGTTTGGCGACATCGCGGTGAACGCACATTTGAAGTGCGTATTCGTCATCGCCATACTGGCGTATCACCCAGCGTGATGGTATGGGGTGCCATTGGTTACACGTCTTGGTCACCTCTTGTTCGAATTGACCGCACTTTGAACAGTGGACGTTACATTTCAGATATGTTCCGACCCGTGGCTCTACCCTTCATTCGATCCCTGCGAAACCCTACAACTCAGCAGGATAATGCACGACCGCATGTTGGAGGTCCTGTACGTGCCTTTCTGGGTACAGAAAATGTTCGACTGTTGCCCTGGCCAGCACATTCTCCAGATTTCTCACCAATTGAAAACGTCTGGCCAATGGTGGCCGAGCAACTGGCTCGTCACAATACGCCAGTCACTACTCTTGATGAAGCTTCATGGGCAGTTGTACCTGTACATGCTAACCAAGCTCTGTTTGACTCAATGCCCAGGCGTATCAAGGTCGTTATTACGGCCAGAGGTGGTTGTTCTGGGTATTGATTTCTCAGGATCTATGCATCCAAACTGCGTGAAAATTTAATCACATGTCAGTTATAGTATAATATATTTGTCCAATGAATACCCGTTTATCATCTGCATTTCTTCTTGGTGTGGCAATTTTAATGGCCAGTAGTGTAATATGTGGGTTAAAGAATGCTTGAAAGTGAAAATAGTATTCCCGTACTTAACTTACTCATTGAGTTGCACATGTATCCTAATGAGTGGCACATTTATCTCAGGATCTACGAAGAAACGAACTGATCCTTCTGTCACGGTCATTCGATCCGCCTTTGATGAAGAAGCAGATACAGTCATGTGGGCGGCTCGCTACAAAAAGGAGTTATGAAGTCCTCAAATTCACATCTATATTTCATATTGATACTTTGTAATCGACCTGTATAGTGAGCAAACAGTGAAGGAAACCAAAGAAAAATTTGGAGAAGAAATTAAAGTTCAGGGAGAAGAAACAAAAACGTTGAAATATGACGAATATACAATACAAGGACTTGGAGGAACAGCAGTTGAACGGAATGCACAGTGCTTTCAAAGAATGATATAAGATGATCATTAACAAACATAAAACAAGGGTAATGGAATAGATAAGTATTGCTATTTGGGTAGCAAAATAAATTTTAATGGTCGTAGTAGGAAGGATATAAAGGTAGACTGGCAATGGCAAGAAAAGCGTTTCTCAAGAAGAGAAATTTGATATACTGCGTATAATTTTAAGTGTTTGGAAGACTCTTCGGAGCTATTCGTCTGGAGTTTAGCCTTGTAAATAAGTGAAACGTGGACGACAAACACTTCATATAAGAGAAAAATAGAAGCTTTTGAAATGTGATGCTTCTGAAGAATGCTGAAGATTAGATGAGTGGATAATATAATGAATAAGGAGGTACTAAATAGAAATGGTGAGGAAAGAAATTTGTGGAGTAACTTTATTACAAGTAGGGATCGGTTGATAGGAAACAGTCTCAGACAGCAAAGATTTAGTGTGATAGGGAAATGTATGTGGGGGAGAGGGGGTTAAAAATTGGAGAGGGAGACCGAGAGGTGACTACAGTAAGCGAGTGCAACAGGATGTAGGTTGCAGATGTTATTTGGAGCCGAAGACACTTTCTCAGTATATTACAGTGGGGAAAGCTGCATCAAACCAGGAGTCGAGCTGAATATCACAGTAGCAATAACAACAGTTTCGTATTCGTTCAGAATGTAATTTAATAGTTGCTGTTGTTGTGGTCTTCAGTCCAGAGACTGGTTTGATGCAGCTCTCCATGATACTCTATCCTGTGCAAGATTCTTCATCTCCCAGTACCTACTGCAACATACATCCTTCTGAATCTGTTTAGTGTATTCATCTCTTGGTCTCCCTCTACGATTTTTACCCTCCATGCTGCCCTCAAATACTAAATTGGCGATCCCTTGATGCCTCAGAATATGCCCTACCAACCGATCCCTTCTTATAGTCAAGTTGTGCCACAAATTTCTCTTCTGTCCAATTCTGTTCAGTACCTCCTCATTAGTTATGTGATCTATCTAATCTTCAGCATTCTTCTGTAGCACCACATTTCGAAAGCTTCTATTTATCGTCCACGCTTCACTTCCATACATGGCTACACTCAATACAAATACCTTCAGAAACGACTTCCTGACACTTAAATCTATACTCGATGTTAACAAATTTCTCTTCTTCTGAAATGCTTTCCTTGCCATTGCCAGTCTACATTTTATATCCTCTCTACTTCGACCATCATCAGTTATTTTGCTCACCAAATAGCAAAACTCATTTACTACATTAAGCGTCGCATTTCCTAATCTGATTCTTGCAGCATCACCCGATTTAATTCGACTACATTTCACTATTCTCGCTGTGCTTTTGTTGATGTTCATATTATACCCTCCTTTCAAGATCCTGTCCATTCTGTTCAACTTCTCTTCCAAGTCCTTTGCCATCTCTGACAGAATTACAATGTCATTGGCGAACCTCAAAGTTTTTATTTCTTCTCCATGGATTTTAATTCCTACTCCAAATTTTTCTTTTGTTTCCTTTACTACTTGCTCAAAATAGAAACTGAATAACATCAGGGAGAGGCTACAACCTTGTCACACGCCCTTCCCAACCACTGCTTCCCTTTCATGCCCCTCGACTCTTATAACTGCCATCTGGTTTCTTTACAAATTGTAAAAAGCCTTTCGCTCCCTGTATTTAACTCCTGCCACCTTCAGAATTTGAAACAGAGTATTCCAGTCAACATTGTCAAAAGCTTTCTCCAAGTCTACAAATGCTATAAACGTAGGTTTGCCTTTCCTTAATCTATTTTCTAAGGTAAGTCATAGGGTCAGTATTGCCTCATGTGTTCCAACTGTAAGTAGGCTGTTTAAGTTTTCTTATTGGTAACGCCACATAGTGCTCTGTATGAAAATCACTGGCTGTGCTGTGTGCAGTCTGTGGCTGGTTAGCATTGTTGTAATATTCGCGATTGTAGTGTTGGGCAGTTGGCTGTTAACAGTGCATAGCGTTGCGCAGTTGGAGGTGAGCCGCCAGCAGTGGTGGATGTGGGGAAGTGAGATTGTGGATTTTTGAGAATGGATAATCTGGATGTGTGTCCATCAGAAACAGTACATTTGTAAGAATGGATGTCATGAACTGCTATATATATTATGACTATTAAGGTAAATACATTGTTTGTTCTCTATTAAAATCTTTCATTTGCTAACTATGCCTATCAGTAGTTAGTGCCTTCCGTAGTTTGAAGCTTTTATTTAGCTGGCAGTAGTGGTGCTCGCTGTATTGCAGTAGTTCAAGTAACAAAGATTTTTGTAAGGTAAGTGTTTTGTGAAAGGTACAGCTTAATGTTAGTCAGGGCCATTCTTTTGTAGGGATTATTGAAAGTCAGATTGCGTTGCGCTAAATAATATTGTGTGTCAGTTTAAGCACAGTCATGTATAATCGTTCAAAGGGGACGTTTCATATGGCGACCCTGCCACGATACCCCACTGGATTCTTCTGATTTTTTCTTGTAGTTTGTGTAATTAGTGTAGCTATTGTTTATTGCTAGCGCATAATTGTAGAGAGAATGTCCTTTGTAGTTGGAGTCTTTCATTGTTGTACAGTAAAACAGTTGTGGCATGCATGTAGATTTGCACCAAGTATTTCGCAGCTGCGCTAGCAATTAACTAGATATTATTTTCAGTGTTATGTTAATGTGTTCTCTTATTTTTGCTGTTCAAATTGTGCTTTTCTGTGTTATCGTGTGAAATATTGTGACAATAAAGGCGTGTGAAAAACGTAATACTAGGCTCCAAAGTAAATTGAGAAATAATAGTGACGACGAGCGTAGCTTATCAGGACCACTGTGTAGTGAATTAACAGACATTCGAAGTAGTAATTTGGTAACTGTGCGTAGGGAAATGGAGCGGGCGGCAAATAATGGTGTAGACAATGATACAAGTAGTGAACAGGGAAGCATTATCGATCGATCGGTCGGCAACAGCTCGCCTCAGGAATCCGAAATGACAGAACACAATATTGCAAATACTGTAGACTCAGGTTTTGGGTACTCACCGTTTTCTCAAGTGAGTCAATACACATTTTCTGCTTGTCAAAAGGTGAATGTTGCCGGTGAAAATGCACGGCCAAAAAGCATAGAGAAACAGATTCCAGACACTAATACATTATTATTGCAATTAATGCAACAACTGGAACAAAATCAGAGACAAACACAGCAAAAGCTTCGAAAGTTAGACACAATGGAAGAAAATCAGAGATAAACACAGCAAAAGCTTCAAAAGTTAGACACCATGCTTGAACAAACACGTGAAGATTTAATTACTGAGTTACATAACATTGAATCGAAATGTCAAAAAGTCTGTAATGACGTAAAACCACTGATTTGTGAGCATTTTCAACCTATTTTTTCGCGGCATGAAAATGCATTACAGAATCACGAAACAGCCATAAAAGAACTGCAAACTATTGTTCATGAAAATCATGAGACCATGCAAGCTAACATTGACTCAGTTGCATCTACCGATTCGGTTATGCAACTTGCAAAAACTCAGGAAAACTTAAAGGACACAGTAGGTACTCTGAAAATTAGTTCAGAAAGACACATGGAGAAAATTAGTTCATTATCAGATAAAGTCGTCCAACTTTCGGATCAGCTAAATAATTTATCTACGAAGATAGATAGTAATCTGAATGACACAGAACCGGTAGTCTTTAATGACACAGAAGTGTATGAACAAATTAGAAAATTCAAACAAAATCAAAATCAAATCAATACACAGTACAAAAGAGAAATCCGGGAAGTACAAGATCAGTTGGCACACGTAATACAAGAATTACATATTTCAGAGGACACTCACGCTCCAATACGGGAAGAGGGACATAGAAATACGGAACAGCCACAAGATAATAAAACAGGGCACTTCGGAAATTATGATAGAAATTGGCAAGGCGCATTGAATTTGAGATGGAACCGCCGAAACGAAGTAACAATGGCCGATATGTGTATCGCCGACACGATGATTTTGACTATAAGCTGTTCATTACTACACGTAAATTCAAAACATTTAAGAATTCCGGCAACGACATTCAGCCACAAGCGTGGCTTCATCAATTCTCTCACTGTTTTCCTCTCAACTGGTCATTAGAGCATAGATTAGAATTTATGTGTGGCGACTTAGAGAATGAACCAGCTGTAAGAATGCGATCGGCCATTCACGATTGCCATAGTGAAGGAGAATTTTATCATGCCTTCCTCTCAGCATATTGGTCTCAAGCTACACAAGACTGAGTAAAACATAGCATCATAATGACGAAACATTTCTTACAATCTGAATTTTCCAGTCTTGTGAAATATTTTGAAGACATGTTGCACAAGAATCAGTACCTGTCAAACCCATACAGCCCCTCAGAACTCATCCGCATTTGCTTAATCGAATTACCTGAACATTTACGAAATATTATTTTGGCAGGACGTTGCAAAGACGACATTGAAGCTTTTCATGGACTCTTACAAGAATTAGAAATTGATACTGACAATCGTGGAATGCGTAAACAGGAACACCACAATTACAGGTCACATCCGTCGCAATTCCGCGATGAAAGACATAATAACTGGATACGACAAGGCTGTTCTCACAAAACAAATCGTGACCAAAACAGACACCACCCGTATGACAACCGTTGGCAGAGTAGTAATAATTACAGGGAAAGATCATCTCTCCGTTGTAGTGACTATCACAGACACAATCATAGAAACAGACAATATGGGAACCAAAATAATTATTATCAAGCGAGACAGAATAACTTCAGATGCAACGGTCCACCACCCAGTTACGATTCCGGGAGAAATTCTCCATCACATGACCGACAAACAAGAAACTACGTAAACTACCGACAAAACGACAGACCTGAATTCCATCAGAACTAGCGAGCTTCAAACAGGGCAGGGCCTTCTCGTCAAGGTGAATTTGTAGAAGTTAGGTCTCCTCATCCCAATAACGACGCACGCCAACAAAGAGACAGACAATGACTCGCACCGCAGGCAGCCATGTGCGCCGCCTGGCTCAGTGAAAAATAACATAGACGCTAACCTTGAGAAAAATTTTAGCATTCCTTACTGACGTAAACAACATGATAATTACTTTGAAGTTGAAACTCTGCACACTAGAAAGAATAAAGGATTGCACTACATTTCACATGTAAAACCGTTTATTGAAAGATAATCTGCTTGTTAACTTTGTCTTTGCCATTTAACTTTTCACTTTACATGACTAGTATGCTTTGTCAGACTTAGAATCTGTTAACATGCAACAGTGTTTGAAGTTAAATATCCAGTCAAGAACCAAGAGAACTTATTTAAACAGAAATTACGAATGCATTGTTATAGTGAACAGACATCACAGTGTTATTGTGTGTGTACATTCTCGCTTGTTAGTTGCACGATTACGTAACGACTATAAGGCTTACATACTTAGAACATATACCAGTACTGCTAATGAGATTTTACTGCAATATTTTGAATTACTTGAAAATACATTCTGGATTTAAAGTGCTTTCTGAGAGATACCAGATGACACAGTGGTTAGTTTATTTGACAGCTACACGATTATATCACGACGCTACTAATGTGTGTCACAATTTACATTGTTGCTTTTGCGGTGTATCTGTTTTATATCTGCACAGTTTTTATGTATTATTCTGGAAAGTAAAACATGTTTTAGTAGTAACTTTTGTGGTATAGTTACAATGAGACAGCCTTTTCCCTAGCACAAAAATACATTACATTATAGTACTTTCTTGATCACGGTAAGGTACGTAATAACTACGATATCTATACGCTAAGAATTTCACTTTCATTTATGATGAGGTAAGTACATTGACTTCAGCAGAACTTTGGTTACAGAGGACGATAACTAAGACACTTCCACAGAATTATCTTACAGCAAGACGCACATTTAGCGCTACAGGACACGCATTTGAGTGATTAATTTTGTACTTGAACCATTTATTTTTCAAGATTTTTGAATCACAAAGAAAGTTTTCTGTGATACATTTCATTCCATTGCTGTAATCTGTAACACCTGAGGGTATAATTACATTAATCCTCAGGGGGGTACACGCCTAGTTTGTGTACCATGTGTTTGGCAAGCACAAGGAGCCCTAGCTAGTATGGTATTTGCTTATACAACTTTACACGTTGGTACCATGTTTCTCTAACACATAAATTACACAGCTATCCGATAATTAAATTGAGAGAAACAAACTTTTTTTTTACTGCATCAGTGATATGTTTACGCAATTACACAGTTGGATAACTTCACACTTATGAAATTGTATTTTGTCTGTACTTTGTGAACTCTTCATATTTTTTCGGAACCATTGTGATACTGAGAGAGCTTTGAATGATGTATTTGATATGGGATCATGATTTTTAAAGTACGTTTGAGGTAGATGACACTGTTGAAATGAGCAGAGAATTTTTTTTAGGTTTTGACATTATTGCAGAAAGCTATGACGTTTCCGAGATTTGACTGAGGTGTTATTATGCAATTTTTACAACTGCGATGTGTATTATGCCGTTGAGGCATGTTTATGATCAATAAGCTGTTGCTATATGAGGAATTTGATTATGCTACGTATTTATTATGATGAAATATTGAAGAAGTGTCAACGAATATGTATATGTGTAATAAGGTAAGGAATAATGAGAAGTGGTTAGGGACTCTGACTTGTGAAAAAGGATGTTGGAAACCAAGAATCGTACTTTAAGAGATACGAAATGTGTGTAAATGCGTGAATGTATCACAATGCCGGCGAAAATTTTTTGGACACTGTTATATTTATAGGATTTTGTTTCTACACATTTGTAACGCAAATTCTCGACCTGTGAAATTTTTTATATGAGACTGTCACTGTAGTGCAAACTGGTGTCGTAAATATTTCGGTAAGAAAGCTAAGTGACCTTGACGTAATGAGTTATGGGCGACTAGCTGTGCGAGTCGCTTGGAGAAAAAGCCATTAGGTGAAAAAAAAAGAGACCATTAACCTCGCTATTGACATTCCATTGTAGAAAGCATCGCAAATACGACACGCTCATTACTTGGAAATATATCGTACTTTGTGCTACTTACTGAAACGCTAATGAATTGATGGGAAATATTCTTATATGATTATGACAAGTGTCTTTCTACGAGAGTTGAGAGCTACTGACTTACAAAATGTCACATAGCTATTGAATGATGTTTTTATACTTTTGTTTGCGTAATTGCTTATTTCATTTGATATCTGTTTTCCAGCTGTGTTGCAGCATTGGTTTTATAAAATAAACTTAAATGTATTTGCTAATGTGAACACTTTCTGTCAACAGATCTATTAAATAATTATTTTATGATCCACATTCTTCGAAAAAGGAGCTGTTGGAATGGAAAGAACAATAAGAAGGGACTAATAACAGTAACTGCATATATAATTTTCTTTTCAAGTACTTGTTAATTTTTTATAGAATTAGTTTATGTGGTGCACCACTTTAATTACATAGACATTAAGATGTGAATAGACATTTCCCTTATCTGCATTGTTGTCTTTAGTGTAATATTTTTTTCTGCTTGTGGGTTTGTCATGTTTAGATATGAGTTATTACATTTACTGCTGCTCTTTGCCAATTTCAATTTCTTTGTCATTGCTGTTTGTGTTAATATGTTATGTGCTGCTGTATTGCCTCGTCCCTTGGTATATATATCTGAGCTCAGTAGATTTCAGTTAGCTTAAGAGGGTGTAGACTATATAAGAAACTAACTATGGAGAATAGGGAACGAATGCATTGAGAAGATATATGAAAAGGATTTGGGCCAAAATGAGTATTATACACTGATAAATAATTATTTTGAAATAAATATGAATAAAATACAGAAAGCAGGTATAGATAAGACTTTCTGGGAATAATGATGAATGAAGGGAGATCTACAAGAAGTAAAGAAAGTTTTGTTTGCAAAATACTGCAGTAAAACAAACCCTGTCCCTTTCTTTTGTATTATTCCGCTATGTGTTTGTGTACCCTTGTGTATTTGTGTTGTTCCTGTCTTTTTGTGTTTATCTGATAAGACTTACGTTGTAGAATTTTTCCAATACTCATTTACATTCTCTATTATGAGGAATACTATTATCCTCAAATATAATTTGCATTAATAATATGTCATTTTCTTTGTAAAGATGTTTACACATTATTAATTCTGTTCTGTTTCAATTCTCATGTCTGAAATTAATGTTTCAAAAACTATTCTCATTATTTTATTTATTTACTTATGTCATAATTCCTGTAACACTGATGTATATGTCTATTTCTATTCTTTTGTAAAGCCTGTATTACTACAGGTGTTATCTGTACTATTATGTTCTTTAATGATGTATTTTTTACCTTTGTAATTGTATTCTTATGTTGTAAATTTATGACTGTATAGACACCAGTTCTTAAAATTAAGTTTCGTTCAGTGCACACGTTTCTGTGCACGATATCTGAGAAGTTGGGCATATTAGTGCTTGCACGTATGTTAATAATTCAGCAAGGGACTGGTTAACAGCATTATGGGTCACGGTGATACCTACCCGACTATAGCGGTAAACGCTGGAAGAGAAGCGTTGTGCTTAAATCACGGTGCGGTTTACGTTAAAATTCCGAGAGCATACAGTCATAAAGGAGTCAACCAATACATTACGTCCTTCTGTGTATATCTGGAGGAGATCCACGACAGTATAATTCGTCGTTTGAAAACTGATATATCATTTATTTTTCGGTCTCATTTGCACATTTTTTATGACAGTGTAACTAGTTTCGATAATATGTGATCATCTTCAGGTTTAAATACTTGCGTAAGCAAACGGTTGTGTCATGCAGAAACTACAAACCACAATATAGTATGCTGATGTGTCGTTACTGCACGACGCAACTGGTAGCCGACGTAACTTGCTGACGTAACTACACAGATATGAAGACAATCACATGCCATCGAAAGTAGTAATACTGACAAAAAATATGTTCGATGATACAAAAAGATAAATGGTGTATAATTTTTTAAATGGCGAAACAGTTGCTTAAATTTCTCGTGACGAGTATCGCTGCTACAGTAACTTAGAGTTTAGTGCTATCATGGAGGGTTTTCAGTGTACATTCCGTGCACTATTCGTCGCTGGAACAGGAAATATGAGATCTCACAGTGGCACACGTGCTACCATTCCGCCCACACAATTAAGTGACTCAGCTTGTGTGTATTGATGTAGATATAACATCACAATTAACTGTAACTGTTCTCAATTCGCAACACTGATTGCACATTATTTTCATGCTACTACTGTATGTGTTTACTAGTCTGCGTGGTTTTGTCATAATTCAGTTTTAAAATGGAAGCTAAAACCGAGTCAGGTCGGATTACACGTAGTGGCCAGTGTTTCTACATCGAATTATAACCCATACATGGAAATAACCCAACGGAAATTTACAACGCTTTGAGAGAGGTGTATAAGAATAGTACAGTGGATCATAGCACAGTATTACGGTGATTTTCTCGAATTTGTGAAGGTAGGATGAGCACTGAGGACAACCCAAGAAGCGGAATGCCATCAACTGCAACAGAATACAGCTCTCCCGTTATTGTTAATGACCTTTTGAGAGAGGGTCAACGAAACACACGTGACGAAATTACATACAAAACCAGAATGTCTATCAGTTGTGTTTACAGAATCGTAACTGAAAAGTTAAAGATGAAAAAATTTCCTGATAGACAGATTCCGCATGATCTGAGTGAAAACCACTAGCAGTTCGCCGAAGAATCACAGAAGAAATGCTCGAACGTCATCGAAAGAATGAGAACAGTCTGTGAAAAGGATGGTTACACTTCACGAAACCTGGATACCAGATTTTGAGCCGGAACTGAATTCATCACAATGGAAAAGTTCCAACTGTCCAAGCCCGAAAAAATGCCACCACCAAGAATCAAAGGTGAAACTGTTGCGGCTACCAGTTGCGTCGTACAGAAACGACACATCAGCATACTATATTGTGGTTTGTAGTTTCTGCATGACACAACCGTTTGCTTACGCAAGTATTTAAACCTGAAGATGATCACATATTATCGAAACTAGTTACACTGTCATAAAAAATGTGCAAATGAGACCGAAAAATAAATGATATATCAGTTTTCAAACGACGAATTATACTGTCGTGGCTCTCCTCCAGATATACACAGAAGGACGTAATGTATTGGTTGACTCCTTTATGACTGTATGCTCTCGGAATTTTAACGTAATTTGCGTATGACATGAATGGAGTCATAGTTACAAACAGAGTACCCTAGGGGACGTCTTAACAGGCGCGTACTAGAAGCTGTTTCTGCAAAATGAATTGTGCCCCAAATATCGTCAAAGGAGACCTAACATGCTTGCAACTGGTGTCCTCATTTTGCACGATAATGCAAGATCGCATATTGCTCTATCAGTGAGAGAAACGCTCGACAAATATGGATGGGAAATACCTTCGCACTCACAATACAGTCTTGATATGAGCCCAGCAGACTTCGATTTGTTTCCGAAATTGAAGGAACAACTCCGTGGAAAATGTTTTGGTATAATCGATGAAGGTTCCTGAGATGACCCGAGTAATCAGACAGCTCAACAAAGAAGGTACCCCATCCAAAATACAGAAGTTCCCAAAACGTTGGGAAACTGTCATAAGCAAGAATGGAGATTATACTGAAGCCCATAAAGGTATTATATAAAATAAATTACTTTCTTCAGTTCTATTTTAGAGTGTGCAGAATTCCTGAAATGACCTTAGTATAACCGATATAATTAAATTATTGTACAAGTTACATTGCGGAGTGGTATTCTGTTAAAAATTGATGTTTTGAAACCGTGATTGTGTACAAAATACAAGTCGATACTTACAAAGAAGACAACAGCAACCAGGCAGTGCATCATGATGACGCGGCAATTTCAATGTCAGTAATACACTCCTGGAAATGGAAAAAAGAACACATTGACACCGCTGTGTCAGACCCACCATACTTGCTCCGGTCACTGCGAGAGGGCTGTACAAGCAATGATCACACGCACGGCACAGCGGACACACCAGGAACCGCGGTGCTGGCCGTCGAATGGGGCTAGCTGCGCAGCATTTGTGCACCGCCGCCGTCAGTGTCAGCCAGTTTGCCGTGGCGTACGGAGCTCCATCGCAGTCTTTAACACTGGTAGCATGCCGCGACAGCGTGGACGTGAACCGTATGTGCAGTTGACGGACTTTGAGCGAGGGCGTATAGTGGGCATGCGGGAGGCCAGGTGGACGTACCGCCGAATTGCTCAACACGTGGGGCGTGAAGTCTTCACAGTACATCGATGTTGTCGCCAGTGGTCGGCGGAAGGTGCACGTGCCCGTCGACCTGGGACCGGACCGCAGCGACGCACGGATGCACGCCAAGACCGTAGGATCCTACGCAGTGCCGTAGGGGACCGCACCGCCACTTCCCAGCAAATTAGGGACACTGTTGCTCCTGGGGTATCGGCGAGGACCATTCGCAACCGTCTCCATGAAGCTGGGCTACGGTCCCGCACACCGTTAGGCCGTCTTCCGCTCACGCCCCAACATCGTGCAGCCCGCCTCCAGTGGTATCGCGACAGGCGTGAATGGAGGGACGAATGGAGACGTGTCGTCTTCAGCGATGAGAGTCGCTTCTGCCTTGGTGCCAATGATGGTCGTATGCGTGTTTGGCGCCGTGCAGGTGAGCGCCACAATCAGGACTGCATACGACCGAGGCACACAGGGCCAACACCCGGCATCATGGTGTGGGGAGCGATCTCCTACACTGGCCGTACACCACTGGTGATCGTCGAGGGGACACTGAATAGTGCACGGTACATCCAAACCGTCATCGAACCCATCGTTCTACCATTCCTAGACCGGCAAGGGAACTTGCTGTTCCAACAGGACAATGCACGTCCGCATGTATCCCGTGCCACCCAACGTGCTCTAGAAGGTGTAAGTCAACTACCCTGGCCAGCAAGATCTCCGGATCTGTCCCCCATTGAGCATGTTTGGGACTGGATGAAGCATCGTCTCACGCGGTCTGCACGTCCAGCACGAACGCTGGTCCAACTGAGGCGCCAGGTGGAAATGGCATGGCAAGCCGTTCCACAGGACTACATCCAGCATCTCTACGATCGTCTCCATGGGAGAATAGCAGCCTGCATTGCTGCAGAAGGTGGATATACACTGTACTAGTGCCGACATTGTGCATGCTCTGTTGCCTGTGTCTATGTGCCTGTGGTTCTGTCAGTGTGATCATGTGATGTATCTGACCCCAGGAATGTGTCAATAAAGTTTCCCCTTCCTGGGACAATGAATTCACGGTGTTCTTATTTCAATTTCCAGGAGTGTACTTCAAAACTTCGACTGACTCTGCTGTGGGTTTGCTCTGTTGTGGCCCATTACCTGTCTGCATGTCAAGAGTCAGCACTGTCTTTCCGTTGGAAATACAACACTACTTCTTCAAGACTGCATGGAAATCCACTACTTCCGTGTGCATTTTCTTTTACTGTTCAGACTTTGAGAAAAACAATGCAATTTTACTGTGATGAATGATCAAAACTGTCTATGGACTGTGAGAAAATTTTAGCTTTCGACCAACATTGTATCAATAAGTGTGTACATTTGATTTCTTTGTTATTGTAATTATGATTATGAAAAAAATTTTCAAATCTGTATTGGCCACTGCCCAAAACAATTTGTAAAATTTTTGTGGGGAGCATGGGGCCTATGTAAGTAGGCTGTTTACGTTTTCTTATTGGTAACGCCACGTAGCGCTCTGTATGAAAATCACTGGCTGTGCTGTGTGCAGTCTATGGCTGGTTAGCATTGTTGTAATATTCGCCATTGTAGTGTTGGGCGTTTGGCTGTTAACAGCGCATAGCGTTGCGAAGTTGGAGGTGAGACGCCAGCAGTGGTGGATGTGGGGAAGTGAAATGGCGGATTTTTGAGAATGGATAATCTGGAGGTGTGTCCGTCAGAAACAGTATATTTGTAAGAATGGATGTCATGAACTGCTATATATATTATGACTTAAGGTAAATACATTGTTTGTTCTCTATTAAAATCTTTCATTTGCTAACTATGCCTATCAGTAGTTAGTGCCTTCTGTAGTTTGAATCTTTTATTTAGCTGGCAGTAGTGGCGCTCGCTGTATTGCAGTAGTTCGAGTAACAAAGATTTTTGTGAGGTAAGTGTTTTGTGAAAGGTATAGGTTAATGTTAGTCAGGGCCATTCTTTTGTAGGGATTATTGAAAGTCAGATTGCGTTGCGCTAAAAATATTGTGTGTTTAAGCACAGTCATGTATAATAGTTCAAAGGGGACGTTTCACAACATTTCTACGGAATCCTAACTGATCTTCCCCGAGGCCGGCGTCGACCAGTTTTTCCATTCGTCTGTAAAGAATTCGTGTTAGTATTTTGCAGCAGTGGCTTATTAAACTGATAGTTCGGTAACTTTCACATCTGTCAGCACCTGCTTTCTTTGGGATTGGAATTATTATATTCTTCTTCCGGTCTGAGGGTATTTCGCCTGTCTCATACATCTTGCCCACCAGATGGTAGAGTTTTGTTAGGCCTGGCGAAATAAAAATAAAATAAAATGAAATCACTGACGAAAGTTTAGAGGAGCCTCCCCATTTTTAATACAGACGCTCTATCATGCAAACACTTACGTCCTTCCACAAGCCTGAATAACTAAAATCCGTTCAAGCATCAAGCAGCATGTACAGTCCTGACACTTGCGCATATTTATCCTACATGCCGTCAAGCCTGCGGGAAAGATTGCTTGTGCATACTTGTCTAGCACGCAGGTTGTGGCCACCTTTACGCAACCTTTAACGTAGAGCGGGGTGGGCAGGAGTTCGCCTCTGCAGTCGCATCCGTGAGCAGCGTGGTTCAAATCACAGTCTAGTCTTCTAGATCCACACCGCTGAGTCAATACATTATGACTCTTTGCTTAACAATTTGTTGGCCCCCCTTTAGAATCCAATACAGCATCCATTCTGCGTCCATGCATTTCGACATTCCTACTTAGGTATATTCTTAGGTAAATGGAGGTAAGTATTTGGCACCTTTTGTGTTACGCAATTACCGGATATCAGGGGCGACTGGTCTGTGAGCTTGGAGCTGGTGCCTGATAGCATCCCAGATGTTTTCGACTGGGGTCAGATCAGGCGCATTTTATGACCAGGACATGGACGTGTTGACTAACATGCTTCTTCAGTTACTGTGGCAGATTCAGACCTTGTGACACGGACAGTTATCCTGCTAGAAGATGTCATCATCTTTGGGCGTGTAGAGACGGCTCTGAGCACTATGGGACTTAACATCTGAGCTCATCAGTCCCCTAGAACGTAGAACTACTTAAACCTAACCAACCTAAGGACATCACACACATCTATGCCCGAGGCAGGATTCGAACCTGCGACCGTAGCGGAAGCGTGGTTCCAGACTGTAGAGCCTAGAACCACTCGGCCACTTCGGCCGGCGCATACAGGGAGTCCGCAATGATCTCCTCGTAATACACAGCTGTCATGGCTGGCCACAGGCCTCCTGGAAACCCAATTTAATGTCCTCCACAGCATAATAATATACATGCACTAAGGTGACAAATGTAATCGTATGTCTCCTAATCTCGTGTCGGAACTCCTGTTGTCCGGCATAGAGCAGCAACTTGATGTGACATGAACTCAAATCGTGGGAAGTCCCTTGTACAAATATTGAGCTGCGCTGTCCCTATAGCCCTCCGTAATTGCGAAAGTGCTGTCGTTGCAGTAGTTTGTGCATGAATTGTGCACTCGATTATGTCCCATAAATGTTCAATGGGATTCGTGTCGAGCGATATGAGTGGCCAAATCGTTCGCTCAGATTCTCCAGAATGTTCCACAAACCAATCGCGAACCATGGTGGCCCGGTGACATGCCACATTGCCATCCATAAATATTCCATCGTTCTTTGAGAAGTTCACGAATTGCTGCAAATGGTCTCCACGTCGCCGAACAGAACCATTTCCAGTCAATGATCGGTTCAGTTGATCCAAAGTAGCCCGTCCGTTCCGTTTAAACACAGCCAACACCATGATGGAGCTACCCACAACTTCTACAGTGCCTTGCTTATGACTAGGGTCCATGGCTTCCTGGGGTCTGCCGCACACTCGAACCTTACAATCAGCTCTTAGCAACAGAAACCGGGACTCATATGACCAGGCCACGCGTTTCCAGCCGTCTAGTGTCCAACCGATGTGTTCACGAGCCCAGAAGAGGCGCCACATTCGATATCGTGTTGTTGGCAAAAGGTACTGACGTCGGTCGTCTGCTGACACAGCCCCTTTACGGCAAATTACGAAGCACTATCCTAACGGACATGTTCATCGTACGTCCTACAATGATTTCTGCTTTGCGCTGTGTTTCTCGTCTGTTAGCACTGACAACTATACACAAACGCCGCTTCTTTCGGTCGTTAAGTGAAGGTCGTCGGCCAGTGTCTTTCGAAATGAGATGTCTCATGCGTCTAGCACCAACTACCACTTCGCGTTCAGTGTCTGTTAATTCCCGTCGTGGGGTCAAAATCTCGTCGGAAACCTTTTCACATGAATCACCTGAGTACAAATGACAGCTCCGTCAGTACAGTGCCCTTTTATAACTTGTGCGCGTGATACTACCGCCCTCATCTGCATATGTGCACATCGCTATCCCATGAGTTCCGTCACCTCACATTAATTTGGCTATGGCCAGTGCTGATGCTGGATCCCAACCTGACGACTTACCTGATTACGAGGTTGATTGCTTTTTCCTTATTTTTCCTCTTCTTTTTCTTCTTCTTCATCTTCCTGGTCATTCTCATCTTCCTCCTGCTCCTTATCCTCCTCCTTTCCTTTCAAGCGAAATCCATCCCATTCTATCTTCTCCATCATCAATGTTTTGTCAGTCGGAAGATAAGCTAAAAATAATTGAAAGACTTGGACATCTCAAATATGTTCGCCGGCAAAATTGCTCAGTAACTTCTTGTACACGAAAAGAGTCAACAACAAATAATAATAAAAAGAACAAATTGTTATTTAAAAGCTGTGATAACATAAAAATTACAGTAAACGAACTGGAAGAAATAGTGAGCAATTCTGTATTAAAATTAGGAGTGCCTCTGCGAAGCCCCAACAATTAGTCCAATATCACTTCTGTGCCATCCGCACATAGACTCGACATGTATAACCATGCGTCATCTCGAACTGTTAGTAGTACCGGAACTTATACTACAATAAGCAGATTTCCGGAGGCAAATATCATGTATGGGACAATTACTTAATATTACAGAATGTAAAGAAGACAAATATGGGCTGAGGAAAGCAATAGATCTAACAAGTGAAACGTCCCCTTTGAAAAATTATATACACGACTGTGCTTAAACTGACACACAATATTTTTTAGCGCAACGCAATCTGACTTTCAGAAATCCCTACAAAGGAATGGCCCTGACTAACATTAACCTGTACCTTTCACAAATCACTTACCTCACCAAAAATCTTCGTTACTCGAACTACTGCAATACAGCGAGCGCCACTACTGCCAGCTAAAGAAAAGATTCAAACTACTGAAGGCACTAACTACTGATAGGCATAGTTAGCAAACGAAAGATTTTAATAGAGAACAAACAATGTATTTACCTTAATATTCATAATTGACATCCAGTCTTAAAAATTTCAAAACTCCGCCATCTCTCTCCCCACATCCACCACTGCTGGCGGTTCACCTCCAACTGCGCAACGCTACGCGCTGTTCACATCCAGCTGCCGCTGCCCAACACTACAATGGTAGACAACAATGCAAACTAGCCACAGACTGCACACAGAACAGCCAGTGATTTTCATACAGAGCGTTACGTGGCGTTACCAATATAAAAACCTGAACAGCCTACTTACACAGGTAACAGCTATTTCTGACGCAGTGGACACGGAATTCTACACACTAAACTTTACGAAAATAACGAAGAACGTAAATCTTAAGAAATTAATATCAAAGCCAATTTTTAACAGGAAATTTCAATACTGACTTTCGGAACAAGCACAGTAGTTGGAAAGTCTAGAACTAGACAAATGTTTCTCTCAGTGTAGAGTACTTTTTATAATAAAGCTTTTTGTGTGTTCCAGTGACCATCCTCTGTTTCGAAACATCAAGTATTTTCCATCTGTGAACGATGTTGTTCTGGCGGCACTGTTCGCCAAATATCAAGATGCAGAGAGAACTCTAGTACGTGGTACTCCTCAGCTACCACAAACACAATTACCTGACAGTCTACCAAAGACACAAGTGACAGTATTTCAACTGTGAAACAAAAAAGCTGGAGGGTAACTTAGTACCACTCTAAATTGTTCTACTCTACCAAATACAGACCAATCAACTTTCTTTCCTAGGTGTCACCCTTGATAGGCCCGTCACATTCAAAAATCACCGTGGTAATCAGAAACAGAAAGTTTAGACAAGAAACAATTTACTTCCCAAAGTTGTCAGTTCCACACGGGGAGCAACTCACATCATCAGTCGCAGAACCGGGGGGGAGGGTGTCATCAGCTCCATGGCTTCTCCCAAACAATATTTTACTAAAGATCTAAAGGTGTTAATATTTTTATAAATATTTCAGCTAACTTCCGGGAAAACCGTATCGTAGGAACTAAGCGTCTCGGAAAGGTCAAAGAATGCTAAAAAAATCTTCATTTAAAAGAGGTTACTTTTCAGTTGCATTCTGAGGCTCAGCCCACGTCGATTGGTCTGCGGGCAGACTGGATGTAGGAAACATTCCAGCTGACAAAATGTATCCTTTCCAAAACTGACCACATCTGCTGCCAACAACAAATAAATACTTTCCGAAACGACAAATCACGAGAAGTTGACAGAAGGCAAGTCAGAAAGGGAAAGGTGCACCGATTCGGAAGAAAACTCTGGTGGCAGAAGCACTGCAGAATTACATACAAAGACAATTTATTCTGTTGGTAAAATAAGTCTTAATGTTCCTGAGGGTTAAAGTAGATGTTCTGTTAAATTAAATACAGATATTTCTCGGATTTTATGAAGCGTATTGTTTGTGACACCTTCTGGCAGTACCGGTCAGCAGAGTGTGGTTGATGGTTCTTCATTTATCCCAGTCCTACAAGGAATCCCTTGGGTGCGAGGTCTCAATTTCACTTATTAGTAAGGTTCATTTGAAATTGCTATGTTAAGAATTATGATAGGAGAAACATTAGCTGCTGATGACTCAACTTGTGCATCAGGAGACTGGTAGAAAATGGGTGTGCGGGAGGTGCAGCGATCAACCTTCTTGCGTATGAAATCGAATTGGAGTAAGGGAGTGGTGAGAACTGATGGAGTGCGAGGGCATGCAACCGAATGTGAAAGTCTGCCGTGGAGCTTGTTGTGAAACTGGTTATCCCTTACGTCGTAGCTGCAGATAGTGCGATAACACGTTTTATAGGCACGGAAGAAACAAACATCCAGAGACTGAATATGGTCCAGTGGTTCCAATCGGTGTGAACGGCAATGACACACTTTTCAGGAGGGGTTGTTTGTTCTAAAGGAGTATGATTTTTACATGCACACCAGGAACCAAGCAAAAGCAAGTTATTTTGACAAGATACTGGCCAAAAGTTGTGTTCATACCATAGTCTGTAGTTCCCTTACGCCCATTTCCCCATTATTGCTTGCTGTGACGTAAATATTCCCCTCTGTCCATTCAATATCACACACGAGAAAGAATCGTAGGAGGCGGACCACCTCCAGCTTCTCGCAGCGCAATAAATAACTTTCCAGCCAATTTACCATCCAGATTAACACTCGGCATAATTGTATACGAATGCGTTATGGTATTGATGTTCGTCGATCTTGATATTACTCTTTTGGTATCTCTAATTTCCAGGGTGCCTTTCACACGCATTTCATTTTCACATCTCGATTGGTCGGAGCTGAAAACAAATTCCTTAATGAACGATGGGATAAGTTTGTTTCTCTCATCTACAGACTCCGCAGTTTGCTGTGCATCGTGTTTATCTCATCTACAGATTCCACAGTTTGCTGTGTATCGTGAAGTTGACGCTTCTATAGCACTGTTTGATGTCATGCAACCATCCACTGTTTCCCTTGAAGTCATTGTAATCTATGTCGGGCGCCATCTGGTGTGCATAATGTAGTAGGTAGCTGTCATGCACATCCTGCCAACTGTATCGAGCGTCCTTGAAACGCGCGAACACCAGTTTCTGTAATAAGTGGGCCTTCTCCTCTCTTGAATAATCATAGCTTTTCTTACGTACTACATTGCTGAGGACTGAATCTAAACCTGTTCGTAATTAGTTTTTCTGCTATACTACGGATGATATTCCACGTTCGTAATTATGTTTAGTACCCGTTCCTTGGACAATTGTTCTTTACTATGTGTCGATGAAGACGAGATTTCCCGGCCGGAGTGGCCGAGCGGTTAAAGGCGCTACAGTCTGGAACCGCACGACCGCTACGGTCGCAGGTTCGAATCCTGCCTCGGGCATGTATGTGTGTGATGTCCTTAGGTTAGTTAGGTTCAAGTAGTTCTAAGTTCTAGGGGACTTATGATCACAGCAGTTGAGTCCCATAGTGCTCAGAGCCATTTGAACCATTTTTGAAGACGAGATTTGTGGGTCTCTGTCCGACAAGGATGATGAACTACATGACTCGACACCTGTTTCATTATCACTTTCAGTTGTTAAGCACGTATCATCATCATTTTGCTCCTCAGGTACATTGTACGCACAGTCGAGCGTATGCGACTCCGCACTGACTCCTCCCGTAGAAACACTAATATTTTATTTGCCACTCTGAAAAATTCCTTGTGTTCCTTTCTAACGAAATGTAAACTTCGGCAACTATTGCTGTAGATGTAATTAAAATATTTGCTTTGTTTATTTTTGCTATTGGTCTGTCTTGTATCAACACCATTAGCATTGTACCACAGTGCCCTTGGACGTAGGGCAAATGCTGGAACTGGACACTCCTGTCCAGTTTTCTAAGTTCGCACTCTCTTTTCCAAAGTAAGAGTTCGCCTGATATTTCGCGGAAGTCACCGACTCTCCAATGGGTTATTGCTCGAAAAGCCCAGTCTACCCTTAGGGTATGGAAGGAGACGTAATTAAATAACTACAGTTAGGCGCGATATTTTTCACACATACACACATACCTCATAGTAAGTGTAACCTACTGCGTATAACAAAGCGAAGAGCCCCTATTAATGCACGAAAACAAAATAAATGCCCAGTCTTTGGAAGCGGTAACATCCGTCAAGTATCTGGGTATGACTATTCGAAATGATCTCAAATGGAACGATCAGATTACAAAAGTAACGGGAAAGGCGAACTCTAGATTGCGGTTTATTGGTAGAATCCTGAAGCGATACAGTTTTTCAACAAAGGAAATTGCTTACAATACTGTAGTTCGTCCAGTCAGAGTATTTTTCGTATGTATGGAACCCTTACCAGCTGGGTCTGATTCGAGTCAGAAGGTCCAATGAAGAGCGGCAAGATTCGTGGCTGGTACATTTAGCCATCGCGACTGCGTTACAGACCTCATAGAAAGTTTGAAGTGGGACACACTTGCAGATAGACGACGCGCTAAACGGAGAAGGCTGCTCAATAAATATCCAAATCCGATTCTCGCCGAGGGTGGAGAGCATATATTATTACCACCAACTTTCAAATCGCGCAATCATCACCATTCAATGATAAGGGAAATCAGAGCTCGTACTGAGGCGTTCAGACAATCGTTTTTCCCTCGCGAGATCCGCGAGTGAAACAGTGGTGGGGGGGGGGGGGGGGTTCCCTCCTAGTTATTAATATTATATGTGTGGTATTCGTTCCTTCTGACATGTCCGAAAGAATAGATACCACGCAGTAATGATTCTGTGGTCGTACATATAAACATCTTGCAACAGAAATACTGACGTCATCCGCATGAGGGCATTGAAATAATTCAATGGCGACAAATAAAAATTTGTGCAGGACCAGGCCTCGAACACGGATTTCCTGCTTTACGCGAGCGGTCACCTTACCCACTATCCGAGCACACTTCACCTCCAGTCCAAATTCTCAACTTGGCGCACATTATGTCCGTAGCGTAGTGCCCCCTCCCCCTTCCCCCTTTTCCCATCCATCATTCTCATTGCTTGCGCCATTTAGCATGATCGTCTCATGAGGTTAAAGCATTTATCATGACACCCTCAGGAAGCTAGAGCTGCGAGAAAAGAGGATGGCGGACTGCAGGGCGCTACGGAAGTGATGTGCGACAAGTTGACAATTTGGGCTGGACGTGAAGTGTGCTCAGACAGCCGAAGCAGTTAAGGCGACCATTTATGTACAGTGGGAGCTTCGGGGTCGAGTCCCAATCCGCCACGAATTTTTATTTGTCGACATTAAATTAATTCAGTGTCCTTGTGCGGCTGACGTCGGTATTTCTATTTCGTCATGCTGTCCTAGTGTTCCACCAGCCGACTTAATGCCCCAACAAATAGTTGCTTATTGTTCTGGAAACAGAGAACCGGTATCCCGCTATCTGAAGGGAAGATGATACATCCTATGAAGTATATGGAAGTTCTTCACCCCGTAACCGAAACGGTTGAGGACAGACAGTTTCACTGTTTCTATTCGGGTTAGCTGGCCTACCTGGCATTCCGTCACATCAGCGTCGATGCGTTATTCTCTGTGTGATCCTTTTATTTCCTACCTTTTCTTTTCGCTTCGAGAATAAAAGCAATCTCGCCGGAAATAACGCAGTGACCAACAAATACGTCGCTCACCCATTGTACTACTGAGCGATTGCGTGGCTCAAAGGAGCCCGTCATTGTGGCAGGCGAGGGAATCGCTGTCAGACGGGCATCAAACCGTCGGCCGGGCGCGGAGACAAGACACAGGCGCTAATCCGCACCATTGTGCGCGCCCCGGCCGCTGAGCCCTGCCTGACGTTTCCCAGGCGGCCCATTCACCTGGTGCCGGCGGCGGCCGACGCACAATGCGAGCTCCCAGATCGCTATCTCCGCGTGCTCGCCTGCCTACCTGTTCTCTGCTTTCAAGGAAAGCCTCGTCACAGTTCCCGCGCCCCTTTTCTTCGCCACCAATACCGTCACCGAACCCTTCTGTTCGAAAGGAGACCACGCGTCGAAGCGCACCTTGCCGCTTTCTGTCACAGGTCCCTTTCACGTCCGTGATTAATGTGACACTTGTGTCGGGAGCTGTATTCTGATGGAAACAGTAGCCGTAATTACGATTCACTGTCGCAGCTGATACACTGCTCCTTTTTGTGTTAATGGCTGGCCCTGTGACTGATGAATTCACGTTCTTACTTCTTTGTGGCAGGACAGGTGTTGGGTTAACAAAAAGAGACGTAGCCTCCTTCTCGTGATCGTATGTGTGTAACAAAGTAATTATAAAATATAACAAGGCCCCGGGAATAAACAACATTCCATTGGAACTACTGACAGCCTTGGGAGAGCCAGTCTTGACAAAACTCTACCATCTGGTGAGTTGTATGAGACAGGCGACATACCGTCAGACTTCAAGAAGAATATAATAATTCCAATCCTAAGGAAAGCAGGCGTTGACAGATGTGAAAATTACCGAACTATCAGTTTAATAAGTCGCGGCTGAAAAATACTAAAGCAAACTCTTTGCAGGCGAATGGAAATCAGGTAGAAGCCGATCTCGGAGAAGATCAGTTTGGATTCCGTAGAAATATGGGACCACGTGAGGCAATACTGACCCTACGACTTATCTTAGAAGCTAGATTAAGAAAAGGCAAACCTACTTTTCTAGCATTTGTAGACATACAGAAAGCTTTTGACAATGTTGACTGGAATACTCTCTATCAAATTCTGAATGTGGCAGGGGTAAAATACAGGGACCGAAAGGCTATTTACAATTTGTACAGAAAGCAGATGGCGGTTATAAGAGTCGAGGGACATGAAAGGAAAGCAGTGGTTGGGAAGGGACTGAGACAGGGTTGCAGCCTCTCCCCGATGTTGTTTGATCTGTATATCGAGAAAGCAGTAAAGGAAACAAACGAAAAATTCAGAGTAGGTATTAAAATCCATGGAGAAGAAATAAAAACCTTAAGGTTCGCCGATGACATTGTAATCTGTCAGTGACAGCAAAGGACTTGGAAGAGCAGTTGAACGGAATGGACATTGTCTTGAAAGAAGGATATAAGATGAATATCAACAAAAGCAAGAAGAGAAATTTGTTAACATCGAGCATAGATTTAAGTGTCAGGAAGTCGTTTCTGAAAGTATTTGTATGGAAGTGAAACATGGACGATAAATAGTTTGGACAAGAAGAGAATAGAAGCTTTCGAAATGTGGTGCTACAGAAGAATGCTGAAGATTAGATGGGTAGATCACATAACTAATGAGGTGGTACTGAATAGGATTGGGGAGAAGAGGAGTATGTGGCACAAAGTGACTAGAAGAAGGGATCGGTTGGTAGGACATGTGCTGAGGCATGAAGGGATCACCAATTTAATATTGGAAGGCAGCGTGGAGGGTAAAAATCGTAGAGGGAGACCAAGAGATGAATACACTAAGCACATTCAGAAGGATGTAGGCTGCAGTACATACTGGGAGATGAAGAAGCTTGCACAGGATAGAGTATCATGGAGAGCTGCATGAAACCGGTCTCAGGACTGAAGACCACAACAACGACAGCAACATTCAGTAAAAGAAAACGAACAATGTTTCTACGGCAACAAGATAACTTGACAATGAAACTCAAAGTGGAGACTGCATTATCCGTTATTGCCTGATTACGTTTTTATTGCAATTTTACAATAGATCTGCGCACTTATTCTGATAATATGGGAGAAATGCCATAGTGGCTATTCCCAATCTGCCAACAACCCCGAAACCAATGGATATGACACCTATGTCAATGATATTTGAGTTCTCCGTTTCAAGAACTTCTCACCTGTACCCCAAACCAACGATGCCAAACGTGACTTACCATAGTGATTTCTCCAGACAGTAAGTAATAAGCATGCAGAATGGTGAAGTTGCTCTACAGTTAGATGTAATCCCCCAGTCCTACCCACACATTCACTTGGTATTCATCGTTTCCGACAGGGCCAGCCACGTCGTGCCATAGGTCACACTAGCCGGGTGAGGGCCAAGGTTCGGCCTGTATCGGCTTTTCTCGGTACTTCTCGGAAGTACGCCGAACAGCGCGACATTTCATTGAGTGTTGCGGTGTGGCACTTTTCGGTCGGCACAACTCTCGTCAGATCGCCAGGATCATGGTGTTCGTGGTACGAAGGACGTTTACAGGTCCAGTGGTTGTTTCCGCAAAGGAGGCAGCAAGCGATCTAAAGTCACAAGCCTTTAAAAGTGAGTGAAAAAAATGAGGGGGATAAGAATTCTTAATACAACTATAAACACTGAAGAGCCAAAGAAATTGGTACATCTGCCTGACATCGTGTAGGGCTCCCGCGAGCACACAGAAGTGCCACAACACGACGTGGCACAGACTCGAATAATGTCAGAAGAAGTGCTCCAGGGAACTGACATGATGAATTCCGCAGGGTTGTGCATAAACCCGTAAGAGTACGAAGGGATGAAAATCTCCTCTGAACAGCATGTTGCAAGGCATCCCAGATATGCTCACTAACGTTCATGTCTGGGTAGTTTGATGGCCAGCGAGTGTTTAAACTCAGAAGAGTGTTCCTGGAGCCACACTGTAGCAATTCTGGACCTGTGTGGTGTCGCATTGTCCTGTTGGAACTGCCCAAGTCTGTCGGAATGCACAATAGACATGAATTGATACAGTTGATCAGACAGGGTGCTTACGTACGTGTTACCTGTCTGAGTCATTTCCAGAAGTATCAGGTGATCCCATATCACTCCAACTGCACATGCCCCGCACCATTACAGAGCCTCCACCATCTTGAACAGTCCCCTGCTGACATGCAGGGTCCATGATTTCATGAGGTTGTCTCCATACCCATACACGTCCATCCACTCGATACAATTTGAAATGAGACTTGTTTGACCAGGCAACATGTTTCCAGTCACCAACAGTCCGCCGGCCGATGAGGCCGAGCGATTCTAGGCGCTTCAGTCCGGAACCGCGCGCCTGCTACTGTCGCAGGTTCGAATCCTGCCTCGGGCATGGATGTGTGTGATCTCCTTAGCTTAGTTAGGTTTAAATAGTTCTATGTCTAGGGGACTGAGGACCTCAGGTGTTAAGTTCTATAGTGCTTAGAGCCGTTAGAACCGTTTGAACCAACAGTCCAACGTCGGTGCTGACGGGCCTAGGCAAAGTGTAAAATTTTGTGTTGTGCAGTCATCAAGGATACACGAGTGGGCCTTCGGCTCCGAAACCCCATATCGACGATGTTTCGTTGAATGGTTCGCACGCTAACACTTGTTGACGGCCCAGCGTTGAAACCTGCAACAATTTGCGGAAGGGTTGCGCTTCTGGCACGATGAACGATTCTCTTCAGTCATCGTCCGTCCCGTTCTTGTAGGATCTTCTTCCAGCCGCAGCGATGTCGGAGATTTGATGTTTTACTAGATTCCTGATATTCATGGCACACCCGTGAAATGGTCATACGGAAAAATCCCCACTTGATCGCTACCTCGGAGATGCTGTGTCCCATCACTCGCACGCCGACTATAACACCACGTTGAAACTCACTTAAATGTTGATAACCTGTCATTGTAGCAGCAGTAACCTATCTAACAACTGCGCCGTATTCTGCCTGTTTACATGTCTCGGTATCTGAATACGCATGCCTATTCCAGTTTCTTTGGCGTTTCAGTGTGTTATACAGTCGTATAAGTTGACTGCAAATTTTGCTATGAAACGACGTTACAATACCATGCGATAAGAATTTAAAGACTAAGTTCGCAATGAAAGAGCAAAAACGTACAACGATCAACAGACGGGATTCGTCGTTCTGCACATCAAGAAGCACTTTTTTCTAAATTTGCAGACACGGAGCACTTGAAGAAATTGGTGTCACCTACAGTAAAATCTCTGAAGTCACACGCTTTACTCCACCGTCAGCTGCAACAGTTTTCGATGGAACTCAATGTAGAGTATGGGGACTTTACGTATTACTGCAAAATACATTGGTTATGTCAAGGCTCATGTCTGGAATAAGTTTTCGATTCATAACTTCTTATTGTTGAGTTTATGAAGGAAAAAGGACTCCAGGAACGAAATTAGAACGTCCTGAGTGGAGTGCAGACCTAACATTTAAGCAGACTTGATTGTAAAGAAGGGAAAGCAGAAAGGTGGAAGGAGTATATAGAGGGTCTATCTATACAAGGGCGATGTACTTGAGGACAATATTATGGAAATGGAAGAGGATGTAGATGAAGATGAAATGGGAGATACGATACTCCGTGAAGAGTTTGACAGACCACTGAAAGACCTGAGTCGAAACAAGGCCCCCGGAGTAGACAACATTCCATTGGAACTACTGACAGCCTTGGGAGAGCCAGTCCTGACAAAACTCTACCATCTGGTGAGCAAGATGTATGAAACAGGTGAAATACCCTCAGACTTCAAAAAGAATATTATAATTCCAATCCCAAAGAAAGCAGGTGTTGACAGATGTGAAAATTACCGAACAATCAGTTTAATAAGCCACAGCTGCAAAATACTAACACGAATTCTTTACAGACGAATGGAAAAACTAGTAGAAGCCGACATCGGGGAAGATCAGTTTGGATTCCGTAGAAATACTGCAACACGTGAGGCAATACTGACCTTACGACTTATCTTAGAAGAAAGATTAAGGAAAGGCAAACCTACGTTTCTAGCATTTGTAGACTTAGAGAAAGCTTTTGACAATGTTGACTGGAACACTCTCTTTCAAATTCTAAAGGTGGCAGGGGTAAAATACAGGGAGCGAAAGGCTATTTACAATTTGTACAGGAACCAGATGGCAGTTATAAGAGTGGAGGGACATGAAAGGGAAGCGGCGGTTGGGAAGGGAGTAAGACAGGGTTGTAGCCTCTCCCCGATGTTATTCAATCTGTATATTGAGCAAGCAGTAAAGGAAACAAAAGAAAAATTCGGAGTATGTATTAAAATCCATGGAGCAGAAATAAAAACTTTGAGGTTCGCCGATGACATTGTAATTCTGTCAGAGACAGCAAAGGACTTGGAAGAGCAGTTGAACGGAATGGATGGTGTCTTGAAGGGAGGATATAAGATGAACATCAAACAAAGCAAAACGAGGATAATGGAATGTAGTCGAATAAAGTCAGGTGATGTTGAGGGTATTAGATTAGGAAATGAGACACTTAAAGTAGTAAAGGAGTTTTGCTATTTGGGGAGCAAAATAACTGATGATGGTCGAAGTAGAGAGGATATAAAATGTAGACTGGCAATGGCAAGGAAAGCGTTTCTGAAGAAGATAAATTTGTTAACATCGAGTATAGATTTAAGTGTCAGGAAGTCATTTCTGAAAGTATTTGTATGGAGTTTGTTTGTTGTTTGTTGCTTGGGGAAGGAGACCAGACAGCGTGGTCATCGGTCTCATCGGATTAGGGAAGGATGGGGATGGAAGTCGGCCGTGCCCTTTCAGAGGAACCATCCCGGCATTTGCCTGGAATGATTTAGGGAAATCACGGAAAACCTAAATCAGGATGGCCGGACGCGGGATTGAACCGTCGTCCTCCCGAATGCGAGTCCAGTGTCTAACCACTGCGCCACCTCACTCGGTTTTGTATGGAGTGTAGCCATGTATGGAAGTGAAACATGGACGGTAAATAGTTTGGACAAGAAGAGAATAGAAGCTTTTGAAATGTGGTGCTACAGAAGAATGCTGAAGATTAGATGGGTAGATCACATAACTTATGAGGAAGTATTGAATAGGATTGGGGAGAAGAGAAGTTTGTGGCACAACTTGACTAGAAGAAGGGGTCGGTTGGTAGGACATGTTCTGAGGCATCAAAGGATCACCAATTTAGTATTGGAGGGCAGCGTGGAGGGTAAAAATCGTAGGGGGAGACCAAGAGATGAATACACTAAGCAGATTCAGAAGGATGTAGGTTGCCGTAGGTACTGGGAGATGAAGAAGCTTGCACAGGATAGAGTAGCATGGAGAGCTGCATCAAACCAGACTCAGGACTGAAGACCACAACAACAACAACGTTTGTAAACTGCCCACAGTAAGACGTTGCAAGATGAGAAACAACTTCTTCCTGATATTATGGGGACGCATAAAAAAAAAATAAGCCTTGTAGAAGGGAAATATTCTGGCAAACACATTCCAATATCTCAAGTCCACTGACGTAAAAGAAAGCGTGAGGTTTAAAGAATTCATTGTGGCCTTAAAATATTTACAACGATAGTTCCCGAAATAGTTTGAGGACACTGTCAATCTTACATCTGTTTTCGACCAGTTTTCGCGATCGTTTGGCGTTTCAGTTGAAAGCGCCGCTGTGTATGTGCAGACGTAACTGATAGATCTGCAAGGTAATTCCCGTTTTAAAGGCAGATCCTTTGAACGTTAAAACGTCCACGACGTCTACATTGCGTTCCTCAGGTTGCGTTTCCACGTCTCTATAGTGAGGGTGAGAAAGTGCTACAATGTTTCGGCCAATGTACAGGGTGTTACAAAAAGGTACGGCCAAACTTTCAGGAAACATTCCTCACACACAAATAAAGAAAAGGTGTTATGTGGACATGTGTCCGGAAACGCCTAATTTCCAGGTTAGAGCTCATTTTAGTTTCCTCTGTATGTACTGTGCTTCCTCGATTCACCGCCAGTTGGCCCAATTGAAGGAAGGTAATGTTGACTGCGATGCTTCTGTTGACATGCGACTCATTGCTCTACAGTACTAGCATCAAGCACATCAGTACGTAGCACCAACAGGTTAGTGTTGATCACGAACGTGGTTTTGCAGTCAGTCCAAAGTTTACAGATGTGGAGTTGGCAGATGTCCATTTGATGTATGGATTAGCACGGGGCAATAGTCGTGGCGCGGTACGTTTGTATCGAGACAGATTTCCAGAACGAAGGTATCCCGACAGGAAGACGTTCGAAGCAATTGATCGGCGTCTTAGGGAGCACGGAACATTCCAGCCTATGACTCGCGACTGGGGAAGACCTAGAACGACGAGGACACCTGCAATGGACGAGACAATTCTTCGTGCAGTTGACGATAACCCTAATGTCAGTGTCAGAGAAGTTGCTGCTGTACATGGTAACGTTGACCACGTCACTGTATGGAGAGTGCTGCGGGAGAACCAGTTGTTTCCGTACCATGTACAGCGTGTGCAGGCACTATCAGCAGCTGATTGGCCTCCACGGGTACACTTCTGCGAATGGTTCATCCAACAATGTGTCAATCCTCATTTCAGTGCAAATGTTCTCTTTACGGATGAGGCTTCATTCCAACGTGATCAAATTGCAAATTTTCATAGTCAACATGTGTGGGCTGACGAGAATCCGCACGCAATTGTGCAATCACGTCATCAACACAGATTTTCTGTGAACGTTTGGGCAGGCATTGTTGGTGATGTCTTGATTGGGCCCCACGTTCTTCCATCTACGCTCAATGGAGCACGTTATCATTATTTCATACAGGATACTCTACCTGTGTTGCTAGAACATGTGCCTTTACAAGTACGACACAACATGTGGTTCATGCACGATGGAGCTCCTGCACATCTCAGTCGAAGTGTTCGTACGCTTCTCAACAACAGATTCGGTGACCGATGGATTGGTAGAGGCGGACCAATTCCATGGTCTCCAAGCTCTCCTGACCTCAATCCTCTTGACTTTCATTTATGGGGGCATTTGAAAGATCTTGTCTACGCAACCCAGGTACCAAATGTAGAGACTCTTCGTGCTCGTATTGTGGACGGCTGTGATACAATACGTCATTCTCCAGGGCTGCATCAGCGCATCAGGGATTCCGTGCGACGGAGGGTGGAAGTATGTATCCTTGCTAACGGAGGACGTTTTGAACATTTCCTGTAACAAAGTGTTTGAAGTCACGCTGGTACGTTCTGTTGCTGTGTGTTACCATTCCATGATTAATGTGATTTGAAGGGAAGTAATAAAAAGAGCTCTAACATGGAAAGTAAGCGTTTCCGGACACAGGTCCACATAACATATTTTCTTTCTTTGTGTGTGAAGAATGTTTCCTGAAAGTTTGGCCGTACCTTTTTGTAACACCCTGTATGTGTGTGAAAGATGTTTGTTTTTGACTAGGAAACTAAAGAAGTCACGATTACGTGGCAACCTGAGTACGAAAATTTGTGAAATATTGTGCATATATCGACATACCGACAGTTTATACCAGATAAAAATTATAAGTTCAGCGCGCCAAAAATAATTAAATAATGCTCAAATTTTGTTTCATTTGTTACTTATGTTGTTGAGGAATGTGAAATATAAAACCAAGTCACATGAGGTGCGACTGCATCGCCAATTAAATGCGTGGCGTTGCGGTTGTGGAAACGTGCGAGCCAGGCTGTGCGCTGTGGCACTTGTGCCGGAGCGTGAGTCGATTTTTTCGCCAGTCATGCTTTACGATCATTTTTATGTCATCCCATTGCTACCAAATTGTCACCTGATTCGAGGGTTGATATGTCACCAATCAGCGTAGTTACTCTGAAAATTGCATATTTGACATTAATGCCAAGTCTTTTTGATTAATTTTGTACGTCACCCCATTCCTACCCAAACCTCCCGTGTTTTTAACCCTCATCTCTGGGAACACTAACCACTCATATTTGACGACCTTGAGATAATCCTTCGAATAAATACTCCTTTTTGTAAATATATAAAACTACAACCACCTGAAGTACACACACATATATTCGACACCTCAAAACAAACACCTCCAAATCCTTTAAACAATTATTCTGTAATAATGTTGTTACGATGTATATTCTTTGCACTTTGCGATTATGTCTGCTATACGAACCTTGCACCAAGCAGATTCCAGACACCATATTTGTTTACAAAAGAGGCAGTATACATGTGATGTGTAACGACAGCGAAAGGAACCTGTGACAACTGGAGGTACTCTAGTTTACTTATTTTATGTTTACCATTAGATATCAGTTTAATTTTTTGTCAGAAGAAATCCAAAACCATGTTCTGAAATAGTGTCTTGCTTCTCCACTAGGCAGTGCCACAAGTTCCTCCAAAAAATCGTAACACAACACACACACACAAATGTCTTACTAACTAATGTAAATCCACCCGATGATGGAGGTTTAAACCTTTGAAACGCTTCGTGGAAATAAATAAAACAGTGACTGGTAACAGTAAACTTGTTGTTTCATTTAATGTCAATAACAGTCACGGTAAAGCCTAACCTAAAATGTTCGCATTTAAAGCTACAACCAATCACTTTCTTGAATAGTTATCTATTGTTCCATGAACCATTTTTCGAACGTTTTCAAGTTCAGCTTCAGCTTCAGATGGTTTTCTAGGATAATGCTGACCTTGATAACATCTTTGTAACAAGCAACAGTTGTATAGCACATGCTGGATCTGGGAAAGTTTCGCTATCACAGTATAAACATATATAGACTGTGTAACAGTGTGTGAAGTGACTTACCAACTGGAAATAAAAATGGAAGCAGTCAGATGGACACTAACAGAAAAAAGACGCCCATAATGTCGCAAGCCAGCACCCAGCATTACGCTAGAAACAGTGATATAACTTCCAGAAAACCATGTGAAGATGAACCTGAAAAGTTTCGAAAACCGGTTCGTGGAATAATAAATAACAATTCAAAAAAACTGACTCGTTGCAGTTTTATGTATTTGCATTCCATTAACAGTCACGGGTTCTAAAATATCCGTAATGGATAAGCATAAAATGCCGCTTTATTCTCATACAGCTAATGAAGTTAATCTGTGAAGTAAGACTTCTTCACCGAAGTGCAGATTCCGTTTTACGAAACAGCTTAATAGTTACAAGATATTCTTAATGTTAATCTCACCAGTTAGCGTGTAATGCATAGCGAATTATAAAATCTACCACGAAATTTCTCAAACAGCTTTCGTCCATCATGAACCAAGCTATAAGTATTTTATGCACTCATGTACGTGGACACCAAGAATTACTTTTGTTCTGTTTTCGTATCTAGCGAGAACAAGTTCGACAGTACCTTGCCTTCGAATATATTCGTAGCAACTGCTAACAATAAATGCTAAATCGTATATGTTCATTGAGATATGCGCACAGAACAGAAATTAACTAGAAAGCGAAGCGGAAAGAGTTCATTTTTCGTACCGAAATTTCCTCTAATAAAGTTTGCAAGCAACAAGAAATATTACACGGAACGCTAAATTATTGTATGTACACATTATTTATGACCAGCAGATGAAAAATTTACGAAAAATAAATCCCCTAAATTGAAACACTATAGAATCCTTCACTCGTGGTACTTTCTTCTCAGATATGCACCAATCTTGGATGAAATTTCTCCAGCGTTCCTTATGCTTTATGTATCATATCTACATCCCACCAGTCCCGTTCCTTATACTTTACATATCATACTTACATACCACCAATCCCTCTTCTAGGGATTAATTGTCGTCAGGACTGCCATTAATCAGCGTATCAATACTTATCGATCGTGTTCTATTATTGGTATTCCGTAATTCAGTCGGTAAGTAAGGAACACCTACTGGATACTTAGTAATCTGTCCATCTACTCGTCTGTTAAGACCCTTTTTGTTAGGAACGGGTAGAGGTATCAAGCTGAAATTAATGGCAAATACTAAGGTCTGCTTTTCCTCGGCGCTGTAAAAATTTAAGCTTCTAAGTCAATGCAGTCAGCAACTACGGCCATTTATGTCACGTATTTCGATACTCGGAAACTCACTCTTAAAAAACTACAAATGAACCGCCTACAAGTGTAGTTAAGTTTGTACGAAATCCTCAGACTGGAGTCGTTCTCGTATTTGTCCAGCTTCCTTTTCCTTTTTTTTCTCTTTTTTTCTTTTGACACCCTGTCTCTAAGGGTGCTAATGTTCTTCCACTAAAACGGTATTGTTTTGCTAATAATAAGCTGCACATGTACTAAGTTTGGTTTAAATTGCTGCAGGCGTTCCGCAGCAGATAGGACTATCTAATTTTATGACGTGCCTGAACGCTACATAGAGCTTATGGCGGGAGTGGGATGACCATCAGTTCAAGACCCGTGGGTAGCATATCGAAGATCACGCAAGTGTTCTGATTTCCGAGTTCAGGAGTGTCCAGGGAGGATCCTCATTATCACTGAGACACGTAAACTGCTGCGCCGGACGACCTCACGTACTTGATAAACTGACGTCATGTTGCGATCGACTGTTTGCTGCGATTCAGGTCATCATTGACTTGAATCTGGAGCGTCAAGAACTTATTATTACCTACATCTCTATGTACGGTACTTAGATTCCTACTGGGACTGTACGGAGTCAAATGCGCCACTTACGCTGCATTAGACGATGACCGACTCGTGTCTCTTCGACTTGTCACGACTTTTGACCTCACAGCTCATATTAAGATATTGAAAACGACAAGATTTCAAAATTAAAACAAAGTAACTTCTCAAGTGCTGATAGACTGAGAATCGTATCTGGTCAAGGTCAATTTGTATTATTAATGTGCTCTACGTGCTTGAAATGTAGTGTCTTAACGTGACATATACATCTTCTACAACAGCGGTTCCACACTTGTGGATGATTAAGCTCTAAGGGATAAAATGAAGTTGTCTGAGGGGTAAAAACACAATAGTGCAATTACGTTTCGGCTGCGAAGCCAAATAATCTTTAAAGACCATTACTAGTATCATTATTTTGTAAGACTGTAATACTGATTACATAATGTATCAACAATTACAATTTATTTTAAAATACGAGTGCTAACATGGGACACAGTGTGCTGGAGGTTATACCTTGTCAAACAAATCTATGAATAACATTGTTCTCACATAGTCCACCCACTAAACACGTACTTTGTTCTTTGTAATATACATCACATACACAGATATATCTTATTAAAACGCGTTTTCGGAACTGTTGATAGTTCCAGGAATAGACCGGAAATCGACAATGTAAGAACTAATTGACAGCAGAGAAATAACTGCACTGAGTTGTCAGAGTTGTGGGATAGTGATATGCACGTATACAAATGGCTGTAGTATCGCCAGCACAAGGTATAAAAGGGCAGTGCATTGGCGAAATCGGCGTTCGAACTGAGAAGTTCCACGTGAAAAGGTTTCCGATGTGATTCTGACGGCACGATTGGAATTAACAGACATCGAAAGTGGAATGGGCGTTAGTGCCAGATCCATGGGTCATTCCATTTCTGAATTCGTTAGGGAATTCAGTGTTCCGAGATACACAGTGTCAAGAGTGGGCCGGGGGCCAAATTTCAGGCATTGCCTCTCATGATGGGCAACGCAATACCGACGGCCTTCACTTAACGACCCAGAATATAGGCATTTGCGTAGAGTTGTCAGTGCTAACAGACAAGCAACAGTGAGTGTATTAAAGATAACAACTTTTTAAGTATATTTTTCCGACTGATATGTAGATGACACGTGGTCAGTTCGTAAAAATGCGGTAAATGCAAGCCAACCTGTACAATTCGAGCTTCCCAGTTAATGTAGTTTCAGGTGAGCACTCAAAACAAAATACAAACTTAAGTTTATAGTTTTTAGGTTGAAAATAGAAATAAAAACCACGCACTTTGAGTAATATATCTAAATCCACTGGAGGTTGGACGTAGGTGTCAAAAGATGTTTAGACAAACAGAAAAATGGACGTTGTCTTTTGCAGAAGATGGACTTAAAAACACAAATTTAATTCACTAACCTAGAGAAACATCCGGTAACAGCTGCTTCCAACTTCATACAGCTGATTACTTGCTTACGTATGCAGAAAACTCCAAAAGCACTGCAAATATTGGAAACAATGCCATCTTCTGCGAGAAGAAACTGGAAATGCAATTATGCAATCGAAATGATTCCTTCACTCATTCGCCTGCGAACAGTTTTCCACAAATGGAGGATCTGAGCCCAAGCCGTTCGCTAAAGATGTCCACATGGGCATGCCGTCCTTCAATTTACCGACTAACGTATTACCCCATTGCGATTAGATAGAACGCAACTAGTTTATTTAAGTACATCTCATAACTTGCTTCGTTAATAAAAACTATTCCTGCTGATACATTAAATTCTGCGTCAATTGTCGAATAACTTGCTTATCTGTAGGCAAAAACAAGTGTCAAATAAATGACACTGCGACGTTCTCTCCAGAGATTATATACAGCGCAGTACCTCTCTGGCGCAATGGTAACAAATGAAGTTCAGACAAGATACGTGTGACGTATTATATCTGACGTCAATCTGTGTTATGTTTCGTTGAAAATCGGATTGGTTCGTTGTATCCAGCATTCATCATGGAAAGTGAGGTAAGTTCATACTGAATAATTTCTTTCTCCATCTTACTCTTTTACCTGCATAAAGGCTACAGTAACATTTCTCTTCCTCTTTCTACACATGTGATATATTATTTCGGTCTGATACACTGTAAATATCTGCACTCTTGACGTAGAAAGGGTCAACTTTTAGCAGAAGCCCAGTACCGATTAAATGTCATACATATATATCACATATATATGCGTCTAATAACTGAAGTATAAGCAAGAAGTGGGGCCAATTCTAGTGTCCGATTTCAATCGTCGGCTTTGAGCAATGACGTCATTCCCAAGGCAGAGACGCTACTTGGGGGCAATCTTTGAAAGCAACTGATCATATTCGTAAACAAACGAATGTAGCATCCGATAAAATTACAAACACAGTTCACGTAATTAATTACTTAGCAACAAATTATACCGACAGCAGTTAAAGGTGACGAAAATAAATAAGAACAGAAAAAGAGAAGTATACATGACTGAAATAAATTGTTTTCGTGATTTATACGAGTAAGAAAACCACAGAGAACGTTTAGATCCAGTATAGTATAGTGCATAGTGAAGTCATAATATTATGAATCAGCGTTAAGTTTTAATACTAATTGTTAAATATAACGGTACGAGTAAATAAGTAACGAAAATTGACAAAAAGTGGGGTCTGGCAAATACTGGGATTGGTAACTGGAACTGACCTTCCGTGGGCCTGTGGGTGCTATTCTGTTATTCTGCGCAACGGATTAATCTGAGATGTACCCTTTACCCTGTGGCTCCTGCAAGATGCAATTTCCATCCCTACACTACTACAGAAGTCAGACAGACGCTCCTAACGCTCTAAAGAGAAATGCCTGAAAAACTTTTAGCAATAAATATCTTCTGGGGTCGTCCACTCTAAGGAAATGACACAAAATTTCTTACGTAACTAGTGGGATACTTGGGTACTTAAGTAGCGCTAGTTAGTGTAAGAAAAACATGAAACTAACGAAAATTATTATTTACTTTGCAAAAATTCTGAGAAATCACAATGGCACTTTTAGTTATGAACTGAACAAGTTATTTCCGGGTTCTTTTCGGAATGTGAAGTTACCTCTTTGTTGTTGTTCACTAAAGAAATTTCTATACAAAGTTTAAGATAGTTATTGACTTGGCAGAATGGCCGAGAGCCGCGCCTACTCAACTTGAATAATTATCCGTTAGAATGTTGCCAGGTACGGTCGAGGCTGTCGCATGTGAAATGCAGTGAAGTGAACTGTTGTGGAGGAAATATGGGGCTCGCAATAGCTGTAGCGCAGAATACCGCAAGCTGCGATGACTGCTGTCTGCGCCGCTCGCTGCTGACAAATAAGATAACCCTCGTTCTATCTGGATTGACCTTCGCCAATGAAACTCTCCCTACGCCCTGATGAAGTCAAGGACTCCTATTCGCCCCTAGTCTAACTATTGGCATGCTACACTGGTCAGATGACCAGTCCACCGCGATGCCACTCAAAAATTTGCTCACAGTTGTTTAACTATAACTCTGTCCATACACACCGTACAATAAGTGTAGCGGCCAACGCAGTGAACTATGCTTAATCGCAAGGACTCAATATAAAGTCGCACACCGATTCGCTCTCGACAGAGGTGCTCTCCCAGTGAAGTACTGAGGAGAGACTTCTTCCTCGCTCTTTGAGTATATGTACGCTCTCGTTACGTGTTCTCGCTCCAAGAGCGACAACGGAAGGGCCCCTCTCCACGCCAGACGTGAAGAGGTATATCTTTTGGTCTCTTTCATTACTCTGTCAGCTCAAGTGTCAGGAATATCGTCTGCCAATCACCATTGCTCTTCTAAAACGGGTAAATGACGTTTCGTTTAAGGTGACCAATCCAGAAATCTGTAGCATCGGCGTTTGCTGTCTCCCTGTGAAAGCCTCTGAAACTGCGTGCTATGTTTGTAAAGAAGGCGTAGGCTGGGCACTCCCACACCGATTCGCTCTCGACAGAGGTGCTCTCCCAGTGAAGTACTGAGGAGAGACTTCTTCCTCGCTCTTTGAGTATATGTACGCTCTCGTTACGTGTTCTCGCTCCAAGAGCGACAACGGAAGGGCCCCTCTCCACGCCAGACGTGAAGAGGTATATCTTTTGGTCTCTTTCATTACTCCGTCAGCTCAAGTGTCAGGAATATCGTCTGCCAATCACCATTGCTCTTCTAAAACGGGTAAATGACGTTTCGTTTAAGGTGACCAATCCAGAAATCTGTAGCATCGGCGTTTGCTGTCTCCCTGTGAAAGCCTCTGAAACTGCGTGCTATGTTTGTAAAGAAGGCGTAGGCTGGGCACTCCCACACAATGTAGCGAAATTTGCTTTTAAGCCGAACACGGGGTCGTTCTCCCTTTCACTTGGGCAAACGCTGTCTGCTGTACGGGCGGTCGCCGGCCGACATAGATAGGTTGACTCGTCCTCTGAAGGGACTGGCCTCCTGGTGTGCAGTTTGCCTCTCCCGAACTAAAAGCTTTTGTGACAATCGTGTCTTGAGTGTGTGTATGTACGCCAGCCTCGAGTATTTCAATCTCGGTGTGCACTTGCGATTTACTTGTTATTTGCATATCGTTTACTTGAATTCATACAACATTGACTTTATGTTATCGAGTTTGGGTTCCAATGAAGCATCTTGCTGTGTGGAATATGATTGTGAGGGCAGAATATTTAAGCAATGAAGGTCAGGAGACCACAAGGTCTTACAACCTATAGGGGTTAATTCTACTTACAGATTCTAACCATTCCACAATTCGTTATTTAGATCGTTTAAACAAGTGTGTGCACTAAAGTGTTACAGGATTTATACGTATGGTATTAATATCTTCATGAAAAAGAAAAAAAATTTTGAAGCTGTACCTACAATATTTGTTTTTCGTAGTATGCTATATTCGTTTGTTTCGAGTGTATCCGTTACTTTCATAGATTGCCTATACATAGCGTCTTTGCCCTAGATGTGACGTCATTGCTTAAAGCCGACGAGTAGAATCAGACACTAGAATTTATCCAAGAAGTGTATCTACTGCCATAAGTTATAAATTTGCCATACCATATGCCAAAAATTATGTTTTAAGAAAAATATACTAAAAATGGGACATAAGTTGGCAACGTGAGATGTTGATTGACTTCATAAGATGTCGGAACCAGTCACATAGTTGCGACCTAACCTGTAGGAACGTACGCGGCGGCGCAATGAAATATATATAGGTGTAGTATGAAACAGAGCTGAATGCGCAATGAAATTTAAGCTGTCGTCTTAGTTTACAACATAACCCCAGTCTCAAAAATCGGGAAATATTCCGAAAGAAACACCAAGTCATTTAAACTGTGTTGTTAGGTTCTACTCCAACCAAATTGCGGCACAATCTGAAAAAGAACACCAGGCAGATGGGTCATTGATAAATCGTTACTATATGCACCATTTTAAAATCGTTCCCTTCCATTTCGGTTTGTATAATACCTTTAAGTCAACTATAGTTTGCTCCATACCGATAAAAGTCACAGCTAACACTGCCTAAGAACAGATAATGCACTGAAATCCTTAAGAGTATCATCAAATATTTAATAAAATTGCAGCCAAATACCCATATACAGTTACTTTTCTTAACATTTACATTTACATTTTACGTTCTTGCATATTAATTTATCGATTTCACTCTTTTACTGCACAGTTCTATGAGATATCGTTCACAGGCTTCGTTACACAGTTCACATACACATGTTGCGGTTGGGTCGTGATAAGTTTTGTTTTTGCAGATTAGATGATGAATGCCGTGAATAGAAAGTCTAGTTACGACATGTCGCTGTTCGAAGTTTGGTGCTGTCCATGAGCGGTTCGCCATTGCTTCGGTGCCATAGAACTCCGGCCATATTTTTTTCGTTTGTCCTCCAAGATCTTCAGTTGTTTTCTGGAAGCCCTGGTGTGTGGCATCATACATCGAAGTTTGATGTCTTCAATGAGGAATGTCTCTCTCGCTAGCAGGTACACTAGTCTAGATCTTGTTGTCTTTGAGAGACCTAGTGCTCTTTTTAGATAAGTCGATTTTACCTTTTCTAGTGTTTCTAGATTTTTTTCTGTCAGGTGGTCCCATATAACCTCCATCCTGTAGGCCAGGATTGGCAAGATTTTTGTGTTGAATAATTTCATGGCTGTTTCTAGACTGAGTAGACTTATGTTTTTGATGTCCTGTATTGCTATTATTGCTTGGGCTGCACGTTCTGTTGTATGTTTTGTGAGGCATTTGGCTGTTGGTTGCAATGTCACCCCTAGGTATTTAAAGTCTGATGAGATTTTTATTTTTTATCCTCTGATGCTGATTCCCGATTTCGTGGGTGTTTTGCCTCCTTTTCTGAAAATTACCATTTCTGTATTTGTTATGTTTATGTGAAGTTTATATTCACTGCACCATTTGTCTATTTTCTCAATGATTCTCTGCAGCTTCTATTTATCTGTTGAACCTACGGTTATGTCGTCAGCGTATGCATATACATATACATCTTCTTCATTTTCTCCAGTTCGGAGTACTTCTTCAGTGGCAAGAATGTACAGTAAAGGGCTCACTGGGTCACCCTGTAAGACTATGTTCGATTGCAGAATTGGGTTCGAAAAAGAGAGGTTGTCTGATATTGTGATTAAGTTGTATTCGAGGACTGACTTGATTATTCTTGCCCAGACGCTATCTTCTCCCATTGTGTTTTCCAGTTTTCGGACTATGAGATCTCTTACTAGTAGTTCAAAGGCTTTGGTAAAGTCTACTGTGTCGAGCATTTGTCTCTTTTGTAGCGCTTCTTCGATGTTGTTTAGAAGAAGCCTGACTGCCGTAAGTGTTAATCTTCCAGATCTGAAACCCATTTGTTGTTCTGGGAGATGACTGTCCACAGAGGCTTGGATTTTTTGTGTAATTATCTTTGAAAACATTTTGAATTGAGTATTTTCGCTACGGTCGCAGGTTCGAATCCTGCCTAGGGCATGGATGTGTGTGATGTCCTTAGGTTAGTTAGGTTTCAGTAGTTCTAAGTTCTAGACGACTGATGACCACAGATGTTAAATCCCATAGTGCTCAGAGCCATTTGAACAACTTGAATTTGAGTATTTTCCATGGCTATGCCTCTGTACTTGTTTGGGTCCGTTGGGTCTGCTCTACCTTTGTAGAGAACTTTTATTGCCGAGTGTCTCCATTGTATCGGAATTCTTCCAAGTTCCAGGCACTTGTTAAACAGATTGGTCCATACGTATTGGAGGGCCTCTTTTGCATCTTTTATATGTTCATTATATATATTATCGGGTCTTGTTCTTCAATGCTTTTATTACTTCTTTTACATCTTCTTCATTTAGATGTTCCCATATATTGTCTTTTTCCTTAGTTTGATGTTGTTTCTCTTTCTTTGGGGGTGTTTTGATTTCTCGTTTGTTCAGTATCTTACTGAAGTGGTCTTCCCATTCCTTCATGTCTATATTTGGTGTATGAGCCAGTTTTCTTGTTCTTGCTGCTGTGTATGGGTCTTTCTCTGCTTCATCCGCTTCTATTTTTGCCTCTCTTTCTATGTATTCTATTTTCTTCTCTTCTATTAGTTTTTTGTAGATTCTCCTCTCTTCCGCGTACAGTTTGTATGTTTCCTCGTCGTGCTGGTTTCTTAATCTGTGGAGTGTTCTTAGAACAGTGTTCCTTTTGCTGTAGCATTCAGCATCGAACCATCTTTTTGCCGTCCTTCTTTTTGGGTTTGTTTGTATCACTGAATTTTTTAGGAGGTCTTCAAGTACTACACCAGTAGATCAGCAGTCTAACATAAACAGTTGAGACACTCACTGCCAAGAGAGTTGTCGCTCAGCGTCAAGAAAGGAATTAGTTAAAGTCATGTGTGCCACACGACTGCTGCTTGTTTTCAACTCTACTTTACGATACAGTTATTATATTTTTGCGCACAGGAGTCAGTAAAATATCAAGACACCTAAATGATTGTAAAATGAATATAAACAGAGCCAAAACTAATGAACGAAGTGGCGTAAGCTACAATGTCTTCGTCAAGAAATACTCTCAAAACGGCATGTAAGTGCAAGTTATCCCACTGAAACATAAAACTTACCACTCCTTTCCGCAAAGGCTCAAATAAAAGGTAAATATAACAAATACGGAATACAAATCCAAACAAGAAAATAAAATAGATCGAAACAAAATCAATATAATTAATTTTGTATTCCAATGTTGTGTGGTCTCGAACACCCATTTTAAGTGAGACAAAAGAGCACGATAAACACATCAACTGTGATTAGTTCATACACAATCCACGAGAGGCACTACTACAACTCTTGAGTTAACGATGACAACTTTGCTCCCGCCGAGACTAGCACTAATATTTAGCCCGAGGAAATACCTTCTGACTTATTTTCATAAATTCATTAAACTGTTACTAGAATTAAATCAGTCAGAGGAAATATTGTTTCTGCGGTTTTGTAGAAGTGGTTGATTGCTCAAGATATATTTCTACACTGTATGACAATTCCGTTTTTCTGTACAATATCTGTTGATAGGCATCTGCATTTCGTTAGCCACATTACAGTTTGTCAATATTTCTATTTCATTGTCTACTTAAAGAAACGAAGTTCAACGTCCCGTTGACGATGAGACGGACCACTTGCTTGGAGTGGTTATAGATTATGGAGAAAACTGCAGCGCCCTTTCAAATGAACGTTCCCACCATTTGGTTTAAATGCTTTAGGAAAACCACGGAAAATCCAAATATGTATGGCCGGATGAAGATTTGAACCAGTCCTCTCCGCAGTGCTAATGAGTGAGCCACTTCATTCGGCTTTTTCTTTTCCTGTTTCATTCGCAAACCGCTGGCAGTCAGTTAATCTTGGACGTTTTTTCGTCGTCGATCATCTGAGTGGTTTCATGTGGAACTTCCACGGCGTCCTGCCCTGTGCCAACTTCTTCACTTGAGAGTACAATTCACCCAAGTCCTCAATTATTTGTTTGATACATTCCAATCTCTGTCTATCCTTACAGTTTTCACCCTCCAAAACTCCTTGTAGAATCACGGAAATTGTTCCCACATGTCCTACCATTGTGTCATATCTTCTTGTCAATACGTCCCATATTTTTCTAACCTCACATATTTTACGGAGAACCTCCTCATTTCTTAAGAGTTCACCTAATTGTCAAAATCCTTCTATATCACATCTCCAACACTTCGAGTCTCTTCTAAAGTCTATGATTCACTTCCATATAAAGCTGTGCTCCAGTTAACATCCTCAAATTAAGGTCAAAACTTGATGCTAGAAAACTTCTTTTGCCCAGGAATAACTATTTTGACTGCGTTAATCTGCTTTTTGAGTCCTCCTTGCGTCGTCTGTCAAATGTTATTTTTCCGTTACTTCGTAGTCACCAATTTTGATGCCAATTTTGCCACTAACGTCGTTTCTTCTACTTCTCGTCACTTTCGGTATTTTTCGGTTTCTCTCAGTCCGTAATCTGTACTCATTATATTGCTCATTTCGTTCAGTATGTCCTGTATCCACTCTAGCTTGCACTGAGGATAACAATGTCATCATTGAATCCCATCGACGTTTTTTCACCACTTTCAGTCTCTGATTCTTCGATGTACAGATTACGCAGAAGGAGAGAAAGGCTGCGTCCTGTCTTAGACGATTTGTAATCCCTGCACGTCGTTTGTGGTTTTCGATTCTTATCGTTCCTGTTCGGTTCTTATACACATTGCATATTACCCGCCTTTCTCTAAAACGTAAGCTTATTTTTTTGATGATTTCGAACATACTGTACCATTTTTCTTTGTGGAACGCTTTTTCTAGGTCGACTAAAGTTGTAAAGGTGTCTTAATTTTACTCAACTCTTGTTTTCATTATCAAGCACATCGATGACCTCGCTGTCTAGTCTCCTCCCCCAAACCAACCAACCAACCATCATCAAGTGGAACTTGAGAATTGCCTCTCAGATGACTTTACCTTCCGTAAAGCCAAAACTAATCTACATCTAACATTTTCCCATTTTCTTTTTCACTCTATCGTATATTATTCTTGGCAGGACTAATATGCATGATCTTCTGACTGTACAATAGTTTTCGCATTTATCCACCCTTGCTACTTTCGGATCTGCGTGGATGGTATTTCCGAAAATCGGATAGTATGTTTCCAGTTTCATATATTCTACGATCCAACTTCAGTAGTCGTTTGCTTCGTACTTACCCTAGTGATTTCAGAAACACCAAAGAATCTGTTCCTTCCGCCTACTTAATCGCAAGTCTTCTAAAGCTCTGTCAAATTCATATTGTAGTACTGGATCAGCTATGTAATCCACGTCGCCTCCAGTTCTTCTGCTGTCACGTGATCAGACGGTTTTGACCCTCTTTGAGGCATTTAATGTGCTCTTTCCACCTACCTGCTCCCTCTTCCGATGTCATCGTGGAATTCCTCTTGTACTCCCATTGTGAATCCTCTGCTTTTGATTTCACCGAAGATTGTTCTATCTTTCCCATACGTTGAATCTCCCCTTCTGACGACCATATTTCTTTCTACGTCTTTACATTTTTCTTGCACCCATCAGGCCTTAGCTTCTCGATCTCAGTGGCTTATATTGCTGTATTCCTGTCTTTTTCTGAACATTTTTGTACACCTATTTTTCGTCGATCAGTTGTCCTCTGTTACCCAAGGTTCATTCACAGCTACCTCCTCTGTAACTACACTGCAAAAAAATAAATAAATAAATTAATTAATTAATTAATAAAATAATATAAAAATAGTATACCCTTTAGAGGTTCCAAATTCACTTGAGATTTATTGTTATGGAGTACACGATATAATTACATAGCACAAGAGTCATCAAGTATCGACGCATGGTGAAACACCCATATTAATACGTGGTGTAGCCTCCATGGGCGGTAGAGCAGGTGCTAACTCTAGCATCCAGTCGGTCATACAGATGGAGAATACCGTCATGATGTACGTTGCGCCTCACCTGCTCGACCTTTTCACGTAGTTCTGTAAGAGCGTTGGTTGACGAAACGCACGAGTCACTCCTCGTCCCATGATACCACACACGTGCTCGAAAGTCTGGAGATCGTGCAGGCCAGGGAAGTTGCAGCACATCTTGCAGATCACACTGAATTTCACGGGCAGTGTATAGGTGAACATTATCCAGCTGGAATAACGCATCATCTTCCTGTTGCAAAAAATGCGAATGAATGGGTCTAACAACATTCTGCTCGTACCGAGCGCTGGGTAGCGTCTCATACAGAAACACCAAAGATCAACGAAAATTGTAGCTTATTGCATCCTATGCCGTGCCTGCGAGACAGGAATACGTCGTACGCGCAAAAGACCATCACTTGCGTGCAGGCAGAAGCTGCTATCATCGTTGAAGAAGGCGGGCGCCATTCCATCTCCAAATGATTCTCGAACAGCACCAGTTGGGTCATGCACTTCGGTACTGCGGCGTGATTACAAGAAGGGTTACAGATGGGCAAACCCTTAGTCCCACTGCTAATAACCAGTTCAAGCATATCGTGTTGACAAGTCTGGGCTCGCGAGCACTGTCATCTGTGCTTTGGTGACTATGCGATCTGCCACTGCTGCCCTCACAAGACGACTATCCTGGCAGGCTTCTGTGCTACGTGGACGCCCAGAACCTTCACGTGACCACACTGATACCAGCATCACTATACAACTGACGCAGCACCACCAACTCGTGTTGCTGTTCTCTGAAAGGACCGTCCCGCCACTCGGAAGGCCAGAATTTGACCCCTTTCAAACTCGCTCACTTGGTTGTAGGAAACACGAGTGGGTCTCTGTGGCATAATTTCCTGCTCGCCTCATACGTTTGCACCTCACTGAGCATTCTGGCTGTGAGCGTTCCTATTAAAGGATAGACACAGATGGCGCTCTAGTAACTATGCCACTACGCAATCTGTTGGCGGACGGCGTTGAAACCGGTAACAGTACATCTGCGGTCTCTCATGTGCCATCATCGTATCAAAATCGACGTCATCTTTCCGAGTGTACTATTTTCTCCGGTGGTGGATTTTTCGCCTTCCAATCTCAATGATTGCCCAGTTTAGTGATCTAAGTTCCTCTTCAACTGAACTCTCTAATGTAGTACTGATTATAGCAGTATCTACAACCTTAGAGAACTTCAAACGCACACCATAACATGCTCAATACTTCAGTATCCCACTTCTCTCCATGTGATTCTTTTGGGCGATTACCTTGAACCTCAGACTAATTTTCATAATTACTAAATTGTGGTTTGAGTTTATATCTGCTTACCGCTTTACAATTATGTGTCTGAATTCTTTTTATCTGAGTGACCGTTATGTCATCCAACTGGTATCTTCAAGCATCTCTAGGCCTTTCCCAGCTATTGTGATTTTTTAAAACATTGTGCTCGTTATTACCATTTGAATTTCACTGCAGAATTCTATTAGTCTTTCTTGTCTCTCAATCACTCAGCCAAGGCTATATTCTCCCTACCCTGCCATCTGTTTCTTCCCTTGCTACGGCATTAGAGTCAGCATGATTATTAGACTTTGTTTCTTTTTAAGTACTGAATAACACTCTCAATATCCTTATACACTTTTTCTATCTTTTCATCTTCTACTTGTTCAGTCTGAGAGTACACTAGAACTGTCGTTATTGGCACTGGATTGCTGTCGATTCTATTGAAAATTACCCTATCACATATCTGTCCAAAGTATTCTCATTCGCTGCCCTAACTTTCTATTCATAACGAACCCCTACTCCATTTATGTCATTTTCTCTTGCTGCAGATATTATCCTCCACCCGTCTGACGAGAAATCCTTATCTTCTTTCCATTTCACTTCACCTCTCCACACTGTATCCACATTGAGCCTTTGCACATCTTTTTTTCAATTTTTATAGCTTCCCTGTCACGCGCTGTCAGGCAGAATGTTACCTATTTGTTGGTTATTCAGTCTTTTTTCATTATCGCCTCCCCCTTGGCAGTCCCATGTCAGAGATCCGCAAAGGTGACTAATACGGATTCTTTTCCCAAAGAAGAGACCATCATGGCATTTTTTCAGTTACAAGTCACATGTTCTGTGGCTACACATGCAATGGTTCCCATTAGTCTCTGTATCGTTGATCGGTGCTGACTGTTCTGCCTTTTATTTCCCACTCAAAGACCAGAGTGCCGCCCTGCCCTGAGACCCTTCTCACTCCTCCATACTATCTGGCTAGGCCGTTAGCAGAACGAGAATGACTTCTTATACTGAAGGTCTTCGGTCGCTATTGCTCATGATTTTTATTCACAATTTGCGTATTAGATCTTGAAGGGATGAGGCATACGGTATTAACAGTTTCGATTGAAGTAGTGGGTAGATGATCATGTTAGTGACAGTTGGTAAGGTGCTGAGATGGAAGGGTGTAGCGATTTGGCTCACTATCTTTGTTATTATACCACAGAAACAAATGATAAGTGTGCAGTGATTGCGGAGCTTGAGAATGATAGCAAGTGAAGACATGTGAGGGCGAGCAATGTAGGGTTTGCTGCTTCCACAAAACTTAACAAGTTATCACACAAATACATCCTTAACATGCTGTTGCTGCAATGTGTTCTTACCGTAAACAGCAATGGCAGGCGTTGAACCGTAATGGCGTAGCTCGAGGGGTCCTCCGTTTCTCGTTTCTGCCGGTTGGGTGTGCTCGTCTCTGAGTTCGTCCGTCGTCAACTCTACTTCCCAAATCTCCATTCAGAATGTCTGTGACTGAAAGCCTGATACTGAATGTTCATATAACAAGTGTCTGACCCCGAAGGCCAAGCTCAAATGACCATGTACCATTGAAATCTATTCCTCCCAAGCTGGCAACTGTATTTCGCGCACTAAAATTTCCAGTCAGTCTCCAGCTTTACCGCAAATACTGACCAGTGGTATAGCTTTATAATGTTTTTCATCCTCCCTCCATTGGTTCCTTAGGACTCGTCTCCCAATCTACTTCTATACTACCCACCTAATTCTAAAAGTAGAACCGAGCACCTACATCATAGGCCGCCCACCAATCTCGGACCATGCTTTTCCTGACGGCGCGCCATGATGGAAAAACATACAGGAGAAAAAACATCCTACTCTCTCGGTGACGGGTGGGTGGGTCACCAGCGCACAATAAAGCCACAATCGGTGGTACTTTTGTTACACTTTCTAAAGATGTTGTCTGCAGCCAGAGCCTATGCTTTTGCACATACCTAGAAGCTTATAACGATTATGTGAAATCCCTGATACCAACAGGTAACGTTTCCTCATTAACCTGAGGGCGCTTTGTACAGTCCACAGGCTAGGCTGGGGAAAACAGTGGAGGTTCCACTTTTAGCTCCATGAGGGCTTCCCTTTGCATTGTCATCAGCCCTAGAGGTCTGCGTCCCGGCGCCTGCCTGGAGACTACTCTGCCCTCGGCATAAAGCCACGTTTTTCTTTCCTGCAAAATGGGTTTGCTGTCCAATTTATAGTAGACACCGCCTTCTACGTCCCAAGGGAATGCCCTCCGTTGCGGCCCTCGCCCTTCCTAGTGCTCGCTCGCCACTGACAGCATCTTGTCTGTCTCTACCCGTCACTATACTGCATGAATGAAATCCCATGAGAACAGAAAAGCACAGAGTTAGTACTGCCACTGCAACTAAACTGCTCCATAAGCCCTTACATGGATAAGATGTGTTTAGCCGGAATGGTCAGCCACCTCTCAGGGACCAGAACACAATGAGCTAATCATTTATTCTTCAAGAGTATGTGTAACTTTTTCCAAAATAGTTTCATCCTACGGAATAAAGTGCTTTGTGGTCACCTCAGTAAACATCCAAGTAAACAATTAATCAGTCAGTCGAAAGCTAGTGCGTGACGTAGTGATAATCCAGGAAAATTATGTCATTCGTTGACTAATACTTTTTTTAAAGTACAGTAATTATTTTGTATTTATTACCAATTGCACTTCTGAATAATGGTTAATTTTTATTGATCTTCGCCCTAGAGAACACTACATTTCAGTCTGAACAGTGAACATACCTTTGACTCAGCAACTAAATCAGTGTCGGTTGTGGATCGTAATTGTATCTTCATCTTGCTATGGTGTGTTAACATTTCTCATATGTCACTATAGGCTTAAAAATGACAACCGAAGAAAAAATTTCTTATGAAACCGTTATAATTCTCTGTAAACTGTTTTAGTAGACAAGAGAATCTATCACAGCGCTGTACCAAATCTACTTGGAATAAGCATGCCTGACCTTCAGGCTGAAATAATATTAAGTGGTCATGATGCAGAAATAGCAATAGCTCTACCTAGGTTGGACAGGCTAAGGCAGCCAGTACCTCTCCGTCTTACTGAACCTAAAGCAGTAGTTGTAAATATCTAGCTCTGGAAGGCATCACGTAGATTAGTAATTACTATACCACGGATTTTTAGGTCGTAAAAAAGTGTGTTTTAGGCACCTAAATTAGGCTCCTTCAGTAGTTCATTTAGGCTATATAAAACCTAAAATAGGCTCTAATAAAAATGATGCAGAGAAAATAAAAATAAAATAAAATACACAGTGTTGACAGCATGAACATCATATTAGTCATTAAAACAAGGAGAATGAATATTTACACAGTTACAGAGCACAGCAATCTACAACATTAATGTTGAACATAACTCCAAATATTTTTGAGTTCCGTAAAAAAGATGTGGCAATAGTTTAATTAATACATTCGTAGTTTCGCATATTCTGACCATAGTTGGCTTCACAATAAATAGCCAAAATCTTTTCTAGGTTTTCTAGTGAAAAACTGTGGCGCTTGTCTGTCAGAATCCATTTATACGCTGAAAAAGAACGTTCTACATCAACAGATGTGACAGGGGCGTACTTCAGGTTGGACAGGAATGCTGCAGTCAGGAGTGCTGGATTTTCCACTAAGTATGTCGGCAGCTGCACACAACTCCTTCAGGCCAGTGTTCTTCTGCAAAACCGTTTGCATTTTTGCCCGTACTTTTTCCCCTACTTCACCTGGCACTTCATTAATTTTCATTTTGACTTCTTCAAGCAAAGAAATATTGTCGTAGATAGGTCTCCCTGAGCCTTCTAATTGTGAAAATATTCTTGCCATAAATGTGTAGTGGGCCCTAATGTAAGATAAGTCCCGTTTTAAAGAAGAATCTTTGAGTAACTCCATTGCTGCAGTTACGGATGCAGCATCCTCCGGTATATTTTCAACCACCTTCTGGACAGCTGAGAGATGCGTACTATAGTATTCTGCTGCTATCAGCCACGTGCCCCAGCGGGTGACAACAGGCTCTGGCGGCAATGGGACATCTGGAAGCTGTTCTTTGAATGGCTGTATTCTTGATGGTGCCTTAACAAAAATTTTCTTCACCATAGTTATTACTTTATTTACTTTAGGAAATTGTAGCCTTACTTGGTCTGCTATGCGGTTGATCCCATGCACTACACAAGTTACGTACAGCATCAATGGATAGAATACTTTTAATAGTTGAAACGCTGCTATTATATATGCAGCAGCATCAGGGACAGCCAGAAGCACCTTATTCTCATCCACTCCGTTTGGGTATAGCACCTTAAGCCCATTGTTCACAAACTGTGCTATTGTTTGTTGGTTAGTTTTTGCAAGCTGTTTTGAGTAAATCAAATGAGCCCTGGATGGAGCATCTGGATCTAGCTTGCCAATCATCAGGTTTGCAATGTAACGGCCAAGACCGTCAGTAGTTTCATCCACAGAAATCCATATACAAGATTCTCCAACATCTTCTCGGATTCTGTGCAATGTGCAGCATTGTAAGCTGAATCCACATAATTCTGACTCTGCAGGAATAGACTGATGGCAGTACTTCTCAAGAAAACCTCTGAAAATAGGGTTATCTAGTTTCCGAAAGGGGATGTTTGCTGCCACAATTGCATGACACAAATCACTGCAGAACTTGTTTTTTTCGGAGGATTCACCAGATTTATTGGTTAAAAGAGTTTGCTTCAATTTTGACTTTCGTTCAACATTAGCTTTATGTGCGATTCCATCTTCATGCTGAGTTAAGTGAGATTTCTTAACACTCGAAACCTAATACGAGAGAAAAGGGAAATGCAGTTTAGAATCGCATATAAAGAGTATTTCGTATTACTAAAGGATAGCGATAAAAAAGAATCCTAAGTGACAGGAAAATAAGAAGTCTAAGAAAAAAATCAACTAACCTACTTGTTGCATGCTTGGCAGAAAATTTTCCCAGATGTTGTATAATGCGGAAAACCTTGCAGCCACTGCCTTATATGAGTAGACTGTGAACTAGCTGTTTTCGGCATGGCGGGTAGTATTCTCACACAGAAATTAGAATTTATTTTGCACTTAGAACGTCAGTAACACTTAACTCGTCGGTCGCTACTCAATGTACGGATTTGTTTTCGCTGGGAAAAAGTGAACGATGACCTGTCTTTTTTTCCTTTTACTGCGGTGCATGGGAGCGATAGGGGAAGTACAGTACTCGTTGCTGGACATATGGCACCTGACAGATGGCCGCCCCTTCTGAACAAGCGAATGGAATCTACCGGTGCTTCAGATGAAAACATCTCACTACTGGCAAATTATTTTTCGAACAGGAAAATTCACGTATAATACCTTTCACGAAACAGAGTAGTTTGATAGGACTGCCTGTAGACAGCAGCGAGAAAATGCGCGAAGGGCAGTAATTTAGCTATAGAGGGCGTATACGATTACATTGTGATTTTTTAATCCGTGCTCAGCTTAAGGTCTATGAAACCATTTCTTTGCAAAAATACACAGCTGGCCAGAATCCTACGAACGAAATATTTTCAAATATAACGCTAAGTACTCCCACGTTCGATTCTAATGTGTAACTCAAATCTTTGACCGGTTCCCACTCGCTCACCGAAGTTAAGCACTGTCACGCTCGGCGCGTACTTGGATGGATGATCATTCAACCGTGTGAAGTGCTGTTGGTAGTAAGGCAAGCAAAGGAAATGTAAACAATCTCTAACGACCTTCGCCTTCGGCGAGACGTAAAGCCCTAAGTTTACTTCCTTTTTCTAATCTTTGAAAACACAAGAACTCTATGTCAGATTAACGAAATAGGTACTTTTTAGGATTTTGGTGCCGAAATAGGCAAAATTAGGCGTCAACGTCGAAATACGCAATTTTAGGTCCTATAGAACTAACGGTATTCAGTTTAGTTAGTCATGAAACGCATAAGTACCAACTTATATGCTAATTGGAGCTTAGGAAAAAAAATAGGTTTTAACCTAAAGATCCGTGATCTATTTTTTACATATGAATAATAAAACACCTATAAAGAGTATTTGGTATTAACAGGGATAGCGATATAAAATATAAAAAAAGACCGAAGTGTTAGTCAAATACGAAGCATGAGCGCATATCAACTAGCTACCTTCCTGCACGCTGGGCAGAAAATATTTTTTTCCATCTGTCGTATAGTGTGGAAAAACTTGGAGCCCCTGTCTTATATGATGAAATAGGCACTTTTTAGGATATTAAAGCCGAAATAGGCACTAACGTCGAAATAGGCTTTTTTAGGTCCTATAGAATTAACGCTATTAAGTGTAAATAGTCATAAAACGCATAAGTACTAATTTTTATGCAAATAGGAAGTCAGGAACAAAATAGGTTTTACCTAAAATCCGCGGTCTAGTAATTACTAAATTTCATATAAATAGCTCAGCGAGTCCCAACCAAAATATGTTGAATGGGCACTCTTTACCAACTCCTTCCTCCAATTTCATCCAAGCTTACACACACTCACAGGTAAGTGACGACGGATTTTTTTTTTTTTTGAGCAATTTACAGTTCTTTAGTACAAAATGGCAAGCTGCCGTTGCGCTGTGCAGTAAAGAAGGTGTGTGTGTGTGTGTGTGTGTGTGTGTGTGTGTGTGTGTGTGTCTGTGTGTGTGTTTGTGATGCGTTTTAGCCCCATCCTGTTAAGCACACGCGTTAGCGCCCGGCTGCTGGTGTGTGGGGGCATGCGCCGAACCTAGACTGAATCTGCATGGCAGATTAACGACGAGGGGCGGCGTGCCGGCAGCCTGGATGTAGTTTTAGGCAGTTTCGCGCATCCTACTAGGTGAATACTGGGATGGTACCTATGTGTCATCTAGTTATATCATTCGCAAACGTTTCGAATACGTTCACACAGTTTCACGTGGAATTACATTAGACGCAAACAGATGGCATATATTAATTCCATGCCACATAGCGGTAGGAAGGGGGAGAGGGTAGTAGGGATGATGGCGCAGGTCGGCCTGTGACATGAACGGCATCCGGCCACTGTGTACTACTAACATTCCCAAATCGATATTAGCATACGATACTGTGAAGACAAGGGATAAGACCAGGAGTAAAAGAGAGACTGTGTGATGTGATGTGTGCAGCGAGAGATGGGAACAATTAGTGGCAGTGTGTTTTCTGTCCCTGTACCACATCACACACTCCAGCCTTTACCTACCGTAGTAACTGACAAAGTTAAGATATTTATTACACTGGGCCTCTGTCTGTGCCAGTAATTTATTTATTCGGAAAAATATCGCTGTCGTTTGTTTGATACAATGTTGCCTTTGCTTACGTCACTCATAATGAACACTACAATAGGTAAACACCCTAGATTAACAACGTCGCTCCCCACTGGTCGCAGACACGATTTAAGCGACAACGAATTGTGGGTTGGCTGGTTTGTAATGTCGTAGTAATTGAGAGGGCGTACAAGCTTTATAGATAGCTCGTCCGACTGCTCTAACAATTCTGGTTCCCAGCCACCAGAGACGATCCCTGTTCCATGATTTGTTCTGCTTACTTATATAAAATACAAGTATTCTGACTCTTAAATTGCTCAGCTTCGTTAGTTAAATACTGTGGCATGACTTGTACCAAATATTTACAGGTACATACAAGGTGTTAGTGATACAAATTCTGATATTGTTATTGGTGACCGAGTAAAATGTACTGAACAACATTACATCAGTATTTACTTCATTTGCAGACTAATAATTATAGCTGTTAGGAGTAGTACGTTTCTAGGGTCCTAAACCTCCAAGTACATGTAGCAAAACCAAGCCATTAATCATTGTTTTCCCCTGGAGAGCAGGTCAGGTATTGAAGTGTGGACAAATGGACACAATGCGGTTAGGCTGTACTGCCAGGTGTAGTGTTACGACCGTGTGGTAAAGTAATTTATGTAAAGTAAATTATGTCGTGATGCAGAGAAAAACAACTAACACACTAAAGTGAATATATATTAAGCTACCATTGATCAAAGTACCTGCACTCATACACCTAACACCTGTATATCTACTAACCAGCAGAGACAAGTGCTGGCTACACTCCAGCTTCTATAATCTATCACACCAAGGAAGACAACCTGTATTTCTGTTGCTATGTACTTTAGTAAGTAAGCTGCTCTCCGAAATGCAATAGAGTCTTCCTCAGAAACTGTTTACTGTTGCATGACACTCAGCACTCCGACATCGAGATTTCGAACGAGACACTGGTCCGTCAAAGAACGCCTTCCGACTACGACTGTTCCTGTACTGCGGTGGGTACCATACTACCCGAACTCATAATGGCCATAAGTGTCTTTGACTAGTAATAAAACGTCGCAGGTCCATCCCTTGTTCTATACCAGTCAATTCTTAAATTTTGGATAAAGGTCATCAGCAATGGCTGGCGAAGCCTTCCGGTATAAGAAACTACCCTCGTTCTATAAACCACCTTGTCAAAGAGGGAAGAGGAGCGGAAAGAAGCTCAGGGTAACATATTGTCCCTGGGATGGGAAACTGCACCTTGTGGTATCGATAGCTACGATGCCACGGCGTAGGTACAAGTTTTTAGGTTGGCACTACGACACCGACGACAGCGCCCTCTAGCCGGCGCTGTGCAGCTCTTCGAGCGCCGCTCCAGATTCAGCCCATTTGTTCACGAGCGCACGACCAACTAAAATTGTTTCATTTTCGCAGTGGGCGAGCCACTACTGTAACCTCCCCACAAAAATAATAATTATTAAAATATTAAGGATAATGATTCTAATTTTTGTGTAACCTCAAAACAAAATTCTTTCTCATTAGTTACCTCCCTACAGAAATTCATTCACCTCTCAATTAAATTGTCGCTCACTTATGGCTTTTCAATAATTCACTGTGAATTTAACCTGGTAAATTTTGGACGACAGCAGTGCTGCGTCATGGCTCTGTAAGATCATTCTGAATAAAAAAAAGGAAAAATTCTTACCTCAATTAAATTGCCGAATATATCTGCTCTTACAATAAATTTTTCTAGCACAGCTCTGTGCAATGCTGGCCGATAGATTTGTCATTTACGAAAGGAAGCAACTGATTTTTCTTTTGCAACAATCGGAATGATCATGGATTGGAGAAATTAGTAAATTCTTTAAATTGAAATGAATGCTTGTTAAAAAAAATACTTTATATGACAAAGATTATTATTAGGACATTTTTTAAACATTTACATGGGAGTTCAGATAACATTACTAGATACGCGCGACGCTGCTTTTTACCTTATACAATAACACTCAGGCTCCTGCATCGCTGCACCGCGACCGGCCAGCCAACACGATACACCATACCAGACCAGAGCAGACTGTGTTAGCTTTGATAGATCCGGCTTCGCACCTACGTGCTCATCATAGCCAAAGTTATGTTAACTCTGTATTTATTGTCTTATCTTGAGTAAATATCTTTTACTTTAAAAGCAGTACCGAGATTTTTACCTCATCTGCTCCTACTCGCTTCTTACGTTCGGCCTACGCTTCAGTTTACAGAAGCAGAACCACGCGCTACCTTCGAGGCTAGATACAAAACACCTGAAAGGAGTAAGAATCAGCAATGCTCAGCGGTATAAGGATATACAAGACTGTGGAAAGCACTGCATTAAAAAGTCACAATCTGTTTTCACGGGACGTAAGGCCTGTTATTGAAAATAATTGGTATTGATTTCGCCATTGGCAAAATATTGTGGACTTGTTTTCTATTCAGACCTCCGAAAGCAGACGGCGAAATTGGCGATGACCTTGAAAAAAAGATTGAAAAATCAACGAAAAGAGTACATTTTGTTAGTGACAGCATGGAAGTCAGAAGTTTGAGCATGGTAGGGATGCGAGAAAATCTGAGATTTACTGGGAGTCAGTGAACTGAAGTGGAAAAAAGGACATCTATTGAGATCAATATGGGGTAATATGAAAAGCTCCAGAAAATAGTATAACTGGAGTACGGTCCGTTACGGAGAGGAAGATAGGACAGAGATTACTGTGAAAGTTCGGTGATACTGTTGTTGTCATGAGAATCGACAGCAGACCAATGACAACAACAATAGTTCAGATTACATGCCAACGCTCAAATCAGAAGATGATGGGTAGAGAGAGAGTAAGTGAGGATACTCAACGGTTAATGTAGTATGAAAATGGAGATGATAATGCAATAAAGATGGAGTACTGGAATGCGGTATTGGGCCGGCCGATGTGGCCGTGCGGCTCTAGGCGCTTCAGTTTGGAACCGCGTGACTGCTACGGTCGCAGGTTCGAATCCTGCCTCGGGCATGGATGTGTGTGATGTCCTTAGGTTAGTTAGGTTTAACTAGTTCTAAGTTCTAGGGGACTGATGACCACAGATGTTAAGTCCAATAGTGCTTAGAGCCATTTGAACCTTCTTTTTTTTTGCGGTATTGGAGGCTGGAATAGAAGAAACAGTTACGGGATAATATGGGCTACGTAGTAGAAATGCGAGAGGAGAAAGATTAATTTAGTTCTGCAACAATTTTCAGCTATTAATAGCAAATACACAGTAGGAAGTATACTTCGAAAAGGCATGGAGGAACAGGAAAATATCAGTCTGGTTACATCATGTTGGCTCAGAGATTCCGAAATCAGATATTGAATTGTAAGGTGGTGAGCAGTTGTAGACTCAGCTCACAGCTTAGTCATTATGAAGGATGGGCTGAAGTTTAAGAGAATCTTCCAAAAGAATCAGTGTGGAAAATAGTGAAATACTGAAGTACTGAGGAATGATGGCGTTCGTTTGAAGCTCTCTAAGGCTGCAGATACTGCGATAATAAAAAGCACACTAGACAATTCATCTGAAGACAAGTAGGCATCTATAAAAAGGGGGGGGGGGACTAAAGACGTTGGGCTGACAAACGTAAGTACAAGGAAGATAGCGGCGAAGAAACCTTGCGTAAAAGAGAAATAGTTCAACTGGTCTACGAAAAAGGGAAGTACAGTCTATTAACGGAGCAATATGTCACTTAGAAATGAAAGAAATAGAAGATACAGGAAAGCAAAAGCAAAATAGCTGCAGGAAAAATGTGAAAAAATCGAAAAAGAAAAATCGAGGCCGGGAAAAAAGAATGAGATGGAAATTCCACTTCCGTGTGGCTTAAGAAAAAACAAGATACGTTCATGGTATTTTTGAACGTAGTAAAAGCGTTCGTCAATGTAAAATGGTAAGGACAGGTGATACACGGTACACAATATGTACAAGATCCAAGAGGAAACAATAAGAAAGGGGACCAAGAAGGAAGGATGTGAATCAAACAGAATGTGAAGCAGGGATGCTGTCTTTCTTACCTGATATTCAATCTGCACGTCGAAGAAGCAATGACGAAATTAAACGTAAGGTTGAAGAGTCGAATTAAAAATCATGGTTGAAATCAATGATAGAATTCACTGATGATACAACTAGCCTCGCTGAAAGCGAGAAAGAATTGTAGGACCTGTTGAACAGGATGAAGAATCAGATGAATACAGATTGAGAGTAAACCCAAGAAAGACGAAAATAATTAGGAGTAGCATAGATGAGATTAATGCTTAACCTAACATCAAAATAGGAGACTACGAAGTAGACAGACTTAAGGAATTCTGCTGTTTTGTAAGCAAAATAACACGTGACGGATAAAGCAACAAGGACATAAAAAGTAGACTAGAACAGACGAAGATGCATTCAATGCCAGAAGAAATTACTAATAGGCCATAGTTTGAGGCAGAAGTTTCTGAAATTGTACGTGAATTTGGGCTGCGGGAAAACCAGATTATCGAAGTGTTTGAGATGTTGCGCTAGAGAATGATGTTGAAACTGAGGTGGGCTGATAACGTAAGATGTGAGGAGGTTCCCCGCAAAACTGACCAAGAAAGTAAAGTGTGGAAAACACATACAAGAAGAAGCACAAGATGATAGGAGATCTGGTAAAACATGAAGGAATGACTTCCTTGTCCCTAGGGGGCAGCTGTAGAGGGAGAAACTGTGGGTGAAGACAGATATGATATATCCAACAAGTTATTCGGATTATTGGGTACAAGTGCCACTCTGAGATGAAGACCTTGGAACAGAGATGGAATTTGTGAATCGTCGGATCAAACTAGTACGAAGACAAATGACAAAAATAAAACGAGGCCACTAGTTTTTTGTTCGCAGGATGTTTGGCATTTAGCTCCAACTTTTCGTTATTGGTTTCCTATTTTCCGGAAACTTCCGAACCTGATTGTAGTAATTGTCAGATATATGTGGGCTTGCTAGCAAGACCGTGTTTCATCTGCTGGCGCGTCAGCCGTTATCTAGACATGTTACCGCTGTGCAGCGATCTTCTCGTTGAGGCTGTGGGTGCACCACATTCACCTCTGTGTGTTGACAGCGCTACATTTGTTCGCCTGCTTTACTTTTTGCCGTCCTGTGTAATAAGTAACGATGTTGGATTTTCTTGACCGTGCGCTCTCTTACATCTATAACTAAATTTAGCAGCCGTGATGAAATGAATATCAACGTTAAATCTTACACGCACACATCGAAGCACCTGCTTCAGCCGGATGTGACGGATTGGTGATACTGACTGGAGCACTACGTGATACAACCTTTGCTGTAGCAAATTGCCCCAAATGTGGATACACATTTTGGTAAAAATCAAAAAAATCTGGAAATCTTTGGTAAGGTCTTATGGGACCAAACAGCTGAAGTCATCGGTCCCTAAGCTTAATCTAACTTAAACTAACTTATGCTATGGACAACACGCACACCCATGCCCGAGGGAGGACTCGAATCTCCGAAGGGGGCAGCCGCACGGACCGTGCCAATGAGCACACATTTTGGATTTGGTGAGGAGGCCGTGTGCTCACAGTTTGTGATCGTCACTCCCCTTGCCTACCACTCCATCACCCCCATTTTTAAGATGCTACAAACATATGCATTAACGAAATAATAATAATTAATTATTTATACAAATGCGTGCCTCTTTTAGAACAACTTCCAAACAATATTGGAGCTCAAAGAAACGCGTCATTGGAAATACATTCGTAAAAGCATTTTTGGAATTTATGAGTCATACATTTCATTTAAGAACTAGCGTATCAATACTCTCACGACTTTAATAACTTCACATTTTGGATGGCATAAAATGAAAGCGTGCAGTTAGTGATATCCTTTTGGCTAATTCCGGCTACATTCGGGAAAGATCAGTGTTTCTACTGTATTTCTCTTGGTGGAGGGACTTTCTTTTCTACCCTGTCTTACTCAGCTTCCCGTAGTTTGACCGTTCTAAGCGCGACCTCTACAACAGTATCTGTTTTGTTGTTGGCAGCAGTACGGTCAGCCTGTGAGTCCTCGGTTCCCTCACCTGCTTGGAACGTTATCTGCAACCAGTCAGGCCGCAGGACCATTCGCGATTGTCTAGCAGCTGAAATGTATTCCGCACTTGTAGTATTTGTGACATTCAAGTTTCCTGCTATTTTATTCTCCGAAAGTTAGCTAAGAAATTTGCAGACTGATGTGCTTGAGAATATAAAGGCTTCTAGTAAACTTTACCCCGTTGGACAAGGAAAGCAGGAGGTCATGGGCGCTCCCCCTCCACGCCCTCAAACCGCATCCTGCCCCCTCACCTCTCCGCAAGCCGTGGATCTGCGCCTCCATCGCCGACCGCTTTCCTCTCCACAGGGATACTAGGGATACCACTCCAGTAACAATAATTTTTTTCACATTATCAATTTGTGCATCATGTCATCCGTGAAAATGTTGTTTTCGTTTTCTAGCAGATGGATTCGGAATCTTAGAAGGGGACCACACGTAGTGACCCACTCCGATTTTCTTCATGCTTATCACACTTGTAGGTCAGCGCTCAGACGTCAGTTTCCTAAAGCAATATGATTCAATTCTACACAAAAAAGCACGAAAAAACCAATCTTGAAGACCGCTGTTAAGTATAAAACATCTTTTGCAAGCCGTCGGACAACAGTCTCATAAATTACTACTGAGAATGTTACACATCAGTTGCCTACGTTCATCTCACAATCCTAGCACATCATTTCATTAACTTATGCCTTCCCCATTTTGTTCTGACCTGTGCAAATCTCGTGTTTGAGCATCTGCTTCATTTAATTTCATTTTTATTACTCTTGTTGTTCAGGATTGTGAAATGAAGAGTGTGGGGCAGACGACTATAAAATAAGGTGCAAAGAGCGTAGTAATTAAAAGAATAATTCGTCGCTGCTAGCAAAGCGCTTTAGGAATAGAAACATTCGTCGGGAAACAATATGTATTACCTTTTTTTTCTTCTTTTTTAAGAAAAAGGCTGGTTTCCGTCAAATTTAGAAGAAATACAGATTTTCTGCGTTTTAAGAGAAATGAATGGAAAGTGTTCAAGGGGCACTTCTGTGGCCACCTCAGTGATGACCTCTTTGAGAAGCAGCCATCAACTTCATGGTTGTTAGAGTTTAATGTTCCCTGTTGGTTATTCTGAGTAGATAGTTATATTTCAAAATATGTGTAACATTGGTTTTTAGTATTTGCTAGGACTTGACATAAGCGTTAAATATGCACCTCATATGATAGCACAATTTTTGGTAGGTGAAGGCAGTTGCCCGTGTTTCATAACTGAGCTTCGTGAGAGAATTATGTGGCTATGTGAAATGTTCAAGGAGGAGTCTTTACGTGTTTGACAATGCGTATTTGCTGTTCACTTTTTATTTTTGAGGTTGCCTAATGGTATAGTAACTTTGAAGTACATAACAGTAAAAGACAACACAGGCAATATGTTAGTATTGTGGTGTATTGATTTGTGTTTCCTGTTTTAATAATGTGATAATGTAGTCGCGAAACCAATTGTTGTAAATAAATCACACAGTTTAGACAACAGTTAAGTAACAGTGGAGTACAAAGAAGTTGAAATTTATTACCGAACTCATTGGTCACACAGCGTGTAGTACGAGAATAATCGGATAGCAGTCATGAAACCGCTGGTTCGAATTTCGCCAGTGGCATACTACATTTTACTTTGTTTATCTTTCTTATTTATTACCAAAAGAAAACGTAATTGGTATTTTTAATCAAAATAACATATTTACATTTTTAATTACCGGTTCTGTGAAAATAAATTGGAATTTGAGACAGACCTGCGAGATGCCTTCTTGTTAAAAGAAGAAATATTTAAATACTGTTGAATTTCTAGAAATAAAAAGAAGTATTTGATTTTCTATTTGATATTTCACAATTTCTCATATTTGTTTGAAACTTGCGTTTTCATGCAAATAGTAATTAAAAATCAAAAGATATTATTATTAAAGATATTATTTCCTGTATGTTAATTTCCATTTTGTAAAAACATAGATTACTAAAAAGTAAAAAAAAAAACAGCGACTTCATTATTACAATCAGATTAAGCTACCCACTGCGCCGCCAACGAATTCGTCATTAGACCTCAACTGATTTGTGCTCAGAAATCCTCTCAACATAATTTTTAAGAATTTCATCGTACTGCTTTTGGGAACTGATATCTGGGGATTGGTCTTCAAATAATATAAGTGTGAAGAGAATCGGAGATACTTATGGCTCCTTTATTCGTTGCAAGAGGCATATGCCACTCAGATTTTTGGCAAACAGTTGTGGTAAGTTCCTATGGGACCAAACTGCTGAGGTCATCGTTCCCTAGGTTTACACACTACTGAATCTAACTTAAACTAACTTACGATAAGGACAACACACACACCAAGAAGTGTTTTCCATGACTGCAGCAGATACTGGACCGAAGTTCACGCGCCATCGCTATGTAGGAGAAGCAGCCTCCCATGGGCTTCCCACTCAAGTAACGTAATTTCCATCCGGAGGCCCTGGCAGGTCCACTGGTAGCGACTGACTGCCTTATCACCGTCTGTCAGTGGGTACGATATGGAGGCGCGTGGTGTCAGCACACCGCTCTCCCAGCCGTTGTTAGTTTTCGTGACCTGGAGCACCTATTACTCTGTCAAGCAGATCCTCAATTGGCATTACGAGACTGAGTGCACCCTGTTCCAGTCCTCCCACCAACGAAAAGTCCCTGGCCATAGCGGGAAGCGAACCAGGGTCCTCTGCATCGCGTTCTGCAGTGCTGATCACTCAAATACGGAGGTGCCACTGTAGTAACAAAACGTTTTCAGTATCTGCGTCACTTTCTAGACCACACCAAACGCGAAAGCATCATTTAGTCCAGTTAAATGTAGTTTTCCCGTAACAAAACCGCGGAAGTTTTTTTGTCAACGGTTCTATATGTTTTTTGGAGTGCTGAATCCGAATTATATGTGTGCTGTCTCGTAGGAGGTTAGCACGAAACTATAGCAGCATTGTGAAGTGCTGTGCACAAACGTTGACACTTTTAACATAAAGGCGAACGACCTGGAACAGCTTGTAGCAGTACCACTGTCTGAAGCAGATGAGGCGACAGAAGGTGTAATATTTTGCAGCGTTATGCACCTTCATTAATTAATTTTTCTCTATCATAAGATTAATCGTTCAGTTACACTTTTTTCACTTGAAGAACAGTAACAACTCTGATCAGGCTGGATGTTCCACATACCCTCACGCTCTTCCTGTACCCTCCACTACCCAGTTCACCTGGACCTCGTAATGTTGAGAAACATTACCTCGGCCAGCAGCGGCCAAACACAGACGAGTAAAAAAAAAAATGGCTCTGAGCACCATGCGACTCAACTTCTGAGGTCATCAGTCGCCTAGAACTTAGAACTAATTAAACCTAACTAACCTAAGGACATCACACACATCCATGCCCGAGGCAGGATTCGAACCTGCGACCGTAGCTGTCCCGCGGTTCCGGACTGAGCGCCTAGAACCGCTAGACCACCGCGGCCGGCCACAGACGAGTAAAGAAACTGCGCACATGGCATCAGTAAGGGTACTTCTATATACATCGATAGTTCACTGTACAACTTCTTTTTGTTTCCGTATTCTAGCGCTAAACTCCTTCTTTCTGTACTAGATGGGGAACCTTTTCGAAGTCATGACACTACAAAAAGATTTCATATCGGTCTTTCTGTTCAGTGTCATGTACCTAACGTGTTGTACATATAATTTGTCAATATTTTCATCGAATATGCCCTTCCGTCAGTTCATTAAAGCAACGTCTTTTCAATGTGATGCACCGAAGGTACAACGCCGAAGAAAAATAGAGCGTAGAAGGCAGTATCAAATTTTCGCTTTGCTCTCCCCATCTTATGAGAAAATTGAACGCTACAGACGTGTGTTGTAGGAAATGTAATGCACTCTCTCTTGGAGTAGGCGTTTTTGTTGACAATATGAATAAACACGTAAAACACGTATATATTTCGAGTTCTAGAGGGTGGTATAACGGTACTTTGCGGGTAGGTGTGTCAATTAGCATCATATTAATTAAAATCGGGGATAAATGTACTTTATTTTAGAAGAATTAAAAAGGGGAAAGTAATACGAAACTTTAATAACTGCACAGTATTACTAAGAAGCAATATAATGTAAAGTAAAAAAAGCAAAGTAGCAAAGACCAAGCTGGACAGAAAGATATAGGGGCGCGTTTGTTTTTTGATACATATAAAAGAACATGTAACACATTATTGAGCTCTCTACCTAGTCGATGAAAAAGTGGTACGCGGCTGCGAAATTCGTTAAGGAGATTATTTAAAGACTCTTCAAGCACGCTTAAAATACATTACGTGTGACGAAGTGATCAGAGACGTTTATTGTCGGGTGAAGTGAAAATGATTCCGACAACATAATTAGAACTTTGTGTTAGCTGGGAAAAATACTCTTGGGAAAATATTATGGTTGTGGAACCCAAGAAAGTTGTACGCAACGGAAAGCTATAGTTTACGTAATTCTGCAGTTTATAAAATTGTAAAATGCGTATGCGCGGAACATTAAGAGAATATTATCCTTGGACGGTTGCGGGGGTAACTGATACAAACAACGCGCCAGCATAAAAACAGTTCGCTTATTAACGGGGACCTAAAATACTAAAAACAGTGCATACACCGTTAAATTGAACCCTGCGTGTGAAAGACAATCATATCGAACATTTCGAGAGCGAAGAATAGACATTTAAGTGCCGAATTGAGAGCCTGGTTCGTGTCGATATTTGGACACGCGTTATTCAGAACACGATATCGACCATTCTAATACTGAAAAGAAGGAAAGGATCATCACCTGCAAACCCGATTCATATTTCATATTTAGTTAGCGAAAAGAAAAGTGTTAATAAACAAACTACATTTCAATTTTACCCACGACTTTGGCTTCATTACGTAGTCTTGACTACATGATAAACAATATCTGTGGAAGTTGTATACGACGTATCGTCATAATATTTAGCCAGCCAATATTGTGGGACACCAAAAATGTAAATGCATGAAATTGTTCTTACAGCGGATGTATAATGTGTGAGTGCGACGAACTATATTGAGAAACTGAACATCCATTACGAACTTGCATGTTTATCTGCGAAAATGGTCCATTCAGATTAATCAAACATCTAAATACGCATAATGCTGGTATCACCAGGATGTGTTCTTTCTCCTCACCCCCGTGGCAGTAATTGAATTAAGAGTCAGCCGGGAATAACATTTAAATCAATCGACGACCATTGAGGCAGTGTCACGAATTTTCGAACGTCCACTGTCATGTATGAAGGCGAGTGACACCACGAGTGCTAACGTCAATCGAGGGGTGTCGTCGTGACCGTATTGAATGACATTGAGCGGTCACAGTGGGAGTGGGCGTTTCTGACGCAGAAGGACCAAAAAATTGCTACTTTTCAGCGTGATTTAGTGCCGATATCTCTCGTCCAAGAAACAGACCTGACTAGTGCAAATTGTAGGAAATTTGCTACACTTTAATTTTGCATCGAATGCCCATCTTGGAAAACGTATAGTTTTCGAGATATCAACGAGTAACTTCAAAACAGTGCTAAAGTATTGAGGTATTTTGCAGTTTCCTTTGTGAAGTAGCAGGCATGAAATCTGGATTCAGCACCCCAAAAAACATGTGAGACTGTTGCGAAAAAACTTAAGCAAACTTGTCACGAAAACAGCTTTTTGATCACCGACGGACTGGACTAATTTGCGGCCTGTAGGAGGAGGACATGGAATCTTAGTGTGAGGATCAAGACGCGCTTTGGAGCCACGTAAATTGAGGATAGGAACACGGTTCCTTCCCGATTAAAGGAAACCACGGGGTGTCGCACGTGCGGAATCGAGCAGAAGCCAGCGGGGCTGGGGATGATTCCCGCGGCTGCAGCAGGGATTCAGTGAGACCTCACATGAGCGCGTTGTACAGGAGAAGCGGCTGCCGGCTATGCGGAGCGGGGCGGCAGCGCTGTGGAAGCGGCGCGTCTGTCGGCAGCGGCGCGGAATTAGCGCCGGGCGTCGCGCGGCTGGGAGAAGCGTCGGCGGCCGTCAGGTGACCCTGCGGAGCGCGCATTGTGGCCGGCATTACGCGGGCCGTAATGCCCGGGAACAAGGCGGCCATTGTGCCGGCGTCCACAATGCCCGCCCCTCTGGCCCCATTCAGCGCGCCTGCAATGTATTTATTGTGAAAGGGGTCCGCGCATGAATCGGATACAACTACTATAAACGTCATGTTTAGGCCCCCCAGCTGAAAGCCAGCCCTCTGCGATTCATTCCGTACAATCAATCTCTCTCTCTCTCTCTCTCTCTCTCTCTCTCTCTCTCTCTCTCTCCCTCTCTCTCTCTCACTCAGCATCCCCTGCTCACCATCCGGCCCGCCCTCGCTACCTGTCACAGCCCTTACGGTTCCGTGCGCCGCACGCATATCTTCCAACTGTCGATTACATTCCCGGTCCGAACCGAGAATCGAACACTCTGTCAATGGCGCTCTCGTCACCGACTGGTCCGACGTACCGCCACCTCCGAGTATTGTCTCGTCGCTTCAATCCTCCTGCTCCCCCTTTCTTGCCTCAGCTGCGAGTGAGGAGCGAATTCAGTCTGTTTCGCACGCAACCAACCGGTTACGCTTTCAAGTGGTAGCTGCTGCTGTGTTCTCAGAGTTGTCGGACGACACTGAACGAGAGATCCTTGCTAAAATTGCAACCTTTATCGGGAGGGCTTCTCTTACCTTAAGAACTGCTCTTTCTCCTGCGTGTTCCTGTTTATGTAAAAGACTCTGACCTTCTTTAACACCTTGAAAAATTTTCCCACTAATTCTGACAAGCGAACACATTCGCTCTCTTTTTAACATGCACCTCCCTCAGACTCCCAGAAGCTCTTCTCTGTAACTCACTCACACCCTCTAGCGCTTCGTTGTAAGTCGTTCACACCCATCCATTCCCAGATGCCCTCTTTTACTCACTCATTCACGCCAGCTAATTGCCATTATCTCTTTGTGTGTCTCTGTCATTGCCTCCTGCGTCACAGCCACAGTCCTCTTCCTTCTGTCCTACTACTACAGTCTCTTCTACATCTACACCTCAATGGAAACTCTGCAAATCATATTTAAGTGCCTGGGAGAGGATTCGTCGAACAACATTCACAACAATTCTCAATTATTCCAATCTCGTATAGCGCGCGGAGGAAACGAACACCTATATATTCCCGTGCGAGCTATGATTTCCCTTATTTTACTATGGCCGGCAGTTGTGGCCGAGTGGTTCTAGGCGCTTCAGTCCGGAACCGCGCTGCTGCTACGGTCGCAGGTTCGAATCCTGCCTCGGCGATGGATGTGTGTGATGTCCTTAGGTTGGTTAGGTTTAAGTAGTTCTAAGTTCTAGGGGACTGATGACCTCAGAAGTTAAGTCCCATAGTGCTCAGAGCACTTTGACCCTCCCCCCCCCCCCCATTTCACTATGGTGATCATTTCTTCCGATCTAGTTCAAAAAATTTTTTTCGCATTCGGGTAAGAAACTTGGTGATAGAAGTCTCGTGAGAAGAATCCGCGCAACGAAAAACGCCTTTGTTCTAATGATATCCTGTCCAAATCCTGTATCATTTCAGTGACACTATCTACCATATTTCGCGATAATACTAAACGCCGGGCATGAATGTGTGTGATGTCCTTAGGTTAGTTAGGTTTAAGTAGTTCTAAGTTCTAGGGGACTGATGACCACGGATGTTAAGCCCCATAGTGCTCAGAGCCAATACTAAACGCGCTGAAATTCTTTGAACTTTGTACTCCGTCAATCCTATCCGGTAAGAATCGTACACCGCGCAACAGTATTCTAATAGAGGACGGACAAGCGTAGTCTAGGCAGTCTCTTTAGTAGACCTGTTACATTTCCTAAGTGTCCTGCCAATAAAACGCAGCCCTTGGTTAACCTTCCCCACAACATTTTCTATGTATTTCTTCAAGTTTAAGATGCTCGTAGTTGTAATTCCTAGGTATTTCGTTGAATTTACGGCCTTTAGATTAGACTGATTTGTCGTGTAATCGAAGTTTAACGAATGCCTTTTAGCACTCGTGTAGATGACCACACTCTTTTAGTTATTTAGGGTCAATTTCCAATTTTTGCACCATACTAATATCTTTTCTAAATCGTTTTGCAATTTTTTTTGACCTTCTGATAACTTTACTTGACGATAAACAACAGCGTCATGTGAAAGCAAATGTATTGGTCAGTAAAATTTAGATAGTTTAATTATGTGAAACTGAAATAATGCAAAACAAATTTTTCGCCACTTATCATATTTACAAAGCAAACAATTTTGCATGTGCTTTAGTACTACAACATGGCTTCCCTGGATGCTAACGGAGGCACTATACAGCACTTTCTCCGTGCTACACCACTTTATAAACTGCATTTGCGCCTCAACCGGATTTTATGTGTGTATTGTATGAACCTTGGCGTTGGTGGGGAGGCTTGCGTGTCTCAGCAATACAGATAGCCGAGACGTAGGTGCAACCACAGCGGATCTGTTGAGAGGCCAGACGAACGTATGGTCCCTGAAAATGCGCAGCAGCCTTTTCAATAGTTGCAGGGGCAACAGTCTGGATGATTGACTGATTTGGCCTTGTAACACTAACCAAGACAGCCTTGCTGTGCTGGTACTGCGAATGGCTGAAAGCGAGTGGAAACTACAGCCGTAATTTTTCCCGGGAGTTTGCAGCTTTACTGTATGGCGTCCTCTTGCGTAAAATATTCCGCAGGCAAAATAGTCCCTCATTCGGATCTTCGGCGAGGACTACTCAGGAGGACGTCGTTATCAGGAGAAACAAAACTGTCGTTCTGCGGATCGGAGCATGGAATATCAGATCCCTTAATAGGGCAGCCAGGTTAGAAAATTTAAAAGGGGAAATGGATAGGTAAGAGCTGGATATAGTGGGAATTAGTGAAGTTCGGTAGCCGGAGGAACAAGTCCTCTAGTCAGGTGAATACAGGGTTGTTGTTTGTTGTGGTCTTCAGTCCTGAGACTGGTTTGATGCAGCTCTCCATGCTACTCTATCCTGTGCAAGCTTCTTCATCTCCCAGTACCTACTGCAACCTACATCCTTCTGAATCTGCTTAGTGTATTCATCTCTTGGTCTCCCCCTACGATTTTTACCCTCCACGCTGCCCTCCAATACTAAATTGGAGATCCCTTGGTGCCCCAGAACATGTCCTACCAAACGATCGCTTCTTCTGGTCAAGTTGTGCCACAAACTCCTCTTCTCCCCAATCCTATTCAGTACCTCCTCATTAGTTATGTGATCTACCCATCTAATCTTCAGCATTCTTCTGTAGCACCGCATTTCGAAAGCTTCTATTCTCTTCTTGTCCAAACTATTTATCGTCCATGTTTCACTTCCATACATGGCTACACTCCATACAAATACTTTCAGAAATGACTTCCTGACACTTAAATCTATACTCGATGTTAACAAATTTCTCTTCTTCAGAAACGCTTTCCTTGCCATTGCCAGTCTACATTTTATATCCTCTCTACTTCGACCATCATCAGTTATTTTGCTCCCAAAAACTCCTTTACTACTATAAGTGTCTCATTTCCTAATCTAATACCCTCAACATCACCCGACTTAATTCGACTACATTCCATTATCCTCGTTTTGCTTTTGTTGATGTTCATCTTATGTCCTCCCTTCAAGACAGTGTCCATTCCGTTCAACTGCTCTTCCAAGTCCTTTGCTGTCTCTGACAGAATTACAATGTCATCGGCGAACCTCAAAGTTTTTATTTCTTCTCCATGGATTTTAATACCTACTCCGAATTTTTCTTTTGTTTCCTTTACTGCTTGCTCAATATACAGATTGAATAACATCGGGGAGAGGCTACAATCCTGTCTTACTCCCTTCCCAACCACTGCTTCCCTTTCATGTCCCTCGTCTCTTATAACTGCCATCTGCTTTCTGTACAAATTGTAAATAGCCTTTCGCTCCCTGTATTTTACCCCTGCCACCTTTAGAATTTGAAAGAGAGTGTTCCAGTCAACATTGTCAAAAGCTTTCTCTAAGTCTACAAATGCTAGAAACGTAGGTTAGCCTTTCCTTAATCTTTCTTCTAAAACAAGTCGTAAGGTCAGTATTGCCTCACGTGTTCCAGTATTTCTACGGAATCCAAACTGATCTTCCCCGAGGTCGGCTTCTACTAGTTGTTCCATTCGTCTGTAAAGAAATCGTGTTAGTATTTTGCAGCTGTGGCTTATTAAACTGATTGTTCGGTAATTCTCACATCTGTCAACACCTGCTTTCTTTGGGATTGGAATTATTATATTCTTCTTGAAGTCTGAGGGTATTTCGCCTGTTTCATACATCTTGCTCACCAGATGGTAGAGTTTTGTCAGGACTGGCTCTCCCAAGGCCGTCAGTAGTTCCAATGGAATGTTGTCTACTCCGGGGGCCTTGTTTCGACTCAGGTCTTTCAGTGCTCTGTCAAACTCTTCACGCAGTATCTTATCTCCCATTTCATCTTCATCTACATCCTCTTCCGTTTCCATAATATTGTCCTCAAGTACATCGCCCTTGTATAGACCCTCTATATACTCCTTCCACCTTTCGGCTTTCCCTTCTTTGCTTAGAACTGGGTTTCCATCTGAGCTCTTGATGTTCATACAAGTGGTTCTCTTATCTCCAAAGGTCTCTTTAATTTTCCTGTAGGCAGTATCTATCTTACCCCTAGTGAGATAAGCCTCTACATCCTTACATTTGTCCTCTAGCCATCCCTGTTTAGCCATTTTGCACTTCCTGTCGATCTCATTTTTGAGACGTTTGTATTCCTTTTTGCCTGCTTCATTTACTGCATTTTTATATTTTCTCCTTTCATCAATTAAATTAAGTATTTCTTCTGTTACCCAAGGATTTCTACTAGCCCTCGTCTTTTTACCTACTTGATCCTCTGCTGCCTTCACTACTTCATCCCTCAAAGCTACCCATTCTTCTTCTACTGTATTTCTTTCCCCCATTCCTGTCAATTGTTCCCTTATGCCCTCCCTGAAACTCTGTACAACCTATGGTTCTTTCAGTTTCTCCAGGTCCCATCTCCTTAAATTCCCACCTTTTTGCAGTTTCTTCAGTTTTAATCTACAGGTCATAACCAATAGATTGTGGTCAGAGTCCACATCTGCCCCTGGAAATGTCTTACAATTTAAAACCTGGTTCCTAAATCTCTGTCTTACCATTATATAATCTATCTGATACCTTTTAGTATCTCCAGGGTTATAAATACAAAATCAAATAGGAGTAACGCAGGAGTAGGTTTAATAATGAATTAAAAATAGAAACACGGATAAGCTACTACGATCAGCATAGTGAACGCATTATTGTTGCAAAGATGGACACGAAGCCCACGCCTACCACAGTAGTACAAGTTTATATGCCAACTAGCTCCGCAGATGACGAAGAGATTGAAGAAACGTATGATGCACTAAAAGAAATTATTCAGATAGTTAAGGGAGACGAAAATTTAATAGCCATGGGGGACTGGAATTCGATTGTGGGAAAAGAGAAGGGAGAGCCAGTCCTGACAAAACCCGCAGACTTAAAAAAGAATATAATAATTTCAATCCCAAAGAAAGCAAATATTGACAGGTGTGAAATTACCGAACTACCAGTTTAATAAGTCACGGTTGCAAAATACCGACACCAATTCTTTATAGACGAATGGAAAAACTGGTAGAAGCCGACGTCGGGGAAGATCAGTTTGGATTCCGTAGAAATGTTGGAACACGTAAGGCAATACTGCCCCTACGATTTATAAGATAGATTAAGGAAAGGCAAACCTACGTTTCTAGCATTCATAGACCTCGAGAAAGCTTTTGACAATGTTGACTCTAATACTCTCAAATTCTGAAGATTGCACGTGTCCAGTACAAGGAGCGAAAGGCTACTTACAATTAGTAATGAAACTAGATGGCAATTATAAGAGTCGAGGAGCACGAAAGGGAAGCAGTGGTTGAGAAGGGAGTGAGACAGGTTTGTAGCCTATCTCCGATGTTATTCAATCTGTATATTGAGCCAGCAGTAAAGGGAAAAAAAGAAAAATTCTGAGTAGGAATTAAAATCCATGGAGAATAAATAAAAACTTTGAGGTTCACCGATGACATTGTAACTCTGTCAGAGACAGCAAAGGACCTGGAAGAGCAGCTGAACGGAATGAACAGTGTCTTGAAATGAGGATATAAGATGAACATCATCAAAAGCAAAACGACGATAATGGAATGTAGTCGAGTTAAATCGGGTGATGCTGAGGGTATTAGATTAGGAAACGAGAGGCTTAAAGTAGTAAATGAGTTTTGCTATTTGGGGAGCAAAATAACTGATGATGGTCGAAGTAGATTGGATATAAAATGTAGACTGGCAATGTCAAGGAAGGCGTTTCTGAAGAAGAGATATTTGTTAACATCGAGTACAGATTTAATTGTCAGGAAGTCTTTTCGGAAAGTATTTGTATGGAGTGTAGCCATGTATGGAAGTGAAACATGGACGATAAATAGTTTGGACAAGAAGAGAATAGAAGCTTTCGAAATGTGGTGCTACAGAAGAAGGCTGAATATTAAGTGGGTAGATCACGTAACTAATGTGGAGGTACTGAATAGAATTGGGGAGAAGAAGAGTTTGTGACACAACTTGACTAGAAGAAGGGATATGTTGGTGAGACATGTTCTTCGGCATCATGAGATCATCAATTTAGCATTGGAGGGTAGCTTGGAGGATTATAATCGTAGAGGGAGACCAAGGCATGAATACACTAAGCAGATTCAGAAGGATGTAGTAGGTTACAGTAGTTACTCGGAGATGAAGAAGCTTGCACAGGATAGAGTAGCATGGAGAGCTGCATCAGTCTCTGGACTGAAGACCATAACAAAAACAACAACAGTGTCGTAAACGGATAAAGATATGAAGAAAATTGTCATGGTACTTCGAGATGTGGACCTTGGAAATGCATCGTAAGTAGTACAGCCATTCGCTACGCACAGCCGTCTCGAAATCCGCGACTGGATTTTGGAACCCAAAAGACAATTTTTTGCCATGATTCTCAGTAACGGATAAAGATATTTGAATATAACGTTAAAATTTGAGCAATTGTCTGCGATTATTTGTTATTTAGATTTTATGTGTAGAAGCAGGGTAACTCTGAAACCCTGTATCTTCGGAAAAGATAAAGATATAAAAAAGTTTCAATGGAGCTCGAAATCGTGATCTTACGAATATATCGTAAAATTTTCAGCTATATGTTGTGCATAGCCATCTTTGAATCCTCGATTGGGTTTCGTTCCGCTGGTTACTGGAAAATTTAGTAAAAAAACAATTTTTATGTGGTATTCCGAGGCACCTCCATAAGTCCCATCAATCCCACAGTAGACTGCATCAAATGCAAAAAGAACCAACAGCTTTCCTACATTTGCCCAAGCAGAAGGAAGTGTATAATATTCATACTTCGAGATTGTACTGTTGGATATTGTCACTAAGGCCATCCTTCAGCTGGGTATAAAAATAGTCCCTAGTCCAAAACCGTTGACCCTACCTGTTTATCACCAATAGAATCCGAGGTATGAGCGACGGGAAATCCCTTTTTATGCGCTGCATTTTGGAACACATTAAGTACGTATTCTGTCGCAAGCGTACCGATTATAGCCCAGTTTTCCGAACTATGTTCTCTGCACATTCTTATCCATGTGCAGTTGGTGGGCAGAGAGAATGACTGTACACACGCTTCTAAATTTATCGTCATTGTCACTGCACAGGATATAAGTACCTTGTTACCTTATGAAAGTAAGCTTCCCGGCGACACAATGATCCCCTCGCTTCCGTTAGTTTTCGATTACGAGTTTTTTACGTCCACTAAGTTTTAGTATTTTTCTGATCCAAAGCATTTTTGTTGTATGAAAAGTTTTGACTTGCTTCGGACTTTCCTCAATCCAGGTGTCACCTCAAGTCAATGTTGTGTTTCAGACACATAGTTACATATCATCTCTCTTAGTTCGTGTCAATATCTGATACCGGGAAAAATATTTTGTTGGCGAAAACAAAAAGCCCTTCACCTTCGTCGTTCTATTTTTGAGGCCCCTTGAATCGTTCATCTTGTGTAATATTGGTGCATAAGTGACAAAATCCTTGACGTGTCGTAGTGTGCCTTCTGTAATTTGCGTGTGACACACGTCGCTTCTCTCTCCTTTGGTTTGTTTTTTCCTTTGTTGAATCTTAGCCCATAGTGCGTGACCCGTAGGCTGTGTGCTGTAATCGACCGTTGTTTTACATTTTGTTTCATTTCGCTGACAAGGCTATGTTGTCAATAATATAAAATTATTATCTCATCATTTATATTTTCATTCCTTCTTTTGTGTGTGTGTGTGTGTGTGTGTGTATTGAACCGGCGACCTACAAACGCCGTAACCGTCAGTGGTTCATCACAACCCCACAACCGGCCACATCAGTCCACCCGCCCCACCGTCGCCCCACACAGATCCTAGGGTTATAGTGCGGTTCGGCCCCCAGTGCCCCCACCCGGAAACGTCTCAGACCAGACTAGTGTAACCCTAGATGTTTGCGTGGTAGAGTACTTATGTTCTACGCGTACGTGGAGACAGTATTTGCTCAGCAATCGCCGACATAGTGTTAACTACGATGGAATAAGGGGAACCAGGCCGCATTCGCCGAGGCAGATGGAAAACCGCCTTAAAAACCATCCACAGACTGGCCAGCACACCGGACCTCGTCGCTAATCCGCCGGGCGGATTCGTGCGTGGGGCGTATACGCCTTTCCGTTCGAGAAACAGTGCGTTAGACCGCGCGGCTAACCAGGCGGGCTACTTCTCTTAATTATTCGTTGTACAAAATGATCTTACCTACCTTACGTCCTTCATTGCTACAACTTAGCTTTCTTATTCAGGTGTTGTAGGTTATACTAGTACTTCCGCCTCTGTCCTTATGCTACCCAGACCTACTAAGGTGCTACAGCAGCTCTTGTGCTTGTAACTGTATTTACAAACTATACTACTGGCCACTAAAAATGCTACACCACGAAGATGACGTGCCACAGACGCGAAATTTAACCTACAGAGAGAAGATGCTGTGATATGCAAATGATTACCTTTTCAGAGCATTCACATGAGGAAAGTTTCCAACCGATTTCTCGTACGCAAACAGCAGTTCACCGGCGTTGCCTGGTGAAACGTTGTTGTGATGCCTCGTGTAAGGATGAGAAATGCGTACCATCACGTTTCCGACTTTGATAAAGGTCGGATTGTAGCCTATCACGATTGCGGTTTATCGTATCGCGACATTGCTGCTGGCGTTGGCCGAGATCCAATGACTGTAAGCAGAACATGAAATCGGTCGGTTCAGGAGGGTAATACGGAATGCCGTGCTGGATCCCAACGGCCTTGTATCACTAGCAGTCGAGATGACAGGCATCTTATCCGCATGGCTGTAACGGATCGTGCAGCCACGTCTCGGTCCCTGAGTCAACAGATGGGGACGTTTGCAAGACAACAACCATCTGCACGAACAGTTCGACGACGTTTGCAGCAGCATGCACTATCAGCTCGGAGGCCATGGCTGCGGTTACCCTTGACGCTGCATCACAGCCAGGAGCGCCTGCGATGGTGTACTCAACGACGAACGTGGATGCACGAATAGCAAAACGTCATTTTTTCGGATGAATCCAGGTCCTGTTTACAGCATCATGATGGTCGCATCCGTGTTTGGCGACATCGCGGTGAACGCACATTGGAAGCGTGTATTCGTCGTCGCCATACTGGCGCATCACCCGGCGTGTTGGTATGGGGTGCCATTGGTTACACGTCTCGGCCACCTATTGTTCGCATTGACGACACTTTGAACAGTGGACGTTACATTTCAGATCTGTTACGACCCGTGGCTCTACCCTTCATTCGATCCCTGCGAAACCCTATATTTCATCAGGACAATGCACGACCGCATTATGCAGGTCCTGTACGGGCCTTTCTGGATACAAAAAATGTTCGACCTCCTGCCCTGGCCCCCACATTCTCCAGATATCTCACCAATTGAAAACGTCTGGTCAATGGTGGCCGAGCAAATGGCATGTTACAATACGCCAGTCACTACTCTTGATGAACTGTGGTATCGTGTTGAAGCTGCATGGGCAGCTGTACCTGTACACGCCATCCAAGCTCTGTTTGACTCAATGCCCAGGTGTATCAAGGCCGTTATTACGGCCAGAGGTGGTTGTTCTGGGTGCTGATTTCTCAGGATCTATGCACCCAAATTGCGTGAAAATGTAATCACATGTCAGTTCTAGTATAATATATTTGTCCAATGAATACCCGTTTATCATCTGCATTTCTTCTTGGTGTAGCAATTTTAATGGCCAGTAGTGTATTCCGCAATCGCATGTGCTGGAGCACAGTATACTGCTTCGCCTCTGGCAGTCTGCCAGTAAAACAGTTTACTTATAATGTTATCTTTCTAAATTACCGGTTTTGGCTATTTCAGTTGAAACCATCATGGACCATTGATTAGCGTCAGTCCTTCTCTAATAAACCAGGAACTGAAAGGCAATTCGCGTATCTCAACTAAACTAAAACAGTGCTGTCGTAATTAGTCACAATGCGAACCCGTTTTCCTCGCAGAAAATTTCTGTGATTATATCAGTCCTCGATATTTTTTATTTCAGAGAAGAAACAAGAGAGGATGACATACAACACTGTGTGTAGGGAATTGAGGTAACTTTATGAACCAGCCTACATAAATAAGACCCTAGAAATTAAGAGCCGGCCGCAGTGGCCGTGCGGTTCTAGGCACCGCAGTCCGGAACCGCGGGACTGCTGCGGTCGCAGGTTCGAAACCTGCCTCGGGCATGGATCTGTGTGATGTCCTTAGGTTAATTAGGTTTAAGTAGTTCTAAGTCTAGGGGACGGGTGACCTCAGATGTTAAGTCCCATAGTGCTCAGAGCCATTTGAACCATTTGAACAAGTTAAGACCTGCACATGGTTCTTATCTTGAATTTTAAGATGAAACTGACACAGTCACAATGTGCACAAACTACCTTTATATGATGTCATGGGAAAGGGGCGTGAAATATCAGCTGTAAATATAGGCAACGCTAAGAAGAGACGCAGGCATGTAGAGTGCCGGAGAAAGAACTCAGCAATCATCTATTCGTTTATTCATCGTGTTCCCATATGTAGTAAAGAAATAGAGCAAGTTTGTTCGTGTGGCCATGCTCCGCAGCAAGCACAGAACTATTTTTTTGTTTTTGTAAATAAAAACCGCTTTTTCTTGCTGCACTGTATTTTATTTCTCCCAGATGCGTTTCGCCGAGATTACAAAGCAGTTCAAGTCTCGTTTCTAATGTAAGTAAGTGATACAGTTGTTGACGTTTTGGTTGGCATCTGCGTTTCTTCTCATCTGGTCACATGCGACTTCGAGCATGTTCCTTTGGACATTGCATCGTAATTCGGAATAACACAGGCACTGCAACATCGTATTTATAAGCTAACTCCGGACAAGCGTCTTTCAATTAAAATATCTCCTCTGTACGGGAATATACATAATGGATACACGAGTACAGACTGTAGACACGTGGTTTACGACATGTGGAAGTTTGGATCTGGCTGTGGGTCGTGTTTGAATAGCCAACCGTCTATGTATTGACCGATCAAGTGCAACAGGCATGGAACTCCATCCCACTAAGTGACATCAGGCATCTGTACAACACAATTCGTGCACGTCTGCATCCGTTTATCCAACATTCTGACGGCTAAAGCGCTTATTAATGAACCAGCATGTCACATATGCAGTGGGTTATCTCGCTCTTACGTTACTCTGTGATGATGCAGTTTTAATCACTTAAATATTTACCTAGGCAATGTATTCCCAAAATTTCATTACTCTACATTAATTCTTTTTTTTATTGCAATGTTTCCGTCAGTGTATCTTTTCCATATACATACCTGTGATGTACGGACGGCAGCAGAGCCAGGATGGGGAAGGTGTAGGCGCATTTATTTTCAAATGGTTCAAATGGCTCTGAGCACTATGGGACTTAATATCAGTGGTCATCAGTCCCCTAGAACTTAGAACTACTTAAACCTAACTAACCTAAGGACATCACACACATCCATGCCCGGGCCGGATTCGAACCTGCGACCGTAGCAGTCCCGCGGTTCCGGACTGCAGCGCCTATAACCGCACGGCCACCGCGGCCGGCATTTATTTGGTCCAGCCTTGTTGACACAAATTTATTATTTAACAATAACTGGTTATACATCCAAGTTAATACAATTAACAGTTTAAAAGGAAATTTTAGCAATAATTGTTTTTAAACATTCTCTAGAAGAACATGCAGCCCCACTCTGAAACATTACATAAAGTACATACTGTTAGTGAAAGATATATTATATCGTACAATAGTTCAACATGTACAAATATTATCAATTACACAAGAAAAATATTGAACTTGTAATTTGTACTTCATGTAAATCAAACCTTAAAAAAATCCAATTTGGCAAGAGCGCTACAAATTCCCTACTGCCTGCTAAAAAAAATGTGGCAGTGATAATCAGTTTTCGTAATTTTTTTTTTTTTTTTTTTTTTTTTTTTTTTTTTTTTTTTACCTCCTGATTTCACTTAAGCTTACGTCTTACGTAAACCCTACACAAATGTCAATGTCATGTGACATCAGTTCACCTTTCGTGACAAATACACAAAACTTTTAAATTATTTTATATCAGTTAAGTAAGCTATAAGACAGAAATAACATTAACGACTGGTGACATGAGTAAGCACTTTCAAGTTTTCAATTTCACGACGGTTGTGTTATCTAGCGAATTTTCATTTAAATACTCCCCCCACATGTTCCAAAATCAATTCCATCAGTCTCGAGAAGAAATACAACTTATACACAAATATGGCAATATCAAGAAATAGATGGGTTTATCCCAAGCAATATTAGTAGAATTAGTAAATTTGCCATTTAAACGCACCAGTTTTAACAAAGTCTAATGTAGTAATAATTTGGACAGAGCTTTCATAAAATGATCGGTGATAGTGGATACCGTGCCATACACTATGAAACAAATTAAGAATTGTTCTAGGCGCTCAGTCCGGAACCGCGCGACTGCTACGGTCGCAGGTTCGAATCCTGCCTCGGGCATGGATGTGTGTGATATCCTTAGGTTAGTTAGGTTTAAGTAGTTCTAAGTTCTAGGTGACTGATGACCACAGATGTTAAGGCCCATAGTGCTCAGAGCCATTTGAACCATTTTTGAAATTAAGAATTATTCACAGTAGACACCTGGCACATGATGATATTCTCTGAAGTATTTCAAATCACAAAATGTTGGCTACAAGTACCAACCCAATAATAAAGTAGTGATCATGAAATCTAATATACTACTGGCCATTAAAATTGCTACACCACGAAGATGACGTGCTACAGACACGAAATTTAACCGACAGGAAGAAGATGCTGTGATATGGAAATGATTAGCTTTTCAGAGCATTCACATAAGGTTGGCGCCGGTGGCGACACCTACAACGTGCTGACATGAGGAAAGTTTCCAGCCGATTTCTCATACACAAACAGCAGTTGACCGGCGTTGCCTGGTGAAGCGTTGTTGTGATGCGTCGTGTAAGGAGGAGAAATGCGTATCATCATGTTTCCGACTTTGTTAAAGGTCGGATTGTAGCCTATCGCGATTGCGGTTTATCGTATCGCGACACTGCTGCTTGCGTATGTCGAGATCCAATGACTGTTAGCAGAATATGGAATCGGTGGGTTCCCAACGGCCTCGTATCACTAGCAGTCGAGATGACAGGCACCTTATCCGCATAGCTGTAACGGATCGTGAAGCCACGTCTCGATCCCTGAGTCAACAGATGGGGACGTTTGCAAGGAAACAACCATCTGCACGAACAGTTCGACGTCATTTGCAGCAACATGGACTACCAGCTCGGAGACCATGGCTGCGGTTACCTTTGACGCTGCATCACAGAAAGAAGCGCCTGCGATGGTGTACTCAACGACGAACCTGGGTGCACAAATGGCAAAACGTCATTTTTTCGAATGAATCCAGGTTCTGTTTACAGCATCATGATGGTCTCATCTGTGTTTGGCGACATCGCGGTGAACGCACGTTGGAAGCGTGTATTCGTCATCGCCATACTGGCGTACCACCCGGCTTGATCGTATGGGGTGCCATTGGTTACTCGTCTCGGTCACCTCTTGTTCGCATTGACGGCACTGTCAGTTTGGCGACATCGCGGTGAACGCACGTTGGAAGCGTGTATTCGTCATCGCCATACTGGCGTACCACCCGGCGTGATCGTATGGGGTGCCTCTTGTTCGCATTGACGGCACTGTCAACAGTGGACGTTACATTACAGATGTGTTACGACCCGTGGCTCTACCCTTCATTCGATCTTTGCGAAAACCTAAATTTCAGCAGGATAATGCACGACCGCATGTTGCAGGTCCTGTACGGGCCTTTCTGGTTACAGAAAATGTTCGACTGCTGCCCTGGCCAGCACATTCTCCAGATCTCTCGCCCATTGAAAACGTCTGGTCAATGGTGGCCGAACAACTGGCTCGTCACAATACGCCAGTCACTACTCTTGATGAACTGTAGTATAGTGTTGAAGCTGCATGGGCAGCTGTACCTGTACACGCCATCCAAGCTCTGTTTGACTCAATGCCCAGGCGTATCAAGGCCGTTATTTAGGCCAGAGGTTGTTGTTCTGGGCACTGATTTCTCAAGATCTATGCATCCAAATTGCGTAAAAATGTAATTACTTGTCAGTTATAGTACAATATATTTGTCCAATGAATACCCGTTTATCATCTGCATTTCTTCTTGGCGTAGCAGTTGTAATGGCCAGTAGTGTAAAAGTATGTGAAAATTTCGGCCTTAGCCAGGTAATGAGAACCACACCAATGTAGTTTCCTGTTAGACTCGAGTGCTAGACGCATTCGGGAGGACGACGTTTCAATCCCGCGTCCGGCCATCCTGATTTAGGTTTTCCGTGATTTCCCTAAATCGTTCCAGGCAAATGCCGGGATGGTTCCCTTCAAAGGGCACGGCCGACTTCCTTCCCCGTCCTTCCCTAATCCGATGAGACCGATGACCTCGCTGTCTGGTCTCCTTCCCCAAAACAACCAACCATCGAGTGCTAGGCCCAACAAACAACAGCTGGTCATGGAGAACCACGCTAAGCAAGCGAGAATTCCGTCCTCCCCACATGCTCGCAAACAGCCACACTCATCGCAGTCCTTAATCGGCAGGCACCAGTTGACTCCCCGCCGCTTCCGCCCTGTCGCCATATACCGACCGAGCCGCCCTCCCGAAACTGTTGCTTCGCGCGCCAGCGCCAACAGCGCTCAGCGATCACGCTCCCCTATCACTGCGGCGAAAACAAGCGAAATAATCTCGCGGGTAAATCAAAAATGCTGAGCCGTGAGACGGCTCAGTACCTAAGTACAGAATACTGACATCATGTTACATCTGTCTTCACTTTCACCAAACTGTTCTCTAAAACATTTGTGTGTAAACATGTGAGTACTATTGTCAGGAATAATTAAGTTATCGTCGTGTATGCTGACCTACGTTGCAAGACCACCGTGTTGTCGACGTCCAACAAGGAGACGGTACGACCGTGGGGTCGGAGATTTGTCCGAAATTTTGTGTGGTGAAAGAGGACCCCTAACACCTCACGTGGTTAAAATATTAGGACGCACTACCCGGGAAATCCCGGGAAAAATCGATCCAAAATTTCTTAGGTGCGTAATGAATATGAAATGTTAGCCCACTGCTGCGCCGCCGTCTGCCGTAGATGGTTAGGGCTCGGACTCTTTCGCTAGAGGTCTCGGGTTCGATTCCTACTCCAGCACTTTTTTTTCCTTCGGCCGATAACATAGCATCGCGAGAGATTTCTTACAAAGATGTCGATGATATTAAATTATTTTCCGTCAACAGCTTTTCATACTACACCACTGCGTCCTTCAATCGTAATTTTGATAGATCACTACGAATGGATTCTTCAGGAATTTCTTCTCCAATTCCAGATGAGCCAGCAACTTCTTCAGTCGACACGTTTAATCTCGGATCGGAATAACACGTTGAAATTTGAAACAGGCACGTCTGTTCACGACGAAATCGAAAAACAAACTGCCGTTTTCTTCTCACAGCTCGCGCACAGTCCTGTACACAGATGACCGTTATAATCCCAAGGGGACCTTTACAAAGCCCCTTTAAACCTTGAAACCCCATAAAACTAAATAGAACAACGAGCACGAATATTTTTCAGTGAATGAAAAACATTACGTTCTTGAGCTAAAATAATGTTTTAAAAATAGTGTCGGTTTGAGAAACTTTTTGATTAATGATGGAATAACAAAAGAAAAAAAAAGTGTCGGAAGAGGAATCGAACCCAAGACCTCTGGAGCAGGAGTGCGAGCCCTGTCCATGTAGGCCAAACGGCGGCTTAGCAATGGATTAACATTTTATACTCATACCGCACCTAAGAAAGCTTGGATCGATTTTTCTCGGGGTTTTCCGGGTAGTGCGTCCTAATATTTTAACCACGTGAGGTGTTAGGGGTCCTCTTTCACCACACAAAATATCGGACAAATCCCAGACGCCAAGGTCGTACCGTCTCCTTGTAAGTTTACATTGCCTCATCAAACGCAATACAACAGGCGCAACTCCGAGCCTCAAGAACGACTATAGGCAACACTCGAACTGCAGATTCACACACGTCGTTGCTGCACTTGACGTGTGCTCTACAGCTAGTATCTGAGTCGCTCACCTACCAGCGGGAACGGCGGGCTCGCTCCGTTCCTGGCAGAACGAGGCAATATCCTTTCGGCTGAAAGACAGAGCGCGATGTGACAAAGCGGCGCTCACACTCGGGAAGCTGGAGCCGCGCGCCCTTACCCCCGCCGACACACAACGAAACTGTGCTGCAGCCTCATGAATATCATATTCAGCGCTAAACTGTTGATTTCCATAAGGGCGAACCAGTTTCGAGGGCACAATGGGAGAGCGAGCCTTTTCATCCGTGACCGCAATTGTACCGGCTCGCTCTTTGTCCGAGACATCTTCGAAGCAATTCCGGTGTAGTGTGCGGCCTGTATCGCCGGGTGTGGCGTCTATTTAGACAGCGATTCAGATGCAGCGCCTCCGCGCGGCGCGGCTCGTCTGCAGCGCTAAGATCGCAATATAACGACCTGAATGGCTGCTCAGGATTGCGGGCGACGGGTTCTGCGCGGGGCGGAGTAATGAAATTCTGCCTGCGCGCCACCGCCTCCCGCGCCGCCGACAATATTCCACCCCCATTCACGCGGCGCTAAAAACGCCGTTGGTAATTCAGCCGCTGCGGATATGCCGCGCTGTCTCTCCCCGGCTCACTCGCCACCGCTTGCTGACGCCTCTGCATAGAGGGTCTCCTTTTTGCTGGGAGCACTGATTCCAAGTGACATGTGCCTACTTGTGGTGTTACCACCCACTGGATGAAGGTTCAAGACTTGCTCAAAGAAGTTCTCATGGTTGTTTTAAACACGTTTTCCCGAGATATCCACAAGAAACGCTTTGAGTGCAATGTTGCAGGTTCAGTCTTCAGAAAGGCTCATTTGAAAGTGACAATTATCACATAAAAAATATTAGCTGCTAATACTCGCCATGTGCATCAGGAGGCTGATAGAAAATGAGTATCCGGGAGGTTCAGAGGTCAACCTTCTATGGCATGAATGTATTACAGTTCACAAAATGGACATCGTCGACATTCAAGAAATGTTCGAAACAAATCATTAATTTGCACCACGACACCGAATGGAAAATGGACCGTCATAGTGTTCACAAAGGTTTGCACCAACAAGATCAGCCGGCCGGGGTGGCCGAGCGGCTCTAGGCGCTACAGTCTGGAACCGCGCGACTGCTACGGTCTCAGGTTCGAATCCTGCCTCGGGCATGGATGTGTGTGATGTCCTTACGTTAGTTAGGTTTAAGTAGTTCTAAGTTCTAGGGGACTGATGACCTTAGAAGTTAAGTCCCATAGTACTCAGAGCCATTTGAACCATTTTGAACCAACAAGATCAAAGGCGAACACCTGGGGAGTTACACAACGTGCAAGACGATCAGGTAGGTATCCGCGCTTAAGTAATATATGCAAAATTATATTGAATACTGGTGTAACGGCGTGATGAAAAATGATGGAATCTCAGAGCATAAAACCATGTGTGAAACAGTTTTTCATGGAGCTTACTGTGAAACGGGCTACCCTTTAAGGCATAGCTGCAGATAGCGCGATAATATGTTTTATAGGCACGGAAAAAAAAACTTCCTGAGGCTGAATTTGTCCAGTGTTTCCAGGTGGAGTGAACTGCAATGTCACACACTTTTCAGGAGCGATAATTTGCTTTAAAGGAGTAAAGTTTGATAAACATACCAGAATCAAGCAAGATATTTTGACCAGCTATTGGCCATAAGCAGTGCTCATACCATAGTTGTAGCCGCGCGGACTAGTCGCGGGCTGCCTTGCCACGGTTCGCGCGGCTCCCCCGTCGGAGGTTCGGGTCCTCCCTCCGGCGTGGGTGTGCATGTTGTCCTTAGCGTGAGTCAGTGTAAGTTAGATTAAGTTGTGTGTAAGCCTAGGGACGGATGACCTCAGTAGTTTGGTCCCGTAGGAACTTACCACAAATTTCCAATTTTTACCATAGTTATAGTTCTTTTACGCACAGTTTTCCACTTTTCCTTGCTGTGACGCAAGTATGTCCTACTGCCCTTGCAAGGTAACGCACACGGGAAGGAATCGCAGGGGCAGAGTACCTCCAACTTCTCGCAGCACAATAAACGGCATTCCAGGCAATTTACCATCCATATTAACAGTTGGCGTAATTGTATACGAATGCGTTGAGACATTGATGTTAGCTGATCTCGGTACAACTCCCTTGGTACCTCTCATTTCCAGGGTTCCTTTAATGTGCATTTGCACTTCAATTCAAGATTGGTTGGAGTTAAGAAAAATTCATTCCTGAAAGACGGGGTACGTAAGTTCGTTTATCTCATCTACAAATTATCGCGCCGAATCCGCAGTCTGCTGTGCATCGTCAAGTCGAGGTTTTGTTTGAAATTTCGTTACTTTACGTCTTCCAATTCTGTATCTTATGCAACCATCCACTGCTTGCCTTGAAATCACTGTTATCTATGTCGCATACAGTTTGATGCGCACAACTTAATAGGCCCCTATGATGCACTGAACTGAAGAAACTGCAAAAAGGTGGGAATTTAAGGAGATGGGTCCTGGATAAACTGAAAGAACCAGAGGTTGTACAGAGTTTCAGGGAGAGCATAAGGGAACAATTGACAAGACTGGGGGAAAGAAATACAGTAGAAGAAGAATGGGTAGCTTTGAGGGATGAAGTAGTGAAGGCAGCAGAGGATCAAGTAGGTAAAAAGACCAGGGCTCTTAGAAATCCTTGGGTAACAGAAGAAATATTGAATTTAATTGATGAAAGGAGAAAATATAAAAATGCAATTAATGAAGCAGGCAAAAAGGAATACAAACATCTCAAAAATGAGATCGACAGGAAGTGCAAAATGGCTAAGCACGGATGGCTAGAGGACAAATGTAAGGATGTAGAGGCTTATCTCACTAGGGGTAAGATAGATACTGCCTACAGGAAGATTAAAGAGACCTTTGGAGATAAGAGAACCACTTGTATGAATATCAAGAGCTTAGATGGAAACCCAGTTCTAAGCAAAGAAAGGAAAGCAGAAAGGTGGAAGGAGTATATAGAAGGTCTATACAAGGGCGATGTACTTAAGGACAATATTATGGAAATGGAAGAGGATGTAGATGAAGATGAAATGGGAGATACATACTGCGTGAAGAGTTTGACAGAGCACTGAAAGACCTGAGTCGAAACAAGGCTCCCGGAGTAGACAACATTCCATTGAAACTACTGACGGCCTTGGGAGAGCCAGTCCTGACAGAACTCTACCATCTGGTGAACAAGATGTATGAAACAGGCGAAATACCCTCAGACTTCAAGAAGAATATAATAATTCCAATCCAAAAGAAAGCAGGTGTTGACACATGTGAAAATTACCGAACTATCAGTGTAATAAGTCACAGCTGCAAAATACTAACGCGAATTCTTTACAAAAGAATGCAAAAACTAGTAGAAGCCGACCTCGGGAAAGATCAGTTTGGATTCCGTAGAAATGTTGGAACACGTGAGGCAATACTGACCCTACGACTCATCTTAGAAGCTAGATTAAGGTAGGGCCAACCTATATTTCTAGCATTTGTAGACTTAGAGAAAGCTTTTGACAATGTTGACTGGAATACTCTCTTTCAAATTCTGAAGGTGGCAGGGGTAAAATACAGGGAGCGAAAGGCTATTTACAATTTGTACAGAAACCAGATGGCAGTTATAAGAATCGAGGGGCATGAAAGGGAAGCAGTGGTTGGGAAGGGAGTGAGACAGGGCTGTAGCCTATCCCCGATGTTATTCAATCTGTATATTGAGCAAGCAGTGAAGGAAACAAAAGAAAAGTTCGGAGTAGGTATTAAAATCCATGGAGAAGAAATAAAAACTTTGAGGTTCGCCGATGACATTGTAATTCTGTCAGAGACAGCAAAGGACTTGGAAGAGCAGTTGAACGGAATGGATAGTGTCTTGATAGAGTATTAGATTAGGAAATGAGACACTTACAGTAGTAAAGGAGTTTTGCTATTTGGGGAGCAAAATAACTGATGATGGTCGAAGTAGAGAGGATATAAAATGTAGACTGGCAATGGCAAGGAAAGCGTTTCTGAAGAAGAGAAGTTTGTTAACATCGAGTATAGATTTAAGTGTCAGGAAGTCATTTCTGAAAGTATTTGTATGGCGTGTAGCCATGTATGGAAGTGAAACATGGACGATAAATAGTTTGGACAAGAAGAGAACAGAAGCTTTCGAAATGTGGTGCTACAGAAGAATGCTGAAGATTAGATGGGTAGATCACATAACCAATGAGGAAGTATTGAATAGGATTGGGGAGAAGAGAAGTTTGTGGCACAACTTGACTAGAAGAAGGGATACGTTGGTAGGACATGTTCTGAGTCATCAAGGGATCACCAGTTTAGTATTGGAGGGCAGCTTGGAGGGTAAAAATCGTAGAGGGAGACCAAGAGATGGATACACTAAGCAGATTCAGAAGGATGTAGGTTGCAGTAGATACTGGGAGATGAAGAGGCTTGCACAGGATAGAGTAGCATGGAGAGCTGCATCAAACCAGTCTCAGGACTGAAGACCACAACAACAAACAACGTGATGCAAATTCTGTTAATTGTACCGAACAGCCTTGAAAAGCATAAACACTAAGTTTTGTAACAAATGCGCCTTGAGTATTCGTAGTTTTTTTATACACTACATGGCCATATTGATGCGGCGGGCATATTGCAAATCTGTTCATAGTATTTCTTTCTTTTTGTTTTTTAAGTATGCTGTGGATGATCTTCCATGTACGTAATTATGTTCAGCACCCGATCCTTGGACAACTTTGCTCTGTACTACATTTCACTGGATACAGGATTTGTCACTCCCTGTCCGACAAGGATGATGAACTTCATGGCTCGACATCCGTTTTAGTATCACTTTCACTTGTTAAGCACGTATCGTCACCATTGTCTTCCCCATGTATGTACTTTTTTGTCCGCTCAGTCGAGAGTATGCGACACCACACATTCCACAGACTCATCTAGCAGAAACGCCGATATTTCATCTGCCACTTCATTCTCACTCTGTGAAATTACTCGGGTTCCTTTCTGACGAAATGTAAGCTTCGGCAACTATTGTTGTAGATATAACGTAATATTTGCTTTACTTATTGTTGTCATGGCTCTGCTTTGTATCAACAGCATTAGCACAGCAGCACTCTAGTGGGGTGGGGTACTTGACGACTAAGCAGTTCAACTATGCTCAGCAACCTCATGCTGTGCTCACCATTGGATACGTCCAGTCCCACACCACATCGCAATTAGCAGCCAGTATTGTGGTTGGATAGTAGACAATATATGAAGTGTCGAATGCCGTAAACGTCATTGGTCTTTTGCGGCCTCGCACTCAATGCGTTCCGTGTCAGTATTCCAAGAGCTGACACCAAAGACCTGTCCAGCAAAGGCGGGGAGTGGGGGTGGAGAGAGGGGGGGGGGAGGGAGCGATGCAATGTTTAGTATCTCCTACAAAAGAAATAAATTTGTTCCCTTCACAATCCGAATTCACAGCCAGTTCCGACACCCAGACAGTCGAATCGTGTCGATACTAGTTTGAAGAATGTTGGAATATGGAAATTACAATTACTAGCAGCAAGTGTACCAGATGCCGTTTATCGTGAAATCTCTAAACAGTTTCGCCGTTCTGCGCTACTCTTCTTGAAACTGCATTAGTGAGATGGCTATGAGTTCTGAAAGCTTCCAATATCACTGTACCTACAACAGCGATGTTTTTTTCTCTCGCTTGCAGAAGCTATCAGAAACTACTAATAAATCGGAATAAAAGAGGTTATCTGATGTACTTGAACGTTACCTACCAGATAGCATTTTTTTAAATTTATTATCGTGCCAGAAGTACAAAGTACATAATCAACAAAAAGAAGTCGATTGTCGAGATTAGTTTATACAGTGGTAGACCAGCAGTTGGCTACGTCATGAACATCTGTTGTCGCACTCCTCAGGTCTTTCATAAAGCTTCTAGTGGAGACGAAGAACACTGTAGTAGATGGTCGTTGGTCTCCACAACAACACACTTGCAGAAAGCTGACTCAGCGGGAAGGCTCCATTTCTGCAGGTTTGTCTTGGATCTCGTGGTACTTGAGGGTAGTATGTTGAGAGCCTTCCCTGTTGGCCCGTTGTCTGATAATCAGGTCTGAGCTCTTCGTTCGGAACCATCCCTTTCTACAAAAGTTGACATTTCTCCCACCACTTTGAGATCCATGCTCTCTGTGACGTCTATGTAAGAGCTTCAGTAGTTGCCAGGAAACTTTCTCGTGAGTTCAGCCGAGGGTATGCTGGCTGACGGCTACGTAGAGGGTGGGCTTCCGTAGTCACAGCCTTGCTTTTCTCACATCTGACAGCTACCGTATTGCGTCTCATTTCAGGCGCGGCTATGCCAGCAAGAGAGTGGACTTATGTACGGGTGTAAGTGTTAAATAACCAACGATAAAGCCACAGCCCTCATTAAGCGCTACATCCATGTTTCAGACGTTGATGGACTTGTACCATGCCGAACATGCAGATTCAGTACTGGAATAATATAGCGATAGCGCGCAAGTTCTCACGGTGCGTGGGTGTAGTCCCCATGTCATTTTCCACACTATGACAGGTACCACATGGAGAACTCACCCATACAAGAAACATAAATGTGGCCCTTGATGAGACGTAACAGAGGCAGCAAAAAACTAAATACGAACTTCATATAAACTATACTAATATAACATACTAATTAAGTACGTTGTAGGTGGTATGTACTTGTTACGAAATCATAGCCGTAGTGTATTTGGTGATTAATTGACGTACATTTTAAACAGTTTTGAGTTCCACTTCGTAATATATTGTGCTACGTCTTCTACACCCTCGCCCCCTTATTCTATGAGACTAGTATGAGTAAACGTACTTTTCCCACCCTCTCCACCTACACATACAACAGCAGTCGACTCAGAGTTCGCTCATGGGAGACACAAACGGCTACCTGGAGTGAAAAAGCTCAAGGAGACACGTGGTACACTTTGACTTTCCGTTTTGAAATTCATGACGATCTTCAGTTTCCACACGTTGTATTCAACATGAAATTCTGTGGTTATTAATTGATTGGTCTTTCATTTCGTGGGCTTTCATGAAGATAGAATGTACAGAAGAAAGTTGGAAAGTTATGTGAACAGTTTAAGAACGTTGCAGCGCTCTAAACGAAAACTCTGTAAATGAGTTTTCGTCCCTTCTTTCTGTGTACAGGATTTTTGCGTAATCTCCTATTCCCTTAAGGCGCTGGCCTGATTCGTACATGTGGTTCACAACAGCTGATTTGTCTTACTTACTTGGTCTAGGAGCCTGGAAGCATCCTTATGTTCGTTGCATCTTATCGAAAATGTTCTTCTCGTCTGTCCAATACACTTTGCAACAAAGGATGTGCAGCGAATTTATAAACCCCTGAGCTTTCGAACTTGTTTATCCTCTTACCGACATCATGCTTCAAGTTATACCTCTCTAGATTATTAGTTTGGAACACTATTCCTATACCGCTAGGTTTAAAAGTTTTCGCGATCTACTGTGGGACTGTTCCATAATACGGCAGAGGCAGTAGTTTAATTTTTTCTTTGTTTAGTTTCTTCTTTCCATTCTTAACACCTTTCCGCAGCAGTTTATAAACAATATGTACTGTGTAGCGATTATTAATCGCAGTCTTTTTAATGAGGCTTAATACTTCTCTTTCTTGTTCTTTGGCACATTGACTGCCCTGTGTACTAAGCCACGAAAAGCAGCTGCTTTATATGCCAGCGGATGGCATGAATCATTGGAAATTACAGTATCAGTTGTTGCCGGTTTCCTGTAAACAGCAAATGCGTGCTTATTGCCTCGCTTTTTGATATTCAAATCCACTATCTGTAAATATTAATGAAAATGGGCACAATGTGCAAATACAAAACAAATTTAAATACAAATGAAAAACTGAATTACTTTACTCTAGCCATAGTTTTATTATTGACAGTGTTCTCTTTCTGCAGTTCTTTGCACTATATCTTTCACAGTGTTCACAGCACAGTTCACACTTGCAGTCTTCATTCGTCTGGTGAAATGTCTTGTTTTGGTAGAACATGTGGTGAAATCCGTGTCGCACATCATGTTGTTGAGCAAAGTCGTTCCAGATATAGTTGTGACTTTCTATGGGTATTTGGCGTGTGCTTTCATAGGTCTTGGTGTTTGACAAGAGCATCTGCATTCTGATGTTTTCTATAAAAAAAGTTTCCTTCATTTAGAAGGAACCATCTAGAAGGCCTTGTCTTCCCGGCGCCCTTGATTCGTTTCATACAGCATTAGGACTGACATCAGCCTTTCCGAAGAAACACGATTTTTGTAGCGATAAACATGGTAGAAGGAAGTTGAGAAAGAATAATGGCGAGATTCGACTTAGACTCAAAGCACAGTTCATCTATCGCCATAGCCTGATGCTCTGACGCCGTTGTTCGACGACGACGCTCTCGTGCGGTATTCAACGGCTCGTAATTCTTTGAGCCTGAGTTTCTAGAAAAACCGCTAAAAGTGCATCGTACTAGATCATCTAATTACGCGCTGTAATCGCGTGAATTATGAGAAAAGTCGTTGAGACGGTTGTTTGCTGCCCTAGTAAGACTTTCAGTGCAAACTAGAAGTAACGCGCGGAAGGTCGCGAGTGCATGTTTTTAATCTAACACTTCCACCCTACCTCGTACAGAGATATATCGCTGGTACTTTAACATGACAGAGTGTGCCAGAGAGGAGCGTCAGGTTGTATGAAAACGACACGGAGGACAGGTAGTTTAGCTAGGGTGGAGCTACCTGCCGTGCTAATCCGGGTGAATGAATATCACAAATGCTCCTCGAGCTGAAAACATCCCCTGACGAGCGTTTAAAGTGCCCGCCGCGTCAGGCACACCGATTCGTCTTTCTGGCCGAACACACCGTGTAGGGAGTGTCGCCCCCAGCAGCAGCAGAGCCCAGAAGACCCACGTTAGCAAAATACACAAAGTGCGCGAGTTGTCGGCGGCAGCGGCGAGTGCCCGGCCGCGCGCAGCCGGGCCGGCGCTCTGGTCGCCTCTGCACTTGAGCAGCCGCCGGCCGGCCCTCGTGTGACGCGGCCATTTGGCGGGGTTTTTGCGGGGGGCGCGGCGCGCCGATGACGTGTAGCACCATCGTGGCGAGCACGCCGCTCTCATCCCGAGGGCCGGCGGCAGCGCTCGGGACGCCCTCCACGCCGGCGCTCGTATTCTGCTGGTGACCACCGTTCGACTCCCGACAACGGCACATCAAACGCAGTAACGCTGGCCTTCGATGGTGACAAACCCATCGGTGATCCATGTCGCACCGTGTTAGGTCATATCGTGGGTTCACTCACTACTCTATCTCTCTCTCCCTCTCCCTCTGTCTGTACGTGCACAACACACACACACACACACACACACACACACACACACATACAAACAGATAACAATACACCCCGCCCCACTCTACAGATATGCGTTGAAGATATCAGTATGATACATTCGTTTTGTCGGTCCTCGGGGGTGGGTCTCGCGAGCTCCCAATCGTAGACATGGCCAGCATCTATGCACACTTGCCGGTATGTAAAATGAGATAAATTACACGACGTACTGCTCTTCACATTTAATCGAATACGTTTTTTGGCCGAACCCGATTAATTCTCTGCACTGCCACACTATACAGCCAGTCTCAATAAGAGTCGCTAGCCTCGCAATGAGTCGCGCGATAACGTTAAATGTGCGGCTGGTCCCGGCGGAGGTTCGAGTCCTCCCTCGGGCATGCGTGTGTGTGTTGTCCTTAGGATAATTTAGGTTAAGTATTGTGTAAGCTTTGGGACTGATGACCTTGGCAGTTAAGTCCCATAAGATTTGACACATATTTGAACATAACGTTAAAAACATGTCATCACTCCAAAGTCAATAATTGATGTTCTGTAGCAGTCTGGCTGGTCAACGGCCGTGGTACACCAACTGCCGTCAGATCACCGAAGTTAAGCGCCGTAGGGAGTGATTGGCATTTGGATAGGTGACCCATTAATACTCCATCACTCAAATGGTTCTGAGGACTATGGGACTTAACATGTGAAGTCATCAGTCCCCTAGAACTTAGAACTACGTAAACCTAACTAACCTAAGGACATCACACACATCCATGCCCGAGGCAGGACTCGGACCTGCGGCCGTAGCAGTCGCGCGGTTCCGGACTGAAGCGCCTAGAACCACTCGGCCACCGCGGCCGGCTAATGCTCCATCAGGCGACGCCAGTGGGCTGAGGATGACACTGCCCAGTCGGGTGAGGATGACACGGCGGTCAATACCGTTGGGCCTTTCGACGACTGTTGCGACAAAGAGCAACCACACTTTTTCCAGAGAGATTCTAAGATCATAGCGCCGCACTGCTCTTTGAAAATCACTAGCAGTTCATGTTCCGCCACAAATGGCTTTTAATTACTTCCACCGATGATCTCCACACATTATAACAGCCTTTAAAGTTCAGTGACAATAAGTTATCCTTTCCAGCCCTCTCTGTTCAGTGAAAATTACCACTAGCTAATTAATGGCCGCGCGTTCGTATGCAACATGTCTCTACCTATCGAACATCTGCACACCCATTAAAAGGCAATAGTCCCCTTATTGGCCACGAAGCATCCTTACCTCTAGACTTCATTTAAGCATTTTAAAAGCCTAAAACGGCTCTAAAAGGCCGATGACTTGCCACCTCGACTGCACAGGAACTGGCTGCCGATCCCCGATTACGCAAGCTCCAAAACCGCTCATAGAGGTTATTTTATCAGTCAGGCCATTAAAACAATCATCATCCAGAGCAGAGTGTAGACTCTTCAAGTGGCCATTTCCTTGGTAGAGCTAATAGTATTTGACGTAAGGTGTTGATTCCAACCAGCGCTTTCAAGAGTTTCTCATCAAAGCACGTTGGGAAATATTTTCTGTCGTGGAAAGTCAGAAGCCTTATCCACGTAAGTTCCAGCTACAACCCATTTATTCCAGACTGGAGAACATCTCCTTCCACGGGACATTGACCCCTGCATACAAAATCGCTAACAACATGCACACAACCAAAAACTGATATTTTACAAATACTGCCATCGTTCAGATATACGGACCTCTGTAATCAAGGGTGCAAACCTGAGACATGAACTAAATGCCACAAAGTCACAAGCAATTTTAGTATCCCACCAGAAATTAATTCTGAATCCCTATTAACACCTGGCTCTTATTCTTCTCGACGGTGCCAAAATACTATATAACAAAACAATGAACGACTAGGGTGTAACTATGGATCAGCTTAGACAGTTTTTGCAGTTTTTACCTGCTGAACACCCGAACTCCGCAACTTGTCCAAAACTTCCCTTACCAGCAGTGATCGAAGTCGGCTATTAGAACCGAACTTGTCATGTTCTCTTTGCCATTCTTCGCAATACGTCAGTACGCCGTGTTCTATTAGTGTACCAATGTTAAGCTACAGAGTGTTACTGTATTTTTATTACAAATTTAAGAATGACAAATTATTACCCTAAATGTCACACACAACGATAACAAAATAGTGTGTGAAGAAAAGGAAGCATACAGTAATAATGAGCATCAACCGTTAGTACTTGTATTGAGAAGATATTTTTAAGCAGGCGATAACATTTAAGCTCTATCCGAAAAACTCTTCCATAAGTACCACTGTCCACTTCAACATTCTAGCATTCCGCTATTTAGTTATAGACAAATACTTGTCTCCCTTTTGTTTCCATGTCAGTTTTTGGTCTGGAACCATAGTGCTCACCATTTACCCGAATGTAATAGTCTGTGCGCAAGTTACTCACAAAAAATGTCAATCTCAATGTGAACTGATTCAGAGAAAATATAAGCTAAAATATGTTGTCCTACGTGTGTATTTCCTGCTAGCAGCCACTTTAAAAGGAAGATGCTTAACTATAAATCCAAAAGAACGTGAACTGAGGTCACAGCTGAAAACACATAACGCTAACTACCCTGTTTGGCCAACAGTGGACTGTAGAATTAGCCCAGCCTGTAAGAAACTAGACTGTTCGACCAAATACTTAAAAAAAACTGGATGTCCTTGAAAACAACTACTCAGTGCGTAGTAGTATGGCACTGATTAATGACATTAAGGAGAAACCAGTCACTTACTCTTCCTGTTTGGTTTCACTGGATATTAAGAATTAATACTCCAAAGCTCCGCTCAAAGAAACGATTGATGTAATTAGAAAGAAATTCACTCCTTAGATATAATAAAATTTCACGACAAGAGATCTTTGAATTCGTCGATAGTTTAACCATGAGGTCCAGCGTTTCAGGAAATGTGTTTATTCTTTCATCGATGACCTGGTAGATAAAGTATTAAAATCAGACCAAGCTATTATGGGTAAAATTCTTGCTATAAACGTTATGTAGATGACATACTGTTGCTTGTAGATGGTTCTTGGTTGGATATAGAAGAAATAGTAAAAAAGTTTAAGGCAATCCACAAAAAATAGAGTTCAACATCGAGCGTGAAACTGACACTACTTTACAGTTCCTAACATTACAGAAAGCCAAACCCCACTGTATACAGCGTTAGGACTGGCATCGGCACAAATGCGACTGTTATGGTAGTTAAAAATACCGTCACGATAAGTGCAGCCTCATCCATGAACAGCTTACTGCTTACAAAAAGGGCATTCATGGTACACTGTTGTTGCACCCACTGGCAGAAATTCTCTCTAGGAGAAGAGTCTGCATTGTTGAGGGCTTCCACTCGCTGGAGATAATATAGATACAGTACTTGCCGATGTAAAATTTGCTACACGCTGCTATGACTCAGGACACGCTCTTGGGATCAATCCTCCTTGTTGAAATACTCGAACGTTCGTATACAATGCGTAACACCCTTTCCTCAACAACGAGTGTTATGGATCTGGGTCGACATCCTCGTTCATTGTATGCGAAACTCCCGTTTTCTCTAAGGCACTGATGTAACTGCTAGATGTATGCCCGTCGGGCTGCCTGCGGAGAGGAAAAGCTTCTTTTTACAATCGTGCAGCGTCAAGGGCACTGCCATTCGCTTTGTCATACATGAAGTGCATGTCAGCGTACTCTTCATTGGTGTAACCTCTGTCCATGGTGCCTTCACTTTTGTAACTGATTGTGAGGCCGGTACGGCACAGTGCATGGAGGGGAAAGACAAGTAGTTGAGCATGCATAAACAAACAGATAGTCGATCCCAAACCTTGAGATACCAACGTAAATACCGCGGTATTTAGGGGCGTTTACAGTTAGTTCCCAATTCGAATTAAGGTGATACCGCGGTGACGGTTGATTTGCGGACCCATCTTTACTGCAGCTTTTTAGCAACTTTTCGCCTGTACTTTCCCTGTTGTGAATTATTGATGTGTAATGTTGTAACTTTAAATTTGTATTGCTGAAATCGGTGCTAATTGACAATGAAAGTGGGTTAAAAGCCGTGATCTGTCTGGGGACGTTAACCGTGGATTACTGGGCAACTGTTTCATTAGATATTTACTCTAGGTTTACCAAGCAGACTAACATTAATGATAATCTTTTAATAGTCATACAAAACCGGTAATATATATATATATAAAAAGGAGAATTTAAATAAAAAGAAAGAAATCAGTTTATATTTGGAAATTTATTTTAAGATTGTTCATTGAAATTTCAGCATATTATACGTGAGTTATAACTGAGCTGGTGCCTTATTTACGATTGAAAAAATGTGAGATTGTAATCTTACGGAACACATAAAATATGGAGCCAAGATTGGGAGACTGGATACAAAACTGCATTCATAAAATAACACACGAAGAACATTGAAACATAAGCAAGAAGAAATTAACCACAACCAACAGATTCAGTTTTTACCCAAAGAAATTACGTTCATACCACAATCCTGTCCGTCATGTAATTACCACACACTGGTATACTAAATTCATATTAAATCTTTGTGAAATCTTCGCAAAAAGAATAGCTGAGGGGTACTTTGATGATTACACCACATGCTTCACGTGGTCAACTTGGTTTACACAAAGCGTACAACTCCACAATAATTTTGATAATTAGATCGAAAAGCAATTGACCAAAGAAAAACCTTGAACTGGTTACTAACGTCTTACTATTAACCTGATGGGTCAAACAGTTATATAAGCACGTGGTAGTGGTCTCGCAAAGTACACCCCACGTGGGCTGAACATAAAGAAAAGTTGCTATATTGAAAATATAGTCAAGACGAGACGTTATAATCACACAAGCATTCGCATTTAAGATTGATGAACTTAGTTAGAGTTACTGATCAACACCTGGTTCCACTTTACTCACAAAGTAGTAACAAAGCAACTACCGAAAAATAATCTGAACTTCACACGATAATTACACTGCGCTGCAATTTAAGATAACATCGGATATTTTAGACCTAAACCCGAAATAAAGGTGATTAAATTTTCAGTTTGGCTGAACTTAAGAAATCCATTGTCCTACGGACTTAACAGACACGCGCTTAGCCGGAGATCTTACCACTTCAGACGCTCGCCACGGCCACACTGCAACTGCCCTACTGCCCAGCGTGCTTCCTGAGGGTGGCTCACAAAGACCAACGGAAGTGGCCAGAGGGGCAGCTTCCTATACCAACATGACAACGGACGGACAGGACCATACTAAGGATAGAAACCTCTTTGCTTTTAGGAAGCGTAGCTACCTGTTCCGACGTTGGTCCTACTGTTCTCTAGCAGACAGCCTTGTCTGCTACCCTCAAGCATGCAACTAGAAATACATATGCTCATTCATCCTCTCACACAAAAGGGAAGGGGGATGACAGTATCTTATCATATACAGTATATAAAAGAAAGCGGATGTAGGTTCCGTATGAGACTGTGTGACATGAATTACATATAAGAATTACATATAAACTGTGCTTTAAAGTGTAGTAGTGTGACAGATCGTTCTTGTTTATGTGTAAAAGTAACACGTTCCACTGCTCAGTCTCCTCCCAGATAGTCAGAAACGCCACAGTACATTTAGAAGAGGAATTTATTCCATAAATGGCAACAGATTTAAGAAATTAAACATGAAAGGAATCCAACAGAGACCTTTCACCATCACTTCCGAAACACAGTGTAATTGTCGCGTGGTATAAACTGAGTATAATAAAGAATCTTGATTAAACAAACATTTATTTGCCGATACATGCGACAGCGTATTGCAGTGAAGTCTTGCCGGTATATAGGTGCCTTACGATGATAACCCTACTTTTATCGTCAATAATGAAATTTCCTGAAGTGAGTGCAAAATGCTTCTTCATTGCTTCAGGGGCAGAGACAACATGGTTAGAGGGAAATACGCGACTGGCCATTAAAATTGCTACACCACGAAGATGACGTGTTACAGACGTGTAATTTAACTGACAGGAAGAAGATGCAGTGACATGCAACTGATCAGCTATTCAGAGTACTCACACAAGTGTGGCGTCGGTGGCGACACCTACAACGTGCTGACATGAGGAAAGTTTCCAACCGATTTGTCATACACAAACAGCAGTTGACCGGCGTCGCCTGGTGAAACGTTGTTATGACACCTCGTGTAAGGAGGAGAAATGCGTACCATCACGTTTCCGACCTTGATAAAAGTCGGACTGTAGCTTACCGTGATTGCGATTTATCATATCGCGACATTGCTGCTCGCGTTGGTCGAGATCCAACGACTGTTAGCAGAATATGGAATCGGTGGGTTCGGGAGGGTAATACGGAACGCCGTGCTGGATCCCAACGGCCTCGTATCACTAACAGTCGAAATGACAGGCATCTTATCCGCATGGCTGTAACGGATCCTGCAGCCACGTCTCGATCCCTGAGTCAACAGATGGGGACGTTTGCAAAACAACAACCATCTGCACGAACAGTTCGACGACGTTTGCAGCAGCATGGACTATCAGCTCGGAGACCATGGCTGCGGCTACCCTTGACGCTGCATCACAGACAGGAGCTCCAGCGATGGTGTACTCAACGACGAACCTGAGTGCACGAATGGCAAAACGTAGTTTTTTCGGATGAATTCAGGTTCTGTTTACAGCATCATGATGGTCGCATCCGTGTTTGGCGACATCGCGGTGAACGCACATTTGAAGTGCGTATTCGTCATCGCCATACTGGCGTATCACCCAGCGTGATGGTATGGGGTGCCATTGGTTACACGTCTTGGTCACCTCTTGTTCGAATTGACCGCACTTTGAACAGTGGACGTTACATTTCAGATGTGTTACGACCCGTGGCTCTATCCTTCATTCGATCCCTGCGAAACTCTACAACTCAGCAGGATAATGCACGACCGCATGTTGCAGGTCCTGTAGGGGCCTTTCTAGGTACAGAAAATGTTCGACTGCTGCCCTGGCCAGCACATTCTCCAGATTTCTCACCAATTGAAAACGTCTGCTCAATGGTGGCCGAGCAACTGGCTCATCACAATACGCCAGTCACTACTCTTGATGAACTGTGGTATCGTGTTGAAGCTGCAAGGGAAGCTGTACCTGTACACGCCATCCAAGCTCAGTTTGACTCAATGCCCAGGCGTATCTGGGCCGTTATTACGGCCAGAGGTGGTTGTTCTGGGTATTGATTTCTCAGGATCTACGCACCCAAATTGCGTGATAATGTAATCACTTGTCAGTTCTAGTATAATATATTTGTCCAATAAAAACCCGTTTATCATCTTCATTTCTTCTCGGTGTAGCAATTTTAATGGCCAGTAGTGTACCATTTTGAGAAGATTTCGTTAGTCTACAGTCATTAGTACAGCATCACTTGAAAGCTTCTGTATGCTTAAGAATTTTGAAGTGCCCATGGTTTGCTCCAAAAATTACTACTGTGCGGCTATTCTTTTATAGAATTAATGAGACGCTTCCCGCTTTCGTTAATAAAGATCCAACGCGCTTGTCAAAAAATTGGATTCCTGAAACGTGACTGGTGAAAGTCTGGACTATATTTTTCAAGGTTTTATAATGCATTTCACTCTATACGCTGTTGCCCTACCAATGAAGACGAGGAAGTAAATGTGTAATGACTTAATTTCGTTAACTCTTTAATATACGCATGACTGCATCAATTACTCTTGATATGAGGCATCAGCGCTGTATATTTCCCACGGTACTATTAAAGAGAGATTGTAGAGAGTTTTGCCCCAAAGTTTTGTACTTCGAGTAGTGACAATGTACTGTAAGATAAATGAAACTCTATGGCCGTCAGTCCGAAGATGGGTCTGATGCACCTCTATATGCTTCTCTATCATGTACAAGCCTATTGATCTCCCAAAAACTACTAAAACCTACATCCACTTGCACCTGGTTACTGTATTCATCTCTTAGTCTCCTTCTACAGTTTTTATCCCCACATACTTCCCCCCATTAGCCAACTGACGAGGCCTTGATTCCTTTGTATGAGTGCAGTCAGCCTATTCTTTCTCTTACTCAGGTTTCTTCATAAATTTCTTTTTTCCCCATCCGCTTCAATACCTTCTCATCATAGTTACTCAATTCACCTATTTATTCTCACCATTCCTGTATGGTACTACATTTCAAAAGCTTCTATTCTGCTCTTGTTTCAGTTGCTTGTCATCCACATTCCACTACTGTACAAGGCTACACCCCAGACAGACACCTTCATTATAGAATTCCTAAAACTTAAATTTGCACTAGATTGTAACGAATTCCTCCTGTTCATAAATGGTTTTTGGCTGTAGCCTGTCTGAATTTAATTCACTCTTTACCCAGGCCCGCATCATTTATTTTGCTGCGCAAATAACAAAACTCATCTATTGCTTTTACTGCATCGCCTGTAGGCCCCACCTCCCAGCCATGATTTTGTTAAAGAATCAAACTCCCAATATAAAATAGCTTCAGTTGTTTGATTAATTTCCTCATTATCAAATACTAAATGAGTACAATCTGGCTACCTGCTCTCAGTTGTAAGGAAAACTACTCGTACGTTTGCCGCAGTCCATTGTGTATAACGTCGTATCTCTTGAACCATGTGTCGTACACTGCTAAAATTTTTGAGGTGCATCCAGTGATTTATGTGGTCAATATCTGCAAAGAGTGTTGGAATAGAGTTAGTGGTAAAAAAGTAAGAAATCATCATACCTGATGATGAGGTTCTGCTGCATGAACACCGGAAAATAAGCGATAACCTTTTCCCCTTATCTTCGTTTTGAGGAGGGTGTCAGCGAGAAAAAGTTTCTGAACGGTTTGACGATATGAGTCACATTTGTTGAAAGTCACGCAGCGATCTCATTCTCAAATACAGGACGATTATAGTTTATGCCTCTTCCCCAACAATGCACATGCGAGTGTTCGCACTGGGCGCCCTTACATCCGTGTGGAGCAAGCCACAGACGCACGGCGAACTGGCCACAAGACGTACAGATGTAAACGCCTCTTAACCGTGACTTTGCTTCATGCAGCACACATCATTCACCATTTTAATTGTTTAATGGTATAAACTTCATAATTCAATTCCTTCAGCATCAACTAATTAGACTACATTCCATTATGACTGTTTCACTTTAGTTGAAGTTCAGCTTGCAGCATACTCTCAAGGCAGTATCCATTACATACAACTACCCTTTTGTGGACTCCTACACAATTACAACGTTATAGGTAAAGTTCAAAGTATTTATTTCTTTTCCCTTAACCTTAATTCTCTCTCCTGATATCATCTTGGTTTCCTTTACTGCTTTCTCAATGTACAGATTGGCTATAAGCGTGCCTCACTCCCTTTGCAAAGACTGCTGCCCGTTGATGCCCTTAGACTCTATATAACTGCAATCTGTTTTCTACAGGGTGTTTGGAAATACCCGTTAAAATCTTCTGGGACTTGTAGAGGGGGTGAGTAGGTAATGTTTTGCAGAGGAATCCATGTCTGGAAACGTTCCGTTTCCTTGCTACAGCTGTTTGAAAACATGTTTCCTAGGTAGGTATGCAAAAGAGTAGTCATGGTGCGGGGTGCTTTCACCAGATTGTCTGATGTCATTTGACGCCTATCCTACCTCTCTGACATGATTCGAGCCTCATTCACGTGTCTGTGAGTATTAGAGCAACAAGGTTGAGGTCGCGTTTGTAGAATACACCGACTTGATCCTTATGAATGGCGAAGCTCACTGCAATGGAAGAACTGCTCGTCGCCTTTACCAAGATTGTTCTCCACAGTGTCCGAGTCCATCGCATACCCTTTTCGCAGCAGCTGCGCAACTGCTTCGACTAGGTGTGACTATGTTGTTCTAAGGAGACGCCGCATACCAGAATTGGAAGAGGGCGTAACGCATCGCTTTGAGGAGAACCCGTCAACGGTTACATGAACAATTTATTTGGATATTAATGGATGGAACAGGTAAATAAGTGAAGTACTGGGTCACATTTGATCAATTGCTTGAAAACGTGATAGCCTTACCAACGTGTTTTCAAATGGTTGTAGCATAGAAGCGGTACGTTTTCGGGCATGGATTCCAGTTCAAAATACACACATCAAAAGAAGTTTTGCATCACTCCGGTTCCCAGAACTCCTGCAGACAGACGTTGACTGCATATTGTATTACAGACACAGCCCCTTTGACTGTTCAGAGATGTCACTAAACACGCCCACAGACGTAAACAACCATACATGAGCAGCGCCTATTAGACGTAGGGGGTCCGACAGCCGATCAGTTCCAGTCATTCCAACCGGAAGGAGGAAAGCTTTTAAAAATGTCATGATATTAACGAGACGTAGACTTTCAAAGTTACCGCACATACAACTATTTATACACCGTAGGCCGCAATTATGTAAATTACTAGAAATAGCAAATGGATCCAATTTTAATTGCATATTCTTCAGACTTTCGACTAGAAACGCCATTTTCCTATTATCGAAAATCTGTATCCGTTAGCAAAATACACCCAAAAAACCATGATTTTTGGTTACGAAAAGTACCACGTGTCCAATTGTATGGATGTCACTTGTGTAAGTGTCGAAATTTTTACGATATGTTCCTAGAGTGATGTTCTCGGGATCTTTCAAACTTTTTTGCTATATTATCCTTTACCGAAATCCAGCGGTTCAAAATTACCCTACTTATAATATATAAAATACGCACTTAATATCTGGCCTTTAGTCTAAATGTAGTTTTAACTGAGGTAGTGAACACATGACGAGGTTAGTTGGATAATCGTCACGAAGTGGTATCAGAGTGATAAAAAATTGGCAAAAAGTTATTTTAACATTCCTGAAAAGAACTTAAGCTAACTACCAAAAATTATGTTAAACTGGATACAGAAAATTCAGTAAAATGTTTCTAATAGCATAAGCCGCGCGTTTGTGATGATTAGCGACTGATGATCAAAATATCCAGAAAATATGTACGATTTCATGTTAACCTTCTATTGTGCGTACTTATTTGTGGTTTGTATGTCTCAAAGCATATAAATGCTTCTAATTATATACTGTCAAAACTTTACTGATCTATAGAAAGAAGGAACAAGCGAAAAGATGTTCCTGTTGGATCAATGAAACTCTGTCTCGGTATGTGGCAGAAAACCCAAAGATATTCTGGTCATTCGTAAGGCACACCAGTGGCAAGACACAATCAGTACCTTCACTGCGCGATAACAACGGTGAAGTCACTAATGACAGTGGCACAAAAGTAAAGTTATTGAACACGGTATTCAGAAACTCCTTCACCAAAGAAGACGAAGTAAATATTCCTGAATTCCAATGAAGAACAACTGCCAAGATGAGAAACATAGAAGTAGATATCATCGGTGTAGCAAAGCAGCTTAAATCACTTAAAAAAGGCAATGCCTCTGGTCCAAATTGTATACCATTCAGGTTCCTTTCAGAGTATGCTGATACAATAGCTCCTTATTCAGCAGTTATATACAACCGCTCACTCACAGGAAGATCCGCACCTAAAGACTGGAGAATTTCTCAAGTTACAGCAATATTCAAAAAGGGAAACAGGAGTGAGCCGCTAAATTACAGACCTATATCACTAAGGTAGATTTGCAATAGGGTTTCGGAACATATACTGTCTTCGAACATTATGAGTTATCTCGAAGAAAACGAGTTTTTGACACAGTCAACACGGATTCTGAAAATATCGTTCTTGTGAAACACAGATAGCTCTTTATACTCATGAAGTAATGAGTACTATCGACAGGGGATGTGAAATTGATTCCATATTTTTAGGGTTCCAGAAGGCTTTCGACGCCGTTCCTCACAAGTGTCTTCTAACCAAACAGCGTGTCTTTGGAATATCGCCTCAATTGGGCTATTGGATTTGTGATTTCCTGTCAGAAAGATCACAGTTCATGGTAATAGATGGAAAGTCATCGAGTAAAATGAAAGTAACATCTGACGTTCCCCAAGGAAGTGTTCCTTATCTATTTTAACGAATTAGGAGAAATCTTAGTAGCCTTTGCAGATGATGCTGTTGTAGCCTTTGCAGATGATGCTGTTGTAACGCCGGAAATGCATATCCTCCTATTTCCATCTATTGTACTATTTTTTTTCCTTGCTTTGTTACCTCAAGATATGACATTTCTGTCTCTTTGTATATTGTAATTGTTTTACTGTTTGTATATATATATTTATGCATTTATGTTGGTTTGTTTCGTAAATATTATTTGTACTTTTACGCTGGGTCTTGCCTAGGGAAAACTGCTATCGAACGATTACGTCGATAGGTCGTGTGAAGAATCAAAGTGTGTAGGATCTTTGGTAGTGTTAACTCTGCCGCGTGGAGCGCGGGCTGAGAGAAGGAGTGTGGCGGGAGTAGCGAGTGGAGCAGGTGTTGTGTGACGCTCCCGCGAGTTGCCGCGCTTTCGGGGTTTGGCAGCATGTAATTGCGCTCGACTTGCGATGATAGTTTCTGACATGGTGTCGCGGACGGGAAACATTAACTAGCGCACATCAAGAGCCCGTTTCGTCTGGTGACCGTGTCGAGAAGAAGGCGCGCCAACATCCAGCTTCTGCAACAGCGACGGCCGACAATGAGTGACTGTCGCCACCTCCTCGATCGACGGCTTCAAACCTTCAATCCACCAACAAGGAAGACTGAAAGCAAGTACAGCTTTAGAACTGTATGGCAGACTTCAGCTTTTAATCTTGTTCCATTTGCCTCGCAAAATTACAGCAACTTAGCATGAACCTTTGTTGCTCATTGTCCCAATTGCATTACCAAGCAGGGTCCCTTCCTTTTCCGAAATGAACCCGAGTGTCGTTGAAATTTAAACGCCAGCACTAAAGTAATATAGCTAATTCTATTTCACTGCTTTAATTTCAAAGTTCAGTTAGCTGGCTACAATATTCAGATTACACAAGCACAAATTAAGAGTGCGAGTTTTGTTACCATATTTTAGCTTACCTGTGACTGCAGCTCAGCTTGGTACGTACTAAATGTTACTATTGTTAATTGTTCAGAATCATTTAATTCAGGCTCAAAGTTAAATCTCTTCTTTCTAAATTGCGTAGATTCAAGTAGCTTTTGAAATGATTGTTGAGGTAGTCCAAGACTAACCGTATTTTACTGAATTTCGATGTGCTTCAGAAAGAAAGCTCACTATTAACTTCAGTCACTAAATTAACTTTCGATTTTCCGGTTTTATTAATTCTTTTGCTAAATTAAGTCAGAGTGTAGCGAAATTTATTACTTCTGACAAACTTTCAGTTTTCACACTACACGTGTCAACCTTCAGTTGCCACGCTTCTAGTGCTAATTATATGTGTAATAACCTTTCTTTTTCAGTTACTATAGTAATTGTCCTTAGGACTGGCGACCGTGATTTCCCCCAAATCTCAAATACCTAATTACCGCTAGTTAATTGTTAACGTAACGGCTGCACATTTACTTTCTTTATTAACTTTACCCCTTTTCAAAATTAATTTCCACCAGTTTCATTAACACATTTCCTTTCATTTAGATGTAACCCTTTCCTCCCTCTTTACCGACAGGTTAACTTCGGTGACGATTGCTTTTCCAAAACTCCCATTAGGTACACGCGGTTTCATTTTTCACTGTCATTAAGGTCGGTAAGTGAGGGGGAGGTTACACTGTCATTGACCAAAACGAATTGCAAAATGATTTAGATAAGATATCTGTATGGCGCGAAAAGTGGGAAGTGAACCTGGATAAAGAAAAGTGTGAAGTTATTCACATGAGTACTAACAGAAATCCGCTAAATTTCGATTACGCGATAAGTCACTCAAACTTGAAAGCTGTAAATTCATCTAAATACTTAGGGATTACAATTACAAACAATCTAAATGGGAATGATCACATAGATAATGTTGTTGGTAGAGCAAACCAAAGACTGCGATTCATTGGCACGACACTTAGAAGGTGCAACAGCTCTACTAAGCAGTCTCTGCTTACCCCACACTTGTCCGCCCTATTCTGTAATATTGCTGTGCGGTGTGGGATCCGCATCGGGTGGGACTGACGGGCGACATCGAAAAAGTTTAAAGAAGGGTAGCTCGTTTGGTATTGTCACGAAATCGGGGGAAATAGTGCCACAGACATGATACGTGAATTGGAGTGCCAATCATCAAAACAAAGGCGTTTTTCGTTGCGACGGAATCTTCTCATGAAATTTCAGTTACCAGTTTTCTCCTTCAATTGCGAAAAAGTTCTGTTGGCACCCACTTATATAAGAACATCTCGTTAAAATAAGAGAAATCAGGGATCGCACAGAAAAATTTAAGTGCTCGTTTCCTTCGTGAGTGGAACGGTAGAGTCAGCTTGAAGATGGTTCATTGAACCCTCTGCCAGGCACTTTATTGTGAATAGCAGAGTAATCACATAGATCTAAATGTAGAATACTGACAGATAAAAAAGCGCAAATATGTCAAGATGTTTTTATTTAAATGTCTTTGAAGTTGCCAGATAAGTCGTAAAGCTGGTTCCGTCTTTTTACATCCCTTACTCTGCACAGTACGTATTCGCCTTTCTTGTGCTCTGATAGAAGCATTTTTTATTCTGGTTGAGTCTTTTTTTTATTGTTCAGCTTTATTGCCCTTCCGTTGTTCGGTACGTCACAACTGCCAATTGAATATGAAATCGACAGGTTCAGGATAGCTATATTCAACGCCATGCACGAACTCAACGGTCCCACGCGAATAGCACCGTTAAGCTACGTCATCTTGAGTCATGTTGCAGCAAGACAAGTACCCACACATGCAGTATGACGACGTCTCAAGCACCACGAACTGTCAGCAAGAGGACCGTTGTGCAGATTCCCTTGATGCGGTTGCCGAGAGAGACGCAGCGACTGTTGTGCGCCCAGTGACAACTCTGGACACGGGAGAGGCCCCACTTCATTCTTTCAGACGAGCGCTGGTTCCGTGTATGGCGTCGCGATGGACGTATCCATGCGTGGAGATGCCATATATACTTCATCGTCATCCGAGACCAGCACATGGCGCGTTGTGGTGGCAGTAGGTATACATAAAGACCACTCTGGTTCGCACAGCAGATGATTTGTACAACAGGCTTTACATTTCTGACTAGTTAATGCCGGTGACTTTGCTCTGTCGTCGAGTTTCCGTAGCATTAGCTTTCAGTAAGATAAAAGAAATCCGGATGTTACCCGTGTTGTCCTGTCGTACCTCGATAAAGACGGTGTTTGACTCTTGCCCTAAAGAGCACAGACACCAGATCGTTTACCCACTGACCACATCTGGTCAGGGGCTGATCATAGACTGGATTTCCACTACCCAGCAGCGACTGCGACTGATGAACTGGGCCAGGAACATCATCGAATAAGGTACACCCATGAGCCAAAACGTTATGACCACATTTTAATAGCGTATTGTTCCTATTTTAATAGATAGTAAAACTGATATTCTCCTTCGAATGAATTCTACAAGTCCGTGACAAGATTCCAGAAGTAAGAGGCACCAGGTGTCATCCCACAGGTCAAGCGATTACCGCAAATTACGGGATTGTGGTTCACGGGCACGCAGCTGGCGCCCGATACGTGTCCCAATGGGTACAGATCAGGCATATTTGCTGGCTGAGATATCAATGTGAGTTCGCTATAACGCCCTTCAGGTCGCTGAAGTACGATTCTGATCTTGCAGCAGGGACAGCTATCCTACTGGAAGATGTCATCGCTATAGGGGGGACTTCAAGTATGAAGCAATGCAGGTGGCCCGCCAAAGTATTTCACTGCTGTCATACTACCTTCGATTACCAGCAGAGGTCCCATGGAAGCCCACCTCCGTGTGCCCATAGCATGATTCTGTCCTCAAGGGCCTGCATCTGTGGCGCAGTGCATGTTTCGTGCAGCCATTTGCCTGGATGACGTTGCTTAAGGATCCAATCATTGCCCAGGTGTAATAAGAAATGTGCTTCGTTGGACAGGCGTCACGTCTCTATGGATCCACAGTGAAAACTCAGTGATGCTGTGCCACTGCAGTCATAACTGACAATGTCGTTCCGTCAGCTCAGTAACACGTGGGGGTCGTCTGATATGGAGCTCCATGTTCAACAATGGCCATTGAACGGTATGCTTCGGAACATTTGTGCCTGCACCAGCATTGTACTCTGCCGTCAGATCTGCCACAGATCGCTCCCTGTCCTGGACTACACAGTGGGTGATCCTCCGACCTCTGCGTTTTGTGATGAGGTGTGGTTTTCCAATACCATACGGCCTTATCTCACCATCCTTCAACCTTTCCATAGGTGCTCACGACAGTAGTACGCCAACAGTAGACGAGCTTCTCCGTTTCAGACATTCTCGTTTCCAGTCGCAGCCCCACAACAATGTGCAGAACAAAAGCAAACAAACACCTTCCAAAAATGGCCTTGAAGGCCCAACAGTACCGACCGGACGCCCTGTCATCCTCATTCCTTAGGCGTCAACGGATGCGTATACAGAGGGGCGTGTGGTCAGCACACCGCCCTCCCGGCCGTTGACAGTATTTGTGACCGCTGACGTTACTTCTCAGTAAAGTAGCTCCTCAATTGGCCTCACAAGGTCTGAGTGCTCCCCACTTGCCAACAGCACCCTGCAGACCCGGACGGTGACCGATCCAAATGCTAAGCAAGGTCGAAAGAGCTTAACTTTGGGGATCTGAGGGGCACCACTGCGGCAAGGTCGTTGGCACAACAGGTGTGCTCTTTGTCAGGACTGCTTATATCAGGAAATATCTTTGTTATAATGACTTTGTTATATCTTTGTTATAATGACTACCCATTCGTCTCTATTCCGCTTTCATTCTTTCCTTACTGCGTCACGTGACCGCAGCATTACCAGGAGGCATTCAATTTCGCAGTGGAAGTGGTCATAATTTTTTGGCTCGTCTCTGTAACTGTATCTGACGTCCAAGCACAGTTCGACGGCCAGCCGTTGTGACCGAGCGGTTCTAGGCGCTTCAGTCCGGAACCGCGCTGCTGCTTCTGTCGCAGTTTCGAATCCTGCCTCGGGTATGGATGTGTGTGATCTCCTTAGGTTAGTTAGGTTTAAGTAGTTCTAAGTTCTAGGGGACTGACGACCTCAGATGTTAAGTCCCGTAGAGCTTACAGCAATTTCAACCATTTTTTTCAGTTCGACGCGATAGCCGGATTACGACCACTGTTACTACTCTGTATGCTAAATTTGAGGGTGATGGACATCGTTGCTTGGCATTTGCATTCCCGGTGGCTGCTTCGAGCGACATTGCTGAGCCATATGGAGGATGCAGCTGTGCCTGCTCGACCGAAAGCAACGGGGAATTCGCGGCTGCAAGCTGGGGCGAGAGGGAAAGACGTCGAACAGATGGTGGCCCTTGATCGCAGCTAAACGAGAGCACCGATCTTGTCTGTTGACTCCACAGCTATGTCACGAGTAGTTCCCGAATAGCTGTCAGCTACTTGGCAGGAGCTCATGGAGCCATTTTCCATACCAGGAAAGAGTTTTTGAAGCTAAATTTTAAGTTGTTTATAAGCATGCAAAGACTAGTCATTCGTAGTTCATGAAAAGTTGTTGCGAAACTTTACAGTGTGCTTTTTAAATTAATTATTGGCGGTAACGCCTGGTTTTTGTTTTAAATGGTCGTGGCGCCTGATAACATTATTGCGGAAAAAAATTTGTTTCTAGTAAATATTGTGAAAGACAACCCGCACAGTCAACCGAGTCCTTGGCTCACCTGTCACTCGGCCGTTAAACTTGTATTTTCCTTTCTTCTGATGACAAGGCTACGCTTTGTGGGATACCAAAGAAATAAAGAGATTCTTCGTGAAGACGGAGTGCATCTGGTAATGGAGTAAGTAGATTGAAAAAAGTGGCTACAGCATGATGCTCTACACAATAATTCCAAAACAGTCCTACACTACAGACTCAAAGGTAAAAGGGCTCAGTAGGTTCCAATTCCGAACGAAGGCGTTAATTTTAGATCGTAGTAGTGAGGTTGATGATGATATTTAACCAATGAGAGCGAAGGCATCAGATGCTCATCACTATTATTACCAACTTAGGAACATTAAATAAAACATTAAACAAATTTGTGCTGAAACTTAAAACAATAAGAGATTGGCCGGCCGGTGTGGCCGAGCGGTTCTAGGCGCTTCAGTCTGGAACCGCGCGACCGCTACGGTCGCAGGTTCGAATCCTGCCTCGGGCATGGATGTGTGTGATGTCCTTAGGTTAGTTAGGTTTAACTAGTTCTAAGTTCTAGGGGACTGATGACCTCAGATGTTAAGTCCCATAGTGCTCAGAGCCATTTGAGCCAATAAGAGATTACCAGAATGATGTGAAAAGTTGCGTACACATGAAGGAGAGAAGCAAGACATATGTGTTCGCTCGACGCTTGAGCTGTAGCAGCAACTCCTCGTTGATGTGGCTCTGAAATGGTCCTCAAGTAATATCAAGGAATCCAGAACCAACATTATTTAACATAAATCGCCCACCATCTTGCTCAGAGCCGCCACAGGCGACACGAGAAAGAAGAATTCAAGTTGGCCAAATACGACTGGTGAGTGATATTTCCTTCGAAAACGAGTTGGTTCGAAAAAATGGTTCAAATGGCTCTGAGCACTATGGGACTCAACATCCTAGAACTTAGAACTACTTAAACCTAACTAACCTAAGGACATCACACACACCCATGCCCGAGGCAGGATTCGAACCTGCGACCGTAGCAGTCCCGCGGTTCCGGACTGCAGCGCCAGAACCGCTAGACCACCGCGGCCGGCCAAAACGAGTTGGTCTGCATAAAAGAAATAGAGTGGTTCTTGCTTCACTCTTGGACACCTAACACATGGAAGCACAGGACAATTAAGGACGTGCAGTGCAACAAAGGTCCCCAGACAATAACAAGCAGCTACTTCTGGCCCGATTGCGAGAGCTGGAGCGCGCTGTGTTGCGCTATCTGTTAATTCCGGCACGGCGGTGGGGGAAGACGTCCGTGGGGACCTGGACAAGATAAACAAGCCGGCTGCTCCTTTCTTCGGCGTCTCCCTCCAGATCGGATCAGGCGCTGGGACGAGTGACCGGGCGGCACATCTGGAACAAGTGCTGCCGCCCCTCACACACGAGAAACAGCGCCAAATGAAGGTCTTTTGTAGCGGTCAGACAAAGGCGACGCCCAGATCGAACTTGGGTTCTGGCCGAGTCATGTTGGTATTATTGAGTCTTCTCCGGACGGACGGCAGACAATCTCAGGCTTTGTGTCCGGCTATAGAAAGGCGGCGCGGGGGCGGAGGTGGGGGCGGCCACCCCTCCAGCCGTTGCGCCCCCCACTGCTCGGCAGCTGTTGTCTCTTTCTCTCTCTGGAAAACTAATTGAAGCAGACAAAACTGCGGAACGTCTGATATTAATCACTTTACGTCGCAGTGTATCACCACCGTCACAGCGAAGCGATTCTCAGATAGCTACCTACACTTCCCGGGTCCTTTATTATCCTAACACAGTGGGTCCCACCAGCGAGCACAAATGTGCAGTGTAACCGCTCTGAATAGTGGCGTGCTGATGTGAATCCCACTACCAGTGTTACCTCCTGCAGACCCTCCTCTACTGAGGAAATTCCAGCGAGATCTCATTTTAGGTACTCATTCCACCCAAGAAAACAGCATAATTCAAACTGAACTTACACTTACAAACTACATAGTGGCTTCTGTCTCGGGTTCTTCGGCCGACGTTTCTTTGATAACTTTTCTGACGTTTTACCAGTACGAATGGCTGGCATAATCCAAGCTTCACTCTCCACTGCTGGTGGTAGACTGCAATCGGATTGGCGGCCGCAGATTATATGTACGTGGAGCGCCAATGTCCAAGGGCTTTTCCGTGGTCATTCAGCTGCAGTTCTCCCCTTCCTACCCGCAGCGATCGTACTCTGCAGCACGGCAATCTAGGATCCGTTTACATTGAGGCTTTCTTCTTTCATATTGAAGCTATTCTCAGGTTTCTGTATTTCTATCGCTTCCGTGAACTAGAGGGAGTCGTAGCTTTTCCCTGCGGCAAGAAATTCCCAATCGGCGAATTTCATCACCTGGTCGGTCTCACACAGCGTCAGGCACATATAATTAGCTTCAGTCCTCTACTAGCACTGAAGGGTGAAGCTCTGACAGTTGTCCTGGTGAAACATCAGACAAATTCTCAAACAAACGTCGTCTGAAGAACTCGAGACAGAAGCCAACAATCAGTTTGTTAACTAGCGGTCACGAAATCCTTTATGACGATAGTATGGGGCAAAGTGCTTTGTTTTCCCATTGTGATCAACAGACACGTATAGCTTTTGAGTTCAACCATCGTCATTGGTCCTCTTAGATATATCCGTCTTTATGTCCTTATTCGTTCCTGATTCTATTGCTCCTGATCTATATTAACTACATAGGAGACAATCTGAGTAGCCGTCTTAGATTTTTTGCAGGTGATGCTGTCATTTACAGTCTCGTAAGGTCATAAGATGATCAAAACGACTTGCAAAATGATTTAGGTAAGATATTTGTATGGTGCGAAAAGTGGCAACTGACCCTGGAAAAAGAAATGTGTGAAGTTATTCACATGAGTACTAAAAGAAATCAGCTAAATTTAGATTACGCGATAAGTCACACAAATCTGAAGGCTGTAAATTCAGCTAAATACTTAGGGATTACAATTACAAATAACCTAAATTGGAAGGTTCACATAAATAATAATGTGGGTAGAGCAAACCAAAGACTGCGATTCATTGGCAGGACTCTTAGAAGGTTCAATAGGTCTACTAAAGAAACTGCTTACACTACGCTTGTCCGCCCTATTCTGGAGTATTGCTGTGGGGTGTGGGATCCGCATCAGGTGGGACTGACGGATGACATCGAAAAAGTACAAAGGAGGGCAGTTCGTTTTGTACTATCGTGAAATAGGGGAGAAAGAGCCACAGACATGATACGTGAATTGGAGTAGCAAGCATTAAAACAAAGGCGTTTTTCGTTGCGACGGGATCTCCTCATGAAATTTCAATCACGGGTTCTCTCCTCCGATTGCGAAAACATTCTGTTAGCGCTCACGTACATACGGAGATATGATCATCACGATAAAATAAGAGAAAACAGGGCTCGCACAGAAAAATTTAAGTGCTCGTTTTTCCCGTACGCCGTTCGAGAGTGGAACGGTAGAGAGACAGCTTGAAGGTGGTTTATTGATCCCTGTGCCAGGCACTTTATTGTGAATAGCAGAGTAGACACGAAGATGTAGATTGCATTTGGGAAGTTACAGATCTGGGGCCGGTTTCCTCTTCTGCTACAATCATACTCTTAGCGTTCGAGTTTGACTGTATCCATTTACTCGAGAGCTTTGATAGTAAACTCCGCAATACACATTTGGTTCTGTCAGTGTTAATAAATGAACAATAAAACTTACCCGTTAATAATTACTTTATGTCCTGCATGTAGTTCACGAGCTGCCAGTACCAGTCTGCAGTTAATTTATGATCTGAAAATATCTCCCCTCATTAGTTTTCGACTTCATGCATTTGCGGAAACTGGAGATTGACTCCTGGCTAATTTTCAGTCCATATACTTGTCAGGCGACCGATTTGCCATGGTTTGTTTCCACGTGCATATACTTACATTCGCACTTCCTTAGCAGTGAATGTTGGGCTTGGTGGACTAGCGGTAAAGTGCGGGCCTGGAAATCGAGAGGACGAGGCATCGAATCCCGGTCGAACACTGACATTTTCAGACTGCCTAGTCTTCTCTTCACTACGGTTTAAGGAGTTTCCAGGAACTGCACGTGGTTCGGAATGAATGTCAAACTGTAGGTTCACTTTCCCTAATTGGAAAACTGGAGTAGATTAGGAACACGTAAGTCGCGCAAGACATGCCTAACTGAAAGATTTGCACCCAGTTATTGGGCTACATGAAATTACTAAAATTACTAAAATAGCAGCGTGATGGAGCCTAAGTGGAAATTCGAGTAAGTACTATTTACGCAAACTAAATTGACACTCGGTGCGGTGGCTGTTGGGAGTGACCGTAAAGGCATTTCCCATTTACGTTCACTCCCATCTAATAGCACACCGAGTGTCAACACAGTTCGCGGGAACAATAGTAATATTTTCCATTTGTGTACACAACATCAATGCCCTCTAAACTATAAGCCCTCATATGTGCTTGTGGCAGTAGGCCACTTATAAGGTTGCATTGACGTTCTATTTTATTTTTGACTTTAAAGTAGTAAACAGTTTCATCATGTGGAACTGTAATAATGGAGGAAAGTGTGACTAACTTGCTTTTCACCCTGCTTTTCTAAGGCAGCTTGTAATTGGGCCGAAATATAAAGAGAAGGGAAATGCAAGCATACAGTACAAAAATCAAATTATGAGTTTGTGGAGTTTTCTGTTTAATATCAAATCAAACGAAATAAAATAAGATTACAGCACCGACTAAAATATATAAATGTAAACATTGACACACAAATACGAGCAAAAGGCACAAACAGAAGTGGTCTACACACTCTGGCCGTAAGGAAAAAACACTAAACGAATTTAAAAGTGTTTTATCAGTAAATATGTGCGCAAATATGTATTTTTTCTCAAACAGTGTAATAAAGACAATAAATACCTTTACGAAGCTTGTCTATTGGAAACAGGGAAACATTTATATAAAACCGCTAAAACGCAATGCAATAGGTCACAGTACCACATAGGTGTGGGACTTTCATATCCCTGTGAACTCAGAGAAATAAATTTGTACGTGAGACACATATGTCCCGCTGGTCACGAAGGGTCTAATCTGTCTTGAAATTTCATATCAGCGCACACTCCGCCGAAGAGTGAAAATTCATTTTGGGAAAAATGACCCCAGGCTGTGGCTAAGCCATGTCACCGCAATATCCTTTCTTCCAGACGTGCTGGTCTCGCAAGTTACGCTGGAGGAGTCTGTGACGTATGGAAGGTTGGAGATGTACTGGCGGAAATAAAGCTGTGAGGGCGGGTCGTGAGTCATGCTGGGGCAGTTTAGTTGGTAAAGCACTTGCCCGCGAAATGCAAAGGTTTCGGGCTCGAGTCCCGATCCGACGCACAGTGTTAATCTACGAAGCAGCTTCTCTCCCACTGATCTCACATAAAGAACTAATGAGTTATTCCAGAGTAACCTCAACACCTCCTCACATTTTTCCACTAATGGCTTGCCATGTTTATAGTATAATATCTCCTTTGACGTAAGAACCAAGTTACATGTCTCTGTGTCGTGCATCAAGCATTTCTGTGTTTCTGTTCCAGGAAACATTTGGAAAAACGTTCATAGCACATTTGCGTTCATAGGCGTGAAATAAAGAAGACTAGTGCGTCCATCTGTGCAACGCCCTTGAAGTGGGATCTGAAACATGAGAAAATTTCATTGAGGACCATACTCCGGCACTGAGTTTCGGGCCAGTGCGACAATCTCGGGTGGCTGATTGGGCATGATCCTAATAGAAGTGATATGCTGTTATCTTTCTCCAATCTGACAGCAGACTTCGACTGTCCATCTGTATCACGTCGATTACTTTGATGAGTAATACGGCAACGCAATTTTTGTGTGGATAAGAATGGAATTAAGGGAAGAAAGTAAGTATGCCCCGTTTCTGACGCGTAGGCCACCCTTCCCGTACAGCAGCAGACTTGCTACCTTTCCTTACGCCCTCAGTCGCTGAACAGATTATTACCAACAGTAGCACATACCACGTTCCAACAAACGAGATTAAAATATTTCATATTTAATCAAACGTCCCAAAGTTTGACAATCATGCACTCTACGCTGCTCTCTCTCTTCTTCTGCAGTCTAGCTAATGCTGAAGAACATTTCCGAACTGAACGAAATGCGTGTACCGAGGGGGTGGGGCAGTGGTTAGCACACTGGACTCGCATAACACCACTGGGGAACGGTGTGTGTGGAGGACTGTTACTTAACGTTGTCACAAAGGATGTGTATGAAATGCATGGCTTTCTTATGTATCAGACTATGTACTTTTAGACCCACTACTAAAATTGTGAAATAAATGAAAGACACCTTTCAGGATTTTCAGAATTCTAAGTGTTTGCACTAACAAGCATATTTCGCACTCGGTGCGTAGAATACCAGCATTAGTAAATTCTGTGACTGACCATCAAAATAATTAAATGCAGTAACAGCTTGTGAAGAAGGCTGCACTTTAAGTGAGAGGGTCTAATTCTGTTTCCATGGAACAGTAGAAGTTAACACGACTATATCTCTCTTGTTAAAGGATCTCCTTACCTCTTTCCAAAATGTTTTACGAATTATCTAGAGATAAAACAGGCAAGACAAATAAATGATCTAATTATGTGTGCAGGGTGTTTAGTGTGGAAAGGAATCATCAAGGGAGTGTCGTCAGTGGAGAGAAGTATTAACACGTTGTTTTACGTATGTACACCATTAAGAGATACTTTAATTTCCGATGGCGTGCACTGGATGTAATAGATTCAGGCACGTGAAGTAACTAAAGTGTAACCTAAATGACTACACAGACACTCTCATGTCCACAGAGTGTGAGCCGTGGGGGATTCGCTGGCACCAATGATTGTCTTTCTAGTCGGGGCAACAATCCAGGTTGTTCTGTCATGCGTGCTTTCTCTTTGGTTTTCCTCTTCTGGTGCTTCCGACGTTGTGAGTCTTGGTTTTCCGCTCCGGGGCGCTAGGGGTCGTACTTGCCCGTGGCATGGGCTTAAGCCGTCGGCACACGGACCGTGCATCCGAACGTTGAGCGTTGTGCGTGCCGAGTTTCTGACGTCATAGCGTGGAACAGCACGTTCGGGAGTCTTTCCGAACGTGCAGAGCAATATCTGGCATGTCAGATATTCTGATCGTGCGTCTGTGCGTTAACCAATGAGATGGCACAACGCCACCTACGTCACACGCACGCCGTCACCCTTCAGTACAGAGTTGTGAGGCGCCATATTGGCATTCATTTCAAGCCTGTATGTATATTTGCCGTTTCTGAGCACCAGCAAATTCAGAATAACTGGAAAATCTGTTGTTAGTTGTGTGATTTGTTCCAATAAAATAATGAGAAACATCATATTCGTTACAAAAGAGTTATTGTAACTTGCGTATTATGAGAAAAGGCTATTTGAAGACAGCGACACACTGAAGATCCACCCAAAACGTATTATCCTTGGTACAATTTGTTATAATTAAATTTCAATTAGTAACATAATAATGTACGATTAACGTTTATAGCACGGGTAATACAATATGATTACATACAAGGATTGTTTGGTAGGATCAGCGTAATGAGTAGCGTCTTTGAACAATAATGAATTTTGGTTGGGGTGGTGGTTCGCGTCATAACTCTCCCAAATTTTTTTTCATAACATTCGCGTTTTTATTAGGTTCTGATACTCTATTATTAGTTTAATATAAGTAAATGCTATAATTTGATGATATGTAAATATAAATTCACCGTTTTTGAGGGATGATTTTGTTCGATTGGCTTAATCTACAGGATAGCTTTGTTCCTTTTTCTTTTACGCTTCATAATTCACATGTAGCAAAGATTCTGCTACTGGGTAGTGATCAAGTAAGGCTGAGGTTTTACTAAAACGTGGGAATGATGAAATAATGTTATATTATGTGGAGAAGTATTCCAAATTTGTACCGCACTGTTTGTAATGGAACTTTTATAAGTCTGTGTCCTTATTGATTGGACATGGTAATTTCCTTTTCGTGGGCGATGGAGGAAATGTGCGCTTTAATAGAGCTAACATGGGAATTTCACGCGCGTCCGTTGAGTAAACTAGAAACATCCCTCAACTGCCGCTGGAGCGCGTTGCGATCGCGTATACCACGTTGGGGCCCACGTACCGTATGCACAAGTCGCATCGTTCCTGAGCGTTCAGCAGCAAGTTGAACTTGGCCCGCTCAACGTTAACGTTCGACAGCACGGTCCGTGTGCCGACGGCTTTAGGTTGTGTTGTGGAGTCTCGCAGTGAGCGTTACGTGTCGCGTTGGCTGCTCGCAGCGCCGTGTTATGATTTGAGAAGTGTGTCGCCGCGGGACTGGTGATGATGGTCTCTAATGTACTAGCAAGAGCGTGTATAGTACGACTTGATGCTGGATGCGTATGTAAGCTATGTGGAGTCTCGTCGCTTGCTGCTACTAACGAAGGGAACCCGCTATTTTCTTTGAGGTGGCATTGGTGATCAAACTGATCGTCTTGGCACTGGTATCAAGCTATAACCACAAGCTTAGAGCGATCACATAAATTTTATGTGATCGCTCTAAGCTTGTGGTTATAGGGTGATACCAGTGCCTACCAGTTTTAATTGTATATTACAGCACTGAGGATGGTCACTAAGTGACTGAAAATTGATTTTGCTGACAATAAAACAACAAAATACGGCCAATGCTGATTTTCCTTCCAATTCTATTCCCAAAAAGCTAATATCGCTTAGGAGCTTAACCTGAGAGCTCCGTTCTTTGTGGAGTCCAAGCTTACACTGACTTTAGGAAGCGTTCCTCGGAACTATATAAAGATTGCCCCACTTCCAAAACCCGCATCGACTGGAATCTTCACTTCCATCCTTGGACGAAGCGAAACTCTTGCCGTTAACTATCAGTCCCCCATGCTGTCTGTTCCAGACAATGGCATCCTTCCAGAGAGGAACGCCAAAACTCAGCTTTGCGTAAGGCAATAAAGTAATTTGACGTCTCCTAATATTTCGTGATGCAGCGGAACCTGAGATAAAACCTGTCGTAAAGATGAATTTCTGCAGGTAGAGAAACATGCCTCTTGTCGATTCTTCTCGCTTCCGTAAACGGATCTTCAGACCACCCACGAGGTGAACACGATCCCATTATCACGCAGCTGAGTCATTCCAAGGGGGAAAATTATTTTTTCTCGCTTGCTTACCCAGTAAATGCTATCGTAAATTATTTGCAGGTTCTATGTGAGCAGTGTCCCTCCGCACAGTTATGTTGGTCAACAACTGTTCCGCAACGTTTTATAAAGAAATTTACACTTTTTATTCCCGTTGTTCTAATGTCATAGGCGAAATACAGGGGCTGGAAAAATATATGAATACCGCGGCAGATGCAAGCTTTAACGTAAATGCAGATGTTAGCCAAGCCAGCAGGTTGAACTGCTGTATTTGACAACGAACGGCACCTGTGTAATGTCAACAAGTGTTGCAAGTGTCTGTCGTGTTCAGAAGAGTGTTCTGTATAGTCGAGAGTGCGTTATGTCGTTGATTTATACCGATGAAATTAAAATTAAAGGTGTCACCTTTAAGAGAGCAATAGGAATTCCATCGCTAAATGCAGGTAAGAGAGTGGATAGCTAGAAAGAGTACATTGCAGACCTCTAAGAAAACAAGTAAGCTAGAGGGAAGGATGAAGAATTGAAGACCAAGAACAGAGTGCTCGGATTAAAATTAAAAAAGACGGGGATGAAGTCTTTCGCCCACTTCTGTGTAATCTATATGTAGAAAAAGCAACGACGGAAATATAAGAATTATTCAATAATTTATATAATATGTAGGATGAAATAATACCAGTGATAATATTCGCTGATGACATTCTTATCCTCAGGGAATGTGAAAAAGAATGACAGGACCTGTTGAATGAAATGAACAGTCTGACGAGTAAAAATTATGAACAGAGATTAAACCGAAGAAAGGTGAAAGTGATGAGACGTAGCAGAAATGAGATTAGCGGTGGACTCAACATCAAAACAGGTGACCACGAACTGGACGAAGTTAAGAAATTCGGCTACCTTGGCAGAAAAATAACACTTGACATACGAAACAGGGAGGACATAAAAAGCAGACTAGCGGTAGCACTGAATGTATTTCTGGCCAAAAGAAGTCTCCTAGTATCAAACATAGATCTTAATTTGAGGAAGGCATTTCTGAGAATTTACGTTTGGAGCACAGCATGGTATAGTCGTGAATCAAGGACTGTGGGAAGAACCGATCAGAAGAGAATTGAAGCGTGTGCGAGTGTTGAAAATTAGGTGGTTTCATAAGAAAAGCTATGAGTAGTTTCCCCGCGAAATCGGTGACGAAAGGAGCATATAGAAACCACTGACACGAAGAATGGACTGGATGACAGGACATGTCTTAAGACATGAGAGGTTAACTTGTAGTCCGCAGCTCGTGGGCGTGCGGTAGCGTTCTCGCTTCCCGCGCCCGGGTTCCCGGGTTCGATTCCCGGCGGGGTCAGGGATTTTCTCTGCCTCGTGATGACTGGGCGTTATGTGATGTCCTTACGTTAGTTAGGTTTAAGTAGTTCTAAGTTCTAGGGGACTGATGACCATAGATGTTAAGTCCCATAGTGCTCAGAGCCAGGTTAACTTGTATGGTACTAGAGGGTAAAAACTGCAGCGAAAGCCAGAGACTGGGAAACGTCTAAGAAATACTTGAGAACATAGGATAGAAGTGCTACTCTCAGACGAAGCTAGCCCAAGAAACAAATTTGGGAAGAGCCGCATCAAACCAATCGGAAGACAATTAAAAAATTGGTGTGTTGTCTCCTGTTTGCTAGTAAGTCTTGAATCCAGTTACAAAGCTGGTCTGATATTTCGATCAATAGGCCTCAGTACGGAACATTACCGAAACTTTCCGGAAGTCAAGAAACACGGCATCAACATCAGCTCCGACTGCTGCTTCCTAGAGCTCGTGGATGAACCGGGCGATCTTACAGATTCACTTCCCATTGGGCATTTGCGTGTATCAGTCACAGCCTAATGTGCCCCACTTCGTTACGTCCTCGTCTTAAGCTCTCGGAGCTTTTTTTTTCAAATATAAGAAATTAAAATTAGTGTCGCGCGGGGTAACCGTGCGGCCTAGGGCGTCTTGTCACAGTTCGTGCGGCTGCCCCCGTCGGAAGTTCGGGTCCTCCCTCGGGCACGGGTGTATGTGTTGTCCTTAGCGTATGCTAATTTAATTTAGATTAAGTAGTGTGTAAGGTTAGGGACGGATAACCTCAGCAGTTTGGTCCCATAGGCTCTTACCACAAATTAAAAAATTAAAATTAGACTGCATTAAGCCGATTAACATCATCTAAAATAATTACAGAATAACTTCTTACGTTATTGGCAAAATACTTAGACTTTATGTGCTATTTTTATAAGTCTAAAACAATGCTGGTGAAGAAGAGACATGCAAGCTCTAATATCAGCGTGTATTATGATGTACTGAATTCAGGGGATGGACAAAAACAAATCGAAACACCAAAAACGTAACACATTACTATCCACATACGGTGCAGGAAAATGGCTGACATTCAAAGCAGCTTCCATTTGTCCGGGAGTGGATTAATACAGGCCCTGTGTAGCTTTCAAGAGAATCTTATACCATTCTTCCTGTAAAATAGTAGCAGGTTCAGATAACGACGGTGCAGGTGGATAGCAGTCACGCACCATTTTTTCCAATGAAGGCTCGATAATATGAGAATCTGATGACTGTGGTGGCCACGGGAGTCGCGACAGTTCATCCTCTTGCTAACAAAATTTGTGCTGGACGATGAGAGTTGTGTAAACAGGGGCATTGTCCGCGTCCCTTTTGGGGAACAAACATTGTACCCTGTGATGGGCGTAATCAGCCCAAATGGTCACATAATCCTTCTCAGTAAAGCGACCTTGAAGAGTATCCATTGAGGCCGTGGAATACCACGATATGGCTGCCCAAATCATCACCGAACTGCCTCTTGGGCAGATGACTCGTCCAGAAGTTGGAAACAGCTATAAGCTGGCTATAGTTTCGCACCTTACAAGCACTCATCTAAATACTTTGTCACGATTTACAACCGGAATTAGGTATCATTTGGTAGGTTGTACATCGTATACAGGGTGGTCCATTGATAGTTACCGGGTCAAATATCTCACGAAATAAGCGTCAAACGAAAAAACTACAAAGAACGAAACTCGTCTAGTTTGAAAGGGGAAACCAGATGGCGCTATGGTTGGCCCGCTAGATGGCGCTGCCATAGGTCAAACGGAGATCTACTGCGTTTTTTTTAAATAGGAACCCCCATTTTTATTACATATTCGTGTAGTACGTAACGAAATATGAATGTTTTAGTTGGACCACTTTTTTCTCTTTGTGATAGATGGCGCTGTAATAGTCACAATCGTATAAGTACGTGGTATTACGTAACATTCCGCCAGTGCGGACGGTACTTGCTTCGTGATACATTATCCGCGTTAAAATGGACCGTTTACCAATTGCGGAAAAGGTCGATATCGTGTTGATGTATGGCTATTGTGATCAAAATGTCCAACGGGCGTTGCTATGTATGCCGCTCGGTATTCTGGACGACATCATCCAAGCGTCCGGACCGTTCGCCGGATAGTTACGTTATTTAAGGAAACAGGAAGTGTTCAGCCACATGTGAAACGCCAACCACGACCTGCAACAAATGATGATGCCCAACTAGGTGTTTTAGCTGCTGTCGCGGCTAATCCACACATCAGTAGCAGACAAATTGCGTGAGAATCGGGTATCTCAAAAACGTCTATGTTGAGAATGCTACATCAACATCGATTGCACCCGTACCATATTTCTATACACCAGGAATTGTATGGCGACAACTTTGAACGGCGTGTACAGTTATGCCACTAGGCGCAAGAGAAATTACGGGACGATGACAGATTTTTTGCACGTGTTCTATTTAGCGACGAAGCGTCATTCACCAAAAGCGGTAACGTAAACCGGCATAATATGCGCTATCGGGCCGGAAAATCGACGACGGCTGCGGCAAGTGGAACGTCAGAAACCTTGGCGGGTTAATGTATGGTGCGGCATTATGGGAGGAAGGATAATTGGCCCCCATTTTATCGATGGCAATCTAAACTGTGCAATGTATGCTGATTTCGTACGTAATGTTCTACCGATGTTACTACAAGATGTTTCACTGCATGACAGAATGGCGATGTACTTCCAACATGATGGATGTCCGGCACATGGCTCATGCGGGGTTGAAGCGCTAATGAATAGCATATTTCATGACAGGTGGATTGGTCGTCGAAGCATGGCCCGCACGTTCACCGGATCTGACGACCCCAGATTTCTTTCTGTGGGGAAAGTTGAAGGATATTTGCTATCGTGATCCACCGACAACGCCTGACAACATGCATCAGCGCATTGTCAATGCATGTGCGAACATTACGGAAGGCGAACTACTCACTGTTCAGTGGAATGTCGTTACACGTATTGCCAAATGCACAAAGGTTGACGGACATCATTTTGAGCATTTATTGCATTAATGTGGTATTTACAAGTAATCACGCTGTAACAGCATGCGTTCTCAGAAATGACAAATTCACAAAGGTACATGTATCACTTTGGAACAACCGAAATAAAATGCTCAAACGTACCTGCATTATGTACTTCAATTTTGAAAACCTACCTGTCACCAGCTGTACGCCTAAAATTGTGAGTGATATGTTTGTGACTATTACAGCGCCATCTATCACAAAGCGAAAAAAGTAGTCCAACTAAAACATTCATAGTCCTTTACGTACTGCACGAATATGTAATAAAAAATGGGGGTTTATATTTTAAAAACGCAGTTGACATCCGTTTGACCTATGGCAGCGCCATTAGCGGGCCAACCATAGCGCCATCTGGTTTCCACCAAGCTAGACAAGTTTCGTTCTTTTAGTTTCTTCGTTTGACGCTTATTTCGTGAGATATTTCGCCCGGTCACGATCAATGGACCACCCTGTATATGAATATTTAAAAAAGACTGACATTGTCATGTGCACCTTCTAAATAGTTGTTAACCCTTATTGCAAAAAAGGTGATGGAGTGTCTTTATTATCAAAACGGTGTAATGAATGATTGCCTATACCAGTAGAGGTTGGAACGCCAGAGGAAATGAAAAGTCAGGCGTACTCAGGCCCTGGGTGAAAAAGCCCGCATAGGTGTTTTGGTCCTGCTTAACAGAGGAATTAGCCCTAGACGGACGGTCGGGGCACCTGAGCACTGAAGGACAATAGAGTGGGGGCTGGCCGGTTTTGTAGCTAGGCCAGAAGGATAACCGGAAATCTTGGATGCAGCAGAGAGGAACAAGGAAGCGTTACGTCGGAAATCACGCAGGCTGGGTTACTTCTGAGGATTTTTATTCTGAAAAGCGTACCATTGTACGAATTGCTAATAAACGGAGATAGGTATTTCCTCGCAAACTTTCCGCGCTGGACGACAAAAGACTCAAGTATGGTTGGTCGGTGTTAGGAAGAAACTATAGAGAGGGAGAATATTCCGTGGTTTCGAGAATATGATTCGCCTTCCGCAGTTACAAGGGAGGAGAGCCGAGCTTCGCTGGGAAGCCAGCGTTGGAGAGAATGAGGTCTTCCGTTTCGAGCACCCATGTTTGACGGATGTTCAGTATCAGCTTTGTTGGTACAGACGGTCTTGCTGTCTTTGCTCTCAGGAGGTTTTGTAGTTAGACGGTTAGGCACTGTACTGCTGTGAACTTATACGATTCTGAACTTCGCCTCTGGGTAGGGAGTCGTCGTTGAGTACGCAGCGTTCAGTGATTGAGAGCACTTCTTCTGTCTGTACTAACCTAGAGACGTTATCTGGATTCCGACCTTGTGGCTGGGAGTTAGCGTTTCTTGTCTGTGGAACACAGAGAGGAGAAGACAGTATTAGATGATACTAGTCAGAGGACCGCCTTATGCGGTCCTAGTGTTTGGATGAGTTTTGATTTTTGTGGCTGGAGTTCTTCCATTGTGGTAGATGTGAACGAGAAACATCACTCCGATGCACCGGACGCAGTACATTCGGTGATATTGCTAATTACTTTGGCATATTAGAGCTCTAAAGCTAGACAGCTGTGATCACGTAAATTTTATTTCCACTGAGGCTGCGCATCACTGTAGATTATCTTTGAAAGTACTGTCTTCTAGTGTTTGGTAATTAGATGACGTCAGTCATCTCGCGTTATTTGTATTAGATTGCGTAGCCATAAAAGGGGGCAGATTTCGACAATTTGATTAATCATATTAGTTAGGAAATTCATTGTATCTCTTTATCTCCATTGGGCATTGATATATTAAAATTTATAACATATAAAAGAGTTTTTACTGTACAATAAATGTATAAGCAGAAACTACATTTATTATTTTGTAGTTACTAGTTCCCTTAACCATTCATTTACGTTTATGTTGTAATTTAGATGTTACAGAGCAAGAAGGGGGGAGTAATATCAAATTTGAGAGCTCCTAAGATCTGCTTCAGGGGGCAGTCAAACAGGGCCAAACTTGATTTTCGCGTTCAGTATTTTCCGTTGCGCACATTCAGTTATACACCCGAGTAGCATCTTGGACAATGTGAAACGAGACTCGTTCTTGCATTTCTTCACAGACCTGGTTTTATGGCTTTGGCACAACATTTTCCTATTACCAGCATTTGCGTCACTGCTTAGTGGTTTTGGATTTCCAGCTGCTCTGCAGTTCTCTGCCTCTGGGGTTCCCTGTGTGTTGTTTCTGTGCTGACAGGGTTTGTGAGTGCGCCATTCAGTTCTGCAAAGACTTTTGCAACTGTCGTCCTCTATTATCGTCATAATGCCCTTGAATGAGTGTCCGTCAAACACTCAACACACACATTCATCTGGGTTGTGAATTAGTGGATCCTGGAGGATGTTTTTCAGTTTTCTTAACTTCATCCACTTCGTGATCACCTATTTTGATTTTCAGTCTACCGCTAATCTCATTTCTGCTACACCTCATCACTTTCATCTTTCTTCAGTTTAATCTCAGTTCATAAATTTTGCTCTGGACACTTCATTCCATTCAACAGGTCCTGTCATTTTGCTTCACATTCACTGAGAGAGCAATGTCATCAGCGAGTATTATCACTGGTATCCTTTCTCCCTAAATATTATATAAAGTATTGTATCACTCCTTTATTTCCGTCATTGCTTCTTCGACGTATACATTGAGCAGCGGGAGCGAAATACTTCATCCCTGCCTTTTATCCTTTCTAATCCGAGCACTCTGTTCTTGATCTCCCATTGTTATTGTTCTCTCTTTGTTTTTGTATATATATTATATTGTTCATCTTTCCTTATAGCTTACTTGTTTTCTTAGAGGTCTGCAATGTACTCCTTCCAGCTATCCACTCTTTTCTCTGCGTCTAGCGATGAATTCCTATTGAACTCTTTAAGATGACACCTTTGCTTCTAATTTCTTCGAATATTGCCTTGACTGTCCTATATGCTGAATCAGTCCTTCAGACGACCGTTTCATTTTCGATTTATTGATATTTATTCTGAATTCATTTTACCTTGGCTTCCCTGAATTTTCTAGTTATTTCTTTTGTGAACGACGTGTTTTACTTTATTCCTGTCTTTCTCTAAACATTTTTGTACTTTCTTCTTAAATCGATCAACTGAAGTATGTCTTCTGTTACCCATGTTCTTTTCTGATTTGCCTTTCGTGCCCCTACGTCAGTTCAACTTCTGTGACTGTAATTTATATTGACGTCGATTTCTCTGCGTCTGGTATGCCGACGGTGGCATTTACTATCGCCATTTCAACGTCCTTGTAAGGTGGCTATAATTTCGCACCTTATAAGTACACATCCACGTACGTTGCCGTGACCTACAAACACAATTAGGTATCATGTGATAGGTTGTACATCGTATATATGAATATATAAAGGAGACTGACATTGTCACATACGCCTTGTAAATAATTGTTAATGAAAGGTGACAGAGTATCTTCATTATTATACTAGTAGAGGTTGGAACGACAGTGGAAATGAAACTGCAGGCAGAACTAAAGCCGTGGATGGAAGGCCTACACAGGAAGTAGCAAGACGGACGTTGGGACACCTGAGCACTGGGGCACAATAGAGTCGCAACCGGCCGGTTTTGCAGCTGGATGGGAAGGATTGTACTTCAGAAACTACGAAAATCTTGGACGCAGCTGAGAGGAACAAGGAAGCGTCACCTTGGAAACCACGCAGGCTGGGTTATTTCCAAGTATTTTTACTCAGAAGTGTACCATTGTACGCTTATAAGTTTTTCCTCGCAAACTTTCCGCGCTGGACGACAAGAGACTAAAATATGGTTGGTTGGCGTTCTGAAGAATCTGTAGAGAGGGGAATATTCCGTGGTTTCGGGCATATGAATCGATTTCGGAATTACGATGGTGGGGAGTGGAGCCTTGCTGGGAAGCCATCGGTGGAGAGACGAGGTCTTCCATTGTGAGCGCCCATGTGTGACGGTCGCTCGATATCAGCTTTGTTGCTACAGATGGACTTGCTGTCTTTGCTCACAGGAGAGTTTATAGTCAGAACAGTTAGGCACTGTACTGCTGCGAACTATTCTGGACTTCACCTTTGGGTTTGGAAGTCGTCGTTGAGTACGCAGCGTTCAGTAATTGAGAGTACTTCCTCTGCCTATATTTATGTTGAGACGTTATCTGAACTCCATCCTTGTGGCTGGGAGTTCGCGTTTCTCGTCTGTAGAACACAGAGAGGAGAAGACAGTATTAGAGTATATCAATCAGAGGACCGGCTTCTGCCGTCCTAGTGTTTCAAAGAGTTTTTATTTTGGGGCTGGAGTTGTTCCATCGATGCAGACGTGTACGAGAACCAGCAGGCCGATGCACCAGACACAGTACATTCGGTGATATCACAAACTGCTTCGGCTTATTAGGGATATAAAAGCTTAACAGTTGTGATCACGTTAGTTTATTTCCACTGAGGTTCCACACCACCGTAGATCATCTTTGAAAGTAGTGTCTTCAAGTGTTTGGTACGTAGATGATGTCAGTCATTTCGAATTATTGATATTAGACTGCGCAGTAATAATAAGCGGCAGATTTGGGCAATTGATTAGTAATTTTACTTAGGAAATGTAAACTTTTTAATATAACGGTTTTTTTAATCTACAATAAACATTGAAGCAGGAACAACGTTTATCATTTAGTAGGATTAGTTGCCTTCATCATTCATTTATGTTTAGATTGTAATTTATGGGATTCAGAGATCCTAAGATCTACTTCAGGGGGTAGTCAGACAGTGCAAAATCTTCATTTTAGCGTTTATTATTCTCCTTTAGGCACATTCATTTTTCACCTGCTGGGAGTAGCATCTTGGATCCTTAGACAACTTAAAGCGAACATCATCATTTTTTAGTCCTTCAGCATCCCACTTCTTTTCACATTGACTGTTTCGAACGATTCTCTTGAACTTCAGCCTACTGTTCATTGTTATTAAATGATGATCTGTGTATATATCTGTTCCTAGGTACGCCTGAAAACCAAATATCTGATTTCGGTATCTTTGTTTTACCTTGATGTAATACACCTGAAACCTTTCCGTGCGTCCAAGCTTTTTGCAGGTATACTTCCTTCTACTGAGACTTTTCAACAGTAAAATCACTATTTCAAACTGAAAATTATTGCAGAATTCAAATAGTATTTCTCCTCACTCACTCCTACTACCAATTCCAGATTCTCTCATAACGGTCTTCAGTTTCTTCCCCTACCTCACCGTTCTAGTCCCCCATGATTATTAGATTATCGTCTCCCTTCACATAATGAATTATGTTTTCAGTATCCTCATACACTTTCTTTGCCCCTCAAACTGCTCCTCGTGACGTCGACATGTACACCTCAACTGTTATCGCCTACGTTGGTTTGCCGTCGAATCTGATGACAACACTATCACTAGACTGTTCCCAGAAAACCACTCTCAGCCCTACCTTAATATTAATAAACGACCCTAATCCCTTTATGCGATTTTCTGCTGCTGTTGATATTGCTCTACATTCGTCTGGGCATAAATCCTTATCATCTTCCCAGTTCAGATTATTGAGCTCCCTCTGTATCTAGATTATATCAACAGTTTATTTTTCTCCTGGAACCCTCTAAAAGCACCAGTGTTTTTCGGTATACAGGAGGAAAATAAACTGCAGATGGAGTTCTATGTCCGAAAGCGTTAGCCACCGCGGCAACAAAGCATCGCATTCGTAGGATACCAGGCCTGTCTATGTAGCAGCTAGCTCCTTCTTATCCATTGGCGATGGTGGCTATGAGTCACGTTCCCTGAATAACAACTCCGCGAGACGTTCCGCCTACGGTCCATCAGCGTGCAAAGTCACGTCTGCTGCAGAAGAGGTGGACTGGCAGCAGGCGTCGGTGCCTATAATTTCGACTTTCTATAGTCATTGACCGCCGTTTCCTCACACGGGTTCCTATCCTCAATTGGTTCCTCGCGACATCCTCTACAACCCCTCTAAATATTTCGGTACCATTTTGTAACACAGTGTGTACTGAAACATCTTGTTTCTCAGTAGTTAGCAATAGAAATAGTTTTACAACTAAGTAAAATGTTTTCTTGGTATCTATAAAACGAAGATAAAGTGGTAATTTATTCTTTATGTTTAGTTCACTACTTACAAATGGTTCATTTGATATTTCTGAAATCAGCTTTTTCCTTTGCGTGGTTAAAAATTTAATATTCTTTGTATGTCGGTGATGATAATTTTAGTGAATATCTTGGGCGTTATGCACAGGAGGCTGATACGTCTATAATTATTTTATGTCTTGTCTATCTTCTTTTTCTGAAGGATAATAATAACAGCGTTTATCTGTATTAAGGATCGTCTTCTTTTTTAAACATTCTCTAAATTGCAATTTTGTAATATGATGACATGGTTGGAGACCGTGGCTGTTATTTGAAGAAAAATGTTGGTGGTGTTGAGATAGCAACCAACCACAAATTTATTCTGAGTTCGTTTATTCAAAAGGTACCGTGACCGGTTTCGAATCATTACGATTCATCTTCAGACTATTTTCATGCTTTCATTACATGCGGTGCGTTTATTACAGATTAATTGTCCTAAAATATAAATAATATATAATTATAAGCACCCCACACAGATGGTTGCGTTACAGATTTGCATTCGATGTGACTTACGTGAAATGTCGGTTTGTAGTGTTTGTTTTCATAGTCCAAGAGATGTGAATACATTCCCACTGAATTCTTATCGTTTGACACGTAAATTTTTCTCACTACAAACATATGTTTGTAAGTACTTTGTTTGAATCAAAACATATGGTGCGTGTCAGAGATCTATTCTGTGACAAATCTAAAGTGTTCAGTGAGAAAAAAAAAAAAAGAAATCTAAAGTGTCCAGTGGCAAAAATTGATTATTCTGTGACAAATCTAAAGTGTTCAGTGAGAAAAAAAAGATATCTAACGTGTCCAGTGAGAAAAATTGATTTGTCACAATACAGATTTCTAACACGCACCACATGTTTTGATTCATACAAAGTACTTACAAACATATGTTTGTAAGCAGTGAGAAAAATTTACGTGTGAAACGATAAGAATTCAGTGGGAATGTATTCACATCTTTTGGACTATGAAAACAAACACTACAAACCGACATTTCACGTAAGTCACATCGAATGCAAATCTGTAACGCAGCCATCTGTGTGGCGTGTTTATAATTATGTGTTATTTATATTTTAGGACAATTAATCTGTAAAAAACGCACCACATGTAATGAAAGCATGAAAACTGTCTGAAGATGAATCGTAATAATTCGAAACCGGTAACAGTACCTTTTGAATAAACGTACTGAAAATAAATTTGTGGTTGCTTGCTGTCTCAACACCATCAATATTCTGTAAATTATTTTACTAGTTCCTTTTGAATAACTTTTAGCTCCAGATTAAATCATTTCTTGTCTTTCCTGCCTTCATACCTTGAATGACCTTATACACCTCTGCTGACATTACTTTATCTCTTGAACTACACAAACGTTTAAACTGGCATTAATAGCTCATACAATTTTCACTCTTTTGTTGGTTACTGCGGAGACTGCCACTTAGTGACCATCTAAGAAAGACAGTATCACGACAAGATTACTTTAGGTGACGTGTTAATGGATACATCTTTACCTTAGCATAATTACATAGAGAAGGAGGAGCACTCTGAGAATTTTTCTAAAACAGTTTTAAGAACAATGGCAAATAATTATTGTTTTATTCATACTGCCAACTCTAACTACTTGTAGATTCTGTAAGAAAAGGGTCTTCTTGTTTCTCATTAAGCGACTGTCACAATGAAGGGAAGTTTTACCCGCTGTGGACACGGCTGGTAAACGATTCAGGGATCATTAAGCAAATTGACGTAGCTGCTGTTTCTAAAGAGGAGTTTGGGAAAATAAATAAAGTGTCTGGGATTTACGTTGGAAGTACTTGTTATTTTCAACTGAAGAACTGAATCACACAACTAGAATCAACGAGATTAGTAAGCTTCAACTTGTAGGTGTTAACGAACTGTAATAATACTTAAAAAGATATATACTGCAGAACGTCACCGTCACACACTATGCTGATAAACTACTGCGTCTTTCAAGCACAAAAGTTCTCAATAGGTGATTTAAAATGAACACGGATGCTTTCTCCAGTCATCACCACGAAGTTGATATGCATAAAAGAAACAGATAAATAAAATGGCTTTTCAAACAACCTTCTTTAACGGCAACTGTGAATTATACTAATACATTATTCTTTAGAAATAATGTAGTTTGGAAGTACAATAATTTCTTTATTTAGGCATAATACATACACCAACATGACTCGAGTACAGCAATGAATCAACAGCGACACAGAACAGACACGAGCCTGCTACACACCGATAAACAACTAAACGGCGCCAGAGTCATATTAGAATCATTCTCATAGCGTAACGTCTTCTCATCATTCCAACGGCATCATGGAGAAGCTTTCAAAGAAACACCATTGTACGACATATAGTGAAAAACTCTGATATATAGTAGTGAAGTTACAACACCTGCGATAAAGTGTAAAGCACTGGAAGTAAGATACCCGAAACATAAAGGGACATGTCACTATGGTACCTGGTATTTGACAGCCCCTAAAAAACTGCGACAACAAAACAACCACCGATCACAAAAGATACACACTTCAAGATGGTAATATATAACAATAAAACACCTTGTAACATTACTAGGTAACTTTCAGCTTTAAAACGTGCTACAGAATGGAAACATAAGATTACTGATCAGAGAAAAACAGATAACCAGACTTAATTATCATAATACAATCCCTAGCAAAAAATCCGTTCACTACATAATTAAAACACATGTCATCTTACTGGATTTCATGTCTGCCTAAGTAGTGGGACAACAAGGACATCACCCACATTGCATTGTTGCCATATTTATTCAAGATGGCTGATTCAAAATGGCGGCAATAGATGTGCCAATGTCACAATGACGTCATGGCGGAAATTTCAAATTTTGGTGGGAAAATAGATCAGTTGTGCTACTTCGACTAACCTAAGTAAGTGAAGCAACTGTGATAATACAAGGTACATTTCGTTACACAAGAGAAATTATGGTATCCGAACTAAAGGATAATGGGCCCTGTGCATAAGGGGGGTAATTTACTACATGGCCTGGATGAGATTATGAGTAGTATCTATGGTTTAAAGTGGCGAGTAAGGAAACTGTGTCTGGTCATTCAGTACCAAGTTTGGGCTAAGGACATATATTTATTGATTTCCACTATTTCAAGACAGCTCATCTTTCTTCCTTTATGAATGTGATATAATATTTCGTGTCTCACCTTGTAACTATGAACTTCCTTTAGCAGATTGTCCGTAAAAGTAGTGTCTCCACTCCTAAGTCTCCAAACTCTACGATATCCCTTCATGCAGGAACATATTGCCTGCCAGACTGACCGATATAGAATTTGCCAAAATTACAAGTAATTTTTTATATTCCACTCTTTTCCAAAGCTGGAGTGCTCTCTTTACCATTGAGCAAGAAGTGTCCAACAGTGCTGTGCACGTAAAATGATGGGTTTACATTCCAGGATTTAAGCTCCAGCTACAACCAATGAGGTTTTTCCTAAATAAGGAACTGTGCCCCAGTTATTGCGTTCTCCCCTTGAACCATGGACCTTGCCGTTGGTGGGGAGGCTTGCGTGCCTCAGCGATACAGATGGCCGTACCATAGGTACAACCACAACAGAGGGATATCTGTTGAGAGGCCAGACAAACGTATGGTTCCTGAAGAGGGGCAGCAGCCCTTTCAGTAGTTGCAAGGGCAACAGTCTGGATGATTGACTGTGTAACGTTGTAACTCTTATTTTGGTATGCTGATATGTAATATTGTAACTTTAATTTTGGTATGCTGAGATCGGTGCTAATAGACAATAAAAGCTGGGTTAAAAGCCGTGATCTGTCTGGGGACATTAACCGTGGATTACTGGGCAACTGTTTCATCAGATATTTAGCAGACTAACACTAATGATAATCTTTTAATAGTCATACAAAACCGGTAAAATATATATATAAAAAGGAGAATTTAAATAAAAAGAAAGAAATCAGTTTATACTTGGAAATTTATTTTAAGATTGTTCATTGAAATTTCAGCATATTATACGTGAGTTATAACTGAGCTGGTGCCTTATTTACGATTGAAAAGAATGTGAGATTGTAATCTTACGGAACACATAAAATATGGAGCCAAGATTTGGGAAACTGCATACAACACTCCATTCATAAAATAACACACGAAGAACATTGAAACATAAGCAAGAAGAAATTAACCACAACCAACAGATTCAGTTTTTACCCAGAGAAATTACGTTCATATCACAATCCTGTCCGTCATGTAATTACCACACACTGGTATACTAAATTCATATTAACTCTTTGTGAAGTCTTCGCAAAAAGAATAGCTGAGGGCTACTTTGATGATTACACCACATGCTCCACGTGGTCAACTTGGTTTACACAAAGCGTACAACTCCACAATAATTTTGATAATTAAAATACATTAGATCGAAAAGCAATTGACAAAAGAAAAACCTTGAACTGGTTACTAACGTCTTACTATTAACCTGATGGGTCAAACAGTTATATAAGCACGTGGTACTGGTCTCGCAAAGTACACCCCACGTGGGTTGAACATAAAGAAAAGTATAAAGAAAAGTTGCTATATTAAAAAAATATTCTCAAGACGAGACGTTATAATCACACAAACATTCGCATTTAAGATTGATGAACTTAGTTAGAGTTACTGATCAACACGTGGTTCCACTTTACTCACAAAGTAGTAACAAAGCAACTACCGCAAAATAATCTGAATTTAACACGAGAATTACACTCCGCTGCACTTTAAGATAGCATTAGATATTTTAGAGCTAAACCTGAAATCAAGGTGATTAAATTTTCAGTTAGGCTGAACTTAAGAAATCCATTGTCCTACGGACTTAACAGACACGCGCTTAGCCGGAGATCTTACCACTTCAGACGCTCGCCACGGCCACACTGCAACTGCCCAACTTCCGAGCGTGCTTCCTGAGGGGTGGCTCACAAAGACCAACGGAAGTGGCCAGAGGGGCAGCTTCCTATACCAACATGACAACGGACGGACAGGACCATACTAAGAATAGAAACCTCTTTGCTTTTAGGAAGCGTAGCTACCTGTTCCGACGTTGGTCCTACTGTTCTCTAGCAGACAGCCTTGTCTGCTACCCTCAAGCATGCAACTAGAAATACATATGCTCATTCATCCTCTCACACAAAAGGGAAGGGGGATGACAGTATCTTATCATATACAGTATATAAAAGAAAGCGGATGTAGGTTCCGTATGAGACTGTGTGACATGAATTACATATAAGAATTACATATAAACTGTGCTTTAAAGTGTAGTAGTGTGACAGATCGTTCTTGTTTATGTGTAAAAGTAATACGTTCCACTGCTCAGTCTCCTCCCAGATAGTCAGAAACGCCACAGTACATTTAGAAGAGGAATTTATTCCATAAATGGCAACAGATTTAAGAAATTAAACATGAAAGGAATCCAACAGAGACCTTTCATAACCCCAACGCTCCGGGAAAAGACTGTGCAGGGAATTTTCTGGCCATGCTAGGACGTTCCCAAGCAGGCTTCTCACACCCTACTTAAACCAAAAGTGTAAAAGAAAAGGCAAAAGGACACCAGCTACTTCCTAAAACACAATAATTTCAACACATCTTTAGAATCTACCAATTTCAAACAGAAAAAAAAGAACACAATCTGTGACACCTATTTAAAAGGTAGTGTAGACCTAATTCGGTCAGCAAGTAAAAACAATGGTTCCTGTATCATTAATATGAAAACAATTTCTGGTTGTTACCCTTATGGGGTTCACCAGTATTTGCTCATTGCAAGAGCCAACTGGTCACAGGAAAATTTATGACTGTTTATTAACAAGCAAAATTTATGGAAATAGCAAAGGTGCCACAGCAATTAAAAAAAGAACATCAAATAACATCGGTATTAAAAAGCAGAACATAACAATGCACAATCTGCAAAAGCAACAAAATGATAAGAGAAAAAACATGTTTTACAAAGTGGCTATCGCAAAAAAATTCTATATCGTATAAAACTAATAATTTGTAGAATTAAAAAAAAACTATGTGGCACTCATTTAATCACTCTGCTATATTTCAATTAGCTAGCAAACAATGAGCACTGTGTCATTATACTGAAACTACAATAATTATGTGATTATTACCCTTAAGGGGTTCCTCACAGTAAGTATGCCCCATGCAAAGGCTAATCGATCACAGTTCAATGAGAATAAAAAGCTATCTGACTGATAAACGAAGCAATGCCACAGCAATGAATTTACGAAACAAAATATCACAAATCTAATACATCACACAAAAACAAACATTGATAAATAAAACAGTACAATAATCAACATCTAAAACAAAAAAGACACCTATAAATAAAACACCTGCAAAAAACAAGAGTCACAGACTAAAAAAGATAAATAGAACACCTGCAAAATACAAGAGTCAGTCTAATAAACACCAATAAATCGAACTCCTGCAAAACACACGAGTCAGAGTTTCTCTGACAGAAACACACGTATATGCACTGGACTAAGAACCGTATAATCACTGTTCACTGACACACTCAGTAGTTCCACTGTTCCGAGGCACAATATAAGGGAAAGGGGGGGGGGTTCGTCGCCGCAGCTGTCAGTAGGGATTTTTGTCCATCTGTTGCGTGCGATCCCGCCGTCTCTGCCCTCTCATGAAGTTTCTCTCGTGTCACGTACATCTCGATTTGGTTCCATGTTTGTATTGTCAAATTCGTGCGGTATCCTCGTTTGACACGCCAGGTTGATATTCTCGGGCAAGGATGACACTTAATGGCTCTTCTTTTGTGCCACCCTTAGCGACCAGAGAACATCGAACCAAGATTTACTGTCGCTTGACAGTAGGCATCCATCAGGAAATGTCGATAGGCATCGTTGACGTCTGCAAGTTTCTCTGGGCAGTACCTCCCAAAAGGCTCCACGCCCCTTGTGTTGTTTCACCGCGGCCGTCTCGTCACGGTCGCGTGCGTGTGGTGCGTTGCCAGCAGATGGATTTCCGCGCGGTGGACCGCTCGCCCATCTCAGGTCATCGCCTCAAGGAAAGGTCGCCCGGGGCGGCCGCCCATTAGCTCCAGGTACAAGGGAAAGTGTTTGCCGCTTACTCTCCTTTTGTTGTCGGCCGCGCTCCCAAAGTGGCCCGGATGACAGCGTGTCCCGCTGGGAAACCCGCCAGTTTACAACTAGTCCGGCTGCTCCCACTGTCTCTTAAGAGTTTTGCCGGTTCGCTTTCACGTTCTCAACTGCATTCACAGAAATTTTTCATCATCCTTATGTGATTACACAATGTCATACATAATACCACTTAGTATTGTCTTTCACAATTTTTAAGAACAAAGTGAGACTTATTTTTTTTTTAAATAAAAAATTAGATGAATCGACAATATAAAATAAAGTTTAAATGACTTGACAATGTAAAAAAAAATAAAAGTGAAATGACTTTACAATGTAAAAAAAATAAAAGTTAAATAAACTGACAATATAATATTTAAATCCACATCACTAATGTGGTTCACTTACGTTTTAATAAATCAAATGCTACTTATTAATTCACTAAAATGAATAGGATTATGCCTTGTGCAAGTATAGGTCAGGACAGCATAGGGTTCACATGTTATTTACACACACATACATGCACACCTGTTGTCTATTCTACAAACTAACTACCCATAAACATGCATTACTCAATATTCTAGTTCTATCCACTACTAGTTAAGCCAATAAGCTACTTCAATGCTATTTCAACACCGTGTATATACCACTACAACATTGTTCTAATTCGTCCTCTTCTTGACGCTCGCAGCATACGTCTTGTCACATGATAAATATGGAGAACTTTCCTTAAACATACACATTAAAAAGAACAATGGTTATTTACACGCCAAAACATTTATACCAGTTCGCACACCTGAAAAGAGACTCGCAATTATACATTTATCATACTCATATATTCACACATAAAACAGTAAGAAAATTTCACCTAAAATTACGTTATCACAACAATTAATCACGCAGATGACTCTGAGAAGGTTAAAAATATTTGCATTATACAGGTTACATTACATTTTCTTACCCATTTTGCTGCGATTTCGTTCCTTCTTTACGTTACCTTTCGCTTCCAAATCAGTTATTTCGCCTGTGGTGGTTCTTCTGGATTCATTTCTCATGAATGGCAAAATTGTGGTCACCTCTATTCTGTAAAACAGTATCATCTTAACATATTGAACTTACAACAGACACAAAAGATCCGAATCCTCCTGTAGTTTAAATGACAAATGTTTTGCTTTATCCTTATTACCTTAAACCAAGCTTTCCTTCGTTCCCATAATCAAAATTATTTAATCATCCTCTACCTTCAAGAGGGAAATTTCCTCAGTACAAATCATATAGGCTGCAGTGCATCCCGCACCAGCGAAAACAGTAAGCTGTAATGCTCACAGCATCAGCAAAACACATAAACGTCGCTTTTCTAGGACACGTATTAACGCAGAATAATTTTTTTTTAGGCTTTGGCTCAACATCAATCAAGACTACAAAAAGGATCCATATTTCCGTTCCATTCTCCATTTGCTGAAAAGCTGCTCGTATTTGACTACCACAATAATATTTCAGAGCCACGTAAATTACACAAACCACAATTCTTCTTTCACCTTGAAGGGAATCAATATACTTACGAAATCCACAGACAGCACTTTACGTACTCAGCTATAAAGAACAAAACAAGACATATATCATCAGTATTAACATATCATCGCATATTGGAAGCCAATGGTTGAACAATCGTATTATCGCATCCTGTTTTCAAGATTCCAAACTTACTCATTCCTTTCTCAGAGTTCTCCTATCTTAAAATATTCATACAGCACGCATACTATAGTAAGAGATCCTCATTTATACTGACAGATATAGAATAGCAATAGATAGATAGTAGCACTGAAAGCAGAAAATCGGAAACAAGGCTACTAACAGCTGGGGACCTGGGTTTGCCAGACCCATAATACCCACAGATCGGATATTCCCCTGAGTTTATGCACTAATTCAGCAACGATCTTGCTTCTCTCAGGAGCGACTCCATTCAATTTACACAAAAAAAAAAAAAACATAAACCGCATTTTACTCGTTCACAAAGAAACCTTTTATCTTCACGTTTGAATCAAACTAAATCCTAATTGCACAAAAAAAATTTAAAACATCACTTCAATCCATCGCATAGAAACATCTTTATCACTATTTTTACCAACATATTATTCAAAATGCATGTTATAAATTTAAACTAATCAATTGTCTCTCTTCACCGTCCTCTCTACTCCTCACTGCTCTTTCTACTCAATGTATGGTTTTACATTTGACACATGGTGTAGTCCTTTTGATTTCTTCGATCGAAGAGTTTCCACTTCTATGGCGTTTTTATGGGGAATCTTCCTTATCCGATACGGGCCGTTAAAGAGATTAAAAAATTTCTTGCAGACACCTGACCGTTTGTTAGACAGCTTGTGTGATCTGATAAGAACTTTTTGTCCTACATGAAACACTGTTTTTCTCACGTGTTTCTTATACGCCTTGACTCTGGCTTCTGCTGCACGCTTGATGTTGCGTAAAGCTAAGTCAACAATTGCGTTCCGGCGTAGTCTCGGCTCTAGTGGCCAAGGCACCACCTCTTTGAATTTGCTTGGGGGCTCCTTGTTTTTTAGCACAGTGATTGGCGGAAGCTTTGTTGACGTATTAGGCAACTCATTAATTATGTTCTGAAATCCTTTTAGGTGTATGTCCCACGATCGATGATCACGACTGCAGTATAACCTACATAATTTTCCTAATTCACGCATAATACGCTCACTGGGGTTCGAGCTGGGGTGAAAGAGAGATATATATATAGGTTTAATTCTTCTTCTTCGAAGCATCCGCTGCCAGTATTGCGATCTAAATTGTGGTCCATTATCCGAGATAACCCTTTTCACGCTCCCAACTTCATGCAGAAACTGCTTTGCAAATGCAGTTGCCACTGCCCTTCCTGTGGCTCGCTTCAACGGAGTCAGACACACAAACTTGGAGGTTAGCTCCACCGCTACGAAAACATATGCAAAACCTGCTTTAGATCGTATTAGTGGCCCAAATAGATCCACGGCCGCGAGGTCACAAAGTTTGCTTGGTATTATCGGGTGCAATGATGCAGCATAAGTCACTGTGGCCGCCTTTGCTCGCTGACAAGGTCCGCACACTCTAAGTACACCACGAATACGCCGTAGCATGTTATTAAAATAGCATGTCTCTTTCAGTTTTTCACAACATTTCTGTGCTCCGAAGTGACCATAACTCAAGTGTATGTACCATATAATTTTGTTTACGAGTTCCTCCGGAATCACCAACACCCATCTGGAGTCGTCCGGGGCTCGTTTCTTGAATAATATTCTATTGCGCACTAAGTAGTACTGGCGTATTCCTACATTCTCCTTGTCCTCCCACTTCGTCTTTATGTCTTTCAGTACAGCGTCCTTATCCTGTTCGTCCGCTATACTCCCTAAAGAGGTGGTAACAAAATTCTCGAACGCTACATTCTGTAAGTATAGGATGCTAAAATTATTTTCACCCAGTTCCCTTTCTTCTGTGTGAAGCAAACCTATAGGAATGCGCGATAGAGCGTCAGCAATTACATTTTTTTGTCCAGGAATGTATTCTACAGTGAAGTTATATTCCTGTAGGTATAGTGCCCAGCGTCCTAGTCTCCCATGCGTGATTTTTGTGCTCATAAGAAATTGGAGTGCACGATGGTCAGTGTACACCTTGGTGGTCCTCCCAAATAAAAAATACCTAAATTTTGAGAATGCCCAAACTATCGCGAGTGCTTCGAGTTCCGTCACAGAATAATTTTTTTCACATCGAGAGAGCACCCTGCTCCCAAACGAGATTGTTTTCCAAGTTGTAATATCATCATTTCCTTCCGTTTGAAACAGTACCGCACCTAATCCTGACAAGGAACTGTCCGTCATTAAACAGAATTCTTGTGTCAGATCGGGATGCACGAGGATGGGAGCCTCTACCAATGCCTTTTTCAATTTATAAAATTCATCCTGTGCCTCTTGATCCCAGACCCACAAAGCGTTCTTCCCTGTTAGTCCACATAGACGGGGTGTACCAAGTACACTAAAATTTATAAATTGCTTATAAAAGTTACACAGGCCTAAGAATGCGCGCAACTGTTTTTTATTTGTCGGCATTGCACACTCCGCTATCGCCGCAATTTTCTCCGGGTCAGGTTGTATTCCATTTGCTGAGACAATATGGCCTAAGAATTTTATGTTCTCTCGTCCGAACTGTGACTTATCTAAGTTGACTGTTACACCTGCCTTCTCAAAAACATCCAGTAGTCTGTTCAGAACGTCATTATGGTCCTCCCACGACTTTTCCGCAATTAATATGTCATCCACGTAAATTGTCACTCGCTGTTTCAAATCATCAGGTAAAATGCTATTTAATCCCCTTATAAAAGCAGCTGATGAGACGTTTAGTCCGAACGGGAGACGCCGGAATTGGAAACAATTTCCGTAACACAGGAACGCTGTATATAATCTGCAAGATGGGTGTAGCACGATTTGCCAAAAACTTGAACGGAGGTCGACAGATGATAGTACCTTTACTCCGTGGAAACGTTGTAAGAGTTCCTCAAGGCTCTCAGGCCTGTCCGTTTCCGACATAATAATTGTGTTTATCTGTCTCGAGTCTAGCACCAAACGAACTGAGTTGTCGCGTTTTGGCACGACAAGCAAGGGTGAATTGTACGAGCTTACTGCCCGCTCAATTATTCCTTGTTCTAACATCTTGTTTATTTCCTTCTCCACCTGGGCTTTATACGCCACGGGAATAGGGTATGGTCTAACAGAAAACTTCTGATGGTCGCGTACTCTGAATTGGTACGTAAAACCCTTAATAGCCCCCGGAGTCTCAGAAAATACCCGTTCATGATTCCTAAGTAGACAATACAATTTCTCCTTTTCCCTGTCCGTGGTTCTGACACCCGCGATGCTCTTTCTCAGTGCATCAGCAAAAGCAACATCTTTCCCCTGCTCACCAGACGTAGAGCACGACTCACTTACATAGTTCACGAGTAGCTCCAGTCTGGGTTGCGACTCGGTTTGACCTTGAAATTTTAGGCAACTAATTTCTGACTCGGCACGTAATATGCATTCATCAAATACTAAATTAATTGGCTGATCCCCAACTTGAACTGTCATTACTCCTCCACCCATGTCAATTACTGCATGGTGGGCATTCATGAAGTCATTTCCTAAAATCATTGCCACATTCAGCATTGGGAGCACAAAGAAGTTGTACTCAAACACTCTTCCCTGGCAGGTAAAATTAAGCCGAGTTTGCCTTCGGATTTCTATGCTCTTACCGTAGATTGCGCCCTTCACCTTAATTCCTCGCACTTGAAAAACGGGCCAAGTCCCAGTCCCTTCGCATTTTTGAAATGCTGCCTCGCTCACTATCGAGAAAGGGCTTCCAGTGTCAATGACACACTTAAAACATATTTCTTTTACTGCAATTGTCACGACTGGATTTACTCCCGAAATTTTAGCACTCGTAGTTTCTTGCAACAAATCCTCTCTAATATCTTCCCTCTCTATATACCGTATGCACTCCTTTGCCATGTCGTTCATTGTTTCCGATTGGGCGCCTTCTGCGCTGATCGTTTGCCATTGCCGGTTTTGTTCATTTCCATTTGCTGGATTATGTCTAGGGTTAGCTGGCCGAATTTCAACATCATGAGGTGCTCCGCCTATAGTCCTATTCCCACCGTGTTCACCGTAGTATCGATTCTGGTTGCCGTAACTGTTCCGTTCACGATTCTGTCTACGTCCTCGATCATTTCTGTTGTTCCACCCGTGTTCGCGACTGTCACCCCAGTTTCTATACGGCCTGTCCCGATTATTGTTCCGTTCGCGTCGCGACGACCAGTCACGCCGTTGATTAGTAATACGGCCACGACTGCGGTCGCGCTGCTGTGCCCCGTAATAACTTTGTGCCTGATTAGGCGGGCATTCTGCTGTATTATATTCCAAATCTTGGAGAAGTGTTTTAAACGTTTCCACGTCCTCTTTGCATCGTCCCGCAAGAATGACGTGCCGCAAGTGCATCGGCAATTTGGTGATGCATATCCTAATTAGTTCCGCAGGCCCGTATGGGTCGTATAAAAATTGATTTGCCTGCAGCATGTGGTCGAATAGACGTGCAGGGCTGCCGAAACCAGACTGGTTCAAATTTGGCAGCATAATTATGCCATGTTTGACCCTATCTTGTGCCGCTTCCGACCAATAGGCGGACAGAAAGGCTTGTCGAAACTCCCGAGTGGAGTTGCAGTGACGCGCTGCCGACCTCATGCGAATCGCCGGTTCGCCTTCCAAATAGCCACACATATATTCTATCTTATGTGAACTTGCCCAGTCGGGAGGAAGACAGAACTCAAATTGCTCGAGCCATGCTCGTGGATGTATTCCTTTTTGCGAATTTCGGAATATCTCAAACTTTCTCACCGTAAGGAAATGTTTGAAATCAAATCCCCGCATTTCCTCCTGGCGAGGCCCTTGAATGTTTCTGTTTCTCTCATGTCTGCCCCTTAAATTACATTCTTCCCTGTCGTCAAAATCTCCCTCGTGGCCAGAGTCCCTCTCTGCACTGTTCGTACGGCTATTTTTAGTGCTATTGGCGAGTTCGGAATCACACGCCATGCGGTTTTCCAGATGCGCCACGCGTTCTTGTAATTCGCCTGTTACAGCTTTGTGTTGTCTGTTCACTTCAAACTGTCCCTTCTGAAATCTAAGAAGCGAACGCACTTCTTCGGTCTCTGCGGCCGCTACCGGTGTAGTATTGTTCTCGCTTTCCGTCAGCTTCATCGTGCCTACAGTGTCCGCTAATGCCGCAATCTTATCATCAATTTGTCTCTTGTCCTCCGCCCCAGTCTGCTTCAACTGTTCTATTTGCTGTTCCAACGCGTGGATCGCTAAACTGTTGTCCGCTATTGTGTTGCTAACGGACGTGGGACAATGCGTTTCCGCCTCTTGGAGCCTCGAGATTACCTGCTGGTGTTCCCTTTTGCATTCTTCCCTCAGCTCTTGGAAATTCCTAAGTAGCCGTTCTTCGCTTTCTTTAGATTCGGTATCGCCCCTCCGCTTGCTCTGTTCTAAAGCTTGCAGACGATCATCGATTTGTTCAAAAGTACGGCCTAATTCTTTCATAATATCACTTTTTATCTCACTTGCCAGATTGTTTATTCTTTGTGAGATATCATCGGACACTCTTTGCATCGACTTGTCGACTTTATTTGTCTGCTGGATTAGTTTTTTGTCTATTTGTTCGCCTAGCTCTCGGATCGATTTTTCAGATTTCTGCGTCATTTGTTCGCTTAGCTCGCGGATCGATTTCTCGGATTTCTCTGCGTTTTCTTTATTTTGTTGCAATAAGGCTTTCATGAGTTCTGCTACATCAATTTGGTTAGTTAGAGGCAAATTAATTTCTGGCTCTGATGTGAGCCCGTTCGTGCTGTTTTGCATTTCGTCTGAAGTATTCCCCATTGCATTTTCGGAACCGCCCGACGCGTTAATATTGGAAATCAAATTATCCCCTTGGTCCATGTTGCTTAAGTTGTTGGACCGCTTACTTTTAGCTTGGTTACGTGTTTGCATTAGTGCAATTTATACTCAGTACGCAACACACTAATCACAATAAATGTGTCCCCCAAAAATTACGACAGTCACACGAAAGATACCCAACCTAGTACACACTTTTTCACACGCAAAACAAATTTTTATCTTTGATCGAAACAGTTGAATTTACAAGCGAGAATAAAAAAACACACAGACATATAAAACACACAAATATAAAAAACACAACAAGACAAACAACGCAACGCCGATCAACAACGCCGTGAATCTTTTGAAAGTCTGCTCGGAAACAACGCAGAAGTTGTTTGAGCGCTGTAGGGAAAAAATATTAAGATTATAACACGCTCGCAATCTAACATTTCAGAGATTCCAGAGTCTAGCGGAATCACAGAACAGGGTCGCCATGTGTAACGTTGTAACTCTTATTTTGGTATGCTGATATGTAATATTGTAACTTTAATTTTGGTATGCTGAGATCGGTGCTAATAGACAATAAAAGCTGGGTTAAAAGCCGTGATCTGTCTGGGGACATTAACCGTGGATTACTGGGCAACTGTTTCATCAGATATTTAGCAGACTAACACTAATGATAATCTTTTAATAGTCATACAAAACCGGTAAAATATATATATAAAAAGGAGAATTTAAATAAAAAGAAAGAAATCAGTTTATACTTGGAAATTTATTTTAAGATTGTTCATTGAAATTTCAGCATATTATACGTGAGTTATAACTGAGCTGGTGCCTTATTTACGATTGAAAAGAATGTGAGATTGTAATCTTACGGAACACATAAAATATGGAGCCAAGATTTGGGAAACTGCATACAACACTCCATTCATAAAATAACACACGAAGAACATTGAAACATAAGCAAGAAGAAATTAACCACAACCAACAGATTCAGTTTTTACCCAGAGAAATTACGTTCATATCACAATCCTGTCCGTCATGTAATTACCACACACTGGTATACTAAATTCATATTAACTCTTTGTGAAGTCTTCGCAAAAAGAATAGCTGAGGGCTACTTTGATGATTACACCACATGCTCCACGTGGTCAACTTGGTTTACACAAAGCGTACAACTCCACAATAATTTTGATAATTAAAATACATTAGATCGAAAAGCAATTGACAAAAGAAAAACCTTGAACTGGTTACTAACGTCTTACTATTAACCTGATGGGTCAAACAGTTATATAAGCACGTGGTACTGGTCTCGCAAAGTACACCCCACGTGGGTTGAACATAAAGAAAAGTATAAAGAAAAGTTGCTATATTAAAAAAATATTCTCAAGACGAGACGTTATAATCACACAAACATTCGCATTTAAGATTGATGAACTTAGTTAGAGTTACTGATCAACACGTGGTTCCACTTTACTCACAAAGTAGTAACAAAGCAACTACCGCAAAATAATCTGAATTTAACACGAGAATTACACTCCGCTGCACTTTAAGATAGCATTAGATATTTTAGAGCTAAACCTGAAATCAAGGTGATTAAATTTTCAGTTAGGCTGAACTTAAGAAATCCATTGTCCTACGGACTTAACAGACACGCGCTTAGCCGGAGATCTTACCACTTCAGACGCTCGCCACGGCCACACTGCAACTGCCCAACTTCCGAGCGTGCTTCCTGAGGGGTGGCTCACAAAGACCAACGGAAGTGGCCAGAGGGGCAGCTTCCTATACCAACATGACAACGGACGGACAGGACCATACTAAGAATAGAAACCTCTTTGCTTTTAGGAAGCGTAGCTACCTGTTCCGACGTTGGTCCTACTGTTCTCTAGCAGACAGCCTTGTCTGCTACCCTCAAGCATGCAACTAGAAATACATATGCTCATTCATCCTCTCACACAAAAGGGAAGGGGGATGACAGTATCTTATCATATACAGTATATAAAAGAAAGCGGATGTAGGTTCCGTATGAGACTGTGTGACATGAATTACATATAAGAATTACATATAAAGTTCGGTGGCAGGAGGAACAAGGCTTCTGGTCAGGTGACTACAGGGTTATAAACACAAAGTCAAATAGGGGTAATGCAGGAGTAGGTTTAATAATGAATAGGAAAATAGGAATGCGGGTAAGCTACTACAAACAGCATAGTGAACGCATTATTGTGGCCAAGATAGACACGAAGCCCACGCCTACTACAGTAGTACAAGTTTATATGCCAACTAGCTCTGCAGGTGACGAAGAAATTGAAGAAATGTATGATGATATAAAAGAAATTATTGAGATAGTGAAGGGAGACGAAAATTTAATAGTCATGGGTGACTGGAATTCGAGTGTAGGAAAAGGGAGAGAAGGAAACATAGTAGGTGAATATGGATTGGGGGGAAGAAATGAAAGAGGAAGCCGCCTGGTAGAATTTTGCACAGAGCACAACTTAATTATAGCTAACACTTGGTTTAAGAATCATGATAGAAGGTTGTATACATGGAAGAACCCTGGAGATACTAAAAGGTATCAGATAGATTATATAATGGTAAGACAGAGATTTAGGAACCAGGTTTTAAATTGTAAGACATTTCCAGGGGCAGATGTGGACTCTGACCACAATCTATTGGTTATGACCTGTAGATTAAAACTGAAGAAACTGCAAAAAGGTGGGAATTTAAGGAGATGGGACCTGGATAAACTGAAAGAACCAGAGGTTGTACAGAGTTTTAGGGAGAGCATAAGGGAACAATTGACAGGAATGGGGGAAAGAAATACAGTAGAAGAAGAATGGGTAGCTTTGAGGGGTGAAGTAGTGAAGGCAGCAGAGGATCAAGTAGGTAAAAAGACCAGGGCTCTTAGAAATCCTTGGGAAACAGAAGAAATATTGAATTTAATTGATGAAAGGAGAAAATATAAAAATGCAGTTAATGAAGCAGGCAAAAAGGAATACAAACGTCTCAAAAACGAGATCGACAGGAAGTGCAAAATGGCTAAGCAGGGATGGCTGGAGGACAAATGTAAGGATGTAGAGGCTTATCTCACTAGGGGTAAGATAGATACTACCTACAGAAAAATTAAAGAGACCTTTGGAGATAAGTGAACCACTTGTATGAACATCAAGAGCTCAGATGGAAAACCCAGTTCTAAGCAAAGAAGGGAAAGCAGAAAGGTCGAAGGAGTAGGGTCTATACAAGGGCGATGTACTTGAGGGCAATATTATGGAAATGGAAGAGGATGTAGATGAAGATGAAATGGGAGATACGTTACTGCGTGAAGAGTTTGACAGAGCACTGAAAGACCTGAGTCGAAACAAGGCCCCCGGAGTAGACAACATTCCATTGGAACTACTGACGGCCTTGGGAGAGCCAGTCCTGACAAAACTCTACCATCTGGTGAACAAGATGTATGAAACAGGCGAAATACCCTCAGTCTTCAAGAAGAATATAATAATTCCAATCTCAAAGAAAGCAGGTGTTGACAGATGTGAAAATTACCGAACATCAGTTTAATAAGCCACAGCTGCAAAATACTAACACGAATTCTTTACAGACGAATGGAAAAACTAGTAGAAGCCGACCTCGGGGAAGATCAGTTTGGATTCCGTAGAAATACTGGAACACGTGAGGCAATAGCTTACGACTTATCTTAGAAGAAAAATTAAGGAAAGGCAAACCTACGTTTCTAGCATTTGTAGACTTAGAGAAAGCTTTTGACAATGTTGACTGGAATACTCTCTTTCAAATTCTAAAGGTGGCAGGGGTAAAATACAGGGACCGAAAGGCTATTTACAATTTGTACAGAAACCAGATGGCAGTTATAAGAGTCGAGGGACATGAAAGGGAAGCAGTGGTTGGGAAGGGGGTAAGACAGGGTTGTAGCCTCTCCCCGATGTTATTCAATCTGTATATTGAGCAAGCAGTAAAGGAAACGAAAGAAAAATTCGGAGTAGGTATTAAAATCCATGGAGAAGAAATAAAAACCTTGAGGTTTGCCGATGACATTGGAATTCTGTCAGAGACAGCAAAGGACCTGGAAGGGCAGTTGAACGGAATGGACAGTGTCTTGAAAGGAGGATATAAGATGAACATAAACAAAAGCAAAACGAGGATAATGGAATGTACTCGAATTAAGTCGGGTGATGCTGAGGGAATTAGATTAGGAAATGAGACACTTAAAGTAGTAAAGGAGTTTTGCTATTTGGGGAGCAAAATAACTGACGATGGTCGAAGTAGAGAGGATATAAAATGTAGACTGGCAATGGCAAGGAAAGCGATTCTGAAGAAGAGAAATTTGTTGACATCGAGTATAGATTTAAGTGTCAGGAAGTCATTTCTGAAAGTATTTGTATGGAGTGTAGCCATGTATGGAAGTAAAACATGGACGGTAAATAGTTTGGACAAGAAGAGAATAGAAGCTTTCGAAATGTGGTGCTACAGAAGAATGCTGAAGATTAGATGGGTAGATCACATAACTAATGAGGAAGTATTGAATAGGACTGGGGAGAAGAGAAGTTTGGGGCACAACTTGACCAGAAGAAGGGATCGTTTGGTAGGACATGTTCTGAGGCATCAAGGGATGACCAAATTAGTAATGGAGGGCAGCTTGGAGGGTAAAAATCGTAGGGGGAGACCAAGAGATGAATACACTAAGCAGATTCAGAAGGATGTAGGTTGCAGTAGGTACTTGGAGATGAAGAAGCTTGCACAGGATAGAGTAGCATGGAGAGCTGCATCAAACCAGTCTCAGGACTGAAGACCACAACAACAACAAGGTGATGCATCGACCACAGGGTTAAAAAAAAACAGTACACACGTTGTTTCTGCTCTTTGTGCATTAACAATTCTACCAAGCTGGGAGGCTAGCTATTATCTGATACTGTTTATTTGCTTGGATTTAATTCCATTTGGAAGTTGTATCATTGAATTAAAGGCCACATGTTTATGGGTCTTTGAGTGTCGAGAATTGGTGGGTATTACAATGTCTGGTGGTAGGTTTCCTATAAATCTTGGAAGTTTAAGTATGGTCGCTGATGCCTAAGTTAGATCTAAATAATTTATGCAGTCATTCTCAAACTCCATTGCGAGTTTTATACCATTGTCCTTAGAATCTAGTTGCTTGAGAAATTTTTGAACTTGGCTCATAGTACCTGTCCATAAGCACAACACATCATCAACGTACCTAAACCAGTATCCAACCTTGATAAAGGGTGGATTATTTTCCGAAAAATGTTTTTCAAAACTGTCGCTGAAAATATTAGCAAGAATTGGACTGAGGGTGGATCCCATAGCTAGAGCATCATGCCACTGTAACGGAAATAATTCTGCTAGCCTTAATTTATTTATCTAGTAAGTCTGTGAGAATGTTTAGCCACTCCTTAACAAGTATATTAATGAATAAGTTGCTAACATCGAAACAAATAAGCTTGGCACTGGGAAGAGGATTTGCATATCTTTTAGCTTGTTCAGTAAGTCAATTGGATTAAGAATACCAGGACTAGAATTAAACTTGGTTTTGATCTTGACCAGGTCATCTAACTCTGTGGCTAACTTGTAACAACCAAGTTTACCCTCTGCACCTCCCTCTAGTGCTATGGAAGTTATTCCGTGGTGTCTTATGTCCTACCATCCTTTCTCTTCTTCTTGTCAGTGCTTTCCATATACTCCTTTCCTCTTATGTCCTACCATCCTTTCTCTTCTTCTTGTCAGTGTTTTCCATATACTCCTTTCTTCGCCGATTCTGCGGAGAACCTCGTCATTCCTTACCTTATCAGTCCATCTAATTTTCAACAGTCTTCAGTATCACCACATTTCAAATGCTTCGATTGTCTTCTGTTTCGGTTTTCTTATAGTCCATATTCCTCAACCATATAGTACTGCACCAATTATTCCCTTAACTATCTGAATAATTTCTTTTATCTCATAATACATTCTTTCAATCTGTTAATCGTTTGCGGCACTAGCTGGCATATAAATTTGTACTGTTGTGGTGGTGTTGGCTTTGAGTCCACCTTGGCTACTACAGTGTGTTCCCTGTTCTGCTCATGCTAACCAAAAAGTATCCTTATTTCTCATTCATTGTTAGAGCTAATCTTGCGTTACCGATATTTGACTTTATTTTTGTAAACCTGTAATCACCAAACCAGAAATCCTGTTCCTCCTGACTTCAACCTATCCATTTGCCTTTTTAAATTTTTTTATCCAACCTCCTAGATCTAACATCCCACTCTCCGACACATAGAATGCCAGTTTTGTTTCTCCTGGTGACGACATCTTTCTGAGTAGTCCCGCCCATACATCCGAATGGGGAAATATGTTACCTACAGAATACTTTACCCAAGAGGACTGAATCATCATTTAATCATACAGTAGAGCCGTAAGGCTAACGTTAGAAGGCCAGATCATTCACTCACTCAGATTGTTGCCCCTGCAGCTACTGATTTGCTGCTGTCCCCCTCCCCCCAATCCCCACTCCCCACCCCCCGCCCCCGCCAAGAGTCACATTTTTTCTGCTGTTTCGACAGATATCCCTCCGGTGTGGTTCCTCCTATGAAGCAGCTGCCTGTATCATTGACGCACACAAGTTACCCACCTCGGCAAGGCCTCTGGTTCATCTAGCGTATATCTTACTTGGTCTCCGTAGAAAATGTGGGAAGCACCCGTTGCATATTAGATAATGTTGCATTTCCATCAATGCACTTTAACTAGAAGAGGAATGGTGAGTATATAGATTCTACTCCATCAGTCTCATTTGAAGATGTAGCATCGAATTTTTGCCTCATGGTGGCAGCAAATTCAAATAAGACTTAAGCTATTATAATGCCTCTGTTACTTGTATTCAGGCGTAAGAATAGTAAACGATTACACAGACCAGTTTTCTTAATTCAGATCCCTTAAAAATCATCGTTTACAAAATTATAGAAAGTTACTAGTTTCGTTGTGCATATAGAGATATTCCAATATACATAAAAGTTGAGAAACATAAAGAGATGAATATGATAGGGATATTAATCAGAAATTCCTCCATTTGTATTTTTATGTTCTACATCACAGCATTTTAGAGAGATACTGAGTATTATAATTTGAAGTAATAATGCATATTACTGCTGAACCGGTATTCATACAGTGTAGGCAGATTCTGTATTCGTTTTATGACTCCGCATTTCAGAGCAGAAGTTTAGATTTGATTGACTTTGCTAATTAAGAAATAGTGAAATATGACTCTTTTCCGCAACGTTGTCAGCTTCAGGTCTAGATTTCTTCTTTGAGAAGCAGAGTAATTGGTTTTTGGAATATACTGTGTAACGCTGCATATTTTTTATACACATACGCTTACCTCTTGCACAGGAAATGTACTTAAAATGGCAAATGTTCAAAGGGAACTTACAAAGTCATGGTTTAAGGTAGTTTGTAGTCTGGTAGTTTATTAAATAGTTAATTAACAAGTTAGAATAAGATAATTGATTTCACTACCTATGTTTTGGCGCACTAGTTAGTCTTGATATGATTTTTGTGCGGTTTTCCGCGGACTTCGAGTTGATTGGCAATGTAGGTAATTCCTCCTCCCCACAGCTTACAAATCACTGAAACATAAACACAGACTAGTGTTTACGTGACTCATAGCTCATAGGCACATCGTGATCGTGTGAGCAATCACTACCTGCACCCCCCCCCCCCCCCCCTCCGCCCCTCTCCATCTTTTCATCTTTTCCATAAATGAAAGTAACGTTGTGCTGTGAGGAAGTGCATGTAACTACACAAAAAAGGAACGAATACAGGATCATGTGCAGATATCGAAACGTTAGTGAGATAATATCTGGAAAGCTAAACTCGAGAGAGTAATTACATTTTGTTTGGGATTCTGTTCTATGCAAGTATGCAGGGATTTACTTGGGCACGTGTTTCACTTCTATGTACAAGCCCCACTCACAAAATACGGTTACTGCTATTCACACGCATACACGCTAGTGCAAAAACCTGATCACATAAACTTGTGTTTTCGTTGATAACTTTGCGGGACTCGTGGTGGACGGCCACAACTGACGTGGAGACTGCATTCCGGAGTCGGTCGTACTTCTTTCGTTACATTGTCTTCTGCTACAACGCTGCCACTACTTGATAAATTCCTCGGTTGTCCTTTACCAGAAGAGCTTGGTACGTGTCATTCACGACTACTCTCATAAAATGTGATGTTTTGTCCGCTTCTGTCATATTCGAATTAACAATGTCGCATTGCGCCAAAGCATCCTGTTTGTATGACTGTGTCGTTTCACCATGACGTTGGGCCCTCTTCTTCAATTGGTCGTCCGCTGAGGGATCTTGCTAATTATTGTCACCAAACGTTTCCTTCAGTTCGGCCTGAAATTTCTCCCAGCTAATGAGCTTCTTTCCGTTGTTCTCGAACGACTATGGCTTCGTTCAAATGGCTCTGAGCACTATGGGACTCAACATCTGTGGTCATCAGTCCCCTAGAACTTAGAACTACTTAAACCTAACTAACCTAAGGACATCACACACATCTATGCCCGAGGCAGGATTCGAACCTGCGACCGTAGCGGTCGCGCGGTTCCAGACTGTAGCGCTAGAACCGCTCGGTCATCCCGGCCGGCATCGAACCACTGCTGGGCCGTCTCGGCAAGAAAAAGTACGCATTGGCCAAGAACATCACGCAATGCCACTTGTCGTATTAGGCGACTCTGTCGAATTCCCTTAGCAATTTCGTCATGCCCTGATCATCGTCTCCGGAAAACACTGATGGTTGCCTGATGTGCAGCTTAATCCATGCCGTTTTGGAACCAATTGTTCTCCCGGCATCGAACCACTGCTGGGCCGTCTCGGCAAGGAAAAGTACGCATTTGCCAAGAACATCACGCAATGCCACTTGTCGTATTAGGCGACTCTGTCGAATTCCCTTAGCAATTTCATCATGCCCTGTTCATCGTCTCCGGAAAACACTGATGGTTGCCTGATGTGCAGCTTAATCCGTGCCGTTTTGGAACCAATTATTCTCCCGAATATAAACACGGTGGAACGAGATACTGCTTGTATACCGGTTTCTGTCTATAAGTGACGGCTTCTTTATAGCCTTATTGGAGGTACGGTGATGTAGATGTTTCGAAGGACCCGTCGTCTCCATCAAAAAATGTCACGTCATAACGAGAATCAAGGTTAAACCAAAACAGGTGTCAGTCCAATACAACCTTTAGAAATGAAAGTACTTTTATTATGCACTCCAACATTGAGAAGAGAACAGAATTGAACTCCTGGACCGAGAGTTTTGTTATTTATTTCAACATTTAATATTCCAGGATATCCAACGACATTACAGACGTAAGAAATTTCATGAAGATTTTCGGAAGTGATACACACAAAATAAAAAATAATTGTAGGCGGTCTGTCTTGAAATGGCGAACCGCAGCAGACAAGAAATGTGATTCGAGCAATTTTCAGATGACATTTGCTGAAGGCTTTATTCAGCCCCAAACTCAACGAAAGTACCAAGTTAAAGAAACTAATATTTTGTTGTTGTTGTGGCCTTCAGTCCAGATACTGGTTTGATGCAGCTCTCCATGCTACTCTACCCTGTGCAAGCTGCTTCATCTCCCAGAACGTACTGCAACATACATCCTTCTGAATCTGCTTAGCGTATTCATCTCTTAGTCTCCCTCTACGAATTTTACCCTCTACGCTGCCCTCCAATACTAAATTGGTGATCCCTTGATGCCTCAGAACGTGTCCTACCAACCGATCTCTTCTTGTTGTCAAGTTATGCCACAAATTCCCCTTGTCCCAATTATACTCAGTACCTCCTCATTAGTTATGTGGTCTACCCATCTAATATGGAGCATTCATCTATAGCACCAAGTATCGAAAGCTTCTGTTCTCTCCTTTTCTAATCTATTTGTTGTCCACGTTTCACTTCCATACAAGGACACACCCCGTACAAATACTTTCAGAAAAGGCTTCCTGACCCTTAAAGCTATGCTCGAAGTTGACAAATTTCTCTTCCCAGAAACGTCTTCCTTGCCATTGCCAGTCCGCAGCTCGTGGTGGTGCGGTAGCGTTCTCGCTTCCCACGCCCGGATTCCCGGGTTCGATTCCCGGCGGGGTCAGGGATTTTCTCTGCCTCGTGATGACTGAGTGTTGTGTGCTGTCCTTAGGTTAGTAGGTTTAAGTAGTTCTAAGTTCTAGGGGACTGAGGACCATAGATGTTAAGTCCCATAGTGCTCAGAGCCATTTGAACCTTTTTTTTTTTTTTTTTTTTTTTTTTTTTTTTTTTTTTTTTTGCATTGGCAGTCTACATTTTATATCCTCTCTACTCCAACCATCATCAGATATTTTGCTCCCCAAATAACAAAACTAATTTACTATTTTAAGCGTTTCATTTCCTAGCCTAATATCCTCAGCATCACCTGATTTAATTCGCGTACATTCCATTATCCTCGCTTGGCTTTTGTTGATGTTTTCCTTATATCCTCTTTTGAAGAAAATGTTCATTTCGTTCAAATGCCCTTCCAAGTCTTTTGGTGTCTCTGAGAGAATTACATTGTCATCGGCAACCTCAAAGTTTTTATTTCTTCTCCATGGATTTTAATTCCTACTCCAAATTTTTCTTTTGTTCCCTTTATTTCTTGCTCAATACACAGATTGAATAACATCAGGGATAGGCTACAACCGTGTCTTACTTCCTTCTCAACCACTGCTTCCCTTTCATGCCCCTCGACTCTTATGACTGGCATCTGGTTTCTGTACAAATTCTAAATAGCCTTTCGCTCCCTGTATTTTACAAATGCCACCTTTAGAATTTGAAAGAGAGTATTCCAGTCAACATTGTCAAAAGCTTTATCTAAATGTATAAATGCTAGAAACGTAGGTTTGTCTTTCCTTAACGTATCTTCTATGAAAAGTCGTAGCATCACTATTGCCCTACGTCTTCCTGCATTTCTCCGAAATCCAAACTGATCTTCCCCGAGATTGGCTTCTGTGAGTTTTTCGATTCTTCTGTAAATGATTGGTGTTAGTATTTTGCAGCTATGACTTACTGAACTGATAGTTCGGTAATTTTCATACCTGTCAGCAACTGCTTTCTTTGGAATTGGGATTATTATATTCCTCTTGAAGTCTGAGGGTATTTTGCCTGTCTCACATATCCTGATCACCAGATGCAAAAATTTTTGTCAGGGATATCTCTCCAAAGGCTATCAGTAGCTCTAACGGAATGTTGTCTACTCCTGGGGCCTTGTTTCGATTTCTTCAGGGAGCGTCATATCTGCCATTTCATCTTAATCTACGCCCTTTCCATTTCCATAATTTTGTCCTCAAGTACATCGCCCTTGTATAGACTCTCTATACACTCATTCCACGTTTCTGCTTTCCCTTCATTGATTAGGACAGGTTTTCCATCTGAGCTCTTGATACAGGTGGTCCTCTTTTCTCCAAAGATCTCTTTCATTTTCCTGTAGGCAGTATCTATATTACCCATAGTGACACATGCTTCTAGATCCTTACATTTGTACTCTAGCCGTCCCTACTTAGCGATTTTGCACTTCCTGCGGATCTCATTTTTGAGGCGTTTGTATTCCTTTTCGCCTGCCTGCTACATTTACTGCATTTTTACATTTTCTTCTTTTATCATTTAAATTCAGTATCTCTTCTGTTACCCCAGTATTTCTACCTACCCTCGTCTTCTTACCTACTTGATGCTCTTTTGCCTTCACTATTTCATCTCTCAAAGCTACCCGTTCTTCTTCTACTGCATTTCTATCCCCTTGTCAACCGTTCCCTAATGCGGTCTCTGAACCTCATGTGGTTCTTTCAGTTATCCAAGTCCCATCCTCTTATATTACTACCTCTTTGGAGTTTCTTCAGTTTTAATCTACAGCGTATAGCAAACAAATTGTGGGCAGAGTGCATATCTGCCGCTGGAAATGTCTTACAATTTAAAACCTGGTTTCTAAATCTCAGTCTTATTATTATATAATCTATCTGAAACCTTCCAGTGTCTCCAGGTCTCTTCCACGTATACGTATTTTTTATAATTCTTGTGCCATATGTTAGCTATGATTAAGTTATGCTCTGTACAAAATTCCACCAGGTGGCTTCATCTCTCATTCCTTACCCCCAGTCCATATTCACCTATTACTTTTCCTTCTCTTTTCCCACACTCGAATTCCAGTCCCCCATGGCTATTAAATTTTCGTCTCCCTTAACTATCTGAATAATTTCTTTTAGTGCATCATACGTTTCTTCAATCTCTTCATAATCTGCGGAGCTAGTTGGCATATAAACTGATACTACTGTGGTAGGCGTGGGCTTCGTGTCGATTTTGGCTACAATAATGCGTTCACTACGCTGTTCGTAGTAGCTTACCCGCGCTCGTATTTTTTATTCATTATTAAACCGACTGCTCCGTAACCCCTATTTGATTTTGTATTTATAACCTAGTATTCACCTGACCTGAAGTCTTGCTCCTCCTGCCACCGAACTTCACAAATTCCCATTATATTAAACTTTAACCTATCCATTTCCCTTTTTAAATTTTCTATCCTTCCCGAGTAAGGGATATGAAATTCCACGCTCCGATCCGTAGAACGACAGCTTACTTTCTCCTGATTGCCGCGTCCTCCTGATTAGTCCCCCCCCCCCCCCACCCCCAGAGATTCGTATGGGGGACTGTTTTACCTGCGGAATATTTTTCCTAAGAAGACGCCATCATCATGTAACCATACAGTAAAGCTGCATGCCCTCGGGAAAAATTACGGCTGTAGTTTCCCCTTGCTTTCAGCCGTTCGCAGTACCACAACAGCAAGGCCGTTTTGGTTAGTGTTACAAGGCCAGATCAGTCAATCATCCAGACTGTTGCCCCTGCAACTACTGAAAAGGCTGCTGCCCCTCTTCAGGAAACACACGTTTGTTTGGCATCTCAACAGATACTCCTCCGTTGTGGTTGCACCTACGGTATGGCTATCTGTATCGCAGAGGCACGCAGGTCTCCCCATAATGGCAACGTCCATGTCTCACTTGTTATTGGAAGTGATTCAACACACAGTCACAGATCCACAACAGATTAACTTGAAGAGATTCACCAGAAATCTATAACTGCTTTTAAAGGAAATACAAGCTTAACTACTGTAATGTTAACCTCAGGAACACAGGAAGATGTTGCCAGTACAATGAATGTTTCCAGGGATTTAACTATTTCTTGCATCATCAGAAGAGTTTAAAAAATAATAAACGTACTTACTTGAAACGCCGCTACAGATCTTTTTCAAATATTTGACGACGTGTTGAAGACAAACTTAGAGCCGCTGGACAACTGTGCCATGGAAGCGCTTATTGCACTTTCCCTAATCCGAACTTCCCACTTCCTGTCATTTGATCTGATTAATTTGGTACTTGTCAGCCAAATATTTAGACAACTTGTAACTTATCTAGTCACTTCACCCACGTTTTGTACATTCAAACTCAGAGGCTTGACATATTTCAGTTTATTCCGTGAATTCCATTATGCACAGTTACACACATGTTTTCACCGATCGATTTCTGCTTCATGCAAATAACAGTACTGATATAAATTACTGTAAACCACCTTTTCCTATCTATAAAACTTCTCTACTCAGACTGGGAATTTCTACACGTGGAATACTTAGTTTCGGTTGTGACCCTTGGTCTGTGGAGGGCAGCGGATGCCATAATAGCTGTCGCGGGCCGAAATCCTTACAGAGACACTTTCTAAAGTACATGGCCTGACTTCTGAGGAACCTGCCGGCAGGAGGAGGGATGGTGTCTCCGATCATCCAGAGCTTAGATACTCTGACGACCAGTATTGTTCTTATGGACGCTGTTCTTAGGTCTCCGCATATTTATTCCACGATCCGTAGGTGGCCAAGGCATGGATCACGGTTCCGGCTAAAAAGTAACAATAATGAGTCATGGTGAGACTTGCTCATATGAAATAAATGACTGTTTTACGACCGGGCCCTGCTCGTTCAACGCATGCTTTGCAGAGGGCATTGCACTCAGCCCAGTGACTTTTTTGGAAGGCTGGTGGCATGGAAAACAGTTTGGACAGATCCCTATGTCCCGCCTTCCCAAACGAAGCAACGCTATTCAACTTTGTTTATTGATATTTCTTGTTCAAATGGCTCTGAGCACTATGGGACTCAACATCTGAGGTCATCAGTCCCCTAGAACTTATAACTGCTTAAACCTAACTAACCTAAGAACATCACACACATCCATTCCCGAGGCAGGATTCGAACCTGCGACCATAGCGGTCGCGCGGCTCCAAACTGAAGCGCCTAGAACCGCTCGGCCACACCGGCCGGCTGATATTTCTGTCTCACGGTGAAAAACAAGTTACGTTAACCAGGAGCAGTCCCCGGTGGCGTGAGGATTTCTTCCACCGAAAGGTAGAAGAGGCTAAGAGCTGACTTTCTGAAAATTTTCCACGCAAGAAATTCGCGGGTTGGCGTCTAAGAAAGAAATCGATGACTTAGGAAAGCCGGGTGCGAAAAGAATGTTTTCACAATCGGAGTAGAAAACTCGTGATTGAAATTTCATGAGAAGATCCAGTCGCAACGAAAAACGCCTTTGTTTTAATTATTGCCACTCCAGTTCACGTAACATGTCTGTGGCACTATCTCCCCTATTTCGGGATAACACAAAACGAGCCGCCCTTCTTTGTACTTTTTCGATGTAATCCGTCAGTCTCACCAGTTGCGGATGCCACACTGTACAGCAATACTCCACAACAGGGCGGACAAGTGTAGTGTAAGCAGTCTCTTTAGTAGACCTGTTGCACCTTCTAAGTTTTCTGCAAATCAATCGCAGTCTTTGGTTTGTTCTACCCACAACACTACCTACGTGATCGTTCCAATTTAGGTTATTTGTAATTCTAATCCCTAACTATTTAGTTGAATTTACAGTCTTCAGGCATGAGTGACTTATCGCGTAATCGAAATATAGCGGATTTCTTTTAGTACTCATGTGAATAAATTCATACTTTTCTTTATCCGGGGTCAATTGCCACTTTTAGCACCATACAGATATCTTATCTAAATCGTTTTGCAATTCGTTTTGGTCATCTGATAACATCATCTCCAAACATCTAAGAGGGCTACTCAGATTGTCTCCTATGTCGTTAATATAGATAAGGAACAGTAGAGGGCCTATAATACTTCCTTGGGGAAGGCCGGGTGTTACTTCTGTTTTACTCGATGACTTTACGTCTATTACTACGAACTGTGACCTTTCTGACAGTAAATCACGAATCCAGTCGCACAACTGAGGCGATATTCCATAGGCACGCAGTTTGGTTAGAAGACGCTTGTGAGGAACGGTGTCGAAAGCCTTCTGGAAGTCTATAAATACGAAATCAATATGACATCCCAGTCGATAGAACTCATTACTTCGTGATTATAGAGAGCTAGTTGTGTTTCACAAGAACGATATTTTCTGAATCCGTCCTGACTATGTGTCAATAAATCATTTTCTTCGAGATAATTCATAATGTTCGAACACAAAATACGTACCAAAACCCTACTGCAAATCGACGTCAGTAATATAGGCCTGTAATTCAGCGGCTTAGTCCTGTTTCTCTTTTTGAGTATTGGTGTAAGTTGAGCAATTTTCCAGTCTTTAGGTGCGGTTCTTCCTGTGAGCGAGCCGTTGTATGTAACAGATAGATAAGGAGCTATTGTATCAGCATACTCTGAAAGGAACCTGAATGGTATACAATCTCTACCGGAGGCCATGCCTTTATTAAGTGATTTAAGCTGCTTTGCTACACCGAGGATATCTACTTCTATGTTTTTCATCTTGGCAGTTGTTCTTGATTGGAATTCAGGAATGTTTATTTCGGCTTCGTTGGTGAAGGAGTTTCAGAAAACCGTGTTTAATAACTCTGCCTTAGTGGCACTGTCAACAGTGACGTCACCGTTGTTATCGCTCAGTGGCGGTACTGATTGCGTCTTGTCACTAGTGTGCTTTATGTATGACGAGAATCTTTTTGGGTTTTCTGCCAGACAGGGTTTTGTATTGGGAATTATTATAAGCATCTCGCATTGAAGTACGCGCTGTCTTTCGCACTTCTGCTAAACTTTGCCAATCTTGCGGATTTTGCGTTCTTTTAAATTTGGCATGTGATCTGATCCGTTTAGCTTACTGTGGGGGATCGGAACCATCACTTATAAATTTATGTGGTATAGATGTTTCAATTGCCGTCGATACTATTTCTTTGAAATCATTGCACATCCTTTCTACGCTTGTATGATCAGAACGGAAGGAATGGAGACTGTGTCTTGAAAAGGCGTTAAGACCATTTTTATCAGCTTTGCGTTTCTTTTTTATGGTTGTGGGTGTTACGGTATTCAGCCTAGCAGCAACTGTCTTGTGGTCGCTAATCTCTGTAAACGTCGTGATACCCCCTCTCTGCCCAGTATTACTGTATTTGTTGCTACGAGGTCAAGTATTCTTTCGCAACGATTCACGCTTGGAGTAGGTTCATGTTCTAATTGTTCTAAATAATTTTCTGAGAAAGCATTCATTACAATTTAGGTTGACGTTTTATGAAGTGGGTGGCTGTAAAATTTCCATCTCAAAAAGCTGCACTAAAATGAACTGGGTGGAACTCACTATAAAGTAGTATGTCTGGACAGCTAGCGGTAGGTGAAACTTAAAAACAGTCCTGTTGACAGATGCACTCACACAACCACACATGCACTTGATGTGCAAAAGAGACAAATACTGTAAAACTATATTTCTTCTGCAATTACAATTTTTTAACTTTTTTGATGATTTTTCTACATTTTTAAACATTTTTATCTATTTTGCACAATGTTTATAATTTTAATAATATTTTTTTTTCTCTGAACGTTTTCCAACACCTGGTGATATATATATATATTAAGAAAAAGGTAAAACGAATGTATTTACACGCAGGTATGCATAATTACAAAAGTACACACACTCCCATGCATACACAGAGGGAGATGTAAGCAATCACACATGCAACAACACCATACATCACACACATCCAATATTTGCACTATAATGAAAAAGCCATATTATTCAGAACAATATCTCACTCCGCGAGTCATTCACTCTCTCTTTCGCTCATTCACACCATTGCAGTCCCCCACCCCCGCAAGTAAATAGTTTGAATACATGAGGATCTCGATCCTATTATCATAAGTGGCTCTCTTATTGTCATGACTGCAGCATACTGTACTCTTCGTGACATTATGATCGAATACAGATTTGTGGCCGAGCGGTTCTAGGCGCTTCAGTCTGGAGCCGCGCGACCACTACGGTCGCAGGTTCGAATCCTCCCTGGGGCATGGATGTGTGTGATGTCCTTAGGTTAGTTTAAGTAGTTCTAAGTTATAGGGGACTGATGACCTCAGATGTTGAGTCCCATAGTGCTCAGAGCCATTTGAACCATTTGAATACAGATTTGCCATACCATACGTGGAGGATGTTGTGGAGCACTGCGCGCACCATCATACAGGCACTGCAAGTAGCCTTTGACATCGAGAACATGTTAAGCTGTATATCGCACAACCTTAGCCTACTTCTGGGTGGCCTCGTCTATTGTACGGTGTGCATACATATTGTATCTTAGACCTACAATCTCCAGAATCGGCATTCATTCTCTTCTTCTTTCATTGAGGCATAACCTTCTTGCCCTGAGGAACAGTACCATAAGGATTATCAGCTGTGTGTTCAGATGTGTCGAATTCATTACCGTGGCACTTCGTTATTTCATATGGATCACAGTTCTTCACCCAATAGATGAAGCTGTCTGTATCCATATAAAGTAACTGTAGTTCCAAGAAATGAGTATTAGCATACTTAAAGTTCTCATTGAAAATAGTGACCTGCTTAAAAATTTGGTCTCCCACTCGGTTCTAATCAAAATATAGCATTCATTCTTGCACTTTTCATGGTTTGACCTAAAATGGAATTATTTACAGGGCTATTACAAATGATTGAAGCGATTTCATAAATTCACTGTAGCTCCATTCATTGACATATGGTCACGACACACTACAGATACGTAGAAAAACTCATAAAGTTTTGTTCGGCTGAAGCCGCACTTCAGGTTTCTGCCACCAGAGCGCTCTAGAGAGCAGTGAGACAAAATGGCGACAGGAGCCGAGAAATCATATGTCGTGCTTGAAATGCACTCACATCAGTCAGTCATAACAGTGCAACGACACTTCAGGACGAAGTTCAACAAAGATCCACCAACTGCTAACTCCATTCGGCGATGGTATGCGCAGTTTGAAGCTTCTGGATGCTTCTGTAAGGGGGAATCAACGGGTTGGCCTGCAGTGAGCGAAGAAACGGTTGAACGCGTGCGGGCAAGTTTCACGCGTAGCCCGCGGAAGTCGACGAATAAAGCAAGCAGGGAGCTAAACGTACCACAGCCGACGGTTTGGAAAATCTTACGGAAAAGGCTAAAGCAGAAGCCTTACCGTTTACAATTGCTACAAGCCCTGACACCCGATGACAAAGTCAAACGCTTTGAATTTTCGGCGCGGTTGCAACAGCTCATGGAAGAGGATGCGTTCAGTGCGAAACTTGTTTTCAGTGATGAAGCAACATTTTTTCTTAATGGTGAAGTGAACAGACACAATGTGCGAATCTGGGCGGTAGAGAATCCTCACGCATTCGTGCAGCAAATTCGCAATTCACCAAAAATTAACGTGTTTTGTGCAATCTCACGGTTGAAAGTTTACGGCCCCTTTTTCTTCTGCGAAAAAAACGTTACAGGACACGTGTATCGGGACATGCTGGAAAATTGGCTCATGCCACAACTGGAGACCGACAGCGCCGACTTTATCTTTCAACAGGATGGTGCACTTCCATCATGATGTTCGGCATTTCTGAAACAGGGGATTGGAAAACCGATGGATCGGTCGTGGTGGAGATCATGATCAGCAATTCATGTCATGGCCTCCACACTCTCCCGACTTAACCCCATGCGATTTCTTTCTGTGGGGTTATGTGAAAGATTCAGTGTTTAAACCTCCTCTACCAAGAAACGTGCCAGAACTGCGAGCTCGCATCAACGATGCTTTCGAACTCATTGATGGGGACATGCTGCGCCGAGTGTGGGAGGAACTTGATTATCGCCTTGATGTCTGCCGAATCACTAAAGGGGCACATATCGAACATTTGTGAATGCCTAAAGAAACTTTTTGAGTTTTTGTATGTGTGTGCAAAGCACTGTGAAAATATCTCAAATAATAAAGTTGTTGTAGAGCTGTGAAATCGCTTCAATCATTTGTAATAACCCTGTATTAATTTATAGAAATCTTTATTGAAATCACTAGCCACTCTCGCCCTGTTTTCGATATTTAATTCAGTATATTCCTTCAGCCAGGGGGACTGATGGAAGGAGATTGCCCAGGTGATTCTGCCTAATTCCATTCTTAAGTCGAGAGATAATGATTTATATACATCTGCTGGTGCCCATCAATGACCGTCGCTTTATTGACAGAGCTTCCTCGTGGAACTAGTTGCTTTGGACATAACTGCAAGTCGCTTGTCATTTATATATACTAACAGGGGTATGAGGTGTACCTCCACCACATACCCTGCATCACAATCAGTCGCCAGACCCATTATTTTTCCACCTGATCCCTCTAATTCGTCTTTGGGCACTCACTGAAACACACGAAGCGCAGTGGCTGCGTCATGGTGTGCTCATATAAGTTATTCACATCCTAGTATAGAATATAACTTGTATCGAGTGATTCATTAAACCTCACACTGATAGATGGATTATTTGCGTTAGTGTGTCTGTGGACACACTGGTAAAGTCTCCCACGGATCCTGCGCTCAAAGGAAAGAAGCATATCATTATTAATCAAAAGCTCGATTCTCCATTTTCTTGAGTTTTGTGTCCCAGGAAAACCCAGTTGCTGCGTAATAAAAGGCGGTATCCAGAGAGTACATGATCGTGCGTACACTCTGGAATTTTTCAAAAACGCCCGCAGCAAGCTCACTTCGTATTCACCCAAATTGGAGATGTTCAATTCCTGCCAGACATTCACGGGACGCTCATAATCTGCGCTAGTTATGGCATCGCCAGTGAGAGCACTGGTAAATGGAGGTATTTCGGGTAGCCAGATTTCGTCGATTATCCAGACACTCATAACGGAAAACACCTTTCCTAGTCAAAAGCTGAAACTTTTCCTCTTTGGCACACGCAGTACGAATGATGGGCGTATCCTCCTTAGGTCAAGTCTCAACTGGTTTCTGCTGTGAAGTCTGCATGAATCGTAGTGAGTCAAGGAGGGGGAGCGTAATTTTTAGCGTCATTCATTTCGAGAAAGAAATTTACTTCTCTATATTCTCAGGCAGGACACTGAGTTGATCTTTCTTCGTACCGAAATTAGTCAAGTCTTTAACAAGAAAGCGATTGTCATACCCGATTAAATTATGGAAGGAAACGGGTGTGTGCCTTGGTAACCTGTCCTTCAAATTGCAGGTATTGTCGGCTGCACCACGGGACTTCCCCATAAGACGACAGTGGTACCTACGCGGAGTTTCCGCTTTTCTATCTAACGGCAGCCCACAAATATAACAGTCAACCGCGTTATTGTACAAATCTTCATTCTCCTTCGATTTGGTCATGGCAACGTTGTCGCTCTGAAGCTTATCCACCAACCATAAAAGTTTTTCGAGCTCAGTGAGCAAGCAAAACGCAGTATTATGGCCAACATAAGATATGTAGCGCTTAAAACTTGGAAAATAGGATAATACAATTTGGTACGCTGCTTTATATGGTACGTGTTTTTCTATGAAGCTAGTATGTGAGGTCGTAGACTCACCTTCACAGTGGGTCACAGGAAGAAGGTGGCATTCAAAGTCGGTATACACTACGAATGGGCATAATTCCTGGCGGTGAGCATTTTCAATTTTTATCAGTTTGTCTTTCTCGGTAGTCATAACAACATTTACTGTGTCCTTGGAAGCGCAACCTGCTAATAACCTGATAATAAATTGTCCGAGGAAAAGGTATTTAGACACACTTGTGTTTACTCATTTGCAATGAAAGGAGGCGGGACATGTCTGATCCAAACATTATGACAATAGCTTTTCTACTTATTTTTTTTAATCAGGAAATAAGAGCATGTTTACATGCACCTTACTCTCACTGATAAATTTTTATAAATGGGGGGGGGGGGGGGGGCGGGGGGGAGCTGCTTGCTTGTCTTACTCATGTGGCTTGCTTTTCTTCTATAGGCCATAAACATGAACTGATACTCCGGTGTTCTGCACCTCAGGTTTAGGTATCTCCTGGATCCTGACGGACAAATCGAGACTGTCAAAGTTGTAACACTTGCAAACATCAAGGTGTCTATCGTATCGAGCTGTGCCCTCTGGATTCGGTTTCATCTTTCTTTAGCAAGCCAGGACTGAACATGCAAAACAAGCCTGATCCTCTTTATTTTGGCCATTAATGTATACCTGCTTATCAGCTATATTCTCAGGGAGCTGTCGTTTCTGCACTACGCTCTCTGGCAACGAGTTTGGAGAATTTTCCACCCCGTGACGAAATCGCTTACCGTGTAAGTAGGCTGTTTAGGTTCTTATATTGGTAACGCCACGTAGCGCTCTGTATGAAAATCACTGGCTGTGCTGTGTGCAGTCTGTGGCTGGTTGGTATTGTTGAAATATTCGCTATTGTAGTGTTGGGCAGTTGGATGTGAACAGCGCGTAGCGTTGCGCAGGTGGAGGTGAGCCGCCAGCAGTGGTGGATGTAGGGAGAGAGATGGCGGAGTTTTGAGAGCGGATGATCCGGACATGTGTCCATCAGAAACAGTACATTTGTAAGAATGGATGTCATGAACTGCTATATATATATTATGACTTTTGAACACTATTAAGGTAAATACATTGTTTGTTCTCTATCAAAATCTTTCATTTGCTAACTATGCCTATCATTAGTTAGTGCCTTCAGTAGTTTGAATCTTTTATTTAGCTGGCAGTAGTGGCGCTCGCTGTGTTGCAGTAGTCCGAGTAACGAAGATTTTTGTGAGGTAAGTGATTTGTGAAAGGTATAGATTAATGTTAGTCAGGGCCATTCTTCTGTAGGGATTTTTGAAAGTCAGACTGCGTTGCGCTAAAAAATATTGTGTGTCAGTTTAAGCACAGTCATTTATAATTTTTCAGAGGGGACGTTTCAACCGCTCCTTTTAGATAAACCAGTCCTGGGCTGCAACGAGCACTGACCAACCTACAAATTTTTTAATTGACAAACCTATGTGTGTACGTACTAGACATGTGTAAATTGTCAAAAGACGACTCTGTATCAATATTTATACGTGGTATGGGCAGTGCTCTGTATACATTTAGCATTCGTATGTTTGCTTTTTTAAAGTACTGTGTCTTATATTTACATTCATGGCGTGCACAACACATTTTAATTAATGACTAATGCAATATGGTGGTTTAAATCATTTTAACCCTTCATCCGTGAAGATGGTCCACGATCGAAACCGGTAGATGATTGGGGGTAAAATAAAATCAGCTGATGGTTCAGATATGCATTTTAGGCATTGTTGCAATAGCTTGTGAGGCCGGGTGAAATATTTGTACATTTTAGAGGCCAATTTTTAACTCCATTTTGAAAGTTTGTATTTTGCTAATGAAACCTCAGTTTCTGAAATCCTTTCTTTCTCAGTCCCACTTTCGTCTTCCTGTTCGGAAGCACACACGTCGGAAAGAAATAAGTATAACATGAACGGATGAGCGGTATACGGAGTGCCCCACTACCGTCCTCCTTCAGAAACAACGCAATACTGAAGGCTGTGACTCGAGGAGTGACGGTAGAGGGAAGAAGAGGGGGAGGGAGTCAGGTAAGCAAATACCTAGAGATGCCACGTCGCTGGACTCTGCGTTACGCTACAGCACTACGAAATACCGCAATGGGGTACTGAAAACCCCAGCTCGAAGGTTACGAAAATTAATTTTAATTGCTATTTATGGGCATAGTAACATGGGAAAAACTATTTTTATGTTTGTAGTTCAGTGTGTGACACTGATTACGAAATATGATTCCTCATTTATGGCTCAAATGAAAGTTCAAATGTGTGTGAAATCTTATGGGACTTAAGTGCTAAGGTCATCAGTCCCTAAGCTTACACACTACTTAACCTAAATTACCCTAAGGACAAACACACACACCCATGCCCGAGGGAGGACTCGAACCTCCGCCGGGACCAGCCGCACAGGCTGCAGCGCCCCTGACCGCTCGGCTAATCCCGCGCGCTCATTTATGCCTCAACCTGTGCTCACTTCAGACTGGTCACATAGAGGGTTTACCTCAACCCACGACCACAAATAAATAACAATATCCAATAATATATCAGTGGTTTTGTATCAATCTTATGCACTAATGAAAGACGGAGACGAGAGACATTCATCTGTTACGGCGTTCCGGTACAATCTGAAGTGTAAACAAGCCAGAGAGAGATAAAGTGAAAGGTAGATGGTGTCTGGGCAGAAGTGGTTAGAGGGTCTCAATTTGTAGGACTTACCGGGGGAGTGTTAATGCTGTGTGTCGTAAAGCACTCCGAAGAGTGTTGCGGCAGGCGATGCTACTCGCCCATAAGAGGGACGAGGCTAGTACCATCCACGGCCTTGCCGGTCGCTTCCATGGGTACAGGAAGACCCCCATCCGTCCTCCGCCACGTCCTGTGGCTGCTGCGTTTGAACAACGTTCCTCGCGTGACAGCTGATTTCACTGAGCGGTCGGCAACGGGCCCGAATGTCGTTCACAGACGTTCAGGGATTGATACTGAGCGAGTAATCATAGTGCTTAAACCATTCTGAGTAAGATTTTGAGGCTCGACTCCTGGCCAAACCTAGGATTTTCTGTGATATTTACCATGACGTTTTCTAGTGGCAATGTAGTGTATGTGAAGAGACGTAAATTTGTGCCGCGTTTCTGGCTCGACATTGGATTAAAGGTAACCCTAGAACAGTCGGTTGCGTATCGGAAGAAAGAAAAACATACCACTTCCGCTTCGACCTTGCCTATTAGGGCTGTGAGTTGTTGAGACTAGGTTCTGGATTTTTGATAGGATCATTTATTATGAATAATTGAGTGGGCGCATTCTGATCCTATTCACATCTCCGTCCGACAATCATTATTCAGGTTATCTGCGTTTTATCCTTATCGCTAAAGGTAAGTAGCGTGATGTCTTTTAAACAGGCATTGAATGATTTCATCTCAACATTTCCGACTGAGCTATGGTACGCTTGTGATGACTAACTTTGGCATCAAACTCTGACCTTCCTTACACCAGGAACTGAGATGTTCTCTTCGTTTCCTACAATCTTGACAAAGATAAAACACAAGTCTTACGTTTCATGAGCATATCATTTTTTCAGTTCTACTCATGCAACTATAATTAAAAATAATATTTTTTTTACAAGCTATCACTTTTTAAATGAAAATTCGTCCATGGAATAGAAGGATTTGTCGAGGAACATTAAAATATGATTGATTTAAAACTTGCTTTGCTCCATGTCAGAGATTTTATTTTATTGGGCAAATAATCAAAGCTTTTTATTGCTGCATGTTGAACTCCTATTTAAGCCACTGACAGCTTTAGTAGTAGTCCATCTAGATCACTTTTTCTTCTAAGACTATAGGTATGAGCATCACTATTCTCCTCAAATTACATTGGGTTATTTTTGACGAATGCCAATAACGGAATATACAGTATGTGTTGTGTTTTTTTTATTCTGACTGGCTTTGTCCCGTGTCTCCAAGAGGTCAGCATGTAATTTCGGATTTGGCATTGTTAGAGGTAATGATTGCCAGGATTTCTACGACCTCCATCCCCACCCCCTCCGCCTCCTTCTCAACCGAGTTGGAATTTCGTGCATCCCAACTGCCTGCGACTAGTGTTATCCCACATGTAAGTGTGAGACGATATCCCTAAATGTTTGCGAATCGTGTAAATGGGACGGGACGACGTTACCAGTCCCGTATCCACGTAATCGGATATGGGAAAACGGTCTATAAACCATGACCAGGCTGGCTTGCAAACCAGCCCTCTCCGTTAATCCGCTGGACGGACTCCATCCAAAGCCGGTTCACCTCCCCGTCCCGGAAGCAAGTACTTTAAAGCGCTCGGCTATCTGGGTAGATCGAATACACATTGTTCGTTGATGCAGCTACAAAGTCTAACTCCTCGAAGAGATACTTACGTGACCACTGATGGTGAACATCAGGTATTGTTGTTACTACTGGCTTTCGTGCAATCAAGACTTTCTTTCTAAGTTTTGAGTTACCTCGAAACTTTTTCAAAATATGTCAGGAAGTTGATTCCTTTTATCCCTTCAAAACTAGCAGTTTCACGAAGATCAACAGTAACCGGAAAAAAATGAAATGAGCGTATGGCATCGTGGGCCGGGAGGCCCCTATTCGGCGACGTTCTTATTTCATTCGACGCCACATTGGGCAACTTGGGCGCCGGGGATGAAGATGAAATGATAATGAGGACAACACAACACCCAGTCCCCGAGCGCAGAACATCTCCAACCAGGCCGGGAATCGAACCTGGACCCGCTTGCATAGGAGGCGAGCACGTTACCACCCAGCTAAGCAGGTGGACAGTAACTGAACTTTATTGTTAACGTGCTTCTTTCGGTTCAGTGAATCAATATGTAAACCCAAAAATTTGGAGCATTCTTCCATGTTCACTGGCTACTGTTCATGCGCTATATCAACTGTTCGTATGACCCTGATTGTTGTGCAAACTCTATATATAGTATGTTTTCTCAAAGCTTGGAAAGAGTTTACTTTGGGAGACATCTTAACAGTTCTGTGAAAAACATGGTTAACGATCTCTTCTGCTGCTTTCTCTCTGATGGGATTTATTATGACACTAGTATCGTCGTATAAATGTATCAATTCTATTTAATGAATGTTAAGTGGTAGACCACTCACATAATATGTAAGGAAGAGGAGTGGACTCAAAACTGAACGTTTTCGAACTCTCTTCGTGGTTTCTACACAGTCACTAACAAACTGACTATGCCTGCTTCCCCCCTCCCTTCCCCTCTCTTCACATGTAACGCAAGATAAACGTGTTCCTAAGCAGGTTACCCTCCATTCACAGGCTGTAGCATGCAGCGACCGTTATTTTGATTTGTTAATAATAGATTTCAGCTATCAATCGTCCTTTGGAATTTTTATTAGTGGATCTAGATTTCAGCTAGAAACTAGCCATTCTCGTTGGAACTGTGTACAAAGCCAGACCAACAGGCATTACATGCATTGACCAAGAAAGGATAGTGCATAGAGAATGGTTAGTTTCTAGCTGAAATCTAGATCAGTCAATATAAATTCCAAAGGACGACTGATAGCTTAAATCTGTTGTTTACAAGGTGTTCTTAAGCAGTTCACTATTGACTGGAAATTAATAATTAGAAAACTGTAAGTTGGAATCATGAATCCGACACTCGCCGTTGAAATAATGTTAGTCATTTATTTGCTGCCTATTCGGAAAGATATTTGAAACGTACACCACATTACATCCAATACTACTTAAAAAACAATGGTAGTACGTGTTTTCGAATGCTGGTTCAGCTTTTTCTCTCTCTTTCATAGTTAAAGTGATGCCCTTTTAAGCATTGTACCAATGTGTTTTGCCCGTCTCCGATTACGATTTCTTGTATTTTTCTATTCTACTTGTACAAAAACATGTGAAAATATTAAGGAACGATTTTTAATTTGGAAGGAAAAGGTAAACAAAAAAATACGCCGAAACACCTTCTGCGTGAATCGTTGCCACGAATTTTCTTCAAGTGCCTTTACGTGCGTACGTGACTAGGTGGTGGAACATCTGTCTTAGGTATTAGAACGTGGATCAGTACTCTGATGCAAGAGACGGACTTAACGGGCCGCCACTAAAACAAATAATCTGCAATTGTTTGCGTTTAAATATGAATATTTTTTTCATTTTTGAACGAACGTTCACGTATGTATTTTGGAAGTGTCAGCATAGTTTGTGGACGGGCGAATGTTTGGTAAACGGATTGGGTCTTCGCTGCATTCCAAGAGATAAGGCCAGACTTAGATAATATCAGGAAACATTTTGGAGCAACATGGACTCATGTAGATGTAAACTGTACGGAGCAGAAAATTCTGTAGAAGTCCATTATTCAGTAGTATGGTCATACTGCAGATTCTACGATAATTAGTACTGCTGTTTCACCTGTTCATCGTCAACTCTGATCTGAATGGGAAGGTACTGAATTGATTATTTGCTACTGGTAACTATCATCTCACCTTTATACATGTAAAGAAACGAAATTAACCCAACAAATAAAATGATACCAACACCAAACAAGGATCTAGAATCACAGAAATCAGCGTAACAGAAAGCAATAGTTTTACAGTCCAAAATCGCAAAGGCCTGTGAGCACTGGTTGATAAAGCAATTTTAGCTACACTCTGAAAAAGAAAATAGCAAATTGTGGTAACAAATTATAATTTGTTGTTACTTCCACTGTGCGTTTCGGAGGTTTACAGCTCCTAGGTGGGTTTACGTCAGTTAATGGTGCACATACATACGACTTTTGCTTAACCTGTTGCTCCGTCTTATGGTCACAGGTTCCGTTTCCCGTCGTGTTTACATCACTTAAACTTTGTAAAGACGAACGGGAAAGGAGCCTGTAGTCACTGAAGCACAACACCACGGGTTATCAAAAAATTGTAGACACAATACACATATGCCCGACTAACTGAAATAGATCCGCCTAATGATGACGTAGCCCTCGGAAACAAACAGTGGAAATCATAATAAATGTGACTGGCCATAGTAAATTGTAGTTGCAATTGATATCTATAAAGGTCGCGGTCAAAACTACCGCATAATATTCGCGTTAAAATTTATGTACCCATAATTTCCATTCATCTTCTATAAATGAAATTGTTTAACACTTTTGTAGCTCAGCTAATCTAATCCATTTTTAAGATTTATGAAGCTGCTTTTACATGAAAAGAACTCTACGTAATAAAAAAGTTAGTAGACCTATAGAGTCAAACGTAGTAACATTGTTATTATGTTGAAATACGACAAATAAGGAGAATGGAAAGTTTTAAGGGCAAAAGTATTAAATAATTCAGTTTTGTTAGTGACTGTAATTAATGTTCTTTTAGTATTTACGAAATATAGTTTCAGCTTTCGTAAGCAGTACCCACTGACGTGCGTAGGTACCTTACTGCTTACAGCAAGATTTTGTGTTCGTCAAAATTTGTTAGGTGTTATTAAAAAATTACCACAAAACACTTTAATATAAAGTTACCTTTATGAAAATCATTAATTACGGCTTCATAAGTCATTTTTTATTGAGACACAGTTTACTTGTTTGGATTTTGATCTTAAAATGGTGATAAATAGTGTCACGGTTATTTTCTTTTGTTATTTGAACTTTTAGTAGGAAACATCTCGCAGTTTCAGCTCACTGATCAAATAATAGTGAATTGGGTAAACTATTAAATCTGAAGCACAGCGTATACTGAACAATCTCAAACGTCAAACACGATTACGATACAGTACAGACTGGCAATATCCTTTACGAGAGAATTATCTTATGTAAAACATTGCTTCGGAATTTACGGGGATATAATGATCAGTGGTGTCGGGTGTACTTCTTAAGGAAATATTTGCCATGGTCACACTGAGCAACAGCGAGTTTCAGAACATAGTAATGTGGTACATAGTTACACTAGCGGACAAAACGCAATGTATTTGAGGGTGGCGCTTACACCCAGTCACCACAATTATTTCTTGTATTGTAATGTTGTAACTCTAATTTGGTATGCTGATAGCGTACTGATGGTCAATAAAAGCGGTTTAAAACTGTGAGCTGTCTGGGGATTTAAGATTGATGAACTTAGTTAGAGTTACTGATCAACACGTGGTTCCACTTTACTCACAAAGTAGTAACAAAGCAACTACCGGAAAATAATCTGAACTTCACACGATAATTACACTGCACTGCAATTTAAGATAACATCGGATATTTTAGACCTAAACCCGAAATAAAGGTGATTAAATTTTCAGTTTGGCTGAACTTAAGAAATCCATTGTCCTACGGACTTAACAGACACGCGCTTAGCCGGAGATCTTACCACTTCAGACGCTCGCCACGGCCATCCTGCAACTGCCCTACTGCCGAGCGTGCTTCCTGAGGGTGGCTCACAAAGACCAACGGAAGTGGCCAGAGGGGCAGCTTCCTGTACCAACATGACAACGGACGGACAGGACCATACTAAGGATAGAAACCTCTTTGCTTTTAGGAAGCGTAGCTACCTGTTCCGACGTTGGTCTTACTGTTCTCTAGCAGACAGCCTTGTCTGCTACCCTCAAGCATGCAACTAGAAATACATATGCTCATTCATCCTCTCACACAAAAGGGAAGGGGGATGACAGTATCTTATCATATACAATATATAAAAGAAAGCGGATGTAGGTTCCGTATGAGACTGTGTGACATGAATTACATGTAAGAATTACATATAAACTGTGCTTTAAAGTGTAGTAGTGTGACAGATCGTTCTTGTTTATGTGTAAAAGTAACACATTCCACTGCTCAGTCTCCTCCCAGATAGTCAGAAACGCCACAGTACATTTAGAAGAGGAATTTATTCCATAAATGGCAACAGATTTAAGAAATTAAACATGAAAGGAATCCAACAGAGACCTTTCATAACCCCAACGCTCCGGGAAAAGACTGTGCAGGGAATTTTCTGGCCATGCTAGGACATTCCCAAGCAGGCTTCTCACACCCTACTTAAACCAAAAGTGTAAAAGAAAAGGCAAAAGGACACCAGCTACTTGCTAAAACACAATAATTTCAACACATCTTTAGAATCTACCAATTTCAAACAGAAAAAAAAGAACACAATCTGTGACACCTATTTAAAAGGTAGTGTAGACCTAATTCGGTCAGCAAGTAAAAACAATGGTTCCTGTGTCATTAATATGAAAACAATTTCTGGTTGTTACCCTTATGGAGTTCACCAGTATTTGCACATTGCAAGAGCCAACTGATCACAGGAAAATTTATGACTGTTTATTAACAAGCAAAATTTATGAAAATAGCAAAGGTGCCACAGAAATTAAAAAAAGAACATCAAATAACATCGGTATTAAAAAGCAGAACATAACAATGCACAATCTGCAAAAGCAACAAAATGATAAGAGAAAAAAAATGTTTTACAAAGTGGTTATCGCAAAAAAAATTCTATATCGTATAAAACTAATAATTTGTAGAATTAAAATAACTATGTGGCACTCATTTAATCACTCTACTATATTTCAATTAGCTAGCAAACAATGAGCACTGTGTCATTATACTGAAACTACAATAATTATGTGATTGTTATCCTTAAGGGGTTCCTCACAGTAAATATGCCCCATGCAAAGGCTAATCGATCACCGTTCAATGAGAATAAAAAGCTATCTGACTGATAAACGAAGCAATGCCACAGCAATGAATTTACGAAACAAAATATCACAAATCTAATACATCACACAAAAACAAACATTGATAAATAAAACAGTACAATAGTCAACATATAAAACAAAAAAAACACCTATAAATAAAACACCTGCAAAATACAAGAGTCAAAGTCTAAAAAAGATAAATAGAACACCTGCAAAATACAAGAGTCAGTCTAATAAACACCAATAAATCGAACTCCTGCAAAACACACGAGTCAGAGTTTCACTGACAGAAACACACGTATATGCACTGGACTAAGAACCGTATAATCACTGTTCACTGACACACTCAGTACTTCCACTGTTCCGAGGCACAATATAGGGGAAAGAGGGGGGGTTCGTCGCCGCAGCTGTCAGTAGGGATTTTTTTGTCCATCTGTTGCGTGCGATCCTACCGTCTCTGCCCTCTCATGAAGTTTCTCCCGTGTCACGTCATCTCGATTTGGTTCCATGTCCGTGTTGTCAAATTCGTGCGGTATCCTCGTTTGACACGCCAGGTTGATATTCCTGGGCAAGGATGACACTTAATGGCTCTTCTTTTGTGCCACCCTTAGCGACCAGAGAACATCGAACCATGATTTACTGTCGCTTGACAGTGGGCATCCGTCAGGAGATGTTGATAGGCATCATTGAAGTCTGCCAGTTACTCTGGACAGTATGTGTCAAAAGGCTCCACGCCCTTTGTGTTGTTACATTCTTGGGTTATCCTCAATTGGCTCGCCGGTTTGATATTCCTGGGCAAGGATGACACTTAATGGCTCTTCTTTTGTGCCACCCTTAGCGACCAGAGAACATCGAACCATGATTTACTGTCGCTTGACAGTAGGCATCCATCAGGAAATGTCGATAGGCATCGTTGACGTCTGCAAGTTTCTCTGGGCAGTACCTGTCAAAAGGCTCCACGCCCCTTGTGTTGTTTCACCGCGGCCGTCTCGTCACGGTTGCGTGCGTGTGGTGCGTTGCCAGCAGATGGATTTCCGCGCGGTGGACCGCTCGCCCATCTCAGGTCATCACCTCGAGGAAGGGTCGCCCGGGGCGGCCGCCCATTAGCTCCAGGTACAAGGGAAAGTGTTTGCCGCGTACCTTCTTTTGTTGTCGGCCGCGCTCAAGTGGCCTGGCTGACAGCGTGTCCTGCTGGGAAACCCACCAGTTTACAACTAGTCCGGCTGCTCCCGCAGTCTCTTAAGAGTTTTGCCGGTTCGCTTTCACGTACTCAACTGCATTCACAGAAATTTTTCATCATCCTTATGTGATTACACAATGTCATACATAATACCACTTAGTATTGTCTTTCACAATTATTTAAGAACAAAGTGAGACTTAATATTTTTTTTTAATAAAAAAATTAGATGAATCGACAATGTAAAATAAAATTTAAATGACTTGACAATGTAAAAAAAATAAAAGTGAAATGACTTGACAGTATAAAAATAAAAATTTAAATGAACTGACAATATAATATTTAAATCCACATCACTAATGTGGTTCACTTACGTTTTAATAAATCAAATGCTATTTATTAATTCACTAAAATGAATAGGATTATGCCTTGTGCAAGTATAGGTCAGGACAGCATAGGGTTCACATGTTATTTACACACACATACATGCACACCTGTTGTCTATTCTACAAACTAACTACCCATAAACATGCATTACTCAATATTCTACTTCTATCCACTACTAGTTAAGCCAATAAGCTACTTCAATGCTATTTCAACACCGTGTATATACCACTACAACATTGTTCTAATTCGTCCTCTTCTTGACGCTCGTGGCATACGTCTTGTCACATGATAAATATGGAGAACTTTCCTTAAACATACACATTAAAGAGAACAATGGTTATTTACACGCCAAAACATTTATACCAGTTCGCACACCTGAAAAGAGACTCGCAATTATACATTTATCATACTCATATATTCACACATAAAACAGTAAGAAAATTTCACCTAAAATTACGTTATCACAACAATTAATCACGCAGATGACTCTGAGAAGGTTAAAAATATTTGCATTATACAGGTTATATTACATTTTCTTACCCATTTTGCTGTGATTTCGTTCCTTCTTTACGTTACCTTTCGCTTCCAAATCAGTTATTTCGCCTGTGGTGGTTGTTCTGGATTCATTTCTCATGAATGGCAAAATTGTGGTCACCTCTATTCTGTAAAACAGTATCATCTTAACATATTGAACTTACAACAGACACAAAAGATCCGAATCCTCCTGTAGTTTAAATGACAAATGTTTTGCTTTATCCTTATTACCTTAAACCAAGCTTTCCTTCGTTCCCATAATAAAAATTATTTAATCATCCTCTACCTTCAAGAGGGAAATTTCCTCAGTACAAATCATATAGGCTGCAGTGCATCCCGCACCAGCGAAAACAGTAAGCTGTAATGCTCACAGCATCAACAAAACACATAAACGTCGCTTTTCTAGGACAAGTATTAACGCAGAATAATTTTTTTTTTAGGCTTTGGCTCAACATCAATCAAGACTACAAAAAGGATCCATATTTCCGTTCCATTCTCCATTTGCTGAAAAGCTGCTCGTATTTGACTACCACAATAATATTTCAGAGCCATGTAAATTACACAAACCACAATTCTTCTTTCACCTTGAAGGGAATCAATATACTTACGAAATCCACAGACAGCACTTTACGTACTCAGCTATAAAGAACAAAAAAGACATATATCATCAATATTAACATACCATCGCATATTGGGAAACCAATGGTTCAACAATCGTATTATCGCATCCTGTTTTCAAGATTCCAAACTTACTCATTCCTTTCTCAGAGTTCTCCTATCTTAAAATATTCATACAGCATGCATACTATAGTAAGAGATCCTCATTTATACTGACAGATATAGAATAGTAATAGATAGATAGTAGCACTGAAAGCAGAAAATCGGAAACAAGGCTACTAACAGCTGGGGACCTGGGTTTGCCAGACCCATAATACCCACAGATCGGATATTCCCCTGAGTTTATGCACTAACTCAGCAACGATCTTGCTTTCTTCAGGAGTGACTCTTTTCAATTTACACACAAAAAAAAACATAAACAGCATTTTACTCGTTCACAAAGAAACCTTTTATCTTCACGTTTGAATCAAACTAAATCCTAATTGCACAAGGAGAAAAAAAATTAAAACACCACTTCAATCCATCACATAGAAACATCTTTATCATTAATTTTTACTAACATATTATTCAAAATGCATACGTCACAAATTTAAACTAATCAATTCTTTCTCCTCACCGTCCTCTCTACTTCTCACTGTCCTTTCTACTCATTTGCGATGTCGCTCATTTGTTCCGATTGGGCGCCTTCTGCGCTGATCGTTTGTCATTGCCGGTTTCGTTCATTTCCATTTGCTGGATTATGTCTAGGGTTAGCCGGCCGAATTTCGACATCATGAGGTGCTCCGCCTACAGTCCTATTCCCACCGTATTCATCGTATCGATTCTGGTTGCCGTACCTGTAGCGTTCACGACCTTGTCCACGTCCTCGATCATTTCTGTTGTTCCACCTGTGTTCGCGACTGTCACCCCAGTTTCTATACGGCCGGTCCCGATTATTGTTCCGTTCCTCGTTTGACACGCCAGGTTGATATTCCTGGGCAAGGATGACACTTAATGGCTTTTCTTTTGTGCCACCCTTAGCGACCAGAGAACATCGAACCATGATTTACTGTCGCTTGACAGTGGGCATCCGTCAGGAGATGTTGATAGGCGTCATTGAAGTCTGCCAGTTACTCTGGACAGTATGTGTCAAAAGGCTCCACGCCCTTTGTGTTGTTACATTCTTGGGTTATCCTCAATTGGCTCGCCGGTTTGATATTCCTGGGCAAGGATGACACTTAATGGCTCTTCTTTTGTGCCACCCTTAGCGACCAGAGAACATCGAACCATGATTTACTGTCGCTTGACAGTAGGCATCCATCAGGAAATGTCGATAGGCGTCGTTGACGTCTGCAAGTTTCTCTGGGCAGTACCTGTCAAAAGGCTCCACGCCCCTTGTGTTGTTTCACCGCGGCCGTCTCGTCACGGTTGCGTGCGTGTGGTGCGTTGCCAGCAGATGGATTTCCGCGCGGTGGACCGCTCGCCCATCTCAGGTCATCGCCTCGAGGAAGGGTCGCCCGGGGCGGCCGCCCATTAGCTCCAGGTACAAGGGAAAGTGTTTGCCGTGTACCTTCTTTTGTTGTCGGCCGCGCTCCCAAAGTGGCCTGGCTGACAGCGTGTCCTGCTGGGAAACCCGCCATTTTACAACTAGTTCGGCTGCTCCCGCAGTCTCTTAAGAGTTTTGCCGGTTCGCTTTCACGTTCTCAACTGCATTCACAGAAATTTTTCATCATCCTTATGTGATTACACAATGTCATACATAATACCACTTAGTATTGTCTTTCACAATTTTTTAAGAACAAAGTGAGACTTAATATTTTTTTTTAATAAAAAAATTAGATGAATCGACAATGTAAAATAAAATTTAAATGACTTGACAATGTAAAAAAAATAAAAGTGAAATGACTTGACAGTATAAAAATAAAAATTTAAATGAACTGACAATATAATATTTAAATCCACATCACTAATGTGGTTCACTTACGTTTTAATAAATCAAATGCTATTTATTAATTCACTAAAATGAATAGGATTATGCCTTGTGCAAGTATAGGTCAGGACAGCATAGGGTTCACATGTTATTTACACACACATACATGCACACCTGTTGTCTATTCTACAAACTAACTACCCATAAACATGCATTACTCAATATTCTACTTCTATCCACTACTAGTTAAGCCAATAAGCTACTTCAATGCTATTTCAACACCGTGTATATACCACTACAACATTGTTCTAATTCGTCCTCTTCTTGACGCTCGTGGCATACGTCTTGTCACATGATAAATATGGAGAACTTTCCTTAAACATACACATTAAAGAGAACAATGGTTATTTACACGCCAAAACATTTATACCAGTTCGCACACCTGAAAAGAGACTCGCAATTATACATTTATCATACTCATATATTCACACATAAAACAGTAAGAAAATTTCACCTAAAATTACGTTATCACAACAATTAATCACGCAGATGACTCTGAGAAGGTTAAAAATATTTGCATTATACAGGTTATATTACATTTTCTTACCCATTTTGCTGTGATTTCGTTCCTTCTTTACGTTACCTTTCGCTTCCAAATCAGTTATTTCGCCTGTGGTGGTTGTTCTGGATTCATTTCTCATGAATGGCAAAATTGTGGTCACCTCTATTCTGTAAAACAGTATCATCTTAACATATTGAACTTACAACAGACACAAAAGATCCGAATCCTCCTGTAGTTTAAATGACAAATGTTTTGCTTTATCCTTATTACCTTAAACCAAGCTTTCCTTCGTTCCCATAATAAAAATTATTTAATCATCCTCTACCTTCAAGAGGGAAATTTCCTCAGTACAAATCATATAGGCTGCAGTGCATCCCGCACCAGCGAAAACAGTAAGCTGTAATGCTCACAGCATCAACAAAACACATAAACGTCGCTTTTCTAGGACAAGTATTAACGCAGAATAATTTTTTTTTAGGCTTTGGCTCAACATCAATCAAGACTACAAAAAGAATCCATATTTCCGTTCCATTCTCCATTTGCTGAAAAGCTGCTCGTATTTGACTACCACAATAATATTTCAGAGCCATGTAAATTACACAAACCACAATTCTTCTTTCACCTTGAAGGGAATCAATATACTTACGAAATCCACAGACAGCACTTTACGTACTCAGCTATAAAGAACAAAAAAGACATATATCATCAATATTAACATATCATCGCATATTGGGAAACCAATGGTTCAACAATCGTATTATCGCATCCTGTTTTCAAGATTCCAAACTTACTCATTCCTTTCTCAGAGTTCTCCTATCTTAAAATATTCATACAGCACGCATACTATAGTAAGAGATCCTCATTTATACTGACAGATATAGAATAGTAATAGATAGATAGTAGCACTGAAAGCAGAAAATCGGAAACAAGGCTACTAACAGCTGGGGAGCTGGGTTTGCCAGACCCATAATACCCACAGATCGGATATTCCCCTGAGTTTATGCACTAATTCAGCAACGATCTTGCTTTCTTCAGGAGTGACTCTTTTCAATTTACACACAAAAAAAAACATAAACAGCATTTTACTCGTTCACAAAGAAACCTTTTATCTTCACGTTTGAATCAAACTAAATCCTAATTGCACAAGGAGAAAAAAAATTAAAACACCACTTCAATCCATCACATAGAAACATCTTTATCATTAATTTTTACTAACATATTATTCAAAATGCATACGTCACAAATTTAAACTAATCAATTCTTTCTCCTCACCGTCCTCTCTACTTCTCACTGTCCTTTCTACTCATTTGCGATGTCGCTCATTTGTTCCGATTGGGCGCCTTCTGCGCTGATCGTTTGTCATTGCCGGTTTCGTTCATTTCCATTTGCTGGATTATGTCTAGGGTTAGCCGGCCGAATTTCGACATCATGAGGTGCTCCGCCTACAGTCCTATTCCCACCGTATTCATCGTATCGATTCTGGTTGCCGTACCTGTAGCGTTCACGATCTTGTCCACGTCCTCGATCATTTCTGTTGTTCCACCTGTGTTCGCGACTGTCACCCCAGTTTCTATACGGCCGGTCCCGATTATTGTTCCGTTCCTCGTTTGACACGCCAGGTTGATATTCCTGGGCAAGGATGACACTTAATGGCTTTTCTTTTGTGCCACCCTTAGCGACCAGAGAACATCGAACCATGATTTACTGTCGCTTGACAGTGGGCATCCGTCAGGAGATGTTGATAGGCGTCATTGAAGTCTGCCAGTTACTCTGGACAGTATGTGTCAAAAGGCTCCACGCCCTTTGTGTTGTTACATTCTTGGGTTATCCTCAATTGGCTCGCCGGTTTGATATTCCTGGGCAAGGATGACACTTAATGGCTCTTCTTTTGTGCCACCCTTAGCGACCAGAGAACATCGAACCATGATTTACTGTCGCTTGACAGTAGGCATCCATCAGGAAATGTCGATAGGCGTCGTTGACGTCTGCAAGTTTCTCTGGGCAGTACCTGTCAAAAGGCTCCACGCCCCTTGTGTTGTTTCACCGCGGCCGTCTCGTCACGGTTGCGTGCGTGTGGTGCGTTGCCAGCAGATGGATTTCCGCGCGGTGGACCGCTCGCCCATCTCAGGTCATCGCCTCGAGGAAGGGTCGCCCGGGGCGGCCGCCCATTAGCTCCAGGTACAAGGGAAAGTGTTTGCCGTGTACCTTCTTTTGTTGTCGGCCGCGCTCCCAAAGTGGCCTGGCTGACAGCGTGTCCTGCTGGGAAACCCTCCATTTTACAACTAGTTCGGCTGCTCCCGCAGTCTCTTAAGAGTTTTGCCGGTTCGCTTTCACGTTCTCAACTGCATTCACAGAAATTTTTCATCATCCTTATGTGATTACACAATGTCATACATAATACCACTTAGTATTGTCTTTCACAATTATTTAAGAACAAAGTGAGACTTAATATTTTTTTTTAATAAAAAAATTAGATGAATCGACAATGTAAAATAAAATTTAAATGACTTGACAATGTAAAAAAAATAAAAGTGAAATGACTTGACAGTATAAAAATAAAAATTTAAATGAACTGACAATATAATATTTAAATCCACATCACTAATGTGGTTCACTTACGTTTTAATAAATCAAATGCTATTTATTAATTCACTAAAATGAATAGGATTATGCCTTGTGCAAGTATAGGTCAGGACAGCATAGGGTTCACATGTTATTTACACACACATACATGCACACCTGTTGTCTATTCTACAAACTAACTACCCATAAACATGCATTACTCAATATTCTACTTCTATCCACTACTAGTTAAGCCAATAAGCTACTTCAATGCTATTTCAACACCGTGTATATACCACTACAACATTGTTCTAATTCGTCCTCTTCTTGACGCTCGTGGCATACGTCTTGTCACATGATAAATATGGAGAACTTTCCTTAAACATACACATTAAAGAGAACAATGGTTATTTACACGCCAAAACATTTATACCAGTTCGCACACCTGAAAAGAGACTCGCAATTATACATTTATCATACTCATATATTCACACATAAAACAGTAAGAAAATTTCACCTAAAATTACGTTATCACAACAATTAATCACGCAGATGACTCTGAGAAGGTTAAAAATATTTGCATTATACAGGTTATATTACATTTTCTTACCCATTTTGCTGTGATTTCGTTCCTTCTTTACGTTACCTTTCGCTTCCAAATCAGTTATTTCGCCTGTGGTGGTTGTTCTGGATTCATTTCTCATGAATGGCAAAATTGTGGTCACCTCTATTCTGTAAAACAGTATCATCTTAACATATTGAACTTACAACAGACACAAAAGATCCGAATCCTCCTGTAGTTTAAATGACAAATGTTTTGCTTTATCCTTATTACCTTAAACCAAGCTTTCCTTCGTTCCCATAATAAAAATTATTTAATCATCCTCTACCTTCAAGAGGGAAATTTCCTCAGTACAAATCATATAGGCTGCAGTGCATCCCGCACCAGCGAAAACAGTAAGCTGTAATGCTCACAGCATCAACAAAACACATAAACGTCGCTTTTCTAGGACAAGTATTAACGCAGAATAATTTTTTTTTAGGCTTTGGCTCAACATCAATCAAGACTACAAAAAGACTCCATATTTCCGTTCCATTCTCCATTTGCTGAAAAGCTGCTCGTATTTGACTACCACAATAATATTTCAGAGCCATGTAAATTACACAAACCACAATTCTTCTTTCACCTTGAAGGGAATCAATATACTTACGAAATCCACAGACAGCACTTTACGTACTCAGCTATAAAGAACAAAAAAGACATATATCATCAATATTAACATATCATCGCATATTGGGAAACCAATGGTTCAACAATCGTATTATCGCATCCTGTTTTCAAGATTCCAAACTTACTCATTCCTTTCTCAGAGTTCTCCTATCTTAAAATATTCATACAGCACGCATACTATAGTAAGAGATCCTCATTTATACTGACAGATATAGAATAGTAATAGATAGATAGTAGCACTGAAAGCAGAAAATCGGAAACAAGGCTACTAACAGCTGGGGAGCTGGGTTTGCCAGACCCATAATACCCACAGATCGGATATTCCCCTGAGTTTATGCACTAATTCAGCAACGATCTTGCTTTCTTCAGGAGTGACTCTTTTCAATTTACACACAAAAAAAAAACATAAACAGCATTTTACTCGTTCACAAAGAAACCTTTTATCTTCACGTTTGAATCAAACTAAATCCTAATTGCACAAGGAGAAAAAAAATTAAAACACCACTTCAATCCATCACATAGAAACATCTTTATCATTAATTTTTACTAACATATTATTCAAAATGCATACGTCACAAATTTAAACTAATCAATTCTTTCTCCTCACCGTCCTCTCTACTTCTCACTGTCCTTTCTACTCATTTGCGATGTCGCTCATTTGTTCCGATTGGGCGCCTTCTGCGCTGATCGTTTGTCATTGCCGGTTTCGTTCATTTCCATTTGCTGGATTATGTCTAGGGTTAGCCGGCCGAATTTCGACATCATGAGGTGCTCCGCCTACAGTCCTATTCCCACCGTATTCATCGTATCGATTCTGGTTGCCGTACCTGTAGCGTTCACGATCTTGTCCACGTCCTCGATCATTTCTGTTGTTCCACCTGTGTTCGCGACTGTCACCCCAGTTTCTATACGGCCGGTCCCGATTATTGTTCCGTTCGCGTCGCGACGACCAGTCACGCCGTTGATTAGTAATACGGCCACGACTGCGGTAGCGCTGCTGTGTGACGTGCCTCAAGTGCATCGGCAATTTGGTGATGCATATCCTAATTAGTTCCGCAGGCCCGTATGGGTCGTATAGGAATTGATTTGCCTGCAGCATGTGGTCGAATAGGCGTGCAGGGCTGCCGAAACCAGACTGGTTCAAATTTGGCAGCATAATTATGCCATGTTTGACCCTATCTTGTGCCGCTTCCGACCAATAGGCGGACAGAAAGGCTTGTCGAAACTCCCGAGTGGAGTTGCAGTGACGCGCTGCCGACCTCATGCGAATCGCAGGTTCGCCTTCCAAATAGCCACACATATATTCTATCTTATGTGAACTTGCCCAGTCGGGAGGAAGACAGAACTCAAATTGCTCGAGCCATGCTCGTGGATGTATTCCTTTTTGCGAATTTCGGAATATCTCAAACTTTCTCACCGTAAGGAAATGTTTGAAATCAAATCCCCGCATTTCCTCCTGGCGAGGCCCTTGAATGTTTCTATTATTCTCATGTCTGCCCCTCAAATTACATTCTTCCCTGTCATCAAAATCTCCCTTGTGGCTGGAGTCCCTCTCTGCACTGTTTGTACGGCTATTTTTAATGCTATTGAAGAGTTCGGAATCACACGCCATGCGGTTTTCCAGATGCGCCATGCGTTCTTGTAATTCGCCTGTTACAGCTCTGTTTTGCCTGTTCACTTCGAACTGTCCCTTCTGAAATCTCAGAAGCGAACGCACTTCTTCGGTCTCTGCGGCCGCTACCGGTGTAGTATTGTTCTCGCTTTCCGTCAGCTTCATCATGCCTACAATGTCCGCTAATGCCGCAATCTTATCATCAATTTGTCTCTTGTCCTCCGCCCCAGTCTGCTTCAATTGTTCTACTTGCTGTTCCAACGCGTGGATCGCTAAACTGTTGTCCGCTATTGTGTTGCTAACGGACGTGGGACAATGCGTTTCCGCCTCTTGGACTTTCGAGTGTACCTGCTGGTGCTCCCTTTGGCATTCTTCCCTCAGCTCTTGGAAATTCCTAAGTAGCCGTTCTTCGCTTTCTTTAGATTTGGCATCGCCGCTCCGCTTGCTCTGTTCTAAGCCTTGCAGACGATCATCGATTTGTTCAAATGTATGGCCTAATTCTTTCATAATATCACTTTTTATCTCACTTACCAGATTGTTTATTCTTTGTGAGATATCATCGGACACTCTCTGCATCGACTTGTCGACTTTATTTGTCTGCTGGATTAGGTTTTTGTCTATTTGGTCGCCTAGCTCTCGGATCGATTTTTCAGATTTCTGCGTCATTTGTTCGCCTAGCTCGCGGATCGATTTTTCGGATGATTCTTTTTGTTCTCGGAACGATTTTTTTGATTTCTGCGTCATTTGTTCGCCTAGCTCGCGGATCGATTTTTCGGATGATTCTTTTTGTTCTCGGAACGATTTTTCTGATTTCTGCGTCATTTGTTCGAACGATTTTTATGATTTCTGCGTCATTTCTTCCCCTAGCTCGCGGATCGATTTCTCTGTGTTTTCTTTATTTTGTTGCAATAAGGCTTTCATGAGTTCTGCTAAATCAATTTGGTTAGTTGGAGGCAAATTAATTTCTGGCTCTGCTGTGAGCCCGTTTGTGCTGTTTTGCATTTCGTCTGAAGTATTCCCCATTGCATTTTCGGAACCGCCCGACGCGTTAATATTGGAAATCAAATTATCCCCTTGGTCCATGTTGCTTAAGTTGTTGGACCGCTTGCTTTTAGCTTGGTTACGTGTTTGCATTGGTGTAATTTATATTCAGTACGCAACACACTAATCACAATAAATGTGTCCCCCAAAAATTACGACAGTCACACGAAAGATACCCAACCTAGTACACACTTTTTCACACGCAAAACAAATTTTTTATCTTTGATCGAAACAGTGGAATTTACAAGCGATAATAAAAAACACACAGACATATAAAACACACAAATATAAAAAACAAAACAAGACAAACAACGCAACACCGATCAACAACGCCGTGAATCTTTTGAAAGTCTGCTCGGAAACAACGCAGAAGTTGTTTGAGCGCTGTAGGGAAAAAAAATTAAGATTATAACACGCTCGCAATCTAACATTTCAGAGATTCCAGAGTCTAGCGGAATCACAGAACAGGGTCGCCATGTGTAATGTTGCAGCTTTAATTTTCTCAGCTGATGTGTAATATTGTAACTTTAATTTTGTATGCTGATATCTGTGCTAATTGACAATGAAAGTGGGTTAAAAGCCGTGATCTGTCTGGGGACGTTAACCGTGGAATACTGGGCAACTGTTTCATCAGATATTTAGTCTAGGTTTACCAAGCAGACTAACATTAATGATAATCTTTTCATAGTCATACAAAACCGGTAATATATATATATAAAAAGGAGAATTTAAATAAAAGGAAAGAAATCAGTTTGTATTTGGAAATTTATTTTAAGATTGTTCATTGAAATTTCAGCATATTATGAGTGAGTTATAACTGAGCTGGTGCCTTATTTACGATTGAAAAAATGTGAGATTGTAATCTTACGGAACACATAAAATATGGAGCCAATATTGTGAGACAGCATACAACACTGCATTCATAAAATAACACACGAAGAACATTGAAACATAAGCAAGAAGAAATTAACCACAACCAACAGATTCAGTTTTTACCCAAAGAAATTACGTTCATACCACAATCCTGTCCGTCATGTAATTACCACACACTGGTATACTAAATTCATATTAACTCTTTGTGAAGACTTCGCAAAAAGAATAGCTGAGGGCTACTTTGATGATTACACCACATGCTTCACGTGGTCAACTTGGTTTACACAAAGTGTACAACTCCACAATAATTTTGATAATTAAAATAAATTAGATCGAAAAGCAATTGACAAAAGAAAAACCTTGAACTGGTTACTAACGTCTTACTATTAACCTGATGGGTCAAACAGTTATATAAGCACATGGTGCTGGTCTCGCAAAGTACACCCCACGTGGGTTGAACATAAAGAAAAGCATAAAGAAAAGTTGCTATATTAAAAAAATATTCTCAAGACGAGACGTTATAATCTCACGCACATTCGGATTTAAGATTGATGAACTTAGTTAGAGTTACTGATCAACACGTGGTTCCACTTTACTCACAAAGTAGTAACAAAGCAACTACCGGAAAATAATCTGAACTTCACACGATAATTACACTGCGCTGCAATTTAAGATAACATCGGATATTTTAGACCTAAACCCGAAATAAAGGTGATTAAATTTTCAGTTTGGCTGAACTTAAGAAATCCATTGTCCTACAGACTTAACAGACACGCGCTTAGCCGGAGATCTTACCACTTCAGACGCTCGCCACGGCCACCCTGCAACTGCCCTACTGCCGAGCGTGCTTCCTGAGGGTGGCTCACAAAGACCAACGGAAGTGGCCAGAGGGGCAGCTTCCTATACCAACATGACAACGGACGGACAGGACCATACTAAGGATAGAAACCTCTTTGCTTTTAGGAAGCGTAGCTACCTGTTTCGACGTTGGTCCTACTGTTCTCTAGCAGACAGCCTTGTCTGCTACCCTCAAGCATGCAACTAGAAATACATATGCTCATTCATCCTCTCACACAAAAGGGAAGGGGGATGACAGTATCTTATCATATACAATATATAAAAGAAAGCGGATGTAAGTTCCGTATGAGACTGTGTGACATGAATTACATATAAGAATTACATATAAACTGTGCTTTAAAGTGTAGTAGTGTGACAGATCGTTTTTGTTTATGTGTAAAAGTAACACGTTCCACTGCTCAGTCTCCTCCCAGATAGAAACGCCACAGTACATTTAGAAGAGGAATTTATTCCATAAATGGCAACAGATTTAAGAAATTAAACATGAAAGGAATCCAACAGAGACCTTTCAGTATATATTCCAATCTGTCTTCACCAGCATTTTTTGCTCTTGGTGGACCCCACTACTACTATATTCTGTCCTTTTTCTATTCCTCTTGTTGGTGCTATCAGCATTTTCCATTTTTCAACGATTCTGTGAAGAAACTTCCACTTCTTATCAGACCGATTAATTTTTACCGCAGTTCTGTTACATCACATTTGAAATGCTTCGATTTACTACTTTTATGGATTTCGAGCCGTTCATGATTCACTTCCAAGCAATGCTGCTCTCCAGATGTATATTTCCTAAAATTTCTTCCTTTAAATGAGGCTTATGTTTGATGATTGTAGATTTCTTTTGGCGAGGAAAATTCTCTGGAGTTAAGTCTGTTCGCTTCCTACACCCTCCGTGTTTCGTTCGTTACTCCTTGTTTTGGCTCAGAGCACTATGTGACTTAATTTCTAAGGTCATCAGTCCCCTAGAACTTAGTACTACTTAAACCTAACTAACCTAAGGACATCACAAACATCCATGCCCGAGGCAGGCAGGGCCGTAGCGGTCGCGCGGTTCCAAACTGTAGCGCCTAGAACCGCTCGGACACGCCTTGTTTTGCTTCCAAAGTGTTAGAATACCTTCATTTAGTCTACTTTGATGTCAAGTTGTTGAAAATTTCACGTCTGCTTCTTCTCAATACCACTGCCATTCTTAGGTTTACTTTTATTTTATTTTACGTGCTTAGTAGTAGACCACTGAGTCTGTTCAACAGGTTGTGCTATTCCTCTTACTTTCACGAAGGTGGCAATGTCTTCTATGAATTTAATCCTTGATATCCTACCACCTGAAGTTTAACCCCAGTTCTGAATCTTTGTTTTGTTTCTTTCATTTGTTCTTCGATAAACAGGTTGAACAGTAGAGCAGGGAGACCATATTCCTGCTCTGATAGTTTGAATCGGAGTTATGTCTCTGGGTCAAATATTCATACGTTTTCTCTACATTCTTTCAAATCTTGCAATATTCTCCGTCTTTCCATGGGCAATATACATATTTTCGTTTTGAAGGACCCAAAATATCTTTCACTAATATATGTTGTCGAACATTTTTTCGAGATCGACACATTTTACACTGTACGGCAAGTAATGCATAGATGTTTCAAACTGCCTTCAAGCGGGATCAGCGATTTAGAGTGTTCGTTTTTCACTTAAAATCAGTGTATTTTGTGGACGTGATGGTTTAAAGTGCGAAAAGATCTGAAAACTCCGTAAAAATTCAATAATTCAGACGGAAAGAGTAGAATGTAATTATCGTTTAAGAAGCACAAAGGTGAAACGAGTACGGATTAGTTAGCCTACGTGCAGCACAAATCGGAAACGATTAGACAACAATGTAATCGCAGGAAAAATGGTATAACGGACGTGGCAAGATAAATTTAATGTTGTAAAATAGCCCTTGCATATCGAATTTCGTCTGCATGCTAACGACCAAGAGAAATACGACAGAAATCACGAATATACGAGTTTCTTGTTTGCGGCTCCTTTTAAAGCATTAACAAGTGGATTCTGTTTAGTTCTGCGGCGTAGATTTTCAACGAGTGATCAGTATTCTCAGTGGTAATGTGGCCGAGCGTGTTGTTGAGACCGGACGAGGCTACGTCATTAGAATCGGGAAGTGTAATCGCAATTTTGCGGCTTTGTCGCGCTCCCGAGCGGACCACCTGCAAAGATGCGGCGTTGACGGCAACTGTTTAGCTTCCTGCAACACTCACAAGCAGTCTGAACACACCAATTTTCACATTTTAATCCCATGGTCACGATCATCTTATCAGAATGAGACTGTGGCCGTGAGTCAAATCCAGAACGCATGATAGAGAAGAGGCGTAAACTTCCCATACGATAAGGAGCAGTAGCAAGATATATCTGAGCCCGGCCATTTAAACTGATGCCTCCATATATTCACCTATAAAGACAGGAATTATGTATAAGGAACATCAATATTTAGGTACATGTATAACCCAGCAAGTAATAAGTGTCTTAAAAATCATGGTCGTCTTCATTGAGATCAAATTAGGAAGCTCTTCTTATTAGTTAAATCACCAACGAAAAAAATGATGAATAATGTTTACTTACGGCTGTTTTGGAGTACCTTGCGTAGTTTCACAGACTTCTATGAATGAATGGAAACTGAAAAGGATGACACAGTGTGTCCCCTCTCTTTCAGATTCCTGCATTTAAATGGGCGTTTTACTTTAGCAACCCACCGCTCGTTACCGATATGAATACCCTGCCTTCGTATTGCACTCACAGCTGATGTGCGGGAACATAGCACTTGGTTCGTCCCCGTCAGCAAAAAATTCTTTAATTTTTGTCACTCACATTGCACGCGATTTACGTCGCAGAAAGTAATACTGTTCTTGATTTTGTTTAGAAACGCCGCCTTCGAAGTACTGACATGAAGCCTTTCTGTGATGCATAGCGTCTCCCACTGGAGTTTGTTAAGTCTGACTTAGCAAGTTAGTTTCAGGTTGCATATCTCCACCGTCACACGTCTCCGTCTTTTCGCTTAATCCAATACGGTGGGCATCCAGTGCTGACGAAGAATATCCTAATAGCTATAGAATGGGTTTCTTGTGAAGAATCTCCTAGAAATGAACTGAATTCCTTCGTAATTCTTTCTACGGATTTCAGTCCAGGATTACATCCTCATAACTAAACTTATGCAATGGTTCACCTCATTTTGTGAATATCTCTTAATGTAAGTCAGAAAGTAAATATCTTTGTGTTATTGTCAGGAGTGGTAGAAAATAGATGAAGACAAGGAACACTATGAGTGTCCTGTGTCAATTCATCATTTTTACTAATAAATACGTGCTACAACATTTTTAAGAGCATGCAGTTAGGTTCTGCGTTACCTAGTGACAAAAAGTGGGATGGTGCTCAGTAAAGTATTTCACCAGTTTGTCCATCACTTCGTCGTCATCTGCGCTGTAGGAAATGTGCTATATGGCCAATGGTAGCTGCGCGTGATGTGCCTTATGGAGCAGGAGTCATGAACTCAGTCATTATCGTGCAATATACTGACTTCATCAGCAGCAACTCACTGACATCAATTTGCTCAAATCGGTTAGAGAACTTAATAGCCGACATGAAAACTGCTGCGTTCCGCCGTCGTAGGCATGTATGGTAACTATTGCTTGTCTATGACGCACGTCATTACTTGAGCAATTTCTTTGCATCGATGACTCTTTGATATATGTGATGCTATCATGTACGAAAAATGGCCGGCTGCAACTGTTCTTTACCTTCTACATCAATAATTTTAAAGAACTTAACCACGTAAGACGACTATGATGCATACAGTTAAGTCAGTTGTAGCTGTAAAACTCGCGAGTAACTGTTTAGCTGTTGTAGCAGCCAAGAGCTTTGCGATGACATCTAGGTACTATGGCTGAGTGACCACTCTCTCGGTAAGAGACACCATACACTAATAGTCGTGTATGTGTGTGTGTGTGTGTGTGTGTGTGTGTGTGTGTGTGTGTGTGTGTGCGCGCGTGAGTTTGTGTTTTATATTGAATAATATCAGGGCGGGTAACACATAAATGCAGCAATTATTTTTCAGACTGTGAATGTACATTAAAACAGTTTTACACATTTAGAGTGATGGTGTGTGGCGTCTCTTGTCAAGCGAGTGGTCAGTCAGCGATTGTACCTAGTTGGCAAGATGGCACTGTAAACCTCTTAGCTGCTACACCAGCTAAACAAATATCGGCCAGTTTCCTAGCTATAAGGATTATTCCCCATCAGAAGAGCGTGTGAACTTCAGCCAATCACAGTTTCACTTCCTTTTCCTCTTTTCTTCCGAGCACCTCGTCATTAGTTTGTTGTATATTTTTTCGTTTCCTGTGTCAATTTTTTCCTTGTTATTTATTTTCTTGAGGCCTGTACAATTTTCTTGTTTCTGATTTCATTTCCCAATGGTTTGCTTTCCCTAATTTCTTATTCTGAGGCTCCCAATCGTTCTTTGCATATACCACGTTATAAATTTTCTTAGTGAGTCTGTTTTTATCTATCCCACATAGACGCCCGTAGAACTGTAGGCCTATCTTCCTAAATTTATCTGTGATGATATCTGTATTTTCTTAGCGTTCCTTTATAAGTCGTCTTCCCCAGATTCCGTCTCGGAGAACAGCGTCGTAGATTTTGCTAAGAATTCTCGGTTCTTGTTGTCTGAATATTTGTCATCCCTCCGTTTAGTATGGTTTCTGACGCATACAAGGCTCCTGGTAAAATAACCGTACCGTAGCGCCATAGTTTTGCATTACAAGGTACTGTTCTTTTGTTGTAGTGATTCCATGTCAGTTTTTACACCTTTAGCTGTCTGAATATTCTCTCTGTGTTGCAAATTGTTTCAGTCTTATGGGTTGGAAGGTTCGTCCTAAGTGCCTGAAGTGAGTGACCTGTGAGATTCTTCCATAATGAGTTTTCAGTGGGAGTTTTCCTGTTGATTTGGTGTCCATACACTCAATTCTTATAGGAAATTTGTAGTTCAGTTTTACAAGAGATTTCATACAGTTTATCTAATGCCAATTTGGTTTAATCTATGTTGTTCGTATTAAAGCTGGATCATATGAAAAGGCCAAGTATTTCGCAGTGACTCTTTTTCTGTTCTCCTTTCAATTTGGTAGGCTTTGGAATACTTCTCTTATTCTCTGCTTATTTCTTCCAATACGAAGCTGAACAAGGGTGGTGGTAAGACATCTCTAATGACTTGGATAATGGTCGTTGTCTTCCTATTATTCTAGGCTAATCAGCAGGGTTTCTCTGTCAACAGAGTCATAAAATTTTTGAAATCCACAAACGTAGCTCTAGTGTTCTGGCATTTCCTGATATGTAGAATGGCTTTGACGTTCCATATGCGTTCAAGACGGAATTTCCAATTCCCGAATCCCACCTGATATTCGCCAGATTTCTTGCTGCTCGAGTCGGTTCAGCGAAGCTACGGAAAGAATTTTAAAAGTTACTGGGAGAAGAAAGATTTCTACATAATATTAAGTGACGTCATGAACATAATTTTGCAGATCATCAGGAAGTGTTTAAATATTTGGTATTATTGGTCTATAACGGTTCGGACCTGTTTTGTATCCTTCCTTATGGAGAGGGTGTCTCAAGGCGTTCTTCCATTATTTTATGAATTTCTGTTTTCCAGACTTCTAATATTATTCTGAGAATTTTTGGTATTACGTTTTTGTGGTCCAATTTCCATATTTCTGCAATAATACAGTCTTCGGTGCGTGGTCTACACTTTTTCAATTACCTTATTTGATTGTGTTCACTATTTCTTCGTGTGAGGGTGGAAGGGAATCAGGATTTGGTGCTCGTTTTGTAAAATGGAGTTGTTCATATGGTGCTTCACAGTTGGGGAGTGTGCAATAGTATTTGGCTAGAATTTCACAATTGTTCTTTTGTACTAGTTTCCAGGGATCCATCAGGTCGTTGTAAGCATCGGCTAGAAGGTTGGTAGCCAGTGAAATTTTCTCTGAAGCTCTTGTAATAATTTGCGGGTGTTGTTCTACTTCGTTCAGCTTGGTACTGTCGCAGTTGCCTTTTTCTCGTCGAAATATTTTAGAGATGTTTTTAGTACCTCTACGAACCCATGTCACATTTCTCTTCTTTTATTACTATTGAAATTATTCCATGCTTTAATCCTATATTTACCAGCTTAATTGCATCTGATATTCCGGAACCCTTATTTTCTGTTTTTTGGGGGTTTGATCTGATTTTATTGTTTGTACCTGCTTCCCTTCAGGTCCAGAGCAGTTCATGGTATCCTACCTGCAGATTTCATCAATGATTTTCTTCTTGTTGAATTCTAGGCATTCGGGAGCAGTACGAAAAATCTGGGTTGCTCTTGTAGGTTCTCTGTTGGGCTGAAATTTTATCTTGATTTAGGTTGGATGGTGGCCTGACTCAAAGATCCTCTCGCAATTTTTACATTGGGCACTTACTTGGTGTTCTTCCTGGAGATAGCAATAAGGCCAATCTGGAATGCTCAGAGCGTTTTATTGGAAGGATTCCACGCCGTCAATTTCCGTGTGAGTTTCTGAAACTCGAAAATTCTGGATTAAAATTTTTTCAAAAGCTTATGACATGTTCACAATTTTCATTGGTCCTGTTGTGTGCGGTGCATGATCCTGTGTTAGTCCTGTATTTCTTTTCATTTCCTAACTGACCATTAAAGTTACCTAGTAAAACCTTGATGTGATATTTGGGATTTTTGTTCGTAATTTCTTTCGTAAGTTTTCAGAAATCTTATATGACCTGTGGGTCTTCTCTGTTGTAGTCATTTGTGGTGCGTGGACGTTAATCAGTCTATGTATCTTGTTTCCTCATTTTGTTGACAACGTTATGAATTCTTTAGAATCTGAAGTGAAGAAAATGCCAAATATTTTCGGTCCCGTGTTGATCTACATGATTGGTTTGCTTTAAAAGAACGTGTAGTTCTTAGGGTAGAAGTGATTTTTATGTGTAAATCAGGTTTCTTACTATGCTGAAATTTTTATACTGAATCTGTCCAGTATTATCGTTAGGTGATTCAGTTTCCCTGGTCTCCATAAAGTGTCTACTTCAACTGTAGCTGTGAAAAATATTTGTTTTGTTCGAAGAAGTTTTGAGACGCTCTGATCCTTCTCTACATGGCATGTCAGGTCACCCAAAATCCTATAACCGGAACAGTGATCCAGTCTATTGATCGGAGCCTGAGGTAGTGAAATATTTCCTGCTGTTCTGTAATGGTTGTTTCAGGATGATTTTTTGTGATCTACTTCCGAAATTAAGATATTTTAATACTTAATTGTTGAAATAAATCCGTAAGTTTAATAGCCGCAACAACTATGTTTACGAACAATGACCAACAATCGCTGGATAGCAGAACAGACACTGACATGTTTTATAGTAGTATTTGGTCCGCCTTCGTTGTTTCATTTCCCCAGTATCACTCACATCTGGGAAGCTTTCTCCTATCTACCATCGGGGGAGGTGGCCGATGGGTGATCTAACATCCGACACAGGGTTGTATGTAGGGCTTAGACATGTATTTCATCCAAATCAATTTTTAAAAAATTCCTCCAAATTTAAATACAGTCTCTTATTATAGGTATTTTAATTACAGATGTATGGGTATGAGTTTCGCTCCTTCAGACGGAACTGCAGCTCTTTCTGCCTCCAGTAACGTAAATATAAAACAAGAATCCCATACGTTATTTAGGAGAAATTAGAATATATATGGCTTAGGATTCAACTCTTTTGAACATCAGACCAGTGGTTTTTCCATGTAAGAGTTTGTGTTGTCATTCGCAACTTTTGCCTCTAGCTAATTGGACGCGTCTCTTTAGAGCTCGGAATATCTGACAAAACTTTAATTTGTAACTGATATTAATCACTGTTGGCTACTTGCGGTCCGATCGGGAAACCAACTGCAAGGAAAAGGACATAGAAGTTAACTGTGGTAGCAGCTGTGCTCTTATTTTTGCCAGAGCTTTGAAAGACAGACGGACATCACAAATTGTATAGATTTCCAAAACACGATATTGAAGTACAAAGGTTACTAGATAATAACTCTGCACGAGGAAAAGAGTTAACATGAGCTGAATTTGGGATACGCATTTACATCTCAAAATTCCTGTACAAGATCAAAAAATATGATATCGCTAAATAAAGTGGTCGTATACATTTCCATTAATGTCACCAAGTGTTCAACGCTTAGTCTACATTGCAATATATGTTTGCAGCCGCTGCTGCGAGGACTTATTTTGATATTGTCTGTTCACTGTAAGAGCGCAATGTTTTAAATCGTCATGAGTCGACGGAACTTGCTCAAAGAATTCATCTCTAGGTGAGAGAAAAAGTCCGATAGCATCAAATAAGGGAATGGGCAGGGCAACTGACAACGCCTTCATGCCTTGTCATCAGGAAAGAAGTGAGTGAGCTCTTCCCTAGCAGTTAACGAGTGTTGACCCAGGACTCCTATTAGAATTCCCTGAGGAACTCCTGATATCACTTCTGTGTCTGTAGGTGACTCCCCGTGTAAGGTAACGTGACACGTTCTACCTGTCAGCAAATTATCATTCTAATCGTAAACTTAAATAGCTGTCATGTTTATGTTGTTGTTGTTATTGTTGTGGTCTCCAGTCGGAAGACGGTTTGATGCAGCTCTCCACGCCAGCCTATCATTTGCACGTCTATTTATCTGTGAGTAACGCCTGCAGTCTACATTCATTTGAAGCTGCTTATTTTTTTCGAGCTTTAGTCTCTCTGTACCATTTTTAGCATACACACTTACCTGCATTACGAAACTGAAGATTTCTTTATGCGTCTGGTTACATACTATCAACTGATACCTTATTTTAGGCAAATTGTGCCATAAGTTTCTTTTCTTTCCAATACAATTCATACCTCCTCATCAATTATCCTATCTACCTATGAAATCTTCAGCATTTGCCTGTAGCATCATTCTTCAAAAGAGTCTTTCTGTTCTTGGCTAAACTGTTTATCGTCCACGTTTCATTCCCGTACAAGAGTGCACACCACACAAATACCTTCAGGGAAATCATTCTAGCGTTTGAAGTTTCTACGTTAGCAAATTTCTCATTTTCATAAATGATATTGCTGCCTTTGCTTGTCTGCATTTGGTATCCTCTCTTTTTCGGTCATCAGTAGTTGTTTTGCTGCTCAAATACCAAAACTCATTACTAATTTTAGTGTTTCGTTTAATAATCTAATTCCCCCAACGTGATCTGACTTAAATTGATCTCATTCCATTACATAGGTATATTCTGTAATACATCTTCTAAAGATGCACGAATGAAAGATATAATAGTGAAATGTGCAGGGCATTTCCATGAAAAGGCCATCATGCACTGCATGCAAGCAAACACAGTTACATTGTATTGCTTAAGTGAAAAGGACAGTACGAAATCGCACATGACATCGAAACACACAACTTTTCATTTAGTCGCAAAGGAGGAACATATATTCCATAACCATATTCCAATATTTCTTTTTATTTTCAATTTTTACATGTGCTCCAGAGAGAAGAAATTTTCTTTGGTATAGTTGTACGACATCAACCAGTCACGAACACGCCGAGTAGTGTCTTTAAACCACTTAAATCGCGTACTGAGGTACCTGCAATAAAATAAAGTGATGTTCGGGTTCCTCCCTCATTCCTGTCAATTACTAGCTTTTCTTCCGGCGCTGTTCACCTCAACGTTGATCTAACCTTACTCCACCTGCTACTGGTATGTATTGCAATTGAAGGCGGAAATCGTCAAATTTGATGATGAGTGAGAATTGCGTAATGGGACTGACAAACAGCCAACAAAATGCTTTCTCTCGGAAGTTACATTAGATTTTAAAAGCAAACGGGCAAGCCATCGCAACTAATTTTCTTTAATTGGTGTTTCGTAAAACTAACCCCGCAGCTGTGAAACGGTTTGGTGTTTACATCTACACGTAAGCTCACCGGATAAAAAATGAGTCACCCCTAGAGAAATCATTACAACATCATTTAATACAGTCTAATTCCGCTCCTGGGCGTGATAAAACCCTGCATTCCGCTAAGACGTGAGTCCACAAGTTTGTGCAGGTATAATGTATTATGGTAAGGAGAATAGATGCTGAATGATGAATGCATGCAGCTTGCCGGTAACTTTGTGTAATGTCTTGTCTGTATAGACGTGTATCTGTTGCCTTTAAGATCCCTTCACTTTCACACATAAATCTATACAGTAAAGTAAGGGCCTCCCGTTTTGTCTTTAGGCTGATCCGTGATAAGACAGGCGAAAAATTAGACTAATGGAGGATTATTAGTGTTTTCTCTAATTTTCATTCACTCTCTCTCTCTCTCTCTCTCTCCTTTATCTATGTACAGTTTTTGATATAATATTTCATTACGTGAAATCAGCCAAATAGAATCTCTGGTGGAGCCCTTCGTCTTAGTATTCAGCGGCTGGCTTGCTGTAAGAGATCTTTACATTTATTATTATTGTTAAGCGCTGCATTCAGTTGGGAAAATCAATCGTTTGAACAATTCGTTCCTTTTACGAAAGATTTCGAATTCCAGATGTGTACGAAGCCTTTTTGGACGATTTAACAAAGACTCGGTGATTGCAGGCTCTCTTCGACACAGCTGAAACTTCCCCACTAATTACAGGGCCAACGCGATCATCAATGATTCAGGCAAAGAACTCATTCGTTCATTCACTCCAGAATAAAAGGGGTCACAAACCTTATTTATGAAGGAAATTGTATATTCAATCCATCTCCATTACATGTCCAGATCTCTGTTGGTTCCAAGTCTTAATTATTTTCCGTTACAGTTTCTTTCTCTTCAAACAACCCGCTAGTGGCACAAATGTTAATAGCTCGCTTTAGCGAGAAGAAAAGCAAATATGTCTCTTTTAGAAACCCGTCAATCTTTCAACAGATACTTCCGAAGCTGTCCTAGTTACCAGTCTAACAACCTTGGAGAATACATACATGTATCTCTGTTATTCCAAAGAATAAACGTGCTAGAAAATACTTTGGCGTCGACGAACTGTCGGCGCATATATTACTAGAAAATCAGATCAGATACTTTTCCAAAGTAAATAAATGTGGATGGTTTGATTGACAATGATTAATTGTTGCGTGGTAGAGGGTACTTTTCTGTGGGTACATTACACAGGTAGGTCGCATCCAGGTTAAGCCACTTGCTGAGGATTTGCTCGCACAGTTCCACCAAATTTCGGGGATGCTGATGTCGGCGTTTTTCCCGCTGTTCCAACGTGATGCATAAATTCTCTGTGAGATTCAATTCAGGTGATTTTGCAGGCCAGTGAGTGGTGAGGGGTTTTCAGGAAACCGGTTACATATCTGACCAACCCGATGAACTTCGCTGTAGTCTCCTTTATATGCGTGTTTGATCAATGGTCTCTTGCGTGGTGGCCGACTCCAAATGTTCATTGCATGCAGTTATATTCACATTACAATGCCCCTCGCAGCGAGCGAAGTTTGTGAGCTTAATTTTGATTTACCGAACACACTTCGCGAGCTATCTATTGGTGTGGATAACCCGGAAGTGATGATTGTCAGTCCTCCGACTGAAAAAAAAACTTTGTTTAAGACAGACGAAGAAAAGAAATATTGAAAACAGAAGAAATGAAGAGACAGGTACCGCGGCTGTATTGCTTTTACGTGCGTCAAGGTGTTATGTCTGCTGTGCACAACCAAGGAAGATGATCTTTCATGAAACTGTTATCAGGGTCTACCCATTCGGGAACTTCCTTAAGCAGGGAAACCTTGGAAAATCTCTTAAGCCTAGACCCCCAGCCTACGGTACATAGAAGATAGGAAAGCCTACAGAAGAAAAAAAAGTAATTTTGAAATTGATCTGTAAAGGAAAGATAGGGATCGATCTATAATGATTTGGAGAAGAATGATTTGTGCCTCTAGCAAAAAAAAATCATTTTACAATAAATAACGTGAGTTTTCGTTTTACAATCTTGTTCCTAGGACAATATCTTGCGGTGCTGAAACTCCCCCGGATCTTGCATGTCCCCGTTGCGGTGGTGAAACTCCCCCGGATCTTGCATGTCCCCGACGTCCACATTTGTAGTCGGTCTTCTACGCGGCCCACAATGGGAAGAGTAGAAGGGACAGGGATACTCGAATTCACATGCAACATTCATTCCAAAAGAATTAGCAATGACCGAAAGGGAAACTCGTCTTGTAAAAGAACTGGTTAGGTTGCACCGTCCAAGATTCTCCTTTTTGAAAACAAAATCCTTATGGCTTCATGCATCCTTTTTCTTACGATGTACTGCAAGGAATTTAGCCATTGACTAATGCAGTTGCCAAAAACATCATCATATTTACTCTAGTTTGAATATTCTTTTGGATTTTGCATCCCCACTTGTGCTTATAAGTCCAAAAATTCTGACACATTTCTGTCAATGATTTATTCTTCGTAATTTAAGGGATTCATGCAACGTACAGTAGATTTTGGATTCAAATCATCGAATAATGGAAAGTGTGGTTCATTTTATACAAAGACATAATCCATAATTTCCTTGAAAAGTCATATAATTTATCTATACTCAAAAATTTTTTATCCTAAGTACATATATTTCTCCGCTTGATTGCTGTAATGTAAAAGTTATTAGCATTGAGGAACGCGGATTCACTTCTTTCATTTATTCTCTGATTCATCCGGCGTTCATACATGCACATATATGGAAATTGATTTTTCCAACAAAATTCCAAAACAAACAAGACCCATTAAATAACTACTAATTCTATGAATATTACTTTCTTTTAACATTCAACAATAAATCAAGAACTCTTAACGCCTAATTATAACACTTTTTTTTTAAAGTTCAACATCAATCAGTTTACCCTCACGTTTGATGCGAGTCTCTTAGAAAGCATATCTGTGTCGTCTATATCGATTCTAACTCTCGCGCCGACGTCAACTGTTTTGCGCGGGAAATTATCTTTGCGGCGTTAACCGTCACTCATGATTCATTGCCTAAACGCATCCCTTCACATGTTTACAAATCTAAGCGTGCACTTGAAATTATATATGAACATTCACTAGGAACCTCGTTTGATTATGCAGCGTCATTTGCGGGAAACATTTCATTCTTCTTGAAGGTCAGTCAGATCCTTTATAAATCTTGAACACATTAGCAATGCTAAAGTTCCATGTTTACCCAAACACAGGTGAAGCCTATCTCCACTATCTTCTCTGCAGCACTCGATAGTAATAGTTAGTCACTATTTCTATAATCTGTGTCACTGATTAATTATTTCAGTTTAAAGTTTTCTAACACTACACACACACAGTTTATTGTTATGTTTTTACGAGCGTTCATCTCTGTCACTCGCAACACCATTACTCCCTATCTTCTAATCTTCATTAAATTTTTTCAAGTCCTTGGTTGGTAAAATTCCCTTTGCGTCAATTATATGTCCCAGGAACTTGACTCTGTTTACTGCAAAATGGGATTTCTGTAGGTTAGCAGTTATTCCCATGGTTTTGAACACGTCCAACACCCGGCTCAGTAAGGTAATATGCTCCTCCCAAGTTTTCGATGCAATAAGCAAATCATCAACAAACACTGTTATCCTGCTTCTGAGTTCTGGGCCTAGTGCATAATCTAGAGCTGCTATAAAGATTCCCGCACTAATGTTGAGTCCGAAAGGAACTACAGTAAATTGGTAACTTCTTCCAGAATAAATGAAAGCCGTATATTTCCTTGATGATTCATCCAGCTTGACTTGCCAATAAGAGCTCCGCAAATCAAAGCTCGTCAAGTATTGGACATCCTGGAACCGTTGTATAAGTTCGTCTATGTTTTCCGGATGTGTTCTTACTGGAATTATGATTTTATTTATTTCTCTGGCGTCGAGTACCAGTCTAACAGTCCCATTTGCTTTTGGCACGACTAACAATGGGGAGCAGTATGGGCTTGTAGAGGGTTCGATCAAACCCCATTTCAACATGCGATCTATTTCCTTTTGAACCTGAGCCTTTAACCTCCAGGGAACAGGATAGAAAGTTCTACAATACTTTTCGTGCGGCTTAACGTAGAGATGGCATATGTATCCCTTAATAACTCCAGGCCTTTCATCAAACACGTTTTCATACGTTAATAATAATTCATTGAGCTGCTTCTTCTGATCTTCTATAATGCAGTCGGATTCACTTAACTTTTCACACACTAATTGACCGAAATATTCTTTGACTTGGAACTCATTAATTACGTGCTCTTTCGAATTTTGTGCCGTCCTGATTACTTGCACACTGATCCCACAATTATATTTTCTCGTAAGGCTTTCTTTTTTCAACAACTCCAACTCAATTTCTTGTTTATTAACATTCAACCAAATTTTTCCTGTTTTAAAATCTATTCTGCATCCGTATTGACGTAGGCTGTCGACTCCGATAATGCAATCTACCACCAAATTTTTCACAACAAGGAATGTGCTTAATATTGCCACATTTCCGACTTCTACACTAAGTAGTGACTGCACTTTTACATTAGCCGATCTAGCCCCAACGGCGCCTATTATTCTGCAATTTTGAACTGGAAAAATTGGTACTCGTCTTATATTTCTGATCTTGTTGAATAGAGCCTCCGAAATAACATTTGTGGTTGCAGCTGTGTCTAAAACCGCCACTATAGGTACGGTCTCCAAAATGACTTGCACTTCGGCTACTGCCACCTGTTCCTTATCCTCATCTTGTGGTTTTAAGTCCTCGGTCAGTTCATCTGGCAGTAATCGTCCATCATTATACGTTAGCATGGGTACACATATCCTGTTGCCCCTCAACCAATTGTTGACCGCTCCTCCGGGGCACGAGTGGGTCCTTACAAGTTTGTTGGATTTTGATTTGTTTGCTGGTTGACATCATCCGTCACTTCGGTAATTGCCGGTTGATTCGCAAATGTCCGTCCCCACTGATGTTGGTTATTTGAATTCATTCCCCCCGGTTGATTCCACTTTCTATTATTGTTATTATTCCAGGCTTGGGGTCTGAAATTCCTTTCGTTCCCCCACACGGGATTGTATCTTTTCCCGTTCCTGTTGTTCCTTGGATAGCCCCTCGCAAGACTATTGCCGGGATTACTATTGAGATTTTGAGGGGTTTCTCCATTATTTAACGATCTCTGTTCATTCCCTTGCCTACCGTTTGGCGGAGGTTCTATCTCCCTATATTGGAATCTGTTATCACGGGCTTTGTGGTTGTTCTCTTCGATAATATCTATATGGTCTAACGTCGTGAGGAACGACTCCAAGTCTTTATCGTTGCCGTAAATCAATTGATTCCGGATGCTAGTTGGTAGTCTTGCCTTAAGTATGTTTATTATGTCTGGCAAGGGCATAGGTCTGTCCCAGTATCTTGTTTTATTTATATATTTTTCGAAATACTTCCTAAGGCTTCCCTTTGAAAAGGAGAAAGGCTCTGGGTAGAGCACCTCCTGCCTTAGGCGTTCCTGTACCCCTTCTGACCAGAACTTTGCTAAAAACGCCTTCTCAAAATCGTCATATGTCGAGCAAACAGAAGTCATGTCCGAGGCCCAGATCGCCCCCGAACCTTGTATATATCCTGTAACAAAACTGATCTTCTGCCACTCCGACCAATTTCCGGGTAGCACTCCTCTGAAACTTCGAATAAAAACAATTGGATGGACCCCCCTTTTGTCAGGGTTAAAAATCTGGAATTGCCGATGCTTTATCATTTTTTCTTCGGCATGGCAAAGGCTTTCGTAATCTCCGTTAGATAAGAATTCACGCGAACAACTAGCTTGTGGCAATTTATTGTTTGAATTACTTACACAAGTCGGTATCGTGTGCGAATGTGCAGTAACTGGCTTTATAGTCGCTGCCAACTTCTGCTGCTGGCCTGTATTCATTTGTTCTGAGCTTTGTTGTGAAGCGCGCATCGACTCTTCTATCGTTTGTTTCCAATGCTCCAAATCAGCCCCTAACTGTTGTCGCACCTCCTCAAGTCCTTTCGCAAACAAATTCTCTTCCTGTTTGCCAGATAAACTCTGGAATGCTGCCTTAACATTTTGCTCAACGTTTTCACACATTAGCCTTTTGTTTTCTAATGTGATTTCGGATAATTTACCCGATAATACGTTAATTTGGTGGTCTATAACGTCCTGACGCTCTGTCAGATGTTCAACACTTTCCTTCAGGTTAGTCTGCGTACGTGCCAATTCAGGAAGTTGCGCAATTGCACATGACATGGCGTCTTGCTTTTGTACTAATTGCGGAACCATTTCCACCTGTTCCCGTACAGTATCTATCTTAATAGCCACATACTCCTTCATTTCTACACGTACGCGGTGAGTAGATTCCTCACATTGAGCTTTCACCAATTCTATTTGTGCCGTTAATTTTCGTTCCGTCTCTTCGGCCTGATCTTTGCGTTCCTTGGTCTTCGCCTCTATCCGCTGCTCTAATTCGGAAAAACTGTCTTGTAACTGCTGCTTAATCTCAGTTTTCAGATTTTCCTGCTCTTCCGTAACTGAGGCTAATTTCGCGTTCAAATCATTTTGCCCTTCAGTAACTGAGGCTAACTTCGCGTTAATGTCGGTTTTCAAATTTTCCTGCCCTTCAGTAACTGAGGCTAATTTTGTATTCAAATCATTTTGCCCTTCAGTAACTGAGGCTAATTTCGCGTTAATGTCGGTTTTCAGATTTTCCTGCCCTTCTGTAACTGAGGCAAATTTCGCGTTAATGTCGGTTTTCATATTATTCATGATCTCGGTTATCATCTGCATCTGTCTCATGATAATTACCAATGGATCTAATCCATGTTGCGTACTTGCTGTTACATCTCCAGCCGTGTCTACAGGGCGTTCTATTGCGCTATCTGTAGCGATCGGTTCTACAACACTTCTTACTGCATCATTATTATCAGTGCTAACAGCTGAAGGCTGTTGCGTGCTGCTATGCTCTGCTTGACTCATCCTAAACATTGCCCTAGTTAAAACCATATAAATGTTCTACTGTCAATATATATATATATATATCTCCCTTCTACTGTCACTATATGTAACTCCGTTCTCACAAGAGTACTTCTGTGGCCACTTTCTTACTGTACTTATACAAATAAATGCAACTGGGGCAGGTCAATCAAACTACATCTAGCATGAACACAATTAATCAATGTTCAAATATCCAATAATACTAAACAGAAAAGCGTATACTTCATCTATACTAGCAAGCTTTAATAATAAAATTACAGATCTGGCCTTGCCCAGCGTGCTATTCTTATTTGTAGATCCACTTAAGTTGACTGCGAGTATTTCCTCTCTTTTCCAAGCGTCAGTTAAGTTAGCTCGTCGTAGTTCACATGAAACAGAGAACAAAATTATTTTAGCAACGTCCAAAAACGTGTCCTGTCACGGATTGGCCATTATAATGTATTATAGTAAGGAGAATAGATGCTGAATGATGAATGCATGCAGCTTGCCGCTAACTTTGTGTAATGTCTTGTCTGTATAGACGTGTATCTGTTGCCTTTAAGATCCCTTCACTTTCACACATAAATCTATACAGTAAAGTAAGGGCCTCCCGTTTTGTCTTTAGGCTGATCCGTGATAAGACAGGCAAAAAATTAGACTAATGGAGGATTATTAGTATTTTCTCTAATTTTCATTCGCTCTCTCTCTCTCTCTCTCCTTTATCTATGTACAGTTTTTGATATAATATTTCATTACGTGAAATCAGCCAAATAGAATCTCTGGTGAAGCCCTTCGTCTTAGTATTCAGCGGCTGGCTTGCTGTAAGAGATCTTTACATTTATTATTATTGTTAAGCGCTGCATTCAGTTGGGAAAATCAATCGTTTGAACAATTCGTTCCTTTTACGAAAGATTTCGAATTCCAGATGTGTACGAAGCCTTTTTGGACGATTTAACAAAGACTCGGTGATTGCAGGCTCTCTTCGACACAGCTGAAACTTCCCCACTAATTACAGGGCCAACGCGATCATCAATGATTCAGGCAAAGAACTCATTCGTTCATTCACTCCAGAATAAAAGGGGTCACAAACCTTATTTATGAAGGAAATTGTATATTCAATCCAATATCCATTACATGTCCAGATCTCTGTTGGTTCCAAGTCTTAATTATTTTCCGTTACAGTTTCTTTCTCTTCAAACAACCCGCTAGTGGCACAAATGTTAATAGCTCGCTTTAGCGAGAAGGAAAGCAAATATGTCTCTTTTAGAAACCCGTCAATCTTTCAACAGATACTTCCGAAGCTGTCCTAGTTACCAGTCTAACAACCTTGGAGAATACATACATGTATCTCTGTTATTCCAAAGAATAAACGTACTAGAAAATACTTTGGCGTCGACGAACTGTCGGCGCATATATTACTAGAAAATCAGATCAGATACTTTTCCAAAGTAAATAAATGTGGATGGTTTGATTGACAATGATTAATTGTTGCGTGGTAGAGGGTACTTTTCTGTGGGTACATTACACAGGTAGGTCGCATCCAGGTTAAGCCACTTGCTGAGGATTTGCTCGCACAGTTCCACCAAATTTCGGGGATGCTGATGTCGGCGTTTTTCCCGCTGTTCCAACGTGATGCATAAATTCTCTGTGAGGTTCAATTCAGGTGATTTTGCAGGCCAGTGAGTGGGGAGGGGTTTTCAGAAAACCGGTTACATATCTGACCAACCCGATGAACTTCGCTGTAGTCTCCTTTATATGCGTGTTTGATCAATGGTCTCTTGCGTGGTGGCCGACTCCAAATGTTCATTGCATGCAGTTATATTCACAATGCTCTCTCGCTAACAGTTTGGGATGGACTTTTATTCACTGACGGCAGCAACTCCTGCCGGGTTTGGAAGCCATTTGGATTCACGAGGCGTGAAACGCTGCTCCGGTACCTCACAGTCATGACCATTTTTCGATCACGGTTCTGACGTCGTGTTATGTGGTCACGTGTGCCTCACCACTGCTTCTACACTGCTTCTACACACGTTGAACAGTCCGCCGCGTAAACACCAACAAATCCACCAGCTTCATATACCGTACGGCCATGGGTACAACCGAACACGATTCCCCGTTTTGTCACACTGACATGTCCTTACGTTTACCGATGTTTACGTACAATATCCTCTTGAAATACAAATATCTTACTGATCGCTACTGTCTTATTCTCACGCAGAGGCAGTGTGCACGAGTTTGAATATGTGACTCGGTCGCTGCGACACCTGTAAAGGCTTAATGATCACATGTGCGTGAGCACTGGGGCGACAAATTTTTTGTTCCGTAAGTTTATATACTATAATCCACTATTCAGAGCCGGCCGTGGTGGCCGTGCGGTTCTGGGCACTTCAGTCCGGAACCGCGTGACTGCTACGGTCGCAGGTTCGCATCCTGCCTCGGGCATGGATGTGTGTGATGTCCTTAGGTTAGTTAGGTTTAAGTAGTTCTAAGTCCTAAGGGACTGATGACCTCAGATGTTGAGTCCCATAGTGCTCAGAGCCATTTGAACCACTATTCAGAGCATAAACGAAGAAGCACAGAAGCAATATTAATTACTTCGTGTCGTGTTCTATTGACTTATGATGAGTGAGAGGGAAAAGTCTATATGTCTTGGCACGCACCTTAACCTCTCTTGGCACATTATCACGGTCTCTACGCGAATTGCATCATGGATGAAGTAGACCTGTTGTACGATCTTCCCCTGATATTGGCTCTTTAAATTCACACAACGATTACGATTTCTTTTCACGTTCACTAAATATCTTCTTTAGACTTTCGTGTGGGATTATTCGCCTTGTTACCAACCTAAATTGCCGCGCAGGATTAGCCGAGCGGTTTAAGGCGCTGCAGTCATGGACTGTGCGGCTGGACCCGGCGGAGGTTCGAGTCATCCCTCGGGCATGGGTGTGTGTGTTTGTCCATAGGATAATTTAGGTGAAGTAGTGTGTAAGTTTAGGGACTGATGACCTTAGCAGTTAAGTTCCATAATATTTCAGACCCATTTGAACCAAACTAAATTACGTTTTGAAACTTAAATTCAATCCTTTTGTGATGCTGTGCCTGACAACGGAAAAAGTGCAAGTATACTGTCGATGGAACGATGACGTCAGCACTGTCGCATGAAAGAGTACCTTATGAAGTTTTGTTGGAATTTGATGGCGTTTCGGCTGGACGACTCGCTTCAAAAATCGGAGGAATGCATTAGCGCACCACCTTCAACATCTCCATACCCAGTAAAGCACTGGGGTGCTGAAATTGACCATCTCGGTAAGTACCGCATTACCTTTCAAATGAGTGCGGTCCGCTTTGTCACATGCACGGCAGAAGAAAGCGACCTGGTGAAACGCTCGCCACAGAGTTTACAGGCAGTGGACAGATTACCGCGACTGTTCTACATGACAAAGCGTCCGAGCACTGTTTCGCATTCACGAGCGGGCGGCACGCAGAGCGGCCTTTCTGGGAAGCGGGCAGCGGCCCCTGGGACACCCGGCAGGTGCCCGGTGCCCCGTGGTGACAGGCGCGGCCGGGACTGCAAACTCCACCTCTTGTCTCAGGCCCGTCACAATCGTAACGGTCAACGTCTCCGTTAGGGTCACTGCGCCCCCTCGCCGAGGCGTTCCCATTCAGGAGCAGCTCGCTTCCTGGAAGGACTCTCTGTTCTACCCTAGAGGCAGTTCGCAAACATTTGCACTTCCGCTGTTCTTGTTGGCGTGAGATCTTACTCTGCCTCAGGAAACTGTTGCACGTGAATCTGAGTCAAATTTGTGAGCTTTCACAGTGAAGTAATGTGGCACAGACACAAATAAGATGAGAAGTAAATATCTTCTGACGACAGACATAAGTTACAACTGCTAATATGTAATGACTCCACAGCAAACCACGGTTGTTTTGTTTAGTTTACAGTCATCGATCCTGACTTCACAAAAATATGGTATCAACTGCTACTGTTGTTAGGGTAAACTTCAAACAATCGGCCTGTCGACCGTTGAGAACTTCATATTTCAATTATTAATCGTTGGCCTATTCGTGTGGTTTCATCCGGTCGCGTTTCTATACTTCACAGACTGATAGTTCTCCTTATATTCCACGATTTTGTCATGTAAGCTGCAGAAGTTGGGCATCTGCTTCAGCTCGCGAGTTCAATAACCTCTCGTGGAAATAACGATTCCGAATGTTGGATTCTATTTTTCTCCTTGTTTATCCATCATCATATACGTCTAACACTTTTCTATCTTGGGTTTGCTTTTCATGTCTGTATATATTTTGCTGCAACTTTTATTAAATTTTCTCCTTTTTCCGTTTCACGGCGAACCTCTCATGCGATGACTAATTAAAATGTAATTGTCAACTTTTAATGACTCATATCGGTTATTAACACCGGGTTTGTAACGGATGTGCAACCAATAACAGTAACTGCCTTGTCTGTTTACTAATTAGTATTGCATTTCGAGTTAAAGGAACATAAGACGCTGCAAATACTCAGATTCTAGGAACTACAATATTACCACCTCGTTCTTAAACCCCCTATATAAATCCACTGTCACACCACAACATACACACAAACACACAGACACACACACACACACACACACACATACACACACACACAGACGGCCGTGGTGACCGAGCGGTTCCAGGCGCTTCAATCTGGAACCGCGCGACCGCTACGGTCGCAGGTTCGAATCCTGCCTCCGGCATGCATGTGTATGATGTCCTTAGGTTAGTTAGATTTAACAAGTTCTAAGTTCTAGGGGACTGATGACCTCAGATATTAAGTCCCATAATGCTCAGAGCCATTTGAACACACACACACACACACACACACACACACAACAAACACACACACACAACAAACACACACACACAAACTGTCTCCACCTGATACTCCACTGTCCACTCACATTAACATGACCACCCGTGCTAAATCTCAGTAACCACCTGCAGAACCACGTGCAGAAGAGTGTCAGTGAGTTTGTGGAAGGTACCGACAGAATTGTGGAGCCACGCTTCTCCAGTCCCATGGCCACCTGCGCTAGCTTTCACGGCTGAGGATCCACGGCGCAAACGGCTCGACCGAGGTGGTCCCACACGTTCTCGATTGGGCTTAGATGCGGGGAGCATGGTGGCCAGGTTCTCTGCATCCCCCAACACTGTTTGTGGAGTATCACTCAAAAACATATTTCATAGTTTAATTATGGGCTGGTAGCCGTGTTTATCTGTACCCGCAATCAAAACAAACCGGTTGTTCGGACGGAAGTTGTTTGACCCCGTCGCAGCTGCATGTATTAATTGCCGAATCCAGGTAAGCATCTACTTCAGTCGCAAATAGTATTTGTAAGGGGTTCATAAATATTTTGAAGAATGCAACAAACCTGCTCACATAAAGCAAACATAATTATAATATTTTTATTTACGCACAGCAATATGTAAAGCTAAAGAATATTCAGTAGATTTCAGACAAGCTGCCTTAGTAGCACTGCGTCAAGGCCAAACTCAGTCCTACGTGGCGAAGGTGCTTCGCATCTCGAAACAGCATGCGAGTGTTTGGACCTGCCTCCAGAACATTTATTTTTTATTTAGCGTATGACTCATAAACCTCACAGTAAAAATTACAGCATCAACACGATTTTAAAAAAATTACATATGTATAAACAGAACAATAAATAACAGTTTGTATATAAGGACACCACAAATTGTAAATTTGCACTCACAGAAGAGCAATCACAAACAAACGTCCAGCTTAGATCATATATAGTCGATTGCCTCTTGGGTCGCCATTAGGAAATCCTGTGGTCACCCTCGTATGCCCTTAGTGGGCATTCCTGCACGATGTGTTTGACTGTCTGTCTCTCAGCACCACAGTCGCAAGCGACCGAAGGAAGTTTACCCCATCTGTGTAAGGAGTCGGCGCATCTCCCACAGTTGGTTCTGATGCGATTAAGAGTTGACCAAACTTTGCGAGGGCAATAAAATCCTTTTGGTTTACTAAAGATGCATGGCATACTGTGGCAGTTTGCTGCTGTTCTGCTCTCCCATTCCTCTTTCCATCGGTCATTTATTTTAAAGTTGGTTTGGTACAGCGCCTGTGCGGTCTTTAGTGGAGGATGTCTAGACCGGAGTCGGTTTCCTTGGATGTCGTAAGTATCTTCATGGATTTGTAATTGAGGGTCATGATTTTTTGAAATTCTCTAACCAGAGTGTGTTCTCGGCGCAAGTTAGGAGGGGCTATATTACTGAGAACGGGCAGCCACACTGTAGGAGTTGGCCTGATTGTGCCTGATATAATACGCATTGTTGCATTTAGTTGACTATCTACCATGTGTGTGTGTTTGCTGTTGAGCCACACTGGGGCACAGTATTCTGCCACTGGATACACCAAGCCAAGTGCGGATGTTCTTAAGGTAGATGCTGTTGAGCCCCAAGTGGTGCCACAGAGTTTCTGCAATATGTTGTTGCGTGTTTTAAGTTTCACTGCAGTTTTCGTCAGGTGTTCTTTGAATGTTAGTGTCCTATCTAGGGTAACCCCAAGGTACTTTGGGTGTTTGTTGTGATTTAGTTATTTTCCTGTCTAGATATACATGTAGTTCTCTGTTGGCCATTTTGTTGTTCAAATGGAAGGCAGATACGCCCGTCTTTGTAGCACTAGGTTGTAGTCACCATTTTCTAAAGTACTCGATGAGAATCCCTAGGTTACTCGTAAGGATATCTTCGGCAGTTTCTATATTTCTGTGGGCTGTTGCCAGAGCCCAGTTGTCAGCATAACCAAATTTGCGCGATTTGGTTGCAGGCATGTCAGACTGAAAAGAAGTGGCGCAAGGACAGAGCCTTGTGGGAGTCCCTTATTGAGTTTCATCTGTTTACTTCTCTCATTCCCCATTATTACTTGGAAGGTTCTATTTGACAAACATATCGTCAATGAGGTTGGTTATCTTCTTGCAGGGGACGGCACAGATTAATTTGTACATGAGTCCTGTTTCCAAACTGTATCATAGGCTTCTGTTAGGTCTATGAATGCTGCAGCTACTTTATGATTCTTCTGCAACCCCGCCTCTATATATGTTGTCTGTGATAGGACTTGATCTGTACAGCAGCGATAGGGACGGAATCCTGCTTGTTCGATAGGGATTTTTTTGAGTATAGTTTGGCCTATTCTGTTGAGGAGCAGTCTTTTTAGTAATTTATAGACCACACTGAGAAGGGCAATGGGCGGCAACTCTTTGGCTTATCGCCTGGTTTACCAGGTTTCAGGACTGCAATGATCTTTGCTCGTTTAAGTGAGGGAGGAATGTTACCCACTTGGAGAATGTCCGTAAAAAACTTAGCCAGCCATTGTTTTGTGTAGGCTCAGACATGTATGAGGAACTCAGGGTGGATACCATCGAAACCCGGAGCTTTGCCTAGTTTAACCTTCTTCAGGGCATTTGTAAACTCCTCGATACGAATATCTGATGAATACTCTGAGTCCATTGCACGGGTACTTTTTAGTGTTTTTAAGTCCTTCTTCACTTTTGTTGCGTGCTTTCTATCTCGTGGGGATCTAGACGCAGAAACAATACGGGATGCAATCTTGTTGGGATATATTTCGTCCTTTCTATGTTCAGGTGGATTTGCACCTCCAAGTTTACGCAGTAGGGACCAGGCTTGTCGGCTTGACTTTGAAAAGTCTAGATTTTCAACAGTATTTTCCCATTTGTGCCGTCTAATAAAGTCGATGTTACGTAATAGTTCATCCACTATTTCCCGGTCCCCATTCTTGAGGAACTCCGCGTACAGATCATCGCATATCCCAGTCCAACCGGGAATGTATTTTTTGCGGTGCCCTCTTGGGATCGCTGTTTTCGCGGAGCTAATGACCGCTCCCACAAACTTCTCATAGCTTTTGCTCGTTGGAGGGATCCAGCTCAAGGTGTAATCAAGTTGTTCAGAGAATTTTGTACAGTCAGCTTTTGTAGAATTACACCTTGGTCGAGGGTAAGACCGTATTATCGGGATGGATATACCGATATTAATAAGCACAGGGCGGTGCTGGCTATGAGGGAAGACCGTCAGGACTCTTCTAGAGGCCGTCAGTGGTTTATCGTTTGTATCCCTCGAAACAAATCACAGATCCGGGTTATAGTCACCGTTCCATGCGGCTGATCTGAATGTCCCTCGGTCCTTGGCATCAAAGACTAGATATGTATTTTGTTCCTCGGACCAATCGACCAGCATGTCTCCATTGCTATCATTCGTACTGCATTTCAACATTTCGTGGTGACTATTATAGTCCCCAATGTATTCGCTTGGGTGTGGGTGGATCTTTACCACTTCAGCCAGCCATTTAGTAGCAGGAGGTCTATAGATGTTAGTTACTGTAACTTCTCCTATTTTAATGACAACTTCATGGATATCATTTGCAATGGGGGCTTCAACTAGGAAGGCGTCCTCTATGACCCCACGCACATATGTCGCAATGCCATAGTGTCTGTCATACGTGGCTCCAAGTAGATCATATACCAGTATCCTTCCTATAGCTTCAAGTTGGGCTCTATTTCCAGCATGAGTTTCCTGTATGACTACCAGGTCAATGTCGTTATGAAACGTCTCTGTTGGATTCCTTTCATGTTAATTTCTTAAATCTGTTGTCATTTATGGCATAAATTCCTCTTCGAAATTTACTGTGGTGTTTCTGTTATCTGGGAGGAGACTGAGCAGTGAAACAAGTTACTTTTACACATCAACAAGAACGATCTGTCACACTACTACACCTTAAAACACAGTTTATATGTAATTCATGTCACAAAGTCTCATACGGAACCTACATCCACTTTCTTTTATAGACTGTATATGATAAGATACTGTCATCCCCCTTCCCTTCTGTGTGAGAGGATGATTGAGCAAATGTATTTCTAGTTGCATGCTTGATGGTAGCAGACAAGCCTGTCTGCTAGAGAACAGTGGGACCAACGTCTTAACAGGTAGCTACGCTTTCTAAAAGCAGAGAGGTTTCTATTCTTAGTATGGTCCTGTCCGTCCCTTGTCATGTTGGTATAGGAAGCTGCCTCTCTGGTCACTTCCGCTTGTATCTGTTAAGCACGCTCGGTAGGGGCCCAGATCAGTCGGTCCGCAGCTAGCATCGGATGTGGTAAGATCTCTGGCTAAGTGCGTGACTGCTAAGTCCGTAGGACAATGGATTTCTTGTCCACCCTAACTGAAAATTTAATCACCTTTATTTCAGGTTTAGCTCTAAAAATATCTAATGTTATCTTAAACTGGAACACAGTGTAATTCGAGTGTGAAGTTCAGAATATCTTCCGGTAGTTGCTTTGTCACTACTTTGTGAGTAAAGTGGAACCACGTGTTGATCAGTAACTCTAACTAAGATCATAAATCTTAAATGCGAATGTGCATGAGATTATAACGTCTCGTCTTGACAATATTTTTCAATATAGCAACTTTTCTTTATGTTCAACCCACATGGGGTGTATTTTGTGAGACCAGTATCACGTGCTTATACAATTGTTTGACCCATCAGGTTAATAATAAGACGATAGTAACCAGTTCAAGGTTTTTCTTTTGTAAATTACGTTTCGATGTAATTTATTTTAATTATCAAAATTATTGTGGAGTTACACTCTTTGTGTAAACCAAGTTGACCACGTGAAGCATGTGGTGTAAGCATCAAAGTAGCCCTCAGCTATTCTTTTCGGGAAGATTTCACAGAGAGTTAGTATGAATTTAGTATACCAGTGTGTGGTAATGTCATGACGGACAGGATTGCGCCATGAACGTAACTTATTTGGGTGAAAATTGAATCGGTTGGTTGTGGTTAATTTCCTCTTGGATATGTTTCAACGTTCTTCGTGTGTTATTTTATGAATGCAATGTTGCATGTAGTCTCCCAATCTTGGCTCCCTATTTGATGTGTTCCGTAAGATTACAAACTCACATTTTCACAATCCCAAATAAGGCACCAGTTTTGTTACGAATCAAGTTTGATATGCTGAAATTTTAACGGAACAATGATCAATGTTAAAATAAATGTCCAAATATAAACTGATTCATTTCTTTTAATTTAAATTGTCTTTATATACATACATAAATACATATCTATATATCTATATATCTATATATATATATATATATATATATATATATATATATATATATATATATATATATATATGTGTGTGTGTGTGTGTGTGTGTATATGTGGTTCATGGTGTGGGTTCCTGTAGTCATGTCCTAGTTCATGAACCACGGGCAACGTATGAGTGGCCAAGTGAGTGGTCCCGACAGTCGGGATACCAGTTACTTTGGAATAAGGCTGGGCATCTCGGACATATTCTCAGTCGTGGTCACCTTTGTGCTCATACGGCCAAGACTACCAAATCCACCGGTTAGTCCCTCAGCCGTTAGGGGTAAAACCCAATGGGACTCGGGGCAAGTAAGGCTAGCAACCTGCTTCCCTGGTACTTTAAACATGATGCTGGCAAGAATCAGAGCAAAATGTCTCGGACCTTTGGAGGTGACGGAGTCCCACCCCTAACTGACAAACCAGGGACTCCTAAGATACGACTTGGCAAACAAATGGTAATGAGATGGGGAGCTATTAATATCAATGGGGGCTACTCTGGGAAGAAGGTAGAGCTGGCAGAGGCTGCAAGTAAGCTGGGATGGACGTTTTAGCTGTTAGTGACATTCGGGTAAGGGGTGAGAAAGAAGAGGATGTGGGAGAATACAAGGTCTACCTGTCAGGAGTCAAAGCAGGAATAGCACAATGGGGTGTAGGGCTTTACATCAGGAAAGAAATGGAACCCAGTGTAGTTGCAATAAGGTATGTATACGAACGACTGATGTGGATAGATTTGACAGTGTCTAGCAAGAAAATTAGGATTGTGTCAGTATATTCGCATTGTGAAGGGACAGATCAAGATAAGATGGATAGTTCTTATGAGGCACTCAGTGATGTAGTTGTTAGAGTAAAGGACAAGGACAGTGTTCTGCTCATGAGTGATTTTAACGCCAGGATTGGAAATCGAACAGAAGGGTATGAAAAGGTTATGGGTAAATTTGGAGAGGATATGGAGGCCAACAGGAACGGGAAACAACTCTTGGATTTCTGTGCCAGTATGGGCTTAGTAATCACAAACTCCTTTTTTAAACATAAGAACATTCACCGGTATACTTGGGAAGGCAGGGGAACCAGATCTGTCATTGACTATATAATAACAGATCAGGAATTCAGGAAGGCTGTGAGGGACACACGTGTATTCAGGGGATTCTTTGATGACACTGATCATTATTTAATCTGCAGTGAAATTGGGACTGTCAGGACGAAAGTGCAGGAGATCAGGTCGATATGTAGGAGGATAAGAGTGGAGAAACTTCAGGATAAGGAAATCAGGCACAAGTACATAACAGCGGTCTCAGAAAGGTACCAGTTAGTTGAATGTAGTCAATTACAGTCATTATAAAAGGAATGGACAAGGTACAGGGACACAGTACTAGAAGTGGCTAAAGAATGTCTTGGAACAGTAGTGTGTAAAAGTAGGATGAAGCAAACAGCTTGGTGGAATGATACAGTCAAGGCAGCCTGTAAAAGGAAAAAGAAGGCGTTTCAAAAATGGCTACATACAAGAACCCAGGTAGACAGAGAAAGTTATGTTGAAGAAAGAAACAAAGCCAAACAGATAACTGCAGCATCCAAGAAGAAATCGTGGGAAGACTTTGGAAACAGGTTGGAGACTATGGGTCAAGCTGCTGGAAAACCATTCTGGAGTGTAATTAGCAGTCTTAGAAAGGGAGGTAAAAAGGAAATGACAAGTATTTTGGACAGGTCAGGAAAACTGCTGGTGAATCCTGTGGATGCCTTGGGCAAATGGAGGGAATATTTTGAAGAGTTGCTCAATGTAGGTGAAAATGCAATCAGTAATGTTTCAGATTTCGAGGTAGAATGGGATAGGAATGATGATGGAAATAGGATCACATTTGAGGAAGTGGAAAAAATGATCTATAGATTGCAGTGCAATAAAGCGGCTGGGGTGGATGAAATTAAGTCGGAACTCATCAAATACAGTGGAATGTCAGGTCTTAAATGGCAACACAGGATAATTGAAATGGCCTGGGAGTTGGGACAGGTTCCATCAGACTGGACAAAAGCAGTAATCACACCAATCTTTAAACATGGAAACAGAAAAGATTGTAACAACTACAGAGGTATCTCTTTAATCAGCGTTGTGGGTAAAATCTTCTCAGGTATTGTTGAAAGGAAAGTGCGAGTATTAGTTGAGGACCAATTGGATGAAAATCAGTGTGGGTTTAGGCCTCTTAGAGGTTGTCAAGACCAGATCTTTAGCTTACGGCAAATAATGGAGAAGTGTTATGAGTGGAACAGGGAATTGTATCTATGCTTTATAGATCTAGAAAAGGCGTATGACCGGGTTCCTAGGAGGAAGTTATTGTCTGTTCTACAAGATTATGGAATAGGAGGCAAACTTTTGCAAGCAATTAAAGGTCTTTACATGGATAGTCAGGCAGCAGTTAGAGTTGAGAGTAAATTGAGTTCATGGTTCAGAGTAGTTTCAGGGGTAAGACAAGGCTGCAACCTGTCTCCACTGTTGTTCACATTATTTATGGATCATATGTTGAAAACAATAGACTGACTGGGTGAGATTAAGATATGTGAATACAAAACACAAAATGAATATGTGAATACAAAAGAAGCAGTCTTGCATATGCGGATGACTTAGTTGTGATGGCAGATTCGATTGAAAGTTTGCAAAGTAATATTTCAGAGCTAGATCAGAAATGTAAGGACTATGGTATGAAGATTAGCATCTCCAAAACGAAAGTAATGTCAGTGGCAAAGAAATATAAACGGATTGAGTGCCAAATAGGAGGAACAAAGTTAGAACAGGTGGACGGTTTCAAGTGCTTAGGATGCATATTCTCACAGGATGGCAACATAGTGAAAGAACTGGAAGCGAGGTGTAGCAAAGCTAATGCAGTGAGCGCTCAGCTACGATCTACTCAGTACCAAGAATAAGTTGTCTGTGCACCGTTCAATCTTTCGATCAACTTTCTTGTATGAGAGCGAAAGCTGGGTGGATTCAGGTTACCTTATCAACAAGGTTGAGGTTACGGATATGAAAGTAGCTAGGATGATTGCAGGCACTAGTAGATGGGAACAATGGCAGGAGGGTGTGCACAATGAGGAAATCAAAGAAAAACTGGGAATGAACTCTCTAGATGTAGCAGTCAGGGCGAACAGGCTTAGATGGTGGGGTCATGTTACACGCATGGGAGAAGCAACGTTACCCAAGAGACTCATGGATTCAGCAGTAGAGAGTAGGAGGAGTCGGGGCAGGCCGAGGAGAAGGTACCTGGATTCGGTTAAGAATGATTTTGAAGTAATAGGTTTAACATCAGAAGAGGCACCAATGTTAGCACTGAATAGGGGATCATGGAGGAACTGTATAAGGGGGGCATGCTCCAGACTGAATGCTGAAAGGCATAATCAATCTTAAATGATGATGATGACGATGATGATGATATATATCACCGGTTATCGTAAGATGAGTACTAAAAGATTATAATTATTGTTAGTCTGGATGGGAATTTGGTAAACTAGACTGGATACCTGGTGAAACAGTTGCGCAGTAATGCAAGGTTAACTTCCTCAGATAGCTCACAGCTTTTAACCCACTTTTATGGTCTTGAATACCAGCACCGCATTCAGAACAAATTAAAGCAACACTACACATGGCGACCCTGTTCTGTGATTCCGCTAGTCTCTGGAATCTCTGAAACATTTTGCGAGCGTTGTATAATCTTAAATTTTTTTTCCCTGCAGCGCTCAAACAACTTCTGCATTGTTTCTGAGCAGACTTTCAAAAGATTCGCAGCGTTGTTGAGCGGCGTTGTGTTGTTTGTCTTGTTTTGTTTTCTATATTTGTGTGTTTTATATGTATGTGTTTTTGTTTTCTCGCTTGTAAATTTCACTGAATTCGATCAAAGATATAAATTTGTTTTGCATGTGGTAAAGTGCGTACTAGGTTGGGTACCTTTCGTGTGACTGTCGTAATTTTTGGGGGATACATTTTTTCTGATTAGTGTGTTGCATACCGGGTATAAATTGAACTAATGCAGACACGTAACCAAACTAAAAGTAGGCGGTCCAACAACTTAAGCAACATGGACAAAGGAGATAATTTGATTTCGAATATTAAGACGTCGGTCGCTTCCGAAAATGCAATGGGGAATACTTCAGAGGAAATGCAAAACAGGACAAACGGGCTCACAGCAGAGCCAGAAATTAATTTGCCTCCAAATAACCAAATTGATTTGGCAGAACTCATAAAAGCCTTATTGCATCAAAATAAAGAAAACGCAGAGAAATCAGAAAAATCGTTCCGAGAACAAAAAGAATCATCCGAAAAATTGATCCGTGAGCTAGGCGAACAAATGATGCAGAAATCTGAAAAATCGATCCGCGAGCTAGGCGAACAAATAGACGATAAACTAATCCAGCTGACAAATAAAGTCGACAAGTCGATGCAGAGAGTGTCCGATAATATCTCACAAAGAATAAACAATCTGGCAAGTGAAATAAAATGTGATATTATGAAAGAATTAGGCCATACATTTGAACAAATCGATGTTCGTCTGCAAGCCTTAGAACAGGGCAAGCGGAGTCGCGATGCGGAATCGAAAGAGAGCGAGGAACAGCTACTTAGGAATTTCCAAGCTCTGAGAGAAGATGCCAAAGGGAATACCAGCAGGTACTCTCCAGGGTCCAGGAGGCGGAAACGCATTGTCCCGCGTCCATTAGCAACACAGTAGCGGACAACAGTCAAGCGATTCACGCACTCGAACAGCAAGTAGAACAATTGAAGCAGACTGGGGCATAGGACAACAGACAAATACATGATAAGATTGCGGCATTAGTGAACATCGTAGACACGATGAAGGTGATGGAGAGCAATAACAATACTACACCGGTAGCGGTCGTAGAGGCCGAAGAAGTGCGTTCGCTTCTTAGATTTCAGAAGGGACAGTTTGAAGTGAACAGACAACACAAAGCTGTAACAGGCGAATTACAAGAACGCGTGGCGCATCTGGAAAACCGCATGGCGTGTGATTCCGAACTCGCCAATAGCACTAAAAATAGCTGTACGAACAGTGCAGAGAGGGACTCCGGCCATGAGGGAGATTTTGACGACCGGGAAGAATGTATTTTGAGGGGCAGACATGAGAAAAATAGAAACATCCAAGAGCCTTGTAGGGAGGATATGCGGGGATTTGATTTCAAACATTTCCTTACGGTGAGAAAGTTTGAGATATTTCGAAATTCGCAAAAAGGAATACATCCACAAGCATGGCTCGAGCAATTTGAGTTCTGTCTTCCCCCTGACTGGGCAAGTTCATATAAGATAGAATATATGTGTGGCTATTTGGAAGGCGAACCGGCGATTCGCATGAGGTCGGCAGCGCGTCACTGCAACTCCACTCGGGAGTTTCGACAAGCCTTTCTGTCCGCCTATTGGTCAGAAGCGGCACAAGATAGGGTCAAGCATGGCATAATTATGCTGCCAAATTTGAACCAGTCTGGTTTCGGCAGGCCAGCACGCCTGTTGGACCACATGCTGCAGGCAAATCAATTTCTATACGACCCATACGGGCCTGCGGAACTAATTAGGATATGCATCACCAAATTGCCGATGCATTTGCGCCACGTCATTCTTGCGGGACGATGCAAAGAGGACATGGAAACGTTTAAGACACTTCTCCAAGAGTTGGAATATAATACGGCAGAATGCCCGCCTAATCAGGCACAAAGTTATTACGGGGCACAGCAGCGCGATCGCAATCGTGGCCGTAGTACTAATCAACGGCATGACTGGTCGTCGCGACGCGAACGGAACAATAATCGGGACCGGCCGTATAGAACTTGGGGTAACAGTCGGGAACACAGGTGGAACAACGGATATGATCGAGGTCGGGGACAAGATCGTGAACGCAACAGGTACGGCAACCAGAATCGATACTACGATGAACACGATGGGAATAGGATTGTAGGCGCAGCACCACATGATATTGGAATTCGGCCGGCCAACCCTAGACATAATCCAGCAAATGGAAATGAACAAAATCGGCAATGACAAATGATCAGTGCAGAAGGCGCCCAGTCGAAACAAATGAGCGACATGGCAAATGAGTACATAGGGTATATAGGGAGGACAGTGAGGAGTAGAGAGGATGGTGAGGAGAAAGAATTGATTAGTTTACATTTGTGACATATGCATTTTGAATAATGATAAAGATGTTTCTATATGATTGATTGAAGTGATGTTCGTGTTTTTTTTTTCTTTCCTTGTGCAGTTAAGATTTAGGTTGGTTCAAATGTGAAGATAAAAGGTTTCTTTGTGAACGAGTGAAATGCTGTTTATGGGTTTTTTGTGTAAATTGAAAAGAGTCGCTCCTGAGGGAAGCAAGATCTGTGTTGAATTACGTAATGCAAAACTCAGGGGAATATCCGATCTGTGGGTATTATGGGTCCGGCAAACCCAGGTCCCCAGCTGTCAGTAGCCTTGTTTCCGATTTTCTGCTTTCAGTGCTACTATCTATCTATCACTATTCTATATCCGTCAGTATAAGTGAGGATCTCTTACTATAGAATGCGTGTTGTATGAATATTTTAAGATAGGAGAACTCTGAGAAAGGAATGAGTAAGTTTGGAATCTTGAAAACAGGATGCAATAATACGATTGTTTAACCAATGGCGTACCAATATTCGATGATATGTTAATATTGATGATATATGTCTTGTTTTGTTCTTTATAGTTGAGTACGTAAAGTGCTGTCTGTGGATTTCGTAAGTAGATTGATTTCCTTCAAGGTGAAAGAAGAATTGTGGTTTGTGTAATTTTCGTGGCCCGAAACATTATTGTGGTAGTCAAATGACGAAATGTTTTCCAGCAAATGGAGAATGGAACAGGAATATGGATCCTTTTTGTAGTCTTGATTGATGTTGAGCCAGAGCCTGAAAAATTATTCTGCGTTAATACTGGTCCTAGAAAAGTGACGTTTATGTGTTTTCCTGATGCTGTGAGCATTACAGCTTACTGTTTCCGCTGGTGCGGGATGCACTGCAGCCTATATGAGTTGAACTGAAAAAATTTCCCTCTTGAAGGTAGAGGAAGATTAAATAATTTTGATTACGGGACTGAAGGAAAGCTTGGTTTAATGTAATAAGGATGAAGCAAAACATTTGTCATTTAAACTACAGGAGGATTCGGATCTTTTGTGTCAGTTGTAAGTTCAATAGGATGTTAAGATGAAACTGTTTTACAGAATAGAGGAGACCATAATGTTGCCATTCATGAGAATTGAATCCAGAATAACCACCACAGGCGAAATAATTGATTTGGAAGCGAAAGGTAACTTAAAGAAAGAACGAAATTGGAGCAAAATGGGTACGAAAATGTAGTATAACCTGTATGATGAAAATATTTTTACCCTTCTCAGAGTCATCTGTGTGATTAATTCTTGTGATAATGTAATTTTAGATGAAATTGTCTTACTGTTTTATGTATAAACATATGGGTAAAATAAATGTATTATTGCGAGTCTCTTATCAGGTGTGTCAACTGATATAAATGTTTTTGCGTGTAAATAACCATTGTTCTTTTTCCTATGTATGTTTAAGGGAAGTTTCTCCATATTTATCATGTGACAAGACATATGCCGCGAGCGTCAAGAAGAGGACGAATTAGAACAGTGTTGTAGTGGTATAAACACTGTGTTGAGGTAGCGTTGAAGTAGCTTGTTGGATTAACTAGTAGCGGATCGAAGTGGAATTTTGAGTAATACATGTTTATGGGTAGTTAGTTTGTAGTATAGACAACAGGTGTGCATGTGTGTGTGTAAATAACATGTGAACCCTATGCTGTCCTGACCCATGCTTGTACAAGGCACAATCCTATTCATTTTAGTGAATTAATAAGTAGCGTTTGATTTATTAAAACATAACTGAATTGTTTATATTTAAAGCATACCACATTAGTGATGTGGATTTATATATTATATTGTCAGTTCATTTAACTTTTATTTTTATAGTGTCAAGTCATTTCACCTTTATTTTTTTATATTGTCAAGTCATTTAACTTTTATTTTTATATTGTCAATTCACGTAATTTTTTTTATTTAAAAAAATTAATTCTCAATTTTGTTCTTAAAAATTGCGAAAGACAATACTAAGCGGTATTATGTATGACATTTTGTAATCACGTAACTATGATGAACAATTTCTGTGAATGCATTTGAGAACGTGAAAGCGAACCGGCTAAAATCTTACGAGACAGCGGAAGCGACGAGGAGGACTAGTTGTAAACAGGCGGGTTTCCCAGCAGGACACACTGTCAACTGGGCCACTTCAGGAGCGCGGTCGACAGCAAAAGAAGGGTACGCGGCAAACACTTTCCCTTGCACCCGGAGCTAATGGCCGGCCGCACCAGGGCGACCCTTCATGGAGGCGATGACCTGAGATGGTCGAGCTGTCCGTCGCGCGGAAATCCATCTGCTGGCAACGCACCACAGGCACGCGACCGTGACGAGATGGCCGCGGTGAAACGACAGGAGACAGGGGATAAAGGGGCGTGGAGCCTTTTGACACGTACTGTCCAGAGAAATTGGCAGACTTCAACGACGCCTATCAACATTTCCTGACACAGTCAAGCGACAGTAAATCATGGTTCGATGTTCTCTGATCGCTAAGGGTGACACAAAGAAGAGCCATTAAGCGTCATCCTTGCCCAGGAATATCAAACTGGCGAGCCAATCGAGGATAACTCAAGAATGTAACAACACAAGGGTCGTGGAGCCTTTTGACACATACTGTCCAGAGAAACTGGCAGACTTCAACGACGCCTATCAACATTTCTTGGCGGATGCGCACTGTCAAGCGACAGTAAATCATAGTTCGATGTTCTCTGGTAGCTAAGGGTGGCACAAAAAGAGCCATTAAGTGTCATCCTTGCCCAGGAATATCAACCTGGCGTGTCAAACGAGGATACCGCACGAATTTGACAACACAAACATGGAACTAAATCGAGATGTACGTGACACGGGCCACCAAGAGAAACTTCATGAGAGGGCAGAGACGGCGGGATTGCACGCAACAGATGGACAAAAAATCCCTACTGACAGCTGCAGCGACAACCCCTCCCCCTTCTTATATTGTGCCTCAGAACAGTGGAACTACTGAGTGTGCCAGTGAACAGTGATTATATGGTTCTTAGTCCAATGCACATACGTGTGTTCTTTCAGAGAAACTTTGATCGTGTATTTTGCAGGGGTTTGATCTATTGGTGTTTTTTTATTAGACTGACTCTTGTATTTTGCAGGTGTTTTATTTATTGGTGTTTTCTTTAGACGTTGACTAGTGTACTTTCAGAGCTGTTTTATTTCTCAATGTTTCTTTTTGTGTGATGTATTATATTTGTGATATTTTGTTTCGTAAATTCATTCATGTGGCATTGCTTCTTTTATCAGTCAGATAGCTATTCATTCTCATTGGACTGTGATCGATTAGCCTTTGCATGGGGCATATTTATAGTGAGGAACCCCATAAGGGTAACAATCACGCAATTAATTGTAGTTTCAATATAAGGACACAGTGATCATTGTTTGCTAACTAACTGAAATATAGTAGAGTCATTGAATTAGTGCCACAAAGTTATTTTAATTCTACAAATTATTAGTTTTATAAGATAACGATTTTTTTGTGATAACCACTTTGTAAAACGTATTTTTTCTCTTATTATCATTTTCTTTGGCTTTTGCGGATTGTGCATTGTAATGTTCTGCTTTATAATACTGATGTTACTTTCATATTTTTTTTTAATTGCTGTGGCACCTTTGCTATTTTCATAAATTTTACTTGTTAAAAAACAGTCATAAAATTTCCTGTGATCAGTTGGCTCTAGCAATGAGCAAATACTGGTAAACTCCATAAGGGTAACAACCAGAAATTGTTTTCATATTAATGACACAGGTATCATTGTTTTACTTGCTGACAGAATTAGGTCTACACTGTCTTTTAAATAGGTGTCACAGATTTTTTTTTTCTCTTTGAAATTGGTAGATTCTAAAGATGTGTTGAAATTATTGTGTTTTAGCAAGTAGCTGTTGACCTTTTGCCTTTTCTTTACATTTTTGGTTTAAGTTGGGTGTGAGAAGCCTGCTTGAGATGTCCTAGCATGGCCAGAAAATTCCCTGCGCAGTCTTTTCCCGGAGTGTTGGGGTTATGAAAGGTCTCTCTTGGATTCCTTTCATGTTAATTTCTTAAATATGTTGTCATTTATGGCATAAATTCCTCTTCTAAATATACTGTGGTGTTTCTGACTATCTGGGAGGAGACTGAGCAGTGAAATGTGTTACTTTTACACATCAACAAGAACGATCTGTTATACTGCTACACTTTAACACATAGTTTATATGTAATTCATGTCACACAGTCTCATACGGAACATGCATCCACTTTCTTTTATATACTGTATATGATAAGATACAGTCATCCCCCTTCCCTTCTGTGTGAGGGGATGAATGAGCAAATGTATTTCTAGTTGCATGCTTGATAGTAGCAGACAAGCCTGTCTGCTAGAGAACAGTAGCACCAACGTCTGAACAGGTAGCCACGCTTTCTAAAAGCAGAGAGGTTTCTATTCTTAGTATGGTCCTGTCCGTCCCTTGTCATGTTGGTATAGGAAGCTGCCTCTCTGGTCACTTCCGCTTGTAACTGTTAAGCACACTCGGTAGGGGCCCAGTTCAGTCGGTCCACGGCGAGCGTCGGAAGTGGTAAGATCTCCGGCTAAGCGCATGTCTGCTAGGACATGGATTTCTTAAGTTCAGTCTAACTGAAAATTTAATCACCTTTATTTCAGGTTTACCTCTAAAAATATCTAATGTTATCTTAAACTGGAACACAGTGTAATTCGAGTGTGAAGTTCAAAATATCTTCCGGTAGTTGCTTTGTCACTACTTTGTGAGTAAAGTGGAACCAGGTGTTGATCAGTAACTCTAACTAAGATCATCAATCTTAAATGCGAATGTGCGTGAGATTATAACGTCTCGTCTTGACAATATTTTTCAATATAGCAACTTTTCTTTATGTTCAACCCACGTGGGATGTATTTTGTGAGACCAGTACCACGTGCTTATACAATTGTTTGACCCATCAGGTTAATAGTAAGACGATAGTACCAGTTCAAGGTTTTTCTTTTGTAAATTACGTTTCGATGTAATTTATTTTAATTATCAAAATTATTGTGGGGTTACACTCTTTGTGTAAACAAAGTTGACCACGTGAAGCATGTGGTGTAAGCATCAAAGTAGCCCTCAGCTATTCTTTTCGGGAAGATTTCACAGAGAGTTAGTATGAATTTAGTATACCAGTGTGTGGTAATTACATGACGGACAGGATTGCGCTATGAACGTAACAACTTTAGGTGAAAATTGAATCGGTTGGTTGTGGTTAATTTCCTCTTGGATATGTTTCAACGTTCTTCGTGTGTTATTTTATGAATGCAGTGTTGTATGTAGTCTCCCAATCTTGGCTCCCTATTTGATGTGTTCCGTAAGATTACAAACTCACATTTTCACAATCCTAAATAAGGCACCAGTTTAGTTATGAATCAAGTTTGTTATGCTGATATTTTAACGGAACAATGATCAATGTTAAAATAAATGTCCAAATATAAACTGATTTATTTCTTTTTATATATAAAATCACTGGTTATCGTAATAACATCAGCCTGGGCAATACATGATGATGTACATTTAAAAAACGGGATGAAGATTCATGTTTCGACAGATAAACGACGCTTAGCAGCTACAGATTTGAGTGGCAGGCGACTTTCTCGAAAACTTATGATAAGTGACAGAAACAGGAAGACCAGACTAAAATTTGCTAAGAAATACGAGTCTTGGACCACTGAAGACTAGTCAAAAATTCAGTGAGTGATGAAAGCAAGTTTAATTTCTTCTCCTCAGATGACGTACAGTACGCTCGACGACCGGAAAACAAGATGAATCACAGGAAACACCAAGTATCCACCATGAAGCATGCAGAATGAAGTACCATCATGATATGGGCCTGTTTCTCAAGAAGTGGTGTAGATCCTCTCGTCGAAATGTATGAGGTAAATTATAGTCTGAAGTATGGTGAAATATTAACAGATTATGCGGTACTTCATGGACGACGAAATATGCCTCGTAACTGGCAATTCCTGCTCGACAACGATCCAAAGCACACTTCTGGCCGTGTGCAGACAATTATGGATCCGAACAAAGTGAAGCTATTCGAATGGCCAAGCCAAAGTCCAGACTTTAACCCCATAAACTTCTTTGAGGCGAAATGAATAGACGTTATCGCCAACAAAACTGCACCAAGAAGAAGGTTTTCTACAAAGAATCGTGTAAGCAGTGGGAGAAAATTGCTCAGGCGCGATTGGCCGAACTCCTGGATTCTATGCTATTCAAGAGTGCAGCAATAATACACGGCAAGGGCTAAGCAACCATGTTTTAAGCAAAGAACATCATGGGTCGACCCTTTATTAACGTTTCTCTGCTGTTTACTTTAAACATAATACTACTGAACGTCTGTAACTTGTTCATATGTATTTTATTATTGATGCAAATTAGAATTGTATAATATTAGAATTGTATAATATGTGTAAGGAAATAAAGTATACAACACAAAAAGGTTTGGTAATTAAGTTCTTTCATTTAAATTTTCTCCTGTGGAATTTGTTTTCCAAATTTATTGTCTCTACAAAATTCTTTTGAGCGATTCTGCACACCCTTCAATGCTAGTGCTGTTATCTGGCGTCTGCGAGTGGTTATTGAACGTTAATGTCAGACATAGGCGATGGCCACAGTAATGTGAGTGCACTGTGCATATGTTCGGGCAAAATGGGTGTGTTTCGATAAATGTTTCGCTGCAGATGAGTGCGAACAACTATCGCCACGAAACTCTTTGACAAAAACAAAGACGTTTCTTTGAACAGTTTTAAGTGTTCGCCACTAGGCGGCAGCAGTGTCCAAGAGAATACTCGTAAAACGAACTGACCACTTTACCCGCCCTGGCCACAGCAGCCGTTCTTACCCTACTTAGATATCGTCGAGACGTAGAACTATAACGTCTTCTCCGAGGATTCGCCGAACTATTTTACAGGTGGTCAGCACAAGTGCCTTCTATTTTTCTCCACAAGAGAAGGATATAACCTTAGATCTTGAGGGATCTTCGCAGATTACATTGGTACGTATTACGTACGTGTGCTATGTTACAGCTGGACAATGTGTTCAAACTTCTGATTCCACGTGGCTATTACTCCTTCAGTCAGATTTCTGTATTTGGCCATCTTGTCACTGCAGGCTGTTTGCATATTATGTGCCATGAGTACAGTGGTTTCTATGAGGAAACTGACTTTCTCTCCTTTGTTGGTTATTGTTATATCGGACGTAACAAACAGCATATGCCGTTCCTGCATTCGATAGTCAATCCATGTCTGGTTGAACTAGTACTGATGAAAGTGGGTGCTGCGCTACACAGAAGCATAAAGAACTTGTGCCGTTTGGCATAAAGCATGCCTCTCTTCGGCCTAGTTTTTCCTGTTATTACAGGTCCTTTGCTGACTTTTAGGCGTATGTGTGTCTTCGAATGTTTTATCGTGGAACAGGGTATTGATGTTTGAACTGTTCAGCCAATAAATCTGCACGATCCAGAACCCATTAATATGTGCCGTAAATATGTTTCTCTTTCATCTACTGCTTGCTTTAGTGTGACAGAACGTATGATGCACTTTTCTTTTTATCCTTACTATTATTATATAGAGTTAAGATGTGCTTCTTTTGAAGTTTTCCCTTCATATGAGCGAGGGAGCGCCACAGTGGTTACGACAGCGGACACTTATTCAGCATTAGAAGAGTTCAGATAGCCGTTTGGCCACGCTGATTACATATTAATTCGTTTCTTACAACCGTTGCATGTGAATGTCAACATGGTTTCCTTTATCGACACCAATATAGGCGACACGATAAAGTTAAGCTTCCTTTCTTCATCTTCCTTCCTTTCTTCTTAGTAAGAGAAAACTGACACGCACTTCTGCTTGGTGTACTATTATACCAGCCTTCTTAATGTTCGCTTTATGTATGTCGTAGATTCTTTTCCGAGTTTGTCCTCTGACGTAGTATACTTTTTACCGTAACAACTGTTATTGCATTACCTACATCTTGCTTTCAAAATTGAAAGTGTACACTTCCTGTATTATAAATAGAAGTCGTGCAAAGTATGTGCTTATGCTGGAAGAGAGTTTCTGTTTCTAACTGTGCGCCTTTAGCTCATTCTCAGCCGTTTTCCACGGTCATATCCCCTCAGGGGCAAACACCTATGCATTCACCTCAAGAACATGTCTCTTCCATATTTAATTTGAAATAGAATGGCTCGAATGCGCGACTGTACTCAGACTTCGGTGGTCACTGTCATTTATTAGATGAAGTTGGCCACTTTTTTGGCCATGATGGAAGGCGGTGTCTTCAAGGGGGCTCATTCCATAACGCACATTCTGTTCTGTTGGTGATTGTCTCTGGATCTATGAGTGATGATTGTCTGATTCTACATCTACATGGATACTCTGAAAATCACATTTAAGTGGCTGGCAGATGATGTATACTGATGTTTCACTAGCAGCACTGCATGGTACTACTGAAGTCTTACCCTGCCAGACTACAGGCCGAGAAAAACTGACTTTCTAAACAGCATCCCATCCTATGTTCTGGCTGCGATATTCACCGTTATGTACCCATAGTCAGGTGGAAAATTAATCTTCTTGATAGGTTTACAATTCTCTTCTAGATTTTTACCCTAGGCTTTTGCGGAAAATGCTCTAGGAAGCTGGAGTCTAGAACGGGCACAAAATTTTAATGTGTGAGGTAGTTTCAAATCGCGTACATGTCACTGCAGAATGAAACATTCACTCTTCTCAGGGACAGAATCCGAGTGAGGTGCCGCAGTGACACTAGATTTACATTCGGATCACCTATGGTTCCAGTCTCCATTCAGCTATCCAGATTTAAGTTCTCCATAAACCGCTAAAGGCAAATTTCAGAATTGTATCGTTAAGAAAAGAACAGTTCTCATTTCCTTCCCTATCTTTACCGAAACAGAGTTTACGAAAGTCCTGTAGTCATCTTATCGTTGACAGGACATTAAAATCTAAACTTTCTTCGTTCTCTTTCGTGATGGGATTTGAGATCATTCTAATTCGCGTCGGAATACATGATAAAACACACAGCGTAGTCCAATTAAAAGCACTGAAAACGCTGTGGCTGCTTGTACAGGGGTTGGACAAAGGATATGGACACACCGCGAAAAATACATGCTTGAACATAAATGCAGATGATAGCTAAGTCTGCAGGTTGCGCTGTTGCATTTGACCGCGAACGACACCCGTGCAATGTCCTCAAAAGGTTACAAGTATCAGTCGTTGTGAGAGCGGTGTTGTTGCAAGTGCCTTACGTCGGAGCTGTGTCATTTTGGACGTACTAAAATTCTCGGAGCTCGTATGGTGGGAAGTTCCGTGACCAAGAGATTCGAAATGTCTGGTGTTTCTAGATGCATCGTATCGAAGATTTCTACCTCATACACGGAAAGCGGAATAAACATCATCCGCTAAGTCACAATGGTCACGAAATAGTGTGTTGAGTGACCCTGACAGACGGGCATTGAAGAGAATCCTGTCGTAAAATATGAGGAAGACAGCTGCAAAATCCTGTGCAGAACGGCATGTCAGCGCCAAAAACAACACAAAATGAATCATAAGCTGGGAAATACATGGCAAGCTGGAATTCCACAACCAATCATCATGATGCGAATGCCCGTAACAGGAAGTCATGGCACCGAAGCCATAAAACTATGGAGGAATGGATAAATGTCATTTAGTCGGATGAGGTTTGCCTCATACTGTTTCCACGGTTCTCTCCCAGTTGACGATCCGGAACTGAAACATGGCGGGGTCCGCTGATGGTTTGGGCAGCCATGTCGTGGTATTCCATGAGTCCAATGGATACTCTGCAAGCTCACAGTAGTCCCAAGGATTATGTGAACATTTTGGATGATCAGGTCCATCCCACGGCCCAATATCGGTTCCCCAGTATTGATGCTGCGTTCCAAGGGTACAGTGCCCTGTTCACATTGCTCGCATCGTTCAGGACTGGTTTGGTGAACACGAGGATGAACTGTCGAATCTCTCCGCCAGCCGGTGTGGCCGCGCTGTTCTAGGCGCGTCAGTGTGGAACCGCGTGACCGCTACGGTCACAGGTTCGAATCCTGCCTTGGGCATGGATGTCTGTGATGTCCTTAGGTTAGTTAGGTTTAAGTAGTTATAGCTTCTAGGGGACTGATGGCCACAGATGTTAAGCCCCATAGTGCTCAGAGCCATTTTTTCGTATCTCCCCCTGGCTAAAACAGTTAAAAAATAGTTCAAATGGCTCTGAGCACTATGGGACTTTACATCTGAGGTCATCAGTCCTTTAGGCTTAGAACTGCTTAAACCTAACTAACCTAAGGACATCACACACATCCATGTCCGAGGCAGGATTCGAACCTGCAACCATAGCAGCAGCGCGGTTCCGGACTGAAGCGCCTAGAGCCGATCGGTCACAGCGGCCGGTGCTACAACAGTTAATAGATCTCAGTATTATTCAGCCTTAGTGATGTACTTTGAAGAGTAAGATGTGTGATCGCTCTCCACCTTCATCAACGTTGTGTGAGCTTGCCACTGTTTTGCAGACAGAACGGTATAAGACATCCTTGAAAACCATACAAGACCGTGTTCATCCATTCTGAGACAACTGGAGGCTGTCTCGAATGCCAAAGGGTTTCCTACGCTGTTTTAGACATGATAATCTGTTGTATTTTTGATATTTCCAAATTTTTGTCCAACCCCTGTAAAAGCGTCAAACGATGCTACTACCGTTTGAGTACATACGTATCGCTAAGGTTTTCATTCAAGCATTTCATTGGTTCTTGCAGCGGATTGAGCGTTATTTAGAAGGCGTTGACAGAAATCTGTGTCTGTGCGGTTTCTGATAAACAGTAAATCTACTGAATTATACGACCACCTGTGCAAATGTACAAAGTGATATATAGGAAGACCAGTAGAAAGTATAAAGTGATGTACAGTTACAATAAAATACACGGAACATAACAGTGTGTGCTTTTGTCTCGAAAGCTATCATTAATTCTTTTTCATGCAATTTTAGAAACCCTTCACAGAAGATGCCTTGTAGGTGAAGTGAAAGAGAGCTGTTAATAAGAATCGTCTGAAGAGGAGACTTCTTCCAGATTCAGCTTTTTTCATATAATAAATACTGTGTGGACTGATGAAAAGGTGTAACTTTAACGACCAGGAAGCTGAAAAGAGCAGTTCTCTAACCGATGGCACAAAATAAACCCAAGCACCGAAGTGTACTGGAGTATTGAAGGCGGAACATCTGTGAGGCAGGGATATTGGAAAAGTCTGTAGAGCCAGGAGGAGCCGGCGTTCTGTGCCACCCAGAAGAGCCAGCCAGCGCTCTGTTACCGTTACAGCTCCTTACAAACCGTCTTTCAGGAGCCAACCTCTTTGAATACTCAATGAAAACAGCACAGCTGCAGATTTGTTATAAAAGAAACTGACACCTAACTGTTTACCATTTACAGTACATAAATCAACTCTGTAAGGACATTTTTACCATTAAATAAATTTATTGTGCCATTAGTAATATTCACAAGTTCCTGAAGTTACACTTTTGTTGTTCCACGAGTGTCAGGGCAAGTAATTTTCCTTTATTAAAACCGAAAAGGAGACATTTGTCTGCTTCTGCTTCTAATCACTCTGACAGCTGAGTGCTGGAGTCACAAAACGCTGTTCTACTGAAGGTATTATTTATGAAGAACAACGTGTGTGGGAATGTGTCTCACTAATCTTCTTTACGGCACGCGTTTCAATAACTTTATCTTCATCTTTGACACGAAGGCAAAGTGAACATTTCTGAGTCTACCTCTATATGAGCACAAGAGGAAATCAGAAACTTCATGACATGAACAGGGTCTATCTACAACAAATCGTTCTTCAAATCACTCATTCTAATGATAACCAAACTATGTTTGACGGTAGGTGTATCCGAGACGGGCGCGATTTAGGGCAGTTCCTCTTTTAGCCTCCGTAATGTCGTCAGACGAATGTAAAAACAGGTTGAAGCCGACCTCGGGGAAGATCAGTTTGGATTCCGTAGAAATACTGGAACACGTGAGGCAATACTACCCCTACGACGTATCTTAGAAGAAAGATTAAGGAAAGGCAAACCTACGTTTCTAGCATTTGTAGACTTAGAGAAAGCGTTTGACAATGTTGACTGGAATACTCTCTTTCAAATTCTGAAGGTGGCAGGGGTAAAATACAGAGAGCGAAAGGCTGTTTACAATTTGTACAGAAAACTGATAGCAGTTATAAGAGTCGAGGGGCATGAAAGGGAAGCAGTGGTTGGAAAGGGAGTAAGACAGGGTTGTAGCATATCCCCGATGTTATTCAATCTGTATATTGAGCAAGCAGTAAAGAAAAACAAAAGAAAAATTCGGAGTAGGGATTAAAATCCATGGAGAAGAAATAAAAACTTGGAGGTTCACCGATGACATTGTAATTCTGTCAGAGACAGCAAAGGACCTGCAAGAGCAGCTGAACGGAATGGACACTGTCTTGAAAGGAGGATTTAAGATGTAAGCAAAACGACGATAATGGAATGTAGTCGAATTAGGTCGGGTGATGCTGAGGGAATTAGATTAGGAAATGATACACTTAAAGTAGTAAAGGAGTTTTGCTGTTTGGGGAGCAAAATAACTGATGATGGTCGAAGTAGAGAGGATATAAAATGTAGACTGGAAATGGCAAGGAAAGCATTTCTTAAGAAGAGAAATTTGTTGACATCGAGTATAAATTTTAGTGTCAGGAAGTCGTTTCTGGAAGTATTTGTATGGAGTGTAGCCATTTATGGAAGTGAAACGTAGACGATAAATAGTTTGTATAGGAAGAGAATAGAAGCTTTCGAAATGTGGTGGTACAGAAGAATACTTAAGATTAGATGGGTAGATCACATAACTAATGAGGAGGTATTGAACAGAACTGGGGAGAAGAGAAATTTGTCGCACAACTTGACTAGAAGAAGGGATCGGTTGGTAGGACATGTTCTGAGGCATCAAGGGATGACCAATTTAGTATTGGAGGGCAGCGTGGAGGGTAAAAATCGTAGAGGGAGACCAAGAGATGAATACACTAAGCAGATTCAGAAGGATTTAGGTTGCAGTAGATACTGGTAGATGAAGAAGCTTGCACAGGATAGAGTAACATGGAGAGCTGCATCAAACCAGTCTCAGGACTGAAGACCACAAAAATAACAACGACAATGTCGTCAATGGAGAATCTCTTTTCAGAATGACAGAAAACGCTGTCCATAGACTTTACAACAGGTGAGATCCATTTTATCATTGTTTTATATAAGGGCTCCCACGGCTTTTCTAACGAGAAGTGGGAGACACACGTCCCACCCACAACATTAAATTGCTGCAAAAGATCGGTTACTTTTAAGAGACCGGAATTTTGTGAGTAATTCATTTTCGCATAGGCTTTTCGTCGGTAATCAGTAAATGGGACACCCAGCTTGCACAAAACTGTATAATATTTAATTTTCCATGTAACATGAAGTATAATCTTCCTACTGTGGCATCAACGGTTTCATACACATTACATCAACAATCGTCGAACACATGTTCAGTTCTTTTTTTGATGATTTCATCACTAATAGAAGGTTTGGGACATCCTTTATGTGGGTCGCCTTCCAAGGAAGTTCCGTCGCACTCAAATCAGCTGTCTACTTCTTAAACATTGCTGAAGAAGGTGAGGGAACAGAACTTTTACCAACTGAATGAAAAAAATTTTTTTTTCATAATAGTTCGTACGTTTGCAGGAATCACACGAAACTGTCCTGTAGATCAAACTAACATACTTTCCTTTTGTTATTGTGCAAAGTATAGTCCGTTACGTAAACACGTGTTCGGCATTACACACAGATGATAAAAGATATCACCTTACGTTCCTTCACAGCCCAACAACAGAGGGAACCTTTGCCCTTCATGCAGTGTCCATAAAACGTTAGTTTACTTTTAATTCTTGACTGAGATACATAAGAAGAGACATCAGTGCACCGCATTGTCAAAGTCACCCACGTTTTGAACCAATTTGGACCGTGTTACGTAATTTTGTAAAAATGACTTTGATTTCCTAATATATTTAGACGCCGCAGCGTGACTCATTTTTGGACCTTTGTTTTGGCTGCAGAGAAGCTCAGCCTCAAAATACGACACGTAAACTGCACTCATGTCTCTCCTTGTGTAACTCAGTCAAGAAATCAAAGTAAACTAATGCTCAATGGACATTGCTTCAAGGAAAAAGGTCCTCTATATTGGGCTGTGAGAGAACTACGGCGACATCGTTTACCATCTGCGTGGAGTAGCGACCACGCTCCTACTTAACAGACTGTACAAACAAATTACAAAAAAAAAGTAATCGATATTATAACCATTTACAGACTAAGCCTTGAGTTAACACTAGGAAAAATATTTCTACTATACAAGGCAGCTTCTGGAATAGGAATGATTGTTAATTTATGATTGCCTCCAACCTATTGTAAGTACATCATTCAAAATGAGCTGTGGTGTCTGACAACATGTTAGTGGTAAATTACATGAAACTAGAATTGGACAGAAAGTTATGTAGGTGTAGTCGTGGTATCTTACTATATCTGAATACTTCTAAATCATCTTGAACGAATACCTGGCACTCGATATGAATTTCAAATATCCAAAAAAGCATTGTGAGTCAGCCAGTAATGTCAGTGTAAAACTTCCTTGTAAGTCCAGCATCAAGGAGGAACTGTATAATTTCGATAGGCTGCAATAGCACTGTCGCAAATTCAATGTAATCTAAGGACTGCAGTAGCTCTTCGAAGATTTACTAAGAAATACTTCCATCTCCTTTTTATTATTATGTTAACTACACAGAACTTTAAACATAAACTGTAATATTTGAAACTTGTGTTTCTGAAGTATGTAGAAACAGTGTTTGGAGGTGTGAATAATTTAAGGTTTTCAGGTGTTAGAGATCGTGACAAACTCGCACCGCATCAGAACCAGTTAACAGTATATAGTAAAAATCGAAAATTATAATTTGCAGCGAAATATGTTCGAGTAAAACCATCCGGCTTTTTATGAGCCTCAGTCCCTTCTGTCTTTATAATTTGTCTCTGTACATTATTAGAATGAAGCTTTTATTCCGATAGTAAGTGTAGAAGTAAGCTGATGTAGTAGGTACACTATAACTCTTCCATTTCTGTTAATTAAACGCCATCTGTCAACCTTGTTCTTGCAGAGAGAATCTTGCCTTCGCTTCCTGATCCATCAGTCATCTGCTTTACAATTTATGGAGTTGACTAGTTTATAATTCAATAATAAATGCATTATTACAAATAACAATTACATTATATTGTTACCAAAAACAAACGACGAAGGAGAGACTCTAATTAACAGGAAAGACAAACAGAGATACAACAAATTTAAATGCAGTAAATCATCAGTTTATGTTTATTCTTAACCCCAATTTGAAATAACCGTTGTGTAGCAACTGGAATAATATGTAGTGCAAGTACTTGCTTTCTGCAGTTTTGCTTGTTATTATGTTAATTTTCGTTTTAATTTCGCCTGCAGTAGCATATCTCACACTAGAAAATATGTGTGAATTGTTAATAAGTAAGGTATAGTTACATCATCATCATCATCATCATCATTTAAGACTGATTATGCCTCTAACAATCAGGTATAGTTACTAAAATACTAAATACTAAAAGCTTAAGCACAATTCAGATTTGATGAACAATTCAAAACGAAGACATTTTTATTGTTTCTTATATTTTGTATCTGTGGAAGACGGACAATACAAACATTATTCCATAAGCTGAATGTAGTACTGTCACGCGAGTAATGTTTGTTAATACCGAATACCTACTATGCGTAACTGATTACGGATCTAGGTATGGAAGGTCCAATATAAACCTGTAGCTCTTATACTAGATTTAGACAATGTATCCACCACGATTCGATGGGAGCAGATGAGGCAGTGTGAATAGTTTCCAATGACAGCCTAGCCCAGCTGGTAAACAGACCCATGTCTAGCACAGCAGCTTAATGAATCCGTTTAGTACGCATTTTGTACCCATACGTATGTTACAGACACTGCTTGATTTGCTTAGAGGGTATCGAAACCGTTTTTCTTTATAGGTAGCTTTCTATGATAATTCAGTTGTTCAGTTTTTCACTGAAAATCTATGAGGGTACTTTGCTCGTTACGTCGTCTTGGTGAATCATCTCCATGTACCCTTGGAGGCGTGTCAGCGCCCGAGCGAGTCATCTGTAGCTATTACATATGATGTGCGTGTTTTAACTGACGATACTCTATAAAGAGGAGAGTAATCATAATAATATATTCGTCTGATTCTTTCTCTCTATCCAAAGCCATATTTAATCGCTTAGAGCACAAAACAGATCCACGGATAGTAGACTACCAAGGAGGTTTCAGATAGAGAAGATCGTACAGGAACAGATCTGGTGCCTGAGAATAATATTAGGAATAAGGAAATCCAGGAACACCACAATAACATTCGTCGACTGCAAGAAGACTACGACTTCATAAATGGGGAAACGCTCTTCAACACACTGGAAGAAATGAAGGTCGATAACAAAACCAGAAAGCTAATCCAGGAAGCATTAATAAATAAAGCATCTAAATTGAAAGCAGCAATGTTGCAGGAATATGTCCTGTCACCCATTCCATTTAACTCTGTTTTGGAGAAAATAATCAGGACATGGGACAAAGAAGTCAGTGGGGTAAAGATAGGGCAACACAAGGACAGAACCGTCAACATAAGATGTCTGATCTTTGCGGATGATATACCCATCATAACAAATAACAGAAAAAAAGTCAAGGAAGCTCTAGAGGCATTATACGAAATCTCAGCCAAAACAGAACGAAAAACCTCATATGAAAAAACGCAGTACATGGACACAAAATCCACAGACACACATATACTGGTAACGAAGTATGGAAAGTTAACACAAGTAGGAAGTTTTAAATACCTGTGAGAGATAGTACAGAAAACATGACGAACCTCGACATCCAACGAAAAAAGGATCACAAAACTACAAAAATCATACAAACTTCCATTTAAGCATTACAACACACTGTAGTACAGTAGTCTTACCAGATGCCTTGTATGTCTCAGGAACAACAATCAAGGAAAGAACAAAAATCAAGGAGATGAGAAAAGAAAGGAAAATACACAGAAAGAAAATGATCAAATGTGTGTCAAATCCTATGGGACTTAACTGCTAAGTTCAACAGTTCCTAAGCTTACACAGTACTTAACCTAAATTATCCTAAGGACAAACAAACACACCCATGCCCGAGGGAGGACTCGAACCTCTGCCGGGACCAGCCGCACACTCCATGACTGCAGCGCCCTAGACAGCGATGCTAATCCCGCGCGGCTACTCAGAAAGATCTACGGGCCAATTCAGAAAGAGGGGACCTGAATAAAGAGACCAACAAAAGAACTGTAGGAACACACAGAGGCGATTACAAACAATATCAGGAAAAGAAGGTCAAAGTTCTATGGACACATATATAGGACGAACGAAAACAGATCTACGAAGAAAATTTGTAACATAGTGACAACAGATTGACGAAGAAAATTTTGAACATAGTGACAACTGTTGTTGTTGTTATGGTCTTCAGTCCTGAGACTGGTTTGATGCAGCTCTCCATGTTACTCTATCCTGTGCAAGCTTCTTCGTCTCCCAGTACCTACTGCAACCTACATCCTTCTGAATCTGCTTAGTGTATTCATCTCTTGGTCTCCCTCTACGATTTTTACCCTCCACGCTGCCCTCCAATACTAAATTGGTGATCCCTTGATGCCTCAGAACATGTCCTACCAACCGATCCCTTCTTCTGGTCAAGTTGTGCTACAAACTCCTCTTCTCCCCAATCCTATTCAATACTTCCTCATTAGTTATGTGATCAACCCATCTAATCTTCAACATTCTTCTGTAGCACCACATTTCGAAAGCTTCTATTCTCTTCTTGTCCAAACTATTTACCGTCCATGTTTCACTTCCATACATGGCTACACTCCATACAAATACTTCCAGAAACGACTTCCTGACACTAAAATTTATACTCGATGTCAACAAATTTCTCTTCTTAAGAAATGCTTTCCTTGCCATTTCCAGTCTACATTTTATATCCTCTCTACTTCGACCATCGTCAGTTGTTTTGCTCCCCAAATAGCAAATCTCCTTTACTACTTTAAGTGTCTCATTTCCTAATCTAATACCCTCAACATCACTCGACTTAATTCGACTACATTCCATTATCCTCGTTTTGCTTTTGTTGATGTTCATCTTATATCCACCCTTCAAGACACCATCCATTCCATTCAACTGCTCTTCCAAGTCCTTTGCTGTCTCTGACAGAATTACAATGTCATCGGCGAACCTCAAAGTTTTTATTTCTTCTCCATGGATTTTAATACCTACTCCGAATTTTTCTTTTGTTTCCTTTACTGCTTGCTCAATATACAGATTGAATAACATCGGGGAGAGGCTACAACCCTGTCTTACTCCCTTCTTAACCACTGCTTCCCTTTCATGTCCCTCAACTCTTATAACTGCCATCTGGTTTTTGTACAAATTGTAAATAGCCTTTCGCTCCCTGTATTTTACCCCTGCCACCTTTAGAATTTGAAAGAGAGTATTCCAGTCAACATTGTCAAAAGCTTTGAAAGGTCTCTGTTGGATTCCTTTCATGTTTAATTTCTTAAATCTGTTGCCATTTATGGAATAAATTCCTTTTCTAAATGTACTGTGGCGTTTCTGACTATCTGGGAGGAGACTGAGCAGTGGAACATGTTACTTTTACACATAAACAAGAACGATCTGTCACACTACTACACTTTAAAGCACAGTTTATATGTAATTCTTATATGTAATTCATGTCACACAGTCTCATACGGAACCTACATCCGCTTTCTTTTATATACTGTATATGATAAGATACTGTCATCCCCCTTCCCTTTTGTGTGAGAGGATGAATGAGCATATGTATTTCTAGTTGCATGCTTGAGGGTAGCAGACAAGGCTGTCTGCTAGAGAACAGTAGGACCAACGTCGGAACAGGTAGCTACGCTTCCTAAAAGCAAAGAGGTTTCTATCCTTAGTATGGTCCTGTCCGTCCGTTGTCATGTTGGTATAGGAAGCTGCCCCTCTGGCCACTTCCGTTGGTCTTTGTGAGCCACCCTCGGGAAGCACGCTCGGCAGTAGGGCAGTTGCAGTGTGGCCGTGGCGAGCGTCTGAAGTGGGAAGATCTCCGGCTAAGCGCGTGTCTGTTAAGTCCGTAGGACAATGGATTTCTTAAGTTCAGCCTAACTGAAAATTTATTCACATTTATTTCGGGTTTAGGTCTAAAATATCCGATGTTATCTTAAATTGCAGCGCAGTGTAATTATCGTGTGAAGTTCAGATTATTTTCCGGTAGTTGCTTTGTTACTACTTTGTGAGTAAAGTGGAACCACGTGTTGATCAGTAACTCTAACTAAGTTCATCAATCTTAAATCCGAATGTGCGTGAGATTATAACGTCTCGTCTTGAGAATATTTTTTTAATATAGCAACTTTTCTTTATGCTTTTCTTTATGTTCAACCCACGTGGGGTGTACTTTGCGAGACCAGTACCACGTGCTTATATAACTGTTTGACCCATCAGGTTAATAGTAAGACGTTAGTAACCAGTTCAAGGTTTTTCTTTCGTCAATTGCTTTTCGATCTAATGTATTTTAATTATCAAAATTATTGTGGAGTTGTACGCTTTGTGTAAACCAAGTTGACCACGTGGAGCATGTGGTGTAATCATCAAAGTAGCCCTCAGCTATTCTTTTTGCGAAGACTTCACAAAGAGTTAATATGAATTTAGTATACCAGTGTGTAGTAATTACATGACGGACAGGATTGTGGTATGAACGTAATTTCTTTGGGTAAAAACTGAATCTGTTGGTTGTGGTTAATTTCTTCTTGCTTATGTTTCAATGTTCTTCGTGTGTTATTTTATGAATGGAGTGTTGTATGCAGTTTTCCAAATCTTGGCTCGATATTTTATGTGTTCCGTAAAATTACAATCTTACTTTTTTTTTTTTAATCGTAAATAAGGCACCAGCTCAGTTATAGCTCACGTGTAATATGCTGAAATTTCAATGAACAATCTTAAAATAAATTTCCAAATATAAACTGATTTCTTTCCTTTTATTTAAATTCTCCTTTTTATATATGTATATTACCGGTTTTGTCTGCTTGGTAAACCTAGACTAAATATCTGATGAAACAGTTGCCCAGTAATCCACGGTTAACGTCCCCAGACAGATCACGGCTTTTAACCCACTTTCATTGTCAATTAGCACCGATTTCAGTATACCAAAATTAAAGTAACAACATTACACATCAGCATACAAAATTAAAGTAGCAATATTACACATGGCGACCCTGTTCTGTGATTCCGCTAGACTCTGGAATCTCTGAAATGTTAGATTGCGAGCGTGTTATAATCTTAATTTTTTTTCCCCTACTGCGCTCAAACAACTTCTGCGTTGTTTCCGAGCAGTCTTTCAAAAGGTTCACGGCGTTGTTGATCGGCGTTGCGTTGTTTGTCTTGTTTTGTTTTTTATATTTGTGTGTTTTATACGTCTGTGTGTTTTTTATTCTCGCTTGGAAATTCCACTGTTTCGATCAAAGATAAAAATTTGTTTTGCGTGTGAAAAAGTGTGTACTAGGTTGGGTATCTTTCGTGTGACTGTCGTAATTTTTGGGGGACACATTTATTGTGATTAGTGTGTTGCGTACTGAGTATAAATTGCACTAATGCAAACACGTAACCAAGCTAAAAGTAAGCGGTCCAACAACTTAAGCAACATGGACCAAGGGGATAATTTGATTTCCAATATTAACGCGTCGGGCGGTTCCGAAAATGCAATGGGGAATACTTCAGACGAAATGCAAAACAGCACGAACGGGCTCACAGCAGAGCCAGAAATTAATTTGCCTCCAACTAACCAAATTGATTTAGCAGAACTCATGAAAGCCTTATTGCAACAAAATAAAGAAAACACAGAGAAATCGATCCGCGAGCTAGGGGAACAAATGACGCAGAAATCTGAAAAATCGATCCGAGAGCTAGGCGAACAAATAGACGAAAAACTAATCCAGCAGACAAATAAAGTCGACAAGTCGATGCAGAGAGTGTCCGATGATATCTCACAAAGAATAAACAATCTGGCAAGTGAGATAAAAAGTGATATTATGAAAGAATTAGGCCGTACATTTGAACAAATCGATGATCGTCTGCAAGCCTTAGAACAGAGCAAGCGGAGGGGCGATGACCAATCTAAAGAAAGCGAAGAACGGCTACTTAGGAATTTCCAAGAGCTGAGGGAAGAATGCCAAAGAGAACACCAGCAGGTACTGTCGAGGCTCCAAGAGGCGGAAACGCATTGTCCCACGTCCGTTAGCAACACAATAGCGGACAACAGTTTAGCGATCCACGCGTTGGAACAGCAAGTAGAACAATTGAAGCAGACTGGGGCGGAGGACAAGAGACAAATTGATGATAAGATTGCGGCATTAGCGGACATTGTAGGCACGATGAAGCTGACGGAAAGCGAGAACAATACTACACCGGTAGCGGCCGCAGAGACCGAAGAAGTGCGTTCGCTTCTGAGATTTCAGAAGGGACAGTTCGAAGTGAACAGGCAAAACAGAGCTGTAACAGGCGAATTACAAGAAAGCGTGGCGCATCTGGAAAACCGCATGGCGTGTGATTCCGAACTCGTCAATAGCATTAAAAATAGCCGTACGAACAGTGCAGAGAGGGACTCCGGCCACGAGGGAGATTTTGACGACAGGGAAGAATGTAATTTGAGGGGCAGACATGAAAATAATAGAAACATTCAAGGGCCTCGCCAGGAGGAAATGCGGGGATTTGATTTCAAACATTTCCTTACGGTGAGAAAGTTTGAGATATTCCGAAATTCGCAAAAAGGAATACATCCACGAGCATGGCTCGAGCAATTTGAGTTCTGTGTTCCTCCCGACTGGGCAAGTTCACATAAGATAGAATATACGTGTGGCTATTTGGAAGGCGAACCGGCGATTCGCATGAGGTTGGCAGCGCGTCACTGCAAATCCACTCGGGAGTTTCGACAAGCCTTTCTGTCCGCCTATTGGTCGGAAGCGGCACAAGATAGGGTCAAACATGGCATAATTATGCTGCCAAATTTGAACCAGTCTGGTTTCGGCAGCCCTGCACGCCTATTCGACCACATGCTGCAGGCAAATCAATTCCTATACGACCCATACGGGCCTGCGGAACTAATTAGGATATGCATCACCAAATTGCCGATGCACTTGCGGCACGTCATTCTTGCGGGACGATGCAAAGAGGACGTGGAAACGTTTAAAACACTTCTCCAAGATTTGGAATATAATACAGCAGAATGCCCGCCTAATCAGGCACAAAGTTATTACGGGGCACAGCAGCGCGACCGCAGTCGTGGCCGTATTACTAATCAGCGGATTGACTGGTCGTCGTGACGCGAACGGAACAATAATCGGGACAGGCCGTATAGAAACAGGGGTAACAGTCGCGATCTCAGGTGGAACAACAGAAATGATCGAGGACGTAGACAAGATCGTGAACGCTACAGGTACGGCAACCAGAATCGATACGATGAATACGGTGGGAATAGGACTGTAGGCGGAGCACCTCATGATGTCGAAATTCGGCCGGCTAACCCTAGACATAATCCAGCAAATGGAAATGAACGAAACCGGCAGAAGGCGCCCAATCGGGACAAATGAGCGACATGGCAAATGACTAGAAAGGACAGTGAGAAGTAGAGAGGACGGTGAGGAGAAAGAATTGATTAGTTTAAATTTGTGACGAATGCATTTTGAATAATATGTTGGTAAAAATTAATGATAAAGATGTTTCTGTGTGATGTATTGAAGTGATGTTTTAATTTTTTCTCTCCTTGTGCAATTAGGATTTAGTTTGATTCAAACGTGAAGATAAAAGGTTTCTTTGTGAACGAGTAAAATGCTGTTTATGTTTTTTGTGTAAATTGAAAAGAGTCGCTCCTGAGAGAAGCAAGATCTGTGCTGAATTAGTGCAAAAAACTCAGGGGAATATCCGATCTGTGGATATTATGGGTCTGGCAAACCCAGGTCCCCAGCTGTTAGTAGCCTTGTTTCCGATTTTCTGCTTTCAGTGCTACTATCTATCTATTACTATTCTATATCTGTCAGTATAAATGAGGATCTCTTACTATAGTATGCGTACTGTATGAATATTTTAAGATAGGAGAACTCTGAGAAAGGAATGAGTAAGTTTGGAATCTTGAAAACAGGATGCGATAATACGATTGTTGAACCATTGGCTTCCAATATGCGATGATATGTTAATATTGATGATATATGTCTTTTTTGTTCTTTATAGCTGAGTACGTAAAGTGCTGTCTGTGGATTTCGTAAGTATATTGATTCCCTTCAAGGTGAAAGAAGAATTGTGGTTTGTGTTATTTACGTGGCTCTGAAATATTATTGTGGTAGTCAAATACGAGCAGCTTTTCAGCAAATGGAGAATGGCACGGAAATATGGATGCTTTTTGTAGTCTTGATTGATGTTGAGCCAAAGCCTAAAAAATTATTCTGCGTTAATACTTGTCCTAGAAAAGCGACGTTTATGTGTTTTGCTGATGCTGTGAGCATTACAGCTTACTGTTTTCGCTGGTGCGGGATGCACTGCAGCCTATATGATTTGTACTGAAGAAATTTCCCTCTTGAAGGTAGAAGATGATTAAATAATTTTGATTATGGGAACGAAGGAAAGCTTGGTTTAAGGTAATAAGGATAAAGCAAAACATTTGTCATTTAAACTACAGGAGGATTCGGATCTTTTGTGTCTGTTGTAAGTTCAATATGTTAAGATGATACTGTTTTACAGAATAGAGGTGACCACAATTTTGCCATTCATGAGAAATGATTCCAGAATAACCACCACAGGCGAAATAACTGATTTGGAAGCGAAAGGTAACGTAAAGAAGGAACGAAATCGCAGCAAAATGGGTAAGAAAATGTAATATAACCTGTATAATGCAAATATTTTTAACCTTCTCAGAGTCATCTGCGTGATTAATTGTTGTGATAACGTAATTTTAGGTGAAATTTTCTTACTGTTTTATGTGTGAATATATGAGTATGATAAATGTATAATTGCGAGTCTCTTTTCAGGTGTGCGAACTGGTATAAATGTTTTGGCGTGTAAATAACCATTGTTCTTTTTAATGTGTATGTTTAAGGAAAGTTCTCCATATTTATCATGTGACAAGACGTATGCCACGAGCGTCAAGAAGAGGACGAATTAGAACAATGTTGTAGTGGTATATACACGGTGTTGAAATAGCATTGAAGTAGCTTATTGGGTTAACTAGTAGTGGATAGAAGTAGAATATTGAGTAATGCATGTTTATTGGTAGTTAGTTTGTAGAATAGACAACAGGTGTGCATGTATGTGTGTGTAAATAACATGTGAACCCTATGCTGTCCTGACCTATACTTGCACAAGGCATAATCCTATTCATTTTAGTGAATTAATAAATAGCATTTGATTTATTAAAACGTAAGTGAACCACATTAGTGATGTGGATTTAAATATTATATTGTCAGTTCATTTAAATTTTTATTTTTATACTGTCAAGTCATTTCACTTTTATTTTTTTACATTGTCAAGTCATTTAAATTTTATTTTATATTGTCGATTCATCTAATTTTTTTTATTTAAAAAAAAAAAGAAATATTAAGTCTCACTTTGTTCTTAAAAATTGTGAAAGACAATACTAAGTGGTATTATGTATGACATTGTGTAATCACATAAGGATGATGAAAAATTTCTGTGAATGCAGTTGAGAACGTGAAAGCGAACCGGCAAAACTCTTAAGAGACAGCGGGAGCAGCCGGACTAGTTGTAAACTGGCGGGTTTCCCAGCAGGACACGCTGTCAGCCAGGCCACTTTGGGAGCGCGGCCGACAACAAAAGAAGGTACGCGGCAAACACTTTCCCTTGTACCTGGAGCTAATGGGCGGCCGCCCCGGGCGACCCTTCCTCGAGGCGATGACCTGAGATGGGCGAGCGGTCCACCGCGCGGAAATCCATCTGCTGGCAACGCACCACACGGACGCGACCGTGACGAGACGGCCGCGGTGAAACAACACAAGGGGCGTGGAGCCTTTTGACAGGTACTGCCCAGAGAAACTTGCAGACGTCAACGACGCCTATCGACATTTCCTGATGGATGCCTACTGTCAAGCGACAGTAAATCATGGTTCGATGTTCTCTGGTCGCTAAGGGTGGCACAAAAGAAGAGCCATTAAGTGTCATCCTTGCCCAGGAATATCAAACCGCCGAGCCAATTGAGGATAACCCAAGAATGTAACAACACAAAGGGCGTGGAGCCTTTTGACACATACTGTCCAGAGTAACTGGCAGACTTCAATGATGCCTATCAACATCTCCTGACGGATGCCCACTGTCAAGCGACAGTAAATCATGGTTCGATGTTCTCTGGTCGCTAAGGGTGGCACAAAAGAAGAGCCATTAAGTGTCATCCTTGCCCAGGAATATCAACCTGGCGTGTCAAACGAGGATACCGCACGAATTTGACAACACAAATATGGAACCAAATCGAGATGACGTGACACGGGAGAAACTTCATGAGAGGGCAGAAACGGCGGGATCGCACGCAACAGATGGAAAAAAAAAAATCCCTACTCACAGCTGCGGCGACGAACCCCCCCTCTTTCCCCAATATTGTGCCTCGGAACAGTGGAAGTACTAAGTGTGTCAGTGAACAGTGATTATACGGTTCTTAGTCCAGTGCATATACGTGTGTTTCTGTCAGAGAAACTCTGACTCGTGTGTTTTGCAGGCGTTCGATTTATTGGTGTTTATGACTGACTCTTGTATTTTGCAGGTGTTCTATTTATCTTTTTTAGACTTTGACTCTTGTATTTTGCAGGTGTCTTATTTATAGGTGTTTTTTTTTGTTTTAGATGTTGACTATTGTACTGTTTTATTTATCAATGTTTGTTTTTGTGTGATGTATTAGATTTGTGATATTTTGTTTCGTAAATTCATTGCAGTGGCATTGCTTCGTTTATCAGTCAGATAGCTTTTTATTCTCATTGAACTGTGATCGATTAGCCTTTGCATGGGGCATATTTACTGTGAGGAACCCCTTAAGGGTAACAATCACATAATTATTGTAGTTTCAGTATAATGACACAGTGCTCATTGTTTGCTAGCTAATTGAAATATAGTAGAGTGATTAAATGAGTGCCACATAGTTATTTTAATTCTACAAATTATTAGTTTTATACGATATAGAATTTTTTTGCGATAACCACTTTGTAAAACATGTTTTTTCTCTTATCATTTTGTTGCTTTTGCAGATTGTGCATTGTTATGTTCTGCTTTTTAATACCGATGTTATTTGATGTTCCTTTTTTAATTGCTGTGGCACCTTTGCTATTTTCATAAATTTTGCTTGTTAATAAACAGTCATAAATTTTCCTGTGATCAGTTGGCTCTTGCAATGAGCAAATACTGGTGAACTCCATAAGGGTAACAACCAGAAATTGTTTTCATATTAATGACACAGGAACCATTATTTTTACTTGCTGACCGAATTAGGTCTACACTACCTTTTAAATAGGTGTCACAGATTGTGTTCTTTTTTTTCTGTTTGAAATTGGTAGATTCTAAAGATGTGTTGAAATTATTGTGTTTTAGCAAGTAGCTGGTGTCCTTTTGCCTTTTCTTCTACACTTTTGGTTTAACTAGGGTGTGAGAAGCCTGCTTGGGAATGTCCTAGCATGGCCAGAAAATTCCCTGCACAGTCTTTTCCCGGAGCGTTGGGGCTATGAAAGGTCTCTGTTGGATTCCTTTCATGTTTAATTTCTTAAATCTGTTGCCATTTATGGAATAAATTCCTCTTCTAAATGTACTGTGGCTTTTATGACTATCTGGGAGGAGACTGAGCAGTGGAACGTGTTACTTTTACACATAAACAAGAACGATCTGTCACACTACTACACTTTAAAGCACAGTTTATATGTAATTCTTATATGTAATTCATGTCACACAGTCTCATACGGAACCTACATCCGCTTTCTTTTATATACTGTATATGATAAGATACTGTCATCCCCCTTCCCTTTTGTGTGAGAGGATGAATGAGCATATGTATTTCTAGTTGCATGCTTGAGGGTAGCAGACAAGGCTGTCTGCTAGAGAACAGTAGGACCAACGTCGGAACAGGTAGCTACGCTTCCTAAAAGCAAAGAGGTTTCTATCCTTAGTATGGTCCTGTCCGTCCGTTGTCATGTTGGTATAGGAAGCTGCCCCTCTGGCCACTTCCGTTGGTCTTTGTGAGCCACCCTCGGGAAGCACGCTCGGCAGTAGGGCAGTTGCAGTGTGGTCGTGGCGAGCGTCTGAAGTGGGAAGATCTCCGGCTAAGCGCGTATCTGTTAAGTCCGTAGGACAATGGATTTCTTAAGTTCAGCCTAACTGAAAATTTATTCACATTTATTTCGGGTTTAGGTCTAAAATATCCGATGTTATCTTAAATTGCAGCGCAGTGTAATTATCGTGTGAAGTTCAGATTATTTTCCGGTAGTTGCTTTGTTACTACTTTGTGAGTAAAGTGGAACCACGTGTTGATCAGTAACTCTAACTAAGTTCATCAATCTTAAATCCGAATGTGCGTGAGATTATAACGTCTCGTCTTGAGAATATTTTTTTAATATAGCAACTTTTCTTTATGCTTTTCTTTATGTTCAACCCACGTGGGGTGTACTTTGCGAGACCAGTACCACGTGCTTATATAACTGTTTGACCCATCAGGTTAATAGTAAGACGTTAGTAACCAGTTCAAGGTTTTTCTTTCGTCAATTGCTTTTCGATCTAATGTATTTTAATTATCAAAATTATTGTGGAGTTGTACGCTTTGTGTAAACCAAGTTGACCACGTGGAGCATGTGGTGTAATCATCAAAGTAGCCCTCAGCTATTCTTTTTGCGAAGACTTCACAAAGAGTTAATATGAATTTAGTATACCAGTGTGTAGTAATTACATGACGGACAGGATTGTGGTATGAACGTAATTTCTTTGGGTAAAAACTGAATCTGTTGGTTGTGGTTAATTTCTTCTTGCTTATGTTTCAATGTTCTTCGTGTGTTATTTTATGAATGGAGTGTTGTATGCAGTTTTCCAAATCTTGGCTCGATATTTTATGTGTTCCGTAAAATTACAATCTCACTTTTTTTTTTTTAATCGTAAATAAGGCACCAGCTCAGTTATAGCTCACGTGTAATATGCTGAAATTTCAATGAACAATCTTAAAATAAATTTCCAAATATAAACTGATTTCTTTCCTTTTATTTAAATTCTCCTTTTTATATATGTATATTACCGGTTTTGTCTGCTTGGTAAACCTAGACTAAATATCTGATGAAACAGTTGCCCAGTAATCCACGGTTAACGTCCCCAGACAGATCACGGCTTTTAACCCACTTTCATTGTCAATTAGCACCGATTTCAGTATACCAAAATTAAAGTAACAATATTACACTCCAGCATAGCAAAATAAAGTAACAATATTACAGCTTTCTCTAAGTCTACAAATGCTAGAAACGTAGGTTTGCCTTTCCTTAATCTTTCTTCTAAGATAAGTCGTAAGGTCAGTATTGCCTCACGTCTTCCAACATTTCTACGGAATCCAAACTGATCTTCCCCGAGGTCGGTTTCTACTAGTTTTTCCATTCGTCTGTAAAGAATTCGTGTTAGTATTTTGCAGCTGTGGCTTATTAAACTGATTGTTCGGTAATTTTCACATCTGTCAACACCTGCTTTCTTTGGGATTGGAATTATTATATTCTTCTTGAAGTCTGAGGGTATTTCGCCTGTCTGATACATCGTGCTCACCAGATGGTAGAGTTTTGTCATGACTGGCTCTCCCGAGGCAATCAGTAGTTCAAATGGAATGTTGTCTACTCCCGGGGCCTTGTTTCGACTCAGGCCTTTCAGTGCTCTGTCAAACTCTTCACGCAGTATCTTATCTCCCATTTCGTCTTCATCTACATTCTCTTCCATTTCCATAATATTGTCCTCAAGTTCATCGCCCTTGTATAGACCCTCTATATACTCCTTCCACCTTTCTGCGTTCCCTTCTTTGCTTAGAACTGGGTTTCCATCTGAGCTCTTGATGTTCATACAAGTGGTTCTCTTATCTCCAAAGGTCTCTTTAATTTTCCTGTAGGCAGTATCTATCTTACCCCTAGTGAGATAAGCCTCTACATCCTTACATTTGTCCTCTAGCCATCCCTGCTTAGCCATTTTGCCCTTCCTGTCGATCTCATTTTTGAGACGTTTGTATTCCTTTTTGCCTGCTTCACTTACTGCATTTTTATATTTTCTCCTTTCATCAATTAAATTCAATATTTCTTCTGTTACCCATGGATTTCTACTAGCTCTCGTCTTTTTACCTACTTGATCCTCTGCTGCCTTCACTACTTCATCCCTCAAAGCTACCCATTCTTCTTCTACTGTATTTCTTTCCTCCATTCCTGTCAATTGTTCCCTTATGCTCTCCCTGAAACTCTGTACAACCTATGGTTCTTTCAGTTTATCCAGGTCCCATCTCCTTAAATTCCCACCTTTTTGCAGTTTCTTCAGTTTTAATCTACAGGTCATAACCAATAGATTGTGGTCAGAGTCCACATCTGCCCCTGGAAATGTCTTACAATTTAAAACCTGGTTCCTAAATCTCTGTCTTACCATTATATAATCTATCTGATACCTTTTAGTATCTCCAGGGTTCTTCCATGTATACAACCTTCTATCATGATTCTTAAACCAAGTGTTAGCTATGATTAAGTTGTGCTCTGTGCAAAATTCTACCAGGCGGCTCCCTCTTTCATTTCTTAGCCCCAATCCATATTCACCTACTACGTTTCCTTCTCTCCCTTTTCCTACACTGGAATTCCAGTCACCCATGACTATTAAATTTTCGTCTCCCTTCACTATCTGAATAATTTCTTTTATTTCATCATACATTTCTTCAATTTCTTCGTGACAAGTAATAAAGCGAAAAAACTAAGTAAAATACGTCATGGAAAACCTTGAGAAACTGAACATCCCCACAGAAGACATGACAAACACGGAAAAATACAGAGAAAAAAATGAGAAAACAGAAATTTCAGCAAACTCCCAAAGAGAAGAAAACAGAAAAGGGATGGACAAGAGAGAGGAAGAAGAAACACAGTGAACATGTGAGAGGTTTTTGGGAAGAAAGAAGAAAGAGACAGCAAAAATGTCATGAAAATTGATTGTGTGTTAATGCTCTCCTGAAGAGAGAATTAACAACTACGTAATGTAGTCATAAAATTTTATCACCTAAATTGATTATTTGTTTATTTTGCAGGTATTTGTCTGGAGTATGGTACAAATCGAAATGCCCGCATCACAGTGCCATAGCACGAGGCTGGAGAAACCACAACGAAGTGGCGCAGCCCATAGATGTGGAATATCGAGCGGCAATTCGATTTGGCAGCAGCGTAAATGTTGGAGCCCTAGCAGGCCTATCCAAATGTCTAGACTAGTCATTTGATTTGGCTTGACACAACTGCAGCATTTTGATTCGGCTGCTCTAGCGACGTAATGTGGTACTGTGGGACAGGGATTTGAATGTGTAACAAGATCGTAAGCATTTAGTTACAAAGAAAATACTAATTATATTACTTCATATTTTCCGAGGTGACAAAACATTGGGACTACCCCTGGTAAATGCATATACAGGATGTCCCAGGAGGAATGGTGAGTATTCAGGGATATAACACGAACGATCATTCGAATCAAAAAAATCTAGTACATACTGGCTCTAAAATGCGTACCTTACAGCTACGAGCACTTGTTCATATTCACTGCTGTGAAATATATCTCTTATAATGAACAACTGCTCAAAGCTCTTAAGCTACGCATTTTAGAGCCCATGTTTAGTAGATAATTTCTTTTCATTTTGGTCCAAAACATCTCGTTCCAAATTGTGGAAAGCAAAGATCTTACAGTAGAAGAGATTTGTTTCACAGTGCCGAAAAAGAAGAAGAAGAAAAGGAAGAAGATGCAAAAGTGCCTATAGGTCTTCAGGTGTACGTTTTAGGGCCCATGATTGATATACTTTGATTAGAATTATCGTTCCTGTCACATCCATGAGTACTGACCATTCCTCTAAATAATAAAAATAGATACGTATATAGGTCTTATATGTTTAAAACAATACAGTTAAAATACTTGAGTATTTCTTGTCTATGCCCCTCATACGAGATACTGTGTAACTTGTACATTTCTTGTTATACCCTTGAGATAGTGACATCGGTAAGCTGGAAGGGAGCTTACAGCCATGATCCAAAACTCTCGCGCTTCTCGTACTCCTATCGTAACGGACATGATCTACGGTTTCATTCCAACTGCAGTAACAGTTCTCCTATCCCGAACAGACACTTTTGCTTGATGCGCCCTATCGTTGCTGAGACTTCTCTAGAACATTTGTGAACTACGTTATCACTGCTGATGGGGTATACCTGGGTGTGTAGATATATAGTTCTATCAATTGTTGTCGTGAAACGCGATATCGAGAGATGCAACCGTTATCAAATGTACGCATTAATTCCAAGTTGTAACGAATAGATGTCTGCAGGAAGCAGCGGAAGCATCGCATATTCGCTACTCTACCAGTGTCAGCCTGACACACTCAGTACGACGGCGGAGGCTGCGAATCGGAATACGCCCTATACTTAAATATGGTAAGATTCAATCAAGTGACCTCTGTGTACATCAGACGGAATTTTGCAGGACATCGATAATCTGGATAATAGAGGGATGAGAGGTACAAAAGGCGGCACCGCGACGAAGTTAGAGGACTAAACAGTAGGTAGGTGTGTGTGTCGCTATCCCTCTGTCGCTATGCGCGAGGCTGCAGAATCAGAGCAGTTAGAAATATAGGCAGAGTGCCACCTCGAAAGAGACAGACGCGGGTTTGCAGGCAGTTGACTTGAACTGCTGCGAAGTTGGAGTTCGTGATAGGATCCACTGAGACAGAGGCCGTCAATCAGTAGTGACAGGAATAGAGTTCCACAGTTACGAGATTATTATGACATTCATTTACCCTGGGCTTCCTTGAGAATTACGCCGAGTTGAGTATTGCTGGGAAAACTTTTCATCATTTAGGCGAGTCGCAATAGGTAGCTAAGCTAGAATATTCAAAATTTCTAGGTGTTTGCATTGATGAGGGGTTGAACTGGAAAAAAAACACACTGAAGATCAGCTGAAACGTTTGAGTTCAGCTACTTACGCTGTTAGGTTCATTGCAAATTTTGGCGATATACATCTCAGTAAATTAGTTTACCACGCCTATTTTCATTCTCTGCTTTCGTGTGGCATCATATTCTGGGGTAACTCATCATTGAGTAAAAGAGTGTTCATTGCACAAAAGCGTGTAATCAGAATAATTGCTGGAGCTCATCCAAGATCATCCTGCAGACACTTCATTCTTATGAAACTTGTTATTAACAATCCGAACGAATTCAAAAGTAATAGCAGTGTACATGGCTACAACACTAGGAGAAAGGATGATCTTCACTACTCATGGTTAAAACTAACTTTGGCTCAGAAAGGGGTAAATTATGCTGCCACAAAAGTCTTTGGTCACTTACCTAATAGCATCAAAAGTCTGACAGATAGCCACATAGCATTTAAAAGGAAATTAAAATAATTTCTGAATGCCAACTCCTTCTACTGATTAGATGAATTTTTGGCTATAGTAAATGGGTAATTTCCCCCTCCCCCCACCAAAAATAAATAAATAAAATAAAAAATAATAAAAAATAAGAACATTAAGTGTGATGTAATTTTTTTGTGTAATGTAATATCTTGTATAGACAGCTTTTATTAACCTGACACGTTCCACATTACTACGAAGTGTCACATTCATGAATTATGGAACAAGTACTAATCTAATCAAATCTAATCTGTTGGAGTTTTTCAAGCTGCCCACGCTATCGTCCTCATCGATTGCGTCGATCGAAGGAAGACCACTGTCATCCATAAAGTGTCTCGGGACACGACACTGTGCTTGGAAAACAGAGATATCGATATCATCAATAAAGCAATGAAGACACATTAAGAAATTTCGAGAAGTCTGAGAGGAAACAACACATTGGTATACGATCAGTGCGTCGGTTAATTCGGAAAGAGAGGGGATTTTCAGCAAGATAATCGTGAGGAATTAAAACCGCTGCTCGTATGCTGGGAGCAATAGAACGAGCACCGAGACTGGTTGTCTTAGCAAACGGAGAAACGGGGTCGCCGTTGGTAAGAAGGCAGCAGTGGAAACCTCACAGACGGCGACGGCAGACAAAGGATTCCTGGGAGACGAGAAAAGCTGCCGCAGAAAAGCACTTAATGTCAGCGCGGTCTCTCAAGAATGGACGAAGCGCACCAACTTTTTGAACGGACGCCTCTAATTAGCGAGTTTTCGTTTATTCTACGGCATTCCTCGCGGTGCCGCATTTTCCGGGCTCGGGGGCCGTCACCTCCCTGTTCTCCTGCTCTCCCGGGCTCCCAGCTCTCGACCGCCGCCGTCGTCGTCAGTGACCGCCGCCACCGCCGCAGCCCTGTTCTCATATTTTATTTCATTTTTTTTTTTTTTTGCCCCCGCTGAAAAGACTTGACGGCAAAGTGAAATGAATGGTTGTTTTCGGGCCCTTTTTAGTTGACCAGCAATGTGCATTGAGGTGAAACGCGCAGCTGAAAGCGGCCCGCGGCCGGCCGCGCGACAGACACAGATCTGCCCATTAGGGGGCGCGGCCACAAAGCGCGTCACACTGCGCCCTTTCTGGGCGCGCGCGGCGCCACTTATTGAAACAGAAACTTTAAAAGACCCGGCGGCCGGCGCTGCCGGGCTGGGCCACTTGTGCTCACGGGGGAGGCGGGGTCCTTTCAGAAAGGCGAACCCGGCTCCGGCCGAAGAAAAGGGGACCCAGTCGACATCGGCGCCGCCATTATTCGCCGCCTTTCATTCCCACTGCCAGCATTAATTAATTACACCACTATTTTATATATTTTTTTCTGCTTATCCCTTCAGTCCGAAAAACCGCACCCCTTTTTCTCCTTTTCCTTTCACTGCAAATTCACCAGTCAAAGGAGGAAAACCCCCCCTGAAGCCCCTTCATCTCATTTGCGCTTGCCACCTTTGCCGAATGCCAATTACTGCTCAGCCAAAGATCTCTGCGACTGACTCTCTCTCCCTCTCTGCGTTTCTCTTTCTCTTTCTCTCTCTCTTTCTCTCTCTTTTATTTTTCGCCCGCGAGGCTTTTGGGCTTTTTGAAAGACTTAATTTCTGAGGCCGCGCGGGGGCGTCATAATGCCGGCCGGGACTTCCCCCCCGCTCGCTCGCGCGCGCGCCGCTCGGCCCGACAAAAGCGTCGGGTCAGCGCTAATTGGTCCTCTGTTCTCACGTGACGCGTCGTGCGCGCCGCTGCCTAGTCGGCCAATTACGGCTGGCGGCCGCCCTCAGTCCCAGCCGACGCCGGCGTAAATATTCGTCTTTGAGCGATTTCGCCTTTCCTACTAATTTTGAGCGCTAAGCAAGTAAAAGGGATTGGCTGTTTTGCGCCGGTTTGCCCGATGCGCCCGTCTCGAGTAGCACGTGACCGCTCGAGCCGGCGGCGCGCCAGGGGCGGATTTACGCTCCGGTGGTTTCGGCGAGTCTCCAAAGTCCACCGCGGCGAGTCCCTCCTGAGGTTCTTTTGTGCCGACATTTACGGAGAGCCCAATTTAGGAGCTGCTTCTGTGTCTGTGTCTGCGTCTGATGAAATTATCTGGGGACGAGTGAAAACGAGCTGGCGCCGGAGGGAGGATCAAAGGCCTGCGACAAATTTACGTGACGCGCTCTCATATATGAAACTGAAAGTATGTAATGTTCTTAATCTCCGCGATTAAAACACGTTCGTCACCTCTAAATCCTATAATTACCATTTCGTTCTTCCAAATATAGTATAAGGCGACAGCAAGCGCCCTGCTTTTAGTTTTACTGAAAAACATAGGCATTCACTACACATTCGTCATACTGCATACTAACTGGTCAGAGAAAAATAATTTGTACCGTTAAGAACAGAAATAATACATCTGATAAGCAGATGATAAAATCTGAATGGCGACTTCTGTATGTGTGTATGTACATATATGTGTATACGACGTTTGTGTTTATATTAACCACCGCTCTCTCTTTCTATTTGTCTCCCATCACCTTTTCTCTTCCATCTACTTTATTTGCAAAACTTTTCTATGTATAATTCAATCTGTGACCACCGAGCGGCTTCATTACCTATTTCGACTTATCGACACATTATTTGAATACGTTTGGTTTCAACTCGTCAACTAAAGCGACCTGGGAAGTTTTGACGGGTTAACATTTTATAATGCCATAAATGTATGTTAAACACACAAATATTTCGTAGTCATTATGTACTTATGCACTGTGAGTGCTTCTCCAGGCCTCTTCAGTTGACGAAATACTATATAGGTATTCAAACAATCTGATGATGACGTGATAATAAATGAAAATTTGTGTGACCGGAAAGTGAAATACTACGTGTGTCACCCTGTTTCCCAGAGGCGGCATCTCCAGTCATCTGTAAGACTGGTGAGATGTATCCGAGCATATTGGTCTCCGGGAAGTATTGCTCCAGCGTGTAAAGTGGTAGCACAGGAGTGTGTACAACCACAACTGTGTGAGTATTAAAGCCAATGCTTAGTGATATGTTATAAGGGGAGTTTTTATTTTGTTTGTGTGTCCTTCCAATAGCGATGGAAGTAGGGACGGCAGGCGAAGAGTCTTCGGCCCACGGTGCTGGTTCTATTAGCTTACTACCATCAGTTGTAGCCTTACATTTTTGTGTTTCTCGTTTGTAGCGGCTACCTTTGTTACCTCACTTTCTGCACTCCCGACAGAATCGGTTGCAGGTCTACAGGAGCATAACATCACTACGTAAGTCCACTCTCTTGTAGTATCATTAACGAATCCAGGTAGTTGATTCCCCATGCAGTCTGTCGCATCAGTCTTAACAGTCGCTGTAATGACTCACTCCAACAGGACAAAGGGATGAGGGTTTCTCCAGATCGGTGTGTTGTAGTAGGCAGTGGTATCAGACCGAGCGCCATCTGCAGCCCATGTGGCATCCATTATTATTTTCTGTTCCTTACAAGGAAATACTCATAACGTTTGTGCATGTCTCAACTAGTGATATGACTTCATTTACGCCATTAGACTTTAACCCTATGGAGGTACGTAACAAATGTTGGAAATAAATTAGCACTAGGAAATTTTATTTCAGTTCTAGTGCAGTCATGTCAATACATGGATCGTTCCATGTCTAACAACGTACCACTCAGTGTATACCAATCAGTATGTGGAGACATTGGGTAGCAACATAACACATCTCCTCTGTAAAAATCAACATGGATTCCGGAAACAGAGATCCTGCGAAATTCACGTAGCTCTGTTCCTTCATAAGATTCATGGCGCAGTGGACAACGGTTCTCAGGTTGATGCCGTGTTCCTTGATTTTAGTCAGCCATTTGATGCCATCCCGCACTGCCGTTTACTGAAAAAAGTAAGAGCTTACGGAGTATCGGAGCAGACCTGCGATTGGATTCAAGACTGTCGTGCAGATAGAGCTTGACACGTCGCTCTTAACGGAACTAAATCGGCAGATGCAAAGGCAATATCCGGAGTACCACAGGGAAGAGTGGCAGGACCGTTGCTGTTTATAATATATATAAATAATCTAGAAGTAGCGTCGGATGTTCTTTAAGGCTGTTCGCAGCTGATGCATTTGTCTATTCTAATGTAGCAACGCCAGAAGATAGAATTTGCAGAACGACCTGCAGAGAGTTGATGAATGGTGCAGGCTCTGCCAGTTGACCCCGAACGTAAATAAATGTAAGATATTGCGCATACATAGGAAAAGCAATCCACTACTGTACAGCTACACTATTGATGACAAACAACTGGAGACAGTGTCTGCCGTAAAATATCTAGGCGTAACTATCCAGAGCGACCCTAAGTGGAATGGCCGTACAAAACAGATAGTGGGAAAAGCAGACATCAGACTTAGACTCATCGGAAGAATCTTAAGGAGATGTAACTCATCTGCGAAAGAAGTGGCTTATTAGGGGCTTGTTCGCCCGATTCTTGAGTATTGTTCATCTATCTGGGATCCCTACCAAGTAGGACTGATAGAGGAAATAGAGGAGGTCAAACGAAAATCGTTTAGCTGGCTAGAGAGCGTTACGGAGATGCTAAACAAAATCTACTGGCAGACGTTACGAGAGAGGCGTTGTGTTTCACGGAGAGAGTTACTATTGAAATTTCGGGATAGCACTTTTCATGAGGAGTCTGACAACATATTACTTCCCCCGACATACATATCGCGTATTGACCACAAGGAGAAAATTCGAGAAATTTGAGCAAATTTAGAGGCTTACCGACAATCTTTCTTCCCAGGCACTATTCGCGAGTAGAAAAGGGTTGGAGGGATGAGACAGTGGTACCGAAAGTCCCTCCTCCACAGACCATTAGGTGACTTGCGGAGTATGATGTGGATGTAGATGAGACCAAACAAATTTTGAAAATCCTTGCTATCGCTCTGTAACTACGAGGACTGTTCGGAAAGTGAAGTCCGATAGGTGGCGAAATGTTAACGACAATAAAAATTCGATGAAACTTTGCGCATATATGTTCGGCAATGCCTGTCGATCGCATCATCAACTCTTTTCGGTTCTCAGCACACAGTGAGATGCCTAGAACAATAGTGTCTCCCTCCAAGTATGAGTGCCTGCTGACAAGTTTCGCCTGATTTCGTGCAATCCCACAGAACATAACTGGCATGCATTTCCTTCTTCTCGGCAGTTCTCAGAGACACACTGCAAGACCAATGAGGACTTCCCTGCAGCGTTTTCGATGTAAAGTGTTTGATCACCCACCATGTGGCTCTTTCTGATGTTCATCTCTACTCACATGAACCGCTGACTATGAAGACAACATTTTGGCACAGGAAATGAGCTGAAGGCCAGAGTAGAGAAGTGGTGGAAAGTACAGACGGCTGCCTTCGATGATGAGGGTATTGGGAAGTTGGTACAACCCTACGACAAATGTCTAGCTCGGAGCAGCAGCTATAAAGAGAATTAACTGGAAGGTGAAGCAAAAGCATTTTAGGTTTTCACTGTGGTTTCCATTTCGTGGCCCGTCGGACCTTACTTTTCAAACAGCCATCGTAGATAAAATCTTCGGATTTTTCCTCTTCTGAGAACGTACAAAATTTGATGATCTCAATTCTTTATTAATTACATAAATATTCCCTCGTTATTGCGTGCAGCAACGGGAAAGATGTTCAAATTGTATTACGAGATATGTTATCGTATTGCGCGTGATAATCACGAAATGAGACTGTATAGTATTGAAAGCTTATACTGTAAGTGTAAATATAATAGATGCAAACTAGTTTAGATTCTTTCTGTATTCTACCACTGCGTGGTTGTTACTTTGTAACTCTCTATCCGAATATTTGTTGGCAGTTATTATTTTTTTCCTCCACTCCTCTCTGATACTTGTTAGTCTCTTCAAATTGTCATAAGAGCCTGCCGTTACTTCATTTCTGATTTGTCTGGAATATTACAGTCTATATCTTCCACTTTCCAACTTCCCTTGAGTCATCCATTTCATTACGCTAACTAGAAAACTATTGTGGCGGTAGATGTGGCCAAATAACTTACGTCTTCATTTTCCTACTGCCGGTCGCAAAGTGTTTTTTCGCCTAGTCTTGTAAGACTTTTTTTTTCATTTTTGAGCCTTATTGTCCACTAGATCTTTCCTGCCCTTCTTCAGTATCTCCTTTCAAATACCCCCATGAGTCTCTTCTCACACGCACCAAAAACTAGATACGTTACTTTTTTTTGCTTAGTACAAAACGTTTCGAGAATTTATTCTAATTTTAAAGTGCATTTGTATACATAGATATTTTTGTGAGGTTTGCATGTGTGATTTTCGGCCTCTCTTGCATTTTAGTTGTTCTGTTGCAGTCGTAAAATCGGAGAAAATGAACATTGGAATGTTTTTATATGCTAATCTTAGAGATGGTCTGTTTACAAGTATAATGCCTCCTCCATTACAGAGTGTCACACTGAGGCAAATCATTATTTACAATGTTTGGTTTTGTAATCAAAACATTCTAAGACATCATGGTTTCAAAAATACTGTGTTCACAGTTCGAGGTGTCACATTTTCCGTGGATAACTTTATTTTACCGTTATTGAATACTGAAATACTGATTACATTCTCCCTCTATGTCTTTCTTTTTTCTTTTTTTGTACATGTGGATTAGAGCTTATGAGGAGAAATATTTGGATATTTGGAAAAATGGACTGATTCACTGCCGGCCAGTGTGGCCGAGCGGTTCTAGGCGCTACAGTCTGGAACCGCGTGACCGCTACGGTCGCAGGTTCGAATCCTGCCTCGGGCATGGGTGTGTGTGATGTCCTTAGGTTAGTTAGGTTTAAGTAGTTCTAAGTTCTAGGGGACTGACGAGAGCAGAAGTTAAGTCACATAGTGCTTAGAGCCATTTGAACCATTTGAACTGATTCACTATACAGTTTGTCACTTAGATTTTTTCTGCTTTCTTTTCGTGGTGCATAAACATTTCAGTGTAATCCAGAGAAAATGTAACGCAGCCTGATTGTGTACAAACTCTCCATGAAACCATTGTGTCGTAATATTTTTCTACCATGTTTCGATTACAAAAACGATCAATGTAAGTGACAATTTGCGTATGTGTGATGTTCTGTATAATGGAGGAGGCACAATACTTATAAGCAAACATACAAAAATACCATCTCTAACATTAGCTTACAAAATTATTCCAAGATACATTTTGCCCAGTGTTCAGATTGCAGTATTCGCTGAAAAAGACAACTACACTTCAAGAGACGCAAAATCACATGCAAACGTCACAATAAATGTAAACAAATGCATTTGAAAATGAGAATAAATTCACGAATCGCGTTGTGATAAGCATGAAAAAATAAGTATATGGTGCAGTTTTCATTATTTAAATCATGTATCACACAGTTGCAGGCTTGCCAATATGATCGATTATGATAAACAGGCATTCGATAGACGCAGCGTTGTTCACCTCCGCTTCTGTATCCTGCAAGACTCTTGGTGAAACGAACTATACAAAATATGACATGTCGTCCTGAGGTACTCAACCATATTAACCCGAGCTTTATTGCAAGAATGCTCTATAGGGCAACGCGCTGAACTCCTATTCAAATGCATTCAGCACAGGAACTTACTTCAAGTTACTTGGAAAAGAGCACGCCATGTGTGTGGGTTTCCATTCATATTTTCGAGTACCTTATCGTGCACGGACAAAGAGTTGTTCTATTCAGAATCGGAGGGCTGCCGTGAAAACGTCTTCCATCGTCACAGGACTGTTGCAAAAAGCAGCTCCCTCACTTAAGCGGAAACCCATTTCTTGGCCACTGCAGCGAAGGGGGTTGTGTGAACGCATCAAGTTTCGCCTCAAAGTCGTCTCCAGAAACCATATTGTAGCACCGCTCTCCACTCTTCGCGAAGCGTCAAATGCTGACGGGAGGCACCGTGCCATTTAGATGGAGTGTGCCGGTACAGACGTCGTGCGGGCCCTCCACTTGCCAGGGGCTCACCTGTTCAGTCACCTCGCCACTAAACAGGTGCGTGCAGGCAATCAGCATGCGATTCGTGAGAAACTCATTACTCTGTGAAAATTTTAATCATTTGTATGTAAAAGTTGGACCATACTGAACTATGAAAATAGTGCTTGTGGTGGAGACAGTATTATAAATGGACGGTGTTATACTACTTACATTCTTCCTGAAATGTCTTCTCTTGAAATACCCAACACGTCAGTCCTATATTGCGTGGTGTTGCTATTTGTAAACAGATCGTAGATTTACGTATCTTACCAATACCGTTCTATAGCTCACCGATCATTGGAATAACTTATGAATGATTGATTTACTCGCACATACAATTATTTAATCACTCTAACTTCTTACTGGAGCAATGCAACGTAGCTGATTGTGTACAAACACTTCGTGGAACCATTGTGTCGTAATATTTTTGCATCATGTTTCGATTACAGAAACGAACAATGTAAGTGATAATTTGCAGTTGTATAACTTGACCAAATTACGGATCTCAGACCATTCATTTTATTGGCAGCTGCTCTTGATTTTAAAGCGCTCTTATTATAACAATAAAAAAAAGAAAATCCTTTAAAGGATAACAATCAAAATACACGTATATTAGGTCAAAATTTTTAACGTTCCTTACTTTACTTTATTGTTCATTTGATGAAATAAATCGTTTAATTAACAATGTTCAAGTAGATATCTGCATAAATAATGATCGCAGATGATACTCTGCGTATCGCGGCCATGTTTTCAGCGACATCCCAGTGTTTCATGGAGAGAAAGCCAAGAACACATAAACTGCCTTCCTCCACGTAAGTATCGGGGTTTATATCGTGGCTTATTATTGACTCTGTGAGTCTAAAATTACTTACAGTTGTGAGAGAAATGTTTTACTAAGAACACCTGTTTTATAGGCGGATCTCTTACTTATATCACAGTAACTTACTTGAATTCATTTACATCAAAAATGCAAAAGATAAAGCGGAGAATAGATCTAGACTGCAACTGTCAATAAAACTGCACATTGATTTCAATGTAAATATGGCGTAATTAACAAGAACAGATCAAAAATTGTGAGATAATTCTCATAAATATTCTCAGTTAGATACATATTTGTAACGAGCTCTATGTATCATCCACCTCACAGACTATCAGGAAATGGTGTTCCGTGACCGAATGAATTGAATCGGTCATTTTAGAAATAAGGTAATTCCACATTTTACGCTATACGAGTTATTTATTTCCAGGCCTTTTTCTAAGGGTAGCCGCAGCGTTCTGTGCAGAAACGACATAATTTCCATCTAACTGTATATTTTTTGTGTCTGGGAAGTTCGTATTAGCTTTGGAAACATCATAACGCCTGTAGTTACGGTGTTTCTAATCTTAACGTGGCAGGACTGCTGATTCTGTTGGCAGTGCTGTGTGACCTGTTTATTCTAGTAATTAGATTTATCATTGTTAAAGAGTTGGTTGCCTTCTAGACAGAACAAAATATTCTTAGTCTTGGTTATCTTATGTGATTACAAGGTGTAGCTTGATACCAGCTTCATTTTAAGCTCTGAGATAATGGAAAACACCACAACATGAAAGAGGGGTGTGAGGAATGAAGCTGAATACAAGAGTGGGGTAGTTAAAAGAGCACGTTTTCAAGGAAGTGAATACATAAACTATGCAGGAAAAACAATTCCGGAAAGAAAAACAGGTGAAAAATGCAATTGTAAGAACGCACGTTTTGCTAATATTGACACCTTTGGTAGATAGATGTAACAATTTCAATATATAACGTAAGGTACATGTGGGCGAGTTGTTCGTCGACATAGGTCTGGTGCTGAGGTGAGATGAATTTGTTGCACGGCTGAACGTGGGATGCAGGGCACTGGGCCAGCCCGGCTAGTTCGACCGTTTCCGCGCCCAGCGAGCTCAGATGCAGAGACAATGAGCGCGTCGCCTAGAACGGATAAATCCCAGAGATGGGAATTTGGACAGCTGATGTTCGCGTTGTTTTTATGTGGAATATGCTCCAGGAAATGGCGGAGTGTCAGGCAGTCTTAAAGATGGCCTAGTTACAGCTCTTTGAGATTCGACAATAACTCAAGTCAAATATTACTGATATCTCAGAAAAATGAGGCACATCAAATGACATAATAATATCTCAATATCTTTAAGACTATAGAAGCTAATATGCCACAGTGAATAAACATTTTCACAATGATCCTTTGAATTAACAACTTTTAATAGCTTCATGCGATTTCAACAAACGTTTTCTCAGATGATAGCATTGCAGTGTAGCTACGCATCTGTTTTATTTATTGATTTACAACGTCATATACATCTTTTTATTATGCATATGTTTGTCAGAACATCGTATTCCCCACATCACTCAGCAAATGGATGCAGCATGAATACCTCATATTTTGTCGTACTAGTGCTTTTGTTTAATGAATAGTTTACTATTTTGCCAGTAACTTTATTTAAATATTGATTACAAGCGCTGTTAAAAAAACTGCGTTAATTTAAAAGTGGTCAGTCACATTTGTTAGCGGACACCACCTTTGTAAAAGAATGCCAAAAGACACTTTTGACAAGCAGGCCAAAATAATAGTTTAAACTATATTTACGACAGTTCGTTGGCATTTAACGTGAGCGCACTTGTGCAAGAACGTTGGCTTATTTCTAAATGGCCAAGGTATTACTTCTATTTATTGTAAATGGTCTGAATGTAACGGAGTGTCTATAACATTTCTTTCATTTAAATATGTTTATAATATATCACTTCAGTGCGGGAAAGGGGTCAAAGATGAGTCAAATGAATTCTGCAGAACTTGAGAACGATGTATTTTGGTGAGGATGGCCCTAAGCAAATGAGAGTTGGACAGTGGCGGAACACTACGGAAGTCAAGTGGAGACTGGAACTTAAACGAAGAACTCAAGGACACTTTATGTCGAGTTCTTGAAGAAGGCACACCTCCCGGAGGTGACGTGTGTGATTCAGTCGTATAAGTGTTTAATTCTGGACGGTGAACAGTCGCTAAGAGAACTTTAGCTTTTGAGGAAGCTTGTCGATCAGACCTTGAAAGGAGTTCTGGAAGAAGGCAGACCAGTTTGCAGTAACGTGCGTGATTTGGTCGTCTAAGTGATTGATTTTGGGCGGTGAACGACGGCTACCATACTTTAACTTCTGAAGGGATTTTATAATTCGAGAACTCTGAATGTACTTCAGAGTAGGACTCTTAACTTTTTCTGCTTGTCTTATGGAACTGAGGATAGACAGATTATGAGTTACTACTCTTTGTATCTTGTGTGATGATTTGTAAATCATCATGTTGAACTCTGAACTGTTTTGAGCTGGTTCAAAATGGTTCATAAGGCTCTGAGCACTATAGGACTTAACATCTGAGGTCATCAGTCCCCTAGAACTTAGAACTACGTAAAACTAACTAATCTAAGAACATCACACACATCCATGCCCGAGGCGGGATTCGAACCTGCGACCGTAGCGGTCGCGCGGTTCCAGACTGAAGCTTTGAACTGGTAAATATTGCTTATATTGTGATTACGAAGTGTACTTAAGTTTCGTGTATCTTCAGTGACTTCAGTTTCTGCCGTTCTCTTAATGCTTTCAAAATGCTTCAACTTTACTGCATTCGATAAGGGAATTTTTTTACGTATTTTAACTGAATGTCGTAGGACCACTTCCCGTTTCTTTGAGATGTCGTTTCTTGAATACACATGATTCAGCATAATTCTCTGTCGTCTACATCAATTACAGGAACTAGAGCAGCACCGTTTTTGTTAAATTACACATATATCTTTTATTTTATATTTCTGTGTATTTGCTTAACTGGCAATTCTAGCCAATGCGTAGACAGTTTGTCTGCAGAATCACAGTTACAGATTATTATTTGCAGCAGGGCATGAAATCATACGTGCACGGCTCGACCCTATGACTCCATTGAGCTATGCTTTTTAAACGGAGCCGTGGATAGCTCCGAAATCTAAAACACGAGTAACAGCAGGTGAAGACGCAGCTAGTTTGTTGGTACGTACCGCTGTTTGGAATAGCAACTACACTCAGTAATAACCGCTAGGTACCGTTGAGAAGAGCAAAGACGAACAGTATATACACTTACAAGATCTCATCACCTGTAGCAAAATACAAAGACCTCTTCCGTCTAAAAATGTGTTATCCATTATTATGTCATACTTAGTGATGAAAGGAAAAAGGTCTGACAGAAGGCAATTATAGCCTTCCATGATCTTAACGGCGAAAATAGACTCCGTCGTCTAAGAAAACTGTTGATAACCGGTAAGTCTCCACTTGACTTAAGAAGAAAAAAACACCAACACCCAATTCAAAGCCTGCCAAAATTAAGTTCCTCGCTCGTTCATCAACATATTGAGGGTATATTTTTTTTTAACCAAACAACCATACTCACTATTCCTCCAAGGTGAAAAATCACCTTGTTGCGAAATTAAATGTGAAAACGATGTTTCAGATGTTTAAGGACAAACATCCTGACGTAAACACTACATACAATACGTGATCAAAAGTATCCGGACACCTGGCTGAAAATGACTTACATGTTCGTGATGCCCTCCATCGTTAATGCTGGAATTCAATATGATGCTGCCCCACCCTTAGCCTTGGTGACACTCTTACAGACATACGTTCAATCAGGTGCTGGAAGATTTCTTGGGGAAGGACAACCCATTCTTCACGGAGTGCTGCACTGAGGAGAGGTAGCGATGTCAGTCGGTGAGGCCCGGCACGAAGTCGGCGTTCCAAAACATCACAAATGTGTTGTATAGGATTCAGGTCTGCACTCTGTGCAGGACACTGTATTACAGGCATGTTACTATCGTGTAAACACTCCGCCACAGGCCTTGCATTATGAACAGGTGTTGGATCGTGTTGAAAGATGCAATCGCCATCCCCAAATTGCTGTTCAACAGTGGGAAGCAAGAAGGTGCTTAAAACATCAACGTAGGCCTGTGCCGAGATGCCGAGATAATGCCACTCAAAACAACAAGGGGTGCAAGCCCCCTCCATGAAAAGCACGACCTCACCATAACACTACCGCCTCCTAATTTTACTGTTGACACAACACCCGCTGGCAGATGACGCTCACCGGGCATTCGCCATACCCACACTCTGCCATCGGATCGCCACCTTGGTTCAAAATGGTGCAAATGGCTCTGAGCACTATGCGACTTAACTTCTGTGGTCATCAGTCGCCTAGAACTTAGAACTAATTAAACCTAACTAACCTAAGGACATCACACACATCCATGCCCGAGGCAGGATCCGAACCTGCGACCGTAGCGGTCACGCGGTTCCAGACTGAAGCGCCTTTAACCGCACGGCCACAACGGCCGGCTCGCCACCTTGTATATCGCGATTCGTCACTCCAGACAACGTTTTCCCACCGTTCAGTCGTCCAATGTTTACACTCCTTTCACTAAGCAAGGCGTCGTTTGGAATTTGCTGACGTGATGTGTGGCTTCTCGCTTCCCACGCCCGGGTTCCCGGGTTCGTGTGGCTTATGAGCGGCCGTTTTTCTCACCTCCCACCTAACTGTCATAGTACTTGCAGTGGATTCTGATGCAGTTTTCAATTCCTGTGTGATGATGTGGACACATATCTGTCTTTTAAACATTACGACCCTCTTCAACTGTCGGCGGTCTTTGTTAGTCAAAAATGGTTGACTAACAAAGCCCGCATCTCGTGGTCGTGCGGTAACCCAATCACCTGATCACATTCTAAGTCCGTGAGTTCCGCGGAGCGCCCCATTCTGCTCTCTCACGATGTCTAATGACTATTCAGGTCGCTGATTTGGAGTATCTGGCAGTAGGTGGCACCACAATACACCGAATATGAAAAAAGTATGTTTTTGGGGGTGTCCGGATACTTTTGATCACATAGTGTATCAGTACTTTGCTAAATACTTAAGAAGACTACTTTCACCTTAGTTTTCAGTTTTGGGAGGTATCATGTAGATACCTGCAGTACATGCAAAGTTCTTGAATAGAAATTGAAGTCGCTGTTCGTTAAAAAGACCGCAAAGAAGTTTGCTGAAGCAGAATTAACTATCAACAAGAGAAGAGCTAAAAATATTTGCAATGCTCTTCAAGCTCCAACAAATCTTCGCAAAGAAATGGAGGTTCTGGTTGTTATAACATTTTACTATATGCAGAATATTGCACTGCCTAATGTTCCGGTGCAGGAACTGTTTTATTTTCAACAGTTAACCCTCAAAGTTTTTGGAATTCATAATACAAAATCAAGAGAAGGTCATTTTTACCCCTATGATGTAACCTGTGGTAACAAAGAATCAAATGCAATTCAAAGGATGTGGAGCAACTGCACCTCTGTAGTGATAGCTGTGGTGGTCAAAACGGTAATCACACCATAGTAAGGTTTTTAATGGCTCTTGTAGAAACAGATCGTTTTGGTAAAATCCAGAAATTGTTTCCACTGAGAGGACTTCCTTTTCATCCCAATGGCCAAGATTTTCGTGTTGTGAAGAGTCTTTTACCAAAGTGTTGTGGATTGGCAAGACAGGCAACCCACTAGGAGGAAGCCGAAAGGCACGCGTTTAAGCTCACGCAGGCTGGCGTGAAGTCTGGAACAGGTCAAGGAAAATATACTAGCAAAAAACGTACGTAGCTGCTGGAATACTTAACTTTAATCCATAATTGGTGAACATCGCTCTTGACGGTACATGTTTTACAGCATCAATAGTAACTGGTAATGGCGCCTTGCTAGGTCGTAGCAAATGACGTAGCTGAAGGCTATGCTGACTATCGTCTCGGCAAATGAGAGCGTATTTTGTCAGTGAACCAACGCTAGCAAAGTAGCCTGTACAACTGGGGCGAGTGCTAGGAAGTCTCTCTAGACCTGCCATGTGGCGGCGCTCGGTCTGCAATCAGTGATAGTGGCGACACGCGGGTCCGACGTATACTAACGGACCGCGGCCGATTTAAAGGCTACCACCTAGCAAGTGTGGTGTCTGGCGGTGACACCACACAAAGTACGATCTAATTTATCTTCCAAACGAAGTATGTGAGATAATAGTAAAGTCAAGACTCCCTAGGAAGTTCATGTTCACTATGGTAGGAATTGAAGACGTAATTAACTTCAAGGGTTGGTGAAAATTTGGCCGAGCGGCTCTAGGCGCTACAGTCTGGAACCGAAAGACCGCTACGGTCGCAGGTTCGAATCCTGCCTCGGGCATGGATGTGTGTGATGTCCTTAGGTTAGTTAGGTTTACGTAGTTCTAAGTTCTAAGGGACTGATGACCACAGCTGTTAAGTCTATAGTGCTCAGAGTCATTTGAACCATTTTTTGATAACTAACTTATATGGTTGGTAGCCTTCTCTATATAAGAAGACAGTAAATTCACTGGAAGGTGAACATCTTTCAAGAAACTGCATTCCAAATATCAACGTTAAGACATTTGCATTATTCATCTCGGCACCCAGGGGCTGTAGTTGCATCACTGTTCATCAATACAGCAGTGGAACATACATTCATCCTGCGGGGAATTGGGACCCGAAATGCTTGTTAACCGCAAACAAGGGCATACAAGCCAGCTGTCAATTACTGGAGCTGAACAGGCTGACCTGAAGAAGATCTTGCAGCATAATACTAAAGAATATCAGCAATCACGGTTAAATTTTGGACAATAATTGTTAACTTGAAGTAATTGTTTTCAGTCTTGCGTTTGCATTGTCAAGCCATAACATTATGATTATATTTTTGCATAATTTTAAAAAATGTTAGATATCTCAAATTAATGCTGAAGACAATGTATTACTGATGTCATACATTTTTGTAAGTTTACTGTATAAATCGCCTTCATACGTTTCACAGCTTTTGAAAGTAAAATTATATTAAGCAGATTACAAAAGCACGCTTCAGTGATAAATGTTCACAAGCATTTGAGTTAATTTCAGAAAAAAACGTAACTCCAAGCACTTTGATCACTGTTTTGGCTGAGTCTAATATAAACTGGAAACTATATTGCATGTTTCTCTCACCTAACTACACTCTTTAAAAACGACCAAGCAACTTAACACATGTTGAACTTCATTTTAAAATAGTTTTTTATGTTTTATGAAAATATGCATTTGTGGAGTTACGCTGTTTCTAAAATGATCAATTAAATTGCAACTTCGTGCCGGTGTTAAATTTCTCTTTGGAATAATGTTTATACTGCACAGTGAGTTAGCAAAATGTGATGAGTCTGCAAAGGGACGATGAGCAACGAAGGAAGTATTATGTAGTGTACAAATATCGGTTTCCACTTTTAATGGTACCGTATTGGCTGAGATATTAGCACACACATTCCAATCGTAGCAACTGTAACGAATGGAGGAACAATCTTCATATGACTGTAGCTTACTTTAGAAATTAAAATTGGTACTTGCTAACACTAATTCATGACGTTCAGTTGCGACTGTTTCACTACATTCGGATTCCTACAGAATTTACTAGCCACATCTGGGACTGAAGTTGATTAGCACTCAGCTAGAGGAAGAAATACATAGTTCACCTCATTCTCATCTACACAAACAGAAAATTGAGACCGCAAGCATCGAGCGCAATAATCTCAAGGAAATTTGTGTTGTCTTTCAAGGTGTTATTACACAGAAAATAACTGACAGCAGCGGCTGTCTTCTTTACGAAGTAATATCCTGGCTCCCAGTTATGTATATTTATAAATAACGTGCACATCGAAATGGAACAAGAAAATACTCCTGCACCATATTGTAACATAAATAAGTGTAATTCCATTCTTTCTTTACACTGTAAACAAAATTAAATTAATGCAAAAGTGAGTCTAGGTTGTAGGCCTCAAACACTTAAATGTTTCTTTCATGCAGTTACTATTAACTGGAATTAGTCTTCTATGAACAGTCTAAGAACTGACGTTCTTATTGAGTCCGTAATCGACAAACGGCCAACGCACACGTCGATCCAGAGAAGCATTTGGCCCTGTACAATTTATTAATGAGGGGCAATCACTCACTTCCCCGACTCACCACCTCATATTATCGTGTAATAAAATTGCAACTCATGCCCTCATACATTCTGTTCATACGACGACAATAACAAGGATGAAACACATTCTCTGGAGAGCAGGACTAGATTCACTAATTACTAGGTTTTACGACAAGGGTAAGATCTGCATTTACTTAATACGTCTCTCCATGTAAATGACCTGCTTTCAAGATAACTGTAAATACCTTATATGTTCACTCTAATAAATATTCACCAAATTACGGTTTTTTAACTCCACTCCTTGCAAACCACAATTAACTTCCTTTTTAGGGTTCAGTGCCTCAAACTGTCTATTGTCTGTCTGTCTGTCTGTCGCCTGTTCAACTGCTAAGAACTCTATTTCTCAGGAACGAGTAGAAATATCAAGTTCAAATTTATGCCTCATATTAAAGTTTATGTTCCGTTGGCCGTGTAAATATTTTCAGCTTCTAAGTCAAATCAGCCAAAAGACACGGCCAAATACGTCACATGTTTTGATACTTGAAAACTCACTCATCGAAACCTATGGAGAAAGAAGTACGGTTTCAAAGTACAAGTAAAGGAAACAATCTGAATTTTTTTAAATTTGTAAACATATAACACGAGTAAAACATTTTTTTTTTTTATTTTTGACCATCTGTCTGCTTGTCTGTTCTTCTGTTGACACCCTTCTCTGTAACTGTTTGGGCGTATCCAGTTGAAATTCATGTCACGTACTAAGGACAATTGCTCCTTCAAGGAGTAAAAATATTAGGCTTCTAAGTCAATTGAGTAAAAATACGAGTATAACGGTCATTTACGTCACATATTTTGATACCTGAAAACTCAGTCGTCAAAAGCCATAGCGTACTTCCCGTTGACGTAGAATCATGAAATTTAGCGAGTTGCAAGTTTCACAGTACAAGTAAAGGTAAAATGTAATTATATAATACGAAAAATCTACTGTTGTCATTTGTTAGCCGATTACAAACATGAAATTAAAACATCCCTGAAATCTTAGAATCGTTGGGACTGACATCTTGCCAGTATCTGTGACGGTAACAGGCATATTTGGAAATATCCTCGATTCCCGGAATGCATAAACTCTCTGCATGCATAACTAAGTTTTTATTAGACCATCAGTGCGCAAGATCTCCTCGTACCTAGCCAATATTTTTCTATTTACGCAAACATGTTTCGACACTTAGGTCAATTTCTGTCAGTCTCAGTTTATTTCGTAAAAATATTGTACAAAGTTCATTGTTGTCTTTCCATTTTAAGCCTAAAATCAAGAAATGTGTGTTTTCTATTTTGTCTTGATTGGTTACTTGACATTCCATTAATTGTGGAACTGGATTTGTGCAGATTGTATTCCATGTAAGACTTTTTACGGTCTGACCGCATGTTTATCTGTAAATTAGTGGGAAGAATTTGCTTAGAGATTTACTCTAGTCACAACATCTCTACAGGCGTATTAAACAAAGCTGAAATCTAGCAGTTAAGTTGCAGTTGACTCCAGTCAGGCTATACAGACCAGATGGGATTATACGAAGACATCGAAGAAATCCAGAGGCGGGCTGCTATATATGGCACACTCTAAGAAAAAGGAAAAAAGAAATCACTACGCACCACGAAGGAACTATCATAATGGGACGGAAATCGATAGCCACAAACAAACAAATGATGGCAATTTCAGAAAAATTTCATGATTTATTCAAGAGAAAGAACTTCACATATTCATCAAGCCAAAATCGCGTTTGCTCTGATTTTGCCTCCTGTCGCGTTAGATCATCAAAATCCCAAGATGGTTGGAGGGCGTTAGCCATAGTGCACCAAACGTTCTCAGTTGGGAAGAGATCCGGTGGTCTTTCTGGTCAAAGTAGTGCAAGAAGACAAATAGTAGAAACTCTCGCGGGCGGACATTATCTTGCTGAAATGTAAGACCATAATGGCTTACCATGAAGGACATCGAAACGAGGCGTAGAATATCGCCGACACGCCACTGTGCCGCGAGAATGCCATGGATTACAACCAAAGGGATCCTGCTATGAAAAGTACTGACACCCCAGGTCGTCACTCTTGGTTGTCAGGCTGCATGGCGTGCGACAGTCAGATTGGTATCCCACATTGTATGGAGCGTCTCCACACACGTTTTCGCTAGTCATCGGGTCTCAGTTCGAATCGAGGCACGTCGCCGAAGAAAATTCCGCCCCACACAGAGATTCCATCGCTAACACTTTGTTTAACAATCAAGAAGGTTGCATACGTGGGATGGACCTGGGGCACTGGAATGTTTCAGACTGATTATACAGTGGTAAGACGGGATTCTGGAACCAGATTTTTAACTATAAGACATTTCCACAATCTGCGACATAGTAGCGAATTGAATAGTGACCCGAATATAGAATAAATTTTTCTTTGTTTCGCGTCTATGGTCACAAATTTTTTTCATCTTATGACAAAAAATTTGTGGCCATAGCCGTGAAGTAATGGAATTTTATTCTATAAGACATTTCCATGGGCAGATGTGGACCTGGAGACGAGTACAGTAAGCAGGTGAAACGAATGTGGGTTACATAGTTATTCGGAAATGAAGAGGCTTGCACAGGATAGAGTAGCACGGAGAGCTGCACAAAACCAGTCTTCGGACGGAAGACGACAACAGAAACAGTCAGTGTCGTTCCCCGATTACTGAGTATCTGAGATAGTTACCATAGAACCCAAAGGAAACCACGTTGATCATCCTAGAGTACTTGCGTTAGTGAGTTTCCTCTTTCGTCGTGACTCGGTCTGGAGCGAAGAAGACTTACTGGTTTCCTTTACCACACGTCTATTCTGCCAACGTACGAGCATTTTCCTCGTAGTTCAACGACAACTTTAGCGGTAAAAATTATTTGATCTGGCTAAGTGTTCTTCCTTTACCTCTCCAAGAGTGAATCCCGATACCTGAAATGACTAACCTAGCTTTTATAAGCAGTCCCGTTGCACTGATTGTATTCCTTTTGGCGAGATTTATTTCACGTAATTTTACAAGCCTCCGCTGAGGAGACTAACGTGTTTCTTCCATCACACATCTCTGCTGACAGAGTAAGCTTGTTACCAACATGTGAGGGAAATGGTAGTTTATAGACAACTTCAGGGATAACGGCGTGACCAGGGGCTTGATTGTAGTCCCGAAGGCCACTTGGGTATTTGTGAATCCCACAGCAGGTGTGATCAGACAATTAAAACAACAGCCTCAGTGTTGATTCTGAAAATATACGAATCTGTTGGGTAAGGAAAAATCGATCTTCAAAAGATACAGTGTGGTCATTGTTAACCAAAAGATAGAGATACCTCCTATACCACAAATGACGAACACTTCCCAAGATTTTACAGGGATGATGAACTAGAATGACTGTACAAACGACCTGCCTGATCGTGTAATGTCGTTGCGTTACAGAAAGGCTAATGATATTCCGCAGATAAATGTTGGATAATTGTGCGGAGATGAACTGAAGCAGCAACACAGCGAAATGTAGCCACACTGGACAAATGACTGGTAGCTCCCCAGGACCCATCACGCTAATACTGCGTAACACCACTTCTAGTCTGGAGAATGTTTTGAAGTAAATGTGCAGGCTCATATTCACGGTAACCTGAATGAATGGCCGGAAGTCATTATACCAAAAAATACCCATATCCCGTACTACAGGCTTCTCACAGTCTTCGGTTGCTCCGTCGGTGCAGTCGATGCCTTGTATTATTTTAAACGAGGAAATATGGCGATTCGTCGAGCAGCACTACAGACAGCTACTGCCCACTTTCTATTTTTTTTTGTCCCCTTTATTTTGGGAGCTTGCTGTGAGCAATGTCCTTTTGCCAGGTACCCGACTCCCAATGTCCACTGTATACATTCCCTTTGCAAAACTGATCCGTGTGGACCTGCATTCACTTACAGTAACTATTGCTGTCGAATTTGAAATCGATTGTCCCAGACAAAGCACGACACTCGTCTCCAGTCTCTTTCGATTAGGATAGATTTACAGCTACTCTTCTTAAGCCGTGTTACATCGCTGCGAAAGGTACATCAATCCTTATAGAGACGTTGAACAGTCCACGTTGATACACCAATACATCGGACGACTTCGTTCATGATGTGGTCATGAGCATGTCCAAACATGATAGCTGCTTTTTGCCGTTCTGGCACGTCTCCAAGTCGGCCTGTCTTATTGAGTTGACTGCATACAACCGCCTGGTTCACACACAACACTTGGCTGTCAGTAGCATAGGGTCACATGACTGTCTGGCTACAATTCTACACCACCTACTGCAGTCCAAAGCGATCAGTATGCTCTTTACAGGGCAATCAAAGAGAAGCTCCGTGTTCTGGCTCAGACAGGCCAATCAGCACTGCCCCACTGGTCTGCCATCCTCTTTCACTGGTGAGCCAGCCGGGGTGGCCGAGCTGTTCTGGGCGCTACACTCTGGAACCGCGTGACCGCTACTGTCGAAGGTTCGAATCCTGCCTCGGGCATGGATGTGTGTGATGTCCTTAGGTTAGTTAGGTTTAAGTAGTTCTAAGTTCTAGGGGACTGGTGACCTTAGAAGTTAAGTCCCATAGTGCTCAGAGCCATTTGAACCATTTGAACCACTGGTGTTGTTTGGGTGCGGTATGGAGGTGCGTGAGGCCAGTGCTCCTCTCTCACGGCCATTGTTGTCTTTCTTCACCTTGGAGCTACTACATTACACTCAAGTAGCTCCTCAATTTGCGTCATAAGTCTACCCCGTTCTAGTCTCTCATCAAGGCAAAATCTCTGGCAGTACAGTAAATCGAAGTCTGGGTCTCCACATAGCTGCCAGGCACTCTGACCACTGAGCTACGGAGGTGGACTGTTTAAAGGGACTGACCAACACTTTTCCAATGAACTTATAAGGTCAGTAAGGTCTAGCATGCATTTAGGTTACTTAATAGCTTCTTCAACAACAATTCGTGGATAGCTAAGTCACCCAAAAAATTACTTCCCATTCAAAACGGAAGTAGGTTAGTTAACATCGTCCACCCTGTCGTAAACAGTGTAATAGCTCAAAGTAACTTTCTTACCATGTATACAAAAGTCCGAAACGGGTAATGGGCTAAATAACTAAGGGTTTTTGCCAAATACTGATTACTAGATTTCTGTTTCATTACCTTAAATGATTAACATGGTCACGTAAGTTTAACAAAATGAACGAGATTGTTTTAAACCTGTAATAAGATCTAGGAATTGCTGTACATTCTGGCGGGAGAGTTTCAGGCTCACCGTGTTGTTTTACTTGTATTCCGAGGGAATTACTTATTGGTCTCTGCAAGTATAATCTCGCGGGTACAAGGCAAAAACACATTTTCGTATTGCGGCTATCTTACACGCTTAAAAGATTTCGCTAGTGCACTATATTTTTCCTAGGCTTCTGACATTTTTAGAAGTGTGCAAAATCAATCAAAGTAACATAAATGAGGTGTTTGAAATTAAGGCAGGGGTCAGACAAGGAGATGGATTATCCCTAATCCTCTTCAGCATCGTACAGAAGAAAATAGTGAAAACCTGGGAAGAACCTCTGAATTTGAGAGGAAGAAACAAGAGGAAGACGCCCTGGGACGGAAAGGCAGAACCTGGCAAACTTTTGCCGACAATTTTGCTCTTTTAGCCAACAACCGAGAAGACGGCCAAAACGTGTAGGAGAGTCTTCATGGAATCGCAGAAAAAAATTGGTCTTCAAACCTCCTATGAAAATACGGGATATACGATGTACAGTCACCGAAATGAGAGATTAATTATGAGAAGTAAATTATGAGAAGTTTAAAAGGACGAAGAAATTTAAATACCTGGGGGAATGGATCCAACGCAACGGACTGGGTAAGGAGGCAAACAAAGGTAGAGCCAGAAAACTATACCAGGCCTACAAGCGAACACAGAACACATCAAACGGGAGTTATCGTATGAGACCAAAAGCCAGAACTATAACCGGTAGTACACCCTGAATAATTGTACGTTTCGGAGTGTTTTATCTTAAATAAAAAATGTGAGCTTCAACAACTCTAAAACGAAACAGGGAAGATTCTGAGGAAAATACTCGGAACACAGAAAACTACTGATGGGACTTGGAAGTACAGGAGAAAAGAACTCTACAAGTACACTGGAAAGATGACGGACAGAATGAAGAAGTTAAGGTTGAAGGTCAACGAACACCTACGAAGGATGGATGAATGCAAACTGACCACAAGGATCTTCAGCTACATCGTGGGATTAAAGACCACATCTAAAGGGTAGATAAGTGAAGATGGATGCAGCGGAAGTTGGACTTACGCCGTAGACGGTCCACAACAGAAGAGAGTTCGGAAGCAGAATTAATAGCATAAAATCAATTCAAGAGAAATCACCAAACTGGAGAACCAAACGTATGACCTCCGAAGAGGATAGAAAAAAAAAGGGTGTATAAGAATGAAGTCGTTCTGGAAAGAAAAGAGAAGTCAAGAAGTCCTAAGTCCTTTGTGGTCCATAGTTGACCAAATTCAGAAATTTAAAAATAAGTAAATAATTAAAATAGCTTCATGAGACCTAGAATAAATCATTTGGACAAAAATAAACGGCAAGGAAAACACGGAACCAGTCTTAAAGCTGTGTAGAACTCAAGACAGTACGCGAACGTAATGACCCTTCGGACGATTCTACGTCTATAAATCATTTGAAGGCTGCCTCGCAGTGGGGAAGAGAGCTGCGGTCCGGCGGACACGCAAGTTTGAACGTGGCGACAAAGAGAGATTTTGCAAACAGGATTCACAGGTGATAAATCACGCGTGGAGCATTAAACGGTTTGGGCCCTCGGGAACAGGTCTCGGCCCGTGTGTTTGCAGAGTGAACCCCTAATCTGGAGACGGACATGGCCAGCGGCTTGCTCGTGGGAAAGGGGAGTGTTCGGCGGCAGCGTGACTAAGTGGTGTCCTTTCTGCTGACAGCCGGTCCTGCAGGACTCGCGAGCCGCCGTAATATTTCATCAAGCGTGTTTGTCTGACCTCGCGTCACTCGCATGTCTCATTTGCTGGACCAGAACCGAAGATTTAGGGACGTCCAGAGCCGGTCGCATAGAAACTGTCTACCTTCAAAGGTGTAGCTTCAGGCACAAGAACGCCAGTTGCTTCTTATGTCCATTCCAGTGGTACTTTCACTTTTGATGTATTTAGTTCTTGTGATCTCATACGGCTTGTCTAACGACTGTGATTGATTCGAGCGTGATGGTAATATTAAAGTTTCCAATTTACGGAGTGCAAACGACGCGCTAGTACTGATGTTATCATATCACCTTTCATCAGAACGCCATTTTCTACATATTTCATCCCAATTCCGTGAAGTATACAAAGGAGAGCAGCTAAAGACATATCTCGCAATAATTAAGAGAACAGATTAATTTAAAGAAATGTGAATTGATTTCGTTGAATAATCATGATGAAATAAATTTATCATACCAGTTATAAACATGGATGTTACTCAGTAACAGTACACTAGTTTCATCGTAGGATTATGCAGCTAACAGGTTTCACGTAATTAGCAGGTACATTGACCTAGATTTCGACACCTACCAGGGGTGTCTTCATCAGAACGAAAGTTTGATAAATCGTAAAATTACATTGCTAAAAAGCAGTGTTATAATTTAGAACAGTCAAAAGTGAAAAAAAAAGTTCTAGCCTTTGCCACCTGTGCCCGGCTGGGAACAACATCAGACAAATTCTGACCAGTGCTTTTTAGTAATGTAATTTTACCATTTATCAAAATATCATTCTGATTATATCCCTAGTAGGTGCCTAAACCTACGTCACTGTATCCACCAGTTATGTGCAACCGGTTGGCTGCATAATACTGTGTTGAAATATATAGTATAGAGAGCTAATAAAACATAAGTCGTGTATAGATTAGTACGAAAGAAGTAGGACTATCTCCTCCAGAGCGAAAAGAAGAAATTAGCACAGTTTTGAAGACAAAACGACAATATTGTTCAGAATGACTGATAATGAATATGAAAGGAGAGATGTAATATGCCAGAGAGTATTAATAATTATTGCTGCTGGGAACGGTAACATGATAGAAAAGTAGTAATGGATATTTACATAAGTAGGCAACGAAAGTTACGAAGTTACGCCCTTCTTTCAGTAACGAATGGAAGCGAATAATAATATATGCGTCTACATCACTAAGTATAAGCAACCCATAGTGCAGTAAGGACACAAGTAAAGACATATGAGAATTTGGGTCAGTTCAAAAGAGATTTGGAATATAAACTACTTCGAAATGAAGGTAGACGAATTTAAGAGGTTTTGGAATTATCCAATACGTAGACCAAGAGAACTTAGGAACAAGAAGACAGGAAGAATAATAAAAAATGAAAAATTCATGTTATGACAGGGAAAGACGAAATAGGGCATCACTTGTCTCCCGCGGTCTTCAATGGAAAAAGAGAGAAGTAAGAAAATAAATTTATTTACTTATTCCGCTAATTCATCTCCAGATTTCAAATGTTCGACTATTTCATCGGCTGTTTTGAAATTCAGCGTCACTGATGACTGTCGTCTCGCTATATTTGTGTTCAGAAGCAAACAGCATACCAACGTCTAATAAAACCAGCATATCATTAAGAGTGATGTTATATTCAAGCAACTCGCTGTTTTCGATATCACGAAAACTTCAAATACGCATTTATTCTTTTTATTTCTATAGGGTCCCTCGAAGTTCTCCAGATTCAGGCTTTCTCGTTACCCCGTGGAGTACTGAATGAATCTGCTCTTTAGTCAGTAGCTTGTCTACAATAACTGACCGCTTTTCTATGGCCTCAAACGATGAAATAATGCAATTTGAAGTCGAATGTTTGTTTTAGTCACCTTTCCTTTGAGAACATTAAGCATTTTGAGCGTCATACCACGGCTGTCAACTGGCCTAGTTACGTTTTACATCGTGGATTTAATTTGTGAAGCACGAGAATACGTACATTCACTTAAGATGTCACACCACATAACTCTTTCATTGCACGTCTAAAAACACGATATTTCGTAACTGCTACAAAGTAAAATTGTTAGCTGTAGCACCTAAGATTGTGAAAGTAGACATAGCATATTACTGCAGTGGATATCGTTGTGTTACATGAATTACATTTCAACTTTTTATGTTAATTCTTAAACAAAACTGGATGAGCTGGAGTAGAATATCAAGTTTATACCGAAAATATTTTAATGTAATCATAAATACTATTACTGTTAAAATATAAGGAGGTGGTACAAACTTATGCTGACTGCAGTTTATTAGTATTTCTTTCGTATGTAAAATAACTGATTAAATTTCTTTGTTGTTTTTCATTAAGTAACTTACGTCCAATCTGATTGTAAATTTCAAGATGTTCATTTCATAACTTCAGTTTAATATATGCAGTATGTCCATGTTGTTTATCTCTTCAAATATATTTCTCCTATTTTATACGTGGAAGAATAAATAAAGAAACGGAAAAGAAGAAACAATAAAAATGCAGAAAAATTACACTGGGAGCCAAGCTACATTATTTTTAGATTCTTATTAAAAAGTCGACTGGAAGGCTTGAACCAGAGTCTTAGAAAATTCTGTGATAAGCTAAGTTGCGACTCCCTAGACTTGGGCCATAGAGTTGATAACTATAAGATTGAGGTGTACGCTACACAGCAGAGACTGCTATCCACTCAACTGACTGTGTATGGGATTCTTTTAGATATCTAGTGCAAATAATGATAGCTGCAGGAGATGAAGAAGTGTCAGTATAAGATCCAAAGAAATGCTCTCTAGAGTAAAAAAACCCGAGTGATTAATTACCGGATCAGTTGCAACAAAATGTCAGAATTTTAGGCGCTCTTAAAAAGCAGCGCAGCTTACATAATTCTAGGTACAAAAAGCTGGTTAAAACCTGAATTTCACAGAAGTGAGATTTTTGGAGAAAATATAAGTGTACATCGAAAGGCTGGAATAACCGGAAATTGAGGTGGTGTATTTGTTGCAGTAGACAAGACACTCAGATCCACTCAGATAGAAATTGAAGCCGTGTGCGAGATTGTTTGATCAAGTACCAAGGATCGACTTAAATGTACAACTGGGTTAGTACGTATGTTCCCCAGTCAAATTGTCTGTATCGGAGGCGACTGCAGTCACCCGACAATCAAATGGGAAATGAGTTTTTTAAGTAATGAGCATGAGAAGACTCTCAGAAAAATATTATTAATCACTTTCTCCGAGAACTACGTAGAACAGATAGTTCGGGAGCCTACTCATGATGGAAAAATTTCCGACGTAATGGCAACAAATAGACATGACCTCCTTGATGAAGTCCACATTGGTCCATGAAGCATTTGTAATAACAGTGATTAACAAAGTACAAAGAACAACTAAAACAAGTAGAAGGAATTAAATGTTCATCAAAATAGATAAGGAGGTAGTAGTGCCATTTCACAACAAGGAATATGAAACATTTAACTCTGGAGGGATCGTGTAGAAGGGCTGTGGCTCAAGAATATTTTCTTTTTTTATTTTATTAAAAAAACATTTGTAAGCAATAGAACACTCATGATGGGAGAGATTCTCCTTTGTATACAGTCACTACAAAGTAACTTCTAAAGAATCAGAGACTACAGCATAATACCTGTAAGACAAAGCCTAGGGCTATACATAGGGAGATGCTAAATAAAAAGCGTTTGGCTGCAACGTATGAAAGCATTCACCGCCTGCCGCAGCAGAATATTATCGAAGAATCTCTCACGCAACCCAAAGAAAATCCAGTCATATGTAAAGGCCGTCACTGGTACCAGAGGTATGTCCAGGCACCAATGGACGAAGCAGGAACTGAAATTGGGGGTAGTAAGGCTAAAGGAGAAACGATGAACTCAACATTCAAATGTTTCTTTACAAAGTAAAATTCAGGAATATTGTCCCTGTTTCATACAAGCACTACTACAGAGATTATTTACGTGGATGTTAACGTCAGTGACATTGAGAAACAACTTATATTGCTAAAATTGAGTTAAGCTCAGGGGCCCGATGGAATCCCTAACAGATTCTACTCTGAATTTTCGGCTGAGTTAGCTCCTCTTTTACCTGTAATCTACTGCAGATTCCTCGAACCAATAACCGTGCCCACTATTGAAAGAAAGCACAGGACACACCTGTCTACAAGAAGGGTAGTAGAAGTGATCCACACAACTACAGTTCAGTATCCTTGACATCCATTTGTTACAAAATCTTAGAACAATTTCTGAGCTCAAAAATGATGAGGTATATCAAACAGAACGACCTCTTCCATGCAACGATCACCTCTGTGCCAGTCAGCATAGATATCAAAACCCTCGATCATGTGAAATCCAACTCGCACTTTTCTCAGATGTGATCCTAAAAGGCATGGATCACATTAGTCGGGTATGCAGAATATGTCGATTTCTGAAAAGCATTTGAGTCTGTAGTATCCTCACGCTTATAGTCGAAAGCACGATTGTATTGGGTTTCAGGCGAAATTTGCGACTGGTTAGCGGATCTCTTGATACGGAATACGTGGCACATTATCATGGATGGAGAGTCATCGATACAGGCAGAAGTATTTTTAGGTGTGTCCCGGGGAAGTATGATGAGACTACTGCTGTTCATGTTGAGGGAACTGTGTTGGAACTGTTCCTGTTCCTGTTGGATATCAGTGACCTAGCACACAATATGAATTGAAACCTCAGCCTTTTCATGTATGTTGCAGTTATTTGTAATGTAGTACTGTCTGAAAGAAGATGCACAAACATTCAGTCGGACATTAAAAAGCTTTTAAAGTAGTACAAAAATTAGGAATTTGCTTTAAATGTTCAGATTGTTAAAAAAACGCACTTCGCAAAAATGAAGTGACGTAGTATTTTATGACTAAAATATTAACGAGTCACAACATGGAATTGGTCGACACTGAAAATGAAAAGCTAAACGTTATTTGATGCAAATATTTTAGAAATACCTGAGTGTAACAATTTGTAGGTACTGAAATGTAACGACCAGGAGATGAAGGAGATAGCAGGCAGACTGCAGTTCATTGGCAGAATACTATAGAAATGAAATTAGTCTGTAATGGAGATTGCTTTCAAAACACTTGTGCGAACCATGGTAGAATTCTGCCCAAGTGTTTGAGTCCAGTACCAAATAAGACCTACAGGGGATACTGAACGTACACAGAGGAGGGCAGTACGAATTGTCTCAAGTTTGTTTGATCCATGGGAGAGAGTCACGGAAATGCTGGAGATGCTGATTTTGCAGACACGAAGATAGACGCAAATTATCCGTTACTACTTACAAAGATTCAAAAACCAGGAATTGTAAATCAAGGAGTATACTACAACTCACCACGTAGCGCTCCCGTAGGGACCGCGTGAACAAAATTACACTAATTAAGTAGTGCACAGGGCTGTTTAAAAAATCACGTTTTTCCGCACCGCACGTATGAAGGCAACTGGACTTATCAATAAGAAGTACTGCAATGCGAAGTACCCCTCTAACGTGTACTTCATAGCTGTTTGCAGAGTACTGATCTAGATCTAGATACGAAGCAGATATTCTATGAAGTAAAATTTGCTGTCAAACAGTATTGGGAGATACGTGAATGTGAAAATCATCGACACTGAAAATGAAAAGCTAAACATTAGTTGATGGAGATATTTTAGAAATGTAAATAGATAATGATACAGAATTGTACTATACATGCAGGAAAAAATATCAGTATAAAAGTATCTGTAAGAATATATGCTTGCCTGCGCACAGCAGTACAATAGAATATGATGTTGAAAGGTCACTGTTGGATTCCTTTCATGTTAATTTCTTAAATCTGTTGTCATTTACGGCATACATTCCACTTCTAAATTTACTTTGGTGTTTCTGACTCTATCTGGGAGGAGACTGAGCAGTGGAACGTGTTACTTTTACACATAAACAAGAACGTTCTGTCACACTACTACACTTTAAAACACAGTTTATATGTAATTCATGTCACACAGTCTCATACGGAACCTACATCCGCTTTCTTTTATATACTGTATATGATAAGATACTGTCATCCCCCTTCCCTTCTGTGTGAAAGAATGAATGAGCAAATGTATTTCTAGTTGCATGCTTGATGGTAGCAGACAAGCCTGTCTGCTGGAGAACAGTAGGACCAACGTCGGAACAGGTAGCTACGCTTTCTAAAAGCAAAGAGATTTCTATTCTTAGTATGGTCCCGTCCGTCCCTTGTCATGTTGGTATAGGAAGCTGCCTCTCTGGTCACTTCCGTTTGTATCTGTGAAGCACCCTTGGTAGGGGCCCTGGCCAGTCTGTCCGTGGCGAGCGTCTGAAGTGGTAAGATCCCCAGCTAAGCGCGTCTCTGCTAAGTCCGTAGGACAATGGATTTCTTAAGTTCAGCCTAACTGAAAATTTAATCACCTTTATTTCAGGTTTAGATCTAAAATATCTAATGTTATCTTAAATTGCAACGCAGTGTAATTCGAGAGTGAAGTTCAGAATATCTTCCAGTAGTAGCTTTGTGACTACTTTGTGAGTAAAGTGGAACCACGTGTTGAGGATCCGTAACTCTAACCAAGATCATCAATCTTAAATGCGAATGTGCGTGAGATTATAACGTCTCGTCTTGACAATAGTTTTCAATATAGCAACTTTTCTTTATGTTTAAACCACGTGGGGTGTACTTTGTGAGACCAGTACCACGTGCTTATACAATTGTTTGACGCATCAGGTTAATAGTAAGACGATAGCAACCAGTTCGAGGTTTTTCTTTTGTAAATTGCATATCGATGTAATTTATTTTAATTATCAAAATTATTGTGGAGTTACACTCTGTGTAAACCAAGTTGACCACGTCAAGCATGTGGTGTAATCATCAAAGTAGCCCTCAGCTATTCTTTTCGGGAAGATTTCACAGAGAGTTAGTATGAATTTAGTATACCAGTGTGTGGTAATTTCATGATGGACAGGATTGCGCTACGACCGTAACTTCTTTGGGTGAAAATTGAATCGGTTGGTTGTGGTTAATCTTGCATATGTTTCAACGTTCTTCGTGTGTTATTTTATGAATGCAGTGTTGTATGCAGTCTCCCAATCCTGGCTCCACATTTGATGTGTTCCGTAAGATTACAAACTCACATTTTCACAATCCTAATTAAGGCACCAGTTTAGTTATGAATCATGTCTAATATGCTGAAATTTTAACGGAACAATGATCAATGTTAAAATAAATGTCCAAATATAAACTAATTTATTTCTTTTTATTTAAATTCTCTTTTTACGTACATATCACCGGTTGTCGTAAGATGACTATTAAAAGATTATTATTAATATTAGTCTGGTTGGGAATTTGGTAAGCTAGACTGGATGCCTGGTGAAACAGTTGCTGAGTAATGCAAAGTTGACTTCCACAGATAGCTCACAGCTTTTAACTCGCTTTTATTGTCTTGAATATGAGCACCGCTTTCAGAACTACTTAATGCATCAACATTAGAATGTGTAAGTGAGAAAATAAAATTTCTGTGATTTCACTGCTATACGAGAAAGCTGAAATACAGGAGTTTGTATTTACTTTCATTGATCATATTGAATGCAGAGGTGATTAGGTTTTCCAGTGTATCTCACCAAAATCCTGAACCAATTCCTCACTGAAATTATTTTTAAATTTTAACGTCGTGGAATTGAAGAAGGATAACTGTGACGAACGGCAAAGTTGATCAGTTTGGTCTTAGGCTACCCGCAAATATTGTTGTGGTCGAATACAATATTGTTACTGCTGATGCAGCAGAATCGGACTCAAAACTCGCATTATATGTAAATCGTTTTCCTCGGTGGCAACAAAACGTTGTTTGGGTGCAAATAGTGAGACTTACAATGTGATGAATCAGTCATGATTCAGAAAGATGGTCGGAAGTTTCCATTTCTCATGGTAGTCCACGTACAGTCTGCACGAGAACGGAAGTTTCTCCTTAGAAATGTACTGGCGTTACGTGCACTGATCCACGAGAATGGAAGTTTCTCCTTAAGCAACGTACTGACTTTCGATTTCCTTTCAGGTGACACCGGTGAAACGAACCTGAAGCAGAAATAGCTTTCTGTAACAACGCCTCTGTTGTTTCATGTGAAGATCTTGACAGTTGCTTTAGGCTTGCTTTTCACTCGCTAAAGCTTCGCTGCAGTGTCGCGTCACAGTACCTGTGCGCTGCACCTTCTATAGCGAAGAGGAAGACAAAGCGAGATTTTCAATGGCTACAATTCTGTTGAAGGTGAGTGAACAGGGAAAGACCGGAACTGTACTTGTGTACACGACATCCGCTGGCGGACATGAATGGGAGCCCGAAGCGTTCACACGGATGCTGTACGCCAAAGGACCCGCACAGTGGCTGACACCGGAAAAGAGATTTCGCTTTTTAATCCGTTGCATTGTAAGGCGCGATCAGTCGGGCGCATCACCCAATCTTTGTGCCCCTCAGTATTGTTTGTGGCAGTGAGGCGAAAAGTTGTAAAGCACTCTAGCTTGTAGGTGTTCCCGACAGAATGAATAGGAGATGTATTACGCGATGCGAAGAGCCGGATGGACCTTACGTCCGCCCGATACTTTATTGAAAGATTCATTCCGCGAGTATTACACGCCAGCTTCAGAGCGGATACTGGTCTCCTTCTCCCGCCACAAAGAGTCAGAAGCAGTAAATCGAGCCCCACAGGCGGCAAGCAGCGCCGGCCGGTGTTTGGAATAAACAGTGTGTCTGTGTGGCCGTCGCGCCGCATAATTCGCCGGTCGTCCGGCCGTGCCTCACGCCTCGTGAATAGCCAATTAAAGCGCATTTATCGGAGGCGCGCGCCTGTCAGGGAGAGCCGCCCCCTCTGCCCCCAGGGTCTCGACTTGAGCTGCGAGATGCGCTCCCCTCGCATGAGCCTGCGAAGCATCGACGCCCGCCTACCTCGTAGAGGCAGCCTGACAAGTACTCAACAAGCGAGCGGTAAGTCACTGAATATTTTATCCATAAGGGAAACGGCGAGACTCCGCAATAAATTCGACAATAAAACATCACAAATGTGCACAAAAGCAGGGTAGTGCATTACCAAAAGTCAATAAAGTATACGATTACAAGTTTAGTAGAGCAGATTTCATTTTAATTTTAATAATGAAGAGCCTCAGTTGCACCGTTTACCTAGAAATTTACCTAGGTTTCAGTCGGGATAACCCAACCTTCTTCAGAATAACTGTATCTATCGTTTGTCCATAGCGGACATCGTCAAGCTAAAACTACAAATCCATAAATTATCGTCAGAAGTTCCAGTACAGCACTCGTGGATGCCGCATCGCGGCCGTGAAGTGGGGCCGAGGCAGTGCCAGTTAAGTTTTACATTCTGACGATAGTTTATGGATATGTAGTTTTAGATTGACGATGTCCACTATGGACAAACGATAGATACTGATATTCTGAAGAAGGTTGGGTTATCCAGACTGAAACCTAGGTAAATTTCTAGGTAAACGGTGCAACTGAGGCTGTGCATTATTAAAAATAAAATTAATATTTATACAGTTGCTGACAGGGCCGCGAAATGTTGAAGATATAAAGATTTCACGCCATTTTCATCTGAATGAAATCTATTTTATCTCATCATACTCTTCTTGCTTTTATCATTTTCGATTCCATGTGAATGATGTGTCCAACGACAGGGACGTAATCCAGTTCAGAAAACGGTCAGCATCGGTCGTAATGTAATCTGTATTTTTCATTGCTTTGCAGATGTAGATTTCAACTCTGAGTGCAGTTACCATCAGTGCTACAAATCCAAATAATACAAGAATCAAACATAGAAACAGCACCCTGATCAACCGCCGTGTCACAGTATTCCACAACTGCGATCCCATAATTCCATATCGCTATAAGTAGTCATTTAGACTGAACGTAGTTTTAACGAGACGTTTTCCAATAGAACTCAGGCATGTACAAGCATTAGTCCGACTGAGACCGCCGTTTGCAGACCCACACAGCTAACGTCGCTGAACGTCATACTGGATAGCCAATGCCCTCATCGCCCTTATATAAAATAGTGGGTTAAGCTAAAAAAATATACAAACAAAAATGTAGGGAATTCAAATAGTAATTATAATAAAATACAATTTTGTCTGCAGGCACACTAATTCAAGAACTCACTATGGCAAGTGTTACATAGGAGTAGAGGGCGTTGGGTATCCAGTATGACGCAATGTTGACAATCGGAAAAAGGTCTTTCACACACATATGTTGATCGTAATACTGTAGTAATTTTGCAACCTCATAATGGAGACATGGGAACTCTACTTGAACATAAAGATGTAGACGTTCTGGACTGTTTTAACGTAAAAGGATTTGTCTTTAAAACAGGAATTGCATTACAGATCGGTCAGTTACATATGCTCTTGCACAGGGGCTCTTTCAACTGAAACGGCAAGCAGATGGGAAACAGCTCTAAAACACATGCAAAATTGAGTGTCCTCAAAAAGTTTAGAAAACTATCCTTCTAATTATTTCTGTGGCCACATCGAATTCTTTAAATTTCACATTTTCTTTAACGCCAGTGAGCTTAGCGAAATTCACTACGTTTTTTGTCAGAATTTTTCCTCTCTAGAGTGCGATTTTCGTTTCAAATACGAGTACATCTCCACCAAATTGGAAATAAGTTGTTTCTCATCTTGCAATGTCTTATTGTGGACATTGTGCAGTGAAGCCCACTTAAAATGAAAGATATGCAATCAATTCTGGATGTTCTAATTTACGCTCCAGGCATGTTGCTTGACTTAACCAACGTACTTTGCAGTAATATATAAAGGCTCCACAATCTTAGTTCATTTGCATCGAAAACTGTTACAACTGACAGCAGAATGATGCGCGCTACTTCATAAATTTTACTATTCATACCACCAGTTTCTTCAAGTGCTCCATGCTGGAAAATTTAGCCCAAAGCGGTTCTTGATCTGCAAAGCAACGAATTCCCCATGTTGGTAATCTTTTCTCTCTTCCGTTGTGAACTATATCTTTAAATTCTTCCTGCACGGATTACTCGACTGCATATTCGAGGTCGAGAGTTCTCGTCCCTCTCTTTTGTCACTCCTACTCATTCTTAACGGCTTGTGACGAAAAATCACCAGATTGGCCACTGGGCCTGTGAACGTCCTTAATACGAAGAACACGAAGAGTAAACATCACTGACACCACCACTCTGCCGAAGAGAATTATGCCGGTCGGAAACTGCCGCATCGCAAAACTAAACGAATCGTCGCACTGTGCCAGATACTTACGATAAGGACGGAGTAAAACCTAGACAAGCAAAGCCTCGGCCCATGTGTGGCTCACATAGCGAGCTCAGGAGCGGGTTGGCACGCCATGGACAGCCCTGCTACATACATACAGACAATTCTTACCTAAAACATATTACACAAGAAGAGTAGGAAACACAAAAAGAAGAGGAAAAAGTAATACTCATCTGAAACCGTTGATCACGATTAAATCCCAATCATAATCAAGTATATATATTTGTGTGTGTGTGTGTTTATTCAAAGAGAAGGAACAGATTTCAAACACTAATTGCTTCCAAACTACAAAAGATAGGAAAACAATTCCATCGTTCCTGGAAAGAGAAATGTTCAAATTTTTATCATTGAATGAGAGCAACATGTGTTACACGACAAATACCAAAACGCTGTCTCACTTCCTGGGGAGCACGAAGAGCTGGTCTTTCATTATCGAATTCAAAGCTTCAACAAGGCGATGTCGCAGACTTCCAAGAGGAATAGGGAAATAAAAACGCGGTCTTTTACGTAATCCCGCAGATAAAAGTCACAACTTCTGAGGTCTGGAGACCTGGGAGGCCACAGGCGATGAAGTTCATCCTCTGCACCTTCCAGTCCAACGCTTGGAATGGTGTCATTCAGTTAACGTCGAACGTGCGTAGAGAACTTCTACCTGAATGATAGCATTCCAGGACTTTCTAAAGTAGTCTATAATCTTCCTCAGGGTTCAAGCTATTTCCATACAAATCGGTTCAGCAGTAGTGAGAACGTTACCGAATGCTTAACTTTAGCAATTAATAATACTGCTATTAGTACCGAAATATGGATTAAACATGTTGAGAACTGAATAAGCATTGTATTTATTACGTTGAATCATATTACGTTCAACATATTAACCAATAAAATAATTTTCACAAATATGATGTTAATAAGTGAAAGAGTAAATAGCTTTCCCATAGAGTAAATATTTTTCCTCGATTTGCGTGATATTCTTCGAATCAATAAAATTTTATACACTTTGTAAAGAAGCCTTGAAACAACAACGGCGTGACCAGAAGCAGTACACGTAAATTTGAATGCAACAGAAAAGTCATGAGACTCATTACGCTCAGCTGCTAAAATGTGACAGGTTTGTGATTGATATTAGTATGGAAGTGTGGACTATTAACACGTAGAGGATTGTATAAACATTGTATCTATTTCGTTGAATCATATTATGTAAAACATATCGAACAATTAAAGAATTTTCAGACACTTGATAAAGTTCAGAAATCAAAGAGTAAATAGCTGTTTCAAAGAGTAATTATTGTTTCATATTCATCTTCAAATCAATAAATATGTTGTACTACACAAATTCTAAAGTAGTATATGTTCTTCCCCAGCGTGCAAGCTGCAAATTTGTTCAGAGGTTTAGTCGTGAAAGCGTAACAGTGAGACTTGCCTCAACATTATAATATTAGTATGGACTGTCGCCGAATGATTTAGTGACTGGAGGTAATATGCTTTAATTTACGAATTTATGGCTCTCTCTAAATTAAAGGTAAATGATAATGATTCATAGTCACAGAATGGCTCAGTTGCTATCTGTTCACTTTTCATATAGGCCAAAAATATTCTCGTGCTACAGAATAAAAAAGCTACCAACGATAAATTGTTACGACAGTGTTAAGTAAGAAAAGACGAAGCGTTTTGCATCTGGGAACATCAACAAAATTCATATACAGTCAACATAGCTGTCTCCTGTGTATAATTACACGTTACCCATTTTTTCGCGTTACTGTGCCCAACAGAGAAAAATATTTAGGGTAAAGTGGGAAAAGAATACGCACTTAGTATTTAACCGCTCATATGTAGTAGACGAGAAGATTGAAACAAACTTTTCTTAAAACAAATTATTGCTTGTTTATTAAGGAACAACATATATCAGTTACAGTTGCATAACTTTTAACAAAAACCTTGAATATCAACATATGTAAGACACTATTCGTTCGCACTGTTAGCCGCATCATCTGGTAAGAGTAAGTGGCATTTATTCAAAGAGTATGCACTAACATAAATCCCAAGAAATCACCATGTCCTTGTTGACAGCCTCTGCGCTTTTCATGCCACCAATGGGGGCAATTGTCACACTTAATCCAGTCTTCCGTGATAGGCTCCTTGCAGACTTCACCACATCTTGTGCAATTCAAAACATCGTATTCCTCCTGGGATTTAGGCTCAGTTGTTCTTGAAGATAATGGCGCGATTAAGTCCAGATTAGTCCCAGAGATACGTACGTTACTGGTATTTTGTCTCTTCTTGGTTTTGTCTGATTTAGCTTCTTTTCCTAATAACTGATTTTTGTACAGAGACCAAGAGAAAATTTCGGATGTTTTTGGCACATTTACGCAAAGAGTATGCACTAACATAAACCCTAAGAAATCACCATGTCCTTCGCAACCTCTGCGTTCTTCATGCCACCATTGGGAGAAATTGTCACACTTAATCCAGTCTTCCGTGATAGGCTCCTTGTTGACTTCACCACACCTTGGGCAATTCAAAACATCGAATGCCTCCTGATATTTGGACCTGGTTGTTCCTGAAGATAATGGCGCGATTAAGTCCAGATTAGACCCAGAGATACGTACGTTACTGGTATTTTGTCTCTTCTTGATTTTGTCTGCTTTAGCTTGTTTTCCTGACAACTCATTTTTGTACAGAGACCCAGAGAAAATTTCGGATTTTTTTTGGCACTTTGTTCTTTGTTGTGGGTCGATCGTATTTTGGCAGTGGATAACATTGTATAGTCCCACACCTGTTCGTACATTAGCACCCTGAGCTTCATTTGTGTCTTGTTCCCGATTATTTCCTGGTGACTGCGCTGAAAAATCATCTGTCACTGAGGAGCAGCATTTGTCCGTGGGCTTCTGTTGAACCCTTTTGCCTCCTGTTGAACTCCTTTGCCTTCTTCAGTGATGTCTGATGGAGCAAAGTCTTCTACTGCAAAGACATCCGGACTGGAGTGGAATATCCCCGTCGACTCGAAGGATTTCTCAGCTGTTAGGATTTTGAGTACTCTTAGAAGATGCAGCTCGAAGCAAAGCACTCACATCTTTCTGCCTAATGGGTCATCCGGAATTAGTAACCGTTAGAAACGATGAGGGAGGGGGACGGGGGGAGGGGGGGGGTCGGTGTTAACAGGACGCTCGTAGTGTTTCCCCCTATCTTACAGCGTACTCTTAATCGATGCGCCACACAGCTCAAAAAAGTATCACAAATGTCAGTCACTACTTGGTTCCGCTGTACGTCGTGCTGTGGTTTGTTCCTTACAGATCTGTTATTCTTTTGGTAAATAATTTTGCTTTCTAGTGCATTCAAAGATAGTGCTTATTGCTTACGATGCACGACTTAAAGATCACATAATTTGGAATAAAAACTTATATTTACCTGCTAAAAGCAATAAATCTGGCGGAGCCCTTCAAGGTTACACGTGGTATCATCCCTATAGAAGCAACAACTAGATATAGTTTTTCATTGTTGATCAGTGTTGCCAATTAGAGAAAATGCCACTGCGTACTCGTTCCAGGCGCGTACTCTTACTCGACCTTACCCAAAGTTGAGTAGCAGAAGTAAATATATTACCGTGTCGGGCAACAGAAGTTATAACTCCCGTGCAAGATACTTCTGTGAAATAAGAGTTGTCAATAAGAAATATCTTGAACTTACTCCGAAACCCGAGTTCGCTATACGCCAGGTATTTCGTATCATTACGTAACTCAGGAAAGATTTTAGATGACTAACATACGAAATCAACGAACAATGTGCCTCTGTGTTAAGGATTTTTTCAATCTGATTTAAAGAAATCGTCCAGGAAAAAGTGAAGGTAGTGTTATAGGCCCTCTGCTATTCCTTATCTATATAAACGATTTATGAGACAATCTGAGCAACTATCTTAGCCTGTTTGCAGATGACGCTGTCGTTTGTCGTCTAGTAAAGTCATCAGAAGATCACAACTAATTACAAACCGGTTTGGATTAGATATCTGTATGGTGCGAAAAGTGGAAATTGATCCGAAATAAGTAGCACGTCATCCACATGAACGCTAAAAATAATCCGTTAAAATTCGTTTACATGATAAATTAGTCAAAGCTAAAGGCCGTAAATTCAACTAAATCCCTAGGAATTACAACTACGAGCAACTTAAATTGCAAAGAAAAAATAGAAAATGTTGTGGGGAAGGCGAACCAAAGAGTGCGTTGTATTGGTAAAACACTTAGAAGACGCAGCAGGTCTGCAAAGAGACTACCTACACTACGCTTGTCCGTCCTCCTTTAGTGTACTGCTGCGTGGTGTGGGATCCGTACCAGGCGAGATTATCAAAGTACATCGAGAAAATTCAAAGAAGGGCAGCACGTGTTGTATTATCGAGAAATAGGGGAGAGATTGCCAAGCACATGATACAGGTTTTGGGGTGGAAATAATTAAAATAACGCCGTTTTTCGTTGCGATGGGATCTTCTCACGAAATTTCAATCGCCAACTTTCTTCTCCGAATCTAAAATATTTTGTTGACTCCGACCTCGTCAGGAAGAAACGATTAATATAACAAGACAAGGGAAATCCTACCTTTCACGGAAAGAGATAAGTGTTCGTTTTTTCTACGCGCTATTGGAGAGTGGAATAACAGAGAATTAGTGACAAGGTGGTTCGATGAACCCTCTGACAGGCACGTAGGTTTTGCGGAGTAGCTATGTTGATGTAGGGGTAGATGAAATATTGCGCCCTGTACACAGAACGCTGTTAGTCACTCTCCGAAGAAAATTCGAAGATATTGCGGAAACGTGTTCCACCGACATATCATAGCTGTTATCTACGAAGAGGGCTGTAAACGACCTCTAGCTTCACGTCAGATAGCACGGAGCGTTGCTTCACCTGTGCCAGCCCCTGGGTCAGCGATGTCACACAGCTCCGTCGCCGGAGTCGACTTCGCCGCCGTCGCCAGCTCGGGGCTCGGAGGAGGGGAAATCACGTCTCTAGCTCACTGCCGACTTTAATCTATCTTGCGCTGATGTTATAACGGAACACAACTAGTGACAGCTATTAGCAAGCCTATTGTTATGGAAATGATGAATGGCCGCGCGGGGGATAGAGCGCGGTTTGTTCCCGGCTGCAGCCACGGCTCCCCGTAATACTTCAACGTCCTCCTCGCCGCCGGCGCCTGCGACACATATTTCATTCAGCCGCGGGACCGCCTCGCCGTACAGTACTGTGCTGCAGGTGTCTGCCCCATGCTACGAGATCCTGCATACAGAACTCTGCGAAACAGAGTGAGCACCTTAATATCAGTGCCTTCTGGAGACACTGGCTGCCGTGTTATGCTCTTACAAAGACTGCTGTACTGGTGATCTAAGATCTCGCAACACAGACTGTGCAGTCAATTGAAAATCGTAATAAATCTCTGCACTTTATTGAATTAGTACCCACTTGGCCGATGGAGCACATTATTTACACATAACCAAGCAAGAACAAACGCTCTTTAGATTCGAATTGTGGTAGACACTATATTTTGTTGTGCTTGACCATTTTAAAGATCTGAGTTTGTGGATGTATTTTTGAGTGGATGGGTAGACCGGATAATCGATGTAGGGTTACTGAATTTAATCAAGGAGAAAATAAATTTATGGCATAATTTGATCATAAGAATGGGGTGGTTGATAGAAGTCATCCTGAGGCGTCAACCAATAATCAATTTGGTAGCGAAAGAGTGCGTGAATGGTAAAATGTTGCAGAGGAAGACACAAGGTTTGACGAGTTCAAATACATGTCGATGAACGAGAGTTTTCAAAGTGACGGAGATAGGAAGATTCCCATCTATTGTCCCGTCTCTGTTGCACACTTTTAATCAGATTATATCTTTCGATCACTCATGATCATCTTCACATCTAAAATTAAAACTAAATACATACCATCCAATATTTTACAATAAGCAGAGCAAGTAACTGCTCATAAATGTAGAATTTATCTAACAGGTTGCGTCGGCAACACGTCTGTTATAGTCAGAACCACATATCAGAGTTTTGCAACTGCGGTCGATGTTCTAAAATTATAAAATCGAGCGATTGGGATTGAGAGCGAGGGTAGAAAACAAGGGAGGGAGCGTTGGCGGCAATGGAGGGAGAAATAGAAATAGTTGCAAGGGTGCTACGGATTTAACAATAGAAGGTCTTATACTAATTCTTAATACTTTATGCTCGTTTACATTTTACATGCCCTTTGTTCTACACTATAACAATTTCAATGAGAATTTTTACATAACTATACGTTCTATAGTTTTTGCAAGACCCCTCTTTTTCAGTTCATGACATCTTCATCAGCCTCTCCCTCCTTCCTTTACCCTGATGATGATCAGGCCCCCTATTCCGAGAAGCGTGGGGAACGATGCGAAAGACCTGCACCGACGACTAGGCAAGGTCGTAGCGGAGGTTGTTTGCCATGGCCTTCCGTCGACCTTAATGGGGAGGAATGATGATGATGATGAAGACAACACAACAACACTCAGTCATCTCGAGGCAGGGAAAATCCCTGACACCGCCGGGAATCGAACGCGGGACCCCGTGCGCGCGAAGCGAGAACGCTACCGCAAGACCACGAGCTGCGGACTCCTTTACCCTCCCACACCCCAAGTCAACCAATGAACCACTCCCCATTTCCCCTTTCTCCTCTCAACCTCTTCCCTACCTCCACCATATACATATTTAAAACAGTGATCGCATTTGCAAAACACAGTACTCTGACGTGTGTTTCTGAGTGGACAAGACGGGTTGCTGATATAATTGCTTAGTCAATTGTACGTTTATTTACAATTCTTTTCTCTACTTTTATAAAAATGATAGCTAAAACATATTTAGTTTTGCATTGTTTTAGATCTGAAGATAATCCTGAGTGTTCGAAACATGTAATACAATTCAGAACATACATTTGAGGTGGAAAAATAAATGTGTTTTATCTTAATATCAATACAATTGCTGTTTCTCACAAAACTAACACGTCGGCTACAATTAATAACTTCTAACATTATCGTGAAGTCACAATAAAACAAATGTGGAACGTTGCACCAATTATTCAGTTTATCGACGATAGAAATCCGCTCTCTGGTTACGAAATGATTCACTGTTGGAAACTTTTTGATTACCGCAACATTGTACCGAGTATGCCTGGACACTTGCGTCTTCTCGCTCAGCATTGGCCACATCCGTGTGACCTTTGTCAAATTGTTGGCAACATTTCTTATGGCTTGACGCGATACTACACTTGGTCCATATAGCACTAGAATTTCAAAGTGAATCTGCGTCTAAGTTAGACGTTTTCCCCACAACAGTCATACTGCGACATTCTTTCTTTTGCTACTGCCTTTATCCCGCATTGTGCACAGGGTCGGCATAGTTAAGGACGGATTTGGCATGGTTAATTGTGAAGGGGTGGCCGGATTCCCTTCCTGCCGCCAACCCATACCTCCCAGGACGGAATTAGTGCACTCCAGCTGTCTGCGTCTAGTGTAAATCGTGAAACAGTGTGAATGTGTTTCAAATGTCTGAGAGTCGTGTAACTGAGGCGGGACGTGGGGACCAGCCCGCTATTCACCTAGCGGGATGTGGAAAACCGCCTAAAAACCACATCCAGGCTGTCCGGCACACCGGCCCTCGTCGTTAATCCGCCGGGCGGATTGGATCCGGGACCGGCGCGCCTACCTGAGTCCAGGAAGCAGCGCGTTAGCGCACTCGGCTACCCTGGCGGGTCAGCAGTCATTTTGCGACGCGCTCTTCAATTTCCAGTTGCCGCACGATTTCACTCCCACACTGTGTTGCAGCTGTTACTCGTACCACAGCAGAAATGTGTTTGCAGGAAACCCAGAACACGTCACTCCTGTAACGCAATGGTCTTAATGTGGAAGGAAATGTGTAACTTACTTTCCGAAGTCCCTTCGCAAATGTAGAAGGGGCGGTCAATAAGTAATGCAATAGACTTTTTTGTTGGAAGTGGGTTGGTTTTATTCGTGAGTACAGAACACCGTGTTACTCCTCACTCGTCTGGCTTCATAACACTACTTTTCAACTTTACGGCATCCTACTGGGAGCGCCTGTATGACCGCATGGTACCACTCTACTGGTGGACGTCAAAGCCAACTTCTTGCTCCATCAATAAGCTCCCCGTCAGCCACGTACTGCTTGTCGGGAAGTGCATCCTTCACTGGACCGCCGGCCGTTGTGGCCGAGCGGTTCTAGGCGCTTCAGTCCGGAACCGCGCTGCTGCTACGGTCGCAGGTTCGAATCCTACCTCGGGCATGGATGTGTCATGTCCTTAGGTTAGTTAGGTTTAAGTAGTTCTAAGTCTCGGGGACTGATGACTTCAGATGATAAGTCCCATAGTGCTTAGAGCCATTTGAACCACTTGAACCTTCATTGGACCATTTCGCACAGACCGTCGTTAGTTGCTCTTTGTTGCGGATTGGCAAGAGAGCCAACCCGGTATGAGAGGAAGCCGAACGGCACGCGTTTTAGCTCACGCAGGCTGGCGTGAAGTCTGGAACAGGTCAAGGAAATTAGACTAGCAAAAAAGGACGTAGCTGTGGAATACTTAACTTTAATCCATGAATGATGAACATCGCTCTTGATGGTACATTATTCATAATCTCAACAGTAACTGGTAATGGCGCCTTGCTAGGTCGTAGCAATTGACGTAGCTGAAGGCTATGCTAACTATCGTCTCGGCAAATGAGAACGTATTTTGTCAGTGAACCATCGCTAGAAAAGTCGGCTGTACAACTGGGGCGAGTGCTAGGAAGTCTCTCTAGACCTGCCGTGTGGCGGCGCTCGGTCTGCAATCACTAGTGGCGACACGCGGGTCCGACGTATACTAACGGACCGCGGCCGATTTATAGGCTACCACCTAGCAAGTGTGGTGTCTGGCGGTGACACCACACTCTTTATGGTCTTCTTTTACACGTCGAGGAACCCAGTGAGCATACGTCTTTGAGTTCCCCAATTGGAGGGCAAGGGTGAGCACTAGCAACAGATACATCCAGATGAACAGCGATATGTTTGGTCGTGATCCGTCGATCACCTCGAATGAGAGTCTCCGCACATTTCAACATTACGAGAGTCACAGCTGTGTGCCGCCGGCCGTCACGCAAAGGATCATATAGGCTTGCGCGATCTTTTTGCTATGATGACAGACGCCTGCCCAACCACTCACTGCACGTCTGTTCCCTACCAGGTCTACGTTGACATTCTGCGAACGCCTCTGAATACCTGCGATGCTTTGGTTTTCCGCTAAAAAAAACCGCAGTTAAAGCTCTCTACTTGGGACGATCTCCGTTGCAGGCACCATTTTGCTACCTACTTATAGCGATGCCATATCGGAACTTCGTGAATAGAACCTTAAGAAGGAATGATCCGCGAAGTCGCTCAATAAATTCCATATTTTTTTCAACCTAACTTGAGCGAGAAAAAGATGTGTTTCACTACTTATTGAACGCCCCTCATAGGTTCCAGTAGTTACGATGAGGTCAAAAGACTTGCACAAGAAATTCTAGCTAGCGAGTTGTAGCAAACCAATGTTCAGACTAAGGCCCCAACAACAAAAGCTGTTTAGTTATTTGTACGTTGTTTCATTTGAACATCTATCCTAAAATTCTCAACCACCTTACTGAATAATAAAGGTAAAATCACGAACTACCGAAGGATCATGATGCAAAACGTTGCAGAATTGTCCATGATAAGAACCAAAACAGGAAAAAATAGACCATAATGATAAACAAAACAGTCATTTTGTTACATCTGACCAGGATGGACATTGAAATTTCCTCGCTGCCATTTTCCAGTACAGTTAATGGCAATAGTAAAATAGCTTTTGAGTGGAGAAATATTTCTTCCTTCGAATAAAGACTAGTCGTATCCTATAGTTCACATAGGTAACAAGACTGACTGCTTAATATGTGTTTTTGTTCTCTCCGTAAAGGGACTGGCTGATTGACACATCCTGAGGGGTCAAGGGATTGTCAATTTCGTAGTGGAGGATAGTGCAAAGGTGTAAGGTGGCTATATTTTCGCACCTTACAAACACTCATCTACATACTTTGCCACGATTTACAACAGCAATTAGATATCATTTGATAGGTTGTATATCGTATATATGAATATTTAAAGAAGACTGACATTATCACGTACACCTTGTCAATAGTTGGTAACGCTTATTGCATGAAACGTGACGGAGTGTCTTTACTATCAAAACGGCGTAATGAATGATTGCCTATACTAGTAGAGGCTGGAACGCGATCAAGACTGTTTTAAATTTTAATTTTAACAAATTTTAAGATCGCTGAGTATGTTTTCAAAAAATTTCAAAATTTTTTTTCATCATTAAGAGATCCTGAGATCTGCTTGAGGGGGTAGTCAGACAGGGCCACATCTTCCTTTAGCGTTCAGTATTTTCCGTAGCACACATTCATTTTACACCCGCCTGGAGCAGCATCTTGGAAAGGCTTAAAAGCGTAGACGGAGGCGAAGGCCTGTCTACATCAAAACAGGCTCAGATAGATGTAGATTGCAGTAGTTATTCAGATGTGAAGAGGTTTGAATAGGTTAGCGTAGCATGGAGAGCTGCAGAAACCAATCACCGAACTGAGGACCGTAACATATGATTTAGCTTCCAAAACACCGGCGCCACTTGCAGTTCGTGTGTCACCGTTTGGAACAAATCTCACTTTAATGTCGTGTAACGTAGCAACACTTCGAAATAATCATGTGACTGGACGCTGAACACGTTTTGTGGATGCTCTACAAGGGTTGAATAAAAATTTGGGAAAACCAAAAACATAACACATTATCATATCTAATACGGTGAAGGAAAACGTTAAAAACCGCTTCCAGCTGTCTCGGAACGGATAAATATAGGTACTGAATGGTATTCAAGGGAGCCGGCGTTTGTGGCCGAGCGGTTCTAGGCGCTTCAGTCTGGAACCACGTGAGCACTACGGTCGCAGGATCGAATCCTGCCTCGGGCATGGGTGTGTGTGATGTCCTTAGGTTTAAGTAGTTCTAAGTTCTAGGGGACTGATGACCTAAGCTGTTAAGTACCATAGTGCTCAGAGGCGTTTTATTCAAAGGGAATTTTCTACCATTCCTTCCAGAGAAATAGTGTAAAGTTCAGGTAACGGTGATGTAGGTCAGTAGCGCTCACGCATCATTCTCTTCGAAGTGCACCACAAAGGCTCAATAATACTGAGATCTGGTGACTATGGTGGCCAGGTTAGTTATGACAACTCATACTCGTGTCCACAAAACCAGTCCTGGACGGAGCAAACTGTGTAAGCAGTGGCCCTGTCGTCCTGGAACACAGCGTCACCACTGGGGAACAAACGTAGTACTGTGGAACATACCTGATCAGCCAAAATGGTCGCATAATCCTTGGCAGTAATGCGGCCTTAAAGAGTACCGATGTCCCGACGAAACACCACGCCGCGCGACATTAGCCGAGCGGTGTAAGGCGCTGCAGTCATTGACTGTGCGGCTGATCTACACATTTGAACATTTTTTGAACGAAACACCGCAACATGGCTGCCCAAATCATCACTCCTCGATGTTTCACTCTTGTGGCATAAACTCCGTAGAAGTTGGAAACAATATGTAACAAGACGCATCCGATCAAACGATTCCCTTCCATTGCTCTACAGTCCAGACTTTAAGGCTTCGGTACATACACTCCTGGAAATGGAAAAAAGAACACATTGACACCGGTGTGTTAGACCCACCATACTTGCTCCGGACACTGCGAGAGGGCTGTACAAGCAATGATCACACGCACGGCACAGCGGACACACCAGGAACCGCGGTGTTGGCCGTCGAATGGCGCTAGCTGCGCAGCATTTGTGCACCGCCGCCGTCAGTGTCAGCCAGTTTGCCGTGGCATACGGAGCTCCATCGCAGTCTTTAACACTGGTAGCATGCCGCGACAGCGTGGACGTGAACCGTATGTGCAGTTGACGGACTTTGAGCAAGGGCGTATAGTGGGCATGCGGGAGGCCGGGTGGACGTACCGCCGAATTGCTCAACACGTGGGGCGTGAGGTCTCCACAGTACATCGATGTTGTCGCCAGTGGTCGGCGGAAGGTGCACGTGCCCGTCGACCTGGGACCGGACCGCAGCGACGCACGGATGCACGCCAAGACCGTAGGATCCTACGCAGTGCCGTAGGGGACCGCACCGCCACTTCCCAGCAAATTAGGGACACTGTTGCTCCTGGGGTATCGGCGAGGACCATTCGCAACCGTCTCCATGAAGCTGGGCTACGGTCCCGCACACCGTTAGGCCGTCTTCCGCTCACGCCCCAACATCGTGCAGCCCGCCTCCAGTGGTGTCGCGACAGGCGTGAATGGAGGGACGAATGGAGACGTGTCTTCTTCAGCGATGAGAGTCGCTTCTGCCTTGGTGCCAATGATGGTCGTATGCGTGTTTGGCGCCGTGCAGGTGAGCGCCACAATCAGGACTGCATACGACCGAGGCACACAGGGCCAACACCCGGCATCATGGTGTGGGGAGCGATCTCCTACACTGGCCGTACACCACTGGTGATCGTCGAGGGGACACTGAATAGTGCACGGTACATCCAAACCGTCATCGAACCCATCGTTCTACCATTCCTAGACCGGCAAGGGAACTTGCTGTTCCAACAGGACAATGCACGTCCGCATGTATCCTGTGCCACCCAACGTGCTCTAGAAGGTGTAAGTCAACTACCCTGGCCAGCAAGATCTCCGGATCTGTCCCCCATTGAGCATGTTTGGGACTGGATGAAGCGTCGTCTCACGCGGTCTGCACGTCCAGCACGAACGCTGGTCCAACTGAGGCGCCAGGTGGAAATGGCATGGCAAGCCGTTCCACAGGACTACATCCAGCATCTCTACGATCGTCTCCATGGGAGAATAGCAGCCTGCATTGCTGCGAAAGGTGGATATACACTGTACTAGTGCCGACATTGTGCATGCTCTGTTGCCTGTGTCTATGTGCCTGTGGTTCTGTCAGTGTGATCATGTGATGTACCTGACCCCAGGAATGTGTCAATAAAGTTTCCCCTTCCTGGGACAATGAATTCACGGTGTTCTTATTTCAATTTCCAGGAGTGTAGTTTTCCTGTTCCGGCATTTGTATCGTTAAATGAGTGGTTTTGGAATTCCTACTCGCTCTTCAGTTCCCTGACTATGGAGCTCCCTTCGTGTTGTTCTGGTGCTGACAGGGTTCGCAAGTACGAGGTTCAGTTCTGCAGTTACTTTTGCAGCTGTTGTTCTCTTAGTTTTCCACACAATCCTCTTCAGCCACCGTCTGCCGTGATCACTCAATAAACACTTTCGTCCGCGTTGTGACTTTACTGCTGACGTTTTCCCGCTTTCCCTGTATACGGTATAAATCTTCTAACGAGGCCTCTTGAAAAATCAAAAACTTGCTTACGCAAGCGCCAAAATTTTGCCCTGGTTCGAAGTCACTTAGCTCCGCCATAATGCATTTACAACTATACATAACACTTTTCTGACCACGGTTGACACTTGCTACGTGTGGAGGACACTGCACAGGTGCCGTTCGTGGTCGAGTATAGCAGCGCAATCTGCAAGCTTGGCTGGCATCTGAGTTTTATGTTCAGGCATGCATTTCTCGCGGTGTCTCCCTATTTTTGTGCAACTCCTGTGCCAGCCTGTGCGGCAGAGGACGTGAACGGCAGGAGCAGCGACCGGCTGTGACGCGTCGGCGGTAGCCGGGACTCGCCTCGGCCGTAAAGTTCACAGGCCGCTGTAAAGGAGCCGCTACAAATTGGAGGCACCCATAAACACGCCGGCCGCGCTAATTGGAAGCCCCGGCACCTGCTACTTGCCTCCTACCTGATAACACAGCATCCAAAAAGCCTCGCTCGTCCTTCACACAGTCGTTTCAGAGGGCCCTTTTCCTAAAAACTGGACTTTATTGCATTCGAACGGAGGAAAACATTGTAGTTAGGTTTACATTTATGGTTCGGTTTATTTTCCTTATCTCGAGTGGATTGGTAGCTCAGACCGCCTGTTATCACAGTTATTTCTGTGCCTTTTGTTCAATTCACTAAAAGTGTCTAGCAAACTGTGTATGTACTCCCGAGAAGTCTATATCACCGATGACGTTACGATGCGTAAACACAGTGAACAAAACATTAGTCACATACACCGCTTGACAGCCGCCAAGGAAAAGAGACGGTGTTGAACAGGACAGGGATAATGACAGGCAATGATGGGTGACATGAAGCAAAGTACGTAATAGAGTTGAAGTGGTATATTTATAACGGAAGATGTTGGATTGGTTGTGTTGATTTGGGGGAGAAGACCAAACAGCGAGGTCATCGGTCTCATTGGATTAGGGAACGATGGGGAAGGACGTCGGCCGTGCCCTTTCAAAGGCACCGTCCTGACATTTGCCTGAAACGATTTAGGGAAATCACGGAAAACCTAAATCAGGATGGCCGGATGCTGGATTCAATCGTCGTCCTTCCGAATGCGAGTCCTGTGTGCTAACCACTGCGCCACCTCGTTCGGTATAACGAAATATGGTACAGATTGGAAGGAGGATAACAGACACAAATAACATTCATGAATGACACAGGTGAGACTCCCAGCATGAAGTTCGATATCGGAATTTCAATAAGGAATACGCTCTCCTCGGGCGTTAATGCGCCTGTTCTTCATGTTAGTCATGGGGGACTGGAATGCAGTTGTAGGGGGACGAGTAGAAGAAAAGGTTACTGGAGAAAATGGGCTTCGGACAAGGAATGATGGAGTAACAAGTATAACTGAGTTCTGCAATAAATTTCAGCTAGCAATAGCGAATACTCTGTTCACGAATCACAAGAGGAGGACGTATTGCTTATTGCATTTGGTCGTTAATTTGTCTTTGCTCACAGCCATCAGTGGCCCCGAGATTAAAGGCCGGTAATTTTAATGTATCTTGCATTCATCTCATGCAAGAGATGGACGAATGATTTGATCTTTCGTCTGCGATCAATGTCACTGGCGGTCTTTGCCCACGCCGGACATAATCTCTTGTTTAACAATTAGATGGTCCACAACCTTACAGTGATGTGTTGCGCTCTTTTGAAAGTAAAAAGAGACGTGCAGCGCATCTTTCATAACACGTCCTAAAACGTTTTGCTCAATCCTCTTGATTTGCGTAGTTCCTCTTTCCTTCTGTTTTATTTGAGACCTCCTTCTCAGTACTCTTCTGTCAGCAAGAAATCGCTACACATAGCTGCGTGGTAACGTGGTGGCCTCCCATGCACCGGGTTCGATTCCCAGCCGAGTTGGATATTTTCTCCGCTCGTGGGCTGGCAGTTGGCGGCCGAATGGGGCCTCCCGGCCTACGACGCCATACGCATATTTTTTTTTATTTTTCCCCGCTACACAGAGCCGTGTGTGTAACAGAGCTGAAAGTAAACCTGCATTCTCATCGCAGATGAACAGAGCGCAGTGTGTGTAATCGTGAAGGGTAGCATGTGGTTTGTGTACACTGTTAGGTCTAATGTACCCGAAGGGTCACTCCACGTTTACCATTTTAGACCGAAAACCGCTGTTGGCGGCGTAATCCGCTAGTCAAATTGGCGTTCACTGCAGCCACGTCATTCGAACATCTAGCGCTGCAGTGAGACGCGAAACACGTAGATCGCCGGAGGTCAGCCACACCGGCTGTTGTACAGAAATCAGGCGCCCTCTCGTCGTGTAGAGGGTAATTTGAGGGCTCTTGCGATATCCAGCTCTTCAGTCAACATTTCGGCAATGGATTCATCTTCCATGACGATATTCCATGTGGTGAATACCTTTCTAGCCAGGAGGCAGGAATCAGTAACAGATCATTTCCGCGCCACGAGTGTCAGAGAGTGCCAGTTAGTGGTGGGCAGGAAATCGCGTGTCTGTTAGAAATCACAGTGATTGAGAAGTCTCAGATATGACAATAACAACTTAACAGAATCTAACTACGATTTCAGTCACAATTAGCAGTCGCAAGTAGCATTTCACATTCAACGCCGTGAGCCATCTGTTCGGCGAATTTCGTACTGCTTTTTGCGATTACAGAGACAAGTCGAGGCTAAAAGCTGCAAGTAGCAACTAAAATGCGCAGTTAACAGTGCCATTTGTTGGTTTAAGTTCGTAGTGCGCTCTTTATCTGCGATTCACTATCGAGTCCAACTGCGATTTCTGTGACAAATCGCAACTAGAAGTCGCAAGTAGCAACTAAAAAGCGCAGTTAACATACTTTGCCTAGTGTCGTCTGTTGACCGACGTTCGTACTTCGTTATAAGAACCTTGTGTCTCACGAGATCGATGTACTGTGTCAGTAAGTGCATATTATATGACGACATGCACATTCAGCTGTGACTCTGAATGTATTATATCAATAAAAAGCAAAATTTGCCTTTTTCTCCAAAAAATACTATTTAGAGACAAGTAACCTAAAAAATGTGTTTGATTTTGCTTCCAATATGACAGTTGTGTTTAATACTCCACATCCCTACAGGACTTTGCAATGTTAACACAGCATAACTCAGACATCTTTATAAGTGTAATGAAATGAAAACAATATTATTGAGTCATATGAATGCCTCACTTTTGTCCCGACACAGTTCAAGACTTTGGAGAAAACATTTACACCTGGTGTTCTACTTGGCAATTGCACAGACAAGAACTTTTTGCCGATACTACAACCACCTACATAAGTAAGCTTTTCCTGGATTACCTGGACTTAAACTATTCCGGATTTAACCGGAAGATATGTACTTCCAACTTTCATATCAACAGCCTCAAAATGCATATTCTAGACTGGCCTAATAATTAACTGGCGGAAAATTTACGGGTATAGGACGGCTTAACACGTGGAAAAGGAGATTTTCATTATTCATTCACTGTATTTAAAATTTATCATTCCTTTAAAATAGCAAAACTACTTCAATTAAACACAATTCAGTCACTCATTCTGCACACTTATTTCATAATTATGGCAATTTTAACTGCGAATCCCCTAAGAGCTGTCTTGAATATTCACGATTCTCTCTCAAGAGCCTTGATGTGGATAGATACGTACAGCAACACGTAATCAGAATCGGAACTGCGTCTGCAAAATCACAAGGATTATTAAACGTTTATGCTGCCACTAATTACAAGCAATGTAATTGACAGAGTAGTATTACTAATATTTGCTGCAATGGAAGCCACTCAATGGGGGATGTTTCACTTTTGCAAGAACGATCTCATTTAAGAAATTAAAGTTCACCGAAACACTTAGAAAGTAACCTCTCGTATGACGAAGACAGTTTAAAGGCGTAGTGGCAATTTCTCCAGATCTGTTGACAATGATATTTTGAATTATCGGTTTACTAAGTGACTGAAATGTAGTTCGAGTACTTGTGAACGTAAGAATACGTTAGAATTCGTTTTCTAAACACGAACTATTACGGTACTGTATGGCTACTTACATATCAATTACACAAATAATATTTTCACAATATTAAAGTAAAGCCAACGGAAGAACAAATGCTAAAACATACTTACTAGTGACGGTTGTGTTGAGATGCAATTTTCTGTGTGAACAAGTGTAACTTCTTCATACGGTGATAAACTGCAGAAACCTCAGGAGTCACAGAAATCGCAGAAATCGCAAAAGTAGCAGAAATCACAGAAGTAGCAGAAATCGTAGGAATAGCAGTGGTAGAGTACGGAGGGATACAAAACGTGGATTCCGTAACTGCGATTCTTAACTGCGACAAATCACAGTTAGATACTGGAAAGTAGCGTTCACAGAAATCACTGATATCGGAAACTTGCAGTTTAGCATATCACTAGTGCCGGTCGCTACTGTGAGTGACATTGCCAGTTTGCCAGAAACCGTGGGACTGCGGTGTTCTCCACCCGGAAGATGAAGGGCTGGGTTCAGCTAATCCGGCTAACGTGTGGTGGCCAGGCCCGACTCGGTGGTCTTCAAAGGAGAGTGTGTTTCCCACAGAATGGCTGGCGTTTCCTCGTATCCTCTGGGGAACAAGTTCTGAAAGTGTCGGCAGATAGCAACACTTCACGGTAATAAGATGAGCAGATTTGTTCGAGTAAAGGAATCACTACCAAGTGAAACCGTTTACGAACTGTCTCTAATGCGCATGCACAGCTTCGCGATAGTTTTGTCTGTCATAACTCTTTGGTTTAATTGATCGCATATTTCGCGTGTTTCGTTGTTCGACCACATGTAGCGCTAGCCAACACCTTTCCGCGTTGCTTAAATGTTTCTGATATAAATAGTGCAAGAGTGCACTCGGTATGTACTTTTTACGTCCTTAGCACTAGACGTTTCGACAATTTATTCTCATTCACAAGTGCAAATATTTATATATGTGCTTTGTCTGCTATCTGTATATGTGTTGTGTCTCTCTTGCACTGCACAGTGTCGTGTTTTTGAGGTTGTAAGGTACCGTATGTGCCTCCTACGTTATGCAGAAAAATACACACACAGTGTGAAATTTCACAAACGACATGCTTCATGGCTTGCGTGTGTGTGGTTTTCTTCGTAATGGAGGAGACACAGTATCTTATAACCTCAAAAAGACGACTACAATACAATACAGGTAGCACCGCACCACACGCAAAATACTAATGTAAATATTTGATCTACACAATGAGAAATTTTTGAAATGTGTTGTGCTAAGCGTGAATAAATACATAAGTGATGCCGCGTTTCATTGCTTAAAGAATGAGTTATAGTTACACAGGCTTTCCAAAACATCGATTATGATGAATGCAACTGAGATCAAATCCTTGTATGGGAGAGAGAATATTTATTCATTTTGCTTCAAATGGCTCTGAGCATTATGGGACTTAACATCTGAGACCATCAGTCCCCTAGAAATTAGAACTACTTAAACCTAACTGACCTAAGGACATCACACACATCCACGTCCGAGCCTTGGTTCCGGAATGAAGCGCCTAGAACCGCTCGGCCACAGCGGCCGGCTATTCAATTTAAAAATGAAATTAACAGGGGATAGTGAGAGCCTTTTGCTTTTGATATCCCAGGCTTTATATATGCAACACATTTACGCAGAAAAATCCTTCAATGGAATTAAATTACAATAGGATGTATTAAATTTTCACGAGATTGAGATGTACCGTTCCTTCAAAAGGCTAGCAAGAACCTATCACTTACTTTCTTCAACGAGAATGTTACGAGACTGAACACAAAAAGCTATGCGCATGCATGCGCTGATCTGTTTGGAGCAGGATTGTTAAACAGTATGGAGCCAGTGAACACAAAAAGCTATGCGCATGCATGCGCTGATCTGTTTGGAGCAGGATTGTTAAACAGTATGGAGCCAGTCAGAAGACTTTCCTTTGATCAGTCGAGACTAGTTGCAACCGTCCATTGGCCTCCACTCGAACAGCTGTTACCCAGTCACAACCCACGGGAACTGGGAGAGTGCCTGCGTCGAACGTATTCGGTAGGTTCGTTTGAGCAGTTACCTGCGGGCACGTACGCATGCGCAGAGCTGAATTTGCGTATGAGCAGTGACTTCTCCCGCTTCTGGCTACTTAAGTATGGCTAGCTGCCGTATGAGCAGCAGCAGCAAGTGGCCACATGGCACCCGGAAAAGATTTTCTGGTGCGCCCAAGCTGCTAGATTCGCGATTCCGCAGAGCAATCTGAGTTATAGTGGGAGATCATTCTCCACGTGACTCGTGTATATGTTTCGTGATTTGCTGTTCTGTCTTCGTTTACAGCTTCCACGTCAAATGAAAACAAAACAGATTTCTGTGGGCGGGAAACGCCAAGTGAATTAATATACATTCCTATAATCATGGGAGACTAAAATAAGTTAGTAGTTTCAATTTTCTGATTTCGTATTATTTCCGTATTATTATCAGTCAACTATTAATCGTCTTAATGAAGTTATTTTTGTCGGTTTGCTCGAGAAATTTACTTCTACTTATCTTTTCCGCCCAGGCAGTGAATTTATTTGAAACGAAGTGTTTCCTTCCGCACTGTTGACTAGTCTCAACTTCGTTCAATTTCTAGTGAACAATTTCATTTTCTGGGACGATGGCATTATTCCATAACAAAGAACCAAACATGAGATAATGCAATACTGATACTCCAAGAAAATTGGTATTCCGAAAACCACATAGAGAAGCTGAATATCAGTAACTTCAGTGTGAATCTGAATGTACAAATATGCACTTTAAGCCGAATTAAGCATTTTAATGTAGTTGTCGTGGTCTTCAGTCCTGAAACTGGTTTGACGCAGCTCTCAATGCTGCTCTATTCTGTGCAAGCTGCTTCATCGCCCAGTGTATACTGCAGCCTACATCCTTCTGAATCTCCTTAGTGTATTCATATCTTTGTCTCCCTCAACGATTTTTACCCACCACGCTGCCCTTCAATACTAAATTGGTGATCACTTGATGCCTCAGAACATGTCCTACCAACCGGTCCCTTCTTCTTGTCAAGTTGTGCCACAAACTCCTTTTCTACCCAATTCTATTCAATACTTCCTCATTAGTTATGTGATCTACCCATCTAATCTTCAGCATTCTTCTGTAGTACAACATTTCGAAAGCTTCTATTCTCTTATTGTCCAAACTATTTATCGTCCATGTTTCATTTCCATACATGGCTACAGTCCATACAAATACTTTCAGAAACGACTTCCTGACACTTAAATCTCGATGTTAACAAATTTCCCTTCTTCAGCAACGCTTTCCTTGCCATTGCCAGTCTACATTTTATATCCTCTCTACTTCGACCATCATCAGTTATTTTGCTCCCCAAATAGCAAAACTCCTTCACTACTTTAAATGTCTCATTTCCTAATCAATTTCCCTCAGCATCACCCTTCGACTACATTCCATTATCCTCGTTTTGCTTTTGTTGATGTTCATCTTATACCCTCCTTTCAAGACACTATCCATTCCATTCAACTGCTCTTCGAAGTCCTTTGCTATCTCTGACAGAATTACAATGTCATCGGCGAACCTCAAAGTTTTTATTTCTTCTCCATGGATTTTAATACCTACTCCGAATTTTTCTTTTGTTTCCTTCACTGCTTGCTCAATATACAGATTGAATAACATCGGGGAGAGACTACAACCCTGTCTTACTCCCTTCCCAACCACTGCTTCCCTTTCATGTCCCTCGACTCGTATAACTGCCATCTGGTTTCTGTACAAATTGTAAATAGCCTTTCGGTCCCTGTATTTTACCCCTGCCACCTTTAGAATTTGAAAGAGAGTATTCCAGTCAACATTGTCAAAAGCTTTCTCTAAGTCTACAATTGCTACAAACGTACGTTTGCCTTTCCTTAATCTTTCTTCTAAGGTAAGTCGTAAGGTCAGTATTGCCTCACGTGTTCCAGTATTTCTACGGAATCCAAACTGATCTTCCTCGAGGTCGGCTTCTACTAGTTTTTCCATTCGTCTGTAAAGAATTCGTGTTAGTATTTTGCAGCTGTGGCTTATTAAACTGATTGTTCGGTAATTTTCACATCTGTCAACACCTGCTTTCTTTGGGATTGGAATTATTATATTCTTCTTGAAGTCTGAGGGTATTTCGCCTGTTTCATACATCTTGCTCACCAGATGGTAGAGTTTAGTCAGGACTGTCTCTCCCAAGGCCGTCAGTAGTTCCAATGGAATGTTGTCTACTCCGGGGACCTTGTTTCGACTCAGGTCTTACAGTGCTCTGTCAAACTCTTCACGCAGTATCGTATCTCCCATTTCATCTTCATCTACATCCTCTTCCATTTCCATAATATTGTCCTCAAGTACATCGCCCTTGTATAGACCCTCTATATACTCCTTCCACCTTTCTGCTTTCCCTTCTTTGCTTAGAACTGGGTTACCATCTGAGCACTTGATGTTCATACAAGTGGTTCTCTTATCCCCAAAGTTCTCTTTAATTTTCCTATACGCAGTATCTATCTTACCCCTAGTGAGATAAGCCTCTACATCCTTACATTTGTCCTCTAGCCATCCCTGCTTAGCCATTTTGCACTTCCTGTCGATCTCATTTTTGAGACGTTTGTATTCCTTTTTGCCTGCTTCATTTACTGCATTTTTATATTTTCTCCTTTCATCAATTAAATTTAATATTTCTTCTGTTACCCAAGGGGTTCTACTAGCCCTCATCGTTTTACCTACTAGATCCTTTGCTGCCTTCACTACTTCATCCCTCAAAGCTACCCATTCTTCTTCTACTGTATTTCTTTCCCGCATTCCAGTCAATTGTTCCCTTATGCTCTCCCTGAAACTCTGTACAACCTCTGGTCCTTTCAGTTTATCCAGGTCCCATCTCCTTAAATTCCCACCTTTTTGCAGTTTCTTCAGTTTTAATCTACAGGTCATAACCAATAGATTGTGGTCAGAGTCCACATCTGCCCCTGGAAATGTCTTACAATTTAAACCCTGGTTCCTAAATCTCTGTCTTACCATTAAATAATCTATCTGATACCTTTTAGTATCTCCAGGGTTCTTCCATGTATACAACCTTCTTTCATGATTCTTAAACCAAGTGTTAGCTATGATTAAGTTGTGCTCTGTGCAAAATTCTACGAGGCGGCTTCCTCTTTCATTTCTTAGTCCCAATCCATATTCACCTACTACGTTTCCTTCTCTCCCTTATCCTACACCTGAATTCCAGTCACCCATGACTATTAAATTTTCGTCTACCTTCACTATCTGAATAATTTCTTTTATTTCATCATACATTTCTTCAATTTCTTCGTCATCTGCAGAGCTAGTTGGCATGTAAACTTGTACTACTGTAGTAGGGCTTCGTATCTATCTTGGTCACAATAATGCGTTCACTATGCTGTTTGTAGTAGCTTACCCGTATTCCTATTTTCCTATTCATTATTAAACCTACTCCTGCATTACCCCTATTTGATTTTGTGTTTATAACCCTGTAGTCACCTGACCAAAAGTCTTGTTCCTCCTGCCACCGAACTTCACTAATGCCCACTATATTTAACTTTAACCTATCCATTTCCATTTTTAAATTTTCTAACCTACCTGCCCGATTAAGGGATCTGACATTCCACGCTCCGATCCGTAGAACGCCAGATTTCTTTCTCCTGATAACGACATCCCCTTGAGTAGTCCTCGCCCGGAGATCCGAATTGGGGACTATTTTACCTCCGGAATATTTTACTCAAGAGGACGCCATCATCATTTAATCATACAGTAAAGGTGCATGCCCTCGGGAAAAATTACGGCCGTAGTTTCCCCTTGCTTTCAGTCGTTCGCAGTACCAGCACAGCAAGGCCGTTTTGGTTAGTGTTACAATGCCGGATCAGTCAACCATCCAGACTGTTGCCCTTGCAGCTACTGAAAAGGCTGCTGCCCCACTTCAGGAACCACACGTTTGTCTGGCCTCTCAACAGATACTCCTCCGTTGTGGTTGTACCTACGGTACGGGTATCTGTATCGCTGAGGCACGCAAGCCTCCCCACTAACGGCAAGGTCCATGGTTCATGGGGGGCGAAAACTATGCTCAGAATGGATGATCATCTGGCTCCAGTTTGTATGCATGCTGTAACTGAAATTGATGTAGCAATTTTTCATGAAGAATGATTCTTGCAGTCGTCTGATTCATTCCCATGTTATGCGCAATTGTACGAGTGCTGATGGAAGGATCTTGCTCCATATGCTGCAGGAGTGCCTCCTCAAATTGCAGAGTTTGTCCTGTGCGACTTCGTCCCTCTCGAGGTAATCTGCTAAATGACCCGGTCCCAGGCAGACGTTAGTTAACGTCGAACGATGCAGTGTGCTGATATTAGGATATTGTTATTGATAAACTTGCTGTGTTGTTCGTCCGTGGTAGGTCACTATGTAGTAAGCACCAGCCGTAACAGAGTACTAACTCTATGTGTATCGCTCCTTTAGTAAACAAATACTGTGCTCGGTCAAGACGTACAATTAAATGTCGGTGTGAAACAGCCGTAGAGTGAAGTGCGCCCTTTACCGGTACGGGAGGAACCGTTTTATAACAAATCAGTCATTTTATCTGAAGAGCGAATACGCTCTCTATCGGATTAAAAAATACACTCAGGAAAGTATGACACTAGAGAAAAGTATTTGTTTCTGTGTGCCCAATGTACCTCCCAGAGTTTGTCGGTTTAAATAATTTTCACCTTGTATATAACAAACAAGTGAAAAAGCGGAAAAACTGAGATTACGACTGGGAGAGCATAAAATAAACTTTCGATGGTAAAAATGTTGGCATTAACGTTCTCGTTTGAGCATTACAGTTATCTCTAATAGTAGTTATAAAGTAAAACCTTGTACCTGCCGAGAAAGTTGTGGAGTTCGGATAGTTTGAGTTGCCAACCTTTCCTCGACATTTTCTGAGCGCAAATTTTACTGGGCACAATTTACAGGACACCACTATGCGTACTGGCGTGATCGAGTTATTTCCCGCTAAGGCCTACTCTGCAGATCGTCCCGTCGCGCAATACACCACTTTCGTGCGCCAAATGTGACAAAAGCCAAACTACGCAAAGTGGTTGGCTGGTTTTGTGAAGAAGACGTCAATGTGATGGTACGTTTCCGTCAGAGGGGACTCTCGGCGGAGGCTTTTCGCTGCTGGGCGTGCTGCGCGCTTCACGGTCCGCCGGCGACTGGCTCCGCCGCAGCGATCGGGAGCAGCGAGGCGTGGCGGCGGCGGCGGCGACGGCGGAGGCGGCAGCGCCGGGAATGTCGGTGGAATGCGGCACGCCCACGCACACGCCCACGCTCACAGCAGAGCCCTGTGCGTGCCGCGGTGCGTAGCGCTACGCAGCCGGCATGCGCGCCACTCGATACAGAGTTACCCTGAAAGGAGGCAACTCGGCCGAGGGAATGGCGCCTTGACATGTAAAATGTTTTCCCTCCTCAGCCACACCGGCACGTCGCCCCTGAGATTACCTCACGCTGGCTGGTAAACGCCGGGCTGCAAGCTCAACCAGGCGCAGTACGTAGGCATTTGTGCAAAGAGCGGCTTCGACTCTGTGGGCGCCCTGGAGTTCACACTCCTGCGAGCGACGTTCGATAACAAATGCAACGCATTTTTTTCTGAAAGTAGGTTGGTTTTATTCGGGATTCCAGTTCACTGCATTAATTCCCACTCTTTAGGCTACAAAAGCCTAGTTTCCAACATAATCACTATTCAGTGCGACGGCCTTACGCCATCTTACTGGGAAGGTCTGTATGGTCGCCCGGCACCACTTCACTGGTCGGCGTCGAAGCCAACGTCTTGCTCCATCAATAATAACCTCCCTGTCATCCATGTACTGATGTACTGCGTCCTTCATGGACCAAGTACATGGGAATAGGAAGGTGCGAAATCCGAACTGTTCGGTGGATGAGGAAAAATATTGCACTGAAGTTTTGTGAGCTCCTCTCGGAAGCAGGTGAGGCCTTGCATTATCCTGGAGAAGGAATGGTTCGTTGATCTTTTTGTGGCTACGAACACGCGTTTCCGAGGGAATCACAGTAGAGGAAAGGTGCCTATTATGCGATAGTTCCCTAATATGAGACACCCCAACTGTGCCCATGTTAGGGGTTGCACTCTCGTGGAGAGTTTCTTAAACACGTCTATTGCATGCCAGACGACGACACAGCGAGTAGGACGCCACAGGGGACCCGAACACAGTGCGTAGAGGTTGATACAAAATTTCTTGTGTTTGGAGTTTTTGCGACGTCGGTGTTAAGACAATATTTCAGGTTAAAGGTGAGTGGATACTACTGCACTCTTTTATTGTTGTTATTTGTGACGGTATTACCTATAATTACTGACAATTAGGTTCATTTTTCAACAAACGTTGTTAACAAGTGCGTGATTCTTTGTGTAAGATGGCGAAATTCCTAACATGCGATAGTATGGGGATCCAAATTGAAAGGTCTCTGTTGGATTCCTTTCATGTTAATTCCTAGAATATGTTGCCATTTACGGCGTAAATTCCTCTTCTAAATTTACTGTGGCGTTTCTGACTATCTGGGAGGAGACTGAGTAGTGGAACGTGTTACTTTTACACACAAACAAGAACGATCTGTCACACTACTACACTTTAAAACACAGTTTATATGTAATTCATGTCACACAGTCTCACACGGAACTTACATCCGCTTTCTTTTATATACTGTATACGATAAGATACTGTCATCCCCCTTCCCTTCTGTGTGAGAGGATGAATGAGCAAATGTATTTCTAGTTGCATGCTTGAGGGTAGCAGGCAAGCCTGTCTGCTAGAGAACAGTAGGACCAACGTCGGAACAGGTACCTACGCTTTCTAAAAGCAAAGAGGTTTCTATCCTTAGTATGGTCCTGTCCGTCCCTTGTCATGTTGGTATAGGACGCTGCCCCTCTGGCCACTTCCGTTTGTATTTGTGAGCCACCCTCAGAAAGGGACCAGAGCAGTCTGTCCGCGGCGAGCGTCTGAAGTGGTAAGATCTCCAGCTAAGCGCGTGTCTGCTAAGTCCGTAGGACAATGGATTTCTTAAGTTCAGCCTAACTGAAAATTTAATCACCTTTATTTCAGGTTTAGCTCTAAAATATCTAACGTGATCTTAAATTGCAACGCAGTGTAATTCGAGTGTGAAGTTCAGAATATATTCCGGTAGTTGCTTTGTCACTACTTTGTGAGTAAAGTGGAACCATGTGTTGATCAGTAACTCTAACTAAGATCATCAATCTTTAATGCGAATGTGCGTGAGATTATAACGTCTCGTCTTGACAATATTTTTCAATATAGCAACTTTTCTTTATGTTCAACCCACGTGGGGTGTACTTTGTGAGACCAGTACCACGTGCTTATACAATTGTTTGACGCATCAGGTTAATAGTAAGACGATAGTAACCAGTTCGAAGTTTTTCTTTTGTAAATTGCTTTTCGATCTAATTTATTTTAATTATCAAAATTATTGTGGAGTTACACTTTTTGTGTAAACCAAGTTAACCACGTCAAGCATGTGGTGTAATCATCAAAGTAGCCCTCAGCTATTCTTTTCGGGAAGATTTCACAGAGAGTTAGTATGAATTTAGTATACCAGTGTGTGGTAATTACATGACGGACAGGATTGCGCTACGACCGTAACTTCTTTGGGTGAAAATTGAATCGGTTGGTTGTGGTTATTTCCTCTTGCACATGTTTCAACGTTCTTCGTGTGTTATTTTGTGAATGCAGTGTTGTATGTACTCTCCCAATCTTGGCTCCCTATTCGATGTGTTCCGTAAGATTACAAACTCACATTTTCACAGTCCTAAATAAGGCACCAGCTTAGTTATGACTCAAGTTTAAAATGCTGAAATTTCAATGATCAATGTTAAAATAAATTTCCAAATATAAACTGATTTATTTCTTTTTATTTAAACTCTCTTTTATATTTATATCACCGGTTGTCGTATGACTATTAAAAGATTATAATTAATGTTAGTCTGGTTGGGAATTTGGTATGCTAGACTGGATACCTGGTGAAACAGTTGCTCAGTAATGCAAGGTTAACTTCCCCAGACAGCTCACAGCTTTTAACCCACTTTTATGGTCATGAATAGCAGCACCGCTTGCAGAACAAATTAAAGCAACAACATTACAAAATATGCGACAGTGTCGCATGTTACGATACCTATCGCATATTGAGGGAACATTATTCCCACACAAAGAATCTCGATGTGTTAGATAAAGCACGTGAAAACAATGTTCATATCGTATGTTTGCCACCTCACTCAACGCATAAAATGCAGCCACTTGACGTCGGATTTATGGGGTCTTTGAAAGTCTACTATGCCCAAGAGATAGAAACGTGGTTGGAAAGTAACCCAGGTCGTGTTATCACCCAGTTATTAATAGCCAGGTTATTTGAGACAGCTTACAAAAGAGCAGAAACAATGGTAGCATCTGTGAATACCTTCAGAAAAACAGGTCTCATCACATGCAACAGAAACATCTTTAGGGAACATGAATTTTCAATTCATCGCCATGCTGACGCTCTTCAAGAAAGACATGCCAAAAACGAAAAGCAAACTACTGATGGTGATGGTCAAGCTGTCACCCCGGCAGACATCAGACCTCTCCCACACACCGCAAAACCACCTGGAGACAGTCAAATAAGTCAAACACGCGTTCGTGCTCTGCTGCGATACTAACTTCAACTCCTTATGTGAAGCAATTGCAAGAATCTAAACAGAAGAAATCAGAGGCTGAAGCTAAGAAAGCAGCCAGAAAGTTATTTGGGGAGAAGAGTGGAAAACCTTCAAATCGTAGACCTAAAGCAGAAGAATCGTCTAGTGACTCGGCATACGATGTCCATCTTCATGACAGTGGGGATTCAGACAGCAGTGATGACAATGGCGCAGAGTGCCTGTTCTGTACTGGGCGCTTTGTTCAAGACAAACACGGGGAGAAATGGGCACAGTGCACGAAATGTTGTCGCTGGGCTCATGAAGAGTGCGGTGTCACAGAAGACAATATTGTTTGCCCCGGGTGTCGTAAATATAAACCTAAGTAGTGTGAAATGAGTGAAGGATAACCGAAATGAATAAACATATAAAAATTGTGTTTTCATATGTCATTATTCTGTAATAAAATAATTAAATCAAAATATTATTACTGTCTCATATTAGGAAACCTTGATATCATTTCTACGAAATGCCTTGTTTATAAATATTTAATAACTACTCTGAAAGGTTGTTTGTTATTGCAAATACGATAATTGTATGATAAAATTAAATAATACAAGATATTATTACCCTCATAAAAAATACAATTGCACTTACTTTTAGGTCTTTCAAATGGGTTTACAAAAGTGTGTCTCATATTAGGCACCTTTCCTCTACACTTCAGAGTTGATCGTTGCACCATGAGGGAACATATCGAAGAGAATAACCTCTTCACAGAGCCAGAGGACCGTCGCCATGACTTTACCGGTTGCCAGTTCGGCTTCGAACTTTTTCTTCTATGGGGAGCTGGTTTCGCATTCTATGGATTACCGTTTTATTTCCGGTTTGAAGTGACGCCCCCCTGTTTCAACGTCTGTTACGATTTTCGATAAAAATTGTTACGATTAGCCCCGTAACGTACACGAAATTCCTCACAGATTGTCCTTCGTTGCTGTTTATTGTCTTTTGTTAAGCGAGTATTCTCCTTTGGGCACCCCAAATAGTGTCCGATTGTGTCAGCACTACCAACAGAGACGTCCAGTGGAGCAGCGAGGTACTTGATTGTGATGCGTCGATCACCGCGAGTGAGAGTGTCCGCACGTTCCAACATTGCAGGGGACACATCTGGGTGCAGCTGTCCGACTCGTGGGAGTTAGACAGGTTTGCGCGACGTTGTTGCGATGATGACAGGCGCCTCGCCCAACGATTCACCGTGCTTTTGTTCTTTGCCACCTCTCCGAAGATATTCTGTAAGTATCAATGAATACTTTCAAAGCCCTGGTTCCTGCGACAAAAGAAATGCAATGATAGCTTTCTGCTTGGAACGCGTTTCTGTTAAAGACGCCATTTTGGTGGCTGCGTAGAAACATCGCCGCCTATTGGAACTTTATGAAACTATATGGGCTGAAATGGAAATATTCCACGATGTCGCACAGCAAATGTATTTATCAACCAAAAGAGGACGCGAAAAAAAAGAGTTATGGAGCGCCCTCATATAAATACTCATTGTGCACGTCAGTAATTTCCGATTGAGATGTAAATACCCCTTCTAAAATGGGTGATACTTGGCTATTGCAGACCAGAGAGCTTTCTTACAGAGTAAGATTAGGTATTATTTAGCACATAAGCTTTTTCGAAATTACAATATTTTCTGAAGGTTGTAGTGAGACAGTCTTCTTATCAAACAACAGTACGGTATGTTACTTAACAGAACTACAAACTCAGTGGCATAAAATTGTGTATTCGTTAATTTTTTCAATGTTTTTTTCCACCCTTTGCAATTTTATACTTCAAATTTTGGCGCGTTGTATCGGACATGAAACCGTAGTTTAGCAACTGCTCTTGTCCGATACAGTCCGTTGTTCGATGATGCTTGACCTTTCCCTGCGGATCCTCTTGCCCAAACACTTCGGAACAGTGATGGAAAACAAAGCATAAAGTTATACAGTGTACAGTCACATTAACGTGACCACCTGTCAAAAGCCTAACTACCTTTAGCAGCACGGACGCTGAGAGATTTGCAAGGAGAGTGTCAGCGAGGTTCTGGAAGATACCGACAGCGATGTCGAGCCGTGCCAATTCCAGTACTGTGGCGAACGGTCCCACTGAGGTGGTCCCGCGTATTCCCGATTGGGTTATATACCTAGATCTTTCTTCGACAGAGCATGTATAACTCTGTCCTAGTGCGAGTTTCAAAGACATCAAGGACCAGTTACAACAGTCGTGGGTAAGATTGTCTCAGCAGAGGATACAACGACTTTACGACAACCTTCCCAACCGAATCAGTACACGAATGGATGCCAGAGGGGGTGCTATGTCTCACTGATAAGTAGGCTCATACTGACACGTTCCTTATAAATTCATCACGATTCTTTAATCGCCGAAATAACATCACATACCTTTTCTGTCTGTGTAACTCCATTTCGTTTTCTCCTCCTTTCCTGGATGCTTCACTTTTTTATCAAGGCGTGTAGATCCGTATCAGTATCTTACAGACGTGAAGTGATTTTTGATTCCAAACTGGGGAAGACAGTCACAGTCAGATAAATCGCTCCATTTCTAAATTAGAATAACGACTGCACTGTTTTTCCGCGTCCTCCGACTCGTTTTATATTCCTTCCAATGCTAGTGTTGCCATTGCCGTCTGTGAATGGTTATTGCACGTTGACGTCGAAAATAGGATGTGGCCGCATAAATGTGAGTTGACCATGTATATACAAACATGTGAATGAAGCTCGTCTGATTGTCTAAACGACAATGCGTGAAGCCTTAAGAGACTACCCATCGCAGACTCTTACTCAACGACCTCCGGTCACATGTAATGACGTCAATGGCACCGAAGTTAGTGTCCAAACACTCATGGATGACACAGGAACTCAAACTGAAGTTGGCGAAGCAAAAGAAAAGCTGCCAAACGCCGTTTTCAGACGTTCCTTTAAAATTTCGAAAGTACTGCCCTAGTTCAGTTCTCATATCACCAGAAGGATGAGTGATACACAGCATATACCAGTGTTAGCAGCTTTGTGAAACAGCTCAAATCATTAATTCTGTACAAAACTCCATCGTCCCATGGAATCCTTTTGAGGTTGTATACGGATTTGTGGTCCTTTTAACCAAACTAAACAGTGGAACTCTCGACCAACAAACTGTGACCACTGGTTAGCAGAAAATCATACCCGTCTACAAAAATGGTAGCACCAGTGACCGACAAAATAATCGTTCAGTTCTTTCACATTCGAGAGTTGTAGATGATGGAACATAATCAGATATCTCGAAGAGAATAGCCTTCTCCATGTCAGCCAGCAACGAATCCGAAAACATGTGCCATGCGAAACCCAATCTGCACTTTTCCACATGACATTCAGAGAGCCACGATCAAGGCAAAGTATTTATCATCGAAAATGTCATTACATGTGATATTAAACGCAGTTTGTGACTGTACTATGGAATTCCTGGTAGGAGAACCAAAGAATGTTGTCTTGGATGGAGAGTTATCAACACATATAGAAATAACTGCAGGTGTGCCTCAGGACGTGTGCAGGAATCCTTGCTATTCAGGTTGTGTTACACGATAAATCAATCTAATCTAGAAGCCGTAAATTCAACTAAATACCTAGGTATTACAATTACGAACAACTTAAATTGGAAAGAACCCATAGAAAATGTTGTGGAGAAGGCTAACCAAAGACTGTGTTTCATTGGCAGGATACTTAGAAAAAGTAACAGACCTACTAAGGAGAATGCCTACACTACGCTTGTCCGTCCTCGTTTAGAATACTGCTGCGCGGTGTGGGATACTCACCAAATAGGACTGACAGAGTACATCGAAAAAGTTCAAAGAAAGCAGCACGTTTTGTATTATCGCGAAATATGGGAGGGAATCCCACAGAAATGATACAGGATTTTGGCTGGACATCATTAAAAGAAAGGCGTTTTTCGTTGCGATGGAATCTTCTCACGAAATTCCAATCAGCAACTTCCTCCTCTGAATGCGAAAATATTTTCTTGACACCGACCTACAAAGGGAGGAACGATCACCACGATAAAATAAGTGAAGTTAGAGCTCGTACGGAAAGATATAGATGTTCGTTCTTTCTGTGCGCTATAGGAGATTGGAATAATAAGAGAATTGTGAAGGTGGTTCGATGAACCCTCTGCCAGGCACTTAAATGTGATTTGCAGAGTCTCCATGTAGAAGTAGATGCAGATGACTTGGCTGATAAAATTAATAGCAAGCTACAATTTTTGGAGATGATGCACTTATCTGTAATGAAGCATTGTTTGAAAAAAATGTGCAGAAATTCAGTCAGACCTTGACAACGTTTAACATAGGTGCAAAGTTTGTCTACTTTCTTAAAGAGTTAGAAATGTGTAACTATGTACTTCGTGAAACGAAGTATTGTAGTATCTTATATTGCAATGTCGGTAAGTCAGACATGTGGGTAGTTAACTTATACAAATACCTGGGTATAAGAATTGGTACAGATATGAAATTGAACGGTCACTTAGGTTCAGTCTTAGGTAAGACAGGTGGTGGTAGACTTCAGTTCATAGGTAATCTTTATAGAAGCTCAATTGCTTACAAATCACTTTGAAACGTCCCCTTTCAACAATTATACATGACTGTGCTTAAACTGACACACAATATTTTTAGCGCAACGCAATCTGACTTTCAGAAATCCCTACAAAGGAATGGCCCTGACTAACATTAACCTGTACCCTTCACAAATCACTTACCTCACAAAAATCTTCGTTACTCAAGCTACTGCAATACAGCGAGCGCCACTACTGCCAGCTAAATAAAAGATTCAAACTACAGAAGGCACTAACTACTGATAGACATAGTTAGCAATTGAAAGATGTTAATAGAGAGCAAACAATGTATTTACCTTAACAGTCATAATATATATAGTAGTTCATGACATCCAGTGTTACAAATTTCAAAACTCCGCCATCTCTCTCCCCACATCCACCACTGCTGGCGGCTCACCTCCAACTGCGCAACGCTACGCGCTGTTCAAATCCAGCTGCCTCTGCCCAACACTACAATGGCAGACAACAATGCAAACTAGCCACAGACTGCACACAGCACAGCCAGTGATTTTCATACAGAGCGCTACGTAACGTTGCCAATAAGAAAATATAAACAGCCTACTTACAACTTGTGTGTCCTATCTTAGAATATTGTTCAACACTTACCATATAGGACTATAAGGGGACACTGAACGTATGCAATGAAGGGTGGCTTCAATGGTCACTGGTTTGTTTTGCTCAGAGCAGAACATCACAGATATGCTGAGAAACCTGAATTGGCAGTCACTTGAACATAGACGCTAATTGTTCTGCGACAGGCGACTTACTAAGTTCCGAATATAAGCATTAAGTGACAGATATTCTTCAGCCGCCTATGTGTGGTCCCTGTAGCGACCGTGAATACAATGACAGCATACACAGAAGAATTTAATCAATCATTCTCTCCACCCTCCATACCTGACATGCCATACTGTGCTAAATAGACTCTCCCGTACACTTCACAGAGATCTGCAGAATATACAAGATGCAACGGGTATAAGTTCAGATATTTTTATACGTGGTACGTTAATATGTACACACATCAATGTCTTGGTCGTTTTTTCTCCGTATAGAGCAGTCTTCCCACAAACATGTTACACAATTTATTACCTGCTTTTTTCCTGCACGGCCGCAACTGCACCACGAAGTGGACTGCGCCTGTGAGCATATACTAACCGTTTTGCATCCACACATGCAGACTTCAGCATTTGACCTGTTGCTTAGAGGAAATGGAAGTGAGCGGATGGCATCGTTGGCCGGGAGGCCCCATGCAGGGAAGTTCGGCCGCCAAGTTCAAGTCATATTTCAGGCGATGCCACATTGGGCGACTTGTGCACCGGTAATGAGGATGAAATGATGATGAGGACAACACAACACCCAGTCCCCTAGCGGTGAAAATCTTCAACCCGACCGGGAATCGCACCAGGGCCCGCACGCATGGGAGGCGAGCACGTTACCACGCAGCGAAGCACGCGGACTGCCTAGAAGAAAATAAGCATTAATGGATTTCTTTTGCCACATGTACTTGGAGGTGCTAAGTACTCTAAATACATATAGCTTGTACTGGCTGTAACTATTAGTTTGCAAATGACGTAAATGCTAATGTAATGTTCTTCAGTACACCGCACTCGGTCACCAACAGACATACCTGCACCTATACCTATTACATGCTGTATAATGTATGTTCCTGTTGACGTAAACGAACATTTATTCCGTTGTCAGTAGAGTCTTATTTTACTGAGTTCAGAAAATATGTTTTACAAAAAATCTGAGGGTGAATAATTAGTATTAAATACATTTCTGTTCCTTTTCATCTTAATTTCTACGTCGTTAGGCTTTTTGGAACTTTAGTTTGTCAGATACCTTACCATGAGTTACAACACGATGTTTTGTGAACAATTTTGAGACTTCAGAAAATCGGCGTAGTTTGAATTAAATTCTTTTCCGCATAAGGCCACGTTGTTTTCAAACTAACTGACTTTTCAGTCATCTTTGCGATGGTCCTCTTCAGCTTCTGATTCCAGAGGATATTCTTCCCACTGTACCGCCCTATTTCGGTTGTCAGGTGACAACCTACGTTATTTTTCTGAACATGATTGGACATATTCAAAGTCAAGATGCCTGTCGAGAGATAGCTAAATTGCAAGACCCACATTTGAAAATCAGATCTGCTATGAACTTCTCAACATGTTCATTGTCCCATATCCCACAGGACGCCTACCTTCCCTACTCAGTCGGTTCGGTTCCTGAAATCTAGAAAATTAGTTTACATTTAGCCTTGTAACCAGTCCCCACTGTATCTAAAGACTAACTACATTTTGTATCACTGATTGGTAGTCGCATGAATTATGCCGCGACTTTACGTAAGACACTTCTGCTTTTGATGCTGTTTCACAGGGGCTATTACGTACGTCGCAGTATGCTAAATCGTTTCCAATGCTGTCGTGGAAAACTTTCTCTTGTTCAAAACAACGTACAACTTAGAAAAGAAATCCATCAGTAGAAGTTTACTAAAAATAAAAGCACCCCTAGCCATGAGAATGTTGCTCATTTTATTCCTTATTCAGTCACTTGTTCATATAACAGAAGTGAACAAAATGTATTCAGATGACACATCACAGATGGACACACAACTAGAATACCTCAATAATCAAAGTGCTAATATATAAAACCTGATTATTCGGGTTCTGACATCAAAATTATTTTTTTATATTTCATAAATAAACCCTTATACTTGATGTCCTTTCGATGTCTACAGAAAAGTAATCGACGTACAACTGCAAACAATGGTGCAAGGCGTCTATAAGAAGCGTAACGGTTTTCACGCAATGGTGAGGGAGTTTTGTATACTTCACAAACGACAAATTGGAAGAACGTAGAACTAGCTAAGTCGTGTATGGAATGCTCACATTACGAAGATTCCATGGAGCTATTTTGACTGAAAGAAGCATGTTGGTCGTGAAATACACGAGGAGTTTCAGTTCTGAACGTAGACATAGGTGTTGCAACTTTGTGAGCACCGTACGTCGTCTCGGCTTAGCCGTTGGTATCGTGGTGGCTTAACGCTAACGTTGGTCTCAGGACTACTGCAGCAGAACGTACTACTGTATGATTACACGATTGCAGAACAATCACTGGAAGCAGTTACTTCCATAAAATATCTAGCGATATCCGTACGGAGGGATTTGAAGTGGAACTACCACATACAATTAATCACGGGCAAAACAAATGCCAGAGTGAGAATCATTGAAATGATGTTTCTTAGTCCATCGACAAAGGAGATAGCTTAAGAAACATCGTTCGACGAATATCTGAAGACCGCTCCTCAGTCTGGGATCTGTAACACATATGATTGATACATGAAATAGAGAAGATCAAAAGAAGAGCGACACATTTCTTTACAGGTTCGTTCAGCAAGCACATAAGCGTCACGGAGGTGCTCAGCCAACTCTAGGGGCAGGCAGTGCAAGAGAGGCGTTCTGCACAACGATCATATACATTCTCAAGTCATATATATTCTCAAGTCGACATCCGTTTCCCTCGACACATGCTAATCGCACAGGCATGAATGTGGTACCGTTAGAAAGGTTTTTTAACGGGCTTCTGACATCGATCACCAATTTTGAAATAAATTTACCTTTCTTTCTTTCTTTCTTTCTTTCTTTCGCTTACGCCATAGTCCCGCAGCAATCGCAGGGTCGGCGTGGTTACAACGGATTTGGCAGTGTTAGTGTTAGGGATAGCCGGATGCCGCCACCCCGTACCCCCCAAGACGAAATCAGTGAACCCCAACTGCCTGCGTCGAGTGTAAATCGTGAAATAGTGCGGACATGTTTCAGATGTCTGCGACGCGTGTAACTGAGGCGGAACGTGGGGACCAACCCGGTATTCACCTAGCGGAATGTGGAAAATAGCCTAAAAACCACATCCAGGCTGGACGGCACACCTGCCCTCGTCACTAATCCGTCGGGCGGATTCGATCCAGGGCCGGCGCGCCTACCTGAGTCCAGGAAGCAGCGCGTTAGCGCTTTCGGCTACCGTGGCGTGTGTTTGAAATAAATTTACCATTTGTGGAAAATTTTAAAATAAAAGAGACTTTTAACGCTCATAGGCAAAAGGGCATTTGCTTCATACTTAAATTTACTAACATACAGGGTGACATTGAACTACATGAAAAAACGTAAATTAGTTACAAACTACGACGTGCGCACCCTTTATTCAACATGTAAATGTCACTACAAACATACGGACTTAGGTTATGACATGTACGATACGCCTGCCATCATTGACGATGATGTGGCGCAGACAAACAGCGATATTCTGCATGGTCCACTGATGTGTCGGAACATCGATGCTGCCGATTACCTCTTGTATGGCTGCTTGGAGCTATTGTTGTACACCTTGTCTTCAATATAGCTCCACAAAAGGAATCATATGTTAACTTGATCTTGAAACTCTTCCATTTAGTCCGTGTTTGCATAGAAAAACAACAATATCGGAATTGAATCCGCCTTGATGCAAAACACCTTGTTGTTTGTTTATTTCCCAAACTAGTTTCGGCGACAAAATCACTATCATCAACGGTTTTTTTAACTCTAAAACATGCAGAAGATAACATAGTTACACAAACACAATAACGCATTATTACATTTTTTACTGTTCGTTTTTTGAATTATAGTTTTTTATGGATACTTTCATATGTAAGCAGCCACACAGTACGTAACACGCACTCGCCAGCCGACCTGTCTGGAATGCTGACAGTTTGTTAGTATGTCATGATTCCAGTTATGATGGGTACGCGTAGCGAGCGTGTTTTATAACCCGTCTTTGTTAATAAAACTGTTTAAACTTACGTCTCGGCGTTCGCGTATTGCCGTACCTCAACGATACACCGCTTACAAATCCTGATAAAATATTCGTGTCATTATCATCTGGGGCAACACAAACTACCCCTTATACATACTACCTTATTTATTGTATATTATGGCATGTTTTTAAGAATTACTGCCGCTGTTTACGGGATATTTTCTGTGCTTTCTTCTGTTGCTGTTTTCTCTTAGCGTACATCATGTCGTCTGTGTACAGATCCGGTGAATATGGCGGCCAATAGAGGCCCATGCCAGTGGCCTCTGAGTACCCCAGAGCCACAGTGCGGTCCCCAAAGTGCTCCTCCAGGACATCAAACACTCTCCTGCTTCTATGGGGTCAAGTTCCGTTTTGCATGAACCACATCTTGTTGAAATCAAGGTCATTTTGGATAATGGGGAGAAATCATCTTCCAGAAGCTTCGCGTACCGTTCGATAATCACTGTACCATCAAGGAATATCGCAGCGATTATCCCGTAGCCGGCCGTTGTGGACGAGCGGTTCTAGGCGCTACAGTGCGGAAACGCGCTGCGGCTACGGTCGCAGGCTCGAATCCTGCCTCGGGCATGGATGTGTGTGATGTCCTTAGTTAGGTTTAAGTAGTTTCTAAGTCTAGTGGAGTGATGACCTCAGATGTTAAGTCCCATAGTGCTTAGAGCCATTTGAACGTTTTTTTTTTCGTGACTGTACATGGCACACCATACAGTTACTCGTAGAGGGTAATGCGGTTTCTCAGTCCCCCAGATGCGCCAATTTTGCTTAATGACGAACCCATCAAAATGAGAGAGGGCTTCGTCCCCAAACCAAACCATACAGCGAATACTAATGCCCATCATGCCCCGCGGCCAATCGTGCAGTTTGAACATCGTACCGCAAACAATTCAGAGGTTCTGAGGATTTTATTTCATGTAGTTCAATAATTGTCACCCTGTAACTCATTAATGAAGAATAAGACACTCCAGTTTGTTTTTATTACAAATGTCATTTTATTTGTTTTAAAGAACTTATTAACTGTATAATTTGTATACACCATTGTCATACATAATAACTGGCCACTGCGGTAGTACATGTCTGCCTGTCGTGCAGGTAGACTTTTCTAAACGAATATAATTTCCGAAACGATAAACGTATTTATCATTGTCGCCTTGAATTGTGATTTACCTATTGCTGCTATGGCCTACCGTGCTTACTGCAACTGAAAATGTTTGTCAAGTTAAAGCTATGTTCATTAGTCTTCTGACTAGTTTGATGCGGTCCGCCAAGAATTCCTCTCCTGTGCTAACCTCTTTATCTCAGAATAGCACTTGTAACCTACGTCCTCAATTATTTGCTGGGTGAATTCCAATCTCTGTCTCCCTCTACAGTTTTTGCCCTCTAAATCTCTCTCTAGTACCATGGAAGTCATCTCCTCATTTCTTAACAGATGTCCTATCATCCTGTCCCTTCTCCTTATCAATGTTTTCCACACATTCCTTTTCTCTCCGATTCTGCGCAGAACCTCCTCATTCCTTACCTTATCAGTCCACCTAATTTTCAACTTTCTTCTCTAGCACCACATCTCATATGCTTCAATTTTCTTTCGTTCCGGTTTTCCCACAGGCCATGTTTCACTACCTCCAGACGTAAATTCTCAGAAATCTCTTCCTCAAATTAAGGCCGATATTTGATATTAGTAGACTTATCTTGGCCAGGAATTTCCTTTTTGCCATTGCTAGTCTGCTTTTGATGTCCTCCTTGCTCCGTCGGTCATTGGTTATTTTACTGTTGGGGCGGCCGCGGTGGTCTAGCGGTTCAGGGGCTCAGTCCGGAACCGCGCGACTACTGCGGTCGCAGGTTCGAATCCTGCCTCGGGCATGGATGTGTGTGATGTCCTTAGGTTAGTTAGGTTTAAGTAGTTCTAAGTTCTAGGGGACTGATGACCACAGATGTTAAGTCCCATAGTGCTCAGAGCCCAATTTTACCGTCAAGGAAACAGAATTCCTTAACTTCATCTACTTCGTAACCATCAATCCTGATGTTAAGTTTCTACCTGGTCTCATTCCTACTGTCCGCAGCTCGTGGTCGTGCGGTAGCGTTCTCGCTTCCCGCGCCCGGGTTCGATTCCCGACGGGGTCGGGGATTTTCTCTGCCTCGTGATGACTGGGTGTTGTGTGATGGCCTTAGGTTAGTTAGGTTTAAGAAGTTCTAAGTTCTAGGGGACTGATGACCATAGCTGTTAAGTCCCATAGTGCTCAGAGCCATTTTTTTTTTCATTCCTACTACTTTTCTTTATCTTCATCTTTCTTCGATTTACTCTCAATCCATACTCTGTACTCTTAGACTGTTCACTCCGTTCAGCACATCCTGTAATTCTTCTTCACTTTCATTCAGTATAACAATATCATCAGCGAATCGGGTCATTGATAACCCTTCACCTTGAATTTTAATTCCACTCCTGAATCTTTATTTTATTTACACCATTGCATCCTCGATATACAGATTGAACAGTCTGGGCGAAATGCTAAATCCTTGTCTGCCACACTATTTTATACGAGCACTTCGTTCTTGATTGTCGACTCTTATTACTCCCTCTTGGCTGTTGTACAAATTGTATCTGACTCGTCTCTCTCTACAGCTTACCAGAACTTTTCTCAATATTTCGAACATCTTGGACCATTTCACATTGTCGAATGCTTTTTGCAGGTCGACAAATCCTATGAATGCGTCTTGATTTTTTTTAGTCTTGCTTCCATTATTAACCCCAACTTCAGGATTGCCTCTTTCGTTCCTGTACCTTTCCTAAATCCAAACTATTCGTCATCCATCGCATCCACAATTTTCTTTTGCATTCTTGTGTATATTATTCTTGTCAGCAACTTGGATGCATGAGCTGTTAAAGCTGATTGTGTGGTAATTCTCGCACTTGTCAGCTCTTGCCGTCTTCGGAATTGTGTGGATGATGCTGTTTCGAAATTCAGATCTTATGTCGCTAGTCTCACACATTCTACATACCAACGTGAATAGTCATTTTGTTGCCACTTCCCCCAGTGATTTTTGAAATTCTGGTGGAATGTTATCTATCCCTTCTGCCTTGATGATCTTAAGTCCTCCAAAGATCTTTTAAAATCTGATTCTAATACTGGATTCCCTATCTCTTCTAAGTCGACTCATGTTTCTTCGTCTATCACATCAGACAAATCTTCCTCCTCACACAGGCTTTCGATATATTTTTTCCACCTATCCCCTCTCTCCTCTGCATTTAACACTGGAGTATATGTTATGCGGCCCTATTGGCAGTCCATTGTTTCTGACTGTCGTACGAGCCGATACAAGCCGAGCGACCGCTACGGTCGCAGTTTCGAATCCTGCCTCGGGCATGGATGTGTGTGATGTCCTTAGGTTAGTTAGATTTAAGTAGTTCTAAGTTCTAGGGGACTGATGACCTCAGAAGTAAAGTCCCATAGTGCTCAGAGCCATTTGAACCGTTTGAGCCGATACAAACATTATGCCGAAACATATTTATGGTCACATGGAATGTATATACAAGGATGTATCATAAATTCATAATTATTATTTGAAGCTGTTTTTAAAGAAGTCCCACAACTACCCTTATATCAACGACTATACCTATTCCAAATACTATCATTATTTCCAACTACAAAAGTGCGAAAGTAGCACATGGGTCCACAGGTGTGAATTATTATTGAGGTTCTGAGAGTGTACGTTTCTGGAAGAGCCAGTCAGTACATTGCTTCCTCCTACATATATTTCGCGAAAAGACCATGAAAATAAAATCAGAGAGATTCCAGCCCTCACGGAGACTTACCATCAATCATACTTCCAGCGAAGATTTACGACTGGTACAGGAAAAGAGAGAAGTGACATTAGTAGAGAAAGTGCCGTCCGCTACCCACTGTGAGCCGGGTTGCAAAGTAAGAATCTTAGCAAGAATTACTTCCTATGGGAAACAATCGAAGACACGTCAGTCGTTGATGTTCATTGTGGCAGGAGAAAAGGAGAGGATGTCAGGTGGCGGCTTGATGCTGGAATGAATTGAGAGGCATCTCGAGGCGGTGTGTCTGTGCGCGACGTGAAGCCAGCGATCTCTGGCCTCGGCTATCGGTCTCCGTCAGCAGGTGACAGCCGCCAAAGAGTTGATGCGGCAGATGCCAGGAAGACAGAAGAAGGCGGTGGCTCGCGAAACTGGCGTCGGCGGGAGACGGGAGGACGTGTTCATTAGGAGGCGGCGGCCAGACACCTGCGGCTGGCACGGAGCGGGGCCGCGCCGTGGCGGCAAGCTGTCTGGCGCGCCGGCCCGGCCGCCGCTACCTGCTGCGGGGGCCCGCAGCCCCGCCGCCCCGCCGGATTCCATTCCGGCCATAAAACATCTTCGGCTCCCGACACTCTAACGAGACCTGACTTCCCACACCCGGCAACACGTTCCTCTCGTGTACCACACACGCACACACACACACACACACACACACACACACACACAGAGCAGGACTCCCCACAGGCTACAGAGCAAACGGCCCGGGCAAACGAAGATGCTAGCTGTTCCAGCAGTCCGACAAGGAAACCGTTCATCTTATTTCATTCTCGATAGCGACTGACTAAATCACAGCCTTTCATGAAAAATACCATAGTAACTGCAATATTCACGCATATAAAAAGTGTAGAACGTTAAAATTGCTACACCACGAAGATGAGGTGGTACAGACCGAAATTTAACCGACAGGAACAAGACGCTGTGATCTGCAAATGATTAGCTTTTCAGAGGATTCACACAAGGTTGGCGCCGGTGGCGACACCTACAACGTGCTGACATGAGGAAAGTTTCCAATCGATTTCTCATACACAAACAGCAATTGACCGGCGTTGCCTGGTGAAACGTTGTCGTGATGCCTCGTGTAAGGAGGAGAAATGCGTACCATCACGTTTCCTACTTTGATAAAGGTCGGATTGTAGCCTGTCGCGATTGCGGTTTATCGTATCGCGACATTGCTGCTCGCGTTGGTCGAGAATATGGCTGTTAGCAGAATATGGAATTGGTGGGTTCAGGATGGTAATACGGAACGCCGTGCTGGATCCCAACGGCCTCGTATCACTAGCAGTCGAGATGACAGGCATCTTACCCGCATGGCTCTAACGGATCGTGCAACCACGTCTCGATCCCTGAGTCAACAGATGGGGACGTTTGCAAGACAACAACTTTCTGCACGAACAGTTCGACGACGTTGGCAATAGCATGGACTATCAGCTCGGTGACCATGGCTACAGTTACCCTTGACGCTGCATCACAGACAGGAGCGCCTGCGATGGTGTACTCAACGACGAACCTGGGTGCACGAATGGCAAAACGTCATTTTTTCGGGTGAATCCGGGTTATGTTTACAGCATCATGATGGTCGCATCCGTGTTTGGCTACATCGCGGTGAACGCGCATTGGAAGCGTGTATTCGTCATCGCCATACTGGCGTATCACTCGGAGTGATGATATGGGGTGCCATTGGTTACACGTCTCGGTCACCTCTTGTTCGCATTGACGACACTTTGAACAGTGGACGTTACATTTCAGATGTGTTACGACCCGTGGCTCTACCCTACATTCGATCCCTGCGAAACCCTACATTTCACAGGATAATGCACGACCGCATGTTGCAGGTCTTGTACGGGTCTCTCTGGATACAGAAAATGTTCGACTGCTGCCCTGGCCAGCACATTCTCCAGATCTCTCACCAATTGAAAACGTCTGGTGAATGGTGGCCGAGCGACTGGCTCGTCACAATACGCGAGTCACTACTCTTGATGAACTGTGGTATCGTGTTGAAGCTGCATGGACAGCTGCACCTGTACACACCACCCAAGCTCTATTGACTCAATGCCCAAGTTTATCAAGGCCGTTATTACGGCCAGAGGTGATTGTTCTGGGTACTGATTTCTCAGGATCTATGCACCCAAATTGCGTGAAAATGTAATCACATGTCAGTTCTAGTGTAATATACTTGTCCCATGAATACTCATTTATCATCTGTATTTCTTCTTGGTGCAGCAATTTTAATGACCAGTAATATATATATATATATATATATATATATATATATATATATATATATATATATATATATATATATATATACAGGGTGAGGAGAAATTCGCGCACTCGGGCTTCGCCGCGCGATTCCTCACATACCAGCGATAAAATAAAGGCTCTCACAAAATTTCGTCTGGCGAGTACATCCGCAGAAGAAGGACGTTAAAGAGTGGCAATCTGGCAACACTGTAACCACGTGTATGGCAACTATCTCTGCCAGCACATGCTAATCTGCTGTACAGTTGATGCAGTGGATAGAGTTTTGAGTTAGCATGCAGGAGGTCGAGAGTTGGATCTTGTGTTGAGGTATATGTTTTTTATTTGGTAAATGTAGTCCAGGTGGTACGGTATCTGGGCATCTTAATCGTCAACAGCGATTGTAGCAGGTCCTCTAGAAAACATCTGCACTTACATACTACAATCGTAGAAATGGAAGATTGGTCAGCTTTGAAAGAAGCCCTTTCCACGTGGTGGGCATGAATTTATTCGCACCACTTCATCTACTAGATGTGAAACCTGTTTTGTTTGTACCCTCCTCCAATAGTAACAACTATTATTCTTGCATCACACAGGTCCATTACATTTCGTTAGTACCTTACGCTACCAGTAGGACTGGGAAAGTGCTTTGTGAACCATGTCGAAACTCGGTTACTTTTTGTGTGTGTTATCGCCATGGTCCCACTAATTATGCCTTTCAACATTGAGTATGGTAACCGCATGTTGTTTAATATGTACCTCAATGTAATATTATTATTATTATTCTATCGATGGGATTGTGGAAACATCACGTCTGTTGCCGTTAGGGAAACAATGTAATTAGAAACCGAACATTTCACAGTTAACGGTGTCGGGATGAATCATGAAGAGCAATATTTGTCAAAGGTGTAATGCGTTTTACCGGCCGGAGTGGCCGAGCGGTTCTAGGCGCTACAATCTGGAAACGCGCGACCGCTATGGTCGCAGGTTCGAATCCTGCCTCGGGCTTGGATGTGTGTGATGTCCTTAGGTTGGTTAGGTTTAAGTAGTTCTAAGTTCTAGGGGACTGATGACCTGAGAAGTTAAGTCCCATAGTGCTTAGAGCCATTTGAACCATTTTTGTAATGCGTTTTAGGTGGAACAGAGCGCAGGACTGACGGCGTGTTTATACTGTATGCGCTGTCCGCCACACAGCGACTAGTTGCGAGCGGCGTAACGTGCCCGTGACAGACTCAAATGTATATGTAGAGACGTATAGAATTTTCTCATAGTAAACCTCTAAACGAGTGTGGCAGATGTATGGCGGATACAAACGATGACTATGTGGACATGTTTCTGGTCCTTGGTGCATCTGATAACCGGGCTGGTGTTGCTGCTCGTGAATATGCTGTTAGATATCCTCGTCAATGCTATCCAGATAAAAATGTGTTTCGTTGTCTGGAGCTGCCTCTTCGGGAGTCAGGTTCTCTCCTTCTACCATCGCATGACAGAGGTCATCCATGGACTCGCCGTACTCTAGCTACTGAGAAGCTTTTCTTACACCAAGAACCTCAGCGAAGTACACGTAGCGTAGTAAGGCAGTTGCGCGTCTCGCAACACACGGTCGTTTACGTGGTGCACGAGCATGGGCTGCACCCCTATCATTATGCTTTCACGCAACACCAGCATCCTGTAGGTCGCCATTAGTGGATACAATTTGTGAATGGTTCCAACAACAACAGGAAGCCAACGATTACTTTGTGAACACCATAATATGATTGGATGAAGCAGCATTCACTCGTGAGGTTGTCGTCAGTCTGCACAATTCCCACCATTGTTATGGGGTTATCCCGCAACTTACCTGCCATCATGGGTATCAACTTCGCTGTGGTGTCAACGTCTGGACCGGAATATTGAGCGACAGGTGTTTGGGCCTGTACATGTTGCCTGACCGGTTGCCTGCACGAAGGTATCATAAATTCCTATCAAACTATCTGCCTGACGTGCTGGAAGATGTTCCACTACATGTTCGGCAGAGAATATGGTTACAACATGATGGTGCACCTCCACACTCTGGAATTAATGTGCGACAGTATTTGGACAGAACATTTCCAGGAAAATGGCTCCGATATGGAGGTCCAGTTGTATGGTCACCGCGTACACCTGACCTAAATCTCCTGGATATCTTCCTGTGGGGACACCTGCAGGATCACGTGTACTCTATTCCGCCGACGAATGTGGAAGAATTGGTGGCACGTGTTCATGCTGCTCTTGCAGCTTTGCTGCGAAGGGTCCAGAGCTGTAAGATCCGGCGGGTTGCGCAATGTTTGGACGTGCAGGGAGGTCGCTTTGAGCATCTGTTATTCTGAGGACAACGTATTATGTTGTGAAGGTCATGCGACCATTAATATGGACATTATTATTGTCACTCTAATTGTTGCTAATGTTCAACATCTGAGTGCTCATATTACATGTAGTATAAATGACAAGATGATGTGCTATTGTACTGTGCCATCATCTTTAGCATCTAGAAATTAATATTGTATTTGTAATTATTCTGTCCTATGATAGGTCATTTGTTTCAACTGTCTATTTCTAATTTGACTAACCACGTATTTGTTATATTCAGCGTTGTAAAATGTCTTAAATTTAGGATACAGAATAAAATTGGCAAGTAAAGAAATGCGCCCTAACTCAGGATCGAACCCTCGATGTCCTGCATGCCAACCCAAAACTTTATCCACCGCATCAACTGTACAGCGCGACTGACAGGTGCTGATAAAGATAATTACCATACATTTGGTTACATTGTTGCCAGATAGCCACTTTTTAACGTCCTTTTTCTGCGGGTGTACTCACAGAACAAAATTTTGTGAGAGACGTTTTTTATCGCGCTGCGATGCCTGAGTGCGCGAATTTCGCTTCACCCTGTATATGTATATTATTCTAGGAGACTTCAACGCAAAACTAGGAAAAGAACAAAAATACAGACATATTACAGGAAGATACACACCAGACCTTGAAAGAAACCTAAAAGGGAGACACCTGATAGAATTCTGCGAGACCCATGACCTCAAAGTCATGTCAACGAACTTCAGGAAACGCATACGAAAATTAACCACATGGAAACTCCCGAATGGCAAGAGAGAATTACAGATCGACTACGTCATAATACAAAGAGAAGCACAGAGTGAAATCCAGAACATCAACACACGAAAGGGCTTTTTGACTCGGATCACCACCTACTACAGATAAAGACACGCCTAAACCATAAGAGGAAACAACAGAAAACTAAGATCATTAGACCAGACCCATAATATCTAACAATCAACCAAGAGAAAATACTGGAGAAAATTAAGATAGGAACAACGCAAAACTGGAAACAGCTCTCAGGCAAGCTTCAGGAAGCAGTAACACCGAGAACCAGGAAACACCGCTGGTGGAACCACACATGTGACCTAACAATCGAAAGACGAATCAACACATGGAAGGAGTTCAGCAGCAACAAGATACCAGAAAACTGGTAAGAATTTCTCAGAACACAGAAACAGACAAGTAAAATTATCCGTAAAGGAAATCGAAGCTACAACAAACAGAAACTAGAAGAGATAGAAGCAGACTTCACATGGAACAACACAAGGAATTTCTACATGACGTTCAGAGAAAATATGACGAAATACCAAGCGCCGAACCTCTGACTAAGGTAACCGGACGGCACACTAGAGACCAATACCAAGAACAACTATAACCTCCTAGCGAAGCACTTCGAGAAACTACTAAACGCAGAATCACCAACAGACAAACTGGACACAAAGGAATCTGCACCAAACCCAGACAGCGAACCGCCATTGATAGAAGAAGTAAGAGAAATCATCAAGAACCTCAAGAACAATAGAGCACCAGGAGAGATAGACTCCTCTCGGTATCTGGAAGCTACAAGACCCAAATCTCACAGGACACATATGCAAATCTTGAAACAGATGTGGCAAACAGAAGAGATACCGAAAGAATGGCGCACAGCACTGATACACCCTCTTCACAAGAAAGGGGATAAGTCGGACCCAAGCAACTATAGGGGCAGCTCACTGTTCCCTGTCACATAGAAGGTACTTTCAAAGGCACTGCTAAATAGATTAGATAAGCAAACAGACCACTTGATTGGCGAATACTAGGCTGGGTTTCGTAAACACAGGTCGTGCGCTGAACAGACATGGACCTTAATATGATACTGCAACACAAAGAGAACATAACTATCACCCTCGTCGACTTCAAGAAGGCGTACGACTCAATAGACAGAGAAACCCTCTTTAAAATCCTGAAAGAATACAGAGTAGATAGGAAAACACTAACCATAATTCAGGAAACACTAACATACACGACATCTAAAGTGAAGTTCTGTGGAGAACTCTCAGAACAATTCGAAATCAGGAGTCTTGTAGGGCGACGGCCTCTCGCCATTGCTGTTCAACATAGTACTGGACAAATAGTGAAGGAATGGGAAAAGACACAGAAAGGAGTTCTGTTAGGAAAAGTAAGAGTCAAGTGCCTAGTGTTCGCAGACGATTTAGCCATCGTAACGGTACGAGAAACAGAGAGAATAAGAGCCGTAGAGGAACTGCACAAAATCGCAGCCAGGACCGAATTACAGATATCTTACGAGAAAACACAGTTCATGAGCGCCCAAAAACACCCAGCACTACACACAAAATATGGGACAATACACAGAACAGAAAATTTCAAGTACCTAGGGGAAACAATACAGATTACAGGAAGAAATGTCCACCCCGGGTAGCTGAGCGGTCAGCGCAACAGAATGTCAATCCTAAAGGCCCAGGTTCGATTCCCGGCTGGGCCGGAGATTTTCTCCGCTCAGGGACTGGGTGATGTCCTAATGATGATCATTCATCCCCATCGACGCACAAGTCGCCGAAGTGGCGTCAAATCGAAAGACTTGCACCCGGCGAACGGTCTACCCGACGGGAGGCCCTAGTCACACGACATTTACATTTACAGGAGGAAATAAGTATTTAATGAAGAGAGAAGAGCGAAACTAGAGAAAGCCTACAAACTCATTTGGTATCACTACAATAAGAAAGCTATCTCACGAAAGGCCAATCTACGACACTGCGAGGCGGTGGTGCTACCAGAAGCACTATACGCAGACGCAACCACAGTAGTACGAGGACAGACATGAATAGAGAAGACGGAACGAAAAATACTCAGGAAAATATTCGGGGCAACGCAAAATGACGGGGTACGTATACAGAGGCCAGCTGAAGAACTATACGAACACACAGAGAAAATAAGAGACGAAATCAGGAAACGAAGACTAAAGTTTTACGGACACCTCACCAAAATGGCACCACAAAGGATAGCGAGACAGATCTTGGACTACGTTAGCACAAGGAAAAACAACAAATTGATGAATGAAGTAAGAAATGACATGGAAAAGCTCAACATGACACAGGAAACAATACAAAACAAAACACTCCTTAGGAACCTGATCAGAAGAAACTAACTACAAGAGACACCACACAGCAAACGAACACAATGGACCAATCAGCGACGACAGAACACAGCCAGAGAATGAAGGAACACTGGACGAACAGGAAAAAGAGAAGCCGAAGAGAACACAGGACCTAAAGTCGACCGAAGAACGGAAAGAAACACAGCATACGAATGAGGGAAGTCTGGGTAGAACGTAAAGACAAAACAACAGGAAAATGGACATGAAGTTTAGTCTGAATGCGCTGTTTAAGGGCATAACACAAGTAATAATAATAATTACATATATATATTTAATAGTTTGGAGAGTCCACGTCTGTCAAACTCTTATGATTCACTAAAAGCTGACGGACTGCTGAGAGTCTCTCCTCAGTTACTCGTTGCAGCAATTACGAGGGCTCTTCGGAAAGTGAGGAACAATCGGCCGCGACAGTGAAAACCACAACTTCTTTATTTGCTACAATTAGCTACACCTTCCAACTACTTGTCTCCACTTTCGCTGCTCTGACTTAGACATCTGTCGTAGCGTTGTACTATCTTTCCAATACCCTCGTCATAGAGGGTAGTCTCCAGTGATTTCCGACAGCTTTTTACGCTCGACTGCGGCTCGTTGTCTGTGCCGAAATGTTGTCTTTACAGCCAGCGGTTCATCTGAGCGGAGATGAAAATCAAAGGCAATTACGGGCTGTATGGTGGGTGATCAAACACTTCCCGTCGAAAACTCTGCAGGAACGTCCTCTTTACCCCTGCAGTGTGCGGCCGAGAACTGTCATGAAGTAGGAAATTCATGACAGTTAGATTATATGGGGTTGCATGAGATCAGGAAAAAGTTCATGATACTTTGTGGGAGACACTATTTCTTAGGCATCTTTACGCTCACACAGTGTTCTCAGAACTGAGAAGAGCGACGCTGTCTATAGGCATATTAGAGATACAGCTCAACACATCTATCCAAACCTTCTTCAGAATTTCACTCTGGTTTCCATTTCGCGGTCGATCGTTCCTTACTTTCCGCATAGCCATCGTATTAGGAACTCTGCTGAGGCACAGAACACAAATCGATCTCCACTCTTTACACAACAACTCACTCTCATTCTGTGTTACAGACAGACTATTAACATGAACATTCAGAGAAGCCTTATCGCCATTGACACTCTTGTCTGTCGGACGTTCGGGTCATCGGTACTCCTTGAAGCAGCGAATGTCGCTGAGACTCTTGGCTGCACTTGCGGGTGACGTAAGGCGCAGCTCGACGAAACTCAGCGCCGCACGAAGCCCAAAAGGAATACGTCAGAGAGAGAGATTACAACAACAACAACAATAACAAAACGTAACCTAAAGAAACGATAATCCCAACTAGGGATAGCTTTAATCCTCGAGCTCCCCTTTACACTAATTCGAAACATGTCACGCTTCTTGATTTATATGCTAGGGCCTTCGAGGTAGAATACATGGAGCTGGGGCAGTCTGTCAATATAACTGCAGAAAAGGGGGAAGGTGTCGCATCTGAGCGGACGTGACTGACTGGACATGGAGAGATTACTGGAGGAATACATGGTTTTATTTAACACCCCTTAGTCATTGTCTGCTACGCTGCTAGTGCGGCACAGAATTCGCACTGGGAACGAGCTACCTGTGTAGGAAAAACAATATCGGGTTCCCCATCCTTTACAGCCAGTGGTGGAGTTAATTGATCAACAGCTGCAGGACGTATTACAGAAGACAGCGTCAGTTTCTGGTTAGCACCAGTTGCATTTGTGGCAAACAAATCCTCAGATGCTACAGAGGCTTATTGTCCAGTACATCTATCAGAATTATTACTTATTTTGGGATATCTCGTACCCTCATATAGTCTTGATCGGAATAAAACATAAAATTAGAGTTTGCTGATAACTAGTTCCGTTCTATGAAGCTTAAGAGAAAATTACTTTTCAGTTACGGTGAATTAAACACTCTCTCAAAAACATGCATTATTTAAAAAATAATAAAACGCAAAATAGTGAAAAACGTACCAGGCTTGCTAAAGACTCAGCGCTTATGTACAATGTTGGCCACAACACCATCTTTACTAAGAATAACTCAGAAGTATAGAAAGAAACGAAACATGCCTTTCAGGTAATGCGAACATTTAACAATTTATAAAAAATACATTTTTAAAAATGTGTGCGCAAGCAACCATTCACAGAGATTAATCTTTTAAAGTTTTTAAACATTCACAGACATGCTTTGATTAATCTTTTATTACTGATGTTGTGACCTCCTCCGGTCGTTTTGTTAATTATTAATGTCAAATGACTGAAGTTCATCAGCACATATTCAAAGGCGTGCATTGTTATACACTAGAGATGACAAAGTCCAACCGGAGTAGCGAAAGATTATGATGTTACAAAAAGAATACTACACTCTTCTATGTGGTCTCCTCGATGTCTTTTTCATTTGGCTGCAAGTGTCCATTTGTGTAAGTTCCTGCTTTACAAGGAGAGATCCGGGCTTTTCTCAATTTTATACATTAAAACATAAAATACAGCGCGAAGCTTTCTACAAGTACAATATTTTTTTCCTGCCCCCCCTTCCCCCCCCCCCCCAAACAAAAAAATTAGCACAAACACTGAAACATGTAACAAAACACGGCTGAAAATATACTACATAACTTGTCCAACAACAAAAAATGCACCAGAACTTCGACAAAGATCGGCAAAGATGGGAATCTCCCTGTAGAAAGATATTGCACGATATCGATTTATACTTTGAGAAAAAGTCATACACGATTAATAATTTACTTTACAGATGAAACTTCCTGGCAGATTAAAACTGTGTGCCGGACCGAGACTCGAACTCGGGACCTTTGGCTTTCGCGGGCAAGTGCTCTTCCAAATTGTTTTTTTTTTCATAACCTGCGACCGCAGCGGTCGCGCAGTTCCAGATTGTAGCGCCTAGAACAGCTTTTTTTTCACCAGGAACAGGGTAAATGAACGAAAGATCTTTATTGGTACAAACTTAAATACAACAGAAATGCCATCCTTCCGGCGAAAATAACACAAGACATTATACTCGTACAAGGCGAGCAATTTTTTTTTATTTATGAACAAAGTGTAGGAAAAAAAGAATACTAATACTGATGCAAGCTAAGAGGTGTGAAGCAATATACAGTGGAGTGAGGGAAAAACCAGTGTTTTCTGGTATAGTGCATAAAAGAAAAGGAGGCGCGTGTCCATGCGCCTACTCCACTGTGGGTTACAATGTAGAAAGTAGCGCGGGGGCTTTCAGATGTCAGCAGGGGTGGGGGGGGGGGGGGAGTGCTGTCGGCGTGTGGCACCATCCAACTGAGCGGGGGTGACGTAAAGATCGCGTGTAGGTAATTGGCGAAGAAGGCGCGGTAGCGCGGTCGGTGTTCGACTTCACTGTGGGCGGTTTGTAAGTACTGCCAGAAATCAAGGCGTGATTTGTCGCCATCATTATACATGTAGGTGATCGTCCATCCCTTGACCCATACAATCGCATGATTTTTGGTGGCGGGGAAATAAGTATTCTGAGGATGGATAAAAGTCCATGGGTCAATCGAGTCCGGCGGAACGCGGAGGTAACAGGCAACGAACTGTCGGGCAAGTTTCCAGACGTCACTGGTGGCAGCGCAAGTCAGTTGAAGGACATCGTCATCCACGAGGTGGCAAATGGAACAAAGTGGAGAGTCCTTTAGTCCGATGTGGCGAATTTTTCATTTGCGACTTGGTACCATGTGGCCCGGACGTTGGAGGGAAGAAAAGGCTGGTGGATGTGACGCCAAACCGTGGTCCACCGCGTGGACGGATGTCTGAGTTCGATATTGTTGCTGGATATGGAACGAAGGAGTGGGGTGTAAAAATCTTTAGGTCGAGGAGAACGCGTGGTCGGTAAGTGTGTGTGAGCATAACTGAAGTCGACGATGAAATCAGAAATGTGCGTCAGATGGTGCTTGATTTGTCCGACTGGTACTGGTGGTGTTATGGTCGCGGGCACAAGAATTTCCAGCAAGCTGCACGTAAGGGAGGTGCCCCCGTGCCACTGCTTGTGCATGGTGGACATGTACAAGGACGCCGCGCGGAGTCTCACATTGACAAGGCCGAGGCCCCCGCTCGCGGGGGAAGGGTGAGCGTGTCGTAGCGGACCTTAAAGAGCGTACCGGCCGTAAGGAAGTATCCGAATGCAGCCTGGAGGCTGCGTCCAATAGTTCATGGCAGCGGGAGGACCTGTGCAATGTGGACCATTCTGGACGCCACATGTTGATTCAGGTATTGGACACGTTGTAAAGGATCGAGTCGTCGGATAGTTTGGAGTGCACGCCGAAAATTGATGGCAGCGGAGCGGCGCATGGTGGAGGTGAAAATGATACCAAGGTATCGTAGTTTTTGTACACACGGGAGAAGTGCTAAGTCGTCGTGTAAGAGGCCGCGTCCAATGGGCATCGCCGCAGATTTAGCCACATTCATGTTACTGCCCGCTGCAGTGCCGTACGTTGATATCAAATCAAGTACTGTGTGTGTTTCACTCCGTGAGCGGATCAAGAGGAGGAGGTCGTCCGCATACGCACGACATCGAAAACTGTGCTGTCGCAGAGTGAGACCAAAAAGGTGGCTCGTCAAACTCTCGATGAGTGGCTCCAGGCTTATGGCATAGAGTAGGGTCGAAAGTGGGCAGCCTTGCCGTACGGAACGCCGGATCGCCACTGGTCCCGCCACACGGTCATTAACCTGAATCAGCGATTCGGCGGTGCCGTACAGGCGCCGGATCACGTCGATAAAGGCTGGTGGAAAACCCATGCGGTTCATCACTGAGAACAGAAAAAGATGCCGCACTTTGTCGAATGCGCTGTCAAAATCAATGGCAACCACTGCGGCACGGAGTCTGCACGCCGCTGCCAGTGCAATTAAATCGCGACATTCTCCTGTAGCCGTTTGTATATTAACTGAGCCACTCGGAGTTGTCTGTTCCGGGGATAGAATGCTGGGCAGGACCTTGCGGAATCGCATTGCCAGTAGGCGTGTAAAAATTTTACAGTCTGCGTTAAGCAGAGTCAGGGGACGGTAATGGGCAGTCGTCACACCCGGTGTCGGTTTGTGGATGGGTATAATAATTCCCGTGACGAAGGACGGCGGTACGGCGTTCCCCTTCGTCAGCAGTTCATGAAACATCGTTGTCCACCGTGAGGCCATTAGTGTGAGGAAAGCGCGATAAAATTCTATCGGCAATCCGTCGACTCCAGGTGACTTATTCAGAGCACCTTTTTTGATTGCATCGTGGATTTCGTCACGCGTAATGGGCTCCATCAGCTCGTCCGCTTCGTCGCTGGTGAGGGTGCGAGTTACGTGTGGTAACACAGACTCCTCAGCGTGGTTGTTGGTAGTCTCCTCCTGGTACACTGTGCGGTAGTGGTCGACAAAGGCACTGACGATTTCGGCCTGGCAAGTGACGTGCTGGCCGCGACAGGTGGTGATCTCGGTGATGAGTTGTTGTCGTCGATGTGTCCCATCGGAGGCGCTATGGTGCATGGTCGGATGTTCTTTTTCCGACGAATCTTGACATCGGGTTCGCACCATAGCCCCCTGCAGTCTACGGCTTGTCAAAGTTACAATTTGCGCCTTAATCCTGCTGCGTTCCCTCTGCGTGTCGGGGGTGGGCGGTTGGGCGTCCAAGTCGCGGAGAACGGCGTAGAAATAGTCGGTAGTGTGCCGGCGCCACATAGCAACTTCCTTTCCATACTGAATCAAAGTACGTCGAATGGCAGGTTTGGCACATTCCAGTCACCAGGTCAAGGTCGTGCAGTATTTAGGTAAGCGACGTTCGCAGGTGGCCCATGTCTCGGTAACACGTTGAAGACAATCGGGATCGTGAAGATGGGAGGTGTTTAGCTACCACGGTGCACAACTACGCCAGACCACTTGCTTGGGGAAGAGAATGTTGCAGATGTAGGCATAGTGGTCCGAAAAGGCCAGGGGCCAAAGTTCTGCACCTTGGACTGCAGGTGTGAGTTCCCGAGAGACGTAAATTCTATCAAGGCGGCTCGCGGAGTGACTCGTCTGGTAAGTATGTCCAGGCGCGTAGCCGCGTTGAACTTCCCAAGTGTCGCGGAGCAACAGAGCTCGGACGACAAGACGCAGTTCTTGACAGGTGTTGTAGTGGGGCACTTGATCTTTACGGTGCAATACACAATTAAAATCACCCCCAAGCAAGCGTCCAAGAAACAAGGGAGCGATTTCTTCTGAATAGAAGAGTGCACTGTCGCGTCTGCGGGTGGAGCCTGACGGAGCGTAAATGTTGACGATACGCGTCCCCATGACAGTGACGGCCATGCCTCTGGCAGATGGAAGGTATGTGATATCGGCCACTGGAATGCCTTCTCTGGCGTAGATGGCTACGCCGCGTCCCAGGTGGTCATCAGGAGAAGGATAAGTGTTATATCCCGCGACGTCTGGAAGTGTGGCCAAGTGTACTTCCTGTAGTAGTGCGATATCGACGTCCGACGCCCATATCATCTCTCGCAGCAGTTGAAGTTTCACTGGTGAGCTAATGGTGTTAGTGTTGATCGTCGCTATTCTGTAGGTTTGGAGCCGTACCCCGACGTGGAGGGGAAGTCCACCAGCGGAGGATGAAGAGGGGCGAGGCCACGGCGAGTCGTGCCGTACGCCACCTGACGGCGTTATCAGCGGCGTAACGATGCTTCCGTTTGGGTGACTCTGTCCCCAGCGTGTGGTCCGGGTCCTCATCGACGTCCTCACTCCACACCATTGAAGGCGCTGTCGTTGTGATGGTCGTACGTTCCACTTCGGTCGTAGGGGCGGAGGACGTCTCGGTGGCAATCGCAACGGTGGGGTCCATTGGTTCAGGAGCACCTGTGCGAGCCAGTAGAGTAGGCATCGACGCAGCCACAGTCGGCGTCATATTGTCGTCATTCGTATCGTCGTGTAGGTTCTCCGAGACCTCGTCGGGTAGGACGGCCTCTGGAGCATCAGGGGGAGGTGATCCGTCTCGTTCCGAGACCGTGCGGCGCCTCCTCTTGCGCCTCTTAGGTGAACGTTGTTTGCGGGTTCGTCCCTCCGTGTCGGAAGACGGAAGGGAGTCGCGTCGCTCTGAGAGGAAGGCCGTCGTGGGAACTTCAAATGAAGGGGCTATAAAGGCACATTTGCATGCCGAGCGTGAGCTTCCTCGGAAACTCGAAATATTAATTAAATAAATAATCAGTGACAAATAAATAAAGCCTATGGCACACAACTGCAGCGCTGTGTCGCTGATAAAACAAAGGCACAATTACGTTACTCTTATGTTTGATTAGAAAAGAGAGAGCTCTGGTAGAAGTGGTGCGAGAAGCACGTATTTTATTCTATTGTCGGGCACACCGCCATATTTCATGTTATAGAAGAATACTGCGAGTTGCAACCAGACTAGGCACTCGATTCTATAAAGAATTTATATTTATAAAAGTAAGTAGGATTATGAACTGTAGGTTTATTCATTGAATATATCTGATTTAACTAACTGTGTAACTTTATTATGTTTAGTAGACAATCACCTCTGTACGACGTTTTGGCATGGCTGGCAAATTATTGTAATATTGAGATTTAGATTATGAGTCCGCACCTACCGCAGCAGTCTTTGGAAACGATTTAATTACGAAGTCCGATTATTTCAGTTTTATTTCACGGTCAACTACGAGTAACATTGCCTTTACGAAAAAGCCATTGCCAAGCGTCTGATACCGAATAATTAAACGTCCACATTCCAGATAAGCAAATATCAATTACAATTACAATCACCATCATACAGATAGAATAATTAATATTTAAACAATATTTTTATTTTATTTATTTTATATTGGCGACTGCGTGTCGGACTTGTTATTTTGTCATTTGTTACATTGTTCTCTTTGTTTCATGTGAAAAATCAACTTTCTGGACCTGGACGTGAATGTATGAGAGATAACAAAAAATCTGAAGATATTTTCCAATTCTAAAATTTTGCGGGAAGACGCAATGAAACTTCCAGCAAAATAAGGTAAGACGCAGCATCTTTGCATTAGCAGGCTTGACCAGACGTATAATTCAGTGTATTAGCTTTTCAGTAGATTCTGTAGTGTTTCTTTCGTGCATAACAGTTTTCAGTGATAAATTTCATTCTCAGTACTTTTCCTTAAACAATAACGTATGCAACAATACCAATACACGAGTGTACAATATGGCCGACTTCTGTACGATACGTAGTAACATGGACAGCAGCCATTACCAATAATCTCAAATTCAGTTTATATTTTTAAATTAACAGACAGCCATTGTTGCTACGAGCGATTCATGCTCAACTGCATTTTATTTTAAAATCAGTGTCAAATATTTTCTTGAAACATATATCACGTGTGGCATGGTAATAACTAGAAATCAATACGCAAAAATGGAACAGCAAAGACGTACTATTCAGACGCAATCCGACTCGGACGAGAGACAAATGTTAGAAAATGACAGCAACCGGTAGTGACGATTTATCAAACATTGACGCAAGTGTTGACGGAAATTTTGGCAATAGGCCGTCCACTACAAAAATTTCAAAGTCTCAGTCAGAGCCCATGTTGATGCATGACGTCACGTCTAATGATGCGACGGGGGCACAGACCTTGCAAACAGTAAACATTGCCGACATGTTACAAATGCTAATGAAACAAAACGCAGAAAATATGGCATACATAAGGAAACAGAACGCCGAAAACATGGCAACCTTACAGACACAAAATGACGCAATTAAATCTGACCTCATAGCACTCAAGACAGGTAATGACACTTTATGTAAACGTGTGGAACTTATAGACGCCACACTGACCAAACAGATGACTGAACTCAGTACTAAATTTTCCCAGCTTAATACGAGACAAGAAAAGACTACAACTGACGTAGCACTTTTACAGACACAAGTAAAAAACCTTAATGTCACGTGTGAAGTTCTTACTGAACAAATTCAAACATATCCTTCAGTACATGACAACCTTGAAAAACGAATTACTGACGTACAGAATAAATTTGACAATGTTGAACAACACCTGACTGACATCTTACAATCTGATGCCACAGCTCATTTTCAAAATATTAATAAAGAATTTCATGATTGGGTAGTGAACAAAGACAAACATTTTGATAGATGCTTACGTGAAAATTTACCAACAATTGTGCACGACTCCGTAGCGCAATACATTACTAATAACAAACAGCTGATCAGTGACGCAGTACAATCCGTCACTGCACCCATGAGACAATTCACCGATCGACCACAGTCTGAATGTAACGAAAATATCAGTCAAAATGCACAGTTCAGGAACCAATATACATTCGAGTATGACACACACATACCGCACACGACAAACACACAAGAACAAAACACACCACGACTACAACACATACCACGATGTGCAAACACAAACACAAGCTATTATCATGGTAAACCACAGCAACATTATCGTAATTACTCGCCAGCTGAACATACCAGTAATTACAGTGGAATAAATCCATATCACAATGCGAAGGAAGAAGAAAGCTTAATGAAACACAGGCAATTTCAGATTTTTATCCCAGAAAAACGAACCATTCATCCGGTGATTTTTCTTAAATCTTTTAGTAACGCATTTCCACGCACTTGGACTGACCGGAAAAAGATTTCATATATTGTCGGATACATCCAAGGCGATGCAGCTGTCTGGGCATACAGTCAAGCTGACGTATGTACCACGTACAGTGAGTTTGAGCGTGCTTTTCTGAACAAATTCTGGTCGCAATCCGTCCAGGAGCGACTCAGAAGACAAATTTTAGAACCTGAAACTTTTAACAGTAAAAATGGCAACTTACGCAGATATTTTGAAAAATACTTGAACATGGGACACTTTTTAGACGAACCAGTCGCAACGCGTGATATACTCCGTGCGTTGAAGGCCAAATTGCCTTTCAACATTAAAGAAAAACTCCTACATATCCCGGATGACGATTCAGATTATTTTTTAACAGCCTTAGATTCGGTTGACATGTTACTTGAAGATCAGCGCTTCGCGCGGCAAAACAGCAGCCACAATGTTTACACTAGTGGTATGCAAAACATGCAGGCTTGCCAACTCAATTCTGGCGCGCCCACAGTTGGATACGCGGTACAGCAAAAACAGCAAACTCACATGCCGTCTCAATACGAAAATCAAAATCAACACGCGTATTCCAATACAAACAATAGTTACAACAGTAATAACACTTCATGCGGCAATCCATACAAAAGGCACCGCGGTAATAACTACAACGGTAACAACGGATACAAAGGCAACAACAAAAACACAAACAGAAATAGAAATAATAATAACTACGAGCCAAGACAGCATCAAGGTTGGACTCGTAACGATCAGTACTTTCATTCAAACTCTGCTTTACCACAGCAGCCACCAGGACAAAATTGGAGCATACCTTACGACCGACAGGTAAGTTATAATGCGCAACAGCAACAACAACCGCAAAAGTTTGGAGATCGTAATAGGCAATATCCGAATGTGAATATAATAGAAATGACACCTGATGCACAACATCAATCTGTGTCAGTACCTAGTACAAATGCTGATCCAACAAACTAGAAACAGTCACTTCTATGCCCCAGGTCGTGGCTGAAGAATTCTTGGGGGGCGACTTCAATGTTAATCAGTTATTTGACACCACACTTGAACAACAGAATAATGATATGCCGAATAATTCTAAACAAAAATTACCTGTTTTATTTATAAGATACAACTACAATAACAATATATCAGATGAACTTTTACAAGACAGTACACAATGTCGTTCAAACACGAATGAAATTGTTTTAGCATCTACTACTGGTGTAGTAGGTGGGATTCCAACTACTATTATCCTAGATACAGGTGCAGCTGTGAGCGTTTTGTCTTTTAATTTCTATAAAAAAATGTGTGAATTGGAACCTGTGCCTGAGTTTCCTGCCCAAAACTGTAAAATAACTACTGCACTAGGTAATAAGTCATGTAGGGTTACGAAGCAAGTTTTTGTAAACGTTAAAATAGGTAATGGAACCGTACAATGGCCATTCCTGGTTGTACAAAACCTTGTGACTAATTGCATATTAGGAATAGATATTATGAGCGAGAAGGACTGCATTATAGACTTCTCCAAAGGTAAATGTATTTTAAAAGATAAAGGCAGTGTAATTATTATTGATTTGGACAGGAGAACTCTAAAGCATGACAAACACTGTACAGGGTACAAGGTTCAGTTAGTACTTGACAATGACATTCAAGATATGCAAACACACTCATCTGACACAGAGATAATGGACTTGAAAACATTGCTTGATCATAAGATAAGTGAAGCTACAGCTCTCAGTGTACATGAACGTATAAAACTACAGGAAGTGTTATCCAAATATTTACAAGTTTTTACCAAACGATTAGGTGTTATCAACACGTATGTATACAAGATTGAAGTTAAGCCTCACAAGATATTCTACCACAAGACATATAATGTACCGTTATCTCAACGACCTGCTGTGTGGCAAGAATTAAAACAAATGTTAGACTGGAAGGTCATTGAACCATCCACCTCACCTTATTGTAGTCCTCTACTTGTTGTCAAAAACTCAAATGGAAGCATTAGGTTAGTGTTAGACGCTCGAGCAATTAATGAAATAATTTTACCGGTTCACACAAAACCCGAAAATTTAGAAGAGCAATTACAGAAATTTCTAGATGCAAAATATTTTTCCACAATAGATCTCGCTAATTCGTTTTGGCAGGTGGGTATCACTCCTGATTCACGGAAATATACTGCATTTATGTTCGGGGGGCGAACCTATCAGTTTTGTGTTCTACCTTTCGGACTGAATGTCAGCTCTGGGGTATTCATTACAGCCCTGGATACCGTGCTTGGCGATGATTTAGTTGAGACAGTCACACACTATGTAGATGATATACTGATAGCTACACAGTCTTGGAAGGAACACGTTGACACACTTCAAAGAATTTTAGAAAAATTTGCACAAGCTGGAGTCACAGCCAATCTTAGAAAATCAAAATTTGGTTGCAGTGAGATAAAATATTTAGGACATATCATTAATTCGCAGGGCATACGTCCGGATCCCAGTAAATTAGATGCTATCAGAAACTTTCCTAGCCCTCGAACTAAAAAGCAGTTAAAATCATTCCTTGGGCTATGTTCATTTTTCAGACTTTTTTGCCACAACCACTTTTGAACAGTAAACATCTGCTAAATCTACTCAGAAAGAATCAAGTTTGGATCTGGTTGGAACAGTGCCAGAATGACTTTAATACAATTAAACATGCTTTAGTGGGTGCAAACTTATTGAGCCATCCAGATTTCAATTTAGATTTTTGTATGACTTGTGACGCTTCACGAACTGGCTTGGGATGTTGCTTATTTCAAGTTGTAAAGAATAAAGAAAAGGAACAGATAAGAATTATTGGGTTTGCAAGTCGTACTCTAACTGAATGTGAGCGTACATACTCCACTACTGAGTTAGAAACACTTTCCATAGTATGGGCATTCAAGAAATTCAATTATTATTTATTTGGAAAACATACAGTAATTTACACCGATCACCAGGCCCTGACATTTTTGTTAACTTGTAAACTTGTACATCCTAGACTATCACGATGGGCAGTTACACTTCAGAACTACTCTTTTGAAATTAAGTACATAAAAGGTAAGGACAACACCATTGCAGACGCTTTGTCTAGACTTCCACAAGGTATGAATGATACCAACAGTGACTTAGAAAATATAAATGACTACAGGATTCTCTTAATGCAAGACAAGCAGTATCACCAATATTATATTGATATGTGCAGAAACATGGCTAAATTACAAAAATCTGACCCTCACTGGTATAAGATAATAACATTACTGGTAGAAAAACACAATCATCCTTCGACTAAGTATTACAAGTTACACAATGATGTGTTATTTTACCGCCGACATCCAAATGCTACTAACTGGTGTGTATGCATTCCCAAAGAGTCTGAACGTAATCTAATTTGGCACACAAACTTAGTTTGGGGTCATTATGGGACGAAAAAGTGTTTGGCAAAGCTCAGCACATACTGTTATTTTAGCAATATGAGAAGAAAAATTTACAGGGAACTGAAAACATGTGTCATATGTCAAAAATCAAAACCTCAGAATTTATCCACAAAAACAGATTTACATTCTATTTTACCTAGTAAACCCCTGGAAATTCTGTGTACTGACATCAGTGGACCGCATCCAGCAAGCTCTGGAGGCGTCAAATATATCTTAGCTTTTTACGATATATTTTCTAAACATGTCAAACTTTATGCTTTAAAATCCGCCACTGCAAGTGCTATAATACGAAGATTCTCAAGTGATTACCTGACGCACGTGGGAAAACCTAAAGCAATTCTGTCAGATAATGCAGCATACTACTCTGGGTACAAATGGAGAAATTTCTTGAAGGACAATAACATTAGAAGTATATTTATTTCGAGGTTTAGTCCACAATGTAACGCGACTAAGAGACTTTTCCGAGAATTAAATCGATTCATGAGGACCTATATTTCATTAAAACATACTAATTGGGTGTCCTACCTAAGTCTTTTCGAAGACGTACACAATAACTTAAATATTTACGATACAAATTACACACCTAACGAGATCATGTTCAATTGCAAACAGAACGATCAGTGGATAGAACCATTACCTAAGTTGTCAGACAAGGAGATCACACCTGAACAGAAAATAAAAGAAGTATTGACTACGCTGACACATCACGCACAGATACGAAACAAACATCACAGAAACATAATAAAAAGAAAACAAAAATTCGAGGTAGGAATGCTTGTACTACTTCGTACTCATCATAAATCTGTAGCACTCAAACGACGCAACGCTAAGTGGCGTCTGCTATATGAAGGACCTTATATAATTGTTAACATACCGCATCCTGGTGCGTATCTGTTACAACATCGTAGAACTAACAAAATTATTGGGTTATACGCACACCAAGATCTTAGAGCATTTCATGCTGAATAATGTCAAAGTCATACCCATCAAAATATTGCTAAGCAACTCGAAAAACTCTGTTGTTACAACACAGATAATAAGTAGTGTAGAAATTTTCATTTCAGCGGTTCCAGAGTCGCAGTTGAAGGCAGAAGATCTCTTCTTTCAGCGCGCGCCACCACCTGGAAGACGGAATATCAAAATAAAATTTATGATTACGTAGCAGTGAATGATATATTAATTTTTCACGGAACATTTGTTATTGTAGGTACCACTGACTTGGTATGACACCTGACGAACCGACAGACGTCATCTATGAAGTGATCTTTTACTTTGAGAAATAGATTAGACGCACATCTCTCAACACGAAAAGCATCTATCAGTAGTCAAGGCCACACAGACACTCTACACACACGCACAAAACGCGAGGAATCGAACATTTTCTCTCTCTTACTATTTTGAATATTTATTGAGTAGTGAAAACGCCTGGTCTTGCCTACTGATGTAATGAATGTTGTGTCTAACCTATCTTAATTTCAGATGACATCACGTGACACAATGTAATAACCTATAGCTATGTAATGATGATGCAAACATGTTTATGTGCAACTGTATTATGTTTATGCTAAGAAAATATGTGACGTGTGTATGTATAATTACTTATTTTTTTAACTGATGTATCATGTAACTGTTACTATGTAAAAATTTGAACAAAACGAGTGCCAAAAAGACATTGCATAGTGAACCTCTGTTCACGGACATTAACGAACATTACTAACTCTTCAACTACGCAGAAACCTATGTGAAAGAAACGGTTAATGCCATTCATTATGCAGCGTATCTATGTAAACGCGATGAATGATTTCTTTGATTAATAACTACGAACATTTAGGTGAGCTATATTCAGCAAAAAACTGAAAATGTGAAGGGCATAATTCGTGCATCGTCTAGTGACATTACTACAGTACCTAACTTCAAGATGTTAACTGGATTAAATGGACACAAGGTGTCTGTCCAGAAAACAACACGACGGGTGGAAGAATTTTGGTTGGAACTTCAGGGAATGAAATGTTCTCGAAATGTGACGGACACTCTTACATGGGCTGTCCAAGGATCGACGCCAGCTATGTGCCGTCCGAGGTTCTGCAACCAAGCTTCCACGGAATGTAAAAAACGAACTGCACGTGGACCAATTACTCGACGGGTCACGTCTGATCTGTAATAAGCAATGCTTTTAGTCACAACGAACTGCATCACAACGACTATAATGGAAATGGGAAATGGACACGCTTATGTATTAATCACGTTGTTATACAACGATGTTACTGTGATCAAAAAAACTTTACCACGACGATACTAACCTGTAAAAAATTATTGTGCAGCAGATGAATATGAACTGTAATAACGACATGATGTGTATAGGTCAACGCACCTGAAACATACGGACATTTTTCTTTGAAGTATTTCAAAACAATACTATGTAACTAAGAACATTCAACAATCTAAGTTGTATTGTGTTATAACAAATATTGTAAATTTAAAACTAAGTTACCTGTCATAGAATGTAGTCTTCATATGTAATCTTGGTTGAATATTTTCTTTGTGCAACGACTGAGAAACGCGCGCACACGAACAATATGAACTGCAATACTGTGCCGCGTGATCTAACTGTACGATATAACGGCAGTGCCGGAGTCACACAGACGCTTCTGCGCATGCGCGCACTCTATCTGCCAACATAAGAACTTTTACGGCGCACCCGCGTCATTCAAATTTTGTATATAATGTGTATAAAGTGTATAATGTAGGTCATGTAAATAGTTGTAGATAACTTAGATTTTCTTGTGCCTTTAGGTGAATTGCTCGCCTGCAGGTGTGTCCTTTCGCCTCGCAATTCAGGGGGCAATATAAAGGCACATTTGCATGCCGAGCGTGAGCTTCCTCGGAAACTCGAAATATTAATTAAATAAATAATCAGTGACAAATAAATAAAGCCTATGGCACACAACTGCAGCGCTGTGTCGCTGATAAAACAAAGGCACAATTACGTTACTCTTATGTTTGATTAGAAAAGAGAGAGCTCTGGTAGAAGTGGTGCGAGAAGCACGTATTTTATTCTATTGTCGGGCACACCGCCATATTTCATGTTATAGAAGAATACTGCGAGTTGCAACCAGACTAGGCACTCGATTCTGTAAAGAATTTATATTTATAAAAGTAAGTAGGATTATGAACTGTAGGTTTATTCATTGAATATATCTGATTTAACTAACTGTGTAACTTTTTTATGTTTAGTAGACAATCACCTCTGTACGACGTTTTGGCATGGCTGGCAAATTATTGTAATATTGAGATTTAGATTATGAGTCCGCACCTACCGCAGCAGTCTTTGGAAACGATTTAATTACGAAGTCCGATTATTTCAGTTTTATTTCACGGTCAACTACGAGTAACATTGCCTTTACGAAAAAGCCATTGCCAAGCGTCTGATACCGAATAATTAAACGTCCACGTTCCAGATAAGCAAATATTAATTACAATTACAATCACCATCATACAGATAGAATAATTAATATTTAAACAATATTTTTATTTTATTTATTTTATAGGGCGTCCGTATGTTCAGGCGGGTGGGTGTCGGAAGTCGTCGCTGTTGGTAGTGGTTCTGGAGTAGCGTCAGGCTTTGAGCGCGACGTGTCGGCCCCGGCGGTATCCGTAGCAGCTGGAAGGGTCACCGGTACGTGGTCCGATGGGCGGCGGCCGGTGGGAGGAGAAGAGAGCGCCGATGCGTAGGTGATCGGTAAAACCGTCGTCGGAGCCGGAGGTGCCACGGTAGCGGCTGGCAATTGGGTGATTCGTAGCTGAAGACACTCAGATCTGAGGTGGCCTTCTTTGCCGCACCCGGAACAGGTCTTGGGTTGGCCGTCGTATATGACAACCGCGCGGCACCCGCTAATTTGCAGGTAAGATGGCACGTGGTGATGGAGGTCGATGGTGATCTGCCGTACACCGTTAAGAACAGGGTACGTTTGAAATTGCGCCCAGCGTTCGGCAGTGTGGCCATGTACAGTGCCATAGGGGCGGAAAGCCGCGATAACGTCTTCCGCCGGAAGCTCGAAATGGTTCAAATGGCTCTGAGCACTATGGGACTCAACATCTTAGGTCGTAAGTCCCCTAGAACTTAGAACTACTTAAACCTAACTAACCTAAGGACAACACACACACCCATGCCCGAGGCAGGATTCGAACCTGCGACCGTAGCAGCCTCGTGGTTCCGGACTGCAGCGCCAGAACCGCACGGCCACCGCGGCCGGCCCGGAAGCTCGAACGGGAGTTCGAAAACTCGTATGGTGCGCATTCCTAAGCTGGCATGGTCGACAGTGACCGCTCCGACATTGCCGTCGGCGTGGCAAAAGCGTAATCCATGGTTGGTATCACGAAGTATTCTTTCACATATCGCGTCATTGACGACTTTGACGTACACAGTACTGCTTAATATGGACAAATGGGTGTCCAAGATATCGGAAGCTGGGATCTTCGCAACGTCGCGAATGAAGCGTTCCACTTCCAAGGCCTTTGGCCGTGCGTATTCGTTGCAGAAGTTGAATCGTAATGTTGATTATCGAAAACGGTTGGCCATGGTTCTAGTGCACGTGAGCGACACGTAAGTGACGGCCGCTGAAATGTAAACAACAGCGAGCGCGCGTGCTCCGCAGGTGGAAACAACAACACGTCCGCACTGCACGGCGGCGAAAGCCGGACTGACCAACTGAGCTACCCAAGCACGACTCACGCCCCCTCGTCACAGCTTTACTTCTGCCAGTACCTCGTCTCCTACCTTCCTAACTTAACAGAAGCTCTCCTGCGAACCTTGCAGAACTAGCACTCCTGAAAGAAAGGATACTGCGGAGACATGGCTTAGTCACAGCCTAGGGGATGTTTCCGGAATGAGATTTTCACTCTGCAGCGGAGTGTGCGCTGATATCCTTTCTTTCAGGAGTGCTAGTTCTGCAAGGTTCGCAGGAGAGCTTCTGTTAAGTTTGGAAGGTAGGAGACGAGGTACTGGCAGAAGTAAAGCTGTGAGGACGGGGCGTGAGTCGTGTTTGGGTAGTTCAGTTGGTCAGCCGGCACGGTAGCTCAGCGTGTTCGGTCAGAGATCCGGTTGGCCTCTGTAATAAAAAAACTGAGTGGAGAGATCCGCCACCGCACTTGAACAGGATGCCTTGCGACGTCCGCAACGACCAAACACAACGATCAACAACGAACAAAATGGAAAAAACAAGTTGGTAGAGCACTTGCCCGCGAAAGGCAAAGGTCCCGAGTTCGAGTCTCGGTCCGGCACACAGTTTTAATCTGCCAGGAAGTTTCATATCAGCGCACACTCCGCTGCAGAGTGAAAGTCTCATTCTACTTTACAGATGTCTGCGTATTATAATAAAAATTATAGAATTTAAGTTAACGAAATAATAATTTTAAATGTCTTATCTAAATTTGAAAACATCTGTCTATCACAACTTCCTCATTACACTTTTTTATTCGTAAGTAAAGTAATTCTCTGCAATTTATTTAATGATAATAAACGATGTCCATGTATCGTGTAAATCCGTTTGTTTGAGTGTATTGAGAAGTATAATCAGAGGGAAAATGCGCCATTGAACAGTTCCATCACAGCGTATTACATTTACTGATGATAATATGGCCAAAAAATTATGCATATTTCTTTGTACGATTGTTTCATAATTTCAACGGTGTCTTCGCAATATATGGAAAATAAATTTTTTCGATACGTCACTACAAATACTGTTCATTATACACTCCTGGAAATGGAAAAAAGAACACATTGACACCGGTGTGTCAGACCCACCATACTTGCTCCGGACACTGCGAGAGGGCTGTACAAGCACTGATCACACGCACGGCACAGCGGACACACCAGGAACCGCGGTGTTGGCCGTCGAATGGCGCTAGCTGCGCAGCATTTGTGCACCGCCGCCGTCAGTGTCAGCCAGTTTGCCGTGGCATACGGAGCTCCATCGCAGTCTTTAACACTGGTAGCATGCCGCGACAGCGTGGACGTGAACCGTATGTGCAGTTGACGGACTTTGAGCGAGGGCGTATAGTGGGCATGTGGGAGGCCGGGTGGACGTACCGCCGAATTGCTCAACACGTGGGGCGTGAGGTCTCCACAGTACATCGATGTTGTCGCCAGTGGTCGGCGGAAGGTGCACGTGCCCGTCGACCTGGGACCGGACCGCAGCGACGCACGGATGCACGCCAAGACCGTAGGATCCTACGCAGTGCCGTAGGGGACCGCACCGCCACTTCCCAGCAAATCAGGGACACTGTTGCTCCTGGGGTATCGGCGAGGACCATTCGCAACCGTCTCCATGAAGCTGGGCTACGGTCCCGCACACCGTTAGGCCGTCTTCCGCTCACGCCCCAACATCGTGCAGCCCGCCTCCAGTGGTGTCGCGACAGGCGTGAATGGAGGGACGAATGGAGAGGTGTCGTCTTCAGCGATGAGAGTCGCTTCTGCCTTGGTGCCAATGATGGTCGTATGCTTGTTTGGCGCCGTGCAGGTGAGCGCCACAATCAGGACTGCATACGACCGAGGCACACAGGGCCAACACCCGGCATCATGGTGTGGGGAGCGATCTCCTACACTGGCCGTACACCACTGGTGATCGTTGAGGGGACACTGAATAGTGCACGGTACATCCAAACCGTCATCGAACCCATCGTTCTACCATTCCTAGACCGGCAAGGGAACTTGCTGTTCCAACAGGACAATGCACGTCCGCATGTATCCCGTGCCACCCAACGTGCTCTAGAAGGTGTAAGTCAACTACCCTGGCCAGCAAGATCTCCGGATCTGTCCCCCATCGAGCATGTTTGGGACTGGATGAAGCGTCGTCTCACGCGGTCTGCACGTCCAGCACGAACGCTGGTCCAACTGAGGCGCCAGGTGGAAATGGCATGGCAAGCCGTTCCACAGGACTACATCCAGCATCTCTACGATCGTCTCCATGGGAGAATAGCAGCCTGCATTGCTGCGAAAGGTGGATATACACTGTACTAGTGCCGACATCGTGCATGCTCTGTTGCCTGTGTCTATGTGCCTGTGGTTCTGTCAGTGTGATCATGTGATGTATCTGACCCCAGGAATGTGTCAATAAAGTTTCCCCTTCCTGGGACAATGAATTCACGGTGTTCTTATTTCAATTTCCAGGAGTGTATGTTTTCGTTTCCAATAGAAAACTCTCATAATGAATATAAGAGAAACACCAGGTTTGTCAGATAGTACTTTATGAACGACAAATGCTTCAAAGCCTATTAAGTTTTCATATTAACTGAAAGGCGGTTTTCCATTTGTTTCTATAGATTCTGAGTTGCACTTTGTAACGATGTTGTTATGGCTGATAGAGAATTTAGGTATTCGTTCGTTACAGCCATGGCACATTTTCAGTGTCTTTAAGTTTTAACGCCTTCTAAAAACGAAAGTTTTTAAGATGGATAGATGTTCACATTACCTGAACGTCATTACCTCTTTACTTTCGTAATTCGGAGTTACACTTAGTAACGACAGTGTTTTGGGTAACAGTGTACATAGACGCTGAGTCTTTTGTATGATCGATATACTTTTCAGTGTTTCACGTTTTACGTTTTTAAAAAATAATATACGTTTCTTAATGATTGTTAAACTCACATTAACTGAACTGCTATTTTCTGCTTATTTTAATACATCTGTAGATGATTGTAAATCATCCCGAATCTAATTTTAGGTTTTGTTGCGATCAACACTATTAAAATTTACAAAAAAATAATACAGGTAGTTGTATCTTCATCATCCGACGATGTCAGCACTTATAAATACACGTACGGTGATTATCCTTTGAACTGCGGTGCTCTGAGGTACCATACCTATGCTAATACAAATAATTATACGAATAGGTTCCACTTGATTTCTTCAAAACGCAAATTATTCTCAATTATCTTATCCAGATATGTTTCAGTACATTCTAGACATCAACAGTTGACCCGTACATGGACTACAAATCGTAGTTTCGTGAAATAAAATATAGCTGTAGGTTGGGAGAAAGCCATAACTGACATATCACCCATTTTTTTCTTCTGTTACTCAACTGGAAGAATCACACAGTCTGCCTACCAGTATATTCATATAATTACAGGTACTGGTTTTAACGGTAGTCTGCAGCCTTATTCAGATCTATAAAGAAGAAAAACAAAACGAACGAAGACTAAATCTAAAAATTGTTAGCAGAAATTAAGTTGCTATGAATGCCCGATTCATACTCTGCGTCGCGCAGTGTGAATCGAACATTAGCGGAAGCTGCAATCCCCCTCCAATGAAAATATCCAACATCCAACGCAGGTGGGGACGAAACGTTTGAGTTCTCCAAGCAATTTATTCGATCACGGCATAGCAGCTGGGAATGTATATACTGAGGTTACATTTTCTAGCCGAGATAGTTTTTAGCTTACAACTAAAACTCTGCAGTAACCTTGTAAAGGGGAAAGTCAATGTCCACAATAAGTGTTGCATCATAAGAATCCTCTTAATACATAGATCAGAGCATTGCGAAATTTCTTAACATAACATGGAAAAGAGATGCCATGTACTATTCTGTATTTTGTTTGTATTTGAGATTGCTTAAGGCAACATGTTAATACGTACGACACGGCGTGAGCCTCTCTGATGCAAATGTCATGACGTTTCTTACGATGCAACAATCAGAGAAGTATCCCGCGCAGACAAAGAGATAAAATATAGACTGTTAACTAGTAGACAGGAAGTAAGTTTTTGATTTATTTCCTAAAACACGATAATTTTTGAAGTTACTGGTTGTAGGCCAACACTGCAATTGTGATGACCAAAACATTTCCTATTTACTGTAGTGTCATTTAGAGATGGCGTATAAAAGACTACTAAATACGTGTACAGTAGTTGGCTAAGGATTACTGACATAGCCTGAAAGAAATGCACCATAACTGCAGTTTTCTTGTTAGTGCTGGATTCGAAAATTACTGTGGCTAAGGAAATTGTTATATCCCGCAAAACTCAACCGATAAAATTGTGGCGTGCTTGGAATTACTGTAGGCCAACAGAAAATAGGTCAAACGTCGAAACAATTTTTGTAAAAATAAATTAAAACAAAGATGTTGTGTTTCTTTGAGTGTCGCAGCATTTCCTTTTTTTAAAACTCGAATCATGCATCACTTGCTCGTAGAGATTACAAAAGCATCGAGAGCGCCTAGAGGGTTTCTCATGTAATGTTCATAATCCTTTGCGAATCATTCAAGATGGCAAGACAGCATGCTAATGATCGATTATTTTACTCTATGTTTAATATTTATAATGCTCTTTGTTGGGATAATGAAGAAACTTTATTTTAATTTCGTAATTTATTTTTTACGTGTTACAGTCTTCTCACTTTTGATGGCGCTCGATAAATCGAAAAAAATTTGTGCAGTTATATGTAATATGTCAGTATTGTCTCACACAATAGAAGTTAGCGGAAAACCTATGTCTATACAGTGAAGGCTTAGCCCTATTGTAAAGGCGGCTGTACATGGTCAAGTTTAGTTCCGCTACGTTGTGTATCTGTGCACTTGAGACCAAATTCATTTTCACATTCACTAGTCTATTTCCCAAAAGTTTATCCTGTGGCCATTGAACCCCTGTTACGACACTGGAGTCATTCTTTTCCTCCAATACAGCCCTGTATTTACTGTAAGCCAGTCAGGTCGATATACATACCTTCCTCACTCGCACACATAAACGCGATTTTAGATGAAAAATGCTGAAGCCATTTGGATACTTTTTTCCTTGAGTCATTAGTCTTCTGACTGGTTTCATGCAGCCTGCCACGAATTCCACTCTGGTCCCATCATTTTCATCTCACAATAGCCTTTGCGCCCTATGTTCTCAACTACTTGTTAGATGTATTCCGAACTCTGTCTTCCCCTACAATGCCTACCCTATGCATCTGCCCCTAGCACTATGGAGGCTATACTCTGATGTCTTTAACACAAGTACTATAATTCTGTCCCTTCTACTTGTCAGGGTTTTCCATATGTTTCTTTCATCGCCGATTCTGTGGAGACCGTGCTCATTCCTTACCTTATAAGTCTATCTTATTTTCAATAACCTACTACAGCAACACATTTCAAACGCTTAAATTCTGTTCTTTTCCTGTTTTCCCGCAATCCATGTTTCAGTACCACACAATGATGCGCTCCAAATATAATTTGTCATAATTTCTTTTCAGTTTAGATCCGATGTTTGCAACTAGCACGAGTAGTTAGCCCTTTTCAATTTTTTTAATCTTATGGGACTTAACTGCTAAGGTCATCAATCCCTAAGCTTACACACTACTTAACCTAAATTATCCTAAGAACAAACACACACACCCATGTCCGCGGGAGGACTCGAATCTCCGCTGGGACCAGCCGCACAGTCCATGACTGCAGCGCCTAAGACCGCTCGGCTAATCCCGCGCGGCTTTAATTTTCTCCTTGCTTCACAAGTGACGTGATATTTTGCTTCAAGGTACTGGAATTCTTTCGCTTTATGTAGCTCATAGTCACCAAATTTGATGTTAAGTTGACCCCTAATCTCGTTTCCGTTTTCCTCATTACTTTTGTCTTTCTTCGATTTACTCTCAGTCCACTCCAGTCATAATTCATTCCATAAACCATATCATGTATTCTTCTTCACTTTGACTGACAATAGCAATCTCTTCAGCGAATCTCAGCACTGATATCCTTTCACCCTGAATTTTAAATCCGCTCTTGAATCCATTTTTACTCTCATCATTACTTCTTCAATCTATTGATTGACCAGTGGGGATGAAAGACTGTAACACAGTCTCACACCATTTTCAATCCGAGCACTTCCTTCTGACATTATTATTGTTCCCTCTACGTTCTCCCACATATTGTACATTAACAGTCTTTCCCTAGAGCTTATTTTCATTTCTCTTAGAAATTCGATTGCACCATTTGACATTTTTTCTCACCACTTTGTATTTTCTAGAGCGACAAGTGCTATGAACATATATTGACCTTTCTTCAGTCTTGCTTCCATTATCAATTGCAACGTCAGAAATGCCTCTCTGATGCCTTTGCCTTTCCGAAAGCCGAACTGATCATCTTCTAACGGAACCTACATATTCTCTACCATTCTTCTGTATATTATTTTTGTCAGCAAGATAGATGCATAAGGTAGTGATGTTATTGTACGATACTTCTCGCATTTATCTGCCCTTGCTATCTTCGGGATTGTGTTGATGATATTTTTCCGAAAGTCTGATGGTATGTCTGCAGTCTCATGGATTCTATACAGCACCTCGAGTAGTCATTGCCACTGCCCCCCCCCCCCCCCCACACTCCCGTTTCTCCAAGAGATTTTACGAATTTTGAAGAAATGTTATCTATGTCTTGCGCCTTACTCGATCGTAAGTCTTCCAAAGGTCTGTTAAATTGTAATACCGGATTCCTCACGTCTTGCATATCGACTCCTTCTTTTTCTCACCTAATCATATTATAGTCTTTTGCCCATCCCCCTCCCTCACATCCCCAAAAATAGGTCTTCGCTGTACTGTTTTCGCCTATACGCTCCCCCTCTTTGCCTTTAGCAGTGGAATTCCTGTTGTACTCTTTATGTTGACGCCATTGCTTTTAATTTCACATAATGTGTTTTAACTTTTCTATATGCTGAACACTCCTCCCGATGACCATTTCTTTTTCGATTTCTTGACATTTTCATTTCAACGAATTCAACTTGGCTCCCTTGCACTGTGTGTTTACTTCATTCCTAAGCGACATCTATTGTTGCGTTCATTATCGCAGTAACGGTATCTACAGCCTTAGAGTACTTCAAACACATCTCGTCATTCCTCAATACGTCGTTATTCCGTCTAATTCTACACTGATTCATGCGGATGATTTTCTTAAACTTCAATCTAATGTTCATAGTTACGAGAAGCAGAACAACGTGTTAAACAATTGAACCGCAAGTTTTCTTGCTCAAGGAGTGAGACGACTGTGTGTCGCCCCTTTTCATTGTTTTCGGGAGATTATCATAAGGTGATTGAGTTAATCGGTTTGCACAGGGTTGTTTCGGGACTGGGGGGAATCACATTCTGGTAAAGGACGCTACCGTCAACTATTTGCGTCAAACGTTGATGAAGATTCTTCGTTTGTCATGAATAGAATTTACATGTTTAAAATTGTTTTTAACACGAACACGCGAGGTGCGCGAATCGGATATTCTATTGTCCCTAAAACAGCGACCATCAGTGATGCTCGCAGTGTGAGCGCCTCTCACGTAAATGCCAATATTATCAGGCTATTGTCTCCCGTAAATAGTCCGTTTTCTGTCGCACAAAAGTTTAAAAATAGCGACCTGTGGATATAAAATTGCATTCTGTTTTCTTTTTTATAATAATGAATACATTTTGAGCGATATATCTGCTCACTCATTATAGATGGACATTTCCGTTTCGCGCTTTTCTCTACCACACAAAAACGCACTTGATAACCTTATTACTCGTACTTTCTCGTATATAAAATGCAAGTCTGCAAATCACGGTACATTCGATGTACTTGCTGTTCATGAGTTATTTATTTGTTTATCCTACATTTAACTCGGCAGTTCTTTTCCCTATTCTCTGAAACCTCTTTAAAACAGCGTTTCAAGCGGGGCCCATGAGAAATACGAGTTCCTCAACGAACTTGTGAATTCACAATAGTCAGTTTGTCCGTCACACTTCACGAACACTCGTTTACTTGAAGGGGCCCATGGGAAATTTTCAAATGCCTGTGATTTTCTGAGGGACCAGATCACTGGGGTCAACGGTCCCTGGACTTACTCACTACTTAATGTACCTTAAATTAACTTATGCTAAGAACAACACACACACACCCATCCTCGAGGGAGGACTCGAACCTCCGGCGGAAGGGGCCGCGCAATCCGTGACCTGGCGACCAGACTCCGCGGCCGTTGGAAATCAATATGTGATAGATAAGGCACCCACCAAAGGACTTAGCTTTGTCGTGTGCTATCAAGAGATTGCATGCATTTAACCACGCAGTCAAGAATTATTAAACTCGTCCGAAATACACTCCTGGAAATTGAAATAAGAACACCGTGAATTCATTGTCCCAGGAAGGGGAAACTTTATTGACACATTCCTGGGGTCAGATACATCACATGAACACACTGACAGAACCACAGGCACATAGACACAGGCAACAGAGCATGCACAATGTCGGCACTAGTACAGTGTATATCCACCTTTCGCAGCAATGCAGGCTGCTATTCTCCCATGGAGACGATCGTAGAGATGCTGGATGTAGTCCTGTGGAACGGCTTGCCATGCCATTTCCACCTGGCGCCTCAGTTGGACCAGCGTTCGTGCTGGACGTGCAGACCGCGTGAGACGACGCTTCATCCAGTCCCAAACATGCTCAATGGGGGACAGATCCGGAGATCTTGCTGGCCAGAGTAGTTGACTTACACCTTCTAGAGCACGTTGGGTGGCACGGGATACATGCGGACTTGCATTGTCATGTTGGAACAGCAAGTTCCCTTGCCGGTCTAGGAATGGTAGAACGATGGGTTCGATGACGGTTTGGATGCACCGTGCACTATTCAGTGTCCCCTCGACGATCACCAGAGGTGTACGGCCAGTATAGGAGATCGCTCCCCACACCATGATGCCGGGTGTTGGCCCTGTGTGCCTCGGTCGTATGCAGTCCTGATTGTGGCGCTCACCTGCACGGCGCCAAACACGCATACGACCATCATTGGCACCAAGGCAGAAGCGACTCTCATCGCTGAAGACGACACGTCTCCATTCGTCCCTCCATTCACGCCTGTCGCGACACCACTGGAGGCGGGCTGCAAGATGTTGGGGCGTGAGCGGAAGACGGCCTAACGGTGTGCGGGACCGTAGCCCAGCTTCATGGAGACGGTTGCGAATGGTCCTCGCCGATACCCCAGGAGCAACAGTGTCCCTAATTTGCTGGGAAGTGGCGGTGCGGTCCCCTACGGCACTGCGTAGGATCCTACGGTCTTGGCGTGCATCCGTGCGTCGCTGCGGTCCGGTCCCAGGTCGACGGGCACGTGCACCTTCCGCCGACCACTGGCGACAACATCGATGTACTGTGGAGACCTCACGCCCCACGTGTTGAGCAATTCGGCGGTACGTCCACCCGGCCTCCCGCATGCCCACTATACGCCCTCGCTCAAAGTCCGTCAACTGCACATACGGTTCACGTCTACGCTGTCGCGGCATGCTACCAGTGTTAAAGACTGCGATGGAGCTCCGTATGCCACGGCAAACTGGCTGACACTGACGGCGGTGGTGCACAAATGCTGCGCAGCTAGCGCCATTCGACGGCCAACACCGCGGTTCCTGGTGTGTCCGCTGTGCCGTGCGTGTGATCATTGCTTGTACAGCCCTCTCGCAGTGTCCGGAGCAAGTATGGTGGGTCTGACACACCGGTGTCAATGTGTTCTTTTTTCCATTTCCAAGAGTGTAGTTACTCGCTCCCCACTGGAGACGGCCTCTGGCACTGTCACGTGCTGTGACGTAAGCGCCACGGCCTGTCTTTCTCGTGGTCCTCGGTTACAAGCACCTGACGTCACAACACTTGTCGTCTCATCATAAACAAGCGAACTGAAACCGACAAATAGTCATATATATCAAACATTCGTAATTATCGTATGTCATATACACAATTCGTCTCCAGAATGTAAATTCCTAGAGCATGCAAGTGCAGTCGCACTCTACTTGGATATAGTTTTTTCGATTGCAAGTGGTGAAACAAATTTTCAAGGCAAGAGAAACAGAGGACCTAAAGGCCCTGATTACCAGACTTGTAAGCGGTTTCGAGCATCTGAGGCCCCCCCTCCCCTCCCCCCTCCCCCCCAACAAGAAAACTTCCGGCAGCATTTCGGTCCTGTTTTACCATGAAATTTTTAGAAACAGTTACCTTGTTATTTATTCATTAACTGTACCTTCTTATGCATTAAGTACGTTCTAGATCTTGCAACTGCATCTATGCAATGACTATGAATCTTGCAACAGTTATTGGTAATCGGGACGTATGCAACTCAGCTAAAAAAAAGTGTTAACCATCAATCATCCCTTAGACATACAGCAACTTCATGCCGTATAAGTGTAATAAAATAATGGAAATGAATAATTAAAATTCCTAAATAATAGAGCAATAATACTTCTGAAAGTTTAATTTTCTTTTCTGATGCTACATCTAGCTGTTATGGAGTTGAATCATCTTTACATCAGGTGCATTTGGCAGTCCCTCAGTCATAATTTAATTTCCAAGATACAACATCCTGTCTATTTTTACTAAACGGTGTCTCAGGCCGATAGAAAAAAGAATAAGGAAAACGAGATACCTATCGCCACATGTTGTAGAGTGAAGAAAGAAGAAACACTGCGAGCACTATATTGGAATACAGACAAGAAAATGCATTAACCGAGAACTGTTAAGATTGCACAACTACCGCTTTTCATAGGTGAACAACGATATTAGTTACATTCAGTACCTTTAATAGTTCACATCTACGACATGTAACATGATATACCGCATAGCTATTTGTCGATGTCGAACTTACAAAACCATCCATGGACACAGTACTCGCCTACTGCGAATGGGCTTATCATCTCAGTTCGTGCTCAGAACCTGTGTGGTCGAATAAATTAATTAAGTAATAATTTCATTCCACATATAGATGACCATTTTCGGATCCAGTAGTTTATCTTCCGAAGTATGCAATACATTGACAAGCAAGAAACGGTATCGACGACCGTTTCATGCACATTTTAATGCCAAAGTGCCACAGAAATCATTTTCGTAAAGTTCTGTGTAAAAATGTTGCACTGTAGTACGATAATATGTTGGTGAATAATGTTTCATTGTTCTTTCTCGCTTAAAACGCACACCTGTAATCACACAGTGTTTCGACTACATTTCTGAGGTACCACATAGAGATGAAAAAATATTACCAACATCTAAAGAAATGTTCCTTTTCTGTCTGCATATGTTGAGATTGTTTAGGTGACGTTGGAAAGATACGGTCATTGATGACATCGCATAACTGAAACTGTACTGCGTCCATGTGAAAATGAATTGTGTCAGTATTAAACACTAGTACTGCTGAAAAAAAATTATTTAAATATTAAGTCTATTTAGTTGCTTGTGCTTCTTTAAAAATTATTTTTACAGCGGAATCTGATAAGGGAGAGTTTATAAGAGACTGCGAATTTTACTGCACTTAGAGGTTTCTCATTTATCTATTTTCTAACTTATATAGGACCAAAGACATTTGTCACACTTACACAGGTCTAGTAGTTATATATCTCACATACGAAGGTTTACAGAAGAAGGGGAAAAACGATAATAAAGATGCGTAACATCAAAAACTAGAGCAATAACTTGTAAAGTAACTATCTGAAAACTAACTGTGGAATGGTACACATATGTAAAAAAATCTGCCATCTTCCTTTATTAGTTGTTCAGGTAATTTGAACATTTTCAAAAATTGACTCATCTGTATCTGTTGGAAGTTCAATAAATCTATGGACTGTCAGTTAATTCTTCTTTGCTTCCTATAGCATTGGCGCGTGCCTACAAACAATAATTGTGTACTAGTGTGGGCTTTCGAAACACGAGGAATACATCATATTTCTCGATGTCTACGTAAATAATCAAGCATTAGGTTCATATAAGTTTGGTACCGTATCACAATTACGTTATTCAAAATTCCCGATAAAATTGGTGTCTAGATACATTACGTGCTTCCCCACATTTACTAGAAGGAAATTACTCTCATAAATGTGGAAGGTCAGTCTCTTAAAGTTTCGGTATCCTGTGCAAGCTACTTCATCTCCCAGTACCTACTGCAGCCTACATCCTTCTGAATCTGCTTAGTGTATTCATCTCTTGGTCTCCCTCTATGATTTTTACCCTCCACGCTGCCCTCCACTACTAAATTGGTGATCTCTTGATGCCTCAGAACATGTCCTACCAACCAATCCCTTCTTCTAGTCAAGTTGTGCCACAAACTCCTCTACTCCCCAATTCTATTCAATACCTCCTCATTAGTTATGTGATCTACCCATCTAATCTTCAGCATTCTTCTGTAGCACCACATTTCGAAATCTCCTATTCTCTTTTTGTCCAAACTATTTATCGTACATGTTTCACTTCCATAAATGGCTACACTCCATACAAATACTTTCAGAAACGACTTCCTGACACTTAAATCAATACTCGATGTGTATTTTACCCCTGCCACCTTCAGAATTTGAAAGAGAGTATTCCAATCAACATTGTCTAAAGCCTTCTCTAAGTCTACAAATGCTAGAAACGTAGGTTTGCCTTTTCTTAATCTTTCTTCTAAGATAAGGCGTAGTGTCAGTAATGTCTCACGTGTTCCAACATTTCTACGGAATCCAAACTGATCTTCCCCGAGGTCGGCTTCTACCAGTTTTTCCATTCGTCTGTAAAGAATTCGTGTTAGTATTTCGCAGCTGTGACTTATTAAAGTGATAGTTCGGTAATTTTCACATCTGTCAACACCTGTTTTCTTTGGGATTGGAATTATTATATTCTTCTTGAAGTCTGAGGGAATTTCGCCTGTCTCATACATCTTGCTCACCAGATGATAGAGTTTTGTCAGACTAAATAGAAGCACATATAGTATGAAAAAAGTTGCAAGTAATTTCTAGAAACGTAGCCTATATAAATAGAAGCACATGTTGTATGAAAAAACTTGCAAGTAATTTCTAGAAACGTAGCCTACATAAATAACCAAGAATAAAATTTTTAAACAGATAAATAATCTTACACGAATAAACGCAGATCTTCAGACATAAAAAACTATAAAAAATATTGAAAACAAAAAGGATAAAGAGAAGAATCTTCTTTGGTCGACAACAAATACTCTGCTGCTGCGTTTTTTCGGGTTGTAAATGCGGAAACTGGCGTTCTCATACAGAGTTTTCCCATTTAAATCTGTTACCGCACACAAAATTAGTCGCCGCTCTCACAAAGCCACAGTCTGCCATACGTGGACAAAACAGTCTTAAGTGACTTGTTATTGCATCAGGTAATCTAATTGTGAGAGAAAGAAGGTATGTGTTGCATCCGTCGCCTTTGGCGAATTTCGGCGTGTTTTCGGTGCTCTGGCCAGGTGAATGGACACCCCGCTGGCCGCTGTGCCCCGGAATGGCCGGCTGCGCTGGAGGGTTTCCTTTTTTTTGCCCGCCAGGGCACCCTCCACAGAGCAACCTGCGGCGCGACCCGGCCCATTCAGGGGCTTTGTGGCCATGTGTCAACTCGCACTACTTTAACGTTTTCCTTTCATCCCTTTGTGGAGGGGACACATCTGCCAACTGGACTTGGTGGCGGCGCACAAAGGCGCGCTTTTGTCTCTGGACAATGGGGGCCGAGCTGTAATCCCGCGCGGCTACCGCGGCGGGTCGCCTCACACACACACATACACACACGCACGCACCGGGTGCTACTGAAGACGGGAGAAGACCTGAGAAGGGAAGAAGAGCCGCAAACTGCCCCGCGAGGGCCGGCCCGCTGATCCAATAACCGGCACTTGTGATCAACCAGCCTCAAGTCCGGCTCGGCTCGCCTCGCCTCTCCCACAGGGACCGGCCGCAGCTCGCCTGCACGAGGTCGGGCACGCAACAGCAGGTAGGGGCGCCGCGAGGCTCGCCTCAGCAGCAGCAGCGCCGCGGTAACTCCAGAAGAAAGCGTGTCACTCACCCACTGAACGACCCCACCTCGAGACCTAAGCGCAGGCACAGTCTCAGCGCTGGAATCAACTAATTAAAATTACTGTTTAATTACGTATCTCACAAGTAATGCTTTAAACTTCATGCTCTCGCGCTAGAAATAGTCACGCGAGCGCTCGCGCGGGCGGTCGGCCGACCGCCCGAGAGTTTTCGTCAATCTCTTGAGGTTTTCCGTTTTTAAAGGTCATATTTCCATAAAATATCGACATAGGATATCTCACACAATACTGCAAACACATTTGTAACCAAAATTATTCATTTAACAATAAAATATACAATGGAATACAAAAAGGAAGCCAAATACCCAAATGAAATATAAAAATATTTTTTTAATTGTAATATTTTGGGACTATATAATGTAATACTTACGACTATAGTTATTCACTGTGTTAACTCGTCACAAAAAAAGCTAATTTAGCTTTGAAAAAAGAATTTTTGATTGAAAATGTCACAAACATTTCTGTCAGACGAAAATGCTGATCAGTCAGTATCCGTTTCATTTTCGTTTTGAGACTGACAACAATATCATCTTCAATCCCTTCTTGTTCATAATCTGGGTCATCGGAAACGTCATCTTCTAGGGATTCCTCATGGCCTTTCCCCTCTGCTTCCTCTCTCTCAAATTCAGCCAAGATTCTATATGTCATCAGACGTAGAGTTTCGTCGTTCCCTTTAAAAAATAAAAATAATTGTTACTTTTGCACACAGAATTTTTTTAGAATGACGAAGTGCTAAAGTAGAAAGAATAACAGAATTTGTAAATGGCAAAATTTATAGAAAGTAATGCACATTCACTAGAGAATTGGAAGAGTCTATAAAATTGAGGAATTATAGGGGAATTACAAAAATAAATACCTACATTCCGAAGTAAACGAGTAGAACAAAGTCTCGTAAGCGCTCGCAAGGCGGTAAACTGACCGCCGAACGTGTTCGGACCTATTTGAACTTGTCCTGAGAGGCAGAGAGGTGTGACTTGGACGAACTTTGAGCAGCATCTGTCGGAAAAAGGTGCAGCTAGAGAATACATGCCCCTCCCGCCGCATCGTTACCTTTGTGGAGTAAGTATGGCGGGAAATTGCAAAAAGGCGGTCACTTCACCGCCTGCGCGAGCGTGTGATGGTTAACATATAGCTATAAAAATTCCGTCTTTCACAACTCAATGCCGTATTTTTGACTACCAAATATGTTTTGCCGATTTTTGCTGGGCATCGTCAGAGACCTATAACATAAAGAAAATTCCAGAATGAGATTTTCACTCTGCAGCGGAGTGTGCGCTGATATGAAACTTCCTGGCAGATTAAAACTGTGTGCCCGACCGAGACTCGAACTCGGGACCTTTGCCTTTCGCGGGCAAGTGCTCTACCAACTTTTTTTTTTTTTTAATCTTATTTTGTTCTCTTTCGTTCGTTGTATCTGCTCGGGGCGGACGTCGTAAGACACCCGTTTTCGTTCGTTGTTGATCGGTGAACTCAGTTTTTTTATTACACAGGGCAGCTAACCCTCTGACCGAACACGCTGAGCTACCGTGCCGTCTAACAACTGAGCTACCGAAGCACGACTCACGCCCGCTACTCACAGCTTTACTTCTGCCAGTACCTCGTCTCCTACCTTCCAAACTTTACAGAAGCTCTCCTGCGAACCTTGCAGAACTAGCACTCCTGAAAGAAAGGATATTGCGGAGACATGGCTTAGCCACAGCCTGGGGGACGTTTCCAGAAAGAGATTTTCACTCTGCAGCGGAGTGTGCGCTGATATGAAACTTCCTGGCAGATAAAACTGTGTGCCCTCATTCTGGAAACGTCCCCCAGGCTGTGGCTAAGCCATGTCTCCGCAATATCCTTTCTTTCAGGAGTGCTAGTTCTGCAAGGTTCGCAGGAGAGCTTCTGTAAAGTTTGGAAGGTAGGAGACGAGGTACTGGCAGAAGTAAAGCTGTGAGTACCGGGCGTGAGTCGTGCTTCGGTAGCTCAGTTGCTAGAGCACTTGCCCGCGAAAGGCAAAGGTCCCGATTTCGAGTCTCGGTCGGGCACACAGTTTTAATCTCCCAGGAAGTTTCATAAAGAAAATTATTTAATTAGAGATAATTTCCTGGGAAAGCAGTAATGATGTACGGGGTGTTCAAAAAGTCTCTCCACAGTGCCGTATGCCGCAGTGACTATGCAGAAATGGAACTCAGTGAAATACAACTTATAAATTTATTGAATATTCATTTATACTTACAAATTTTTACATTAAATGGTCAAAGTGTCCCCGTGTTGTTGAATAGACAATTCAATTCGTCTAATCATGTTTTCCAACACAAGCTGTAACATTTCTTCTGTAACAGAAGCAGTGAAAGTGGGTATTGCAGTTTTCAGTTCCTCGATGGATTTTGGACGGTTTTTATAGACAGTCGCTTTCGCTGCACCCCAGAAGAAGAAGTCAGGTGGTGTTAGGTCAGGCGATCGTGGAGGCCAAAGTCCCTGTGTAATTATGGGATCACCAAAACCATCAGCAAGCAGTGACACAGAAACGAGAGTTGTATGGGCGGTTGCACCATCTTGTTGAAAATAACCGTTCAGTATTTCACTTCACACAAGTTCTCATTGCAGTATAGTTGTGCGTTTATTGTGTCGTTGGAAAATATGGGACCCACAATCCGACGTCTAGAATTTACAATCCAAACTCCTATTTTCACAGAATAAAGTGGTTCCTCATGAATCCACAATGCATTTGCAGTACTGCACATACGAGAATTTTGAGAGTTCATGTACCCGGATAATGAAACCACGCCTCATCAGTGAAAAACGTTTCATTAAGAATAACCCTTCTTTTTTGTTTAACGAAATTTTTGAACCATTGACTATAATGCAGCATCTTGCCATGATCAGTATTTTTCAGTTCTTGCACGACTGTCTCTTTGTATGGAAAAAGTTCTAATTTTTTCCTTGCAGCTGTGTGTTTGAACGTGGTGTTAGTAGTTTATCCTCCGACAAAACGCTAGGATGACCACTTCTCTGTGCATATGTCACTGAACCCGTACTTCGAAAATTAAAATCAAATCTCGCACAGTATCGCGATGTGGCAGTGTTGTCTCCGGAAAAACTGAATTAAATGTTTGACGAACTGAAACTGTGTATTTACCGCCAGCTTTGAACACTTGTTCGACTAAAAACACACGTTCTTCAATGATTAGCATTTTAACTGTGACAGAAAAGAAACAAACGAACAATGGAAAAAAAAACTTAAACGTTGACGTCATCACATAACGAAACACACCAACGATACTAATGACACTGGCTGAGATAAACGAAACAGTGGAATGTTTGGAGAGTCCACTTGAAGGGGCGTAACCCAGACAGGCGAACAATCATACGGCACGCGCGGCTAACAATCGTACTGCGGAGAGACTTTTTGAACACCCCGTACAAAGATAATTGACGTGTTTAGAAACGTGGCTGTAATACAACGAAGAGCCAAAGAAACTAGTACACCTGCCTGATACCGTGCAGGGCCCCAGAGAGTATGCAGAAGTGCCGCAACACGACGTGGCATGGACTCGACTAGATTCTGAAGTAGTGCTGGACGGAACTGACATCATGAATCTTGCATGGCTGTCCACAAATCTGTAAGACTACGAGGGGGTGGAGATTTCTTCTGAACAGCACGTTGCAAGGCATTCCAGATACGCTCCATAATGTTCATGTCTGGTGGCCAGCGAAAGTGTTTAAACTCAGAAGCGTATTACTGGAACCACACTGCAGCAATTCTGGACGTGTAGCGTGTGGCATTATTCTGATGGAATTGCCCAAGTTCGCCGGAATACAAAATGGACGTGAATGGATGCAGGTGATCAAACTGGATGCTTATGTATGTATCACCTGTCAGAGTCGTATCTAGAAGGGTCAGAGGTCCCATATCACTCCAATTGCATACGATCCACACCATTACAGTGCCTCCACCAGCCTGAACAGCCCCCTGCTGACATGCAGGGTCCATGGATTCAAGAAATTGTCTCCACACGTCCATCAGCTCGGTACAATCTGAAATGAGACTCGTCCGACCAGACAACATGTTTTCAGTCATCAACAGTCCAATGTCGGTGCTAAAGGACCGCATGGTCCATGGATTCAAGAGGTTGTCTCCATGCCCGTCCATCAGCTCGGTAAAATTTGAAACGAGACTCGTCCGACCAGATAACATGTTTCCAGTCATCAACAGTCCAATGTCGGAGCTAAGGGACCGAGGCGAGGCGTAAAGCTTTGTGTCGTGCAGTCATCAGTGGTACACGAGTGGGCCTTCGGCTCCGAAAGCCAACATCGATGATGTTTCGTTGAATGGTTCGCGCACAGACACTTGTTGATGGCCCAGCATTGAAATCTGCAGAAGTCTGTGGAAGTGCTGCCTTTCTGCCACGCTGAACGATTCTCTTCAGCCGTCGTTGGTCTCGTTCTTGCGGAATCTTTTTCCGGCCGCAGCGATGTCGGAGATTCGATAAGCTATCGGATTTCTGATATTCCCGGTACACTCGTGAAATGGTCGTACGGGAAAATCCCTACTTCATCGCTACCTCGGAGATGCTGTGTCCCACCGCTCGTGCGCCGACTATAACACCACGTTCAAACTCACTTAAATCTTGATAACCTGCCATTGTAGCAGCAGTAACTGATGTAACAACTGCGTCAGACAATTGTTTCCTTATATAGGCGTAGCCGATCATAGCGTCGTATTCTGTCTGTTTACGTACCTCTGTACTTGAATACGCATACCTATACCAGTTTCTTTAGCGTTTCGGTGTACTATAAGTTTTGTAAGTGTAACGGCAACCAGCCACAAGTATAGTCTAACATGGAGGATCCTCGTTTTGTGTCGACTGTTGATTTTGCTGCACACGGAGGGAGAGATAGTATTTATTTACTAGTAGCTACAGTTCATGACACATTTTGTTTCTTACGAACTCTGTCAAAGCATTTTTGAAAACGTTTTAAAGTTATTAAAATGTAAGAACGTAAATTTTTATGAAATTTCACGTTTTAATAACTTTAAAATATTGATAAATGCTTCGACAGAAGTTACAGGAAATAAATCTGTTGCCATCATTACCGAAAAGTGAACAAAAAACGTTCTGTATATCCTAATGCAGCAAACCGATAACGGATAAATAAGAGGTCCCAGCAAGAAAACAACGGAACGTGTAATAACCATTGAAAATGGATTTTTGTAAAATCGCAAACCGATCATGGTTTGATGGAAATAAAACTTGTTAAATTATATTTGTGACTGGTTGCTGTTTCAGTTATAAACCTTAAAATGTAGTTGTGTTTTTGATACATTCCTTCTATTTGTCTTTTACTATTTCTACGTGTTCTTCTGTAGATACTATACAGTATGCACTTACCTGTTTGCAACGTATGCTAGGAGCATCTACTACTTGGAGAGTAACACACCGATACATGAAAGGGACAGAGGAATGAATGTAAAAAGAAAAACATATGTTTATAAAAATTTGGTGGTTTAAATGAGAATCACAACAGATCTTCTACCAAAATTTGTACTTGTTGGGCGCAATGAGACTGGCACAGAAAATATTTTGGGTACCTTAAGAGAGTCAAACTCCTGGGGCAGATCATGAAAGTTGGGTTGCTGGTCTTAAGGTGCATAAAATATTTTGCGATCCAGTTTTATTTCACCTCTATAATTAAATAATTTTGTTTCATAGGCCACTGATGATGCCTGTCATGGATAAGCGACACCTGACATAAATAAAATATTCAGTTGTAAAGGAAGTAATTTTTCTCAGGTATATCATAGAGTATAAGTAAAGTAGCAGCTAATAAAAGGCTGCAAATACGAACACACTTACTAATATTTTTTATTTAGTACAATTTTACAATGTAGGACCAGGGTGTCGAGAGTGACTTGTTCAGTACGGTTTCTTTCTTTCAAGCACCACTCTGTTTTCTCCGCTTTGTGATCATGATTTAGAATGTTGTCAGTCCATCTGCAATCTGCCACCATTACTTCACAGCTAAACGTATTTTGCACTGCTTCACATGGGTGTTTTTCCATGGCTCCATCTACTGCTCTATCCTCGGTGACTTTCTCCATCCAGTTGTTCCATATTAAGCGTGTTGCGTTCTACACTGCTGGCCACCGAAAAACAACACCAAAAAAGACAAGAGGTAGCACAACAAAATTTATTTTGTAGATAACATGTTGACCAAGTATCAAATGATTACGTTTACAGACGTCTGTGACATGTGGTTCCTGCCAGAATCAGTAGCCAGAGTAGCCGCCATTGTTGGAGATCACCGCTGCCACACGTCTCGGCATTGAGTCAAAGAGACGTTGGATGTGTTCCTGGGGTACAGCAGCCCAAGCAGCTTCTACACGTTGCCAAAGATCATCTGGTGTGGCAGCTGGGGATGTAATCTGGGTCACTCGTTGAGCAACCATGGACCACATGTTTTCTATCGGCGAAAGATCCGGAGCGCGAGCCGGCCAGGGAAGCAATTCAATCTGGTTATTGACGAAGAACCTTTGCACAATACGTGCCACGTGTGGTCGCGCATTATCCTGTTGAAATATGGCTGTGGCCGAGCCCTAAAGGTAAGGAAGGACAGCAGGCTCCAGCACCTCGGATATGTAGCGCCGGCTATTTAAAGTACCGGCAATGCGTACTAGAGGCGTGCGAGAGTTATATCCAATGCCGCCCCATACCATAATACCCGGTGCAAGACCAGTGTGGCGGTACATAATGCAGCTGTCCAGCATCCTCTCTCCACGGTGTCTCCACACCCGAATCCGACCATCGTGGTGCTGCAGACAGAAGCGTGCCTCGTCAGTAAAGACAACGTCATTCCATTCTGCCGTCCACATCCGTCTGTCATCACACCATTGGCGACGGAGACGTCAGTGGTTCTGCGTCAATAGTAGACGAAGCAATGGACGTCTTGCGGACAGACCACTCTGCTGTAAACGGCGTCGAATGGTACGCGCAGACACTGGATGATGCGTTACAGACGCAGTGTGCTGTGCTATGGTTCGGGATGTCACTGAGCGATCCGTCGCTGCCATGCGCACAATTTGCCTATCAGCACGTGCAGTGGTGCACCGAGGTGAATGCGATCGACCACGTCGGTCCGTCGTACCCTCCTGCATCCAACGGTCACATATCCGCATTACAGTTGTTTGGTTTCGTCCAACACGACTAGCGATTTACCTGTATCCACAATCTCGGTAAGCCACTATCCTTCCTCTGTCGAACTCGGATACTTGATCAAAAGATGTTCGCTGTTGTCTACGAGGCATAACTGATCGTCTTGTGAAACAATCACAAGGTAAACACACGTGCCGAACGTACACTCGTCGAAATCGCCAAGCCTTAAATGGCGCTATGAGGTGGCGCCACAGGCGCGCGTGATGTGCGTCTGCGCTGAAATTCTAATCAGTTGCATATCTCATCGCTGCAAACTCATGGTGTAAATTTCACTTGATTCGGATGCTTCCTTCAGGGTGTTGCATTTACGGTGGCCAGCAGTGTATATTGTCTCAATCAATATGTTGTCGTACATCTTCACGAAATCCACGGATATCTCAGTCCTCTCTTCAGTATTGTACTAATTGGTGCTGCACTCTCATACAAGTCATACCTAGGTCTGTATATCCAACGTCACCTCTCTTTTTCTTGTTGCAGATGTACCTGCAAAAATTTATGTAATGTGTTTCTTGTAGGGAATCCACACTCAGTCGTTATACAACAAAAGTTTTTGTCCCTCTACGTTGCATATGCACTGACGGAAAAAATCGTAACACCAAAAAATAATTAATGTAGATTAACGAAATTACAGGAATACATAAGTCTACGAAGCATACTTATATGATAAACACTGCAAGATTACGGGTCAGTGTAAGCGCGAGATAAACCGTTACAAATGTAAAATTCTGATACATTAATAATCGATGTAACTACCACAGCTTTGAATGTAAGCATGCAAACGTGCATGCATTCTGTTGTACATGTGCCGGATGTCAGTTTCTGGCATGGTTTTCCATGCCTGTTGGACTTCGTCGGTCAACGCAAGGCTCGTTGATGTTATTTGTGGGTGAAGCTGGAGACGTTGTCCGATGAGGTCGTATATGCGCTCGAATGGAGGCAGATTGGTGATCGAGCAGGCCAAGGCAAAATGTCGGCGCTATGTACAGCATGTTGGGTTACAACAGCGATATGTGGGCGACCGTTATCTTGTTGGAAAATACCCTCCTGTAATGCTGTTCATGATCGGATCACCAGACTGTCGTACAAATTTAGAATCAGGGTTAGTAAGATAACTACGAGAGTATTCCTGCTGTCATACGAAATCGCACCCCAGACGATAACTCCACAAGTAGGTCTAGTGTGTATAGTACAAAGATATGTGCCCGTGGGCACTTAACTGGCCTCCTTCTAACGAATACACGGCCATCACTGGCGCCGAGGCAGAATCATTTTTCATCAGATAACACAAGAGACCACCACCCTCCCCTCCAATGAGCCCTCGCCTGACACCACTAAGGTGCGAAATGATGGTGGTCTGCGGTAAGTGTAATTCAAGCTCCAGGGCGTATGTCTCAGAGACGTCTTTGAAGCAACCTATTTTGAACAGTTGTGTCACTTTGGTGCTAATTGCTGCCGGCCGCTGTGGCCGAGCGGTTCTAGGCTCTGCAGTCCGGAATCGCGCTGCTGCTACGGTCGCAGGTTCGAATCCTGCCTCGGGCATGGACGTGTGTGATGTCCTTAGGTTAGTTAGGTATAAATAGTTCTAAGTCTAGGGGACTGATGACCTCAGATGTTAAGTCCCCTAGTGCTTAGAGCCATTTGAACCATTTTTGTGCCAATTGCTGCTCAAATTGGTGCTGCAGATGCAGTAGGATGCGCCAGAGTCATACGCCAAACACGATGGTCTTCTCTGTCGGTAGTATCACATGACCGTACGGAGCACAATCTTCTTGCGACTGCGCATTCTCGTCAACACCGCTGCCAGTAATCATGTACAGTCCCTACATTCCTACCAAGTTTTTCTGAAGTACCGCAGAAAGATTATCGAGCTTCTCGTAGCACTCTTACAAGACTGTTCAACTCAGTGAGGTGTTGACAATGGCGTCTTTGTCTCCCTAAAGGCATTCTCCACTAACAAGAATTCACTACGTCAAATGTCAATGGAAACTAATGCTCACGACCATTACGGTGTGTATTTAAAGCATTTGTGATCTGCATCCTCTTAGTGTCGCTACTATCGCCACTCATGTGCAACTAGCGCAAAATTTGAATAGACGTCATCTTCCAGACGTAGAAACACGCCCAGGGAATTTCGTCTGTGTCGCACAACTCCTTCTTGGAGTTGCAATTTTTTTTTCGACAGTGTATTTAGAAAAGTCTTCGTGGTGTGGTATAACGGAGCGGATTGTTGTGCTCATTTTTATTACAAAATGAATTAATCAATAGCCTATCGTCCATTTTGACGACAGTACGCAGAGGACAATGCTGGGATAACAGCGCACGACTTATTTTTTCTTTGGGTCGTCTAACTCAGAAAGTTGTTGGACAAGTTAAGCATATTGAAATAGAAGTCAAGTTTATCCTTAAGTTTCACAAAAGTTAATCAAAAGTTACCAAAGAAAAAGAACAACTAAGTTACAAAATACGTTAGCAGAAAGTAATGTTACAACTGTGGGAGGTAGCATGAAAGGAAGACTGGCTGTGGAATGAAGCACAAAGATATTCTGACTGCTACGGCATGCACTTACAATATAAGGAAACAAAATACAAATTGGAATTAATTCAGCAGCTCAGACTGCGTACCCAGAACGTATGACGAATGAGCTACGCAGATTACGTACCGTGCTATCGCGACTTAGTGAGATCATACATCTACTCAAGATCAGCGAAGTGTGTCAGCCATACTAAGATGGGCCGGCCGGAGTGACCGAGTGGGTCTAGGCGCTATAGTCTGGAACCGCGCAACCACTGCGGTCGCAGGTTCGAATCCTGCCTCGGGCATGGATGTGTGTGATGTCCTTAGGTTAGTTAGGTTTAAGTAGTTCTAAGTTCTAGGGGACTTATGACCTCAGCAGTTAAGTCCCATAGTGCTCAGAGCCATCTGAGCCATCTTAAGATGTATGTCAGCTCTCGTTTCTCCCGATGGACTGTCCCCAAGACCTCAAAAAGTATTGCTCCTGCCCCACTTCCGATCTTTCAACAGTTCACTTTGGAGGGGATGACTCCAAGTTATTGCCAATGTGACTGACGAGAAATGTAACAAAACTTACGAAAAATATTTTAAAGAACAGCGAACTTCCTACTTTTTGCTTACAGCTTCCACATTTTACCATCATAAGGTTGGCACTGGACTAAAACAGCGTTACTTTGACTGGACGGCCTGTGTTCCATGCACTGGGTGGCACGATATAGTCTTGTAGTATAAATAATTATTTTGGAGAGAAACACAACTATTGCTCCCGTAATAACTGAGTGGCACTGTGGTGTCTGGGTCTCAGAAGTTAGCGCAGAAAGGCAAAAATGGCGTGGTCAAATTGTTACAACGGAATACCAATGCAGCATTCCACCCAAAAAGGCACTTTACGTGTTTGCACAAAAGCAGCAGAGTGGGTCACTGCCTAGCTATTACGAAGGCTGCACATCTCAGGGAGGGGTGCTTGTTCAAATGATTCTGCCAACAGAGGAGACACTAGACGACACCGAGACCCACCTAAACCACTAGGAAATTATGAACCTTCCTCTCCAAGTAAACATTGCCAGTGCCCACAAATTTAACTGCAGAATAAAGGGTGATAAATCAACTGATATCGCAAAGTGATGTATCACAGAAACGTCAAAATTCGTAAAATTATGCCCGATTTCAATATTATCAAACCATCTTCAGATCTGATTAAGACAGATGCAATACTAACTCCTCAGTTTGTATGTACAAATTTACATGCTGCATCATAGAACAGTCGTGGCTGACGTAACCAGATCAAAAAATGGTATGATCAAACTGAAGCTAGTCACAATTTTACAGATACATGCAATCTAGACGACAAAATTTTTTCTCCAGGTGTATCTTAGTATTTTTCTTTTTTCCTTCTCCAGTCTGATGCAGGCTCTCTGAGGAAAGGTTGTCGTCTCCGTTCTATATAACGCAATTTCACTGATTGGCGAAACGTAATGTCAGAATTTGGCGGTACTTGATAGTTTCTCCTTTGCTCATAGTGTCCTAATAAATTATGGTAATTTATGCTGTATTTAGGATCTTTCTGTTATGATGCAGTTCGTTTGTAGGTATCATGCTACTGCCGACTCAGGTAGCGAAAGCTGTGCAGATTTTCCACATCTTGAACTGCTCTCTGCGATCAGTATCTTAATCTTGTTTTATGCTCTCTTGAACTCACGTTTGACGGAAATTTCTGCAGGATTTTTCGTTGAATTTTATATATATATATATATATATATATATATATATATATATATATATATATATATATATATCGCCGGAATGTCATGCCAAGGCGCCCGTGTTCGATTCCCGGCTGCGTCGGAGATTTTCTCCGCTCAGGGACTGGCTGTTGTGTTGTCCTGATTATCAATTCATTATCATCAGTGGAAGGCAACGGGAAACCACCACTGGAATCACTTCCCTAGACGCTTATGCGTTGGACCTCTCTGACGAGGAGGCTTCCCCCGTGACAAGACCTACCGTAAGGCAGAACACAAAAGTTAAGATGAAAAAGTATCGGATATTTATGTATTTATTTAGTTACAAACTAATCGCAGATAATATGTAAAAATAAATATGAAAACATGTCTAGTGTTCTGTGAATAAAATCGTAAAAGAAAGAAAACATGAAGTACGAGTGAAATACATTGTAGTTATCTCCATTGGCCACTGTATGCAACACTTTACAAAGTTTCTGCACCGATTGTGGGTAGCTTCCGAGTGAGTTCAAAACATAATTATACCTTCATGGTATTTTCGAGTGATATACGTAGGAGAAAGGAATATGTTGGCTAACTCTTCCAGGAACGCCTGCTCCCGTAACTTTAACAGTAAACTATACCACGCCTATAGAACGCTTTTCTTGTAGCGTCTGCCACTGTAATTTGCTGAACATGTTCGTGACGCATTAGTTGTCATTAAAAGTACCAGTAACAAAATTTGCTGCTCCTCTCTGGACGTCAAAATGACGAGCTATTTTCACTTATTGGTGGGAAAAGGGTTTTGTAAGGTATCTCCTATATGGACACAGGGAAGTCAACTTTTGGTTTCTATCTAAGAACTGACGTCTTTGGATGCATTTTGAAACGTAATGCATGTAGCTGTCCTCTGTGACCATGGTTATTATCTTGTCCTTTTCTGCATCGAATTGGTAGCACCACGTAACGCAACTTCAGATGATAGTCAGCAGAAAAAAATATAGATTTCTGTCACATATGACAAGGAAATCACCAGCAGTTTCGTTCTGGTTGCTTGCCAATTTTTGATGCAAAGACCAGTAACAGACTTTGTAAGTAGGCTGTTTAGGTTTTTATGCTGGTAACACCACGTAGCGCTCTGTATGAAATTCACTGACTGTGCTGTGTGCAGTCTGTGGCTGGTTGGCATTGTTGGAATATTCACTGTTGTAGTGTTGGGCAGTTGGAGGTGAGCCGCCAGGAGTGGTGGATGTGGGGAGAGAGATGGCAGGGTTTTGAGAGCGGACGATCTGAACGTGTGTCCGTCAGAAAAAGGAAATTTGTAAGACTGTATGTCATAAAATATATATAATGACTTTTGAACACTATTAAGGTAAATACTTCGTTTGTTCTCTATCAAAATCTTACATTTGCTAATTATGCCAATCAGTAGTTAGTGCCTTCAGTAGTTAGAATCTTTCATTTAGCTGGCAGTATTGGCGCTCGCTGTATTGCAGTAGTTCGAGTAACGAAGATTTTTGTGAGGTAAGTGATTCATGAAAGGTATAAGTTATTGTTAGTCAGGGACATTCTTTTGTAGCGATTATTGAAAGTCAGATTGCGTTGCGCTAAAAAAAAAAAAATATTGTTTGTCAGTTTAGCGGCGATCAGAATAAGTAAAGAGAGAAGTGTCTGAGTGCGTTCAGTTTGGCTCAGCTGTTTGAAAATCAAATAACCTAGAGGTTTTATAGCACTATCATTTATAAATTTTTCTAAGGGCACGTTATAACTTGAACTTCGTGAATGTTGGCTTGAGCAGTGTACTTGTAAATTCACTATTCTTCCGATATCACAGGATGTATAAAAAAAGTTGACAGACTTCAGCAGATACCCATCTTCATTACCTTAAATACGTGAAAAAATACCTGAATATTTCCGTACGAGCTCTGGTTCCCATTATTTTAACGCCATGGTCACTTCTCCGTAATCAGGTGGTGGTCAACAAAATATTTTGGGATTCAGAAAAGGACGTTGTTGATCGCAGTTTCGTGAAAACATCTCACAGGAACGAAAAAGGCATTTGTTTGGTTGCTATCCCAACTCTCTCAACATATTCTTCAAATTGTCTCCCTAAGTCACTGCAGTACAGATGCCTTCTACGAATGTTTTCGACGCCCTCTGTCAATCCAGTCTAGTAATGATCCCATACAGCATAGCAGTATTCGAGAAGAGGCCGAATAAGCGCACAAGTGCGGTGCAGACCGTGCCTCTTGTAGAGCTGTAGCATATTCTAAGGGTTCTGCCAATAAAACGCCATATTCCCCACAAGAGTTTCTACGTAATCGTTCCAACTTAAGTTTTTATTAATTGTAAACACTAGTTATTTACGAGGGGCATTCAGAAAGCAATGTGACACGTTTCTTTCTCGGCCAATTTCGGTCGGAAAAACGAGAAATTTGTTGTGGGACGATATGGAATATTCCCGCAAACTCGCGTCTGTGACGGAGGTGTGTTCCAATCAGAGAGCTGTCGTTGGGTTTCCTTCGGCGAAAATCCAAGGCATCGCACATCTTCATAGGCATTTGCAGAATATCTATGGAGACGTGGCAGTGAAAACGGCAATGGCCAAGCGTCTGTAATCATCCCAACAAGGCCGCGCAACCTTGTCCGATCTCCAGCGTACCGGCCGGCCGTCCACAGCTGTGACTCCTGCAGAGTTGGAACGTGCGGACACTCCCATTCGAGTCGATCGACAGACCACAATATCAAGCACCTCGCTGTACACGTACACGTGGACGTCTCTGTTGGTAAGGTAGACACACTCGTCAGCCAGTTGGGATACTCAAAGGCGTATGACCGCTGGGGTCCTCAGTGCCTAACAGAAGACCATAAAGAGCAACGAGTTTGGCTCAATGAAGGCTGCACTCCGAGGGAAGCAGTACGTCGATGATGTGGAGGTTATTGATGCAGCAAGACATTGGCTCCGACGACTACCAGTAGAATGGTAGCATGCGGATATACAGCCCCTCCCAGTAAGGTGGCGTAAGGTCATCGCATTGAGTGGAGATTATGTTGAAAAATACGAGGTGCATTCAAGTTCTAAGGCCTCCGATTTTTTTTCTCCGGACTGGAAAGAGATAGAAACATGCGCATTGTTTTAAAATGAGGCCGCGTTCATTGTCAATACGTCCCAGAGATGGCAGCACCATACGGCAGATGGAATTTTACCGCCAGCGGCGAGAATGAGAACTGTTTTAAATACTTAAAATGGCGACGTTTTCCTTACTTGAACAGCGTGCAATCATTCGTTTTCTGATTTTGCGTGGTGTGAAACCAATTGAAATTCATCGACAGTTGGAGGAGACATGTGGTGATGGAGTTATGGATGTGTCGAAAGTGCGTTCGTGGGTGCGACAGTTTAATGAAGGCAGAACATCGTGTGACAACAAACCGAAACAACCTCGGGCTCGCACAAGCCGGTCTGACGACATGATCGAGAAAGTGGAGAGAATTGTTTTGGGGGATCGCCGAATGACTGTTGAACAGATCGCCCCCAGAGTTAGCATTTCTGTGGGTTCTGTGCGCACAATCCTGCATGACGACCTGAAAATGCGAAAAGTGTCATCCAGGTGGGTGCCACGAATGCTGACGGACGACCACATGGCTGCCCGTGTGGCATGTTGCCAAGCAATGTTGACGCGCAACGACAGCATGAATGGGACTTTCTTTTTGTCGGTTGTGACAATGGATGAGACGTGGATGCCATTTTTCAATCCAGAAACAAAGCGCCAGTCAGCTCAATGGAAGCACACAGATTCACTGCCACCAAAAAAATTTCAGGTAACCGCCAGTGCTGAAAAAATGATGGTGTCCATCTTCTGGGGCAGCGAGGGCGTAATCCTTACCCATTGCGTTCCAAAGGGCACTGCGATAACAGGTGCATCCTACGAAAATGTTTTGAAGAACAAATTCCTTCCTGCACTGCAACAAAAACGTCCGGGAAGGGCTGCGCGTGTGCTGTTTCACCAAGACAACGCACCTGCACATCGAGCTAACGTTACGCAACAGTTTCTTCGTGATAACAACTTTGAAGTGATTCCTCATGCTCCCTACTCACCTGACCTGGCTCCTAGTGACTTTTGGCTTTTTCCAACAATGAAAGACACTCTCCGTGGCCGCACATTCCCTAGCCGTGCTGCTATTGCCTCGGCGATTTTCCAGTGGTCAAAACAGACTCCTAAATAAGCCTTCGCCGCTGCCATGGAATCATGGCGTCAGCGTTGTGAAAAATGTGTACGTCTGCAGGGTGATTACGTCGAGAAGTAACGCCAGTTTCATCGATTTCGGTTGAGTAGTTAATTAGAAAAAAAATCGGAGGCCTTAGAACTTGAATGCACCTCGCAGATTTTTGTAGCGAAACTAGCGGGAAATAATATGGTGTACTGGAATCCCGAATGAAACGAACTTGCTTTCAGAAAATACGTGTTGCATTACTTTTTGAACACCCCTTGTAGTTGAATCAACAGCCATTAAGTTTGTGTGTTTTGTCGTTTTATCAAAATTTAAAGTATTAAAAGAACAGCCAAAGCCTTGCAGACAAACGAAAATTACATGAAGCGAAATGTAGTGTGAGGAGGGCTATGCGAGAGGCGTTCAATGAATTCGAAGGTAACGTTCTATATACTGACTTGGCAGAAAATCCTAAGAAATTTTGGTCTTATTTTAAAGCGGTAGGTGGATCAAAACAAAATATCCAAACACTCTGTGACCAAAATGGTACTGAAACAGAGGATGACAGACTAAAGGCCGAAATACTAAATGTCTTTTTCCAAAGCTGTTTCACAGAGGAAGACTGTACTGTAGTTCCTTCTCTAGATTGTCGCACAGATGACAAAATGGTAGATATCGAAATAGATGACAGAGAGATAGAAAAAAAATTAAAATAGCACAGATTACGTGAAGGAACTTGCCCCCCTTCTTGCAGCGGTATACCGTAGGTCTCTAGAAGAGCGTTCCAAAAAATTGGAAAAGGGCACAGGTCATCCCCGTTTTCAAGAAGGGACGTCGAACAGATGTGCAGAACTATAGACCTACATCTCTAACGTCGATCAGTTGTAGAATTTTGAAACACATATTACGTTCGAGTATAATGACTTTTCTGGAGACTACAAATCTACTCTGTAGGATTCAGCATGGGTTTCGAAAAAGACGATCGCGTGAAACCCAGTTCGCGCTGTTTGTCCACGAGACTCAGAGGACCATAGACACGAGTTCCCACGTAGATGCCTTGTTTCTTGACATCCGCAATGCGTTTGATACAGTTCCCCACAGTCGTTTAATGAACAAAGTAAGAGCATATGGACTATCAGACCAATTGTGTGATTGGATTGGAGAGTTCCTAGATAACAGAACGCAGCATGTCATTCTCAATGGAGAGAAGTCTTCCGAAGTAAGAGTGATTTCAGGTGTGCCGCAGGGGAGTGTCATAGGACCGTTGCTATTCACAGTATACATAAATGACTTTATGGACGACATCGGAAGTTCACTGAGGCTTTTTGCGGATGATGCTGTAGTATATCGAGAGGTTGTAACTATGGAAAATTGTACTGAAATGCAGGAGGATCTGCAACGAATTGACGCATGGTGCAGGGAATGGCAATTGAATCTCAATGTAGACAAGTGTAATATGCTGCGAACACATAGAAAGAAAGATCCTTTATCATTTAGCTACAATATAGCAGGTCACCAACTGGAAGCAGTTAATTCCATAAATTATCTGGGAGTAGGCGTTAGGAGTTATCTAAAATGGAATGACCATATAAAATTAATTGTCGGTAAAGCAGATGTCAGACTGAAATTCATTGAGAGAATCCTAAGGAAATGTAATCCGAAAACAAAGGAAGTAGGTTACAGTACACTGCTTGAATACTGCTCACTGGTGTGGGATCCATACCAGATGGGGTTGATAGAAGAGAAGATCCAACGGAGAGCAACGCGCTTCGTTACAGGATCATTTAGTAATCGCGAAAGCGTTACGGACATGGTGGATAAACTCCAGCGGGAGACTCTGGAAGAGAGACGCTCAGTAGCTCGGTACGGGCTTTTGTCAAAGTTTCGAGAACATACCTTCACCGAAGAGTCAAGCAGTATATTGCTCCCTCCTACGTATATCTCGCGAAGAGACCATGAGGATAAAATCAGAGAGATTAGAGCCCACACAGAGGCATATCGACAATCTTTCTTCCCACGAACAATGCGAGACTGGAATAGAAGGGAGAACTAATAGATGTGCTGAAAGTAACCTCCGCCACACACCGTCGGTTGGCTTGCGGAGTATGTATGTAGATGTAGAACAACTGTCTTCATAATAGGCGGACCTGAATTCTCATAATTTTACATTTTACTGCAGCGATCCAGACGCCAGATGTTTATTACGAGTGGAGCTAATTGCCTGGGCAGAAAGTGATGTGGAAGTCGGCAGTACGAAGTGGTCAGCGAGCAAGTGGCCCGGGACCAGGAAAGATGGGTTTGCGCTCGCGGCAGAAGTGGCCAGCCAGTGGCGGCGCGGCTACTCGATCACCGTCAGCCGGCGCGGCCGGAGCGTGTGTTCCATTAGCAGGGGCTGGCTGTGGTGTCGGGTGTGGGGCCGGGTCTCCCACCGCTGCAGGGAGGTGTGGTGCACGCTGCCGGAGAAACAATTTGTTAAGTGTCATGACGCGGCACCGAACTGGGCCGCGGGCGGACGGATTAATCAGTCACGACGTGGACGCCTGCCTACCTGCCGGAAAGTGGATAACTCCCAGCCAGGGCTTTTATGTCGCTCCACTCACTTAGAACGCGTCGCAGCGGCTCTCCTTTCAGGCTCTGACGCGGGACGCGTAACACCGGCAACGAAACAAAAATGCCATTCACGTGCCAGGTCCCAGTTCCTATTCCTCTCACTGCTAGTAATGTGGTCGGACACGATATCCATCAATTCGGGGCAGTTTGAAACTATTCTCCTCGAACTCTTCGACCCGGAGATTAATGTTACGTTTTGTTCCGTTGTTAGCGTTATGACAACGGCTTCTGTAACTTAAAATTCAGGGGCAGGACAACCGAGGGATACAATTCTAAACATAAATTTGGGCAGTATGGAAAACAGTTTACGCGTATATGATTTTCATCAGATGCACATCCTCGTTTAACTTCATTACAGGTATGCTTCCTGTCTACAGCGTCTGACAAAAAAACTGAAACATCCGGAGGACACGGCCGGATGTCAACGTAACTTCGAACACGTACAACCTTCAGCAGGTAAGTCAATAAGTTGAAACTCTGTGTAACTGGTGCACCGACTTTTTTGTTTTGTTTTATTGGCTTTCGGGCCGTACCCAATCAGCCATCTCAACAGCCATGTCAATTATGGTAAGGACAACACAATACCCATTCCCCGAGCGAGGAAATCGAACGGAGGTCCCTTCGCTTAGCTATCCGCTGCAGGTACACCGATTACCAGAGTCCATTTATTATTGGCAGACCCAGTAGGGTATGTAAGGGACGTGAGTAGGGTCAGATACTGACTGCTTACTGAGAAGAGATTACTCATACCCACGTGAGATAACGTCATCAGCACCTCCATTTGCCCGCTTGGTGAAGTCGTGCAATATCCAGGTTTGTAGGGCATTCAAATACGACAGTGGCCTGATGAATGCGAGGAGAGGCATACTCAAGTCAATATTTTGGTCGACCACATATGATGAAGACAAGGGAGAACGCCGTACTGTGAACCAAGCACAAAGATACCGCTTCCCATCTGCGCCTGATGAAGCACTTCCTACAACGTTCTCTGTCACCTTGCTCCAGCAGCTCGACAGGGCATTACTGCCCCATATGTAAGCTGCCTTTAACACTGCAACACAAAGGGTAACGTTTGGAGTCATGCCGCTATCGGAAAATATAGAGTGCTGATCAGGGCGTGGGACTGGATTCAGCGATGAATCATGGTTCTGCACAACTTCAGATGACCAACGTCGGTGAAGATGGTGACGACCTAGAGTGTTACAATGTCGTGGATAGGCACAAATGGTTAAAATGGCTCTGAGCACTATGGGACTTAACTTCTGAGGTCATCAGTCCCCTAGAACTTAGAACTACTTAAACCTAACTAACCTAAGGACGTCACACACATCCATGCCCGAAGCAGGATTCGAACCTGCGACCGTAGCGGTCGCGCGGTTCCAGACTGTAGCGCCTAGAACCGCTCGGCCACCCAGGCCGGCGAAGAGGCACATGTCATGTGTCAGGGTGTCATGGTGTGGTGAGTCGTCGGGTATTACTTCAGGTCAGGAATGCTAGTGACTGAGGGAATTAGACACAGGTGCTAGTGACAGATTGAACTGGGTCGCAGGTGCTAATGATTGAGGGAACTCAAATGGTACAGCGTAACTTTACGGCCATCCTCAAGCCCTTCCACTCGTGCGACAGATTCGTGGTGCCATTTTCAACAGGACAATGCTCATCCACTTATGACACGTGTTTCTATGAATTGCGTGCGCCATCAAGATCCTCAGATCTGTAGTCGATAAGACATATGTGGGGATTCATGGTGCCATTTTCAACAGGACAATACTCATCCACTTATGGTACATGTCTCTATGAATTGCGTGCGTTATATTGAGGTACTCCCGTGGCCATCAAGATCCTCAGATCTGTAGTCGATAAGACATATGTGGGACCAGTTCAGACGTCAACTGCGTCCCAGTGCCAGTATACAAGATATCAAGTGTCAGTTACTACAGTTGTGGACAGCTCGACTTTGAAGTGTATACAACGACCTTGTGATACCACTCACAATCGAAGCAGTGCATGCACCCAAACGAGAGGGGGTGCAGTGAGACCATACTGCCAAGTTCTTTGTAAATTTGAGTCTGTTTTGTGTTTATAAGTGAGTTGTACAAAAATGCCGACATTCTACAGTATTAATTTATGTACTATAAGGTGGCAACGGTCTTTGTCATGAGTCGATTTAACGTGACTATAATTACTTTGCAAGCTCTTCAGGTAAATAGAAACGGCTGACAGCGGCGCAATCGCTTTGTAGATAATTAGTTGTTGTTTGTTGGAGTAATACTCTCGATTACGGTGTATGAAATGTCTGTGGAAACGCATCGGTACGCTGGATAAGTAATGCAATGAGAATTACGCGATTTAGTAATTATCAGATTTTGCGTCAGTGCACTATATGCGAGGCACCGGTGACTGCGCTCGGCCAGCAGCTTGACAGCGCGTCTCCAGGTGTTTAACCTCAAGTGTAACAAAACAGAGCAGTGGCTTGCTGGGCGTGCCCTCGCCAACGTTCCATTAATTTTACGCCTTCGAGTAATTGAAGTGGAGCTGGCCAGGTGTCTCTTAAGAATTAAAAATTCCGGGAAAATTGTTGTTGCCTGCAGCTGTGGACCTTCCTAGGTGGTTGGGCCGAGTTTACTCGTGAAATTTGGTAGAAATGGAAGAATTGTGGAAAATAGTTCGATTCCCAGGCCGTACGTTGCTCGGCATTGGGAAACTGGGTATTGAGCGTTGCTAGGGATGATTCGCTCGGTAAAGGTTGGTGGGGAAAACAGAGGCGAAGAGCAATATTGTTCGACTCTTTGACAAGGTCTTCTGTCTTGGGCTTTCGTTCTGAGAGGACGTGAGCCATGTCAACTCTTTGCTGATAGAAAGATTGTCGCAATTTGAGAAGTTTACGGACAGCAGTCTGTTGTCCAAGTATTGTATGAGTGTTAATTTACGAGGCACCGCACCCGGATTCCATGGCAGCGCTGTCGTCCGCAGTACGGTGAGATCGGTCCAACTTCGGCCTGCGTTAGGAGTAGCGTTAAATAGCTGGGTCAGGTGCAATTGCTGTTACCACTGAGGTTTCATGATACTTTGGGGTGTAGTGATTGTTCTTATTTTTCGTTTTGTGTCGATGTCAGTTGGTCAGCCAATTTATAAGACATCGCGTTTTGTACCGATTTTGACACAGTTCACTGCTAATCGCAGCTAGGAGGGTAATTTGTAAATGGTTCATTTGTGTTTTTATTCAGCATTGGTCTGAAGTTGATAATAAATTTATTGAATCAGTAGAGCTTTTACTTTCGGTAATTTGATCCTCAATTCACCCTTGGTTTATTTTATTTCTGTAAAATTGTCTGATATCATTGACCCCCCTAAGTGTTCGTTATGGTTCATGTTTGGAATTAAAAATAGGTGTGATTTATCGTCAACACTACCACTGCAGATTAATTAGGTCTTCAGAAGTAGTTCAGAAGATATGACGTCATAAACAATTAGATGCGTGAAAAACTTCCGCATCGTGTATGACGTTTAGATTCATTACTTCTCTCCTGATAACTCTGCAATATATTTCTCAGACAGTATCCACATATGTCGCTGAATGTACCTACACAAATATATCATTGTAAAACTCATAATTCAAGGAATATGAAGTCATAAATACTGAGACGCACGAAAAAGTACCATATCATGCATGAATTTTTAATACATTTACTCTTTACTATTAAGACCGTCCTACAGTCGGGTCAACTTACGGATATCCCTAACACCTGGCAGCGCTGTTGACAGCATTTAATTGTGAAGCGCAAACGTCCATAGGTGAAAACAGTAGTTCGATATAGACCTATGAAGAGGCGTTGCCATAGAAACGTTTGCAAAAGCTAGTTGTAAATACGCGAGGGAACTGCGACTTGCGGACAGAAACCGCCCCGATTACTGTACTTACATATTTGTATATTATGCATATTGGTTTATACACTCCTGGAAATGGAAAAAAGAACACATTGACACCGGTGTGTCAGACCCACCATACTTGCTCCGGACACTGCGAGAGGGCTGTACAAGCAACGAACACACGCACGGCACAGCGGACACACCAGGAACCGCGGTGTTGGCCGTCGAATGGCGCTAGCTGCGCAGCATTTGTGCACCGCCGCCGTCAGTGTCAGCCAGTTTGCCGTGGCATACGGAGCTCCATCGCAGTCTTTAACACTGGTAGCATGCCGCGACAGCGTGGACGTGAACCGTATGTGCAGTTGACGGACTTTGAGCGAGGGCGTATAGTGGGCACGCGGGAGGCCGGGTGGACGTACCGCCGAATTGCTCAACACGTGGGGCGTGAGGTCTCCACAGTACATCGATGTTGTCGCCAGTGGTCGGCGGAAGGTGCACGTGCCCGTCGACCTGGGACCGGACCGCAGCGACGCACGGATGCACGCCAAGACCGTAGGATCCTACGCAGTGCCGTAGGGGACCGCACCGCCACTTCCCAGCAAATTAGGGACACTGTTGCTCCTGGGGTATCGGCGAGGACCATTCGCAACCGTCTCCATGAAGCTGGGCTACGGTCCCGCACACCGTTAGGCCGTCTTCCGCTCACGCCCCAACATCGTGCAGCCCGCCTCCAGTGGTGTCGCGACAGGCGTGAATGGAGGGACGAATGGAGACGTGTCGTCTTCAGCGATGAGAGTCGCTTCTGCCTTGGTGCCAATGATGGTCGTATGCGTGTTTGGCGCCGTGCAGGTGAGCGCCACAATCAGGTCTGCATACGACCGAGGCACACAGGGCCAACACCCGGCATCATGGTGTGGGGAGCGATCTCCTACACTGGCCGTACACCACTGGTGATCGTCGAGGGGACACTGAATAGAGCACGGTACATCCAAACAGTCATCGAACCCATCGTTCTACCATTCCTAGACCGGCAAGGGAACTTGCTGTTCCAACAGGACAATGCACGTCCGCATGTATCCCGTGCCACCCAACGTGTTCTAGAAGGTGTAAGTCAACTACCCTGGCCAGCAAGATCTCCGGATCTGTCCCCCATTGAGCATGTTTGGGACTGGATGAAGCGTCGTCTCACGCGGTCTGCACGTCCAGCACGAACGCTGGTCCAACTGAGGCGCCAGGTGGAAATGGCATGGCAAGCCGTTCCACAGGACTACATCCAGCATCTCTACGATCGTCTCCATGGGAGAATAGCAGCCTGCATTGCTGCGAAAGGTGGATATACACTGTACTAGTGCCGACATTGTGCATGTTCTGTTGCCTGTGTCTATGTGCCTGTGGTTCTGTCAGTGTGATCATGTGATGTATCTGACCCCAGGAATGTGTCAATAAAGTTTCCCCTTCCTGAGACAATGAATTCACGGTGTTCTTATTTCAATTTCCAGGAGTGTACAAAGGATTCATAATATTAAAGGTGTTTCAACGAATACATGGAAATGAAATATTTTCGATGTTACGCTACATATACAGTTTATTTGTTGTTCTCATTTGTAACATAAAATTGTCAAAATCAATACTCGGGCAATTCCGGATTTGTCAGCTTTTATTTTTATACACTGAAGAGCCAAATAGTCAGCTTTTATCTTTATACCTTAAAGAGCCAAAGAAAGTGGTACGCCTGCCTAATATCGTTTAGGGCCCCCTTCGAGCATGTAGAAGTGCCGCAACACGACGTGACATAGACTCGACTAATATCTGAAGTAATGCTGGAGGGAACTGACACTATGAATCCTAGAGGACTGTCCACAAATCAGTAAGAGTAGGAAGGGCGTGGAGATCTCTTCTGAACAGCACATTGCAAGGCATGCCAGATATGCTCAATAAGGTCCAAGTCTGAGGAATATGGTGGCCAGCGGAAGTGTTTAAACTCAGGGGAGTTTTCTTGGAGCCAATCTCTGGCAGTTTTGGACTTGTGGGGTGTGGCATTGTCCTGCTGCAATTGCTCAAGTCCGTCGAAATGCACAATGGACATGAATGGATGCAGGTTACCAGACAGGATGCTTACGTACGAGTCAGCTGTCAGAGTCGTATCTAGACGTATCAGGGGTCCCAAATCACTCCAACTGCACTCGCTGTAGTGGGACGCGAAATTGAAGCGTCACCCATCCACTTGTGTCAGCCCAGTTTGCAGGTGAATATAAATTTAATTTAGTGGTTTGTTTACGTATTTTTGTAATCTTTGTAATTGTTGTGAATTATCTAAAGTTTTGTATTTTTTTTTTATGTTTCATGTACGGAGAGGGCGGCGCAACGAACGGAGACAGCATCTTCACTGCCGGGGCCAGAGAGAAAATTGCTGGCCACTATACGTCGCGGGTCGACAGCCAGAGAGCAACAGAAGATCCTGAAACCGAGTTGTTGCGTCGTGCTTCTAAAAACTGAAAATATATGATTTTGTAATTTGTACAACAATGATGTCATAGAAAGTTTAAACATATTGTAAATGGTCAGTCCTATCTTGTCAAGGCTCAGGTTCACGTCTATATGTAGAAAGATAATAAACTAGTGGATACTGCTAAAGTTCAAATACGTGTTCCGAGAATTTATTTATGAAGAATTAGGTGAATGAATTGATTATTAATTTTGACAACGTTCATCGCGAGTTTGAATCTGGAAAGTTTATTCAATGTGGTTCTAATATTTGGTAAATCAGATAACTTGCATTAATATAATTTCTGAGAAGAAAAAAAACGACATCTAAACTGGAAAAAGTTTGCACAAACAAATTGGACTGAGTGACGTAATTCTGCGCATGCGACTCAAATGATGATGTTTTACAGTTTCGTTCAAGAACCATTCAGAGACAATTTAAAAAGAATTTAAATAATTTTGAAGTGTGTTGTAACTGACGTAGGTGACGAAGTCTGCACATGGTCATATGTCAAAAGAAAATCATTTATACAAAACTTACGTTGTTACACTACACCGCCCCACACCATTACAGAGCCTCCATCAGCTTGAACACTCCCCTGCTGACATGCAGGGCCCATGGATAAATTAGGTTGTCTCTATAGTCATACATGTCCATCTGCTCGATACAATTTGAAACAATACTTGTTTAACCAGGCAACATGTTCCAGTCAACAACAGTCCAACGTTGCCGTTGACGGGCCGAGGCGAGGCGTAAAGCTTTGTGTCGTCCTGTCATCAATGGAACACGAGTGGGCCTTCGGCTCCGAAAGCCCCTTTCGATGTTGTTTAACTGAATGGTTCGTACGCTGACACTTGTTGACGGCCCAGCATTGAAATCGGGAGCATCCTGCGGACGGGTTGCACTTCTGTCTCGTTGAACGACTATTTTCAGTCGTCGTTCTTTTTCCGGCCGCAGCGGTGTCGGAGATTTGATGTTTTACCGGATTCCTGATATTCCCGGTACGCTCGTGAAATAGCCGTACAGGAGAATTCCCACTTCATCACTACGTCGGAGATGCTGTGTCCCATCGCCCGTGCGCCGACTATAACACCACGTTCAAACTCACTTAAATCTTGATAACCTGCCATGGTAGCAACAGCAACCGATTTAACAACTGTGCCAGACACTTGTTGTTTTATATAGGCGTAGCCTGTTTATAAAAAAAACTCCGCCCGAACAGCCATGAAGGCCCAACGGTGCCAACCGGCCTTCGTATCATCCTCAGTGCACGGGCGTCACTGGATGCGGTTATGGAGGGGCATGTGGTCAGCACACCACTCTCCCGTACATATGTCATTTTACGAGATCGGAGCCGCTACTTCTCAGTCATGTAGCTCCCCAGTTTGCCTCACAAGAGCTGATCTCAATAGTTGAATATGCATGCCTAAACCAGTTTCTTTGACACTTCAGTGTATATTGCGTGATGATTAGAGTTGCAATTCTTTGTAACAGACAGAACGGCCACCTCTGTGTACTACTCAAGCTCGTTGTTAGTGCTGTTACCAGATCTGGTAGGATATACGAGGTGCAGATGCTGATTTATCACTGTGAAGGACACTGATATGCTGCCTGTTCGTTTGAGACAACGTTACCAGCGTCTGATAGTTTGGAGGGAAACTCATTATGTGTGTTAAGTTGGCCGGCTGTTCGAATCGTACACTATCCAGATCTGTGAGGCATTCAGACGTGAAAGTAGCCCGAAGTTGAACAACATGAGAACGTGAGCGCAATTATGTCCCTCGGCAACGTTCGAATCGACCAAGTCTGACCACCACAAAAGGAGGATCGCCGTATTCTGCTCTGACGCCGTGCGGTAGCGTTCTCGCTTCCCACGCCCGGGTTCCCGGGTTCGATTCCCGGCGGGGTCAGGGATTTTCTCTGCCTCGTGATGGCTGGGTGTTGTGTGGTGTCCTTAGGTTAGTTAGGTTTAAGTAGTTCTAAGTCCTAGAGGACTGATGACCATAGATGTTAAGTCCCATAGTGCTCAGAGCCATTTGAACCATTTTTGCTCTGACGCATATTAGCCCTCTCACATCCGAGCCTGCCATCCGATGACGTGTAATGAACATCTAGGAATGTTTTGTGTTGTTGTCGTCACTGATCCATCGTTTATTTGTTCTGGATCGGAGTTGGTCTTGAAGTCAGATGGTACAGTAACAGTGACTGACGGCATCAGCAATTGTCTGTAAAAAGGGGACGCCTCTCCGCGCAAGTTCATTAGTTATTCAGTAGCAGGTACTGTGTCCAAATCGTGACGGTGCAATATCTTTTGAAGAAACTGCTTTTATTTTTTTCAGAATTTTCGTAACAGTTAGTTAGCCATTTTAATCTACTGTTCATGTCCATTAGGCCTACGTTTAAATCAAATTCTTATTTTATTCGAGAGGCAAACAAAAACCTCTTGGCGTGAAAGTAAAAATCTGTGTTTGTTTTTCCAGAAATGCACTTATTTCTCGTCATCAGTGGATATATCCACCATTTACGCTACAGAATTCATACCTGATAGATGATTCTGTCATGTATGCGACACAAATTTTTACGTTTGATAGTACCTTCACCGGGCTCAAAACGTTGTCCTTAACATACATCTTTCGATGGGACAATAAGTGTAAATCCGATAGGGCCCATTCTAAAGACTAAGGTCGATTTTCTAAAAATCTCTTACCTTTTGCAGTAGCCAAAGCACTTATGTGAGAAAATACAATTTCCTGATTTTTTTTTTTATTTAAGCCTTGACTAACATTCTCTAACGTTTTCATCGAAGAAAATATGTACTGTAATGTTTCTAGAACATGAAATCGACTCCGTGCTCTTCACGGAGGACCAACGGGTTTCACTTACTGCTTTGACTGCTGTGTCATTTCTGGCTAGACGTGGTGCGCCAGCGTCTTAATCACTTTAACAAAATGAATTAGATTTTATTTAAGGTAGTTATAAAATTGTTAATAAATTAATGTTGCACTCTGATATTTCTTGGGCAAAAAACAAACAGGGCGTCCATCATACTCACAGCTAACTCCACCTATTAGTTACCTCACGCTTTCTTTTGATTTTGCTATGTCATCCCTATGACATACACATTAATCGCCTGTCGACCGCCCCAGGGTATTATTGCATGTAGTTGGAGTTGAAAGGTTTTTGTAGTGAAAGTATTTAATGCTTTTACTCAGGTGCAACTTTCCAGCTTGATAACAGTAAATTTTCTAAATAGACTGATATTCAGCGTAAGTTTTATGAACAACTCTCTATATGACTTTTCAAAACACAGTTTCAACTTTTACATCTCGATGCCCATATTCTCCTGTAACCTTTTCTTCTACTCCTTCCCCTACAACTGCATTCCAGTCTCCCATGACTATTAAATTTTCATATGTAGTGGGACGCGAAATTGAAGCGTCACCCATCCACCAGTGTCAGCCCAGTTTGCAGGTGACTATAAGTGTAATTTAGTTTGTTTATATATTTTTCTTATTATTTGTAATAGATATGAATTATCTAAAAGTTTGTATTTTTTTGTGTGTTTCATGTACGGAGAGGGCGGCGCAACGAACGGAGACAGCATCTTCGTTGCCGCGACCAGAGAGGAAATTGCTGGCCGCTATACGTCGCAGGTCGACAGCCGAGGAGCAACAGAAGATCCTGGAACCGAGTTGTTGCGTCGTGCTTCTAAAAATTAAAAAGAATGTTTTATACTCTTTTTTGTATAACAATGACGTCATAGAGATCTTAATCTTATTGAAAAGTCAGTCCGAATCTGTTAAGCCTGGGGTTCAGAACGTCTGTATATAGAAAGTTAATAAAACTGTGTATACTACTAAAGTTGAAACACGTGTTCTGAGGAATTATCTATGAAGAAGTATGTGAATTGATTAATAGTATATTGGACAAGATTATTGTGGTCATCGCAACTTCGAATCTAAAAAGTTTATTTAATGTGTGGTTCTAATTTCAATTCAATCAAGATAACGTGTATCAATATAAGTTCTGAGGAGAAAACAAACGAAGTTTAAATCGAAAAGTTTACGAAAACCAATTGGCCCAAGTGACGAAATTCTTTGCTTACGACTCAACTGATGTTTTATAGTTTCGTTCAAGAACCATTCTGTAACAATTTAAAAAGAATATAAATCATTTTGAAGTGGGTTGTAACTGACGTAGGTGACGAAGTCTGCACATGATCATATATCAAAACGAAAATCATTTATAGACAAACCTATACGTCGTTACACTACACCGTGGCGACCTTATAAACAGGACTTGTGTGCAACTAAGGCACACAGGTACGAAACAAAACATCAAGAGTCCTTCGGAAGTCAACGCGAGTTCTCGTGGAGCCTTCACCAGCCAGCGGCGACTTCGCGGGTGTGGGCATCTGACGGAGCGCAGCCAAGCAGTACGGTCACGCAGTTATTCCACGAGAAGGCGCATCTGTTGGGCAGCAGCTGAACGCTGCAAACTCCGACAACTTTTTTTTTTCCTAAACTAACAGGCCCAGTACGTCAGCTGCGGGGCGTTCCTCCGGCTGGTATTAGAGGTGTTGCTGAGGGCTTCGCCTGTCTACGGCGGTGCCGGGCGTGGTTGCAGCAAGTGACGTCTCCGGTGTTCGACTCAGCGTCCTGCCGGTTGCGGAAGCGGGGTCGCAGCATCTCAGCGGCTTCATCGACGGCTGTTACTTCTGCAGCATATTGATCATCGAGAACTACAAATTACAATATTAGTGTCCGGTGAGTTTGTTTCAAGTTGGAAGTGCAGTGTTGTACATAGGGAGTGTGCTTTTACAGGATTGTTAATTACGAGTCTGCGTGTGTAACTAGTTAATATCTTACAATAATGTCGGGAAGTGAAATGTCAGACGAAGAGCAGTCTATGTCCGATAGGAGCATGAGATCCCTTTTTAGGGCGATCACTAAATTAAAACAGTCTAACGGGGATTTTTTAGCTGAACTAAAACAGTCTAACGAAGAATCTATGGCTAGATTAAAACAGTCTAACGAAGAATCTACTGCTAGATTAAAATCTGAACTAAAACAGTCTAACGAAGAATCCATGGCTAGATTAAAACAGTCTAACGAAGAATCTATGGCTAGATTAAAACAGTCTAACGAAGAATCTACTGCTAGATTAAAAGCTGAACTAAAACAGTCTAACGAAGAATCCATGGCTAGATTAAAACAGTCTAACGAAGAATCTATGGCTAGATTAAAAGAGGAACTAAAACAGGAACTAAAACAGCCTAATGAAGAATCTACTGCTAGATTAAGTGATAAAATAGAGTCTTCTAAAGTTGAAATGCAGGAAAAATTAGCAGGACTTAGTAATAAGATTGCTGATAATTGTAAAAGGTTAGAAGAACATATCCAGGAATCGCGCGAGGAAAAAGCTCGCATGCGAAACGATATTACTGACTTAACCGAGAGACTAGATAGTGTCAATATCTTAGTTGTAAATGAAATACAGAAAAATAACGATATGTTACGAGATGAATTTTCTATGCAAACGGAAACTGTTCGTAGAGAATTATTGGAATCTATTAAAGAGGTCTCTACCAAACCTGTAGAGATTTCTTCAATAGATAATGTAGAATTAGAGACATTAACTCATCAAGTAGAAAAGGACCATACCGAAATCGAAAACATGAAATTTTTAATTACTGAAATATGCAGTAACCTTGAGACTGCCAAAGATAATAACATTCATGAAGGTACAGAGCGTTCACATCGTGAACACAGTGAAGAATCGATATTAGCTAATCGCGTTTCCAATACAGAAATGCGAATACAGGAAATTACTAAACGGTTATCGGAGTTAGATAACGAAAACATTTCAGATAGCAGAGGTAATAACATAATCAGAGACAACAGTCGCATCGAATTTGCTAGCTCGGACGACAACAATATGAATAAAGAAATCACGGCAAGCCAATCCGATGCAACTCCGTCTCCGCAATCTAAACAAAATCCGACTATTTCTCTCGCAGAATGTCTGGATGATATAACGACAAATTCAAATGTAGCAAGTCGATTTCCTGTATTCAAACCAGGAGGCGAACTTCACCCTATAATCTTTATAAAAGCTTTTGAAACTGCATTATCTCCTAAATGGAGTAACGAAAAACGGATTCAATTTGTAATAGGACATTTAGAAGCAGAAGCTGCGGAGTGGGCAGTACTGCATAGAACTGAATTTAGGGACTGGGATGATTTTGTTAAGCAGTTTAAACAACATTATTGGTCAAGAGGAAAACAACAACACTTAACTTTAGAGTTGTTAGACCCTCCTCCATATTCTAAGCGGTGGGGAGGTTATAGGAATTATTTTGAATGGCATTTAAACCGTGCTAAGTTAATTGAAGAACCAATTATTGAAAGTCATTTAATACGAGTCCTAATTAGTAGGTTACCGTATTATGTAAAGGAAAGAATGATAGAAAAAGAATGGTCACAGCCGTGCGAATTGTTAGGATATTTAGAGCAGCTAGATATACTTAATAGAGAAAGGGAAGACGAGAAGTTTAGATTTGGTAGAAATGACAATCCTCGAAATAATAATAATAATTCAGAACAACGAAAAGCTAATAACAACAATCATAGCCGGTTTTGTTATATAAAGCGTCAATCTAAAGATAAAGAGAGCCAACAAAATCGTGGCAATAACTCGAAAATGCGGAAATTACACAATAACGATCATGAAATAAATTATCCTCAAGTAATTAATGAAGGTCAAGTGGTAGGTGACGTTATCATAGAAAGTTCGGAAAACTAGTAAAGTCCTTTAGTACGGGTCAACTAAAGGGAACTGTTAGTCAAGATTATACAAGACCCAATTGCAATTTAGCATTAAGCTGCCAAAAGGACGGTGACTGGCAACAAGATTTGCTTCAGGAAGACAATCTGATAAGGGAGAATATAACTTATAAACCCGTTATTAAAGGTTATATTAAAGATACCGAAATAAATATTATAATTGATTCGGGTAGCGAAGTAAGTATTTTATCGAAAGAATTATTCCAGCTTAAAAGAAAATATTGGAATTTCCCAACCTTACCTGTAACTGGGGTGAAAATTATAGGAGTTACTGGTAAAAGAAGTCAAAATATTACTGAGGAAGTTTATTTAACTTTTGAGATTGCTAAACAATTAATTGCTCACTCTGTACTTGTCGTAGCCAACTTAAATGTGGCCCTAATTTTAGGTATAGATTGGCTGTGTAAATATAAAGCTATATTAGATTTTAAAGACTCTTCCTTAACCATCCGTAAGGAGGCATGTGCTTTTAAAGTGAGGTTTTCTGATAATCAAGTACCGGAAAATTGCTACGAATCCTTACAGATTAAGTACGCACAGACCATGAGCCTATTAACAGATTTTAGTGATCTTGAATATGAAGTATACCATGGTCAGGCTAGTAGCAGTATCGAAACCGAAGTGAAAGAAAAATGTTATTCTACGAATTATCTATCCGAACAAGAAAAGGAAGAGTTGGAATCTTTGTTGTTAGAATTTAGAGCCGTCTTCTCAGATGAACCGGGGAGAATTAAAGATTACGTCTGTAAACTTAAGATTAAAGATCAAAAACCATTCTTTAAGAAACCTTATCCTATTCCAGTACAATTCAAAGAACCGGCTAGTAGAGAAATAAGTAAGATGCTAGAACAAAACATTATCGAACGTTCATGTAGCGCTTTTAACAGTCCTTTGTGGGTAGTTAAGAAAGCTACTGGTGGGGTACGACTAGTTCTGGATGCCCGTGAGTTAAATAAAATTATAGAGATGGAAAGAGACAGACCTATTCCTATGGAGGACGTACTTCTTAAGATTGCTGGTTCACGTTATATGAGTACAATGGATTTAACTGCTGGCTACCATCAAGTAATATTACACCCGGATTCACGGCAATATACGGCTTTTCTTTTTGAAGGCAGATCATATCAGTTCCAAGTTTTACCTTTTGGACTTAATATATCAGTGTCAACTTTCATTAGGGCATTAGATTCTGCTTTGGGTCAGCAATTGTTACAAAAGATTATTTTATATGTAGATGATATTTTGGTAGCCACTAAAACGTGGGAAGAACACGTAACGATATTACGGGAATTGTTTGACCGTTTAATTGACAGAGGAATTACTTTAAAATTATCTAAGTCTTACTTCGGAAAGGAGGAAGTGAGATTTTTGGGGCATATAGTGGACAGTAAAGGTATTAGGCCAGACCCAGCACGTATTGAAGCTATTGCTCGATGCCCGAGTCCTAGAAATCGGAAACAATTGAAATCATTCTTAGGAATGGTAGGATTCCTGAGAAGATTTCTTCCAGGGCAGGACATTGTTAATCCTAAATTACTAGATTTATTGAAAGAGAAGTCAGTATGGCTCTGGGGACAAGAGGAAGAGGAAGTTTTTAATAAGATAAAAGGAGCGTTGACCGAAGCCAAAGTGTTATACCACCCAGATTTTAATCAGGACTTTTGTATGTGTACGGATGCCTCTGATTATGGTGTGTCTTGTGTAATATTCCAAGGTGATCTGACCAATGAAAAGGGATTATATCGGCCTATTGGATTCGCTAGTAGAACTTTAAATAAACACGAAAGAAATTATTTTGTAACCGAGAAGGAACTCTCGCAGTGGTATGGGGTTTTCAACGATTTAGAGGATTATTAATGGGAAGAAAAACAATTGTATATACTGATCATCAGGCTTTAATCTTTCTGAACAATTGTCGGTTACTTCACCGTAGACTATTACGTTGGGTATTATGCTTGCAAGAATTTCAGTACGAAATTAGGTATATAAAAGGATCTCAGAATGTAGTTTCAGATGCTTTGTCGAGACTCCCCGTAGGAATGGAGAATATTAATATTGCAGAAGAACCAGGAACAAATTACCATGTTTATTTCCTTTTAACTAAGGAGAACGGACGTAAGGTTAAACGGATAGTAACTGCTGTTAAGTGCAATCAAAGACATGACGATCAATATAGGGACCTTATACAAAACCTTAATAATGGGGACGAAACAGTTAACACCCGGGGTGTGTGGTTATATTTTAACGACTTGTTATATTGGAAAGCACAGAGGGAACACCAGAGTTGGAAAATCTGCATTCCGAAAACTGTTGTGTACGAGTTAATTACTTATATTCATGAAGGTTACGGGCATTTTGGAATTCATAAATGTATTAAACATCTAATGAAGTATTATTATTTCAAAAATATGTCCCGTATTGTGAGAAGTATTATCAGGGCTTGTGAAACCTGTCAAAAGGTTAAAGTTAATAACAAATCTAAGCGTTATAAATTATATGCTGTAATTCCTCGAGGTCTGTGGGATCTACTGTCATTAGATTTTTTCGGCCCCCTGCCTCGTAGTTCAGGAGGATTAACTTATGTGTTTGTTGTAATGGAATGTTGGTCCAAACATGTGAAGCTATATACTTTGAAACGAGCGAATACAGCAAGCGTTATACGTTGCCTCACCCGAAATTACTTTGTTAACTGGGGCATTCCTAAACGACTTATGTCTGACAACGGTAGTGCCTTTATTAGCCAAAAGTTTCAAGATATGATAAAACAATATGGGATCAAACATATCTTAATTTCGAAATATCACCCTCAAAGTAATTTAGTAGAAAGAGTCATGAAAGAATTAGGACGATTATGTAGAACTTATTGTGCACATAAACATACTCGGTGGGCCAAGCTAATGCCTGAATTCGAAAAGATATTAAATGAATTACCTCATCTAACTACGGGATTATCACCTATAGAAATTTTAGGCAAACGAATTATAGGTGAGCCTTTACTAGCTGCTCTACCTTGGCCACCAGCAAATGAGATCCAACAATGCATCCCAGACGAAAAAGTTTGCGAACAGATTATTAAAAATGCCGAAGGGAGAATTAAAATTCATAATCAACATGCTATAGAACCCTCATTTTAGGTAGGAGATCTTGTGCTAGTACGATCGCATCCTAAAAGTTCGAAGATCGGTAAGGAATGTAGAAAATTCTTCTTTATCTTTGAAGGTCCATATGTTGTACATAAGATTGTACATCCCAAAGCGTTACTTCTTATGGAACCTTCATCAGGTGTAATTAAAGGATTATATAGTGTTGATCAAATGAAACCCTTCATTCCTAAATAAGTTAATATTTGGTATATGTTACACACGGAAGAGCGTTCATAGTTTATTCATGTGAAGTTTTTCGTGATAATTACGTATTATTTTAAAGAATTAAACAGAAAGCTTAAACAAGTGTTCTACAATAATCTACTGGTACTTCAAAAAGAGGAAGATAACCAAAAGGGGGATTTATATGGAAGAAATTTTGCTCTTAGGTCAAAAGGAATTTTGCATATTTTAAATTTACTCGGATAGTAGGAACCAAATGGGATGGTTAATAGTTTTAGGGACCATGGGCGTCCAGAGCTATATGGCTCACGAGAACATAGCAGAGTGCCTTTAATAGAGGTTTGTAATAGTGTTAATATAGAACACACCAAACGGGGCTCTCTCGCTTGTTTCTCCTAAATAAATTGCCATTACCCAACAAGGTGTCCGAAGGTAAAGAAAGCCGTGCCGAGATCCTAAAGAAAGTTTTGCTTGATTTCTTCTTGACCTCAGGCGTAAATAAGGTATTAGGGAAAAGAATGAAGTAAAGTAAGTAGTACTATTAGTTATTGTGAGAAACTAATCAGTAATGTACATTTTAGGAAAGAGTAACTCTAGTAAATGAATAAAACTGAAACTAATTTATCGCAATTTGAACGCTCTGTCCTAATGTAACCACGTGAAGGAACGAACTAAATTGTTACTTACTAGCAACTATTAAATGAAGAGGAATAATCTCCATATATTCGGTTATGAATTACCACAATGGCACAATTAAGGGTAAATGACAAATAGTCGCGACAATATCGTATTAAAAAGATTAAATATATCTAAGAGCAAAGGCTCTAGGGTAAGTAAAATGTGAGGGAAATGTATTAACAGTTAAATATTGTATATTGAAAAGTTTTATTTATCGGTTAAAACCTGACAAACTGAGCTTGTGGGTGGGGTATGTAGTGGGACGCGAAATTGAAGCGTCACCCATCCACCAGTGTCAGCCCAGTTTGCAGGTGACTATAAGTGTAATTTAGTTTGTTTATATATTTTTCTTATTATTTGTAATAGATATGAATTATCTAAAAGTTTGTATTTTTTTGTGTGTTTCATGTACGGAGAGGGCGGCGCAACGAACGGAGACAGCATCTTCGTTGCCGCGACCAGAGAGGAAATTGCTGGCCGCTATACGTCGCGGGTCGACAGCCGAGGAGCAACAGAAGATCCTGGAACCGAGTTGTTGCGTCGTGCTTCTAAAAATTAAAAAGAATGTTTTATACTCTTTTTTGTATAACAATGACGTCATAGAGATCTTAATCTTATTGAAAAGTCAGTCCGAATCTGTTAAGCCTGGGGTTCAGAACGTCTGTATATAGAAAGTTAATAAAACTGTGTATACTACTAAAGTTGAAACACGTGTTCTGAGGAATTATCTATGAAGAAGTATGTGAATTGATTAATAGTATATTGGACAAGATTATTGTGGTCATCGCAACTTCGAATCTAAAAAGTTTATTTAATGTGTGGTTCTAATTTCAATTCAATCAAGATAACGTGTATCAATATAAGTTCTGAGGAGAAAACAAACGAAGTTTAAATCGAAAAGTTTACGAAAACCAATTGGCCCAAGTGACGAAATTCTTTGCTTACGACTCAACTGATGTTTTATAGTTTCGTTCAAGAACCATTCTGTAACAATTTAAAAAGAATATAAATCATTTTGAAGTGGGTTGTAACTGACGTAGGTGACGAAGTCTGCACATGATCATATATCAAAACGAAAATCATTTATAGACAAACCTATACGTCGTTACACTACACATATCCCTTTACATACTGTATTACACTTTCGATATCCTCATACACTTTCTCTGTCTCTTCATCTTCAGCTTGCGGTGTAGGCATGTGTACCTGAACTATAGTTGTCGGTGTTTGTTTGCTGTCGATTTTGATAAGAACAACACTATCAATGAACTCTTCACAACAACACACTCTCTGCCATACCTTACTATTCATAACGAATCCTCCTCCCGTTATACCATTTTCTACTGTTGTTGACATTGCCCTATACTCATCTGACCAGAAATCTTTGTCTTCTTTCCACTTCACTGAGCCCTACTGCATCTAGATTGAGCCTTTGCATTTCCCTTTTCAGATTTTCTAGTTTCCCTACCACGTTCAAGCTTCTCACATTTCACGCACCGATTCTTAGAACGTTATCCTTCCCTTTTTCTCACGGTAACCTCCCCCTTGGCAGTCCCCTCCCGGAGATCCGAATGGAGGACTATTCGAGAATCTTCTGCCAATGGAGAGATCATGATGACACTTCTTCAATTACAGGCCACATGTCCTCTGGATACACGTTACGTGTCCTTATTGCAGTGGTTTCCATTGCCTTCTGCACTCCTCATGCCGTTGATCATTGCTGATTCTTCCGAATTTAGGGGCAGTTTCCCACCCCTTGGGCAAGAGACTGCCCTGAACCTCTGTCCGCTCCTCCGCCCTCTTTGACAGGGCCATTGGCAGAATGAAGGGTGACTACTTATGTCGGAAGTCTTCGGCTGCCAATGCTGTTTATTAATCAAAATTTAAGCACCGCCGGGATTCGAACCCAGAACCGAAGACGTTTTTTGATTATGAATCGAAGACACAACTCCTAAACGACGGGTCCATTGCTAATAAATATATAAAGACGTCCCATCAAGGAACCATCGGAAATAGATAGTAGTGATGGACGCGTACAGACAAACAAGATTAGAATTTCAGAAAAATTGGATGATTTATTCGAGAGAAAGGGCTTCCTGGCCAAAGTAGGGTTTAGCAAGCACGAAGACGCAGTTGAAACTCTCACCTTGCGCGGGCGGGCATTATCCTGCGGAAACGTATACCCAAGAAGACTTGGCACGTAGGGCAACAAATCGGGAAGGAATATCGAGACGTACAGCTGTACTGTAGGGTTGCCGCTGATGACAACCAGAGAGGTTCTGCTATGAAAGGAGATGGCGCCCCACGCCATCATTCCTGCCTATGGCCGTATGGCGGGCGGCAGCCAGGTTGATATTCCACTGCACTCTGGTGACTCTCCAGGGACATCTTCGGTGGTCTCCGGGGCTCAATTTAAAGCAGGACTCATAACTAAAGACAGTTATAATCCAGTCAATGACATTCCAGGCCGAATCCGCCAAATACCAATACAACGGGCTTGTTGCTGTACAGAGGTCAATGGTAGTCTGTGCAAGGAGGACCATGAGCTCAGTGAGCTCAGACCCCTTTCTGAAAGCCGCTTATTATTGGTCCTTGAGGTCTCTGAAGGACCAGTTTCACGATGGATCGATGATAATGATGAACCCGGCACTCTGATTGTCGCTCTGACGACTGATAGGTCCTCACATTCTGTCGTCTCTCTAGGTCGTCCGCTTGCCACTTGACGCTGTGTGCGGCCATAGTTCACCCATTCCTGACAACATTGTCGAACAGTGGCATTCTGCTATTCAGATGTCGAGCAATTCACCGATTACTTCAACCGGCTTCCTTTGAGCCACTCTACACGTGCTCCCTCAAATGCTGACGTCTGCGTATAAGGTCCACGCGCCTGACCGTGGGGCATAGTTACTGTCTAACTGAAACATGCAAAGACTTTATACGCTAGATATCCCCCGTTCACTATGCGCTGGTATCGACGTGTGCACCGTTTACTATCATGGCCAGCAGTGCGGTGACCTAGCGCTGCAGCGTCACACATTCATCTACCGGCCGCCGAAGCATACAATTTTGCTTTTTCCGAAGGCTCCAATGTGACTATCAACTTGTGACCAAGTTTCGTAACTCCTTCGTGGTGCGGTCTTCTTTTCCTTGGGGTGGGGGCTAGAGTGTATAGGCCTATTGGAAAAGGAAGACCAGAATCATTACAAACCTTCACCAGCTTATCATACATTAGCGTTGGTGATAAAACCGTTCGAAATACACTACTGGTCATTAAAATTGCTACACCACGAAGATGACGTGCTACAGAAGCGAAATTTAACCGACAGGAAGAAGATGCTGTGATATGCGAATGATTAGTTTTTCAGAGGATCCACACAAGGTTGGCGCCGGTGGTGAGACCTACAACGTGCTGACACGAGGAAAGTTTCCAACCGATGGCTCGTACACAAACCGCAGTTGACCGACGTTGCGTGCTGAAACGTTGTTGTGATGCCTCGTGCAAGGAGGAGAAATGCGTACCATCACGTTTCCGACTTTGTTAAAGGTGGGATTGTAGCCTATCGCGGTTGCGGTTTGTCGTATCGCAACATTGCTGCACGCGTTGGTCGAGATCCAATGACTGTTAGCAGAACATGGAGTCGGTGGGTTCAGGGGGGTAATACGGAACGCCGTGCTGGATCATAACGGCGTCGTATCACTAGCAGTCGAGATGACAGGCATCTTATCCGCTTGGCTGTAACGGATCGTGTAGCCACGTCTCGATCCCTGAGTCAACAGATGGGGACGTTTGCAAGACAACAACTTTCTGCACGAACAGTTCGACGATGTTTGCAATAGCATGGACTATCAGCTCGGAGACCATGGCTGCGGTTACCCTTGACATTGCATCAGAGACAGGATCGCCTGCGATGGTGTACTCAGCGACGAACCTGGGTGCACGAATGGCAAAACGTCATTTTTTTGGATAAATCCAGGTTCTGTTTACAGCATCATGATGGTCGCATCCGTGTTTGGCGACATCGCGGTGAACGCACATTGGTAGTTTGTATTCGTCATCGCCATACTGGCGTATCATCCGGCGTGACGGTATGGGGTGCCATTGGTTACACGTCTCGGTCACCTGTTGTTCGCATTGACGCCTGTCTACAGTGGACGTTACATTTCAGATGTGTTACGATCCGTAGCTGTACCCTTCATTCGATCCCTGCGAAACCCTACATTTCAGAAGGATAATGCACAACCGCATGTTGCAGGTCGTGTACAGAAAATGTTCGACTGCTGCCCTGGCCACCACATTCTCCAGATCTCTCACCAATTGAAAACGTCTTGTCAATGGTGGCCGAGCAACTGGCTCGTCACAAAACGCCTGTCACTACTCTTGACGAAGTGTGGTATCGTATTGAAGGTGCAAGGGCAGCTGTACCTGTACACGCCATCCAGGTTCTGTTTGACTCAATGCCCAGGCGTATCAACGCCGTTATTACGGCCAGAGGTGGTTGTTCTAGGTACTGATTTCTCAGGATCTATGCACCCAAATTGCGTGAAAATGTAATCACATGTCAGTTATAGTATAATATTTTTGTCTAATGAATACCCGTTTATCATCTGCATTTCTTCTTGGTGTAGCAATTTTAATGGTCAGTAGTGTATTAACTTTTGTGGATGAACGAAATGAATCCAACCCATCATCTTTTAATAACCGTATAAGCAAAATTATTCTCCAGATCATGACGTTACTTAATTTACGTGTTTGTACAGCAGGCACCACATTAGCAATAAATAAACTTAATTGATATCAGCTCTATCTCTGTACCGGGCAGAACAATTTTCCCGTTATGTTTTAATCTTCTCGCTGCTGCCTTTTTTCTGCCGGTTGACGCAGACAGCACGTAATTCAAAGTTTCTGTGCCCGCTCGAATTTAGGAGCAAACAGAGAGTGGGCTCGTAACACGCGTCGGATGAGATGCAGTCGGGGCTCTGAGGGGTCACGCGACGCGGTGTGAGTCACGGGTCCACGGGTGGGAGGCAGCGACACTTGGGTGGCGGCCGCAGGCGACCGGCGGTCGGAATGCGACGCCACAATGGGCGTAACTAGCCGTCACGCTGGCCCGCCACAAAGACGCCACCGCTATCTGCGCACATCGCGGCCTCCCACGGCGTCACTCTCCGATCGCGACAGCATCCGTGAAACAGTGCCTGGTTACGCAGCAAATCTCCCTTCTGTTTGGCACAGGAAGTTACAGGAACAGAAAGCTGACAAGTATTCAGAGTATTCAGACCAGTCGAGCAGCCGCACGGGGTAGCGTCTTTGATTTGCAATCAAAACGTCATGTGTCTCCGGATCCATCCCAGCCACTACTTTAATTCGTAATAAAAATCGTATGCAATGACGGCCAAAGATCTGTGTTATACAAAGACACCCTCGACCTGTTAACGCCTTGTCAAAGAGGGCGGAAGAGCAGTCAGAGATTCAGAAAAACCACTTGCCCTTACGGTTCAATGTTATCTTATAAAGAGAATATAATTTTTTTTAGACTGCAGCGTTTTAACTAAGTTACCGATAGTTGATTGTGAGGTATTGCATTCCCCGTGCACACATCTGCCTGACAGGAGTGCTGTGTTAGTGACGGAATGTTTTGTAAATTTGTAAGTAGGCTGTTTAGGTTTTTATGTTGGTAACGCCACGTAGCGCTCTATATGAAAATCACTGACTGTGCTGCGTGAAGGCTGTGGTTGGTTTGCATTGTTGGAGTATATGCTATTGTAGTGTTGGACAGTTGGCTGTTAACCGCGCCTAGCGTTGCGCAGTTGGAGGTGAGCTGCAAGCAGTGGTGGATGTGTCGACAGAAATGGCGGAGTTTTGAGAGTGGATGATCTGGACGTGTGTCCATCAGAGACAGTAAATTTGTAAGACTGGATGTCATGAACTGCTATATATATTGTGACTTTTGAACATTATTAAGGTAAATACATTGTTTGTTCTCTATCAAAATCTTTCATTTGCTAACTATGCCTGTCAGTAGTTAGTGCCTTCAGTAGTTTGAATATTTTATTTAGCTGACAGTAGTGGCGCTCGCTGTATTGCAGTAGTTCGAGTATCGAAGATTTTTGTGAGGTTAGTGATTTGTGAAAGGTATAGGTTAATGTTAGTCAGGGCCATTCTTTTGTAGGGATTATTGTGTGTCACTTTAGTGTTGATCAGAATAGGTAAAGAGCGAAACGTCTGAGTACGTTCAGTTCTGCTCAGCTGTTTGAAAATCAAATAATGTAAGAGGTTTATCAGCACAGTAATTCATTAATTTTTCTAAGGGGACGTTTCAATTTTCACATGTTGGACGCTCCTGCTATGCGTTTCTCTGTTTCCTTGTAAGAGGTGTTCGCCGTTACTAACGATCATTTTATATAGGGCTGATGCAGGCGTAGAATAATTTCTGAACCGTGATCGGATGTGAACAGTGGGCGCTATACATCTCTGGAAAGCTATATTGTACTCGTATCACACAGAGCCGATGTTTTAAGAAAGTAGTTTTTTCGTTTTACTGTTCAATAACATAGTTTATCGTAGAGAAACCGGGAAGAAGGATATATGTCCTGTGCTCGAATTTATTTCTTGCATTGGAATATTAACAGCGCTACATGCCATACGACTGATAGTTTGGAAACGCAGGCAGGCGATCTAACATTATAGCCCATTTTAAGTTCAGAACGTTGTAGCCGTAGGAGTGCATATGTTTATGTTCTCTCTTAGCAATACCTTCTAGGTACCGATTCTAGACTTTAGAACAATACTTTAGAGTATGCTCTGTGACCTTCATACGCAGAGAGATAGGTCGTAAATGAAGCACTGTGCTCGAGGTGTTAGAAATATGTAGAGCTCTGTCTGGTATACTTTGATAATTTATGTGTTCGAGAATTAACACTGAATGGGCGTAGTCATGTATCCACAGGGTGTTTCAAAAATGACCGGTATATTTGAAACGGCAATAAAAACTAAACGAGCAGCGATAGAAATACACCGTTTGTTGCAATATGCTTGGGACAACAGTACATTTTCAGGCAGACAAACTTTCGAAATTACAGTAGCTACAATTTTCAACAACAGATGGCGCTGCGGTCTGGGAAACTCTATAGTACGATATTTTCCACATATCCACCATGCGTAGTAATAATATGGCGTAGTCTCTGAATGAAATTACCCGAAACCTTTGACAACATGTCTGGCGGAATGGCTTCACATGCAGATGATATGTACTGCTTCAGCTGTTCAATTGTTTCTGGATTCTGGCGGTACACCTGGTCTTTCAAGTGTCCCCACAGAAAGAAGTCACAGGGGTTCATGTCTGGCGAATAGGGAGGCCAATCCACGCCGCCTCCTGTATGTTTCGGATAGCCCAAAGCAATCACACGATCATCGAAATATTCATTCAGGAAATTAAAGACGTCGGCCGTGCGATGTGGCCGGGCACCATCTTGCATAAACCACGAGGTGTTCGCAGTGTCGTCTAAGGCAGTTTGTACCGCCACAAATTCACGAAGAATGTCCAGACAGCGTGATGCAGTAATCGTTTCGGATATGAAAAATCCAACACCAGAAAAATCCTCTGTTCTAAGGAATAAACCATGTTGTCTACAGCACACTTGCAGGTTGTGAACAGCACACGCTTACAGCAGAAAGACGATGTACAGAATGGCGCACCCACAGACTGCGTTGTCTTCTATATCTTTCACATCACTTGCAGCGCCATCTGTTGTTGAAAATTGTAACTACTGTAATTTCGAAAGTTTGTCCGCCTGAAAATGTACTGTTGTCCCAAGCATATTGGAACAAACGGTGTATTTCTATCGCTGCTCGTTTAGTTTTTATTGCCGTTTCAAATATACCGGTCATTTTTGAAACACCCTGTACATTCGCAATGATACTCGCAAAGCAGAGAAGGGGCAGTTTAGCTATGGTGCTGAAATTGGGGAAACGGGCTGTCACATCATTGGCCGGTGTTAAAATTACTGTAAAATTGCTAAAATTGTTCGCACTATCAACTGTGATGCTTAGTATTACAGTACATCTGCAGAGTCTTTCCATCCCATCCGTGCATTGGCGTGCTGTTAGTTACCACATAATGATTGACTGACAGCGCTTGTTTGAGTTGGGGAATGAGTTTTGTGAATGGGTGACACCTTCTGGGGGTTGCTAGCACCGAAACAGTGATCGCGTACATGAGTGGAATATGGGGAATCTGTCGAAAGGGAAAGCAGAGCCATATTCTATTCTGTCACTGTGGCAGATCAGTTTAAATGTAGAGGTCGTGAATCATTTTCGAACATCAGTTTGGAAACTCTCCACAACGCAGCCAAACTCTTCTAGTTTCCTTAGGTTGTAACTGTCTTCTATTTAAAATCATCCACCTTGTGTCGCATGTTATGGTAGCCGCAGTAACAAAATGATTTACACCATGCAATGTCTAGTTTTCTGTGAGAGGTCGTGGATCAGAGCGTCTTAATGTCAGTTTAGGACCTGATACAGACCTCGCAGCCATGTCAGAAAAAGAAAATGTATGGTAGTGTACAAAGCGTGTCAGAAAACAACGTTTCAAATAATGATACAGGATCACAGGGAGCGTCTCTTGCGACTTACAGGATAGTCTGTGGGATATGGTCATCATCCTACAGTATGGGTGATGAAACCTTAAACTGGTCTGTGGAGTTGATCAATACCAGTATATTTAGTAGGATCGTCACATGTGCTCGATGCCAGCACGCATGCGGTATTTGGTTTCGATATTTGTGAGGAGAGAGAATCGTTAAAATGGAATAGAATAATGAAGACAGAATGTTGGGGTGATGGACGTGAACGGAACCTGAGGGACTTGTATCTACAGTACCAGCTTGTAGTTTGGAGAAGCACCACAATGCAGTAGCAATATCCACGTCCTTCTCCCAGCTCCCGTACTGTCTTTTATACTACCATGTGTTGCAGGATCAGGCTTCGTTTCCGTTGAATGATCCAACACAGTTCTGTCACAGTAACTAAGCTTCACCTGTTTCAACACAGGTTGCCAAAGGTGGTAGATGTAGCTTTCTCTGACTTCTACTCAGTTCTGACTTACATTGGAACAATCACATGCCCAAAGCAGTACGGGCAGTAACGCAGGGTCTGAAAGGTAGTTGCAAGATACATAGGGGCTACCTGAGACCACTTTGGAATTTTACTGTAGCAGATAGTTTCGAGAAAGGTGGCTCGTTTTCGAGACAGTGAGTGCTAGAAGTATGATATGGCATCGAGACAGAATGCATTATAATTACTGGAGAAATATCTAGTGGCGGTGGTGTGACAGGGTTGCACATATCTGTTTCATACCACTCTACTATGCCGAATCACTTTAAATATTGCATAACTTTATTACGAGGGTGCAACGTTGGCGACGTGTAACCACACTGCTGGTGCGATAATATACACTATGGCGAACACGGTCTATATTCGGTGTCATGGTATTTGTCTGGAAAAACCACGTCATTCATAGCTAATGCCGTATGTGGATTTATAAAGCCGGTATAGCCTTTAACATGGATACTTGTGTGCATCTGTAGAACCAAGACTGCTTGTGACAGTAACATACAGTAGCTGGTGGGATCATGTTTTTTAACATCTGGCGGGTTGTAAGACGATCACCATCTCGGTGGCAGTAACATACAGTGGTTGTTGCGATCCTAAGATACAGTGCTATCGATCATAAGGAAAACTTAGGAGACATGTCCACACATCGCTGATTTTCTCTCACTATTATTTTTTATCATAGGTAATCAGTTATTGACGAAGTATTATACTTAGTAGTAGGGGGTACGTGATAGGTTTGCCTTGAGCATCAGGCTTATAAAGTATCTGTCTGTGTTCCAACATATGCAAAGGAAATGACTGTGTCCATTCATAAGGAAGGTATGGATTTGACATCTAGTACTGTGATAGCAAAGGGAAGAGTATGTCAAGTCATAGCAATGGTACTGATATTCCTATTTCCAGAGCCATATCCGTCAACAGGGTGTATTTCCGAAATTTCGCTCAGTGTCGAATGTTGTTCAACTGAGACTGCGATCGTAATATTTAGTTGTAAGTACAGAGATAAAATAAAAATGAGAGCGATTTCTTAGAATGATTGATTCTACCTGTGTGTGCTCAGCCTGCAGCACTGGTGACCAGGCGGGTGTGATTCACATTTCCCTTTAATGGTAGGAGCTGTCAGAACGGAGAGGCCTGTTGGAGTGTAGGAATGTAGAAGAATTAACGTGTTGTCCTCCAGACTACTGAACAGCGAGCTAATACTTAGTATGTATTGGATAACTTTCGTGAACACGAGGAATTTTCCATTGAATGTGGAGGTGCGTTTGCACTGGACCGTTATTCCCTACCATGTAAATTGTTTGGTTGATTGCTTCTGCACATTTCGCGCCTTCATTTAGTTGAGAGATTGTGGTGAGTGCATCTGTAGTGTGGATGACACATTCGCCAGTGCTCTAGACATGAGAAACACCTTAGTTGACCTTGCAAATTGTAGAGATGATTTGGAATCTGCTACATCACTGACATCGGCATTCATGAGTGGAAATATCAGTTTTCTCACTTTTTTTTCGAGTTTCCGAGTAAATGTCTTTGCAGACATGATAGGTTTCTAGCTAGTCAGTCGTTTACAGCACGCACCACCTAGTTAAGGTTTCGGGTTTCTAGAGAAATAATTTCCAGTCTGTATCTTCCGAATTATATCACGCGAGCGGTACTGCTATGTAAGCAATATTGATATGTGCTTGATATCGAGAAGTACTGCGAAAATGGTATGACATTCTAGAAAACCATGCAAAATTAGGTATGTTCTTGTAATTCCAGAGTCTGGAGATGGGTGTAGAAAAGCGAGCAAGCAAGCAAGCAGGTCCTGACCAGAAACAGTAATGAGTTCGTGCCAAGGGGGGGAAACAAGGCCGAATTTATAGAACAGTTCTGAGAGTGACTTTTCACTGAGGGCACTCTGGTCCTGCCCAACTGCATGATAAATATCTACTGGTGTGAGTATACATACTGTGCTGTCTGTCTTCGGAGTACATGTACAAATGATGTAAAAGGGCTGATTTTGTATGGTGCAGGATACAAATTGTATGTTTATTACATCTGGATGGTAGGCGGTGATATATTGCTGGGTTGGAGACCGGTTTCACGCTCTAATATTCAATCTCATGTCCTCGGTGGGACAGCAGTGCAATGGAGTAGGTGTCTTTCCGTATTGTGTGGCACTTTGCGACATTTAGCTGTTGGTGAAATATGGCGATCATTGTAAAATAGTTTTTTGCTGCTGAAAGTCACATCTGTAGAAAGAAAGAAAAGGCAGACAGTGCTCCCCTAGGACTGAGGAGAATCGTGACATATATCCAGTGTGAGTGTAGGTATACAATAAATTTTTCGGGTGCTGCACAGACAGAAAAGATAACTGCATTGTTTGTGTAAAATGTGTATATATTGCATTGTAAACTTACTGTGGCTTATGTTATGTAAAATTTATATATATTTCATTGTAAAGTTACTGTGGTTTATGTTGTGGCATGACTAGAGACGATGACTGTGTGTCCTACCGTGAGGGACGTATAGATTTAGCACATTGATAACCGCAAGGGTATGAGAGAAATGCTTCATGTGGAAAATTATGTGTGCTATAGATACTGAGGTTCGTTCCAGAAGCAAAATAATTTTACCGCTAAAAGTCTTCTCTGCAGAAAGAAAGAAAAGGTTGATGGTGCCTCTATACCGGCGGCATCAGTAATTCGGCGGGTAAATTCGATAAGAGCCAATCATAGTGCTCGTTTCATTCATAAGACATCCTTTGTGCTGGCATATAGGAGTCTCTGCTCAGAGGTGGGTACGTTTGTGTGTGTTGAATGCAGGAAGGATAACACGTGATTGACAGAGTATCACGTTAGGGCCGCTCAGAAGAGTGCAATCGATGTTATTCTGCGCTATTTTCGTAAACAGGTTCTGTTAGGGCAAGAATTGTCGTGCATACAAGCTGAGACATCACGAAAACTCGTACAAAAGCGCTGATTAAGTATTTCTGGGCAACTATGCAATTTACTAGAGTTCGACATAGTTATTATTTTAGATATCCATGTGGCTTCAGTATAACATTGAGACCATTGCTAGATGTGCTTGTGATGGAGTGTAGCTACGCGCGGTGATGCGTCAGCCACACGCCACGCATTGTCTGTTAGAATCACTAAGTAGAATGCAGCTTGTGCTATTCTGGAATGGATTTCTGCAGCATCACTCAGCAATAAGCTCTTCGCTGGACCATAGGTAGAGGGAGGGTTCACACCAGCTGTGGAAAACACACACTCGTGTGGGCCACCTTGGAGTGCAAATAGTTCTTCACTCCCATCCAGTAGCGTCAGCAATGGTGCCTAGGTGAACATGTATTTCGAGAGGAATTTCTCAGGTACTAAGTATGAAAGGGATGTCGCCACCTCATGCGTGTGGGACCTGAATGGGCAACTGTGTGTGGTCTGACAGCTGATGGCTCCATCACTTTGCGTGTGTGTCTGTAGCCTCCTGTGCAGTCTAGTGGACAGGGGGGCAGTGGGCAGTGTCTGCAAGTGCCTGTTGCATTATTTTGCGAGCGAGTTTGAAGTCTGCACTATAAATTATTTGGACTGTTCACAAGTTGATTTCATGTCTGCACATCTGTGTACTGCATTATTTAGGGGGGAGTTTGCGTGTCTGTACTGAAATTGTTTTGGTAAGTTAGGAGTTGTTTGTGTGTCTGCAGAGCATTATTTAGGTGTAGTTCACACTTCTGTGGGTTGTTGTGGCGTGACCCCAAGCATGTGTTTTGTATCAGTGTGATAAATATACTCAATCCCCAAATAAACTGTTCCAAAAGAAATAAAGTACACTCCTTCCTTACTCTCTCCAGCAGCCCAGCACAGGTTGAGTCATTTTTGCACAATTTTCCCCCTCCAAACCACCATCTTGGATTACATCACATGAGGGATGACAGCACCCTCTGGTGCCAGTATTTCGTACTGGGTCAGTTAGCGTCTAGAGCCTGTGGTGGAGACACTGCCTGCAAAATAAACACTTACGTCCAGAACAGGCAGAGTTGTTTTCCTGCCATTTCCCCCAACTATCTTGGATTACATCACAGAACGGATGACAGCGCTCTCTGGTGGTGGTACTGTGTACCAGGTCCAGACCTCATGGTGAACACACTGTTTCACGCCATCTTGGGTAACGGTACTCACGTCATCAGCTGACGTCATGGCTGCCATCTTGGCTTCTGTCATAGAACAAACAACAGTGCCCTCTGGTGGTGGTACTGTGTACTAGGTCAGTTGGAGTTCGAACCTCATGGCGAACACACTGGATGGTGGTGTCGGCGTTAATTGTTTAAATAAAGACTGGTGCATGATTTTGACAGTTGATGATCAGTAAGCTTGTTTGCAGACTCTTTTAGATGGATTATTATTTTGACAATTTACAGGTTGATTGGCTCTCTGGATATAAATTTATTGTATTATTTATGAGTGGTTTGCAGGTGTGTAGTCTGTGCAATGCGTTATTTTGTCTGTTTACAATTAGCAAACGTGTGTGCAGAGCATTATAGATGAGTTAGTTAGCAGTAGTTTGCAGGTCTGTATGCTGTGTGACATGTCAGATCATGTGTCCTGTATCACTGTGATAAATATACTCCATCCCTAAAAAAATTGCTCCAAAATAAATAAAGTACATGCCTTCCTCTCTCCACCAGCCCAGTGCAGTCTGAGTCCTTTTGTCACCAATCCCTAGGAAGAGGTTTCGGTCAGGTGACTTAGCTTAGTAGAGGTGAGCTTTCTTTCCCACAATTTTCTTAGGTTGGTAGATGTAGCCCAACTGACCTATCTTTACTGCCAAAATTCAAGCTTGGCGCCAGTTCCTAGGAAGAGGTGATGGTCGGGTAACTTAGGTTAGTGGGGGTAGCCCAAGTAACCTATCTTCCAGCGATTTTCTTAGGCTAGTAGAGGTACTGTGATGCATTATCCTGTTGGGATTTGAATGTCCCACCATTTTTCTGGCGGAAGGGAGGGGAGGGGAAGTTAGGTTAGTAGATATAGCCCAACTGATCTATCTTCCCGCCAAAATTCAAACTTCCCGCCAAAATCCGCCATCTTTGATGTTGTCACTTCTACCATCTTGCCTGATGTCACGCGCTATTGCCAAGTCTACACCCCGCCACCTTGGATCACGTCATCGCCGCCATCCTGGATACATCTGGGAACAATGCAGAGTGGCTCAGAACGCAGGTTGTATTATAGTGAATCATGGTCTGTTGGGAAACCGGAAACGAATAGAATCGAAGAGTTTGGGACGTTGTGTTGTAGAAGAAAAAGAAAAATCGTATCGAAAACACTGGCAAGGTGAAGGGACATGGTGATAGGACACCTGTTAAAACACTGGGGGTTATGTTCCATTGTATCCATGGAACAAGAGGGTTGCAAGTACTACTTTGTGATGAAGAAGTGGAACGAGAGAGTGATTTGGAGCAGACTGGATCGAACGAATCAGAAGATTGGTGACCGAAAAAAAGTTACATTATCTCTCATCACTGAATTTTATTGCAACTCTTCACGGACAGTGTTTCCAGTATTTTCGTTTTATATTATCTATTGGCTCGCGGAAGTCCATCTTTAGCTTGCGTGATTCACTCTTTGAGACGACCATGTATTGTAAAAACGTCATGAATAAGTTTTTAATGTAGGTGCTGGGTTTCGTTGGGGGTGCCTGTATCAAAAATATTGAATTTGTATTTCATTCATTTATTTTAATCAGATTAGAGCCTCCAGGCTTTCCCTGACTGGATCATGGGAGGTTTGCACCATTCTTTACTTAAATAATGAAAATAATTATAATGCTATAAACGGTAATACTGGTAAGAACAATAGAAATGTAAGATGATTTGAAACAAAATTTGCGTATATCTAAGATAATCCGAAAAAAAACAACTTGTTGCAATAATAATAGCACACTACCCCGTAGCATAATTACAGCTAATAACAATAATAATGATAACGGTAGAACATACGAGTATAGTCGAAGATGGAGAAGAGTTGAAAGCTCCCCCTACCGTAAACAGTATAGCAGTGTCAGTTAGAAGAGGGAGAAAATCAGCTAAATTGCTACAGATAGTGACTTCGGCGAAATGGAAGGACCTTGCGGAAAAGCAGTATGCTTTGTTTCATGCAAAAACAAAGAATGACATTACTGTTGTTTTAATAGGTAATTAGATGACTTCAGAAACAGTATATATGTTTCAAGTATCTAATATTGTGAGTGACATTATATTGAATTCGGCTTACAGCTACCGAAAAGCATTCAGAGAAGGTGACAATGAGGTGAAGTGAGAAGAAAAAGAGTTTTATGGATACGCGTGTTTCGGCTTGTTGTTCGACCAAGTGCGTTTAGGGCAAGGAGAGATATGACAGACTGCGTATTATCAATTAGCCAAGATTTACAGAAAGCTGTGCGCTTGCCTGCACATAGCCAAAATATCAGTGCATATGATGATACAATGGTGGTCTAGGGGTAGCGTCTTCAGTCCCGGGTTGGGATCCCGCCGCTCCTTAAATTTTGATTAATAAACAGAATTGGCGGCCGAAGACTTCCAGCATAAGAAGTCACCCCTCATTCTGCCAATGGCCTTGTGAAAGAGGGCGGAGGAGCGTACAGAGGTTCAGGGCAGTCTCTTGTACTAGGGCTGGGAAACTGCCCCTAAATGCGGAAGTATCTGCAATGATCAACGTCATGAGGATGCAGAAGGCAATGGAAACGACTGCTTTAAAGACACGTAACATGTATCCAGAGGACATGTGGCCTGTAATTGAAGAAGTGTCATGATGATCTCTCCATTGGCAAAAGGTTCCGGAATAGTCCCCCATTCGGATCTCCGGGAGGGGACTGCCAAGGGTCAGGTTACCATAAGGAAAAGATTGAATAATCAACGAAAGGATAACGTTCTACGAGTCGGGGCGTGGAATGTCAGAAGCTTGGACGTGGTAGGGAAACTAGAAAATCTGAAAAGAGAAATACAAAGGCTCAATCTAGATATAGTAAGGCTCTGTGTAGTGATGTGGAAAGAAGACAAGGATTTCTGGTCAGATGAGTATAGGGTAATGTCAACAGCAGCTTAAAATGATATAACGAGAGTAGGATTCGTTACGAATAGGAAAGTAGGCAGAGAGTGTGTTACTGTGAAGAGTCCAGTGATAGGGTTGTTCTTATCAGAATCGACAGCAAACCAACACCGACAACGATAGTTCAGATATATATGCCGACGTCGCAAGCTGAAGATGAAGAGACAGAGAAAGTGTATGAGGATATTGAAAGGGTAAAACAGTATGTGAAAGGATATGAAAATCTTATAGTCACGGGAGACTGGAATGCAGTTGTAGGGGAATGAGTAGAAGAAAAGATTATAGGAGAATATGAGTTTTGGAGAGGGAATGAGAGAGAAGAAAGACTAATTGAGTTCTGTAACATGTTTCAGCTACTAATAGCGAATACTCTATGTAGGAGGAGGTATACTTGGAAAAGGTTGGGTGATACGGGAAGATATCAGTTAGATTACATCATCGTCCGACAGATATTCCGAAATCAGATACTGGATTGCAAGGCGTACCCAGGAGCAGACATAGACTCAGATAACAATATAGTAGTGATGAAGAGTAGGCTGAAGTTTAAGCCATTAGTCAGGAAGGATCAATACGCAAAGAAGTGGGATATGGAAGTACTAAGGAATGATGAGATACGGTTGGCGATCTCTAAGGCTATTGATACAGCAATAAGGAATAGCTCAACAGGCAGTACGGTTGAAGAAAAGGAATGGACATCTCTAAAAAGGGCCATCACAGAAGTTGGGAAGGAAAACGATAGTACAAAGAAGGTTGTTAACGAAGAAACCATGAGTAACACAAGAAATACATCAATTGCTCGTTGAATGGAGGAAGTACAAAAAGAGAAATACAAGTCGCTGAGGACTGAAATAAACAGGAAGTGCAGGGAAACTAAGACGAAATGGCTACAGGAAAAATGAGAAGCCATTGAGAAAGAAATGATTGTCGGAAGGACAAAAAAATGGTTCAAATGGCTCTGAGCACTATGCGACTTAACAGCTATGGTCATCAATCCCCTAGAACTTAGAACTACTTAATCCTAACTAACCTAAGGACATCACACAACAGCGAGTCATCACGAGGCAGAGAAAATCCCTGACCTCGCCGGGAATCGAACCCGGGAACCCGGGCGCGTGAAGCGAGAACGCTACCGCACGACCACGAGCTGCGGACTCGGAATGACAGACTCAGCATACACGAAAATCGAAACAGCCTTAGGTGACATTAAAAGCAAGGGTGATAATGTTAAGAATGCAATGGGAATTCCACTGTTAAATGCAAAAGACAGAACAAATAGGTGGAAAGAATACATTGAAAGCCTCTGTGAGGAAAAAGATTTGTCTGATGTGATAGAAAAAGAAACAGGAATCGATTTAGAAGAGATAATGGGTCCAGTATTAGAATCAGAATTTAAAAGAGATTTGGAAGACTTAAGATCAAATAAGGCAGAATGGATCAGATAACATGCCATCAGAATTTCTAAAATCGTTGTGGGAAGTGGCAACAAAACGACTATTCACGTTGGTGTGCAGAATGTATGAGTCTGGCGACATACCATTTGACTTTCGGAAAAGCATCATCCACACAATTCCGAAGACGCCAAGAGCTGACAAGTACTAGAATTACCGCACAGTCAGCTTAACAGCTCATGTATCCAAGTTTCTTACATGAATAATATTCAGAAGAAAGGAAGACAAAATTGAGGATGCGTTAGATGACGATCAGTTCGGCTTTAGGAAAGGTAAGGGCACGAGAGAGGCAATTCTGACCTTGTGGTTAATAATGGAAGCCAGACTAGAGAAAAATCAAGACACGTTCATAGGATTTGTCGACCTGGAAAAAGCGTCCGACAATGTAAAATGGTCCAAGATGTACGAAATTCTGATAAAATAGGGGTAAGCTACCATATAGGGAGAGGCGGGACATTTACAGTATGTACAACAGCGAAGCGGGAATAATAAGAGTAGACGACCAAGAACGATGTGCTCGTATTAGAAAGGGTGTAAGACAAGATGGTAGCCTTTCGGCCCCTACTGTTCAATCTGTACACCGAGGAAGCAATGATGGAAATAAAAGAAAGGTTCAGGAGTCGAATTAAAATTCAAGGTGAAAGGATATCATTGATGCGATTCGCTAATGACATTGCTATCGTTAGTGACAGTGAAGAAGAATTACAGGATCTGCTGAATGGAATGAACAGTCTAATGAGTCCAGAGTATGGATTGAGAGTAAATCGAAGAAAGACGAAGGTAATGAGAAGTAGAAGAAATAAGAACAGCGAGAAACTCCACATCAGGATTGATGGTTACGAAGTAGATGAAGTTAAGGAATTCTGCTACCTAGCCAGTAAAATAACTATTGACGGACGGAGCAAGGAGGACATCAAAAGCATACTAGCAATGGCAAAAAGGGCATTCGTGGCCAAGAGAAGTCTACTAATATCAAATATCGGCCTTAATTTGAGGAAGAAATTTCTGAGAATGTACGTCTGCAGTACAGCATTGTATGGTAGTGAAACATGGACTGTGGGAAAACAGGAACAGTGGAGAATCTAAGCATTTGAGATGTGGTGCTACAGACAAATGTTGAAAATTAGATGGACTGATCAGGTAAGGAATGACAAGGTTCTGTGCAGAATCGGAGAGGAAAAGAGCATGTGGAAAACACTGATAAGGAGAAAGGACAGGATGATAGGCCATCTGTTAAGACATGAGGGAATCACTTCCATGGTATTAGAGGGAGCTGTAGAGTATAAAAACTGTAGAGGAAGACAGAGATTTGAATACAGCCAGCAAATAATTGAGGAGTAGGTTGCAAGTGCTATTTTGAGATGAAGAGGTTAGCAGCACAGGAGAGGGATTCGTGAATTCGTGGCGGGCTGCATCAAACTGATGAAAAAACAAATTGACGAAATATGACTAAAAAGTACGAGAAGTACTTTCCATGATAATATCTCTTATAATCAACAACTGGAATGACGAGCGTTTGTACGTTTCGTTTTTAGGTACAAAGAGAAGAGCTTTCCATATTTTGTGAGACACAGAGACATGCTGGCACAGTCTTGCAAATTGTAACTCAGAAATAAGTCCTGTTTAAGTTTTCTTCTAATAGATTCATAGACTCTTCGCAGAGACCGGCCGGTGTGGCCGTGCGGTCTAGGCGCTTCAGTCTGGAACCGCGTGACCGATCCAGTCGCAGGTTCGAATCCAGCCTCGGGCATGGATGTGTATGACGTCCTTAGGTTAGTTAGGTTTAAGTGGTACTAAGTTCTAGGGGACTAATGACCACAGATGTTAAGTCCCATAGTGTTCAGAGCCATTTGAACCATTTTTTTCTTCGCAGAGGGAGAGTAACTTAAGTGTGTCCCAACTACGATTAAGGATGATATGGATTTCAAAAATTTTGTGCCAATGAGCCTAGAATGTTAAACCAAAATTGCTTAGGTTTTGGATGAGTGAGGTTCAGCTCTATATTCCGCGCCTGTTGACACAGGTCAACTCTGAATTTGCTCTGGTTCATAACTACAGATAATCAGCATGCATTAGGTGTTTACAGCTGGACAGAACTGATGAAAGTCGTTGACGTACTATGAGAAGATTAGGGGAAACCGAGGGACATTTACGTTCGGGGCACGATGAAGCAGAACATTTTTCTCGAAAACCGTTCTTGTTAGAACGCTACCAACATTGGAAGATTAATACCTCCAGCTACTGAGGACTCTCACAAACTCCACGGCGCAAGCCGAGTGAATGTCTTATTCGGGAGAACATATCTGTGCTTTTATGGGAGGTGAGTAAATTTTGTTAGTGAAATATCGAAGCTCCTAGGGAGGATAACTTTTAGAATTAAGAGCAGATAAATATATGTCCGTTTACAGGGCATTGTTCCACCTCACAAGGTACATTTGAGTAATTTCAAAGCCTGGAATTTACCACTGCTGTTTCGTTACTAATCCAAACATACATGAAATGCATGTTTTGGCAGTTGCTAAAGCGGACAAACATCAGCTATATCACAGAATGACAACAATGACAATTTGAGTCGTACCGGAACTCAAACGACGATTTCCCGCTTTACGAGATCGGTCGCCTTAACCGCTTTGTTATCCGTGCGCGAATCACGGCCAGACCCATGCTTCCACATGTCGTCGTTCATATGTCATAACCTGTACTCGTACACATTATGTAATTCCCGTTTTTGGGGGGGGGGGGGGATGGAGGTAATTTTAGTTGAAAGACGCTGCTTGGTATTGGCGGATAAATACAACATTGCAGTGCCTATGTTGTTAGGAAATACGATACAATTTTCCTTCGGATATGAGTTGTGCAGTTTATGACGCATCAACGACAGTATATGGAACTTTGAGTGTGGCCGTGGTTCGTGCACGTATAGCACAGCACTTACGGCGACCGCTCGCGTAAAGCGGGAAATCAGGGTTAGAGTCCCCGTCTAGCATAAATTTTCACTCTCGGCATTCCATTACACAGCGGATAGTTGCCCGTATGCGCAACTGCGAATACATTTCATGTATTCGTGGCGGGTTTTGTTGCTGCAGTGCTTGTTCCTGAGGACATGCAACATTACATCGTTCCTCTTAATGACACAGGCACTGCAGTATCGCAATTCAAACATGGCAATTGGGCACGTTAATGCAGTTCTGTTGGGGTACTTTTACTCATTATTTTGCATTGCCCCCTACCCGATAACCCAGACAAGGAATATCAGTAGGAAATGTCCGCCCCCGGTAGCTGAGTGGTCAGCGCGACAGACCGTCAATCCAAAGGGCCCGGGTTCGATTCCCGGCTGGGTCGGAGATTTTCTCCACTCGGGGATTGGGTGTTGTGTTGTCCTAATCATCATCATTTCATCCCCATCGACGCGCAAGTCGTCGAAGTGGCGTCAAATCGAATGACTTGCACCAGGCGAACCGTCTACCACATGGGAGGCCCTCGTCACACGACTTTTTATTTCAGTAGGAAATGCAATCTAAAAAGATGAAGGCACAGAAGAACAAAAGTAGACTTTGCTAGAAAAGTTAGTTGAACCTAATGAATCTCAAGCAGAAAGAATTAATTGTATGAGAGCCAATAACGATAAGGGCAAGAAGCTGCTAAAAGCAAGAACAAGGTAAAATGTGGATAGGCCCACTTCTGATGTCATCACTAGTGTTCTGCCCAGTAGCAGTTTTTCACATTGTAACTCTTCATGCTCTTCTGTGTTCTACCATGCTCTTCAGGTTCGTGTAATTTTCGCTTCCCTTTATGTCGTCTGTTACCTTATCTTCTCTCACAAACTAGTGTTCTCGTCTCAACGAATGTCCTATCCAGTTCTTCTTCGCTTTTCATAACATGCCGCAATCTGATGAAGGGGATGAAAATTGCCTTTATGTTTACTGCTTGATACAACCGTTCAGAAAGAAATCAAGAATGGGCGCAATGAATTATATGTAAAAGGTGGACTCACAACGATTCTGCCGCAGGAAACACACAATGTTCTGTGTGCGCAAATTACAACTCGACAATGGTGACGAATAGACCTTTAATTAACGTTCGAACATCTATGTAGATCGTATTATGCTAACAGGTGGAAGTTTGGTAAAAGTTTGTTTCCTGCCAGTAGAGTTATTGTGTTTTACGATCTTAATTAGTCTAAGTAAGGTTTTAATTTTGTATACTGACAAAAACATAACTCGAAAAGCTTAGTAATGTGGTTTCTTTACTCGTTATTGTGTTCAGTGATACGCGTAAACGAGCCCCCATAGGTGCGTAAACACGCCCAGTACGCATGGCACATTAAATATCATAAAACAAACCCAAAAAATTTTAAAATTTCTGGCAATAAATCCTCGTAAATATGTCCCTGTCTCTCATGTAGGACTTAACGCTAAACCATGCGGATCTCGTGCTACAGTCTTCATTGCCATTTTCTGATGCCAAACACTGACACTAGCGAAACTAATAGTATATGATGCATGGGCTGTACGTATCGGTTTCTAGTGCCGGTAATTCACAATTTTCCACGTCTGGGCTACAGCTCCTGCTAGTTTAGCGAGCTGGAAACGGTCTGGGAATGGTGTACTTCCTTGTCTTCTTCTTTTTTTTCATTATGGCCTGTACCGTAGACCTGTTTCCTTTTCTCAGTATCGAGTTATCTTTTTCTTGGTCTTCCTGCAGATCTTGTATCTAAAGGTACGAAATTTGTTTGTTTTGGTGGAATCTGACATTCTTTGTAGACGTTCTAGCGAGCTTTGTCGATTTTCTTATTTATAGTATATATCCCAAGCTCTGCTCTTATGTCTTCATCTCTTAGTGTATATAATCTTGCACAGCTCTTCAACTGCTGTAGAAATTTCATTTCTGCCACTTGGTTTCTACTTTCTTGCTTTTTAGCAGTTCTCCAAGTTACTTCCAAACAGCAATGTGGGGTATCCACTATCTTAGAAAATTTCATTTTCGTCCCTGTTTTCACTTTATCTCTTAATTTTCTATTTATTATTCCACATATCGTTTGATATTTCTGCAGTTTTTTGTGAATGTCGAGTTCATTCTGGTGGCTTATAATATTTCCCAGGTAACTGAAGTGACTAACTTGTTCGGTTGTTTCGCTTCCTACTATGACCATAGTCCCCCAGCAGTTTCGTCCCTTTGAAAGCCATCACTTTTGTTTTTGGAATGGATGTTTTCGTAACATATTCTTTAGAAATTTGGCTCAGTTTATCGATGGATCTTTGTGTATTTCTACGTAGGCTTTCTATCATCTTTCTAGCTTGCTGAGGGTATTCATTCTTGTATAATACTTTCCATAAGATTCTCCTAGCTGGATATAAGGTGGTGTCTCTTTGAAAAGAGGCATCGGTTTTGTAGTTCACTAGGTGCTGAGAACTGGCAGGTACTGCAACATCCGTGCTGGTAGGTATCCTATAAATGTTGAAAGTACAAATATGATCACTGATGTCTATGGTTATATCTAAATAATTTACGCAGTTGCATTGTCGTGTTTAGAATTTTACTGCTTGTGGAATTTTTGAAGTTTCTGAAGTTGCGTGGTAGTACGTGTCCGTAACCACAACTCAGCATCAGCATACCTAAACCAGTACACGACCTTGGAAGAGGGTGAATTATTCTCCAAAAACTGTTTTTCAAAATGTTCCATGAAGATTACAGCAAGGACTGTTCTGAGGAGGAAGGGTCCCATCGCTGACCTTCCAACTGTTAATATATGCTGCAATTAAAACGGAAATAATTTTGTGTTCGGCTTGTTTGTGTAGCTAACCTTACGTCATCTGTGACACCTGGGTTAACTCTTGATTTATCTAGTATGTAAGAATTTTTAGACACTCTTGAATAGGTATATTAGTGAATAAGTTTCTAATATCAAATAAAACTAGCTTGGCATTAGCGGGGATTTGCACGTCTTTTAACTTGTTCACTAAGTCAGTTCGGAAAACCATTACTAGGTTACTAGGTTTAAACTTGGTTTTGATCTTGATCACATCATTTAAACTCTCTGCCTCATTTGTAAGATGGAACTGAGAATGAAGACATCACAGGACGGATAGGGATATTACCTTTATGGATTTTAGGGAGTCCATAAAGTCTTGGAGTTATAGGATCCATTATCTTGAGAAAGTATGCATCAGAGTCTAATGGTATACTTTTACACACTTTAATAACACTTAATGATATCATTATAGGACTGTGTGTGGTCTTTCTGCATCTGCTGGAAGAATTTGGTGGAGTTTAGGAAACCTTCCACCTTGTTAACATATTTGTTCATTAAGACAACATTATTGCTTTTGTCTGTGCGGATTGCTACGGCATTATTGCCACTCATTTTATTCTTGAAATTGTCTAATACTTGGTTTTTCGATGGTGCCGCACTAGAAATGGGGTTAGATATTCCCAGTTCATGGGTCGAACATTGTTCGACACCTTTTACCCAATGCTAAACAGAGCGCTGTAGCTTCGGAAAAGAATGGAATTTACAAAATTACTTGTAATTGTGGCAAATACTATGTAGGTAAGTCAGGCAGGACAATGTGCATCCGCTTGAAGGAACACCGTAGAAGTTGGAAACTAGTAAAAGACTATCTGCTTAAAGAAGGCCGTATTTACAAGGTGCAACATGAACCATTATATGACGTCTATAAAGGAAGAAAGAGTAACTTCCTTGAAATATTACAAATTAATAAACATTTGTCCATCTGCCCAACTTTAGCACTGAATGACGAGACACTGTTCCCTTTTTAGCCTCTTTTAATTGTAGATTCTGCTCACAATCCCATCCAGGACATGTTATAAATTACCTCCCATACTTAAATGCCCCGTTTCCTGTAGTTCAGTTACTACAATTTCTCTTGTCATGTTATAAAAAAATACTTTCTACGTTCATAGTTGCTTCACTTACCTGCTTAGCCTGACTAGTGTATCTCATCTATTTGTAATTTACGATCTATGGAAGACAAGACATCCTTGGAACATGTCACCAAAGTATATTGTTAATTTTTTTTGAACAATTGTTACAATTTGTATATAATTCATTTGTTAATTTTCCACATATTTTGTCTGAATTAAATAATCTTATGCCATATTTACACTGAACTAAATCCTCTCGTTTCATTCCTAAAACTAACATCCACATTTTCATCTCTGGAAAAGAAGATACTGTGTAGATGCACTAGCTTAAAATCTTTAAGGCAACAAAATTTCATTGCACCACGTATTTATCTTTGTACTTGTTGATGGCGTAACAACCGAAACCGGTTTGCGAAATAAATAATAAATATTGTAGAATATTACACAGTGTTTTCATTCATAATGTATAAAATATTCTACCAAGAAGCGACAGAACATTCAGTCATTTAAAACAGAATAGCATAGCTACCAGTGTGTAGCGACGTTGCAGCCGCAGCTGCAGTGGGATCAACAAACTGGTCTAGAACGGGTTAAATTCAAGATCGGCCACAAAATTTAAGAGGAAACAGACTAAAGTCCAGAAGGAGTTATCGATTTACAAATGACCTACCACCGTCCATAATGGCGAAGTGTTCATCACGATGCAAGGCCAAAATAAGAAAAGAGCTAACATGCGATAATTTACTCATTGCTCATAGCCAGAACAAACAACATGAAAAGTATGTTGTATAGAAACAGTGTATATAACGGCACCAAGTACCAATCTCGCTGCAATATTCAAGTGTAGGAACAAAATAATTTTCAATAATCAATCAGCAGTAGATAAAGATCTATTTGACCGCCAAACCAGCAGCAGACTGAAGTTCTTCATCGACACCCCCTCTGTAGTGTAAAAACATGTTGTAAAAACAATTATGTGTGAGTATTTTTCTCGGAGCTGGCTGATACTCTGATTTGTTATTGCATTTACAATGCGCTCTTCTACTGTAAACAGGACCGCTTTAGCAAGTTATCGGTCAGGTAACAAAATTATTAGCACATTATATGCACAGCACTTTATTGTGCGCAGCAACCTTGGTGGATACTTCAACGAATATGATGCGCTTCCAGTATAGAAAAACTTGAAGTGTCTCCACAATAGTGTGACTGCGACGGCACCTTGAGTTCGCTGCTCCGGCATGTCGTGTCACGTGCCGACTATATTTGACATAATGAATCGTTAGTCATGTCAGGTATCTTCTACCAAATACAACAGAACTTTCGAAAGATTTTTCGCAATTGACGTGGTCAAATTCTGGTCGAAATTTTTTAGTTGTAGCCTTACTCGTAGTTGCTTAACACTTTTATTGCTGGAGCAATGTCTTGTTGTCGCTGTACCAATTTGACACACAGAATATCCAGTTAAAAACCAATCATTCGCTGATGTTTCTTCAATATACTTTGCTACTACATTAGTTCCTACAATGCTAAAAAATTGTAACCTCCAAAGAAACACTAAAAACACTTACGGGTTGCTTACAGGATCACTAATGTATCCCGTTTCTCTCTTCGTAATTCGTTACAAACTTATTTCCACAGATGTGTTTCGACAACTCATAAAATAATATGCAGCTATGCATCGAAAGAGGTCAGTTGTAAAACCAAATACTAGTAACATATCCTTCGGCATCAGCTGATTACGATGGTAGCTACCATTCTTTCCATGTCCTAGAACCGCAAGTCGCCTTATCCTCCGGAAATAGATCACTGTAATAAAACACACCTGATACAGATTGTTCTTTGTGGATAAAATCCTATATTAATGTGTTGCATTGAAGGGAAGAGACTGAAGAATGGAGTAGAACGTGTCAAAGGGAGGATGTGGCAGAGAGAATACTGGAGGACGAATATTTCGTTCCGAACAATTTCATGTTAAGGAAATAGCAGAGTGTTTCTGTTCATGCAGTGTGTTCATAGCACTTTTTAGTTACTGTATGTTTTTTAGCTATGTAAACGACCAGTAGAAGGAATGGGAAGAGAGAGGTTCCTACAGGCTGTAAGGATGCAGTACGTCAAACCACAACTGCCGCGAAAATACATCGATTTCACTGACAAGGAGACCTTTCAGACTGGTCTTTTTCGACTTTCTTCGTACTTTCCAAACCAGAATGTATCAATTTTAAAGCAGTACGACATGCTTTAAAAAAAAAACTAGAAAAATAGCATTTGAAAATTAGAAAATTTCAAAGCACTATTAAGCTGTTGAAGAACATCAAATGAAATAATTAAAAAAATGATGCTGAATCTGTAACGTATAACCCTTGTATTCATGAGGCCCGTGATTCGAAACTTCCTTACTTACAAATTCTGTATTTATTATCAAACGGGAATATTAATTCACAAATATTGAATCGTAATTTTAAATAAAATATATTTTAATGACTAATTGCATAAAAATACATTAAACTTTGATACAGACAGGCGGAAAACATTATTGGCAAATGAGAAAAATTATATATAACAATAAAATTGTTCAGTCTCTGGAAATAAAAATGTCTTTTCTTTTCGATTTGATCTTTCATATTTCTATAGAAAATTTTAATTTATTTTGAATACTGTCATTTTTATATAATTAGTAGTTAAAAACAAGATATTTATTTTTATTACAAAATTATGTTTCAGTGTTTGTTAACAAAAATTTCCATTTGGAAATACATATATAATTTATAAGCAACAAAAAATCCTGATAGTGGGAACTGAACAAATACTACACATTCAAATACCTGTAATTCTTTGAACAGGCTCCAAATGTTTTGTTGTTAAGAATGCTTGCAAACCTAATTTTCAAAGGCAATTTTTTCCATTTCTTCATTTCTTTACCTGCGTCCTACGTTTTTAGGCAATCAATCTTGTAAGTACGATAAATCGAAGAGCGCAGAGCATTTTGCATCTTTTCTCTACGAGTATTGTGGAGCAACTAGGGAGTTCCATCTCATAGAACTAAAGGAGAAGTACATTAGTGGCGAAGTGTTTCGGAACACATCAACTTTAACACGTCGGATTGCATAGTAGATCGTATATAAAGTGTTGAACTGCTGAAACCTCAATACAGAGATTGATGAAGTATTTGTGAGAGTTTGCTGACCACGATCAGAAGTGCTTAGTACTAGCGTTATACTAAAGGATATCAGCACAAAACTTGATAGAATGAATGTGGTTTGTTGGTTTTTTTGACAGCCGTACCTCCAAGATAACAAGAAATTGTGCATGCGTTTACTTACGTTTCAAGAGACTAGTTTCGATCGTGGTAAGCTAAATACTTCATTTTGTGTTCATGAGGACGATTGAAGAGCGAAACCATAGCTGTAGTCATTCTTCTAGTGAATGTCTTTCATGCTAAGATCGGGTACCAAGGATCGTTTCTACGTGGAACGAGTAGTATCCCTATAGGGAATAATAAGAAATCTGTCAGTGAATTATGTACACATCTCATTAGTTCAATCTAAACCAGTATTTGAACTGCATGAATAGGAGACTTGGTGTGGAGAACTCCAAGTCACCCGCCTTCCGCAATACGCTAAGTTAAACCTCGCATTGACTTAGGCAGTGGGAACATTTCACAGTGTTCATGGTGTCCTATCCGTTGCGTGGAGACATTAAGCTCTGGGGCCCCTTTGCAGCTATTCACAAGCAATAGGCAATGTGTCGGCACATGTTTCATACCCTATCTTCTGTCATAACCACCCATCAACGACGGATGACAATAGCGACTACGACGACGTCTACGAAGGCGACGACGGCAATAACAACAATAACTACTACTTCTACTACTACTACTACTACTACAACTGCTATTGCAATAACGACAACAACAATAACAACAAAAAACGCACACACCACATAACGCTGTTCACTCTTTCATCACGGATACATTCACAAAACAAATGGATTTACGAAAGCCACTCAAGTACCGTCAACTAGAAAGGCTTGCACCAGCCCGTGAGCCTCTATCAAGTAAACAGTGGTGCATGTACACATTGACATTTATGTCCACAAAGTACTCAAGTGGAGTACTGAATCATTAATTGAACTATTGGCTGTCACTGAAGCTCGTTTCCCTTATCACCTAAATAATAGATGGTCGCATCGCACTTTCGATACTACTATTGACAAAGTGGTTTCTAGTGTTGACATCCATGTCACCTATCTTCTACGCAAGAACTGAAAATAAATGTAACATTTAATCTATCTCTAAGCCATTACTCCAAGGCAGACTGTTTAGAAAGGAATCCGGCATTTGTGTGAGGTTATGCAGTGAAGTAACTAAAACCTAAATCGAAATGGCATGGTGACCATGTTAAATACACCTCCCGGCCTCTGCTTCGCATCAATCGACTGCGTCGGACGGATTCTCTTGTTTGGTAAAGCGGAGATTACTTATTTTACCTACTGTCAGTTTGAGTGAAACGGGAGTATAACGTGAAAAATAGTTAGACTTCTTTCTTTCTCATTCGTGGGAGCACACTTTCAATAACGATGGCATTCATGAGCCATCTACTTCAAACCGGATCTCATGCGAAATCTTTCGAATCTGCAACGAAGGTCATACGTCATTGAGTTGACATAGCGAATTGCTACAGCTCAGCACCGCAATTACAGAACAAGACCAGCAGGCCTCTAAATCTCCGCACCTTCTGCATATAAGGCTCCAGCCGCGAGGCCATGTGTGGTAGTGCTCTTTAACTCATAAGCCATAGGAATGTGTGGATGGTGTGTTGCTGCAATGACTACGAAAATGGTATGTGCACGGGTGGGCGAATACCTTATGTCCGGAACGTTAATAACGGAGCCCCTTTCTAACAGAATGCTTATCTATTGCTTGCTCTCTCCACGTTAGACTCGACACGTTTAAAATTCTCAGAGCTGTGAAACATTTTCCTTTCAACCACTTTACCTTTTCCTTCGTCAAATGTCAACAGTATTGGCTCTCACAGCTCACAAATGATACCGATTACACCAGAACCGAAAATCTGAAGAAATATATTGTGTACCTTAGCATGTGAAACTCTCGTTTAGCACTCCTGACTGTTGTAATTCAATCAAGCCACCCAAAAATTAGGTGTTGTTTTTTTCTGTGTGATGTGAAAACTGTAAGGGGCAATCAATTGAAAACCGAACGTCAGCCATAACGGGACGATTAAATCGTTGCATTCAAAAGTAGTCACCACACACGTGAAGACATTTGTCCTACTGGGAAACGCGGAGATCAGTTACTGTTGCGTAGACTGCGGAAGGCCGCTGACGGAACAAAAACCTCCCCGTCCGACTGAAACCGACGACCACCCTTGCCTTTCTTCAGGTCTCTAAAGACTTGAAAATCACACGGGGAAAGACCCAGGTGGAACGGAGTATGTTGCAGTGCTTCCAAATCAAATCACTGAAGTGTAGCCTTCTTCATGTTGGCGGTGTGTGGAGCAGGCATGGTTCAAATGGCCCTAAGCACTGTGGGACTTAACATTTAAGGTCATCAGCCCCCAAGACTTAGAACTACTTAAACCTAACTAACTTAAAGGACATCACACACATCAATGCTCAAGGCAGGATTCGAATCTGCGACCGTAGCAGCAGTGCGGTTCCGGACTGAAGCGCCTAGAACCGCTCGGCCACAGCGGCCGGCGAGTGGGCATGCAACACGATGATTCCTCCCGACGACATTCCTGGGTTAACACTTTATAGCGCTTCGCAGTTTCTGCAAAGTGTCTTTAGCACTGTGTAATGATTGTGGTTCCACATTCGACGAACTGGACGAGCAGAAAGCCCCTTTAGTCAGAGAAGGTCATCATGAACTCGTGTGAACAGCTTTGGATTTCTGTGGGGTGGGGGATGTAGGATGTGTCCACTGCCGGCTTTGCCGTTTGCCCTAGCCTGTCGGAATTCTGTCGGACGAAATCATACTATAGTGCAATAACGCCCGCCCGCACACTGCCAACTGGACGAAGGCAACGCTTCAGCGATTTGGTTGGGAAACACTGCAACATTCTCCGTACAAGCTGGATCCTTCACCGTGTGATTTCACATCTTTGGCGACCTGAAGAATGACATGCGTGGGCGTCGATTGCAGCTGAACGTGGAAGTGCAAGAGTGGGTGCGATTGTGGATCTGTCAACGGCCCACCACGTTCTACGAAACAGGAACCGATCGTCTCGTCCCCCAGTTGGGTAGATTTCTTAACGTGGTGATTACTTTTGAATGGAACCGTTTCAGGGTCTCATTGTGTGGGTTGTTCGGTTATGATTTGACTGCACCTCATAGGCTGTTTTTCTCTGCCAAACTTACAAATAAACGCAATAAGCAGTCACACAACAAGCAGTCAGACATTTTAAGAAATTTCTTCATATTGACATTTCATAAACTTGATTTTACTGCATTACGTCATTCACATACCCACACGAGCGACAATGTGTGCAATGAGATGTTTTCCACTGCGATCCAAATGAACAACCGACCTTAACTGATGTATTTTAACGATATTCGACGTCCTTCTTACAGCCTTGTACTGTTATTGTCATGCCTCTTAGTTAATGGTTTCTTCACGTATAAGACAGACAAACGCTTTAGGTCTTGGGTGTTCTGTATGCCGTAAGTCATGCAACGTCCAACCCCTTAGCTGAGCGGTCAGAGCGTCTGACTGCCATGTAGTGAGTACGGGTTCAATTTCCGCCCGGGTCGGATATTTACTCCATTCAGGGACTTGGTGTTGTGTTGTCTTCATCATCATCGACGCACAAATCGCCCGGTGTGGCGTCAACTGAAAGGAGTTGAAAATCGGCTGCCGAACATCCCCACATGGGGACTTCTGGCCATCAGTGCTATCCGATCATTCATTTCAAGTCATCCAATGCTTTTTGGACACGGGCTTCAAGTGCCACACGTCAAGTGAGGGACAGTAGCTCCCACATTAACATGATGTGGGATCATAGCTGAGAAATAATTCAGCTCATAATATAAGAGGAATATGAATAAAACTGTAAGGAACAATACAGATAACATTATTGGACGTCAAATCTAGGATATCAGGCCACCTCATATTCCTCTCTAAACAACAAAATCGTCTTTTCTCCTCCTCTGCTGGGATCTTCTTCAGGGGTGTTCTGGAGTCCTTCGTGTTAAGGCACCAAAGGGCTCCTGAATATCACCCCAGAAGTGGGATCTAAACATGGAGATTCGAGGTGTGGAGGAGAATTTGATGTGGCCTAATCTCCGAGAAGATTTTCCGTTCAGAAACTATGGGCACGAGTTCCTGCTGGCTTTTACTGTTAACATTATGTTCTATGATGCTTTTCCATTAATTTCTCTTGGTGTCTTTATTGTACAAAAATATTTAGGAAACACAAAAAGGGCTAATGTTTGATGTCTTGTAACATCGATGTCAATGGAGCTCTATATTACGAGGTAATTTCATTGGCTGATTTTAACAGTTCATTTTTCTACAAGGCGTAGTTCTGTTGAAAGTGATGTGCCTGTCTTCAAACAGTGACATCATAGAATAAAAGTTTTTCTAACGAATAGTTATTTCCAGACAACTGGTTTATATTAAACAGCCCTCTTCAGGTCGCCTACATATGCGTAAAATGAGTAAGAAACATTACGTGGCTAATAGTTACAGTGAACCAGTGTATGTGTCAGATTGTTAGATACTTATGGATTAGCACTACATTGTTTTACGAAGACACTGTGGTGTCACATACGTAATAGCGAACTAAAATATGGGAACAACAAAATTACAAACCATTATCGTGCCTAATGCGGTGTAAGAAACGCATTGACATCAAAACAGTTTCCAATCATGGATAGATATAGGTCTTGTATCGTTTTAAGGGAATCTTATGCAATTCTTCCTACAAAATAGTGGCAAGTTTGGGTAATGGTGATGGAGATGCATAGCTGTCACGCACCCAAATCTCCAAAGTAGACCAGAAAGGCTCAATACAGTTGAGATTTGGTGACTGTGGTTGCCAGGGGATACGCGACACTTCATACTGGTGTTCACGAAACAGATCCTGCACGACGCGACCAGTGTGAACAAAATGGTTCAAATGGTTTTGAGCACTATGGGACTTAACATCTGAGGTCATCAGTCCCCTAGAACTTAGAACTGCTTAAACCTAACTAACCTAAGGACATCACACATATCCATGCCCGAGGCAGGATTCGAACCTTGCGACCGTAGTGGTCGCGCGGTTCCAGACTGAAGCGCCTAGAACCGCTCGGCCACACTCGCCGGCTGTGTGAACAGGGGCTTGTCGTCTTGCAACACAGAATCACAATTAGGAAATAATCATTATACGTAGGATGGACCCGACCAGCCAAACTGTCACATAATCATTGACAGTAATGTGACCTTGTAGAGTATGCAAGGGGACGATGGAATATTACTGTACAGCTGCCCAAATCATAACAGAAACGCCACCATGTTTTATTCTTAGGACGCACACTCAACCAGAAGTTGGAAAAGTTGTGAAAAAAGACTCATCCGAACAGATGACTAGCTTGCATTGCTCCATAGGCCAGGTTTTATGTCTTCCGTGCCACGTTTTCCCGTTATGGGCGTTTGAGTTCGTTACCGACGAGTAGTTTGGGAACACCAAGTCCCCCTGCAATTCCCTGCTTACTCCCTTTGTGTTGTTTTGGTGTTGACAGGGATAGCGAGTGCGACATTTTGTTCTTCAGTGACTTACCCAGCCCCCGTCCTATTATTTTTTTGTCAAAATCCTAAGCAATGACCATCTGTCCTGATTATTCAACCATCCTTTCGTCCGGATTGTGACTGAGCGGATGATGTTTTTCCGCTTTTCTCTGTGTGCGTTATAAATCTTCAATACCGTGCCTCTTGAAACGACGAACACTTCGGCTACCCAGCTTACAGAAGCTCCCACCACACTGGAACGTTTCGACGCACAGTACAGTTTCCATACACTTGTCCAACATCTGTAAATATATAATCGTGAGTACTTGTCATATAAACGTGCGTCTTTTGTCTCATACACTTTCCAGGAGTCACCGAGGGCAGATATGAATAATCTGTTGCAAGGTTAGGCACATTGTGTGGCCAAAATCGTACCATACACTGGTGACAGGGTAGTTGATGTTTGTTTTCGAATGACGTGTGACATTTAACGCAACTTCCTGATAACTTGCAAAATGTACTTCCTTGGTTATGGTTAATATTCATGGAATACAGGAAGGTACATGAATTGCAGACAGTTAAGTTTACATACTAAAGCACGCTCTTCACTAGTGTAATCACCAAGTGTAAAATAACCAATGGAAGCGTGCACGTGTTATTCATTTGAACACTATGCAACCGCTTTGAGACGCATGCGTTGGTCTGACCTTATAAAGGGGTCATACAGTTTAACGAGAACCTCGAAAACGGTGCAGTTCTGCAAAAAGCATAACAAAAAATCCTGCAACCGAAAATTTAATTCCCACACACTTTGGTTTAATATCACGTTACTTATCTGTTTAACCACCGAGCCAGAATGATAATCAGCAGTTGCTTACTTGTAGGGGCCAAGACCGAATTCATCGTAAGTGATTTAGCATAAGCATGGAAAATCTAATTTAGGGCGGATCGGACTATGAGTGGAACTCATCATCTTAAACATATCTTTTTCTCGCTCGCTCATTTTTTGTAAATTGTGGTAAGTTCCTGTGGGACCAAATTGATGAGTTCATCGGTCCCTAGGCTTACACACTACTTAATCTAACTTAAACTAACTTACGCTAAGGACAACACACACACACACGCCAGAGGGACGACTCGACCTCCGACGCGGTTGAGCCGCGCGAACCGTGGCAAGGCGCCGTGGCTGCGCAGCTATCCAGCTCGGCTCGCTCGCCCAAATTCAGACTATCCATGCAAATACACCCGGTACCGAATGGAAACCTACACCCATGATCTGCCATCGATGACAAAACTGGACTCGATGTGGCGTAATGGGATTCACCAGCGGCGCTTTTTTTTACTAGATTCTAGGGTGACATGAGTTGTTTCTCACAGTCTCTGGAATATTTCGACGACAAAAATCACTTACGAAATCATAATTTGAATTGATTGGCGACTCCATAGAGTGCTGTGTGCACAACGACCATATACGTGAAATTAGAAGGAAGGTCAGCGTTGGCCGTAATATTGATGGTTTATTGACAGAAAAAGCACTATGTGATTGAAAATCGATTTTGCTGTCAATAAACCATCAATATTACGGGCAACGCTGACCTTCCTTCTAATAATTTGAATTACTGTAATTAGGGGATAAAAGTTGTAAACTGCGAAGTGCCGGAGGACGCTAAGCCTTTTACAATAGGTCATAAACAGCGATAAACACAGTACATAATAATCGAAAGGGTTTGTTACTTGACAGTCATTTGCAGCGATGTTTTGCAGTTCCCAGTCGCTGGACTTCTTCGTAGGAAGTCCATCGGTTCAGTGTTCCACAGTTGTACAACTCCGTGTACTTTGAGAATGTCTGATTGCTGATCTCGCTCCTGCCCTGTGCCGGCTGGATTCCGGGAGCTATACCATAACATTTCGCTGTCTGTTACCTATATCATGAGTTACGAGCCCTCTTCAGAAGCATATACCGTTGCCGGATAGTGCTACCCCCTTGTTTTCACAATAGTCTTTTTACAAACAGGTCGTAGCGACTTTCAGTTCGGTGAACGTGGCTTACTGCCAAAGAGGAACGAACGAATAGGCCAATGGATAGGTGACAACCCAACGAATATAAAAGATTGATCTCGATCTGTTGTAAAAGCAGTCGGCAGCTATGAGAAGTGGGCTCTGAGGCCATGCACTCTCGGATGCTTAGTTCTGCGATTTTCGATCGCAGGTCGCTTGAGTATAGGAGTTGGAGACGTACGTTCAACTGCGGAGCTGGGGGAAATACCGTTGGCACCAATTATCTGGGACGCTGATCTGAATTTCGTTTGTAATTACAGTTATATTAATCGTTTTAACAGTTACATTAACCTGAACGTGGCAGATATGTTTCAAATAACGTCCATGTTTTATTTTTTCGATGTCCCTTCTCCCACATCCATTTGTCGTCACTCTAAGAAGTGACCGGACCAGGAGTAACAGAATCAGGAACCGAAATACCAAATATAACACAAACACCAAACACACACACGCACACAGACACAGACACATACACACACACATACACACACACACTTTGCTCTATGGACTGGCATGCCGATATCTATCATGCTCAAGTAGTACACAGTAATAAATATGCACCGGTGGGCTTTAAAACTCCAACTCCATCAAAACAACAAACACCAGATTGGTGTGAATTGTACTATATGTTTGCAGATGATCAATTATTCAGCGCAACCGCACGAAGTAGGATAAGTGTAATCTACGCTACTGGCCATTAAAATTGCTACACCAAGAAGATGACGTGCTACAGATGCGAAATTTAACCGACAGGAAGTAGATGCTGTGATATCCAAATGATTAGCTTTTCAGAGCATTCACACAGGAGAAATGCGTACCATCACGTTAACGACTTTGATAAAGGTCGGATTGTAGCCTATCGCGATTGCGGTTTATCGTATCGCGACATTGCTGCTCGCGTTGGTCGAGATCCAATAGCTGTTAGCAGAATATGGAATCGGTGGGTTCAGGAGGGTAATACGGAACGCCGTAATGGATCCCAACGGCCTCGTATCACTAGCAGTCGAGATGACAGGCATCTTATCCGCATGGCTGTAACGGATCGTGCAGCCACGTCTCGATCCCTGAGTCAACAGTTGGGGACGTTTGCAAGACAACAACTATCTGCACGAACAATTCGACGACGTTTGCAGCAGCATGGACTATCAGCTCGGTGACCATGGCTGCGGTTACCCTTGACGCTGCATCACAGACAGGAGCGCCTGCTAAGGTGTACTCAACGACGAACCTGGGTGCACGAATGGCAAAACATCATTTTTTCGGATGAATCCAGGTTCTGTTTACAGCATCATGATGGTCGCATCCGTGTTTGGCGACATCGCTGTGAACGCACATTGGAAGCGTGTATTCGCCATCGCCATACTGGCGTATCACCCGACGTGATGGTAATGGGGTGCCATTGGTTACACGTCTCGGTCACTTCTTGTTCGAACTGACGGCACTTTGAACAGTGGACGTTACATTTCAGATGTGTTACGACCTGTGGCTCTATCCTTCATTCGATCCCTGGGAAACCCTACATTTCAGCAGGATAATGCACGACCGCATGTTGCAGGTCCTGTACCTGCCTTTCTGGATACAGAAAATGTTCGACTGCTGCCCTGGCCAGCACATTCTCAGATCTCTCACCAATTGAAAACGTCTGGTCAATGGTGGCCGAGCAACTGGCTCGTCACAATATGCCAGTCACTACTCTTGATGAACTGTGGTATCGTGGTGAAGCTGCATGGGCAGCTGTACCTGTACACGCCATCCAAGCACTGAATCAATTCCCAGGTGTATCAAGGCCGCTATTACGGCCAGAGATGGTTGTCCTGGGTACTGATTTCTCAGGATCTATGCATCCAAATTGCGTGGAAATGTAATCACATGTCAGTTCTAGTATAATATATTTGTCTAATGAATACCCGTTTATCATCTGCATTGGTGTAGCAATTTTATTGGCCGGTAGTGTACATTATGCGTATAAGGAAATACTAACTAACGTATTCATAGTTCAAAAACCGTTGTCGTTGTTAGTTATTAGTGAGGACTCTTGGTAAGCTCCATGCAAGGAAGAGAAACGTGTACTAACGCGTCTCGCAGTTCGACAGCGGTAGAGTCGTGACAGAACGAGATAGTAGTTTATCGTCCCAAATTATCGCGTTGGTCGGGATCATAGTAATAAGCATCCCTAGAGTGGGGAAACACCTGATAGTATTTAAAACAAATAAGTCGCCAGGTCCAGATGAAACGCCAATTCCGTTTTACAAAGAATATTCTAAGGCAATGGTCCCTTACTTAGCTTGCATTTGTCCTGAATCTCTCGCCCATCACGAAGTTCCAAGCGACTGGAAAAAAAGCACATATAAACCTGTACATGAGAAGTGTAACTGAACGGTCCCGCAAACTTATAGATCAGAATCGTTAATATCGATTTGCTGCAGAATTCTTGAACGTATTCAGAGTTTGAATATAATAAATTTCCTTGAGACCGAAAAGCTTAAGTCCACGAATCAGCATGGCTTTAGAAAGCATCGCTCGTGCGAAACTCAGCTTGCCCTTTTCCGACATGATATTCTGCGAACTAAGGATGCAGGGCAACACTCAGATTCCATATTCCTAGATTTCCGAAAATCATCTTACAGGGTGGCCCACTGCAGACTTTTAAGGAAGGTACGAGCAAGTGGAACACGCTCCCTGATATGTGATTGGCTCGGAGACTTCTTGAGAAGAACAGAATCCAGCATGTTGTCCTCGACGGTGAGTGTTGATGAGGGACAAGGATATCGTTAGGAGTGCCGCAGAGAAGTGTGACAGGATCCTTATTATTCTCTATAGACATAAATGATTTGGCGGACAGGGTAGATAGCAATCAGCGGTTGTTTGGTAATGATTCAGTGGTGTACGGTAAGATGCCGAAGTTGAGTGACTGTAGGAGTATACAAGACCACTTAGACAAAGTTTCTAGTTGGTGTGATGATTAGCAGCTACAGTAGCTCCAAATGTAGAAGAGCATGAGGAAAAACAATCGGTAATGGACGGATGCAGCATTAGAAGTGTCTTGCTTGACACAGTTACGTCGTTTAAATATCTCAGCGTAACGTTGCAGAGCGATATGAAACGCAATTAGTATGTGACTACTGCGGTAGGGAAGGTGAATGGTCAGATTCGGTTTATTGGGATAATTTTAGGAAAGCGTGTTTCATCCGTAAAGTAGACCACATATAAGTCGCTAGTGCGACCTGTTCTTGAGTACCGCTAAAGTGTTTGGGATTCGCATCAGATCGATTAAAGGAAAACATCGAAGCAGTTCAGAGACGGGCTGCTAGATGTATTACAATATGCAAATATTTCGGAGATGCTCCTCTGGAGGGAAGGCGACGTTCTTTCCCAGGAACACTATCGAGAAAATTTGGGGCCGGCGTTTCAAGCTGACTGCCGAACGACTCTACTGCCGCCAACATAAATTTCGCGTAACGACCTCGAAGATAAGATCCCCGTATAGACAGCCATTTTCTCCGTCGCGCTCTTTGCGAATGGAACAGGAAAGGAAACGACTAGTAAAGATACAGGGTACTCTCCGTCAAGTACAGGACGACTGCTTGTGGAGTATATAAGTAGATTTAGATTCCATGACCATCATAAGAACATGAAATCGGTGAATTCAGGAATGTCATACTTATCAGCATGCGGGACTTCACTTGCCCCACGATACTAACGCGCTAGAGTGTAAGCATGTCTTTCGCTCAGTACCACAGAATCATACCACTATGCCACGTACCCTGAGTCAGGAAATCTGCTAATGTGTCTACACATGGACAGTGCTACATCGTCTAGAGCACCACGGACTACCTGCAGGACGACCACTGACGCGACAGCAGCGAGCACGGTGACGTCATTGTTGCGCCAAACGACAACACTTCATATTTTCAAACGAATCGTGGTTCTGCATACAGCATCACAATGGGCTTACTATTGTGTGGAGGCTCAGAGGGTAAAGAACGTTTTTTATAAAATAAAATACACCGTGAATCTCCTAAAATTGCACCGAAAATATTGCTGGACTGAAAAGTGCTCCTTACGTGTGGTTTTCACAAAATCGATTGGTAGACTGGGGATAGTATTGTTCGCCAATCAACAGATTGTAATAATACTTAGAGAGGTATTTTTTGTGCAAACATATCCTTGTTTAAATGGAACAATGGCTATTGACGTTAACAGACTAAAGGCAGGGTAAATTAGAATGTCAGTAGTATCTGTTGCGGCATTCTACAGCGAGAAGTTAACGAGATACCGCATTTTGAAAAGTTCTCACACCGACACAATTCGTGCGGCAGCGCAGAAAGAAACAACTCAAGTGCATACACTAGTTATGTGGATTCTAACCAGTAACGAGACAACTGACCATCACAGGTTGTGTTCAAAATGACCACTGGCAACCGCAATACACGCTTCCAGTCTGGTATGGAACGACTGTTGCACACTTGCTAGCGTTTCATCGGAGATGTCCGAGGAGGCTGAAGTAATATGTCATTGCTTATCGTCAGATGTAGTTGGCATGCCAATGCAGACAGTGTCTTCTAGCTTTCCTCACAGAAAAATTCTACAAGCATCAGATGCTGGGAACGGGCCGGCCAAGACACAGGTCCTCTGCGTCCAGTCCAAATATTTGGAAACAGTTCGTGAAGGCGTGCTGTATTACATGCTGCACTATGCGCTGGTCGACCATCATGTTGGTACCACAGGTTCTTCCTAGACTGCAGAGGAACGTCTTCCAGCATCCGTGGAAGATGATCTGTTAGGGGGCTGCGATTATGGTGCGCGTTCAGTATTCCGTCTATGGAAAACGAGCCTATAGGCTGGTGGTTCACTATCCCACACCACACGTTTACACCCCATGGACATTGACGTTCCACGTCACGAAGCCAACGGGAATTGTCAATAGACCAATAGTGCATGTTTTAGCGGTTTACCTGGCCATGAATGATAACTGTAGCTTCATAAAAGTTACTTGATACATCTGGTGTACTCTGTCTTAATACCCACGTATAGAAGTTAACACGATTCTCGTAATCGTTCCCATGCAGTTCTTGATGGAGACAGAGATGTGGTAAGGGTGGAACCTATGTCGATGGAGAATGTGTAGGATACTTGCTTGTCTCATGCGACTTTGGCGTACGATTGCACGGAAGCTAAAGTGCGGATCAGCTGCAACAGCAGCAAGAACATTAATTTTACTCTCTTCTGTCGTCACTTGTTTCCTTGTGTTACGCTGCCTTGGTGTTAACGCTACCACATTCACGTAAGTGATTGAAGAGGTTGATAAAAAATTGCCGAGAACGTTGAAGATGTCTCGTAAACGACTCGCATTAGAATCCTGCAACAGACGCCACTGACATTCTGATTTATCCTACTTTTAGTTTCTTAATGCCAAAGGTATTGTTCCATTTAAAAAAATTGTATGTTTGCACGAAAATACTTTTACTAAGTATTATAACAGTCTCTTGACTCGCTAACAATACCAACCCATTCTGTCAAAACCGCACAAGTTTAAGGTGATTCACCCTGTCAATTGCGACAGTGAATTGTTACTAATATTTTGTAATCACGACGTGTTCCTGCAGCTTGATGCCGTCATCAGGTAAATTTACAGCTACTTTTACATTGAAGTTAAGGTGAAGTGAGAGTAGGCTTCTTTGCTATCTGTGCCAGTAAGGTCATGTGTCAAATAACCGCCTTTTCATTAATGTAAATATGTTATAGTGTACGTGATGATCATCATTAGTCATTATGTGGTAATTTCGTTGCGCTAACAAAATGACTAATAATGCATATCACATATTGAACACGCTGTAACATATTTATCTCCCTCGCACATAAGCTCAGTGGCAGACACAGCAAAGGAAACTAACCTCCCTTCTTCTTAATTACAATGTAAAAGTAACTGCAGATGCACCTGATGATGGCAGACATCTGCCGAAAAGCGTCTCGCTAGTAAAATATTAGTAACAAGTGAGTGTTGCGGTATACAGGGTGGTCAGAAAATGTTTGAAATGCTTGTAGTGATGTTACAGGGCAGGTTGTACTGAGACATAAATTTTAAGACAGAAATTCGATACGTTGCGCCGTTTCCGAGTTTTTTAGTTAGTTAGCCAATCAGACCGTCGCCCGCGTAAATTCCAGTTTAAGCTAACGAGACAAAGCACTCGTTGGGCAACACCGCCCCTGGCAGGCAGCTTGAATGCGAGCGCGCGACGCCCCGATTGGCTAAATTCTATGCTAAATAACTCGGAGACGGAGCAACGTATCGAATTTATTTCTCAACATTTACGTCTCAGTACAACCTGCCCTGTAACATTCCTACAACCATTTCACACATTTTCTGACCACCCTGTATATTATCTCATGAGAATCTTACAATACAGTCGCAGCCATCAAATATCATCCGTATAATAAGGGTAAATTTAAGTACAACGGACGTTACCAGGACACAATCGTCACCCTGATACAGCCGTAGCAGGTAGCTTGTTGGGATAGATACAAAGGATATTCGACTGTTGCCCCGTCCAATACATTCTCCTGATCTCTTAAGTAACGGAGAACAACTGATCATGGTCTGCCGAGAGGCCGATACACCATCACATTACATTATGTGTACATATATAGGGTGTTTCAAATTCAAATGCCTCTAAGCACTATGGGACTTAACATCTGAGGTCATCAGTCCCCTAGACTTAGAACTACTTAAACCTAATTAACCTAAGGACATCACACACATCCATGCCCGAGGCAGGATTCGAACCTGCGACCGTAGCAGTCGCGCGGTTCCGGACTGAGCGCCTAGAACCGCTAGACCACCGCGGCCGGCTACCGTTATGTCTAACATTACTGTTTTCCAGCTTATTTACAGCTAACATGCGTACGGGTTTACACATACTGTGCTGTTTACTTAAAAGTACATTACTGAATTCTTACTTGGAAACAAGCAGGACGACCCTGATTACCAGGAAGTCATGATGCAGGTTTTGTTTACTTTACTATGTTGTATCGTATTTACATTGTCCCAAGTGAGAATGTGCTCTGAATCAACGACATTACTCAGTGCTATTCAGAGATGTACAGTACAATACGATGGAGCAGTACGTGTACAACATTTCCTGATCACAGGGTTGGAAGAGGAGGTCCTACCACTTGGTCTGCAAGGTCACCAGACCTGAATCCCCTTGATTATTTCCTATGGGGATAGTTAAAGGAACTTGTGTATGAGACATCAGTGCATATGTAGGTGGAATTAATTGCTAGAATTGTAGCTGCCTGTGATCTGACTCGAGACATACCAGGGATATTTGTCACGGTGCCTAAGAATATTCTTTGCCGATGCCATCCTTGCACTGAGATTGATGGCCGCCAGTTTCAGCGCATTTTTCTAAGATACAGTACAAATGGTAAGTTCATTGGGTAAGTGATGGTATTTGTAGTTAACTAATGTAAATAAAAAACTTCACAGTAATGTGAGTTTATTCCTGTTATCTCCGTAAGCTGGCTTCTCCCACTCAAGGTTCCCTACCTCAAACTGTTCAGTCTAGTATGCTCTATGTCCTGTTAAATTTTTGCACGCTCATATATCAAAAACCGTTTCTAATAATCTTCCTTACTGCATGAACACAAGCAGTGAGTATTGCAACGTAATGGTGAGGAATTTTCACCGACACTACCACCCCAAGGCATTTTCACCATATTGGAGAATAAGAAGTGAAAACTAAGGTAAACTACAACAAAAATCTACACTACTGATCATTAAAATTGCTACACCACGAAGATGACGTGCTACAGATGTGAAATTTAACCGACAGGAAGAAGAGGCTGTGATATGCTAATGATTAGCTTTTCAGAGCATTCACACAAGGTTGGCGCCAGTGGGGACACCTAGAACGTGCTCACGTGAGGAAAGTTTCCAACCGATTTCTCATACACAAACAGCAGTTGACCGGCGTTGCCTGGTGAAAGGTTGTTGTGATGCCTCGTGTAAGGAGGAGAAATGCGTACCATCACGTTTGCGACTTTGACAAAGGTCGAATTGTAGCCTATCGCGACTGCGGTTTATCGTATCGCGACATTGCTGCTTGCGTTGGTCGAGATCCAATGACTGTAAGCAGAATATGGAATCGGTGGGTTCAGGAGGGTAATACGGAACGCCGCAATGGATCCCAACGGCCTCGTATCACTAGCAGTCGAGATGACAGGCATCTTATCAGCGTACCTGTAAAGGATCGTGCAGCCACGTCTCGATCCCTGAGTCAACAGATGGGGACGTTTGCAAGATAACAACCATCTACACGAACAGTCCAATGACACTTGGAGCAGCATCGACTATCAGCTCGGACAGCACGGCTGCGGTTACCCTTGACGTTGCATCACAGATAGGAGCGCCTGCGATGACGTAGTCAACGACGAACCTGGGTGCATGAATGGCCAAACATCATTTTTTCGAATGAATCCAGGTTCTGTTTACAGCATCATGATGGTCGTATCCGCGTTTGGTGACATCGCGGTGAACGCCATTGGAAGAGTGTATTCGTCATCGACATACTAGCGTATCACCTGGCGTGATGGTATGGGGTGCCATTGGTTACACGTCTCGGTCACCTTTTGTTCACATTGACGGAACTTTGAACAGTGGACGTTACATTTCAAATGTGTTGCGACCCGTGGCTCTACCCTTCATTCGATCCCTGCGAAACCCTACATTTCTGCAGGATAATGCACGACCGCATGTTGCAAAGTCCTGTACGAGCCTTTCTGGATACAGAAAAAGTTCGACTGCTGCCCTGGCCAGCAGATTCACCAGATTTCTTACCAACTGAAAACGTCTGGTCAATGGTGGCCGAGCAACTGGCTCGTCACAATACGCCAGTCACTACTCCTGATGAACTGTGGTATTGTGTTGAAGCTGCATGGGCAGCTGTACCTGAATACGCCATCCAAGCTCTGTTTGACTCAATGCCCAGGGCTATCAAGGCCCTTATTACGGCCAGAGGTACTGATTTCTCAGGATCTATGCACCCAAATTGAGTGAAAATGTAACCACATGTCAGTTATAGTATAATATATTTGTCCAATGAATACTCATTTATCACCTGCATTTCTTCTTCGTGTAGCAATTTTAATGGCCTGAACAGGTCATCTGGTGATGAACCAGTCGTTTCGAATTAGGTAACGGTAAATAAATAGCATTATAAAAATGGGTGGTTGCTGTTATCTTCTCTGTAAGAATTAACCTGCATTTTGTACACAGCCGCGATCTCAAAAGTCAGTTTTCGACGAAATATCTTACTTTCTGTCCTTCCCTGTGTTGCAATTTTGCTGTCCCGGAGTGTGGAGTAAGTATAACTTCTGATGGGGTAATGATACAGTGGAAATGGCGGTCGTGTGACGCCTCCCTACGTTATCGAATGGGGTGAGGTATCAGTCCCAAAACGGACAAGTGGTGTGCGGGTTATCTGGCTGGGCAAGACGACTCGATGACGGCGGCGATAGTAAGTGAGGATGATGATAAATGGTGCCGCTCGCCGCGAGGACGAGTGGCGGTCCATTAGCGCTGGCGGCGTTATCTGGCGGCGCGACGGCTGTCGATCGCCGCGCTGTGGCGGAGCCAGATAATCTGCCGGCCCGCCGGCCCCTTTGTGGCTCTGCCCGTCAGCCGGCCGCCCGCCCTGGCCGCGCGGTGAGCCCTCGTGGCGTCCACAGGTCCTACTCGTACTGCAGCTGTGTCACGGTAACCACACTACCACTTGTGATCATTGAAACACACACACAAAACACTGAAGAGCCAAAGAAACTGTAATACAAATGTTCAAATGTGTGTGAAGTCTTATGGGATTTAACTTCAAATGGTTCAAATGGCTCTAAGCACTATGGGACTTAACTGCTAAGGTCATCAGTCCTCTAGAACTTAGAACTACTTAAACCTAACTAACTGAAGGACATCACACACATCCATACCCGAGGCAGGATTCGAACCTGCGACCGTAGCGGTCGCGCGGTTCCAGACTGTAGCGCCCAGAACCGCTCGGCCACTCCGGCCGGCTGGGACTTAACTGCTAAGGTCATCTGTCCCTGAGCTTACACACTACTTAGCCTAAAGTATCCTAAGGATAAACACACACACCTATGCCCAAGGGAGGACTCGAACCTCCGCCGGGACCAGCCGCACAGTCCATGACTGCAGCGCCTGAGACCGCTCGGCTAATCGCGCGCGGCCAAACAACTGTAATACGTTATATCGTATAGGTCCCCCGCGAGCATGCAGAAGTGCCGGAACACGACGTGGCATGGACTCCACTAATGTCTGAAGTAATTCTGGAGGGAACTGACACCATGAATCCTGCAGGGCTGTCCATAAATCCGTAAGAGTATGAGGGGAGTGGAGATCTCTTCTGAACAGAACGTTGCAAGGCATCCCAGATATGCTCAATAATGTTCATGTCTCTGGAATTTGGCGTCCAGCGGAAGTGTTTGAACTCAAAAGAGTGTTCCTGGAGCCACTCTGTAGCAGTTCGTGACGTGTGAGGTGTCGCATTGTCCTGCTGCCACTGCACAAGTCCGTCGGAATATACAATGGACAAGAATGGATGCTGGTGATCAGACAGGGTGCTTACGTACGTGTCACCTCCAAGAGCCGTATCTAGACGTATCAGAGGTCCCATGTCACTTCACCTGTACACGACCCACGCCATTACAGAGGCCCCATCAGCTTCAACAGTCCCTTGCTGATATGCAGGGTCCATGGATTCATGAGTTTGTGTCCATACCCGTACAAGCCCATCCGCTCGATACAAATTGAAACGAGTGTATTCCGACCAGGCAACATGTTTCCAGTCATCAACAGTCTAATGTCAGTGTTGACGGGCCCAGGTGAGGCGTAGCGCTTTGTGTCGTGCAGTCATCAAATGTACAATAGAGCGCCTTCGGCTCCGAAATCGATGATGATTCGTTGAATGGTTCGCACGCTAACACTTGTTGACCGCTCAGCATTGAAATCTGCAGCAATTTGCGAAAGGGTTGCACTTCGTCACGTGAACGATTATCTTCGGTCCTAATTGGTCCGGTTCTTGCAGTATCTTTCTCCGGCCGCAGGGATGTCGGAGATTTGATATTTTACCGGACTCCTGATTCATCGACTATAACACCACATTAAAAGTCACTTAAATCTTGATGACATGCCATTGTAGTAGCAGTAACCGATCGAACAAGTGCGCCAGGCACTTGTTGTCTTATATAGGGTTGCTGACCACAGTGCCGTATTCTGACTGTACTTGAATACGCATGCCTATACGTTTCTTTGGTGCTTGAGTGTAAATTTATTATGACATTATTAATTTCTGCTACAGAATGACTACGAGGGTTTGTAACGATTCACTCTACAATTATTATTTTGACACGTTATTTAGTGGTATTACTTTATTGCAATGTTGTGTTATATTCAATTAAGTTACATTCCTTTGGCGAGTAGCCAGATGGTTAGTATCCGTCCGTACCAATGAGCTGGAGGGTGGTCAGATTTCTTAGAAATCCATTTATTTATAAAATCATTGTCCAAACATTTTACTTTTCTAACTAAAACTAAACTACAGTATTACTTACAAAACCCATACAACTAAAAATACTAAGTTCTCGATGGTGTTGAGTCGCAGTCGTGCAGTATTTTTTGGAGGAATACACCGTCATTTTACTGTATATTTTTGTATATTTTCCGTGTTAAGCCGCAATTCGGGCATCCACGCCATTGTCGTGTACAATGCTAATAGCAAAAATATACGAATAGTAAGACATAAAGTAAAAAATTTATAATTTAAAAGTATTAAAAGCTACCTTGTACAAAATTACGACATACGCACTTACATCTTAGATCATTAACGAATTCTGCAGCGTACTATGTGTGATGACACTTTCACAGTTCAACATTGGTTTAACGTGTAACGTTCCCTTATAAAAATTTATGAATTACGGTGCTGATAAACCTTTTACATTATTTGCTTTTCAAACAGCTGAGCAAAACTGAACGTCCTCAGACATTACTCTCTTTACTTATTCTGATCAACACTAAAATGACACACAATATTTTTAGCGCAACACAGTCTGACTTTCAATAATCACTACAAAAGAATGGCCCTGACTAACATTAAACTATACCTTTCACAAATCACTCACCTCACAAAAATCTTCGTTACTCGAACTACTGCAATACAGCGAGCGCCACTACTGCCAGCTAAATAAAAGATTCAAACTACGGAAGGCACTAACTACTGGTAGGCACAGTTAGCAAATGAAAGATTTTAATAGAGAACAAACAATGCATTTACCTTAATAGTCATAATATATATATATATATATATATATATATATATATATATATATATATATATATATATATATATATATATATATATATATAGCAGTTCATGACATCCATTATTACAAATGTACTGTTTCTGATGGACACATGTTCAGATCATCCGCTCTCAAAAATCCGCCATCTCACTTCCCCACATCCACGACTGCTGGCGGCTCACCTCCAATTGCGCAACGCTACGCGCTGTTGACATCCAGCTGCCCAACACTACAATGGCAGACAACAATGCAAACTAGCCACAGACTGCACACAGCACAGCCAGTGATTTTCATATAGAGCGCTAAGTGACGTTACCAATAAGAAAACCTAAACAGCCTACTTACATAGCCCCCATGCTCCCCACAAAAAATTTTACAATTTGTTTTGGGCAGTGGCCAATACAGATTTGAAAAAATTTTTCATAATTACAATAACAAAGAAATCAAATGCACACACTTAGTGATACAATGTTGGTCAAAAGCTAAAATTTTCTCACAGTCCATAAAGACAGTCCTGATCATTCATCACAGTATTAATTACAATGTGCACAAAGTCTGACCAGTAAAAGAAAATGCGCATGGAAGTAGTGGATTTCCATGCTGCCTTGAAGAAGTAGTGTTGTCCTTCCAATGGAAAGACAGTGCTGACTCTTGACATGCAGACGGGTAATGGGCCACAACAGAGCAAACCCACAGCAGAGTCAGTCTCAGTTTTGAAGAATGTTGATAGGTAGGTCATCACAGAGCAGACCCACTGTAGTCCTGGTAGAGAGTATGGTATTGGTGGGCCACCAGAGGTGTAGACCCACTGCAGTCCTTGTAGAAATTGTGGTATTGGTGGGCCAAAAAGATGCAGACCCACTGTAGTCCTTGTAGAGATGGCCAGCAGTCATCTGTTGCGACTGTGCAGGTGCACAATCGCCACCGAAGAGTCTTGCAGATAATATAGCAAGTCCATAAACCACCACTTGTGTACTCACAAAGTTTTGGGAATTGTCCTTAGAACCAGCAATGCTGTTAAACAGTCCCTTGCTGAATTATTAACACACATCCAAACACTAACAGTCCTCTTTTTTCACATATTTTGCATATACTATGACCAACAGAAATATGTGCAGTGAAATGAATGCTTGCAAGTTACTTAATTTGATGAACTGGTGTCAATTACAATTTTATAACATGAGAATACAATGACAAAGGTACAAAATACATCATTAAAGAACATAACAATACACATAACATTTGTAGTAATACGGGCTTTACAAAAGAATCGAAATAACATATATATCAGTGTTACAGGAATTATGACATAAGTACATACATAAAAGATCAGAATAATTTTTGAAACATCAGCTTCACACATGAGCAACAACACAGAACAGATAGATAAAGTCTAAACATCTTTACAAAGTAAATAACATAGTATTAGAAAAATTCACAACATATCTCTTATCAGATAAACACATAAAGACAGAAAGAACACAAATAAACAAGAGTACACAAACACATAGCAGAATAACATAGGAGGAAAGGACAGGGTTTGTTTTCAGTGTAACATTTGGTACTGCAGTCCAACCCAAAACTTCATTCCATAGATCTTTCGTCTTATTTCAACGTTTGTTTCCACCAAAAATATCCTATCCAAGCAAGCTTTCTGTATTTATATGTTCACATATTTCTTACCTCATTATTTATTTTCCATTATCTTACCACATCATTTATTTCCAAGATAATCCTACCTAAACCTGTTGTCCCTAAACCCTACTGTTTTTGTTCATATCCTCTTTAAAAATCCTTTTTTGGCCAAACCATTTTCTTATAGCTTCTCAATGCATTTCATCCAATTCATCACAACTCGTTCTCTTATATAGCCTAGCCCATCTTAAGCTAACTTAAATCTACTGAGCTCAGTTGCTAAACTAAGGAACGAGGCAATGCAGCAGCACAAAACAATTAACACAAACAGCAATGACAAAAAACTGGAAATTGGCAAAGCAAGCAGCAGTAAATTAATAATTTATATCTAAACATGACAAACCCACAAGCAGAAAAATAGTACACTCAAGACAACAATGCAGATAAGGGAAACGTATATTCACATCTTAATGTCTATGTAATTAAAGTGGTGCACCTCAAAAACTTATTCTACAAAAAATTACCAAGTACTTGAAATGAAAATTATATATGCAGTTACTGTTATTAGTCCCTTCTTGTTGTTCTTTCCTTTTCTAGAGCTCCTTTTTCGAAGAATGTGGATCATAAAATTATTATTTAATAGATCTTTTGACAGAAAGTGTTCACATTAGCAAATGCATTTAATTTTATTTTATATAACCAATGGTGCAACACAGCTGGAAACCAGATATCAAATTAAATAAGCAACTATGTAAAGCAAAGTTTAAAAACATCATTCAATAGCCATGTGGCGTTTCATAAGTCAGTAGAAATTTCTCAACTCTCGTGGAAAGATGCTTGTCATAATCAGATGTGCAGATGTAAGCATCCTTCCAAGTAATGAGCGTGTCGTATTTGCGATGCTTTCTAGAAAGGAATAGCGAGGTTAATGGCCTCTCCTCTTTTTTTTCCACCTGTCCCTCTGAAAGGCACACCCTAATGGCTTTTTCCCAGGCGACTGTCACACAGCTGGGTGCTTACAGTGACCTACCTTCCTTAGCGAAATATTTACGACATCAGTTTCCGCTACAGTGACAGTTTGATACAAACAAAATTTCACAGGTCGAAATATTTGCGTTACAAATTTGTAGAAAGAAAATCCTATAAATATAACAGTGTCCAAACAATTTTTGCTGTCATTGTGATACATTCACGCATTTACACACATTTCATGACTCTTAAAGTACGATTCTTGGTTTCCAACATCCTTTTTCACAAGTCAGAGTCCCTAACCACTACTCATTATTCCTTACCTTATTACACATATACATATTCGTCGACACTTCTTCAATATTTCATCATAATAAATACAGAGCATAATAAAATTACTCATATAGCATCAGCTTATTGATCATAAACATACCTCAAAAGCATAATACACATTGTCATCGTAATAATAACATCATAAAAACTCAGCCGAATCTCAAAATCGTCGTAGCTTCCTGCAATAATTTCAAAACCTAAAAAAATTCTCTGCTCATTTCAGTAATGTCATCTACCTCAATCGTACTTTAAAAATCGTGATCCCATACCAAATACAGAGTGTCCCAGCTATCTTGTCCACCCAAAATATCTCTGGAACAATGACAGCTATTGGAAAACGACTTTCACCGGTATCAGTGTGGGGCTGGGGCCCATGAATGTACATACTTGGAAACATTCTAAAACGAAAGCATATGTGTTTTTTAACACAAACTTATGTTTTTTTTACATGGACCTCCTATATTTTTACTTCAGCAATCCATAGCATGACAAAGCACATACACAATGGCGTTGATTGCACCGCAATATTCCCATTACATCCCGAGATATTGAGACGCGAAGTTGACGATTGAAACACCCGACATGCGCTGCTAGCGCACGTCCTGAGGCTCAGGGGTGAACCCCATGCTGCCCGTAATCGCGATGCGATTGACATGCGTAATCACACTTCCATATTTATCAAGAGGTCCGAAACGAATAATACAGTCTGCTGCCATCCTGCATTAACGTCGTACGTTCCAGCAGGTATTTATTCCATAGGCTAGGGGTGATGCGGTTCTGTAACGTATCTGTGTACTGCAACGTTAGTCACAAAGTTAACTTCGCTTATCGTTAATCCGTTACTAAAAAGGTAATGCCATTCAACATTAAAACTTTACTTTACTGTAGATATAGCGCAAGAGACAGTTAATCATTCACTCGTAATAGTAAAATTCATTTTGATGGTTTTAGTGAAACGAGCAAGTTTACCGTTGTTTAGGTAAAAATGTTTTGATTTCGGAAGTTCAGGTAGGACATAGAAGATGAATGTAAACATGTTTAACCAATTAGTTTTATTATCACATAATTATCAATGTTATGTTTATCTAATGCGTTAAATGACAAATTGTTGCAAACAAATGTTTCTTAACATCACTGGGTAAAATGGCCATTTGTAGAAACTTCCACTGTGATACCAGCACTACATACTGATCATAACGTTCACATCTCATGCTCAAAGTGATGGCCATTGGCTTGCATACATAGGGTCACTCTGCGGATGAAGGATGCCCTACTTCGTGCTACTGTTTCCTCTTTGATGGCTGTACAAGCATCAATAATGCATTGCTTCATGTCCTCTGGTGTTGTTTTTTCATGTTGGTAAACAGCATCCTTCACTGCTCCCCAAAGAAAATAATCCAGCAGTGTAAGGTCCGGAGATCGGGCAGGCCACGTAACTGGGCCATCTCGTCCAATCCACCTACCAGGGAACTTACGGTTCAGAAGTCGTCGTGCTCGTAAGGCGTTATGTGCAGGGCATCCGTCATACTGATACCACATGACCATTCTCCGGTTCAGAGGTATGGTGTCCAAGAGAACAGGAAGACTGTTTCGTATAAATCTGGAGTATTGTCTGCCATTTTGGATGCCATTTATAAAGAAAGGTCCGATAATGGTATCTCCAGTAATCCCACACCAAACATTAACTTTCCACCGACGTTGATGCTCTACCTGACGGAGCCATTTTGGATTGTCTGCGGACCAATAATGCATATTCCTCATATTGACCATTCCTTTGCTGGAGAATGATGCCTCTTCGGTAAAGAGAACATCTGCAAAAAAAATTGGATTAGTCAGAAGTTTTTGCTGAGCCCACCGACAAAAATTTACCCTATTGCGGAAGTCATTTCCATGAAGATCCTGGTGTAAGTGAACATGGTAAGGATGAAATTTATGACGTTTAAGAATATGCTGTGCACTTGATTTCTACACACCAACTTCACCTTCAATTTGACGTGTGCTGATTTGAGGATTCACAGCTATGGTAGCGAGCACAGCAACTTCAGCACGTTCATCTGTGCGTGTTCTAGGACGATGTAAGGTCTTGGATTTAAGCTTCCAGTTTCACGTAGACGATATGTGAGACGACCAAACATCTGGCGCGAAGGCGATGGATTATCAGGGAATCGTCTTCTTTACAGTCGTTCTACCTGAACAGCATTTCGTCCACCTACAACAGGGTACAGTACAGGTATGTAGAGTAGGGTAGAAAACAGGCATATTAACTTAATAATCATAATGATCGCTAACAGTACTATCAACAAACAAGCAATCTCATAACGTATTTCCCGTCAACGTACATTCTCCATAGATCAGCAGCATTTCTACCATATCTTCGTGTGTGTACATTATACTGTACGGTATAAGTTCCACAACACAACGTTTATTCACAATGTGTACTACCTCTGTGCCGTCACTAGATTACTCTGATGCACGGCTACAGTGGCAAGCGGTATACTGCACGCCAAAGCAACAACAAATGGGATGCTCTGAGGGTGGTGGAGTACAGGAGTTTGCATGGGTCGCAAATCATAAACAAGGCGAAGTGGTAACTGTAGCAGTAGTGGGAACTACGTTGGACACTTGACTAGGTAGAGCCAGGCCCTGTGCAACAGGCACAATGGGTCATATAACGCATTAGATAAACATTATTTTGGGTGTGCAGGATAAATAAGACAACTTGACGGGTGTACACCGATCGGTACTGGTTCATATTGTGTACGTAGATACGTAAAACGTGCAAGAGGGAAACCATTATGTGCTTATGAGAGTTGATTGCAGCAGACCGTGTTATTCATTTCGGACATCTTGATAAGTATGGAGGTGTGATTACACATGTCAATCACATCGCGATTACGGGCAGCATGGGGTTCACGCCTGAGCCTCAGGACGTGCGCTAGCAGCGCATGTCGGGTGTTTCAAGCGTCAAATTCGCGTCTCAATATCTCGGGACGTAATGGGAATATTGCGATGCAATCAACGCCATTGTGTATGTGCTTTGTCATGCTATGGATGGCTGAAGAGAAAATATAGGAGGTCCATTTAAAAAAACATAAGTTTGCGTTAAAAAACACATATGCTTTCGTTTTAGAATGTTTCCAAATATGTACATTCATGAGCCCCAGCCCTACATTGATACCGGTGAAAGCCGTTATCCAATAGCTGTTATTGTTCCAGGGATATTTTGGGTGGACAAGATAGCTGGGACACACTGTATATCATTCAAAGCTCTCATAGTATCACAATCGTTCCGAAAAAATACGAACAGTTCACAAAGTACAGACAAAATACAATTTCATAAGTGTGAAGTTATCCAACTGTGTAATTGAGTAAACATCTGTCACTGACGTAATAATAAAAATGTTTGTTTCTCTGTTAAATAATCAGATAACTGTCTAATTCTGTGTTAGAGAAATATGGTACCGATGTGTAAAGTTGTATAAGCAAATAGCATATTAGCTAGGGCTCCTTGTGCTTGCCAAAAGTAGGTGTGTACCCCCCTGAGGATTAATGTAATTATACCCTCAGGTGTTACAGATTACAGCAATGGAATGAAATGTATCACGGAAAACTTTCTTTGTAATTCAAAAATCATGAAAAATAAATGATTTAAGTACAAAATTAATCACTCAAATGCGTGTCCTGTAGCGCTAAATGTGCGTCTTGCTGGAAGATAATTTCTGTGGAAGTGTCGTAGTTATCGTCCACCGAAAGCTAAGTTCTGCAGAAGCCAATGTACTTACCTCATGATAAACAAAAGTGAAATGCTTTGCATATAGATATCTTAGTTATTACGCTTATTGCCGTGATGAAGAAAGTACTGTGCTGTAACGTATTGTTGTGCTACAGAAAAGGCTGTGTCATTGTATCAGTACCACAAAAGTTACTACTAAAACATGTTTTACTTTCCAGAATAATACAGAAAAACTGTGCAGATATAAAACAGAAACACCGCAAAAGCAACATTGTAAATTGTCAGTCATTAGTAGCGTCGTGATAATATCGTGTAGCTGTCACATAAATTAACCACTGTGTCATCTGGTATCTCACAGAAAGAACTTTAAATCTAAAATGTATTTTCAAGTAAACCAAAATGTTGCATTAAAATCTCATTAGCAGTACCAGAATATGTTCTAAGTATGTAAGCCTTATAGTCGTTACGTAATCGTGCAACTAACAAGCAAGAATGTACACACAGAATAACACTGTGATGTCTGTTCAGTATAACAATGCATTCGTAATTTCTGTTTAAATAAGTTCTCTTTTTTCTTGACTGGATATTTAACTTCAAACATTGTTGCATGTTAACAGATTCTAAGTCTGACAAAGCATACTAGTAATGTAAAGTGAAAAGTTATATGGTAAAGACAAACTTAAAAAGCAGATTATCTATCAATAAACTGTTTTACATGTGAAATGTGGTGTGAACCTTTACTCTTCCTAGTACGCAGAGTTTCAACTTCAACGCAATTATCATGTTATATATACTCCTGGAAATGGAAAAAAGAAGACATTGACACCGGTGTGTCAGACCCACCATACTTGCTCCGGACACTGCGAGAGGGCTGTACAAGCAATGATCACACGCACGGCACAGCGGACACACCAGGAACCGCGGTGTTGGCCGTCGAATGGCGCTAGCTGCGCAGCATTTGTGCACCGCCGCCGTCAGTATCAGCCAGTTTGCCGTGGCATACGGAGCTCCATCGCAGTCTTTAACACTGGTAGCATGCCGCGACAGCGTGGACGTGAACCGTATGTGCAGTTGACGGACTTTGAGCGAGGGCGTATAGTGGGCATGCGGGAGGCCGGGTGGACGTACCGCCGAATTGCTCAACACGTGGGGCGTGAGGTCTCCACAGTACATCGATGTTGTCGCCAGTGGTCGGCGGAAAGTGCACGTGCCCGTCGACCTGGGACCGGACCGCAGCGACGCATGGATGCACGCCAAGACCGTAGGATCCTACGCAGTGCCATAGGGGACCGCACCGCCACTTCCCAGCAAATTAGGGACACTGTTGCTCCTGGGTTATCGGCGAGGACCATTCGCAACCGTCTCCATGAAGCTGGGCTACGGTCCCGCACACCGTTAGGCCGTCTTCCGCTCACGCCCCAACATCGTGCAGCCCGCCTCCAGTGGTGTCGCGACAGGCGTGAATGGAGGGACGAATGGAGACGTGTCGTCTTCAGCGATCAGAGTCGCTTCTGCCTTGGTGCCAATGATGGTCGTATGCGTGTTTGGCGCCGTGCAGGTGAGCGCCACAATCAGGACTGCATACGACCGAGGCACACAGGGCCAACACCCGGCATCATGGTGTGGGGAGCAATCTCCTACACTGGCCGTACACCACTGGTGATCGTCGATGGGACACTGAATAGTGCACGGTACATCCAAACCGTCATCGAACCCATCGTTCTACCATTCCTAGACCGGCAAGGGAACTTGCTGTTCCAACAGGACAATGCACGTCCGCATGTATCCCGTGCCACCCAACGTGCTCTAGAAGGTGTAAGTCAACTACCCTGGCCAGCAAGATCTCCGGATCTGTCCCCCATTGAGCATGTTTGGGACTGGATGAAGCGTCGTCTCACGCGGTCTGCACGTCCAGCACGAACGCTGGTCCAACTGAGGCGCCAGGTGGAAATGGCATGGCAAGCCGTTCCACAGGACTACATCCAGCATCTCTACGATCGTCTCCATGGGAGAATAGCAGCCTGCATTGCTGCGAAAGGTAGATATACACTGTACTAGTGCCGACATTGTGCATGCTCTGTTGCCTGCGTCTATGTGCCTGTGGTTCTGTCAGTGTGATCATGTGATGTATCTGACCCCAGGAATGTGTCAATAAAGTTTCCCCTTCCTGGGACAATGAATTCACGGTGTTCTTATTTCAATTTCCAGGAGTGTACGTCGGTAAGGAATGCTAAGATTTTTCTCAAGGTTAGCATCTATGTTATTTTTCGCTGAGCCAACCGGCGCACGTGGCTGTCTGCAGTGCGAGTCATTGTCTGTCTCTTTGTTGGCGTGCATCATTATTGGAACTTCTAGAAATTCACCTTGTCGTGAGGGACCTGCCCTGTTTGAATCCCACCAGTTCTGATGCAGTTCAGGTCTGTCATTATGATCATATCGTCTGTCGTCATTTCGGTAGATTCCATAGTTTCTTTCTTGTCGGTAACATGGTGGAGAATTTCTCCCTGAATCGTAACTACTCGCTGGACAGTTGCATTTGAAGTTATTCTGTCTCCCTTGATAATTATTATTTTGGTTCCCATATTGTCTATTTCTCCGATTGTCTCTGTGATAGTCATTACCACGGAGAGGTGATCTTTCCCTGTAATTATTACTACTCTGCCAACTGTTGTCATACGGGTGGTGTCTGTTTTGGTCACGATTTACGTCCTAAGAATAGCCTTGTCGTGTCCATTTATTATTTCTGTCATCATGGAATTGTGACGGATGTGACCTGTATTTGTTGTGCTCCTGTTTTCGCGTTCCGTGAGTGTCAGTGTCAATTTCCAATTCTTGTAACAGTCCCTGAAAAGCTTCAATGTCGTCTTTGCAACGTCCAGCCAAAATAGTATGTCGTAAATGTTCAGGCAACTTGATTAAGCAAATGCGGATGAGTTCTGAGGGGCTGTAACGGTTTGACAGGTGCTGATTCTTGTACAACATGTCTTCAAAATATTTCACAAGATTGGAAAATTCAGATGGTTCGAAATGTTTCATCATTATGATGCTATGTTTTACTTGGTCTTGTGTTGCTTGAGACCAATATGCTGAGAGGAAGGCATGGTAAAATTCTCCTTCACTGTGGCAATCGTGAATTACCGATCGCATTCTTACAGCTGGTTCATTCTCTAAATAGCCACACATAAATTCTAATCTGTGCTCTAATGACTAGTTGGGAGGAAAACAATGAGAGAATTGATGAAGCCATGCTTGTGGATGAATGTCGTTGCCAGAATTCTTAAATGTTTTGAATTTATGTGTAGTAATGAACAGCTTATAGTCAAAATCATCATGTCGGCGAGTCGCATATCGGTCATTGTTACTTCGTGTCGGCGGTTCCATCTCAAAATTCGGTGAACCTTGCCAATTTCTTTCATAATTTCCGAAATGCCCTGTGTTACTATTATGCGGCTTTTCTGTATTTCTAAGTCCCTCTTCCCGTGTTGGAGCGCGAGTGTCCTCTGAAATATGTAATTATTGCATTACTTGTGCCAACTGATCTTGTACTTCCCGGATTTCTCTTTTGTGTTGCGTATTGATTTGATTCTGATTTTGTTTGAATTTCTTAATTTGTTCATACTCTTCTGTGTCAGTGAAGGCTACAGGTCTTGCGTCATTCAGATTATCATCTACATTCGTAGATAAATTATTTAGCTGATCCGAAAGTTCGACTACTTTCTCTGATAACGAACTAATTTCCTCCATGCGTCTTTCTGAACCAATTTTCAGAGTATCTACTGTGTCCTATAAGTTTTCCTGAGTTTTTGGAAGTAGCGTAACCGAATCGGTAGATGCAACTGAGTCAGTTTAACCCCCAAGTTCTCATGATTTTCATGAACAATAGTTTGCAGTTCTTTTATGGCTGTTTCGTGATTCTGTAATGTATTTTCATGCCGCGAAAAATAGGTTGAAAATGCTCACAAATTTGTGTTTTTACGTCATTACAGACTTTTTGACATTTCGATTCGATTTTATGTAACTCAGTAGTTAAATCATCACGTGTTTGTTCAAGTGTGGTGTCTAACTTTTGAAGCTATTGCTGTGTTTGTCTTTGATTTTGTTCCATTGTGTCTAACTGTTGCTGTGTTTGTCTCTGATTTTGTTTCATTTGTTGCATTAATTGCAACAATAATGTATTAGTGTCTGGAATCTGTTCCTCTATGCTTTTCGGCAGTGCATTTGCACCAGCAACATTCACATTTTCACAAGCAGAAAATGTGTCTTGACTTATTTGAGAAAACGGTGAGGACGCAAAACCTGAATCTACAGTATTTGCAAGATTGTGTCCTGTCATTTCGGATTCCTGAGGCGAGCTGTTTCCGACCGATCGATCGATAATGCTTCCCAGTTCACTAATTGTTTCACTGCCTACACCATTATTTGCAGCCCGCTCCATTTCCCTATGCACAGTTACCAAATTACTACTTTGAACATTAGTTAATTCATTACTCGGCGGCGCTGACACACTGCTTTCGTCTTCACTGTCATTTCTCAGTTTACTTTGGAGCCTAGTATTACGTTTTTCACACGCCATTAATGTCACAATATTTCACACGACATCACAGAAAAGCACAATTTGAAGAGCAAAATAAGAAAACACATTAACATAGCCTTGAAAATAATATCTCGTTAATTGCAAGCGCAGGCGAAATACTTGGTGCAAATCTACGTGCATGCCACAACTGTTTTACTGTACAAGAATGAAAAACTTCAACTACAAAGGAAATTCTCTCTACAATTACGCGCTAGCAATAAACAAAGGCTGCACTAATTACACAAACTACAAGAAAAAATCAGAAGATTCCAGTGAGGTATACTCGGCTAAGGGTCGACATATGTAACATCCCCTTGGAAAAATTTATGAATTACTGTGCTGATAAACCTTTTACATTATTTGCTTTTCAAACAGCTGAGCAAAACTGAACGTACTCAGACATTACTCTCTGTACTTATTCTGATCAACACTAAAATGACACACAATATTTTTAGCGCAACGCAATCTGACTTTCAATAATCCCTACAAAAGAATGGCCCTGACTAACATTAAACTATACCTTTCACAAATCACTAAATCACTTACCTCACAAAAATCTTCGTTACTCGAACTACTGCAATATAGCGAGCGCCACTACTGCCAGCTAAATAAAAGATTCTAACTACTGAAGGCACTAACTACTGATAGGCATAGTTAGCAAATGAAAGATTTTGATAGAGAACAAACAGTGTATTTACCTTAATAGTGTTCAAAAGTCATAATATATATAGCAGTTCATGACATCCATTCTTACAAATGTACTGTTTCTGATGGACACACGTCCAGATCATCCGCTCTCAAAAATCCGCCATCTCACTTCCCCACATACACCACTGCTGGCGGCTCACCTCCAACTGCGCAACGCTACGCGCTGTTAACATCCAGCTGCCCAACACTACAATGGCAGACAACAATGCAAACTAGCCACAGACTGCACACAGTACAGCCAGTGATTTTCATACAGAGCGCTACGTGGCGTTACCAATAAGAAAGCCTAAACAGCCTACTTACAAACGTGGTACAAAATTAACGTCCTGTAGGAATGCAGCGTAACACCTCTCGGAAAATCTGCCCAAAGCAGGTAAACGCAAGACCACCACATGCCTTTAAAACGTAAATTAGAAGTGCTATCAAAAATGCAGAAGACCTTACACATTAAAATATACACTTAATAACCTCATTAGTGTTAGGTGTCGTCTACCTGTATATGACTAACTTTGTAGGCGACACTGTGAACCTTTGCATTTAGGTGTAAACATCAAATCGTTAGTAATATGAAGTGAACATGCGTTATGTAAGGAACAAAATGCAGAAGCTAGTGAATCATAAATAACGATATATTAAGCACCTGTAGCAATATGAAAAATACTAAATGTTACAATAAGAACGAAAAGACGGGTTGAGCGGAGCTCTGAAGGTCTGGGAGAAGAATAGAAGATATTGGTTGGTGAAGGTCGTAAAAGATCAAGAAGAAGAAGTCTAGAGTGTCATTGGAAGGGTTAGATGAGGTGAGAGGTGACGGGGTTGGAAAGGTGAGGCGTGTCCGCTTGTGGAGGACAGTGAGTAAGATGGATAAGTGGGAAATGTACTGTTAGAAGTATGTAGATGCGGGGGTGGATAGAGTGGGCATTGGAGGAGAGGGGAAGCAGCAAAAGAAAAATGGGTGGATATTTGATTGAGTGTTGAAATCACGTAAATAAGAGTGCGGGTGAAGAGGTGGCTGAAGGCTTGGGAGGGGGAGGGGGAGTGCACAGGAAATTACTACAGACAGAACGATAATCAAGGGTTTGAAGGCTTTGGAAGGTCAAGAGGGACAAGAAACTACGACGGACACAGCGACAAATAAGGAGCTGAAGAAATGATGGGAATACTCCATTGGATTGGATTAGTATAATTATGATCGGAAGAGTGGATGAGAGAAATGGGGGAGGGGGCCAGGAGGCACACAGAAATGTACAATGAAATGCAAATATAAAAGACACTAAAAATACTCTTCTGTGTAGTGCCATATATTTGCAAGAACTGCACTGATGTGCAAAACTTAAGGACGAAAGTAACTTTCCGACGATGCGTCACTGGCAGGTAACAGCTCGAAGAAACTTGGACCATACATAGACAGAACTACTACAGTATAGTACAAGAAATAACTGATAGAAATAGGCAATGGGACTAACAGAAACGAAACTTTTATTCAAAGGCAATAATTACACTGAAGTCACCGCGATTCATGTCGGTCCCCTGGACATTACAAAAGGCTGGACATGCTTCTTGAAAGGGCGTGTGATCACCAAGGATGACAGTGCATGTTGGGCAACGTGCTCCTATGCTGACCGTAAGGTTAGTAAGGAATTCTTGTGGTAGGGCGCTCCATTCCTCCACCAGCGCGGTTGACAAATGCGAATGGTCTTTGGTGCATGTAACAGAGGTGTAATAGGGCCCCAAAACGTACCCCATTCGTGATCCACAGAATTTAAGTCGGGAGAGTGGTCAGGCTACTCCATTCGCCGAATAGCCTCTCGTTCCAACAGCTCCTCCATCCGCGGTGTTCGATGCGGTCGTAATTTGTCATCTGTAAAAATGCAGTCAGGCTCAATGCACCCCTGAAAGGACGCACGTGGAGAAGCTGTACGAGAGACTTGGGGACATTTACGCGGATTTCTTTTCAAAATTTTTTTAATTTTTTGGGTTAGATTTATCGTGTTTAAACTGTTTAGTCTTTTAACATGGTTATTAACGTAAAAGATGGTATACGTACTTCTCTCTCATCATTACATTTAAAAGTGCAAAATAATTTTATATAGCCTCAACTCGAGTGCACAAACGTGGTCCGGGTATGTGGCACGTTTTACGCACTAGTAAGGGCACGTTTTCGCATATCATGGAACACAATAAGAAGTAGACAAAACACATTACTCAAGTTTTCAAAATACGTTTTGTTGGCCGTGACTAAAATTACAGTCTACTTACACCAATTAGCATGGAAAAACACAACGATTGTAGTGGCAGTAAACAGATTTTTTAGCAGACTTCTACCTGTTACTATAATATGGCCTCCATAGAAGTATGAATGTTAGATAAAGCCCTCATCATCATCCGCATCGCGAGTTGCACGTTACGTACACAAAAATTATCGTATTTCCTGTGCCACAATTGTCGTGAGTCCAACTTCTACATCTAAAATACTGGACCCATTCTTGATTTCTATTTGATTGGTTGTATCATTTCAGCAGTAAATAAAAAATGCAATTTTCATCTTCTTCATTAGACTGCTACAGATTATAAGAGAATGAAAGACGAACTGCAGGGCCATTCGTTGAGCTGGGAATGTTTGCTAATAAACTCTTTGCAGGGAGTACTTTGTGAGAGGAGGTTAAGAAGAAGGAGACACTGGATGATAGAAGACAAGGGAAGCGGGATTTATGCGGACCTGCAGAGGACTGTAGAAGATAGGAGAGCATGGAAAGAACAGCAGAGCAGTGAAGAGTTAGCACGTGAAAACCTGCCTTTGGACGGAACACTAATGATGATGTCAGAAGTAGGCCTACCTTACCGATATTTTCCTTTTGTTTCTTTAAGCAATTTCTTATTCCTAACATTCCTTGCTCTCACAGAATTAATTCTCTCTGATTCAGATTCAAATAACTTTTTTTCAGCAATATCTACGTTTTATTCGCCTGTGCCTTCATTTTTTTTTTTTTTAGACTGCGTTTCTAACTGCTGTTGTCTCAAAATTTCTTTGACTGGGCTACCAGCTAGGACAGCAGTGAAAAATAGAGCGTAAATGTGTCCCAAACAGATCCACGTGAACGTGTCCAATCCTCACGGTTGAATTAGTATCGAAACTATTGTGAAACTTTCAGACTTCCGAATTATACAAATGTACCTCGTAAACAAGGAGAATTTTCTCTAAACCAACATTGTTTATTTATTCTCATCTCCAAAAAGTACGCCCCCTAGAAGCTTCGTCATTTGAGTAACGAAATTTACTCGCCATGTACAAAACCACAAATATGGTTCGTTCTAAGATGTTCACTGAACTGGTGCCGCGAAGTTTGTGAGAATCCTCAGTAGACGGCAGAATTAATGTTTCATTGTCGATGGCGCTCTAGCAAGAATGGTTCCCGAGAATGGTGATCTGCTTTAACGTGCCCCGTGCGTAAATGTGTTCCGGTCTGCCCTATGATTTCACAATAACATTGACCGGTGAGTGTACCGTGTTCAAAGATTTGGCGGTCAGTATGCCCTTGGACACCAAAACGATCATGTTCGGCCATGCTAGATGTATCCTTATACGCTGAGAGGTGGCAACACGTATTGCACTCAGGAACATTGTCGAACATGATTGTGTTGATTCACTCAGGAACATTGTCGACTATGTTCGTGTTGATGGTGATCTGTCACCAATAGCGAAATCCAAGAGCAGTGGACCTCTTTGCCTATGTATGCGTAATACGTTACATTTGTTTACATTCAGGGCCAACTGGAAGTTTTCGCATCAACCGTTGATACTTTGCTGGTCTCCCTGTTATTCGTTACACTCTTCGCCTCTGTAGACAGCTGAGCTGTCTTCGAACAGCCTCATGAACCTTCGGATTCTATCCACTACAATGATGACCCAAAACATTATGACCAACTGCTAATATCGTGCTGCTTCACCTTGGAAGAACAATTCAGAAGCGATTCCGCGTGACATGCATTCAACTAGTTATTATTTATAGAGATATGTGGTGCAAGATGTAGGTCACACAGTTCCTGTTTCGTGCGGTAGCTTTCTCGCTTCCCGCGCCCGGGTTCCCGGGTTCGATTCCCGGCGGGATCGGGGATTTTCTCTGCCTCGTGATGACTGGGTGTTGTGTGATGTCCTTAGGTCAGTTAGGTTTAAGTAGTTCTAAGTTCTAGGGGACTGATGGCCATAGACGTTAAGTCCCATAGTGCCCAGAGCCATTTGAACAGTTCCTGTTAATTACGGGTCGGTGGTTTGTGTGCGCAGAACTGGCGTTCCAGATGGGTTGCGAAGGCTTCAGATAGGATGAATTTGGTGACGAAGACATCAACGTGAGTTCTCGCTCCTCAGACCATCGCAGCACGATTCTGGCTTAGTGACAAGGGTATTTATCCTGCTGGAATATGCCATCCTTATCGGGGAAAACAAGCATGAACGTATGGAGGTGCTCCGCAACTATGTTCACCTAGTGCACTGCTGCCATGACACTTTCGACTAGTAGTACAGGTGCCACCGCAGCCGAGCTGAATAACACCCACTGCATGATACTGCCTCCATCGGTCTGCGACCATGGCACGGCGCATATTGCAATACATTTACGTGGATCCAAGGTCAAATCTCGCTTATCCTATGCCCACTGCAGATGTAATTGGTGATAGAATGGGTCAACAAAAGAACAATTATTGGTCGTCTGCTGTGGTGCCCCATGTTCAACAATATCCGCTGAATGGTGTGCTCCGGAAAACTTGTGACTGAACCACCCTTGGACCGCCAGATACGCCACAGATCTCCATCTAACCTTGTTTACAAAGTGGAAGAACTCTGTGATTAGGTGTAGACGTCCAACACATTGTCTCCCATTCGTGGCTTCACTGCCCTTCAGCCAGTTTCCAAAGATACTCGCAGCAGCAGCACGCAAACAACCGATGAGGTTTGTCCTTTCGACGAAAACACAGTTCATCCATTGGAAATCACAATTATAGACATGACGCCAAGTGTATCTAGAACAGCAGTGATGGTCTGTACAATTTAGGAGCGTAAGGAACTACTTCACTGTGTGTAGTAACATATAGCAGATAACTGCTCGTTGTTGTTTCAGATAAACTTGGTGACATGTTGTGAAGTCCGGCCTACACGCTATACTGTTTTCACGATTTCACTGTCTTATTTGACGAGTGCTTTGCCTTTCACCCAAGTATTTCCATGTTCATGAGTTATTCTCCCCAACACTTGAAAATGTCTTCACGGAAGAAATTACGCAGCAATAAAAGCAAAATAAAGAGATATTTTAACTCAGTCTACGGCATAATACTTTCATTAAGACAGTTTGACGTAGATGTGGGAACTGGTGCAGCTGCAAACAAATGATGGAGAATTCTATTAGGCCGTGTCAGCTTGAACAGTATCGATCGTTCGGTTACTGATATTGAAGTAAACGAAAGGCCACATAAAAGGCAGCTCATACAAGTATATAAACATCAGTGAAACATTGAAAAGAGATGAAGGGACGAAGACACTATTCAGAACACTCTCCACTAGGTGAAGCAGTGTAGTAGACACTTGCCACTGACTGCTTTTATCGAGGAAATCGTGGAGAAAAGAAGACGTGAACGGTATCGACAGAAACGGCAAAGTCTCAGTTCGTTCTGGTGCAAATTCTGTCACAGTCTCATCTCTCTGAGTCTATGTGCGTTTGTGTGTGTCGGTGCGATTGCCGTCGATGTCGTATTAAATGCTGAAGCACACAACATCAAAGAAACTCAATTTTTAGACCAAAATAATCGCTGCAGTAAATATATTCGGGGAATAAACACGCATGGATGAAATCAAAACGTCAATGTGAGGCACTATGAACCAGTATGTCCCCTTAACATACTGTTTATTGTATTGTCCAGAGACAGACTGCCTCATACCAACGTGGATATATCCCTGGGAAATCAACTACAGAACACACTTCACCCTAAAGCAAGTTTTAGAAAAAACAGTTAAATTCGAGATTGGCACACATTGCCTATTCGTTGACTTAGAACAGTAATCGGTAACATAGACTGAAAGCAACAGTACCGTGATTTGACTGAACTAGGAAATCCTGAAAAATTACTTCGGTTTGTGTGAATGACAGCAAATGCGGCACATATTTGTACTAGAACGGGAAGGATGGTGTCTTATCAATTAGATATACAAGATGGTGTGAGGCTAGGAGATGTGGTAGCGTGTTGCGCTTTTGATTTTACGTTGTAAAAGATAATGAGGGACGCAAACCAGCAAGACTGGGAAAAGATCTTCTAGAAATGTGTGCAGGTACTCACGCATGTAGATGACACAGATTGTTTCAAGAACTCGTAAGGCGTGAAGGAGACCTTCATCGTACTTCAGCAGGCTAACAGGAAAACAGGATTGAATACAACAAGCAGAAACCAAAATATATGGCTGTTATGGAACCACGTGAGGAGAACGTGCAAGCCTCAATAACTTTGGGAAAATATACTTCGGGCAGATATGAGAAGTGCAAATACTTGATATCGACAGTCACCCACTGAAATAACATTTCCTATTAAATTAAACAGGTATTAATAGCAACCAACAGGGCAGTTTTGGGTAAAAAAACATCGAGGCTCTTAACTCATGTAAACAAATTGTTTATAAAATTATGTATTCTGACTGTGCGCCGCAGTGGGTTTCTACTTTGCACTCGTGCCTTTTGCTGTTTAAAGGTTTTCCACAATATCCTTTCTCTCAACGTGGCCATTTCAGGCAACTTGCGCTGAAAAGAAGAAGGAAAGTAATGAAAGATTAAAGGTTTGTGACGGCCCATGTGACATGCCTGGATATTTCAGTCGACGAAAGCACTGCGCCGAAGAAGAGTCAGCACATGTGTCTCGGTCCAGCACTAAATTTTAATCTCTCTGTAATTCCCAAGAAAACGACATTGTGCTCTAGCTTTTCTGACATAATTGTCTTACACATGTATTATTGAGTGATATAAAGGATACGCAGTAACTCTCACAATACTTCTGCACACATTTTATTACTAATTCGTGGTTATTCTACAAGACAGATTCTCGGAATGCTGCTGGCAGCAGAGATTGTAAATTGTCCTCAGTCAGATTCATGTTCTCATATGGACTAATAATATTACGGAGCTATATTACTCCGTTGCCAAATAAATACAACGTTGTTAATGACGAACTGCAGTTCTAAAGTCTTAAACGCTGCCACATGAAATACTGGCTGTAACAAATGTGTGAAATTAAAGTCGTTGCTCTCTAGCAAAGAACAGTGCTGGCAGAGCAAAGTGACGTATAGCCCTGTCCCGGATACCAGGTCAGCTGCTGCTGTTGCCTTCTTTTTGCTCGAGAAAACGGCAGCAGAGTTTAAGTTATAACAAGCTTGTTCACTTTGTGTGGCGGCTGCACTTTAGTGTACCCACAAGTTCTCTTCATGGAGCTAGTATGCGCTTAATGAGGCCGTAAATCGTATTCCCTTTATTCGAAGTACATTTCCCTTACCAGCGCCGATTGATGTGTAGTGCTGTCTGTGTTGTACATTTCGCGTCGCTTCTTTTCCCGTTCTCTGCTTCACGTCACTTACATTGAACGTCGTCTGATCAAGAACTCTCTTCCACTGGACTCTACCTTGTACGTCGTTCCTCCGTGGTATTTAGTTTTGGCACATAGTTTCAGGCATTATCCTTTCATTCCATCCTAAGTATTCCTCTTATTACAATTTCATTGCACATTCTTTGCACTGAAATTAAAGATTTCTGCTCCCTCTCTCTCTCTCTCTCTCTCTCTCTCTCTCTCTCTCTCTCTCTCTCTCTCTGTCTATCATCCTGGATTATACTGAATCCATTGCAGTCCCAGCGTCTTTATTTTTTCAACCAGATTTGGCGTCTGTATTTATTTCTCCTGATTTTCCGTTTCATAGTCAGAATATTTATTTGTGCTTTTCCTTCAGTTATTTATAATATTTCCACAATTTTCATCCGAAACACGCATCACTGGTCCACTTTCTGACTGGTCAAGGCAGTTAACGATGTTTCTTTTTACGTATAAATAATGCTGAATGGTATTAACGTTTTTCGGTATATTTACATAAGATAGTTCATAACGTGCCTTTATGTGCACGTGGATTGGATTGTCCTTTTTCTAGTATCTTCTAATCGCACCTTCTTCTAAAATTTCAGAATCCCACTGCAATACAGAGCATTTAGCCTCTCGCTTAATTGTAAAACAATTGTCAAAAAAAATAAAGAAATGTAAAAAGGGGATGTGGTAGACATGCGCAATGATCGGTTCAGACATTCCCTCTCTCTGACTTCTCTTTACAAGTTTTATACATAACTAGCGTAGACAGGAATATCAGATGTATTTCTACAGTTTACTTCACGTAGTGGAGATTAAAGGCTGCACTGTGCGCATAATTAGTTAATAAAATACAATTAACCACATGCCAGGATGACCGTGTTGATGGCGGGAAATGGAGGCAACTAGAAGTCAACAATACCATTTGAGAAAATTTTTGACTACTTTCTCCAGATAGTTATGATCAGATCTTAAGAGTATGTTTATATCAACATCTATATACACCGAATTGCTGTGCAATTCGCAAAGTTCCTCTCATTCACACCTAAAAAATTAGCTTTTCTTCGTGATTATACACTTGAACAACACTGAATAACCGAAAGTGTGGTCTATATCGGGTTTTGAGTGCTGAGAAAACTACTTTTCAGGGAATGGTGAAGCGAAGAAACCGTCAATATAATTATACCCCCTGCCTGTCTGTTCTTGGAGGTACCATGAAGCAATCAATGATAATCATGTCTCTGTGGATAACTTGACTTCTATAAATTTAATGTTATTGTTCTTCCAAGTGATTAGTGTACCGGGCAAAAGCATGGTCTCATCAAACTACGTTCGTAAAAATGGTCGTAATGTTGAGTATATGTAGGGTAGAAATCAATTTATTAGACTTCAGTTGGAGGTACCATGAAGCAATCAATGATAATCATGTCTCTGTGGATAACTTGACTTCTATAAATTTATTGTTATTGTTTTTCCAAGTGATTAGTGTACCGAGCAAAAGCATGGTCTCATCAAACTACGTTCGTAAAAATTGTCGTAATGTTGAGTATATGTAGGGTAGAAATCAATTTATTAGACTTCAGTTACGAATTATTACGTCTGTGCTTACAACGAAACCAAATATTTAGATTTTTGTATCGATGTTTGTCAAGACTATCAAGAATCTGTTATTTCTTGCTCTTGTGTTTGCACCTGATATTATTCTTAATACTGCACTAGATTCTATCTTTGGAACATTTATTTATGTGCTTTTTTCTCATCGGTATCTATAGACATAACGTTTTAATGATTTCAGGTCGTGATTCACTAGTTAATTAATCTATCATCTTTTGCGACATAAAGCGCTAGTACGTTAACGCAAGGTATTTTAAATTAGTTGAGTACATCAGTAACTATTTTTAGTTAATAACAATAAATAAAATAAGATCTGGCTGCAAGGACGGTTTTATGACTTAATTCTCTGATTCACTTGCTAGATTGCTAGAGTTCACGTCTCATCGTCAGACGTACATTAGTACAGACCTGATCGATGTTAAGTACTAATATTCCATATCACAGCAGGCGGTCAACCGAACTCCTGGTGTACATACTACGTTCACAACAACACAAAGGGACTCCTGGGTGACATTATAAATGTAGAGTGCGTACACGTCGAATTCGGTGGACAGCCTCCTGTTACTTGGGAATTTAGTGCTTAAAACCGATTACATGTGCACTAAGGTACATCTGAATATGAAACATGAAATCTTCCAATTTTTCATGGAATAAAAATGTTATAAGAATTTCCTTGAAGCCGAAGGCTATTTTATGTATTGTTATCATAATAAAGGGCTACGTTCCCACGAATCAAATGGCTCTGAGCACTATGGGATTTAACTTATGAGGTCATCAGTCCCCTAGAACTTAGAACTACTTAAACCTAACTAACCTAAGGACATCATACACATCCATGCCCGAGGCAGGATTCGAACCTGCGACCGTAGCGGTCACGCGGTTCCAGATTGTAGCGCCTAGAACCGCACGGCCACACCGGCCGGCCCCACGAATCCACTACTATGTATAATCAAGAAAAAAAAATTATTTACTTTTCTCTGGAATCAGGATTTACGTAAATATTCTTGAATTTGGTTCTTTTTTGGTACTATGGCTATAATGAATATCGGTATCCAACAAGATTGCCTGCTTTCTTCATTTCTTGTATACCACCTCCTCCCCATCTCATGATCTTATCAGCTCCAGGATACGGAAATGTTACTTGTAGCTGTGGGGTCGATGTTTAATGACTGAGAACGGAACTTCAGAACAATCTGTAGCCTAGTGCCACTTTTTACCAATGGAAACGAGACGTGTGCCTTTACGACCGAAACCAATCAAAAACTATTAATCGCTCCGAAAGCAACGGAGAGATACATCATGTGAGATTCATGTTAGGAATTTGTAGGAAAGGAATCAGTACAAACAGATCGGACAGGGCGTAATTATGGCTATAATCGAAATGAAATGGTGTGTGGGACAGGCATTCGATAGAGCGGTTCCAAGCTACTGTATATACGGATTATTGATATGTCATCTAATGCTTTTCATATGTGTTAACAGATTTTTCTGCTCGTCTTCCTCGCGTGACGGCTCCAGTGCCATTTACCGACCTCTGAAGAGCTGCCTCTTCTACACCCATGAAGCACCACTACCGAATCGCTGCGGAGAAAATGATTATACTTCGCGTTTTGTTGCTCGTGTTAACACGTAGCGTTAAATCGAATACTGCGCCAGACTGAACCTTTCTATCGAATGCACATATAAAAGTGACTTTAAGAAACATTTTGCTAACAACATGAATCTAAACGTCAAACGCCGTGAAATACGTGGCGTGCAGTACTAGTCTGGGCTGGCTCAATAAACAGAAATGCAAAAACCAACGTGCAAAAATTCTGTCAAAAAACCAGAGCAAACGTGCGCTTGATTATTCATAGGATAGACACCCAGTCTCGCTGAAAACCATAATACATGGATAATTCTAGATAAAGCCATTATACAGCAGTGGATGTAAAGTGGATTATGCTATTTGTTTTTATTTTTAAATCTTTAGTTATCCATTCCTGAGAGTTGACCGCGATGCAGCAGAACTTAGTTGTCTTGAGGCAAATATCTCAGTGGGCCGGGAACGAAGCAGAGGGAGTGATCAATTGGGAATGATGGCATCGTTTACCGATAGCTAAAGTCATTAGAAAGTCAAAACGAATTACAAAATGATGTACACAAAATATCTCATGGGGAGAAGACTGGCAACTGAAACTGAACAATAAAATGCGTGAAGTCCTCAGCGTTAGTACTAAAGAAATTTCGCTAAATTTCGGTTATACAATAATTCACACAAATTCAAAGGTTTTCGAATGAATTACATAACTAGGGATTACAATTACCAGCAACTTAAATTTGAACTATCAGATAGAATAATTTTCCAGCCACATTAGAAGCTTACTTCTGATGACATGTAAGGAAGTGTACACATGAAACATTGTCCCCACTGCCTTACGTAGCGGTTTCGTATACAGCAGTGGATGTCAAATGGATTATGCTCTTTGTTTTTATTTTTACACCTTTCACTCCCAGTCTCTTGGGAGTTGAGCGCGATGTTGTAGCACTTGGTTGTCTTCAGCCAAATGTTTCAGCAATCCGAGAACGGAGCAGACGGGGTCACCAATTTGGGATGATGTCTTCGTTTACCGACAACTAAAGTCATTAGAAGGTCAAAACGAATTATAAAATGATTTAGACGAAAAAAGCTGGATGGTAAGAGAAGTGGCAATTGAAACTGACCAATAAAAAGTCTAAAAGTCCTCAACTTTAGTACTAAGCAAAATTCGCTAAATTTCGGTTATACGACAAAAGACGCAAATTAATAGTTCGTCGAATCAATTAAATAGCTAAGTATTACAATTACCAACAACTTACATTGGAACTATCACAAAGATTTAGTTTCCAGTCACATTAGAAACTTACTTTAGGTCACATGTAAGGAAGTGCAGACACTAAACATCGTCCCTACAGCTTTATGTAACCGCTTCGTATCCCGTAGCTGATAATATTGTTCACACGGGAAAGTGTTGCAATGCAAGAAAATGGAAAAGGCGAAAATGGCACAGTTGCATCGTGTAGGATGCCCATGGTCATCTTAACAAAACAGTTGCACATGTAAGAATATTTACATACATCCTAATTCCACAAAATAAAACTGCACATCCTGATTTAACTTACATAGCACATTACTTCGCAAAAAGGAGTTATATTCATTAGCTACAAAATTACGACCTAAAATTACTACAATTAACTTCCGAATTCCACTGCCTTTAGAAAATGATGGCAGGAAAGCGAATAAATGGATGGACGCATCATAGAATCTAATGCAATGTTAAGAACAGGTCAGCTAAAAATAACTAATCCTGCCAGTGTTAATGAAAAAGGTTCAAACAATACTCCGTTTTATTAGCAGGAGACTTAGAAGGTCAGACAAATTTTGTAAGGAGACTGCTTACACTACGCTCGTCCTCTTCTGGAATATTTCTGCCTAATATTCGACACTTACCAGATAGGACTCACGACGGTTGTCGATAAAATTCGATGAAGTTTTGTGTTGTCCTGAAATATGGCAGACAGTATCATCGATTTCATGAGCTAGTTTGGATGGCAATGATTAAATGAAAGACGGTCTTCATTTTTCGGTGAGATATTTTCATGAAATATCAAACATCAACTCTCTGCTCTGTACGCCAAAATATGTTTTGTTGGCTGCCACTTAGGGTACATGACCATCGTGAAAAGATAAGACGAATCAGAGGTCAATTCGTGCTGTTGTTCTATGTGTACGTTCAGTATCCCGTTATAGTCCTATTTGATTGAGGTCCAACATGCATGAGCTGTCATCTAGGATGGGTTGCGTGGATGTTCTGTATGCAATATTTCTTACAGCCTGACAGCATTTCTCTAGAATTCTACCAACGAACCGATGTTTTCCACCTTGCTTTACCTACGACAGAGTCTATGTGATCGTTCCACTTCATATCCCTGAAAATTGTTACACTCAGTTACTTGTATGAGCTAACTGATTGCAGATATAACCCATTGATGTACGGGGTGCGACAATAAAGTAATTTTAGTCAAGTTTAGTATTTTCTCCTTCAAAGTAGTTCCCTTCTGATTCCACACACTTTTTACAGCGCTTCTGCCATTGATGGTAACATTTCGGGAACTCATCTTCTGTAATATCCTCCTAGACCTACGTCACAGCTTTTTGGATATCTTGTGTTGTTTGAAAATGGTGTCCCTTGACCGCCGTTTTGACTCTTGGAAATAGAAAAAAGTCTCACGTAGCGATATCTGGTGAATAAGGTGGCTGTACTACCACAAGTACTCAAATTTGTTTTGAGGTTAAAAATTGCTGTACTGACAGAGCAGTATGGGATGGCGCATTATCGTGATGCAGAATCCAATATCAGCAATGTTGGCATGGACACGAAGAACTCTTTTACGAATTTCTTTGTTGTAATATTGGTTAACTGTTTGTCCAGGAGGCACCCACTCTTTATGAACAATTTATGAACAGTTGACAACCGTCCGTGAGGTAGATGGTCGTCCACTGCAGTCTTCATCTCCAACATTCGTTCTGCCTTCACTAAACATTTTATGTCAACGAAAAACTTGAGCTCTTGACGTAACCTCCTCTCTAAAAGCCTTCTGAAGCTTACCGTAAGTTGTCGTCGCGTTTTCACCCAATTTAATGCAAAAAGAAATGGCATACCGTTGCACAATATTATGCGGTTCCATTTCCGTGGCGAGAGACACAAACATGTGTTAACTTATTACAGCACAACTTGGACTAGAAGCAGCTTATAGACCAAGGTCAAAGATATTGTGCCTACGCAAGCCTGCAGGGTTGCCACATCTTGCAAAGAAAATCAGTCTCATTACCTCGTAGTACCCATAGAATTCTATGAGAATTCGTTTTGTGAAGAGCAAAATTTTACATTTCTGAACATTTAAAACCAATTACCAATTATTGCCCCAATTGGAAATCTTATCAAGAGCCTACTGAATATCTGTGCAGCTTTTTCTGAGAGAACATTGTCACAGATAACCACATAATCTGCAAAAATCTGAGGTTGTTATTGATACTATCTGTAATATCATCGATGTACAACATAATCCGTAAGGGTCCCAAAACACTTCTCACTGGGGCACATACGAAGTTATTACTACATCAGTCGATGACTCTCTATCACGACACTCTGTGAACATATTGGAATCTAAACAAAGAGAAGGCCGAAATATTAAAAGTTTCCTTCAAAACCGTTTCACTGAGGAAGATCGTACTGTGGTTTGTCCCTTATTGTGGCACGAATGTCAAAATAATAGACACCGAAATAATGGCCACAGGATGGAATAGCAACCGATGGGATCGAATAAGAAAGGACTTACTGTTGTTTGAGCAGCAGCGAACCGTAGGTCGCAGGAGGAACGAAGTGTTCAAATAATTGGAAAAAAGCGCATGTCATTTCCGTTTCGACAAGGGTAGCTGCACAAAACTAATGGCCTCTGACGTCGGCCTATTGTGGAACTTTGGAACATGTTTTATGCTCGCGTTTACTACATTTACGGAGACCGAAAATCTCCTCTGCGCAATCAGTATGGGTTCCGAAAACAACGATCCTATAAAACCGAGCTCGTTCTGTCCGTCAGCCGGCCGTAGTGGCCGAGCGGTTCTAGGCGCTACAGTCTGGAGCCGCGCGACCGCTACGGTCGCAGGTTCGAATCCTGCCTCGGACATGGATGTTGTGATGTCCTTAGGTTAGTTAGGTTTAAGCAGTTCTAAGTTCTAGGGGACTGATGACCTCAGCAGTTCAGTCCCATAGTGCTCAGAGCCATTTGAACCATTTTTTTCTGTCCGTCAACGAGACACGGAATGCAGTAGATACCGGCGTCCAGATTGGTGCCGTGTTCCTCGACTTTGAAAAGAGGCCGATACAGTTTCGCACTGCCGCTTTATGAACAAAATACGATCGTATCGAAAATCAGACCAGCCGTGTGACTGCGTTTAAGAGTTGCAGCAAACAGAATACATTATGTTATTGTCAGCAGAGAGAACTCTCCGGACGTAAAAGTAACTTCGGCCGCACCATAAAGAAATGTTTTAGGTCCATTATTTTTCACATTATATGTAAAGAACCTAGTGAATAATGTTCGAAATTCCATAAGGCATTTCGCGGATTATGTCGATAAGTGGCAGCGCTAGAAAATTGTAGCGAAATACATTAAGGTATGTAGAAGTTCGACGCTTGCAACAAGGATTGACAGTTCACTTTCAACATAAGCAATGTAAAAAGACACATCGCTGTGTGTTTCACAGTTGCGGAACAATCACTGGAAATGGTTACATTCATCAAATATCTTGGAGTACGAATATGGAGCTATTTGAAAATAAACAACCACATAAACTAGTCGCTGCTACGATAGCAAAGGAGGTAACTTATAAAACACTCGTTAGATCAATACTTTATTATAATTCATCAGTCTGGGAACCGTACCAGAGAGGAGTGACACAGAAAACTCAGAAGATCCAAAGAAGAGCAGCGCGTTTTGTTACAGAGTCATCTAGGAGGTGCGTATATACTAGGCGCGACAGCGTTGAAAAACATGTTCAACCTGCTCCAGTGACAGACGGTGCAAGACATTTTTGGTGCGGACCATTAGCGGCTGGAATACGAAAGGGGGAAGTGGCATTTTTACACAAAATAGCGTCCGCAGCAGACGTAAGGTGGATTGTGAAGTGTATATGTAGATACCCAGGGTGAAAAGTATTTAAACCGACAAACTATGGGAGAATGCACGCGAAATGAAAACAAATACTTTTCTCTAGTGCATTATTTAATCCGGTAGAGGGCGTATTCACTCATTAATTGTAATGAATGATTTGTTGTTAACGGTTCCTGTTGTACCAGTAGAGAGCCAACTCTTCGGTAGTAATACCTGTTTCACATGCACATTTAGTTGTATTTAGTTGTCCAGCACAGTACTTTGTTTACTAATGTAGCGATACAGTGGGAGTGATTAAGTCGATACGTTCGGTGCCTACTACATAGCGGTGGTGTCTTCACATATTTGGAGTGAGCTTAATGCAGCTGCCAGATTTACTCGTGCTCAAAGGGTGCAGTTATACATGAATGTGTGGGCAGGTGTTGGTGACTGTTTCGTATCTAGGCCATAACAGTGCAGGCATTATTACAATTTCCTCGCCAGAGCGTTGCCAGGATTGCTGCCACTTTCTACTAGATAGCACATACAGTTCCAGCATGACAGGGTCACGGCACATTTCAGTCGTCCTGTGCGTTGATTCTTGACCGACAGTTTCCAGGAAAGTGGATTGGCAGAGGTGGTCCTCTACCGTGGCGCACCCCTTAAGCGATCCCTCTGGACGTTTTTGTATGAGGAGAGATGTGCAACCCCTTTATAAGACTCCTATTAAATAAGTAGAGGATCAGGTTGCCTGGATAGTAGCAGTAGCAGGAGAAAGTAAGGACACTCCTGCAGTCTTTGACAGTGTTAGAACGTTACACACCGGTGTAAGCTTTATTTACAAGTCAATGGAGACATTTTTGAAGTAATTGCGTCAATGTTGTTGCTTCTTGGTAATAAAGACCTAAAAATTGTTTCTATTACTTTATGTCTACCGTAAGATTTGATGTAATCGTCCAATAGTGTATCACAGGAAAAGATTAAAACTGTCTTCTGTTTCCCTTATAACCTAACAGAGGTTGTTGGTTTAATAATTTTTTCCACAGAAAACTCCTTCTACCGGTTCTGAAAAAAAAATATTCACAGAAAAACATGATATCAGATAAAAATATTTGTGTTGGTGTCCCGTCCAATCTCCCAGAGTTAATCGATTTAAATGATTTCACCCTGCGGATGTAAATAAGATGCTGCATCCTCCCCATCAAGTGGCAATGTTGTTCCTTGTCACAGGCAAAAATCAGTGTGTTTTGCGTGTGCGTGTACGTGCGCGCGTGCATGTATATGTAGGCAGCTGGATTTGATGATGATGGTGAAGAGGACATCACCTTGATTTATTGTTTTAGCGCGGTAGTTTTCTTTCCGGAGGGGTTCATGCAGTGCAGCTGTTTGCAGTTTAGGTGGCCGCGCGCCAGCGGAGCTGTCTGTGGTGTTCCTCCGCCGACCACCTCTGAGGGCGGGACTGCCCGCGTGCATTGGCGGCAGAGCAGGGCACAGTAGAGTGTGCAGTAGGGACAGCGTCCGGCGTGAAGCGCGGCCCCGCTCCCCGACACTCGCGCACAAAGCGCTTTGTGCCACAATCGAGCGTCATTATGGCCAGCACAAAGGCCGCCTCTCCATCACGCCGCCCCGCCGCCCGTGTCACGGCCGAAAAATAAATGTTTAGTGTTTATTAATGTAAAGAATCCGGTCGGCACGCCGCGGCGGCCATATTTCCTCTCGCATCAGTTGCTGTCTCTCTGTGTCTTTCGCTTCTCCTCCTCCTCGCCTTTCTACCGCGCTCTTGCACCCGCGTCGCTACCTCCGGTGTCCTCCCCCTCCCCCTCTTCTCTCCTCCACACCCCTCCACCCCCTCCCCCCTACCTCCGGCACCTCTGTTACAATTGGATAAAATTGTAATGGAAATGCGCCGTTTCTTGCAGCGGGCCCCTCTGCCAGCTCTTCCTCGCGGCTCCCTCTCGCACCGTGGCCAGATAACACGTCCGAGCGGAGCTATTCAGCCCTATTGACAATGGCAGGTATTGATAAAATGTGTTCTGGCGTGTTAGGGACAAGTTTTCCCGGTGCGCGGGAGGCGCTGCGGGCCCGCGCCGTCCGGGAGACGGAGCGTTAGCCGCAGTTTTAAATATTTGTATCCCGGTAACCACTGCGCACTGCGCCTCCCTCCCCGCGCTCCTTGTTCTCTCGCACCGTGTAGCTGTCTCTGACCGGTCCGGCGACCGGCTGCCGTGTTAATATTAACGGGCCGGGCCACTAAAAATGTCGGCCCTCTCCCTCGCTGCCTCTCCCCTTCGGAAACCAGCAGTGTTAATCATGCGGCACGGACAGCACCCGTGGCTTGCACGAGTCCTACCGTGCGTCAGCGCGCTGCATTCGCCACCAGAATAGCTCGCAGACCGCTTGCGATGAGAAGGTTGCTCTGCTCATTATTTCAAGTTCTCCAGCTACTAATCCCCACTACCATCAGAACCTGACGGAACACTTGGTTCCTAGAATTGTACATAGGAATTCACTCACTGTTATCATGGTGCACAAAAAGAAGTAAATTTGTTGTTTAAAGTTCCAAAGAAGACTGTTTCAACGGAGACGGAGCAAAGACTCGAACTGCACCTGCACGCGACTTGGAGTATAGGACACGAGTGTTTAAAAGAAATGATTGTGGCATTCAGCTAATGAGAGTTTGGGTAAACTTGCGGAACATGAGACTGAATAGTCAGCGATTAGAACCCCTTTAAAATTTTGTTTTCCTCTTCGTCTTCTTCTTGCGTCGACTCCTGCCAATACTTGGAGCTGTTCTGTCGAATAAGGGTCTTCTTCCTATCTCCCGCCACTTTTTCATGCTCTCTCTCTCTCTCTCTCTCTCTCTCTCTCTCTCTCTCTCTGCAGTTGTTCATGTTTCTGGGTGAGGACATAGAAGCAATTCAGAGGCGGGCTGCTAGATTTGTTACGGGTAGGTTTGATCATCACGCGAGTGTTACGGAAATGCTTCAGGAAATCGGGTGGGAGTCTCTGGAGGAAAGGAGGCGTTCTTTTCGTGAATCGCTACTTAGGAAATTTAGAGAACCAGCATTTGAGGCTGACTGCAGAACAATTTTACTGCCGCCAACTTATATTTCGCGGAAAGACCACAAAGATAAGAGAAGAGAGATTAGGGCTCGTTCAGAGGCATATACGCAGTCATTTTTCCCTCGTCCTGTTTGGGAGTGGAACAGGGAGAGAAGATGCTAGCTGTGGTACGAGGTACCCTCCGCCACGCACCGTATGGTGGATTGCGGAGTATGTATTTAGATGTAGATGTAGACCTTTCGTCTCTTTTTCCTGGAAACGTGTGAAATTTTTTATTTTGCTTTGAATGTTTCTCCGTTTTGAATTATTCTTCAGTCATGTTCACGACTTGGAAGTGTTTCTTTTTTGTGTACCTCTCTATTAATTATTGTTCTTTTAGTTATTGATATACTGGAAGATTCTTTTAGTTAATCTATTGTGCAGCCCGCCCGGTTAGCCGTGCGGTCTAACGCACGGCTTTCCGGACTGGGAAGGAACGCCTGGTCCCCAGCACGAATCCGCCCGGCGGACTTGTGTCGAATTCCGGTGAGCCGGCCAGTCTGTAGATGGTTTTTAGGCGGTTCTTCATCTGCCTCGGCGAATGCGGGCTGGTTCCCCTTATTCCGCCTCAGCTACACTATTCCGGCGATTGCTGCGCAAACAAGTTCTCCACGTACGCGTATACCACCATTACTCTACCACGCAAACATAGGAGCTACACTCGTCTGGTGTGAGACTTTCCCTGTCGGGGTCCACTGAGGCTGAACCGCACAATAACCGTGAAAGAGTGGTTCCGTGTGGGGCAGCGGAGGTGTGAAGTGGGCTGCGATAGTCGTCGTGGGGCTGTGGACCACTGCGGCTGCGGCGAGGACGGAGCCTCTCCGTCGTTTCTAGGCCCCGGTTAACATACAGTACAATACAACAATCTATCGCCCACATACCTTCTCACGTGTACAAAGAAACTGACACGCCTTCTCCGGATTATGTCTCAGAGATTTTTATTACTTTAGTTATTGTTATTTTCCCACAAAATCACAATTTTCGACTCTTCATCTTCGGACGTTTTATGCACACGACAGCTAATAACTGACAACGCAAGCCCTTCACATACAGAAACTGGATCTGAAGACAGCCGTTTGAGACAGCGGAAACTATCGTCTGTAAAGATAATTGTGACATTGTAGGAAAATAAAAGTAAAAATAGGTTCCACATTCAAAATTTCAGTTTCTTAATGATCGGAACTTTATGCTAGTTACACAGAACACGCCTTTTTCTGAGTGTTGTGGAAACTAGAAACAGTAGTTATCTACGAGAAAAATCTATCTGATACAAATAGCAGCAACATCTAGTTCCTCACGAAATACTCACATATAGAAACACAAAATTGTGCCCTTCACTGAAAGGTAAAGGCGTCGCACAGATTTGTGAGTGACAACTAGAATCAGCCATTTCAAACAAATATTCGGGAGAAAGATATGAAGTGGGAGGATCACATATATTCAGTTGCGTGCCAAGTATACGGCAGGCTACGTTTCGTTGATGAGATACCGGGAAACAGAGAACGCTTACAAAATCAACCTTCTGTATCTGAACACAGCTCTCATACATGGGGCTCGTATGTGGTTTGACTCACAGCAGGCAAGGAAGGGCTGTACAAAAGGGCACAAGCTTTTTATGACTGGCGAGGCAATGTAACAGAAATACTCAATATCTTAACGTGATCATAACACGATTCAACGCTTCCTGTCACCCCTTTCTACACTACTGGCCATTAAAATTGCTACACCACGAAGATGACGTGCTAGAGACGCGAAATTTAACCGACGGAAAGAAGATGCTGTGATATGCAAATGATTAGCTTTTCAGAGCATTCACACAAGGTTGGCGCCGGTGGCGACACCTACAACGTGATGACATGAGGAAAGTTTCCAACCGATTACTCATTCACAAACAGCAGTTGACCGGCGTTGCCTGGTGAAACGTTGTTATGCCTCGTGTAAGAAGGAGAAATGCGTACCATCACGTTTCTGACTTTGGCAAAGGTCGTATTGTAGCCTATCGTGATTGCGGTTTATCGTATCGCGACATTGCTGCTCGCCTTGGTCGAGATCCAATGACTGGTAGCAGAATATGGAATCGGTGGGTTCAGGAGGGTAATACGGAACACCGTGCTGGATCCCAACGGCCTCGTACTACTAGCAGTCGAGATGACAGGCATCTTATCCGCATGGCTGTAACGGATCGTGCAGCCACGTCTCGATCCCCGAGTGAACAGATGGGGACGTTTGCAAGACAACAACCATCTGCACGAACAGTTCGACGACGTTTGCAGTAGCATGGGCTATCAGCTCGGAGACCATGGCTGCATCACAGACAGGAGCGCCTGCGATGGTGTACTCAACGACGAATCTGGGTGCACGAATGTCAAAACGTCATTTTTTCGGATGAATCCAGGTTCTGTCTACAGCATAATGATGGTCGCATCCGTGTTTGGCGACATCCCGGTGAACGCACATTGGTAGCGTGTATTCGTCATCGCCATACTGGTGTATCACCCGGCGTGATGGTATGGGGTGCCACTGGTTACACGTCTCGGTCACCTCTTGTTCGCATTGACGGCACTTTGAACAGTGGACGTTACATTTCAGAAGTGTTACGACCCGTGGCTCTACCCTGCAGGTCCTTTACGGGCCTTTCTGGATACAGAAAATGTTCGACTGCTGCCCTGGCCAGCACATTCTCCAGATCTCTCACCAACTGAAAACCTCTTGTCAATGATGGCTGAGTAACTGGCTCGTCACAATACGCCAGTCACTACTCTTGATGAACTGTGGTATCGTGATGAAGCTGCATGGGCAGCTGTACCTGTACACGCTATCCAGGATCTGGCTCAATGCCCAGGTGTATCAAGGCCGTTATTACGGCCAGAGGTGGTTGTTCTGGGTACTGATTTGTCAGGATCCATGCACTCAAATTGTGTGAAAATGTAATCTTATGTCAGTTCTAGTATAATATATTTGTCCAACGAATACCCGTTTATCATCTGCATTTCTTCTTGGTGTAGCAATTTTAATGGCCAGCAGTGTAATTATCCACTGCCACTGCAGCCGTCCACCCATCGCTTAGCGTTGACTGCAGATATGCATGGCTTGCGAGGAACGGCGCATCGTCGACTTGCTGGCTGGACTGTTGGTAGCACTGTGGAACGCACGAGTGGCCTCTTCGCTGATTTCGTAGGATTTTTTACAACCACCCTCCGTAGTGCTCTATGGTTTCTGTCCGTCAGAACATGACGTCTGCCTGCTCTTGGTTTAGCTGAGGTTGATCCTCCGCGTTTCCACTTCAGACTCACATCACCGACCGTCGTCTTGGGCAGCTTTAGAGGGTGCTGAAATTCCCTAGTAGATTTGCCACGCAGATGACAATCAAACATCATTCCGCATTCGAAGTCACTGAAGGACTCATTCTGCTGTTATTGCTTCTCTGATAACAACACAATAATAAAAAATGGTTCAAATGGCTCTGAGCACTATGTGACCTAGCATCTGAGGTCATCAGTCCTCTAGACTTAGAACTAATTAAACCTAACTAACCTAAGGACATCACAGACATCCATGCCCGAGACAGGATTCGAACCTGCGACTGTAGTAGCGGCGCGGTTCCGGACTGAAGCGCCTAGAACCGCTCGGCCACAGCGGCCGGCGTCACAATAATCTGTCCACCTCCTTTTACTCTGTCAGGTCTGCCTCTCGTGATAGCTAGCTGATTCGCTTTGCGTTGGGGTGTCCAGATACTTTTGATCAGACAGTGTGTAGCGGACCCACACTAATTAACAACCAGAAAAATAAGAAAATACGTTCAGATTATTTGGGATATTATATAAAGTTTTTGCGCAAATTATTTCATGTAAAATTCAAATTCTGTACGACTGTGCAATTGTACATTGCTGTATTTGCATACTGATAATTCATAAGTTAATGTATGATCGCGACCGATAGTTATGCCGATCTGAATCGGGCAAGTGCAGATGACATGGAGGACGCGAAAATTTAGTACATACACAAGCCTCTCAGAGATTCGAAGACACAGTCGGAAGTAGGCAGTCAATAGAAAAAGATCTAGTGACTGTGCTCGCTCTGCGGAATCAGAACTCTGAGTAAATAATAATCTGACAGTAGTAAATCTGGCATGAAGTGGGTCGTATGTACTCAGCAAAAGACTGAGCAGTGCTCTGTGATAATAATTTTGTGTGTAAATTAAATTAGTGATGACTGCCGTGCGAACGCAGTGGTCGGAAGCACGGAAGCACAGAGTGTTCTCGTAAGGACGTGGCTAATGTACAACGTGAGGCAAGAAGAATATTAGAGGCAATGTATGTGGAGGTTTCCTGCTCTGAATAACACCCTCTACTAAATTATTTACGTCACGTGCAGCAAGCGGGGTACACGCTGCAGTTACATTAATGTGACCAAAATTGGAAGGAAAATCAACATTGGCCGTATTTTGTTGTTTTATTGTCAACAAAATCGATTTTCGGTCACTTAGTGACCATCCTCAGTGCTGTAATATAAAATTCGTAATTAAAATTGGTAGGCACTGGTATCAAGCTATAACCACAAGCTTAGAGCGATCACATAAACTGAGCAGGCCAATGCTGATTTTCCTTCCAATTCTATCCACTATTTGGTCGTGGTGCACACAACACGCCATGGAGTCGCCAATCAATTAATGTGACCATTACCTGGGTTCGATGTCAACGTGCAATAATCACTTAGAGACGGCAAGTGTCAGCATTAACAGTCGAGGGTATACAAAAGCTTGTCCTGGGACTCCGACAACCGTTCAGTTGTTGTCAAAATGCAGAAACGGAGCGATTTATCTGACGTCCAAAAGGGCACGATCATTATTGGCTTTGGGACCAAGGGTGGCAGCATTTCCCAAACGGTTAAGTATGTAAAATGCTCGCGTGCCGCCTTGCTTAAAATATACCGTGCTCCATTAAACAGCGCGCCTCCCTTGGGCATTGGTGTGTGTGTTGTTCTTAGCGTAAGTTAGTTTAAGTAGTGTGTAAGTTTAGGGACCGATGACCTCAGCAGTTTGCTCCCTTAGGAGTTCACACACATTTGAACTTTAAACGGCGCTATCCTAAACCGGCGCCGAAGAAATTGTGGTGCACTAGGGGCGATAGACGACAGGGGTGAACAACGGCTGGGCTGCAGAGATGTGCACCGGCGAATAGTCGTGCAACTGTCGAGCAACTGGCCCCAACCCCTCTCCTAGTTCAGTCTCTCCTCAATGACAGTTCAGCGAACGTTGCTGCGTACCGGCTTCCTCCTGGTTCATGCACCCATATCGACTAATGTTCATCGGCGACGAAGGCTGGAATTCGCAGGTCGACACCGCAATTGAACGTCCTCTGAGTGCCGACAGATGGACTTTACAGATGAATCACGTATTATGCTACATCAGACAGAAAGCAAACAACCTACAACTTTCGCTGGAGTGGTCCAGGCTGGAGGAGGGAGCGTCATGGTCTGGAAAATGCTTTTGTGTCATTCCCAGGATAATCTCTTCATTCTGGCAGGCACAATGGATTAATATACTCCTGGAAATTGAAATAAGAACACCGTGAATTCATTGTCCCAGGAAGGGGAAACTTTATTGACACATTCCTGGGGTCAGATACATCACATGATCACACTGACAGAACCACAGGCACATAGACACAGGCAACAGAGCATGCACAATGTCGGCACTAGTACAGTGTATATCCACCTTTCGCAGCAATGCAGGCTGCTATTCTCCCATGGAGACGATCGTAGAGATGCTGGATGTAGTCCTGTGGAACGGCTTGCCATGCCATTTCCACCTGGCGCCTCAGTTGGACCAGCGTTCGTGCTGGACGTGCAGACCGCGTGAGACGACGCTTCATCCAGTCCCAAACATGCTCAATGGGGGACAGATCCGGAGATCTTGCTGGCCAGGGTAGCTGACTTACACCTTCTAGAGCACGTTGGGTGGCACGGGATACATGCAGACGTGCATTGTCCTGTTGGAACAGCAAGTTCCCTTGCCGGTCTAGGAATGGTAGAACGATGGGTTCGATGACGGTTTGGATGTACCGTGCACTATTCAGTGTCCCCTCGACGATCAACAGTGGTGTACGGCCAGTGTAGGAGATCGCTCCCCACACCATGATGCCGGGTGTTGGCCCTGTGTGCCTCGGTCGTATGCAGTCCTGATTGTGGCGCTCACCTGCACGGCGCCAAACACGCATACGACCATCATTGGCACCAAGGCAGAAGCGACTCTCATCGCTGAAGACGACACGTCTCCATTCGTCCCTCCATTCACGCCTGTCGCGACACCACTGGAGGCGGGCTGCACGATGTTGGGGCGTGAGCGGAAGACGGCCTAACGGTGTGCGGGACCGTAGCCCAGCTTCATGGAGACGGTTGCGAATGGTCCTCGCCGATACCCCAGGAGCAACAGTGTCCCTAATTTGCTGGGAAGTGGCGGTGCGGTCCCCTACGGCACTGCGTAGGATCCTACGGTCTTGGCGTGCATCCGTGCGTTGCTGCGGTCCGGTCCCAGGTCGACGGGCACGTGCACCTTCCGCCGACCACTGGCGACAACATCGATGTACTGTGGAGACCTCACGCCCCACGTGTTGAGCAATTCGGCGGTACGTCCACCTGGCCTCCCGCATGCCCACTATACGCCCTCGCTCAAAGTCCGTCAACTGCACATACGGTTCACGTCCACGCTGTCGCGGCATGCTACCAGTGTTAAAGACTGCGATGGAGCTCCGTATGCCACGGCAAACTGGCTGACACTGACGGCGGCGGTGCACAAATGCTGCGCAGCTAGCGCCATTCGACGGCCAACACCGCGGTTCCTGGTGTGTCCGCTGTGCCGCGCGTGTGATCATTGCTTGTACAGCCCTCTCGCAGTGTCCGGAGCAAGTATGGTGGGTCTGACACACCGGTGTCAATGTGTTCTTTTTTCCATTTCCAGGAGTGTAGAAGTATGCATCTACTCCTGGAGACCATGTCTACCAATACATGCAGGTAATTTTTTCCTCTGGACGATGGAATCTACCAACAGGACAATGCAACGTGCCACCAGGATAAGTTTGCCGTCCTCGCCTGGCCACCAAGCTCCACCGATTTAAACTCATTCGAGAATCCGTGGTACCACCTCTGTAGGGCTATTCGTGCCATGGATCCTCAAACGACAAACCTCGTGCAGATGGCCACGGCACTTGAGTCGGCACGGCTGCACATTCCTGTCGGTACCTCCCAGAACCTCTCTGACACTACTCCTGGAAGTCTTGCGCGGACTGTGATGCACACGCTGGTTATTCAGACTTTTGACAGGGGTCACATTAATGTGAGTGGACAGTGTATACGTCTTACAAGGGCTCCAACACGAATGCGTGCCGACAGATGTCGATGCTCAGTTGGCAGAGAACGCCCGACAATAGGCAGTCGTGGTCGAGTGTGGGCATTGTTTGAATGTCAAGTAACTATAACTCCTTTCAAATCACAAAATTTCACTGAATTCGAAAAGACTGAAGTGGAAGCAAAGCAAAATATTGCAGCCACATTGACAACTCAGTCACGAGATCCAGAGGCACATGTCACGGCGAAAGGCCCAGGTGCACAGGCGGTGACAAATACGGAGACCACGTGCTGAGATCCGGCCACGTGGCAGCCACGTGGTTACCTGGATCGTTACTCTGCAATGAAGAACTCTCCTCATTATTTGCGCTAAGCTGCTACCTGGGGTCTCTCCGCGTGGGGTGACACTGCCAGCGGCGGCGGTGGGCTCCTGATTTGCGTAATAACTGAGGGCGCTGCCTGCAGGCCTCGCCGCCTGCGGTACACTGCTGTCGAAGAAAAGTTGCAGCATCACGGGAGCGACGTCTTAAAAGCGTTCATTTTATATCGTATATCACTCGTCATACTTTCAGTATACAATGAACGGACCTATTCGACACAGTTACAGAAAACAGATATTAGAAATACAAATTGGAAAACAGTACACTAACAAAATGGGCTGTTATGAGTGCATTAAATAATATATTAGTCAATAAGACACAGCTTGTCCAAATGTGAGTGTGCCTGAAGTAAAAGTCAATACTTTCTGAGCAACCACTAACCACTCGTCACAGCAATCAAATACGAGTACGGTTCGGCATGTGAAACTTGAGTTTCTCTCAGCGTATAAAATGTTCAAATAACTTACAATAATGCAGCAGACTGACCTTTTTGACAACCGGCGATATTTCGGTTGGTGCACACCTTTTCATCGTCAAGGCAGAAATGCTAAGAGGGGGCACTGTGCAAGGAAATTTGAAATATCGATATCCAGAACATATGCTGAAAGACATCACACACACACACACACACACACACACACAAAATATTGACTCCAAAAGGGTACGTTTGTGTTAACCCAGTCCCTCTGTTGTTTCGCCTGGGAGAGAGCAGATTTCTAAGCAGAAACTAAGCAAAAACTTCAATCTTTATTCAGAAGGTCACTTGTTAATTTCTTGAAAGACATCATGTTAACGCCAGTGGCTTTTAAACTTAGGCCATTATCAAGTGCAGATGTTTTGGCTTTAAGCCATGTCTGCTTTACACAAGCTGACACATTTATATGTCGTAATCATTTGCTGTTATATACATTCGTAATGCTGCTAAATAGTGCGAGCACACACGTCCATATATCGTAAAACAGCACAGTCTGTACATACGGTGTACTGAAACGAACACTATTTGGGGATCTTGAAAAACTGGAAAAATGTGAAAGAAGAATTCTAAGGAAAATACTGGGACTTAGAAGTAATAGTAATGTTGAACACGAATTAAGATCAAGCAGAGAAGTGTATTTCAAAACGGAAAAGCGTACTGATGTAATAAGGAAAAGAAGACTACAGTTTTGTGGACACATATGCCGAATTGATAGCAACAGACTAAACAACCAGATGTTCAACAAACTAGATTAGTACAAATTCAAACCTACACGGTTCCCAGAAATTGACAAAGATGTTAAAAACACTGGAATCAGAGTGGCATAATAGATAACAGAATACTTTTTAGAAAAGCAACACAAAAGGCAGAATTTCAGGAAAGAAAGAGGACTATAAAAGAAAGAAAGTGGACCTAGGAAGAAAAGGAACGGCACTCTCGAAGGATGAAGGAAGTCTGGGAGCAACAAACATTAAAGCCAAAGAAGCAAAACCAGAGTTCATTTATCGTATACTTCAAAAGGATTATTCGATTAAATAAATAATAAAAGACTGGTGGCTATGTACCGTAACTCAGCACCTCTTATTAAATGCAGAATCCCAAAGCTAGTCCAGGCTCTCATGAACATACAACATAGAACGGAAAATGGATCCTAAACTCACAAACGCAAATTTGCGAAGCCTGAGTACAAAAATGCAGGAAGAAACACGATAATGATGTGGAGATGTGGGGCAGAAAAGAAAAAGAAAGTGCTAAATAAGTTCAAACGTACTCCATAGTAGGGCACATAGAACCCATAAAAAATAGGTCAATTTTATACTAGTAAGTAATTTAATTTCAATCATCATACACCATGATTTTGGAGAGCCTGAAACAGCTATATCATTCATGATTTAAACGACGAAACACTGCACCGGTTACGTATTGTTTCGTGCTTGGCAAAACGAGTGTCGAGAATGTGTTTTCACTGTCAAAAACAAACATTTACATAAGTGTTATGTTTGCATCTGCGCTTTTCTGTAACTGTTGCGTTGTAGTCGTCCTTTTAAAGTTATAAGAAAATCGCACGGAATCAGTGGTTGAGAAGGGAGTGAGACAGGGTTATAGCATATCCACGACGTTATTCAATCTGTGTATTGAGCAAGCAGTAAAGGAAACAAAGAAAAATTTGGAGTAGGAGTTAAAATCCATGATGAAGAAATAAAAACTTTGATGTTTGTCGACGACATTGTAATTCTGTCAGACACAACAAAGGACCTGTAGGAACATTTGAATGAAATGGGCAGTGTCTTGAAAGGAGGTATAAGATGAGCATCAACAAAAGCTAAGCGAGGATAATGGAATGTAGTCGAATTAAATCATTTGATGCTGATGAATTAGATTAGAAAATGAGACGCTTAAAGCAGTAAATGAGTTTTGCTATTTTGGCAGCAAAATAACTGATGATGGTCGAAGTAGAGAGGATATAAAATGTAGACTGGCTATGGCAAGGAAAGCGTTACTGAAGAAGAAAAAATTTGTTAACATCGAGTGTCAGGAAGTATTTTCTGACAGTATTTGTATGGAATTTAGCCATGCACTGAAGTGAAACATGCGACAAGACGAGAATAGAAGTTTTCAAAATGTGGTGCTACAGAAAAATGCTGAAGATCAGTTGGGTAGATCAAGTAACTTATTAGCAGGTACTGAACAGAACAGGGAAGAAGAGGAAATTGTGGCACAAGTTGACTATCAGAAGGGATCAGTTGGTAGGAGACATTCTGAGGCATCAACGGATCACCAATTTAGTATTGGAAGGAAGCTTGGAGGGTGAAAATCGTAGAGGGAGACCAAGAAAGTAATACAGTAAGCGCATTCAGGAGGATGTAGGTTGCTGTAGTTACTTCGAGAAGAAGAAGCTTGCACAGGTTAGAGTAGCATTGAGAGCTGCATCAAACCATTCGCTGGACTGAAGAGCATTACAACACAACGCACTTGCGCAATACCACACATAAGGAAATAGTCACAATATTAGTCATTTTAAACAAACAAACAATATTATTGGTGATTTCCATGTTTGTGGTATTGTACGTAATGGAAGAGGCATAGTACGAGATCCTAACAACCCCAAAAAAGACACAAAACATACACTACGGGCCATTAAAATTGCTACACCATGAGGATGACGGGCTACAGACGCGAAATTTAACCGAAAGCAAGAAGATGCTGTGATTTGCAAATGATTAGTTTTTCAGAGCATTCACACAAGGTTGGCGTCAGTAGCAACTCCTACAACGTGCTGACATGAGGAAGGTTCCCAACCGATTTCTCACACACAAACAGCAGTTGGCTGGTGAAACGTTGTTGTGATGCCTCGTGTAAGGAGGAGAAATGCGTACCATCACGTTTCCGACCTTTAGAAAGGTCGGATTGTAGCCTATAGCGATTGCGGTTTATCGTATCGCGACGTTGCTGCTCGCGTTCTTCGAGATCCAACGACTGTTAGCAGAATATGGAATCGGTGGGTTCAGGAGGGTAATACGGAACGCCGTGCTGGATCGCAACGGCCTCGTATCACTAGCAGTCGAGATGACAGGCATCTTATCCACGTGGCTGTAACGGATCGTGCAGCCACGACTCGATCCCTGAGTTAACAGATGGGGACGTTTGCAAGACAACAACCAGCTGCACGAACAGTTCGACGACGTTTGCAGCAGCATGGACTATCAGCTCGGAGACCATGGCTGCGGTTGCCCTTGACGCTGCATCACAGACAGGAGCGCCTGCGATAGTGTACTCAACGACGAACCTGGGTGCACGAATGGCTAACCGTCATTTTTTCGGGTGAATCCAGGTTCTGTTTACAGCATCATGATTGTCGCATCCGTGTTTGGCGACATCGCGGTGAACGCACATTGGAAGCGTGTATTCGTCATCGCCATACTGGCGTGTCACCCGGCGTGATGGTATTGGGTGCCACTGGTTACACGTCTCGGTCACCTCTTGTTCGCATTGACGGCACTCTGAACAGTGGACGTTACATTTCAGATGTGTTACGACCCGTGGCTCTACCCTTCATTCGATCCATGCGAAACCCTACATTTCAGCAGGATAATGCAGGTCCTGTACGGGCTTTTCTGGATACAGAAAATGTTCGACTGCTGCCCTGGCCAACGCATTCTCCAGATCTCTCACCAATTTAAAACGTGTGGTCAATGGTGTCCGAGCAACTGCCTCGTCACAATACGCCAGTCACTACTCTTGATGAACTGTGTTGAAGCTGCATGGGCAGCTGTACCTGTACATGCCATCCAAGCTCTGTTTGACACAATGCCCAGGCGTATCAAAGCCGTTATTGCGACCAGAAGTGGTTGTTCTGGGTATTGATTTCTCAGGATCTATGCACCCAAATTGCTTGAAAATGTAATGACATGTCAGTTCTAGTATAATATATTTGTCCAATGAATACCCGTTTATCATCTGCATTTCTTCTTGGTGCAGCAATTGTAATGGCCAGTAGTGTACATACAGTCATCACACGTAACACTCATGTAGATACTTACACTTTACAATGAGAGTAAATTCTCGATACGTACTGGGCTAAGCATGAAACAATACGTATATGGTGCTGTGTTTCATTATTTAAATCATCATATGTATTTCGTTTTTCTTTACGGTGTAGCTCTTGTATTGACTGTAGCATCATGACAACGCGCCGTTGCCGGGGCATAAAAAAGTAGTTGTGTGATGCGAGTATTTCCGGTTGTGACCATTGTTAATGAAACAGTCGCTGTGCCAATTGTCGTACGAGCGGCGCGGCGTCTCAAGCGTGCCGCGTTACTCGCGGCGTTAGGTCACTGTCGGCGAACAAAGCGTCCGCTGGCTACCTGGCAGAGGCCAGGCGAGGCGGCATTCAGCGATTATTTAGCCGCAGTGAGGCCGCGGCCGCTCCTTTTCACGGCCATTGTCCTTGGCTCAGTGCGCCAGAATGGGGACGCGCGGGCTCTTAACTCAGTTTTGTGCACTGGACGTATCTGGAGGACAGATCGAAAAGAGCGCATTGTCGAGGATTTGTCCCTGAATAAAGTAAGCTTTTCTTGCCACCCTCTCCGCGGAACCAGTCTGTCCCCATCGCCTCCCCCCCCCCCTCCCACCCTGCCGCCCTATTAGATTCCCCCCACCCCGCGCAACACACACGGCTCCCTCTTCTGCCACCAGTCGTTGCTCTACAGGTTTCTGTCGTTCTCCCTCTCGCCTTCACAGTCGCATTTGTTTCACGTGTCAGCCGAGAAGCAAATACCGCAATCGTTCATTTTTTCCCTCCTACCGCGTCCTAGTATCTCCAAGAGACCTACACACATAAAAGAGTCAGTTACTCGGGAGCAGAACGCGGTGCTGCTACTAAAGAGGCGTATTGTACGCGTAGTTTCACAACAGCTGTTCTTCCCACGAACTGAGTATTCAACGCAATATGGGGTTCACCAACCATTTCTTAAACAGTTCAAGCTGTTCGCAACTGACAGTACATACCAGCCGAACGTGTTGCTGGATCATTATGCACTGTTAACCTTTTCTTCAACTGAGATATTGGCCGGCCGGTGTGGCCGTGCGGTTCTAGGCGCTTCAGTTTGGAACCGCGCGATCGCTACGGTCGCAGGTTCGAATCCTGCCTCGGGCATGGGTGTGTGTGTTGTCCTTAGGTCAGTTAGGCTTAAGTAGTTCTAAGTTCTAGGGGACTGATGACCTCAGATGTTGAGTCCCATAGTGCTCAGAGCCAACTGAGATATTCAACTTCGTTTCCTTACCTGTCGTTCACATCTAAATCTACATACGTTTTGCCTAAGCCACTACACCATTCAGGTGGTGGGCACCACGTACATTTCCTTTTCTCTTCCATGGAAAATGCGAGGGGAAAGACCAAGGAGAAAGCGACTATCTGTAAGCCCTCGTACAAGCCGTAATACTTCACGTCTTATCTTTATGGTCCTTACGTGAAAAGTACGTTGGTGGAAGTAGACTCGTTCTGCAGTCGGCTTCAAATGTCAGTTCTCCAAATTACCACAATAGTGCCTCGCGAAAGGAATGTCTTTCCCATTTGATTCCATGAAGCATTTCCTTAATTTTTGTTTGCTGATCGAACCTACCAGTAATGAACCTAGCTGCAAACCTAAGGGCTGCTTCACTGTCTTCCTTTAGTCCGACCTGGTAGGAATCCCAAACATTCGATAGGCATTGAACATCTGGGGTCGCACTAGTACACGGTGTTTCATAAAGAACTTTACTTCTTTAACATTTCATATACATTTGTTGAAAGAAGGTATAGAGCTGGGTTTAGAGTTATTTTGCAGGGAAACACGTCAAATTTTTTTTTCACCTTAAACTAAAGATTTTGTATGTGGCTTCAGTTGGTTATCCTGCACTCATCCCATCGGAAGTCAATTTCTTACCAAACTCGCTGTAGCATTGCAGATGTAACTTGCTCAGTGGCGACGTAAATTCTTACTCTAATTTCAGTCAGAGAAGTTGGCTCAGGAGGTACAAAACCGATATCCTTTATGAATCCCCATTTAAAAAATCGAGTGGTGTCAGGTGTGGGGAACGTGGAGGCCATGCAATTGGCGCATCATAGCCAATCCATTGACCTGGAAAGTGGTCTCTGAAAAAATCCCGGACGTCAGCCAGGTAGTTGGGTGGTGCACCATCTTGCATGACGTAAACATTTCATTCGTGGTCATCCTCATCGATCTGTGGTATCAAAAATTGTTGCAACATATCCAGGTACACTATACTGTTGATGGTTCTCCCGAGGAAAAAAAAGGGGGCCGTACACTTTGTTCTTGCTCAATGCACAAAAATCGTTCAATTTAGGGCTATCACGGCCATGTTGCAATGTTTGACGTGGATTTTCACTGCCCCAGATCCTACAGTTATGTGTGTTAACCTTGCCAGTTAAGTGAAAAGTCGACTCGTTAGAAAAGATAATTTTGTCCAAGAAATGTTCATCCTCTTGTAATTCATTTAATATATTTGCACAGAAGCTCTAGCGAGCAATTTTGTCCATGACTTTATTGCTTGTACGATCTTCAGTCTGAACGGATTCAAATTCAAACGGTTTCTCAAACCACGCCAAACAGTCGTATGTGGGATTTGCAGTTCGCGAGATGCACACCGGTACGATTTCGTAGGGCAGTTGACAAAATGTTGTCTCACTCTCTCAGCGAAGTCGTCAGATGCGCTTGGACGACCTGATGATTTCCCATGTCTTACCGAGCACCCTATTTCTACAAAACACTTATGCCACTTATAAATTGTAGGCCTACTGGGAGGATCTTTAGCGTAGTGGGTAAGGAAATTACTCTGAACCAAAATACACAGCTAGCATGCTTGGGTCCAGTGAAGGCAGCCATGTTTAACGCAACTGCCGCTAGCGCTCCTCACGTTAAGATTCGGCACAAGCGAACTACGCGAGGCAAAACTTGTATTTCCCTACAAATTAATTTATATGAATTTCCAAAGTTGCAAAGTTCTTTTTGAAACACTCTGTATTCTATGTGCCTTCTCTCAACAAAACTAAGTCGAAGATACGGCTTCCCGACCACGAAACTGACGTACACATTCAATTTCATATCGCTCTGAGACATTACACCTAGGTATTTAAGCAATGTGGTTGTGTCAAAATGGTTCAAATGGCTCTGAGCACTATGGGACTTAACATCGAAGGTCATCAGTCCCCTAGGACTTAGAACTACTTAAACCTAACTAACCTAATGACATCACAGACATCCATGCCCGAGGCAGGATTCGAACCTGTGACCGTAGCGGTCGCGCGGTTCCAGACTGAAGCGCCATCCCGGCCGGCTGTGATTGCGTCAAGCAGCACATTACTGATGCTGTGTTCAGAGATTGCAGAATTGTGTTTCCTACTCACTAACTTACATTTATCTACATTTAGAGCAAGCTACCAGTAATCACACCAACTAGAAAGCCGTCTCGTATCACTCAACGTATCACTCAGCAATCAGCCGCGTACCCCTGCCCTCCCTGTCAGCCAGACCATTTATGTATAGGGGGAATAAGAGCGGTCCTACCACATTTCCCTGTGGCACACCTGATGATAGCCTTCTTTCTGATGGACACTCACCGCCGACATGAAAACAGAATTAATATTACCTTGTGCTGGTAGTCTTCACTCTCATGAATAACGTATTTCCCACCACTTTTTGAGATAACTTTCACTAAGATAAATTTCTCATCAACGTGAAGACTGGTTTGATCACTGGAGTGGTTTACTAGGCTTGATCATATTGTATATGGCATCTCCATATCTGTCCATGAGCTTTTAACACATTCCCCGCTAGTTATCAAGAGACTTTCAGTTTAGCTCCGCATCATCGTGCATCTAGGCATTTCTCACAAACACAAGTCATTCCTAGAAGTCAATAAAGAGATAAATATGAAAGCTACAACAAAGCCTCAGCCGCGCTGGGTAGCTGTGTGGTGTAGGGCGCCTTGCCACGGTTCACGCGGCTCCCGTCCCCCCCCCCCCCCCCCCCACACCCCAAGGGGTTCCAGTCCTCCGTCCTCCCTCGGGCATGGGTGTGTGTCTTGGCCTTTAGCGTAAGTTAGTTTAAGTTAGATTAATAATGTATAAGCCTAGGGACCGATGACTTCAGCAGTTTAGTCCCATAGGAACTTACCACCAAACAACAAAGCTTCACGTTTAAATACTATACTTTGGGACGCTGTTAAAAAAAGAAAATACTGCTTTAGAAACCCTCAAAAGACACTCTAGACTCCGATCCTTCCTTCTCAAGCAAAATAAAAAAAAGAAACAGTGTCGCAACTGGCCTTTTCCCTGTGGGAGTAGTTGAGGAATAAGGTATATGAATGTAAAAATGTAACAAGTATCAACCACGGAGCAATATACTCATCATTATACGACACCTAATTCATTACTAAGGTTGTTTGGATATTCAGAATAGTTTTGAAGCTTAAATTTGGAGCAAAACAAAAAAAGAAGAAGACGAGAAGTAATATCACTATAGAAGGTACGAACGCCAGCAAGGCGATCTAGGGGAGCAACAGAAAACGTAAGTGATGATGGATGGATGAGGACTGGAAAACGATTCCAGTGGCTCAGATCACTTGGCTCACACGGAGTCCCTGGAATTCTTTTAGAGCATGGATTTCCCGCTTACTTTTTATTTATGTATTTATTTTTTAACAGAGACTGACACAACCGTCATGTATATACACTGTTCGTCCAAAAACCTCCGAAACTGATGTTCCTTCCGGTTTATAAGTGATGTCAGTGCAGTAACTACGGTGGCAGCTGGAACAAACAACTGTGAAGGACAGACGTGGATGCGCGCGCGCGCGAGCACACACACACACACACACACACACACACACACACACACATATATATATATATATATATATATATATATATATATATATATATATATATATTCAGAAACAGGTGATTCGTTAGAAACTGATGAGTGTTTCCATAGAATGGTTATAATAGGCAATTTATTTTCGAGTTTTGTTAACAAATCAGAGCTAGTGGTGATTTATGCGAACGAGATGTCATACAGAGCATCTGTTCTGGCATGTGTCTTGAACGGTACTTCTATTCGTAGATCAAAATAAATGTATCTGGCGCGCTATCTTTTATCGCAGCAGCTTAACGAGAACTCGAATAAATCTGTGTCTTGTAGGCGTTTCTTGAAACAAGAGTGACTGAAGTCGGGAGGGCGGTTATGTTTTTGAATTTTCTGGGGCATTAATGTCTCTCGTGCCAGCTGCTTGAAAACAGTACCGAATTTGTTTTGGCATAACCTCCCTCTACAATTTGTAGATCATTATAAAATTTGTCTGTGGTTTCCTTCGAGTTAAATTCATGGCGTATGAGAAGAACGTCTGAAGCTTTGCATACTAGCACAGGGTTAAACCTATATTCACTTGCACGGCTGTTATGGGGTGATAAGTAAAGCTCTACTCAACCAGATTGTTTGTTTTCACAAAACACTACATTGGTGCTCTGTGTATAATACCTGTATTTGAGAACAGTTTATCAGAAGTTGTTACTTTTTTTGTCGGGAAGCTTATGATTTTTTTTTCCACCAGACGAATTTCCTTTTTATTTGCAAAACACCATCTGTCACTCCAGTACTGTTATTATGTGTTCATTTGTTTTTCGTATGGTTCCTATTCTGTTTACTGCCAATCTCATGAGTGCATTGTTTTAAGAGCATGTGCGTCCTTGCCTGTGTGTGTGTGTGTGTGTGTGTGAGAGAGAGAGAGAGAGAGAGAGAGAGAGAGAGAGAGAGAGAGAGAGAGAGAGGAGAGAGAGAGAGTGCGCTGACAGTTTCAGCTGTGTGGTCATGGGTTTAAAAAAAATGTAAACTAAATATTACGATAAATTTTATAAAGAACCGACAAGTTACGCCAAGGAAGAAGAGATAGTACTACAATAGACTTGTTATTCCATGGACTCTTGCGCTTCTATGCATTAACTATCTTTCCTTTGCCGTTCGCTAATCTTATCTGCTCGGATTAGGACTAAGAGGACGTTCTTGTGTAAAGCTCATCTTGCTGTACCAGCTACTAGTGTAAGTTATACTTAAAACCAGAAAAATATAATGGTCATTTTGTCAAAAGAATTTGTGTATGCGGTAAGTCAATTTGTAATTTGATACCTGCATTGTCCTATGTAGATATGGGCCACAACAAAGAATTTTCATTGTTAGGCGCCATCTTAGAAAATCTTTAACATTTTTCTCTTAGCTCATCGACGAGATGTGCCGTCGGTTAGAACAATTAACTTCCTTGCAGATCCTACGAGCCCGGCGGCCGTTGATAATAATTTAACAAATTTTAATTACAGCTTTTCTTTATATAACGAGATAATACCCCAGGCAGGAAAGGTCTGGTCACAGGATTCCAGTTCAATTACAGGATTTCATTTGTAGATGCCACTCTTGTTATCTTGTACTGGGGAATCGAGACGAAACCACGATAGTAAGTTACGTATTGCAGTAGTATAGATCGAACAGACTTGTGAAATAGTCTCTGGTGCAATAAGCACACGACTTCTCACGAGCCTGGAATAATATCTGTGGTGGTGGGTAAAGAAGGAAACGACAAGTAATTATCGACGATTACGTAACTACCCGGAGAACTGAGCTAGTTTATTAATTACTGATCTGTGTCGGGCTAACTGAAAAGATATTGCACTATTAAGAACATTCTTGTGAGTCATTTCCAGAAAAGTGTTTTCAACCGCTACTATCGAGTCATTAAGAATACGATTACATTGGCAGACTGCCGTATATTTTGCTTTACATATGACTGTTCTTTATATTTTTGCATTACAGCGCGCACGAGTAAGAGAGAGGCAGCATAAATTTAGTCATTTTTCTTTAAAGTCAACTTGTATTTCCTGTTTATCTTTGAATCCAGCCCCATTCAGAGGCAGCTACCGTGCTGCTATAATTAAAGTGGAGCTACCCGCAGTGGTCCAGTGTGGGCTGTAATTATCGTATGGCAGTGAAAGTTGATAGACACTCTAATGCGTTAATGCGAAACCGATCCGCGCTGGAAAATATTGTTCCAATTTTAGCCGTTAAACGCAAATCTGGCGCTGTGAATAAAAGAAAGACGCATAGAAATGTTTCCTTTTGTAATGGACTGTAAATGGAACAGCCGGCCGGATTGGCCGAGCGGTTCTAGGCGCTACAATCTGGAACCGCGCGACCGCTACGGTCGCAGGTTCGAATCCTGACTCGGGCATGGATGTGTGTGATGTCCTTAGGTTAGTTAGGTTTAAGTAGTTCTAAGTTCTAGGGGACTGATGACCTCAGAAGTTAAGCCCCATAGTGCTCAGAGCCATTTCTTTTTTTGTAATTGGAACATGGGCAGAGACGGTTAAACAAGCGAGAAAGGCGTAATGTTGGTTTAATTATTAACTACTGCTAACACAATTTCTTCAATACGAGATCCTGTACTACTCCAGATTTGCACCTGATGGTCAAATTTGTAACTATTTTTTTTTCAGCATGAATTCCTTCCGCATCTACCATGGTTCGCTGCCATACGCACTAGACCGCCGTGAGTAGCTTCGCTTTCATTATAACTACCCGGTATTTCATCAGTCTAAGACGGAGGGCCACACTTAGGAAACTGAATTTGGAGCTCTGGCTCTGGAGTTCAATAAAAGTCGCTCAGAGCTTGTTTGTAAGCCTCATAGCGACTCGAAGTGGTGTACTTGTATTGTACCGGAATTGCGGCCGATGGCTGATAGCGGACAAGGCGGTGCGTGAAATTGCGGGATCTCAGGCAACACTAGGGACGGGTGGCGGCCGGCTGCTTTGTGGCTTCCAGGGGGCGGGACGCGGCCGTCCAAACAGCAGCCCCTTTCAGTTGCGCGGCCACCAAACACTCGAAACTGTTGTGCCGGGACACGCCGCTGCCATTGTGCGCGGGCACACCTGGCGGCTCCAGCCACCGGGTCCCTTCCTCATTTCCGGAAGACGCGGCCGGCGTGTGAACCCGCGCGTCTCCACACTAGGACGACCCATTCTCCTCCCGGGGATTATAGGGGAAACAGCAGAGATACATTCTGATACTGTCAGACTTTTGTGTACGCCGGCAACTTCACACAGAGATCGACCTGGAGATGAACGAAAGGAAGACCTCACGAGTGACAAGCGGGGGATGAGAGAACACCGGTCTCTTAAATATCAGACAAGATAGCTCCAGCAGCGACTTAGAATGACGGGAGGTTCAATAAAGGATTACCGTCGACATACGTTCTACAAAAAGGGTGGAGCTGAGATATAGTAAATGTTCGTTTACATCCACACTCTGTGGACCACTGCAAAATGCATGGCAGATGGTACTAGCCATAGTACCAAATAATAGGGTTACTTCCCGTTCTACATCCGTACGGTACATGGGAAGAATGATTGCTTAAATGCATCTGTGCATGCTGTAATTCGACTAATCTTGTCCTCGTCGTACCGACGGAAGCGATTCGTAGGGCACTGTACATACACTACTGGCCATTAAAATTGCTACACCAAGGAGAAATGCAGATGATAAACGAGTATTCATTGGACAAATATATTATACTAGAACTGACATACGATTACATTATCACGCAATTTGGGTGCATAGATCCTGAGAAATCAGTACCCAGAACAACCACCTCTGGCCGTAATAACGGCCTTGATACGTCTGGGCATTAAGTCAAACAGAGCTTGGATGGCGTGAACAGGTACACTTCATCAAGAGTAGTGACTGGCGTATTGTGACGAACCAGTTGCTCGGCCACATTTGACCAGACGTTTTCAATTGGTGAGAGATCTGGAGAATGTGCTGGCCAGGGCAGCAGTCGAACATTTTCTGTATCCAGAAAGGCCCGTACATGACCTGCAACATGCTGTAGTGCATTATCCTGCTGAAATGTAGGGTTTCGCATGGATCGAATGAAGGGTAGAGCCACGGGTCGTAACACATCTGAAATGTAACGTCCACTGTTCAGAGTACCGTCAATGCGAACAAGAGGTGACCGAGACGTGTAACCAATGGCACCCCATACCATCACGCCGGGTGATAACGCCAGTATGGCGATGACGAATACACGCTTCCAATGTGCGTTCACCGCAATGTCACCAAACACGGATGCGATCATTATGATACTGTAAACAGAATCTGGATTCATCCGAAAAAATGACGTTTTGCCATTCGTGCACCCAGGTTCGTCGTTGAGTACACCATCGCAAGCGCTCCTGTCTGTGATGCAGCGTCAAGGGTAACTGCAGCCATGGTCTCCAAGCTGATAGTCCATGCTGCAGCAAACGTCGTCGAACTGTTCGTGCAGATGGTTGTTATCTTGCAAACGTCCCCATCTGTTGACTCGGGGTTCGAGACGTGGCTGCACGATCCGTTACAGCCATGCGGATAAGATGCCTGTGATCTCGACTGCCAGTGATATGAGGCCGTTGGGATCCACCACGGGGTTCCGTATTGCCCTATTGAACCCACCGATTGCATGTTCTGCTAACAGTCATTGGATCTCGACGAACGCGAGCAGCAATGTCGCGATACGATAAACCGCAATCGCGATAGGCTACAATCCGATCTTTATCAATGTCGGAAACGTGATGATACGCATTTCTCCTCCTTACACGAGGCATCACATCAACGTTTCACCAGGCAATGCCAGTCAACTGCTGTGTGTGTATGAGAAACCGGTTGGAAACGTTCCTCATGTCAGCATGTTGTAGGTGTCGCCACTGGCGCCAACCTTGTGTGAATGCTCTGAAAAGCTAATCATTTGCATTATCACAGCATTTTCTTCTTGTCGGTTAAATTTCGCGTCTGTAGCACGTCATCTTCGTGGTGTAGCAATTGTAATGGCCAGTAGTGTATTATTACATTCCTTACTTAATAATGGTTTTCGAAACTTTGTAAATAGTTTTTGGAAGATAGTGTGTAACACAGATGCAGAGAAGTTGCAAATTCACTGTCTAGTCATATTAATGTCACCACCTGTCAAAAGCCTGAATAAGAGCATTTCGCAACGCAGAAGACGTGCAAGAAGAGAGTCAGTGAAGTTCTAGAACGTACCGACAGTGATTTGGAGCCTTGTCGACTCTAGAGCCGTAGGCAGCTCTGCTAGGTTGCTCGGTTAAGGATCTACGGCACGAACTGCCCTATCGAGATTGTCCCACAGGCACTATAGGGTTTAAATCCAGAGATTTTGGTGTCCAGCGGAGTACAGTAATATCATCCTGGTGCTCCTCGAACCACGCACGTACACTGCAAGCTGTATGACATGTTGCATTATCCTGTTGGTAAATGACATTGTCTCGACGAAAAATAAACGGCTTGTAGAGGTGGACCTGGTTCGAATTGAGAGATGCATATATGTGTGCCTTCCAGGCACGACTAGGTTACTCAGGAAATGCTAACAAAACATTCCCCAGACGATAATGCTCTCTTCTTCGGCCTGGACCATTCCGCCGGCCGGTGTGGCCGAGCGGTTCTAGGCGCTTCAGTGTAGAACGGCGCGACTGCTACGGTCGCAGGTTCGAATCCTGCCTCGGGCATGGATGTGTGTGATGTCTTTAGGTTAGTTAGGTTTAAGTAGTTCTAAGTTCTAGGGGACTGATGACCTTAGATGTTAAGTCCCATAGTGCTCAGAGCCATTTGAACCATTTGGACCATTCCGGCGATTGTTACAGGGCCGTACACATCAAAAAGCCATTTGTCCAAAGGGGCATAAAACGTGATTCATCAGGAAAGGCCACCTGTCGCAATTCAGTGGACGTCCAGGTGCGATATTGGCATGCGAATTGCAGCCTTCGTCGCCGATGACCTTCAGCCAGCATGGGTGCAAGAAGCAGCGCCTGCTGCAGAGGCCCATATGCAGCAATTTATGCTGAACGATCGATGAAGAGACCCTGTTGGAAGCCCCTTGGTGCATCTGGGCGGTCAGTTGCTCAAAAATTGCACGTCCTTCACCCTTGTCATCTACGGCCTGTGATGCGTCACAGCTGCTTGGTTCCGGTTTTGGGTATTGGGTAGTGCCGTTTTGCTACGCACGCTACCACGGCGGTCCGCGAAAAGTTCACAAACTTAGCCATTTCGGAAATGCTTCCACCCTTGACCAGGAACCCAATCAATGGTCATGACCTTTTGGATGCCAGATGAATAAAATCGTTTCCGCATTACGACAACGACGGCATTGTTCCCTGCGTCCCTCTGATATACTTCGTATACTCTCCAATGCTGGTACTGCCACCTGCCGTCGGTGAGTCGTTATTGCATGTTGACGCATAACATACGCTTTCGCCACATTAGTGTGGATAGACCGTGCAGATTTTTTGAAAAAGTCTGGTTTTATCTTGTATTTATGACAGAGTGTTCAGTTGAAAACTTTCGATACTAGACTGTTGTTGTTGTTGTTGTGGTCTTCAGTCCTGAGACTGGTTTGATGCAGCTCTCCATGCTACTCTATCCTGTGCAAGCTTCTTCATCTCCCAGAATCTACTGCAACCTACATCCTTCTGAATCTGCTTACTGTATTCATCTCTTGGTCTCACTCTACGATTTTTACCCTCCACACTGCCTTCCAATGCTAAATTTGTGATCCCTTGATGCCTCAAAACATGTCCTACCAACCGATCCCTTCTTCTAGTTAAGTTGTGCCACAAACTTCTCTTCTCCCCGATCCTATTCAATACCTCCTCATTAGTTACGTGATCTACCCACCTTATCTTCAGCATTTTTCTGTAGCACCACATTTCGAAAGCTTCTATTCTCTTCTTGTCCAAAGTAGTTATTGTCCATGTTTCACTTCCATACATGGCTACACTCCATACAAATACTTTCAGGAACGACTTCCTGACACTTAAATCTATACTCGATGTTAACAAATTCCTCTACTAGATTAATAAAAAATATAGAGAAGTTAGGTGGTGGTTTTAGTGTTTCCAGTGTTCTATATAGACTCTTTCCACTTGAGTACAATACATGCAAAGCTCTGGCAACCACGTGGAACTGTCAGAAATGTCCATCGTTGGGATATTATTCAACTCGCGGGTCACGTTGGCTTGGATATCGGTTAGAGGGAGAAGAAAGACTAGAGTTTAACATCAGAGTCGGAGAACAAGTTTGCGTTATTTCAGGGATTAGGAGGGAAACTGATCGTGCCAAGTATCTATTCCGGTATTTGCGTAGAGTGATTTAGAGAAATCGCGGAAAATCTAAATCAGGGTGAACCGTAGTCCTCCCGAATGCGAGTCCCGAGTGCCAGCCATTCTTCCACCTCGCTCGGTCAATATCGCTTAGGTCGCCAAAGCATTGAGTCTTCATGTGAATTTCTGCTCTTTGTCGTTCTGCGGTAGGTTCGTATTGATAACACTTATGATGACTATTGCCAGATAAGAACTGCCCGCGGTTCGCATTTCAACCAAGTGGTGGCTGACGACCACGTGTTGTTGCTTTTGTTCGGGAGTCTACTGTAACGTGACAACTTTGCACACACCTTTCTCTTGTCTAGAATACTTGATTTAGAGATGCTGCTGCATTACGACTTGAGAAACAGCAACGTTAATAAAATACAGCCACAAGTGCACTACTTGAAACTGTCTGCACACCTGACTGGTCGAATGACATCCGTTCTTACAGCTGTTGAGTTGCCACCGTAGGTACTGCGTTGATTTCGTTTATACGCCGGAAATAAAATCAATCTTGCACCTTTTTAGACGCAATGAGTTTATTTCAGTCCTTTACTGCTCCGGTTACACCGTAAGTTACGTGATGAAATTCGACTTGGCATTTCTCACATTCATGTATCATTACTAGAAGTGAAAGAAGCGATAAGATATAAAAAAAATAGTTTACAGTTACTAAACGATCAGAAACACAAATATGTTTGTAAATAAGTTATACGTAACTGCAACCAGGCACTTTTTTTTAATAATAATGCTTTATTACATTAACCGGTTTTCGAACCCTTTCAGGTTCATCTTCAGATGATTTCGGGAGGATCCGGGAAGTTACATCATTACTGGTAGTAGCATAATGCTGGGTGCTGGTTCTATGGCAGAAAAATGGGTCACACTTTAATGTATCGCCATGACTATAGCTTATCTGTCGATATGGATGTAAATTTAGTTTTTACTTACTGTGACAGTATAGGCGGCTTTTTTCGTATCTGTCTGCCTCCATTTTGGTGTCCAGAACACTTTCACACGAACTATATTAGTTCACACTTTAACAGTGGCACTTTACCAGCATCCAGCATGCGCTTTACAACTGTTGCTTATAACAAAGATCTTGACAGAGAGATATGGCATAAGCCTACTTTGTACAGAGATGTGATTTGTTGTTCTTTACATGTGTTAAAGTCGATATAAGGGCAAGTTTTTTTATCAGAATGGCGATAACATGAGAGCACTACATAAAATAATAATAAATTACTACAAGAACAAATTTCAGGTGATCTGATATGTTATTTCTACTTGTATGTTACAGGCAGTTTTTCTTTTATTTTTTTTATATATAGCAATTATCATGTTTGGCATTAACATTAATCCCAAGGAATCAATAATACAGAGTTATTGTATCTGCAGTGTCTGTATGACTAGGACCTGTATATTTAAATTAATAACAAATCTTCAGATGAACTGTTGGCTTATTTCTGTTGTTACGTTAACGTGATCTGGAGTATTATCGAGAGCAGATTCTGTTTATTTTAGCTAAAGGTATATGTATAAGAGTTAAAGTGATTGTAATGGATTACAGCTGTTTGAATGGCTATACATTTAATATTTTAAAAATCATGAACAAAAATTCTTTAACTGTTGACGTATTTTTATTCTAACATTAGAGTGATCTGGGATATTGGTAAAGGCAGATTCTGTTTGTTCCAGCTAGAATTAATATGTATAAAGTGCTGATTTATGTTAGCAATGGAGGGCTTTAACATTTAGAGATATGGTACATGTCTTATTCTGTCTTAACAACCTGAACAAGTCTAGCTTTGCCTCACATCTTGCCCAACACAATCATTTTATTGTTTAATGGCACTAGAAGAAAATTACAGTTAACTTTCGATTTTCTGGGTACGGATTATATGGCAAGCGTAGTAACTGTGCGAAGGTCAACAATTGAAAAAAAACACGAGAATTCTGTTATAAATAGAATAATTTCGAATTGAACACTGTTGTGCATGGAGCTCATGTTTCATCGCCGAAAGCAGACGCAGCTAAGTAACGTCCTTACACTAAATAAAGTGTATTCGGTGGGGAAGGATGAGACGATCGAGAAATCCGTCACCACGCACATCAAGGCACTCAAAACCTGTTGACGTTTTACAATAATATGCAGGACAAAATTCGTTTGGTTATACCGATGTTCTGGTTGTGCGGGGAATGAGATCTGCGGACAGGCAATTAGTGAATGAACAACAGAAACAAAAAAGTATTCCACTCTTATTTTCCGGTAATGAACTAAAAGCAAGTGATACAAAATACAGTGTGTATCAGTTGTAATTTTATACTTTACATAAATTGTCAATTTCTGGCAAGTAACGCAGTGGTAATGTAGTGGGTTTTCGTGGTTATGTGACGAGTAGCAGCCGGCCGCGGTGGTCTTGCGGTTCTAGGCGCTGCAGTCCGGGACGGCGGGACTGCTACGCGGGTTCGAATCCTGCCTCGGGCATGGATGTGTGTGATGTCTTTAGGTTAGTTAGGTTTAAGTAGTTCTAAGTTCTAGGGAACCGATGACCTAAGATGTTAGGTCCCATAGAGCTCAGAGCCATTTGAACCATTTGACGAGTAGCATGTTTTGTAAACATAGTAAACAGGAGTTTCCGGTGCAAACATGTGTATTTTGGATTGTGTACTTTGGTGATACGTTCAGTTCCTGGCTGTGGATTATGTACTTTGGCTATACACTCTGTCTGTGGTTACTGGCTCGCGGGGTAGCCGAGCGGTCTTGGGCGCCTTGTCACGGATCGTGCAGCTCCCCCCGACGGTGATTCGAGTCCTCCCTCGGGCATGGGTATGTGTGTTGTCCTTAGATTAAGTAGTGAATAAGCTTAGGGACGATGACCTCAGCAGTTTGTTACCATAAGATCTTGCCCCAAATTTCCAATTTTTTTCTGATTACTGTACTTTCAATTACGTCTACTCACCGCATAGTGTGGGATGTCTTAGCTTCTTAGCTTCCCAACCTCCTGTTTATTAAAAAAAAAAGAAAAAGAAAAAGAAAAAGAAAAAAAAACGGGAGGAACGACTCAGAAGTACTGATCTTTAAATACCGCGCTTGTTTAAATCACGTAGAGCATAAACATTATTCTCCAAATCTCTGAAATTCAAGATAATTTTCTGCCATTAAACCATACATTAGGTACTTCATTGTAACCTTATTCATAGAGACTTCATTGCCATTTGTTAAGTTTTGGTTGAAATAGTTTAGTCCTTGGTTTGACTGCCCCCAAATGAGGTATGATGATTATCAAACCGTTGTGTAATAATTGAAGAAAATTATCAGATACAATAAGCCATAGTGGAAGGCAAACAAGTGATAAATGAATAAACAGCCTTCTGCAATGGAACTCTGTTCTCTGCCCTCAAAGAACTATTAGACAGTACCAACCTATAGAGCTCTCACCCCCCCCCCCACCACACACACACACACACACACACACACACAAATCCTAAAACCTACTGTCACTCTCTCTCTCCCTTTTCACACACCACACATACACACACACAGACTCACACAAAGAAAATTCTAAAACCTATTGTCACACATTCTCTCTCTCTCCCTTTTCACACACACACACACACACACACACACACACACAAAATCCTAAAACCTACTGTCACACTCCCCCCTCCCTCCCTACCTATCTCTCTCTCTCTCTCTCTCCCCCCCTTTTCACACACACACACACACACACACACACACACACACACACACACACACACAGAATTAATGAATTTCAGGCATAGAAATAACTTTCAAATCGTAATTTTGGCTCAAACAATTTATCTACTTTAAGGTGTAAGTGGTTGCAGATGAGAAACTGTGGAACAAAACAGTCACTGTAGAAACACAACACATCAGAGAAACCACACCACATGGTAAACAGGTCTCACAATTTATGTGTTTTTTTTTCAAATATCTGTAATCATGATTTAAAAACTAATAGCTACATGTATACAAACAGTAAAAACATTCTTTATCTTTAACAGATGAAAAATAAAAACCCACTGAAGATGCTGCAACTGCAGTGAAACATGTTTGGGTTAAAAAACAAAGTTGTGTTTTGCTAAAGACGGAACCTATCCAAAAACATACGTTGTATAGGAATTTTTAATTTTATACGTTTTAAAGAAATGAAAATCGTATAGAACCAAAAAAAGGATGATTCTTCTGGTGGACAGGTCGCCCCAAGCCTGTTTTCATGGATCAGTCGTATTTTTTCCGTACTAACTGTGACATCCCCATGGCCATCTAATTACTTTCTCTTGCTAGCTGAAGCTACTTCTGTAGTTTCTCCTTGGAATGTCAGTTGCTAACATATAATGATAAAGGAACATAAAGTTGAAAGTTGTCTGTAAAATTTTTATGCAGGAGACAGCATATTTACTTCCAACTTAGGTATAAGCTGCGCTGTTTACATCATATAGGCCCTACTTGTATCAGGGCTACTAGCACTCTGTGCTGTTGTCCCTTTGCCGCTTGAAAAGAGATTTATTATTTAGTAGACAATCTGCGTTTATCATATACGTAATCAACCTATTTAAACGGAATTAAGACTTCAGCATTCCGGTAGGTATTCATAAAAATATTCTTTAGAGCAAACCTTATTGTTCCGTATAGGACAGGCTACAAAAGGAGGTCAATAAAGCGACTAGCTTCAAAAAAGCCGCATACACAACTACAATAGCTCGTTTGAGTCTGCAGTGCAGTGAGGGGCAGCGTTCTGTCAGGAGAACACTGTGTCCGCCCACGGCATTGTCTGCTGCTGAAATATGTTTCACACGCCTGCCTCCTGCGAGTGATTACGTGAACGATATTCTGAGTTACTGCGGGACTCTCCCAAGAGGCCCGAGTATTTCTTCATCGTTCTTTTCTTAAGAAAAAAGGAAATTCATAACAGGATTAAGAGGGGAGGCAAGGAAAGGAAGAGGAGAGGAAGAGGACAAGACAAGACAAACGTCGTCTGCTGTGCGAACCGGCCGCCTAGCGTACAGGGACGGCGTAAAGTGCTACACGTGTTAACAATGGCCACCCTTGATCCCTCACCCTTGCTCACACAAACACCTGGCAATAAAATTTAATCAAGTCCATTGTACGAGAAATCTCATTCGTTTTTCGTCCGGTTTTATTTTCATTCCAGCCCCGACTCGTCGCGCCGCCCCTCCCCTCAAAGGGTTCGCGTTTTTTTCCCCCAGGCTCCGCCCGGTCGGCCGGCCCTAGCAGCCGGTAAGAGTGTCATTGTCAGTAATTCGGTGAGCGTCCGCGCGCTTTGTGGCTACCGGCACACCCTCCGCACGTTACGGCAGCCGCCTTTATTTACGGAAACTGCATCGACTGGCCGCCTTTGTCAGCCCGGAGGAAGACTCACAAACACCATTGTTGGCGGCGATTGTCCGCAGATACCGAGATAGGAGGGCGCGCCGCAGTAGCTGATCGAGCGACTTTCTTTACTCCCGGTTGCTCACACTCACCTACCCACGTACCTGACTGAACTTGATACCTAGAACGACGTTTCTCTTACTGTGTTTTCTGGAACTGGAACGTGAAATCCGACTACCAACTGCCCGTTCCTTTGACATACAGCATGATTCAGAAGCAATCAGCGGATATCCGCAGCAGTAATTACAGGGCGACGAATCGTTAATGCAACCGCCGGCTGACGAGGCAAGATGGTGTGTACGCGGCTTTGGTGACAGGAGGACCGCAGTAAATATAGTTTGGTTTTGTCGCGTAAGTTATCTCTAACATAATTAACAAAAACACTTAAAAAGAAAAGTATATTACTCACGTATATTATGCAAGGAGATACTGGAAATGCCTCTCTTAGTTGTTCAAGCGTTTCTTAAACCTGCTTACAAAATTGCTCATTACACTCTGCAGTTCCCTCTGACGAATGTAGTTTTAAGTTCATCTAAAAGGTGTGGCTTTCATTTGTACACTTCCTCTTTTAATGACCACTAAAGATAAAATCGCAGAGGCTTAAATCGGGGGAACGAGGAGGCCGTATGTTGTTTGTGATAACTCTATTCAGAACCACGTCACAAATTTCCTGAATGAGAAGTTGGCTGTATGTGCCGTCGCCGAATCCTGCTGAAAGGTCGCGAGAACTCGTTCACTTTCAGGTAACCGAAAAGAAAGCTGCAAAATGTATTCCAAATCTCTCTAACTGCTAACTGTTTATTATTCTCTCACTGCTGAAGCGCACCACATTTCAATTTTTTGATTGCTCAAGGATGCCTCGGGTATTACATTGGGGTTCTCAGAACTCCAGTAATAGTTACCTTGTGAATTAACGCTGGAAGTTTTTCGCTCTGACTTGATCGTTCGTTCATTCATTAATTAAAACGTATGCCAATCTTTTACCCAAAACTGAAAGTGCTGTCCTCTGTTACAAAAACAGGTTGAACTTTAATTGCTTTTACGAACAGCGTGTCTCCGTCCACACGTTTACATAAACGCAAAACGATCTGGCCTTGACTGTGCAAGAAATTAAATCAAACCTCTTACTCAAAACCCACTACCAAAATCAAGCTGTGCATTGTCCAAAACAAAACAAAAAAATAATTAAACATTGAAATTATGTAGCAACACTATGAAACACACACTGTTCACCAAACCATCAAGAATATGAATTACAAAGAAAATATAATTTGCGCAGTGAATTCGTAAGATGATAAACGAAAGAACCAACGAAATATGAAAAGAATCTCACCTGAAAAATACAGCACAATCAGCAGTAATAGCACAGCACGAAGAGACTGCGCCAGCTAAAATGTGTTAAAGTAAAACTAAATACTGGAAGAAAGACTGGGATTGTTTTCTTATACTGAAGAAAGAAACTTCTTACTTGCAATGAAAATACTGTTCCGTTCATTATAATGACAATGCTGTGCTTTAAACTCACAGAAAGAATCTTTGTTTTCTTTACAGATGTCTTACAAAGGCAATGCCTTTACGATTATGTGAACTGAAATCAGTTAAACTGAAATGACCTAAACTGAGGTGGGGAGGTGGGCTATTCCGTTGCAAGAATCGCTAATATTATCAGTACGCGCCAGCAAAAATTATTACCTTAGAAACATATCCATTCTATCTGTTCCATAAATGCTGCGTCTGTAAGTCCTTCCATCAGATTAATAATTCGTAACAGTTTAATTCAACAAAAGCCTTCCCCAATATGCATTACGCGAAAGGTTATACCAGGTTACTCCACGTCCAACATTCGACCACTCTCCGCACTACAACTGAGCCAAACAGCGTTGCCAACACCGAAAAATTTATTCCGCTAAACTGAAATTAAAATTCCGCTAAATGCATATTTTTGGTATTTGTTGTTGTTGTGGTCTTCAGTCCTGAGACTGGTTTGATGCAGCTCTCCATGCTACTCTATCCTGTGCAAGCTTCTTCATCTCCCAGTATCTACTGCAACCTACATCCTTCTGAATCTGCTTAGTGTATTCATCTCTTGGTGTCCCTCTACGATTTTTACCCTCCACACTGCCCTCCAATGCTAAATTTGTGATCCCTTGATGCCTCAAAACATGTCCTACCAACCGATCCCTTCTTCTAGTCAAGTTGTGCCACAAACTTCTCTTCTCCCCAATCCTATTCAATACCTCCTCATTAGTTACGTGATCTACCCACCTTATCTTCAGCATTCTTCTGTAGCACCACATTTAGAAAGCTTCTATTCTCTTCTTGTCCAAACTAGTTATCGTTCATGTTTCACTTCCATACATGGCTACACTCCATACAAATACTTTCAGAAACGACTTCCTGACACTTAAATCTATACTCGATGTTAACAAATTCCTCTTCTTGAGAAACGCTTTCCTTGCCATTGCCAGTCTACATTTTATATCCTCTCTACTTCGACCATCATCGGTTATTTTACTCCCTAAATAGCAAAACTCATTTACCCACCTAAAATCGAAACTTCAATGCACTGATAACTTACAGGGCATGGCATATTATTATTATTGTTATTATTATTATCATTACTATTACTACTAATACTACTACTACTACTACTACTACTACTACTACTACAGCCGGCCGGAGTGGCCGAGCGGTTCTAGGCGCTACAGTCTGGAACCGCGCGACCGCTACGGTCGCAGGTTCGAATCCTGCCTCGGGCATGGGTGTGTGTGATGTCCTTAGGTTAGTTAGGTTTAAGTAGTCTAAGTTCTAGGGGACTGATGACTTCAGCAGTTAAGTCCCATAGTGCTCAGAGTCAGCCACCACTACTACTACTACTAAAAGGAAGTTTACTAAGTTCAGATTCCACTCACCACGTTAACGTAGTTCAAGCCACAGTGTTTCATTTTCCCCCTCATCCTGCAGTAGGTTGTCTTCCGTGTCCACTGCTGAAGTACTGGGACCGAGTGAAGACATCCCTGGGGCATATGCTGTCATGGTGGTGATTTCTTGCAGAACATTTTCTGGCAGTTCGTAATCGTGACAGAACTTACCAACACGATGAAGACCAGCTGTTACTGTAATTATGGGGTCACCATAATAGTAGTTAGTCTGTTCCGGAGAGACGTTTTTGTCAAATTTAGTTGGCTAAAGGCCCTTTCCACTTGTGCACTGGACAATAGTAAAACCAAAAACATAATAGCCAGATATGAGAGTTCTTGGAAAGGATTTAAGCCGCTGGCACCTCTGTATGACCTAATTTCATTCCAGAACGCCGCAGTATTGTTGATTTTTTTCCATTGGACAGTAGTGAGCTTGGACCACTGAAAATCAATTTTTTTTACTGTACTGTCTGACAAGCCCATTTCCTTAGCCAGCGATATAATGGTTCTTTTATCACTCTCAGGCGTTCTCTTGGAGCAATTAAGAATACTTTTTGCAACACTTCTGCATTTTGCAGCAAGCGGCATTGCAGCTCAGAAGCAAGGGAAACAAGAAAATGTCCACTTTTCCTTATGGCATTCTCACCCTCAAATGAAATTTTGTTTTAAGTATTCATATCCTTCAATAAGACTTCAACTTCGTGACCTAAGTATATTCTTGGCGACTTATATTTGCTAACATCTACTGTTAAAAGATCGCCTCTATACCCTGGTACAACAATTCTCCTTACGAGCCCACTGATTAGTAAAAAACATCGCTTAGGAGCCGTGATTGGTCCGCAGAACTTGACTGAAATTCCGTATTTACCAGCCGAAATTCTTCCAAATAAGGTTTCAGAAAAGTAAGATAAATTTTGTTTACGTCATCACTGTATATATTATGGAGGACTTGGGCAGTACAACACTCCTCATGAAGCGCTGCTATCTCAAAGTGGGTTTCTAGTTCAAACCACTGAGACAAAGCACAAGAACCAGCCTCTAAAATAGACATCCAGCGTATATTGCACTTCTAAACTATGTTCAATGGATTAGCTGCGTCATTTAATGCACTGAATAGCTTTCTATAAGCAATTTGACGAGATGAAGACTTGGAAAACCAAGAATACGTTTCTGACAACATAAATTCCAAATTCTGGGGAAAATTTTCAGCTGCGGCAGAAGATACCGCCAGCTGCACGGAATGGCAGACACAAGGAATTAAGGCAAGATGAAGAACTTCTCTTTTCAAATTCTGATATACACACCACTATCGATACCTATTATAGTCGCTGCATTGTCAGCCGTACTAATGAAGCTAAGATTTCAAACCATCGTTTACTGCAACTTTGTTAGCTTCCTCTAACTCTACCATTCCCAAGAATGTGGAAACATTGCGACCTTCGGCATCAGAAAAGTATATCACAAACGGAGCTGATAATTTACTGGCACTAATGTCCGTAGATCCATCCAGAAGTATACTGAAATATCCGTCTCCTATGCCCTTTTTCAGACTGGCCTTGATACGTGGGTAAAGAATGTTTTTAATCACACCAGTACACTGGCTTCTGAGAGACATGGTCAGCACCTATAAAACACCTTTTTGAAAGGCTTCAGAGGCGATCCGCAGATCTTACAGTGGAAATGTGAGCCACACATAAACATAATGCAAAAGAAACTTCATTGGACTGCCGAACTACATGTACATCTAGTTTCAACTACCCCTGTGAAGAAAAGGGTGCAGCAACTTTTACATGCTTTTTGCTATTTGAATGATTCAATAAATCCGATAGACGAGAATTTAAACTGCACTGGCAAAATCGTCATCGCACATTAGCAGGAGCGGCTGGGATCTCAAGAAGCCAGTCTTTCAGTTGTTTGCTGCTAAGCCACTCTTTCCTAAACTTTTGGGTGTATTTTTTGTCCTTTTGCTTCGACATTATGATGAGACAACTAATAACAAAATAAAGAATATCACTGGTCACAACGTGATTAACTGCACCACAAACATTAACAATTCAACACTATGCACTGTACCGACTTCGGTCCACGGTATCTTGTATTACTGCAATGCTAAAAACAAAGAACTAAGACTGGAAAGGATTGTTATGTTATGTTGAGGCAGGCGAAACACTATAGAAATCTGATTATTAAGAGTTAGCTCGACCCACATTGTCACCAGTTTAGGATTTTTCACGCAAAATACTATTTCAAATTGTATAGTGGAAAAACTGAATTAAACGGAAAAATATTGTTGCAGACATCAATCCATAAATCCGTAAAAAAATCCGTTGACCGCTAAATGCAAAATTTCACCCGCTGTCAGTGTGTAAAATTCGTCGAATTCGGCTGAAACTCCGCTGTCTCGGTGACCCTGGAGCCAAATATACGGAAGTTCAGAGATACTATTGTCACTGCCGTTAGTCGATTATTCCACAGATGTCACACGCGACTGTTTCGCTCACGTAAAATCAATTTCCACTCATTCTGAAACTATCCGCAAATAAATGTCCAGTATACCTACACATGTCCACTTTTCAACGTATCCACTTAGGTGGAGGTGGAACCATGATTCGTCCGAAAAGAAAGTTTGGTGAGGGTCAATTTCTCCTTCATGCATTCTGTTCAAAATTCATTCACAAACCCAGTTTAAGTTGTAGCACTGCAGCTGTTTTATAAGGCTGTAACTTCAGTAACTTTGTAGCCGTTTGAACAGAACCATATGAAATTTCCGTTCGCTGAGAATGAAGATGAACTGATTTCTTAGAAGACCTTTGCAGACGATGCCCAATGTTATCGAAAGTTTCTTCTTTGAGTACTCGACATGGTTAGCTACGTTTCCTGTCGAGAACACTTCCCGATGCACGAAATTTATTTACCAATCGAGAAAGCTACTCCGATTAGAAACCTTAACATAAGGAAATTCCCCTTGTAAAAATGTCCTAACAGCACATGCTGATTCTGTATGGACCTATGAAGCGTACAAGAATACTCTTTTGCAAATAGAGTACTTCTATTTCGCTATTTCAAGTGCAATTTTACTCAATACACTGTATTGCGTCGTCTAACAAACATTTGTTATCCTTGCAGGATTTCTACACAAAGGCCTCCCAGCAGAGAGCAAATATACTCCACAGTTTCGCCGCCGCCGCCGGTTGTCTGACGGCGGTGGAAATAATCCCCACCAGGAAATTGCACCCTGTACTTTGCAGATATGACAGATGAGGATATCAGCGGGTGTATCTGCCGATATGTCAGTATTAAGTTTTCATCTATTTGGATTGCCAATGGCCTTGCCGCAGTGGTAAAACCGGTTCCTGTCAGATCACCGAAGTTAAGCACTGTCGGGCTGGGCTAGCACTTGGATGGGTGACCATCCGGTCTGCCGAGCGCTGTTGGCAAGCGGCGTGAACTAAGCCTTTGTGAGGCAAACTGTGGAGCTACTTGATTGAGGAGTAGCGGCTCCGGTCTCGTAAAGTGACATCCAGCTGGGAGAACGGTGTGCTGACCACATGCTCCTCCATATCCTCACGCATCCAGTGACGCCTATGGGCTGAGGATGGCAAGACAGCCGGTCGAGCATACTATCACCCTTACGTCTGTTTTCGAGACCGTTAGCCGTTTCAGATGAAAACGCCACTGTGCATGTGCAGTCATGACTGATGGACCTGCAGAGTAATTCCAGTTTTAATGACAAATATTTTTACATTAAAATTTTACGCTAGAACTGTCCAGGACGTCTACATTGCTTTCCGCAGGTAGAGTTTCCAAGTCTCGGTAGTAAGGTTGCTGAAGTTCTACAATCTTTCGATAGACATTCTTTTGTGAAAGACCTTTTCTAAATCACGAAACTAAATAAGTCACGATTACGTGGCAACTTGAGCGTGAAACTCTGTGAAATTGTCTCCATCTGTGTGTGTGTGTGTGTGCGCGCGTGTTTGGAGCTTACATGCACTCAACACCGAGGTTGCCAGCACCCAGTCTGTCCGTATGTCGACAGTCTGTACTAGATAGAAGTTATACTATGTCTTCAGCGCTCCAAAAATAATTGAGTAATAGAAAAAATTGTTTTGTTTATGATCTATGTTTTTGGAAAATGTGAAATATAAAAACAAGTCGTATGCATTGGAACCGCAGTGCCTTTTAAATGCTTCGCTCAGCGTGGCATGGCGGTGGGGGGCAAACGTCCAGTGGTGCTGACCGCTTTGGCACTCATGCCGGGGCGCAATTCACGAGCCGAAATCTTGGTCGCCCCTGACTTAATGTGCATGAAGAATTACATAATTGTACGACACTTAGGTCAAGGTATACGACGTCATAAACAATGAATGTGTGAAAAACAACCACATCAGGCATAGCGTTTAAATTTATTGCTTCGTTACTACTAACTCTATCTGCAACACTTTTCGCTGACATTATCCACATCATCATATATATATATATATTTTTTTTTTCTCTTTATTGAATTTCAATTCCCCCCGAAGGGGGCGGGCTGGCAGCAGCTTAGTATGCCGCTCTTCAGCCTACAGATTGTGTGACAACGATCAGGAGAACAAATAATAATAAAAAACAGGCGATAAAATCGGAGACTTAGAGAGTAACAAGGCGAAAAGAAATCGTGGAACTTAAAACAAACAACAGAGGGATGATGATGCTAATAAAAATACATACGAAGCAGACAGGGAAAACAACAGACAATTAAAAAACACGGCGACAGTCTGGATTCTGTTCGCAAAAGACATAAAATTCACACCTAGCGACAGCATGGTTTCTGTTCGCAACACGAGAAAGACAAACAACACTGAATAGTCACTGGAACATTGCACTAAAAAGTTGGCAAATGTGACACCACAGTCGAGAGCAGGTGGGGGGAAACTGGACTGAAGATGGGAAAACAAAAAAGGGGGGGAAAGGACATCGTATATCATTGTACGACACATTTCAGGAATGATTTCACGTACTGAGATGCGAGAAAAAAACAGCCGCATCATGCATGAAGTTTTCATTCGTTACTTGTTTATTACTAACTCTATTTGCAGCACATTTTGGATACTGTATCCACACAAGCCGCTGAATGTACCTACAAAAATATAACGTTGTAGGACACATAGTGCAGAATTATATTTTAAATACGAGTGTGGTCTGAAACGTACTCAGAATCACCACGAGAGGTCAGCGCTAGCGCAACGAGTTGTTCACGAGATATTCATTGGACTGGTGTCTGTAAACATGCGCCACGTCAGTGCTCTGGAAGAGAGCTGTGGCGGTGACGTGGCTCTGTCGTTGTTCCCTGTAGAGACTTGAAAGATGGAAAAAATCGATATTCGAGCAATGATTAAGTACTTCGTAAAGAAAGGTGTGAAAGCAAAGGACATTCATGCCGATTTCCAGAATACACTGGGGGACTCTGCTCCTTTACATTCAACTGTTTCCAAAGGGACAAACGAATTTAAATTTGGTCGGGAGAGATTGGATGATGATCCGCGCAGTGGTCGGCCAAGATGTGACACTACTCCAGAAATCATTGCAAAAGTGCTCAAAATGGTCATGAAGGATCGCCGATGCACACAGAAAGGTAATGGGAAGAAGATGAAAGAGAGACGGGGAATGAGAATATGGACAGAGAGAGGGGAAGGAGGAGACGGTTAAAGAGAAGAGTGGGGGGGGGGGGGGTGAGACGGACTAATAGAGGAATGGAATCAATAAATACCCGGGAGACACTGGCTTTCCCAGCTAATTGTTTAATAAAAGTGAAAGCTCTGCTTCAGGATCTTTCAGCAACTTGTTTTGTTCTGCGTGTTACGGATGCTCTCGCTACTCGCCGGCATGAATCGTGGCGGTATTGGAACAGTGGACTACGCTTGCTAGCGAGGTAGGACACAGTAGGGCAGAGTGGTCTGCGGTAAGCGCCCCCTTGTTGCAGAGGGAACACTCGCTGCAACAGACGCGATACAGTCCATCGCGGGCTGCGAGTGCAGTCAGCCGCGGCGCTTATCGGAGGATCGCAGCGACCTGAGGCCGCGTATCGTCGTGCGTGTCGCGCCGTAATCCCGCCATTGTGCGCGGACCACCGCCCGGCCAGCCAATCGCAGCTGCGCGCCTTCCGCGCGACTGGCCGCTAATGTCGACTCCCCGGCTCCCTTGTTCTGGCCGCCTCCTGCATTATGCAGCGCCACAGCCGCCCCTGCGAAGGAAACGCGCAATCAACCCGCGATTACACGCATTACCGGCCTACTTTGGTATTTTCTGCGCGGTTGCTGAGGGCTCTTCCTCCGCTGGTACCAACAAGCGCCGTTCCAGTGGCCAAACACCCAGTGTTAACCAGGAGGCTGGAAGTACGCTCGGTGCACAGCATTTCATCGTATCCTTGTACAATCTGTGCGTAAGGTGATTTGACACAGCACTCACCACTCGTCCTTCTTGTGCATATCTTTTCATATCTACATTTACAGCTACATCGGTACTCCGCAAGCCACATGACGGTGTGTGGCTGAGGGCACTTCCTGTATCGTTGGCCCATCCCGCACTTCCTGTTCCGCTCGTGAATGGCACTTGGGAGATATGACTGTAGTAAACTTCAGCTGAGTCATGGCGCCATTGAGTTAGTAGAATGTTCTGTCTGGCGCCACTCGCCCAAATCTAGTATCGACTATCCCTCGCGGTCCCATTCCCAAATCCATGAGCAACAGTTGGTATCTGCGGGTTGTGTCCTTAGAAGGTCTTTGCTGGCCGATGTACATAGGGGTTCGCTGGCCCGAGAGAGAGGCACAAAGTTTGGGGATTGGCGGTAACGTCCCGACAAAAGGTGGTCACGAGGTTCGAGCGGCTGAACCCACGAGCTGGGCAAGGAGGGCCTGAGCAGAACGAAGATACCGGAGTACTTCACCGGGGTCAACGCCGGCTGCAAGCATCTACATATATATCTACATCTACATCTACATACGTACTCCGCAATCCACCATACGGTGCGTGGCGGAGGGTTCCTCGTATCACAACTAGCATCTTCTCTCCCTGTTCCATTCTCAAACAGAACGAGGGAAAAATGACTGCCTATATGCCTCTGTACGAGCCCTAATCTCTCTTACCTTATCTTTGTGGTCTTTCCGCGAAATGTAAGTTGGCGGTAGTAAAATTGTACTGCAGTCAGCCTCAAATGCTGGTTCTCTAAATTTCCTCAGTAGCGATTCACGAAAAGAACGCCTCCTTTCCTCTAGAGACTCCCACCCATGTTCCTGAAGCATTTCCGCATCACTCGCGTGATGATCAAACCTACCAGCAACAAATCTAGCAGCCCGCCTCTGAATTGCTACTATGTCCTTCCTCAATCCGACCTGATAGGGATCCCAAACGCTCGAGCAGTACTCAAGAATAGGTCGTATTAGTGTTTTATAAGTGGTCTCCTTCACAGATGAACCACATCTTCCCAAAATTCTACCAATGAACCGAAAACGACTATCCGCCTTCCCCACAACTGCCATTACATGCTTGTCCCACTTCATACCGCTGTGCAATGTTACGCCCAAATATTTAATCGACGTGACTGTGTCAAGCGCTACACTACTAATGGAGTATTCAAACATTACAGGATTCTTTTTCCTATTCATCTGCATTAATTTACATTTATCTGTATTTAGAGTTAGCTGCCATTCTTTACACCAATCACAAATCCTGTCCAATGTCATCTTGTATCCCCCTACAGTCACTCAACGACGACTAATTCCCGTACACCACAGCATCATCAGCAAACAGCTGCACATTGCTATCCACCCTATGCAAAAGATCATTTTGAAACGTCCCCTTTGAAAAATTTATACATGACTGTGCTTAAACTGACACACAATATTTTTTAGCGCAACGCAATCTGACTTTCAATAATCCCTACAAAACAATGGCCCTGACTAACATTAACCTATACCTTTCACAAATCACTTACCTCACAAAAATCTTCGTTACTCGAACCACTGCAATACAGCGAGCGCCACTACTGCCAGCTAAATAAAAGATTCAAACTACAGAAGTCACTAACTACTGATAGGCATAGTTAGCAAATGAAAGATTTTAATAGAGAACAAACAATGTATTTACCTTAATATTCATAATTGACATCCAGTCTTACAAATTTCAAAACTCCGCCATCTCTCTCCTCACATCCACCACTGCTGGCGGCTCACCTCCAACTGCGCAACGCTACGCGCTGTTCACATCCAGCTGCCCAACACTACAATGGCAGACAACAATGCAAACTACCCACAGACTGTGCACAGCACAGCCAGTGATTATTCATACAGAGCGCTACGTAACGTTGCCGATAAGAAAACATAAACAGCCTACTTACTATTTATGCAGATAGAAAACAACAGCGGACCTACCACTATTCCATGGGGCTATCCACCCTATCCAAAAGATCATTTATGCAGATAGAAAACAACAGCGGACCTACCACTATTCCATGGGGCACTCCAGATGATACCCTCACCTCCGATGAACACTCAAAATCGAGGACAACGCACTGGGTTCTATTACTTACCAAGTCTTCGAGCCACTCACATACTTGGGAACCAATCCGATATGCTCGTACCTTAGTTAGGAGCAGGCCGACATTCCGTCGGTTGGTTGGCAACATTCGTGTCGGACGACACCTGGCTTTCATCGACACCACTCAGTAACGGCTGCGACGTACCGTGGATCCTTGGAACTGCTTGCTGATAAAGGGGAGTAACATTCTGTAATCCTCGTGGTGATTTGTTTCATTGTCTACCTGCCCTCCTTATTATTTTCTGGTTTGTACCCGACCCTCAGAGTTTTACCCTGTTGGCTCTTTGGTCATAGGTACAGGCAGTAGTATTGGACTAAGACACTAGTCGCCGTTTGAAAATTTGTCCTGCTGTTATATTGCCTTTCCTTACTCGTTTGTACCCGATCATTAACGTTCTAATTAATCAGCAATTGGTCGTAAATACAGCCGTAACAATTGCACTAAGGCATAGTTGCCGTTAAACAAAAGAGGGATCTTGTGGTTGGATTCGAAACTTCCCCTCTGTATGTAAAGAATGAGAGTGTTGGAAAAACTCTGTAATGTTGATGCATTAATTTGTTCTGAAAGCGGTGCTGATATTCAACAATAAAAGCGGGTTAAAAGCTGTGAGCTATCTGGGGAAGTTAACCTTGAATTACTGAGCAACTGTTACACCAAGTATCCAGGCTAATCTTTTAATAGTCATCTTACGACAGCCGGTGATACGTATATAAAAAGATAATTTAAATAAAAAGAAATAAATCAGTTTATATTTGGACATTTATTTTCACGTTGATCATTGAAATTTTAGCATATTAAACTTGATTCATAACTAAACTGGTGCCTTATTCAGGATTGTGAAAATGTGAGTTTGCAATCTTACGGAACACATCAAATATGGAGCCAAGATTGGGAGACTACATACAACACTGTATTCATAAAATAACACACGAAGAACTTTGAAACATATGCAAGAGGAAATTAACCACAACCAACCGATTCAATTTTCACCCAAAGAAGTTACGTTCGTTGTGCAATCCTGTCCGTCATGTAATTACCACACACTGGTATACTAAATTCATACTAATTCTCTGTGAAATCTTCCCGAAAAGAATAGCTGAGGGCTACTTTGATGATTACACCACATGCTTCACGTGGTCAGCTTGGTTTAAACAAAGAGTGTAACTCCACAATAATTTTGATAATTAAAATTAATTACATCGAAACGCAATTTACAAAAGAAAAACCTCTAACTGGTTACTATCGTCTTACTATTATCCTTATGGGTCAAACAATTCTATAAGCACATGGTACTGGTCTCACAAAGTACACCCCAAGTGAGTCGAACATAAAGAAAAGTTGCTATATTGAAAAATATTGTCAAGACGAGACATTATAATCTCACGCACATTCGCATTTAAGATTGATGATCTTAGAGTTACTGATCAACACGTGGTTCCACTTTACTCACAAAGTAGTGACTAAGCAACTACTGGAAGATATTCTGAATTTCACATTCGAATTACACTGCTTTGCAATTTAAGATAACATAAGATATTTTAGTTCTAAACCTGAAATAAAGGTGATTAAATTTTCAGTTAGGCTGAACTTAAGAAGTCCATTGTCCTACGGACTTAGCAGAGACGCGCTTAGCTGGAGATCTTACCACTTCAGACGCTCGCCGCAGACAGACTGCCGTGGGCCCCTTCCAAGGGTGCTTCCAGATACAAAACGGAAGTGGCCAGAGGGGCAGCTTCCTATACCAACATGACAAGGGACGGACAGGACCATACTAAGAATAGAAACCTCTTTGCTTTTAGAAAGCGTAGTTACCTGTTCTGACGTTGGTCCTACTGTTCTCTAGCAGACAGGCTTGTCTGCTACCATCAAGCATGCAACTAGAAATACATTTGCTCATTCATTCTTTCATACAGAAGGGAAGGGGAATGACAGTATCTTATCATATACAGTATACAAAAGAAAGCAGATGTAGGTTCCAAATGAGACTGTGTGACATGAATTGCATATAAACTGTGTTTTAAAGTGTAGTAGTGTGACAGATCGTTCTTGACTATGTGTAAAAGTAACACGTTCCACTGCTCAGTCTCCTCCCAGATAGTCAGAAACACCACAGTAAATTTAGAAGTGGAATGTATGCCGTAAATGACAACAGTTTTAAAAAATTAACATGAAAGGAATCCGACAGATACCTTTCAACTCTTACGTTATTTGATTTTCATGCAGCTGAGCAAAACTGAACGTATCCAGACAATTCTCTCTTTACTTATTCTGATCGTCACTAAAATGACACAAATATTTTTAGCGCAAATCAATCTGACTTTCAATAATCCCTACAAAAAATGGCCCTGACTAACAATAACCTATTCGTTCCAAGAATCACTTACCTCACAAAAATCATCGTTACTCGAACTACTGCAATACAGCGAGCGTCAATACTGCCAGCTAAATAAAAGATTCTAACTACTGAAGGCACTAACTACTGATGGGCATAGTAAGCAAATGAAAGATTTTGATAGAGATCAAACAGTGTATTTACCTTAATAGTGTTCAGAAGTCATAATATATAAATCAGTTAATGTCATCCAGTCTTACAAATTTCCTTTCTCTGACGCACACACGTCCAGATCGTCCGCTCATACTAGCCTCTCAAAACTCGCGTCTCTCTCCCCACATCCACCACTGCTAGCGGCTCACCTCCAACCGCCCAACGCTACGCGCTGTTCACATCCAACAGCCGAGCACTACATTAGCGAATATTCCAACAATGAGTCCAACCAGCCACAGACTGCACACAGCGCAGTCAGCATTTTCATACAGAGCGCTACGTGGCGTCACCAATATAAAAACCTAAACAGCATTCTTACAGGTTTAGCTGTTAATCGATTCAATTATTTGATTGTAATTGCATTTCTCAGTCATTAGTTATGATCTGAACAACCTGTTGTACGAAGCTGTTCGCTGCTGTGTTTGAAAGGGCGGGTCATGATTGGTGTATTTTAGCTGGATCTTGTGGTTCCGTCGTGTGAGTTCTCTTGTAATAAGTGTTCATAAGTGATGTTTTACGTATTACCTTCAGAGTGGTCTTAATAACTGACAATTAGTTTAATCTTGAAAATATTAACCGCCAACTTTCACCAGGGCTTTAGTCAAATGTCAGAAGGGACAGGTTTGGATCCAGTCGCACCTTGGTTGCCGATTGAAGTTAAGAGGTTGGTTGCTTTGAAGTAAGCCTTATCTTTGTCATTTTGTTTGTTAATCAGTTTAACCTTTAAGCACAGGTGCGCATCTTAACCCTGAACCTTTCAACATACAGCTTTCAAATTAAAAGTTAAGTCATTTGTTTTGACTAATTGAATCACTCTTGTCATCAATGGTGCTTATATAGTTTTCATATGTTGCAGAAGGGCATTTAATAAGGCATACTGTGTCCATGGCGGTAGTAAACACTGCTCTTTCACCCAATAACGGGCGGGCTGCAGGTCCGGCCGTCTTGTAATCATGGTCATATTTTTTGCTGTTTTGCAATACAGCACTTCAAATTTCTTTTGCAAAGATTAAAAGCTGATTGAGCTTAAAGTTTAAGGTCGAAAGAATTTGGCAAATTTGTTTATTTTGTTAAAGAAAATTTTGTGGTTAAATGCTTCAGTTATCTGTAAAACACAGTGTATACATTGTTAAATAAACATGTTGTATGAAAAGAAAGGTATATTGGTGAGTCCTCTCTTCCACGTTTTCCGTAATTCCAGTAAGTACCACGTTTCATCAGTATTAGCTCTAATTTATCGAATTTTCTAGTCGTAGTCATTTCGCGAGATGTATGTGGGACGAAGCATTATGTTGTTCGACTCTTCGTGAAAAATGCTCTCTCAAAATTTCGATAGTAATGCACAACGCCTCTCTTGTAACGCCTACCAATGGAGTTTGTTGAACGTATGTGTGAATCTCTCGCGTGGACTAAACGATCGCGTGACAAAACGTGCTGCTCTTCGTCCGATCTTGTCTCTCCTCTCAGTCCTGCCTGGTAAGAATCCTGGACTGATGAACAATACTCAAGAATCAGTAAAACAAGCGCCTTGTAAGCCACTGAAACGCCCTGCTAAACCCGCAGGACAGGACAGGTAGTTGGAATCGTGGAAAGGGGCCAAAATGAGCGGCTGTCAGTTACACTCGAACACATATAACTTTATTTATTTGCCCAAACATTACAGTACAAATTCTTGACCTTAGTTATCAGCTGAATACGGCACACTATCTAATGCCTTAAGGGCGCAACCACTTTAATTAAAAAATAGGCTGAAATCCATTAACTCAAAATTCAGACACCAAAAAGAATATTTAGAAGGCAGAAGGCCTCGCATTAAGTAAGTTCTACAATTTGACTCAAGGCCCAAAAATCTAACACTTGAAAGGGAACAACCTTAATTTAAGGACGGCCGAAGGCCGATGGTTTAAGACTCAAGGGAAAATTAAACAAAAAAACACAAGGCAGTAGGCCTTATCTTCAATTAGGCTGAAGGCCTGGAGGGTTTAGTTATGACTATACAGTGGTAAGACAGAGATTTCGTAATCAGATTTTCTAACTGTAATATGTTTCCAGTGGCAGATGTGGACACTAATCATACAGATTAAAACTGAAGAAATTTCGAAAAGGTAAGATGTTAAGGAGATAGGACCTGGATAATCCGAAAGAACCAGAGGTTGTTGAGAGTTTCAGAATTGAACAGGGAAAGTAATACAGTAGAAGAGAAATGGGTAGGTCTGACAAGGGGAAGGCCTCAGACACGGCCAACCGATTAGGCTCAAATTTGGCAGGTCGCTTGCGTACAACCTGAAACGAAGGAATCTAAGATATTTTGGGTCAACACCCCCACAATTTTGAGAAAATCATCCCTAAAGGTTATGACGAGCTATCGACTCAAAATTGGCGGGATCGATAGATACTTGTAAACAGAGCATTTTTCATCATCAGGTATGGGGTCCGAAAACGCATACTTTTCCATAAATCGAGGTAGGAAACCTTTACAACTGCCGCGTCTGTACCCATATGGTAAACTCTTTTCTACGGCAGCACCGACAGCGCAACGACCAAGGTAACTGGCTGGGAATCGGAGGACACGGTTCGAATTTCGAAGAAACGTAGCGGATGTTTTTCTTTTCGTTTGTATTTTTCCATATCTCAATTGATAGGGATAGGAGGGTTAATAAGGTAAGTAAATCAATACAGAATGATAATAATAAGGTAGGCAAATAAATTTCTCAAACCTCTCGGGACAGTAAACAACTAAAATGTTACTCCATGTCACTTTACAATGGCTCTTCAAGTCTCTGTTACGCGCCCTCACTTTTCTTTGAACAACTAGATGGATGGTACTTGTCATATAAACATTCGAATAAATATACTCACGGCACCAAGAACATCTAATGAATGCAATCTTTCGACAGCTACACTGTTCCTTCCGAAGAGTCGGCGGTAAACAAAACATTCAAAAATATGTCTTTTTCGGGAATTAATTTTGATGCGTACCACGCATACGATATCATTGCCTGAAAAATCGGTGCTGAAAGTTGGTTATGAATTATGATGTGAATAGTTATATATATTTTGTACCTTCTTATGACGAGATTCGACTAATTGGTCGTATGCCCACTTATTTATCGCCTCGTATTTGTCGTATTTTGTCCCTCCTTTAACGATATCACTTTCCGAGAGTTTCAAGTTCTTCTACTTTTTCAGGGCTGTTGTTGCTCTATTCTTTTGCAGTGTTTGTAAGTTCCAGTTTGGATGATTCCTGGCTACCGCTACCGCTGTTTTTTACGTCAAGGGGTATAACGCCATAGTTCAATCGTTTAGTAACCGGTTCGTAATACTCATCGGGAACCAATGAAGCACATATTCCCAGTGACGTGGAGATTTCCAAAGTGTTATGACCATTTTGCGATTCACTAGTCGGGGTATCTTCCACTGAATCACCTTCTTCTTCGTCTTCAGGGTATGGTACTTCAGTATCAACAAGTCATTTCGCTCGTCAGCTCCAAAAATCGCTCGACAATAGCCGCTCCTATAAAGCTGGAACGGCGAGAAACAGAACTGCCTGCTTCTGGCGGTGCATTGATCATGCATCTGTCTTGCAACACTTTTACAAACCAAAACACAGTGTCGGTAACTTCCCGCTTGCCATCGTCTGTGACAGGCTCCCAACTATATATTACAGCGTTAGCCGAAGGGTGTACATCCTCCATTATTCAGATTATGCACCTGAAAGATATGACACAACAAACAACAACTAGTTACTACGGCATAAAAAGACGAGCTAATTTCTACAAACTACATACAGTACTCGTCATACGGAAGAACACGGTATTCATTAACAAAACGTATTTCATTCGGCGCATTAACTGTGGAAAAATCATAACATGTATCCGCTAGGTTCGCGGCAGCCTAATGACGGAAAACAACTCTTTCCGATTTACTCCTATAAGGCTCGTGCTGGACACCTTCACTCTTCCAGCTTCACAACTATGATACGACGAAGAGGCAACCGGGACAACATAACTCTCCCGGCGTGCATTCTAACCCGTGTCTCGATGTAGACAAGAGTCGCGCGGTTGGCTGTCTGTTATCCCTCGTGAGGAACTCACAGCACTCTTACTCGTAGTTGTTTTCACGTGACAAGGTTAAAAGTTTAATACTTTACTAACTCACGGTGTTTGGGAAATTAGTTTGCCTACCTTATTGTTATCATTCCTTATTGATTTACTTACCTTATTAACCCTCCTATCCCTATCAATTGAGATATGGAAAAATACAAACGAAAAGAAGAACATCCGCTACGTTTCTTGGAGATTCGACCCTTGTCCTCCGATTCCCAGCCAGTTAACTCGGCCGTTGCGCTGTCGGTGCTGTCGTAGAAAAGCATTTACCATGTGGGTACAGACGCGGCAGTTGTAAAAGTTTCTTACCTCGATTTCTGGAAAAATTTGCGTTTGCGGACCCCATACCTGATGATGGAAAATGCTCTATTTACAATTATCTATCGATCCTGTCAATTTTGAGTCGATTGCTCGTCATAACTTTTAGGGGTGATTTTCTCATAGTTGCGGGGGTGTTGACACAAAATATCTTAGATTCCTTCGTTTCAGGTTGTACGCAAGCGACCTGCCAAATTTGAGCCTAATCAGTTGGCTGTGTGTGAAGCCTTCCCCTTGTGGGAGATGAGATAGTGAAAGCAGCAGAGCAACACACAGGTAAACGTGAATTTAATTGACAGGAGGAGAAAATATAAAATTACAGCAAATGACGCAGGTGAAACGGAATACAGACACAAAAAGAAAATGAAATTGACAAAAAATGCTAAAAATCTATAAGCAGAAATGAGTGGATAAGAAACGCAAGGCTGTAGAAACATGCATGACGAGGAGAAATGTAGATGCTGGCTATAGAAAAATTAAAGAGACATTTGGAGAAAAGTGAAGCGTTTGTATGGATATCAAGAGCTCGTATGGCAAGCCAGAACCAAATGAAACTGAAAGGTGAAAGTAATATGTAGATGAAACTTCCTGGCAGTTTAAAACTGTGTGCCGGACCGAGACTCTCACTCCGCTGCAGAGTGAAAATCCCATTCTGGAAATATGTAGATGGTCTATATAGATGAAACAAACTTGTACGTCATAGAAAGAAAAGAACTAGTAGGCAAAGATGAGGTAAGAGATACGATACAAGGAGATGAATCTGACGAAGCTCTGAAGGACGCAAGTGGAAGCAAGGTCTCTGGTGTAGAAGACACTACCTTTGAATTATTGAGGTTCTTGATAGACTCAACAATAACAAAACTATTTCACCTGATGTGCAAGATATACAGTGTGATTCAAAATTCGTATTACAAGCTCCTAGCGCTTGTAGAAGGGATTCGGTAGATGAAATTTTGATAAGGAACAATGTCCGGAAATGTTAGGATGTAAAATCGGTTTGAGGATCGGAAAAATTTCAAATCTTCCTTTCCACGGTATGCACAGCGAAGACAATAAGCTCCGACAAGTGCTGTAGGAGCACATGACATGAACAATGTTTCAAGTACTTGTCCTAGGTCTCTATTCTGAATGACAAAGGATGTCTTCAAAGTCGAGAGTGAAGCGCGTCAGCGAAGCACCGCGGCCAACCCTCCGAGTTGCGAAGATACCAGTTACTGCCAACCGTTGTTGCAGCCCGTCGAATGCGTTGTGTGGTGTCATGAGTACAATAGTTTGTCTCCAAAATAATTACGAACAGAACATAAAAATAAGTATAACAGGGGTAATGGAATGTAGTCGAATAATTCCTGGTACCATGCAATTCTGAAGCACACTCAGTTATCTCCTGGTACTGTTAGTTCAAAAAAATGTGCTCCACTTAAGACAAATGGTGAAATTGGCCCCCAAAAGCTCACATCATGTTTATTTAGTTGTTGTTCTAACAAAAGATTTTGACTATCAGTATACCAGTAATCGTAGTTATGTCTGTTAACCTGTTGGCATAAATTAAAATTGGCCTCGTCAGACCATACAGTTTTATTGAACAGATTAGTATCATGTTTCTGTTGCTCAAGCATCAATTCACAAAACTGAAGACGTCGATGTGGATGGTCTTCAAGTAACCCATGTCGTAAACGTGGAATGTAAACTTTAAACTTCTGTTTGTGTAACATTCTTCGCACTGACCTTCGTGCTAAATCTAGCTGAGTTGCTAATCGTCTGGTTGATTTTCGTGGCCTTTGTGTCACAGCTAAACATAACCGCAGTTCATTTTCCCCTGTTGTAATTGATGTTGGGCGACCAGTCTTGATGCAACCACAACAAATCCATGTTCTTCAAACCTATCTCGTATGTCCTTCACTGTTTGTCTAGATGGTGGTTTGGATCGAATGTGTCTTCTACAAACATTGACAGCTGCACTAACACTACTTTTATAAAACATTTTTAACGCGAAAATTCTTTCTTCTTTGCGACAGTTCGGAAAACTACAGTTGTAAAGACATCTCACAGACCACGCTTTCAACAATTCACTAGTTTGATTACTGTTTGTTTTGTTTGGCATTGCGTTCTATACAAACTTCACAAGGCGTAATTATCACCATTTGGTAATAACAATTTAAGGGGTTAAAAACTTCCTACTGTACTACGAGGTGCATCCAAGTTCTAAGGCCTCCGATTTTTTTCCTAATTAACCACTCACCCGAAATCGATGAAACTGGCGTTACTTCTCGACGTAATCGCCCTGCAGACGTACACATTTTTCACAACGCCAACGCCATGATTCCATGGCAGCGGCTAAGGCTTCTTTAGGAGTCTGTTTTGACCACTGGAAAATCGCTGAGGCAATAGCAGCACGGCTGGTGAATGTGCGGCCACGGAGTGTGTCTTACATTGTTGGAAAAAGCCAAAAGTCACTAGGAGCCAGGTCAGGTGAGTAGGGAGCATGAGGAATCACTTCAAAGTTGTTATCACGAAGAAACTGTTGCGTAACGTTAGCTCGATGTGCGGGTGCGTTGTCTTGGTGAAACAGCACACGCGCAGCCCTTCCCGGACGTTTTTGTTGCAGTGCAGGAAGGAATTTGTTCTTCAAAACATTTTCGTAGGATGCACTTGTTACCGTAGTGCTCTTTGGAATGCAATGGGTTAGGATTACGCCCTCGCTGTCCCAGAACATGGACACCATCATTTTTTCAGTACTGGCGGTTACCCGAAATTTTTTTGGTCGCGGTGAATCTGTGTGCTTCCATTGAGCTGACTGGCGCTTTGTTTCTGGATTGAAAAATGGCATCCTCGTCGCATCCATTGTCACAACCGATGAAAAGAAAGTCCCATTCATGCTGTCGTTGCGCGTCAACATTGCTTGGCAACATGCCACACAGGCAGCCATGTGGTCGTCCGTCAGCATTCGTGGCACCCACCTGGATGACACTTTTCGCATTTTCAGGTCTTCATGCAGGATTGTGTGCACAGAACTCACAGAAATGCCAACTCTGGAGGCGATCTGTTCAACAGTCATTGGGTGATCCCCCAAAACAATTCTCTCCACTTTCTCGATCATGTCGTCAGACCGGCTTCTGCGAGCCCGAGGTTGTTTCAGTTTGTTGTCACATGATGTTCTGCCTTCATTAAACTGTCGCACCCACGAACGCACTTTCGACACATCCATAACTCCGTCACCACATGTCTCCTTCAACTGGCGATGAATTTCAATTGGTTTCACACCACGCATATTCAGAAAACGAATGATTGCACGCTGTTCAAGTAAGGAAAACGTCGCCATTTTAAGTATTTAAAACAGTTCTCATTCTCGCCGCTGGCGGTAAAGTTCCATCTGCCGTACGGTGCTGCCATCACTGGGATGTATTGACAATGAACGCGGCTTCATTTTAAAACAATGCGCATGTTTCTATATCTTTCCAGGGCGGAGAAAAAAAATCGGAGGCCTTAGAACTTGAATGCACCACGTATGTCTTGCTGTTACTTTTGTTTTCTTTTAACAAACTGTCTAGTTACTTTTGCACCACCCTATTTGCATACCACCAGTGATACCAACAGTGATACATTTCAAAAAGCCATGCGTGAGAAAGCGATTTTTCAGGTTACATCTTGGGGTCTATTGAGTATAGAGATAACAGGGTCTGGCTATCCTACAGTACACTGTCAAAATTTAAACATTACATATTTACTCCAACCAGGGCAAATTGGGCAAATCTGCTGTTTCTTTTGCATCAGTTGCGGTCTAGGATTACAATGATGTTCGATAATGCCTTCCGGATGGTTCACTTAATTTAGTGACACAGAGCATTTTGTAAGTTCCATTTTGCATCGTAGGTTACCGTGTTCGACCAATGACAAAGACAATTTTGTAAATGGTGGCTTATGTCTTCCAAAATGTTAATGGCCTCAGTTACATAGTTGTAATATTCCATTATTTTAGTAATCATATGGATGAAATAAAATTCACTCCCCAGTCTTCAAATTGGCGTATTGAAATACGTTGCAGCCATTTTTTATCTAACAGAAAAACATTTGAAGCAGCTCCAGGCTGTCTTTAAGCAGTGATACATCAGGCTTGGGGACATGGAGATCATCCTGATGCTGCTTCAGTTTTTCTGACGAGTGCCAGTTGCACCCGATACTGGTTAACAGTATACAACTCTTATGTGATTGCTTCAAAGGAAATATCGAGTGTAAAATAAAAAGTCTCACTGTCATAGTTAAACGATACTTTTGCCGTGTTTTACAGAGCTGTAAGTTTTTCCCATCTACATTTGGCGTTCTCATGACGATTCGGGTTGTTGTGAACTCTTCGTTGCGGTGTAGGTACTCTTTTGTCCAGATGCAACGCTTTGGACATTACATGTGCTGTTCATAAAATTATCTCTGCAACTCAAGATTTTAAAACTGTACTAGAAAATTAACAAATGGTTTCCTACAGGTGATAAGACAACTTATAAAGTTTTCCTTTACCTTCCACGTGACAGAGTTTTGGAGCAAAACTGAACTTGAGCACCTGATAAAATTTGGACGCCCCAGGAGAAAGGTCAGCGTGTGGCCTGGTTCATAGAGACGACGTCCAATACCCGACTGAAATGGCTCAAATGGCTCTGAGCACTATGGGACTTAACATCTATGGTCATCAGTCCCCTAGAACTTAGAACTACTTAAACATAACTAACCTAAGGACATCACACACATCCATGCCCGAGGCAGGATTCGAACCTGCGACCGCCAATACCCGAGTCCAACGGAAGATTCCGAACACGGCCTGGAAGACGACAAGAGTTCCGACTATTCGGGCTTGGCATACGTCATTTATAGAAACAGGTAATGCTCTCCATAAAAAGGGGGCGGGTCGTTCATCTGATTTAGACGTCAACGTGGACAAGATACGGCAGGCGTTTGCAAAATCGTTGAGTATGGTGGCCACAGAGTCGGAAACGACACGTTCACCAGTGCACAATGTCTTTCGTAAGAGGTTCTGGCTGCACAGGGTGTTCACTTTAACTGGAAACATTGAAATATCTCGAAAACTACACATAAGATCAAAATCAGTTATAATTAAATTTGTTTGTTTCAGCGGGAGATATCCAATGTTACCACATTCGAGCCACCACCCCAACCCGTGCACGGGTAGCGGGGGCCAACTTTGAAAACTTAATTGGGAACCCCCGTTTTTTATTGCAGATTACTGAAAAATCTACATACGTTCTGTCTGAAGCATTTTCTTCGTTTCGCCACAGATGGTGCTGTAATCAGAGGAATAGAAATTCGTAATTTACGACATCCTACTCAATGGTCCTTGAACATCCAATGGCACGTGCGACCCTACTTCCATGTTACGAGCGTAGGAAAGACTAGTATTTCTTAACTTCTAATAGGAAAACTCATTTGCAACGTTGTATTCTTCCGACATATCGAAAAGGGGACTACTCAACTCGCCACTGTGGTCGTGGCTCGAGGCGACCGTTAATCTGTTTTCCCAATTAGAGCAAGTGTTCGTACGTAGTACCGCCAACTTCTGCGGGGAATGTAAGGACAGACGTTTCGACGCGGTCGACCATGTCTGCACAACCTGATGGCACTTTCTGGTATACCTCCTGTTATAAATATCCTCAGAGAAAGAAATACTGCGACATCAAATCCGGTGACCTAGCGGGCCAATTTTAATAGGGCCACCTCTGCCATTCCACCCACCAGTGTAAACAAGGTCTAATACCTCCTGTGCTTCAGGTGCATAATGCGCTGGGAAACCGTCATACCGAAACGACATACGTTGTCGAACGTCTAGGGCAACATCCTACACTAGTGCCGGTCGTTTCTATTCCAAAAACATTCCATATTTGCGTCCATTAAACGTGCCGTCGATAAAATACGAACGAATGAATTAATGAGTTTGTTCCCTATGGTGCCACAGCATACGTAACCGTCAAAGGACGTTGATGATCAACTTGCCGTAACCAGTGGGTATTGTCTACACTCAGGTAACGCATGTTATGCTGGTTAACGCTACTATGGTTCGTACTTGTAGATTCTTCGGAAAATAGTACCTCAGCAAAGAACGTGGGGGCTTTTCCGTTTGTTGACGCGCCCATTCACAAAACACTGACCTCTTATGGAAGTCGGCGCCATGAAGTTCTTGATGCATCGTACGTGGTATGGACGATACTTACGACGATGCAATGTGGTGAACAATACTACCTACGGACAACCTGGAATGGCGGTGTAATTGCCGGCCCTTATCCATGGGTTGTGGTGCACTGCTACTAGTACAGCTATGTCATTAGCTTCTCCTGTAACACGTTTGCTTCGTTTCCTTTTGCCGGTCTGCACTCTGCCATCAGACATAAAGGCGTTCACAACCTCGTAAATGAACGAACCAGAGCGAGTTTTTTCTGGAAAACGCCTGGCACACCAAAAACCCAACATTTCTCTTACATTCTCCGTCAATCAGGATCATTTCAATTTTTTCCTCTGTGATTGCAACGTTCATCGTCCACTTGCACGTCTTTTCTTCAAATGATAGGTAGGCGTGGAGCAACAAACACTGCGAAATTATTGTAATTTTTAGAGCCTCTTATCTGTTCTACGTCTCCGCGGTGCGTGAACTCCGCCCTGTATACCCACAAGGCGCAGCTGCTTCAGACATTAAAGCCTACGCACAAATCTTAGCACGAACAGTTTGCAGTAGATCTGCTATGCAAGACTGGCGCAAACAACGGCTTTTTGGAAAAGATTTGTTTCTCCAATGAGACAACGTTTCACGTATCCCGCAAACTGAATCGTCATGACATTAGGATGTGGAATTCACAGCGTCCTCTTGCACATATGAAGTGGGAAGAGATAGTCCCAAGCTCAGTGTTTGGAGCGGACTGATGCACAGTTGCATCACTGGTCCATTCTTTTTCATCGAGTCCGCCGTCAACAGTGGTGTTTACCTAGACATGTTACCAGAGTTTGTTGTGCCAGAATTCGAAAACCTGTAAGTAGGCTGTTTATGTTTTCTTATTGGCAACGTTACATAGCGCTCTGTATGAAAATCACTGGCTGTGCTGTGTGCAGTCTGTGGCTAGTTTGCATTGTTGTCTGTCATTGTAGTGTTAGGCAGCGGCAGCTGGATGTGAACAGCGCGTAGCGTTGCGCAGTTGGAGGTGAGCCGCCAGCAGTGGTGGATGTCGGGAGAGAGATGGCGGAAGTTTTGAAATTGAACTGCTATATATATTATGATTCTTAAGGTAAATACAGTGTTTGTTCTCTATTAAAATCTTTCATTTGCTAACTATCCCTATCAGTAGTTAGTGCCTTCTGTAGTTTGAATCTTTTATTTAGCTGGCAGTAGTGGCGCTCGCTGTATTGCAGTAGCTTGAGTAACGAAGATTTTTGTGAGGTAAGTGATTTGTGAAACGTATAGTTTAATGTTAGTCAGGGCCATTCTTTTGTAGGGATTTTTGAAAGTCAGATTGCGTTGCGCTAAATAATATTGTGTGTCAGTTTAAGCACAGTCTTGTATAAATGTTCAAAGGGGACGTTTCAAACCTGTTACTTCACGCCTATTCCAACAGGATGTGCCACCACCTGACGGATCCATAAATGTCCGTCAGTCTCAAGATGAAAAGTTTCCGGTTAGGTGGATTGGACGAGGTGGTCCAATTCGTTGGCAGCCACGATGCTCTGACCTGACACCACTAAGGCTTCTTCCTGTGGGTATTGTAAAGCATCTGGTGCACCGAACCAAGGTTAGAGAGCTGCAGGACTTGAAGGCAGCCATTTCCACATGGTTCAAATGGCTCTGAGCACTATGGGGCTTAACATCTGAGGTCATCAGTCCCATAGAACTTAGAACTACTTAAACCTAACTAACCTAAGGACAGCACACACATCCATGTGTAACACCATATCTCTAATACTCTACTGACTTATTTTGCTTTTGTTTTATTTAATGTTACGTCTTTGAGCTTCTGTAAATGTTGTTTGATTGAATCGATAACACAAAACTGCATACTCCTTTCTTTGTAAAAACTTTGATGTCGTGGCTTGATTCTATGCAATGTAGTATACCTGTCATTTAAATTCTTTGTCCCAATTGGAGGGAGACAAATCTTACTGTATACATTTGGAATTTGTTTAAATAATTTGGTTTAGAACTACCTATATGAGAGAATGATATGTTTTGTTTAATACGTTTAGTTACTATTATATAAACTGCTGACCTTCACTTAGGATTCTTAAATAGTTTGTATGAAAAAGGTGTAGTGGTTCCACTCCGGAACGGAAGTGTGTAGCGCGCGCAAATTCTGGTTGGCCTACGTAGAGAAGGTGAAAAAAGAGTCAGTCGGGGACGAGCTACCAAACTGTGCACTGCCATGTAAAAATTGTATATTGTGCTGGTTCCGAGAGAGGCTTTTTCTCCCACTTTCCAATGCCTCGGATGGATGGATAAATAGCTGGAACGATTCTGGAATTGGTATCCATCATCGCCACCAAGAAGGGACAGAGTCCAGCAATTCTGCCTGCAAATCCACCTACCAACATGCAGTTGCCACCACATTGCGCAACCACTGTAACAGAATACTATAATAATGTACAGTGAAGGATCAGCTTATTGGATGTTTTAGTGTGCACAAATATAAAGTAACTTATAACTGAATTTATGTACCTACCTTGATTTTTCCCTATCACAGCACCTCTCAGGTTCCTCTCCATTTTAACTGTGATTACCAAGTGTCCTAGTTTGTGGAAAAAATGAAAGCCTCAAAGCCAAATATTTAATCAAATAATGTTGTTTGATCTTTGGTAAGAAGAGAGTATTCAGATTTACTGTGGATTTAGTGAAATTGTGGGAGGTAATAAATGTAGTCTTGTGAAAGTCTCCCAGTGATGGAAACAGTCCAATTTAAAGTTTTTTTTAGAGTTTCAAAGTCACCTATTTAATCATTTACTGGAAAGTAGACGACTGTGGTGATAAAGACAATTTGCTGTTTCTTTTAAAAATTAAAATTCTTAAAACTGAGGCTTATAAAGTTTTGCTTAGTTAATGATCATAGTGCTGCCTGTAGTGAATTTTAAAAGGTGAGTCAGTTTCTTGTAACTTTGTCAACATTGTGTCTCACTGCAGTAAAAGTCGTGAATTGCAGTTGTGGAAAGTTGGATGCTTGCTAAGCACTTGTTTTTTTTGGTTTTTTTTTTTTGGGGGGGGGGGGGTATTGAAAGTGCATATTAATACTGTAATAAGATCCACAGGTTATCCTTTACCACTATTTATGAAAACAATAATTTCTTTATTCAAAAGACAGTGATGTGTAACCTGTTAGTGAATTCCATTTAACTTTCATTCTAAATAGGATAGCATTTAGTTGACAGATATTTAACGTGTGACCAGTTCATAATTTTGCAGTGAACTACATCTATAATTTTATGTCAACTAGGAAAGTGTCTGAAAAATAATACTTAACCTATGTCCAATTTATGATTCTGCAGTGAATGTTAATAGTACTGTTATACAACTTATTCGGTTTGAACATGCCCTGAAAGTAATAGTGTGTTCCGTTATCTGTTATATTTATGCAAATAGTCTGTCCTGCTCTGTCAGCTTCCAATCTTAACCGCGAACATAAGCAGGTGCCAGAGTTCATTGCACTCGCGTGTGGCAAAATATAGGTTGTGTTTGTCCGTTGAAGTTACTCATACCTATTTTCTTAAACAAGAATGTTAATCATTCTCTTGCCTAATCAGGCTGGCGACCGTTTTCTTTATTCTTTAAACAGTATAGACAAGCAAAAATATTGTTTGTACTTTTTCGAATATTTACATAACTCTGACTTTCACTTCCGATAAGCCACCTTCGTTAGGTACAACACGGTCAACATAACAAAATTCCTCTCAGAGGGTAACACTGCTGTACTTCTTCACACTATAATTACTTGAATAAGAATAGTTACATTTAACAAACTGCCTCCAGCTTTGAGATTATAGTATAGCAGTAGCAGACGGAAGTGTTATACGTGGCTTTTCCGTGACAGGACTTTTTGTTCTGTTGGGGCATAGTACGTAATAAGCCAAACTTAGTATCTGATTATATAAGCTACGTAAATGCAGTTGCAGTGATATACATGCCCGAAGCAAGAATTGGAACCTGCGACCGTAGCGGTCGCGCGGTGTCAGACGGAAGCACCTAGAACCGCTCGGCCACACCGGCCGGCAGTCATTTGCAGTGCATGTGGATAAATCACCATGAATCGTATGTAGAGAGAAATGGAATCCCGAGTGGACATTAGTCGTACGACTAAGGGTGCACATATTGATGAGTTTGAATGAGGAAAATCAAAAATGGTTCAAATGGCTCTGAGCACTATGGGACTCAACTTCTGAGGTCATTAGTCCCCTAGAACTTAGAACTAGTTAAACCTAACTAACCTAAGGACATCACACACATACATGCCCGAGGCAGGATTCGAACCTGCGACCGTAGCGGTCTCGCGGTTCCAGACTGCAGCGCCAGAACCGCACGGCCACTTCGGCCGGCTGAGGAAAATCTTTTGAGTTATTTTATCACATATCGAAAATCATTTTTTAATGTCTAATATGTTTTAAAGGTATTAAAGTTATAATTTGTAAAGATAATTTATGGAACCCTTATATCGGTAGGCGGAAGGTTGATTTTATATAATCAATAACAAAAGGTGGTTGATAAAAACGTGCTGAACACGTTCCTTTTGACAAACAAAACTTTTTCCTACAGTACAAGCGGAAGCCCTTGAAAATGGGTTATGGTCGGAGAATAGATGGGAAATTCCGGTATAGAAGTCACCTAGTGTTCTCACGCCACCGGAGAGCGTCGGCTATGACCCGAGACCGTTTGGTACGTTCTACAGAGTTCCGGCAGGGGAGGGTAGACCATCACGAGCTCCTTTTGGCAGAGCGTGAGACAGGACGATGAGGATCGGCATTGTCCCCCGGACGGACGGATAGGAGGGAAGTGTATCGCGGAGCGGCTCGGCACGGCACAGGTTGCACGCGGCCGCCGGGGGAGAAGCGGCCTGCATTCGCCACGGCGGCGCACACCTTTAAATTTATGATGCGCCCCTCTCACCTGGCCGACACACCAGGGGAGCGTAATCGATTACGCCGCGCGAATCCGCGCTGTGACAGCGTGACAGCTGCGGACCGCGGCCGGGAGGCGACAGCGGCTGCGGCAGCGCTGTGTGCGTGGCCCGCCCGCTACCGCCACGGGCGGCCAGGGAGTAGCCAGTACAGCAATGTTCCCACTATCCGGACGACTAGCAGTTACATTCTCGAAATCAGTATAAAAACATGGACTTTTACAGGAAAACTAACATTGTCGGCTAAAACTGTTGCGCAGAGTATACAGGGTGGTCCATTGATAGTGACTGGGCCAAATATCTCACTAAATAAGCATCAAACGAAAAAAATACAAAGAACGTGTTGTGTACATAGCTCCGCGTAGTCAGCGCTTACAGAACTTTCCCACTAGAGCGCGCCCCGATAAGCACAACAACGCTGGCGCAGCGCTCGTCCGTCTCCGCACTACGACATGGCGCTGCCATAGACACGGACCAAATTCTGCTTCCGCCGATCCGCGTATTAATATGTAACGCAGCCAATGAGATTGCTGCTAACGTAGAACCTTTTCTCCTCGCGGATCACACTTGCGCCGTGATACACGAACGCGCGAGGTATTATAACGAGTGTACAGACCTCCGATGAGTCAGTCTGCATTTGTCTGCACCAGTCTGTACCAGTCTGCATTAGTCGGTACCACTCTGTACGAGTTCTACATTTGTCTGTACCAATCTATAGTCAAGTTTCAGTCTGCGCCTAATAAGATTACCATATTCCTGTACATAGCCATGAAGATAAATGTATAGACACTTTTGTCAAGTATCAGAGATATATGGGATAATAAGATTAACGTACCAATACCAAGGGAACTTCAGATGGCCAATTGTAAATAGCATCCAGAACCAAGTTAACTAATTTTTATGCTTGTTATTATTTTAATAAATGTGTGTCAAAATTAATCAAGTTATGTTTAAATTTGGTTACCGTCAATCTGCTACTCTAAGTGTACAAGTGGCATTTCTATCGTCTGACCTAACGGCAGAAGATAAATACGCCACGGTAAGACCACGAGACCGAGACATATTGCTGACACTCACCTACTTCGTTAGAGCGACAAGTCAAATAATCTGATGGTGTGTGTATTGAAGGTCTTACAGTAACGCACACCGCAGAACGAAACTCTTCTAGCTTGATGGGGGAAACCAGATGGTGCTATGGTTGGCCCGGTAGATGGCGCTGCCATAGGTAAAACGGACATCAACTGCGTTATTTCAAATAGGAACCCCCATTTTTTATTACATATTCGTGTAGTACGTAAAGAAATATGAATGTTATAGTTGGACCACTTTTTTCGCTTTGTGATAGATGGCATTGTAATAGTCACAAACATATGGCTCACAATTTTAGACAAACAGTTGGTAACAGGTAGGTTTTTTAAATTAAAATACAGAACGTGGGTACGTTTGAACATTTTACTTCGGGGGTTCCAACGTGATACATGTATCTTTGTGAACTTATCATTTCTGAGAACGCATGTTGTTACAGCGTGATTACCTGTAAATATCACAGTAATGCAATAAATGCTCAAAATGATATCCGATAACCTCAACGCATTTGGCAATACGTGTAACGACATTCCTTCCAACACCGAGTAGTTCGCCTTCCGTAATGTTCGCACATGCATTGACAATGTGCTGACGCATGTTGTTAGGCGTTGTCGGTGGATCACGACAGCAAATTATAACATCTTCGATATACACTCCTGGAAATGGAAAAAAGAACACATTGACACCGGTGTGTCAGACCCACCATACTTGCTCCGGACACTGCGAGAGGGCTGTACAAGCAATGATCACACGCACGGCACAGCGGACACACCAGGAACCGCGGTGTTGGCCGTCGAATGGCGCTAGCTGCGCAGCATTTGTGCACCGCCGCCGTCAGTGTCAGCCAGTTTGCCGTGGCATACGGAGCTCCATCGCAGTCTTTAACACTGGTAGCATGCCGCGACAGCGTGGACGTGAACCGTATGTGCAGTTGCCGGACTTTGAGCGAGGGCGTATAGTGGGCATGCGGGAGGCCGGGTGGACGTACCGCCGAATTGCTCAACACGTGGGGCGTGAGGTCTCCACAGTACATCGATGTTGTCGCCAGTGGTCGGCGGAAGGTGCACGTGCCCGTCGACCTGGGACCGGACCGCAGCGACGCACGGATGCACGCCAAGACCGTAGGATCCTACGCAGTGCCGTAGGGGACCGCACCGCCACTTCCCAGCAAATTAGGGACACAGTTGCTCCTGGGGTAGCGGCGAGGACCATTCGCAACCGTCTCCATGAAGCTGGGCTACGGTCCCGCACACCGTTAGGCCGTCTTCCGCTCACGCCCCAACATCGTGCAGCCCGCCTCCAGTGGTGTCGCGACAGGCGTGAATGGAGGGACGAATGGAGACGTGTCGTCTTCAGCGATGAGAGTCGCTTCTGCCTTGGTGCCAATGATGGTCGTATGCGTGTTTGGCGCCGTGCAGGTGAGCGCCACAATCAGGACTGCATACGACCGAGGCACACAGGGCCAACACCCGGCATCATGGTGTGGGGAGCGATCTCCTACACTGGCCGTACACCACTGGTGATCGTCGAGGGGACACTGAATAGTGCACGGTACATACAAACCGTCATCGAACCCATCGTTCTACCATTCCTAGACCGGCAAGGGAACTTGCTGTTCCAACAGGACAATGCACGTCCGCATGTATCCCGTGCCACCCAACGTGCTCTAGAAGGTGTAAGTCAACTACCCTGGCCAGCAAGATCTCCGGATCTGTCCCCCATTGAGCATGTTTGGGACTGGATGAAGCGTCGTCTCACGCGGTCTGCACGTCCAGCACGAACGCTGGTCCAACTGAGGCGCCAGGTGGAAATGGCATGGCAAGCCGTTCCACAGGACTACATCCAGCATCTCTACGATCGTCTCCATGGGAGAATAGCAGCCTGCATTGCTGCGAAAGGTGGATATACACTGTACTAGTGCCGACATTGTGCATGCTCTGTTGCCTGTGTCTATGTGCCTGTGGTTCTGTCAGTGTGATCATGTGATGTATCTGACCCCAGGAATGTGTCAATAAAGTTTCCCCTTCCTGGGACAATGAATTCACGGTGTTCTTATTTCAATTTCCAGGAGTGTATATATATATATATATATATATATATATATATATATATATATATATATATATACAGGGTGTTACAAAAAGGTGCGGCCAAACTTTCAGGAAACATTCCTCACACACAAAGAAAAAAATATGTTATGCGGATATGTGTCCGGAGACGCTTACTTTCCATGTTGGAGCTCATTTTAATACTTCTCTTCAAATCACATTAATCATGGAATGGAAACATACAGCAACAGAACGTACCAGCGTGACTTCAAACACTTTGTTACAGGAAATGTTCAAAATGTCCTCCGTTAGCGAGGATACATGCATCCACCCTCCGTCGCATGAAATCCCTGATGCGCTGATGCAGCCCTGGAGAATGGCGTATTGTATCACAGCCGTCCACAATACGAGCACGAAGAGTCTCTGCATTTGGTACCGGGGTTGCGTAGACAAGAGCTTTCAAATGCCCCCATAAATGAAAGTCAAGAGGGCTGAGGTCATGGAATTGGTCCGCCTCTATCAATCCATCGGTCACCGAATCTGTTGTTGAGAAGCATACGAACACTTCGACTGAAATGTGCAGGAGCTCCATCGTGCATGAACCACATGTTGTGTCGTACTTTTAAAGGCACATCTTCTGGCAGCACAGGTAGAGTATCCCGTATGAAATCATGATAACGTGCTCCATTGAGCGTAGGTGTACATACTGACGAAACTAAAATGAGATCTAACATGGAAATTAAGCGTTTCCGGACACATGTCCACATAACATCTTTTCGTTATTTGTGTGTGAGGAATGTTTCCTGAAAGTTTGGCCGTACATTTTTGTAACACCCTGTATATATATATATATATATATATATATATATATATATATATATATATATATTACCAGTGTAATATGAACGTGTGGATAATATTCATTCAATTATGGTTGGTTGGTTGGTTGGTTGTTTGGTTTGGGGAAGGAGACCAGACAGCGTGGTCATCGGTCTCATCGGATAAGGGAAGGATTGGGAAGGAAGCCGGCCGTGCCCTTTCAGAGGAACCATCCCGGCTTTTGCCTGGAGCGATTTAGGGAAATCACGGAAAACCTAAATCAGGATGGCCGGACGCGGGATTGAACCGTCGTCCTCCCGATTGCGAGTGTAGTTCATTCAATTATGTAATTATTTCTTAAAAAGATGATAATTATGTAAAACAGAGACAATATTTGTCTCACATTCTTTGTTAATCTGTGTCATTCTTTTCTTTTGTTTTGTACCCTTTTGTCTTCTTCTGATGTACATCGCCGACGCAAGAAGCGAATCGATTTGAGGTCTGTTAAATGAAAAATATTTAATGTACAATTATTGTACTTTTATGTTCGTTTGCTGGTAAAACCAAATAGAACCAAATGCGTTAAAACTATTTATGATTAACTATTGAAAATTCACTTCCGCTTTTAATTATAATTTTGTATTAATTGTTTTATCATAGCTGCAAGAAGCGCAGCCATTGTTAGTTGCGATTATATAGCAACTTCGTTTGTACTTCTAGTTGAAAATAGCATGGGTTTGTGTTAAACTAATTTTCAAAACAATTTAATAATTTTTTTATTGGTGGCATCAATTTAAATGATTAACTATTTATTGGGAAAAGGAAAATCTTAATTAAAAAAGAAATCCTCTATCCTTTGTTGGCCGCCATCTTAACTTATTTGCAGCGGCAAATTTAAATTACTTGAAACTGCAAACAATATTACGATGTGTAAGAAATAAATGTATACCAGTGGTACTGAATTCTATTTATAAAAGAAAAAAAATTAATCGAATCAGAGTGCATTTTATAAGAACAGTGCTGATGGTTTTATTGTTGAACAAGATTTCGTTGCTGATGTATGAGGCCAAAATTAAACTACGGACGAATCACGAAAAAAAATATTTTTTGGTAGCATATGTCAGTGTTGTGTGCGGGTGTTATTCTGTGGTTCCTTTTCATGATCAATTTGCTAAGAATAATTAAATCCATCTTAGACAAAAAAAATTATAAAATCTCTGATGTACGATCTGTAATTTTAGTGATATGAACACTGCTTACAGTCAACATTATTACACTACGTCAGGTGGAATTCTTGTGCAATTTGAACAAAATAATTATCCGGGAGAAGTTGTAGTTTGAATAATGCATTATGTTGTTGTTGTTGTGGTCTTCAGTCCTGAGACTGGTTTGATGCAGCTCTCCATGCAACCCTATCCTGTGCAATCTTCTTCATCTCCCAGTACTTACTGCAACCCAATTCCTTCTGAATCTGCTTAGAGTATTCATCTCTTGGTCTCCCTCTACGATTTTTACCCTCCACGCTGCCCTCAAATGCTAAATTTGTGATCCCTTGATGCCTCAGAACATGTCCTACTAACCGGTCCCTTCTTTTTGTCAAGTTGTGCCACATACTCTTCTTCTCCCCAATTGTATTCAATACTTCATCATTAGTTATGTGATCTACCCATCTAATCTTCAGCATTCTTCTGTAGCACCACATTTCGAAAGCTTCTATTCTCTTCTTGTCCAAACTATTTATCGTCCACGATTCACTTCCATACATGGCTACACTCCATACAAATACTTTCAGAAACGACTTCCTGACACTTAAATCTATACTCGATGTTAACAAATTTGTCTTCTTCAGAAACGCTTTCCTTGCCATTGCCAGTCTACTTTTTATATCCTCTCTACTTCGACCATCATCACTTATTTTGCTCCCCAAACAGCAAAACTCCTTTACTACTTTAAGTGTCTCATTTCCTAACCTAATTCCCTCCGCATCACTCGACTTAATTCGACTACATTCCATTATCCTCCTTTTGCTTTTGTTGATGTTCATCTTATATCCTCCTTTCAAGACAGTGTCCATTCCGTACAACTGCTCTTCCAAGTCCTTTGCTGTCTTTGACAGAATTACAATGTCATCGGCGAACCTCAAAGCGATTAGAGAGTCCCATTTCCTTGTACGGACCGATTTTTGCTTTTTCATTACGTGATAACTGTTTTCCGCGTAGCACTGGCACAGTCGTGGCTTATGTACACAACACTGGTGGTATCTGTTCCCTATCTGCGATAAACACACGTACGCACTCACTAACGCCACAGAGAGCCGATAGCCACAACGGGTTCCACCCTCTACCACGTGATTCGTTGATGTCTTGCTACGTAGTTTACTACTGACATTAAGTGCTATACCATTTTACAGCATTTGTCGATATACTGGATCTCCTACTACTGTATATACAGGGTAGTCCATTGATAGTGACCGGGCCAAATATCTCACGAAATAAGCATCAAACGAAAAAACTTCAAAGAACGAAACTTGTCTAGCTTGAAGGGGGAAACCAGATGGCGCTATGATTGGCCCGCTAGACGGCACTGCCGTAAGTCAATCGGATATGAAACTACGTTTTTTTAAATAGGAACCTCCATTTTTATTACATATTCGTGTAGTACGTAAAGAAATATGAATGTTTTTGTTGGACCAATTTTTTCGCTTTGTGATAGATGGCGCTGTAATAGTCACAAACGTATAAGTACGTTGTATCATGTAACATTCCGTCAGTGCGGACGGTATTTGCTTCGCGGTGCATTACCCGTGTTAAAATGGACCGTTTACCAATTGCAGAGAAGGTCAATATCCTGTTGATGTATGGCTATTGTGTTCAAAATGCGCAACGGGCGTGTGCTATGTATGCTGCTCGGTATCCTGCATGACATCATCCAAGTGTCCGGACCGTTCGCCGGATAGTTACGTTATTTAAGCAAACAGGAAGTGTTTAGCCACATGTGAAACGTCAACCACGACCTGCAACAAATGATGAGGCCCAAGTAGGTGTTTTAGCTGCTGTCGAGGCTAATCCGCATATCAGTAGCAGACAAATTGCGCGAGAATCGGGAATCTCAGAAATGTCGGTGTTGAGAATGCTACATGAACATCTATTGCACCCGTACCATATTTCTATCCACCGGGAATTGCATGGCGACGACTTTGAACGTCGTGTACAGTTCTGCCACTGGGCACAAGAGAAATTACGGGACAATGGCAGATTTTTTGCACGCGTTCTATTTAGCGACGAAGCGTCATTCACCAACAGCGGTAACGTAAATCGGCATAATATGCACTATTGGGCAACAGAAAATCCACGATGGCTGCGACAAGTGGAACATCAGCGACCTTGGCGGGTTAATGTATGGTGCAGCATTATGGGAGGAAGGGTAATTGGTCCCCATTTTATCGACGGCAATCTAAAGGGTGCAATGTATGCTGATTTCCCTCGTAATGTTCTACCGATGTTACTACAAGATGTTTCACTGCATGACAGAATGGCGATGTACTTCCAACATGATGGGTGTCCGGCACCTAGTTCGCATGCGGTTGAAGCGGTATTGAATAGCATATTTCATGACAGGTGGATTGGTCTTCGAAGCACTGTACCATGGCCCGCAAGTTCACCGGATCTGACGTCCACTAATTTCTTTCTGTGGGGAAAGTTGAAGTATATTTTGTGGCGGTTTTTGTGTATCATCAACATCGACAAGTGCAATGAATATGGATGATAGAATACTCTATGGTATTATGAGGTTTGAATTCACTCTTTTTTTTTTTTTTTGCAGTTGCATTGATTTGACTTTTGTAAATGATACTGACAATATTATACACATGTATAATGCAAGAAGGTTGTATACATGGAAGAATCCTGGAGATACTAGAAGGTATCAGATAGATTATATAATGGTAAGACAGAGATTTAGGAACCAGGTTTTAAATTGTAAGACATTTCCAGGGGCAGATGTGGACTTGACAACAATCTATAAGTTATGAACTGTAGATTAAAACTGAAGAAACTGCAAAAAGGTGGGAATTTAAGGAGATAGGGCCTGGATAAACTGAAAGAACCAGAGGTTGTACAGAGTTTCAGGGAGAACATAAGGGAACAATTGACAGGAATGGGGGAAAGAAGTACAGTAGAAGAAGAATGGGTAGCTCTCAAGAATGAAGTAGTGAAGGCAGCAGAGGATCAAGTAGGTAAAAAGACGAGGGCTAGTCGAACCCCTTGGGTCACAGAAGAAATATTGAACTTAATTGACGAAAGGAGAAAATATAAAAATGCAGTAAATGAAGCAGACAAAAAGGAATACAGACGTCTCAAAAATGAGATCGACAGGAGGTGCAAAATGGCTAAGCAGGGATGGCTAGAGGACAAATGTAAGGTTGTAGAGGCTTATCTCACTATGGAAAAGGAAAATTAAAGAGACCTTTGGAGAAAAGAGAACCAATTGTATGAATATCAAGAGCTGAGATGGAATCCCAGTTCTAAGCAAAGAGAGGAAAGCAGAAGGGTGGAATGAGTATATAGAGGGTCTATACAAGGACGATGTACTTGAGGACAATATTATGGAAATGGAAGATGATATAGATGAAGATGAAATGGGAGATACGATACTGCGTGAAGAGTTTGACAGAGCACTGAAAGACCTGAGTCGAAACAAGGCCCCGGGAGTAGACAACATTCCATTAGAACTACTGATGGCCTTGGGAGAGCCAGTCCTGACAAAACTCTACCATCTGGTGAGCAAGCTGTATGAGACAGGCGAAATACCCTCAGACACCAAGAAGAATATAATAATTCCAATCCCAAAGAAAGCAGGTGTTGACATGTGAAAATTACCGAACTATCAGTTTAATAAGTCACAGCTGCAAAATACTAACGCGAATTCTTTACAGACGAATGGAAAAACTAGTAGAAGCCGACATCGGGGAAGATCAGTTTGGATTCCGTAGAAATGTTGGGACACGTGAGGCAATACTGACCCTACGACTTATCTTAGAAGCTGGATTAAGGAAAGGCAAACCTACATTTCTAGCATTTGTAGACTTAGAGAAAGCTTTTGACAATGTTGACTGGAATACTCTCTTTCAAATTCTAAAGGTGGCACCGAGCGAGATGGCGCAGTGGTTAGACGGAAGACGACGGTTCAATCCCGTCTCCGACTACCCTGATTTAGGTTTTCCGTGATTTCCCTAAATCGCTTCAGGCAAATGCCGGGATGGTTCCTTTGAAAGGGCACGGCCGATTTCCTTCCCCATCCTTCCCTCACCCGAGCTTGCGCTCCGTCTCTAATGACCTCGTTGTCGACGGGACGTTAAACTCCAATCTGCTCCTCCTCCTCCTCTAAAGGTGGCAGGGGTAAAATACAGGGAGCGAAAGGCTATTTACAATTTGTACAGTTATAAGAGTCGAAGAGCATGAAAGGGAAGCAGTGGTTGGGAAGGGAGTGGGACAGGATTGTAGCCTCTCCCCAATGTTATTCAATCTGTATATTGAGCAAGCAGTGAAGGAAACAAAAGAAAAATTCGGAGTAGGTATTAAAAACCATGGAGAAGAAACCAACTGAGCACTTGCCCGCGAAAGACAAAGGTCCCGATTTCGAGTCTCGATCCGGCACACAGTTTTAATCTGCCAGGAAGTTTCATATCAGCGCAGAGTGAAAATCTCATTCTGGAAACATCCCGCAAGGTGTGGCTAAGCCATGTCTCCTCAATATACTTTCTTTCAGGAGTGCTAGTTCTGCAAAGTTCGCAGCAGAGCTTCTGTAAAGTTTGGAAGGTAGGAGACGAGGTACTGGCAGAAGTAAAGCTGTGAGGACGGGGCGTGAGTCGTGCTTGGGTAGCTCAGTTGGTAGAGAACTTGCCCGCAAAAGGCAAAGGTCCCGAGTTCGAGTCTCGGTCCGGCACACAGTTTTAATCTGCCAGGAGGTTTCATATCAGCGCACACTCCGCTGCAGAGTGAAAATCTCATTCAGGATATTTTTGTGCACAGGAATGGCCACAAACCGTTTGTAACCTGACTGTGTTGCTGATTTACAGTCCCCAAATAACTGCCAGACGTGTACAACTTCCGTCACGTGACACACATCTTACATTCATGTAACGACTGCAGAAACCTGCTCTAACTTCCAAACACAAACGGGCTAGTCTGGAGTTTGCTGAAAAATGTGTCATGGAGTTCATAATGGGATAAAGTGATTTTCAGTGATACGAATAAGTTTAACTTAGATTGGCCAGATGGATTGGCATGATATGAGAACAGAGTAGCAGGTAAGAATGAGCACAAATATTGGTGGTGGTAGTGTTATGATTTGGGCAGACTTTCATGCTAAAGATAAATCACGCATTGCTTGCTGAACGTTAGAACGAACTCTAACGTATACACTGAGCTGCTAAAGAAAGAATTTAGTGTGTGTGAGGACCTAGGGACGAAAGTCTGTTTCAACAAAGTAACGCATTTGTGTATGTTTCTGCTATAACCAAAACGTGGTTTGAAGATAAAGATATGGATGTCGTGCGCTGACCTCCGCTTAGCCGGGGTCTGAACCCTGTGAAAAACCTATTGGGAACACTTGCAAGGCGTGTTTTTGTAGTGGAAGGCAAGTTGAGGCCGTATATCGGCTGAAAAGAAAATGGCTCTAACCACTATGGGACTTAACATCTGACGTCATCAGTCCCCTAGACTTAGAACTACTTAAATCTAACTAACCTAAGGACAACACACACATTCATGCCCGGGGCAGGATTCGAACCTGCGACCGTAGCAGCAGTGCGGTTCCGGACTGAAGCGCCTAAAACCACTCGGCCACACGACTGAAAAGAGCGACACGCGAAGAGTGGGAGACAATTTCACTTCAAGAACTACAAAACCTGACTAAATCAGTTTCGGAGATAATTTTTGATGTAACTAGGGAGAACTGAGGTTGGAGAAAGTACTAACAATGCAATGACACATCAGGACCGTGACTGACTTTATACCAGTTTCCGTCCAGGAAATTCAAGTGCCTTACCTTGTTACTCATGTTATGAAAGGAACTCTGTAAGTCTATCATGATTTTGTATGTCTTAAATGTACCTACTGCTTTTCTAATAAATTAGATACATGTATGCTTACATATTATACAGTCACTTTCGTAGAAGCCCTGCCTTTATACTAATTTCAGCTATCGTATACTTTCGCGATATTAGGTGAGACGTGGAAATTGGGAGGGAAGTAGCCATCTGGAACCATTTACAAGTTTATTAAAGACTGCAGGGAGAAAGGAAGGAAAGGAAGACGACTGTAAAGAAGCCATAATCCTTCTGCCACAGGAATGGAGACAGGACAGACACCAACAATACCCGAGTCAAATCTCTACTTCCAGTAACCTACAAAATCATATCCAAAGCTCTGCAGAAAAAGACAAAAGACCACACAAGACCCACAATTTGAAAGTACAAAGTTCTGGTGCCTAGAGCTAATTTTTCACTTTCAGAGATCTTCAGGATTACAACAACGCAAATACTAACACAGACGTTATACTTCTAACATGTGTGAGACTGTTTCTGATCTATCTTCCCACCACAGTTGCGCAAGGAAGCTCTGTGAGTGTTTTAGGAACTTTTTGTTGAACCTACGCCCTGCAAGGTAGGAAGACACCAGTTGACCATGCAGAGTTCAGCAGAGTGCAGCAGTAGAGACAGTTATGTAATCATACAATGATCCCAATGATGATTCCACTACACTCCCTGTAAAGGAAACGTTATCGCTAACACAAATTACTGTACGAAATCAGGCGTAAGCAAACATTGAAAATCTTAGATTGTCGTTATTAAGGTTTATTTTTTACTGTAAGTTGGAATTTATCACATATCATTCATAATTGAAATGTGTACAGGATGTTGAAATATTGATACTGGGTGTTCACAACTGTGAAGCGAAATTCCTTACTATTCTAAGGTTCTTTAGTAGTAAGATGCTAGATGCCCATGTCTAGGGGTCGATTAAATACAAAAAAATTAAATACAGTTGGAGCCAGAGATGTCAGTTAAGCTAAAATGCACAATTAAAGTAACCAAACCATGGATGGGGGTCGATAAAGAGCAATCAGAAAGAAGTACACAGTTAAAACAATTCAATAAATTTAGGGTATAAAGCACTCTACAACGGCTGATCAATTCTTTTCGTTAAATCGGATACCTCGAGTTTCTGCTTCAGTTAAGCTTGGCAGTCGTGAATATGTTTAACTGCATGTCATGGTTGAAAGTACGAAAAATAGGAGAGACGTAGATGACCGCAGTTCTGAGCGCCAACTGAATATCACTTGCTGGCGTAGCGCGAGCGCGCGTGTCCACCTTTCGTCGGCGGCGGCAGTGGTTGCAGTCGGCGAGAGCTGTGAACGTGAGAATCTATTCTAAATCTCTTTCGACTTTTAAACACCAGTCTGATACAGTTCCCACGTCTTCGGCGAAGCTGAGACTCCTAGTTATCCTCTAAGTTAATTGGCATGGTACATGCTATTTAGTTGGAATAGCGTGTATGTGATTGCCCTCAAATTGCTCGCAAGTGTTAACTGGCAGTGCTCGGTGCAATTCTCTATACTAGGAGATTTTTCATTTTAATTCCTCAAGGCTTAAGGAGAGCATGTGAACAAATGTTCACATAATAACTCTCGCAATCGTCTCAGCGCGGCGCGAGGCGCCTTGCTCAAACACTCGACGATCGGCTGCAAGAGAAGAGGAGAAGTTCTCTGTCTGCAATTTGCCTACATCAAAGCTGGAGGTCACGCTTTGTCTTTCTGACCAAATAGAATGTTCGTACTTACTATAACTCCACCCACTAGAGTTTCTGTAGCCTATTACAGTCATGTTTCTTTCATAGAGCAGAGTTTAACTTCTGCTATGTAAGGTAAGGTACAGTGAAGCGACTCTAACAGCCTCTCCTGTACAAATGTCAACCTCACCTACCCGAGTTGCAGCTAAGGATTGCTGCACGGTACACCCTGTTATTGCTAACGAGGCTCTGACGACCGAGTGTTTCCCGGGATAAGGAAACGCCCCCTATCAAGTGCCAACGGTCTCAAAGAGAGCGGATGAGCGGATAGAGGCAGGGCACTCTCTTGTCCTTGGAGTGAGAAATTGCTCCTAAAGGCGGAAGAACTTCACAGTCAACGGCATAGGATGGAGAAGGCAACGGGAAACCACTCCATTAAAGATCACTCAAGATATCCCAAGAATCAGTAGCGCACCATGCCAGAATCTTCTGTTAAACATAAATCCGGAGTAATAGTCCCCCAATCGGATCTCCGGGTGGGGACAATGGAAGGTCAGGCAAAGTTGAAGAATACACTAAAAATAGCAACATGGAATGTAAGAACACTCCTCCAATGCGGGAAATTAGAGAACCTCAAACTAGAGATGGACAGAATGGGAACAGACATAATAGGAATATCTGAGATGCGATGGCCTGAACCAGGAGACTTCAGATCAGGAAATTATCGTATCATTCATACAGGTACTAACCAAGGAACAACTGGAATCGGTGGAGTTGGAATAATTCTAAAAGGAAAACTCGGGAATCTAGTCACAGGATATGTGCAATTTAACTCTAGGATAATACTAGTCAAAATTGGAACCAAACCAAAGAACACGGTAATAGTACAAGTCTATATGCCGACATCGGCAGAAGAAGACGATGTAATAGAAACAGTGTATGAAGACATCAACAAAGTTATAAATTATGTTAAAGGTGAAGAGAACTTAATTATAATGGGAGATTGGAATGCTAGTGTTGGAGAAGAGGAAGTTGACGGAATTGTAGGGAAATATGGTCTAGGAGATAGAAACGAAAGAGGAAGCCGGCTAATTGAATTTTGTGCCAAAAACAAGTTGGTCATAGCGAACTCCCTTTTCAACCACCATAAAAGAAGAAGGTACACGTGGAAAGCCCCAGGAGATACTAGAAGACACCAAATCGACTATATATTAGTAAAATCGCGTTTTAAAAACCAAATCAAGGACTGCAGAAGCTACCCGTCTGCGGATATTAATAGTGATCACAACCTTGTAATGATGAAATGCTTACTCAAACTCAAGCGATTAGAGAGAAAAACGAACAAAGTATGGAACAGAGATAACCTAAAGTCTGAAGAACTAGTGATCCCTTATGCACGGAAAACTGATGAGATGGCATCAAACATTATTCCCGGGAGTACTAACGAGGAGTGGAAACAAATCAAAGAAGGCATACATAAAGCAGCAGAAGAATTTATTGGGAAAGCCAAACCTGTAAACAGGAAAGAGTGGATAACACCTGAAATAATTTGTCTAATGGAAGAAAGAAGACTATACAAAAATGCCTTTGACGAGCAAAGCGAAAACAAATACAGAAAGCTTAGAAACCAAATAAACAGAGAATCTAGGAAAGCAAAAGAAAATTACCTCAACAGCATTTGTAAAGAGGTGGAGGAAAACATGGTTAAAGGAAAAACTGACTTGGCCTACAGAACAATAAAACAAAACTTTGCTAAACGGAAAGTAAAATCTTCAGGAACTATAAAGAACAAAGAGGGCAAGGTACTATTTGGATATGACACGCTGAAGAGATGGCAAGAATACATTGAAGAGCTATATCAAGGAGACCCTCTAACAGATAATATGATAGAATTAAGCGAAGAAGTAGAGAAAGAAGAACTAGGGGACACAATTCTGAAAGATGAATTTGAAAAAGCACTAAAAGAACTACCAGATAATAAAGCGGCAGGTGTTGATGATATACCTTCTGAACTAATTAAGAAATCAGGAGACAAAATGAAAGCTACATTACTGCAACTCATACAGAAAATATACAAAACAGGTGAAGTTCCTGAAGACTATCAGAAATGCATCATATTCCCTATACCTAAGAAAGCATCTACTATGGACTGTGAAAACCATCGAACACTCAGTCTTCTTTCACACGCATCAAAAATTCTAATAAGAATAATTTTGAAAAGAGTTGAAAACCAATTGAATAGCACTCTAAGTGAAGACCAATTCGGTTTTAGAAGCGGTGTAGGGACGAGGGAAGCAATCTTATCTTTAAGACTAATAATTGAGAAACAAATTTCCAAAAACAAACAAGTATTTATAGCCTTCGTAGACCTCGAAAAGGCATTTGACAATGTTGTATGGCCAGAAATGTTTAGAATTCTGAAGAAGGCTGGTCTGAAATATAATGATAGAAGGATAATCTTTAAAATATACCAAAATGAAACAGCCTTAGTTAAGAAGGAAAACAAAGAAGAAACAGCAAGAATAAGGAAAGGAGTGAGACAGGGATGCCCACTATCTCCAGTAATTTTCAACGCATATATCCAAGAAGCAATAGACAAAATAAGAGAGAATATTGAAGTAGGAATAAAACTTAACGGAATGAAAATAGATATGTTGCGATATGCAGATGATATCGCCATAATTACAGAAAGGAAAGAAGATTTAGAAGCCGCACTCAATGAAATGGAAAACACCTTAAAAGAACAGTATGGAATGAAATTAAATAAGAAAAAGACTAAAGTGATGGTGAGTGGCGCCCTGAACTACAATGAACCCATACGAATAACAATAAAGGGAGAGAAACTAGGGCAGGTTACAGAATTTAACTACTTAGGTAGCAAAATAACAGCAGATGGAAGGAGCAAAAGTGACATTAAAAACAGAATACAACTTGCCAAAATAGCATTCAATGGAAAAAGAAACTTACTGACGAGTAGAAATGTTAGTTTAGACGTAAGAAAGAGAGTCATGAAAACCTATGTGTGGAGTACAGCCCTTTACGGATGTGAAACTTGGACTTGTGGAAAAGAAGAAAAGAGAAGATTAGAGGCATTCGAAATGTGGTGCTACCGGAGAATGGAAAAAATCAGCTGGCGAGACAAGGCTACAAACGAAGATGTCCTCAGAAGAGTGAAAGAAAACAGATCTCTTTGGCGAAATATACAGAAAAGAAGAATAACCTTCATAGGTCACATTTTACGGCATAACAATTTCATTAAGAGAATATTAGAAGGAATCATTGAAGGAAGAACTCGCCGAGGACGACCTAGATTAACCTACATTCAACAAGTAATAAATGACATCGGGTGCCAGACCTATGCAGATATGAAGAAGAAAGTTGACAAAAGAACGGAATGGCGTGCTGCTGCCAACCAACCTGTGGGTTGATAACCGAAGAAAAAAAAAAAAAAATGTAATACTGAGACAAACAGTTTCTTTTCACGTGGGTTTTTACGCAGGTCGCCACAGCGTGTCACCATTCTTTTCATTTGGATTTCTTCGTAAGTGTATTTGCCAACTCCATCTGTGTTCCTGTAGAAATGCTTTCCGAAGGGTCATAGTTAAAAGCAGGGACAAGGGAGGCTTTTGCCGCTGACCTGCGTAGTAGCTCCGGCGTCGCATCGTGTCTGCTAAATGTCCCACTGTGAAGGTTTCGGCCGGTAGTGGGACGGAAATTGGTGTCATAAAATTCCCCTTTTCCCAGAACTACTTGTCGTAACTCGGTTTGGGGAGATTACTAGCGTGCAATTACTAGTGTGAGTGTTAATGGTTTATAGCAAAATGCTGGCTCGTTTATTCGATTTGCATGTCCAAGAGATTCGTACATTTTCACGTAACTATGTCGTGTGACATATCGATTTAACCAGAATTATTTCAGGAATTCAATGTAAGGTGTATTATTTGTTTGAACCTTAAACGCTCATTGATTACAAAATGCCTATGGTTCTGTAGACAGACAGACCGTATTTCTGACGCTGGAAGAAGCAGCTATCGGCGAAACCATCAGACTATTAGTCATGCAGACACTCACAGACGCAACTTCAAAAGTTAAATTTCTAGAAGAAGTTTCTGAACCCTTCGAAAGTAACACAGGTGCTCCGTCCAGCGATGAGCTCTCGTCGGTTCTCTTCAGGCTAGTCTTAGACAAGACAGTGAGGGAGTCAGATACAGTTGTACAAGAGAATATCGAAGGAAGCCATCTAAAAAAACCAAGATTTGAGGTGAAATGTCTCGCTTTTGTTGATGATGTTGCAATAATTTCTGAGGACAAAACGGATACAAAGACAGAAACACTTCATAAAATGCAGCTAAAAACTGATTATAAATATCTTACAATAAAATGGAATTATCATCCAAACTCATCCAAAACTGGTGTAATAATTGATCACTATCTTTCTAGGCAAAAATTAATCACTATACCGATCTGAAAGCACAACAGTAAACAAAAGACGTGAACAAGAAAAACTAGAAAAGAAAGAAAGGAAAACACTCACAAAAATTTTAGGATCACGAAACTAGGAAGCTAACAACTGGACGAAGAGAAGAAATGAAGATCTGTACAGAAACATAGAAACAATCACTGACACGTAAGCAAGAGGATATTGAAGTTGTAGAGTCATATTTACAGAATGAATGGCAAAAGGCTCACTTAAAAATTTTTAATTTCATTTTCCAGTTAAAAAATACCATGGGATGGCTGGAAGAGACAAGAAGAAATGCGAATAAACATTACAGAAGACATCCACAGTAGGGGAAAATTTCAGGCTACTGATCAATACTACAGGATCTCCTATCCAACTACAAAAACCACAGCCTAGGTGAGTGATGCAAAATGAACAGAGGCAGGCCATCAGCCAACAAATGAAGAAGTTCTGGGAAGATAAGAAGAAAGAGATTATACCACTGTCTTAGGTTCTAAACGATCTGTAATTGGTCAGATTTTGTAATAAAGAAAATATATATTATCTCAATCATCACGAAAGGATTAAGCAACATTTGATTTAAAAAAAATTATACGTCGTTTATTTTCCACTCTTGCTTGTATATTTCTACAATACGTATGGTTTCGAGTTCCCTGGATTGTCTACAGATATATGTAGCTGTGTCATCAATCCATCGTATATGTATCGCAACTACAAATCAGAATATTGCGTATAAAAGTTTCGGAGCATATGTCCACAGTACGTGAAACGAAAAGTTACTCTATCACTCGTTCTAACGAACCTCCAGTTTAAAGTGTTAACAGTACGTAAACGTAAATTTATGCAGGAACTCGCTGTGCCGAACGACTACTATTGCAATGTAATCCAACACGGCACTCGTAGCGAGAACTCTAAGATTAGATATCTGTCATCTTTCATAATCGTAACAAAAGCTCTCACTTTCTGTGATATGGTACTGGGATACCGACGAGAACAATAGGGGTCGCAGGATTCAGAGTTAATTTCCTGTGCAGTACTAAAATTATTTGGAAGGTCTTCGCGCTTAGTTTAAGTCCCAAGACAGTTAGATGGTGTAAATGAAATTAATAACTGGATCCGTTAACAACCTTTAAAACTTTTAACCTATTTGTAAAAATTTCTTGCTTAACAGAAAGAGAAGGAAAATAAGCAGACAAAGTAAGTGAATAGCACGCATAGGCTCAGATAAAGTTTCATATGGAGACAACCAATGAATATAGCACTGCAAGATGATTGCAAATAGCATCCTTTTTTACGTCAAGTTGATAGGTATTGATAGGTAGGTACAACCGTAAGAGTTTGAACAGGACCAGCGCTCTCCAAAGATCTAACGAAAGTGAGACTACCAGTATATAGGGTGTTATAAAAAAGTACGGACAGACTTTCAGGAAACATTCCTCACACACAACGAGAGAAAATATGTTATGTGGACATGTGTCCGGAAACGCTTACTTTCCATGTTAGAGCTCATTTTATTACTTCTCTTCAAATCACATTAATCATGGAATGGAAACACACAGCAACAGAACGTACCAGCTTGACTTCAAACACTTTGTTACAGGAAATGTTCAAAACGTCCTCCGTTAGCGAGGATACATGCATCCACCCTCCGTCACATGGAATCCCTGATGCGCTGATGCAGCCCTAGAGAATGGCATATTGTATCACAGCCGTCCACAATACGAGCACGAAGAGTCTCTGCATTTGGTACCGGGGTTGCGTAGACAAGGGCTTACAAATGCCCCCATAAATGAAAGTCAAGAGGGTTGAGGTCAGGAGAGCGTGGAGGCAATGGAATTGGTCCGCCTCTACCAATCCATCGGTCACCGAATCTGTTGTTGAGAAGCGTACGAACACTTAGACTGAAATGTGCAGGAACTCCATCGTGCATGAACCACATGTTGTGTCGTACTTGTAAAGGCACATGTTCTAGCAGCACAGGTAGAGTATCCCGTATGAAATCATGATAACGTGCTCCATTGAGCGTAGGTGGAAGAACATGGGGCCCAATCAAGACGTCACCAACAATGCCTGCCCAAACGTTCACAGAAAATCTGTGTTGATGACGTGATTGCACAATTGCGTGCGGATTCTCGTCAGCCCACACATGTTGATTGTGAAAATTTGCAATTTGATCACGTTGGAATGAAGCCTCACCCGTAAAGAGAACATTTGCACTGAAATGAGGATTGACACATTGTTGGATGAACCATTCGCAGAAGTGTCCCCGTGGAGGCCAATCAGATGCTGATAGTGCCTGCACACGCTGTACATGGTACGGAAACAACTGGTTCTCCCGTAGCACTCTCCATACAGTGACGTGGTCAACGTTACCTTGTACAGCAGAAACTTCTCTGACGCTGACATTAGGGTTATCGTCAACTGCACGAAGAATTGCCTCGCCCATTACAGGTGTCCTCGTCGTTCTATGACTTCCCCAGTCGTGAGTCATAGGCTGGAATGTTCCGTGCTCCCTAAGACGCCGATCAATTGCTTCGAACGTCTTCCTGTCGGGCACCTTCGGTCTGGAAATCTGTCTCGATACAAACGTACCGCGCCACGGCTATTGCCCCGTGCTAATCCATACATCAAATGGCCATCTGCCAACTCTGCATTTATAAACATTGCACTGACTGCAAAACCACGTTCGTGATGAACACTAACCTGTTGAGGCTACGTACTGATGTGCTTGATGCTAGTACTGTAGAGCAATGAGTCGCATGTCAACACAAGCATCGAAGTCAACATTACCTTCCTTGAATTGGGCCAACTGGCGGTGAATCGAGGAAGTACAGTACATACTGACGAAACTAAAATGAGCTCTAACATGGAAATTAAGAGTTTCCGGACACATGTCCACATAACATCTTTTCTTTATTTGTGTGTGAGGAATGTTTCCTGAAAGTTTGGCCGTACCTTTTTGTAACACCCTGTATAAGACGTCACGGAACAAGACGCGTTCCCATCAGCTCGCGAATCTATTAAAGTCAATCGGTGGTCTGTCTACAGTCGTCTCTTCAGCGCACGATGAAGAATGTGAGATGAACGTTCGACTCGGGATGCACCAGCGAGCAAGATGGAAGCAGCTAACGGGCCCTCTGTCGTGTGGTACACTTGTATAAGACCAGGTCTCCAGTTGCCTTCCCCATGTAAGAGCAAACACATCCAACCTCTGTCAGTGTGTGGGTGTTACGTTGACGAGTTGACGGATTGGCGGATTGATCTAACAAGTACCCTTTGGCTCCTGCAAGAAGCAATTTCCACCCCACACTACTACAGAAGTCAGACAGACGCTCCTAACGTACCAAAAAGAAATGCCTGAAAAACTTTCAGCACTAAATATCTTCTGGAGTCGTCCGCTGTAAGGAAAAGACACAACAATATTCTATTTTCTTACGTAACTAGTGGGATACTTGGGTACTGGCGTACTGCTAGTTAGAAAAACATTAAACGAACGGAAAATATTATTTATTGCAAAATTTAAGAAAATCAAGTGAAACTTTTATTTATAAACTGATACACAAATTTCCGGGTTCTTTTCAGAATAGGAGGTTAGGAATCCTGTTGATGACATTTATATACAAAGAGTGGGAAAGCTGATTTATACCTTTTCTTTAAGAATGTTGCCAGCCGTGGTGGCCAAGCGGTTAAAGGCGCTACAGTCTGGAACCGCACGGCCGCTACGGTCGCAGGTTCGAATCCTGCCTCGTGCATGGATGTGTGTGATGTCCTTAGGTTAGTTAGGTTTAAGTAGTTCTAAGTTATAGGGGAGTGATGACCTTAGCAGTTAAGTCCCATAGTGCTCAGAGCCATTTGAACCATTTTTTTTAAGAATGTTATTTACTCAGCAGAATGGCCGAAAGCCGTGCCTACTCAACTTGAATAATTATCCGATTGACTATTTCTAAGTACGGTCGAGGCTGTCACGCGAGAAATGTAATGGAGTGACGTGAATGAAGTATGTTATTTCTAATGAAGGAAAGATGGGGCTCGCCTACGTTGTAGCGCACCATACCGTGAGCTGCGACGACTGCTGCCTGCGTCTCTCGCCACTGAAATATAACAACACTATTTATTTCTGTTTGGGTTGACCTTCGCCAATCGAACTCTCACTACGCCTTGATGAAGTCAAGGACTCCTATCTGCCCCTAGTCTAACTATTGGCGTGGTACACCAGTCAGATAACCAGTCCACCTCGATGCCACTCAATGTTCACTCGCAGGTACTAACTAATAATCTGTGTTCACACCGCGCATTAAGAGTCGCGGCCAACACAGTGAACAAACGCTTAATCATGAGCGACTCTATATAGAGTATCACTCCGATTCGCTAGAGACAGAGGTGCTCTCTCAGTGCAGTACTGAGTAGAGACTCTTCCGCGCTCTCTGCATACACGCACGAGCGCACTCGCTCCCGCTACGTGCTCCCACTACAAGAGCATCACCGGAACAACTTCCCTCCACGCAAAAAGTGAAAGGGTGTATCATCCGCTGTCTTTCCCTCACTCCTCCAGCTCATTGCGTCAGAAATAGTCCACCAATCAGCGTTACTCTTACAAACGGGAGAATGGCTAAGCCGACCAATCCGGAAATATACAGGGTGGTCCATTGATCGTGACCGGGCCAAATATCTCACGAAATAATCGTCAAACGAAAATACTACAAACAACGAAACTTGTCTAGCTTGAAGGGAGAAACCAGATGGCGCTATGGTTGGCCCGCTAGATGGCGCTGCCATAGGTCACACGGATTTCAACGGCGTCTTTTTTTTTAAATAGGAACCCCCATTTTTTATTACATATTCGTGTAGTATGTAAAGAAATATGAATGTTTTAGTTGGACCAATTTTTTCGCTTTGTGATAGATGGCGCTGTAATAGTCACAAACATATGGCTCACAATTTTACACAAACAGTTGGTAGCAAATAGGTTTTTTAAATTACAATACAAAACGTAGTTACGTTTGAACATTTTATTTCGGTTGTTCTAATGTAATACTTGTACCTTTGTGAACTTTTCATTTCTGACAACGCATGCTGTTACAGCATGATTACCTGTAAATACCACATTAATGCAATAAATGCTCAAAATGATGTCCGTCAACCTCAATGCATTTGGCAATGATATTCCACTCATCAGCGAGTATTTCGCCTTCCTTAATGTTCGCACATGCACTGACAATGCGCTGATGCATGTTATCAGGCTTCGTCGGTGGATCACGATAGCAAATATCCTTCAACTTTCCCCACAGGAAGAAATCGGGGGACATCAGATCTGGTGAAAGTGCGGGCCAAGGTATGGTGCTTCAACGACCAATCCACCTGTCATGAAATATGCTATTCAATACCGCTTCAACCGCACGCGAGCTATGTGCCGGACACCCATTATATTGCAAGAACATCGGTAGAACATTATGTAGGAAATCAGCATACATTCCACCATTTAGATTCCCATCGATAAATTGTGGGCCAATTATCCTTCCTCCCATAATGCCGCACCATACTTAACCCAGCAAGGCCACTGATGTTCCACTTGTCGCAGCCATCGTGAATTTCCTGTTGCCCAGTAGTTCATATTATGCCGGTTTATGTTACCGCTGTTGGTGAATGACGCTTCCTCACTAAATAGAATTTATGCAAAAAATCTGTCATTGTCCCATAATTTCTCTTGTGCCCAGTGGCAGAACTGTACACAACGTTCAAAGCCGTTGCCATGCAATTCCGGGTGCATAGAAATATGGTACGGTGCAATCGATGATGATGTAGCATTCTCAACACCGACGTGTTTGAGATTCCCGATTCTCGCGCAATTTGTCTGCTATTGATGTGCGGATTAGCCTCGACAGCAGCTAACACACCTACTTGGGCCTCATCATTTGTTGCAGGTCGTGGTTGACGTTTCACATGTGGCTAAACACTTCCTGTTTGCTTAAATAACGTAACTATCCGGCGAACGGTCCAGACGCTTGGATGATGTCATGCAGGATACCGAGCAGTATACATAGCACAAGCAGGTTGGGCATTTTGCTCACAGTAGCCATACATCAACATGATGTCGACCTTTTCCGCAATTGATAAGTGGACCATTTTAACACAGGTAATGTATCATGAAGCAACTGACATCCACACTGGCGGAATGTTACATGATACCACGTACTTATTCATTTGTGACTATTACAGTGGCATCTATCACAAAGTGAAAAAAGTGGTCCAACTAAAACATTCATATTTCTTTATGTACTACACGAATATGTAATAAAAATTCCTATTTTAAAAAATGCAGTTGACATCCATTTGACCTATGGCAGCGCCATCTAGTGGGCCAACCATAGCGCCATCTGGTTTCCCCCTTCAAGCTAGACGAATTTCGTTTTTTGTAGTTTTTTCCGTTTGATGCTTATTTCATGAGATATTTGGCCTGGTCACTATCAATGGACCACCCTGTATCGCATCTGCATTAGGCGTTTACTGTCTACTTGTGAGAACTCTAAAACTGCGCAGTAGGTCCGTCAAATAATGTGTATGCTGGGGCTCTTCCAAACACTACAGTGGGTTTTGCTTTTAAGGTGAACATGCAGGCCATTATTATCCTATTTGAAGTGCTTTGGTCCGTGTGCGGTCGGCCAGCCGGTGCAGCTGCATGCTAACCCACCCTCCTACGGACTTTCCAGCGGGTTGGTGGCCTCCGCCGAATAAAAACTCCTGTGGGCAATGTGTCTTGAATGTTTGTGTACACCTGCCTCGACTTTTTAATCTCGGTGCGCACTTGCGATTTATTTATTAGATTTGCATGTTGATTAAATGGAAATATGTAAAATTTACTCTACCTTATGGAGTTTGGGCTCGAATGAAATGCCTTGATACGCAGAATACGATAATGTGGTCGGAATATGTTATAAATGAATGTCAGGAGACCACATCACCTTACAGCACCCCCACCCTATTAAATTCTGGCTATATTTATGCACGTGGATAGGCAGTTACCATGTGATGTTCCTGTTACGACATAAAGAGTCATCTGTTATTATTCTTTAATGAACAAATGAGTATTAACTGTTATTACCGATTTCTGGCGAATTAGGACATTATCAGATGTAACACTTAAAATCAGGTTGGGCGTCAAATGTTGTGCATTGCTACAACTATTATTCTTTTTGTTGCGGAGCCGTCGTACTGCTGTCTTGCGACTCGTACTGTGAATTTTATGCATAAGTTGTCAAACGTGTGATATTTTTACCACAGCTTCTTTCGGACCTACGTTACCCCATTATTAAGTTCTATACAACTAGGAAACAAATCAACACAGTACAGTACCTCACTTACTGACAACCATATAAAAATACTTACATCATCCTACGGTATAATGAATCGATAAAATCAGAAACCCCTCATGTACACATTTTTTTCGGAATGAGATAATGGCGGATTATACACTCCTGGAAATTGAAATAAGAACACCGTGAATTCATTGTCTCAGGAAGGGGAAACTTTATTGACACATTCCTGGGGTCAGATACATCACATGATCACACTGACAGAACCACAGGTACATAGACACAGGCAACAGAGCATGCACAATGTCGGCACTAGTACAGTGTATATCCACCTTTCGCAGCAATGCAGGCTGCTATTCTCCCATGGAGACGATCGTAGAGATGCTGGATGTAGTCCTGTGGAACGGCTTGCCATGCCATTTCCACCTGGCGCCTCAGTTGGACCAGCGTTCGTGCTGGACGTGCAGACCGCGTGAGACGACGCTTCGTCCAGTCCCAACCATGCTCAATGGGGGACAGATCCGGAGATCTTGCTGGCCAGGGTAGTTGACTTACACCTTCTAGAGCACGTTGGGTGGCACGGGATACATGCGGACGTGCATTGTCCTGTTGGAACAGCAAGTTCCCTTGCCGGTATAGGAATGGTAGAACGATGGGTTCGATGACGGTTTGGATGTACCGTGCACTATTCAGTGTCCCCTCGACGATCACCAGTGGTGTACGGCCAGTGTAGGAGATCGCTCCCCACACCATGATGCCGGGTGTTGGCCCTGTGTGCCTCGGTCGTATGCAGTCCTGATTGTGGCGCTCACCTGCACGGCGCCAAACACGCATACGACCATCATTGGCACCAAGGCAGAAGCGACTCTCATCGCTGAAGACGACACGTCTCCATTCGTCCCTCCATTCACGCCTGTCGCGACACCACTGGAGGCGGGCTGCACGATGTTGGGGCGTGAGCGGAAGACGGCCTAACGGTGTGCGGGACCGTAGCCCAGCTTCATGGAGACGGTTGCGAATGGTCCTCGCCGATACCCCAGGAGCAACAGTGTCCCTAATTTGCTGGGAAGCGGCGGTGCGGTCCCCTACGGCACTGCGTAGGATCCTACGGTCTTGGCGTGCATCCGTGCGTCGCTGCGGTCCGGTCCCAGGTCGACGGGCACGTGCACCTTCCGCCGACCACTGGCGACAACACCGATGTACTGTGGAGACCTCACGCCCCACGTGTTGAGCAATTCGGCGGTACGTCCACCCGGCCTCCCGCATGCCCACTATACGCCCTCGCTCAAAGTCCGTCAACTGCACATACGGTTCACGTCCACGCTGTCGCGGCATGCTACCAGTGTTAAAGACTGCGATGGAGCTCCGTATGCCACGGCAAACTGGCTGACACTGACGGCGGCGGTGCACAAATGCTGCGCAGCTAGCGCCATTCGACGGCCAACACCGCTGTTCCTGGTGTGTCCGCTGTGCCGTGCGTGTGATCATTGCTTGTACAGCCCTCTCGCAGTGTCCGGAGCAAGTATGGTGGGTCTGACACACCGGTGTCAATGTGTTCTTTTTTCCATTTCCAGGAGTGTATATTTCTTCATGTAGAGACATTGATTGTGATAGAAATATCTAATGTCCACCTAATGGTTTCCGTATTATCAGATGGTAAACTTTACTGTTTTGTTCAGAAACGCCTCATATCCAGTGGCATGAGGCATTTCTACAGTTAATGAGTGGACACATCATTCTCTTGGATTTCGCTTTGATTTCCTTAGTAGTTTACTTTGTTTTCTAAGGCTGTTGTATCTAACTGCTAAACAGTTGACAGTCTACAAAGCAGATAAACATTGTATTACTGCAGTACAACGAATATTACGCTCAATTTTCATTGCATTATTACATTGTTTAACTATTATTTCTGCACCCTTGTGGCATTTCTAAATGACTGATGTAGAATCACCAAGAAAGGGAAGGAAGGGCGTTCATAGGAAACAATAATGAGATATTATAAAAGAAGCGAGACTGAAAAACAGAAAATGCACAGACTATTAGGGGAAGGACGTTTTGCCCGAAGCTCATGGTTTACATTGCAGCACACATTGTACAATATTACTCGAATGTGCACACTTTTGCGCAGAAACCTCTTATGTTCAACATATTAATATTTCGGTTCCTATAACAGGCACGTGCAACCTTTTGGGTCTAGAACAACATGACATGCAGTAGAAATTTGGAAATTTGTGGTAAGATCTTATGGGACCAAACTGTTGTCATCGGTCCCTAAGCTAAACACTGCTTAATCTAACTTAAACTAACTTACGCTAAGTACAATACACACACCCATGCCTGAGGGAGGACTCGAACCTCCGACGGCGGAAGCCACGCCGACCGTGACGAGGTGCCCTAGACCGCGCGGCTACCCCACGCGGCACATGTAGTAGAAAATATGGGATATTTCTTAACAACTTTCTATCATTGGTTCTTCTGTGGTACTGCACATAAGGGGTTCCTGATTTTATTAATTCAACATACCTTCAAGTTTCTTTGTCATTAGTCACTCTCAAAAGTATCAAACCAGCAGGAAACATGCATTGTCAGACAAACACTTCTAGAATTTCTGATGTTGCCATGTTTTACTCACAATTCACATTGTAAACTAAAGGCAACGGCCTTCGCCTATCGAAGATGGTAATTTCCTGAAACGCATGTCACAACCCCCAACGATGATACTGAAACGATGTCGACCCTTAGCCGAGGATACCTCACTGGAATCTTCTGATTTTTTTCTTGTAGTTTGTGTAATTAGTGTAGCTATTGTTTATTGCTAGCGCGTAATTGTGGAGAGAATCTCCTTTGTAGTTGCAGTCTTTCATTGTTGTACAGTAAAACAGTTGTGGCATGCATGTAGATTTGCACCAAGTATTTCGCAGCTGCGCTTGCAATTAACTACATGTTATTTTCAGTGCTATGTTAATGTGTTCTCTTATTTTTGCTCTTCAAATTGTGCCTTTCTGTGTTTTCGTGTGAAATATTGTGACAATAATGGCGTGTGAAAAACGTAACACTAGGCTCCAAAGTAAACTGAGAAATAATAATGACGAAGAGCGTAGCTTATCAGCACCACTGTGTAATGAATTAACAGACATTCGAAGTAGTAATTTGGTAATTGTGCATAGGGAAATGGAGCGGGCGGCAAATAATGGTGTAGACTGTGAAACAGGTAGTGAACAGGGAAGCATTATCGATCGATCGGTCGGCAACAGCTCGCCTCAGGAATCCGAAATGACAGGACACAATTTCGCAAATACTGTAGATTCAGGTTTTGGGTCCTCACCGTTTTCTCAAATAAGTCAAGACACATTTTCTGCTTGTCAAAATGTGAATGTTGCCGGTGCAAATTCACTGCCGAAAAGCACTGAGGACCATGTTTCAGACACCAGTGCACTGTTATTACAGTTAATGCAACAAATGAGACAAAGGCTTCAAAAGTTAGACACAATGGAACAATATCTTCAAAAGTTAGACACAGTGGAACAAAATCTTAAAAAGATAGACACAATGGAACAAAATCTTCAAAAGTTAGACACCACGCTTGAACAAACACGTGAAGATTTAACTACTGAGTTACATAACATCGAATCGAAATGTCAAAAAGTCTGTAATGACGTAAAAACACAAATTTTTGAGCATTTCCAACCTATTTTTTCGCTTCATGAAAATGCATTACAGAATCACGAAGCAGCCATAAAAGAACTGCAAACTATTGTTCATGAATATCACGACACCTTGAAAGCTAAAATTGACTCAGTTGCATCTACCGATTCGGTTACGCAACTTGCAAAAACTCAAGAAAACTTAAAGGACACAGTAGATACGATTTCAACACAAATGGACACTCTGAAACTTGGTTCAGAAAAACACACTGAGGAAATAAGTACACTATCGGAGAAAGTAGCCGAACTTTCGGATCAGTTCACTAACTTATCTGCAAAGGTAGATGATCATCTGAATGACAGAAGACCTGTAGCCATCACTGACACAGAAAAGTATGAACAAATTAAGAAATTCAAACAAAATCAGAATCAAATTAATACGCAATACAAAAGAGAGATACGGGAAGTACAAGATCAGTTGGCACAAGTAATACAAAAATTTCATATTTCAGAGGACACTCGTGCTCCAACACGGGAAGAGGAACTTAGAAATACGGAAAAGCCACAAGATAATAACACAGGGCATTTCGGAAATTATGAAATAAATTGGCAAGTTGCACCGAATTTTGGGATGGAACCGCCGACATGACGTAACAATGACCGATATGCTACTCGCTGACACGATGATTTTGACTATAAGCTGTTCATTACTACACGTAAATTCAACACGTTTAAGAATTCTGCCAATGACATTCATCCACAAGCGTGGCTCCATCAATTCTCTCATTGTTTTCCTCCCAACTGGTCATTGGAGCACAGGTTAGAATTTATGTGTGGCTACTTGGAGAATGAACCAGCTGCAAGAATGCGATCGGTCATTCACGATTGTCACAGTGAAGGAGATATTAATCATGCCTTCCTCTCAGCATATTGGTCTCAAGCTACACAAGACCGAGTAAAACATAGCATCATAATGATGAAACATTTCGAACAATCTAAATTTTCCAGTCTTGTGAAATTTTTTGAAGACATGTTGCACAAGAATCAGTACCTGTCAAACCCATACAGCCTCTCAGAACTCATCCGCATTTGCTTAATCAAATTACCTCAACCTTTACGACATATTATTTTGGCAGGACGTTGCAAAGACGACATTGAAGCTTTTCAGGGACTGTTACAAGAACTGGAAATTGTCACTGACAATCGCGGAACGCGAAAACAGGAGCAATTACAGATCACATCCGTCACAATTCCGCGATGACAGAAATAATACACGACAAGGCTATTCTTTCAACGTAAATCGTACCAAAACAGACACCACCCGTATGACAACCGTTGGCAGAGTAGTAATAATTACAAGAAAAGATCACCTCTCTGCGGTAATGACTATCACAGAGACAATCAGAGAAACAGACAATATGGGAACCAAAATAATTATTATCAAGGGAGACAGAATAACTTTAGACGCAACGGTCCAGCGCGCACTTACGACTCAGGGAGAAATTCTCCACCACTTAACCGACAAGAAAGAAACTACAGGAACTACCCACATGACGACAGACGATGTGATCGTAACGACAGACCTGAATTGCATCAGAACTGGCGGGATTTAAACAGGGCAGGGCCCTCTCGGCAAGGTGAATTTGTAGAAGTTAGGTCTCCAAACCCCAATAACGACGTGCGCCAACAAAGAGACAATAGGCAATGACTCATACCGCTGGCAGCCACAAAACGTACGTATGACACTAACGACGCTGCTGCCGTAGCTAGTAATTACGTAAAAATGGAAGACATTAGGGACATCTTACTCCAGGAACACGACGTAAAACATAACAACATCGCATATCCTGTGATTCACATTACTGTAAATGACGTAAAATTTACGGCAGTACTTGACTCTGGCAGTCCCATTTCAGTAATTAGTGAAACAGCTTTTAGCAAATGCAACAAATCGAACGATTGCCCCACACTTCCGTTACATAAAATTAAATTACAAGGTGCAATCTTTGGAAAAAGTGTAGATGTACGCCAACAAACCAATTTAGAATTCTTTTGCCAAAGCCACAGCATCTCTATGAACTTTCTTATTGTTCCATTATTGTCGACGGAAATTATATTGGGAGTAGACTTTTTGAATGAATACAAAGCAATCTTAAACTTTCACGATGCTGAAATAAGTTTAGAGAAGGAAGGTAAGTCAATAGCTTTGAAATTTGAAGATTGGCTCTCAAACCATGACGAGGAAATTAATCGGCTTTACCTTCTGTTAGACAACAGTTCGGAATTTTCTACGGAACTAGACACTAACAATCACTCTGCAAGTAGTGACAGGGATGACATCGACGGCATGTTTGAAGTTAATGAGTTAATTCAGAATAAAATTCAAACAATTGAGAATTGTAATGACACTGATAGGCAGAACATTTTGAGATTTTACAAGCACATTCCACAGTTTTTACTCACAAAACAGGAACAATCAAGGGATTTCAATACCAATTTCGTGTTCGTGAGCATACAAAATTTTGTGTTAGACCATACGTAATTCCAGCACATTATAGGGACCGTGTTAGAACAGAAATACAATCTATGCTTGACGAGGGCATTATTGAGCCTGCAGTAAGCTCATACAACAATCCATTACATGTTGTTGAGAAGAAAAATGGATCGATCAGGCTTGTCTTAGATTCGAGACAAATCAATACTATCATTATTCCTGAAACAGACAGGCCGCAAACGTTGGAAGAACTTCTTCAAAATTTTAATGGTGTAAAAGTGTTGTCTTCCATTGATCTCAGATTCAGCTTTTATCAGATCAAACTTCATCCAGAATGTAGAAAATACACAGCTTTCCTTCGTTTCGGCGTTTGTTATCAGTTTCGGAAACTTCCTTTTGGTTTGAACATTTCTTCAGCAGCATTCATTCGCGGGCTAAATTCCATATTACCTGAGTTCTTAAAACGTCACATCACCTTATATGTGGACGATATTCTAATAGCAGAAGCTTCATGGGAACAACATAATCGCATCCTCAACAGTTTGTTACGTATTTTTGCAGAATCTGGAATTACAGTTAACTTGGAAAAGTCTGAATTCGGTAGGTCAAAGGTGAGGTTTTAGGGACATATTATTTCTTCTGAAAGTATTCAGCCGGATCCTGAAAAGTTAGAAGGAATCAGAGCCATTCCAGTTCCATCCACAAAAAAACAAGTCCGCAGTTTTCTAGGTCTCGTAAATTTTTACCGTCGTTTTCTGAATATGCAAATTCTTGTTACACCAAAACTTTGTTCTCGCACTGAAAAAAAAAATATTTGGAACTGGGACGAACAAGCACAGTTGGAATGCAATTCTTTGAAAGAATCGCTATTTAACGCACCAATACTAGCTCATCCAGATCTGTCACAAGATTTCTGCCTTAGCACGGATTCTTCTAAAGTCGGTCTTGGTGCCCATTTATTTCAAGAAGCCATAGAAAATGACACTACCATTCAGAAAACCATTGCTTTTTCTAGCCGAGTGCTAACAAAATCTGAAAAAAATTATTCCGTTACTGAATTAGAAGCTTTAGCTATCGTTTGGGCATTTAACAAATTCCGTTTCTTTCTTTCTGGTAAGCACGTAAAAGTATACAGTGATCATCGTGCATTACAATTTCTTATGTCTTCAAAATTAAATCATGAAAGGTTAAAACGTTGGGCATTGTTTCTGCAAGAATTCCACTTCACAGTAGTCTACATTCCCGGCAAGGAGAACATTGTTGCTGATGCACTGTCACGCGCACCGGCTGGGCTTGAGAAAAGTAACACAGAAGGCAACCTCGAGAAAAATTTCAGTATTCTTTACATTCAGAAAGTCGCCTTTGAAAACTTCATCACCACATCTTTAAAGGGCATTGCTCATGAACAAGATAAAGATCCGATTTGGAAAGACATCAAGAGCAAATGGCGTGAAAAGACACACACACAGATTCGGCATTATTATCTGGTTAGAAACAACATACTCTTCAAACGCTGCACTGTTGATGACAAGCTATGGGTACTTTGCATTCCTGACGATTTTGTTAATAAGCTCATTTGGTACATTCATTTCAGCTATGCACATTTTGGCCCACGAAAATGTTATCATATTCTTCGAACGACTTGTTATTTTAACAATATGGAAAAGAGAATTCGAAGAGTCTTGTCTATTTGTAAACTTTGTCAAAAGGCGAAACCATCTACTATCTCCCATCGTGCTCCGCTGTTTCCTATCATTCCTTCTAAATTAAAAGAATTTGCTGCTGTTGATCTCTTGGGACCGCTTGTCAGAAGATCTAATGGATTTTCGTACGTTCTAGTCGCTGTTGAACTTACCTCAAAATTTGTTTCTTTCACACCGTTACGTAAAGCCACTGGACGGTCTGTATCCAACGCCTTTGTTAAAAATTTCTTACGTGAAGTTGGACACGTTAGGAAAGTCATTTCAGATAACGGACAGCAATTCAGATCTGCTGTTTGGTCACGCATGCTTCGGAATCATAAAATCAAACCTGTTTTTATTTCATTGTACTCACCACATTGTAACCCCTCCGAACGGATTATGAAAGAAATCAATAAGCTTTGCAGACTTTATTGTCACAGAAAGCATCAGCATTGGGACAGATATTTACACTTATTTCAAAACGTGCTGAATGAAATGCCTCATGACTCCACTGCTTTACCACCTACTCTTGTACTGAAGAGTGAAGAACCACCGAACAGAATCAGAGAGCTTTTACCTTTTCCGAATACACGTAAACTTCGACACAAAGACATAATTGATTTGGCTATTAAAAATATAACATCTGCAGCAGACAAAAGGAGAAAAGTACACGGTAAAGCTAATGCAAAGAAATTATATATTGGTCAGAAAGTTCTCATTAAAGCTCATTCATTGTCACATAAGAAGAAACACTTGAGTCATAAATTCTTTCTAGTTTACAATGGACCTTACAGAATCCGACGTTTACCACATGATAATTGCGATGAAGTTGAAACTCTTCGTACTAGGAAGAGTAAAGGTTTACACCACATTTCACATGTAAAACCATTTATTGAAAGATAATCTGCTTTTTAACTTTGTCTTTGCCATATAACTTTTCACTTTACATTGCTAGTAGGCTTTGTCAGACTTAGAATCTGTTAATATGCAACAATGTTTGAATTTAATATCCAGTCAAGAACCAAGAGAACTTATTTAAAAAGAAATTACGAATGCATTGTTATTGTGAACAGACGACACAGTGTTATTGTGTGTGTACATTCTTGCTTGTTAGTTGCACGATTACGTAACGACTATAAGGCTCACATACTTAGAACATTTACCAGTACTGCTAATGTGATTTTAATGCAACATTTTGGTTTACTTGAAAATACATTCTGGATTTAAAGTACTTTCTGTGAAATACCAGATGACACAGTGGTTAGTTTATGTGACAGCTACACGATTTTATCACGACGCTACTAATGAGTGACAATTTACAATGTTGCTTTTGCGGTGTATCTGTTTTATATCTGCACAGTTTTTCTGAATTCTTCTGTAAAGTAAAACATGTTTTAGTAGTAACCTTTGTGCTATAGCTACAAGGAGACAGCCTTTTCCATAGGACAACAATACGTTACAGCACAGTACAGGGTTATTACAAATGACTGAAGCGATTTCACAGCTCTACAATAACTTTATTATTTGAGATATTTTCACAATGCTTTGCACACACATACAAAAACTCAAAAAGTTTTTTTAGGCATTCACAAATGTTCGATATGTGCCCCTTTAGTGTTTCGGCAGACATCAAGCCAATGATCAAGTTCCTCCCACACTCGGCGCAGCATGTCCCCATCAATGAGTTCGAAAGCATTGTTGATGCGAGCTCGCAGTTCTGGCACGTTTCTTGGTAGAGGAGGTTTAAACACTGCATCTTTCACATCACTATGCGTGAAACTTGCCCGCACGCATTCAACCGTTTCTTCGCTCACTGCAGGCCGACCCGTTGATTTCCCCTTACAGAGGCATCCAGAAGCTTTAAACTGCGCATACCATCGCCGAATGGAGTTAGCAGTTGGTGGATCATTGTTGAACTTCGTCCTGAAGTGTCGTTGCACTGTTATGACTGACTGACGTGAGTGCATTTCAAGCACGACATACGCTTTCTCGGCTCCTGTCGCCATTTTGTCTCACTGCGCTCTGGCGGCATAAACCTGAAGTGTGGCTTCAGCCGAACAAAACTTTATGAGTTTTTCTACGTATCTGTAGTGTGTCGTGACCATATGTCAATGAATGGAGCTACAGTGAATTTATGAAATCGCTTCAATCATTTGTAATAGCCCTGTACTTTCTTCATCACAGCAATAAGCGTAATAACTAAGATATCTATACACAAAGCATTTCAATTTTGTGTATCATGAGGTAAGTACATTGACTTCTGCAGAACTTAACTTTCGGAGGACGATACCTACGACACTTCCACAGAGATTGTCTTACAACAAGACGCACAGTTTAGCGCTACAGTACACGTATCTGAGTGATTAATTTTGTACTTAAAACATTTATTTTTAAAGATATTTGAAGTACAATGATACAAAGGTTTTCCGTGATACATTTCATTCCATTGCCATAATCTGTAACACCTGAGGGTATAATTACATTAATCCTCAGGGGGTACACGCCTACTTTGTGTACCATGTGTTTGGAAAGCACAAGGAGCCCTAGCTAATATGGTATTTGCTTATACAACTTTACACATCGGTACCATATTCCTCTAACACATAAATTACACAGCTATCTGATCATTTAACTGAGAGACAAACATTTTTTTTACTACATCGGTGACAGATGTTTACGTAATTACACCGTTGTATAACTTCACAGTTACGAAATTGTATTTTGTTTGTACTTTGTGAACTGTTCATATTTTTTCAGACCCATTCTGATATTTTGAGAACTTTGAATGATATATATGGTATGGGATCACGATTTTTAAAGTGCGTTTGAGGCAGATGACACTTTTGTCATGAACAGATAATTTTTTTTTAATTATTGGAGGAAGCTACGACGATTTTGAGAGTTGAATGAGGTGTTATGATGTTATTATTACGATGACTATGTGTATTATGCTGTTGCGGTATGTTTATGATCAATAAGCTGATGCTATATGAGTTATTTGATTATGCTACATATCTGTTATGATGAAATATTGAAGAAGTGTCGACAAATAAGGTGAGGAATAATGAGTAGTGGTTAGGGACTCTGGTTTGTGAAAAAGGTTGTTGGAAACCAAGAATCGTACTTTAAGAGTTATGAAATGTATGTAAATGCGTGAATGTATCACAGTGCCGCCGAAAATTTTTTGGACACTATTATATCAATAGGATTTTGTTTCTACAGATTTGTAACGCAAATTCTTGACCTGTGGAATATTTTTATATGAGGCTGTCACTGTAGCGGAAACTGCTGTCGTAAATATTTCCGTAAGAAAGTTAAGTGACCACCTGCACGTAATGCGTCGTGGGCACCCAGCTGTGTCAGACGCCTGGAGAACAAGCCATTAGTGTGTGCCTTTTCAGAGGCACAGGTAGAAAAAAAAGGAGACCATTATCCTCGCTATTGACATTTATTTGTAGAAAGCATCCTAAATACGACACACTCGAACTTGAAAATATATGATTACACTGTGGAGCTCTTAATTTATGATATTTATTAAAATGCCTAATGAAATGATGAGAAACATCTTACATCTATTATCTATTTAGTTGAGAGATTGCTCATTTTGTTTGATATCTAGTTTCTAGCTGCCCTGCGGCATTGGTTAAAATAAAATTTAATAGATGTACTAATACAGATATTTTATGCCTACAGATCCAGTAAATAACCATTTTATAATCTACTTCAAAAAAACGAGGGGGCACAAAAAGACATTTCTCTTCATAGGAATTGCATACATAATTTTGTCAATGACTGGGTAACTTATTTAGTAGTGTATGTTAAGGTGATGCATCGCCCTAGTGTTAAGATGTGACATAGGTATTAAACATGGCCATTTTTACTGTAATATTTTTTCTGCTTGAGCTTTGTCATGTTTTGGTATAAGTTATTGCATTTGCTGCTGCTGGTTGCCAGGTATAGTGCTACTAAATTTAACTTTGTATTACCCTGTTAAGGCAGTTTTACTACTGATTTATTTTTCTTGTTGCTGCACATTGGCTCATATTAGTTGTAATGTTGCATTTTATCTGTTAATTTAGATTTACTGCTGCTTGCTTTGACAATTTCCATTTTTTTCATTGCTGTTTGTATTAATTGTTTTATGCTGCTGCATTGCCTTGTCCCTTAGTTTAGCATCTGAGCTCAGTAGATTTAAGTTAGCTTAAGAGGGGGTAGGCTATAGAAGAGAATGAGTTGCAATGAATTGGAGCCCGCATCTCGTGGTCGTGCGGTAGCGTTCTCGCTTCCCACGCCCGGGTTACCGGGTTCGATTCCCGGCGGGGTCAGGGATTTTCTCTGCCTCGTGATGGCTGGGTGTTGTGTGCTGTCCTTAGGTTAGTTAGGTTTAAGTGGTTCTAAGTTCTAGGGGACTTATGACCACAGCAGTTGAGTCCCATAGTGCTCAGAGCCATTTGAACCATTTGATGAATTGGAAGAAATGCATTGAGAAGCTATAAGAAAATAGTTTTGCCAAGAAAGTAGTGTACAGTGGAAAAAAACTATTTTTGAAAGAGGATATGAACAGAATACAGAAAGCATGCTTGGATAGGATTTTTTTTTTTGGTGGAAACAAATGTTGAAATAAGAAAAAAAGATCTATGGAATGAAGTTTTGGGTTGGACTGCAGTACCAAATGTTACACTGAAAACGAACCCTGTCCTTTCCTTTTGTGTTATCCCACTATGTGTTTGTGTACCCTTGTGTATTTGTTTTCTTCCTGTCTCTGTGTACTGTTTCATAGAATTTTTTTTCTCTTCTAATACTAAGCTACATTCACTATGATGAGGAATACTGTTATCCTCAAATATAACTGGCATTAATAATATGTTATTTACTTCATAAAGATGTTTAGACATTATTTATTCTGTTTTGTTTTAATGCTCATGTGTGAAGTTGATGTTTCAAAATGTATTCTGATCTTTTATGTATCTACTTATCTCATAATTCCTGTAACACTGATGTATAGGTTTATTTCTATTGTTTTGTAAAGCCTTATTACTACAAATGTTATCTGTATTATTATGTTTTAATTATGTATTTTGTACCTTTGTTAATGTATTCTTATGTTATAAAATTGTAATTGACACCAGTTCATCAAATTAAGTAACTTGTAAGTTACATTTCACTGCACACGTTTCTGTTCGTCATAGTATATGGACAATATGTGAGAAGTAGGGACTGTTAGTGTTTGCACGTGTGTTAAAAATTCAGCAAGAGACTGGATAACAGCATTGCTGGTTCTAAGGACAATTCCAAAAACTTTGTGAGTGTACAAGTGGTGGTTATAGACTTGCTATATTGTCCGCAAGACTCTTCGATGGTAATTGTGCACCTGCACAGTCGCAGCAGATGGCTGCTGGCCATCTCTACAAGGACTACAGTGGGTCTACACCTTTGATGATCCAACAATACCATTATTTCTACAAGGAATACAGTGGGTCTACACCTTTGCTGACCCACCAGTACCATTATTTCTACAAGGACTGCAGTGGGTCTGCACCTCTGGTGGCCCACCAATACCATACTCTCTACCAGGACTACAGTGGTCTGCTCTGTGATGACCTACCTACCAATATTCTTCAAAACTTAGAATGACTCTGTTGTGGCCCATAACTTGTCTGCATGTCAAGAGTCAGCACTGTCTTTCCGTTGGAAGGACAACACTACTTCTTCAAGACTGCATGGAAATCCACTACTTCCATGTGCATTGTCTTTTACTGCTCAGACTTTGAGAAAAGAAACGGCAGTTTTACTGTGATGAATGATCAGGACTGTCTTTATGGACTGTGAGAAAATTTTAGCTTTTGGCCAACATTGTATTAATAAGTGTGTGCATTTGATATCTTTCTTACTGTAATTATGAAAAATTTTTTCATATCCTTATTGGCCAGTGCCCAAAACAATTTGTAAAACTTTTTGTGGGGAGCATGGGGGCTACGTAAGTAGGCTGTATATGTTTACTTATTGGCAACGTTACGTAGCGCTCTGCATGAAAATCACTGGCTGTGCTGTGTGCAGTCTGTGGCTAGTTTGCATTGTTGTCTGCCATTGTAGTGTTGGGCAGCTGGATGTGAGCAGCACGTAGCGTTGCGCAGTTGGAGGTGAGCCACCAGCAGTGGTGGATGTGGGGAGAGAAATGGCGCAGATTTGAAATTTGTAAGACTGGATGGCATGAACTGCTATATGTATTATGATTATTAAGGTAAATACATTGTTTGTTGTCTATTAAAATCTTTCATTTGCTAACTATGCCTCTCAGTAGTTAGTGCCTTCAGTAGTTTGAATCTTTTATTTAGCTGGCAGTAGTGGCGCTCGCTGTATTGCAGTAGTTCGAGTAACGAAGATTTTTGGTGAGGTAAGTGATTTGTGAAAGGTATAGGTTAATGTTAGTCAGGGCCATTCTTTTGTAGGGATTTTTGAAAGTCAGATTGCGTTGCGCTAAAAATATTGTGTGTCAGTTTAAGCATAGTCTTGTATAATTTTTCTAAGGGGGCTAGCAGTTCATGCCATCCAGTCTTACAAATTTCAAATCTGCGCCATTTCTCTCCCCACATGCACCACTGCTGGCGGCTCACCTCCAACTGCGCAACGCAACTCGCTGTTCACATGCAGCTGCCCAACACTTCAATGGCAGACATCAATGCAAACTAGCCACAGACTGCACACACCACTGCCAGTGATTTTCATACAGAGCGCTACGTAATGTTGACAATAAGAAAACATAAACAGCCTACTTACATAGCCCCCATGCTCCCCACAAAAAATTTTACAAATTGTTTTGGGCACTGGCCAATACAAATTTGAAAAAAATTTTCATAATTACAGTAAGAAAGATTTCGATAGAGAACAAACAATGTATTTACCTTAATAGTCATAATGTATATATATAGCAGTTCATGACATCCAGTCTTACAAATTTCAAAACTCTGCCATCTCTCTCCCCACATCCACCACTGCTGGCGGCTCACCTCGAACTGCACAACGCTACGCGCTGTTAACATCCAGCTGCCCAACACTACAATAGCCAACAACAATGCAAACCAGCGACAGACTGCACACAGCATAGCCAGTGATTTTCATACAGAGCGCTATGTTGCGTTACCAATAAAAAAACCTATACAGTCTACTTACATAGCCCCCATGCTCCCCACAAAAAGTTTTACAAATTGTTTTGCGCAGTGGCCAATACAGATTTGAAAAAAAATTTCATAATTACAATAACAAAGAAATCAAATGCACACACTTATTAATACAATGTTGGTCAAAAGCTAAAATTTTCTCACAGTCCATAAAGACAGTCCTGATCATTCATCACAGTAAAACTGCCGTTTCTTTTCTCAAAGTCTGAGCAGTAAAAGACAATGCACATGGAAGTAGTGGATTTCCATGCAGTCTTGAAGAAGTAGTGTTGTCCTTCCAACGGAAAGACAGTGCTGACTCTTGACATGCAGACAAGTTATGGGCCACAACAGAGTCATTCTAAGTTTTGAAGAATATTGGTAGGTAGGTCATCACAGAGCAGACCACTGTAGTCCTGGTAGAGAGTATGGTATTGGTGGGCCACCAGAGGTGCAGACCCACTGCAGTCCTTGTAGAAATAATGGTACTGGTGGGTCATCAAAGATGCAGACCCACTGTAGTCCTTGTAGAGATGGCCAGCAGCCATCTATTTGACTGTGCAGGTGCACAATCACCATTGAAGAGTCTTGCGGATAATATAGCAAGGTCATGAACCATCACTTCTGCTTTCAAAAAATTTTTTTTGAATTGTCATTCGAACCAGCAGTGCTGTTATCCAGTCCCTTGCTGAATTATTAACACACGTGCAAATACTATCAGTCTCTACTTCTCACATATTGTCCATATACTATGACCAACAGAAATGCGTGCAGTGAAATGTAACTTACAAGTTAATAATATGATGAACTGGTGTCAATTACAATTTTATAACATACTAAGAATACAATTACAAAGGTACAAAATACATCATTAAAGAACATAACAATACAGATAACATTTGTAGTACAGGCTTTACAACAGAATAGGAATAAACATATACATCAATGTTATAGGAATTATGACATGAGTACATACATAAAAGATCAGAATAGCTTTCGAAACATCAACTTTACACATGAGCATTAAAACAAAACAGAATAAATAATGTCAAAGCATATTTAACGATCATAAAATCTATGAACGTTATGTGCCAAGTCCTAGTAAATTCTAAAACCAATACTACATCTAATTTGTATCGTGTGCTTCCATATAGAATGAACAACAGAAATCGATAAACTTAACGCCGATAATTCCAACAAGCTGGTGGCTGGCTCCCAAGGAGAACATCTCTAAAATGGGTCTAAAAATGCCCCTTATACACTTCGGTATCCTCATTAAACACGCTGTCGCATTCTTTTCTTAAAGCGCAAAAAATCTTCACTTTCTCTCAATGTGACAACAACCACCCTTTGTCCTCAAAGTACAATACCCTCACGCCGTCTCTAATGTTACTCAACGTATGCTGCTCATTTTTGAAGTGCTTCTCCACCGCCGATGAGCCATTCTCTTTGTTATTGTACTCTTTAAACCTTACTTTAGAACTTCTTCCAGTTCGCTCCACGTGGACAATTCTGACCCTTCATAAACTCACGCTTTCCCCATCCAGTTCTCCACTGTGCCAACGCTATGCTTCAGGCACTGCCCCCGCCCCCCCCCCCCCCCTTTGGTCTATTCTGAATGTAATTTCTACCTCTTCGTTGTTAAATAATCTCACGATTTTGTATGAGATAATCCACTGATAATGCATGACTCTATATTTCGAAAGATTTTTCTCGTTTTGTTAGTTCCTGTGAACTACCGCTGCATGCATACTATCTATTACACTTGCGTCTAAACCATTTCCTACAGCTATTTGACTAAGTGTTTCCATTTCTTCAGCCTTGTTCTCAGGGCTTCGTGGGATGGAATTTGTTTTGTGCACAGCATTTTAAACAATGCCAATTTATCGTTAGCGGAAGTTTATGAAATAAAGAGACAGGATTGCGAAATTAAAATACATGGGGCAAACGGGAAGAAAATTAAAAGTGGGGTACAAAGAACATAAGTAAAAAGAGAATAGTTCATGGGTGGGGGCCAGGTACCTCAAGAATGAGCAACACATTTGGGTAGCATCACAGACTCAGAGAAAGTGGAGATTTTTTGCGCTCAAAGAAAAGAATGCGTGAGCGTGTTAAATGACAAGACGGGAGTGTCCAAGGGCCATTTCATGTCCTCCTTTGGAAGATGCGATCAACTTATTCGAATTGGCAAAGTTAGGTTGATTTCTGTTGTCCATTCTATGTGGATTCACAACTGCAACATAGGTGTAGCTTTTGTTTTCGAATTTACTGGGACTTGACGTATAATTTTCACAGGTATAGATTTTATGACAAAAAAGTATCATCGTTGGCCCCTGTGACATGTGTTGCAGGGAAGTACTATTTCTGGTAGGTGAAAACGGCTGGCTTTAGTTTCCAGCTGTGCTTTTAGAAGAATTTAGGGTTTCTTTGACAATGCATGTTTGCTGATGGGTTTTTACTTTTGACAGTGCCCAGCGGACGATATAAATATTTTCATATGGTTGTCATTGCTTGTAGTATTGCGATGTATTGATCTATCTCCTATTTTTGGAGCACTTGATAATTGGGTACGCAGACCCGAAAGATGTAGTGCGCTACATTCTCAATATCAATATTATTCTCTCATTTACTTGCTTTAGAGTTTCTCTCATTTATTCGCACAGACATTGTTTACTCTCAGGGTATAGAGTTTTTTGTTCTTTGTAACTTATCAGCAGTAAAATAGTATTTAATATTGCCCATTTTTCTAATGTGAGGTGGTTGCTTTATTTTAACAATAATAATTGGTAGCGTTCTCCACTTTAATCGTACTAAACATAGATCAGAAAAGCATTTCGAGAGACATTTTTTTCATCACCACCTTACAATCAACGCATATGGTTGAATGCTAAAAGCCTAGTAAATAATTTGCGGCATTTATTTTTATTTTACTTCATGAACGCTCAAAACGTACTGCTAGAGTTGTATTGTTTTAATCATATGTTTTGATTGTTGACAACGTGTTTATGAGAGTAATGTCCATCAAAACGCGTTGCTGATTTATGTTATGTAACTGATGGAACGCTGCCCATTGTTAATGAGTAAAATACTCACACTTGAGGTTTCAGTACGTCACTTACTACACTAGTTTGTAATGACCTTCTGCCCATTCCCCATCTGTGCTGTTCTCGCTTCCCACCCCCGGGTTCCCGGGTTCGATTCTCGGTGGGGTCAGGGATTTTCTCTGCCTCGTGATGGCTGGGTGTTGTGTGCTGTCCTTAGGTTAGTTAGGTTTAAGTAGTTCTAAGTTCTAGGGGACTGATGACCATAGATGTTAAGTCCCATAGTGCTCAGAGCCATCTGTGCTGTATCGAAAAACACATGTTAAAACAAATTATCGAAGTGAAATTCAGTTTGATAGTAAGTTCGAATGCAACTGAGTCTTTATGGTAAGTTGTTAAACGACATCTTGGTATTAAATACGTAAAGGCAGAGCGCTCACCTCTCTGTACTTTTCGTGCTTAAACGTCGAACGACTAATTACCAAACTTGGGGACTCAATTTTCTGTTTAGTCCATTTCTTCTTCCCCTTCTCTCTGTCCCTCCCCCTCCCCCCCCCCCCACTGCCTGTCGATCTCCTCCTACTCCTCCCTCTCTTTCCCTATCTCCCTTCCCCGCCCTCTCTAGCTGTTCATGTCCTCCTCCCCCCTCTTCCTGCTCTCCATCTCTTTCCTCATTCGTTCTCTCGGTTTTCGTGTTCTCCACTCTCTTTCCGTCTCCTCTTCTTTCCTTTCTCTGTCCATTTCCTCCATTACTTCTATGTACTGTAATGTCACAAACAGACATACCCACCCACCCACCCACTCACCCACCCACCCACACACACACACACACACACACACACACACACACACACACACACACACAATGTACCACTGTAGACTGTGTCTAGTTTGTTTCTACGTTCTGGGTCAGGTCGGCCACCTTTTGGGCCTACCAACATTTTGCTACCTTCAGATAGCATAACGACGGATCAGAGCGCATCAATTAAAGCCTAACTAACAGTCCTTGCCACATCTTCAACTACGGGACAGACCCATACTGCACGATTTGGTGTGACAATTTCGTCAAACTAATAGTTGGTCGTTGCCCCTACACAAATTTTTCTTCAGTTATGTAGGATATGGTCCACAATCGGAAAGGTAGAGGATCAGTTTCCTGCTTGGCTCAGAACGTGTGATATTAAAACTTCCATTTCTATCAGGAATAATACAATCGTTCTTCTTTCTGTGTGTTAGGAAGTCCATCATTCATACCATTTTGCAAATATTTTTTTTTACCAATGCAGTTGTTGGTGGTTCCCCAAGAATTTCCCCATATTGTTTCATTTTTTTCTTCAGTTGATAGATTACAGCCCTTTTTTCTGTAGGTCAGGCGACATACGCCTGTTAATATAATTAGGACGTCTGTACATGTTGTGCTAAAGCTTCCACAGCATGGTAGCAGAATTTCTCACTGTATTTTTCTTACTGCAGTTGCAAGTCTGATTACCTGAAACCTGTGCACCCAAACACCAGTAACATAGACCGCAACTAGATTTAATATAGATGCGTGATACAGTTTAATTCAGGGGCAAATAAAATCTGTTTTGTTCTAATTAATAATTTTGCTCATTAAATAGAGTTGTCATTCCTTGCTACAAATTCTATGTGAACATTTAATGTCCATTGCTCGTCCGGGTATACACCTAAATATCTGTTGATGCTGCACCTTCGATTTAACACCAGATTTTTTTTTTTTTAAATAGCGAGTCGCTAGTAAGTCTTCCTTTAAGCAACATGTATGGCGATTTTATAGTTCGATCTTGAGTCGCACCTGCGAGCATTACTCATGAAAGGTGCGAACGGTTTTTCCACAGTTATTTTCAGGCTGATCTCGGTTGTTGGTGTGCACTAAATGTAATAGGTCAGCAGCACATGCTGCAACTCCTAATGATTCCAGAGTGTTTTCTACTGTACCCAGAAGTGGTTCTAAGTAAGCATTCAAGAATCTGGGGCCTAAAACGCATTCTTTCATAATAAGTTTGGTTACTACTGATGTGGGACTTGACAGTGTCACGTTTCAGTCTGTGCAGTAATTCACTAAACAGTAGTATAGCAATCTTGGACAGCCGTTTCCCTTAAGGTTCTAAAGAATGAAGGATACCATATGCTATCAAAGGCCACAGATACGTATATAATTACGGGTACTGTAAATTTTTTGTCTGCAGCGTATATTAATTTTCTCGCCTCATTAAATGCGTCTTCTATACATTTACCCTTCCAAAATCCATACTGAGAATTATTTAATCCCGTTAGACCCTGTGTCATTTTGATCTACTAATTAGCATTTTTTACAATGTCGTACCCAGTAAATTTCTTAGGCAGGTAGGCCAGTATCATTTTGGGAGTGTTTAGATTGATCCCTATCTTTTGGTTGCCTTTCGTTTATTTGAAACCGAATGGAAATTGTAGCAAGTATGTATATAATTTTTTCAGTACGCTAACATTAGCTGCCGTATACTAACATTAGCTGCCAGCTCCCCCCCCCCCCCCCCCAATGAATTATGGACCTTGCCTTTGTTGGGGAGGCTTGCACACCTCAACGACGCAGATAGCCGTTCCGTAGGCGCAACCACAACGAAGGGGTATATTTGTTGAGAGGCCAGACACACATGTCATTCTTGAAGAGGGGCAGCAGCCTTTTCAGTAGCTGCAAGGGCAACAGTCTGGATCACTGACTGATTTGGACTTGTAACATCAAGCAAAACAGCTTCTCTGTTCTCGTGCTGCGAACGGCTGAAAGCCGTAACTTTTCTCGATGGCATGCAGCTCTACTGTATGGTTAAGTGATGATGGGGTCCTTCTGGGCAAAATATTACTGAGGTATATACGGCCCCATTCGGATTTTCGGGCGATAACTACTCAGGAGGATGTCGTCATCAGCAGAGACAAAATTGACGTTCTACAGACCGGAGCATGAAATGTTAAATTCCGTAATCGGACAACTACGTTCGATAGTTTGAAAAGGTAAGTGAATAGGTGTAAGTTAGACATAGTCGGAATTAGTGAAGTTCTGAGGCTGGCGGGACAGAACTTGTGATCAGCTGATTACAGGGTTATTTATATAAATTTAGGTATGGATAATGCAGGAGTAGGTTTAATAATGAAGAGGATAATAGAAATGAGGATAGGTTACTATGGACAACACGTTGTTGTTGTTGTTGTGGTCTACAGTCCAAAGATTGGTTTGATGCAGCTCTCCATGCTGTTCTATCCTGTGCGAGCTCCTTCATCTCCCAGTACTTACTGCGACCTACATCCTTCTGAATCTGCTTAGTGTATTCATCTCTTCGTCTCCCTCCATCATTTTCACCCCCCAAGCTTCCCTCCAGTACTAAATTGGTGGCCTCTTCATGCGTCTGAATGTATCCTACCAAACGATCCGCTCTTTTAGTCGGGTTGTACCACAAATTTCTCTTCTCCCCGATCCTATTCAGTACCTCATCATTAGTTACGTGATCTATCCATCTAATCTTCAGCATTCTTCTGAAGCACCATATTTCAAAGCTTCTATTCTCTTCTTGTCAAAACTGTTTATCACTCATGTTTCATTTCCACACATGATTACACTCCATATAAATACTTCCAGAAAGGACTTCCTGACACTTAAATGTATACTCGATGTTAACTAATTTCTCTTCTTAAGAAATGCTATTATTGCCATTGCCAGTGTACATTTTATATCCTCTCTACTTCGACCATCATCAGTTATTTTGCTCCCTAAATAGCAAAACGCATCTACTACTTTAAGTGTCTCATATCCTAATCTACTTCCTTCAGCAACACCTGATTTAATTCAACTACATTCTATTATTCTCGTTTTGCTTTTGTTGATGTCCATCTTATATCCTCCTATGAAGACTCTATCCATCCCGTTCAACTGCTCTTCCAGGTCCTTTGCTGTCTCTGACAGAGTACAATGTCATCGGCAACTCTCAAAGTTTTTATTTCTTCTCCATGTATTTTAATTCCTACTCCAAATTTTTCTTTTGTTTCCTTTACTGATTGCTCAGCATACAGATTGAATGACATCGGGGATAGGCTACAGTCCTGTCTCACTCTCTTCTCAATCACCGATTCCTTTTCGCGCCCTCGAGTCTTATAACTGCCATATGGTTACTGTACAAATTGTAAATAGTCTTTCGCGCCCTGTATTATACCCTAGCCACCTTTGTAATTTGAAAGAGAGTGTTCCAGCCAACATTGTCAAAAGTTTTTTCTAAGTCTACGAATGGTATAAACGTAGGTTTGCTTTTCCTTAACCCATCTTCTATGAGAAGTCCTAGGGTCAGTACTGCGCCATGTGATTCTATATTTCTTCGGAATCGGAACTGATCGTCCCCGAGGTCTAGACTAGATGAAGAGATCGGTGGGTAGGAAATATTCTGAGATGCTAAGGTATCATCAGTTTAGTGTTGGAGAGAAGTGTGGGGTGTAAGTATCGTAGGAAGAGAAAAAGAGATGAATATAGTAAACGGATTCGGAAGGATGCAGGTTGCAGTAGCTATTCGGTGATGAAGAGGCTTGCACAGGATAGAGCAGCATGGAGAGCTGCATCAGCACCACAAGAACCAAAACATAAGCTGACTCGTGCATTGTTTGTCAAGAGTTGTTAGTAAAGACAATGTTGATACTAAGTTAAAAGCTTTCGCAAATTACGATAATCCGAGACAAAGCTGTTGTTAATAGTCACTGCTCCGGTCTCTAAATTAAATTCAGGACTGGAAGATATCCTTTTGTGCTGTGTCCACTTCTAAAGCCAGCTTATACGTTGATTAGAGTTCGGTTTTTCTCATGAAGTGGATGCTTTTAATGAAGAAGATACATGAAGGAGAGGAAGCATATATTTTTTCTGTCCCTTGTTGAGAAGGACAGTAACACCATTGTTACAATTTTGAAGAAATCTCTTTCTCCAAATATTATGAAAAATATTTAGTGAGCACTTGGGGTATTATTATACCTCCAGCATTAACCATTTCGCTGAATGGAAATCATCTCCAGGTGTCTCTCTGTTATTCATGCCTTGAATGGTTTTGTATATTTTACAATACAATTTTACAATATTATATATTGTTACATTAATTATTAATTGCTATTTATTATGCGTTTCCTGAACTTCGTGGTGATCAGGTGATGATTTGCTATCTGAAACCTCTCAATGCTTCGAGTATACACTTTTTGACATCGAGTTTGAAGAACTTTCACTTGCCTCAGGTCTCTAACTCACTAGTAGTAATCATCAGACAATCGCTCAACATTTCAGAAACGAAATCGGTCAGCTAAAGACAAGGAAATCATCAAAAGCCATTGTCGATAATGTAAATGTCGCAGCGAAACGTACATGACAACCTTTTCCCCACTCCTTTCTCCCAAAGAGCCACTAAAGCTAATTCGGTATAGTCCTGTGGTCCATTTTTCTGCCGTATGTTAACGACGAGTGAAGGATTTGTTTGCAAGTCACAAACCCGAAATTTCTGCAGGAAAAGATGCTGTGTCTTCCTAAGGACGGAATAAAGACGGAGAAAGGAGACAGAAAGAAATGAGATATGTATAAGTTAATTACTCAACAAAGCAAGAAAGAGTTCTAATCAACAAACGTGAATAGGGGCAAAGAAAGAATGGAAGCTGAAAAGTAAAGTTGAAAGGATCTCAGAATATAAGCGAAGGTTACAAAACTTCCTTTAGTACATGAATGAGGGAGAAGCTTAATTCTGGTGCATTCTTGTCAAAAAGTCCCTGAAAGGAGTCAGTCATGTCGGTAATAACGTAAGAAGTCAACAGAGCATTTCTGGTACATGGTGCGTCCTGTTAATAGAAACGGAAGGCGCAGCTAAGTCTTGAAAGATATGCGCTCTGATAAATGGCTGGACGAAGTTCTATAGTCACGTACAGCACGCACTGAATTACATTTCTTGCCACCATGCAAATGTGAAAAACCTTCTGTGGAAGCTGTGGGATGCGATTTTACGCGGTGGAAGAGTTTACTTCAAAACAGAAGTTTCATTTTCGGACAGGTTTTTCTTTTTTAACTGATTCACAGCTACGGGGCTGAACAATTGCCCAGGTTAGCAACATCTCTTAACTTTCCTTCAAAGAAAATTTCTCACCTCTGTTTTCTTGACTTTCCCAACCCGCAACTCAGCCCTACCTTACTACCTCCACAAACTCCCCCCAACGTGCGCACCCCCGCGCCATCGCCCTCCTCCCTTCACCCACCGTAGAAATGAAAGGGAAATAAAGCAGAGTGAGGTAGCTGGTAATTTAACTCATTTACGGTAACTCTGTTTTATACAGTTGTCTTCGTTCCTATAGACATCGAGTGAAGTATCACAGTAGGAGCAATTTTTCACAAATTTTTAATAGACAGACATTTAGCAGGCCTTGGATCGTACCACTAAGGACTTCTTCTGAGATTTTGACTCCACGTCTGTGCTTCTCTTCTGAGGTAATATGAATGTATGTTCATAGCGAATGGGAGAGTTATTCTTTTTTTATTGGAAGTAATTTGAACATCTTTGTCATAAGTGTGATACTTTTTGTTTCGTTTATCAATTCCAGTATTCTTCGATAACGATAAAAGCTGATGTAATGAATTAAAATTCATGCTAAGGTCGGTACTCGAGCGTGGATCTCCTGCTGTCTAGGTAGATGTACTAACCATCACGCCAAAAAAGCATTGTGGCTCAAACTGCTGTTAGCGAGGACATTGAACTAACTTTGTCCATGTGACTGTGTGCGCTGTAATGCTCTGGTGGCGTAGTTGCTAGCACATCTGTCTAGGAAGGAGCAGAGTTGGATTCAAGCCTTGGCCTTGGTACCGATTTTAATTCATTACTTCAGCCTCTACCCATATCGAGGATAAAGTTGAGACACACATGTCTCCAGAAAAGTGTAATGATTATTTTTATTATTGTGAGAGGTCAGATAAATATTACCTTCCAAGAAAGATTATTTTTTAAACATCAAATTCACAAACCGTAAGTAGATATACTGCAGAAAACGATGAAAAATTTTAAAAAAGAAACCATAATTTAATAACAAAGTAAATAAAGCACGAAACATTTGCGACACAATTAAAAAAAAAAATGCTGCGGTGAGATTCGACCCGACACATACTACAGCCACCAGTACAGCAAGTCGACACGCTACCGATCTCTTTGTTTTAACGTAACTCTCGAATAGGCCTACCGTAGTTCAAGAAAGAATATTAGACAGGAAACAACAGATATTGGTTGGCACATCCATTCGCTCGTGTAAACCGAGCGTAAGGACATGCCAGTTAAAGGCGCTGCAGTCTGGAACCGCAAGACCGCTACGGTCGCAGGTTCGAATCCTGCCTCGGGCATGGATGTTTGTGATGTCCTTAGGTTAGTTAGGTTTAACTAGTTCTAAGTTCTAGGGGACTAATGACCTCAGCAGTTGAGTCCCATAGTGCTCAGAGCCATTTTTTGAACATGCCAGTTAGCCAATACGTTTCTCTTAGCTGAGCCGGCAGCGGTGGTCTCGCGGTTAAGGCGCTCAGTCCGGAACCGCGCGACTGCTACGGTCGCGGGTTCGAATCCTGCCTCGGGCATGGATGTGTGTGATGTCCTTAGGTTAGTTAGGTTTAAGTAGTTCTAAGTTCTAGGGGACTGATGACCACAGAAGTTAAGTCCCATAGTGCTCAGAGCCATTTGAACCACCTCTTAGCTGAAAACTGTACAGACACCAGTTAGTGGTCGAAGTAATTGCAAATAAATACACCAGTTTTCAATATTTTTACTGTCACCATTTGTATGTTTACCAATTAGGCTACTATAAAACGAAATATTTTGAAAGGGTGTGGAATCTAGGAAAACCTACAACCGCACAGTCTGTAGCGAATTAACGTTCAAAATATTACCTGCACAGATCTAAATTCAAAGAAAAAGACGATTCCTCCAGTTGGATCGAATGCTCGTTCTTTACGTACGTAAACCGTCAGCCTAGCAACCTCAGCCATTGAAACAGATGTGAAACGTTCGTCATTGTAGTAATTCTACCGACGCGGAGTTCTGACGAATATATTTCAAACGTTTCTACGTGCTCGAATAAATTTCAAAAGGAATGATACCATGAGTTAAATTGCAATGAGTCTTGACATATACCGTATCTTAAATATTATACTGCTTCTATCTGACTATGTAAACAGTAACATGAAGTTCCACAGACCGCTAGAATTGTGAACATTGGAACTTCTGAACTTTGGCATGCACAATCCTCTGTTCTTGGACTCTTAATTATTTGGGCGGGGAAGTCTTTTTACCTCTCATTGTAGATATACGTATATCAAACTTAAAAGTTTTTCTGTGGACAGCGGTGAAACAAACATACAAGCTATGTTTTGCGTTGTGAGTTTGTCCTGCTACTGTTAATAGAAAAACTTGACTTCGATTTCCAGAATGAGATTTTCACTCTGCAGCGGAGTGTGCGCTGATATAATATTGGTAGAGCACTTGCCCGCGAAAGGCAAAGGTCCCGAGTTCGAGTCTCGGTCGGGCACACAGTTTTAATCTGCCAGGAAGTTTTTTAATACGGTTTACCTGGTAATACGTAAAATACTGCTTTGCATGTCCTAGTGACTTGAAAATGGTTTCAGGTAATCCAAAACTAGTCACCAATTAAATAAAAACACTGAATTTTGCAACTGTGGCTGCTCCTGTATCAAACAGGTTAACACAAGTTGCTGTCCCATTATTAGCGCAACAAGCTGAAAATGCATATTAGTTTTCAAGTAAATAATTACTATTAAAAACAGTCTTGATCACGATTTATTTAACAAGGTGACCGGTTTCGACCACTACTGTGGTCATCTTCAGACCATTGAGTAGGAACCCCTTTCTGTTGGAGATGTTGTGATTCTCCAACAGAAAGGGGTTCCTACTCAATGGTCTGAAGATGACCACAGTAGTGGTCGAAACCGGTCACCTTGTTAAATAAATCGTGATCAAGACTGTTTTTAATAGTAATTATGTACAAGACATTGATCACTGCTGTTCCCGTAATGCATTCAAAAGTTTTCAAGTAGTCATAACATTACGATTCCATTTTAAAAACTGTCACAGAATATTGTATGGTCGGCCGCTGAGGCTGAGCCGTTTTACTCGCTTCAGCCCGGAACAGCGCTGCTGCTACGGCCGCAGGTTCGAATCCTGCCTCTGGCATGGACGTGTGTGATGTCCTTAGGTTAGTTAGGTTTAAGTAATTCTAAGTCTAGGGGACTAATGACCTCAGATGTTAAGTCCCATAGTGCTCAGAGTCATTTGAACCATTTTTTTACGGAAGACCCGTGATAGTCGGGGACTGTTTAGCCATAGGTCTCACACCATGAAATTCTTTGACATGGAAAAATAAAACAAATCAAACGAAATGTGAGAAGTGTAACTCTAGCCTCACAAGACGAAATTTTACTTCGGTTGTAAGCACTGAAACATGCCACATTCTTGTCATGAAGTTACTGAATTTTCGAGATAGAAGACAAATATAATGTTTAATGGCTACTCCGTGGAGTTTCTCGGTGTTACAGTCATTTTTGTTTGTGACTGTTCCAAACCGCCCATAGCTACGTATCTACTTTTGTTGCAATTACTTGATTTGCAGCACATGCACTAAATAAGCATGAAACACTATAGAAAACTTTACCTTATGCACAGCTGAAAGAACTGGCAGCACAGAGAATCGTCGGAAAGCACACTAGTAAACACTTACGAACTTACGACACCTTTGTTACGCAAGTAATGCAGCACTGATAAGCCAAAACATTATGACCGCTGCCAGCCACGAAATTGTTGGCGGCCGGTGGTTTTGCGGACACGTGAAAGAGTACGCGGAATAGTAACGAGTGGACAATCATCTAGCAACGATGCTGGTCGCAGATGGGGGTATCGACTGGAATAAGCTGCTCTGACAAAAACGCAGTCTATCAGGAGTTGGTGGCTGGAAACGAGCATCTCGGAAACGGCGAATCTGGCCGGTTGTTCACATGTTACCATTGTGAATATCTGTGGGAAGTGATTGATGGATGGTCAAACCACTGCCGTGTAAAGGTGTTGGACGTTCACGCCTCACCACACGATGTGGAGTCGGGAGCGTGTCTGCTCTGTAAAACAGGACAGGCGACGAAATGTGGCGGAGCTGACGACAGAGAACTATGTGGTTGCAGTCACAAGTGTTTCGTAGTGAACGATGTTAAAAATGAAGCTCCGCAGTTTCCGATTGCTAAATGTTTCTATTTTAAACCAATGACATCTTTGGTTACCATTGAGAGAATATGGGATAATCGAGCTTGGACCGTGGATCAATGGAAACACACTATGTGATCAAAAGTATTCGGATACCCCCAAAAACATACGTTTTTCATATTGGGTTCGTTGTGCTGCTACCTACTGCCAGGTACTCCACATCAACGACCTCAGTAGTCATTAGACATCGTGAGAGAGCAGAATGGTCAGGTGATTGGATGTCACTTGTGTCATACGTCTGTACGCGAGATTTCCACAATCCTAAAATCCCTAGGTCCAAAGCTTCCGATGTGATGGTGAGGTGGAAACGTGAAGAGACACGTACAGCACAAAAGCGTGCAGGCCGACCTCGTCTGTTGACTTAAAGAGACCGCCGACAGTTGAAGAGGGTCATAATGTGTAATAGGCAGACATCTGTCCAGATCATTACACAGGAATTCCAGACTGCATCAGGAGCCACTGCAAGTGCTATGACAATCAGCGACAATTCGAGGCTGCTCATAAGCCACACATCTCGCCGATAAATGCCAAACGACGCCTCGCTTGCTGTAATGAGCTCAAACACTGGACGACTGAACAGTGGAAAAACGTTGTGTGGAGTGATGCATCACAGTACACAATGTGGCGCTCCGATGGCAGGGTGTAGGTATGGCAAATGCCCGGTGAAAGTCATCTGCCAGGGTGTGTAGCGCCAACAGTAAAATTCTGAGGTGGTGGTGTTACGGTGTGGTCGTGTTTTTCATGGAGGTGGCTTGCAACCCTTGTTGTTTTGCGTGGCACTATCACAGCACAGGTCTACATTGACGTTTTAAGCACATTCTTGCTTCCCACTGTTGAACAGTAGTTCGGGGATGGCGATTGCATCTTTCAACACGATCGAGCATCTGTTCACAATGCACAGACTGTTGCGGAGCGGTTACACGACAATAACATCCCTGTAATGCACTGGCCTACACAGAATCCTGACCTGAATCCTATAGAACACCTTTGGGATGTTTTGGAACGCCGACTTCACGCCAAGCCTCAGCGACCGACACGGATACCTCTCCTCAGAGCAGCACTCCGTGAAGAATGGGCTGCCATCCCCCAAGAAACCTTCCAGCACCTGATTGAACGAATGCCTACGAGAGTGAAAGCTGTCATCAACGCTAAGGGTGGGCCAGCACCATATTGGATTCCAGCATTACCGATGGAGGGAGCCACGCACTTGTAAGTCATTTTCAGCCAGGTAACCGGATACTTTTGATCACATATTGTATGTCGCATGGCCGAATGAATACACCAAGTAAATGGTCGTGAACGACTGCTCGAAACATGTGATGCGCCACAGAGACAGGCTGGTGGAAGCAGCATTATGCTATGGGGGACATTCACCTGGGCTGCCATAGGACATGGATTATAAATCAAAGGCCCCATGCCAACTTTTGACTATGTGTTCGTTATTACAGACCATCTGCATCCGTTCAAGTGCGATGTCTTTCCCAATGTCAGTGGCATCTTCCAGCAAGATAACTTTCTGTATAACAAGGCGAGTATAATGTTACTGTGGTCCATGAAACATGATATACAACTCTCATTCTCCTTGGTCACTAAAATTGCCTCGTCTGAACCAGATGGAACATATTTTAGATGCAACCGGGTACCACATCCATGCAAACAAACTACTGTCCCGAAATTTACCACCGTGAATTGCATTGCAGATGAGGAGCTGTTAAGAACGTGGTCATAATGTTTTCGTTCATGAGTTACAACACGATGAATCATATGCCACGTGGCAGCAAGATAAATGAAAATAAAGTTCTCTGTGAATACCTGAATCAGAAAGAAACAAAAACAAAGATAGGAGGAAAGTTAAGTACAAGCTTCATGTAGTGAAACAGGTTAATATCTCTGTTTTATCGCCGGCTACTGTGGCCGAGCGGTTCTAGGCGCTTCAGCCCGAAGCCGCGCTGCTGATACGGTCGCAGATTCGAATCCTGCCTCGGGCATGGATGTGTGTGATGTCCTTAGGTAAGTTAGGTTTAAGTAGCTCTACGTCTAGGGAACTGATGACCTCAGATGTTAAGTCCATTAGTGCTTAGAGACATTTGAACCATTCTCTGTTAATGAGGGACCGGACAGTTACTAAGTTCACAGAACCAAAACTCCAGCTGTTCAAAGGAAAATATTTTGCAGATCGGCAGAAACCATTTGAAACAAATAATCGAACAGGTAAATCAGTATAAGGACTTCTTCAAATTGAGGAGACATTGCTGCAACCAGGTAACAGAACTGACTGTGTGTTGCACTAAGCCCACACTGTAAATATCAGTGTAAGAGACTGAATCTACTTTTGGCTTATTTTTCTCTGTAAAAGTCCAGATCAGCTCCCTTCACATTCTAGCAAAATTAGCTGCTGTGACAGCTTCTTTTACTGCATCAATTCAGATACTCTGGATAAAAAATGTGGACTGCAAAATACTTTGCAAAATGAATGGCTTGACGAGAAATCAACTGTCTCTTAATAAATTTTTGAATTTAACTTTTGAGTCAAAAGGCTTAAATTCTTCTTTAGGACGAGAAGACGCCCAGCATACATTTCAACCACGCTCTGCTACCACTAAAAATATAGGGATACTGGATTTTGGATGTGTAATGTGCTGGTTTTAAACCTGGATATATAACAAAACAGATTTACTAATGAAAACAATCAGAAACTTACACTTCACTGCAAGAATTAAATTAATGTCGGCCAAAGTGCCACAGCGTCATAGCCAGATCCATATGGATAAAGTTAGTGACATGACAAATCGTTCTTCACCTTCAAAGCACTAAAAGATATTTAATAGTGAGCAGCAATTAATTCCAATTTTTACTAACTAAGTTTCAAAACGAACTCCTCGCCTACAGTACACTGAATATTTAAAAACAGTTTAAATAAATAATACATTTGCTAAAATATCATACTCTTTTAACATTACCTGAAAGGCACACAGTAGCAATACAAGTAATTGATACAAAAAACACTAAAACTAAGAAAAACAATATCTTGAAGAACCCAAATACTTTAACAACGCCGCCAAAACGCCGATCAGGCGCCGTACAACATTCCAATAACACGATATGCTCACACATCAGTAATAAATGGACCGAATAGCATTTAAGAGTAATAGAAGTACCGCTGAAGACCGCCAGCTAGCTGACAAATTCCACTCTGGCGGTTCTTGTGCTAATTCCACTGGCAACCACAGCTAGCAATCCGGCCAGCGTGTAACTGTGAATTCCAGATGTAGCCTTATCGGAAGTGACATGTGTGAGCTTGCGCTAGCGCGCGCGAAAGAGAGAGGGCGGTAGGGGAGAGAGAGGGAGAGAGAGGGAGAGAGAGAGAGAGAGAGAGAGAGAGAGAGAGAGAGAGAGAGAGAAATAGCATACACTGGATGCCTGTCATTCTAATTCTGCTCCTGTCACGCGACGCTCCAAGGATACACCTCTGCCTAACTGACTACTGACACCAAGCACCAGCCGGCGCTACGTCCACTCAACTCCTTGCCCAAAAAGAATCCTCAGACACAGTAGGACATGAGGCCACGCTTCTTTGGGATGGGTAACCAGAGTCGTTTCCCGAGCGGCCCTCAATTTTTTTCTTAACTATGATAGTAGCTATGAATCATGCCCAGTCGCACTTCGAACACGGTAAGTGTAACAGCATAACGGGAGGCAGAACCATCAAAACAGTTCGTTAGTTATGTATAAGTAACATTAGGAGTAATCAATTGAAAGCCGTAATATTCAGCACTCTCTAAGATCTGCTCTGTACGAAAACAACCGTGTGAATCAGCCGAACGAAGTTAAAGGTAGTGAGCGTTTGCTGATTACGGAATAGAGCAGTTTTTAGGTTTTTGTTTTAAGCTGATCTGCACTTCTTTCTACAGCCATGAGTTTAAGGGTAGACTAGTCAGCTGCAGAGACGCTTGGTCGATGGACTAGATTTTTTTATTTAGATTGCAGTAGACCTAGACAAGTGGTTGCAAACCTGGAGGTAATTACCCACTGATGTGAAAAATTCAATTTCCTGAGGGGTAAATACAAAAACTGTGCTTCGGTCATGAAATTAAATTATTTGTAAAACATCTTTGGTATTATCACTTTTTCGTAAGATTGTAGTATTGGTTAGATAAGTTACAAATTGTAAGCAGGCTGTTTAGGTTTTTATATTGGTAACGCCACGTAGCGCTCTGTATGAAAATCACTGGCTGTGCTGAGTGCAGTCTGTGGCTCGTTGGCATTGTTGGAATATTCGCTATTGTAGTGTTGGGCAGATGGATGTGAACAGAGCGTAGCGTTGCGCAGTTGGAGGTGAGCCGCCAGCAGTGGTGGATGTGGGGAGTGAGACGCCGGAGTTTTGAGAGCGGATGATCTGCACGTGTGTCCATCAGAGAGAGTAAATTTGTAAGACTGTATGTCATGAACTGATATATATATATATATATATATATATATATATATATATATATATATAAATAATGACTTTTGAACACTATTAAGGTAAATACATTGTTTATCAAAATCTTTCATTTGCTAACTATGCCTATCAGTAGTTAGTGCATTCAGTAGTTAGAATCTTTTATTTAGCTGGCAGTATTGGCGCTCGCTGTATTGCAGTAGTTCGAGTAACGAAGATTTTAGTGATGTAAGTGATTCATGAAAGGTATAGGTTATTGTTTGTCAGGGCCATTCTTTTGTAGGGATTATTGAAAGTCAGATTGCTTTGCGCTAAAAATATTGTGTGTCAGTTTAGTGATCAGAATAAGTAATGAAAGAAATGTCTGAGTATGTTCAGTTTTTCTCAGCTGTTTGAAAATCAAATAACGTAAGGGGTTTACCAGCACAGTAATTCATTAATTTTTCTAAGGGGACGTTTCAAAAAACTAAATTTTTATAAATTCTGTACGGATTTTGAAACGAATTTATAAACATCTTCCTCGCGTAGTCCACTCACTACGAACATACACTCCTGGAAATTGAAATAAGAACACCGTGAATTCATTGTCCCAGGAAGGGGAAACTTTATTGACACATTCCTGGGATCAGATACATCACATGATCACACTGACAGAACCACAGGCACATAGACACAGGCAACAGAGCATGCACAATGTCGGCACTAGTACAGTGTATATCCACCTTTCGCAGCAATGCAGGCTGCTATTCTCCCATGGAGACGATCGTAGAGATGCAGGATGTAGTCCTGTGGAACGGCTTGCCATGCCATTTCCACCTGGCGCCTCAGTTAGACCAGCGTTCGTGCTGGACGTGCAGACCGCGTGAGACGACGCTTCATCCAGTCCCAAACATGCTCAATGGGGGACAGACCCGGAGATCTTGCTGGCCAGGGTAGTTGACTTACACCTTCTAGAGCACGTTGGGTGGCACGGGATACATGCGGACGTGCAGTGTCCTGTTGGAACAGCAAGTTCCCTTGCCGGTCTAGGAATGGTAGAACGATGGGTTCGATGACGGTTTGGATGTACCGTGCACTATTCAGTGTCCCCTCGACGATCACCAGTGGTGTACGGCCAGTGTAGGAGATCGCTCCCCACACCATGATGCCGGGTGTTGGCCCTGTGTGCCTCGGTCGTATGCAGTCCTGATTGTGGCGCTCACCTGCACGGCGCCAAACACGCATACGACCATCATTGGCACCAAGGCAGAAGCGACTCTCATCGCTGAAGACGACACGTCTCCATTCGTCCCTCCATTCACGCCTGTCGCGACACCACTGGAGGCGGGCTGCACGATGTTGGGGCGTGAGCGGAAGACGGCCTAACGGTGTGCGGGACCGTAGCCCAGCTTCATGGAGACGGTTGCGAATGGTCCTCGCCGATACCCCAGGAGCAACAGTGTCCCTAATTTGCTGGGAAGTGGCGGTGCGGTCCCCTACGGCACTGCGTAGGATCGTACGGTCTTGGCGTGCACCCGTGCGTCGCTGCGGTCCGGTCCCAGGTCGACGGGCACGTGCACCTTCCGCCGACCACTGGCGACAACATCGATGTACTGTGGAGACCTCACGCCCCACGTGTTGAGCAATTCGGCGGTACGTCCACCCGGCCTCCCGCATGCCCACTATACGCCCTCGCTCAAAGTCCGTCAACTGCACATACGGTTCACGTCCACGCTGTCGCGGCATGCTACCAGTGTTAAAGACTGCGATGGAGCTCCGTATGCCACGGCAAACTGGCTGACACTGACGGCGGCGGTGCACAAATGCTGCGCAGCTAGCGCCATTCGACGGCCAACACCGCGGTTCCTGGTGTGTCCGCTGTGCCGTGCGTGTGATCATTGCTTGTACAGCCCTCTCGCAGTGTCCGGAGCAAGTATGGTGGGTCTGACACACCGGTGTCAATGTGTTCTTTTTTCCATTTGCAGGAGTGTACTTCTTACTTTGTTCCATGTATCTCTCACAGTAAAATTGAGACGTTTAAGCTCATCGAACAAAAAACAGCCACACCAGTAATCACGCACAGAGGAGTCGTTAAGCACACATGGCGCAGCAGTCGAGTCGCGCTCAACCATGCGTGCACTGCCTCCACGTGAGAATAAGGAAGAGCGATTAGTGAGAGATTTATGTTTCAAGCTGACATTCTACGTAAAATATTGGTAAATGTAAGGACGTGACAGAGTGGTAAAAAAGCGTACATCGTATTTGACTGTGCCCATGGCCACACGATATGTTAAGTTTCTGGATGTGTTGATGTTCCCAGCGTACTGTTCAACATATCTACAAACAGCAGTGTAACACACATGGCCACGAAACACGACGTCAAAACTGCGGTCGGAGTAAGATCCTGAAGAGAGGGTCCTGAGAAGCGTTTCACGTCTTGTGAATCAAAATCGCTTCGAAGCCGCACAGGAATTGCTGCAGGCAGTAAATGAAGATCTATCCTAACCTAACAGGAGAACATTGCTACGGTAACTGCATGAAACGAACATCGGGAGTCGGTCACCTCGTAAGAGGCCATTGCTTACACTGGTACGTAAAGACAAGAGCAGTAAAGTTTGTCAGACTGAAAGAATATGTGATTGATTTTCTGAACCCTCCCCCCCCCCCTCCACCCTGTTACATCTCGACTGGCGTACAAAATCACGTAACCTCAATTTTACAGAAAATCTGTGGGACATGTTGGAAGAATCGGTAAAGCGCCTACATCAGCATCCCTCAGTTTGGTGGAACTGCGCGATCCTCAGCGAGTGGCTTAACCTGGATGCGACGTACATGCATAGCCTTGTGGACTCACTTCCTAACCGATTCCAGGCGGTTATCAAGTCCAGGGGCAGAATTACATGGTATTAAATAATGCTCCTAATTATTTCTCTAGGGGTCGTTAACTTTTTATCCGTTGAGTGTACGTCACATATGCTTTAATGTCTCATGAAAGTGACTTCTTCTAATTGTAGTTTCCACAGCGAATCAGAAATTCCTTCGCCATTCACTTCGCAACGTATACAGGAACTAGTTTACAGCGCAACATATCATTTAACTATGTAATGGTTCCTTCACTACTGTAGGGACTAAACAGCATTATTACTATTATTATTGTTATTATTATTATTGTTTTATTATTATTAATGTTATTACTGTTATTACTTGCAGAGGTCAAACACAAAATATTTACAACTTGAAGTCTGTCAGTTGATAAGTCACGAGTCTAGCAGCCAAGTGATTTACAAAGTATAAGTGTAATGTACACATTGTACGAGGGCTGTTCGGAAAGTAAGGTCCGATCGGGCCCAAAACGGAAACCACAGTGAAAATCCCATAAAGCTTTGCACAGATGTGTTGGTCTGTGTCTCTAGTATGCTCGTCGATCGCGTCACGTCGCTCTCTTCTGCAGATAATGAGGGCCAAGTGAGAGATTTCGCCTGACGTCATGCAGCCAACATAACACAATTGTCATGCAGTTCCTTCTTCATGACGAATCTCGGCCGCACTCTGCAGGGACAAAGAAGATGCCCCTGTAGCGTTTTCGATGGGAAGCTATCACCCACAATACAGCCTGTAACTGGATGCCCCTGAGTTTCATCTCTGCTCACATGAGCCTCTGGCTTTGAAGACAACTTTTTGGAACAGTCAGCGACCTATAGATAAGTGTAGAGAATTGGCGGAAAGCACAGGTGGCTTCCTTCTATGCCGAGGGTACTGGGAATGTGGTACAACACTAGGACAAATGTGAAAGTCGGAGCGGCGACTGTGTCTAGGTGTAGGTAACTGTAACAAGTAAAACAGTTTTGATTCTCACAGTGGCTTCCATTTCACGGCCGATCGGACCTCACTTTCGGAATAGTCCTCGTAACTTAGTTGATTTTAAATGCCATGCAATTTCTGGTTGAAATAAATGTTACTTGTGACATGACTGATGCAGAGGAAGCATGTTTAGCACCAAGGATATATACCCTTAATGTGGATAGTTAGCTTCCTGTTCCGAGAAGCAGCTGTAAGCAGCCCTCTCGAAGCACTGACAACTGCTTCAGTATTCCATTCTGGGAGGAAACATCAGCTGATTACACTGAGCGACAATAGTCTCAGGAAAGTTTGGAATTACTGACCTAGAGCAAGGCCTCTACAACCGTGGTAGGAAAGCAGTTTTCATTTACTGACAGTTACTTTACAACTCGATACCACACAATTCTTAGGAATATTTTATGGTAACTGACAAAAGAAGAGTAAATCACAGTTTCCTTTCTTTCTGTTTGTGAGGGCCAGTTTCTATTATAATAACCATAATTTCACCAATCTTGCCTTACCAGGAGATGTTAATTAATTTTGATCAAACGTGGTGTGGCCACAATCACAAGTATGAAAAAAATGTGATTTAGACATTTACTACTTGTGCTTGTATTAAGTGTAAAATCGCTGGTTCCAACATTTTGCCAAAATTTCATGACAAATAATTATTTACTTAGTGACGTATTTACATTTGTTTGACTATAGACTAACACTTTTGCTTGCTGTTATCTTGTCTTTATTATCTAGACAGTCAAAGATATTGATTGTCAGCAGGTTCAAACATAAAGTGTCATATAACTTTTGCTCCGCTTGTTAGATAATAAAAAGGTCAGACAGTAAGAGGGCTCAAACCAATATTACGGAAGTGGATACTAATTCTGTCTCATAGGCTATATCGATGCTGGCGAACATTATTAAAATGTTTTATCATCATAGTGGTGGAAGAACTTGATTTCTTTGTTGTGTATTGACTAATTATACTAGGTAATGGAACAGCATGTGTCGCAACAGAGACATTGGCAAAGAACGTGTTTCTGCAATACGCGAATTAAGGGAAAATTCCAGTTTTGAATATCCTTTTGGGTGTCTGGTCGCGTCAAAATGACACAATGAACAATTATAAATATAACATTTCGACCGTCTTTACTGTGGTCCAATTTAGAACGATTAACCTGATCATTTTAGTCGCTCTGAAGTGAACAATGGCAAAGACGGTCGGAACGTCTGGTTTCCAATTGTTTCAGTACTTCTCTAACTGCGCACCCGGCGTTGCCAAGGTAGGTATTTATTCCTGTCTTCTACTAGCCACTCTGTCCATTTCCTCCTTCCCCCTGTCTCTATCCACCACCTCCACCCCCGCTCACTGTCCATTTCTTCCTACTACGCACTCTGTAAAGCTGCTGCTTCCCTCCCTCTCTGTCCATCTCTTCGTCCCCCCCCCCCCGTACGGAGTCCACATCTTCCTCACTCACTCCCTCGCTCCATCTTTCCCCTTTCTCCCCCTCTCTCTCTTTCTGTCACATCCTTTGTCCTTTTTCAATCTGTTTCTTCCTCCTTCTCCTCCCTGTGCATCTCCCTTCCCTATCCATTTTCTCCTGCCCCTCTCTTTGTCCATCTTTTCTCCCTCCTATATGTGTCGATCTCCTCTTTTCCTCTTTCTGTATGTCCATCTCCTCCTCCCTCCATTTCTTGACATGTTATCGCTCCAACGCCAATAAGAGGTATCTGGTTCTTACCACACAGTATTTCTTTCCCGTTTGATTGAAGTCGATTTAGGGGCTTAGGAGGAATTTTTTGTCACGTCATTGCCCGCATACCAACATGTCACACACGTTTAACACATTTCATACATATTTCACATCTACCTCTACCGAACTTCACCATTCACTTTCGTTTTCCGGTAGCTCAAAGTTTATGACGTCATAAGTTCTGAATTATGTGGCGTACAATGATATATTTTTGTATGCGTTGCGAATAGATTTACTAGTAAAGAAGTAGTAAATCTAAACGACTTTCCTGACACGGAAGTTTTACGATATGAACACCGAAATTGTAATAAGCGATGAACTTTTTTCTTTCACCATTTCGGGTGGGGTGTCAGCGAGAAACGATCTCGTTGTATAAAGTTTGTTGAAAGTCACTAAGTGCCCTCATTCTGTAATACTGGATTAATACAGAGCTACGCTTCGTTTTCGCCCCCACCCCTTTGAAAGGTATATGGTTCTTACCCCCACAGTGGTTCTTTCCAGACAGTAGGTCATATGTGTACCAAGTTTGACTTTAATCGATCCAGTGATTTAGGAAGAGATGCGGAACGCACGTACATAGACGCAGTAATTTTTATAATACTGTAATATTGTTCCTTTAATTTGGTATGCTGATGTGTAAGGTTGTAACTTTAATTTTGGTATACTGATATCGGTGCTAGTTGACAATGAAAGTGGGTTAAAAGCCGTGATCTGTCTGGGGACGTTAACCGTGGATTACTGGGCAACTGTTTCATCAGATATTTAGCAGACTAACATTAATGATAATCTTTTAATAGTCATACAAAACCGGTAAAATATATATATAAAAAGGAGAATTTAAATAAAAAGAAAGAAATCAGTTTATACTTGGAAATTTATTTTAAGATTGTTCATTGGAATCTCAGCATATTATACGTGAGTTATAACTGAGCTGGTGCCTTATTTACGATTGAAAAGAATGTGAGATTGTAATCTTACGGAACACATAAACTATGGAGCCAAGATTGGGAGACTGGATACAACACTGCATTCATAAAATAACACACGAAGAACATTGAAACATAAGCAAGAAGAAATTAACCACAACCAACAGATTCAGTTTTTACCCAAAGAAATTACGTTCATACCACAATCCTGTCCGTCATGTAATTACCACACACTGGTATACTAAATTCATATTAACTCTTTGTGAAGTCTTCGCAAAAAGAATAGCTGAGGGCTACTTTGATGATTACACCACATGCTCCACGTGGTCAACTTGGTTTACACAAAGCGTACAACTCCACAATAATTTTGATAATTAAAATACATTAGATCGAAAAGCACTTGACAAAAGAAAAACCTTGAACTGGTTACTAACGTCTTACTATTAACCTGATGGGTCAAACAGTTATATAAGCACGTGGTAGTGGTCTCGCAAAGTACACCCCACGTGAGCTGAACATAAAGAAAAGTTGCTATATTGAAAATATAGTCAAGACGAGACGTTATAATCACACAAACATTCGCATTTAAGATTGATGAACTTAGTTAGAGTTACTGATCAACACGTGGTTCCACTTTACTCACAAAGTAGTAACAAAGCAACTACCGCAAAATAATCTGAATTTAACACGAGAATTACACTCCGCTGCACTTTAAGATAGCATTAGATATTTTAGAGCTAAACCTGAAATCAAGGTGATTAAATTTTCAGTTAGGCTGAACTTAAGAAATCCATTGACCTACGGACTTAGACACGCGCTTAGCCGGAGATCTTACCACTTCAGACGCTCGCCACGGCCACACAGCAACTGCCTTACTGCCGAGCGTGCATCCTGAGTGAGGGTGGCTCACAAAGACCAACGGAAGTGGCCAGAGGGGCAGCTTCCTATACCAACATGACAACGGACGGACAGGACCATACTAAGGATAGAAACCTCTTTGCTTTTAGGAAGCGTAGCTACCTGTTCCGACGTTGGTCCTACTGTTCTCTAGCAGACAGCCTTGTCTGCTACCCTCAAGCATGCAACTAGAAATACATATGCTCATTCATCCTCTCACACAAAAGGGAAGGGGGATGACAGTATCTTATCATATACAGTATATAAAAGAAAGCGGATGTAGGTTCCGTATGAGACTGTGTGACATGAATTACATATAAGAATTACATATAAACTGTGCTTTAAAGTGTAGTAGTGTGACAGATCGTTCTTGTTTATGTGTAAAAGTAACACGTTCCACTGCTCAGTCTCCTCCCAGATAGTCAGAAACGCCACAGTACATTTAGAAGAGGAATTTATTCCATAAATGGCAACAGATTTAAGAATTTAAACATGAAAGGAATCCAACAGAGACCTTTCAATACGTATTAATTATGATGCAGCCTAGCTCCGAAAAGAATTTTATCCACATCCTCACGGGCCGTGGAAGACTATATTTTCAAAAAATCTGAGGCTACGGGATTCCGATGATGGATGCAACGCCGATGAAAAGATGTGTTTGAGACTTCAGCTTCTCCAGTTTTTTGACCACATATGTTATAAAGGTACTTTGACATCACATTAGCTGACACCCCTACATTGCGAAAACAGGCAACTTTTTGTAGAAATGACATTAAGAAAATTGATTATACAATTTATTGAATTCGCTGCACAATGGCTAGCGTCGCAGATTCCGCTGCAGAAGGACGCGAGTTCGATTCTCGGTAGATCTTCAGGCTTTCTTCTGATTTAGGAAGGTCTGGGAATGGGTCCTTTCGGTCTTGTGAGGGCAAGTGAGGAGCTGTTTGGATAAGAAGGTGCAGCAGCATCAGGTTTCATCTACTGGCAATAATGGTTGGAGGTAGAGTTGCGCTCGACGAAAACTAGGGTGCGGTAGTTTTGGTATAGTATGTATAAACGATGTGTTAAATGTTAGGATTACTAGTATTAGTGGAAACATAAATGAAGGTATGAGAGACAAACAGGCAGCTGAAGATTTCTCTTTGTTTTTTATTCGTTTATTTTGCACTTAAGAGTCCAATGTGTGTTTTATATCATTACAAAATAAAAATCGCATTTGTAACTAACAAAAATTAATTGACCACGTAATTTCTGCACTCTTACGCAAGTACAACAATTACTTTTGATGTATAAACATAGAGAAATCTATATAATTATTGTTTTTATTTTGTTTGCAGTGGAATGACCTTCATCTTGATCAAACGCAAGAGTTTCATGTTAGTATTGATAAGTGCGAAAGTTGTTTAGCAATAATGGAAACACGTGGTATATAAACTAGGCCAAGTATTGAAGCAGTGTTTGATATGATTTTGTTTTGCGGTTTCTTAAGCTTACCTTTTTTTGAGGAAATTGCTTTTTCTCGCACTATATGATACGTCTGTATTTCTTTTTCTCATTTTTACTACAACATACTTTTGTTGCACCTTACAAGTCAACAATTTTTTAATTAAAGCTCAATTAAGCATTCATTTTTTCTATTTTGCTATAAATGCTGTTTATCTTTATGTAACAGACTGGAGAACTACGTGGAACAAAAATACTCCGTATGCTACGTGGCCCTTTGTACGTCCTCACTTCGTCTCTAGATGGTTTCTCGGGGAGTCCAATAAGACACTGATTGCATCTGCAGACAAAGCTTTAAAAATGAGGTAACGCGTGATAGGTATGCAACACACTTTTTCTCGCACTATATGATACATCTGTATTTTTTTTTCGTTTTTACTACAACATACCTTTGTTGCACATTACAAATCAACGATTTTTAAATTAAAGCTCAGTTAAACATTCACTGTTTCTATTTTGCTATAAATGCTGTTTATTTTTAAGTATCAGACTGGAGGATAACTACGTGCAACAAAAATATTCCGTTGCTACGTGGCCCTTTGTACGTCCTCACTTAGTCTCTAGATGGTTTCTCGGGGAATCCAATAAGACAATGACCCTGACTGCATCTGCAGACAAAGCTTTCGAAATGAGGTAATCCCCGATAGGTATGCAACACATTTAATGCACAGGTAATGCAAGTACGATGTTATTTGACCAAAGCTCTTAAGGAAACTGCTGTAGTCTACGCTTACTTACGACAGTCCACAGTAGCGTACAGTAGTTTTACAACTCTAGCTGAAGGGATTGGTGACGTGCTGATCACAGGCATCACGATGATAGATCGCTCCTCGTACTGCCATGTGGGCAGCAGTTTGGTAGTCGGTAAAGGCCTGAGGCCTAATCTGAAAGTGGCGTTTACGTTTACGACTACACAGCTTCTCTTATTTTCTTAGTAAATGCCTTAGCATTTTTTTCATTTTTCTTGAATATTGAAGTAAAATATTTGTTTCGAAATTATAAAACTAAATCTTATTTATACAGAGATACAAAATACGTTATACCAGTAGAGAAGCCTTTGAGGAAGACAGCTGCAGAGGCTACAACCTCGCAAGACTGTTCAAACCACAAAACGCGCGTTCACACGGCGTTCAGTGAGAGACGCCGAAGCTGGTATTCGATGACGCGACGTGGACAAGAATCGGGCCGTACAGACAGCCGTCTGCTTATAGCGCCACGCCGCCGTGAAAGCGACGAAACATCCGCGCTCGGGCGAGACAAAAGATTTCGGCGCGCGGCGCGGCGGCTCCATTCCGTCGCTGTTTACGAAAAATTCCGCCCGGCAGCTCGCGCGAACAAAGCGGCGAATAACGAAAAATATTAATCCGCTGGCGGCGTTGTTCGCCGCCGGGATCCGCGGCCGCCTTCCACTCCGAGTCACAATAATACCCGCGAAAAGCGAAGCAAGCACTCCGGCTCACAGAGAGGGAAATAACTAAAACACGCCATAATCGGCGAGGCGAGCGGCGGCGGCGGCGGCGGCGGCGGCGGCGTACGCGAGAGATTCGGTATTAAATCCTCTCTTGTCCGCCGAAATACAGAAAACCCGAAACAAGAGAGAGAATGACTCCTGGCGAGCGCCGAATGTGGACGCGCGGACGCGACGGGGTGAGGGGGTGGAGAGTACGAAAATCAGTGGAACGTTAAGCAGAATGCGGAGCGAGCGCCGGATAACAAAGGGACAAGTGCGCGCACGCTCGCGCGCACGCATACGCACTCACACACATACATACACACACACATGCATCTGCGTCTGCGCGGGGCGCAGGCGGAAGCGGTGCCAATAAACGCCGGAACTGAATGTTGGCGGGGTGCGCGAGGGGGCTAATTCTTGTGTTCGGGCCACTACTCGGCACTGTTCAATGGCCGCGATATCGACCGCTAATGCATCCCGCCGCTGGGCGCCGACAATGGGCGGCCAGGGAGGCCACGCGAAAAAAATCGCAGCGAGGGCGGCGCGGCAGAGACCCGGAGGCAGCGGCGGAGGCCCGCAGCCAGGGCGCTTTACTTAACAGAAAGCCGGCCGGCAACTTTGCATTAGCGGGGCGCGGGGCGCCGCGCCGGACAATGGTCGCCCGCCTCAATGGCGGCTGTCACGGACACGCCCGCAACACGCGCCTATCATTAGGCGCAACGCAGCGCAGCGCCGCGCCACAGCCAGGGCAGGGTCTCGTTAGCCGGCGGCTGCGACACGATATTCCAAACGGGGCGGCCACCTTGCCTGCGACACCGGCCTCGCCCGGTCCATTGGCGGGTCCTGCGTTTCTTCCGTTACCTCGGGCTGCCCCGTCACTTCTATGAAGACTGTGTAAGTGTGACAGTTCCACAGTGTTTCGCTGAACATCGACTACTCAAATTAAACTCGGAAGATGAGTACGGAGTTACATTTATACTACTGGCCATTAAAATTGCTACACCACGAAGATGACGTGCTACAGACACGAAATTTAACCGACAGGAAGAAGATGCTGTGATATGCAAGTCATTAGCTTTGCAGAGCATTCACACAAGTGTGGCGCCGGTGGCGACACCTACAACGTGCTGTCATGAGGAAAGTTTCCAACCGACTTCTCATACATAAACAGTAGTTGACCGGCGTTGCGTGGTGAAACGTAGTTGTGATGCCTCGTGAAAGGAGGAGAAATGCGTACCATCACGTTTCCGACTTTGATAAAGGTCGGATTGTTGCCTATCGCGATTGCGGTTTATCTTATATCGACATTGCTGCATTGGTCGAGATCCAATGACTGTTAGCAGAATATGGAATCAAGATGGTTCAAATGGCTCTGAGCACTATGGGACTTAAGATCTGAGGTCATTAGTCCCCTAGAACTTAGAACTACGTAAACCTAACTAACCTAAGGACATCACATACATCCATGCCCCAGGCAGGATTCGAACCTGCGACCGTAGCGATCGCGCGGTTCCAGACTGAAGCGCCTAGAACCGCTCGGCCACACCGGCCGGCGCAGAATATGGAATCGGTGGGTTCAGGAGGGTAATACGGAACGCCGTGCTGGATCCCAACGGCCTCGTATCACTAGCAGTCGAGATGAAAGGCATCTTATCCGCATGGCTATAACGGATCGTGCAGCCACGTCTCGATCCCTGAGTCAACAGATGGTTACCTTTGCAAGACAACAACCATCTGCACGAACAGTTCGACGACGTTTGCAGCAGCATTGACTATCAGCTCGTAGACCGTGGCTGCGGTTACCCTTGACGCTGCATCACAGACAGGAGCGCCTGCGATGGTGTACTCAACGACGAACCTGGGTGCACGAATGGCAAAACGTCATTTTTTCGGATGAATCCAGTTTCTGTTTACAGCCTCATGATGGTCGCATCCGTGTTTGGCGACATCGCGGTGAACGCACACTGGAAGCGTGTATTCGTCATCGCCATACTGGCGTATCACCCGGCGTGATGATACGCGGTGCCATTGATTACACGTCTCGGTCACCTCTTATTCGCATTGACGGCACTTTGAACGGTGGACGTCACATTTCAGATGTGCTGCGACCCGTGGCTCTACCATTCATTCGATCCATGCGAAACACTACATTTCAGCAGGATAATGCACGACCGCATGTTGCAGGTCCTGTACGGGCCTTTCTGGATACAGGAAATGTTCGACTGCTGACCTGGCCAGCACATTCTCCAGATCTCTCACCAATTGAAAACGTCTGGTCAATGGTGGCCGCGCATCTCGTGGTCGTGCGGTAGCGTTCTCGCTTCCCACGCCCGGGTTCCCGGGTTCGATTCCCGGCGGGGTCAGGGGTTTTCTCTGCCTCGTGATGGCTGGGTGTTGTGTGATGTCCTTAGGTTAGTTAGGTTTAAGTAGTTCTAAGTTCTAGGGGACTGATGACCATCGATGTTAAGTCCCGTAGTGCTCAGAGCCATTTTGAATCAATGGTGGCCGAGCAACTGGCTCGTCACAATACGCCAGTCACTACTCTTGATAAACTGTAGTATCGTGTTGAAGCTGCATGGGCACCTGTACCTGTACACGCCATCCAAACTCTGTTTGACTCAATGCCCAGGCGTATCAAGGCCGTTATTACGACCAGAGGTGTTTATTCTGGATACTGATTTCTCAGGATCTATGCACCCAAACTACGTGAAAATGTAATCACATGTCAGTTCTAGTATAATATATTTGTCCAATGAATACCCGTTTGTCATGTGCATTTCTTCTTGGTGTAGCAGTTTAAAGGCCACTAGTGTATTACATTTATCTCGTAAGTTACCAAAACCGTCATAACAAAACCTCCGTAGAAAACAAATACGATTAGGTTCCGGAGCAGGGACAGTTTATGGCCAACAAACCATTACAGAAGGACATTCAAGTCCAGGACGCTTCAATTCCTCTTAAATTCGAAAGCAACACCACACGGGTCTCCTATATTTCATAGCCATAATAACAAGCCGTAATACTAACAGGACATACATGGCTCAAAAACGAGCCCAGTCCACAATTATTTGCAACACATATTTTAGTACGAACATTTCATGTACTCCCAGTCGTTCTGCGTCCACAGGTCTCTACATTACATCGAGGTGATAGAAGTCATGGGTTGCTTCCTAATATGATGTCGGACCTCCTTTTTCCAGGCATATTGCAGCAGTTCGACGTGGAATGGACGCAACAAGTCGTTGTAAGCCCCTTCCAGAAATATTACGTCGTGGTGCCTCTATAGCCGTCCACAAGTGCGAAAGTATTGCCAGTGCTGGATTTTGTGCCTGAACTGACCTCTCGGTTACGTTCCATAAATGTAAGATGGGATACATGTCGAGTGATCTGAGTGACCAAATCATTCTCTCGAATTATCCAAAATGTTCCTAAAACCAACTGCGAACAATTCTGGTCCGGTGATACGACGAATTGTCATCCGTAAATGTTCCGTTGTCGTTTGGGAACGTGAAGGCCGTGAATGGCTGCAAAAGTTCCAAAATTATCTGAACAGGACGGTTTCTGATCAGTCATCGGTTCAGCTGGACCAGAGAACTCAGTCCATTCCGTGCAAACACAGCCCACACCGTTATGGAGCCACCACCAACTTGCGCAGTACGTTGTTAACAACTTGGGCCCATGGCCTTGTGGGATTTGCACCACACTCGAACCCTACCATCAGCTCTTACGAACTGGAATCGGGCCTCACCTGACCAGGCTACGGATTCCAGCCATCAAGGATCCAACCGATATGGTCACAACCCAGGAGAGGCGCTGCAGGCGATGTCGTGCTGGCAGCAAAGACACTCGCGTCGGTCGTCTGCTGCTATAGCCCATTGAAACGTCCCCTTAGAAACAATTTATACATATGAAACGTCCACTTAGAACAATTGTACAGGACTGAGCTTAACCTGACACACAATGTTTTTAGCGCAACGCAATCTGACTATCAAAGATCCCTGCAAAAGAATGGCCCTGAGTAACATTGAACTACACCTTTCAGAAATCACTTACCTCACAAAAATCTTCGTTTCTCGAACTACTGCCATACAGCGAGCGCCACTACTGCCAGCTAAATAAAAGATTCAAACTACTGAAGGCACTAACTACTGATAGGGATAGTTAGCAAATGAAAGATATTGATAGAGAACAAACACTGTATTTACCTTAATATTCATAATTGACATCCAGTCTTACAGATTATCAAAACTCCGCCATCTCTCTCCCCACATCCACCACTGCTGGCGGCTCACCTCCAACTGCGCAACGCTATGCGCTGTTCACATTCAGCTATAGCAGTTCATGACAACAAGGCAGGCAACAATGCAAACTAGCCACATACTGCACACAGCACAGCCAGTGATTTTCATACAGAGAGCTACGTAACGTTGCCAATAAGAAAACATAAACAGCAAACTTACATAAAGAAAACATAAACAGCCTACTTACACCATTAACGTCAAATTTCGCCTCACTGTCCAAAAGGACATGTTCGTCGTTCGTCCCACATTGATTTCTGCTATTATTTCACGCAGTATTGTTTGTCTGTCAGCACCGACAACTCTACGCAAAGTCCTCTGCTCTCGATCGTTAAAGGAAGGCCGTCGGCCACTGTGTCGTCTGTGGTGAGAGGTAATGCCTGAAATATGGCATTCTCGGCGCAGTCTTGGCATTGTGGACCTCGGAATATTGAATTCCCTAACGATTTGCGAAATGAAATGTCCCATGCGTCTATCTCCATCTACCATTCCCCGTTCAAAGTCTGTTTGTTAATTCGCATCGTGCGGCCATAATCAAGTCGGCAACTTTTCCACATAAATCATTTGAGTATAAATGATAACTCAGACAATGCATTGTCACTTTGTATTTTGTGCATGCGGTACTGCCACCATTTGTATATGTTCGTATCGCTATACCACGAATTTTGTCATATCAGTGTAAAATAGTGTGCAGGTCTTGTGTGAATCCCAGGTCTACCTTCAGGTCGTCATATAAAACAAACTCAGTTAATGTACATGGTATCGACAGCTGTCTTCAACATCTGTGATACACTGGTGATGGTGACTTCTTCCGACGTACGAGAAGGCCATGTGTTAAGGAGCAATGTTCCACTTTAAGCCTTGTCAGGGTTATCTCTTCAGCTGGTCGAGATTGGAAGACTTAGAAAAGAGCGATTCACACCAGTGAGGCATACCAACTCTATTGTATCTAATGAAACAACATCGACATCTCGCTGAATTTAGATCATCCTGTGGATGTGATTTTTCCGTGCGCACTGTTCTTGACAGCAAACCAAACATGGAAATCTAAAGGATTTAAGCCCGGTGATCGAGCTGGACTCTCTGTAACACTTCCTCTTTGTCCCATCCATTTCGGAAGAACTGTGCGACTGAGAAATTCTCTCATATCAAGTTGAACTTGAGATGGCACCCCATTCTGTGGAAAGTAATAATCTCTATTGTCAACAATGTTAATACATGCGGTTATCATGTACAACATTTCTAGATAATAGTTACCTGTGACAGTCTTTTCATAGATTTACCGACAGATTAATCCTCTAGCCGACAAACCATACCAGACTGATACCCTGGTACATTAACATGTCTTTGTCCAGTTGCGCATGCATTTAGCTCGTGGCGATTAATTGATCCGTTAAGTTTAAAGACAGCTTCATCCGAGCAATGTTTAAGATCCCAGAAACGTCCATCTTCTTCATTACAAAAATTCAATACGCTTTTCGATATCATCCGTGTTCAGAGCATGGAGATGTGTCCGACTGTAAGGCTTCTGTGATTCCACATAATTCCGTGAACACGGCTTTTCCTGATACCTGTCTCACGAAAGCATTTTCAGGATTTGTGTAAGCCACAATCATTGCATAAACACTTACTTTTTCTGATGAACGCCCAGTTCTTACATTAAGTCCCTTCTCAAATCGTGCATCGTCCCATCCATTTCGAACTTGTCACATATCCTTATGATTGTTAACAATGAAGGTGGAAGTTCAATTCTCCAAGGTTTTCAAGCAAACTCTTGCTATATGTACTACCTGACGAAAAAGGTGGAACATCCAGAAGACAGAGTCTGATGTTAATGTAACTACATATATGAGTGCCGGACGACCATCATTCATCATTCCGGTGATTTAAAGTCGCGCGTCTGCTTGAAGGGCGCCAGACTTGTGGGCGCTGACCCGCAACTAGCTTCCGCTTCTAAGCTGTCGCTTGAGCGCCCTCTTTGGCGGACACGCGGTGCACGGCTGAGGCGAGGAGCTGCTCTCAGCTCTGTGACTTGGTGCCAGTGAGACCTTCTGGTGTGATCGCTAAAGCGGCGTCTTGCGGCTTAGGCGTAATAGGGCACAGTGTTAATGGTTGGTGTCCGTGGCCACATCGCTGATCTACAGCTTCTGATGAAGTGAATTCTGCATGACTTGTCAGAGTTAACAGTTCGAAATAATTTTGTCACAATAGTGGGCGCGGATATTTGAGCAAAATGCAGACACCCTGTTACTGAGTGGAGAGAGTTCACTGGGAGTTCCTTCGCTTCGTTGTTTAGGCGATAGTTCTCTAATGGTTTGCGCAAAGAATCTTACAGTGGAAAGGGGTGGTGTTGCATGTGTAACGACCAGGACTGAAAATTTATGGAAACATTTGGACAACAGATGCCACAAATTACCCATGCACCTTGTGTGGTGGGTCGCGTGAATCATCTGCGGGCGCGGAACAAGGTCAGTGTTGTTCGAGTCTTGTGCGATGTAAAGAGTGAGGCCCACGCCGCATGTTCCAGCATTGTTATTCTGCCTGTCCTGCCGAGTCTGCAGCAAGTCGTGGGTTGTTCTCTCTCTCGCTCTCTCTCTCTCTCTCTCTCTCTCTCTCTCTCTCTCTGTAGTGAGTGTTATAATGATTGTTACAATGGTGTTTCATAGTGACGTTTTACACCCTTGTGTGAGAACGTGATAACAGATTTTATGCGTGTATGTTGATCATGCAAACTTATATTGTACTAACGATTTTTGTTGAGGCTCATTTCTTGGGTATTGCACGCTGGATAAAAGCGTGTGGAAGTATCATACGCCGTTTGAATTCTGGTGAAAAAGTATTTTAAGTGTGAGGAAAAAACTGATCATTTTGTGTGATAAAATGCTGTCTGCGCAGACTTTCTATACTGGTTTTCAGTGTTATATTTAAGTTAGTTACAAGCACTAGTAAGAGAATTTCTTTTTGCGCTCAGGGAGGCTGGCTCCTAATTCTAAAGCTAGATATGGTGCACCAGGGACCCTTAGGCTAGTAGACTTAAAGTTCACTACCATGTACGACAAATATTAACATCAAGAGGTGTTACGCTGGCCTGTTCTAGACTACATCTATCGTAAGCCGCACTAAGCTATTTAAATTCCTCTGCGCGAGAAATAACTTGGGCTGCTGATGTTTTGGCGTGTAGATAGCGTATCGGGTAACGCCCTACAGTTAAGGTGGTGCGATGGGCAGGGCACTGGTAGCTCTGTGTTATGCGTGTTGGGTCCAGTAGTGATTAGTGACCAGCAGCATTAATTGTTACATTTCATGTAAATTCTTATTGCGGAGTGATTCTCGTCGACTAGAAGAAAGTAAATAAATCATGAATTGACTTACCTTTGATTATTTTACATCGGAAGTCTGTTAAAAGGAAACGTTAAGCCTTGACATTAATAATAATCGAAATTTGAGTGTGTATTATCATATGATTAAAATTTAAGCTTTCGAGTAATGGTTGCATTTGTAGTCAGTTTTGAAACATTGTTTTATTAAATGAGAATATGTAAGTTTTAGAAAGCGTTTCTTTTCTTAGGGTTTACAGTTTTGTTAAAATTGCAATTCTAAAATTTCAAACGGAAAATTCCTTTATAACATCTTCGATATAAAGTTGTCTTGTCTTTCGAAATTCAACGGAAGTATTGCTTTGTCTGCCGTATTTAAGTGGTGATGAAGTGGTTGAGCCGTGGTTCTTATACCGATCACAATTTATCAGTTACTGGAAGGTGTCTGTGGTCATTACTGGGGGATCGGTGGTGCCCGACGCCTTACAAGCAGCTGGTCCCGCAGTAAAGACGGGATCTCCAGTGTAGCCTTCAAGATTACTGAGTCTGCCGCAAATAAAAGATTCTATAAATGATATTCAGCTGAACTTGTGATTTAATAAAACCCAGCACTCCACTCCCGACTATTAAAAACTGTGTACGGCTGGTAACAGAGTATGATTGTGCCAGTGGAATATTGATGACAACGGAGATTATTACTTTCAGCAGGGTGGGATGCCATCTCAAGTTCAACTTGATGTGAGGGACATTCTCAGTCGCACAGTTCTTACGAAATGGATGAGACGAAGAGGAAATGCTATGGAGGGTCCAGCTCGATGACCAGGTTTAACCGCTTTAGACTCCCACGTTCGGTTTGCTGTCAAGAACACAGGATGCACGATAAAATCACAAACACTGGATGAGCTAAATTGAGCTAGCTTACGATGTTAACTAAGGTTGGGCTGGTAACTTAGAACTTGTTTTGTGATAGGTTCTAATTTGTTTCAATGTGGGCGCACGTACTGTACGGGATCCGCAACTTCTCCGACAGGAGGAACTTTGATACGAATTACCTGTCCAAGAAAATGATTGTGTGGGTACAGTATCACAACAAATTAATATGTTTGAACAAGTAGCCGGTGTGCTGATGGTGATCCTGCCCGACAAGAGTAAAACGGTGAGAGACGCGCTGCCTCCTATAACAGCATCTATTGCAGAAGTGCAACCTCTTAGGGAACTTTTTGATGTTGGACCACAATCACTAGCTCAGCAGAGAAAGCTGAACGGCAGGGTGTTCCATTATTGGGAAAGGTTGAGAGATATGAGCGAGTCTAGTGGAGACAAGAAGCCACATCAATAATTGGGACAAGTGGAGGTTTCCTTACGTAACTTAATGTAGTGTTTAGGATTGGGTAGCGGACAAGATAGAAGCGGAATTGAGGAAGGAGAATCTGATACCAACCCAGTTTCTCCTTCGCAAGAGTTTAGGAAAGATAACGTTTTTGCCAAGGTGCTAAATCCGTTGCAGGAATTTATTGGTATTATAGGAACCTTGAGAGATAGCTCGATTAATGATGTGGTGAAATTCTTATAGTTATTAGTAGATTTACAAGATAAGGGTGAACTTCATAGCATTAGTAACCAAAATTAATCAACCTTTCTTGCAACTAAGGTTGGAAGGGGAGGGGGTTGCTACAATTTCTTGAGGGTGCTGTAGCTCTAGACCAAGTATTAAAACAAGTGTGGCAACAGATTCGTATTGGTATGATGCCTAGATGTGTCACGCAGAAATTCGTTCACCTGCATTATGGGAGGGAGAAGGAAGTATAGGAGACAGTGAGTGATTACGAGCGCAGAGTAAAAAGAATTGCTGGGGCCCATGGATTAAATTATATGAATCAACTGATGGCTGGACGTATTGTAGAGGATATGAGACAAGAAGATAGACAAAGAACTTTCTTGTGTCGAATGCCCGGAAACTACCGACAGCTACGAAGTTGTAGGTGGATGGAGGAAGAGATAAAGTACTGGCCGAATTTACATTACACATTCTACTTCAACTAATTTATTACAGAGAAATTCATACTTCATTATTAAAACTCAGAAACCTCATTTTAACATTTATAGAATGAATAACACATGCGCTATACATCATATTACAATTTCTGATGACATCATTCCACAAGAAATAAAGGTTAACAGCCTGATGGTGATCCACATTTAACCAAGCTGTAACCACAAATTTTACGCACTGACTATAGCTCAGGAAAAGAAAAGGTCTCAGAACTCAAATGGATTCCAAAGACTGACAATCATGAAATAACAGATCCACATGATACACACGTTAATCCCAGAGCTGAGCAACATAATATGCTTACGAAATGTTGACGTAAACCAGTTACAATATTTCTACCTGACCAAGCTAAAATAAACCTCTGACTATAACATAAATTATTGAACCTTGTAAATAGTGTTATGCGAAGTTCAATGCAGTGAACAGATGAAAGACACCACAAAAGTAATTACATAACTTAAACTAATAAACAATACCTAAAATTTAAAGCCCGAGTACACAAATACAAAATAACATTAGTAGCAGGTAAATAGAATTTTCAGAGATGTATCTATCTATAGCTGCCGATCTACTGTACTACAAGGCACTCAGTTCAGTCAGACAGTTGAAAAATCTGTAATAAGAGCTTGGAAACAAATAGCAAATTTCTGCAACAAACAGTCCCCACAGTGCAAAGAACTTGAGTAATAACACACAGCTACAAGCCCCAAATTCAAATGGCTGCTCTGTACGTTTTTTAAAACATTAGCCACGAGTGTGGAGTTTACACTGCATTAAACAGTGCAGAACATTTGGACAGAAGTGCCTGCCGGCCGGAGTGACCGAGCGGTTCTCAGCGCTTCAGTCTGGAACCGCGCGACCGCTACGGTCGCAGGTTCGAATCCTGCCTCGGGCATGGATGTGTGTGACGTCCTTAGGTTAGTTAAGTTTAAATAGTTCTAAGTTCTAGGGAACTGATGACCTCAGATGTTAAGTCCCATAGTGCTCAGAACCATTTTTTGAACAGAAGTGCCTGAAACATAAATTTGTTACCACAATAACCCACATCCGTAAAACATGAGGAAAGGCACTTATACTTGAGACTAACTTGAAGTAACATTGAGGCCACAAGCTAAGAGTGTGAAGAAGAACTAACAACACTCCCGTAACAGTCCGCCACAAAGTACACCTACTCATTACGGACTCCGGAAGACTCCGCGCAGCAGAATTCCAGGCTACCTCGCTAAATCTGGCCTTGTTCTTCAGTATGCTGACGCAACCCTTCGTGACAGACATGCCTCTAGCAATGTCAAAACAGGCCACGCTATTACTCAAGTGACAGTCATCTTGAATGCATCACAGCCGACTGCTCCAGCCTTAGTCCCTACACTCTGTGTCACTCGATACACCTCGTGAGAAGCCACACATGCCAGATGTTTCAGAACCCGTCTCTCCAAAGCAGCTCGCACGCGCCCAAATAACCTCTCGCTTTCTCCACAAGAATCGCTCTGTCCCTCTGTTCGAGAGAAAAGTCGAACCAGCCAGTGAGGTAGAAGGCGCAAGCAGCAAAATTATCGCTTGGTACAAGGCACCGCGCACGGTTCAATCCTCCACCTCTTAAAGCGAAAGAAGGGGGATGGGGGAGATCAAGAAATCATTTTCCAATTGTTCTTTCACTTCCTGGTTACAACTTTTCACTGGCTGATGTGTGCCTTTACAACCTTACCATCGGCTTTTTCTCGAACCAGGAATGTAATTGGAATGAGGACTTTGGTCGCCTCTTACGGACCCAAATACAGTGGCATTATTTTTGATATAATCTTCTCAGCACACTGCGTCCATTTTTTAAAAATAAACCAGACTTCGAACACGCAGAGCCCTACACCTTTTCTATCGAATAGTCTCATTCCTATGGGCTCGCAGGACGTTATTCCCAAATTTTCTTAATGGTTAGTGGTCTATGATCAACTGGCAAAAAGATCATTGGTAGACTAGGCATTAGATAACGGTGAATAGAAAGGAATGTCAACATGAGACTACCAAGCATTGACAGATGAGCTTCATGGTACGCAGTATTCATAAAAAAAGTCAGCCACAGTATTGACTGACCTCACCGAGTCTGTGCACTTGAATGAAATATAATACGTGCGGACTTCAGGTTGCGATTAACGCGTTCTGAAAACTACAGCTGCAGATTTCACGGCGTCATCGTTACGTGGTGGATGACATTGCCGAAATGAAACTTTCTGAATTCCCTCGATGAAAATGTTTGAGCATTCTCTCTCCCTAATAACCTGCACGCGCCAGACACTGATAAAGCTTCAGCTAAATGCTGTAAGAGGACTATGGAGCTACTCGATTTACTAAGAAACAACCACAGTAATCAGGAAAAGGCCTCCACAACTAATAGTAAATACCTGTTCTCTGTTTAATACACGAAAGGGGCCCTACATAACAATGCAAATCTTATCCGTGGGGTGCACCGCTCTGTGTATACCTAGTTCCCTTTCTTGGAATTAGGATTAGATTTAGCTCTGAGACATTTCTGTCGTTGGTTGACCAACCGCCTACCATCCCTATGTAGCGATGGCCAATTAAAACTCTCTTTAACTTTTGTAATAGTTTTGAACTTAACCACGTGCCCACCACAAAGAGGCTCAAGAAAATAGTTAAATAAGGTTGCAACTATATGAAGGGATAAACAAATCTTAGGTCTTTCATTGGGTGTTTGTGACACAAAATTCCTTTGCTCAATAGGTAGCCTGGCGCCAACTCTCCCGCCTCCAGTCGGCTCTTAATATTGCCCAGCTTATGCTCGTTCTCTTGTTTAGCACCCTTATTATCGAACAGCTCGTATACTTCGCCAACAATAACCTCGACACAAAACTCATTGAATACATCCGACACAATTTCTCGGGTTGCTTCTCTTGCTGAAACATACTGCTTAGGGCAGCTTGGTTTTCCTGTTCCCCTGATGTGCCGAACCTCAAAAGAAAAAGCTGATATCCGAACCGCCCATCTCACTTGTCTCCCTGCTTTGCGAGTACGCGTCGGCACTCAGGGTAAAGCTTGGTTATCAGTTTCCAGCAATAACTGTCAATGTTCCAAACAAAACTTGAATACATCAGGATCAAACAACACAGTTTATAGACGAATATTTTTTTCTGCCTCAGATAACACCTGGGTAGCGTAAGCTAAGCTATAGGTTTCCTTTAATCTCTGTCTTCCTGAAGCAGAACAACGGCAATACCTTCATTCGATGTATCAGTCTGCAATATGAATTGGTTATCAAAATTCGAAACCTTCAGAACAGGCGCATTGGCTAGCGCATTCTTTAAGTGTCAAATGAAGGCTGCTGCAACGCTCCCCAAATAAATGATTCGGCATTCTGTTGCAAAAAATTAAGGTGGGCGGCTAATTGTGCAAAATTCGGAACAAATTTGCGAAAAAATTCGCCATGCTCATGAACCTTATAATATCTTTTTTGCTTCTGGGAATTGGGGACCTCTATACTCCTATGATTTTTTGCTGATCAGTACGCACTTACAGAGCAGAAACTATCTGACCCGGGTATGAAATTACCTACGCACTAGATTAACTTCGGAAAGCTTAACGGCATGTTTAATCTCACGTAGCCACTCAAGAACCTGAGGGATATTCAACAAAGGATCTTCGTAGTTACTACTGCAAATAACATCAACGATATAACTGAGTTCTCCTAATACCGAATCCAACAGTCGGGGCAATAAAACTGCTCGAGTGACAATACCAAAGGGGACCTGGTTGTATTTGAACAGATTTCAGTCTGTAGTAAATGCAGCTACAGCTTCACGTTCTCCTGCCAGAGGAATTTGATGACAGGCGTACTTTAAATCAAAGATAGAAAAATACTTAGCCTCAGAAAACAAAGCAAAGCTATTATACAGTCAAGAAGCGGAATAGATTCGAAAATAACTTTTTGGTTGGGTGCCCTATAATCCACTAGTGGCTTCTAACCTTGCATTTGGGGCTCACCACCAAAATCAGTGGAGAGGCATAGGAAGATACGGATGATCTAATTTTGTCTACAGCCTCTGTATGTCCATCTTTTCTGAGATGATTGCGGGACTCGGCTGTTTAGTACAAAATGGCGAATTAAACACCTTTCAACCGTTTAATTTCCAAACTGTTATTTTATTCGACTACCAATTTCGGGATTTTACTGTACATTTTCAGGCCCCCTGCCCGACGTGTAGGAAGATTCAAACCTCAGTTCCGGTCAAAACAGGGGCCAGGCTGGTATCTAGAGATTTCTTCTGGATACAGCGAGTACTTCTACCATCATCTTTGTTTACAAGCTTCCTAAGGTCCCTCGTTTTAGGTGGAGATAAACGAGCACCTTATCGGTCAACTAAATGGTGTACTCAGTCCTTTTACTGACTCTTGCGACGCTACCTCTCGGTTTCCTGCTGGTGAGCAGTTGATCTCTAAAAAGCGGTCCATTCGAGTAAACCAGTTGCGACTTTACCTGATCTTAGACACACTATAGACGACTCAGTTTAAAAAGAATAGCTCATTTTAGCCATAGGGTCGACCCTTGGAAGTCTGCTTTCATACCCAGCAGCTAACTCGCTGCAAATGATAATCTGTAGCTGTAATCCTGCATTCAAATAGTCTATGCATTGGCTAGAATTGCGAACTAATAAATTACACAAAAATATAAAATAAATGATAAATGAATAATTTAATAAAAAATATTCTATTCTAACATCTATAACTGATGTAACAATAGATAATTATGTTAAATAATGTTTGTTCAAGAAAGTGACTCACAAATAAATTAGAGATGGTCCTACGGTAATCAAGTGTAGTACACATAGAAATACTCTTCTAAAATGCAGTTAAGTTACGTTGAGAGTGTTATGAGAATGGTAGCAAAATCCCAAAGTAAATAGTCCCCAAAGGTTCGCAAAAACCAAGACCTTTTCATGATCACAATACGCGAAATATTCACCTGCTCAGAACAGTTCATAGTTCAAAACGATGATTTACAAATTAATTTTCTTGCAGATAGAAGTCAACACGTCGCTCTTAACGGAACGAAATCGACAGATGTAAAGGTAATACCCGGAGTACCACAGGGATGTGTGATAGGACCGTTGCTGTTGACAATATACATAAATTATATAGTAGAAAGCGTCGGGTGCTCTTTAAGGCTATTCGCAGATGATGCAATTGTTTATACCAAAGTAGCAGCGCCAGAAGATAGTAAGAATTTGCAGAACGACCTGCAGAAAATTGATGAATGGAACAGACTCTGGCAGTTGACCCTGAACGTAAATAAATGTAACATATTGCGCAGACATAGGAAAAGAAATCCACTACTGTACAGCTTCACTGTTGATGACAAACAGCTGGAGACAGCGTCTGCCGTAAAGTAGCTAGGCTGAACTATCCAGAGCGACCTCAAGTGGAATGGCCATATAAAACAGATAGTGGGAAAAACAAACAGAAGACTCAGATTCATCGCAGGAATCTTAAGGAAATGTAACTCATCCACGAAAGAAGTGGCTTCTAAGGCGCTAGTTCACCTCATTCTTGAGTACTGTTCATCTATCTGGAACCCATACCAGGTAGGACTGATAGAGGAAATAGAGAAGATCAAACACAAAGCGGCGCGTTTCCTCACGGGGTCTTTAAGCGTCGAGAGAGCGTTACGAAGATGCTAAACAAACTCCACTGGCAGATGTTACAAGAGACACGTTGCGCATCACGGAGAGATTTACTACTGAAGTTGCGGAACAGCCCTTTTAAGAACGAGTCAGACAACATTTTCCCTCCCCCCACATACATCTCGCGTATTGACCACTAGGAAGAAAAATTGAGAAATTAGAGCCAATACAGAGGCTTACCGTCAATCATTCTTGCCCTGCACTATTCGCGAGTGGAACAGGGTTGGTGGCATCAGATTGTGGTTCCGAAAGTATCCTCCGCTACACACCGTTACGTGGCTTGCGGAGTATTATGTAGATGTAGATGAACACTGCGATACAAAGAATAGTAGCTCGTACTGTGTCTGTTGTCAGTTGCAGAGTATCAAAGTGGCCATTCAGGATCGCCGGCCGGGCTGGCCGAGCGGTTCTAGGCGCTGCAGTCTGGAACCGCGCGACCGCCACGGTTGCAGGTTCGAATCCTGCCTCGGGCATGGATGTGTGTGTTGTCCTTAGGTTAGTTAGGTTTAAGTAGTTCTAAGGTCTTGGGGACTAATGACCTCAGAAGTTAAGTCCCATAGTGCTCAGAGCCATCTGAACCATCTGAACCGTCCAGGATCAGTCATTTACACAGCTGAATATCACACGTTACCACAAGCAGGTCTGCCTTTCACCAGGTCACAACCTTAAGTGTCCTCATTTTCGAGATCTAACATTTGTCCAATCGCTTCAATTTTCTCCAGTAGCGTTCCGCCACTGCCTGCTTTTCCATTGGCTGGAAGCCATCTCCTCCAAAAATACGTCGTTCTTAAGCTATACATATATGATTTGACTCAACTTGACAACTTTACACACTAAACAATATTTAAATAGAGAAACGTTGTAAACATTCAGTTATACTCAGACCACACATAATAAATATAAATAAAGGTTTGTTTATAGGTAAATAAGCCCGTATTCTTGGGAAGTCTACTCACATTAAATGACAACAGATTGTCTCTATATACTGTATAAACAATTATTTATGCCTTCTTGACAGAAGTGTCTTTAGGTTCTCCTTTCAATAGTGGTGTCAACTAGCATCAGCGATTCACCACTTCTTAAATGACTGTGATTTTGTATTAGCACTTATAATCAATAGTCAAATAAGTTTCTGGCGAAAATAATAACACATTCATTAAATAAATACGCAAGTATGACAAAGTATGAGGTAATCATGCAGCATTTAGTTGCTGTATTATTATGGGTTACGATGTTCTGACAAATATCTGCGTAATGAAATGATATAAAAAACGTAATAAATTAAGAGATACAGATACGTAGCTTTTAGTAACGACAGCAGCAGTGCAATGCTGTTATCTGAGATATCTTTTGTTGACACTGCATGATGTGCTCAAAACTTGTTAATTCAGAGGTTCACTGTGAAACTGTTTAGTCACATTAAATTACTAACATTTGTTGTTCCAAAATATTGAAAATATCGTTGTGCCATTGGATGTGACGCGTTTTTCTGAGATCGCACGTATATTCAGATTTGCTTTAATACGTGTCTGTAAATTACTGTCGAATTTCAAAGAGTTGCAAGAAGCCATCTTGCAACATGTCTCAGACTCGACATTGTGCTAAGCGAGCGACCATTGTGCAGTTTCCCCTTCTGGTATTTTCTCCATTTCTGGCCATGCTGCTCATCTTCGTACCTGGCTGGCTGGTTCCCGTCACCTAGCCTGACCGGTCGTGGCCCGCCCTGAACCCTAGCGTTTTACCATTCAGCAAACTCACCTTAACTCGTACCAACTTGAGGTGGCCGATTAGCACACCTAAATACACGTAACGTTACATTCCCAAACAGTCCATCATCACCTACAGAAGTTAATGTAACATGTCTAAAAAAGCCTTCCTCTGTTCTGGGCTCAAATGCAACATGGGACTGCTGGATTGGATGGTAGATGCTTTAGGGAGACACTGATGTTGACTCCAAGGATATTTGACATCTGGTCGAAATTTGAACGGCATGGCAGTATCAACGTAATGTAACACACAACCCATTTTCCTCAGAAAATCATGCTGAAGGATGACAAGCACAACCAAACCCCTAATAGCGGTAAATTAGTTAGACAAACTTAACTCTTGAAATCTATCATAAAGAGCAATCCTTATTACCATGGGAATAACCTCACCAGTAACACTTCATGAGCTTAAATCAGATTTAGCAACCTGAAGAGTCTTGGAAAGACGAACATTGTGTTGGTACTAAATAGTGAAGGTTGCTACCAGAGTCTAGCCTTGGACAGACACCTCCCCATGAAGAGGGACGCAAATCAAGGGTAGAGTGGTGCACGTGGTTCCCTTTAATTTACGTTTCTTCCTAATTAACCTAATGACGTTATTACGCCATTCCACCTTCGTCTGCTGACAACTCTTTTCCAATTACTCCGTCTTTTGCCGCAATTACGCGGAAAATGCCCTACTTCATTACACGAAAAATACACATGTTTTCAGACACAGAATGTTTCTTTAATCTGACCCTTTCTGCAATCATGCACAACATGTCCTTTTTTAATTTATCGAAAACACACCAAGCTGTTCCCAGAACCAAAATTGGATGAGGTCACCCAGTTACGGAACCTTCTACTTGTCTGTTATTAACACAAGCTTCCCCGCTCTTAAGCTTCTCGTCACTAAACCGAAAATGATCAATATGGGAGGCTAGCTGATCTAATTCAACAAATGCCTGCGGTTTAGTGAAGAATAGCTCCCTTTACCTATCTTCTGTCTGAATGTTTTCACCAATACTTTTCAAGGCATCAGCCTTGGAGATTTATAAACATAGGGCTGGTATTGTTCTCTAAACTGCTTCAATATATTGAGCAAGGTCCTCATCACGCGTTGCACGTGATAGACATAAGAATTATGTAACAGCAGTGTCAGTCCAGTAACTGAATTAGCACACACAGGAAGACTCGAGATCCCTTCCAGGAGTATGGATAAGGTATTGGGTATCTTATTATACCGCCCCCAACCTTCTATACCGTTGCCAACATTACTAGGCTTATTCAGCATTTCATTAATCTTGCCAAAACCATGAGTATCTTCGAAAGTTTTGTTAACCTGCCAATTCAATAAATTACTTTCCAGTTGCAGTTTCATTACTTTATACCATCAGCAACGAACATACTGTGGTCTTAACCAAATGATTTACTTGAGCCTGCATTCGAAAGACTTGAGCCAGGCTAGGAACACTCTTCTCCGACAGCAGTGTACTAGCCGGCACATTGTCCAGGAGACAACAACAACAAAAAGACTACAACAACAACAGGCATCACCCACCTGACAGTTCTGTCACACTACCATCAACCTTTTCTCCACAGATAGCGAGCTCGTATTCCAGCTACACCGTCGTTAAATAAGATACACCCTGTATATTCCTAGCTTCTATGCTTCACCTGGGCAAAACTTGAAATATAACATACAGGAACATTCACCAATAGACCACAATTAATTAAACTGTTTAACCTTGTCCTACCACATGATCACAGCACCACCACTTCCTTGTAACCACCCTCTGCTATCATTCACATGTTTTGTTTCGGGGCACATCTAGGGTCATACAAGCCCATGTCAGAACGAGTAACACACGAGTTAAAAACGACTACACGTTAAACCCAGTCTACTGAAGGAAAGACAAATAAAAACTGGGACTGGGAGAAAGATCAACACAATACGCCACAGAGAAACGGAAATCCTGAACTGAAGATTGAATGTCCTTGTTATCATTGAAGTGGCAGGGGAGAGGACAAAGTTGTAAGGTGCTGGGCCGCATTTACGTTATACATTTTGCTTACAGTAATGTATTACACAGAAATTCAGACTTCAGTATTAAAGTCCAAAAATACTATTTAAATTTCACAGAATAAATAACGTATGTTTTGTACTTCATTTTACAATTTCTGATGACACCATGATACAAGAAAGAATAGTTTAACAGTCTAATGGAGATCCACGTGAAACCAAGCTTTAAATACGAATTTTACATCATGAATATAGCTTAGGAAAAGGGGAGGTGTCAGAACTCAAATGGGTTTCAAAGACATTAGATAGCAACCATTAAATGACAGATCCACTTAATATACACACTAAGCCGTGAGTTAAGCAACGTAACTGTGCTTACGAAATTTTGACGTAAACCAATTACAATATTTCCTCGTGATCAAGGCAATATGAACTTGCAACTATAATACAAATTATTAAACTTTGTAAATGGCGTTTTGCTTCACGCCAACAGATTAAAGGAAACCCAACGGTAATGACATAACTTAAATTAGTAAACAACATTTAAAACTTAAAGCTTGAGTACGCAAACACGAAATAACATTAACCACAGACAAACAGCTTTTTCAAAAATGTGTCTATCTCCAGGTGCCTATGTACTGTATTAGAAGGCAAATTCAGACAGTTCAGAAATCAGTAATGACAGCTCGGAAATAAATAGCAGGTTTCTGTAACAAACAGTTCCCACAGTACAAAGAAATTGAGTAGCGAAGTAACAATTATAATTTACTAACAACAGGATGACAAATCTAAAAAAGACGTATTACTTAAGAGCCTGGCTCCAAAAAATAAAACACAGCTGCAAGCCCCACTGTCAAATGACTGTTCTGTACGTTTCTTAAAACATCAGTCACCAGTGTGGCCTTACAGTATATTAAGCCGAACAGAACATGTGGACAGAAATACCTGAAACATGAATTTGTTACCACGAGCAACCCACAGACATAAAACGCGAGGAAAGTAACTTATACATAAGACTAACTAGAAATAACATCGTGGCCACAGGCTCCCAGAGTGTCCAAGTAGCCTCGCGTTCACCGCACAAAAAACCCTCTGACGGCAAGTTTCAAAAGAACACTCGAACCACCCAAGGATGTCGAAGGCGCAACAAAAACATCGCCAAAACGATTTGCTTGAAGCTATCTGCGGCGGGCTCTAGTGAACCGTCTATATTCAAGGCGGAATGTTCGTGGACCAATGACGGGATGTTAAGTATCATCCTACAAGTACTAACAGAGCTGTCGTTGAAATGAGCTTAAATTTTATCATTGTGGTAAAATGGGACATATTTGCCGATTCTGTACCCAAACTGAAGCCGAAAGTGAGAACTGACAATTAAGAAAATCGTGGAGGCCAAAGATATTCGTGGCCAAGACATTGCAATAATAGGACGACCTACGGCTAGCACGCTGTCTTTCATTTGCTGTGAAGTTAATAATGAACCTCTTGTGCACTCCTGCATTCAGGAAATTCAGTCTTGGCTACTGGTGTCCATTGGTTACAACTACGTCAGCAACACTGCAAGTTTTCCCCAATTCAGGCTGAGGTAGGGTGATATCTGGTAACCCTTCCCTCTTTCACATAATTAAGTCCGTGGGTTTTAGGTTGCGCAATGATAATTTTACTTGAAGATCTGAGTTTAGAGTGCGGAATAATATTACCACCAAGGTAAATCTTGCCTCTGATATAATTGCGAAAATACGCCTATTACTAAACTAGTCAGACAGTTATTGTCAATTAATATTTTGTAGAGGTAACCAGCTGTTGTTTTGTGATCATCAATGTGACGAACGTCACGAATATGCTAGTTCATGACACCGAGTAGGAATTCGTGAAATTCTGGACCGATTTCAACATTTGTCTAGTCGAGATAAGCAGAAAATAAAGTCGTGCCATGTTTCCTGATGTGCTTACAGAAAGGTTAGGGCTTACTCAATGTATCAGGCATAAAACAGAGGTTACCGGTAACGTTCCTATTAGGAAACCACCATATATGTTACCACCCCTGTGTGTGTAACAATTGAAGCAGGTGATAGAGAGGATATTACAGCAGGGGGTAATTCGGCCATCATCATCTCCTTTACCGTGCTTGCTTGAATTGCAATGGGACAAAATGATGGCCATTTTACTAGAAAACATGAACCGTATAACGAAATCTAGGCTGCAAGGTTCAACTTTTTTTCTACGGTGCAAATCTGCGCCATTATGGCACACGTATTATGCGCTAATCGACACGTCACCAAACTGATCGCATTTCAAAGTGATTTGAATAGAAAAGCATCAAAAATCTTTTCACTTCATTAGTGAGGGGTACTTATATCATGTTTGGTAAATAAAATAGACTAGTTTACGTTTTTGGTTATCATTTCAAATATGCTACGAGGAAACAACACGAGATGCTTACAGTATACTAGACGAAAAAGCAAGACAAATGACAGGAGACAAGAGGCGAATATTGTGTCCCAAATATTGTTAAAATTAAAATCTAAATTCACAAGACATCTTAGATGATGACAGTATTGCAGTGCACATCGAATTTTTGGTTTCAAATACAAGAAAAATAGTTTATTACAGTTCCTTTCTCCAACCTCGACTCATGTTTTGTCTCGTTCAGTGATGCTAGAATCCTACCACTCTAGATTTGAATCAGTCACATTACTACACACCTTTTGAGGAGACTTCCGAGTCATTAACTGCTTTTAGCACAGACTGGAATCTTAGAATTTAACCATGTCCCCTTTGGGGTGTTGTTTTGTCTCAGTTACTTGATATTGTGTTTGAAAGCATTATGTTGGTGATTGTTCACCATTACCTCGTTGATGTGGTCGTGTACAATGTTTCTATGGAGGAGCATTTGGAACGTTTCGAGATTGTATTTGAGAGATTATGGAAAGTGGGACAGATATTTAACCGGGATGAGGTTAAATTTGCGTCTTCAACTTTTGTTTTCTTCTCTTACTCAGTTGCGTGTAATACTACTGTGTACTGTTAATTTTTACTTTTTGGACCGTCTGACTACAACTGAATGAAACACAGTTTTCGTGCCATACGCGTTCCACCTTTATTCTCTGCAAGGCATCTTCATTGGCCTGGAGTATGTACATATTTTTACTATTTAGTTTACATTTTGTGGTAATGTACCTATAGCTTATAAACTACATCTTAGCAAAAACCTACCACCAGGACAGTTTATACCCTATAGGTACATTGCCCCAAAATGTAAACTAAGTAGTAAAAATAGGCACATTTGCTAGGCCACTGAAGATGCCTTGCAGAGTATATAGGGGAAACACGTTTTGTTTCATTCAATTGTAGTCAGACGGTCCAAAAAGTAAAAATTATCATTATACCGTTAAATATCCTTTTTCATCAGTACCGTGACATATAGTCACCGCTAAAGGGTCAAATGTTGACAGTGACTAGATAAAATCTATTATGATGTAAAGCAGATGGCATGATTCGTCGGAATGGCTAATTCTTTTTTCGTAAATTTATAGAGCGATCTGCGCAGACGGCGGGTCCCCTTACTGTTATGAAAGAAGGGTGCTAAGTTTCAGTGGACAGAGTCCCAGGAGGCTCCATTTTTAGACCTTAAGAAGGCGCTTACTGCGGCCCCAGGTCTGGCTTTGCCTGTCATCGATAAGGCCTTCGTCGCTGAAATTGATGCTTCTCATTCGGGTATCAAAGCCGTTTTAAGGCAACAACATGAGGAGGGCCATAACCAGTTGCTTCTGCTTCGCGTTCCGTAAACTATATGGAACAAAGATATTCGGTCTATTATTTGGAAGCTTTGTCTTGTGGCCTCCAAACCGGTAAAGGAATCCATGAAGAAGGTTTTTCTAGTTTCCTGCTGGTAGCTACCACATTCCAAAAGAGGGAATGTGTACATCTATGGCCGGCCGGAGTGGCCGAGCGCTTCTAGGCGCTACAGTCTGGAACCGCTCGACCGCTACGGTCGCAGGTTCGAATCCTGCTCGGGCATGGATGTGTGTGATGTCCTTAGGTTAGTTAGGTTTAAGGAGTTCTAAGTTCTAGGGGACTGATGACCTCAGACGTTAAGTCCCATAGTGCTCAGAGCCATTTGAACCATTTTTTGTACATCTATGTTGCAATTGATGCTTTATTGGGATTCTCCTGGTTCTCCCCTACCAGAGCGGCGATGGTGCAAGTAGTGGTAAATGCACTGAAAGGGATATTTCGGGTGTTTGGCTCTAGTAGGATTTTGGTTTCCGATAATGCAGCCGACTTTCGTCTGAGGAATTTTCAAAACATCGCTTTCGGCATGAGGGTTAAGCATCATTGTGTAACATAGTCAAAATTTGTAGGGCACCTGTGTTATCATTGTACCAGGTGGGGCCCCGTTTCCTATCCATGCAATCATATGAAAATTGATTAACTATTTACTGCCAGTTTTGTGTGTTTGCTAATCACCAGTTTCAGTCTAAATTTTCTGATTCAGTAATTGCTCATTCTTGTATTTCATAACAGAGGCTAAACTAATTTGTAATTTTATTCACCTAAAGTAATGTAAAATTTCACTGGCAAAACTAATACATAAATATACAGCGCAAATTAAGAATGCGCAATTTCATTTAGTCTGTATTCAGCATAGAGAGTGACTTCTGCTGGCTTGGTATGTATTTTATGTTGTTATTTTAATAGTAAAATAAGTTGCTCATTTGTTTGAAAAAATTCAATTCAGTCTTTCAATAATCAAAAGTAAATTGCTTGCCTTTTTCTAAATTCTGCATTACGTTATGCTGACGTTACTAAAAGTCATTTTTTACATAACAAGGTTTAAGTTAAGCGAGCTATTTATTTAACCAGTAACTTCATTTAGTTTTGATTTCAAAATTTAGTACTTGAGAATGAATAACTGCAAACGCAGTGCTTTCTGATTCATTTTCTTTCTCGTGAACTGTCGTGCTGTGGAAAAGCATTACAAGCTTCTGTAGCCGTGCCTGTGATTATTTGCTTAAATTTCTTTGCCATTACCTTTCTTAAGATTCTGGAGGTTCATTGCCCTAGCCGGCTGGAGACCATTTAATTATCCCCTTTTTTGGCTAATCAGTGTATTATTTGTATTAAGCCGCCAGGGTAGCCGAGAGCGCTAACATGCTGCTTCCTGGACTCAGGCAGGCACTCCGGTCCCAGATCGAATCCGCCCGGCGGATAAACGACGTGGACCAGTATGCTGCCCAGCCTGGATGTGGTTTTTAGGCGGTTCTCCACATCCAACTAGGTGAATACTGGACTGGTCCCCACGTTCCGCCTCAGTTACACCACTCGCAGACGTCTGAACACATCTGCGTTATTCTGTGGATTACACTAGATGCAGACAGTTGGGGTACACTAATTCCTGCCTGGGGGGGGGGGGGGGGTATGGGATTGCGACAGGAAGGGAATCTGTCCACCCCTTCAAAATTAACATGACACATACGATTAACCAGTAGACCACAAGAGACGGGATTTATATGCTTGGACAGAGAGAGGCTGTTTTATTTGTATTTTCACTGATTTTTGTAGTAAAGTATACATGGTACCCCCCCCCCCCCCCCGTGCGGTTCATGAGCGATTACACTATATTTCACCCACTTCAAAATTATAATCAGTATGTAGCTTAAGTTTAGAATAGATTCTTCATTCAGAAGACTGTATGGTACACTTTCCTCCAACTAACCGGTGTTAATTTCCTTCGGTAACGATAGCCTTACTCACTGTAAAATTTCATTATCCATTTGCGATCACCGTCAGTTATATCGCAGTTCAGTAGACCGATGAGGAAGGAGGAGGCTACAGCCAGACGTGGGGATTTAGGGTGCCGGCGGGCGCTAATTCGCAGACGGCCTCTACGAGGTCCGATGAGTGCCGTCTGTGACAGCTGATGGTCAGCTCCGCGATTTGATGTTATTTAGAACTTGTGACTTGATCGCCGAAGTGGCATTGTGTGGCTCAGGCATGATACGGTAAAACTGTGTGTGGTTGGTGTCCGTAGCTACATCGCTGATATGCAGCTTTTGCAGCTGCGAATTCTGCATGAGTTGTCTGAGTTATGTTTGGAAGAACTGTGCTGTAGTAGTGTGGGAGGTTGTTTGCTGCAAACTGCAGATACTCTGTTACTGAATGGAGACTCTTATGGGGACCATTCCTTTACGTAAAGTTTGACTGGTTTGAGTTATACATCAGGTTGTTATTAACAGTATTGGTTAAGTTGTAGCTTTAGTTGGTGACCGACTGGTGTAGGAACTCTCTTGTGGGAGGAATTGTGAGTGGCATGCAATATGACTTTGTTCCATCCTTGCTGTCACTGGGAGCACCTTTGCTCCCTTGTTTTGGCGAGTGTTCACTGTTACTTTACAGAAAGGATCCCGTAGTGAAAAGAGGTGCTGTTGCGTTGCGCAGTGTCCAGGATTCATATTTCCATCTACATCTACATTTACTTCTACATCATACTCCACTAGCCTCCTGATAGTGTGTAGCGGAGGGTACTTCTATTACCACATACTGCCCCCCTCCCTTCCCTGTTCCACTCGAGAATGGGGCGTGGGAAGAATGATTGTCGGTGACTCTCTATATTAGCTCTAATTTGACGAATTTTACTCTCGAGGGCATTTCGTGAGGTGTAAGCGGGAGGAAGTAAAATCTTGTCCGATTCTTCCCGGAAAGTTCTCACGGAAAATTTCAATATCGTACTACCGTGCATGCCAACGTCCCTCTTGTAACGGCTGCCACTGAAGCGTTTTAAGCATCTTTGTAATGCTATCGTGCCGACTAATCGATCCCCTGATGAAACTTGCTGCTCTTCGTTCATTTTTTACGGCAGATTCTGTGTGTGTTCCCTTTTTGGTGCTTTATGCGTGTCATGGGGGTGAGTGGTCTGGAATTCGGGAGTGATAAGTGCAAGCTACCAACTCAACGCACTGTATTTAATATTACGCCTTGTAGGCAAAATAGCACCGTAAAACACACCGGTAACGAAATATACTCACGGTGCTCTGTGCACTTTCAGGTGACTATCAGTTACCTAAACCAGCATACTTATACAGGTCGTTACAAAAAGGTACGGCCAAACTTTTAGGAAACATTCCTCACACACAGATAAAGAAAAGATGTTATGTGGACATGTGTCCGGAAAGGCTTAATTTCCATGTTAGAGCTCATTTTAGTTTCGTCAGTATGTACTGTACTTCCTCGATTCACCGCCATGATTTCAAGTACGACACAACATATGGTTCATGCACGATGGAGCTTCTGCACATTTCAGTCGAAGTGTTCGTACGGTTCTCAACAACAGATTCGGTCACCGATGGATTGGTAGAGGCGGACCAATTCCATCGCCTCCACGCTCTCCTGACCTCAACCCTCTTGACTTTCATTTATGGGAGCATTTGAAAGCTCTTGTCTACGCAACCCCGGTACCAAATGTAGAGACTCTTCGTGCTCGTATTGTGGACGGCTGTGATACAATACGCCATTCTCCAGAGCTGCATCAGCGCATCAGGGATTCCATGCGACGGAGGGTCGATGCATGTATCCTCGTTAACGGAGGACATTTTGAACATTTCCTGTAACAAAGTGTTTGAAGTCACCCTGGTACATTCTGTTGCTGTGTGTTTCCTATTCCATGATTAATGTGATTTGAAGAGAAGTAATAAAATGAGCTCCAACATGGAAAGTAAGCGTTTCCGGACACATGTCCACATAACATAATTTCTTTCTTTGTGTGTGACGAATGTTTCCTGAAAGTTTGGCCGTACCTTTTGGTAACACTCTGTATAAATCTTCTTCCATTTGGTAATGTTCCTAACAATGGCATCTGTTTTGCAACGAAAAACACCGTCACAGCAAGAAAACATTTTAGAAATGTACCAACGATAATTGTTAATTACGGGGTCGGCTCATCAGTTGGTTGAAAGGAACAAAATGTAACACTAAAGCCATCCATATTCAATGAAAAACTGAATTAGTCAATGCAATTACAAATAGTTCAATATGAAATCAACATTAATAGGCGCGCAAGAATGCAAGAATTATTGACATGAGTTAGCAGCATGAAATCATTCAGGGCCACTGATTTGTGCCGAAGACACCTGAATTTCATGTGTAAGGCTTCTGCAGGACAATTCAAGTGACTAGTCTAAGTCTGAGCACCTCACAAATGCAAGTAAGCTAGGGAGAATTGATTCACGATTCCTTTAGTGAAATCTGTCTACGACAAATAACAAAGCAACTCCTGTTACTGAATAATTACGCAATTACGAGCTGCGGAGAGTATAAAGCAGCGAAAAGGCCAAATGCTACAGTTACTCAAAATAACCGTACCGGAGCAATGCCAAGCTGCAGTTGGACGCCACTGAACAGTGTACGTGTGCTCAACATGTCACCCTGCAATTGCGAACTCTGAATGATAAGTGTTAGACACCGAATGTGTCGAACAACAAGTTTATTATCGACGACAGGCTATACATAGGCCAGTATAACTCGCGTGTCGGACATCAAAGACTGGTGTCTCTTGCGCTCCGTCCCACTCCCGAAGGCTATCCCGTGGAGGGAGGACCTGCAAATTTTGCCACGCTGACCAATGAGAATTCCTCCGATCCCTCATTTTTATAGGGGCTGGCACTGTACAAGTATCTCGCCGACATTGACTGAGAATCTCTCTGGACAAGAAGGCAGCTGTTTTCCCACGCTGTGTACGGAAAACCAATTGATGCTCTAACAGGCAGATTCAAGTGGGAGAGTCCGTGGACGGGACCAGTTTCACACAGGGAATCTGCAGGGTCCTCTTGTCTTTTGGAAACACACTTCGAACTTCTGGCTTAGGGACGCCGCAATGTTGACATGGTTGCGGTTGTTCGTCTTCTTCTTGTGCTGACTGGCGCCACTTGGTTTCGCAAGTGTTGCCTGTTCGCTAGTGGCAGCAGTGGCATTATCTATATGTAGTAACTGTGGCCCTATCTTTGGGGTGACGTCAGTGTTCTTCCGTGTCGGGTGAGTTAGCAGTTCGGTTGGGGACGCAGGAGGAGCCAGGTCCGCACAGAGCGAGCACACGCCAGGATCGCTAGTGGCGTGCACGGACTGCTGCATCGAAGGGCCGTGCTCACGAGGGTGCATGACCTCGTCGAAACCGGATCCTGCCAATTTTAAGTTGAGTGCATTTCGGTTCGAGTAGACAAACCTCCACCATTGTGAAATCTCTCGATTCTCCAGTGACTTGGGTTCGTGTTGCTGCTCGTAGTGTCGCCGAGGCAAAGAGCAGCGAGTGGAGTGCTTGGCGAAGGCGGATGTGATTAGCTTTCTTTTGGGCTTATTATTACTACTTACTACCTTCAGCCCGTTACAATTGTTAAGTTCTAGCAACGGTATTTTCCTGCCTGATGGCCGCTAACGCCCCAATTACCTGCTCTGGGGGTTAGTGTAAGTAACAGCAGTGTACGTTTCCTCGCTTTGCCGCAGCTGTCCGGTGAGGCGTGTAGTTTTGACAACTTTCTTGATTGTAGGTTGGTTGGCGATTCTTCTACCTTGGTGGCAGTGATTCCTTTCTTGTTCCGGGTGCTCTAAGCACAGTATTCTGCGGGCAGAGTCCAGACCACCGGTTCCGGCTTTGGCGTATTTTTACATCTTTGCATTTGGTTTATTGGACATCAGGTAGCCTCACCAAGATTATCATTAGTCACTCGTTAGACTGCCACTAGTCTGAGTTACCATCTTGTGGTGTGAATGCAACTCTAGGCTGTCTGTCTCATCGCTCACGAAAGTGTTTTTGGCCTGACCGACTCTGACGTAGATTCCTGGGGCACCGTCTGTGAGTGGACCTGACCCTGTGTTTTTATTGTGTTATTTTTTATTATTGTATTACCAAGTTACCATAGTTTATCTCACCTGTTTGGTGATCAGTTGCTTGTCCTTTTGGATTAACCTTTGTTATTATATTTGCTGTTTTATTGTATGTTGTTAATTTTTTTTTTTACTAAGTGCCATTGTTGGCGTTAAAGGCCTTCAGCCGTGACTGTGGTTACTTGCCTTAAAATTCTAATTGCAACCACGAAGGCTTCTTTTCAAAACATTATTTTCTTGTCTGTATTTTATGTATGTTAGTTAAATTTTTTAAAGTAATTGCCATTCTTGGCGTTTAAGGCATTCAGCCGTGAAACAATTCTTAATGTATTGCCATTAAGGCCTTCAGCCGTGAGTGTAGTTCCTTGTTTTAAAATCCTAGTTAGGTAATTCTATTTTAGCAGTGAGCTTTAAGATCTTTATAACTGGATGTTACAACAAGTTTAAGCAATTCTTAATTTATTCCCATGAAGGCCTTCAGCCGTGAAACAACTCTTAAATTATTGCCATTATTTTAATTTGTTGTTGACTTTAAATAAATTCTGCGTGATTAAAAGAAAAGCCAACCAATAGTAACTGATTACGGCCTCGTCCACAATCGTGCATTCCTTGACTGTCAGGTCTCATGGGGGAATAATTGTTAAATGCTCTCTGACACACAGGCAGAGTGTGGTGGGGCTCCATCAGGCTGGAACTATAATCGTTGCCTGCCTTGTAACGAGGTATTGTGCAACATTTCCGGCAGCATTTCACGAAAAAAGATACTATAATTTCCACAATCGAGCGCGTTAGGAAGAAGGTACTGTCGACGCAGATGGTTGCGAACAATAACAGCACACCCGTTTATGGTGGAACACACTATTTGCTTTAGGATTTTGTCATGCAGAAGACACTATTTGCCTTAGGATTTTGCCACATTGAACACACTAGCCTTATTTGTCTTAGGATTTTGTCATACAGAAGAACAATACAGGATGTAACGTGCCCACGTGATAACACGGGAACACGGCACATCAGGGCGTCGTTCGGTAGCGCCACCGAATGATGGACAAATTCCTTCCGTCTGTCATTAACAGCCGGTCGTGGTGGCCGAGCGGTTCTAGGCACTACAGTCTGGAACCACGTGACCACTACGGTCGCAGGTTCGAATCCTGCCTGGGGCATGGATGTGTGTGGAGTCCTTAGGTTAGTTATGTTTAAGTAGTTCTAAGTTCTAGGGGACTGATGACATCAGAAGCTAAGTCCCATAGTGCTCAGAGCCATTTGAACCTCTGTCATTAACAGTCCGTGGCAGCAGTATTTCACCATACTGCGCTCCATGTATACTGTATCGGATTCAAATCTAGAGAACGAGCATACAACATGTCCCCACGTTCCACGTACTCGTTCACCAGCCCAACACTGAGCGCCGGAGTGCTGCGGTCTGTCTGATGGAATTCTGGTGCAGATGCACCACAAGTATGGTATACTTACATACGGTTGCAGGAAACACATGGCGATGGTGTACATACTCCTAACGTTACACTAACCAAGTCGAGTAAATTTACGCCACCATATTAAACTCTTCCACAATATTGTCATGGTTGCTCTAGATGAGCAATTGCCGCAAGTCACTCTCCGGTCTAAAATGTCTCATCCGAGGACAGCATACTACCCGCTGTCTATTGGTCCACATACGGCATGAAATACACAACATGAACCGTGTCACATGGGTACTCTGCGTGATTAGACAGCTTCTGACGAATTGATGAGCGTACAAAGCAACCATTCGATGTGACGGGAGATGTGCGACCCAAAGGCAAAAGCTACAACATCTCTTGCAGTGTAAGTTCTCAGTTGGTTGGAGGTCTTCGCGCTCTTAAGTTCGTTTTTGCTTTCTTTACACAAATGACGTAACGGGCACCTTGCACTGACCACCCTGTAATCTGCCAATCATCCCACCATGGAAGACCTCATTCTGATAATTTAAGACTCCAATTACCTGTACCACCCCTGTTAGTGCAGGTTTGATCAGTAAAACAGCTGCGAACATTTCGGTTGTGGTTTCATAATTATGAAACCGTTAGCATCCTGGTCGGTAGGCGTGTTAAAGTTAAGCATGCTTTCGATATAGATAGTTTGAGGTGCCACTTTCTGGGCTTGATTCATTTAGTTTCTCTTGGCCGCTAACCATTTGAACGTAATCTCAGTGCGTTGTCTCTCTCTAAAGAGGGTCTGGATGAATTATACAGACGCCCATTTATGTTACAGTTACTCGTTTTCTTTGTGTTGAACTGCAGTAAGGTGTGCTTTAATTGTGGGTTGAGTAAGCTTTTTATGATGTATCTTGAATTTCAGTGTGTTTGTGGGACAATATATTTAAAATTTTTACCACGCCTGTGTGTCTTCTGGTCTGTAGGATTTCCCTGCTGCTTCCTACAAATTATCCTTTTATCCATAAAAAACCCCTGTTAGACAAGACGAAGTCCTTTCGCGGCCATGGTCGAGGAAACAGCAAAGTAGAAGGTGAGTACTAGTGTTCCGGTTAACTGATGATCAAGCGGCTCATATCTTCAATAATTCCTCAGGCTTATTGCTACGTTCAGTTAGCATAAAACAGTGCATCTACAAGAGAGGTGGTTACAAGAAAATTGCCCGTAAATTGCTGACGACGTTTATGAGTCCCCCTCTTCAGAGCAAAGGGACTAACTTGCAATTGCGCTTCCTCGATAGATGCCTGATCTCTGTGTACTTCCAGGAACATCGTATTGGATGAATTCCAGTAGCACCGCGTAAATTACTTTCCAACATGCTAAATCAGAAACTTTTTGCCAACAGATGATGTGATTAACCTCGGCTTATTTTCCTCGTCATATACTGAATTGTAAGCGGACACTCATTCCTGAGCCAGTCAGTGCTGCCACAGCCCGGTACAAGCGAACACATACGAGTGAACGACCAGCGGAGATCCGCTCACAAAGAGTAATGAACCCTGCCTCGCGGTGTTGATTATTCTCGCAAACATTCCCAGTGTGCCTCCGGCCCTGTTACTGTTGCCCGAAAGAGTGCGGGTGCGAAGAACGAGCCGGGGGAAAGCGGAGACGCGTCCGGCGGAAACTTTCGGAGCCGCGCGCATTGTGGCGCGCATTATGCGCCTGCGCTGGAGAGTCGTCGACAGACACTCGGCGCAGAATTCGATTACGGCGTCGCGCCGGCTGCCATCTGCTTGATTAATTTATTGTTTACACGGGATCGGCGGCAGCGCGCTGGCGGGGCCCGCCTTGGGCGCGCCGCTGACAAATGAATCGCGCGCGGACGGTCCATCCATCGGAGAGCGGGCAGCAGGAGCAGCTTCGGTTCGCGCGCAAACAAAGTGTTTGCACAAACGAAAAATAGACGGGCGGGCGGAGCGGCGAGGCGTCTCTGGCGCTTCAATGGCAGCGGCGCCCGCTCCGACAGGCGGGCACTTTTCAATTCCCCGTCCTATCCGCCGCGGCCGACAAGTGTAACTGACACTCGGTGTTCCCCCTCCCCCCCCCCCTCTCCACCCTCCGATACACCTCATTAATGGCACTGATTGAATATATTGAGACGCGCATCTGATAAGGGCGCCCGCCATTGAGAGCAGCCTGATGGATTTTCTTGGCGGGCGGGGCGCCGGACACTGGCGGAGCAAACAACGACGCGACCTGCTGCCGGGTCTACCGGAGAGCCACTTGCGGGCTGCGTCACCCCACGTGGACAGGCTTTCTCTCTTTTGCAGAAGTTAATGATACGCGTGCTGCTTCTGTCCTTCATTTCTTGTGTCATTTACTCTTTTCGTGTCAGAAGCAGCACCAAAAATCAATTAGGCGCTTCAGCAGAGAAAAAGTTTCTCGCCTACGTTCTGGTACCCGAGAAAAAGTTACGTGTTTTGGCTCGTTTCTTGCAAATAATCCAGCTAGCATACAACGAAGCATCGTTTTGTTATGCAAGGTGATTCAGATTCTCCTACCGATGTCGTTTTACGCAACCCGCAATGTTATATTTGGGCGTCAAAAACCGTTGTCATACTCTCTCGTTTGCTACGTGCAAACTATTGGTCCTACAGAAAAAGCGAGCAGGACATTTTTGTAGGAAATGTAATGTAGTTTAATTTTGTACAGGGATAAGTTTTAAGCTGAAGGCCACAGTTTTGTAGTTAAAGAAAACATAGAAAGGAACCTTCAAACGCACCTCCACCACAATACTCATCCGTCACCAGTCGGAAATTGTAGTATGTTGCTCTTGGCACTCCCTCGTACCACTGTGCAAGAATTCCCGACTACACGAAATGCTCTCCATATTCGACATTTGTTGTCTGTTACGCCACTGGCATAGTCGGCTGTTTCGTTAACACTGTTAATTTGAACGTAGCCTTGAGGATCTGAAAGAAAAACGACTTTTCCAAAAGTTACGCTAAAAATAATTACGGTGAGAATTCAGCCCAAGCTTAACCCTTAGAAGTATGATAATTTCATAGTCAGAAGGCCCGAAAAATATAACGATTTCTTTATTTTACGCCGTTAGGATTTACAAAATTGTTAGGTAAAATTTACGCAAACGTCTGTTTTATAATTTGTGAGTCCTCGACTGAGCCGGTGGCGTAATAACGCCAGCCAATGAAGACCCAAGACGTCGAATGCGGGAAATAATTTGTGAAGTCGCAATTTCTAGTGGTGTGGTAGAAAGGAGTCCCATTAATAATATATTAGAAACCCTGACCGACGAGGACTCAGTGTGGGAGTGAGTGTGCATCTAAATGTCACTTATGCAGATTTGTCTTGCATAACTGGAAAACTACGGCCTCTAGCAATAACTTATTGCGGTACAAGATTTAACTGCATTAAATTTCTTCAAACAAGCTCATTTTTCTGTAGGAGTAATAGTCTGCGCGTAGCGAGCGAGAGAGTACCAAAAGCTCGCGTATGGTTTTTGAAGGCAAGCTATTACGTTGCGGGTTGCATAAAAAGATATCGATAGTGACAGTTGAAGCACCCTGCATTTTTCGGAATATAATGAACAATACAAAGTTGTAATTGCGATGAAATATCTTCTTCAGAGATTACTTCAGTAGAAAAAAGTTCTGACTCTTATTGAAGAGTAATTGGAATTTTGAGCAAAGCTGGACTAGGTCTACGTTATACAAGGTCTCCATATCTTCCCAGAAAATCACGTCTTGGAAACTATTACAGATGCAGCCTCGAGGTTTCTTGTAAAACGTTTAGCTGCTCTCAAAGTTTCTTTCTTTTATGCCGGAATTTCACTGTGTGCTCACTCGTCGCTCGTAGAACATTAACACTATATTTGTATTCTGCGCAAGTACGGATCAGGAATCCAGCATCAACAGTTCTGATTGCTTCATTGATTCGTGCACGAAGGGTAGCACTGTCATTTATTGGTAGTGTATAAATGCGATTCTTGACGTAGCCCCACAAAAGCAAGTCCAATGGCGTGATGTCGGGAGAGTGGAGGGACCATGCGATGGAACAATTTCTTAGGAAATGTGTCTTCCCGCACAACAAGTACGTTCGCATTCCATTGCGGGGGTGTACCATCATGCTGGGAAGTGCTGGACGGCTGCAGCTATACCATCTGTGATAGCAGAAACTGTTCGAGCATGTACAGGTAAACCCTTTTGGATGCCCTTGCGAGAAAAATACGCCTATTGTCCTATTGTGCACACTAAACATTAAGCTTCGGGCTATCACAGACTTGTTAACGTATGTTGTGTGGGTTTTCGAAGCCGAAAATCCCAATGTTGCGGCGATGTACAGTCGTGCTCAAAAGTATCCGAACGACCTGAATTGCATTTCGCCTGACTCGAATGAAAACAACATAGCGCAGCTGTCTCGCAGGTCCTCTAATCGCCCCTCGGTACAGTCGTTTGACTATTGAAAATGGTTCCAACAAGTGACCACAAGAAAACACTGCTCTGTATCGCAAAAACTCAAGATGTAAAGTAATATCAAGGTACTACAAATATCAGGGAACATCTTATCACAGATAAGACGGTTCTTCAGGCTTGTAAGTTCACATTTATTACAATAAATGACATACATGAAATGTTACCACTCTCGTTATTATGTCAGATAGGTAATTCACGTAGTAAGTTCGTCGTATTGATGAGTTCCTCTTCAAAATAACATACCGTATTTCTTATTTAATACAAAATGACATTAAAAATTTAAGTTATTCACGAGAAGCCAGTTGAGAATCTGTATGAACTTCAAATGACACGACGAACCGTCTCGTTCTGCATATGGATTCAAACCCAGGCCATGCAGACTAAGCAAAGACTTCGTGACTAACGGAAACTAACAGTCATTCCTGACTAGGCATACAGAGAGTGATATACCTCGATTTTAGACAGTATCAGTTCGCCAATATCAACATTAAATTACATAACGTAAACATTGATAACGGACGCGAATTCCTACCCAGCATGTATTGTCCTTGTTAACGAACTACGAGAGATGTTAAATATTGCTTCTTCACAAGTAAATTACTTGAAATTCCGCGAGGAAAAGCTTTGTGTTGGACAGGGATTCGAAACCAGAACCTAATTGGATTGTCATCGAAGCACAATCAACTGTGACATATCGGATTTTCTCGGCAGTAGCTAGATGTTTTAACTGAAATGACGAGACGAAACATTAATTTTTTCTTTCCCAGGACTCCAACCTGGCACCTATCGCTGTTATATTCTAGAGAAAACGAACGTTAAAATTGGGTTTCTTACACCAGCAGCGACATGTGAGCATGTTTGAACTAGAAATAATATGACGAAGAGTTCAATGTTGACTGGGAATCGAGCCCCACACATATCGTTATTGACTGCACACAAAGAGACGTCAGCTACCGAATTTTTCTCCACCAGCAGCTCGGAATAACATGGAATTTACAGTGATTACGCAAACAGATCTGTGTCTCACTGGGACTCAACAACGTCAGATACCGTTAGTGTTGACAACGAATGAAAATACATTAAAAATAAAAATTATTACCCACCAGCAGATAGGTGTTCTCATGCTAGAGCTTGATAATACATAATGGAAGCTTTAGTGCCGGGCAAGGATTCGAACCCTTTCACGCGCAATATGTGAAGATGTGAGGAATCTGCAGTTTTGAACAAACAACAAATTGCAGTCGAGCTGTATTGTCACGAAGGGATCAAATTCGGCGTTAAGGGCGGTCTGAGTTGCATTCCCAGATCAGAACCAATTTAATCGACATACAGAAGCTCAAATAAAAGATGGAATAAGTGTCCTGTGGCCCTACATAGCGTTTGTTTCGTCACTAGAAATAAATAACTAGTATAAGAGAGGTTACTGTTGATGGAGTTTCTACGTGTCGCGACTCCTGACTTTATTGTGGTTCAACCGGTGAAAAAGAGCACTGGCAAACAGTCTTCGCTACATTAGGTTACTTAAACTGGTGTCACTCTGAGCTAGAATTTATGGTCAGCGACTAAGTATAAGGTCAATGAGTCGGATGCGGGTTTTGCAACTGTGAAATTCTTTCCTACATTATAGAAGTGAATATTAAACCTGAACTAATAATGCGAAAATTTTGAACTTGGATAGCTTACAATCAAAATATTTCTGTTTATTGCAAAAGAAAACAATTGATTTTCTAAAACATTCTCTGTCATACAAAACTTGAAACAGGTCACGTCGACCAAATCATATCGAGGAACTGACAGCGATGTATAACGGAAGGCTGTAAGATCCCTTGGCTATTGGTTTGGCTTTGTTTGGCAGTATTCGACAGCCATTTCTAGGCGCAAGTAAATTAAGAAAGGCAGCGCGTTTTTGTTATCAAGTAACGTCTTCATCAATTACTTTAGTTTTAATGTAATCTGCGAGTAATTGCAGATGTTTGATATTAACATGAAAAGGACTCCGTAGAAAAGGAAAGAACCTCTTCTTAGGCAACTACTTCTGTAATGACCAAAAGGCATTAAATGATCTTCAAGCACATGTGTTCCAGCAAAGGTATGAAGAAAATGATAGTAACAATGACGGTAATAATCGAATTATCCGGTAACTTCACACTTCACAGTGGATTTTCTCGAACTAAGAAATTTCCTGAATTAGTGAATATTTCAAAATAGCTTTACGTCGAGGCTATGATGCCTAGAAGAGTCTTTACATCCTGCTGACATGAGAATAGCATAATCTCCACGTCAGAAGATTGCTTCTACGTAACTGTTTAATAGGCTCGCATTTTTTCCACCGTGACTAATTTTGTAAGCTAAGCAAATCATCCGTTACAGCACACTCCTGGGGCTGGGAAATGTGGCCACAATTATCTGGTGGAACGAACTGTCACAGGTGCAATGCGTGGGTTCAGGCATTTACTTTTAAGAGGCACAAACAGATTTACTTTACCTCTGGTAACCTCAAGAGAAAGACGTTATAATCCAGAATCCGCATTAAACATCGCGTTCCTTCATTACCAATTGGGCAGAGCCGCTTTACGTTGGGAAATGACATAGGCGGAAGTCATGGTAAACAGAAATACTGTCTCCAGTAAACTTACTTACATTAGAAAATTTTAATTTATTTGATGAAACGATAGCCATTTAAAGGAACAGGGCTCTTATTTTTCGCCGGCTGGTGTGGCCGTGCGGTTCTGGGCGCTGCAGTCTGGAACCGAGCGACCGCTACAGTCGCAGGTTCGAATCCTGCCTCGGGCATGGATGTGTGTGATGTCCTTAGGTTAGTTAGGTTTAATTAGTTCTAAGTTCTAGGCGACTGATGACCTCAGAAGTTAAGTCGCATAGTGCTCAGAGCCATTTGAACCATTTTTCTTATTTTTCTTGTACTTGATTGAACTAGAGACGTTGAAAAATTTGGTGCTGTGATTCGAATTCGTATTTCATCTTTCGAGGATCTGAATCTCTTGGAAAAGTATAGTTCCTTTTTCCAAGACTGCAATATTCTCTAGGTCTCCTCCAAAGGTAGGTATGTGGGTTCGAGTCCTGATGCAGTACAAAAATATTCATAATTTCATTTCAAGCCCTATCACGTGCATACCAATCTGCTAGTGAAAATTAACGTGCATTTTTAATGTCTGTTCATGTGTTGCCAACAATCGCAATAGGTGTTGTTATTTCTGGTCAAACATGTACACATCTTACTGTTGGTGAGTAAGCAAGTGTTACTTAAGCTATGTTCGTGGATGATAAAGAAGAACGGTAGAAGTGCGGTTCGATTGTCGCTCAGGCACACAAATTTGTATCCTTATTTTAGATTCAAACATCTAGCAGCTGGTAAGAAAAACCGATAGGTAGCATTTGATTTCACTTAGTTAACAATCCGATGGGTGACTGGAATTCGTCAGTAGGAAAATGGAGAGAAGGAAACATAGTAGGTGAATATGGATTGGGAGGAAGGAATGAAAGAGGAAGCCGCCTTGTAGAATTTTGCACAGAGCATAACTTAATCATAGCTAACACTTGGTTCAAGAATCATGAAAGGAGGCTGTATACATGGAAGAAGCCTGGAGATACTGACAGGTTTCAGATAGATTATATAATGGTAAGACAGAGATTTAGGAACCAGGTTTTAAATTGTAAGACATTTCCTGGGGCAGAGTTAGATTCTGACCACAATCTATTGGTTATGAACTGCAGATTGAAACTGAAGAAACTGCAAAAAGGTGGGAATTTAAGGAGATGGGACCTGGATAAACTGAAAGAACCAGAGGTTGTAGAGAGTTTCAGGGAGGGCATTAGGGAACAATTGACAGGAATGGGGGAAAGAAATACAGTAGAAGAAGAATAGGTAGCTCTGAGGGATGAAGTGGTGAAGGCAGCAGACGATCAAGTAGGTAAAAAGACGAGGGCTAATAGAAATCCTTGGGTAACAGAAGAAATATTGAATATAATTGATGAAAGGAGAAAATATAAAAATACAGTAAATGAAGCAGGCAAAAAGGAATACAAACGTCTCAAAAATGAAATCGACAGGAAGTGCAAAATGGCTAAGCAGGGATGGCTAGAGGACAAATGTAACGATGTAGAGGCTTGTCTCACTAGGGGTAAGATAGATACTGCCTACAGGAAAATTAAAGAGACCTTTGGAGGGAAGAGAACCACTTGTATGAATATCAAGAGCTCAGATGGCAACCCAGTTCTAAGCAAAGAAGGGAAAGCAGAAAGGTGGAAGGAGTATATAGAGGGTTTATACAAGGGCGATGTACTTGAGGACAATATTATGGAAATGGAAGAGGATGTAGATGAAGATAAAATGGGAGATAAGATACTGCGTGAAGAGTTTGACAGAGCACTGAAAGACCTGAGTCAAAACAAGGCCCCGGGAGTAGACAACATTCCATTAGAACTACTGATGGCCTCAGGAGAGCCAGTCATGACAAAACTCTACCATCTGGTGAGCACGATGTATGAGACAGGCGAAATACCCTCAGACTTTAAGAAGAATATAATAATTCCAATCCCAAAGAAAGCAGGTGTTGACAGATGTGAAAATTACCGAACTATCAGTTTAATAAGTCACAGCTGCAAAATACTAACGCGAATTCTTTACAGACGAATGGAAAAACTGGTAGAAGCCGACCTCGGGGAAGATCAGTTTGGATTCCGTAGAAATGTTGGAACACGTGAGGCAATACTGACCTTACGACTTATCTTGGAAGAAAGATTAAGAAAAGGCAAACCTACGTTTCTAGCATTTGTAGACTTAGAGAAAGCTTTTGACAATGTTGACTGGAATACTCTCTTTCAAATTCTGAATGTGGCAGGGGTAAAATACTGGGAGCGAAAGGCTATTTACAATTTGTACAGAAACCAGATGGCAGTTATAAAAGTCGAGGGGCATGAAAGGGAAGCAGCGGTTGGGAAGGGAGTGAGATAGGGTTGTAGCCTCTCCCCGATGTTATTCAATCTGTATATTGAGCAAACAGTAAAGGAAACAAAAGAAAAATTCGGAGTAGGTATTAAAATTCATGGAGAAGTAGTAAAAACTTTGAGGTTCGCCGATGACATTGTAATTCTGTCAGAGACAGCAAAGGACTTGGAAGAGCAGTTGAACGGAATGGACAGTGTCTTGAAAGGAGGATATAAGATGAACATCAACAAAAGCAAAACGAGGATAATGGAATCTCGTCGAATTAACTCGGGTGATGCTGAGGGAATTAGATTAGGAAATGAGACACTTAAAGTAGTAAAGGAGTTTTGCTATTTAGGGAGTAAAATAACCGATGATGGTCGTAGTAGAGAGGATATAAAATGTAGACTGGCAATGGCAAGGAAAGCGTTTCTGAAGAAGAGAAATTTGTTAACATCGAATATAGATTTAGGTGTCAGGAAGTCGTTTCTGAAAGTATTTGTATGGAGTGTAGCCATGTATGGAAGTGAGACATGGACGATAACTAGTTTGGACAAGAAGAGAATAGAAGCTTTCGAAATGTGGTGCTACAGAAGAATGCTGAAGATAAGGTGGGTAGATCACGTAACTAATGAGGAGGTATTGAATAGGATTGGGGAGAAGAGAAGTTTGTGGCACAACTTGACTGGAAGAAGGGATCGGTTGGTAGGACATGTTCTGAGGCATCGAGGGATCACAAATTTAGCATTGGAGGGCAGCGTGGAGGGTAAAAATCGTAGAGGGAGACCAAGAGATCAATACACTAAGCAGATTCAGAAGGATGTAGGTTGCAGTAGGTACTGGGAGATGAAGAAGCTTGCACAGGATAGAATAGCATGGAGAGCTGCATCAAACCAGTCTCAGGACTGAAGACAACAACAACAACAACAATCCGATTGCGTGTTCGTATCTCCGTCATAGAACTACACATCATGTGCTTCATCTTTAAATGCATGAACACTTTGTTCCTTCTGAATGGAGGTATATCACCCATCTTTCGTGGTTAGTTAACAGGGACGAAAGGGTCTTTAAAGGAGTTGCGGTTTATTACAAAAACTGTCGCCTCTTTTTTTTTTCAAGTTTAGATTTAGTTACTGATTTTGGCGAAAATTTCTGTAATTCGTGCCTCTTCATGACTAGTCAGCAATATATGATTAGATTAGATTAGATTAATATTTGTTCCATAGATCATGAATACGACATTTCGTAATGATGTAGAACATGTCATTTTAATGAAAGTTTTCTTTACATACCATGATTCAGTTTCTTTGCAACAATTTTTTACTCTCTCTCTCTCTCTCTCTCATTCTTTTTTATTTTTATCTCTCTTCCTCACTCTCTCTCTCTTCTCTCTCTCTCTCCCTCCCTCTCTCTCTCTCTCTCTCTCTCTCTCTCTCTCTCTCTCTCTCTCTCACACACACACACACAGTCTTTTTTATTTTTATTTGTTTGTTGTGCTCGATTATCGGCGAGGTACGAAAACGTTCGTCAATGATTTTCTTAGTTTTGAGTGCACTTGCGAAAGATATATAAAAACAACTATGAGAGTTACTGATTTATGAAGCTTAGTTTGCAGTCAGTTCTGAGTATTATTAGTAACTACGCTCCAGTCCCTAAACCCAGTTACAGAAATGTGAAACAGAGGGATTACGTATTCCAGGCCGTAGCAGCCGCGTCTTTGAGATGTCAGCTATGGTCGCTTCCCGGCCCACTGTAGGATCACATCGGTTCGTCTTCTTCCTGCTGGTAATGTAACTGAGATTTGGCAACAAGGCAAGGTATATTTGGCAACTCTCTGATCGACGAGTTACTTCCTGGTGTGCACGGAATTAAGCCTCAAAGTTCACTTGATTTTTCCTGCCATTTCCATTGAATAATCTGAGTTATTATTAACGCATGAGCTGTAACAGAAGATTGTAAATTTAAGGTTTTCAGCCCAGAAAAGTCGTTGCACGTGAAAATCGCATCTAATCTCGTCCTTTAAATAGCGGTTTACGAGTTATAGCCACTACTGGTATCGTAAGAGGAGACGTGAAAGCATGCCTCTTCCTTAGCCGTGAGGAAACGTGCTAACCTGAGACAAAACGTCTGTTACAGTTTGCGGTTCCAGTCTTGCTGACTGTAACGTTTTTATCCCTTCTGTGAAAGAGCTACAAGCAGTCAGATCACACATCGATAACGAAATCGCAAGAAAATACTTTCGGCTCATAGTGCAATGGTGAAAAACTTACAATGCTGGCACAACAGGTAACGCCTCTTTCCGCTGCTGACAAACAAATTTTGGGTTTCTAGGAATACATAACTTTATTTATGAAATTCCACCTTTGCATACCACTTGAGTATGACACAGCATAGCAATCAAACAAAGACCCAATCGAAATCTAAGTGAGTAGTATTTTACTAATTCGTGCCGATAGAGGCACGCTTGTGTACAGATACTCAGTTTTATTGAAACAGACTTTCGTCGTAAGGTTATCGTGGGTAGTTTTATTTCATTTCTTATAATACTGCGCACAATTTTCGTACGGTTCCTTTTAGTGCTGTTCAAACATTAGTTAACATGAGATACAAATTAATCATCAACGATATATGCTAATTCTCTAAAGTTATCTGTAACAGCCTGACAACGCACATGCAGTTTATTGATTACATGCATGTAGAAAACTTGTTCTGAGTTAAAGCTGTAAACAAGGTTTGAAGAAGAATAAAATGCCACTGCCACACGATAGCTAATGTAGAAAATACTCTTCTGACGTATTTTGGCACGATGCGCTCTCCCCATACATAATACAAAAGATTCGAGATGCATCTGCAGCCTGGCCATCTATCAAACATCAAAAGAACAAAATGTCGCAGAAGTTAGCCCTTTTTCCACATGCGACTATTTTGGGTTGAGAAGTGAAGGGAATTACGTTCAAAGTTCCATTACATCGATAACTTCAGCAGACGGCAGTATGGCGTTTTAAAGAAATGTAGCAGTGAATGCACCCATACTCGAGACGTCTTATCAAGAGTGCGCGACGCTTACCGTTACGCTACTAGCTGACACATAGCTACAACACCTCCAGAACTCAACAACAATTCCTCCAGAACTTGCGCATTGCACAGTGCTGTGAGATAATGCATGTGGCCGGATCTAGACTTCTGAGAGACAGACAGTTACAGCTTTTCTTTTGCACTGCCCAACTTTTTTAACAAACAGATAGCGCAATAGAGTAGCTCAAGTCGAAAGGAACACTTCCTGTCTAAATTTGTGCATCCTACACTGTTGGCAGTTCTGTGTAGGTGTCAGTTACCTGATTTTATTTCGGTGATTACAAAATAGAGTCGAATGTATGCACTGGGTAGCACAGGCAGCTAGTTCATGGCGATTCGGTCAACCAAGTAAATGAATGTACTGAACATGCTGCAAACCACTACAGGGAGTCTGGGTGTCAGAATTCTCATCCAGTGTGGCGCAACATTGTTATGATAGAAAAAGGTGTGACAAAGAAGAGAATTTGGTGGTCTCTTGGATTGATGCTAGGTTCACATACGTATGGCCTGGGTTTGATTCCAACTTCTGCTGATGATTTTTGATAAGGAGAGACAGATTCTGTTCTCTTCTGGCTACGCCGAGTGAAGAAGGTATAATGCCATTGTGGTCTGACATTCATGTTAAACATGATAATCCTTCTCTACCAAGTAGACGTTAGGTTGAACCACAATAAAGTCAGGAGTCGCGACACATAGAAACTCTATCAACAGTAACCTTTCTTATACTAGTTATTTATTTCTAGTGACGAAACAAACGCTAGGTATGGTCACAGGACACTTATTCCATCTTTTATTTGAGCTTCTGTATGTCGATTAAATTGGTTCTGATCTGGGAATGCAACTCAGACCGCTCTTAACGCGGAATTTGATCCCTTCGTGACAATACAGCTCGACTGCAATTTGTTGTTTGTTCAAAACTGCAGATTCCTCGACATCTCCACATATTGCGCGTGAAAGGGTTCGAATCCTGGCCCGGCACTAAAGCTTCCATTATGTATTATCAAGCTCTAGCATGAGAACACCTATCTGCTGGTGGGTAATAATTTTTATTTTTAATGTATTTTCATTCGTTGTCAACACTAACGGTATCTGACGTTGTTGAGTCCCAGTGAGACACAGATCTGTTTGCGTAATCACTGTAAATTCCATGTTATTCCGAGCTGCTGGTGGAGAAAAATTCGGTAGCTGACGTCTCTTTGTGTGCAGTCAATAACGATATGTGTGGGGCTCGATTCCCAGTCAACATTGAACTCTTCGTCATATTATTTCTAGTTCAAACATGCTCACATGTCGCTGCTGGTGTAAGAAACCCAATTTTAACGTTCGTTTTCTCTAGAATATAACAGCGATAGGTGCCAGGTTGGAGTCCTGGGAAAGAAAAAATTAATGTTTCGTCTCGTCATTTCAGTTAAAACATCTAGCTACTGCCGAGAAAATCCGATATGTCACAGTTGATTGTGCTTCGATGACAATCCAATTAGGTTCTGGTTTCGAATCCCTGTCCAACACAAAGCTTTTCCTCGCGGAATTTCAAGTAATTTACTTGTGAAGAAGCAATATTTAACATCTCTCGTAGTTCGTTAACAAGGACAATACATGCTGGGTAGGAATTCGCGTCCGTTATCAATGTTTACGTTATGTAATTTAATGTTGATATTGGCGAACTGATACTGTCTAAAATCGAGGTATATCACTCTCTGTATGCCTAGTCAGGAATGACTGTTAGTTTCCGTTAGTCACGAAGTCTTTGCTTAGTCTGCATGGCCTGGGTTTGAATCCATATGCAGAACGAGACGGTTCGTCGTGTCATTTGAAGTTCATACAGATTCTCAACTGGCTGCTCGTGAATAACTTAAATTTTTAATGTCATTTTGTATTAAATAAGAAATACGGTATGTTATTTTGAAGAGGAACTCATCAATACGACGAACTTACTACGTGAATTACCTATCTGACATAATAACGAGAGTGGTAACATTTCATGTATGTCATTTATTGTAATAAATGTGAACTTACAAGCCTGAAGAACCGTCTTATCTGTGATAAGATGTTCCCTGATATTTGTAGTACCTTGATATTACTTTACATCTTGAGTTTTTGCGATACAGAGCAGTGTTTTCTAGTGGTGACTTGTTGGAACCATTTTCAATAGTCAAACGACAGTACCGAGGGGCGATTAGAGGACCTGCTAGACAGCTGCTCTATGTGGGTTGCATTCGAATCAGGCGAAATGCAATTTAGATCGTTCGGATATTTTTGAGCACGATTGTACATCTCCAGAAGCGTGGAACGTTACTTCATCTGGAAACCGACACATTTTCAAGTAGTCATGGAACACGAGAATGCGTACTGCAGAGAACGATCGTTTGACTGCAGTGTTTGGACGATTTTCACTTAGTAAGTAACAGTTTTCGGACAGTTGATCTTTCTTCCTGCAATTCGTGTTATGTACGACGAAATGACTTCTGCGGACTGTATCACGGCTTGCATTCTACCAACACGTACCCGAGACACAGGGGAACTTCCACTTCGCCGGCCGCTTTGGCCGAGCGTTTCTAGGCGTTTCAGTCCGGAACCGCGCTGCTGCTACGGTCGCAAGTTCGAATCCTGCCTCGGGCATGGATGTGTGTGATGTCCTTAGGTTGGTTAGGTTTAATTAGTTCGAAGTGTAGGGGACTGATGACCTCAGATGTTAAATCCCATAGTGCTTAGAGCCATTTGAACCATTTGAACTTCCACTTCGATGAAAATCCTTGATGCTGTCCCATTCAAGATTTTAAACGACCTCATTATCCTTATTTTACTTCTAGGGATCTACAGATGTAATTTCCCAGTACCTTTGACACAGGTATGGTTTCTGCATACCAGACGATAGACTTCGCCTTTTCATGATCTGCCACCAGCTTCATACAATCCAAGTCAAAACTGCAACAGAAGATGGATGAATAAATCTTCGAAAGCTGCCAAACATTTTACAACAAACCACGATTCTGTAATAGTTTCCAACTTACTTTTTCAAATCTTCGGGGTATTTTACGGACACCATGTGCATATTCGTTGCAAGTGTGATTGGAAAGAAAACCCTTATATCAGCACTACTAAAATTTGAATATTTTTATTTACATCTGACATTTTCGGCTCACTTTTGAAATTACCAACTGAAACTATTATTTCAACAGTGCTTGTAAGTTTATACTGGAATTAATCCCACTATTTTATATTGAAATTAATCTTACTCTCACTGAAAAATCATATAAATGTATACAATTTACATCTCAGTATGACATTAACACAGCGTAATCTGAATCTAAGGAACTTCTACTTTAAAAAAGTTTAATTTTAGCATGAATTTACTAATAGGGTTATGGCCTGATGTCATTTTCATTGGACCTGTGAGTATGCACAACGGACATCCTCTGTCCTCTCTTTGTCCTGGATCTAGTATGCTCGTACAGTTGCAAACTTATTTCACAAGTTGAAATAAAAGATCTACGTATATATTTTGCATCTACAGGTGGAATGTGCACAACACAGTTTGTAACAAAACTGCGAAATTGTGAAAGTAGAGAAGACAGGCGGACGATGGCGGAATACTATGCAAAGGATGTATAACATCAGTATCCACGGCTATATTGAATAAAAAGAGCAAAAACAATGGCTGTTCCAAACACAAATGGTAAAAAAGTAGCTATATGTCGATAACAGCTGAAGGCAAATAATTTGTGACCACGTCAATAGTATGGTAACCTTCGTTCTGGAGCATTTTGATAGTGCAGGTTGCATATATTCAAGGTCAAATTTGATTGATATATGAACCCCTACCCTTCACCTGAACCTATTGCTCTGATAAGAAGTCTGTTACCTCCTGGGGTTGATTTATGATCCCCTGGGAATAATTCATCCTTCTGAGAATCCCTCCCCATCCCCCTCCTTCTCCCCAATCCCTATTGCATATCGCCAGCCCCCCTTCCCTCTCTTCGATACATGCAAAACTCTGATATCAAATTAATTCACTAATTCATTAAATCGATAAATTAATTAACCCCTCACCATCCTGGGAATCCCTCAGCTGCCCCTCCCCCCCCCCCCAACTACCCTTTCCCTTCTGGAATTTGGTGAGAAAAAGACTCAGTCTGTGCTGGAGAGGAAGTGTCTCATAACAGGAATTCCAATTACATAGCAAAGGATATACTATTTATTTATAAAATTCAATTCACAGGGGTGGGATCTCTCTAGTTCATCATTCTCTCTTGTTTGGGAAGATGGAAGTCTTCCAAAATACATTGAAAAGAAGTAATTAAAAAGATTGCATTTTATTGTAACTGCATGAGGAATACCATCACAAAACCACTATCAGCATAACTCATCACAAGTAATTACGCTGTTAAAAATCTTCTGACTGCATCTTCGCACCAACCACAGGGCGGATTGGCCAGCCAGGACATTGCACGCCCGTGCGCCAGCTGCTTTGCTGAGCTGTACCACATGCCAGTGTCCAAGAGGCGGGCACTTAGGGACCCGCAACCACTGTCGGAAACCACGTCATGAGCCATCTCGCATATCAACGTGCACGTAGATCAGAGGAGAGGCACACAGACCAGAAGTCACACTAATCGCCAAACAAAGCATAAGGTGGCAACAATTCTTTGATATTGATGTCTAAGAAATTCCTGTTGAAACACATGCACTCCTTCTTCACCCCCCCCCCCCCCCTCTCTGTCTCTCTCTCTCACTCTCTCTCTATCCATACCATGCAGGCAGTGTAACAGAGACTCTGTGATATATTTACCAGGTTATAGGTGAGGGAGGATAATGGTTGACTGAGAATTATCACATACAGTAGATGGTGTGCAATATGAGCAATCACTTAACAATGCAACTCTAGATTGACGTCATAAGAAATGTACAAAGTCCTATGAGCAATACACTGGGTGTCCAGATTTATAGTTTCATGTCTTCTCCTAGAAATTCTATCCACGATTTGGTGTGATGTTACCCCATTCAACCACACATTTCCATTGGATCCTATGGAGATCCTTTTAATGGTTACAGCCACTGGTGAAACATATTTGTGGCACTCTCATATCTCGAAACGAGTCATCTTTTTTCTAATGTTTCCACTAAGGACCTCATACAGTTAAACACTACTGTCGTCTTAAACAGTCCCTATGCATCTTGTTACTGTTCAACAGACTCAGCCCTGCTTCCCTGTAGTTTTGTCCATGTCATCATCCCAGATTAAGTTGGAACTGAGCAGGAGTCCTGCAACACGAGGTAGTAGGAAAGACAGTACAAGCAGTAACAGCGGTATTTCTTATCAGGAAAATTAGGAGAACATCACATCATAATTGAGCTGGAAGAAGGATGAGGATTTTTCCACTGCACTGCGGTGAGCTTCCGAACTACATATATGTACTGCAGTCTGTAGGACATTCGTGTCTCTCAGGGTGCATTTGTATCTTTCACCCAAGCGTTCTCTCCCTCCTTGTTATTTTGTACCATCAAACAGAGAATAACTATAAACTATAAAGGCTTCACTAATTTCACCCAGCAGAGAACTAGATAAGATATGATTGTGTCCATCTCCCTCCAATACATCTAAAACAAGCACAGTCTGCATGCTGACATAGAGCATATGTGGCGATCCTACTAAGTATACAGGTATTGGACCACTGGAGCAGGTAGTCTGTGATCAAAATCTCTTGCACAGACCAATGTAAAGTTTCATCGCACATATTGTATGAGGACCATATTGCACATACTGTCAGTTTCCATAGAGGCTCCATGTGTTTCTCTTTCATTAGCAGTTTGACGCATCGTTTTCTTGCTGTAAACCACCCAAGCAGTGTGTGACTACACCTTTATACACCACCACACATTTTGTTTCTCCACCACAAGTAAGAGGTCTTTGTCAGGTGGTAAAGTGACATTAAAACATTTCAATCCACTGATACTCACATTGTGCAGCGCTTCCAAACAGCTGTTCGAAGGTGATGAACTCTACATTCAATATTATCTTCTATAATGATGGGGTAGCAGATGTCTAGGTGTTATGTTTCTAATAGACCTCATTCTGCAGCCAGAGATATGATGACTGTTTTGGTGTCAGCCATCCTCAGAAGGTGCAGACTTTGAGGTATTACAGGAGAAAAACAATGTATCAGACTGCTAATGTAAGTTCAACACAGCTGGCGACTGATAGTCTGTGTGATATACTCTCTTACAGTAGACTATGGGCAACGAAACTTTACACCAGCCTGTGCAAGAGACTTCGATCACTGACTGCCTGCTCCAATGGACCAGTACCTGTATATTTAGTAGGATCGCTACATATGCTCGATGTCAGCTCATAGACTGCATTTGCTTTCGATATTTCGGAAGAGAGGGACACAGAAATATCTTACATCATTCTCTACTGGATGAAATTAGTGAAGCCTTTATAGTTTGTAGTTATTGTCTGTTTGATGGTGCAATATAGCAAGGAGGGAGAGAATGTTTGGGTGACAGATAGAAATGCACCCTTAGAGACACAGATGTCCTACAGACTGCAGTATCTATACGTAGTTTGGAAGCACACTGCAATGCAGTGGAAAATCTTCATCCTTCTTCCAGCTCTAGTTCTCCTAATTTTATGGATAAGAAATACCACTGTAACTGCTTGTACTGTCTTTTCTACTACCTCGTGTTGCAGGAGCAAGATTCATTTGGGGCTGGCCGTACACATTGTACACAGCTGGCGTAGCTACGACGAGGTGTTCCCAATTGCATTGAGTGGTCAGAACACAGTCCTGTCACATTAATTCTGCTCATCCTGTTTCCCCATGGGATACAGAAGGTGGTAAATATAACACTCTTGGACTTCCACTCAGTTCTGACTGAAACGATCACATAGACAAGGCTACAGGGAGCGCCAGACTGATAAACAGTTACAAGATTCACATGGACTGTTTAAGACCACACAGGTGTTTCGCTGTATGAGGTTAGCACATAGGTTAGAAAAAGGTGATTCATTTGAGGTATGACAGTGTCACAAATATGATTCACCTGTGGCTGTAATTATTAAAGGCAACTCAACAGGATCCAATGCAAGTTTGTGATTGAATGGAGAAACCTGATTCCAAACTGGAGACAGAATGTCTGACAAAAGCATAACACTGTAGATCTGAAAAGCCGGTGTATTGGTCATACGATTTTGTACATGTATTATGACTTCAGTCTAGCATTGCATTATTCATTCCTCGCATAGCACACCGTCTACTGTATGTAATCATTCTCAGTCAACTATCATCCTCCCTCATCTATAACCCTTTGGATATGTCGCAGAACCTCTGTTACCGTGTCTACATATTATCATGATAGAATGCATGACAAGTAGCGTTTCTTAGCATGGGAAACACCTAGGTGCAGCATGAGGGAGTTAATAGCACATTCCTTAGCCAAATGACTTTCTAAATTCGGTGAGAATGGTGATTTTGTTACGACCATGTACAGCCGGCGTCGTCCACCCACACTTTCAGTCTATTAACACACACCCCACGATCATTGTCTATATTCAATGTCGCTGTATTAGTGTGGACGACCACTTCATTCGAAAGCAATACCACACCTCAACTTACAAAGCATGTATAGTTTTTAATGTGGGTATCGTTAGCGATACTTGTGTATGCCTGTAGAACCAAGAAGCTTTTTATGCAGGGTGACAATAACATAGTCGTTGCCATCGTGTTTTTAATAGGTGGTCGCTTGTAAGACGTTTATCTCTCTCTTCGTGTGATTCACTGGTCCACTCAGAAGAAAAACAAATGGTGCATCTCCATCGGTTGCCGATTTTCGCTCAGTATTGTTTGGTCTACCAGCATTCAGTTATTCGAAAAGTGTTATACGTGTAGGGAATGTGTGATAGATTGGCTGTGATCAGTTGGCTTATGAAGTATGTGTAGGGATGTAAAGTTACTGTGGTCAGTGTTCCAATATGTGCAAAGGAAATGACAGTGTCTGGTCGTAATTGAGATATGGATTTGATGTGGAAAACTGCGATTTCCGTGCATCGACAGCCATAAGGGGGATGAAAGATTTTACATAGGAAGTTACATCCACTCCTAAGGATGATGTAGATATTAATATTTCAATGTGAGTGTTCTCTGACATTTAATCATGACAACTACTACTGTTATGAATTGGGTCATGGTTTAAGTGTCTCATGTTTAGTGCTTCTCATTACATCGCAGTGGACTCTGGCTTGCAGTAGTATTTGTTGTTGACTCTATCCTATCACATGGTAGGCCCTTTCCCCTGCTTCTGAATGTAGTGGAGAGAACCAACTTAGGAATTCTATAGTGCTTTAAAAACCCCAGCCCCCCTGCAAATTGTTTTAGGACATAGCATGCAACTGAACTGAAATTTGAAAATTTCAGCTACCTCCAACGTAATGGACTTCCTACCAAATGACCTAACTGCGTTAGTATCCACCAATAGAGGGTAAGGGAACAAAATTCTAAAGTTGGAAGAGTAGAGCTTGGAAATCAGGCAGTCACAGGATCGAATCCTGCCTAATATACCAGTCCTGGTACACCAGTGGAGTATAAGGAAAAACTGATGTCACATAAATGGTACTGATTTAATGAATTAATCAGTCTGATAGAGTGAGGAAATATTTAAAGACTTCTGCAGCTGGTGGTTTACCTGGTGCCCACTTCTCTGTTCAGGGCAAAGGTGGGGCTAGTGTGGCACATGACAGATGCTGCCTACTTCTTCTCAATGTCTTTGTTCCATCTGCTACAGGTTTCCATAAAAGTGCAAGTGTGAGGCCAAAGGGATGTATCAACTACCAATACCAGATCTGCATGAGTGGCAACAGGGCCAGGGGAGGGGGGTTGGGGTGGAAAGGAAGAGGGGTGGAAGGGACATCTTGGTCTGTGTGTGTTTGCATAAATTGCTTCACACAAACAGTAAGCAACCACTTGAGAGAGAGGGAGAGCATGTGATTTGATAGGAATTACTAAGACATCAGTATCAAAGAGTTCCTGCTACTTGATGCTTTGTTCAGGACTTAACACCTCTCACCTGACCTGTATGCATGATACTACGTGAGATGCCTTGCGATGCATGGGTTGACAGCTGTTGCGGGGCCTGATTGGGTGTGGTGCCGCTTCTCACGCACTGGCACATGGTACAGTTCAGTGAAGCCAGCTGGCTCGTGGGTGTGCAATGTCCTATCCGGCGCATCTACCCAGTGGTTGGTGTGAAGATGCAGTCAGTAAGTTTTTAACAGTGTATTTACGTGTGATGAGGTATGTTGATATAGATTACATGCAGTATTTCTTGTGCAATCAAAATAAAAAGTGATCTACTTAATTTCTTCTTTTCGATGTATTTCACAAGACCTGCCTCTTCCAAAACAGAAGAGAATGATGAGGTACAGATCCAACTGCTGCAAACGGAATTTCATAAATAAACATTACATAATTTGCTATGTAAATGAATTTCCTGTCATGAGATTCTTCATCTACAGCACAGACTGAGTCCTTTTCCCCTCCAGTTTCCAGATGGAGAAGGGGAAGTGGGGAGAAGATGGGAGAGATGAAGCATTTCCTTACTGGATGAGAGGTTAATTAATTTATCAGTTTAATTAATTAGTCAATTAATTTAATATGAAAGTTATGCTTGTATCAGCGAGGGGAAAGGAGAGGGCTGGTGACATCCCAGAGGTGTGGGGAAGGAGGAGTGGGAGCAGTGGTGGTTTCTCACAAAATTGATTATCTCCAGGGGTCACAATATTTTAAGGGGAGGGTGATAGTATTACAAATCAGTAAAGTTTCCCCCTGAATGTATGCAACCCACACCAACAAAATACATCAGAGCCAAAGTTACTCTACTACTTACTTGTAACGAACAGTACAGCCCTCACAAGCAATGGAGATGAGTAAGGAAAATATGGGGCCCATGAACATAGTCACAGGTGTTTATCACAAAGCGATAGTAAGATCGAATCCCCAAAAAACTTAGCATTTACTCATTCCTGTTAAATGGGACGATGGCCTTTAGAAACATTTATAAGAACAGAGACGTTTCCCATTACCACATACAAAACGTGTAGAACGGTCCGACTGTTGCGTTCGAAACGAATCTTCTTTCTCCAACACTTAGAAGGCAAGTATATGCTCACACAAAGTTCAACTTCCGTTTTCGACAGCGATAGCTGACGTCTCATTCCCTGACCATCCTCGGCATAGGAACAAAAGTACTTCACACCTAGTCTGGGGTCAAAAGCTTTTCTGTGTCTGATATATCGAAAATGTTAGAGTAAATATGTTTCAGCAAATATTTCGTTTGCTGAAGTAGTACAAGGAGCGTGATGAATGTTAGAGTGATAATAATTTAATACGGTACAAACAGCTAACGTAGTCAGCATTCTCATCTACGAAACGACAGTGTTTCCTTCGTTTACAGCCCTGGAGATGCTGGCTTACACATTTTCGCGTTCAGCGACGTATCTCTCATCGTCGTCATCAATTCCATCGTCTTATGTTAAGTTCACATAGAATGCTTGGTAAAGAAGTAGTTTCTTCGTGTTCTTTGGATTTTCTGACGGGTCTTACTGCGTCTGCCTTCCGCACATGAGGCTTATGAACATTTTTCAGTGTTCTCTTTCGTCCTTATTTTAAATCTGGTTACCAGTTTCAAATTTATTACGTACAGTGAAGAGCCAAAAACATTGAAACCACCGGCTCAATAGCCTGTTTGTCCGTCTTCGGAACGAAATACTTCACTGATTCTGCGTGCCAGTGAGCCGACAGTTTGTTGGTAGGTTTGTGGAGATATGTGGCATTATATGTATATTCACATGTCATAAAATTCGTGTAAATAACGGACCGCTGATTTGCGTACGCCGTTATAATTCCCGACAGCGACCCAGATCAGGCAAATTTGGTCCCCCAGACACAAACTAGAATTCACTACAACGCTCCTCAAAGCACTGCAGCACGGTTCTGACTTCGAGAGATGAAGAATTATACTGCTGAAATATGACATCGTCGCCGGGGCAGACATCAAGCATGAAAGGATGCAGGTTGTTCGCAGCTGTCAGCGTATCTTCGATTACTACCATAGGTCCCATACAAGCGCAGAAGAATGTCTCCCATAGCCTAGTACGGCTCCCACCGGCCAGAGTTCGTGGTGCACTGCACGTTTCGATCCGCCGTTCACCTCGGTGGCGGCGTTTGTGGAGACGACTGTCGACCTAGTGTAGCAACAATGTGATTCACCCGAAGAGCCGACACGTTTCCATTGATCGACGGTCAAACCCCGATGGTCACGTGCTCACAGCAATCGCAACTGAATTTGTCGTTGCATCAACATGTGAAAAGGGAGAGATGGTCTGCTGCGGAGGTGCATGTTCAATAATGCACAATGAACGGTGTGCCCCGAAATACTTATGCATGCACTACCATTGTGCTTTTTCGGCAGAGTTTCCACATCTGTCCTACTTAGCAGACCAGACAAGCGTCCGAACCCCACGTTCTGTGAATAGCCGTGAACGTCCTACTACTTAGGGCCTAGTGGTAGTTTCACTGTCCTTCTACGAGGTGCATTCAAGTTCTAAGGCCTCCGATTTTTTTTCTCCGGACTGGAAAGAGATGGAAACATGTGCATTGTTTTAAGATGAGGCCGCGTTCATTGTCAATACGTCCCAGAGATGGCAGCACCGTACGGCAGATGGAATTTTACCGCCAGCGGCGAGAATGAGAACTGTTTTAAATACTTAAAATGGCGACGTTTTCCTTACTTGAAGAGCGTGCAATCATTCGTTTTCTGAATTTGTGTGGTGTGAAACCAATTGAAGTTCATCGACAGTTGAAGGAGACATGTGGTGATGGAGTTATGGATGTGCCGAAAGTGCATTCATGGGTGCAACAGTTTAATGAAGGCAGAACATCGTGTGACAACAAACCGAAACAACCTCGGGCTCGCACAAGCCGGTCTGACGACATGATCGAGAAAGTGGAGAGAATTGTTTTGGGGGATCACCCAATGACTGTTGAACAGATCGCCTCCAGAGTTGGCATTTCTGTGAGTTCTGTGCACACAATCCTGCATGAAGACCTGAAAATGCGAAAAGTGTCATCCAGGTGGGTGCCACGAATGCTGACGGACGACCACATGACTGCCCGTGTGGCATGTTGCCAAGCAATGTTGACGCGCAACGACAGCATGAATGGGACTTTCTTTTCGTCGGTTGTGACAATGGATGAGACGTGGATGCCATTTTTCAATCCAGAAACAAAGCGCCAGTCAGCTCAATGGAAGCACACAGATTCACCGCCACCAAAATAATTTCGGGTAACCGCCAGTGCTGAAAAAATGATGGTGTCCATCTTCTGGGACAGCGAGGGCGTAATCCTTACCCATTGCGTTCCAAAGGGCACTACGGTAACAGGTGCATCCTACGAAAATGTTTTGAAGAACAAATTCCTTCCTGCAGTGCAACAAAAACGTCCGGGAAGGGCTGCGCGTGTGCTGTTTCACCAAGACAACACACCCGCACATCGAGCTAACGTTACGCAACAGTTTCTTCGTGATAACAACTTTGAAGGTATTCCTCATGCTTTTCCTCCATCTTTTCGCTAAGGTGATCCTCCATATGCGTTAGCTCGAGCTAAATACTTTTGCTACTGTGCCACATGCCCGCAACGCTACCAGGTGGTATCCAACGTCACAGTGGACAGTGGTCATAATGTTTTGGCTTATCATTGTATATGGAAAGCGTTTTTATGTGTTTCTGTGTAAGGGCGGGGGGGAGTGGAGAAGTGGATACGAAAAGAAAGAATTATTTCAATATGAAGAGATATGCCGAAATCACCCAAGCATCACCCACATAGATTTTAAATTTAATTCGGGATATACAAGTAAGTCACTCATTATTCTGCTTATAATTACTTCTACCACCTCTATAATATAATTATTGTAAATGTGATACAGCAACTCACAGTCCGCCCCAATTAACAAATGGTTCAAATGGCTCTGAGCACTATGGGACTTAACTGCTGTGGTCATCAGTCCCCTAGAACTTAGAACTACTTAAACCTAACTAACCTAAGGACATCACACACATCCATGCCCGAGGCAGGATTCGAACCTGCGACCGTAGCGGTCGCTCGGTGCCAGACTGTAGCGCCTAGAACCGCTCGGCCACCCCGGCCGGCCCCAATTAACACTCAATGGGTATGTGCCATTATATTACTGAACAAAAGCATCTCACTTCTTAGAAATACTCAAATTTGTTAATATATGGCTGGGAAATATATACTACAGGTGGACGTCTCCATTTTCTCATGCTTATCTCTGTCTAAGGCTACAACAAGAAGCAATGCTTTACTAAAAAAAATAATAAAGTAAAAAAAACAGCGACATGTGCGGTTTTTTATTTATGTATCAAATTCTACTTACCTAAAATAATGTTTTATTTCTGACAGAAGCTACAATAAAAGTTATTATTCACACCAGGTTTCGACTGTTACTAATTAACACCAGTCATAATGAGTTTTCAGATTTTGCGGTTTTTGTGGGTATAAGGGATGAATTCAGATTTCAACCACAAAATTTCGGAGGTTTACCAGGGTTACTGTCTGAGTACTCTGTTATAAGGGACGCTTGGTCTCAATGTCTAGTTACACAATAGCAATAGCTACGATTTTTTCGGTTTGTTGTCACAGCTGCCTTTATTTCTATAAAAATACCTTCACAAAATCCTGCAGTGCGCAATCGCCGTAACAACACCAACTCAGCTGCAAAAGTAATGTTATGCAATTGCCGTCGCTGTAGGGATAACCCAGCATAGTCTCTTTAGTTCCATCTTGTGTAAACGGAATGTGGCTGCGGCTGGTCAAAGATCTGTAGAAAATAAATAACGACAGCCTTAATTTTAAGAATTATTTCCGGTGCCTCACTGACACAATCTTCAGACTCCTACACACGTAGTTAGGTATCTCATCTCTCATCCGTGCTGTTACAGTGATCACTCATTTCCGCAGGCCTCCGTAGATTTCTATAACTTCTCTGTAGACTCGGAGTCATTGGAAGCACGGAGAGTTCATGTCGACCGAGAAGTTATAGAAAACTACGGGTACCAGTTGAAATACAGCACAGACATCGATGGAGAACTGAAAGGGGATCATGTATTACACTCGGTGTTTAAAAGAGCTCTGGAAGACTTAAAATCCAATAAGGCAGAAGCGATAGGTAACATTCCATCGGAATGTATTTTGCAGCCGTGACTTATTAAACTGATAGTTCGGTAATTTTCACATCTGTCAACACCTGCTTTCTTTGGAAGTATTATATTCTTCTTGAAGTCTGAGGGTATTTCGCCTGTCTCACATATCTTGTTCACCAGATGGTAGATTTTTGTCAAGACTGACGGGATGTTGTCTGCTCCCGGGGCCTTGTTTCGACTTAGGTCTTTCAGTGCTCTGTCAAACTCTTCACGCAGTATCATATCTCCCATTTCATCTTCATGTACATTTTCTTCCATTTCCATGGTATTGTCCTCAAGAACATCGCCCTTGTATAGACCCTCTATATATTTCTCCCACCATTCTGCTTTCCCTTCTTTGCTTAGAACTGGGTCTCCATCTGAGCTCTTGATATTCATACAAGTTGTTCTCTTTTCTCTAAAGGTCTCTTTAATTTTCCTGTAGACAGTATATATCTTACCCCAAGTGAGATATGCCTCTACATCCCTAAATTTGTCCTCTAGCCATCCCTGAATGGCCATTTTGCATTTCCTGTCAATCTCATTTTTTAGATATAGAGGCTAAAACTGTAGAGGAAGACAAGGGACCTGTAATGAGTAAAAACTGTAGACGAACCAGAGATTGAATACAAGACAAAAAAGGTGGGTGTGATTTAGAGATGCGTGTAGGAGAATCTTGGGGAAAATCGTACTGAATTGTGTTGAACAATTGTCCCTTGAGACCTGGTACAGTGACGCTTGTTTCTCATTTACGGCTCACAGATGGAGCTACTGCAGTTACGTCAAGTGAGCCAACGCAGAGAATGCGTGAAAAATGTGTGTTACGTTTGTTGGTTTGTTTGTTACGGGATGTTCATCGACGGTGCAGAAATAATGAAGAAAGAATCACTTTATTGTTGCAAGCAATGCTACTTTGGGCCGAGTTTGATATCATGTTTCTAACTGTATAATAAAAAATGAGTACCTTTCTGTTAACTGTACGAGCTATTCTAGTTACGCTACTGACAGACTTTTAGCAGGCCGGTGCAGGAGATGAATGGGAATTGTGGTGATACAGGATCACAGACTGTTGACTTAGATGATGGCACTGGTCATTGCTTCGGAATGAGATCGTAACCGCGAAAGTAATCTAAAAGAACGAAACATATATAATTAAAATAAAAAGTACGCTGTAGGTCGGCTATTTCCGGAACGAAGATTGTAGTTAACGATCAGGAAACAGTATAGTGTCTTACTACGGGGCTACGGGGCATATAATTGAAGGCACCGAGCGAGGTGGCGCAGTGGTTAGCACACTGGACTCGCATTCGGGAGGACGACGGTTCAATCCCGCGTCCGGCCATCCTGATTTAGGTTTTCCGTGATTTCCCTAAATCGATCCAGGCAAATGCCGGGATGGTACCTTTCCAAGGGCACGGCCGACTTCCTTCCCCATCCTTCCCTCATCCGATGAGACCGATGACCTCGCTGTTTGGTCTCTTTCCCCAATACAAACAAACAAAACAACAATTGAAGGCATTGATCACACGCGAACTTCTGATTAGGCGCGCGTGGAAGAAGAATGTAAGGAGTTGACAAATAAATCTACAGAGGGTGGACAAAATTGTGGAAACACCACCAGGGATGCATGCTCCAAAATAAATCCAGATGCTGGCAAAGCCTTCAGGTTGCGCTGCTGTATTTGACCTGTGAAACATTCTCATTATGTAGGAAGCAGCACTCGTGCCCAGAACAGTACTCTGTGTTGTTGTGAGTGGATTTTGTCGGAGATCAGTGCATTGGAACGTGACGAAATTGTTGGTGCTCGTATGTGACTGCGACGATAACTAAGACAGCCAAAGTGTATGGTGTTTCACGAGATACCGTATCGAAGACTTACATCGCATACAGCGAAAGCGGAGGAACATCTTCCGCTAAGTCACGATGCGAACAAATGTGTGTGCTGAGCGATTGAGACAGACAGTCATAAAGACGACTGTGAAGAAAAATAAGAGGACGACAGCTGGAAAAGTTACTGTAGAACTGAATGTCGCACTCGCGAACACTGTCAGCACCAAACCAACGCGAAGAAACAAAGAATTTCAGAGCGAACTGGAATTTCAAAACCACTCATCAGTGATGCAAACGCCCATAACAGGAAATTGTGGTACCGAAGGCAAAAAACCTTAACTATGGAACAATGGGAAAATGTCGTTTGGTCGGGTGAGTCTTGTTTCGCGCTGTTTCCGTCTATTGGTCGGATTACATCCCAAGAATGAAACGGGGGCAGAGTTTCGGTGATGTTTGGATCCCATGCTAGGTCGCATTACTGCCAGGGATTGTATAACCGTTTTGACGGATCAGATCCGAGGTTTGTAGTCTCTTCCTACAGAGAGGAAGTTCACGACGTTACGTGGGTGTCCTATGTTGCTCTGTGTCATTTTCTTTTGTACAGGGAAAAAACGTAAATTAGTTACAAAAACGTAAATTAGTTACAAACTACGGCGTGCGCACACTTTATTCAACATGTAACAGTCACAACAGATATCCAGATTTAGGTTATGACATGTTCGATATGCCTTCCTTCACTGTCGATGATGTGCGCAGACGAATAGCGAAATCCTACATGACCCGCTGAACTGTCAGAACATCGATGCTGTCGACGGCCTCCTGAATGGCTGTTTTCAGCTCAGCAATGATTTTGGGTGATTGCTGTAAGCCTTGTCTTTAATATAACCCCACAAAAAGAAATCGCATGTGTTCAGATCCGGAGAATATGGCGGCTAATCAAGACCCATGCCGGTGGCCTCTGGGTACCTCAGAGCCAGAACGCTGTCCAAAAAGTGCTCCTCCAGGACATGAAACACGCTCCTGCTTCGATGGGGTCTAGCTCCGTTTTGCATGAACCACGTCTTGTCGAAATCAGGGTCACTTTGTATAATGGCGATGAAAACATCTTCCAAAACCTTCACGTTCCGTTCGGTAGTCACCGTGCCATCAAGGAACATCGCACTGATTACTCGGTGACTGGTCATCGCGCACCACACAGTAGCTCACTGAGAATGAAGAGACTTCTCGATCGCGAAATGCAGATTCTCAGTCTCCCAAACGCACCAATTTGGCTTATTGACGAACCCGTCCAAATGAAAGTGGTCTTCGTCGCTAAACCAAACCATACAGAGCATACTACGAGTAATTTCCATCAGGCCCCGCTGCCAACCGTGCAGTTTGAACGTCCTAGTGCAAACCGTTCATAGCTTACGACGATTTTATTTCATTTAGTTCAATAACTGTCAAACTGTACGCAGGATGTTTCAAAATTACAGCGACAAACTATGAGGGGATGTAAAAGGTGAACGTATGCATGCGCAGGGAGATTCCACGTTGATGATACAAGTTTTCAGTGTATGGGGAAGGATAAATGTAGAAATCTGAGCTAAGGAACCCTCGTCTGGAAACGAACGATTCGAAAGTTATAAGAGAAAAAATCGAACTGAAACCTGTGACAGAGAATACTTATACCGACACTGTAGGGTAGCAACTTTGAGATGTGTTAGTTTGGATCAAAACACCAAGCGCCACAGAAGTCATGTGTGAAGGCGCCCATCTAAACCAGTGTTTCGTCAGCGGGAGGGCCACCGAGAAGCGCTTCTCAGTGGCTCCGTCTGAAGGGGGCAAAAGTGCATACTGTTGCTGACTTCGAGCCAGAGAGTTTATGTACTGTAGTGTTAATATGTCACAAAAACGGGAACCGTGACGCTGAACGAAAATGTCGAGATAATCAATGTGTACAAAAAGGAAAAGCTTAGTGTTAGAGATATGACCATGAGGTTTGCTGTTGGAAAAGCACGTATAAACGACATTTTAAGAAACAAAAATGCCATTCCGAAATAGTGGACTGGAAATGATAACCTTACCAGTAAACGAGCCTTTTCCAACGCACCAGGCTTAAAAGTTAACACCTTGACTTTTGAATGGTTTTGCCATGCTCGCAGCGATAACTTGCCAGTTAGTGGACCTCTGATCAGAGACAAAGTGCAGTCGCCAAGGGGCTACAGCTTAACTATTTTAAAGCATGTGTAGGTTGGCTTGACAAATTTAGGAATAGACTCAACATCTCATTTCTAACCGTCTGTGGTGAATCCAGTTCAGTGGACAAAAACATCGTGTCAGACTTACAAAAAAGGGCAAAAGTAATTTGTGACGGTTATGAAGAAAGACATTCTTAACTGTGCTGGGACTGGTCTTTTCTTCCCAGTAGGCAATGGACCAAAAGGTAAAAACTGTTCAGGAGGGAAAATTACAAAAGAACTACTCACTGTTCTATTGTGTTGATATGTCAGGTGTATGTGAAAAGCCTTTAATTATTGGTAAGGCTGCAAAGCATAGATATTTTAAGGACATTGCCTGGAGTACATTGAACGTTTAGTGGTATGCTGATAAACAATCTTGGATGACGAGAGCAGTAGTGATCGGTATTTGATAGAAGAATGGAAACACAACCGAGGAAAGCAATATTTCTTAGACAGTGAAGCGCCGAAGAAACTGGTAAACAGGCGGAATACGGCGCTGCCTATATAAGACAAGTGTCTGGCGCAGTTGTTAGATCGGCTACTGATGCTACAATGCAGGTTATCAAGGTGTGAGTTTTAACGTGATTAGTCGACGAACGAGCGATGGGACGCAGCATCTCCGTGATAGCGATGAAGTGGGAGTTTTCCCCTACGAACATTTCACGAGTATACCGTGAATATCAAGAATCCGGTAAAACATCAAACCTTCGACACCGCTGCGGCCGGAAAAAGGTCCTACAACAACGGGACCAACGACGACTGAAGAGAATCGTTCAACACGACAGAAGTGCAACCATTCCGTAAATTGCTGCAGATTTCAGTGCTGGGCCATCAACAAGTGTCAGTGTGCGAAAAATTCAACGAAACATCATCGATATGGGCTTTCGGAGCCGAATACCCAATCGTGTACCCGTGACTGCACGACACAATAGCTTTAAGCTTCGCCTGGGCCCGGCAACAGCGACAATGAACTTTTGATGACTGGAAACATGTTGCCTAGTCGGACAAGTATCGTTTCAAATTGTACTGAGCCGCTTTGTAACGGTGTGGGGCGTGTGCAGTTGGAGTGATATAGGACCCCTGATACGTCTAGATACGACTCTTACAGGTGACACGTACCTAAGCATCCTGTCTGACCACTTGCATCCATTCACGTCCATTGTGCATTCCGAGGGACTCGGGCGATTCCAGCAGAACAATGCGAAAGCCGACACGTCCAGAATTGCTACAGAGAGGCTCCAGGAACCCTCTTCTGAGTTTAAACACTTCCGCTGGCCACCAGACCCCCAGACATGAACGTTATTGAGCATGTCTGAGATGCTTTACAACGTGCTGTTCAGAAGAGATCTCCACCTCTTCGTACTCTTACGGATTTATGGGCAGCCTGCAGGATTCATGGTGTCAGTTCCCTCCACTACTTCAGACATTAGTGCAGTTTATGCCCCGTCGTGCTGCGACACTCCTGCGTGATCGCGGGCGCGCTACACTATATTAGGCAGATGTACCAGTTCATTTTAGTCGTCAGTGTAGATAACGCCACTTCCCATTGCGATGCTGCACTAAAAAGTGTGAAAATAATCTTCACGTTGCCAACCACTGGAGCAGGTATTATTAAATATTTCGAAGTGTTTTACAGGCAAAAAGTGTTGAGATATATTTTGTCTCGAATCGAAATTTGAGTATGGATATGAACTTGGAAAATTTATTCGAGTATTGGATGCAATTCTGTGGATTTCTTCAGTCATAAAACAAGTAACATCCACTAGAATCAACAACTGTTTCAAGAAGGTAGGGTTCATTTTTAATTACCGTGCTTCAATGACTGACGACGGTGCCGAAGAAATCGACCTCAAGGAACATGAGTATGAACTTCACACATCAATAGGGGAATTTGGTGTACATGAGACATACGCCAATATCGATGATGCACTGTTCACTGAAAGTACATCAACTAGCGTAAGTGAACTCAAACAAGATCTTCATCAAGAAGGGTGTGGTGACAATGTCGAGAATGGACAACAAAATGAAGATGAAGATGAAAGTAACGTAACTGGACCGGAGTTTACTCCACTTTCAAGTGAGCACGCAGTGGAAGAGGTAAGAAATTTGGAACACTACTTTTTAGTGAGAAATGACGAAAAGAGTTTAACGTCAGCAGTTGAAACACATTTTAAGAAACCGAGCGAGGTGGCGCAGTGGTTAGCACACTGGACTCGCATTCGGGAGGAAGACGGTTCAAACCCGCATTCAGCCATCCTGATGTAGGCTTTCCGTGATTTTCCTAACTCAGGGCAAATCGCAGGATGTTTTCTTTAAAAGAGAACGGCTGATTTCCTACCCTATCCTTCCCTAATCCTATGGGACAGATGACCTCACTGTTTGGTCCCCTCCCCCGAATTACCCAACCAACCAACATGTTGAGAAGACGGTTATAGATTACTCTCTGCTTCAGAAAAATATGCGTGATTATTTGTAACCAACCTTCCAGAAATCATGAAAGAAATTTTAATACTCTATTTGTTAATAGATATAAATTTTCACTGCTTTGCTTATACAGTAGCACAGCATTTTTCTGTCTACAGTGCATTGAATGTACTTTATTGTATACTGCATTTTTATCCTTTTCAGAATAGCGGACTTTTCTTAAAAGTGAATATTTTTACATTTTTATTTTCCCCACAAACGTCCGTTATTCAGAAGCTTTACTGTATTAGTTTCCATCATCTGTCTACCAAATAAGAGATAATTATTTAACTGCACATACTTTGTTGTGAGACATGTAGTGTTCTCTGGAAGAGGCTGCAGTATCTCTTTCCCCACAAACGTCCGTTATTCAGAAGCTTTACTGTATTAGTTTCCATCATCTGTCTACCAAATAAGAGATAATTATTTAACTGTACATACTTTGTTGTGAGACATGTAGTGTTCCCTGGAAGAGGCTGCAGTATCTCTTTCTACTCACAGTTTATTGTAGGATTGTTATTTCTCATTTGCTTTTTGTTTCCTATGCTTATCCGTGACTTTTGGTTCTTACGTAGGTACTAGACAGCACAGGTTACAAATTGACTGTACAAGGCTTGGATAAGAAGTAGTGGCAACACTGTCTTAACATGAAGGACCTGCGTCAAATGGCTTGCGCGCAGTCTGTAGCTGATAGCAGCGGGTCAGTTGCAGTAGAGCAGTGAGCGGCAACGACTGTGTTTGAGTCAGCTGCAATGTGTACTGTCCCAAAGCGCAGGAGGCCTGTTCAAGCGTCGTAATACTACAAAGAGCATCCAAAAACTTTTGCACAGTCGCCTCTAATTTTTTTTAATTTTTTACAGGAGGAAAATTATTTTTTTTTAGCGATACATTGGGCCTACTCAATGTAGCCTCCATCAGCTGTGACAAATCTGGAACAACGTCCTTTCCGTGATGTAAATGCACTTTGGTAAAATTCTGGGGATTAACTTTTACACCATCGCTTGACACAGGAAGTAAGGTCTTTCTCGCTATCAAATGTTTTACCGCGCAGGTGGGCCTTCAGACGACCAAAGAGGTAAAAATCAGGTAGCCGGCCGGGGTGGCCAAGCGGTTAAAGGCGCTACAGACTGGAACCGCTCGACCGCTACGGTCGCAGGTTCGAATCCTGCCTCGGGCATGGATGTGTGTGATGTCCTTAGGTTAGTTAGGTTTAAGTAGTTCTAAGTTCTAGGGGACTGATGAACTTAGAAGTTAAGTCCCATAGTGCTCAGAGCCATTTGAACCATTTTTGAAAAATCAGGTGGAGCCAAGTCCAGACTGTAGGGAGGATGAGGAACAATTTTCTAACCCATTTTCCTGATTCTCTCCTGCGTCATAAGGGCTGTATGGGGTTTGGCATTGTGATGATGTAGTGTGATGAGCTGACCCTGAAGCTGTGGTCTGTGGGTCTTGATGGCACTTCACAGCTTGTCCAATGACAAACAGTAACTGTCCTGGTTAATTGTGGAGCCAGGTTCCCAAAAGTCAATGAAAATGACACCACACTGATCCCAGAAGAAGGAGGCCATCACCTTTCGGCCTGCTGTTCGTGAAAGTCGGTTTCTTTTGCCGAGGCGAACCCGGATGACGCCACTACATGGATTGGGTTTTGCCCTCTGGTTCGGACAGAAACAACCATGTTTCATCCTGAGTAATGACGCCTACAAAACACTGTTTCCACTCTTCAGTAAAGGTCTTCATGAGACCGTCGCACCCATTCTTCCTCATCGTTTTCATTTCTCTTGTCAATAATCTAGACACCTAACGTGCACAGATTTTTCTGTACCCTAGTGACTGTTCCAGTGATACCACGCTACCCAATGACAAACGAATCACTCCGCAAGCTGTCGTGTCGTCACACATCTGCCATTTTGGATGATTTGATCAATGGTCCTTAGTCACATCACTCACCACTCACTGCCGTCGATGGTGTACCGCATCGTGGATTGTCCAGTAGAGAGAAATCACCTTCTTTAAACCTCTGCAACCACCGCTGGATACTGCTGCAATCCACTGTGTCCTCCCTACGAACAGGGAGCAACTTCCTGTGAACCGATGTGGCAGAGTCATCACCGGTCTTGAAGGGGAACTCCATCACCGACCGTTGTCGCAACCTGACATCTACTTCACGATCCATTATGGCTCACCTGTAAATAAAAGAAAATACTTTTATATACCAAGCTATAGCTAAATGTTCCAAGTATGTCCACAAAAAATTTCATTCTCCTCCTGCAAAAAATTAAATTAGAGACGACTGTGCAAAACTTTTTGAACGCCCTTTGTATGTTTAGAAAGTCTACTACTGCAGTTTCTTGCAGCATCACCTTCAGGGATCACTGAAAAGAAAGCGACGGCAATGCATCCAATCATCCTTCATGACAATTCACTATGCTACTTGGCGAACTCCATGTGGGAGCTCCTGCCTACTTAGAGGTGGGAGATACTGGACCATCCATCATATTCACCCGATATGAGACTGTCCGATTACGACCTCTTCGCCAAAATGAAGGAACTTCTTCATGGCACGCGCTACGACACAAGGGAAGACATCGTCCGTGAAGTAGGGCGGTCCTTGCCCGACATCAACAGAGATGGACGCACTGATGGTGTACGACGCCTTCTGTCTTTTATATTGAGGGCATTTAATACTATGAATGTCTGTCAGTAAAGTACGGTATGAATTATATAGTGTTGCCACTATTTTTTATCCAGCGCCTGCACGTCACTGTCATGCAGTTCACTACACACAGTTTATTTATTTGCTAGCTTTGCACATGACCATGCATTAGGGTTGACTAAGGCATGCGAGATGCAAAGGGTGGTATTGGAGTGATGTGTTGGAGCCAGGAGCAGGGAGGGTGCGTGGGGGTGTAGTAGTGCAGCCATTCTGCGTGTATGTGTGATTTGTTATAATTTTGTAACATTTAGTAATTTGTTGTTTTAATGGCAAAGCATGAATACGTAAAATACTATTGTCTAAAGAGAGCCCGGCGGAAACGACCACGTTCCTTAAAACACACTGGTACGCCTATAGTACAGCCAGCAACAGGAGAAAAAGTTACGTGGTGATGAGAGTAGGTTGCCGAAACGTGTAGTTGTGGAAAGAAGCGACTGAAACAGATGTTTGTGCTCATTCCGAGGCACTTATTCAAGCACCTACTCGACACATGTGCCATTTTCTGTGACGGAATTGTCGACTGCACTTGTGGTATCATTGAGTCGATCTGTTGGAGAGTAGCGTCTATTGGGGGTCGAAACTGGGATCGCCGTGGGCCGGCGAGGCAGCGGCAGCGGGCAGGGCAGACGCGGCCAGACAATGCGTCGCCGGTGGCTGTTGCGCGCCGCATTCTTCACGTCGCATCTGCGGGAGACAGCGATGCAACAAAGGCAGCACGGCAGCGCAGTCACAGAAAGCTTCATTCAGCCGCCCGCTCGCTACTCCGTGCCGAAGGAAAAGAACCGCGGGGGCGGCAGAAAGGGACGCACGTCTCGCCGCCGAGAGGGGGTGGAACTTGTTCCATTCCCCAAATCGAACCGGGCTAAGGCTGCCGGAGGAGGAGGAGGAGGAGGGGGAGGGTGTGGAGGGGAGAGGGAGGACGGAGGCGGGGAGAGCTCCGGCAGGTCCGACGTTTCGTTTTTCCGTATTTTTCGAGCCCACTTGCGATATTGTGGCGCGCTGGCTGCTACCTCGGCGGGGCTCTTTGTCGCAGGCCAACAAGTGGCCATTGAGGGCCAGCCAGGCGGAGAGAGCGGGTGCGGGGCGCTGACAGATTTAAATAAGCCTACTGCCGCTACATCTGGCCGCCAATGGATGCTTTTGCCAATTGGAGTGAGTGAGTGTAAGGACTGGCTTAGGAGCAGAGCAAGAGGAAGAGCCTGCAGGTCGCAGGGGCGGGCAGCTGTGTGTGTGTGTGTGTGTGTGTGTGTGTGTGTGTGTGTGTATGTGGGTGTGGAGACCTTACGGACGCGATACTCATCCTCGCGTCTCAGTCTCAGAATCCCTCGTATCCTCTCTTAACATTTCCCCTTATGATACGCACCCTAAGCTATGTTCACTCGCCTTGCAGGAGACAAGAGGCATTGACTTACTAAGGTGTAACTACTCATTATGTCCACAAACAGTAATTTAAACTATTCACTAAGCAATCTTCCATGAAGTAAATCGATACGTCATTTGTTAGTGGAACATTTCATATTTTAGGTTGACATGCAAACAAATTGCGTACTGTTCCATAAATATTTGTTTACTAGCTGGCAAACGCATCACTGCCCTGGTATTCATTTTGCCAATTTTCAATCAGAAACGAATGGAAAAATTGAACTGTGTTTGTACTATAAGATACGTATTCCGTTACCCTAGTAACCGCTTCCTGCATAGCGCACGCCTGACCTATTAAGCGGAATCCTGCAATTCTCTACCCGATAGCGGTGTCGAGATATTGGTATCCGATACCATCGCAGAGTCGTCTGAGCCTCTGGTTTAGTTCTTCCACTCTGCTCAAAACCAGAGGACCGCGATCAACCCAGGCAACGATGCCAAAAATACACAGCGTAGCCTGCACTCCGTGTGCGATGCTAGTTCACCATATCAGCCATCCGCCGAAAGGAGGCGAGGATGACGTCAGAACCCAAGCGTTTGGCGTCATTCTTGCCGACATGTGCCACTATATGCAGCCTTTTGCACCCTGTGCGCTCGATAGCTTCCGGCAGAGTCTCTTCCAAATAATGGCATACATACCAAGAGCACGTTGGAATTCTTTCCCTCCATGCCCGCTATTTCCCTGAGGGGCTCCATCATCCGCCTAACACTGGAACTCCCAATGACAAGCATACCCATCCTCTACACTTGTTCGGACTGGGCAGTAAAATCGGCCTTCCTTGTATTGTATCTGCGGTTGTTTGCTCATGATTCTGTGGTGTACGGTAAGGTGTCGAAATGGAGGGACTGTAGGAAGATACAAGACGACTGACACAAAATTTCAAATGGCGTGATGAATGGCAGCTAGATATAAATGTGGAAAAATGTAGGTTAAAGCGAACAAACCTGTTATGTTCGGATACAGTATTACAAGTGTCCTGCTTGCCATAGCCAAGTCGTTCAAATATCTGGCCGTAACGTCACAAAACGATACGAAACGGAACGAGCATCTGTGAACTGTGGCAAGGAAGGCTAATGATCGAAAATTTTAGGAAAGAGTGGTCCACTTGTAAAGGAGCCCGCATGTAGGACGCTGATGCGACCTATTCTTGAACACTTCGAGTGTTTGTGATCAGTACCAGGTCGCATTGAAGGAATACACCGGAGCGGGCTGTTAGATTTGTTACTGGTAGGTTTTAGCTGCACGTAGGTGTTACGGAGATGCTTCGTAAACTCAAATAAGAATCCGTTTAGGGAAGACAATGTTCTTTTCGGGAAACACTGTTGAGAAAATTTAGATAAGCGGCATTTGAAACTGAGTGCCAAGCGATTCTCCTGCCGCCAACATTCTTTCCGCGAAAAGATCACGAAGATAAGATACGAGAAATTAGGACTCATACGGACGCGTACAGGTGGTCGTTTTTTCCTCGCTCTGTTTGCAAGCAGAACAGGAAAGCAAATGGCTAGTAGTGGTACAGAGTACCCTCCGCCACACACCATACGGTGGCTTGGGTAGTATCTATGAAGATGTAGTCGTAGATGAAGATGTAGATGTATTAGCGGAAACACTTGAAAATATCAAACACTCGTACAAAGAAATTCGCATAATGTACACATGTATCTAAGATGGCTAAACGGTTCAAATGGCTCTGAGCACTATGGGACTCAACATCTATGATCATCAGTCCCCTAGAACTTAGAACTACTTAAAACTAACTAACCTAAGGACAGCACTCAACACCCAGCCATCACGAGGCAGAGAAAATCTCTGACCCCGCCGGGAATCGAACCCGGGAACCCGGGCGTGGGAAGCGAGAACGCTACCGCACGACCACGAGATGCGGGCTATCTAAGATGAAAAAAAGACATGGAACACCTCCTAATATCGTGTCGGGCCTCCGTTCTCCCGGCGCACAGCAGCTCCACGTGGCGTGGACTCCAAAGTCGTTGGAAGTCCCATGTAGAAGTACTGAGCCACGCTGCCTCTTCAGCCGTTCATAATTGCAAAAGTATTGCCGGTGCAGCATAGTGTGCACAAACTGACTTCTGAATTACGTCCAATAAATATTCGATGGGCTTGAGGTCGGGCGATCTAGGTGCCAAATCATTCCCTCCAATTGTCCGCAATGTTCTTCCAACCAACTGCGAACAATTGTGGCCCAATGGCCTGGCGCATTCTGATCCATAAAAATGTCGTCGTTGTTTGGGAACATGAAGTCCATAAATGGGTGCAGGTAGTCTCCAAGTAGCCGAATACAACCATTTCCAGTCACTGATCAGCTGGACCAGAGGATCCAGTACAGTCCACGTAAACAAAGCCCACGCCATTACCGAGCCGCCACTAGACTGGGCGGCACCTTCTTGACAACTTGGGTTCATGGCTTAATGGGATCTGCGCCACACTCGAACACTACCATCAGCTCTTATCAACTGAAGTCGGGACTCATCCGACCAGGCCATCGTTTTCCAGTCATCTGGAGTCCAACTGATATGGTCACAATCCCAGGAGAGGCGCCGCAGGCGATATCGTCCGTTGGCAAAGGCCATCACGCCTGTCGTCTGCTACCATAGTCCATTAACGCCAGATTTCACCGCCATGTCCAAACTGTTACGTCCCACATTGATGTACGCGGTTATTTCATGCAGTGTTGTTTGTCTGTTAGAAATAGGAAATCTACGCAAACGCCGCTGCTCTCGGTCGTTAAGTGTACGCTGTCGGCCACATCGTTGTCCGTGGTGAGAAGGTAATACCTGAAATTTGGTATTCTCGGCACACTCTCGACAGTGTGGATCGCGGGACGTTGAATTCCCTAACGATATCAAAAACGGAATGTCCCATGCGTCTAGCTCCAGCTACCATCCTCGTTTCAAAGTCTGTTAACTACCATCGTTCGGCCGTAATAATGTCGGAAACCTTTCCACACGGATCACCTGAGTACAAATGACAGCTCGGCCAATGCACTGCCCTTTTATACGTCGTATACGCGATACTACCGCCATCTGTATATGTGAATATCGCTATTCCATGACTTTTGCCTCTTCATTGTATACAGAGTAAACAAATTAAGAAACATAGTATGAAAAATACAAATTCTTCATATCGTTTATTTAACTCAGAACTTGATTTCATAGCTCTATAGACGGCTATTGCTTTCTCATACAGCAGTCTGCGCTTCGCGATTGAAAGCTCTCAAAACCGAAGACAGATTTCAGGGATTTCCTTAAGTTGACTGTGGGAGTGTCTTAGTAGCAAAGAATAAATGTATGAAAGCCTCATGCATGATGCGGAAGTTTTTCACGCATCTCATTCTTTCATAACGGTATATATCCTCTGCTATGTTAGGTTCAAAATGGCTCTGAGCACTGTGGGACTTAACATCTATGGTCATCAGTCCCCTAGAACTTAGAACTACTTAAACCTTACTTACCTAAGGACGTCACACAACACCCAGTCATCACGAGGCAGAGAAAATCCCTGACCCCGCCGGGAATCGAACCCGGGAACCCGGGCGTGGGAAGCGAGAACGATACCGCACGACCACGAGCTGCGGACTCAGCTATGTTAGGAAGATGGTTTTTACTCCCACGGCGATTGTTGCCTAACAGCAACAGAGGTGTACCAACTTAGTTGAAACCGGTCCAGTGCTGTAGGAGCAGATGCGAAACAGACAAACACATACATATAAACATACATCCATTTTATAATACGAATATTATAGTTTACGGCTCACAAATCAGGCAGTGCTAAGGGAATTAGACTAAGTAAAGAGACATTAAACGTCGGAAACGAGTTTCGCTCCTTGCTCAGCAAAGTAACGCCCTGACCGAAGTAGTAATGGTACAAAGTGCGAATTGTATATTCTGAAACAGAGGAATTTCTTAAAATCTAATATAAATTTAAATGGTAGGAAGTCCTTTCTGAAAGTGCTAATCTGTAAGTAGCCTTGGATGAAACTGTAACTTTGACCATAAACTGCTCAGACGAGCAAAGAGTAGTCTGTTGCTACAGGAGAATGCTGGAGAGTAAACGGGTAGCTCGGATAACTACTCGAAATCAAGAAAAAAAATTATAGTACAACTTGATTAAACAATGGGATCAGTTGGTAGGTATGCTGAGGCATCAAGGAGTCATTAGTTTGGTGATGGAGGGAAGGATAAGACCAAGAGTATACTACTGTAAGCAGGTTCAAACGGATGGAGGTCCCAGTAATGGTGCATAGATGAAGAGATGCGCAGGATAGAATGGCGTCGAGGGCTGCAACAAACTAGTCGTCGGACTGTAGCATCAACATAGCTCTTTATCAGGCAACAAATTAATGGCGTCCGTAAAATAAACTAGTATCCAACAAACTTAACCTTGAAATACTTACCGTAAAAAATACCAATGTACATGATCTTTCGTCATAACTTTCGATAGAAAATGACAATCAAATGCTCACATTACGTATCAAAAATGTTACAATAATAGCTGAAGATTTTGCTGCTTATAATCTGATAAACACACACATGCGTTGTTTTATTACAGTGTGTCCCTTGTACAGTGGCCACCATTTAGACGGTCCAGTCACATTAACGTGTTCAACGTAAACCTGCAGTAACCACTCACGGACGGTAGGGGGCATGTGGGGGGTATATAGCGTGTCCGGCACACACGGCAAAAGGAGCAGTCGTGTCGTAACGCGGAAACGGAGTGATTCATCTGACATCCGAAAGGGAGTGATCATTGCCTTTCGGGTCAAGGTTCAAAATAGCTCTGAGCACTATGGGACTTAACTTCTAAGGTCATCAGTCCCCTAGAACTTAGAACTACTTAAACCTAACTAACCTAAGGACATCACACACATCCATGCCCGAGGCAGGATTCGAAACTGCGACCGCAGCGGTCGCGCGGTTCCAGACTGTAGCGCCTAGAACTGCTCGGCCACTTCGGCCGGCTGGGAGGTGTTGTGTCCCACCGCTCGCGCGGTGCGGCTCGGGCCAAGGGTTGAAGCATTTCCGAGCGGCTATGTTTGTAAACTGTTCACGTGCCGCCACGCTTAAAGTATAGCTTGTAGGGCGAAATGGCTTTATCCAAAACTGCCGAGGCAATTGTGGTGCATCGCGGGCGATAGATGGCAGTTGGCTTTCTTTGATGAATCCCGTTTTATGCTCCATCGGACAAAAGGCCATAGGCGTGTACAGAGTGAAAAGTCTGAAAACAAACACCTTGCAACTATCATCAGAAGCATCCAGGCAGAAGGAGGGAGAGCTATGGTCTGAGAAATGTTTTAGTGGCGTTCAATGTGAGTCGCGCGAGGTAGCCGCGTGGTCTAGGGGCGCCTTGCTACGGTTCGCGCGGCTACCCCCGTCGGAGGTTCGAGTCCTCCCTCGGGCATGGGTGGATGTGTTGCCCTTAACGTAAGTTAGTTTAAGAAGCTTGTAAGCCTAGGGACCGAAGACCTCCGCAGTTTGGTCCCATAGGAACTTACCACCACCACCACTACCATTCGCTGTGTCGCCTCGTCACTCTGGATGGCAGAATGGATCAACACAAGTAAGCATCTGTCTTTAAGGACCACGTCTACCACAACATGCGGTCTGGTTTTTCCTCGAGACGATGGCATCCACCAGCAGCTCGCAGTGTATGTGCGTGGTTCGAAGAGCACCAGGGTGAGTTTAGCGCACTCCCCTGGCTACCACACTCCCCGGATTTAAACCCAGCAGAGAATCTATGGGACCACCCCGATGAACCTAGCACAGTAGGGCATGACACTGGGAGTCGGAATGGCTCCACAATCCTGTCGATACCTTCCAGAACTTCATTGACTCTCTTCCCGTATTTCTCGTAGCATTCCGTCCCGCAGAAGCCTTGTGACAGGTAGTCACATTATTGTGAGTGGACAGTGTATTTTACCTATTACTGTACCCCACTACAGTTGGGTAAAGCCACTAACTGCTGTAACATAACTGATACATAACACGAATGATGAGCACTCTATGTGTCTTTTCCGACCCGACGTCGTGACCGAAGAGTCTGTGAATTGGCAATATCTTTGGTTTTCACGATTATCTTCCCTCCATAGCAGTATCTTATTGCATGATGTTTCAATGTTACCTGATGATGGCAACTTACCCGAAACCTGCTAGTAATAAACCAACTTTAGCGGAACAAATGCAATTTGTTTACTTTTCTTCCTTAGAAATGGTTCAAATGGCTTCAAATAGTTCAAATGGCTCTGAGCACTATGGGACTCAACGTCTTAGGTCATAAGTCCCCTAGAAATTAGAACTACTTAAACCTAACTAACCTAAGGACAACACATACATCCATGCCCAAGGCAGGATTCAAACCTGCGACCGTAGCGATCACGCGGTTCCAGACCGTAGCGCCTAGAACCGCACGGCCACACCGGCGGGCTATAACGTGTTGCATTATAACATGTGAGCAACTCGTTTTCTCACAAGGGAACCTCCCTATCGCACCCCCCTTTAGATTTAGTTATAGGTTGGCACAGTGGATAGGCCTTGAAAAACTGAACACAGATCAATCGAGAAAACAGGAAAAAGTTGTGTGGAACTATGAAAAAAATAAGCAAAATATACGAACCGAGTAGTAGTTAAGCATTGAGACTGCTGATTGTGTCTTTCTCTCAACTGTTTTTTGCGGGTCAGCGATACGCTGCATCATGTAGCAAACACTGTATCTCTTGTCGAATATAACTGTAGTAATGCCCCGCAGGTAAGATAACAATATCAGGACCCATTCTGAGTGAACGAAAACAGCCCTCATAGCTGCCGTTATATTAAATCTTGGGCTAATGTACCCAAGTTAGCACACAACATGCTTGTCTCCTAACCCCCTCGGCAGTGTCACGAGCTGTTAAAAAAAAGTCCTGTTCTACATATGCTATAAAATCAACAACTGGCCAAGATTTGATCGTAGGTGAGTGATACGTAGTACTTACTGGAATTACGGAAAACGTGGAAGGGAGGACTCACCAATATACCTTTCTTTTCATACACCTGTTTATTTAACAATATATACACCGTGTTTTGCAGATAATTGAAGCATTTAACCATAAAATTTTCTTTAACAAAATGAACAAATTGGCAAAATTCTTTTGACCTTAAACCTTAAGTTGAATAAGCTTTCAATCTTTACCAAAGAAATTTGAAATGCTGTATTGCAAAACAGCAGACAATATGACAATGATTACAAGACGGCCGGATCTGCAGCCCGCCCGTTATCGGGTGAAAGAGCGGTGTTTGCTACCGCGCTGGACACAGTCTGTCTTATTAAATGCCTTTCTGCAACACATGAAAATTATATAAGCACCACTGATGACGAGAGTGATTCAATTACGCAAAACAGTTGACATAACTTTTAATCTGAAAGCTGTATGTCGAAAAGTTCGGGGTTAAGTTGCGCACCTGTGCTTAAAGGTTAAACAGATTAGCAAACAAAATGACAATGATAAGGCTTACTTCAAAGCAACCAACCTCTTCATTTCAATCGGCAACCAAGGTGCGAATGGATCCCAATACGTCCCCAATTTTATTTTGACTAAAGCCCTGGTGACAGTTGGCTTGTAATGTTTTAAAAGTTAAGCTGATTGTCATTTATTAAGCCGGCTCTGAAGGAACGTCTTAAAACATTACTTGTGAACACTTATTACAAGAGCACTCACTCCGCGGAACCACAAGATCCAGCTAGAATACATTAATAATGAGCCGGTCTTTCAAACACTGAAACGAACAGCTTCGTACAACAGGTTGTTCAGATTATAACTAATGACTGAGAAATGCAATTACAATCAAAGAACTGAACCGGTTAACATCTAAATCTAACCACAAGGTCCCTCTTTTGTTTAACGGCAACCTGTGCCTTAGTACACTTGTTCCTGCTTTATTTACGACAAAGAGTTGATTAATTGGAACATTAATGATCGAATACAAACCAGAAAGGCAAGGCAATATAATAGCGGGACAAATATTCAAACGATAACTAGTGTTTTAGTACTGCCTATATTTACGACCAAAGAACCGACCGAGTAGAACTGTGAGGGTCGGGTACAAACCAGAAAATAATGAGGGCAGGTAGACAAAGAAACAAATCACCACGAGGATTACAGAATGTTGCTCCCCTTTATCAGCAAACAGTTCCGTGGATCCAAAGTGCGTCGCAGCGGTTACTGAGTGCTGCCGATGAAACCCAGGTAGAAGAGGGCAGCCAGGCCACGAGCGGTCGTCCGACACGAATGTCGCCAAGCAACCGACGCGATGTCGGCCTGCTGTTTATAGTCGACGCTGGCCCTTGTGAAGTACTCCGGTATCTTCGCTCTGTGCAGGCCCTCCTTGCGCAGCTCGTGGCTTCGGCCGCTCGGACCTCGGGACCACCTCCTGTCGCGACACTACCCCCAATCCCCGAACTTCGCACCTCCGTCTCGGGCCAGCGAACCCCGTATATATATCGGCAAGCAAAGACCTTCTAAGGGCACAACCCACAGATACCAACTCTTTCTCATAGATATTGGCAATGGGGCCGCAAGGGGGATAGTCGATACTAGACCTGAGACAGTGGCGACAGACAGAACTGTCTACTAACTCAATGGCGCCACGGCTCAGTGCGAATTTTAAACCTTTCCCTAGTACGGGTAAGGCAGTGTCGTGGAAGCTTGCTTGGTGAGATTGATCAAATAATTTTGTGATGTAGTATTAGAAGCCGACATGCTTGACAGTTGGGGACTCTTGTTAAATTGAATTAACGAAAGTTATTTGTTAAATTTAACAAATAACGGCTCGTTTCGTCAGACGCTACAAGAGAGGCGTTGTGTATCACAGAGAGGTTTTCTGTTGAAATTACGTGATCGCACGTTCCATGAAGAGTCACGGAACGTGTTAATTCCTTTCACGTATGTCTCGCAAACTGATGAGAAAATTACAGAAATTAGAACTCATACGGAGCCTTACCGTCCGTTGTTGTCTACATGCGGCGTTCGCGAATATAACAGGGAATGGGGATCAGCTAGTGATACCAGAATTACCTTTCGTTGCACAGCGTAAGGTGGCTTGCAGAGTGTAGATGCAGACGTAGAAATTCATTTAGAGAAATAGAAAACGAGCAAACTTCCCCCCCCCCCCTCCACACAGAAACACACACGTATGTATATATACAGGGTGTCCCATTTACCTTGACCACCCTGAATAACTGTTTATCGAGATGCAAATTACAAAAGGTTTCAAGCAAATGTTCTTTAGCCGTCAGGGGGACATCAATCAGCTTGATTGCCTTTGTTGTAGCTTTGTTTTTTACAAAGATATGAAGAGTGGTATGTCTTTTTAAAATGGCACCTTGCATTTTTTATTCGGTAATTCATGGGTGATCATTATGAAATAAGTTTGAGTGAAGTGTACGTGTGAGGTGGATGACATGCAAAAATAATCTATCACGATAAATATAACGAGAGGGGCATTTATCAAGTATAACGTAGGGGATTTGAGGTCAACTGCTTACACCCACGGCATTTTTTATGTCGCTTCTTCAAGAGCTGGTTTACCCAAAAATTTATTTCTTCTTGCGCCTGGAGGCGAAACTAATACATTCAAATTCTGTATTAAATTAATATGAAAATGAATTAGTATGACTTTTTTGCTTATAATTTGTCGACTTTGAAAGTAAACCATGTTTTTCGCTACACAATAGACAGATTATACCTATTTTCCTACATCTGCATCTACATCTATATTCTGCAAGCCACCTTGTGGCGTTTGGGAGAGGGTATTTTGTGTGCCATTGTCACTTTCCGCCCTTTCCTGCTCCAGTCGCGAGTAGTTAGCAGGACGAGCGATTGCCGGTAAGCCTCCTTGTTGGCTTACATCTGTCGAATTATATCTTCATGGTCTTTTCGCGAGATGTACGTAGAAAAGCACGCTATCGGAATCTTAACAATAAACTACACCGTAATGCAGAACGCCTCTCTTCCAGCGTCTGCCACCGGGAATGTTGGATCATCTCTGAGACGCTTTCGTGCTTACTAAATGAACACCTAACGAAACGCATTGTTCTTCGTTGGATATTCTGTATTTCCCGTATCTGTTCTATCTGGTACGGATCCCATATTGATGAGCAATATCCAAGCGTTGGTCGAAGGAGTATTCTGTGAGATACTTTCTTTACTAGTGGACTATATTTCCTGTCAATTCTTCTAATGAATCCCTCTGGCATCTGCCTTACTCGTTCATTAATGTTATGTGGTCGTTTCATTTCAAATCGCTTCGGTATGGACACTCCTAGATATTTTATGTTAGTTACTGCTTCCACTGATGTTCTCCAAATTTGTAATCACGCAATAAAGAGTCTTCCTGTCTGTGTTTTTGCAATACCTTACATTTGTTTACGTTGAATGTTTGTTGTCGCTCCAGCACCAAGTGTCGATCCACTGCAGTCTTTCTGCACTTCGCTACAATTTTCTATTGTCGCGACGTCTCTGTATACAACAGCATCATTCACGAAATGCCTCACGGAAGTACCAACGTTATCTGCTACGTCATTTATGTGTATTGTGAAAAGTAATGGTCTATAACACTCCCCATGGGCATGCGCGAATTTACTTTTATGTCTGAAGACGTCTTTCGGTTCAAAATGACATGCTGTGTTCTGTTTGGTATAAACTCTTCAGTCCAATCACACAGGTGGTTTGATATTCCGCACGCTCTTATTTTGTTCATTAGGCGACAGTGGGGAAGTGTATCGAATGCCTCCCGGAAACCTAGGAGCACAACATCTTTCCTCTGTGCCTATAGCTAGTGCTTTTCGGGTCTCGTGGGCAAACTGAGCGACATGGGTCTGTTTACGGAACCCATGTTGGTTTCTACAGAGGAGATTTTCGTTTTCCAAAAATGTCATAACGGAGTATCATGTTGCCAAATGCTAGAACAGACCGAGGTCATAGGTTTAGGCTTATGGGTTTGTTCGTCTATCACGGAAATGATTTGTGCTTTCTTCCATTCCATTCATCAGGAACACTTCGTTCCTCCAAAAACCTACGTTGCACTGCTGCTACAAGTGGGGCAATTTCTTTCGAATACTCTATACAGAACCGCAATAGTATCTCGTCAGGTCCGGTGGCCTTCCCTTTGTTGAGCAACTTCAGTTGCTTTTCTGTCCCAGGGTCACTTATTTTGATATTAGCCATTTTGTCGTTCGTGCGACAATCTAAACGAGGCACTACAGTATGATTTTCCTCTGTGAAACCACTTAGGAAAAATATGTCTTGTATTTCGACCTTTCCTGTGCCATCCTTCGTTTCAGCACCACTATGGTTACAGAGTGTCTGGATAGATGGCTTCTGATCCGTGTACTGACTTAAAGTAAAACGAAACCTTCTTAGGATTTTCTGGCAGGTCGGTAGACAGACATAATGCACAATTTTCATTGACGATGTAACTGGGCAATATCGAGCAATCAGCTAGTCTGTAAAACAACTTACTGAAATACTAGTCAATTACTGATGGCCCTTTGTGGTTCACATAAGACTGACAATCTACAAGACTGTCATTGGTAAAATGAGTGTTCTTTAGAGGGGATTTTAAAAAGTTTGCTCACAAATGGTGTGCCGTGTTGGGCACTATGGCCTACGTTGGCAGCACCTGAACTATATTTTAGATATGCCATACTCCTTATCGACGTTGCTTGTGACCTGTCTGTCAGTCGGAAAGCTGTATCTGTGCGAGCCCAGTGTATGCTTGGTACGAACGCACTGTGCACTTTTGGACTGTGAATAAGCTGACGCACAGAAATTGTGTGTGACCACTGTGTCAGATATTCAGGTCCTTCAGGTACTATGGGTCGCTATCATGATTTTACATTCTAACGGTGTACTATTATTTGCTCACTAAATCGTTGATATATTTTTCACGTGCTACATGAGCAGTAGAGAGTCAACACTTCTACGTTCGCCCTTTATTACAGATGCTTTTACCTGATATAAACGCCTCGTTGGTTTTCTTCAAATGGTTCAAATGGCTATGAGCGCTATGTGACTTAACTTCTGAGGTCATCAGTCCCCTATAACTTAGAACTACTGAAACCTAACTAACCTAAGGACATCATACACATACATGCCCGAAGCAGGATTCGAAACTGCGACCATAGCAGCAGCGCGGTTCCAGACTGTAGCGCCTAGAAGCGCTCGGCCACCCCGGCCGGCATCCATTATCGATATATCGATATTTGATCAGTAGCCCTAATACCTGCGACTTAGTCATTCGTTTCCACCGTTTCGTATCGTTTGGCTCCAGTGAAGGCTACAATGGAGGTGGAGCAGGTCGGCGTGCACTCATACGGGGTGACAGTAGCGCAGGACCTATCAGTGCTCCAGAGAGTGACGCAGGGCGCTCATAACTTTGTGCGCCAGCGTGACAGTCAGTCAGTAATAATTTTGAGGGGTGGGGGCAGCTGTGTGTCCCTGGGGTAGCTCGGCAGGCGCCCAGGCGCCGCGCATTCCCATGGCCGCGGGCTCTTTGCCGTTCGCTTTCATCTGGACTCGACTGGACCCTGCTGCCAACACCCAGGACTCGTCCTCCCTTATCTCGCTCGACAGCAGCTTTCTCTTTGCAAGCGCGGAGAGGACTTATTTATAACTGTCCGCGACCGCAAGGGCGTTTACGACCGCGCCTTTTGTCTGACACCGGAGGTACAAGCAGGGGCGCCGGGCCGGACCGCAGCTCGGCTACATCCCGGGAACGGGATGTTCCGTTGGGCTGGGAGCGCCGCACCACACCCCACGGAGTCAGCAACCCCACCGCCGCGGTGGTCGAGACAGCTGACAGTCTGCGCCACCAAAAGCCGTCCTCACAGGGGACCGCGGCGTCCAAGTGGACTTGGACGCTGAAACCCACCGCACGAGACACAGCGTCCACGTCACATGGGACGTGTTAATTAACGCGATTTTCGACTGCAGCACTCTGCAGCGGCAACTTTGGTGCGTAACTAGCTCACAAATCGCACATTTTGTTTAGGAAAATGGAGAGGCTTATAATTCCTACGTCAGCTCTACTAAAACGCACATTTGCTCCCTTGTCCATATGCTAGTCTTATTGTTTCGTCTGTTGCACACATAAACAAAAACTTCAGTATCCATGAACATGTTGTAATGCAAAAAGAAAAGTTCCGTCTCCAAGCAGTAAGAATGTCAGCTTATAACAATTCCATTATGAACAGTGCCATACATATTTACAAGTTTCCCATACAAAATAAAAATTACACTGGTGTCCAAAATTAAAGCAACAAATCGCCTTTTCCCTGTCCCGTGTGTAATTCACGATAGCCAGCCGGAGTGGCCTAGCGGTTTTAGGCGCTTCGGTCTGAAACCGCGCGACCGCTACGGTCGCAGGTTCGAATCATCTCTCGGGCATGGATGTGTGTGACGTCCTTAGGTTAGTTAGGTTTAAGTAGTTCTAACTTCTAGGGGAGTGATGATCTCAGATGTTAAGTCCCATAGTGCTCAGAGCCATTTGAACCAATTCACGATATGACAATTCAAACTGTCAACAGATGTCGTTGTGATCGTGTTCTGTACGGCAGACAGTCAAAGGACAAACACGCCAACGATGACGTCAGGGCACCTACGAGGGTGGATGAAATAAAAGAGGAATTTTATCTTTTATTGAAATTCATGTAATTATAATTGTATTTTTCCACATAGTCCCCTGATTTGGAAATGAATTTGTCGCAGCTTATGGGCTGCTTTTTGATGTCTTTGTCATAAAATGAACTGGGTCGTGTCACCAGCCAGTTGCACACGAAGTCTTCCACACTCTCGTCATCCTCAAATCATCGCCCCTCTAGATCTTCTTTAAGGAGTCCGAATAAATGGAAATCGCAGGTCGATAAGACCGGACTGTAAGAAGGATGATCAAGTGTAGTCTTATATAAAACGTAGTTGAGTTCTCCAGGTAGTCCACATCCACAACCACTCTGTACAGTCACAGACGGTGTAGCATGGCATAGGGACGTCGCCTACCAGACTCTGTGGTGGAGTGTCATAGGAGGAATGGATGCAGGACAGTCGCAAACTGATGTGGCCCGTTGGTTTAATGTGAATGGTTCTGTTGTTTCTCGGATGTGGCGGCAGTTATAGAGACCGAAACTGTATTCCGAAGACCAGGCAGGGACCACTACGTGTGACATCACAAAGAGAGGATCGTTATTTGGCTGCAATGCAAGGATACGACGGTATCGCCTTAGTACTGGACGGTAACTGGCATCTGAACTCGCAGCATCAACAAGTATTGTGTCGAAGGAAACAGAAGCCTTCGGGAGACTGGCCTTTCTCGTCGGAGACATGCTGTCTGTTTACCTCCAGCGCGTCTTCACAGAAAGGAATGTCTAGAGTGGAGACGTCAACAAGCCATCTGGAAAGTCGAATAACGGGCGAATGTTCTTTTCACAAATGAGCAAGTCTTCTGGTCCAGACTGTATACCAATTAGGTTCCTTTCCGAGTACGCTGATGCATTAGCTCCATACATAACAATCATAAACAACCGTTCACTCTACGAAAGATCCGTACCCAAAGACTGGAAAGTTACACAGGTCACACCAATATTCTAGAAAGGTAGTAGGAGTAATCCACTAAATTACAGGCCCATATCGTTATCGTCGATATGCAGCAGGATTTTAGAACATATATTGTGTTCGAACATTATGAATTGCCTCGAAGAAAACGGCCTATTGAAACACAGTCGGCCGAGCGGTTCTAGGCGCTACATCTGGAACCTCTCGACAGCTACAGTCGCAGGTTCGAATCCTGCCTCGGGCATGGATGTGTGTCATGTCCTTAGGTTAGTTAGGTTTAAGTAGTTCTAGGTGACTGATGACCTCAGAAGTTAAGTCCCATAGTGCTCACAGCCCTTTGAACCACTTTTGACACACAGTCAACATGTGTTTAGAAAACATCGTTCCGGTGAAACACAACTAGCTCTTTATTCACATGAAGTGTTGAGTGCTATTGATAAGAGATTTCAGATCGATTCCGTATTTCTGGATTTCCAGAAGCCTCGTAGTGAAATTGGTGCTTATGGAATACCGTCTCAGTTATGAGACTGGATTTGTGATTTCCTTTCAGAGAGGTCACAGTTCGTAGTAACTGACGGAAAGTCATCGAGTAAAACAGATATTACTTCTGGCCTTCCCCAAGGTAGTGTTATAGGCCCTTTGCTGATCCTTATCTATATTCTGTATTCTTTACATTGTTTCTACTTTACTATCACCTGTTTATACTGTTTTGTGCCAAAAAAACCTAATCTCGCAAAATTTCCGTTTGTTGCTTTGATTTTGGAGGTCAGTGTATTTCATCATTCCCACATGTTAGTAAAACACTAAGGCCATTCTTTATTTGATCACTGTTTCCATTAGTAGATGATATTTTATAACATTTGAAATACTGTCGCGAATGTAACGAATATTCCGACCAGTTCATTAATTCTGTTTAGGAAGAAGTTCTTGGTCAAGAGTCAGTAGAGAGCCTGTTCTAGCAACGGAAGCCGCGAACGATATTTGATATCAATAGTGGTCATGCGACGCGCAACAACAACTTACATGACTGGCCCCTCGTGCCGTAGTAGCATAGAAGGGTCGAGCATAGAGGGGCTGAACGCATGGAAAATTCCAGAATGGTCGAATAGGGATGGCAGCACACACTAATCACGTGATAAGCCACACCTTGGGGAGCTACGTCAAGTCTCCTAGGAGAGCAGTGTGCAAGTGCAGCATTCTGAATAGAACACGCCTGCAGTATTGGGGAGAGGACGGTACGAGCAACGAGCAGATGACGCCGTCTTCACGACGCTCGTCAGTCTGGGATGGCCTTATTTTACTTCTCTAGACTTGGCCAAAGTAGGATTCATATCGGATGTAGAGACTGTTGATTTAGTTCATCGTAGATGGGACATTGTAACTAGGGAAGTGTGCCAGGGGTACTTTCAAGCAATGAAGTCACATCGGTGGTTAAACACTTCTGTCCTGTTTCCTGAGTAGCCCTATCTAGTTCTGTACTATGCACAACTCAAAGCTTACACTTTAGCCGATGTGCTAGCAGACGACAGTTCACGATGTAAGCTAGAAATCAAGTGAAATTCACTGTAAATATAAACAAAAATATTGTTAACGAACTGTTTTCGATCTTAAAGCAAATCAAAATGTAAGTAACTTAATTGCAGACCACTGATGATGCTTTACCTCAACAAAGCAAAACGCGTCTGGAGAAAAAAAAAACCACGCATTTTTGTAGTTGTAACAACAGAACTAAAGTACCCTCAAGAATTGTAAAGTAAAGTACAATATGGCCATACAAATGAAGAACGAAAACAGTCTGGGTTGCAAAGTTATTTAACATGAGTAACACGTTTCGTACATTGGAGCATCATCAGATTGTCTACAAAACAAGAAACGAATCCATTAGGAACAGACAGACGGCGGGGCATGGTCTAATCTTGCAGTCTACGAGAATAAATAAGCTAAAAAATTTATTTAAACTTGCGCAGACGTAAATGAATATAAAATCCTCCTGTCGTAAAGTCATGAAGAATGAGAGGTGGACCTAATTAAAAGAAAGAAATTGGAACAATAAGCCATCGTGCCTATGAAACAGTCGGTGAAATTTCAAAAAAGTTTCGATAAACTGTATGTTATCTTAAGCACATTAGCAGACATCGTTATAACACCACAGCATACTCTTACAAAAGCATAAACGCGGCATCAACTGTGCAAGTCACAATACAGCCTTTCAGCCCTCACACAAATAAGGCTGTGACAGACTAGAGAGCACACACAGTGCTATTGTGACAAAAGATACCCAGGTAGAGCGCAAGAATAGGCATAAGATGCGTACATGACTATGAAACTACGTAAAAGAACTAGATAAAAACGCATGTATGCAAAACATGATAAGTCATACACGTTACGTTAAACCAAGTAAATATTAAGTTTTTGTATGTTCATCCTTTTGACAGGAGATCTTCGGAACCAAGGCCGTTCACTATTGTAAGAAAATAAAATGCCTACAGCCGTCCTTATGATCTTATTTATTGTGCAGCTCTCAGTTTCGGCGCTTCAAAGCGCCATCTTCAGGCCTTAGTTCATGCTGAAGGGATTATCACGATCCATAAGTAGGCTGGATCAGTGACCATCATAACTGGTTTACGCCAACTGCGTTGACAGTTGATGGTTGGAGTGCTGACATCACAGTTACAGATAGTCTGCGAACCAATTATGTTGGTCACTGACGCAGCTTATATATCGATCGTGACAATCCCTTCAGCACGAACTAAGCCCTGAAGATGGCGCACTGAAGCGCCGAAACTGATAGCTATACATTAAGTAAGATCATAAGAACGGCTGTAAGCATTTCATTTGCTTAAGAAAGTAAATATTAAGATTCCCAGGTAAAGTGATGCTAGAATGATACATAGCGAGTCAAGTATGTCATAGAGGCCTAATATACGTAGTAAATTAGCTAAAATTTAAACTGCGCAACGGCGTACGCATTCAGTAACCAAGAAATCCAAGCATCAAGGTAACAGAATAAGGACTATCAAAAAGCAGGACATAACCTTAGACATTAAAAACAAAGGGATATAAAAACGCAAAAATGTAACAAAGAAAATATGTCATATATAATAACAATCCTCCTCCTATCTTCTCTCATACCAAAAGGGGAGTATTAAAATAATCCTCTCGTCTGTGACGACCTATAACACAAACCAGAAAGTATCACGTCACTAACATCGTAAAAAGCACTAACACTGAATTGTCACACTTGATTTTTACTAATCAGTTGATTGTTCAGAAAATTATTCTTATCGACATAACAGTTTCTGACTCCTCGTCGCCATCTGGATATCTTTAGCCACATCAGCGCTGTGTTTTCTGTCTACTCTGTCAAAGTTATATTTGGGCGAGTGCTAAACGGACGTACTGTGCCGCGCACAGCTGACACTTTCGTGAGCCTAGTCCCATTCTGTTGTGTTGTGGCAGTGTCTGCTCGTGTACTTCAGGTAACATACGGTTTTATTAAACTTCTTTGAAGTTTTTCCGTCTCCTTCATACACGGTGTGGCTTATAGTAGCAATTTCTTTCAGTTAATTAGACGCACCTCGTATTCTTTTTGACTCCATGAGGGATGAGGTTTTTATCCAGTTACTTACGCCTAAGGTTTTATATGTGTTCTAGTTTATTTATTCTCGTGAACCCTGCTGCTCCCTCTATTTGTTTTTAACGGACTCTTTTTCTTGTTTTTTAGACAATCTGATGCCGCAAAAAAGCGCGAAACGTGTTAATGAAATCAAATAATTTCACCACCCCGGATCGTTTCGCAGTTTAAAATGAAATGCAAAAGTTGAAGCTGAAAGTGAAAAATATACTACTGCCAGTAGTGCAAGTTCTCTGCAGACACACCGAATAAAAAAAGAGGAAAAGTACACTGAATTATTGCAATATTATTGTTACATTTTCTTTACTTCATACAGTTGTTTGAACGTGTTACGAAACAATTATATCCCAGAATCTAGACCATTTCTGGGGCGAGTGAATAAATACTGATTGGTAATTAAATCAGATAGAGACGTAGAAAGAAATCTTGCAATTCGTTGGACCATGTTACTTGACATGTTCACAAATTTGAACAAAGTCATTCCTATCTGAGAGTGCCCTTCACATTTCCATATCATCGAATATTGCGAACGTACTTCTGTTAAATTAATAAGAAACAACCGAAGCCTTCCCGAAGATGCGAAGCTGCATAAAAACATGTTTGGAAATATTGAGACACGAATTAACAACATAATAATTCACTTCGTAACTTCGCGCCTCTATCCATTACACTATAATGACATTGTGTAATGTACGATCTCCTGAATGATCGCTCTCTGAGCACTATGGGACTCAACTGCTGTGGTCATAAGTCCCCTAGAACTTAGAACTACTTAAACCTAACTAACCTAAGGACAGCACACAACACCCAGCCATCACGAGGCAGAGAAAATCCCTGAGCCCGCCGGGACTCGAACCCGGGAACCCGGGCGTGGGAAGCGAGAACGCTACCGCACGACCACGAGATGCGGGCTGAATGATCGCGCAACGTATTCAACTGAATAGTATAACAAACCGTACCAAGAACAGCATGTTTCTGATAAATCTTCAGCATGCCCTAGCCTTGAAATGGTATACTTTCGTAACACACAAGTTGATTTTATTACAAGTCGTATCAATAACGAAGCGTTCTTCGAAAGATCCTGTTGATTTCAAAACATGTTTATTAATCAACACAGATGTTGGCAAAGCCGGACAAAACTGCTATTACACAACATGGTCTTGGTACCGGTCACCCGATGGAGTAAGACGACATAGTTTCTTCAGTGCAGTTCAGGTTACTGGGCCAGCGTTAATAAGAAACCTACTGAGATTAAACTACAAGTGACCTCTATTTATTTGTTCATCCAGAGGCTATCTCACAATGATATAGGATTTACCATTGTAATAAAACGCAAATAAATAGCTCAAAAATGTACATACACTCAGAGCATGCATGCTTTTCTGAGGGAAGGATAGGTTCTTGGCCGTGACGCTGATGAAGGAACCATCCCGGAATCTGCCTGAAATGATTTAGGAAAACCACGAAGAACCTATGTGAGGATGGGCAGTCAGGGCAAACTCAATCCTCTCAGGGTTATTTGGTAACCGTGATAGCGTTACGGAGATGTTTAACAAACTCAAGTGGCAGACTCTGCAAGAGAGGCGCTCTGCATCGCGGTGTAGCTTGCTCGCCAGGTTTCGAGAGGGTGCGTTTCTGGATGAGGTATCGAATATATTGCTTCCCCCTACTTATACCTCCCGAGGAGATCACGAATGTAAAATTAGAGAGATTAGAGCGCGCACAGAGGCTTTCAGACAGTCGTTCTTCCCGCGAACCATACGCGACTGGAACAGGAAAGGGAGATAATGACAGTGGCACGTAAAGTGCCCTCCGCCACACACCGTTGGGTGGCTTGCGGAGTATAAATGTAAATGTAAATGTAAATGTAAATGAATATGAGATAGTTGTCTTGGCAAATGCACTGCCTCATTGGATTGGTCACTATTGTACAATATTCTTTCATTTGCATTTGCCCACTATTTGCTCCAGATATCTTGTACTATGAAACAGTTTTGTTCGTAGCTGCACACACTGACATTCGCTGATCACTCTTGTACAATGAACATGCTGCTGTGCAGTTTGCACTAACTCCATTCTACTCGGAAAACTCACTCGAGACTCGAGACCCGTAAATATGCTACGTGCACCACGCACGTCTTCATGTCCTCTCCTCCGTCCACCTGAAAAAATGAATGAGATTCTGAACTCAGCTAAATGACAAACCATTATCATCACGCAACACAGATAAGGCACGTGATTTTCTTGTAAATCAGTAATGTGACAGGGTCTTGTAGTTATCGCCTTTCGTTACGAACCACTACTCTCAGTCCTCTAAATAATCTACAATTGTGTTTTAGCTGGCTGTTGGACAGGGGCATTGCAATAATCTGGATGAGGTATAGAATATATTGCTTCCCCCTACTTACACCTCCCGAGGAGATAACGAATGTAAAATTAGAGAGATTAGAGCGCGCACAGAGGCTTTCAGACAGTCGTTCTTCCCGCGAACCATACGCGACTGGTACAGCAAAGGGAGATAATGACAGTGGCACGTAACGTGCCCTCCGCCACACACCGTTGGATGGCTTGCGGAGTATAAATGTAGATGTAGATGTAGATCTTTTACATTTCATTGGGCGTTTTGTTATACTATTACGTAAGATGATTACGTCCCGGGCGTCAGTGTAACGAAGATTCTTATAATATTTATGTGGGTATCTTCGATTCTGAAGAAACCCAGTTCGCTACATTTAGAGAGAGTCTTCAACAGTTGTGCTGCTAGCATTCCAAGTCCATCGTGTGCATCTTGAGACTAAGGTAAGATAGGTTAGCGGAATTACCAAAGATATAGATGAATAATCATTTTTCCCTCGCTGCATAAGTGAAGGCTAATGAACTGAGAGTTGTTAATTTTGGTACTGTACCGTGGTTCGAGAAACATGTCAATTAAAGATTTCCCTATTTTTCAGGCCTATTTTAAGTCAGGTGGGTGTCCGACCAGATATGTGATACCCATCTGTATTTTGCGGCAATCCAGTCATAATTCTACGCATTCAGTGTCGAAGATCCCTCAGAGGACCTTCTTGCCCAGTATCAAAGACATTTTTACAATTTTATATATTTGTCCGTCCAGATCACAGTTTTGATGTTTCGGCAGAGTGGATGGGGAGTGGTGCAGCAACTGGAAACGTATTCCAGATTAAAAGTACGAGGGAAATTACGATTCTTGTTGGCAAGACGTCTGAAGTGCACTCAGATTCAACGTGAAGTTTGGAGGTATGCAGACGAAATGCTGTGTGCGTCCAGCCACGGCAGAATGCTGACAACAATTTCAGCAAGGCCGCGCGGTCGTGGGTGATGCTGTTCGGAGACGAAGGCCTCTGACATTGACGACAGAAGACAATGGCCAGGCAACTGAGGAACTGGTTCGTAGAAATCGCAGATTTTCGGACCATGAGGATGTTCACACATTGGTTCGTGAATGGCTTTGTAACCAAGAAACGAATTTCTCTCGTCGAGGAACTGAACCATCAGTAAACAAAAAAATGGCTCTGAGCACTATGGGACTTAACATCTGTGGTCATCAGTCCCCTAGAACTTAGAACTACTTAAACCTAACTAACCTAAGAACATCACACACATCCATGCTCGATCCAGGATTCGAACCTGCGACCGTAGTGGTCACGCGGTTCCAGACTGAAGCGCCTAGAACCACTCGGCCACACTGGCCGGCGAACTATCAGTAGACGTTCCGACGGTTGTTTACAGGCATGGTGACTGGACTGAAAAATAGTGTCATATGTCTCTGGCAAATTTGAAATGTAGTGTATCATTAAATAAGAATTACTTTGCTTTCCAGAGCAATGTGCAGTTTACCCTCTTAAAGTCTCTCGTAACACGAGACATCTACATTTATCAAATTCTCAGTATTATATCTCATGCTAACGACGTGGATGTCAGAGACGATACTGACATATCCGTGTGTCTGTTTATAGTAAAAATGGGGACATATTAGGAACAAATTAAAATATTTGCGTATTCTTTACATTTCCAAGCCCTTGGAATACAGTGACGCTTCATCTCTCCGCTTTCCCCAGTACATCAGGAGCAGTTAGATCGAGTTGCATTTATTTTCTCCATCATTACAAACTGCATCTTGTTAAAAGCTTTCCTTGGCGGAGGTTGGTACGTTATTTCTATTTTGAACTGCAATTTCCTTAACTTTTAATATAAAGGGAGTGGAAGGACTTGACCCACACAGTGACCATTTCATTTCAACATATTTATTTGCATCATAGATAAATCATTAACAGAATTACAATCATAAATCAGATAATAATTTCTTTAAGAAACGCCATTCAGGCAAACTTTACAAACTGCTTGTTATATAAAACCACAAGCGAATTAATCTCTTTAAAAACATTTAAAAACCGCTACTCGGGCCAAGTAAATCATTTAAAACAAACTTTACATAAAATAAGCAGGAAATCAATTATTATTTCCACATAGATTGAAAACCACCCCTCCCGGGCGAGATATTACCAAACAACTTTACAAGGTTATAGACAGTTTGGTCAATAATAACCCAGTTATTTCCCTATCAAAATTGACATACGCCACTATGGCTGAATTGCACAGCAATTTTAGAAAACGGTTTCAATTAAGACACATTCTTCTAGAAATCCCTAAAAATTCTTAAGACAAATATTTAAAACATTTAACCCGGGCAACTTTGCAGAGGCACCACAAGTTTTAGAAAACTGCAGCTTGTACAATAACTGAGGCCCGAGATTGTGAGGCCGCGACTTGGCCACGAACAGTGGAGGCGACTGAGTACTTATCTTCGAATTAAGATGTGGACTCCGTTTGTACTTCCATCCCGTTTAGAACACCGAAATCGGAACCAAACAGCACACGCGAGCTCAGGCGAAGTCCACCTCCCGTACGCCCGCAAGTAATTTAAAATGGGAGGCTCTGCACTTCGGTGGCCCACTACTTCCGATCTCCGAAACATAAATCAGAAGCGACAACAGGGAACCAAACAACCCTTCCTTCACCTTAATACTCAAACTTATACAGAAAACTTCTTCGATAAAATTGACAATAATAAAACTGATTTTATTACTTTAAGCAGAACCACGTACACGAATGATGCAAACGGAACTGGTTCATTAAAACCCAAGCATGACATGGAGCACCTTATGTGGGCCTGTAAGGTAGCACACAGCGATCTTTAGACACGGAATATAGATCGTTCGGTAAGGCTGCGCACACGTATCAATGTTTTAGACACTTACCAGCTGAAGTAAGAACAATACTATTAATGAGCGAAGAACACACTTAATAAGAGGCATGAAATATCACATCACAGTCCTTGCAAGCTTTGCTGCCTCAACAGCAATCATCATTATATTTCATTAATCATTGGTAGGACTTGAATTACTTAACTTGATGCCAGCTGCTGGATCGATGTGGCGTTGCTTAGTCCGATAGTAACAGTGTGTTCCCTCGCGGAAGCGAGCACATGCGTAGCTTCACGAGGTTGCCAAGAAGCCACAGCGCCGGCCTGCTGTTACTGACCCCAGTACGATCAAGCGCTAACTGACGCCTCGTGATGACTGGGTGTTGTGTGATGTCCTTAGGCTAATTAGGTTTAAGTAGTTCTAAGTTCTAGGGGACTGATGACCTCAGATGCTAAGTCCCATAGTGCTCAGAGTCATTTGAACCATTTTTGCTAACTGACGCCCGTACTCGGGCACACCGCACTCGCTGTCGTCTCTCCAACGTCTCGCTAATACGCGCACTTCCGCGTGCCGTGCCCAACGTTGTTGTCCCTTTCCACTCCGTACTGCCCCCTATATCCTGAGCCAGCCCAGGCTCCAAAGACGAACTTCTGCCAGAGGGAATCGATAGTGCCTAACCAAAGATAGCCCTGGCACCAGTCCCGCCACGGCTCAGAAGTAACTTTTACATGTTCACACAGATTCACCCTACGTCTTCATATTTAAAAAAAAGAAAATAAGGTCTATGTCAGTACACTTGAAGAGGTCTTATATTATTATTGACAACAGCTCCCTTCGAGCGTGGAGTTGGATCCACAGCACTCGTATTTGTTACTATTCTGACTTGTACTTTATGACTCCGTATGTATTCACCAAACCTCAGGTCGTATTCGCCTGAAGCTGTCCTGTCTGTCTGTTTTGGTTCTGAACGAGTATGTTCTTCAATTTGTTGAACCGAATGTTCGTTAATTTGTCTCTGTTCTAACGTCAATTTTCCGTAAAACAATGTTACGCTGTAGTAATCCGTAATACTAGCGACAGCACTGCTTCCTCCTCAAGCTGCCTGCATTGGAGGTTTAGGGATGTCCTTAGCCCTCTTTATGTATTTATTGACGTTCGCACATTTGCGAGTTAGAAATTTTAAAGTACTGGATGGGAATGTTGGAGGATGTGCTTTTTCCGGCTTTTGAACACATGCCTTCTATAGACTGATTATGAACACGCGATGATGTAAATATAGTTTGCGTAACTCATTGTATTTCCGGATGAAGATTTTTAACAGTAGAAAAAGTCCTTCTTATTCAGCATGGAATATTTCAACTATGGATGTCCTACATACCAAGTGTTAAGTCTGTAAGTAGGCTGTTTAGGGTTTTATGTTGGTAACGCCACGTAGCGCTCTGTATTAAAATCACTGACTGCTGTGTGCAGTCTGTGGCTGATTGGCATTGTTGGAATATTCGCTATTGTAGTGTTGGGCAGTTGGATGGGAACAGCTCGTAGCGTTGTGCAGTTGGAGGTGAGCTGCCAGCAATGGTGGATGTGGGGAGAGAGATGGCGGAGTTTTGAGCGGACGATCTGCACGTGTGTCCGTCAAAAAAAGGAAATTTGTTTAATTGGATGTCATAAAATTATATATATATATATATATATATATATATATATATATATATATATAATGATTTTTGAACGCTATTAAGGTAAATACATTGTTTATTCTCTATCAAAATCCTTCATTTACTAACTATGCCTATCAGCAGTTAGTGCCTTCAGTAATTAGAATCTTTTATTTAGCTGGCAGTATCGGCGCTCGCTGTATTGCAGTAGTTCGAGTAACGAAGATTTTTGTCAGGTAAGTGATTCATGAAAGATATAGGTTATTTTTAGTCAGGGCCATTCTTTTGTAGGGATTATTGAAAGTCAGATTGCGTTGCGCTAAAAATGTAGTGTCAGTTTAGTGATGACCAGAATAAGTAAAAAGTGAACTGTCTGAGTACGTTCAGTTTTACTCATCTGTCTTTGTATCAAATAACGTAGAAGGTTACCAGCACAGTAATTCATAATTTTTCTAAGGGGACGCTTAAGGTTCAGTAATCGGTACGTCGCTGAGATATGTAGACGCAGTCTATTAATCGTTTCAGAACTTCGAAATTGTTGTGGCGTTTATATTTTTCACGTTAACCAAGTCGTTTGTCGCTGCTTGATAGGGCAACTTCGCATTTATAAATAAAATGTAGGCGATCTACAGTATTGTTTTGTTTACTAGTTTTCGCCATACAAGGCCATTGTCAGACAATAACTGTCTTAGAATAAATATTTTATGGTGATGGTCTTGTAGGCAGAAAATCAGTTACCTAAATAAATTAATACTGCAGAGCATCCATGTGTATATGTAGACTATTAATAATTTTGTCATGTTGACAATCTCAGTTCCTTGAATTGTGTACGCTTGTATGAACTTCAGCCTCGTTTACGTAGTTTTCGCCGGCTTGTTTCTTTCAGCTTTCTTTGTTCTTTCCGTCACATGATGACAGTGAGATAGATACCGTACATAAAATAGTTACTAATTGCTTCATGAAAATATTGTCTAAATCATTTGCATCACGGTTTTTGTCATTCACATGATAGAAATGCTCTGTCTCTCGCAAAGCAATAGTAATATTTAATTTATGGATCGATTTGTTACAGCGTGATTGAGTAATGAATTTTTTCGTACTAGTAATTTTCTGTTCTCTTAGCAACAGTTGAGTAACGAATTAAAATTGTCTGAATAATCGTGAATTTCCTAGTAACACTGGTAAATATAGTACTGCTAACGTTGAGATAGCCTTCTTCGGGACTCTTTTTATGTGCGTTACATGCTTCACCCTTGCTGTTTTGCATGTAGTAGCGCAAGATTTCTGTTACAGAATCAAAGGTTGTGCTGTAGCATCCTCAACAATGGCATCGGCGGATATAAAGAGCATCATAACGGAAGCAAGCGGTTTCCCTTTGTCTAGCCTTCTTACGGCGCAAGGAACAAAGCACTGTGTCTGCGCTTAATGCCGGCCTGATGAGCTCTGAACAACGGAAGAGGGGAGGGCCTCTTGCCTTATAGCGCGGGTGACCCTAGCACTCGCCATTATGTTTCATATTTCCATACAGCGTATCGTTTTCCGCGGAGGCAGCGGACTGCGTAATGGGATACGCAAAAACATGGTCCCACAAAGGAGGCGTGCCGCTATTAATATTTAACGAGCGTACAATTAATGTTGCGACAGAGGGCTGTTGAGAGGCCAGCCACACCGTGGCTGATCCAGCGCGCTCACTTGGCTGCCCATCCCTTCAGGCGGGTGAGGGGTCCGATTCTGGACCGTGGAGAACAGTCTGTCAAACGGAGCGTACCGTGGGGCTCACAGGCAGCCGGCCCTATTCATCTGCCGTGCTCATTTTTTTTCGATTCCATCTCTGAAGCCTATGAAATCATTCAGCATTTCAAATATGATGCAGGATGGCGAAATGAAAACTGCCGTACAGTATGTCCTAGAAGTTCCCGTACCTCTTAGGTCAAAACAGTACCTACGTTATAAAGGACGTAAATTTTAAGTTGACAAACCAGAATAACTCGAAAAATAAGCTTTACACGAAAAAATGCGTAGAATCCATAGTTGATTCTTTTTAAGGGGGTGATAAAATTAGCCCGCCACCCCAGCCCCCTGGGGGTGGAGCGGGAGGCAACTTTAAAATTTCAAATGGGAAACCCCATTTTTTATTGCAGAATCAGATTCTACATAAAAAAACTACGTACATTTTGTCTTAAACATTTGTTTTGATTCTTGGTAGTTGGCGCTGTGATTCAAGAAAATCCATGTCCTCATCTTTGTGTGGAAAATGGTTACGGATAAATAAAAAATACTTATTTACCTCGTAAATTTTGATTCGCTAAAACTAAAACTCTCCCTCTCTCCCCATAGGGTGGGGTTTGAGAGAGAGGAATTAGAGTTTTATCAAATGTTGAAAACGAAACAAACAAAACTTATCCGAATCTGCGGAAAAAATTAATATTTGTCTAAACATTTGTGAAACTCTTAATTCCTCTCTCTCTCAAACCCCACCGTATGAGGAGAGAGGTGAAAATGCAGAAAGCTGTTACGGGCCATTCATATGTGCATTTCATATTTTATACCATAACATAACGTGTTACTAGTTAGTACAAGTATGTCTGTTGCCATTTTGTCTTTGCCAATGTCTGAAGCCGAATGGCATTCCTGCTCTGAAGAAGTTCAGATTGTTTGAAGCAGCCTTATCACTTCGTGGTTATGTTACAAGGTGCTAAGTAACCATCCAACTGGATTCAAACTGTACACTGGACCGAACTCGAAACCGGTTGTTTGCTGTTAGAGAGCAACACTCTTCCTTCCGATTCATTCGAATGCTCCTCACAGTGTAATGCAAAAATTCATTTGGGCCGTATCTAATTCTTCCTTTCAACATCCTCACAGAATCTGTCCTGTCACTGAGTCACTTTTCATTAGGCCGTTTGTCTCGGGGTTGTTCATGTGTTTTGATGTTGTGGTCTTCAGTCCGAAGACCGATTTGGTGCAGCTCTTCTCGCTGGTCTATCCTGTGAATGCCCCTTCATTTCTGCATACGTAATAGAATCTACATCGATTAGAACTCAATTCACAATTTCTTCATACCTTGGGATGCGTTCTGTCAACCCATTCCTTTTTTTTAATCCAGTTGTACCATAATTTTTTATTTTCTTCCAGATTCGATTCAGTACGTCCTCTTTAGTTAGGTTATACAATCTCCAACATTTTCCTGCAGCATTTATTTCAAAAACTTCTATTCTCTTCTTTTCATATCTGCTTATCTTCCAGGCTTCACTTTGGTACAACTCTTCACTCTATACAAATACCTTCAGGGAATACTTCCTAATATTTCAATTTATATTCGACTTTAAGAAATTTCTCTTTCTTAGAAGTGTTTTTCTTGTCAATGCCAGTCTGCATTTTATATCCTTTCTACTTCGGCCATCGTCAGTTATTTTGCTGCCCGCATAACAAATCACATCTACTGCTCTTAGCGTCACTTTTACTGCACATATATAAATATGACCTAACCTAATTCCATCAGCATCGCCTAATTTAAATCACACGTACATACAGTTGACATAGCGTCCTTGGGGTCGGAGAAATTGGAGACAAACGGTGAGACGTTCAAGTCATGACTCTGGCCGTGTGGCGTGTTAGGATAACGAAGACAACCAATGTTCAAAGCACACGTGTCAGCCTGTAGCAGCGTTCAGCTTACGTCCGCCAATTATCATTTCTACGTGCGGCAGGCTAACGAGTAAAGCTTTTATTCTATAACGTAGGCTATCACAAATTACAAACTAAGAATGTCTTCCAGTGATGTCTTTCGTAAGTAGGTACACGTTAAAATAAAATATACAAAAAAAAAGAAAAGAAACGACGTATCACGAAGAAATTATGCTGATGGGACGCCAGTCTGTAGATGTGATATACAAGTGCAGACAGACTTTTTCAGAAAAAAATGGAGCTTCACAAATTTAGCAAGTCAATAAAGCGGTGGTCCACTCCTGGCTCTTATGCAATCAGTTATTCGTCTTGGCGTTGATTGAGAGGGTTGTAGGACACTAGTGGGATAGCAATCGGACTGTCGCACTCCGTACGGCCCGGCAACCAGGTATGATGCTCTGGGGTGCCATTTCATTTCATAGCAGGATGTCATACGCGTTGTCGATATTCCATGCCCCGTTTTGTTGCCCTACATTTCAAGCCATCCTAGGTTTATATTTCAGCAAAATAGTGCTCGCCCACACAAGGAGAGATTTTCTACTTTTTTTTTTTTGAGATTGTTTAACTGTGACCAGCAAGGTCACAGGATCTCTCCCCAATTGAGACCGTTTGGAGCATTATTGGCAGGGCCCTCCAAACATCTCGGGATTTTGATGACCTAACGCGCCAGTTGGACATAATTTGTCACCATATCCGTCAAGAGGACATCCAACAACTCCCCCAGTCAATTCCAAGCTGCCAAATAACTGGTTGCATAAGGGCCAGGGGTAGACCAGCGCATTACTGACTTGCTCAGTTGGTGAAACTCTTTTTCTTGAATAACTCATCCCATTTTTCTGAAATTGTAATCATTTGTTTGTTTGTACATGTACATAACATCTACCGATTGTCATCCCTTTCGGATGATTCCCTCGTTTTCGAGTGTAATTAATTCACTACACGGCTTGGATTCAATCCTGTTTCCATCGTCGTAAATTACCGGGAATGAAATTAAAAGGAAAACTAGGGCGCCTTTCAAACTAACGTTCCAGGATCCGGCAGCAACCCCGAAGAGACTTTCAAAATACGAAGTTGACGCTATGGTGTGTTCCCCTACCCGTGCGACTCTAGAAGAATCCTGATGAAGTTCTCAGAAGAAGAGTCGAATCGTCGACTATGCCAGAAGTTTGGAAATGAATACTACGTGGCGTAACACCTCCGAAGACTTTAGTTTTAAGTGAACTCGATGAGATGAGCAGTGCGTTCACTGACCACACAGGGGACTCGCTGTAAAGTGTAATTAGCTCTGTGTAACTCTGTACACTATAGTTAGCGCTTAGGGTTATCCAATTCAAGTAGTGCTTTCAGACATCAGCGTTATCAATGGGCTGTCAGCCAGAGAACTGTATATTAAAGAAATAAATAATAAAGCCTGGTAAGACACTGTACGCATGAGAAACAAAAATATAAACGGGATAGAATATACTAGATTATGTATGACAACTGACAAAATTGCTCGGTATGTGAATGAAACAGTCAACAAATATGGGAAAAGAAGTAGGCCGAGAAAGGAAGTAGATATATTGTAACATAAGAACCCATCCCCCCCCCCCCATGAACCATGGACCTTGCCGTTGGTGGGGAGGCTTGCGTGCCTCAGCGATACAGATAGCCGTACCGTAGGTGCAACCACAACGGAGGGGTATCTGTTGAGAGGCCAGACAAACGTGTGGTTCCTGAAGAGGGGCAGCAGCCTTTTCAGTAGTTGCAAGGGCAACAGTCTGGATGATTGACTGATCTGGCCTTGTAACAATAACCGAAACGGCCTTGCTGTGCTGGTACTGCGAACGGCTGAAAGCAAGGGGAAACTACGGCCGTAATTTTTCCCGAGGGCATGCAGCTTTACTGTATGATTAAATGATGATGGCGTCCTCTTGGGTAAAATATTCCGGAGGTAAAATAGTACCCCATTCGGATCTCCGGGAGGGGACTACTCAAGAGGATGTCGTTATCAGGAGAAAGAAAACTGGCGTTCTACGGATCTTAATCTTAATAAACTACATTAATCGGAGCTCATCAGCGTGAGACGTCCGCAATGCCATTCATTAAAAGATACGCAGAAAATGCCCAGAACTCGTCGTGGTTCATAGAAATAGTATTCATACGAGGGCTATCCACAAAGTACATTACGTTTTGGAATTAAAAATAAATAAAGTATTGGAAAATTTTTTATTATATACAGACAAAAGCCACACTTAAATTCTACTTTTCTACATAGTTGCCATTTAAATTAAGGCACTTACCGTAGCGATGGACGAGCTTGGAAATTCCTTCGTCGTAAAATTCGGCCGCTTGCGCCTTCAACCATGTGGTTACCTCTTCTTGAAGCTGTGGGTCGTCATCAGAACGCTGCATAGCCAACCACTTCTTCATTGCTGGGAATAAGTGGAAGTCGCTCGGTGCCAGGTCGGGACCGTACGGCGGATGAGGAAACAACTCCCACTTAAAAGACTCGAGAACTTCACGAGTGGCATTTGCCGTGTGGGCCCGGGCATTGTCGTGAATCAGCAAGATATTTGAGACCAACTTTCCCCTACGCTTGCTTTGTATTGCTCTTCTGAGGTTGTGCAGAGTTTGGCAACACTTTTGATAGTTTATTGCAGTGCCTCTTTCCAGGAAATCCACAAAAATCACACCTTTTCTGTCCCAAAAGGAGAGGTAACCACGTGGTTGAAGGCACAGGCGGCCGAATTTTACGACGACGGAATTTCCAAGCTCGTCCATCGCTACGATAAGCGCCTTAATTTAAATGGCAACTGTGTAGAAAAGTAGTATTTAAGTGTGTCTTTCATCTGTATATAATAAAATAAATTTCCAATACTTTATTTATTTTTAATTCCAAAACATAATGTACTTTGTGGATAGCCCTTGTATAAAGCATGTGACTGGTATATTACAATGCATAAGTTTTTGTTATTTTCATATGTGCATTCACACTTTGTAGTCACGCTGCATGATATTTTCAAAGCCAGATCTGCTGCGGTGTGGAGTACATACACTGAAGAGCCAAAGAAACTGGTAGGCCTGCCTAATATCGTGTAGGGCCCCCGCGAGCACGTAGAAGTGCCGCAACAGGACGTGGCATGGACTCACCTAACGTCTGAAGTAGCGCTGGAGGGAACTGACACCACGATTCCTGCATGGCTGTCCATAAATCGGTAAGAGTACCAGCGGGTGGAGATCTCTTCTGAACAGCACGTTTCAAGGCATCCCACATATGCTCAATAATGTTGATCTCTGGGGAGTTTGGTGGGCAACGGAGGTGTTTCAACTCAGAAGAGTGTTCCTGGAGCCACTCTGTAGAAATTATGGACGTGTGGGGTGTCGCATTGTCCTGCTGGAATTGTCCAAGTCCGTCGTAATGCACAATGGACATGACTGGATGCAGGTGATCAGACAGGATACTTACGTATGTGTCACCTGTCAGAGCGCTGTCTAGACGTTCCCGGGGTCATTCCAACTGCACGCGCCTCGCACATTTTCAGAGCCTCCACCAGCTTGATCAGTCCCCTGCTGACGTGCAGGGTCCATGGAGACAGGAGGTTGTCTCCATACCCATACACGTCCATCAGTTCGATACAATTTGGAACGAGACTCGTCCGACCAGGCAACATGTTTCCAGTCGTCCACAGTCCAGTATCGGTGTTGACGGGCCCAGGAGAGGCGTAAAGCTTTGTATCGTGCTGTCTTCATCGAGAGTACACGAGTAGGCCTTCGGCTTCGAAAGCCCATATCGATGACATTTTGTTGATGGTTCCCACGTTGACACTTGTTGTTGGCCCAGCACTGTAATCTGCAGCAATCTGCGGCAGGGTTGCACCTCTGTAACGTTGAACGATTCTCTTCAGTTGTCGTTGGTCCCGTTCTTGCGGGATATTTTTCCGTCCGCAGCGATGTTGGAGATTTGATGTTTTACCGGATTCCTGATATTCACGGTACACCCGCGAAATGGTCATGCGGGAAAATCCCCATTTCAACGCTACCTCGGAGATGCTGTGTCCTATCGCTCAAACTCACTTAAATCTTGATAACCTGCCATTTTAGCTAAAGTAACCGATCTAACAATTGCCTCAGACACATGTTGTCTTATAAAGGGGTTACCGATCGTAACGCTGTATTTTGCCTGAATTTGAATATGCATGCCTATATCGGTTTCTTTGGCGCTTCAGTGTAGTACCCAGTTTAGACATCGTTTTACCGTTCATTCGGTTTATTTAAAACCACAGTAAGAGTTCGATGACATTCAGCATAACAAGATGTAGATAGGTTAGAAGATGTATTTGATAAGGAAAATTGGTTTTCGTTTATCTTTCCAGCGAAGAAGTAGTTATTCATCTTCTTCCAGTTGGGTCACAATAGTCATTTTTTGCTCAGCCGTCAGTTTGATTCAGTTTTTGTGTTTACGTTTGTTGTGTTTTTTTTCCAGTTTTTGTGAGTCCAATTGACTCCTATTCGTCCACGATCGATTTCTTCGATGATTTCATCGATGGTTTTATTCTTTTATATCCTGTCTACTATGATACGCCATAAAATACTCACTAGGCATCGGATTGCACTTACATGTATGTAATATGTATTGTTTTCAAAAGGTACCAGCTTTCCTGCTATATGTAATAACTGCCATTGTTTCGTAAAATGTTATCTCGATCGTTAACATAGGTTTGTAAAGATACGCTTTAGTACCGCAAGGGCAGACGTAACAAACAAGATGGCTGCGTTGAAAATGATGTAACTGTACAACACCACTGTTCTTAAATACAAAACAGAAATAATATTAGCAGGTACGGCTGTCATTTTGCCCGAAGTTCTAGTAGCGGTATGAAGGATGAGGACATTTTCTGTTTTCGCAACAGCAATTTACTTCATATTATAAACAAAAGGACAGACTTGAGAATTCTGTGAGCATTTCAGGATAAAGAAGGATATTTGTCATTTAGAATTTAGACAAAGACTTTTCTGCAGTCATGCCTTTAAAATGTAGAAGAATCTTGAAATCTGCGATGAATAGCAACCGTAAGACGTTAAATGAACCGCACCACTTCCATAGCGAAATTAAAAAACGCTTGTCCCACGAAAGTGCTTTCCAAAATGTATTCGTCTGTGGAATATATTTAGCGGTACAATAATTACACTCGCATTCTAAGTCTCTATGGTCGTCCCCTGTATAGCACTCTTGTTGTCTGAAACCGCCAGCGTTCATTAAAAAATAGGAAAGAATATTTATGCGTTTAAATTATGGCGCACGAATGCGCTCTCGAGCTCACAACAGAGAGAATTAAATATGTCATTGCAGCGAAAGAAGTGAAGTGCTCGTTGGAAAGTAGGCCCCGCCGTCGTTACGAGCATGGAGAGTCCGAGAGCATTATTTCTGGCAGGCAGCTACACACAGCCGGGGCCTACACCTCAGTGGGCACGCGAGAGAGAGAGAAAGAGAGAGAGAGACAGAGAGAGAGAGTATAAAACCGCTTGTGACACACTAAGGAGGGGTGTTGCGAGCGCGTATTCCGGCATATTAGTACATTTAGAGTGCGTATTCACGTACGGCACAAACTAGAAAGTCGTCGAGAAGAAAAGAAGTGGAAAAGGGGGAGGGGGTGGGGAGGAGAAAAGAGGAGAGAAAATTGCTCGCGCACGCAATCCTACTACTGCCGACGGAGACGTCGAGTGGGTGTTCTGTCTCGAGTGGATGAAGCTTAAAAAACTGTGTGCCAAGTATACTGCTGCGTGAAAGGAGCGAAATACAAGACTAACTGATGCGTTCTGTAGGGTTTCATCCGGGGCTAAAAAAGGCCAAAAGGGCAGAGGAGGAGGGCGCGCGCTGCCGGCGCTGAAAAGGCGGTCTTCTCCTCCTCCTCCCACTCGCCCCGTGACGCTTATTAGTGGGCGACCACGGCCGAGGACGGGCGTGTGCGCCGCTGTGGTAGCCACGGTCACGAGGTCACCACCCTCTCAGGCTTACCGCTAAAGGGGCGCTGCTGCCGGGCAAGGGATTGGCTGGCCGCGGAGTTCGGCGCCGTCAGTGGCAGCATCGATAACTCGTTACATGCCTCACGTGACGAGCCCCGAAACAGGCTCGCTTTAAGACTCGAGCGACACAAGCGGCTGCTTGGGGCGCCAAGCTGAGAGGGGCGCTAGAGGACCCCAAGTGAGAAGTTTGTAAGGAACGTGTATCATAATTAGCAACGAAAACAGACGCGGATAGAAATACAGTACAGAAAATCAGAGTTGGGGCATCGAAACTCAAAGAAAAATTAAGATTGTCGGCTGGAATAGTTGTGCAGCGTAGTATGTGATCCAGTATACTGACAAGTGGAGTCAATTGGTATCGCATTTGATTTCAGTTGTATAGTATATAACAATGAATCAACTGTTCACCTGACAGAGGATGGAATTCAGTATAAAGCCAGCCGGGTCTGTGTCGTATTAGTGTATGCAAATGTGACTTTGCTGCAGAATGGCAGTAACATGTACGTCAGTAAAACGTGCAAAGGATCCCATTAAGACCTTGTAATGGTTCTTTATTTACGTGACCATTACGGCACTCCAACCCCAGTTCTCGATACCAGTAATATCGTACTACTTTTCTGCGAAGTAACAGACGTATTTTTGTGACAATATTCACATTTGGTTTTATTAATGTATAGGTACTCCGATGTTTCGATATATTACAGTGATATGGTTCTCGTGTGTATTCATTTCTGTGAGACTGTCATAATCTTTGACATACTTGTAACGGTTTTGGCGCGAATGCGCACAGAGTAGTCACTGTTTCACTCTACAGAAGTTAAGTTGTTATTTCGCTTTGTAAAAGAACAGTCAAGTCTTGTGTTTGGTTAAAGTGGAAATTAAATATATGAAGATTGATACAAAACTGTTTTCTTGATGATGTGACAATTAAGAAGAAGTATATGTGAATTTATAAGAAGTTTAATAAAAATGTGGACCGTGAACACCAAGTCAAAAATTATTTCTACCATACCATTGTTCTGATCTGGGATTGTTTGATCATTAAGAATTCCCTGAAAAACACGTTTGTTAGGTCTTAAAATATTGCTAAAATACGGATCTGGACCTTCTAGCAGTCAAAGTGGAATCACCCAAGAATCAACAAGATGAGCCATAACTTCGACGAAATCTACGTGGGTATCCATTCAAGATGCAAAAATTAATGACTTTTTCACAGTGACTTCATTATTTCCATTCTGACGATACCATCCACAGTCAATAACATTGTTGATGCCCGACAAAGCGAACATATGTTGCGTGAACAACATTATTAATCTGATTTCTAACCTACTTTGCAAGTGGTGGTATTGTTACAGCCTCCAGTTTGGCAACACCCTCGATTCCACCCACGCAACTTTCCTGAGCGCGATGGAAACCTAGCTCCAGAAATTTCGACGGCGGCTGCTCTAGCGCGTCAAGGTGGGCAAATCTTACCAAAGGGGTGTCGAAGGGATTGCCAAATCCCCAGTTGCTAGAGCGGCCGCCAGAATGATTTAGTGTCGAAAATTCTGAAGATATGTTGCTAACGTACTCGAGAAAGTTGCGTGGGTGGGACCGAGGGTGTTGCCGAACTGGGAGGTCTAAGAGGGATCCTTCGTTATCTTATTCACGCACATGTTAATGTTGCACTCTCGCGTGATGACGCCACGGGAGGGCGGAGAACAGGGAGGTTGAAAAAGGGCAAGTACCCTAGATACTTCGAATTCAATTCAGATTTCGCCGAATGGTTTTAAACAGTCCCTAGTGGTCCCAACCTGTACGCGAGAGCAAAAATTACGGTCGTGCTGCGTTCGAAAGGAGTGAGACCACGTTCAGTGGTGAGTACAACGGGGATGCAGCCATACGGTGTCCTTTGAGAAGGGTTGGAACGTCCGAGGGTAACAGCAAAGCCAAAGATTGTCAAGAAAGTCTTCCCGTTTTTCACCACACTGGAATTGTCCTTTTTGGCAACGAAATGAGTAGGGATCCACGCCCCAAAGGATGGGGTGGTTCCATTGACGCCCTTTATGCCACCTTTGAGTCCTTTCCGTGTCGATTCTGAGTGGCGATGTATGAGACATCTTTCCCTCGGCCACACAACTGAATACCGCCTGATTTCAAGGCTGGGTGTCGCGGTTCCGACCAGAGACGTCAAAGAAGGGGTAGAATGTCGGTAAGAGGGGCTGTGGCGACCTTATCCTGTGACCTGTCCAAGGCGGTGTTGGGTAGACTTCTTGTGAAATTTAGTGTTAATGTGGCATCACTAACCCACCTTACTGCTCATATGAACTTTTCCGCTGTGCCTTTTTTTTTTTTTTTTTTTTTTTCAAGTGTCGTCTCCTTGGTGTTTGAGGCGTCGCCGAGTCCGAGAATTACGCCGCAGGGCTCGACACTTCTGCGCCATTACAGAGGAAGGTCGCAGGAACCCTTGAGCCATATTTCAAACTTATGCGTCACAATGGGAAACAAATTACGTGTTTCTCTAAAGTGATCCTTTAATTCTGTTGCGCAGTGTACTTTGACGGCAAAAATTGTAAAATACAAGTACTTACTGGTGAGTCTTTCTACCTGCAACACACAACTCACACTATTAGTTTCTTATGTTTACGTCAATACAAAATTAGATTTTTGTATTTCTGTAAATACTACATGTGCACCCCGGATAACGCTAAATGAGCTAGAACGAATAGGCAGCCAGATCAGATATTGGATTTACCGGCTATAGACATGCAGACAAATTAGAATCAAAAAGCTTTAAAAAAAATGTTCCTTTTGAGGACCAACTGATTAAAAGACTTGGCCCTTCAATCCGAGTATGCCATTTAAACATGAAAGGCATTAGCCGAGCTAAAAGCGAGTACCTTCCTAAACTCCTCGTAGATAATAAAACTGACGCAGTTATAATCCAGGAAACACATGCTCCAACTAAGGAAGACCTGCGTAAAACAGGTAGGATCCACAGCTACGACCTTATGGGTGCTACATACTGTATGTATTGTGTTGCCACCTATGTAAAGAGCAATATCGAGCATGCTCGTCTCATTTCGACAAATACTGAAAATTAGATCCGTTACATCTCTACACAAGTGGAGGAGACTATTGCAGTATAAATAATATTTATAAGTCACCAAATGTGCCGTGGCTACTGGATGTTCTGCCAATTACTGCCCATCCATCGATTTATGCTGGAGATTTTAATAGTCGCCACGGCCACTGGAATTATGCAAGTGACAATGAGTGTGGTATTGCGCTCAACGACGGTGCTGAAAATGAAAATCTATACCTGGTTTATGATGCCTAAGACTTGGGAACTTTCAGATCAGCCGTTTGGCGAAGAGATTACAACCCGGATCTCTGCTTTGTGTCCCGGGGCTGCAGAGGGCACCCAGTGCCTGTAACTAGAGAAGTCATACCTAATTTCCCACACAGCCAGCACAGTCCCAATAGCGAGATCTGTACCGCTACCCAGATGCAATTTCCCCATGGCTGATTGACAGTGTTTTGCTGACCACCTAGATAAATGTGTCTGTTTTATTCCACCATAACCTACAAATTACCCTCGAATCGTCAGGGCTGCTCATACTGCTGCTAGGAAGTTTATCACTCATGGGTACGGAAAGGAATATGTACCAGCCCAGGCAGGAATGAACATTGTGAACAACTTTATGAACAGTGTAGCGAAGCTGGCTACAGCCTTATTGCAGACGACCTCCTCTAAAGTCTTGACGCTGCTAAAAGAGTACGATGGTGTGAGATGGTAGAAAAAGTAAACTTCAGACATTCAAGTGGAAAGGCATGGAGCTTCTGTGTATGCTTGGTGGAGCCTCCAAGAAACCCAGGCAGAAGCCTGGTGTTTCAGGTAGCCAAATCACTAACCATATAGTTGAAACATCTAGATTACCCCGTAACAAATAAAATACTTCCAAAATAAAACGAAAACTCACCTCTCTAAAAGCTCAGTGCCCAAACGAATCCAATTTCCCTTCACAATTTGCACTGACTGAATTGGATGAGGCCTTAAAACAAACTAAACATGGTAAAGCACCTGGTCTGGATAACGTACATCCGAAATTTATGATTAATATTAATAATGGTGGGAAAAAATGGCCGGTGCGCTTCTTCTCCAACATCCTAAATACTGGATCACTGCCCAACTTGCTAACGAGAACAAAAATAGTGGCAATTTTGAAAACAGATAAACCAGCTGACCACACGCAAAGTCTCAGACCAAGTCCCTTTCGAGATGTACTTATAAACTCTTGGAGAGGCTCAATATAACAGAATCTCGGCTTCATTCCGGAACATATCCCAGCTAAGCAAGCGGGTTTCACGCCACAAAGAAGCTGCTGCGCCGAGGTACTGACCCGAAAAACTTTCATAGAGGCTGGTTTCCAAGAAAACGTGAACACACCTGTCGTGTTCGTACACCTGACCGCGGCAAATGACACAGTCTGGAGAGAAGGGATCATATATAAACTACTAAAAACAACCCGATGTCGATAAATTGTATCTCTCGTCAGCTCCGTGATAAACAATAGATATTTCCGCGTTTGCAGGGGACAAAATGTGACCAAGGAGAGGAAATTAAGCAATGGTCTGCGACAGGGCTTCGGAGGAGGAGGAGGAGGAGATTAGTGTTTAACGTCCCGTCGACAACGAGGTCATTAGAGACGGAGCGCAAGCTCGGGTGAGGGAAGGATGGGGAAGGAAATCGGCCGTGCCCTTTCAAAGGAACCATCCCGGCATTTGCCTGAAGCGATTTAGGGAAATCACGGAAAACCTAAATCAGGACGGCCGGAGACGGGATTGAACCGTCGTCCTCCCGAATGCGAGTCAAGTGTGCTAACCACTGCGCCACCTCGCTCGGTGACAGGGCTTCGTCTTAGACCCCCTGTTATTCAGCCTCTACATCTCTGATCTCCCCAATAGCAGGTCAACAACATTCTGCTGAACGGACGATAACACTCTTGCTTGTAGAACCAAGGGTCTCGGGCGAGCGGAGAAAATTCTGACAGATGATCTTACCGTTATGAGCGCCTAGTTTAGAAAGTGGCGACTTAAACCCATTGCAAGTGAAACTGAAGTATGTACATTCCACTTGACAAATAAACAAGTTAACGTGGAGCTCAGAGGAAAACTTAACGGAAACACTCTTTGCCATAACAAGTACCACAAGTACGATGTGTCACCCTTGACCGCACTCTTTCATACAGAAAACATCTTGAAAATATTGCTGCCAACATAGAAACTTGTAACAATATTATTCAAAAATTTTGTGGAATGAGATGAGGAGGTTCAGCAGGCACTTTGCGCTCATCATCCATTGCGCTGGTCTTCTCAGCGGCTGAGTATTGTGCCCCGGTGTGGCTAAACTGCTGCCACATCAATTTGATAGACGTCCAGTTGAACCACACTATCCGGTTAATTGCTGGTGCAATCCGTCCAACACGCCTTGCTTATGGAATACCCAAGCTACAGGAGAACCTGAAATTACCCATACAGGAAGACCTACAAAGTCTATGACGAAATAGACTCCGTTCAGGAAACCCACCATTACGGCAAGCAGAACAGCTAGATGCCAGCAGTACAGGGGTGAGAGATCTGTGGGACCAGAGCTGTCAACTTATTGAAAATCCTGAAGAGCGTGAGTGGTCCGAAAGTATGACTGTGATATGCTGGCACAGAACATGAAATGAAACTATGAGTCAAACTGAAGAGAACTCGCAGTTCGCATGGACGATGCTTGTTGTATATAGTACTACTAAAGGTATAGACCTGTATATTTAAGCTGCATGTGAGCCATAAGAATATACAAAAATATATTTCTGCCCCACTTTTGTCGGGCGAATAATCTCTAAAATACTAATTTCAAAATTTCCATTGTTAAACAAAAAAAGAGTAACAGAAGTTCTGTGCTTTAATTTTTATGGAAGCTAAAAGAAACCACGATAGCTCTAGTTGTTACAGCTTTCATTAAAAGCTTTTAACGACCTCAGTAATGACATAAAATGGCTGTGAATTGTGAACCGTTTTACTATTTAGCACTCGAATAAAACTCAGATATCTGAAAGACGATACAAAAAAAGAAACCACTTAGCAACTGGCATGGCACATCGAGGATACAACAAGAATCAGTAATCACATAGGAACCGGTAATCATAAACGCCACTAGAGGGTGCTACAGTCACGAGACCCACCGAAGCTTCATAGCGAGTACCCTCTTCACCGACGAGGCTGCATTCTCACTCGAGGGTGTGATGAACGTTCACAAGCTGCATACATGGCCTGATATGAACCCACATGCTAAGCGTACTCACGTCCCACAACGCAAATTTACCCCTAAAACATGTGAGCTGCTATAGTCGGCGACTGTTTCATTGCGTCATAGCTTCTCATGGACCGACTTAATGGTCGCACGTATCTCGTATTCCTCCGAAAGGTTCTGTAGGACTTGTTGAATGATGCTGCCATGCCTATTCGTCGCCGCATTCGATTTCCGGACAACGGAGCCCCCGCTCGTTTCAACGGACAAGTCAGGGCAAATCCGCTGGATTGGTCGCGGTGGGCAAGTCGCATGCCCATCACAGATATCCGATCTATCCCCAGTCGATATTTTCCTATGGGTGTGCATGTAACAGCTGTTACATCGACGGAGGATCTAGTGGGCAGGATTGTTGCCGCACCAGGATGTCTTCGAGATACACCAGGTATCTTTGAGAGGGTGCGCCATTCAATACAGCGTCGATGTCAGGCGTGTCACAATGCATCTGGACAAAACTCTGAGTATCTCTTGTAGTGGGCGTCCTATAGTGCAACGCCATTTTGTAGCGCCAGAGCCGGCCGGGGTGGCCGAGCGGTTCTAGGCGCTACAGACTGGAACCGCGCGACCGCTACGGTCGCAGGCTCGAATCCTGCCTCGGGGATGGATGTGTGTGATGTCCTTAGGTTAGTTAGGTTTAAGTAGTTCTAAGTTATAGGGGACTGATGACCTCAGAAATTAAGTCCCATAGTGCTCAGAGCCATTTGAACCATTCTTTGTAGCGCCAGATGGCCTTTGCGATCCACGGTTCCTATGTGTTTACTAACCCTTGTCATATGCCCGATGTTGCCATGTCACTTTGTAAACTTTCTTTTAATTACACTGTTTTTCAGTTACAGAAGAATGCCTACGAAACACCTTTTAAAGGAAAACATGACCCTTTTCCACGATCAGCAAAATCAGATGCCAGACTCAGATTCACAGGAGGAATCTTAAGGAAATGTAACTCACCCAAGAAGGGAGGAGCTTATAAGGTACTTTTTCGACCAATTCTTGAGTATTGTTCATATGTCTGGGATCCCTATCGGATAGGACTGATAGAAGAGACAGAAGACATCCAACGATGTTTGCCCGGCACGTCTGCACGAGACCGTTACGGAGATGCTCAGCGAACTCCATTGGCAGACATTACTTGTTGTGCATCACAGAGAGATTTACTATTGAAATTTTGATTTAATTCCCCCCCCCCCCCCCCCCCGCCGACCCAAACACAAATACTTAAGGACAATGAGGAGAAAATTCGAGAAATTAGAGCCATTACAGAGGTTACGGACAATGAAATTATAATTAAATCGACACCCTAGCTGCAAACAGGCGTTGATATACATCATTGGAGACATATTGAAAATGTTCCCCGGACCGGGACTCGAACCCGGAATCTCCTACTTACATGACAGACGCTGTCCCCAGCCACCGACGGCACACAAGATAGTGCGCCTGCAGGGACTTATCCCTTGCACGCTCCCCGGGAGACTCAGATTCCCATGTCCATATCACTACATTCGTAGTGAGCCTAATAGATGTTTGACCAACACACTCATTACTCGTGGCATATTAATCTACCAAGTCATGTACGAGTTGGTGCGTTCGCACAAGAAGATCAATGGCCGGGTAGTCATATTTTAACTATATATGTAGGTAGTATCTGTTCCCGAAAGAATAGATACAATTGATGACCGTGCAGCTTCACTAGAATGGAATGATAATTAAATCGACATCCTTGCTGCAATCTGTTCTTTCGGGAACAAGTACTACCTTCATTTATAGTTAAAATATGGCTACCCGGCCACTGACCTTCTTGTGCGAACGCACACCCTATCCCCCAACTCGTACGGGACTTGGTAGATTAATCTGCGACGAGTAATGAGTGTGATGGGCAAACATCTATTAGGTGCACTACGAATATAGTGGTGTGGACATGTTGGGAATGTAGGTCTCACGGGGAGAGTGCAAGGGATAACTTCCTGCAGTCGCTCCATTCCTCTGTGTCCTCGGTGGCTCACATAGGTAGAGCGTCTGCCATGTAAGCAGGAGATCCCGAGTTCGAGTCCCGGTCGGGGGACACATTTTCAACAGGTCCTCAATGATGTATATCAACGCCTGTTTGCAGCAAGGGTGTCACTTTAATTATTGAAACCTTCCCGTCTCCTCTATATCTCTTTTGTTACGCAACCTTGCCTTCTACAATAACCTATGAAACCATCCCTTTGGATTTCTATCACTTGTTTAATAATAACAAATGAAATCTTCCCTTTGAAATTAACTGTCTTTCTCAATCTTCGCATACAAATTCAAATGCTGTTTATTAAAAGTGATTTTATGATTATTTCGACGAAACATAGAATGTGTCGTCGTCGTGGCCCTCAGTCGTTACCTGCAATAACCAAAATCTGTTCCTTACCTTTTTTACTGTTACTGGATCGCCATCTGACTGCTGCATCGAACGCGACATGAATATACTTACTCTGTTTTACTATACTCTATTAGCTGCTGGTGGGCTGTCATAAGTGGCTGTATTTATTAGCAAAGCTGTCGTTCTTCTTCAATAGCAAAGCTGACGTTATTCTTTAATTAATTTGACTGAAGTTACGTAATTCATAGTTAAACTTTTTCTTGAGAACAATTTTGTAAAGTTTTTCGATGATGGTTTTTGGGATGGATTATAATCAGTAATGCAATATCTCTGGCAAAAATTAAATATATTCTGAACGAAATGATTTTACAAACGTTTCAAATGGGACTTACTTTTTACAATAATCTTACAACTAGCATTGCGCAAACATACCTTCAGTAGTCTTCAGTTTCTCAAAAAAATAATTCAATAATATTAGTTCCTCTTATGATGATAGTTAGCTGATGTCTCTGTACATCCGTTTATAATCTCTTGTAAATTACAGCTGGTGGCTGGCAGGCACACCGCTGCTCTCAACCTCTAGCTTCAGACCTGCTACCGACTCGCTTCACATCTCGCTTACTGCTGACTTCCTACGAACGCTAAAGTGCGGTCTCTCCCGCCAACAATGCTTTCTGGTGCAGACAATCCCTGTTACCATTACAAAATGTATCAGTCCGCGGTCTTTCCCGCTCTTTTCTTAACATGTATCCATACGCGGTCTCTCCCGCCCTTTTTTTAAAATTATATCAATGTGCGGTCCCTCCTGCCAACAATACTTTGGTGCAGACATTCCGCCGGCCGAAGTGGCCGTGCGGTTGAAGGCGCTGCAGTCTGGAACCGCAAGACCGCTACGGTCGCAGGTTCGAATCCTGCCTCGGGCATGGATGTTTGTGATGTCCTTAGGTTAGTTAGGTTTAACTAGTTCTAAGTTCTAGGGGACTAATGACCTCAGCAGTTGAGTCCCATAGTACTCAGAGCTAGACATTCCCTGCTACCACAATTATTTCCAACATGACAAATACAGGGCTATTACAAATGATTGAAGCGATTTCATAAATTCACTGTAGCTTCATTCATTGACATATGGTCACGACACACTACAGATACGTAGAAAAACTCATAAAGTTTTGTTCGACTGAAGCCGCACTTGAGGTTTCTGCCGTCAGAGCGCTCGAGAGCGCAGTGAGACAAAATGGTGACAGTAGCCGAGAAAGCGTATGTCGTGCTTGAAATGCACTCACTTCAGTCAGTCATAACAGTGCAACGACACTTCAGAACGAAGTTCAACAAAGATCCACCAACTGATAACTCCATTCGGCGATGGTATGCGCAGTTTAAAGCTTCTGGATGCCTCTGTAAGGGGAAATCAACGGGTCGGCCTGCATTGAGCGAAGAAACGGTTGAACGCGTGCGGGCAAGTTTCACGCGTAGCCCGCGGAGACCGACAGCGCCGACTTCATCTTTCAACAGGATGGTGCTCCACCGCACTTCCATCATGATGTTCGGCATTTCTTAAACAGGAGATTGGAAAACCGATGGATCGGTCGTGGTGGAGATCATGATCAGCAATTCATGTCATGGCCTCCACGCTCTCCCGACTTAACCCCATGCGATTTCTTTCAGTGGGGTTATGTGAAAGATTCAGTGTTTAAACCTCCTCTACCAAGAAACGTGCCAGAACTGCGAGCTCGCATCAACGATGCTTTCGAACTCATTGATGGGGACATGCTGCGACGAGTGTGGGAGGAACTTGATTATCGGCTTGATGTCTGCCGAATCACTAAAGGGGCACATATCGAACATTTGTGAATGCCTAAAACAACTTTTTGAGTTTTTGTATGTGTGTGCAAAGCATTGTGAAAATATCTCAAATAATAAAGTTATTGTAGAGCTGTGAAATCGCTTCAATCATTTGTAATAACCCTCTATTAATTATTCCTACTTAATCCTATTAATAAAATATAAACATCTTTCATAAATTGTGGTCTGACAATAGACAATAGAAATATACATGTCTTACATTATCATTTCATTCTAGAGAAGCTGCACGGTCATCAATGGTATCTGTTCTTTCGGAGACAGACACTACCTTCATATATAGTTACGGACAATCATTTTTCCCACGCGCTATTCACGAGTGGAACAGAATTGGAGGGCTCAGTCAGTGATAGAATAATTACCCTGCACAGCACACCATTAGGTGGTTCACAGTGTTTGATCCAGATATTTTTAAAGGTCGTACCAAGAACCCGGTGAAATGCGACTACTGTGTGTGGATGTGAGTGATGGCAGAGGTGTGGCGGAGGATTTAGGAAGGGGGTTGGAGCGGATACGTCAATTGATTTGCTCTTCTGAACGTTTTAGTATGAGGGAAAAGAGTCGACTGGTAGAAAGCGACCACAGAGCCAAAATAGTTACAGTCCTTGGATCACAGCAGGAACTAAGGAATCTATTATAGGACTGAAGTAACAACTTCATCTGGAAACTTCCTGGCAAATTAAAACTGTGTGCCGGACCGAGACTCGAACTCGGGACCTTTGCCTTTTTCGCGGGCAAGTGCTCTACCAACTGAGCTACCCAAGCACGACTCACGCCCTGTCCTCACAGCTTTACTTCTGCCAGTACCTCGTCTCCTACCTTCCGAACTTTACAGAAGCTCTCCCGCGAACCTTGCAGAACTAGCACTCCTGAAAGAAAGGAAATTGCGGAGACATGGCTTAGCCACAGCCTGGGGGATGTTTCCAGAATGAGCCTAGGCTGTGGCTAAGCCATGTCTCCGCAATATCCTTTCTTTCAGGAGTGCTAGTTTCTGCAAGGTTTCGCGGGAGAGCTTCTGTAAAGTTTGGAAGGTAGGAGACGAGGTACTGGCAGAAGTAAAGCTGTGAGGACAGGGCGTGAGTCGTGCTTGGGTAGCTCAGTTGGAGTCAGTCTGCGTTCGGCAGGGCAGCAGTGCGCACCGCGCTCGGCCGTCCACGCCGCTGCGCGCGCGGAGTGTTTTGTTTACTTCCTCGTCACAGCGCTTCTCAGTCGAACAAGCTGTAATGGCCAACTCTTACAGGAAGAACACTCTGAAGTTCACCTTCTCAAACGAATACGCACGACCCAAAGCACTGGCCGTCGAACGCTTCCTACGCGAAGACGTGAAGATCCCGCGTGACGAACTCATCGGCATACACCTATCGATCATTAGCAGCGTCGTTTATGTTAAGATGACTTCCGACGCTGCCTGCAATGAGATCATTCAAAGGACGCGACATGGACTAAAATTTCGGCACTCCGACGGAAACGTCGGGCCTGTGGATGTCGACCATGCAGGACTTGGCCTTCGGACGATCCGTGTATTCGAACTGCCTTTCGAGGTGCATGAAGATGAAGTCATCGCGGCGCTAAGCCCGTTCGGAAAAGTCCAGAGCCACGTAGCCGAGACATGGGCACAGTTTACGACGTATCCGGTACTTAATGGTGTGAGACAAGTCCGAATCGATCTCAAACGGCACGTTCCATCGTACATTTCTATCGGCGGCTGCCGTGCGGTGGTCATTTACGACGGACAACCTCGAACATGTTCCGGTTGTGGCAAAGAAGGACACGTCCGTAATGAATGCCTGCAACGCCGCATCACACAGCTACGGCCCGACGATACGAACACCGACAGAACCACGACCGCCCTTCCAGTCACCTATGCGGCGACACTGCACGTCCAGCCCTCACAAGGCGCCGTTCATGAGCTTCTCTCTGGTCCGATACACCCGGAGGCGTCCCAGCACCTTGACACCGGCGATGCCGCCCGTGAACATGTCCAACAGCCGGACACACCAACGATAGAAGATCACAAGGATACCAATGAGAGTGTTCTGGAGAATGAAGACCGCATCACAGCACCCGCGGATTTTGTACCGGAACGACGTGAATCTCTTCCTTCCTCAGACACCGAAACTCATTGCCGAAAGCAGAAGTCGCCCAAACGACGAAAAAAACGCCGCAAGACATCGGACTCGACTATTGAGCCCCCTCCGCAGGACGAAGAGATGCCACATCACTCCGACGGAGAACACGATAACACTTTCTCCTCTGCCACGGAGACGCGTCATCCACAAGACGGTGAACCGGCCAACAGAGATCGTGCGCAAGCCCCGCGCCCAGAAGCCATGGAACATAGCACGCCTGTTGTCACCGACGCCATTGAGCCGACTCGGCCAGCGCTGCCACCTCTCACCGATGTCAAACCTGTCGGACACCTTTCATGGGCGGATGACACGGATTTCCCACCTCCATCTGATGCGGAAATGAGATCTGTTTCTCCGTTAGACCAACACTAAAATGGGGGAAGTTTCTACGGCGACTCCTGCGACTTCTATGGACTTCCAGCATCCACCACAACAATCTTCACCAGCTACGAACCTATCGGCTGCACGGATCTCCCATCAGGCGTACCGAATAGCTACTATCAATACTAATAATATCGGCTCCCACGCTAAACTTCAACTGCTCCGTGACACGCTACGAGCAGCGGACATCGACATCGCCCTGTTACAAGAACTGAGAACAGCGACTTGGACTGGGTGTTATGGATATGAGACGTACGCCGCCCCTGCCGCTATGGAACACTCAGGCGCAGCCATCCTCCTCCGAGAAGGAATTGCAGTTTCCGATGTCGCATACCTCCCAACAGCGCGAGGGGTGGCCATCACAGTTGAAGGACTCAAAATCATAAATCTCTACGCCCCATCGGGCACTGATAAACGGAGGGATCGCTCCCATTTCTACGCAGAAGATATAACGCCTTTATTCCTCGGTCGATACGATCATCTCATCGTAGGAGGAGATTTCAACTGTGTTCTCGAGCGCACAGACCAATACCCTCATTTCACCACATGTCCCGAACTTCGCTTCCTCGTCCGCCGCCTTCGTCTCCTCGACACTTGGCGAGTGGTACACGGCGACCGCCCGGGGTATACACACATCACGAGCCACTCCGCCAGCCGACTTGATAGAATATACATCTCTAACGCTCTAAAATCAGTTCTCCTCGACGCGGAACGTTGGCCGTCTGCCTTTTCGGATCATGACATCTATATCTGTACCATGAACCTACGTCGACAATCTATATGGCGCAGTGCAGGACCTTGGAAACTCAATGTCACGCTACTGCGGGACCCTGAATGTCGACAACAGGTCACCGACACGTGGCACACCTGTGTTCGACGCATTATACGTTACGAGACCACACTGCAGTGGTGGTTGCTGTGCGCCAAACCGGCCATCCGACGCACATTGACACACTATGGCAGAGCCAAAGCCAGGTGGAATCACCATACAACTGATTTCTATTATAGCGCTCTACGTGAACTCATGGATCATCCTCCATCCCCGGATCGCCTCCAAGAAGCTCAACGCATCAAGGCAAAGATTTTATCCTTGACCAGATGCCGTCTAGAGGGAGCCATTGTACGAGCCCGCAGCCAAGACAGGATTAACGGTGAAGAACCTTCTATGCATCATATTGTTCAAAATGTTCGTCGACGCCGACAGGCTTTAATGACAACTTTAGACTTACCTGATGGACGACGGCTGACTTCGCAAGCTACCATTGCGGATGCATTCACAACGCACTATAGACTTTTCTATCAAGAAGTACCTGCCGGTGCAGAGGCCATTGCTGAGGTTGCCCAGGAGACACTTGGTACTCTAAACGCAGCAGCTGCAACCCTCCTGACTGCTGAAGTGACCACCGACGACGTCCAAGGCGCTGTGGCCAAGGGGTCTCTGAATCGATCTCCCGGCCCGGATGGTTTACCTCTCGAATTTTACAGAACCTTCCAAGATTTGATGATGCCACGATGGAGGGACATGTACTGGGAACTTTTGTCCGGCGCGGCGAACCCGCCACCAATGTTCATGGAAGGCTTACTTGTACCAGTCCCGAAACCCGCAGGAGGAACACGACTCGACAGTTATCGGCCGATCACATTACTCAATTCGGACTTCAAGATTTTCACACGCCTTCTAGCAGTGCGACTCAAACGTGTCTTACGGGACATTGTTTCCCACGAACAAACATCCTTAGGCGGCGATCGTAATATACAGACAGCCCTCAGTGAATATCGAGATGTGATCGCTGTGGCAACACACTCGCGACTGCCAGGCGCTTTAATCTCCATCGACTTCAAACAAGCTTTTGACCGCGTCAATCATGCATTCCTCAACGCAGTGATGGACCGAATGGCAATTCCCCCGACTTTCACGCAGGTGATTATGCGGCTCCTTCGTGGAGCAACGTCCAGACTTCTCGTCAACGGCAGACTTTCGGAACCTATACGGATTGAACGCTCAGTACGGCAGGGTTGTCCATTGTCGACGGTGCTTTATGCCATTGCGATGGAACCACTCATTTGCGGATTACGGCGACGTTTGACAGGTATTCCACTCCGGGATCATACGTTCCGCTGCCGAGCTTATGCGGACGACTTGGCCCTCGTCGTACGTTCAGCGGCTGACGTACAAGCTGCGATGCAGTGGATTACCCGTTACAGTGCAGGGGCAGGGAGCGTTATGAACGTGGCAAAATCATGCGCCATGAAGATCGGCCGCGGCCTTCCCGCAGACAGCGTAGTTCCATTTCAACTGGTGGACACCCTTTGTTGTCTCGGACTGGTGTACACCCGAGACATTCGCCGCACCTCGGCGATTAATTTTCGGGCGCTGCTGCAACGCATCCGGGCCAACATACAAAATCACATACTACGCCCGCTGAATATGTGCCAGAGAGTCACCTTCGTCAATACCCATCTGGCGGCTCGGATACCCCATATAGCGCAGATTCTGCCCATCACTGCGACAATGGCGGCCAGGTTACAGGCGGCATTCGGCTATTTCATTTGTTCTGGACACATCTTCAAAGTCCAGTATGAAGCTCTCACCTTACCGAAGCGGGATGGTGGCCTCGATCTGGTTAATGTGAGAGCCAGGACTACGGCACTTTACACCAATACTATGCTCCGGTTATGGAAAAGCCAAAATGCTAGTTTTACTGGAATGTTGACCACCGAGCTCGCACCTGTTTCGAGACGCCCACCGACGTCTTTGGCACACATCCCACCTCCGATGTCACATATCGGCCGTTTCTTTTTGGAGTACAGCTACATATGCACCGAGCTCCCCAGGACCAGGAAGACGACCACCCGCGACATCTACCGCCTTCTCCGAAAGTCTCCACCCCGAAACCCCGTCGAAACACGTCACCCCCAGGTTTCATGGCCTACAGTTTGGAAAACGATCCACCAACCGTATCACACCGCTGACACCACCTCTATGTGGTACCTTCTCGTCAACGGCAAGTATACTACAAGACAGAAACTGCATCGCATCGCACTGGTGGACTCATCCCTGTGCCTCAAGTGCAATGTCGAAGATACAGATTTACATCGTTTTGAGTGTGGGCCAGCAGCAGCTGTCTGGACCCTCGTACGGAAGATTGTGGCTTTCTACCTCCGAGTACCACCACATCACGTTTCTCCCACTATGATGATATATCCCGACACGACCTACTTTCCATCGGCTAAGTGGCACGCCATTACATGGATCAGTGGCATGGCTGTCAACTACCTCTTCCGGGACGACATTGTCGATCCGGCGGACTTTTGGACACGCCTCCAAGTACATCACCACACCCTTCGCCGGCATCGACACTATCGGGCCACTTTCGCGAACTATTTACAGAGCATTTTCACCAACCCGCCTCAAAGCTGGAATCTGAACGAACCGTGCCAGCCAAGACTGGACGATCCCACGTTCCCCTTCAATGGTCAATGATAGAATGCATTTTGTTCTGATGGCGCGCCAAAGTGGAGCATGGCGCGGAAAGTATTCCTATTTTATTTCACTTCTCTTTTCTCCTCCTCTTCTAAATTTTTTTTCTCCTTACACATGTTTATCCTTTTCACACATAGCTCTCTATCTGCAGCCTATTTGTTTTCTTTCTCTTGTGCTCCCAAAAAAAAAAAAAATAAAAAAAAAAAAATTGCTGCTGATGGTGAGACTGTATACTCATTTATGTTAACAAAAAAACATAAAAATACAAAAGAAGGCCGTTGCGGAAATATAGCTACCTTTTATGTTTTACGTTTTTCAAAGAATATTGTGTTATTTTATGAAGAATGTCGTCTTTTATTTTCATACCCAAGAGGTTTTTATTTGTTTTCAAAAAAAATAAAAAAAATAAAAAAAAAATAATTAGTAGGAAAAAAAAAAGATATGGTAGAGCACTTGCCCGCGAAAGGCACAAAAAAAAAAAAAAAAAAAAAAAGTTGGTAGAGCACTTGCCCGCGAAAGGCAAAGGTCCCGAGTTCGAGTCTCGGTCCGGCACACAGTTTTAATCTGCCAGGAAGTTTCATATCAACGCACACTCCGCTGCAGAGTGAAAAACTCACTCTGGAAACTTCATCTGGATCTCTCATTTATGCAAGCCTCAACATCAGACGCGCACTCGTACCGTTTCTGGGAGAACCCGTCGTACAAAAACATTAATAAAATATCCTTGAACAACCTCCTAAATTTTTTCGGTGGAGTTGCGACAGCATTGCAGGCATCACCGGAAAGTCTCACGCAGCGACAGTTCCCAGGTTCGTCCGTGTCGGCACTGTTGCTGGTCGCTGCGTGTAGTTTCCCCTCTGCGGTGACCCAAGTTCGACAGCACAATTACGGCCGCGGCTCGCCGCATTGAGACATCATTTGCGGCAGTAAATCACGGGCGGGCCCGGTTCCAAGTTCGAGCCCAGCCGGGGCGGGCGTGCCGCGGTGCTCCGCGCTGCGCCGGTTGCTGCCGCGACGCCCCGCACGCCGGCGGCGCTTTGTAAGGCGGACAATGGCCACGGAGCAGGTAGCGACGCGCATGCGCGTCCAGGGCCCGCCACAATGGCCGGCCAGAAAAAGTCTTCCGCGCCCCTAACGAACCCTTCCCACCTCACTTCCCACCTTCCTCCTCGATCACATTAAACAGTATTCAAAACGCTATTTGCGTCTGAATCGGCTGACGCGCTACGTGATACCCGTGAAACGAACGCGATGTGTATTTGCAGGCTCTTCTCCGCTCCCCCACTGTACGGCGCATGTTGATGGAGTTACGATCTGTATATTGGCACGGGCAATCGAAAGGCAGGCGCCTTTCTGTCGCGGGACGCTGGGGACTGCCTTCTTCCCATTCAATAGCAATCAGATATGGGTCACGGAGCAGCCACCGGGGACGGGATCGGCCCAGAATCGCAGATGGGGTGCGTACAACTTCTTGCGTGTTCGACACGCACAAAGCCCACCGTCACGCAGCAGTTCCCGATATTCAATGCATATATTACTCTCGCCCGAATAACGAAGTGAAAAGTTCTTTTGTGACGTTATTTAGGAACACAACGGCTAACGTTTTAACCCCATAACGTACATCCATTGTGCGCATTGTGGCAGATAGCTTGCAGCGGGCGGCGACTCGCGATATATGGCGACAGGTTCGGGTTCAAACCCGAGCTGGCGGGGTGGCCGGCATTATTGCGAACTGTTTTAGCGATTAAAATTTATGTGCGCCGCCCGTAGACGGGGCGGGCTAATCCAGTGTCACACGGCACCGGCCAACAAAATTCGGTTATCGGGCTGTTTATACCGGTGCTACAGTGTGCAGTGAAGCGCTCTAACGTCTGCGAACGGCGCCAGTTTCTCTGCACTGTATATGCATGAGGCGGTGCTGTACTCCTTGGTTTTGCCTTTGGCGCCCTTCAAACGTGACCCCCGACGACGTGCAAACAATACATGCAAAACAAATATTTTCAGTATCGCGCTTCAGTAAGCGGAAACCGTTTTTCCTCGGAGAACTTTCGAAGAAATGAGACTCTTTTGTACGCAACGCACCGCTGACGTTCACGTCAACGGTCAGTGGAGTCAGTGGTAACTCATTCACAGCAAAAGGCTGCACTGCTTTCCGACATACGTTCCACTGATACTTCCGCTATTACATATCATCACTGAAAGTTTCACAAAACGTTAAAGAGTCTGAATTCCAATAAATCAACGGTGATCTAAAAGATACGTTTAGATTTGGTAAAATCAGTGAGAAATCAGGTGCTCTAAATCGACTGGAATACGCTTTTAAAAATTTGAAGGTGGAAGGAATAAAATGCTAGAAGTGAAAGGGTGTCTGTAACTAGTACAAAAACCAAACTGCAATTTTAAGCGTCGAACGACATGAAAGGGATGCAGTGGTTGAGAAGAAAGGGTGACATCGTATGTTGATTAATGTGTACAGTGAGCAAGACGCAGCAGACTTTCAAGTAAGGACCGTCACAGCTTGGATATATCATTTTGATAAGATGAGACTGCTTTAACTGCAACTCCTTTATGTATAGGCACGACCGGTTTCGCTGAATTTTGGCTGCTACGTGAGGTGTAATAAAATCATATTCCTATCAAGAAAACACAGTGGGCTGACCCAATGTTCGTCGTCATCAGTATTTCGCTGGGTAGGGTTGTATATTTTTTTACGTTTGATGTCTGCTACAGAGCGCAAAATTGCTGACGAAGAACGAGGGACATGATTTTATTGCAGCTGATGATGCAGCTGAAAAGCTCCAAAACTGGTGTAGCCTATAAATAAGGAACTTACAGGTAAAGTGAGCTTATCTGTTCAAAATGAGCAAGAGTTTAAAAAAATCGAGGCATTTTTTGGAAATCGAATTAAAGTTCAAGTAGAGCAGGAAGGACTGTTATGAGGTTAACGGAATTGGTAGTTTCTTCAAAAGAGGTAATAAGATGAGTATCAACAAAAGTAAAACATTGGTAGTGCAACGAGTATTCTTGACGTTCTGCCAAAATGGGGGGACTCTGCAGTGTAATAGAAGAAAAACTTCAAGAAAGTTAAGGTCGCTAATAAAGCATTTATTTGAATAACCGATTTCTGTAAGACAATGTTACCATCTTTGGATCTTATCCGACGTAACGATGCCTTATCGAAACTGGTTGTCGAAAAAAAATGGCTTACTGGCGATATTGGCTTTAAAAGTTTTTCTACTGAGTTTATAATACGGCGTAGTCGAATTACATCAGGCGATGCTGAGAGAATGAGAGTAGGAGAGACACTTCTAGATGAGATTTGTTAGTTGGGTAACGAAATAACTTACATTGGCAGAAATACATAAAACGCAAACTGGTAACAGCAAGAAAAGCGTTTCTGAAAATACTAATTTGTTAACATCGAATATAAATTTAAATTTATGAACTTCCAGCGCGCTTGAATAGCTGGGGGTCAGCAACTTCTATTAATCAGTATAACGAAAAACCAGTCCAAAGTTGCAAATTTCACTTCTTTGTTGATTCAATGACTAGCTTCGAGCCGGGAACCATTTTCAAATCATCCTAAAGGGCAGAAAACCGAATTTACACTCGTGTACAGTACAGGTATTACAACTTTTGAAACACATGCCTCAAATACAGAACAAATCGTTTCAAAACTTACATAACATAGTCAAAAATGGTTTTTGGTTCTGTTAAGTAAGTCTTGAAACGATTGTTCTGTATTTTTGGCATGTGCTTAAAAGAAATTTGGTAACAGCTGCATTGTACGTGAATGTAAATTAGGTTTTCTGTCCTGTAGGATGATTTGAAAATAGGTCCCGGCCCGAAACTTGCTGTAGAGTGCACAAAAAGTGAAATTTGCAACTTCTGCTGGGTTTTCATTGTACTGGTAAATTTAAATGTTAGGGTGTTTTCTCTGAATGTATTTGTCTGGAATACACAGTTAAATATCGACGATAAACAGTTCAGACAAGAAGAGAACAGAATCTTTTGAAATGTGGTCTACAGAAGACGCTAAAGATCAGAAGGGTAGGTCTGATGAGGAGGTAGTGAATCCAATCGTGGAGAAAGTAATTTAAGACACGAGTTTAAGAAGGGATCCGGTTATGGGACATATCCTCAGGCATCTAAGAATCATCAATTTGATAGTGGAAGGAAGTATGACGGTTTAATTTGTAGAGGGAGACCAAGGCTTGGTTACAGTAAGCAGGTTCATGTGGATGTAGGTTGTAGTTGTCGTGAAGAGATGCAGAGAACTGCACTAGACAGTCTAGCTTGGAGAGCTGCATGAATCCACTCTTCGGAATGAAGACAACCACAACAACGAGATTATTTGATCTATTGACCATACAGGCTCACCCAAAAGTCTGTCAACATTTGAACATTCAATACTTCACGGAATAAAGTAGGTAGAGAGATACAAACTGACACACATGCTTGAAGTGACATGGGGTTTCATTGAAACCACAATAAGTGTGCAAAATGACCAGCTTCATATGATACAAAAACAACAGCTCTTTACAGCATAGCCCGCACGGCCTGAGGCGCCTTGTCACGCTCCGTGCGGCTCCCACGTCGGAGGTTCGAGTTCTCCCTCGGGGACGGATGAGTGTGTTGTCCATAGCGTAAGTTAGATTTAAGTATTGTGTAGCCTTAGGGACCGATGACATCAGCAGTTTGGTCTCATAAGACCTTACCACAAATCCCAAATTCTAAGTATGGCAAGAAGCTGCCTTATATTACCTTTTAGCATTACTAATGAGGTCGAACGATCGTGGTAGACTTGTGACTTCAGGTAACCCTACAACCAGTAATCACATGGATTGAAGTCTGGGAATCTGGGATACCCAGCATTATGGAAGTGGCGGCTCAGCTCTCGATCCTCACCATACGATGTGACCAAGAGGTCTTCCACACGTGCAGCAATATGGGATGGAGCGCCATCCTGCACAAAAATCATAACTTTCCAGCAAGTGTTTGTCAGGAAGGCTAAGGATGATGCCGTTGTGTAACATATCGGCGTGCCTCCGTTATGTCACGCCACCAGTTTGAAAAGCAGCATCCCACTGTCCAGCGCCATCTGTTGGCCAGTTTGTACACGCGTTTTTGGTTTCAGTAAAACCCCATATTATTCAGGTGTCTGTGTCACCTTTTACCATTCTACATATATTACTTCATGAATTAGTGCGTTTTTAAATGTTAACGTGGAAGGAATACCTAGAGAAATTATATGGAGGCAACGTACAAGATGACATGATTGAAAGTGAGGACGAAGTAGATAAAGATGCACTAGGAGACAGCATACTAAGGTCTGAATTTGATCAGGCACTACAGGCACTTAAACACGGAAAAGTACCAGGAATTGACTCATTGCCTGCAGAAATCATCAAAGCAGCTGGAACAGAAATAAAAGGTAAATTGTATAAATTAATCTGCCAAATATATGATACTGGAGAGCTGCCTGAGGACTTCAAAAGGTGTATTATTGTTCCATTACCAAAGAAAATGCCAGCAAAATCGTGTGCACAATACAGAACCCTCAGCCTAACATCACATGCATCAAAAATTTTGACGACCATCCTCCTCAGAAGAATTGAAGGGAACGTGGAATGCATGCTCACAGAAGACCAGTTTGGCTTTAGAAGAGGGAGAGGTACGCGAGAAGCCATTATGGCCCTAATGCTCATAATAGAAAAAAGAATGGAAAAAGGAAGGGACACCTACATAGCATTTATTGACCTCGAAAAAGCCTTTGATAAGGTTGAATGGAAAAAGCTGTTCCAGATATTGAGGGAAACTGGAGCTAAGTATAAGGACAGGAGAACGATATGGAACATATACAAAGAAGAGGTGGCAATAGTGAGATGTGGGGAACATCAACAACAAGCAAAAATTAAACAGGGTGTGAGACAGGGATGTGCACTCTCCCCTGTCCTCTTTAATATGTACATACAGAAAGCAATGGACGAGGTCAGAGAAAAGTTAGGACAAGCTAATGGAATCAGGATCCAGGGAAAAATAGTTGATATGCTGCGTTTTGCGGATGACATTGCTGTCCTAGCGGAAAATGAGAAAGAATTACAAGTAGTGTTGGAGGAAATGGAAAACACTCTTGCTACACGGTACAACATGGAAATTAATAAGTCAAAAACAAAAATCTTAGTTGCAAGCAAACAAAATAATCAAGCAATTACGAATATAAGGCTGAATGGAGAGAAGCTGAAAGAAATACAACACTTTGTCTACTTGGGAAGCAGAATAACATCAGATGATCGTAGTAGGAAAGATGTAATAAGTAGAATAAATCAGGCAAAGATTGCATTCTATAAAAGGAAAGGACTCCTCACATCAAATATGATAAGTCTGTCGTTAAGAAAGCGGTTAATAAAGACCATTGTTGGGAGTGTGCTTCTCTACGGCTGCGAAACCTGGGCACTTGGAGAGGACGAAAGAAGAAGGATTGAAGGATTCGAAATGTGGTGTCTGCGAAGGATGTTAAAAATTCCATGGACGGCCAGGATGACAAATGAAGAAGTCCTGCAGAGAGCGGAGGAAGTTCCAGTTCTTTGGAAGACGGTCAAGAAGAGGAGAGATATATGGATGGGACACATTCTGAGACATGAAAGTCTTCTCCACACTATAACGGAAGGCCTTGTGGAGGGCAAAAGGGCAAGAGGCAGACCTAGAAGAAAGTACATAAGCCAGATAATGCAGGACCTAGGATGCGGAAGTTTCACGGAATTGAAGAGGCTGGCCGACAATCGCACTGAATGGAGAGCTGCTGCAAATCAATCTTAGGATTGGCAACTTAAGAAGAAGAAGAAATGTTAACGGACTTTTGGGTCACTCTGTAACATGAGAACGAAAGCGACAGCAAAGTATTAATACCGCATGACCGAATAATCAGCTTTTGGATAAATACAGGAACTATCCGACCATCAATCCGACATCTCATGACCGTAAACTGATGCTTACAATAACTCACAGAAGGACAAAAACAAAAATAAAGAGATTCTAGGTAAAGATCAGTTTGGCTTCTTGATGGTATCGTGCGGCAAATGAACAGTTCGGACCAAGTCCTCAGCATTGAAAGAAGGAAAATGTAAAACCGTGGTGTGTTCAAAGCGCTAATGGATCTAATTGAGAAATGTGTGTGACTATGAAGTGAGATAGTAATAGGCATTACTTTACAAATTCATATTTTTGAATTATTCAAATAATGACTTCAGTCCAAAACTTTGACATTATAAATAAGATTATTGTAGTGCTATGACTAAAGGTACTTACCAAGCACTCGTAAGCTGTAAAATCAAAATCACGAAATCTAGACGTGATTGTTAATTCAACATCCGAAGTGTGGCAGCTAATATGCCGTACGGAGCACCCAAGAAACCAAACGCAAAACGTGAAATACAAAGGATAAAGACAGAGATTATAGTCTAATATGTGTATAAAACATCTAACAATTACATTTATAAGCTACATCTAGAACTTGGTAATCAAACGCGCAGAATTAGGCTACATCTGAGATGGCATTCACATGCCCACAGCTAAAGCGCTTGAATTTTAAAAAGAAATTAGGGATTGCTGGAGATACACGTCAGTTTTATTTGTGACCAGTAAAAGAACATAAGGCCAGTGAAATAAATAAAATAAAATGCGATGACACACTGTGACATTGCCTCCAAGACGAAGTGGTTGTAATACCAGTGCAAAATCGGTAAGAGAGTTTAGTATTAAGAAACGCGAAAAACTTTTTCTAAAGAAACTTGATGTCTGACGTATACAGTGTTCTTCAGCCTAAATCATTCTGTTACCTAACAGTTGCCCAAACTATATCATGAGTCTAAAACTAAACTGTAAATTGCATCTTTTGTCCTCCAGTAGTTTACTTTTGTATGAGCTGTTGTAAGACGGTATACATGTTTTTCCATTTAATTTTCCATTAATTTCATTGTCTCGGGTTGTCAAGAGAAGTCGCCATGGCTATCGCCCAACCATGCTCCTCTCACACCTGAAAAAGAAAAAAAAATGTGTAGCGTGGTTACTTATTCTATGATTGAGAACAACTGTGTAAATTGAAATGATATGTTTAATGTAGTAATTCTTAGCACAAAAATATACGCTTTTGCACAGTTTTCAATTTGACAACATAAAAACAGTTCTCAGGATAACACATCTCGCCAACATCAAAAAGTGAAATAATCTTAAACACAACAATATTAAAATTAACTCTCAGAAAGAATATTAATCCTGTTGTTGTTATTGTGGTCTTCAGTCCTGAGACTGGTTTGATGCAGCTCTCCATGCTACTCTATCCTGTGCAAGCTTCTTCATCTCCCAGTACCTACTGCAACCTACATCTTTCTGAATCTGCTTAGTGTATTCATCTCTTGGTCTCCCCCTACGATTTTTACCCTCCACGCTGCCCTCCAATACTAAATTGGTGATCCCTTGATGCCTCAGAACATGTCCTACCAACCGATCCCTTCTTCTGGTCAAGTTGCGCCACAAACTTCTCTTCTCCCCAATCCTATTCAATACTTCCTCATTAGTTATGTGATCTACCCATCTAATCTTCAGCATTCATCTGTAGCACCACATTTCAAAAGCTTCTATTCTCTTCTTGTCCAAACTATTTACCGTCCATGTTTCACTTCCATACATGGCTACACTCCATACAAATACTTTCAGAAATGACTTCCTGACACTTAAATCTATACTCGATGTTAACAAATTCCTCTTCTTCAGAAACGCTTTCCTTGCCATTGCCAGTCTACATTTTATATCCTCTCTACTTCGACCATCATCAGTTATTTTGCTCCCCAAATAGTAAAACTCCTTTACTACTTTAAGTGTCTCATTTCCTAATCTAATACCCTCAACATCACCAGACTTAATTCGACTACATTCCATTATCCTCGTTTTGCTTTTGTTGATGTTCATCTTATATCCTCCCTTCAAGACACTATCCATTCCGTTCAACTGCTCTTCCAAGTCCTTTGCTGTCTCTGACAGAATTACAATGTCATCGGCGAACCTCAACGTTTTTATTTCTTCTCTCTGGATTTTAATACCTACTCCGAATTTTTCTTTTGTTTCCTTTACTGCTTGCTCAATATACAGATTGAATAGCATCGGGGAGAGGCTACAACCCTGTCTTACTCCCTTCCCAACCACTGCTTCTCTTTCATGCCCCTCGACTCTTATAACTGCCACCTGGTTTCTATACAAATTATAAATAGCCTTTCGCTCCCTGTATTTTACCCCTGCCACCTTTAGAATTTGAAAGAGAGTATTCCAGTCAACATTGTCAAAATCTTTCTCTAAGTCTACAAATGCTAGGAACGTAGGTTTGCCTTTCCTTAATCTTTCTTCTAAGATAAGTCGTAAGGTCAGTATTGCCTCACGTGTTCCAGTATTTCTACGGAATCCAAACTGATCTTCCCCGAGGTCGGCTTCTACTAGTTTTTCCATTCGTCTGTAAAGAATTCGTGTTAGTATTTTGCAGCTGTGGCTTATTAAACTGATTGTTCGGTAATTTTCACATCTGTCCACACCTGCTTTCTTTGGGATTGGAATTATTATATTATTCTTGAAGTCTGAGGGTATTTCGCCTGTTTCATACATCTTGCTCACCAGACGGTAGAGTTTTGTCAGGACTGGCTCTCCCAAGGCCGTCAGTAGTTCCAATGGAATGTTGTCTACTCCGGGGGCCTTGTTTCGACTCAGGTCTTTCAGTGCTCTGTCAAACTCTTCACGCAGTATCGTATCTCCCATTTCATCTTCATCTACATCCTCTTCCATTTCCATAATATTGTCCTCAAGTGCATCGCCCTTGTATAGACCCTCTATATACTCCTTCCACCTTTCTGCTTTCCCTTCTTTGCTTAGAACTGGGTTTCCATCTGAGCTCTTGATGTTCATACAAATGGTTCTCTTATCTCCAAAGGTCTCTTTAATTTTCCTGTAGGCAGTATCTATCTTACCCCTAGTGAGATAAGCCTCCACATCCTTACATTTGCCCTCTAGCCATGCCTGCTTAGCCATTTTGCACTTCCTGTCGATCTCATTTTTGAGACGTTTGTATTCCTTTTTGCCTGCTTCACTTACTGCATTTTTATATTTTCTCCTTTCATCAATTAAATTCAATATTTTTTCTGTTACACAAGGATTTCTACTAGCCCTCTTCTTTTTACCTACTTGATCCTCTGCTGCCTTCTCTACTTCATCCCTCAAAGCTACCCATTCTTCTTCTACTGTATTTCTTTCCCCCATTCCAGTCAATTGTTCCCTTATGCTCTCTCTGAAACTCTGTACAACCTCTGGTTCTTTCAGTTTATCCAGGTCCCATCTCCTTAAATTCGCACCTTTTTGCAGTTTCTTCAGTTTTAATCTACAGGTCATAACCAATAAATTGTGGTCAGAGTCGACATCTGCCCCTGGAAATGTCTTACAATTTAAAACCTGGTTCCTAAATCTCTGTCTTACCATTATATAATCTATCTGATACCTTTTAGTATCTCCAGGGCTCTTCCATGTATACAACCTTCTATCATGATTCTTAAACCAAGTGTTAGCTATGATTAAGTTGTGCTCTGTGCAAAATTCTACCAGGCGGCTTCCTCTTTCATTTCTTAGCCCCAATCCATATTCACCTACTACGTTTCCTTCTCTCCCTTTTCCTACACTCGAATTCCAGTCACCCATGACTATTAAATTTTCGTCTCCCTTCACTATCTGAATAATTTCTTTTATTTCATCATACATTTCTTCAATTTCTTCGTCATCTGCAGAGCTAGTTGGCATATAAACTTGTACTACTGTAGTAGGTGTGGGCTTCGTATCTATCTTGGCTACAATAATGCGTTCACTATGCTGTTTGTAGTAGCTTACCCGCATTCCTATTTTCCTATTCATTATTAAACCTACTCCTGCATTACCCCTATTCGACTTTGTGTTTATAACCCTGTAGTCACCTGACCAGAAGTCTTGTTCCTCCTGCCACCGAACTTCACTAATTCCCACTATATCTAACTTTAACCTATCCATTTCCCTTTTTAAATTTTCTAACCTACCTGCCCGATTAAGGGATCTGACATTCCACGCTCCGATCCGTAGAACGCCAGTTTTCTTTCTCCTGATAACGACATCCTCTTGAGTAGTCCCCGCCCGGAGATCCGAATGGGGGACTATTTTACCTCCGGAATATTTTACCCAAGAGGACGCCATCATCATTTAATCATACAGTAAAGCTGCATGCCCTCGGGAAAAATTACGGCCGTAGTTTCCCCTTGCTTTCAGCCGTTCGCAGTACCAGCACAGCAAGGCCGTTTTGGTCATTGTTACAAGGCCAGATCAGTCAACCATCCAGACTGTTGCCCTTGCAACTACTGAAAAGGCTGCTGCCCCTCTTCAGGAACCACACGTTTGTCTGGCCTCTCAACAGATACCCCTCCGTTGTGGTTGTACCTACGGTACGGCTATCTGTATCGCTGAGGCACACAAGCCTCCCCACCAACGGCAAGGTCCATGGTTCATGGGGGGGATATTAATCCTAAACACAACAATATTAATGTTTAATTAGAAGTTTCTTTACAAAATTGTTCCCACACATACGTTATGATGTTGGTCAGTACTACGAAAATCGTCCGATTCCGGTTCAGAGTTCTATACTATTAGGATGACAATCAAGTCTACGGTGGATGGTTAGTTATGTGACAAATTGAGCGCAATATTACCCAATGCCGCTCGAGTTTACAGCGGAGCAAGTTGGTGAACCAACAAAGATTACGTCTCTGCACGCGGTATTTACCTTAAGCTACGACTAGCTGCCATCTGCTAACCCGCTTTCTTCCGCTGGACCTTTCCTTTACTTTCCACCTAAAACTTTCCCTATGCGAGAAAACATATACTCATCCCTAGTCTCAGTATGTGGCAATAAACACGCGCATTGTTGGAGCAGCATGCATATTATAGTGCCCTCTCAGTTCTCATAAGAACAATTAACTAATTGGTTGGTTCGTTTCTCCACAGTTGGAGCTAAAAGATGCTACAGCTAATTTCTAGCTGGATTTCAGCCGCTGTGAACGCAGTGTTCACACAAATTTCTTCTCTTCGTCGTACAGAGAGTTATGCGCTCCGTTCTGCACTTGACGCCAGTTCAGAGAAGAGGCCTCGAAAATTTCTCTCTTGTCCTACTCATGGTCGAACTGCCTCCCCATCTGGGTTCATTCGTTCTTCACGTCACGGCCTTTTTCGGCCAATAGGAGCATTCCTCTTATTTTGTGGAAACTCTCTCTACCAATTGCAATGTCCCTTGTATGAAACTGCGTCGAAACTTCGGTATTTTTCTCCTTCCTAGTGCGTTTCCGCTAATCTGACGTTTTGTGCCCATTCTAGACGTCTAAAGTACATTGACCTTCACAGGTGTAGGACTCGCTGGACACGTGATCGAAATGCGTCACGGGTTTTTGTTTGTATCCCTTTGGAATTCCGAAACGCAGCTTTCTAAAGCTCTTTCTCTGTCCCTCTGCAGATGTGCCGCTACACGTGTTTCTTCTGCCTGAGTCACTTGGTCAGGTCGTTGACTTTCTGCCTGCCACCACTTTAAGTGGTTTCTCTGGTAACCCCTGCAGCGCGCCTTCGCTTCCGCCCTTGTCCCTCTGTCTTTCAAACCAAATCACCTCGCGCTGCTTGTTCCACATTCCACACAGAGACATGCATTATATAGGAACGGTGTGTTAATACCGTTGATTGACTGTCATCCCTTCTTGCATTACATACTGATAGGCAAATTTGTTCATTACCGCCGATTACGTTAGGTGTCATAATCACCTCGTTGCAATGTATAAAGCTCTCATGTAAGGTGCGAATCTGACATCAATTTATTCTACCACCTTACAAATGCGTTTTGCTAGTCTTTTCATTAACGTCAGTACTGGCATGCTCATGACTGGGTTTTAGTTCTGTTGAAATTTTCATGATTCGTTGTAACAAATACCATATTTCATATTATGAGAAGTTGGTTGGATAGAAGTTATAGTCTATAGCTGTGTAAATTAAAGCACATAAATAAAATATTTCTGCTCAATAACAAATAAAAGAGGACTTAGGAACTAATGACGTTTAAAGGAAATTTAAGCAAGTCGAAGGTGCATAGATTCTTTTGTTTTCAAACCACATAAATTAAAGTTTGCTTGTTTTGATAAAAGAATTCATGAAGAGCACTGAATTAATGGGAGGACATAATAGCACTGGAAAATTCAGATTTCTGCTGCGTGTAATTCTCAGGTCACAGTTGATGTTAAAAATCACAGATAAGTATACTCGTTATTTTCAGGCATAAAAGACTACCTAAGGATTAAGTTATGCAAAAACTAACTCGCTGTCCTAGACTGGCAGCAGAGTACAAGTACATGCGGAATGAACGTGGTTTTCTTTTTGTGTTAAAGTAATCCCTCCTTGAATTGCTTGCTGAAATCGAAGACAGATCAGAGAACGTTTCTCCTCGAAGAACGGAAATAGAAAATGTTAATATGATATTAATCCACGATAAGGACCCAGAGGAGGAGGAAGAGATCGGTGTTTAACGTCCTGTCGACAACAAGGTCATTAGAGAGGAAGCTCGGATTAGAGAAAGTTGGGGAAGGAAATCGGTAGTGCCCTTTCAAAGGAACCATCCCGGAATTTGCCTGAAACAAATGATGTAGGGCAATCACGGAAACCTAAATCAGTATGACCGGACGCGGATTTGAACCGTCGTCCTCCCCAGTACGAGCACATTGTGCTAACCAGGTAAGGCCCGAGAATCAGTACAACTTATTAAAGGCAATAATGTCCAGATAATATTCGGAACAGAACACTGGTTGAAAATCGAAGTGAGTAGCAGGACAACATAAATTCAGATTGGAATATATATACCAATGATAGATTATTTGACAGTGGTGACGCGGTATTTATTCCGGTAAAGAATTCGATGATCTCTAGTGATATTACTGCTGATTCCGAATGTTAACAATTTGGGTGAATGTAAACGTCAAAGGTGAGTCAAAAATGCATGGTTTTTCTAGACCACCTGTGACAGGAGCTGTAGTGGCTGAGCTCTTCAGAGAGAACCTGCAGAATATAGTGAACAAGTTCATGATTATGCTGTTGTGTTAGGAAGAGACTTTTTGCCATTTATAGAACGAACACGCGCGCGCGAGAGAGAGAGAGAGAGTGGGGGGGGGGGGACACAAGAACATATGTGACAATTTGAAAGTGCTCGCTCTTCGAGCAGATAATGAGAGAACCAGTACGTGAGGGTAATGTCTTAGATCTCCCAGCGCCAAAGAGGACAAACGTTTCGAATCAATTAACGTAGACGACTAGACGAGGGTGTGGTCATAAGACTGTGATAGCATCAGTGATACAAGGAATGTTAAGGAAGGTAGGAAAATATTTTTGCTTAGCAAGAGTGACAGAATACAAATTGCAGAGTATCTGAGTAGCCAACAAAAAATAGAGTGCTGACGACGAAGATGTAGAGCATAAATGGATAAAATTAAAAAAAAAAACCTCGTTAAGTGTCCCTTACATAAGTATGTGCCGAATAAGATTTTAAGAGATGAGAAAGACCCACTGAGGCTTAATAGCCATGTTAGAAAGTTTCTACGAAAGCAAAGAGTGATTCAACGCCGATTTAAACGTAGCCTAGGTGCCAAAGAGAGGCTGAACGAAGTAAAAATGAAGATAAAGAGGGCAACGAGACAAGTTTTCGCTGAGTCTGAAAGTAAAGTTTGGCCAACAGAGCTAACTAAAACCCGTAAGAAGCTTTGACGTTACGTCAAATCAGTAAGTTGATCAAAATCATCTCTTCAAATGCTCATTGATCATTTAATCAACGAAAAGGAAGATGACATAGAGACAGCTGAAATGTTGAATCAGGTCACATGAAACTTTCACCGCTCAGTATTGTAACTGGGTTTCTGCATTCAATCATCGCATGGACGCAGAGGGCAGGTAACGAAATAAGTGGTCGCGGAATAGAAAAGCGTCTGCAGTCATTTAATAGTGGACAGGCATCTGGACAGGACGATACTTTGGCAGTCTTGCTCCCGTTCTAGCGGTGGTTTACCGTAGGTAGCTGGAGCAACAGAGGATTGCTAGCGACTAGAGAAGAGGGCAAGTCATTTCCTTTTTCTGGAAGGGTCCTAAAACAGGTACAATTAATTATAGGTCCATCTGTTGTACAATTATGGGAAATTTTTTTACAGTCACGTATTATGAAGTTTGACAGACAGCCATCATGGTTTTTGAAAATACAATTCTTGTGAAACACAACTGGCTTTATATTCTCAGGAAATAATGATTGCTATCGACAAGGCATTTTAAACTAATTCCATTTTTCTAGGTGCCCACTGCGTGTCTGCGGAGTATCGGTTCAGCTGTGAAACTGGCTTCGTGATTTCCTGTCAGAAAGGACACAGTACGTAGTAATCGGTGAAAATCATCGAGTTAAAAAGAAGTGATACTTGGTGTTCCCCAACGAAGTGTTATATGTCATTCTTGTTCCTAATCTATATAAACGATGTAGGAGACAATTTGAACAGCCCTCTTAGGTGCCGACCGCTGTGGCCGAGCGATTGTAGGTGCCTAAGTCCGGAACCACGTGGCTGCTACGGTTGCAGGTTCGAATCCTGCCTCGGGCATGGATGTGTGTGATGTCCTTAGGTTAGTTAGGTTTACGTAGTTCTAAGTTAAGGGACTAATGACCTCAGATGTTAAGTCCAATAGTGCTTAGAGCCATTTGAACCATTTGAACCCTCTTAGGTTGTTTGCAAATGATACTGTCATTTACCGTCTAGTAAAGTCATCAGATGATCAAACCAACTGTAGAACGATTTAGACGATATATCTATAGTGCGAAAAGTGGCAATTGTCTCTAAATAAGGAAAAGCGTGAGGTAACCACAGTAGTACGAACGGTAAGCCGTTAAACTTCGGTTACACGATAAATCAACCGAATCCAAAGACTGTCATTTGAACTAAATGCCAAGGAATTACAATTATGAACAACTTAAATAGGAACTATCAAACAGATGATGTTGTGGGAAAGGCAAACCATAGACTGCGGCTCATGGCAGAACACACAGAAGACGCAATACGTCTACTAAATTATGAGACTGCATCCACTACGCTGGTTCGTCCTCTACTAGAGTACTACTCTACAGTACCAATTCCTTACCAGATAGGACTGACCGAGGGCATGGAAAAAATCTAGAGAAGGGCAGCTCGTTTTGTATTATCGCGAAATGGTTCAAATGGTTCAAATGACTCTGAGCACTGTGGGACTTAACTTCGGAGGTCATCAGTCCCCTAAAACTTAGGACTATTTAAAAATAACTAACCTAAGGACATCACAAACATCCCTACCCGAGGCAGGATTCGAACCAGCGACCGTAGCGGTCGCGCGGTTCCAGACTGAAGCGCCTAGAACCGCTCGGCCACCCCGGCCGCCTTATCACAAAGTAGGCAAGAGAGTGTCACAGATATGATAAACGAGCTGGGGTGGTAATAATTAAAACAAAGGCGTTTTATGCTACGGCAAGATCTTTTCACGAAATTTCAATCACCAATTTTCTCCTCTGAATGTGAAAATATTTTACTGTTGTCAACCTACGAAGGAAGAAATGATCATTGCAACAAAATAAGAGAAATCAGAGCTCGTACAGAAGGTTTTTGAGTGTTTATGTTTCTTACGCACTGTTAGAGAGAGGAACGGTAGAGAAATACGTAGTCTCTGCCAGGCACTTAAGTGTGAATTGCGGAGTAGTGATGTCTCACGCTCTCGCTCCTCTAGACACTACACAGAGTATTAGATCTTAATCCAACACTGTGACGTGGAATCTGATGATGAGGAAATGATCGCCCCAGTGTCTCTCCCCTTTGCCGGAAAACAGTGGCGATCTTTCACCCACCATGAAAGCTCGACTCGCCTACTTTTGAGTCGAACACAATCATGCGTAGCGACCTAGGTATTTATTTATCGTGTTAGAAGCAAACTAAAAAAAAAAATTAGATACATTACTACATACGTACATACATTATGGTTTATGAATTAAACTAGTCAAGAATGAAATAAATGATTAGACACAGATTGTGTTGTCAAACATAAGGTGATTTTAATCTATACAGTGGATGCCCAAAAATTTGCAACGTCCAGTGCACTTTGTGTAGCGTTTGCGAGGTCCTCCATGGTGCACACAGTTGGGGGTAATGTGCATTGTAGTAGATGTGTTGATGTCTGCACGGCAGCTCCGCAGTCACACTGGAGAGAGTCCACCTGGAAGCCCCACCTCTCCAGATTACTCTTGGATCTTGTGGCAGAAGAACGCAGGCGGTTGAGTGATTTCCATGTGGACCATTTCTGTGTGTGACCTGGGGGAAGAACTTCTTGCGGGATCAGCCACTCCTCCAGATGCTGGCATCTGACCTGCCATCTCTTCTCCCGGTGTTGATGTGGAGTGTCAGCGAGTGGTTCTGTACTGTGAAGGAAGCTCTTTCTAGACACAAGTCTTTGCTGTGCCGGTTGGTGGCCATGTAGTGGGTGGGCTTCGGATGTTAATGCCTTCTTCATTTCACTCCGTGCTGCTGTATCTCTTCGGATGTCCGGGTGGGCTCTGCCGGATAAGCAGTACAGTTTTTCCACAGGTGTGGCTCTTAGACAACCCGTAGTGATACGACATGTCTCATTCAGAGCAACATCAACTTTCTTTGTATGTGTAGATCTGCATCATACTGGGCAAGCGTACTCAGCTGCAAAGTAGCAGAGGGCTAATGCGGATGTGCGCACTGTGTCTGGCTGTGCTCCCCATGTTGTTCCAGTCAGCTTCCTAACCACATTGTTCCTGGCAGCCACTTTTTGCTTTTTTTTTTAAGCAGTGTTCCTTATATGTAAGAGCACGGTCCAGAGTGACTCCGAGGTATTTTGGAGTCTTGCAGTGTTCTAAAGAGGTTCCTTCCCAATCTATCTGCAAGGTTCTACTACCCTGTCTGTTTCGGAGGTGGAAAGCACAGGTCTGGGTCTTAGAAGGATTTGGTTTCAATTGATTGTCCCTGTAATAGGCAGTTAATTCTTTCAGATCATCAGTTAGCTTCCGCTCCACCCTCTCAAAGCTGTGATCTTGTGCTGTGATTGCTCGGTCATCTGCATATATGAAGCTTTGTGTTCCTTCTGGTAACGGCGGACATGAGAGAAGCCTCCACGAGGGGTGTGTCCTGACAACTAAGCCTTACACATCCGGGCGTCCCCTGGGCGTCTAGGTATACCTAGACGGCTGATTCTCTCACACCAGAAGCGACCTAGGTTACTGGGGCCGGTAATCCCTGTGTGCATGTTGGTAGTAACAGGCACCAGTACTTTCCTCGTGTAACTTTGATAGCACAGGTCTAGGAATTCAGATCTTTCATGTTGATATGTACCCTTACGAGACAATAAATGATTTCATATTGTAAAGTGATAATATTCAACTACAAAAGGATTTTGTCTCTTGTACGAATGTCTTTAAAAAGAGTTCAGAACGTGGTATGCCTGCTCACACTACAACTGGAAAGCCTATGCCTGTTCGCTCTGCAATTAGAAAGTCAAAGAGCATCTTCAGAATTGTCTCAGTAGGTTTTTCGGTGTTCACATTCTTCCTATTCATCTACATCTACATCTACATCCATACTCCGCAAGCCACCTGACGGTGTGTGGCGGAGGGTACCTTCAGTACCTCTATCGGTTCTCCCTTCTATTCCAGTCTCGTATTGTTCGTGGAAAGAAGGATTGTCGGTATGCCTCTGTGTGGGCTCTAATCTCTCTGATTTTATCCTCATGGTCTCTTCGCGAGATATACGTAGGAGGGAGCAATATACTGCTTGACTCTTCGGTGAAGGTATGTTCTCGAAACTTTGACAAAAGCCCGTACCGAGCTACTGAGCGTCTCTCCTGCAGAGTCTTCCACTGGACTTTATCTATCATCTCCATAACGCTTTCGCGATTACTAAATGATCCTGTAACGAAGCGCGCTGCTCTCCGTTGGATCTTCTCTATGTCTTGTATCAACCCTATCTGGTACGGATCCCACACTGCTGAGCAGTATTCAAGCAGTGGGCGAACAAGCGTACTGTAACCTACTTCCTTTGTTTTCGGATTGCATTTCCTTAGGATTCTTCCAATGAATCTCAGTCTGGCATCTGCTTTACCGACAATCAACATTATATGATCATTCCATTTTAAATCACTCCTAATGCGTACTCCCAGATAATTTTATAATATTGGTATCATTCTCGTTCTAAGAGCAGTTCTGCAAGAAGAGTGGGATTCAGTGTCTATAAAAATTGTAGACAACGTGATTCTCACTAGCACTTATCGACATATACACCGTATTGTTGGTCGTATTCATGTTACCTGTGCTGTTACTAAATTCTCATTTAAATGTCCTTTATTTTCAGATGTGACTTGTCTGTTTGTACTGATTATCATACTGTACTTGGCTAATTAGACACATATTTTTTAGTTATCGTTAGTTTTTTTAATTGTTTTTGTTGGTATATAGAAATTTGCGAATACCAGGAGAGGTCCAAATATAACAGAAAAATGAAGAATCAATAATTAGCAACGCAATGTGATTTGAGCACAAACTTGCAAACAGACCCGTCATTGGCTTAGTAATGAAGACGTGTTTGGCCAAAACAGTTATACTTACCTCCGATGTGTGGCTTTTTCGCGATCTCAGAACTGTTGCCAGTGGACCCATAAATAGTTTCACAGGGTTGTAGAAATGTAAAATTATGTATTAGAACAGGTGAATTACCCCTGTGATGACACAGTGTACTGTGTAAGTAATAGGGGTGTAATTTGAAACAGCAGTGAACTGAAAGAACCCAGCCGGCCGTTGTGACCGAGCGGTTCTAGGTGCTTCAGTCTGGAACGGCGCGACCGCTACGTCGCAGGTTAAAATCCTGCCTCGGGCATGGATGTGTGTGATGTCCTTAGGTTAGTTAGGTTTAAGTAGTTCTAAGTTCTAGGGGACTCAGATGTTAAGTCCTATAGTGCTCAGAGCCATTTGAACCAATTTGAAGGAAGCCACTCTACCAATTGGTGCCTCACCTGTCTGAGCAAAAACTCACTGGTTTATTATTCTTAATAGTGTTTTAAAAGTCACAAGATGTTCTGTGTATTTCTGTGTAATCGAATCGCGCTAAAGGCAACGTTTAAGATTTTTAACGTTTTCCGTTGCGTTTTGCTTGGACAGTGTTTCTTTTGATAAGCTTTCTGTTTTCACCAAACAATAATAGTTCCCATTAATTTGTTTCATCGGCCATCAAGCACATGAAGAGCCTCTTACTACGTGGCTGTAAGATCCATAATCCGTTTCTTAATTTCAATGCCCATATAACTGAATACGTTTTTGCAATGATTCGTCACTAACAGAGATATTTTAGACATGTCGTTCCGAGAAATTCGAATCTAATTGAAAACAAAGTTCCCCGCCAGTACGATTGCCACGTGTTCCAAGAATTTAGCTTTTGCTGCTCCCCACAGAGTGGCACATTACAAATGGTTCAAATGGCTCTGAGCACTATGGGACTTAACTTCTGAGATCATCAGTCCCCTAGAACTTAGAACTACCTAAATATAACTAACCTAAGGACATCACACATATCCATGCCCGAGGCAGGATTCGAACCTGCGACCGTAGCGGTCGCGCGGTTCCAGACTGTAGCGCTTAGAACCGCTCGACCACTCCGACCAGCGGCACTTTACACTTAAGAGGAAGTTTAAGCTGTTGCGTGTGTAGTGGCCCTCAATATACGTTGTGGTATGAGGTTGCTATAAAATGTTCTGCTTGTTACGTCTGAATACTGTAAGATTATTAGCCAAATAATCGGGAAACAACACACAGCAAAGTTGTTACTCTAGGGGAAATCGACACAACTCTCCGTGATTATAAACATGAAATGAAATAACCGTATGGCATTGTTGCCCGGGAGGCCCCGTTATAAACAGACTTGTAATCAGACAAGACGTGTGAGTGTAATGCTCGTTGCCTCCACTGAATAATAAGAGACTGACCGTTGAGTTTGACCCTTGTGCACAACGATAACCCTGTCACGGTGTCTAAAAGGTTATACTAATTTTTAATGGTTCGCTTAACCAGGAAAATTGTAGGACAGTTTGTAGGATCTTGTAGTTTAAACCAAGTCCGAGTATAACTTTTTATTTGGTCTAATTATTGCGCAAAATACCCAAGTAATTAAAAGACAGCAAAGCTTTCTAGAAATATTGATTGAATTCACGTAATTATGCTATTACTGGGGAGGTACCAAATTACATGAAAGACTGAATGCAGAAAACGCAATAAGTTATCGTTATCTGGGCAGCTCACGAATTAAACCTTAATGAGACAAAATCACAAACTAACAACTAACAACTAAAGTTTGCTACCAGAAAAAGTAAGTAGTGAGATGTTCGGATAACAGATCGCGCAACAACACCTCGTGAAGCTTACAGTTCTCCAAAATCAGCGAAGTGCGCATCCATTAGCACCAGATAGCAGGTGGGAGACCAATTGCACAGTGGCCGGAACGTAACTGCCAGCAAACTTAGTGCTCTGTCCTCAACTCGCTACTTTGAAAAAACTGTGCATAGAGGAGACGATTCAATGTTATGGCCAATGTGACAAACGAGAATATTGCTTATTTTAGCAAAAAAAAGGTAGGGGATCACAGAATCGTGCCACTCTTGGCATACAAAATGCAAAATTAACAAACACGCGGTTGCTATTGGCCTGGCCAAGGACAGTGTCTGCTCGACTGGTCTGCCTCTTCGCACAAGTACAGTTCTGTTGGATGACCAAAATTTTGGAGCGAAAGCAACCACCTTTCTTACACTGGCCAGGCAGTGCCACAGCTTGTCGGCCTTCGATGTTCGTAGAGAAAAAGTAAAAGTGTCACACTTAATAATACTCCTGAGACGGCAGTGGCAGTGCAGCATCCCCTGCCCTGTGGTAGACCAGGCAGCGACTCTGGCCACAAACGCATGTACAAGGCCGCAGCCTCACATCCGCGAACACTGGCCTTCTTCCTGGGGAGACCCGCCTCTCCTGATGGGATTCACTGACTGCATCCTGCCGACAACAAAACCCTGTGATACACCAGAAGTGCATCAACTCATCAGGAAAAACGCAAAGCCTTCCTCCCATACTCACGTGTCCAGTACTCTCAATAAAATAACCACCGAATAGTAGCAGAACAATGAAAGAATATGACTTAACGACGTGTGACAGTAATGTCACAGGGGTGATTACCTAAAATCACGAGTTTTTCAGCGAATAATCTGACATCCAGCACTTTTCATACGATTTTCTAGGCCGGACTGAAACATCTTAATACTGATTTACGACCACTGTGTAAAACGTAATAGTGAGAAACATAAATGAGTAACGAGTGACACCGCCATTGCTTGCTCAACGAAAGTTATGTACCCAAAAAACCCGAAGCTTAAATTACTGTCAGCAACAGTCTAGATGTAAACATAGCGAATAGAACATCAAAAGTAGTTAGACTCCACAAGAGTTAAATGGAAGAACTGGTTTTTGAGAAACTCAAATAAATTTTATTTCACCTCAGACTCGTCGCTCAACTTCTTTTTTCAGCATTTTCGGACGTAGCTATTGCACTGGCCATTATCCATGAAATAATGATCGTTGGAATCTGTTAAAGTAACGAAAAGGTATATAGCTTTCAGACTGCGAACTGTTAACTGTTATACATCCGGCTTTCATCTTGTTTTATCAACAATTATCATGAAGAGAGTTTCCGAAGCGGTAAATACAGTTAAAATATTATTTTCTGGCGCCACTGCGAGGAGGATGGTGACGTGCTTTGTTGCTCAGTCATGTAATATATTTCATATGGATTAACATTCTGGAATTGTGGTTTGATTCATCGCATGAGGCAACAATAGACACACACTCGCCGACTGGTGAAATAGCCGAAATTAGCGTATGAAGTGGTCACTCAACAGCAGCTTGCTGAATCGAATAACAGTAAACCAGAAATGATTATTCAATGTCCAATGTTTTCCCGTTCCGCTAATGTTCCTTCCCCTCTACCATTTTCCAGTCTGGCTCTTCTTATGAGATACTCCTGGGAGCCCTAAGGAGCCCTGATCTACAAGACTTCATCTCGAATGGCACCAAGTGGACTGTCGAATTTTACGCACTCATCTTCCGGACTGACAGGCACCAACAGTGTCCATGTAGTCAGCTGGTGATACGCTGCGTTCTGGTTTGAAACTAGCGCAGTCTGACGGTCGGGAATTAATTCATCAACTATCATTGGCCCATTCCATACCCTGTCTTTGTCGGCCAAATGTTGGTGACGAAAATTTCTTCCACCTCCAGGAACATCAACCCTTCCTCTTCAGCGCACAATCTAACTTCAGCGACATCGGTTATGGAGGTGGGCTGAAAAAATGTCTAGTGCAACGTACAAATGTACCAAAACTTTTTACGTTTCATCTGAGGAACTTTTAACTCTATCACAGCAGACAGGAGAATGAATGTTCTAAACATCGTTTTACTTATACATGGCGACGCAAAGTGATGCTACGTGTGACTTCCATACGAAAGGCCAGTGCGTCCGCCCGCTACTTCTCGTAATTGAACTGTAGCCAACTTTCTTATTTCTCTTCCTGTAGATGTTGTCCCATTTGATTTCTTCTCCGTTGGTCGCGAGCTCTAATGCTTATGCATTAAACAGTACATATTAATGTTGCAAAAGGGTGTGTTTAAATGATAAACACGATGCAAATTGTAAAATGTTGGGACACCAGTTAACTTTGTTTTATTTCATTAACCGCAAAATTAGTGAAATGATTTCTAGAGCCAATCTAGCCAATCTACCGTTAATATTTATAACAAGATTCCTGGTCATTGATCATTAGTTTCAGAGCACTGCAAAGGTAAAAAATCTGTACACAATCTTAGAGTTCACATGAGATCGCAGAATTGTATTTTCCAAGGCAACTTTAACAATAAATGCCGTCTTAAGTGGAGTTGCACTACGCACACTAGTCCACGTGTTGCAACCTCGATACCCATAGCAGACTGCTTTGAATTAACCCAATATCGGACAAGTACGTCGTTCGAGGCCAATTTTCAACAAACTGTTCCGTCTTTACACATCAGATTTTATGCAGAGATTCATGTATTACATCCATGGAAACCGATCATAGATTGGTAGTGAGCTATCTTAGCAGTTTGGCGCCGCCCTCTCAGGGAGTATTTGCGATTGGCCCATCCTTTCATTCAATAACCACTGACAGCCACTAAAACTTTAATTAGCATTTCCTGGTGAGTTGAGTGATTCTGAAATATTATTAAGAGATTCTCGGTGCAAGTAATGTCTGCGCGACCGCTACGGTCGCAGGCTCGAGTCCTGCCTCGGGCATGGATGTGTGTGATGTCCTTAGGTTAGTTAGGTTTAAGTAGTTCTAAGTTCTAGCCCCCCCCCCCCCCCTCATGAACCATGGACCTTGCTGTTGGTGGGGAGGCTTGCGTGGCTCAACGATACAGATAGCCGTACCGTGGGTGCAACCACAACGGAGGGGTATCTGTTGAGAGGCCAGACAAACGTGCGGTTCCTGAAGAGGGGCAGCAGCCTTTTCAGTAGTTGCAGGGGCAACAGTCTGGATGATTGACTGATATGGCCTTGCAACACTAACCAAAACGGCATTGCTGTTGTGGTACTGCGAACGGCTGAAAGCAAGGGGAAACTACAGCCGTAATTTTTCCCGTGGGCATGCAGCTTTACTGTATGGTTAAATGATGATGGCGTCCTCTTGGGTAAAATACTCCGTGGGTAAAATAGTCCCCCATTCGGATCTCCGGGCGGGGACTACTCAGGAGGACGTCGTTATCAGGAGAAAGAAAACTGGCATTCTAAGGATCGGAGCGTGGAATGTCAGATCCCTTAATCAGGCAGGTAGGTTAGAAAATTTAAAAAGGGAAATGGATAGCATAAAGTTAGATATAGTGGGAATTAGTGAAGTTCGGTGGCAGGAGGAACAAGACTTCTGGTCAGGTGAATACAGGGTTATAAATACAAAATCAAATAGGGGTAATGCAGAAGTAGGTTTAATAATCAATAAAAAAATAGGAGTGCGGGTAAGCTACTACAAACAGCATAGTGAACGTATTATAGTGGCTAAGATAGACACGAAGCCCATGCCTACTATAGTAGTACAAGTTTATATACCAACTAGCTCTGCAGATGACGAAGAAATTGAAGAAATGTATGATGAGATAAAAGGTAGTGAAGGGAGACGAAAATTTAATAGTCATGGGTGACTGGAATTCGAAAGTAGGAAAAGGGAGAGAAGGAAACATAGTAGGTGAATATGGACTGGGGCTAAGAAATGAAAGAGGAAGCCGTCTGGTAGAATTTTGCACAGAGCATAACTTAATCATAGCTAACACTTGGTTCAAGAATCATAAAAGAAGGTTGCATACATGGAAGAATCCTGGAGATACTAAAAGGTATCAGATAGATTATATAATAGTAAGACAGAGATTTAGGAGCCAGGTTTTAAATTGTAGGGCATTTCCAGGGGCAGATGTGGACTCTGACCACAACCTATTGGTTATGAACTGTAGATTAAAACTGAAGAAATTGCAAAAAGGTGGGAATTTAGGGAATTGGGACCTGGATAAACTGACTAAACCAGAGGTTGTACAGAGGTTCAGGGAGAGCATAAGGGAACAATTGACAGGAATGGGGGAAAGAAATACAGTAGAAGACAAATGGGTAGCTCTGAGGGATGAAGTAGTGAAGGCAGCAGAGGATCAAGTAGGTAAAAAGACGAGGGCTAATAGAAATCCTTGGGTAACAGAAGAAATATTAAATTTAATTGAGGAAAGGAGAAAATATAAAAATGCAGTAAATGAAGCAGGCAAAAAGGAATACAAACGTCTCAAAAATGAGATCGACAGGAAGTGCAAAATGGCTAAGCAGGCATGGCTAGAGGACAAATGTAAGGATGTAGAGGCTTATCTCACTATGGGTAAGATAGATACAGTCTACAGGAAAATTAAAGAGACCTTCGGAGAAAAGAGAGCCACTTGCATGAATATCAAGAGCTCAGATGGAAACCCAGTTTTAAGCAAAGAGGGGAAAGCAGAAAGGTGGAAGGAGTATATAGAGGGTCTATACAAGGGCGATGTACTTGAAGACAATATTATGGAAATGGAAGAGTATGTAGATGAAGATGAAATCGGAGATACGATACTGCGTGAAGAGTTTGACAGACCACTGAAAGACCTGAGTCGAAACAAGGCCCCGGGAGTAGACAACATTTCATTAGAACTACTGACGGCCTTGGGAGAGCCAGTCCTGACAAAACTCTACCATCTGGTGAGCAAGATGTACGAGACAGGCGAAATACCCTCAGACTTCAAGAAGAATATAATAATTCCAATCCCAAAGAAACCAGGTGTTGACAGACGTGAAAATTACCGAACTATCAGTTTAATAAGTCACAGCTGCAAAATACTGACGCGAATTATTTACAGACGAATGGAAAAACTGGTAGAAGCCGACCTCGGGGAAGATCAGTTTGGATTCCGTATAAATATTGGAACACGTGAGGCAATACTAACCTTACGACTTATCTTAGAAGAAAGATTAAGGAAAGGCAAACCTACGTTTCTAGCATTTGTAGACTTAGAGAAAGCTTTTGACAATGTTGACTGGAATACTCTCTTTCAAATTCTAAAAGTGGCAGGGGTAAAATACAGGGAGCGAAAGGCTATTTACAATTTGTACAGAAAGCAGATGGCAGTTATATGAGTCGAGGGGCATGAAAGAGAAGCAGTGGTTGGGAAGGGAGTGAGACAGGGTTGTAGCCTCTCCCCGATGTTATTCAAAAATGGTTCAAATGGCTCTGAGCACTATGGGACTCAACTGCTGAGGTCATTAGTCCCCTAGAACTTAGAACTAGTTAAACCTAACTAACCTAAGGACATCACACACATCCATGCCCGAGGCAGGATTCGAACCTGAGACCGTAGCGGTCTCGCGGTTCCAGACTGCAGCGCCAGAACCGTGCGGCCCCATCGGCCGGCCAATGTTATTCAATCTGTATACTGAGCAAGCAGTAAAGGAAACAAAAGAAAAATTTGGAGTAGGTATTAAAATCCATGGAGAAGAAATAAAAACTTTGAGGTTCGCCGATGACATTGTAATTCTGTCAGAGACAGCAAAGGACTTGGAAGAGCAGTTAAACGGAATGGACAGTGTCTTGAAAGGAGGAGATAAGATGAACAACAACAAAAGCAAATCGAGGATAATGGAATGTATTCGAATTAAGTCAGGTGATGCTCAGGGAATTAGATTAGGAAATGAGACACTTAAAGTAGTAAAGGAGTTTTGCTATTTTGGGAGCAAAATAACTGATGATAGTCGAAGTAGAGAAGATATAAAATGTAGACTGGCAATGGCAAGGAAAGCGTTTCTGAAGAAGAGAAATTTGTTAACATCGAGTATAGATTTTAAGTGTCAGGAAGTCGTTCTGAAAGTATTTGTATGGAGTGTAGCCATGTATGGAAGTGAAACATGGACAACAAATAGTTTGGAGAAGAAGAGAATAGAAGCTTTCGAAATGTGGTGCTACAGAAGAATGTTGAAGATTAGGTGGGTAGATCACGTAACTAATGAGGAGGTATTGAATAGGATTGGGGAGAAGAGACGTTTGTGGCACAACTTGACTAGAAGAAGGGATCGGTTGGTAGGACATGTCCTGAGGCATCAAGGGATCACAAATTTAGCATTGAATGGCAGTGTGGAGGGTAAAAATCGTAGAGGGAGACCAAGAGATGAACACACTAAGCAGATTCAGAAGGATGTAGGTTGCAGTAGGTACTGGGAGATGAAGGAGCTTGCACAGGATAGATTAGCATGGAGAGCTGCATCAAACCAGTCTCAGGACTGAAGACCACAACAACAATAACAAGTTCTAGGGGACTGATGACCTCAGAAGTTAAGTCGCATAGTGCTCAGAGCCATTTGTACCAAGTAATGTCATCACCATGGTTGGAGTTGTATATTAATATTTAGACGTAAATAATAAAATTTACGCTTACTGGCGCCTAGCGTGCTAGCTGAATCACCACTGTCCCTCTCTGTTCCAGTACGATATGGCAATTCCTCCACTGGCCGTTCTCACGCGGTGTGATCATCTGGTGCGTCGTTCGGTGAGTCTGCCTTGTGATCCTGCCTACTCGCTGGAACCCCGCAACAAAATCTTCCTATACTAGCATTAAAACATAGCAACAAAAAATGTAATAAACGTTGGCAGAGATGTGGCATAAACGCCACTAACTCCAACATAAGTTGAATGCTGCCTTACAAAACTTATCGAGTTATTCGCGATAACATCCATTGTCATGTCTGCAGAACGAAAATGATATCTTTTGCTTGTACATCGCAGGGAAAAATTACCGTCTCCATTGATTGTTCAACGAGGACTCTAAAAGTCCGACTCCTTCCCAGAAACAAACAATGCGGCGCGTTTCTCCAGATCGTGCTGCATCCATCTCGCGATGGCGCGAAGGCACTTCAAGTAAATTGAGGCAATCCATCCCCAAAACTCAGGAGTCAAGTGTCATTGTCATTATTTTCCTTTTAGCCTCGAAAGCAGCCGCCCTCTGCGTCTAAAAACCACGTTTATACGATTCAGCTCGTGTTGTAAAATGTTTGGTCTGCTTTATCATTAGAGTGACTGCTTTATTGTGGCGCTGGGCACGTGTTGTAAATATGGTAATAGGTCGGACGTGTTTGTCGAGGCAGGTAGCTGCGCTACCATAAACACAGAGCTGTGAACATAAAAGCGCGCTACACTTCCATCACAGCTTCGGTGGTGCGCACGCGTAAACTCAAGAGCCTATATTTCTCCGTGTCCGCTATAAACGCTGAGGTTCAGCCTTTACGGCCAATTTTTTTCTTGAGATAGTCTGATTGTGCTCGTGTCAAGAACAGTGAATAATTCGCCAATTGGAGCACAGAAATTAAACCGCTAGTGTTCCGTCGACCTGTAAGTCCTCGAGATTGCCTCTGTCCGCGAGAGAGCAGTATCTGTAAATATCAAACAAGGTTGCTTTTTTATCTATATAAACTGGGAAATTAAGAATTTCCAAAAGTCTTATATGTAAAAACTGGTAATGTAGAAGAAAGAGCGTACAGGATGTTTCACAATTCCTATTACATTTTTCTAGGTTTGTAGAGGAGACTTAGTAGATAAGGTTTTTTGGTAAGGAAACCATGTCCGTGAATGCATCGTTTCGATATAAAGTGAGTTTGAAGATCAGATCACTTTCAAATCTCCCACTTCACGGTACACAAAAAAGCTGAGTGTTTGCCTCCCATGCAGCTGGCCCAGGTTCGATTCCCGGCCGGATTGGAGATTTTCTATGTGGTGTCACCGCCAGACACCACACTTGCTAGGTGGTAGCCTTTAAATCGGCCGCGGTCCGCTAGTATACGTCGGACCCGCGTGTCGCCATTGTCAGTGATTGCAGACCGAGCGCCGCCACACGGCAGGTCTAGAGAGACGTCCTAACACTCGCCCCAGTTGTACAGCCGACTTGCTAGCGAAGCTACACTGACCAATACGCTCTCATTTGCCGAGACGATAGTTAGCATAGCCTTCAGCTACGTCATTTGCTACGACCTAGCAAGGCGCCATGACCAGTTTATATTGAGATTATATAATGTATCAACAAGAGCGATGTTCTCCAATTATGGATTAAAGTTAAGTATTACTTCAACTCCGTACTTTATTTATTAGACTCAACTCCTTTAATTGTTCCAGACCTCACGCCAGTCTGCGAGAGCTTAAACGCGTGCATTTCGGCCTCCTCTAGCAACACGGTGTTGGCTCTTCTGCCAACAGATCATTCTACGCTCCTGAACTGAGTCTTATCCTCATCATAATTTCATCCTCATCATCAGCACGTAAGTTGCCCAATTTGGCGTCGACCTTTATGAGACTTGCATTTGGCGGCCGAACTTCCCTGGACGGGGCCTTCTTGCGAACAATGCCATAGGCTGGTTTCCATTTTTTTTTTACCACATACCATGTTTGTCCAAGTACAGCTGGTACATTCGCAATTAGGAGGGTTGACAAGGGTGCTCCACGGACGCACCATGCACTCGAGTTTGAAAAAGAACGTCCTTCGTTACGTAGAAGAGAACCCGGTCGACGAGTGCTCGAAACACTACCCATGGTCCTGTAGAGCACACAGCTCATTGCCTCCGACGCATACGTACGTGAAGCAGAATAGGTATTTATTTGAAAGTGATCCGATTTTCGAACTTATTTCGCATCCAAATGGTATTTTTCCAGGTATGGACCCCTTATCGAAACTCCGCTCTAAATCCCTAGAAGCCTGTAATAGGAATTGAGAAACATCTTGCTCTAAAATTCTTTAAGTTGAAATACACACATACTAACGACCGAAAAAGAAGCCCACAAATACTAAAACCAAGAAGTAGCCAAATATGGGGAGCAAATCCGACTATCGTTATCCCTACATTCAGGACCCTCATGTAGCCTGCCCTAACCTCTGTCAGTGTTACAAGGACATCCAAACTTCCAAAATTTGAAGTGTTCCTTCAAATCCTTGAAAGACATTAACTCCACCTGACTGTCTGTACCGAACAGATATGCAGACATGCTCAGACATGCAAAACTCAATCGCCTGTTCTACGCTCGAGAACCAACAAACGGTTGTATTACTCAGCCTTAATAAGACTGGATAAGACTGGTGTGCTCTTACAGCAACTTCCATCTCCGAATACCTTACACCCTTTGCTAGAATCTGCTTCTTCTTCTATACGGTGGAATCATCCCTTAAGTCTACCCACTTAGTAAACTTTAACTTCTGTCACTTCCAAATACGAAGACTCAAAAAGAAACTTTTTCCTGCTTTAAACCTCCGTACTTTCTGACACCTTTGTCGTACTAGGTTCATTTCCCACACATATCGGAGAACCTGTTTTTGTAATATCTTTCTTATTCGTGTACGCTTTCAAAGTTCTAACTAACTGACATTACCGATCATAGAGCTCACTGTTTCTTTGGAGAATATCAGAAAAGTGAACATCACTTAGAAATACTCAGGCAGATCATTTTGAGACAAGTGTGTTATGTGTGTGTGTGTGTGTACGGGTGTTTGTGTGAGTGGGGGCGGGGGGGGGGGGGCAGGAAGTGGGAATAGGAGGATGGGTGTGTATGTATTTAGTGCGATAAAAGAGGAAATTACTTAAAAGGAACAAAACCGGATGCCAAATAAATGTTTCTCTTGACGGGAAATCCACAACTGTTAATATTCACATATAAAAAGCAATTTCCTCTCTGACTGACTGGCTCGACATCTCACATCCCAAACCTCTAAGGATAGAAACTTGAAATTTGGTACGGTGTTGATCTTATGCCGTAGGCGTCGTTTAAAAAGGGATTTTTCGAAATTCGACTCCTAAGGGGACGAAATAGAGGGTGAAAGGTTTTTCTGAATATATGTCGTTATTAACGCAATTTTGAAGTTAGAATTACGAAAATTTATATCAAAAATAGAGAAGTATACGTTTAAGCATTTTCGGAAATGTAACACTTATGGTGGTGAAGCAGTGAGTGAAAACGTTTTTTGAAAATAAATCATTATTAAAGAATCAGAAAAGCATTTTTAAAGCTAAATCTATAAAACTGATATGTGTCGAGCGTTAGAAAAAAAAGTAGAAAAAAAAGGTGTTTCAGTATTTTTTGATATGGAAATTTGAGCTTGCCTTCTTTGTTACAAATAAAAAGATTTTTACTAGAAATAAAAAGATTTTTGGAAATTCATCCTCTAAGGAGGTGAAACAGGGGATAAAATTTTTAAGAAAATTTTTCGTTATTTTAAAAATAGTTTAAATCTGAAACGATGAAAATTGATATTCCACTTCTCGGTTTTATAGCAAGAAACACTTCTTAGGGGATGAAATTTTCTTCACCACAAAAAAGCAACAGGCATGATAAATAAAACATTTGTTCTCCAGCTGCTAGAACCGCTTTTCGGTCAGGAGTACATTAGGAAAAGACCATGCTTCTATGTCCTCAATCAGGGCGAAAAGTTCAGAAGGCGCCGCAGTTTGTGACTATAGAGTCTACGCCAGCAAAAATCTGCTACAGTTGTAAAAATGCAACTGTAGCGTACTTTATCATTGCTGTTGCTAATAAATAATTTTATTGTCTGACTAGTGAAACGTATGAATATTCACAAGACGGTTTTTGGCAAAGTCTAGCTGAGGCAAGAATCCCAAAGACACTTGATGTGGGAGATTTTCTTCCTTCATTTCGAATTATACTGGAAGGCTGCAGTAGACTTTGGTATTGAACGTAAGAGGTGGTGGTAAGTCGGAGTCACTGCTTTTGGACACTCACGGAGTTCAGCCCAGACAAAGCATTTAAATGCGTGCAGGCCTGTGTCAAAATGCAGCTGGTTGGTCATGCCAGCCAAAGAGCCACGTACTTCAGTTCTTGCCTAACCGCAATATCGCGGTCAGGAAATGACAGAGGAAGGGTACAGAAAATAGGTCGCAATTTGGCACTCATAAGAGCCTATTATATAGCTTGTTATAAATTTGTAGAGAAGACTAAAACGAACTGTTTCAGAACTAGTGCAAAATACGACGACAGTTCTGTTCTATCGTTTCAGAACTCTGGTGTGATTCGGACTTTGAGATGCTGATTAAAAAGATTATTCTTCATTTTGTAAGTAGGCTGTTTAGGTTTTTATGTTGGTAACGTCACGTAGCGATCTGTATGAAAATCACTGACTGTGCTGTGTGCAGTCTGTGGCTGGTCTGCATTGTTGGAATTTGCTATTGTAGTGTTGGGCAGTTGGCTGTTAACAGCGCGTAGCGTTGCGCAGTTGGAGGGGAGCCGCCAGCAGTGGTGGATGTGGGGAGAGAGATGGCGGAGTTATGAGAGCGGATGATCTGGACGTGTGTCCATCAGAGACAGTAAATTTGTAAGACTGGATGTCATGAACTGATATATATAATGACTTTTGAACACTATTAAGGTAAATACATTGTTTGTTTTCCAACAAAATCTCTAATTTGCTAACTATGCCTATCAGTAGTTAGTGCCTTCAGTAGTTAGAATCTTTTATTTAGCTGGCAGTATTGGCGCTCGCTGTATTGCAGTAGTTCGAGTAACGAAGGTTTTTGTGAGGTAAGTGATTCATGAAAGGTATAGGTTATTGTTGGTCAGGGCCATTCTTTTGTAGGGATTATTGAAAGTCAGATTGCGTTACACTAAAAATATTGTGTGTCAGTTTAGTGATGATCAGAATAAGTAAAGAGGGAAATGTCTGAGTACGTTCATTTTTGCTCAGCTGTTCGAAAATCAAATAACGTAAGGGGTTTACCAGCACAGTAATTCACTAAATTTTCTAAGGGGACGTTTCAATTTCACATCCGATTTACTAATTTGTTCCATTACCACCCAAAACGCCATGAGTCGCAGCAGAAATCTACATATTAGGTACTATATTAGTCGAACCCTTATATTCGTGTAATTCGTAAAATCAAGTGTCTAAACAATGCAAGCGCCTCTTGAACAAAGGTGACACTGTTTTCTCAGATATGTCATTATTGCTAAATATTAAGATGAACAAGCAAGTACTCACTAGATTCTAACTGATATTAAAGTGTGGAAGGACACTTACATGTCAATGTGAAACAAAATACACGGTCCAGTCATGTTAGTGTGATCACTATGTTCTACGTCCGTGTGCAATAATCTTTCACAGGCGTGTTCTTGTGCTGCTGTCGTTAAGGTACACAGCGGATGGTAAAATGGCTCTGTCCAAAAACTGTTATGTCCCCGCCAATGGCTGCAATTGGAGCTGATGCGCTGAGACAGTTACCGACTGGCACCACGGGCGGCTCTTTGAAGTTCGCTGCCAACCACTAGCGCACGTCCAATCAGCAACCTACGTGCCACCGCCAATGAGATGGACTTCTGCCTTGTGTTAAGCGGTGGCCATAGGCAGCAACGGACGGTTTATGTTCGGGGCTAGCGTACGACAGATCTAGTTCGGAGTTCCTGGGTTGCAGGTCGTAGCTACAGTTCGTAGTGGTGATCAGTCTGCAACACTTAGTCTGCAGGTGTACTCGTCTATAGTCTTCGCACAGTACACTACAGTAATTGACAGTGTGGCGCCCAGGATGGACATAGCCTTGTCAACATTGTGTTCTATAACGCACGCCTAGACAGGACACTGCTTACAAGGGAACCTTCCCATCGCACCCCCCCCCCCCCTCAGATTTTTTTATACGTTGGTACAGTGGATAGGCCTTGAAAAACTGAATACAGATCAATCGAGAAAACAGGAAGAAGTTGTGTGGAACTATGAAAAAAATAAGCACAATATACAAACTGAGTAGTCCATGCGCAAGATAGGCAACATCAAGGTTAATATGAGGTCAGGAGCGCCGTGGTCCCATGGTTAGCGTTAGCAGCTGCGGAATGAGCGGTCGTTGGTTCAAGTCTTCCCTCGAGTGAAAAGTTTAATTTTTTATTTTCAGACAATTGTTATCTGTCCGTCCGTCCGCTCGATGCGACGTAACTGCGCCGTAGTATGGGGACGCTACACCGAAACAAACATCGAAACGCACTTTTTTGGGAGTGATTATCACATCCACAAGAAAACCTAAATCGGGAAAGGTAGAAGAACCTTTTTACCCATTCGCCAAGTGTACAAGTTAAGTGGGTCGACAACATATTCCTGTCAGGTGACGCACATGCCGTCACCATTGTCGTATAGAATATATCACACGTGTTTTCCTGTGGAAGAATCGGTTGACCTATTGCGATCAAATGTTTTTGGTTCCCATTGGAGAGGCACGTCCTTTCGCCTACTAATCGCACGGTTTTGCGGTGCGGCCGCAAAACACAGACACTTAACTTGTTACAGTGAACAGAGACGTCAATGAACGAACGGACATATCATAACTTTGCGAAAATAAGTAAAGTAAACTCTTCGCTCAAGGGAAGACTTGAACCAAGGACCTCTCGTTCCGCAGCTGCTCACGCTAACCACGGGACCATGGCGTTCCTGAGATCACACTCTCCTTGATGTTGCCTATCTCGCGCATGGACTACTCGGTTCGTATATTTTGCTTATTTTTTTCATGGTTCCACACAACTTCTTCCTGTTTTCTCGATTGATCTGTGTTCAGTTTTTCAAGGCTTATCCACTGTGCCAATTTATAACTAAATCTGAGGGTGGTGCGATGGGGAGGTTCTCTTGTTAGATGTCTCTGCCTGCAAGCACGTCAAACGAGTTACTGTACAACTTTAGTTGAGTATCGCAGCGCAGTGAAGTGTATATTTGGGTGCCACTAATTTCTTTGCACTGCCAAAGTTCCTCCATCCATCTCGGATAACCTTAAGCTAATACGAACTGTTCGAGCCGTTCTACAGCGACAACCCGCACACTTCAAAACCAGCACCGGGGCATCTGTGGTGCACCACGGACCATAGGTGACACTGGTGAACGACGGCTGTGGAGACGAGAACGGGCGAATAGACGTGCAACTACTGAGGAACTGACCACCCAGAGGAACCCAGGGGATACCAGCAGTGCCTCCTCAACGACCATTCAGCAAACGTTGCCGCGCATGCGCCTCTGCAGCAGGCGCCAGCTACCTGCACCCACACTGACTGCTGTTCATCGCCGACGAAAGCTGCAATCAGCCCGTCAGTACCGCTACCGCACGTCCACTGAGCGGTGACAGGTGGTCTTTCCAGGTGAATCACGTTTTGTGCTCCATCGGACAGATGGCCGTTGGCGTGTACGGTGTGAAACGTCTGAAAGTAAGCACCCGGCTTAAGTTACGGTCTGGGGAATGTTTACGTGACATTCCCTTCTTGGTGAACTCCTCATTCTGGAACGCACACTGGATCAACACAAGTATACATCTGTTCTTGGGGACTGTGTCCAGACCAACACACCGAGCGAGGTGGCGCAGTGGTTAGACACGGGACTCGCATTCGGGAGGACGACGGTTCAATCCCGCGTCCGGCCATCCTGATTTAGGTTTTCCGTGATTTCCCTAAATCGCTCCAGGCAAATGCCGAGATGGTTCCTTTCAAAGGGCACAGCCGACTTTCTTTTCCGTCCTTCCCTAATCCGATGAGACCGATGACCTCGCTGTCAGGTCTCCTTCCGCAAACAACCCCAACTCAGAACTACATGCAGTTTGTTTTCCTGTCGGTAGCTTCCAGAACTTGATTGTCTCTCGTTCTGCACGTATCGCAGGGGTTCGTACCGCAAAAGGTTGTTTTCAGGCTTTTGCCAAGTGGTCACATTAATGTGGCTGGATAAAATGTTCAAATGTGTGTGAATTCCTAAGGAACCAAACTGCTAAGGTCATCGGTCTCTAGACTTACACACTACTTAAACCAACATAAACTAACTTATGCTAAGAACAACACACACACACCCATGCCCGAGGGAGGACTCGAACTTCCGGCGGAACAGGCCGCGCTATCCATGACAAGGCGCCTCTAACCGCGCGGCCACTTAGCGCGGTGTGACTGGACAGTTTACATTTTTACGTACTTGTTATATGACGTGGTGCATTGCTGACTAATATTTGTGTTACCACTCCTTGTAAAATGTCTCTTCAAGAGCCGTTTTATGGCACAATCTCAATATTAAGAGCGGTTTTGTGGCAAGCTTCGATTTAAATTATATTCTGAATCAAATCGCGCCACTCTAAGTTGATACTGTTCTCCTTTTCCAGTGCCAAGACTGAACAGTGGAACTATTGCATATTTGACAGATTAATAGAATGCAAACAACTTGTACTCTGCATCTTCGCCGCGCGGGATTAGCCGAGCGGTCTTAGGCGCTGCAGTCATGGACTGAGCATCTGGTCCCGACGGAGGTTCGAGTCCTCCCTTGGGCATGGGTGTGTGTGTTTGTCCTTAGGATAATTTAGGTTAAGTAGTGTGTAAGCTAAGGGACTGATCACCTTAGCAGTTAAGTCCCATAAGATTTCACACACATTTGAACATTTTCTGCATCTACATTACGAACTATTTCACATATGACAGATTAATATAACGCAGACAATTTGTGCTGTGCACATCAGAGGGTGTGGAGATAAATGGAAATATTAAGATATTAGGGTACGCAGATGATCTAAACATCATTAGCTATAGGAAAGAATCTGTAACAGCAAATGCGAATGCGTTAATCAAGGCTAGTGAAGATGTAGGTCTAAGGATAAGTGAAGACAAAACTAAATACCTGGTTACTACTAGAATGCCAACAGCAGTAGACCAGGAAATGTTAAGACTTGGAGACATGCAGTTTGAAAAAGTGAACACATTTAAGTATCTAGGCGTGGACATCACTTCGAGAAATGAGATTGAAGAAGAGATTACGGGCGGGAAATGCGTGCTACTTCTCACTGAATAGATTACTTTCATCACGGATATTGTCTAGGAATTTAAAGATTAGAATACATAAAACTATTATTCTGCCAGTTGTGCTGTACGGGTGTGAGACTTTTTTTGAGGAAAATTTTGAGGAAAATTTTCGGAGCAAAAAGGGATGACATTACCGGAGAGTGGCGAAAACTGCATAACGAAGAGGTTTACGAACTCTATTCAAGCCCTGACATAATCAGTATTATTAAATCACGTAGGCTGCGATGAGCGGGTCACATAGCTCGAATGAATGAGGGCAGGGCAGCGCGCAGAGTACTGGTAGGGCACCTAGAAGGAAAACGTCCTGTGGAGGGACCGAGGCGTAGATGTGAGGACAATGTGAAGGCTGATTTGAGGAGCCTAGGTATTGAAGGTGAATGGAAGGAAATAGCCCAAGACAGGGACAGATGGCGAAAATACGTTGCTGCGGTAATGGACTCTCGAGTCCGGTATGACCAGTGAGTAAGTTACTAAGTAAGTAAGTATCTTCATTACGAATTATTTCACATTTGGCAGATTAATACACTCCTGGAAATTGAAATAAGAACACCGTGAATTCATTGTCCCAGGAAGGGGAAACTTTATTGACACATTCCTGGGGTCAGATACATCACATGATCACACTGACAGAACCACAGGCACATAGACACACGCAACAGAGCATGCACAATGTCGGCACTAGTACAGTGTATATCCACCTTTCGCAGCAATGCAGGCTGCTATTCTCCCATGGAGACGATTGTAGAGATGCTGGATGTAGTCCTGTGGAACGGCTTGCCATGCCATTTCCACCTGGCGCCTCAGTTGGACCAGCGTTCGTGCTGGACGTGCAGACCGCGTGAGACGACGCTTCATCCAGTCCCAAACATGCTCAATGGGGGACAGATCCGGAGATCTTGCTGGCCAGGGTAGTTGACTTACACCTTCTAGAGCACGTTGGGTGGCACGGGATACATGCGGACGTGCATTGTCCTGTTGGAACAGCAAGTTCCCTTGCCGGCCTAGGAATGGTAGAACGATGGGTTCGATGACGGTTTGGATGTACCGTGCACTATTCAGTGTCCCCTCGACGATCACCAGTGGTGTACGGCCAGTGTAGGAGATCACTCCCCACACCATGATGCCGGGTGTTGGCCCTGTGTGCCTCGGTCGTATGCAGTCCTGATTGTGGCGCTCACCTGCACGGCACCAAACACGCATTCGACCATCATTGGCACCAAGGCAGAAGCGACTCTCATCGCTGAAGACGACGCGTCTCCATTCGTCCCTCCATTCACGCCTGCCGCGACACCACTGGAGGCGGGCTGCACGATGTTGGGGCGTGAGCGGAAGACGGCCTAACGGTGTGCGGGACCGTAGCCCAGCTTCATGGAGACGGTTGCGAATGGTCCTCGCCGATACCCCAGGAGCACCAGTGTCCCTAATTTGCTGGGAAGTGGCGGTGCGGTCCCCTACGGCACTGCGTAGGATCCTACGGTCTTGGCGTGCATCCATGCGTCGCTGCAGTCCGGTCCCAGGTCGACGGGCACGTGCACCTTCCGCCGACCACTGGCGACAACATCGATGTACTGTGGAGACCTCACGCCCCACGTGTTGAGCAATTCGGCGGTACGTCCACCCGGCCTCCCGCATGCCCACTATACGCCCTCGCTCAAAGTCCGTCAACTGCACATACGGTTCACGTCCACGCTGTCGCGGCATGCTACCAGTGTTAAAGACTGCGATGGAGCTCCGTATGCCACGGCAAACTGGCTGACACTGACGGCGGCGGTGCACAAATGCTGCGCAGCTAGCGCCATTCGACGGCCAACACCGCGGTTCCTGGTGTGTCCGCTGTGCCGTGCGTGTGATCATTGCTTGTACAGCCCTCTCGCAGTGTCCGGAGCAAGTATGGTGGGTCTGACACACCGGTGTCAATGTGTTCTTTTTTCCATTTCCAGGAGTGTATAATGCAAACAAGTTGTGCTCAGCTTCTTTATTCGGAGTTATTTTATGTCTGACAGATTAATATAAGCAATGTGTGCTCTACAACTTTGCCTTCATATGTATACCATGTGCATCCTATTTTACCCTGTATACTCTACATTATGATGTTTCCTTTCCCATCCCTTATAATGCAACTGTGTGCGTGTGAATGCACATTTATCTTGGTTATGAGAGATACCGTTGTCTTTCTGCTTTCCGTCTGCTGTTGGTGCGGGTCTTCTACCTTGATGCAGAGTAACCAACTTTGGGATCCTGTTACTAAACAAAGAGCTTTATTCCCACTGTCTGAGGCTAGGCTATGTGTAAAGTTAGTGTCGGAAGGGACATTATGGTCACTTGCGTTTACCTGGGAGCTCCCTCGCCAGTGGGTGTGCTTTAAGCACCACGTGTTGATCTTCTGGTGGGTTCACTTGGTAGTCGTTAAGCGCAGTCTTAGTCTTATTAATTTCGCTTGCGAAATGTATAAGTTTGCTTCAGACGAGCTGGAGTGGTCTAATTTTATCTTCCAGTTATTAACAGCGAAGCATTGTTCTTATACATTTGCGAGAAATGTTAGGAGTGCCAGATTTAATAATTACTTAGAAATGGCGTTGCGTGGTGGAGAACGGCCCAATACGTCATGAGTAGGACGGTCTAAAGCTCTTTTCATTTATGTCTATGTGAGAATAATTGTGTCTTCGTGTGCATGTGCTATCTCTGTTCCGTAAGAGATGGCTCTTTTGCAACCTTTGTGAATGATAATCTGCGTGATTTGTTCGTGCTTAGCGAGTTCCTTTGTTAGTGAGAACCACGTAGCATTCACTGGGCGAAACCTCACTTACCCGATATTTAAGAGTTGAATATTAGTTTGGTTTGCGGATGCAGTTGGTGTTCGAGCATAAATTTTATCGTATTTTCATTTAAACCATATTTTCTTGCATCCGTTGTGCTTTCAGCGGGAACTCGTATGCTTCTTCCCTATGTACCGAAATGTGTTCTAATTATCTTGCTTTTCATTCGTTCTTAACGTTAACTCCACAGTCGATACAAACCCCTTGCTGTAGTTTTATTTATGTAGCGCTGGTGCAGTTCTGATCCAAGCATGTCTTATTCTGTATGTCTGTGCATGAATGTGCTATCTGTCCTCCCTCTCCCTTCCCTCACGACTTTTTCCTATAGACTTATGAAATTGTGAATTACTAAGTCTTGATTAAATTATCATGTGATTTTGTGTTGAGGCACCAGCAAAATTTTGTGTACATTCTTAACTTCATTAATAAATAGTTTTGTTGAAGTTTAATCCCTATGTGTCCTACTTATCCAGTCAAAGCTCCTTTACTGATCCATTCTAAATGAAATTATTCTCTTTTATTAATTCTGTTTGACTGCGTAATTTACGCTTTGTTGATAATTCGCGTAAAGAACCTTGAAATCAATTAATGCAGCTGTGTAAGTTTATCCAGTCCAGTTTTCTTTGTACTTGCATATAGAGTGCGGTCTGGACTGGTAGCGACCCTAAAACTTAAATTTCAATCAATTTTAGAAGCAACTTCCTTTCTGAGGGGTAGCAATGTAGCACCTTCATATGATATTATGTGATGTTCCCAGCCACGGTCGGCAACAAGAACCAGTTAGAATGTAACAGCAAAGAGTTAGAACCTTACAGGTGTCTTAGAGACAAGTAACGCTAATGTGGCAGTTTATTTCCCTCAACAGGGCATTAAAAATCCAGTTTTCAGGAAAATTATCTACGCTTATGGATACTAAATGTTTACTTCGATAACAGAAGTGCCTCTGCTAGGCGACAGATAAGAGGTTTGATATACTTGTTGATTTTCTGCAGGATACACATAGCAGAGATACAAAGCACACGACATGCTTCAGGAGCGATAAATTTTCTGTTACCATTATTACATTAGTAGCTTCTATGCTGGAAGGAATTATTGTGGTTATGTAAGCGTCATGTAATAAAGTATTCGCGCGGTTTGAGGCACCGTGCACAGCCCCTCCCTCCGGAGGTTCGAGTCCTCGGGCATGGGTGGGAGTGTTGTTCTTAGCATAAGTTAGTTTAAGTAGTGGATAAGTCTAGGGGCTGATGATCTCAACAGTTTGGTCCCCAAGGAATTCACAAACATTTGAACATTTAATAATGTATTGCCATTTTATGCTGATCTGATAGTTCCCTACTGCAGACACTCCACAGTAAATGGTGTAAGGTTCATAACCAGAGGTAATCAAATAATTCTTAATTTCGTACAGGCCAATCGAAACTTTATGCCTGCAATGTAGCGGACAATGCAGGTGACAGAAACAAGCCGGCACGCTCCCGTTTTATGCTCAGATGCCAGAGTTCCGCACACGGGTGGTATAGAAGTGATTGTTACATCCTGATGACTAGCCAAACAACCCCATGTTTAATGATACGCAAGTCGTTATTTTCCTTTGTTATATTTTTAGACACATTCGTATCTGCTTTGTGTGTACTTAATCCATAAACTAAGTACATGCATCCAGAAGGACTGTGATTTTTTCGAACCTGTCCCACATTCGCTTTTACCCTCGTACCTCCGAACTTTCTTCCCACTTCTTTCGTTTTACCTTCGATATACAAAACGACCCTGTTTCACAGCCTGCTTTGTGGATGTTGTGCCTAGTACACATCAGGAATCAGATTTTCCACGAAACTAATGCTGAGTGCTGCCTCAGCCTAGTAAAGACCACTTTGGGAAATAATGTAACAGCAAACCACAGCTTACAAAGAAGGGATGTGCGCGTCAGTACAGATAGCATAGGACATGTTGCGCGCCCGCGAGCTACGAGCAGAACTATCGCTTGAGGTTCAATTTGGCGCGAATCTGTTTTACTGAACGGTGTATTTTATGTGCTTGTTTCGCGCGTTTGCTTACGGTGTTGCGTGTGAAAGTTGAGGAGTTGCAACTTGCGATTATAAAGTGATTTTACGACTTCTATTGTTCGTATTTAAATGAGAAGAAAAAAATGCCCAAATGTTAATTCCGGCGTACAGATCCGTTTACACAGGAAGTCAAACATTTTTTAGACATCCAGGAAATGGAGTAGAAATCTAAGGCCGATGAGAGTAATCCGTCCAAAATACGGACGTCTGACTCAAAATTGTCTTCTGTACGACAAACGTTTCACAGAGGAACATATTACAAAACCATACTTGTTTGTCACAGATGGTAAAAAAGTTGAAATTTCAGGACAACGATGGCCTCTAAACGCAGAGTTGTTCACGTTTATTTCCTTGTTTACCGTAGTATTTATCCCAGATATCACTCAAAAGAAAATTGGCAGCGAAAGTTTGGCAAAAGAGAAACTGTTCCACAGAGAACAGTAAACCAGAGGAAGTCGCAATGTGTTAGTGTTTGTTCTGTCGAGGAAAATATACGGAACCGATCAATGCTGGACGCAGCAGTACTTAAATTAAAAATGAGACTGAAGTCTAAGGAACTAGTAATTGTGTGATTTACGTAAAAAACTGAGAAGAGCAAATGCGGGAATCAGTTTACTGCGAAAGCAGCTTGCAGGTGAAAAGCGTAAAGGAATTTAGTGGTTTTTCTACATTATTCTGATCTCAGTAAGATACAAAAAAAAGGTTGTTAATACAATGTTAAAGAAATGACAGTGACTAACTAACACGGGAATGCGGTATAGTTACGTGTTTTCATGGACAATGTACTCAAAAAAATAGTCGCACAAGGAGTACAGATATCTATTGAAATATGAACTGTTGGCACTTCGTTCGCGAATACAGCTCATAAATTTATTAAAGGTTCTGAGATGCGCGTACGGGATTAGTGGAAGCAAGTGGCATCTATTACAAGGCGAAAACAAACTCGTAGCTCTCGCTGTTTTTTTTCACAAAGTTCTAAGTAGAACTGCAATTCAACAACAGTTGGTTGAAATTAGGTGCTTCCATTCATTTAGGGGAATATACTACAGACGATTATAAGAGTGAACTTACAAATCGTTCTCTATTGCTCCATAACTGTATTGGGCCTGGTGCAGTTAATGCAAGTCACAACACAATGTCGTCTACCAGACACTAATACAAGCAATTGTCCAGCTCGAGCAAGCCGGGACAAGAACAGCTACATTCAATGCTGATGAATGTCAACCGTACAGAAAAGTCTGGCAGTGTCTAGAAATTAGCCGCATAAGAAAATAAATTGTTCTGTACGGAATCCCTTTGACGAAACCAGATGATAAGGGAATTTTTAGGTACCATTCATATACTAACGTGAGTAACAAATAACTTTTCTGATAAAGTAAGTGTACCTTCATAACGATGTGTTTGTCAACTAAAGTAATATCGACTAAGTAATCATCATTATAGTTATACTGGACTCATTTGGATCCCAGGTTATCTCAATGAATGAACGTAAGTTATCTTTGCAGTTGCTCAGTGACTCAGTAGCCAACGGCGCAGTATTCTTCAGGAAAGAAAGGTAGTGTGACGACGAAATCCCCAAAAACGTTTGCCCGGAAGCTATCTAAATTAACTGACAACTGATGTTCACTGAGGTACATTAATTAAACCCAAACACGTATTTTGATTTCATTACGTAAATTTCTTTTTACGAATGAATAAGTTCGTATGTTGCAATTGGCGCATTAAGGTGTGCTTCCTGGATCACATGTGGACAACTAACGTCTCGTAGCGAAGCCGGTTAACTAGACTAACTCCTCTAGTTAACGGGCTGCGCTACGAGCATTTTCGTCTGTTCACTATGAACAAACTAAGCAGCTCCATAAGAAGAGCATTTTTGTTGGTAGTTTGCGAAAGCCCGCATTTGGGAGACAGCTTGCCGGAACGCTCAGATTACGGAGCTGCGGGTACATTGTGTGACTGATAACGCGTTCCGGTGTCGCCACCGCACAGTGAGCCAAAACCTGTTAATAACAGAAAATGGACATAAAACCCCTCAAAACGTTTTTTTTATTTTTATTTCAGGATTATTTGGGTCGCTGATTAGGAATCCGATGTCGGAATTACAAAACTGAAAATGGAGGATGCAATTGGAGAATAAAAAATTGTAAATTTAACAGATTCGAGTAAAACTTGTGATGTAAAGTATTTTGAGGTCACTGATAACGAATTACAAATGGTTCAAATGGTTCTGAACACTGTGGGACTTAACATCTGAAGTCATCAGTCCCCTAGAACTACTTAAACCTAACTAACCTAAGGACATGACACACATCCATGCCTTAGGCAGCATTTGAAACTGCGACCGTAGCGTCGCGCGGTTCCAGATTGAAGCGCCTACAACGCCTCGGTCACAGCGGCCAGCAACGAATTACAAATATAAATTGTCATAGTGAAATGTTTTATTCCATATTTTACATTCTTAATCGAAATCTTCGCTTGTGTCATCATCGCTTTCAGAAGATTCGCTGTCGAGTTGTCCAGTGGGAGATGGTACGAAAAGCAGCTCTTTAACCCCAGATGACATCTGTTCATCGTCTTCAGTTGTCGTTTTCTGGAATCTCGAGACGGATTCGAAGATACCACAAGCCTATAGCATACATCGCTATCTCACGGGAGTAACTGCGTGAAAAATCTCGATAATGCCGGGTATCCTTGTTTCAAGTTTCCTGAACATCTTCAGATAACCGATCAATCGACAACGGAGTAGCTTCGATTATGGTATATCCGTGCCTCAAATCTATGTGACTGATGTGGGCATGGGACATTATTGATGAATACTGTGAGACCGGTGAAGATGACACCCGACTGTCGAGAAATATACATTCTTTTCAGAGTTGTTGGCAGATATGTTTTACTTCTAGAGTCTTCTGTACAAAATGTGAAGAGTTCCCCAGCATTTCGCTAAGAAACATTATTATTCGGGTAAATATTAATCTTTTTTAAAAAAGAATTGCCAATTTGAGAAAAAAATTGTGATCATAATTCCCAGTAGCTCCGCAAGAATTTTGCAGGGAAACAGAATGACATTTTTTGTGCACTTAATATTTATCAGTCCGCCATCGTGGTCTCGCGGTAGCGTTCTCGCTTCCCGAGCACGGGGTCCCGGGTTCGATTCCCGGCGGGGTCAGGGATTTTTCCTGCCTCGAGATGACTGGTTGTTGTTGTGTCGTCTTCATCATCATCATTCATCCCCGTTACGGTCGGAGGAAGGCAACGGCAAACCACCTCCATTAGGACATTGCCTAGAAAGGGGTCTCCCGCATCGTTCCCCTACGCTCTGTAAAGAAGCATGGGACTTCATTTCATTCAATATTTATCAGAAACTAAAGAAATGAGGGACCCATTTTTACCGTGTGGCACTCCTGCACAGCAGAAAATCGCCGTCCACTAAAACCGTGCAAATATGTGTATGAAAATACATTTGAACTCGTTAATCATACTACACTACAGCGCCAAAGGAACTGGTAAAGGCAAGTGTATTCAAATACACAGATATGAAACCAGGCAGAATACGGCGCTGCGATCGGCAGCACCTATATAAGACAACAAGTGTGTGGCGCAGTTGTTAGATCGGTTACTGCTGCTACAATGGCAGGTTATCAGCGGTCGGCAACACCTATATAAGACAACAAGTGTGTGGCGCAGTTGTTAGATAGGTTACTGCTGCTACAATGGCAGATTATCAAGATTTAAGCGAATTTTAACGTGGTGTTATAGTCGGAGCACGAGCTGTGGGACGCAGCATCTCCGAAGTGGCGGTGAAGTGGGGATTTTTCCTTACGACCATTTCACGAGTGAATGTCAGGAATCCGTAAAAAACACTAAATCTCCGATATCGCTGCTTCTGGCAAAAAATCCTGCAAGAACGAGACCAATGACGACTGAAGAGAATACTTCAACGTGACAAAAGTGCAACGCTTCCTCAAATTGCTGCAGATTTCAATGATGGGCCATCAACAAGTGTCTGCGTGCGAACCATTCAATAAAACATCATTGATACGGGCTTTCGGAGCCAAAGGCTCACTCGTGTACCCTTGATGACTGCACGACACAAAGCCTTACAACTCGCCTGGGCACATCAACACCGGCACTGGACTGTTGATGACTGTAAACATGTTGCCTGGTCGGACGAGTCTTGTTTGAAACGGTATCGAGCGGGTGGACGTGTGCGGGTATGGAGACAACCTCATGAATCAATGGACCCTGCATGTCAGAAAGGGCCGGCCGCTGTGGACTAGCGACTCTAGGCGCTTCAGTCTGGAACTTCGCGACCGCTACGGTCACAGGTTCGAATCCTGCCTCGGGCACGGATGTGTGTGATGTCCTTAGTTTAGTTAGGTTTAAGTAGTTCTAATTTCTAGGGGGACTGATGACCTCAGATATTAGGTCCCATAGTGCTCAGAGGCATTTGAACCATGTCAGCAAGGGACTGTTAAAGCTGGTGGAGACTATGTAATGGTGTAAGGCGTGAGCAGATGGTAAGCATTCAGTCTGATCAGCTGCATCCATTCATGTCCATTGTGTATTCCGATGGATGTAGGCAATTCCAGCAGGACAATGCGACACCCCACAGAATTGCTAACGAGTGGCTCCAGCAATACTCTTCTGAATTTAAACACTTCCGCTGACCACCAAACTCCCCAAACATGAACACTAATGAGCGTATCTGGGGTGCCTTCCAACGTGATGTTTGAAAGAGATCTCCACCCCCTCGTACTCTAACGGATTTATTGTCAACCCTGCAGGATCATGATGTCGATTCCCTCCAACACTTCTTCAGACATTAGTCGAGTCCATGCCACGTCGTGTTGCTGCACTGCTGCGTGCTCGCGTCGCCCTGCGTGATATTAGGCATGTGTACCAGTTTCTTTGGCTCCTCAGTTTAATAAAGCTGTAGCAGAGCCATTCACAAAAGTGGAGCCACTCAGAGGAAATTTTTTAGTCAACGATTTCGGGTAATATTGTAGTAACTTAAGTTTTAAGTAGATATGTGTCTTTACACAATTTAAAAATGTGATTAACATACCTTCTGGAGAGCTACTCATCGTCCTTTATCCTGACAACTAGGTAGGATCGCTATTATATAACAGTATCAGAAAAATGTGTCATTGTCCGATTCACTGTTTCTGTCAAATATCACGGCACGTATCATATCGACTTGAGACTAAAATGACGTCGCAGCATTGGGCGAGACTAAAGTCGGAACGCACACCATTTGTTTCAATTCTGTCCAGGTTTTGCAGCGAGTTGGCCCACTGTGCGCCGTCACATCGACCCGGAAAGTGTTTACAGTGAGCGGAAGACAAACGGCCCTGGACGCCTCCGCGTGCCCGCAGCCCGCGGCCGGTGGAGGCTGGCAGCTGACGCGCGGGATTCGTTCCGCCGCGTCGCCCGCACGGGGGGCAGCCGGCAGCACGCTGCCAGTGGAGGTGGGTTTGCGCGCGGCTCCTCGTGACGCGGGACATATGCGCCGGCTATCGACCCCGACCTCGCTCAGGCCGCGACACCCCTTTATAAATATTGCAGCCGCAGTGCAGGGGGCCCGCGCAACAACAGCGGGTAGCGGACGCGCTGCCGCCTCCTCTCAATCTGTTGGCCTCCTGAGTGCAGCGCTCGGTGGTCAGCGCCAACAGTCCTACTCCCTAAACGACTAGCATCGTCGAAACCAGCTCTTGTTTATCAGTCTCATGTTAACTGCGTGTTATACATTGAAACAGTCTGCATATAGGAGCGATGCTTCCTGAGAACAGGTAAGGAGGTGTTTCAGGTAACAATAATGGACAGTAAAACATACAATACACCGAAGTCCACTTTGTTAGAAGTTTAGTTTATATACAAAATTAATTATTGAGGGTGTTTGTCTTCCACGGTTGCAGAGGGGACTAAAGAGCCAAGGTAACTGGTACACCTGCCTAACATCGTGTACGCACCTCCCCACCCCCACCCTACACGCACGCAGAAGTGCCGCAACACGACGTGGCATGGACTAGACTAACGTCGGAAGTAGTGCTGGAGGGAACACACCATGATTCCTGCAGAGATGTCCAAAAATCAGTAAAAGTAAGAGAGGGGGGAGAGCTCTTCTGAGCAGCACTTTGCAAGGCATCCCACATACGCTCAATAACGTTTGCGTCAAAAAATGGCTCTGAGCACTATGGGACTTAACTTCTGAGGTCATCAGTCCCCTAGAACTTAGAACTACTTAAACCTAACTAACCGCAGGCCGCGGTGGTCTTGCGGTTCTAGGCGCTGCAGTCCGGAACCGCGGGACTGCTACGGTCGCAGGTTCGAATCCTGCCTCGGGCATGGATCTGTGTGATGTCCTTAGGTTAGTTAGGTTTAAGTAGTTCTAAGTTCTAGGGGACTGATGACCTAAGAAGTTAAGTCCCACAGTGCTCAGAGCCAAACCTAACTAACCTAAGGACATCACACATATCCATGCCCGAGGCAGGATTCGAACCTGCGACCGTAGCGGTCGCGCGGATCCAGACTGTACCGTCTAGAACCGCTCGGCCACTTCGGCCGGCTAATGTTTATGTCTGGGGGGTGTTTGGTGGCCAGCGAAGTGTTTAAACTCAGAAGAGTGGTGTTGGAGCCACTCTCTAGCAATTCTGGACGTGAGTAGTGTCGCATTGTCCTGCTGGAAATTCCCAAGTCCATCGGAATGCACAATGGACATGACTGGACATAGGTGATCAAACAAGAAGCTTACGTACGTGTCACCTATCAGAGTCGTATCTAGACGTATCAGAGGTCCTATGTCACTCCACTACAAACTGCGCACCCCCACACCATTACAGAGCCTCCACCAGCATGAAAAAAAATGTTCAATTGTGTGTGAAATCTTATGGGACTAAACTTCCAAGGTCATCAGTCCCTAAGCTTACATACTACTTAACCTAAATTAACCTAAGGACAAACATACACACCCATGCCACAGGGAAGACTCGAACCTCCGCCGGGATCAGCCGCACAATCCATGACTGCAGCGCCTTAGCCACCAGCTTGAACAGTCCCCTGTTGACAAGCAGGGCTCCCCTGCTGACATGCAGTGTCCATGGATTCGTGATGTTGTCTTCACACCCGTACACGTCCATCCGCTCGATAGAATTGGAAACGAGACTCATCCGACCAGTTATCAACAGTCCAATGTCAGCGTTGACGGACTTAGACGAGGCGTAAAGTTTGTGTCATGCAGTCATCATGGGTACATGAGTGGGACTTCGGCTCCGAAAGCCCATATCGATGATGTTTCATTGAATGGTTCGCACGCAGACACTTGTTGATGGTCCAGCACTGAAAGCTGCAACACTTTGCGGAACGGTTGCACTTCTGTCACGTTGAAGGATTCCTTTCAGTCGTCATTTGTCGCAGGATCTTTTTCCAGCTGCAGCGATGTCGGAGATTTGTTGTTTTACCGGATTTCTGATATTCACGGTGCACTCGTGAAATGGTCTTCCGGGAAATTCCCTTCATCGCTATCTCGGAAGTACTGTGTCCCACCGCTCGTACGGCGACTATAACACAACGTTAAAACTCACTTAAATCTGGATAACCTGCCATTATAGCAGCAGTAACTGATCTAACAACTGTGCCAGACACTTGTTATCTTGTATAGGTGTTGCCGATCGCATCGTCGTATTCAGCGTGTTTACATATCTCTGTATTTGAATACGCATGCCTACACCAGTTTCTTTGACGCTTCATTGTATGTACCCTGTTCCCTATCTTTGTAATCTGCAAGGTGAAATGACACTACAGTGTCACACATTCAGCCATCAGCCGCCGAAGTTTACAAGTCTACATTTTCCTTTTCGTTTTTGCCTTAGAGTGTATTAGCTCACGAGCAGTCCATCAGTTACGCTGCCTCGAGAGATACACAGTTTTTAACTGCACCTTACTAGTACCGGCTTCCTGGATATTGTTTTCGTAATGTAGATACAAATGTAGCCCGTAGCACGTTTAGTGTGCGTAACTGTTCCAGCTAATATTATTTTCCATTGTGATCGATAATTTGTAACCGGATTCGTTCCACATCAATACGATGGCCAGAGGAAAGACACGAAGGCATGTAGAAACAAACAAAACGAAACAAATTATACAAGATTCAATTTTTAGAAGCTGCGGGTAGAAATTAACTGCTCAGGAAGAGAAAAACTAGCCCAATTTTTCATAGTGTTTGTGCGTTTCATTTGTATTCCTGTTGACAATACATTTCTAGGTCCATATTCTATTCTGAAGTCTCGTCTCTCTGACATTGGAGGCAGCAAATGGTCATACGCAGTCTGGAGTAATGTTGCGAGACCTGGGCTGTCACGCGGAAGCACCGCTTGTGAGAGCAGTACAGTATACTCCTAGGCAAGTCTGTTATGAACGGTGTTTCACTGGACTACATGGTCGCTACCGGTGCATTGAAAACAAAATTCGTTCCCTTCTGTCATGGCTAATCTACCCTATTATGCAGCTACACGCGTAGAACGAAATAAGAGCACGTGAATCTGTGAGTCGTTCTCCGTGCGCTTGTATGCCAACATTTGTGTTTTCTTGAAGATTTTTGAAAGTGGCCCTATGTTCCCAGCCACGCCTTCACCCTGAATGTTAAAGAATATCACACAGTGCAACAGTACACGTAGTTCAATAGAACGTCAGTGCTGGTGCCTGACTGTGAAGAACCGTTCATACGACGTAACAAATAATACATTACTCGCGCTTCTGAAGCGGCGCGGGCGTATATCTGTCCGCCAACAGTGCGCCAACACAATAACCGGTAATTTAATACGAAGTCCGCCCCATTCATCTTTCAGCTCAATTCAGCCGTGTCTAACATTTGCCCGCCTCGCTGTCGCAGTCCACCTAAAAGCACTTCTGATTTACCGTCGAACCGTATTTCCACGTTGGCAGTCTACCAGCAGCGACAGGAAACAGGCTGAAACAGCAATTAATTTCCTGCGTCCTGACCTTCTTTTGAGCCTTTCAACAGTGAATCAAGCCTCGTATAACGCTGTCATTTCTGTATAGACGGTAATCTCTGATCACAGAATTTGTAGCGTCGTAGTGATAGAATAATGGTGCAGTCTGTGGCGGCTAATATTTTCTGTTTCCACAGGAGAGCGTTGAATAATGTGCACTTTTTCACGTAGCTTCTTTTTCTGTTTGTTAGTTTATGTGGTCGTTACAGACCGACGATTCCAGAAAATAACTTCATGTGGCAGCTGATCCTTTGATTAAAATCCGTCTCTGAAAGACACAAAGGAATGATCTATCAGTACTTCATTGTTTCATCGTCTGGGGTTTCGATAACTTCGATGTCGTACAATATTGGCAGATAATACGAGGGCTATTGGAAGAGTAAGGTCCGATCGATCGCGAAATGGAAACCATAGTGAAAATCAAAAATGATTTATTTGCGACAGTTAGCTATACCTTCGAGCTACTTCTGTACATAATCGCTTCTCCGACTGAGACGTTCTTCGCAGCACTGTACCAACTTTCCAGTACCCTCATCATCGAAGGCAGCTACCCGTCCTTTCTGCCAGTTCTCTAGGCTGATCTACTGCCTGCTGTCTGTGCCGAAATGTTGTCTTCATACCAAGCCGTTCATTTGAACAGAGAAGGAAAATAGAGGGGCTGTATGGTGGGGCCCCGGCGGAGGTTCGAGTCCTGCCTCGGGCATGGGTGTGTGTGTTTGTCCTTATGATACTGTAATTTAGGTTAAGTAGTGTGTAAGCTTAGGGACTGATGACCTTAGCAGTTAAGTCCCATAAGATTTCACACACATTTGAACATTTTTTGTATGGTGGCTGATAGAACACTTCCCATCGAAAACACCGCAGGAGTGTCATCATGGCCCCTGCAGTGTCCGGCCAGATTTATCATGAAGAAGGAAATGCATGACTGTTACTTTGTGTGAGCTGCATGAAATACGGCGAAATCTCTCACAGGCACCCACATTTAGCGGGAGACACTATTTTCTGGACGTCTTTACCCGCTCACTGTACGCTTTAAACTGAAAACAGCGACATAACGCCATCGACAGCATACTAGAGACACTGTCCAACACATTTATGCAGAGCTTCATCGGTGTTTCAATGTGGTTTCCAAATCGCGGTTCGATCGTACCTTACTTTATGAAGATCCCTCGTAGTTTCTTCAGATTCAGTCACATCAACTTATTAAGGAGATTTCGTCTATTTCATTTGCTGCTGTATTCTTCTGTCTGAAGACTGGTTTCGTATAGCTCTGGATACTAGTCTGCCTGCATTGCAGACCGCCACATGTGTTTGGAGTAGTGAGTCAGACACAATTTTAAGACCCAAGGTGAGACGTTGTGTGCAAACGGATTAACTAACGAGATGAAACGCACTTGACTAGCTGACAATACTAAATTAATATTACAAAACTGCACCATATGGTTTACGTCAGTGCACCTGCTGGTTCCCAGAGTTACTTGAAAGGTTTAAGAATGGGTCCTATAGACGCAACTGGCGTTCTGAAATGACAATCGCATGCATTTACCGTTGCACCGCTGAATGCGCAACAGATAACTACTAAATACTGAACAAGCATTGTCCTTAGGTGCCGCTGACAACGCTCAGCGCACATTATCAGCATGAGACGTGCGGAGTATGGTCATTGCGACTGGCACTCTGAAATACAGAACGACAGTCGTGCTTCTGTTGATATGAGCTCTGGGCCCCCGGTCGGCTGCTTGGGTGGAGACCACAGCCCAAAGACATCCGTTAAGCGCTAAGAGCCACGAATTTTCGATTTGAATCTTACAGCCTGCTCTTTCCTTCTTGCCAAGCAAGATATGAGTACCAATATTTAAGAGCTCTCAGTCCGCTGGCGGCGTAATTGCTCCTTCCACAAAGATCCCGCAAAGGAAAACGCGTCGCTTTAAAACTACAATGACATTTCGATCTACCTCTCTTTTCCCTAAAACTCTCCCTAATCTCCGTTCTCCTGACGTAATAAGCAATTTTACCAATCGCATAATTTTGTCCCCAGTAGCTAGCCCCACATCAAAGGTCTTAAGAAAGTAAAAAAAACTGCGCTCAAGGCTAGGTTCTTATCTTGACACACTCTATCTTGGAAAGTACAAGACTGTTATTTACTGAAGGCACTATTCTGAATAAGGCAGAGCTCCGGTCTGCCAGTGGTGAAAATTCTTTCTCTTGGCACTGCTCTGCCGCTAGGCTCGAGATGTGGCGGAAGTGAACAGTAGCATCTCTCCTGCAGGGACTCACCCAACTGTGCAACTTTGACACTGACAGCACCTCAGGCTGCCTGCCCTGTTTTCTCCAGCTGCCAGAGTTCCCGCTCGCTACTTGGACCCAGTTTTTCTTTACACTGGGCACTACCTTGCCCGCCTCAAATCCAGTGTGTGCCCTGTTCCCGAGCACACTCAGAAAACAAAGAGAAAGAAACGTGGTTACGACAGAAAGTTACTTAGAAGTCAGTCACTGCAGTCTAATTTGCTTTTCCAATCTATTATTGCAATATTCTGCCTTCTTATTATCCTCTTAGTTGAACATAATTCTCTTACTACATGAAAAAGGGGCACGCGAAATCGCTTACCACTTTTTAGTATCTCTCTTCAACATAACTACCACAACCTACATTCGTTTGCACCTACAAATTGTAGCTAAGCCTTGGTCTTCCTTTGCAATTTTTACCACTCCCATCCCACTCCCTTAACCTTTACTCCATTACCAAATGAACTATTTCTCGCTCTCTCAGGATGTGTACTATGAACCTGTCCCTTTTTTAGTCTAGTTGTGCCATTAGATAAATTCTTCTCCACTTTATTCAGCACTCCTTCATTAGTTGTCTGATTTAACCATATAATACTCAATATTCAGCTGTAACACCACGTTTTAAAGGCTTATCTTCCCGGTACAAGATACACAGGGTTGTCAACAGGAAAGGCATGTGCTTTGAGGGTGTTAGTATTCGTAAATCTGAACGAACATTTTTATTGATTACCACCTTATATCCTCTGTTCGAGATACTGTTTCTATTCAACTAATCATCCAAATCCAGATCCACAGCGGCCGACCATAAGCTTATAAAACTTCATAAAATCGGAGAAATTCATTTCTGAGAGAGAGGGCACTTATATCTACTGAAAATCGAATACTTCACAAAATATTTCTATTAATTTAATAAGAGAGTCACACAGATTTTTAGAGAACGTGAAGGAAAAAAAATTGAATAGAGTTTCACTTTGTCTCGTAATTATACGCCTCTGCCAACTACACTACGCTGAGTTACAACAAACGGCCTTGAAGGATTTAATCGCCGGTATGTTATTAACTGACATTTAATTATAAAAAGTCTATAAAGAAAGACGCGTTCTTGATGAATCTTCAACGTGCCTTTGCCTTAAAACTGCGTACTTTCGCAACACTCAAGCTATAACTAAATACGAAAATTCTGTAGTCACCGATGTGATGTTTTCCGTCATTTTATTACAAAAAAATGTAACAATAGCGACACATTTTCGGGAAATCTTCAATGTGCCACTGTTTAGAAATAGTAGGTGTACAAGTATGAAATGCAGATTTCAGACAACAGATGTTGATCAGCGCAGTTTATGCTATAAAGATTTGACACTGTACCATTTTGTTGTGTCACAGCCGGCCGGTGTGGCCGAGCGGTTCTAGGCGCTACAGTCTGGAACCGCGCGACCGCTGCGGTCGCAGGTTCGAATCCTGCCTCGGGCATGGATGTGTGTGATGTCCTTAGGTTTAAGTAGTTCTAAGTTCTAGGCGACTGATGACCTCAGCAGTTAAGTCCCATACTGCTCAGAGCCATTTGAACCATTGGTTGTGTCACAACAAGTGTCATACGCGCACGAGTAATAAATTGAAAAAAATGTGTGCATGGTGTTGGGTTGTTGTGTTCAATATGTCGAAATTTATACCAAACAAAGACACTCGCGGACAGCATTAATTTGTTTGTTTTTATTTGAAGAAACCTGCTGCTGAATCATATCGATTACTTCGAGAAGCTTATGGTGAATATGCTTCATCACATGGTACGTGTGAACGATGGTTTCGGCGTTTTACTAATGGTGACTTCGATGCTGCAGACAAGGAACGTGGAAAACACCAAAAAAATATGAAGATGTGGATTTGGAAGCATTGTTGAATGAAGGTGATTCATAAACACAAAAAATACTCGCCGAGCAATTGGGCATTAGTCAACAAGTTGTTTCCAATCGGCTATGAGAGATGGGAAAGATTCACAAGACTGGTAGAGGGGTACCATACGAGTTGAAAGACAAGCAAATGGAAAAGCGTAAAATCACATTTGAGATTTTGCCCGCTCGCTACAAAAGGAAGTAATTTTTGTGTCGTTTAGTTCCAGGGCTGAAAAGTGGATTTATTTTCAGAATCCCAAACGCAAAAAGTTGTGGGCAGAGCCAGGCACACAATCCACATCGACCGCAACGTCGAATCACGATGTTCTGCGTTTAGTGGAGCAAGAATTGCGAGAGGTCTGTTATGAGCTGTTAAACCTTGGAGAAACGGTTGCCGGCCGGTGTGGCCGTGCGGTTCTAGGCGCTTCAGTCTGGAACCGCGTGACCGTTACGGTCGCAGGTTCGAATCCTGCCTCGGGCATGGATGTGTGTGATGTCCTCAGGTTAGTTAGGTTTAAGTAAAGTTCTATGGGACTGATGACCACAGATGTTAAGTCCCATAGTGCTCAGAGCCATTTGAACCAAGAAACGGTTAATACTAAACATTACCACCAACAGTTGATCGATTTGAAGCGTTCCCTCTTTGAAAAAAGGCCACAATACAGAAAGAAGCAACACACAGTAATTTTTCTTCGTGGCAATACTCCTTCACATGCGGCAAAACCGGTTCTCGACACGTTGGAAGCACTCTGCGGGGAAATTCTACCCCGTGCGGTCAACTCACCAGACTTCGCTCCTTCCCATTACCACTTTTTGCATCGATGGATTACACACTTGCTGTGCGGTGCTTTAGTTCATACGAAGATGCGAAAAAAGGCTCGATGAATGGTTCGCAGCAAAAGTGTAAAATTTTTGGTTGCGTGGTATCCACAAATTGCCCCAAAGGTGGGAGAAATGTATAACAGACGATGGAGCATACTTTGAATAAAGCAATATTTACTATTCTTCTGACTTTAACGTGTTTTTTTAGATAAGAAACTCCGCATTTCATACTTGTACGTCTGCATAACCTAACAAATACGGAATTCAACTAAAAACGACAAATACAATATGACAGCTCGCAAATCCTGTATGTGTCTCAGAGAGAATCTCACCTCTTGTTGATTCCACATTTCGTAGCACGCCGCCGAAATATTATAGGACTTATTTTATGTTTCACGCTAGGCAATGGCTCCTGAAAGTGAAATAAGAGGAAGGGACGTCACAAAACTCGGACACTTCAACATCAACGTTAGCTGACTCCTCGCGTGAGACGAGAAATTTACGCACTGTTGTCGAATGAGCAACAGTGCGGCACTTGCCATTGCTATCAGCGTGAGAAAGATCCCATTTTGCTTGTCTGTTCTTTGTTTCCCGTGATCGGGTTTAGCAAGCCAGTATACATGGTCTTCTGAAATTCCCTGCACAAACTCCTAGGAGCTATAGAGTGGAATGAGTACATAATATTTTGATTTGGAACCCATGTCCGGAAACGTATGACTATTTGCATTCAGATGTCTAGTTCATCCACTTTTGCTTGAGGAATTGAATTACTCCTTACGCAGTACAGTTATTAGTTAACAGTTAGAAAGTAAATATAACGAAACATCCATTTATCACTTAATGACAATTGTTTGTATTAACAATTAAACACTGTGTGTTTACATTGTTCCAAAACAATAAAGAATCAAGAATACTGTACATAAAGAACGTGACGTTTAAGTGTTAATACAAACAAATGTGTTTACGTGGTAAATGGATGTTTCGTTATGTTTCCTTTCGAATGTGATTATGCGATAAATGGATGTTTCGTTATGGTTCCTTTGGAATTGCTACATAATAATATTACTGCGTCACACCTCTTTCAGTTCCTCAAGCAGAAGTGGATGAGTTAAGCATCTGAACTGAAACCGTCGTAGAACGGAAACGGTTCGTTTCCGGACGTGAGTTCCTATTCAAAATATTATGTACTCACTCCCCTCTATAAGCTCTAGACGTTTGTAACGGGAATATCCGAAGATCCTGTCTGGTCTCCAACCTATGTTACGGAGCACGCCTTTGTACCGTTGTGGTGAGAGCACATCGTGAATCATGTAACGTTAATCTGATGGTTCTGTGTAAAATCTTTGTATTATTAGGGCACAATAAGAATTGCTAAATTAACAGAAGATCGCAATATTGATTTCCATTTTGTTCCTTTCATCAGTTCAATTAAAATAAGTCCGATTTTTCAAGTTCGTAGTACTGAGAAAACGTAAGGCTTTGATTAAATGTTGAATTAAGAATAACCGAGGAAACTATTTTATACCTACAGCCCAGTTATTAGTTCGCTGATAATCGTTATTCAGTCCTACAAATTGTAAAGATCAGCAAAGAATACTTTACGTTAGTAAGTGTTTCAGTTTGCCTCGAGAGCTTCAGGCCAGCAGTTGTTTCGTTGTCTCGTTATTATGCTCCGTGACAACGTTACATTACTAGATCACAATAATCGTCAATAGGAGATCGTTTCAGATGCCAAGAGTATTTACCTTATATTACGTATGCCTCACTGTGACGAATCGTTCCTGAAGGCAGTTATATCACATCTTTAATCAGGGCAGTCTGAAGTGCACCTTTAATGTCCACTCCTACTAGCGAAGTCACCTCCAACTTTACAGTCACCATAGTTATGTTTCATAAAATTGACAGCAGAAGCAATTATGCAGTCAGTGATGAACTTCTTTCCCTGTAATTCAGTACTTCAATACAGTTTCGCAGCGTTTCCTATTTACTTTCTGCTTGCAAAAATTCGTTGGTTAAGCAGTCTGCCTAAGAAGCAATCTTGTGATGAAGATGTCGCTGTTATACCTGTGGTATAATGTGGATGTGGTAGTTACATCGATATTGACTCCTACACTACATTCTTTCATTCACGCTTAAGCGCTGGTAAAGGGTTCACCGAACCATCCTTAAACTATTTCTCTACAGTTCCACTCACAAAAAGTGCAGGGAAAAATGAACGCTTCAATCTTTCGTTACGAGTTCTGATTTATTTTATTATGATAGTCATTTCTCCCTGTGTATGTTGGCGCCAATAAAATAATTTTGCATTCAGAGTAGAAAGCTGATCATTGAAATTTTGTAAAAAGATTTCGCCGCAATGAAAACGCCTCCATTTTCATAGTTGCTACCACAACTCGCTTTTCGTATCCCTGACACTCTCTCTCCTGTTCCTCAATAACGCAAAACGAGCTGCCTTTCTTTGGACGTTTTCTATGTTTTCCCTCAGTTGTATTTTGTAAGGATCTCACGCTGCACAGTAGTATTCTAGCAGAGCATGGGCAAGCGTAGTACAGCAACAGCACCTGGACCATCTAGAAGGCGCTGAAAGTAGGCAGGATCTTTAGTAGATCTGTTCCATCTTTTAAATTTTTCGCAGTAAAAGTGACCTTTGCTTCGCCTTCACCATAACATTATTTATGAGATAGTTCCAATATAAGTTATTGCTAACTGTAGCTCCTAGGTGTTTAGTTGAGTTGACTGCTTTTAGATTTGAATGGTTTATCGTGTAATATTTAACTAATTTCTCTTAGTACTCAAGTTGATAACCCGACACTTGTCCGCCTCCGGTAGTTGAGTGGCAGCCGGCACAGTAGCCAGCGTGTTCGATCAGAGGGCTGTGCGCTCTCTGTAATAAAAAAAAAAACTGAGTCAAGGAGTCAACGATCAACTTGAACGGATGTCTTGTGACGTCCGCCCAGACCAAATGTAACGAACTCTATCTAACAAAATTAAATAAGAAAAAGTGGTCAGCGTGACAGAATGTCAATCCTAAGAGCCCGGGTTCGATTCCCGGCTGGGTCGGAGATTTTCTCTGCTCAGGGACTGGATGTTGTGTTGCCCAATCATCATCATTTCATTCCCATCGACGCGCAAGTCACCGAAGTGGCGTCAAATCGAAAGACTTGCACCCGGCGAACGGTCTGCCCGGTGGGAGGCCCTAGTCACACGACATTTACATTTACCCCACACTTTTCCTCATTTAGAGTCAACTGCTACCTTCCGCACCACAAAAGTATGGATACGTAAGCATCAGGAAAAAAATGATTAATTTTATTTTAAATCGAAATATCGTTTGTCCAGAACAAGACGCGGACACTGTAGTTTCGCATCTCCGTCACAATCCCGACTAGAACGAAATGCATAAGGTTCCTAACACTGCATGCAAACTTTCAGATAAACGCCTTGTACGGGCAGATTGATCATGTACTACACGGATAGTATTCCAGGGGCGACTTTTATGGAGGGAGGGGTGGGGGAGGGGCTCAAGAAAAGAGCATAATGGATAAGCGGCTGTCTCCTAGGGTTTAATCGCAATAAAATAATAATGCTATTCAGCACAAAAATATTTATTCATGTATAGGTCTCTCGTATCAGCTATCTACTTAATGACAATATTGGATGTAAATAAAATAATAAAAGATTTGTGTCGGCCTTAGACCAAATTAAACCGTACCTAGAATGCCTATGTTAACTTATATCGCCGAGTTCATTCTTCAGCATAGTTTCACTCCTCGACTGTAATGTACGTCGCTGAGTGATTCAGAGGTTTCTTGACAGACAACTGACCCAGACGTATGTGTTTCAATCCTCGGTCAGTCCTAGTACTTTTATATGTCACTTATCACTTCTTCCATCTCCAGCAATGTTTGTTTATGTGAAAATGCCGAATTGCAGTGTGGTTCGGTGTCCACATTAAACCCTATGTCCTTCTGTAACAGGGTAATTCAGTTCAAAGTTCGGAGGAAGGCACCGGTATCCAGCCTTCAAAAAGATCATGCCAAGTAAAGAACTGTGCTGTCAAAACAACCTTTGGATTTAGTTCATTCTTCAGCAACTTGTTAGTTTTCCAGTTTAACATTTGTCGCTGAGTTTTTACTTCAGCATCAGTTAGCCCTTCAGCACAGCTCAGGGATGCTGTCTAACAAAAACACCTACCTAGTCTAGAATCACACTCCTCAAATTCGTATACCAGAACTGCCGAAAATTGTCACTGACGCTCCGTGTCCTGCAGGAAGATAAAACCTGACCTCCACAGTCAACGAAGGCCCATGATTTATACCCTAATTACTTGAATATTTTCTGTAAGTTCTTCAGTAAGTATTGTTATGAAGAACTCGTTGATTTTCACTTCAGAAAATGAGCATTTCCATTTCTTGCTAACTTCATTATTTTGCTTGGTGCTGCCTTTACCAGGAGATCTTATTTATACCTCACTGTCGAGAAAAGTCTCCAGTGAGATTATAGGAAACCAACTGAGATTTAGGTGAACCCAGAAACTCCTGCAAAAGCATTCTGCGAGCCCTGCCAATCTTTCGTGACGAACTATACTTGTATTAGGAAAAGAAATCCTTCACCATAGATATGCTAAACAAGTTGACTCCCTTCTGGCAACGACTGCTTACGAAAACCTCTGCCACTGTCTTAGTGACCGCAAATCACTTCCCCTCTTTGGGAGTATCTCATAGCATGATAAAGTATCGTAAATCCACAACCAAAATTATAACCAGGATAATATAACAAACTAAAATAAAGCTCATTCCCTGCAAACTCGGAAACGGTGTATTGCAATTCCTTCTACACTTCCAGGCGATTTGGACGTACAAATGACCACTCACCTCTTTACACACAGTCTACTCTACTCTTTCACTTTACCTCACACGTTCGGGAGAGACCTCTACTCGTATCTAGTACATGTTATGTAAGGTGTACGTAGCAGATGTGAACTACTCATTAAACTGACAATGCCATATGCGTTTAATTTTTCCATGTTACTCGTGGTTCAGCCACGCAGCTGTGGATTAAATAACTTGAAGAAATACAACGATCCAACCACTTTTCATATATTTAACGAAGAAATCAGCCAAAGGGCCGTGCATTTTGAGAAGTTCTTTTATTTTAATTTCGCTGCCAGTTTCGGCAATTCATTACGCCATCTTGAGGCCCCATACGCACCTCTAGAAAATAATCGATATTGGCTTACTGCGGCCGTATGTTTGGGGATGTCGTGAATTCTCAAGTGCTTTCTTCGAAGTAGTTAAGTGTTCGAAAGAAGCACTTCAGAATTCACGACAGCCAGAAACATGCCTCCAGCATGCCAATATCGGTTATTTTTTAGAGGTGGTACCTGAAGATGGCATAAAGAATTGCAAAATTGGTAGCGAAAGTAAAATAGAAGAACCGCTCAATTTGTAGGGATGTGCTACGGTCACAGGTTCGAATCCTGCCTCGGGCATGGACGTGTGTGATGTCCTTAGGTTATTTAGGTTTAAGTAGTTCTAAGATCTAGGGGACTGATGGCCTCAGAAGTTAAGTCCCATAGTGCTCAGAGCCATTTGAACCATTTTTGTAGGGATGTTTGGCGAATTTCTTTGTTAAATATTTGACCAGCCGCTGTCCCACATCCACAATGGCTCAACAGAAACTTTTCGTACAGCTTTTCATGCAAAGACGCGATGCATCATTGCAGCTATACCTAAAAGGGTTTGTATTATGCACACAAAGGCGAAATAAAGAGGCCATGTTACAGAACAATAGACCGTGGATATTGATTAAACGTAAATAGGCATTGTCGGGAACGAGGTAGCTAAACGAACTATCGTTTTTCACAGGATAGTTGCAGCGTTCAAAATACAGTCGATGAAAACTTATACTGAAGGGAATCTGAATGTATAACACCAGCTGAACATTGTGTATAACTCCGAAACTTGCCTTGAAATAGAATAAAACTACACGAAAAACTGTCTGGTTACCATATTTCTTCAAGTAAAGAGATAATAATAATAATAATACCTTTTTTTAACTAAATGAAATGTTATGTCTCGGAGTATTTCTCTTTTAAGGTCAGTTATTACGTCACAATATATCTCTTTCAAAACTATTGGATTAATTCTTCATGTGCTACGGTCGCATGTTCGAATCCTGCCTCGGGCATGGATCTGTGTGATGTCCTTAGGTTAGTTAGGTTTAAGTAGTTCTAAGTTCTAGGGGACTGATGACCTCAGATGTTAAGTCCCGTAGTGCTCAGAGCCATTTGAACCATTTAATTCTTCATGATAAATAAGTCTGACAACCGTGATCAAATTGCTACGTCAGTAATTTACCATACTTCAATTTATCGTATTGACATGTTAAGTGGCTCGCGTCATGTTCCAGGTGACTCTGCTTCGAGTCATCGTCCCTTTTGTCTGGGTGTAATGGCATGCTGATACCGAGCCGAATCAACCTACATACAACGATAAAAAAACTTGTCAGGTGATTAACAGTATTTGTCAATGCAACAGTTCATTTTCGTTTTTTTTTAAACTAAGTTTGGGGTAAATTTTACATCTCTGAGGGGAATCAATTAATCATTCTAAAAAAAGTCTGGTGCGCTTTTATTATTAGCAGCCCAATCCGAACAGTAATCAGTATCTCAAGCAACTGCTGTACAACGCTGTCTCGTCTCAGCCAGTCACAGGTGAAAATGCGTTTGTTCTGCGTGGTTTTGATGTAATCTGCGGTATACAAGGGGCGTCCAAAAAGTAAGTTCCGATAGGTCGCGAAACGTAAATGACAGTGAAAATCCGATGCAGCTTTGCACAGATGTGTTGGTCAGCGTCTCTAGTATACCTGTCGATCACGTCACGTCGCTCTTTGCAATTCTGAGTACTCAGAGCACGTAAAGAAGCCCGCCGAGTATGGGTGCCTTCCGAAAGATTTAGCCTGATTTCAAATAGTCGACATAACGGAACTCTCATGCGTTTCACCCTTCCTGACAATATTATTGACGGTCGCACTCTGCTGAGGCAAGGAAGACACTCCTACTGTGCTTCCGATGGGAAGTGTTTGGTTACCCACCATAAAACCCGGACGTGGCTCCCTCTGGTTTTCATTTCTACACACACTAACCGCTAGCTTAGAAGACAACATTTTGCACAGACAGTGAGCTGCAACCAAGCGTAGGGAATTGGCGGAAAGCACAGGCGGCTGCCTTGTATGACGAGGATAAATGTCTAAGTCGTGACAGCGATTGTGTAAAGAAGTAGGTGGATGGTGTAGCTAACTGCTGCAAATAAAACATTTCTGATTTTCACGTGATTTCCATTCCACGACCAAACGGAACTTACTTTCTGGGCAACCCTTGTACATCCTTGATCTAACAATTACGCCATGCTAATTTGAGGTCTCTCTATGGACCTGAAAACTAAATGTAACATATTCGATATTTTGAGTGTAATTAGAAACTAAACCGTGTGGTATCTCAGGAGTGGTACATATTTGTCCTGGCATCATCAGCTTTTGGTAAACACATTAAAATGATGTAAGTAGAGACCTACAGTGATTGGAGTTCAGTCATCGTCCCGCCCAACTACATATATCAAAGATTTAGCAATGTAATCAATCTCACAGTGCAAGAACACAGCATGACGATGACGAACCTGAAAAATTCTGTATCTGAAGTGGCGATGACTTCAGGAATGTTTGGTTCCATCACGATGTTCAACAAGATGTCTCTGGCAGCGTGCTGGAATTCTGATATTTTTCATCGTTAACGTTGTCAAACACTCCCTGAACAAAGAGTTAGAACAATCTGCAGTTAGATTCAAGAAAGTTATACGTTGGAGCTAAATTTGTTTCTTTCTCGCATCAGGAAAGAACCGCTCTGAGCAAGAAAATCCTCAAATAAGCACATCAGCTTAAATTCTTTACCACCGTTTTACTGCACACACAAGGACTGAATGCAATGTGAGGCTTCATCTCTGAAAACGGAACACATTATAGGGTGTTCGAGCAAGCACATGAGTTGTGTAATATGTGCTAGCAAGCAAGAGACCAGAGGCGTCTTCCAAGTGCGTTAATTACTAAGACAAACACATTACACGTAGTAAAGGCGCCAAGTATTTGAAGGAAGCAAACAAGAAACCAAATAACGAATATCAAAGACGTAGAGAAAGACTCAAAAGCAATCAATATTCGAGGAGAATATGTCCGGAAAGAATAAGAGCACAACAAGGGAAATAAAAAGATCCACCAACAAAACAAGAGGATGTTAGAGCACATCACAAATCACGGTACAGCAGTTGGGAAGCAGAGAAGAACAAAACCCGACTGAGTCTGCCTAAATCGTAGATTGCAGTTTACTTCCAAAAGGGAAAATAACAAACACGCCACAAAAGTAAGATAGTTGATTATAATAGAGAAACATGACATGATTTAGTGAAACTGTGTTTTTTGAAACGGACCAAACCTATCCCAAAGACGAATAAATAACTCAAGAAACGAATAACACTTTATCAGTAGGGTGCAAACTCTTCAAACATGAGAACACATAATGATAGATCACAAGTGAAAAAAAATTTTAACTTAGACAAAAAAGAAAGGAAAGAGAGAGAGAGAGAGAGAGAGAGAGACGCACCACGAAGGAATAGCTCAAATGGGACTGAAATCAGTACATGTGATGTACATGTACAGACAAACAAATGATTACAATTTCAAAAAATTGAGAGAAAGAGCTACACAAGTTGAGCAAGTTAGTAACATGTTGGTCCACCTCTGGCCCTTATTTAAGCAGTACTCGGCTTGGCGTTGATTGACATACTTGTTGGAAGCCCTGCCGAATTCTGTCCAATTGGCGCGTTTGATCGTCAGAATACCTAGCGGGTTGGAGAGCCCTGCCCATAAATCCCTTAACGTTCTCAGCTGGGTAGGGATCCGGCGACCTAACTGGCCAAGGTACGGTTTGGCAAGCACGAAGACATGTAGCAGAAACTCTCGCCATGACAGGCGGATATTATGTTGCTGAAATGTAAGCCCAGGGTGACTTGCCATCATGGATAAGAAAAGGGGGCGTAAAATATCGTCGACGTACTGCTGTAATGTAAGGGTGCCGCGGATGACAACCAAAGGAATCCTGCTATAAAAAGAAATGGCACCCCAGATCATCATTCCTGCCTGATGGGCTATATGGTGGGCGACAATTTGGTGTATCCGGAGCACCCTTACAGCACTGCGGTACGTCGACGATATTCTACGCCCCGTTTTGCTGTCCTTCATGGCAATCCACTCAGTCCATATATTTCATCAAGTTCTCGCTGCCCCCTCCCCTCTCCACTCCACACACACACACACACACACACACACACACACACACACAGGGAAAGAGTTTGACTGCTTGTCTTCATGTTTGCCAAACTCTATCTTGACCAGCAAGGTCACCGGATCTTTCCCCAGTTGAGAACGTTTGGAGCACTATGGGGAGGGCTCTCCAAGCCTCTCGAGACTTTGACGATCTAACGCGCCAGCTGAACAGTATTCGGCACGATATCCATCAGGACGGCGTCCAACAACTCTACAATTAATGCGAAGCCGAATAACAGCCTGTATAAGGGCCAGAGGTGGACCAACGCGTTATTGACTTCCTCAGTTTGTGAAACTCTTTCTCTTGAATAAATCATCAAATTTTTCTGAAACTGTAATCATTTGTTTATCTGTACATGTACGTCACATCTACTGTTTTCCGTCCCACCCGGATAATTCCTTCATCGTGCGACCTTTTTTCTCCTTTTACTGCCTTAGAGTATTTGGTTTATCTAACTCTATATATTTTTGCTTATCAGAATGTGTTGCTTTATGTCTAATGTCAATATGTTACAGAAGAAACAAATTAACACACATATATTCCTCCTAGTTTTGTAGTCTTTCCGAGTGTTCCTCTCTGTAGGTACAATTCTCACACATGTAGGCATGCACAAAGTTGCAGGTCTAGTTTGACAAGGGTGTTTACATGTGTAGACTGGTCCTTCTATATATACACTAATGAACATTTGAGGCCAGAGAGCCCGACCGAGAATGTCCAGCAATATCCACTGGCATTTTCTGTACGAGATTCTGAAAAAGGTTGTGGAGCCGTCCTGATTCACGGCTGCTCAGCTGCAGTCCAAATCTCATTTGGATTTGTTGGACATGAATTCAAGGCAGCAAATCTTGTGACCGATGTGTTGTCAATAAGTTGGTGCTAAGGTGGGGTGTAGCAATACAACTTACAGGGAACCTATTAATTACTAATTTTCTTTTATTTTATTTAATGATGTTCACTTGGTTGTCGATATATTTTTAGGTAACTTTGTTTTCAGAGACTGTAGATGAGTTGAGAATGAACAATCGAGAGGGATTATATGAAGAACATGAGTAAGCCCTATTGTTAGTAACCGCGAAGAAATTGTGTACAATGTGACGTACATACAGACACGAATACGTACACGAGTATTACAGGCTGTAGTTTACAGCTGAATGAGTGTCTATGCAGCGTTAGTATTAACTGCACCTTGGTTGTGGTTAATTGTAAATAGTCTGCTAAGAGCGTCGTATACTCAAACAAATACTATTTCGTGACTTTTATTGAGTGGAACAGAATAAACACAAACTTCAAGATTGCCAGTCACTGCGTCATAAAACTTTCCAATGCCATCACGAGGTAAAAGGCTGAGACTTTTGTGGCAGAGTGTAATGGAAAACAAACCGTCATGAACGATTCTTGAATATTAATTGCTCTGGCATTAAAACTGGAAGTTTCTTTTTACAATCAATCATCAGTAATATCTGCTGATTTCGTAATTAACGATACTGATTTATTTTCACCTTATCTTTGTTAATTGACAGATATCACTGGAAGTTATATAATTCGTCTTTGAGTTATACGGTGCTGTAATAAAGTATATCTGTTTGTCTAAAATTAATTGGTTTTGTAATTCAGAATCGACAAATAATGACTTGACGAGTGTGTAACGTTATTCCACCAGTAGTAGAGTACGCACAAAATAACTTGACCCATATTCCTGCAGACAGTGCAGTAGGAGAAGGGACCGTGGTAGCGGTGGGGGTTCCTTTGCAAGCGGCCACCGTTGTGATAGAAGAGGTTCAGTTCGACAACTGAAGCCTATGAATAAACATATATCTGACATAACTTGAAAGCTACAGCTAGTGGGTCTGCTAAGGACTGTATCAACAGGTTGTGACAGTACGACCAATAATTCGACAAGGGCACTGTTTCTCACTAGAGTAGACAAAAAAGTAATAGTCACGTAATAAAATGATCAACTAAAGCAAATCTAGTCAATCACATACTACTATAAGGAAATTTACTAAAACTAAATAGGGCAAAACGTGGTATGTCGTGGATAATGTCGCTTATTACGATACTGACAATGTAAAATAAAGTACATGCGTTAGATGTCAATTATGTGTCAGTCCCCTGAAATTCTCTTCATCGATATTACCTGAATATACAATTTTCTTCTTCTTTTTCTGTGTCTTTCATGAAGTAGAGCAGCCTTGGGAAGTATTTGTAGCTATGTCCCCCCCTCTTTTTTATTCTCTTTGGTATGAGATTGGTATAGTTGAAACAACTCCCTATAGCCCACTTTTTAATGAGTTCCTTGTATCTTTCTTTGCTTCTTCCATCATAAATTCAATGTCAGTGCATATAATCACATGTTCCTTGTTAAAAAGTATTTTCGCTGCACCTACGATGTGCGAATACTGTGGTGACATACTATGTAGTAAAGAGATAGCGAGGAGAACACAGTTCGGCATCTGAGTGGCAACTGAGGCGGCCGTCTCTTCCGAACAGAGGAATAGAATGGCCCAACTCTCAATGCGACAATGGGCGTCTGTGAAGAGAATAAATAATCTTTTGTGAATCCTACAGCTCGTCAGATGGCTTTCCCTAATGCCAGATTGTATCACAATTTTATTTAAAAATGCTTTATCGTTTCACTTAGGCAGTGAAAAGCTATAAATAAATTACAGTCACAGCCATTAACAGTAGTATTATTATACATTACGCCAACAAGGACCACCACAAATTTAATATTTTCCCTCGCTAATTAATAAAACTTTTGCTGGTAAATTTTATAACACTACACACACACACACACACACACACACACACACACACACACTGTCTGCCATCATTATACGGTGCGCATGCTAACTTAATCTGTGACATAGTCTTACTCGTTGCCAGCTGCAGCAAGTGCAGTATTCCAGCGTAACAGCTCTTGGAACTGCGTTTCGTTGCTTTGTTTACATTTTCTTGTGACATTTTCCGAATTCGTTTTCCTAGTCGGCTTTTGCATTTGTGGGTTCATTAAGTCATGTTGTCGATCAGTAATGATGCTCTGTGGGTAAATAGATTTAATGTCACGATGGTATAATTTTATAATTTTTTGGGTTGATAATTGTTTTGGTAGTGTGAGTAAGATTATAGGGTCTGTAAAAGAATTGGACAGTAAATTAAATTCATGTTTTTGTTACGTTACACACGGGAGTATGGAATTTCACTCACCTAATCAAATTGCAACATTGTAAACAATAGAAAGTTAGACCAACATCTCCATGCACGGTCAGTGCATATTAACAGTAATTCGACCATTCCACTTTGTTGCAGGTGGAAGGGATGGGTAACAAAGACTCTCACGTCTATGGAGCGTTCTTTAAACAATTCTGAAATCGTTAGTGAGTGGTGCGGTGGTACACTGTGTTGCTGAGAGTACAGCTGCTCACCTTGTAGATGACGAAAAGGGACGCACAGGACCAGACCGTAAATTTCTGTAATTTCGGCAAAGAGAGATGACAGACGTTTTCGGAGCCTCGTTTTTGTATTGTGGAAACATCTCTCAAGATAAAAGCTCGGTGGCTAAGTGGGTAAGCGTAAGACAACAAACAGAAGGGTTCAATTCTAAGTTGGGCAGAGCAGGTTTTCTGTCAGTTATCGCTTCTTGTGACTTTCAAGCTGCTTTGTGGTCAGGAGTCCATGATAAACTATGAGCGCATTTATAACATGGCAAGCCAGCTCAGAGGTTAGAAGGAGCCAAGGGCATATCACTTGCAATAAGACCATGCCTACTGGGATGGAAACCAAACTTCAGTAGTAGGGCAAAGCAGGCATCACCCCGCTCTGCAGTGTTGCCAGATTTATTCAAGATGACGGATTGAAAATCTGAGTCATAGATGTTGCTACGTCGCCCTGACTTCGTCAGGAAATTCTAATTTTGGAGAGAAAATAGGTCAATTGGGATACTGCCCCATCTCGAAATTGGCCAGAAAAGGACGCAATCTGTGCTGGATAGGACGGACATCAGTCTTTATTTTGTATGCATTGCGGCATATTGTTTATGTAAACAATTTGAGCTGTCATTGATTGAGCACTAGACAATAGCTCCAGTCAGTATGTTCACCTTGAGGTCTGGGGTCCAACTAACCTAATTCATAACACCACCACCAGAGGGCACTATTGGTCACCTCATCCCCTCCCCCTCCCCTCCTCCACCCCTCTCGTGATGTGATCCAAGATGGTGGTCCAGGGAAAAATTGCGGGAAATTCGCTCAGTCTGTACTGAGCTTCCCGAGAGGATGGACGTAATTGTTTACTGTGTACTATGTGTTCAGTGGATAAGATGTCTGTGCTGGAGAAGGAGGACTTAAATGAGTATATTAACTGTAATCATGCAGCTGAGGACTGTGTCCAAAGCCATGAGCACAATGCTTGGTGAATGTATGAAGAAGATGAGTATGTTTCATCAAATAATGAAGTTGCCACAGGTAGCTTACTTCACATCTCATATTGATAAATGTGTGTGCAGTATAGATCATTCGATAACAATCCATTCAGTCTTCTGAAGCACAAGAGGCAAGAAGTTCACTTACTCAGGTGCAAGCATCTTTGCGTGCAACTGAGGAAATTCTGGTGATGAGCAGGGATGAATGTAATGAGTGTACTACATGCAAGCACACAGCTGAGGACTGTATAGATACCGCCCTACACAATGAGTGGAAAGAAAAGATAATGGATAAGTGTATGTTGAATACTTTTTGACAAATAATGGCAATGGAGTGGGATGACATAAAGATGCATTTCAGAACTCACACAGATAGATTCTTGGGCTGGAACTGCCTACCTTTATTCAAATTGCCTAACACCCCTATCAAATTTGCCCTGTTCCACAATGTTCACATTGAGGTTTCGAGACCAACTGGCCTATTTCACAACACTGGCACCAGAGGGCACTGTTGACCCTCTCCCACTCCCCTCTGTCCTTTCTTCCCATGATGTGATGTAATATAAATTGGCGGTCCAAAGAAAAATGAGCAGGAACCAATAGGAACACTGAATCTGGCCACGTGATAGGCTTCAGCAATTAGATGGTAGTATCCAGTGACATCATAGTAGGAGATAGAGAGTGGGCTCAGCAGCTCTACGACTTCAATCTCAGCCAGTAGCAGTAGCTTCCACCTTCTTGTTCAGAAATAGCCTTCAACATGTCGATACCTGCATGGGCGACCTCTGCCTCACTTAGACCTGCAGCAATCTCACCTGCCATATTGTCGATACCTACACCCACCTCTGGTCCTGCAACAGCAAGAAGCTCCAGCATGTCCGAACCGGTATCGAAGATGTGGGATCCTGCAGCGCACACATCCCACTTGCTGGAGCAGGACAAACAGCCGGTGTTGTCTGTCCCACTCATCGATTTCTTTGATGAGGACGCGCGGTCTGCTCCCAACGCCTCGAGTGCTGCTGGTGGTCCTAAACAACAAGATGGAGGATTGTACTGGTAACCAACATATGACTCGTCCTAGCAAAACATTCCTGCGCTAGTGCAGGGACAGAGTGCAGGTGGTGGGGATAAGAAGGTATCAAGTATGCCCATGCTTTTAGTTCTACAAACAATTTAACTCCTAGTTAAACAAAACGTGTAAATGTGAGTATAGAAGTACATCTTGGTTGGACTTGCATGTGAGGATAGTAATTGAAAATGCGTTAAAAAGTGTTAAAGTGTCTGTCCCTAAGTTAGACTGGAACGAAATATGTCGTACAGAGCGCTACATCAATCAGCAGATGACTGTAGAGTATTTATACGATTCGTATTCCAACTCGACATGCGTCTTACTGGTGCGACACTATCACTGTATGATGGTCTAGGGATACCGCCTTTTATTAGTAATCAAAACGTACTCGGTCCTGAGTTCGAAACCCGCCACTGCTTAAATTTTGATTAAGAATCAGAATTAGCGTCCGAAGACTTCCAGCAAGAAGTCACCCTCATTCTGCCATGTCAAAGAGGGTTGAGAACTGGGCAGAGACTGAGGGCACTCTCCTGTCCTTGGGGTGGGAAACTGCCCCTAAAGGTGCAAGAGCCAGCAATTATCTACGGCATGAGGATGCAGAAGGCTATCGAAATCACTGCATTAAAGACACATAACTTGTATCCACAGGACGTGTGGCCTGTAATTGAAAAAGTCTCATGAAGATACACTATGTGATCAAAAGTATCCTGACACCTGGCTGAAAAGGACTTACAAGTTCGTGGTGCCCTGCATCGGTAATACTGGAATTCAATATGGTGTTGGCCCACCCTTAGCCTTGATGACAGCTTCCACTCTCGCAGGCATACGTTAAATCAGGCGCTGGAAGGTATCTTGGGGAATGACAGCCCATTCTTCACGGAGTGATGCACTGAGGAGAGGTATCGACACCATTCGATGAGGCCTGGCACAAAGTCAGCCTTCCAAAACATTCCAAAGGTGTTCTATAGGATTGAGGTCAGGACTCTGTGCAGGCCAGTCCATTAAAGGAACGTTATTGTCGTGTAACCACTTCGCCACAGGCCGTGAATTATGAACAGGTGCTCGATCGTGTTAAAAGATGCAAACGCCATCCCTGAATCGCTCTTCAACAGTGGGAAGCAAGTAGGCGCTTAAAACATCAGTACAGACCTGTGCTGTGATAGTACCACGCAAAATAACATTGCATGCAAGCCCCCTCCATGAGAAACACGACCACACCATAACACCACCGCCTCCGAATGTTACTGTTGGCACTACACACGCTGGCAGATGACGTTCGGCGGCAGGTGTGGCCTTGCGGCTCTAGGCGCTTCAGTCTGGAACCGTGTGACCGCTACGGTCGCAGGTTCGAATCCTGCCTCGGGCATGGATGTGTGTGATGTCCTTAGGTTAGTTAGGTTTAAGTAGCTCTAAGTTCTAGGGGACTGATGACCACAGATGTTAAGTCCCATAGTGCTCAGAGCCATTTGAACCAAGCAGATGACGTTCACCGGGCATTCGCCGTACCCACACCCTGCCATTGGATCGCCACATCGTTTACCATGATTTGTCACTCCACACAACGTTTTTCCAGTGTTCAGTCGTCCAATGTTTACGCTCCTTACACCAAGCGAGGCATTTACTGGCGTGATGTGTGGCGTATGAGCCGCTGTCGCCCATGAAATCCAAGTTTTCTCACCTCCGCCTAACTTTTATAGTACTTTTAGTGGATCCTGATGCAGTTTGGAATTCCTGTGTGATGGTCTGGATAGATGTCTGCCTATTACACATTATGACCCGCTTCAACTGTGGGCGGTCTGTGTCAGTCAACAGACGATGTCGGCCTGTACGCTTTTGTGCTGTACATGGCCCTTCGCGTTTCCACTTCACTGTCTCACGGTGAACAGTGGACCTAGGGATGTTTAAGAGTGTGTATGACGCAAGTGACCTCCAGTCATCTGACCACGCTCGAAGTCCGTGAGTTCCGCGGAGCGCCCCGTTCTGCTCTCTCACGATGTCTTCTGACTACTGAGGTCGCTGATATGGAGTGCCTGGCAGTAGGTGGCTCCACAATGCACCTAATATGAAAAACGTATGTTTTTGGAAGTGTCCGAATACTTTTGACAACACAGTGTATCTCCATTGACAAAATATTCCTGAACAGTGCCCACTTCGGATCTCTGAGCGGAGACTGCCAAGTGGGAGGTGACCACGAGAAAAAGATTGAATAGCCAACGAAAGGATAACGTCCTATGAGTCGGGGCGTGGAACGTCAGAAGCTTGAACGTGGTAAGGTTCAAATGGCTCTGAGCACTATGGGACGTAACATCTGAGGCCATCAGTCCCCTAGAACTTAGAACTACTTAAACCTAACTAACCTAAGGACCACATACACATCCATGCCCGAGGCAGGATTCGAACCTGCGACAGTAGCGGTTCCAGACTGAAGCGCCTAGAACGTGGTAAAGAAGCTATAAAATCTGAAATTGGGAATGAAAAGTCTCAGTAGAGATATAGTGGTGGTCAGTGCAGTGAAATGGAAAGAAGACAAAGATTTCTGGTCAGGTGAGCATATGGTAATATCAACAGCAGCAGAAAATGGGATAACGGGACTAGGATTCGTTATAAATAGGAAGGTTGAGCAGGGAGTGTGTTATTGTGAACAGTTCAGTGATAAGGTTGTTCTCATCACAACCGACAGCAAACCAACACCGAAACGTCGGAAGATGATGCTGAAGTCATAGAGAAAGTATATGAGTATAATGAAATGGTAATACATTACCTAGAGGGAGACGAAAATCTAATAGCCATAGCCACTGGAAAGCAGTTGTTGGGGAAGGAGTACAAGAAACGGTTACAGGAGAATATGTGTTGAGACAAGAAACGAGAGAGGAGAAAGACTAACTGAGTTCAGTCATAAATTTCAGCTATCAATAAGCGGATACTCTGTTCAAGAATCCTAAGAGGAGAAGGTATACTTGGAAGAGGGCGGATGATACGGGAAGATTTCAGTTGCATTACATCATGGTGAGACATAGAGTCCGAAATCAGATACTGGATTGTAAGGCGTACCCAGGAGGAGATATAGAGTAAGATCACAAGTGATGAAGAGTAAGCTGAAGGTTAAGAGATTAGTCAGGAAGAATCAATACACAAAGATGTGGGATACGGAAGTAATAAGGAATGACGAAATACGCTTGAAGTTCTCTAAAACTATAGATACAGCAGTAAGGAATAGCGTAGTAGGCAGTACAATTGAAGAGGAATTGACATATCTAAAAACGGCAATCACAGCAGTTGAAAAGAAAAACATAGGTACAAAGAAGGTAGCTGCGAAGAAACTATGGGTAACAGAAGAAATACTTCAGTCGATTTATGAAAGAAGGAAGTACAAAAATGTTCAGGGAAATTCAGGAATACAGAAACACAAGTCGCTAAAGAATGAGTTACATAGAAATGTACTGAAGCTAAGACGAAGTGGCTGCAACAAAAATGTGAAGAAATGGAAAAAGAAATTATTGTTGGAAGGGCTGACTCAGCATATAGAAAAGTCAAAACAACCTTCAGTGAAATTAAAAGCAAGTATGATATCATGTTCTATCATCCTGTCCTTTCTCCTTGTAAGTTTTTATACATATTCCTTTCTTCTCCCATTCTGCGCAGAACCTCCTCATTCCCTGCCATATCAATCCATCTAATTTTCAACATTCGACTGTAGCACCATACCTCAAATGCTTCGATTCTCTTCTGTTCCGGTTTTCCCGCAGTCCATGTTTCACTACAGTACAATGCTGTACTCCAAACAGACCTTCTCAGAAATTTCTTCCTCAGATTAAAGTTTATGTTTAATACTAGCAGACTAGCACTGGCAAAAAGGGCATTCCTTGCCAAGAGAAGTTATCTGTTGCACGGCTCAGTTATGGACTTACACGATGTGGGTACTACGCTACGCCTTGCATTGCAGAGACTGAGTCGGTGGTTCCCAAGCACAGACCCCACTTACAATGACGTAACTTCCTACTTGTGCATGGTGTACTCGTACATGTTGATGATTTGTTTCCCCACGAACGCACAACCGAAAGAGAAACAGGCTAAGTGTGCGCCTGAAAAACCAGAGTACTGGGAGGTGCTAACCAGTTTGAAGGAGAGACGCGCAGAATTTACTGCATATCGAAAAGCTTTACTTGGGAAATATTGTTCAGGTGCAAAGAAGATTAAGAAAGGGTTTGATGATATTTTTGAAATACTACATCCGATGTATGATATTTAAATATATAATGTGTACATACAATCTCAAACTGTATTTGTGTTTTGTTTCATACCACTCTCATTGTAGTCCTAGCATTACACTTATTCATGTCATTATTTTCAGTCTGCGTCTACAATCATGCAGCAGCACACAATTACCTCAAACACCTTCTCACCAGTCATTATCAAATTGAATGATGAAGTTACTTCTCATAGCTATATATATATTATGTTGCCTTAATCGGATGTGTATTTGTTTGAGATACTAGCGTTTTGCATTAATTTTCACCTCATTTCCATGTTGCCGATTACAGCATCATCTATCGTGAAATGAAAGAAACGTTTCATACAAAAGTTACATATTTTTTCACTGAGAATCCAAATCTGCAATAAAAATAGGGGTTTATATATATATATTGTTGTTGTTGTGGTCTTCAGTCCTGAGACTGGTTTGATGCAGTTCTCCATGCTACTCTATCCTGTGCAAGCTTCTTCATCTCCCAGTACCTACTGCAACCTACATCCTTCTGAATCTGCTTAGTGTATTCATCTCGTGGTCTCCCCCTACGATTTTTACCCTCCACGCTGCCCTCCTGCCTCAGAACATGTCCTACCAACCGATCCCTTCTTCTGGTCAAGTTGTACCACAAACTTCTCTTCTCCCCAATCCTATTCAATACTTCCTCATTAGTTATGTGATCTACCCATCTAATCTTCAGCATTCTTCTGTAGCACCACATTTCGAAAGCTTCTATTCTCTTCTTGTCCAAACTATTTACCGTCCATGTTTCACTTCCATACATGGCTACACTCCATACAAATACTTTCAGAAATGACTTCCTGACACTTAAATCTATACTCGATGTTAACAAATTTCTCTTCTTCAGAAACGCTTTCCTTGCCATTGCCAGTCTACATTTTATATCCTCTCTACTTCGACCATCATCAGTTATTTTGCTCCCCAAATAGCAAAACTCCTTTACTACTTTAAGTGTCTCATTTCCTAGTCTACTTCCCTCAGCATCACCCGACTTAATTCGACTACATTCCATTATCCTCGTTTTGCTTTTGTTGATGTTAATCATATATCCTCCTTTCAAGACACTGTCCATTCCGTTCAACTGCTCTTCCAGGTCCTTTGCTGTCTCTGACAGAATTACAATGTCATCGGCAAACCTCAAGGTTTTTTTTCTTCTCCATGGATTTTAATACCTACTCCGAATTTTTCTTTTGTTTCCTTTACTGCTTGCTCAATATACAGATTGAATAACATCGGGGAGAGGCTACAACCCTGTCTCACTCCCTTCCCAAACACTGCTTCCCTTTCATGTCCCTCGACTCTTATAACTGCCATCTGGTTTCTGTACAAATTGTATATAGCCTTTCGCTCCCTGTATTTTACCCCTGCCACCTTTAGAATTTGAAAGAGAGTATTCCAGTCAACATTGTCAAAAGCTTTCTCTAAGTCTACAAATGCTAGAAACGTAGGTTTGCCTTTCCTTAATCTTTCTTCTAAGATAAGTCGTAAGGTCAGTATTGCCTCACGTGTTCCAGTATTTCTACGGAATCCAAACTGATCTTCCCCGAGGTCGGCTTCTACTAGTTTTTTCCATTCGTCTGTAAGGAATTCGTGTTAGTATTTTATAGCTGTGGCTTATTAAACTGATTGTTCGGTAATTTTCACATCTGTTAACACCTGCTTTCTTTGGGATTGGAATTATTATATTCTTCTTGAAGTCTGAGGGTATTTCGCCTGTTTCATACATCTTGCTCACCAGATGGTAGAGTTTTGTCTGGACTGGCACTCCCAAGGCCGTCAGTAGTTCCAATGGAATCTTGTCTACTCCGGGGGCCTTGTTTCGACTCAGGACTTTCAGTGCTCTGTCAAACTCTTCACGCAGTATCGTATCTCTCATTTCATCTTCATCTACATCTTCTTCCATTTCCATAATATTGTCCTCAAGTACATCGCCCTTGTATAGACCCTCAATATACTCCTTCCACCTTTCTGCTTTCCCTTCTTTGCTTAGAACTGGGTTTCCATCTGAGCTCTTGATGTTCATACAAGTGGTTCTCTTATCTCCAAAGGTCTCTTTAAATTTCCTGTAGGCAGTATCTATCTTACCCCTAGTGAGATAAGCCTCTACATCCTTACATTTGTCCTCTAGCCATCCCTGCTTAGCCATTTTGCACTTCCTGTCGATCTCCTTTTTGAGACGTTTGTATTCCTTTTTGCCTGCTTCATTACCTGCATTTTTATATTTTCTCCTTTCATCAATTAAATTCAATATTTCTTCTGTTACCCAAGGATAACTAAGAGCCCTGGTTTTTTTACCTACTTGATCCTCTGCTGCCTTCACTACTTTGTCCCTCAAAGCTACCCATTCCTCTTCTACTGTATTTCTTTCCCCAATTCCTGTCAATTGTTCCCTTATGCTCTCCCTAAAACTCTGTACAACCTCTGGTTCTTTCAGTTTATCCAGGTCCCATCTCCTTAAATTCCCACCTTTTTGCAGTTTCTTCAGTTTTAATCTACAGTTCATAACCAATAGATTGTGGTCAGAGTCCACATCTGCCCCTGGAAATGTCTTACAATTTAAAACCTGGTTCCTAAATCTCTGTCTTACCATTATATAATCTATCTGATACCTTTTAGTATCTCCAGGGTTCTTCCATGTATACAACCTTCTTTCATGATTCTTAAACCAAGTGTTAGCTATAATTAAGTTGTGCTCTGTGCAAAATTCTACCAGGCGGCTTCCTCTTTCATTTCTTAGCCCCAATCCATATTCACCTACTACGTTTCCTTCTCTCCCTTTTCCTACACTCGAATTCCAGTCGCCCATGACTATTAAATTTTCGTCTCCCTTCACTATCTGAATAATTTCTTTTATATCATCATACATTTCTTCAATTTCTTCGTCATCTGCAGAGCTAGTTGGCATATAAACTTGTACTACTGTAGTAGGCGTGGGCTTCGTGTCTATCTTGGCCACAATAATGCGTTCACTATGCTGTTTGTAGTAGCTTACCAGCATTCCTATTTTCCTATTCATTATTAAACCTACTCCTGCATTACCCCTATTTGACTTTGCGTTTATAACCCTGTAGTCACCTGACCAGAAGTCTTGTTCCTCCTGCCACCGAACTTCACTAATTCCCACTATATCTAACTTTAACCTATCCATTTCCCTTTTTAAATTTTCTAACCTACCTGCCCGATTAAGGGATCTGACATTCCACGCTCCGATCCGTAGGACGCCACTTTTCTTTCTTCTGATAACGACATCCTCTTGAGTAGTCCCCGCCCGGAGATCCGAATGGGGGACTATTTTACCTCCGGAATATTTTACCCAAGAGGACGCCATCATCATTTAATCATACAGTGAAGCTGCATGCCCTCGGGAAAAATTACGGCCGTAGTTTCCCCTTGCTTTCAGCCGTTCGCAGTACCCTCACAGCAATGCCGTTTTGGTTATTGTTACAAGGCCAGATCAGTCAATCATCCAGACTGTTGCCCTTGCAACTACTGAAAAGGCTGCTGCCCCTCTTCAGGAACCACACGTTTGTCTGGCCTCTCAACAGATACCCCTCCGTTGTGGTTGTACCTACGATACGGCCATTTGTATCGCTGAGGCACGCAAGCCTCCTCACCAACGGCAAGGTCCATGTTTCATTGGGGATATATATATATATATATATATATATATATATATATATATATATATATATATATATATATATATATATATAAGGCATTTGAAACTTTTAATATATATATCAGAAGCATTTAAATGCCTCACCCTTTCAAACTTTTAATATATATATATATATATATGAGGCATTTAAGACATTTTATAAAAAAGTGGTAATAAACGTTGTTCACGTCGATGAGGACATCCATTAACATAACACTCGATACCCTTGTACCAGCCCTGGGGGAGCGAGGGAGTGACTGAAATCTTAAATAGGAACCCCTATTTTTTTATTGCAGATTTAGATTCTCCGTGAAAAAATATGTAACTTTTGTATGAAACTTTTCTTTCGTTTCATGATAGTTGGCGCTGTAATCGGCAAACATGGAAATGAGGTGACAATTGTTGCAAAACGGTAGTATCTCAAACAAATACACATCCGATTAAGACAATCGAAGTACATTTTTTGCTAGTTTTGGTAGTGCTATCATGTGACACCTCCCACAATCGAATGAAGCTCAACCGTGATCATGTGCTCAGTCCGCAGTCAGACTTTGCATGTTACTTCAATGATTCGGACGGTACACATCTCGTAGTAACTGTTCCACAATATTAACGATTGCAGAGAGGGTCGATATCACTGCCGCGTCCTTTGAGGCTCATAGAAATGTTGAAAAAGCTCGTCAGAGGTATGCTACTCCGTTCCCCGATAGGAATGTTCCGTCTGCAACGACGTTTAGCAGTGTTGTTCACCTGTTTACTGAAACGGGAAGTGTTAAACCCAGAGAAAGAGTCCGACTGCGAGGTGTGATAAACGAAAATAATAGAGTGAATGTTTTAGCTGTGGTTGCTGCAAATCCTCACATTACTTCTCGGCGAATTGCGCGAATTTCAGGAATTTCGGAAAGAAGTGTTTTGCGCATACTGCATGCACTCAAACAGCATCCATTTCATTTATCGCTGATCAAGAACTGCACGGTGACGATTTTTACAATCGCCTGTATTTATGCAACTGGATACAGGAACAACTGGCACTCAATGATAATTTCATTTCACAGATACTTTTCTCCGATGAATCAAATTTTACGAATCGTGGTCAAGTGGATCGACATAATATGCATTATCGGTCAGTGGAGAATCACCATTGCGTAAGGCAAGTTCAACATCAACGCCCATGGAGTGTCAACGTTCGGTGCGGTATTTTAGGTACGCAGGTAACTGTCCCATACTTTATAGAAGGTAATCTGACAGGTGACATGTGCAGCGACGTTGTGGATAATGTATCACCCATACTAATGGATGATGTTCCACTTCAAACGAGACTGGATATTTGGTTTCAACACAATAGATGCCCAGCGCATTATTCACAACTAGCTCGAAAAGTTTTGAATCGGAACTATCTGGGTCAACGGAGTAGACGAAGAGGTCACCCGATTTGACTTCTGCCGATGTTTTCCTTTGGAGATGGCTAAAATAAAGAGTTTACGTGGATGTACCAACACCCGCGAAGATATGCGGCAGCGAATTCGCAATGAATGTGCAAACATTAGCGCAGAGGCACTAGTTCATGTCGGATTGCCATTCACACATAGAGCTGCAATGTTAATTAGAAACAACGACAACATTTCGAACATTTGCAGCACTGCTACACTTGTTAGAGGCAAGGGGACTCATAGTAATCAAGCACTCCGAGGTAGTGAGAGACTAGGGGACTCGCCAAAATCAAGCACCCCGAAGAGAACACATTACTACTTCATCCACGTCGTTGTTCCTAGGTAACGTTAAATGTAGTCTAAGAATGCATTCGGGGAGGGTAGACAGTGTCACATGATAGCATTTTCCCAAATATCAAATAATATACTTTGACTATCCTAATCGGGTGTGTATTTTTGAGACATATTACCATTTTTCAACAACTGTCACCCCATATTCATGAGTGCCGACTACAGCGCCATCTATCATAAAACGAAAGACATATTTCATATAAAAGTTACATATTTTTTCAAGGAGAATCCAAATCTGCAATAAAAATAGGTGTTCCTACTTAAGATTTCAAAGTCATGCAGGGGGTCGAGCGTTATATTAATGGATGTCCCTCTTCGAGGCAAACAACTTTATTACCACTTTTTTCAATCCGGTGTGTATTCCGCCAAATATTCCGATAAACAGTTTTAATTGCTTACCCTGTATTGCACATTTAAAACTAAATTCTCTGTGTAGCCAAAGTAGCTTAGTTGATTAAGTGATGGTGCTATAGTGGCTACACAAATTATTAGCATCGTTACAAGTGTATCTGTATATATGCCCACTACCTGTTGGTATCTGACATAGTTGGTATCATGGCAGGGTAGGTGATACACCATCGTCAGTAGGATGTTGTTGTTTGTGTCTGGTCCTGCGAAGATGCAAAAGAAGATCTGAAGAAGAAGAGAAATGGAATACTCCTTCCTGATAATATACAAGCAATTATTGAAGGTCCATCCATTTGTGACAAGAGTAATGTCCTCATGACGCTGCTAGCACACGTAGTTGGAGTCCGACTTGAACATGTTTGTGTATTTTCAAAAACATTGTTTCAGCCCAAGTATCAGCTATTACATGAGACATTGTGCGGGGTGAAAGCCCTTACATACACGACATTTATTGAAACCGGTGATATCCCCCCCACCTGAAAAGTAAAGCCGAACATAGTGTTCATATTTGACGATGTTACTGTGGAAAACCGAGACTGAATTCGAAAACATTTCTTTTTCGGTCGTCATATGGGTGCTAATGTATTTTATCTAAGTCAAATGTATCCCAAAACCTCTAAGCAGTTGGTTAGGGATAACGCAAACCTCATTCTAGCCTTCAAACGAGACAATCTGAATTTAAAACACATTTACGAAGCACGTGTAGGAACTGACATGTCATTCAATGATTTTGTAAAGATATATGCGATTGCTGGAATCATTCACAGTATGGGTTTCTCGTTATTGATAAAACAAGAAAACTGAATGATGGTACGTATAGGAGAAACTTCCAAGAATTTCTGAATATACAGCCCAGTAATAGAGACGAGTACATCAGTATACGCTGCACCATGGACAATTTCATGCTTTGTCTGGCTCTCAACGCGACAGAATGGGTGTACATAAAGAGAACATTCGCTTGTACATGGATGCGAAAATTCAGACTATAGTGCATGAAGTTGGAGATATGTGCAAGGAGCTAGAGACGTATTACCGGACTCTTCTGAGAGTTAGTTAATGAAATCGGTAAGATAGTAACCGACGTAACTGAAAAGACTGAGGCTGTTGAGGAAATAAATGTAGAGGCCCTTGTGATTGAAAAGGGGGGGGGGGGGGGCAGGCACATGATACGAGGAAGAAGAGCGGATATATGAAGCTTCACGCTGCTGAGACGTCTGATTAGTATACGTCGAGATGTCAACGAAGCAGAAAGTCAATCAGGAGCGGAAAGTCGCTCGAGAGAAATTGCGGTTGATAAGGTCAGGGCATGTGGATTGATAGCAAACACTGAGAGAGACCTTTAAGCTGGCTACTGAATGTCTCAGCAAAAACAAAACCACACGATAGCGATGGTGTTGCCATTGGCGAATTCAGTATACGTCACGCCCCTGGTCAGATAGACAGAACATTCGGCGTCATCGGGGGAAGACCGTACATGCTGGGTACGCAGCCTATAAATGTAACTGATGAAACAATACAGGTTGGTGATAGCTTAATGTGCCATATATTCGTAAGAGCCACGAAGAAACCCATAAATTATTCTGTTAATGATAGGGAAATGTACCATGTAATTTAACTCATGTATATAAGATCGCAAAAAGCCAGAGCAACAAGAAATATAAAACCATTATAAAACCAATACTTGTTGGTGGAAACAACAGCAGCATCAGCAGTGATGATACTGACATTGAGCAGTGAACAATCTAATCCCGCAGTATATATACTATGATGACTCCAACGAGTTAATAAATCGACTACGTCTGCTCATGGCATCAGCTGTTGCAGGTAACACAGCTCACTCGAATGAGGCTGTTATCTCTGAGCTTAGAGAGAAAGACAGAGGTATCGAATAAGCATGGAGACAGTAGATGGAGCACTACACAAATGAGCACGCGAAACATAACCTCATATGCATGATGTGATTAAAGGTTTGGATGACTTATGGCAGGCTGATCTTGTAGATCTGAGGGAATATTCACCTGAGAATAATGAATTCAAATGCATTTTAGAGGTTATTGGCACCTACTCCAAATCTGCCTGGGCATTACGTGTTAAAACAAAAACAGGGAGAAATATTGTAGATGCATTTGAGTGTTTGTTGCAGACAGGGATGAATCGATACCCAGACAACCTCCAAACCGATCACGGTGGAGAGTTTTACAATAAGTACTTCAGGACCGTAATACAGCGGTATGGAATACATTACTACTCAGGATTTATCCACCTGAAGACGAGTATAGTAGAACGTCTGAAAGAACAATAAAAGGTCAAATGTGGATGCGTTTTAATCTTCATGGCTCATACCAATGGATAGATATCTTCCCAGAAATAATTGCTCAGTACAATCTAACCACACTTAACACAATAAAAATGAGACCAATTGATGTTCGTGATAATGGACGCATGGATACGGTGTACTATCACAGTAAAATGCTGGATCTGCGTAAACAGAAATTTAATTTACGTGGTTCGGTACATATCTCAAAACACATGACTGCGTTTGAGAACTCATACCTTCCAAACTGGTCAACAGAGGTAGTTGCAGTTTCAAAGGTGCAAAGAACGAATCCTGTCATCTTCAAGGACAGAAAAGGTGAAGAAATTGCAGGTTGCTTCTACACCGAGGAATTGTAGAGGGAACCTGCAATATAATTTATGCCTTTTAACAATGTATTACCACAATGTCCTGTGTGACTGGAAGTCACAAATTCCCATCCATCCTTTCCCATTCTTTTCCTATTCTCTATTTCACGTAAATGAATGCACCAGCCGCGTCATCGCGAAAGATGTATGTTCTGTCGAAAGAGCAAACAAACATAACGATTACATCCAGTTTCATTACATTTCAATACGAAAGAGAATATTTTTAAATGAAATGTTCAGCTAATAAGATGAATGTGCATGGCAGTGGAACTTCAATATAGGCGATTAGCTGCCATACGAGCTCATTTCAATTTAGTAGGTGTAAGACACAGTGAACATATCTCTTGCCAATGCACAAATTACTCCTACAAGGAGTGATTGATTGACACTGATAGGGAGTAGCTAGATGAGTTTTGCTACAAAGATGATTATTTGAAGTTGTTTTTTTTTTGGTGAATTCCCTTTACATTAATTAGGTACGCTATGAGAAAGCTCCTGGTCAGTAATGTACGTAACGTAAAAAGTAGTCAGATCGCGTTATTGTACACTTCTGACTTCAATTTCATTTAAAGAGAAATGTTTAGGGGATTAAAACCGGGGTCATAGTGTCTTATGGACTCACAGGTTAAAACTTAAATTAGTGGCCAGCTTTCATGCTGTTACAATCCACAATAATGGGCTACTGCTCTCGACAGCTGACCCTGGTGTCGGCAGTTACCACCGAATCGAGATACTCGCAGTACCTCCTTTTGATACGGTAGCAATTTCAGTGCCTGCTAGAGGCCAGAATTGGAGAGTTCCATACACGACGGTGTCGCGATCAAAAGCACAGAAGTCTCGCTCGTTTCCGTTCTGGGACTGATTGTCACGCCGACACCATTATGCAGTCACTGGTCAAATTCAGTCACGCAACTAGCTCTCCCTCTGTCTCTCTCTGTCACTCCCTCCCTCCCACCCGCACTCTCTCTCTCTCTCTCTCTTTCTCTGTCTGTCTGTCTGTCTCTCTCTCCATCCCCTCTCACTTCCTCTCTTTCTGTCTGCATGTAGCATCCACCTCTGAGTCATGAGTTTAAAATGCACATACTTGCAAACAAGTTAGATGAGGATTTCAAAGCTGATATTATACTTTTCATTCCTACCTCATTCGTAGTCACAATACACACAGACACACAAATATTAACTATGTATATTATAGGGTGTCAGAGGTATTTTATCATTAATTAATTTTATATTGGTCCTAACTCCTGTAATATATTACGTACATTATTTTTCATTGTAATAAAGCGTCATCTAAATCAACTTCAACGAAAAGCAGACGTAACCAAGTCGTACCACCAGTGTGGCCAAGTGGTCGCTTCAAAAATTGGGCTGTATACTCACATGCGGAGCTGCAGGCAAGACAGAATCTAAAGAAGACATTTGTACTCGCTAGAGAGTTATTGGCTACGATCGTGACAACGATGCTGATGACATTATTCAATTTTGATTTGTCTATGGTATTGGTATTTGAGAACCATAGTTGAATCAAATTAGTTGAAGAAATTTTCAACTAATTATTCAACTACCAATTTAAAAATGATATACTGCATAACACAATTAAGTGATCACTTTTTGGAACTCCGTAATTGTCTCCTATTGTGACGGAGAAGCTTGAAATCTCACTCAAAGGTGTCTACAACCTTCCGCTGCAAAAGCGCAGCATTCTGCGACGTCACTTCAAACAGAGACACATGCAAATAAAAGGCCAGAACTCAGAAGTCTATATAAGGTGGTTTAATGATGTCACATTGGAGCCATATTTCATCAAAAATCTGCCCAACACCACTGTGGACATGTCACACGATGCGAAGGTCATTACACCCCCTATTACCCACATTTCACCCCTTCGTTGGGCGTCTCTGCGATGGAAGTAAGAACAACGACGCCTATCTTGAAATCGCGCAGGTATCTTATAGATGGTCGAGGAAAACGTTTCGAACACACCGCCATTTACAATGAACACGAAAGGGTCCCGGAACGTAGCACAAAGTGCGTCAATGAAACCAATCCTTCACTAGGGGCCTCATCTTCACACATTCCGTGCTCGAAAACGGCCACTACTAACGCCCTGCGGACGCTTCAAACCTGCTCTAAGGACGCCATGGGGCTGCAGACCACTGGACGTAATCCAACCCCTTTCGATTGAATCATGGCCCAAGTTTTCCTTTGGTATACAAGGTGGAACCAGTAGGGACCGTTCAAAACCATTCGACGAACTTTTAAGGTGAACTGAACCAAAATGGTGTTTATATCTTTTCATACCTCCTTTCTCGCGCCCTCATATGACATTTGCATAAAGGGGTGCGACATTGACACGCATGTGAGTGAGATGGCAAATGGTCCGTCTAAGACCCACATCCTCCGACCGCCCCCCAGTTTGGCAACACACTTGGTGCCATTCGGGCACCTTAGTTGGGCATTTTACAGATGTCCCTGTACGGAGATACTCGCTCAGTGATCCCCACCTGCAGACGGGACAAGCAACCTGCTCCACCCTAGCGCCTGTTGGCCGCATGTGAAATCAGAGGCGTGACGAAGTGGTTGCGTATTTGGCCAGTGCGTAGAGACTGGTAGACGTATGTTCCTGCATAGAGATATTTTTAAAGCGCCAAGCAGAGGTACGCAGAAGGTGTTGCCGAATTGGGGATTCCTAGACGGATCCTTTGCCGTTTTATTCACGTGCGTGTCGCATTCCCCCATACACACGCTACAAGAGGGCGTGAAAAAGAAGGGTTGAATAAGTATAAACATCATTTTCTGCTTCGGATCAAGTGCAAATTTCGCTGTATGGTTTTGAACGGTACCTAGTGGTTCCTCCCCGTTTACCGTAGCAAAACTTGCAGTCACGGTACCCTCCAAAGGAGTGAGATCACTTTAAATGGGGGCAGAAGCCCCGCGATGGCCTTAGAAAGGAATGCATCGTCCGAGGTGTGTCGGCAGCGGCAAAATTTAACAATAAATGTTGTCCTGTTGTACATCCGACTGCAAATTGTCGTTTCGAGCGTGAAATATTCTCCTCGGCCACCCATAAGAGACACGCGTGATTTCTACATCTGCATCCACGCGACACTCGGCAAACCATCTAATGGTGTGTTCCGGAGGGTACTTTTTGTACCACTAACAGAGCACTCCAACCCTGTTCCACTCAAGAATATTGCGTGAGAAGAATGACTGTCGGTAAGCTTCTATGTTGTTGTTGTGGTCTTCAGTCCTGAGACTGGTTTGATGCAGCTCTCCATGCTACTCTATCCTGTGCAAGCTTTTTCATCTCCCAGTACTTACTGCAACCTACATCCTTCTGAATCTGCTTAGTGTATTCATCTCTTGGTCTCCCTCTACGATTTTTACCCTCCACGCTGCCCTCCAACGCTAAATTTGTGATCCCTTGATGCCACAGAACATGTCCTACCAACCGGTCCCTTCTTCTTGTCAAGTTGTGCCACAAACTCCTCTTCTCCGCATTTCTATTCAATACTTCCTCATTAGTTATGTGATCTACCCATCTAATCTTCAGCATTCTTCTGTAGCACCACATTTCGAAAGCTTCTATTCTCTTCTTGTCCAAACTGTTTATCGTTAATGTTTCACTTCCATACATGGCTGCACCCCATGCAAATACTTTCAGAAACGACTTCCTGACACTTAAAATTTATACTCGATGTTAACAAATTTGTCTTCTTCAGAAACTCTTTCATTGCCGTTGCCAGTCTACATTTTATATCCTCTCTACTTCGACCATCATCAGTTATTTTGCTCCCCAAATAGCAAAACTCCTTTACTACTTTGTCTCATTTCTTAATCTAATTCCCTCAGCATCACCCGATTTAATTCAACTACATTCCATTATCCTCGGTTATCTTTTGTTGATGTTCATCTTATATCCTCCTTTCAACTGCTCTTCCAAGTCCTTTGATGTCTCTGACAGAATTACAATGTCATCGGCAAACCTCAAAATTTTTATTTCCTCTCCATGGATTTTAATACCTACTCCAAATTTTTCTTTTGTTTCCTTTACTGCTTTCTCAATATACAGATTGAATAACATCGGGAAGAGGCTAGAACCCTGTCTCACTCCCTTCCCAACCACTGCTTCCCTTTCATGCCCCTCGACTCTTATAACTGCCATCTTGTTTCTGTACAAATTGTAAATAGCTTTTCGATACCTGTATTTTACCCCTGCCACCTTTAGAATTTGAAAGAGACTATTCCAGTCAACATTGTCAAAAGCTTTCTCTAAGTCTACAAATGCTAGAAACGTAGGTTTGCCTTTCCTTAATCTTTCTTCTAAGATAAGTCGTAGAGTCCGTATTGCCTCACATGTTGCAATATTTCTACCGAATCCAAACTGATCTTCCCCGATGTCGGCTTCTACCAGTTTTTCCATTCGTCTGTAAAGAGTTCGCATTAGTATTTTGCAGCCGTGACTTATTAAACTGATAGCTCGGTAATTTTCACATCTGTCGATACCTGCTTTCTTTGGGATTGGAATTATTATATTCTTCCAGAATGAGATTTTCACTCTGCAGCGGAGTGTGCGCTGATACGAAACTTCCTGCCAGATTAAAACTGTGTGCCGGACCAAGACTCGAACTCGGGACCTTTGCCTTTCACGGGCAAGTGCTCTACCAACTGCGCTACCCAAGCACGACTCACGCCCCGTCCTCACAGCTTCACTTCTGCCAGTACCTCGTCTCCTACCTTCGAAACTTTACAGAAGCTCTCCTGCGAATCAAATTTTTTGTGAATTTTGGTGCCAATGTACCATCACTAACCCACCTCGCTACTTACATGAGCTTCTGAACTCTGGCACTTTTTCCACATGTGTCGACACTTTGCTGTTTGAATCATCGCCGAGTCCAAGGGTGTCGTCGCCACGTTTTTGCATCATTGCAGAGGAAGCCTACTACAGGGTTTCAGAAAAGCGATCATTTAATTGTACCGCACAGTGTGTTTTTCGATAGCTCTTTAAGCTCCATGGATAATGTACTATTTACGATTGAGAAAAGTTGCTTTAAGATTTCTCTTTGCATTTTGTTTTAAGTTTAGCTGCGGTTTCGTGATCATGTATACAGCTGACAGTATGTTAATTACGGATGCGCATATGAAAAAAATGGTTCAAATGGCTCTGAGCACTATGGGACTCAACATCTTAGGTCATAAGTCCCCTAGAACTTAGAACTACTTAAACCTAACTAACCTAAGGACATCACACACACCCATGCCCGAGGCAGGATTCGAACCTGCGACCGTAGCAGTTCCGCGGTTCCGGACTGCAGCGCCAGAACCGCTAGACCACCGCGGCCGGCGATGCGCATATGAGGCTGGACCCATACGTTGCAACTAATTTCTATACTTTCTAAATAATATTTTCACAGTAAGCTCGAATAGTAATTTTAATTATTAGGGCCCATTTCGAGTGGTTCGGAATTTGTTTTACCCAGAAATGACGAATCCACTGCGTAATGTTGTGTGTACCTAGAAAGAGCATGCAAGTATGAAACAGCCTTGTGCTTCGTTAGAACTATAAACCTAAAAGGTACTTCTGAATGAAACCGTCTATTCTTAACTCTTCGTGTTGTGTGTAGGAACGCTTTCTGACTGAATTCATTCTGACAATTACTACTCTATAACGCAAGCTGCCTAATCTTTCCATGTGCTCAAACGCTATCTGATTGAATACTATTGTGAAATGAACTCACCCTGGAACTCAATTCCTGTATCTCTGTCTGCGACTGAAAGAATTCTTACAGAGCCCCGATTTCGCACACACAAGTGGAAATGACCCCAATGAAAGTGTAACGGCATGACATAAAGAGTGTATCCCGGGAATTCAAGCCTTTATGTGTAAGGTAGGAAGCCTCTATACAACGTAATTTAACAACACGTGGTGCGACGCACGCCAATATTCATTCAAGGTATTCGTTAACAAAAATAGAAATTATTGCACGTCACAGAAATAACCCACCTTTCGATAATAATAGCCCACTTCTAACAACGCTTTTAACTGGGGAACGTGACGATGGGAGAATGAAAGAAAACCGAGCAACGATCGCTATCTTTACCTTAAGTGCGGCTGGTTGCAATCCGTCTCGCCACCCGCTTAAGTGTCTGCCTCCATAGAAGGAAGTGAGTGTGCAATTCACTCTGCAATTCACACCTAAGTGTTCGGAGAAACACTTTCAGACTGTATCTTTACCATTCCATTCTCGAATAGCTTGTGGGGAAAATGAGCACCTAAACGTTTCCATGCGACCTTTGATTTTTCTTATTTTATCGCTATGATAGTTTTTCCCTTGCAGGTGCGAGCCAACAAAAGGTTTTGGTGTTGGAATGGGAAGCTGATGATGGCAATTTCGTGAAAAGATCTCACGGCAACGAAAATCACCTTAGTCTGATAACTGGAAGCCTTACTCGCTCGTTATATCAGTGACACTCTCTCCCTTATTTCTTAATAATAAACATTGAGCTGCCATTCTTGAACTTTTCGTCTCTAATGACATCGTTGTCGATGGCAAGTTAACCTCCATCTTCGTAATTCCCTCTTCTTGAACTTTTTAGATGTCCTCTGTCAGTACAATCCTGTAAGGTTCCAATACTACGCAGCGATACTCCGGAAGACAGACAAGCATAGGCTAGTACAGGAAAGCTTGTAAGTAGATTTGTTACATCTTGCAAGTGTTTTGCCAATAAAAGCCAGTCTTTGGTTCGTCTTACGACAATATTATCTACGTACTGGTATCAGTTTAAGTTATTCGTGATGTAATTCCTTTGTATATAGGACAATCAATAGCCATTAAGTTTGATTTGATTTATCATGTATCCGAAATTTAATAGAATTACTTTAGCACTAAAGTCGAGGACAAACGTTTCTTATTGTTGAGAAATCAATTGCCGCGCTCTGTAACATGCCGATATCTTGTGAGAATAATTTTGTAGTTCTTTCTGATCTTCCTGATGACATTAGTCTACAGTAAACAATAGCATCATCTGCTAACATTCTAGGAGAGTTGCTCCGATTCCCTCGTAAACACTTTATGTGGGTTAAGAATAGCAGCGAATCAAGCCGTCCCCTTGGGGCGCCAAGCTGTGAGGGGCGAGCTGGGAGATTTCTGTAGAAAACGTGTCAAAGTTATTATTAGCTTCCAATTGTTCAGCCAAACTGCGAAGAACGTCAGTGACGTCTAAGTGCAAGATTTACATACAATGCGTATCACAATTAGCAGCGAAAACTGACACGGATGGAAGTGTACGAGGGAAAAGGAAAGGCCGCCAAATGATAAGTCGTTTGTGTGGAAGAGTTTTCAAACAGCCCTGAACGGCAGAGGCCCTTTAACAGTTCCTTTGTGGACGCCGGATACGACTTGAGTTTCATTAAATGACTGGATGTTAATTACTACGAATTATGACACTTCTGACAGGAATCCCGAATCCAGTCGCATATCTGGGACGGTACTCCCTTGCATTTAATTGGAATCCGGCTATGAAGAACGGATACCTAGAAATATGGAATCAACTTGACCCCCCTGTCGACAGCACTTATTACTACGTGTGAGTAAAGAGGCAGTTGTTTTTTAGAGGAAGGATATTTTCTGAACTCGCAACTGTTAAGTACCAGTGTAGCACCGTCTTAAGACCTTCCCCAACAAAGAACTAAAAAGTCATGATTCTGTGATGAGGCAACGAAAGGTGACTCAAACGCTGCACACCCCACAAATAGCGGCTAGCATGCTAACATGGACAAGTTTCAAGTACGAGGCACTGCGTGTAACGCACTAATGACATGACTCGATGAGTGTCACATGCTGATGAAATTCTCTTTGCTATAGAAACGGAAACCTACTAGTCACGTTGTCGAAAGGTGTAACAGCGATTCCAGCCCTGTACCTTGATAACGAGCATCGGACTACACTACTCGCTGCGCACAACGTGCGAAAGACTTGGAATTCTCCTGCAGGCGTGAAAGACCTTCACTTCACAAACACTGCGGTGCAGATGGGAAACTAGACTGAGGATGCAAGGGATTATCAGAAATCAGATATTAGTCGACTACAGTCTCAGTTAAATGGGTATATTTCGATAAAGACCCACAAATAACAATGAATCTCACACGACTGAATACTGTAAAAAGTTACTTAAATAGGTACAAAAATTTCCTGGATACAAGGCAGGTATTATTGGACCGACACACAAAGCTCCGTCGATGAAGAAAGAGGATACACATTAGTAATCGAAGGACATGTGCAAAATAAAGATATAAAACATGTACTTAAGAGCGTGCGAATGATCGCATATGGCAACAGAACGTAGCAAAATCGGCATGGAGGTGCCGGTGATCCAGATGCAGTCGTAATTACGAGTTGCCACTGCAATTCCAGATGGCCTGATTGTCGCAACTAGCGAGTAACAAGAAAATTTCTGTTTCCCTGACTAACAGGGGATATTTTTTGACCCTTTTGGTGTCTTTAGCACTCAGTTAAGGTTTGTCAACAGAGCGCCTAAAGGATAAGATCACATGGTCTGGATACTGACCGCAACAGCTACGAAAAGCGTACCTTCACGGCAGCTGAACTCGGCCCTTACTGTACGTGGCATTTAAAACCTCGGGTTTCGAAGAAAACGGTGGGCTTTTCAGAGAGCACTGTTTTCCATAACCAACCTAACTGTGTTTATTCGCTCTGCTTTGGGCAGGCTGCTTAGCTACATTATGCAGCCAGACAATGAATTCATCCAACGGCGGAATCGCTTCTCTGGAGTCTGTAATGTGTGAAACACCTTTCATCCTCAGGAGAAAGGGCTTCCTTAAGGAGGAAAACACACTCTGACAGAAATTACTAACTTCTGAATTAACTGCAGTTCTGTCTCTCTGCCCGCATCTCGTGGTCGTGCGGTAGCGTTCTCGCTTCCCACGCCCGGGTTCCCGGGTTCGATTCCCGGCGGGGTCAGGGATTTTCTCTGCCTCGTGATGGCTGGGTGTTGTGTGATGTCCTTAGGTTAGTTAGGTTTAAGTAGTTCTAAGTTCTAGGGGACTGATGACCATAGATGTTAAGTCCCATAGTGCTCAGAGCCATTTTCTGTCTCTCTGTTCAGTTTTCAACCTCTCGAGTGGTTTGCAACGGCATGTCATTCCGCCTGGCTTCCTCTTCATTTCTGCGTGCGTAGTGCATCCCACATCATACATAATCTGCTACCCGGAGATTTTTTCCCTCAATAGGTCCTTCTCCTATTGTTCCAGTGATGGTGCTGTGCCCTATAATGTGTCCTGCGAGTTTGTCTCCTCTTGTTCAGACCTGCCTCCACAGATACTTGGTTTCCTGCGCTCTTCTCTGCACCTCTTCGTTAGTAACTTTGTCTCTTCAGCTGATTTTTCAGCCGTCATTTCCCTTGTTTTCCTATTGTCCAAGTTTCACACCAGTATAGGGCCACACGCCAACCAAATGCTACAATTTTGGTCTGATCTATTCTGTTCACAATTTCTCTCCGGCGTCTATCATCCCTTGTGATCCTGCTTCCCAAATAGGTAAATTCCTCTGTCACCTTTAGCTTCTCTCTTCCAGTTCTTATTCTTCAACGTTCATACTCTTTTTTAGTGCCACATACCATCACTTTAGTCTTAAGTTAGTTTATGCTCATACCATTCTGATTAAAGGAAATTCCTTCCATTGTGCTGAGCAATTACTCTTTTATCTTCTTTCGTTTCAGTGTTCTCCCCGATAGCTAAGTGGTCAGCGCGACGGACTGTTATGCCAAGGGGCCTGGGCTCGATTTCCGGCTGGGTCGGAGATTTTCTCCGCTCAAGGACTGGGTGTTGTGGTGTCTTCATTATCATCATCTCATCCCCATCGACGAGCAAGTCGCCGAAATGGCGTCAGCTCGGAAGACTTGCACCAGGCGACGGGTCTACCCGACGGGAGGCCTTCGCCACACGACATTTCATTTCATTTTTTGTCTCCATACCTATACCAATATCATCTGCGTAACGCAGTATGTCTATCTTCTGCCAATTAATTTTGATCCCCGCCTCAGTAGTTTTCCTAACTTGGTCTATAGTTTCCCGGATGAAAGCACTGAATAAAAGAGAAGACAGAGTTTCGAACATCTTGCACCATTTTACACTGTCGAATACTTACTTCAGGTCGAGAAATCCTATGAGCGTGTCTTGATTTTTCTTTAGTCTTGCCTCCATTGTCAGCCGCAACGTTAGAATTGCCTCTCTAGTGCCTTTATCTTTCCTAAAGCCAAACTGATCGTCATCTAACATAGCCACAATTTTCTTTTCTATTCTTCTGCACATTATTCTCGTTAGTAACTTAAATACACGAGCTGTTAAGCTGGTTGTGCGATAATTCTCTCGCTTGTCATCTCTTGTATTCCTCGGAACTGTTTGGATGATATTTTTCTGAAAGTCAGGTGGTATGTCGCCTGACTCATACGTTCTGCACACCAACGTCGTTTTGTTGCCACTCCCCCCAATGATTTTAAAAATTCTGATGGAATTTTACCTATTCATTCTGCCTTATTTCATCTAAAGTCCTCCCCACCTCTCTTAAATTCTGATTCTAATACTGGATTCCCTATCTCTTCTAAATCAACTCCTGTTACTTCTTCTATCACATCAGACAAACCTTTCCTCTCATAGAGGTTTTCAATGTACTCTTTCCACCTATCCTCTCTCTCCTCTGCATTTAACGGTGGAATTCCCGTTGCACTCTTAATGTTACCACCCTAGCTTTTAATTTTACCGAAGGTTGTTTTGACTTTCCTATATGCTGAGTCAGTCCTTTCAACAATCATTTCTTTTTCGATTTCTTCACATTTTTCCTTCAGGCATTTCCTCTTAGCTTCCCTGCACTTCCTGTTTATTTTATTCCTGAGGGACCTGTATTACGGTATTCCTGTATTCCCTGAACGTTTTTGTATTGTCTTACCCATGGATTCTTCGCAGTTACCTTCTTTACACCTATGATTTTCTTTCCAACTTCAGAGACGGCCCTTTTCAGATATGTCCATTCCTCTTCAACTGTACTGTCTACTGAACTATTCCTTATCGTTGTTTCTATAGACTTAGAGAACTTCAAGCGTATCTCGTCATTCCTTAGTACTTTCGTATCCCACTTCTTTGGTTATTGATTCATCCTGATTAATCTCTTAAACTTCAGCCCACTCTTCATCAGTACTACACTATGATTTGAGTCTATATCTGCTCCTGGGTACGCAACGCAGTATCTGATTTCGGAATATCTGTCTGACCATGATGTAATTTAATTGAAATCTTCCAGGATGACGCGGCCTTTCCAAGTATGCCTTCTCCTCTTGTGATTCTTGAACAGAGTTTTCGCTATTACTAGCTTAAATTTATGACTCAACTCAATTAGCCTTTCTTTTCTCTCTTCCGTTGCCCCAAACCCATATTATACTGTAAGCGTTTCTTCTACTCCATTCTCTACAACTGTATTCCAGTTCCCCATGACTACTAGATTTTCAGCTCCCTTTACGTACTATATTACCCTTTCAATATCGTTATATACTTTCTATATTTCTTCATCTTCAGCTTGTGACGTCGGCGTGTATACGTGAACTATCGTTGTCGGTGTTGGTTTGCTGTCGATTCTGATAAGAATATCCCTGTTACTGAACTGTTCACAGTAACACACTCCCTGCCGTTGATTCCTATTCGTAATGAATCCTACTCCCTTTGCCCCGTTTTCTGCTTCTGTTGACATTACCCTGTACTCATATGACCAGAAATCCATTTCTTCTTTCCATTTCACGTCACTGACCTCATCTATATCTAGATTCAGATTTTGCATTCCCCTTTTCTGATTTTTTAGCTTCCCTGCCACTTTCAAGCTTCTGACATTCCACGCCCCGACTCGTGGAACGTTATCCTTTCGTGCGTTATTTTATCTTCTTCGCATCGTCACATCTCGCTTGGCAGTCACCTCCCGGGAGCCTTCCGGAATCTTTTGCCAATGGAGAGATCATCATGACACTTTTTCCATTACAGACCATATGTCCTGTGGATATACGTTATGTGTCTTTAAAGCAGTGATTTCCATTGCCTTCTGCATCCTCACGTCGTTGATCATTGCTGATTCTTCCGCCTTTATGTGCATTTTTACACCCCAAGGATAACAGAGTGCCGGCCGCGGTGGCCGAGTGTTTCTAGGCTCTTCAGTCCCGAACCGCGCGACTGCTACGGTCGCAGGTTTGAATCCTTCCTCGGGCATGGATGTGTGTGATGTCCTTAGGTTAGGTAGGTTTAAGTAGTTCTAAGTTCCAGGGGTCTGATGACCTCAGATGTTAAGTCCCATTGTGCTCAGACCCATTTGAACCATTTTTGATGACAGAGTGCCCTGAACCTCTGTCCCCTCCTCCGTTCTCTTTGACAACGCCGTTGGCAGAACGAGGGTGAGTTATTATGCCGGAAGTCTTCGGCCGCCAATGCTGATTCGTAATCATAATTTAAGCGGTACCGGGATTCGACCCCGAGACCGAGGACGTTTTGATTACAAATCAAAGACGTTACTCCTTAACTTATTCTGGAAGGAGCCATTGCAGGAGCAGGACGACGGGTAGGGCAGGGGTCGACGCCCGAGGCCTGGCCATCCCGTCGCCATGCCCACGCAACGTGTTCTAGGATCGAAGGATCGAGGAGAGCCGGCCGCGGTGGTCTCGCGGTTCTAGGCGCGCAGTCCGGAACCGTGCGACTGCTACGGTCGCAGGTTCAAATCCTGCCTCGGGCGTGGATGTGTGTGATGTCCTTAGGTTAGTTAGGTTCAAGTAGTTCTAAGTTCTAGGGGACTGATGACCACAGCTGTTAAGTCCCATAGTGCTCAGAGCCATTTGAATCATTTTTTGATCGGGGAGAGGATGTAGCGGGTTTCACTATGTTGGTTTTTATTTTACTTTTTATTTTTTGTTATATTTCTTGTATTTTGTATTTATTTTTGTTTTATTAAAAAGATCCTACAACTGTCGTAGCCGAGCGCACGAGTCGTCTTCCCGTCCGTTGGTAGTGTTTCCCCCCGATACCGTCCGTAGTGGATCAACATACTCCAGGATTCTTCTTCACTTTCAGCGTCTCATACCCGCAATGCCCCAGTGATTAGGAGTGTCCGCAAATAATGAACCTAACTAATTAGCGAAATGTGTCCCGTACTTCGGGTGGCTGCCGAAAGCTGCATGTGTCGTCATCAGTAGGAACCAGAAGTCGAGTGTGCCTCTGTGAGCATCACGATATATTTAGTAAAGGGCCACGCCTTTTAGACAGTTAACGGCGTTCGCCCTTGTCGGTGGAAAGTATACGCCGTCGGTGCGCAATATACACTCCTGGAAATTGAAATAAGAACACCGTGAATTCATTGTCCCAGGAAGGGGAAACTTTATTGACACATTCCTGGGGTCAGATACGTCACATGATCACACTGACAGAACCACAGGCACATAGACACAGGCAACAGAGCATGCACATTGTCGGCACTAGTACAGTGTATATCCACCTTTCGCAGCAATGCAGGCTGCTATTCTCCCATGGAGACGATCGTAGAGATGCTGGATGTAGTCCTGTGGAACGGCTTGCCATGCCATTTCCACCTGGCGCCTCAGTTGGACCAGCGTTCGTGCTGGACGTGCAGACCGCGTGAGACGACGCTTCATCCAGTCCCAAACATGCTCAATGGGGGACAGATCCGGAGATCTTGCTGGCCAGGGTAATTGACTTACACCTTCTAGAGCACGTTGGGTGGCACGGGATACATGCGGACGTGCATTGTCCTGTTGGAACAGCAAGTTCCCTTGCCGGTCTAGGAATGGTAGAACGATGGGTCCGATGACGGTTTGGATGTACCGTGCACTATTCAGTGTCCCCTCGACGATCACCAGTGGTGTACGGCCAGTGTAGGAGATCGCTCCCCACACCATGATGCCGGGTGTTGGCCCTGTGTGCCCCGGTCGTATGCAGTCCTGATTGTGGCGCTCACCTGCAAGGCGCCAAACACGCATACGACCATCATTGGCACCAAGGCAGAAGCGACTCTCATCGCTGAAGACGACACGTCTCCATTCGTCCCTCCATTCACGCCTGTCGCGACACCACTGGAGGCGGGCTGCACGATGTTGGGGCGTGAGCGGAAGACGGCCTAACGGTGTGCGGGACCGTAGCCCAGCTTCATGGAGACGGTTGCGAATGGTCCTCGCCGATACCCCAGGAGCAACAGTGTCCCTAATTTGCTGGGAAGTGGCGGTGCGGTCCCCTACGGCACTGCGTAGGATCCTACGGTCTTGGCGTGCATCCGTGCGTCGCTGCGGTCCGGTGCCAGGTCGACGGGCACGTGCACCTTCCGCCGACCACTGGCGACAACATCGATGTACTGTGGAGACCTCACGCCCCACGTGTTGAGCAATTCGGCGGTACGTCCACCCGGCCTCCCGCATGCCCACTATACGCCCTCGCTCAAAGTCCGTCAACTGCACATACGGTTCACGTCCACGCTGTCGCGGCATGCTACCAGTGTTAAAGACTGCGATGGAGCTCCGTATGCCACGGCAAACTGGCTAACACTGACGGCGGCGGTGCACAAATGCTGCGCAGCTAGCGCCATTCGACGGCCAACACCGTGGTTCCTGGTGTGTCCGCTGTGCCGTGCGTGTGATCATTGCTTGTACAGCCCTCTCGCAGTGTCCGGAGCAAGTATGGTGGGTCTGACACACCGGTGTCAATGTGTTCTTTTTTCCATTTCCAGGAGTGTATCATCAGGTGAGAAAGACTCCGGCAATCGCAGCAAGAGTAATGCCAGCATGAGCTGCTTGAGTATCCGGCACTCGCTGGTCGCGGCATAAGTCTGGCGGTGTGCATCCGAATCAACTAGTGAGCATGTCGGACACAAAGGGTCGCCCGTCAGATGACGTCTGACGAGTAGCGAACTTCCCGTTCCCAGCCACGTACCACAATGAACGCACTATCGTAGGTAGAAAAGGCGTGTGTACTGCTCGCCACACCGTGTTCCAGCCAACTTCGGGATGTCTGTGTGCGACTGTATTGACAGGTTGCTGCTGTTAATTGATGCGATAATAGTCTTTCGTGCCGGGCATCCGTGTCGTCGGAAGGTCCGATCGTAAGTAGCTGAGGTCAATCAAGAACCCTCTGGTGTGGGCGAGTGCCGGTGAAATGTGTCCTGCAGAAACCGTGAGATACAGAGAGTGTGGTGCCACTTCGGCTATCAGGGCACCTGTCAGATTGGCGTGGGCAGAGGTCCACGTGCGATCCTTAGTGTTGAGATAAAGGGATCGCGCACGTTTATCTCCTACACTATGGGTTCAAACTGTAGCCTTAATTGTTTTATATCGTTGCTAGTCTCTGATGAATCTAATTCTGATGTTCTGATAACATTTTGTTACCCATGGGGAGTGTGACATCACAACCTACTATCGATACGAAGCTGCAGCGTGTCCATCCCGTGGTGCATATGGTCCTTATCTCTGTAGGCCTACTGTATGCTTTGTACCTGCTTGACGCCGGTCATCTCGTTGCTGTCCTGTGGACCTCGCGACCCCATCGTCTCCATGAGGAAGCAGGTCGGTGTGTGTGACGGGGTCCGCAACCGGAGACAATCGATTGGAGCGGGGGCGACGTTTTTTGGCAGCAGGCATGCGGCGGTCCTGCGTAACAACGCACTTCTTTGTCCACCGCTACAAAGCCGGAGAGCAGCCCGAGGCAAAAAGTTACATTTGCCGCTCATTAGCGGTCTTACCGCGTGGCGAGGCCGCCTCCGCCGCCCGCATCCCGCCTCTACAAGAACTGCCCGCTTCTTCGCGCTCGGAGAACGCGCCGACATTAGTTACAAACGAGAGCTGTGCTACGATTAACTGGCGCAGGTGGATACGCGTCGGCGCCACTCATCATCCTTGCTTCAGGTTTTGCACTGGTCTGACACCAATCACTAATCAAGTACCAGATACGCATTCCACGAAACCACTACCGGTACGTCTGGAGTACAGCACTGTATGGAAGTGACTCACTGACTGTGCGGAAACGAGCGAGGAATCGAACGGTTTGAGAGGTGGTGTTTCAGTAGGATAAGGAAAATTATGTGACCATAAGAAGTGTGAAATTCTGCCTCATAAGTGGCAAGGAAAGTTATATGTGGTAATCTTTGATTGGAACAATTTGGTGGCTAATAGGAATTTGTTATCAGGGGATGACTTCCATGGTTATTAGAAGGAGCTGCACAGGGAAAAAACTGCACAGAAAGACAAAGATTAAAAATACTGCTATTCTAAGATGAAGAGGATGGCACAAGAGAAGAAGTCTTGACGGGCTGCATCATACCAGTCAGAGCACTGATGGGACTCTCCCCAAAAAGGAAAGATTGAAGAAGTGGTGCTCATACGATTCGCCACAAGTGTATTTTGGAAGTTAAACCAATGAATGTAAAAATAAGTTACTTAAATATACAAACCGATCACAAATTAATGGCAGATTGCATAATTTTTACCCATATTTTGACCAACCAAACATAAATTTAATCATGTGCCTCCGTTTGTTCTGCTGAGTTGTTGCTTCCATTTTATGTACAATACTAACTGGGTACGCTGCGCTGCCCAAACTTATATTAGTTCATCTGATCTTTGTCCCTCTTTCTGAGCATCTGCTCTATCCGTCATTCCACGTTCATCTCCTACAACCCGTCTTCCTCTCCACCCTCTATTCTCTGTCTATATCCTTCTGCCCCTCTGTCTGTCCAATTTTCCTACCTCTATCTCTGTCCATCCGCTCCTCCCCCTTCGTCCTCTGCTCCCTCATCTATCTGTCTCCTTCTCCTCCATTTCTTTTTCCATCTCCTCCTCTATCCATCCATATCGTCTTCCCCACTCTCCCCGTCCATTTCCTCTGTCCCACTCACTCTGTTCGTCTCGTACTTCCTTCTCTGTCTGTCCATCCCCTCCTCTTTCCTTCCTCTGTCTATCACCTCCTCTCCCCTTTCTTCATCCATTTCGCCTTCCATCTCTCTCCTCATCGCCTCCTTCCCCCTATCAGTGTCCATCTACTTCTCCGTCTATGTCTGTCCATCTCCCCTTCCCCCCTTTTCTCTCCTCTTTATCACCCCACACTACTACGTGTACCCAATGTGCTTAAATCGTTCCAGAAATATATGATGAGTTTTCACCCGTGGCTTTGCCCTTGTACGCACATGTCATACATATTTCACATGTATTTAACGTATTTCCCTATTTCTACATATATTTCGCCTGTATTACGCCCTGCAGTTCGATTTTCACGCAACTCAATGTTTATGAGGGAGTATCTCGTAAATAACATGTTATACAATGATATAATTTTGCAGGAACATCCAGTGGTATATGTGACTACTGTCTGCGATATTTGTTTGAATAGAGTTGGTAGTAAAGAAGTAATAACTTAAAAGTCTTATTAAGTGCTATCATTCCCAAATTCTGGACAAATAAATTATGCAGATTCACGCGTCATGCGCTACATTACTTTATCACACCCATCGCCATCCATTTGATCGATAGGCTGTTCTTGCCCCACAGCTATTCTTCCTATGCAATAAGTAATATGTGTAGCAAGTTTGGTACAAATCGGTAAAGTGGTTTAGGAGAAGATGTGGAACATACATACAAACATACATACATACAGGGTAAGGGAAATAAAAGTGGCCCTGAAACAGAGTTCCAGGATACAAAGAAAGCAGAGGAAAAAAATACAGTACTAACTTTATTTCAGAAGATGCTGAATGTGACCACAATTCGTCTATTAGCACTTTTGGGCCGTGATCACCAAGTTGATAAAGGCGGATCGAAGCTGAGCTGCTGGAATTGCTGCTATCCCATCCGAAATATTCTGCTGCATTTCTTGGAGACGATGAGGGTTGTTGCGATACACTTCTGACTAGAGGACTCCCCACACAAAGTGATCGCACACTGACAGACTGTGTGACCTGCGTGGCCAGCTAGGGCCGCGATCAGACTGACCTCTGGCTGCAACTCTGTCAGGCTTGAAGATTGTGTAAATGTGCTCCACGGTTCGGTCGGCTGGGCAGTTGCTCCATCCTGTTAGGAGTAACTGTAACTGTAGGTCTTTTCCTCCTTCGTTAATGCTGATGCAAACCCTCGTCCAATCGTATTCACTCGTCCAGGCCACTTTTGTTTGCCCCACCCAGTATACTGTGTATGTAACTAAACGTATAGTGTCAGATACCTTCAGTGTGAACAGGGTAAATACTCTCAATTACACAGGATGTGTCGAAAAATTAAATGTCGTCTGTTCGTTTAAGTTGTATGCTGAAACTTCTCGCTAACAACCTGAAAACTGTTTGACTTTTAAAATCCGATTACAGATTCGGATCGTGAATCGACGTAGCTAACCCTCAGGTGAACTTGAACTTAGTAATGCAAATTACGTTGTACGAATGTGATTTTCATTAATCTGAAATGCATATGACTGTCTGAAAACTAGATAGTATAAAAGAACGATTCACAAGACCTACACTGTAGAAAATGGATAAGGAAGATTCAAAAGAATACTCAGAATGACTAATTGTTACGTAATTTAAATGTGCGCATCTGTTGAATTTACGCGAAATTTCACTGAAAACTCTTCCTAATATCAACGACAAATTCTTACGTGGCAACGGGTAAATTGACTCTTCTCCAGCTGCACGGACAAAACGACGATATGAAATAAATCACTGCGCGGCAGTTTGGGTTCTTCTTCTTCTTCTTTTTTTTTTTTTTAAACTGGTGTTTTACCAAATTGGTTTCCAGTTCTCATTTCAAAATCATCAATTATTGTTCACGCAAAAGTACAAGTCGTGACAATGCAAATTTTACCAAACACGCTTTTTTTAAGCTGTGGGAATATATTTTGTGAGATATTTACATATGACGAAAGGAAGTATATCGAAGTTATATTCAGTCTTTTTAATCACATAGAAGTAAACTCAAACTAATATGAACATTCGGCATGGCATTGTCGTTCTCCGCATTGTCGTACACTACACTGTCTGCTTCTAGAAAACATTTCTAATAGAAAACTAGTTTCCTCGGATTCCGAATACGAGACTGTTTAACTAATCTAAATGGGGGATGGCTAATTATAATATTGAACACATATTGAAAGTTCTCCCTTATTACCAACACGTAGATGTTATTGGACACAATGGAATCTTTGCACAATAATAAATAATTACTGAACTCAAAATGTGTTACATGTTCCTGTAGTGCTGAGAGCAACAATAGTTCACAGTCTGGTTTGAGTCCAGGCAACCAGTACATGTAACACCAAAACTCGCAGCACACGAAGAAGGTATGTGGATCGATCGTCGAATTTCACACATATTAAAAAAGTGGATGTACGTACGTAGACATGCCACGTGGACGCGAATTTTTGGCAGCATTAACGGAGGATGTGCTGTCTCTTTATACAACCTTCTTAAAAATCACCATCACCTTCAGGTTACACATCATGGAACACAGCAAAACGGAAATCTCTGGGCAGCACATCGGCTATCCAAGCTGCCCATTCCGCCAAAATACAACACCCTCTCTCCACGACTGAACAACTACTACTGCCCAAGGCTGCGACTTGACTCTACCATTGCCTACTTGCTTGCCCGCATTCTACTCAATAACGCAACCTCTAGACACCAGAGACTGTGTGTCGCTTACGTGTTAGCACGCAAAGATGTTTAAAGAGACAATGTTCCAAATAAACTGATAATCGAATAATGGGGGTTCCTATTTAAAAAAAGGGCAGTTGATATCCGTTTGACCTATGGCAGCGCCATCTAGCGGGCCAACCATAGCGCCATCTGGTTTTCCCCTTCAAGCTAGACGAATTTCGTTCTTTGTAGTTTTTTCGTTTGACGCTTATTTCCTGAGATATTTGGCTCGATCAATGGAGCACCCTGTAGTTCACTAACTGCCACCCCATATGTGGATGTGCTGCAGTGCGTCTCCAATTATGTCCAAATATGTGAAAAGAAAGTCCTATGTGAAGATCGCTAACATTCTTTTACTGATTACTTGTTTCAGTGACTGAGCCGGCCGCGGTGGTAGAGCGGTTCTAGGGGTATCAGTCGATAACCACGCTGCTACTACGGTCGCAGGTTCGAATCCTGCCTCGGGCATCCATGTGTGTGATATCCTAAGGTTAGTTAGGTTTAAGTAGTTGTAAGTCTAGGGGACTGATGACCTCAGATGTTAAGTGCCATAGTGCTTAGAGCCAGTCGAATCATCTGATCACTGACGGGGCTTCTTCAAATCAATAAAATTATTACTAATTCATATACACACTAAAGTAGATCGTCATGTTTACGTGGCAACAAGAGCGATTCAGTTCAACAGAATATGACGATGTGATATGTCTGATAGCTTATAAACAATGAATTAAGAAACGATTTGTGTTCATCGGAAGATGGGTTGTCAATGAACTGAAACTAGTACTCAACAAAGGAGTATTAGCGATCTTGGCATAGGATGTTTTATCCACTCTTATTACACTATGGTTCCCCACACCATAGCATCTGGGTCACCAAAATAATCATGTTCAACAATGGCCTTTATGTTACAGAATTGAAAAACGAACGGTCTATAGCAGGTTTGACCACCCTTTCTGAAATCAGGCACCATATCAATGTATTAAATTTAGCGGGCCACGATAGAAACATGTGCATTTCAGCGGTGTGTGACTGAATGAAGGGGTTTGAGATCAAACGCTCTTTTTGGTAAAGACAACTAGGCAATAGGAACACTGTTTATTTCTCTACCTTCTCATCTTCAACAATGGGAACACAGCAGAATTTTGAACAGTATCAAAATATAGTCACTAATATCCTCCACCAATTCAATATTCGTTGGAAATTGAACAACAGTTAACATTTGTAGATTACAGTGTGACAGGCAGTTGCGTGATGAGTTTCATAATACAGTTAATGTTGTGGAATTTACCTCAACATAAATATAGAAAATTTTACAGGTTTGCAGCTACCAATACGTAGATTTTTGGATCTACATACTTTGGGAGCAACTTTAATCTGCAGTCTGATATCCAACCACAGAAGCTCACTGGCAGACTTCCTCTTAGAAGGTTATTTTCGATTTAGCAATGTTGAGAAAGTGGCACCAAAGTTCAAAATTCTGAGGGAAATACAAATTAAGTAATATTCTTCGAATCCTGTTTCTTTATATTCAGCGTATGAATAAAATTGTCAAGAAATATACGTTGATGTGAAGTTACACTTCATCCGAAAACGACATTTATCGTTCGGCTGCTTCAGCCACCTTTCGTGCTTAGCGTCGTTCTTGACTTTGGAACATTAAAACAAAAGAAAGTATAATTTCACTGTCGTTTCTCACCAGAACGATGCTCTTAGAAAAAAATTTGCAACGAAACGCATTAATACCCACAGCGAAGCGATACACGCCCGTAGAACATGCCATTAGCTACTGCCAAATTAGTCTCGTTAGTAACACTTTCTCTCACAAAGCTGTTTTGTCTAACTAGTCGTTGTCCTCTCCTCCCGCACCATTAGTCATCCTGAGCCGGTCTACGCTCGCTCCTGACGAGAGAGTACGAACCAGTTCGAACGAGCAGATTACCGACCAGATCTCGTCTGTATGTTAGAAGAGGAAAGGCGGCCGTTGTGGCCGAGCGGTTCTAGGCGCTGCAGTCCGGAACCGCACTGCTGCTACGGTCGCAGGTTCGATTCCTGCATCGGACATGGGTGTGTGTGATGTCCTTAGGTTAGTTAGGTTTAAGTAGTTCTAAGTCTAGGGGACTGATGACCTCAGATGTTAAGTCCCATAGTGCTCAGAACCATTTTTTTAGAAGAGGAAATAGTGTGGAGCGATTTATTTCACATCTTGGAAACTTAAGACGAAAAAGACATTACGTCACAAAAAGGTAGCCAGGACACTACTGTCTAGAAGACTACCCGCCTATCCTCGTATTCGGCGAGTAATCAGTGTACACGCGAAGTTTCACAGAATATGACAGATATTGCACAGCGAAAGTAACTATGGCCGCTCGAGTGCTAAGGACTTAAATAGGCCTGCTATTCCGTATTTTAGATTAAATGTCACCTACTTCGTTCTCAGTTTTTTTGGCAATGTTTGTTTCTTTAGAATGATTGTTTCTTTTAATGTAGGGATTGTTTTGTCGCGTAAAAAAAACGGATCTAAGCACTATGGGACTTAACTTCTGAGATCATCAGTCGCCTAGAACTTAGAACTACTTAATCCTAATTAACCAAAGGACATCACACACATCCATGCCCGAGGCAGGATTCGAACCTGCGACCGTAGCGGTCGTGCGATTCCAGACTGTAGCGCCTAGAACCACTCGGCCACCCCGGCCGGCTGTCACGTAAATTTGAAGCATGTTCCCTTCTTCCAGTCTGTCACAAATAACATGCTTGTTATGTTTATGCATGGGGCATCCAAAAAGTAATGCAAAACATTCTTTTTCTGAAAGCAGGTTGGTTTTATTCAGGATTCCAATACAACATTTTTTCCCATTATTTTGTTTACAGAACCCTGTTTTTCAACATAATCTCCGCTGAACCCGACAGTCTTACGCGACCTTACTGAGAGTACCCGTACGCCCGCATGGTACCACTGTACTGGTCGACGTCGGAGCCAAAGTTTTGTTGCATGAATAACGTCCCCATTATCCACGTACAGCTCACAGTGGAGTGCATCCTTCTTTGGGTCAAACAGCTGGAAGTCAGAAGGAGCATCGTCCGTCTTCTGTTAGGCGGTCAGGAACACAGAGCGGCCGGCCGGAATGGGCGAGCGGTTCTAGACGCTTCAGTCTGGAACCGTGCGACCGCTACGGTCGCAGGTTCTAATCCTGCCTCGGGCATGGATGTGTGTGATGTCCTTATGTTAGTTAGGTTTAAGTAGTTCTAAGTTCTAGGGGACTTACGACCTCAGATGTTAAGTCCCATAGTGCTCAGAGCCATTTGAACCATTTCAACACAGAGCGGGCACACACCTTAGAGTACCCAATCTGGTGGATGGGTGTGTCAGAACTACCGATAGAGACTCCCAGCTGAGCACCAAGGTTTTTCACTGTGATCCTTTGGTCACCTCGAATGACAGTCCGCATGTCCCTACGTTGCAGGAGCCACGGGTCTGTACGGTCGGCTAGAACGCAGGAGATCAGACAGGTTTGCTCAAACGCTTCACCCAATGTACTTTCGTCCACTGCCAGGTCTCTATATTCTGCAAATGCCTATGATTATCTACGATTCTCAGGTTTTTCACCAAAAGAAACTCACTGACAACACGCTGCTTCGAGCTCATCTCCATTGTAGACGCCATCTTGAAGGCTACGTATCGGAATTTCATGGAGCTATAATGGCTGAAGCGGAAATATTCCACGATGTCCCACAACAACTTCCGCACTTGTTTCAACTGAAATTGACCGAGGAAAAAAAAATGCATTACCTGTTCAACGTCTCTTGTATTAACAAGGTTTTTAGTGCCTTTTCCTTAAGTGTACTTTTCACAACAATATAAATGCAGAATGTTGTAACTAAAGGTGATGCTTCAGTCGATTTTTTAAATCTGCAGTCGAATGAACGCTGTAAGGATTCATCTCACAGACTGACTGTTTTCCATTTGCACTTCGTGGACAATATCCGTATCTGTTGAGCTTATATAACCTGTCTCCCCCCCTCCTCCCGCCCTACCCCCCTTCCCCCAGGAAAAATTTCTTGCACTCAGCAAGGTGTACAGGAAAAATTCTGGAGGGTTTGAAAGTTGGTTGAAAAGGGTTGTCTGACAAAGTGAGAGGTTTGGGTTAAATATTCGGCCGGGCATACAGTTTCCAAGTGCAAGGACGCTTCAGTGTAGGTGACGTTTCACTCGTTTTTCCTGCTGTTGTGTTATTCAGAAACAAGAGCAGTGCTTTATGAGGATTGTAACTTTTGTCGCCTATTGTGAGGATCCTTTTACGGATGCAATGGCGACAATGGGAGGCGTCGTCTGCCGCTGGTGCATGCGGGCACCATAGGCGTGGACAATGGGAACGGGAGCAGGCGCGGCGGGCGCTGTTCCAGGTCAGTAGCAGCAGCGAGCAGCGTGCAGGGGAGGGCCGGATCCCCCGCGGTCACCATCACGCAACAAAGCCCACCAGCCTAATGGGCCGCGTGCAATAAAACACCTGCCCTGCTACCAGCCGCCGCCGCTGCCGCGCATGCACCTCGCGGCGCCTAACTGCGCTATTGTGGCCGCCGTGAAGTAGGCGATGGCGTTACGGTTAATTATATACCTGGACGCCCGCCGCTGCCGCCGCCGGAGGGCCGGGTCACCTCGTCTCGGAAGTTGTCCGCAGCGCCGCCCCCATTGTAGCCGCATGGCAGCCGCAGCCACCGCCGACAATAAAAATAAGAAGTCTAAGCAGCTCACAACAAACGCCTCCCATCGCTCGGGAGGAGGGCGGCAGCCCCGCGCTCTCCCCGCCACCGCTGACGCCACCACCCGCACCGCCTCCGACGAACGCAGCGGCGGCGGCTACGCTTCTTTTCTTCCGCGGACTCCTCCGCCTCCACCTGCAACTTCATTACAAAAGCGGGTCTTCCCCGCCGGCGGCGAGGGGGCGTGGCCGGCGGCGCGGCGCGCTGCCAACGAACGCGTCGCCGGTCCCGCCCCGCTGCGCGCTATTGGCCGTGACGTCACGGCGGGGCGCGCTGGTGGGGAGGCCGCGGGTGCGGGCGCGCGCTCGGGCGCAGTGCTCATCTGGCGCGCGTACAGGGCGCGCGTTTGAGCCATGCCTCGCTCGTAGTGACGCGCCGTGCCAGTGCAGTGACCGACCGTGCGCGGCCAGCTTAGCTCAGCTCGGCCGCCTCCCCCGCCGCCGACCGACGCCGCCGTGCGTCCCCGCTGCTACCGTCCGGAGACAACGCAGCCGCCACCACGGAGCTGGATCTGCACCAGAGGGCCACCGGTCACCTCATGAGGTAACTCACCACGGCTGTTCCTCTCCAAGTGCGCCTGTTTCTGTTACATGTAACCAATAAATAAATACATAGATCTGGTAAGACAAAACAAATTTTGCATAGCGCAATGAGTAAAAAATGAGACATAGGATTTTTGTTATTTGGGCAACAAAATATGTGACTATAGCTGAAGCAGCGATGGTGTAAAATGCAGACTGGCAGCAGCAACAAGAAAAGCATGTCCGGTAAAGAGAAATTTGTTAACATCGAATATAAATTTAAATGTTAGAAACTCTTTCCTAATGGCATTTGTAAGGACTAGAGCGTTGTACGTAAGTGAAACGTGTACTATAAACAACCCAGGGAAGAAGGGAATCGAAGCTTTTGAAAAGCGATGCTGCAGAAGAATGCATAAGATGGGTAGATCGAGTAACTAATGAACAATAAAAATAAATCGGTGGTGTAATGTGAGTAAAGGAAGGATCACTTCATAGGACACATCTTCATGCATAGAGAAATCATCAGTTTGGTGACTCAGGGAAATGTAAGGGAGTCAAAATTTTGTAGAGATTCTAGGGCTCGATAACATTAAGGTTAAAGGATGTAGGCTGCAGTAGCTGTGCAGAGATGAAAAGGAGAACTTCATCAAACCATCTTAGATCTGAAGACAACGGCAAGTCTTAAAATACGGACGAATCTAAATGAGTTTTCCTAATACCCAAACATCTAACTTCAGTGGACACTCAGAATCTCAGTTATTGTGCCGGTTACGACATCTCCCAGCCACACTTACATATCCTTCTCCTCAAACGTTAACTGCACGTAAAATTCGAAAACACTTCGTGCTAAGTGCCATTTAGGATTTAATGTTTGACATATTTTACGCGTACCATTGTTTTGGAATTAACGCTGTTGACAGATGACATGTTGACCTCCAGAGCGATGATAGCTATAGATGACACATTGCATCATTGAGTGTCCAATTACTCGTTGTGAGCTACTTCAAATTGCTATTGCTCTGCCAATTTATGACATATGTAAATTAATAAGATTAATAACAATATGCGAACGAATTTTAACCCGAATCGGTAGGAACATTTCACACCCGGTTATATTGTACCTGATACATTAGTGACTACGACTAGTCAGTAACTGAGAAATTTATTTTTCCAATCTGTTATGCGGTTTACTTTACAATAAAGTTCAACAGAAACGAACTTGCGTGCTAGTGTCTGAGCGACGGAAAGAATTCGCTCTCCTGTTGGAGATACCGGAAATGAAAAGATTTTTTCCCCTAATTTCGTCAAAGTACTGTTAAAGGCTAGCTCCCCTTACAAAACCTACAATTATTTAATAATGTCAATTAAACTGTGAAGTGCTCTAAGTATGGGCGTCGTGCATGAAACTTGTTTTGAAACAATAAAATCATTGATAATTATTGGCCTAACAAACAGAATGTTCTTTACTGTAATATTATGTTAGCAAAAATACCGTTTCAGAAGATTATTTCCCACGGGAACTGATGTGTGAAAGTAAAAAGCAAGTTACTTTTCTTAAAAATGTTTTTAAAAGCTATTGAAAGACAACTGCCTAAAAGAGCGAAGAACGATATAAAAGAAACTTATTGGCTCAGCGTATGTTTTAGCATGTTTGTAGATCTAGTCAATAAGCTGAGATCTATCTGTATTTTTCTTTAAAGGGAAATGAAGTCAAAACGCTTGACAGATTCACTTGCATGTGACCAAGTTAGTTGCAAAAGAAATTGAACATGTTCTTCCACCAGTATACGTCATTCATGGAAAACGATTTTTTCTTTTCTTTTATGTGACACCGAAAGATTAACTGCTTTTATAATCTAATTTCACGTCTCGAGGCAATAACAGTTTTTGTTACGTGGCAACAGCAACTATTCCGATAATCTTTTATTAAATAATGACCCCATGAACGTCAGTTGTAGCGTTAACTAAATGGAAATTACTCGTCGAGTATTGTAATTGCAATAGCACTCGAATAGAAATAAATTTCTCTCTGCCGGTCTGGAATTAAAACGGTTACCATAGTGGGCTTGCGTGTCTGACATAAGTTGTTTCGAAAACAACGCTTCCGGATGTAGCTCATGCTGACAATACGTCTGAAAAAAAGAAAAAAGAACTGGACGCTGCCAGCTAAAGACGAAAATTAAGCCTTTTTTAGCAGTAAATTATGAAGTCATACAGTAACACGTGAAGCTGATGTATTATTTACCTTCCGTCCCAGATAGTTATTTATTTGCTCATTTCCGAAAAAGAATGCAGAATATAATTTACCCTTAAAATTATGATAGGAGTAAAACGCTAGCACTTAATTGTTTTAAAGATGGATTTGTGCCATTACTTTTTTTACTCGTGTAAGTGAGCGTATAGTGTCGAAAGTGGAGACATTTCTATGGCTACTCGCATGTATTTTAGGCTGAGAGGAACCGCCGCAGTTAGTCCTAAATATATGTCAGGAATGATTCGGAAGATAATCACATCCAGCGGTTGTCTAAAATAACCACGCTACCGTGAAAGTGAGAAAGCTTTGTTCATATATAGGTAAAAACGTTTTTCTGTTGATGGATACACATTACAGCCTCCGACACGCTGTCTTGTAACTCTTTAAGCTACAAGGTGCGTGTCACTCCTCTTTTAATTGTGATCTTTTATCGCTAAGTTAAACGTGGAAAATAGTTACATGATTATTGATTCAAGAAGTGTTCACCAATTACCATTTACGAATAAAGAGAAGAGTCTCTTGATCACAAATCTTATTGCACATGAATTAACTCTACACTTTAAATGTAGCCTCAGTGTTCTAAATGCATCCCGCTATATTACAAAATTCGTTTAACTACGTGTGCACAGCTTGCAGAATCCATTTTTCCCTAGATAAAAGAGGTGACAGTAACAGCGTATTGCAGTAACTATTTATAAGATGCTGCTATCCATTACAGAAGAGGATAAGTTCAGTCAAAATAATTGCTTAAGTCGTCCTTCGTTTGGTGACTGCTTAGGCGTTCGCAGGTGGCAGTGCAAGCAGCTGAAGGCTGACCGTAACGGCAGTGTTTCGGGAAGCCTGCGATCCCCTTCCCGGCGCGAGGCGAACCACCGCCAAGGTGCGGCTGCGTGCCACTCACGCATCACTTGTCAGGCGTCTTGTTTCCGGTCGCTACTGCCGCTGACATTCGCCAGTGACAAGTCACTAACGTCACTTCGTGCCCCTGGTGTTACGAAATCTGCTGAGCTACGTGGGACTTGCGCGAAGATCTACGATTAGCGTAATGTAGCGTTTTTGGCAACTAACAGTATTATTACGCATCCGATTCTCAAAGTTAATCTGTGGGATTACCTACTGATTCGCCGTTAAGTTTTATTTAGCGCTGTCTTATTCTGCTCAACAAGCAAATGCGGTCAGATGTGACGAAATAATCCTCGTCGTACTTGTCACCTCCCAGTTGAAACAAGACGTGTCGTTTGTCGTATCGACTTCGACCTGTTAAGACAACTGCTTTACAAAATAGACTCGAGATGGTGCTAAGATAAATGATGCCTTAAACGCTAGTACATAGTTTTGCCATTCCTACACCTCTTTCTTCGCTACATTTAATGAAAAAATGGTTTCACGTATAGTTTAATGTTCAGTCTTATTTTGCGAGTTGCAGTGTTTAATCTGATGGACTTCTGCCATACTAGTTTTTGCACAGTAGATGTTGCTGCCTTCAGTAAATCACTAATTCTTATTAAACTCTGCAAAAATGCTTATTTATATTACTATGTGCGTTTCGTTTTATTGACTTCAAACGTCGTCAGTTGCTTGGTATGTAATATATATACAAACTTTTTGGTTTGATTTCTAAATAAAAAAATATTTCGTAACAACGCAGAAGTGTTTCATTTCAGATCACTGTCAATATTTGAAATCGATATAAGGAAACGCATGTGGTAATTTAAACACGCATTTCTTAGTAGTTGCGAAGACGGATTAATAATTGTAAAGCAACTTCAGAGACTCTGACCGCACAAATGACGCATTTACTAATACTTACTTTGTGTCTTCCGTGGAACACTTGCTCTTACCATAATATCTTCTCTTCAGTATCTGGATCCTCGTCCGTTGCACCCTCTCTTAGCAGATATCTGCATAACAATGCGGCTGGTCATTAACCCGCTGGGTATTTCTAAACGCAGAAATTAACTGAAGACTGTGCAATAATTCTTTGAGTAACCGCGAAGTACCCTGCTCTGTTATCTAAAAACCTGAATTTAAATTCGTTTTATGTATCTGTATCTGTATTAGTAATTTATTGTACTTAAGCTTAAATGTACATAGATCCTAAGAAAAAGTATTTCGTATAATACTTTTGTTTGGATGACCATCTTCCCCAGCAGCTGTTAAATATAAATATTTTCGTCTTGGCTCACTGCAGTGTAAGAGTATTTTTCTCCAGGCGCTTTTCGGTTTTACTTTTAAAAAGCGTCTTCAATGGTTATTACAGAAATGTGGTGTACATAATGTTTCTACATTTCGCTATTTGTATTTTTAATCTGTAAATAGCAAATTGTATAAACATATGTAGACCATATTTCCAGAATGACCACAAAGATGCTTTGTAAAAAAAGTGAAGCTCATCTGGCGAGAAACACTCCTAAATTCTAATAAGCTTAAGACAAGAATGACGATACTAATTGAGATTTCTCATAATAGTCAGTATTAATGGTTATCCTCCTGGTTCTTGGATTTTCAAATCGGTGGATCAGAACGGAAGGTAATCAAGTATTTTTTTTCTAAAATGACACGAATATATATAACGTTGCTAAACAGCAGGACGGAAGGTTTCAGCAATTTCAGATTATGCACTAGGACGCAACTCTTTATAGCATGCGCAAGAATCAGCCAGCTTTTCAGATGGAGGAAGATACTGATGGACTGACAGGTGCTAATTAAAACGTACATTAGTATTGCAGACGAACATATATTCGATAAAACTGAAAATAAATTCCCTATGAGGGACATAATTTCACTGCAATGTGGCAGACAAAACAGCCCGCCTTTTTAATAACGGAGACGTCAGTTCTTAAGTTTCAAGAAAACGAACGTGGCAGACGATCCACCTTGCTCGCACGACAACGTGAATACCTTACCCTCTCCTTTCAGGAGGGCAATAATTCTAACACATGCACTACGTCTTAAGTGAAACTACGGCTATCGCTGTATTTTATTGTCTGGAATATTTTATCTTCTTTGCCCCACTTAAATTGTTCTTATCTTACAGTGCGCGTTTACAGTTTTAACAACTGGTCCAGACTGTTACGGTGTTACAACTTATTAATATCTGCTCTTAGCACATTGTTGCGGTTTCAAAACATGGCACATGATAACAAATCTAAAGTACCGGATCTACCAATTTGTAAATTTAACATTTAACTGCTATGGGCGGACACGAACTCTGCAACACAGTTAAGGTTGAGGAATCATCCACTAATCCCCCTGCGCAAATTCCGCAACTTCCCCTTCAGGTACAAGGGCATGTACATGTATTTGGGGGGGCGAGGTATCTACCATTTGTAGAATGACAAGTGGGTGCGAGTGATTTCATTCTCGTTTTAAATAATTGTTTGAATCTGCTAAGCCTAGCAACAAATTAGTGTACAATTTGAGACTAGCGGAAACAGACTTATGCATTCGTCTAAATAGTGTCGCTTATGATTCCGTACCAAAATCTGCTAAGAAAAAGAATAAAATCGCGCAAAGTGAAAATGGCGAAATGAATATATTACACCTTTTGAAGTGTGTTTTGTGCAGGCTTAACTGTTGCCGGCATCTTAAAAAAAAAAAAAAAAAAAAAAAAAAGAAATCTGAATGAGAGTATTTGTAATTCAAGCTCATTATTACGTATTTTCTTTCCCTAAAAAGCTTTCTCGTCATTCTTTTGTCAGTTACAACATTTCAAATAATAATTTAATTTTTTAATTGTAATACGAATATTATTCTCCAGCTTAACATCCCTACACACCTACAATATGGCTTACTGTGGTGCTGCTGTGAATGGCCGAGAGAAAATCATACATCTGCTGCACTGCTGCAAGTTGTGAAGTTCGTGTACGGGTGTTGGGCAAGTTGCAGAGTTGGAGCGGTGAGCAGATATAAGTTGCGGCGATCGCGTGAGCTGCATAGCTGACATCTGCTGAGAGGTCGTGAAAAGTAGGAGATGGAATCGCTCGAAGGAAAGATGTGAACCGTATATCAAATAGAGGAATGGGAAGGAAAGGGAAAAGGTAGGTGGGAAACCAGTGACTTTCAGCCGCACAGTACATTGTGGAAACGCAGTGGCAGAAGTTGAAAATTTGTACCGTACCGGAACTCGAACCAGGTTTACCACTTCTCACGAATGATTGTCTTAACCACTTCGGCCATCCGGACACGTGCCCTGACCGATCCAAATTCCCAACTTACAGCACAATGCAATGCAGCTTCCCATGTTCATTAGCCCCCTACTCGCTAATTACTGATTCCTGCTGAAGTTGAGACGACATTAGTGAATCCGTTCTCCATAAATGTCATGGAGCCGTCAGGCTATCGCAGAAATGTATATAAAAGATGTGAAGATAGATTTTAAGACAGATTACACTTAAACATCCCGTTAACATGACGGAATAAAAAGTCTGAACAGAAAATAAGAATTCAAGCGTCATTACCCTTTCCATGTAGTTTTGGAAGTCTGCAACGCCGAAGGACAGTAGTGAAATGCAGACTGACCAAAAGAGGATTGGAGATTTTGTAGGGCCTGGCAGTTGACCCTGAATGTAAAGAAATGCATCATATTACGCATAAACAGCTGAATAGATCCAAGACTGTCCGGTCACGTTCTCATTGGCACAGGAACTACTGTAAAATACCTAGGAGTGATCATCCGGAGTAATGTACAGTGGAATGATTACGTAAAACAAATAGCAGCAAAAGTAGGTGACAGGCTGAAGTTCGTTGAAGAGTCTGAAGGAAATGTAATCCACAAAAAAGTGGCTCACAAAACACTATTCCGGTCGATTCTTGAGTATTCTACGTCAGTTTGGGACATTAGTGACTTTGATTATTACTTGAGGTAGAGAAGATCCAAAGAAGAGCGGCGTATGTCGTCACAGGATTGTACAGTCGGTGCAATAGCGTTACGGAAACGCTCAGCAAACTCCAGAGGCAGGCGCTACACGAGAGCCATTGTGATCAGGGACAGGTATACACAGACACACACACTCACACACACAGACAGATACAAAGAGTCCAGCAACATATAACTTCTTCCCACATACCCACATGCGACTCACGAAACGACCAGGACGAAAAACTTAAGTAATTACAGAGCACAGAGATTTATCGACGATCATTCTTACCACGCACCATTCGTGAATATAACAGGAAAGGGAGCAATACTTGATTGTACAGGAAGTTCCCTCCGGCTCATACGCTAAGGTGGATTGCGGAGTATGGATGTGGTAATCACCCAAAAAAGTATCATATGAATATCGATCCCATTCTCTCGTGAGCAGAGCACAAGACCAGCACATTTAAGTGAAACAAGCTCCACTTGGAAAGTTAGCTCGAAGTTATCATTTCTTTCTCTTTTTTTCTCTCTCTCTCTCTGTCTCTCTCTCTCTCTCTTTGTGTGTGTGTGTGTGTGTGTGTGTGTGTGTGTGTAAGGAGGGAGTGGAAGTGAGTAATTGCCATAGCTGCAGCTGTGGCCTGAAGAACAAAAATCTCCGTAATTAGTAGTCAAAGCATATGGTTACAGACATTCTCCTCGTTTTACACTACGCTTTAGTGCCCCAGTTGTGAGTGTATTTAATTCACTCACCTCCCACTGCAATGTATCTTAAAGGAATCTCCATCAACATGGCAGTGGTAAGTTAAGTCTCTCATCACCCTCTCAACGATGTTGAGCAGCGACGCTCAGCTATGGAACGAGAGCAGTCCTTATAAGGGGCAGATCGGATGGATAATAGGTGTGCCGGAGAGGGACGAAGAAGGGGGAAGTGACGCAGTGTGTGTATGTGTGTGTGTGTATGTGTGTGTAGGGTGGTATTTGCGCGAGTTGTGCGGGTAGCATAACGCGGAGGGGCAGCCAGGGGAGCGAGCGACGGGCTAATAAGTCACGCGCCGGGGATTTTGCAGGGAGAGGCAGGCGAGCGCCGATGCCGCTGGGACAACACTCGACGCTGATTGAAATATTTCCTCGTCGGCTGGCACCATTACCGGATAGCGACGAGCACCTGTTTGGCATCCGGTACTGGGAGGTCCGCGCGAGAAAAGCGATCTCGGCTCGGAAAATTATTTTCCTCTTGAAGTGTTTAATCTTAAAACGTACTCAAGTTGAGACACAGGCGTGCGGTTATCGAACCAGGAGACATATATGCTGCAGAAATTATGACTGCGAAGTGCTAGTCAGGCAGTTCGAGAAAAAAGGGCAATGGAGATCCCTCAATTTTTCTCGACGTCATTGATTAACGATATATTTTCCAGCGTTCAGCTGAGTCGTTGCCAAGGAATCGGTACTCAGATCGACAAACTGAGTGGGTGAGCAGTCAAGATAAGCAACGCATGACGAGGAGTTTTGAGTAGGAGAAAGAGAAACGAAGAATCGCTAACCTGCCTTCCACTGGCCCAATCTTCAGAGCGAATGGTGGCATCTAGTGCATCTTGCTCCCGTCAATAAAGGTAAAAAGCCCTTCAGTGTAATGTTGATCAAGATCTGTGAAACCCGGTTGTGTAACGCTTTCCGTGTTGATGAGGTATGTCTCACGTGGTTCAGACTCCTTGAATTCAAGTAAGACAACCAAGCAAACCAACTGCCGACGAACATTGTCTCAAATATAATCATGAAATAAAATCGACGATACCTGTATCGTCGTGTAAATGCCTTGCTACTGGGACAGCGGAATTAGGGAGCCTATCAGAATAAAGATGTCGGGAAATTTAATAAATCGTGACAGAGTTTTCAATTTAAACAAGGCTCGATGACCGGCACTTAATGTGTTAAAATCTTGCAGGATGCCTCGTCCAAAAGAGCTGGGAAATGCTGAGAAAACCTCACAGAACAACAATGCCGGCTCTTAAAACCGAACGAGCATCAAACTGTGTAGCGTACGTCCGAAGTCGGACTCAGTTGTGAGCAGCGACGCAACAACAGCAGTACGTCAAAGTCGGGTTGCAGTTCAGCACCGAGTACGCCTAACGCAGCACCTGAACAAATTGTTTATAAAAATGAAAAGAGTTGAAAGCACACCATTAGGGAACGATGGATATTAAGAATAACACCATTTATTTCTGCAGGAAGGTAGAACGGATAAAAATGTGGATTAGAAAGACATACAGCGCTCCTGTGATCACTTCTTTAGAACGACCAATGACCAAATGACCAACGAAATCTGCAGTTTCCTAAGTCTCAAGGTAACAGAGATGAGATACTTCCAACTACGAGAGAAAGGTGTCAGACAGATTACTAACACGGAAAGTCTAATCACTGTCATGCAAACACTGGCAGGGGAGAAAATTTAACCACTGAATAAGAAATTGATTTTTAGAATCGGGGGTGCGGATGCTGCAGATAGAAGCTCATCTACAATTAACATATACGATATCCCCCCGAAAGTCGATGTCGGGAGTGTAACTAATAACAAATTATTTCAGATTACAGGTGCATTTTTGTGGATATATTCTATAGGCCCGGAGTATTCCGCACACTTATTTTCATTCTCAATTGAATTTTTTACTATAAATTTACCGTCTGCCTCTAAAGAGTCGTTTAGAACTGACGGAATACATCGAAAAAGTTCAAAGAAAGGCAGCACGTTTTGTATTATCGCGAAATATGGGAGAGAGTGTCATAGAAATTATACAAGATTTGGACTGGAAATCATTAAAAGAAAGGCGTTTTTCGTTGCGACGGAATCTTCTCACGAAATTCCAATCACCAACTTTCTCCTCCGAATGCGAAAATATTTTGTTGACACCGATCTACATAGGGCGGAACGATCACCACGATAAAATAAGGGAAATCAGAGCTCGTACGGAAAGATATAGGTGTTCATTCTTTTCGCGCGCTATACGAGATTGGAAGACTAGAGAACTGTGAAGGTAGTTCGATGAACGCTCTGCCAGGCACTTAAATGTGATTTGCAGAGTATCCATGTAGATGTAGATGTATAAGGGTATTTAACGAAAAGCAGAGATTATGAATGAATACACCGCTACTTACGTACTCAACGCAGCCACAAAAAATAGCAGCACACTACCAATTTAAGTCACGAAGAAAATTAAAATTGTGAAGCACGGACAGTAAATAACGAAAAAACCGCTGTAATCTTCGACAGGTTAATTATCGGCGTTTATGCAATGGAATTACCACAGTTTTAACTGTGTGTATATAGGTTCTTTCATTTCGTTTTTGAATTAAAGGATGGAAAGGTGTAAGAGACAGAATCTTGAACAGGAGTAAGTACACACAGCCTCACAAAGATAAAAAGACTTCTAGTTTCACAATAATTAGTGGGTGCCAACTGAAATTACTTGTTCTCCGTGACATGCATACAAGGTATACACAGTCACAGAAAGCTCACATGCATTAAATGACGGGTAAAGTGAAGAGTAACTTTCACTGCAGGTGACTTAGGTGAGAGATTTTAGAGCTATGTCTGTGATGTTGTAGATGAGGAGAAGGAAGGGAATGTCTGAAATCCACCATAGAGACTATTCCGCTTGACAGGTGGATGACACGTGCCCTCACCCTACGACGCATTGCGGAGGGGATTGAAGTTTAATCAGGTACACTGGGATACAGTTTGTTCATCAGCAGCTGTACACCACCGCTCCTTATCCCCTCGTCAGCCACAAACGAGTACTGAAAATTCTTGCCACCAACAGGATAAAAGCCGACTGCCTCACGACAGAATATCATCGCACTAATAATGGTTCATAGCCGAGGCTGTTGCACTTGGTTAAAAATTCTTCTGAATAGGTGGAAGTAAGAATTAACGAACTATTTATCAAAGCAAAACAAAGAGTGTAACAATACGCCAATTCCATTAACAGCATCATAGTAACTTGTCCGACCGAAAGCCTTTCCTGCTGCTGCTGCGTTACTGCCAATTTTGACAGAAATTAATTTAGAGAATCAACTGTTTCTGTCTACACACTACTGCGTTGCCAAATAAACGCTGAAATTGTTTCTATTAAGAGAGATTCGGACTTGTACAGAGACATGCCGACAGTAATTTTTCAATTCTCATTTTGCGAATGGGATTGGACGGGAATAACTACACTCCACCGTGTACACTACAGTGGCTTGCGGTGTATGTACGTGTGTACTCGTCAACTTCAATAAAGACTACACGCTGCAATACTTTTGCAAAAGCATCCTACTATGTCCACAGTGAACGTGAGAATATGACTGAACTGAAGTGGTGTTGTTTTGTTTGAAAGTTAAAATATTCCCTTGTCATTATGAAGTAAACGAATAGCTTCACCACCATTTCATCTGCGACTCGAGTGAGCGAGATCCTACAACCACTGGATACGTGAAGAGTATCATGTGACTCAAAATGAAAAGCATAGTCGGGAAACCTCAGCAATTCATACTGAAGGTGGCGAAGAACTATTCCCTAGAACATATTGTTAATGATGCCTTAATTCCTAATTTTCATATTGGTTTGACGTGATTTGATGGATAACGGGTTGAAGAACACCCTGACGGTAACGTATATAAAGGAGAAAGGTTTGCAATGACGTCACTATTTGTGAACAGCAGTTCATAAAATGTCAGATAAAACAAGTAACGAGACGTTTCATCACACAATCTCTACAGTCACGTTACGTCTGCAATATACACTCGTTTGCGTAACATATATTTAGATCTCAAAGAAGGAGTATTCGATGAGTAAATTGTGCGCGTACACAAGAAACAATGAATTTGCGGTAAAACATATATATTTTACAGAAGAAAGGAAAAGCTAAAATAAAAAGAGTGCGCTAAGGAATGTAGATAAAACTGACACCACAGATAATAGGGAAAAGCTTGCGGCGTAAAAAAGCCTCAAAGTACAAACTAGTACAAACCAAGCAAAATTTTAAGAACTGACACTACAGTCTAATACTTGGTCGACAACGTTCTACCACTCTGTGCATCTCACAGGGCGACTTAATCAGAAGGATGAGTTCTCGCGTCAGTCCGCATTCCGCTGAAGTGTGTTACTTTTATTTAAGAAATGAAATTCTGTACATTAATGACGCAGGCTGATGTTTAACACTGGCCGAAAGTTGCAAACATTTCGAATGGGATCCACTAAGCGGGTGTGAGAATTTAAAAAAATCACATTTTGCTGGAATTGATTAACAATTTTTTTTCTGAAGTAGATGAAGAATAGACGAAGAATGTATAACTCTTGAGAAATTCTGTGGTCACTATAAATCAAGCACCAAGGAGGGAGAAAACACCGTGAGAGCGAGGGAACCACGTGCAAGATTAAATATGAGTATTAGCTGCAGTATGTTTTCCACGAAGAACGTCCTTACTGTATCTACGAGTATATTAAAATTTAGATTACGTCACAAATGGTGAAATGTATGGAAATCTCGCTTAGATTTACTGCCGCCGCCGCTATGTTTTTCCGAGCTTGATTCCGGAAGAGTGGCCGACACTTTTCTACACCTGTTAACAGTATTTGTCATCTGCATCTATTCGCCGGCTCCACCATATGGAAGGAAGCTAAGTATCATAATTAAAGAGAAATAAAGCATACAGGAGACAGACATAACGTTTTTGAGATGAACTGCACAGTATATCAGAATGGAAAGGAACTAAACATGGGATTCTGCATATTGGCCGTGATCTTTTGAAAGAAACCTTTCCTGGAGCCGCCTTAAGTGATTTACGGAAATCGTGCAAAACACAGATCTGCTTGGAAGGACGACTGTCCTGAGACCGAGGGCTTATAGAATAAAATAAGTAGTTCACTTCGAAATGACCACATTCTACTTCCAATAGAGGTATACGAAATAAATTCCAATCAAAATGAAGAAGGCTATGTGGACGACCAAGGATTAGATGAAAAGAGCAACACTGTGAGTCAAAAGTCAGCTACAAACTTAAATACACGATGAACGAAGGAGAGAAACCAATGAAGTAACTACCACGGCTGCTTAGGATGAAGGCACTGGTGTTCAACGAGATATAGTAAGTGCAATAGCTGCGGTGTATCGCATAGGTGGAAAGGTTTGTAGGGGCTTAGTGTTAAGATCGCTTTTTTTAAAATAACGAGATTATGGCAAAGAAAGAATCACATGTGACATATGTTTCACAAGCTGGAATGTAGCTGTTTTCCAATCAGCCAAAAGCTGTCCTCCGAACAGGAAACTAGTCCTTAACAGGAAGGTTCAACGATGAGATGTTGCTCTGGGAGAATTACTTTGTAACAGGCCGTTCGTGACCGTAGGAAATACAACGACACGGACGACTAAGAATATTTTTACCTGTGAAAGCATTCCCTTTCGTTGAACATGACAAAATCCGAAAGACAATGAATGCACTGTAAACGTATGAAGCATGGCTCAACGTCTGTTTATTTATCCGGAATCTTGGACACAAATAAAGCTGCGATGGACGATCCATTATTAATCGATAACAGAATCTATGTCCATTGTAGACACAGCCAAATTCTCAGCACTGTTTTGTTGATATATTTTACGCTGCATTATACCTGGTAGAGTGTTGCTTGGCACATGCACAGCGTCAAATTGTTGAATTCTTGTCGTGGAGTTGGTTGATAAGTACATGTCCCCATGCTTACTGTTGATTTTATTTCCGTCAGAAATGTTAGTTCGGATTCTGATGGTAATTTGACCTTCATGGTAGTGGACCATACATAATGAATACCATAATTAAAAGGAAAATGGTATTCTTATATAGCTGTAGTCATATGTTGCATAACTCTGTATTACCCATTCACAGCAGAAGGACGTTTCAAATATCAAAAGCGCTTTTTTTGCGTTACGCTTTTTAACCTCTTTTCACACTCTCTTTCTGTCATTTTCCCTTCTTTACATATCTCTCATCACACCAGACTTACCATTAAACGGTGTACAAAGACATTGTGCTATACATATTTCATTTTTATATACGTACCTGAGCACTGATAAAAATCGAACACACCAAATTTCAAAAAAAAGTTGATAGGTAGAGTCAATCTTCCTAGCAACTCCTGCTGTTGTAGGTTTTTACAGTAAGTAAACATAATGCTTATCGTCGATCAAGATAAATTTACTTATCTGCAAATAATACCGAATCGGTCACAGAAAGCCGACACAAACATTCGATATCGTATGGATCTACCAACTAATATTCCGCTGCGAACGATGACCGTAAATTCATCCCTTGCCATGCATAATACATTTTATGTACTTCTGCCAGTCATAAGCGAGAACCAAAGTTTACTTCTTTTGTAGCGTCACGCTGGAAGTAAAGCGTTTGACGGCAATGTTTGCAGGAAGCCCACGAAAAATCGATACGTATGTAGACAGGCGCACGAAGTGTTTCCAAAGACGGTACCTTTTGCTGCGGGTCGACACAACAATTGAGATAATTTGTCAGTGAGGGGAAAAATCTAAGTGGTAGTGTTAATTGTACTAATTGTGTCACATATATGTTCCCTTTAATTGCCATCACTTTTTGTTTGGTTGTAATGTTTCCTGTAAGTTTGCTACTCCTCTTAGGTCGCCTGCCATGAACGAATTCTCAAAACATAACGCCCGAAACAGTCACAAATACTGAATGGAAACCCACTACTAGTTTGATTAGTGTTTATTTTTAATTAGGCTTCTGTTTATGTAATAAAGTCTTTACCAGTTAATTTCACGCCATATCCAAATTAGATCTAAAGCCAAAGATATTATTAGGCTTTTTATCAGAGGCAACAGTATCTCTGTAAAAATTAGCTGTTCGAAATTTTTGACATTAAAAATAGTTTCTTCATTTGTTATTCCAGTGTTTGTGTCACTGGAACATCTACTCCACAAGTCGTCATAATATCGTATGAACCATTAGACGATTAGATTTACTCACTGAACAGTCGCGTTGTCCCATGTTTTTGCCAGAAAGACTTGTCTTCTGTACTTCTTTCATTCTACAGGTAATTCACCTCGTTTGTTGAAATGGTTTATTAACGGGGGGATTTTTCTACTATTATGTGACGACATATCAACCACAGTAAAATAACTTCCACGCAATAAGCATTTTATATCACCTAGAACTTTAAACATGCTCGTGTAGCGACTGATTTGGCAACGAAATTGGGACAGGTTGACTCAGCAGAGGCTTGAATGTTGTGGAAGTAAGAAAGAGATCAGCAAAGCTTGTTTGAGCCTTTCATTTAACATACAGCAAAATCTGTTATTCAAAGCTTTAGTAAGTCAATGTTACATCGGATGATAGTTATTCCTCCCTTCATTTGGAATTTACTGGTGGTGCGAGATGCGTAACAATTATGAAGTATCCTAATTTCACAGCTTCTTGAGATGAGAATGAATCGATGCGTAATATAGGAACTATTAACAGACGTTGGTATTTTGATACTGCATAAAAAGTGAAATTCATTGTCATGTCGGCTCACACGAGATGCAAAACTTTTACTTGCTCAACACACGAACTTCGTAACTTGCTCAAAACTTCCCGTACCACCAGTAAACGAACTCCGCAACAAGCAGCAGACTTGAGATTTTTTGTTTGACCAGACCAGTAAGCCATATTGTACGAGTATAGCATTGTTAAGCTACTGAGTACCATTACATTTTTATTACAACATTTTATAAAAAGGTAACTGTTAGAAGGATGACGAAATACAAGGAGTGAAAGATGTATTTTCGTAGTCAGTGTAATTTTTTTTGAGGTAGAAAGCGAACTGTACGAGCAATGAATGATCTCTTCTGACATGACGCTCAAAAGACCGCAAAACGCATCTCTTACTGCTTCGTATTTCAAGTAGGTTAGAGCGAAGCAGTCGGTTTACTCTCTTATTTATTGAGTCTTTTATATTGGAAAAGGATCATGTGTTTGACTCCACATGCATATCGACAAAACATGATCACTTTCTAGTGTAAAAGTGTTGGCGTTATAGTTGTTGTTCAAACATCAACATTCCTGTTCACCAGCGGATTTCATCCATCTTTAATGTCAGAATAGAAATGTTTTATAAAGTAGGGCTCTTTTCACTGCATGCTGCTGTGCCACTGTTCTCCATCTTAAGTATCACTGTCATACATGTCTAACAGTACTTTTCAGTAACGTACTTTCTCGGCTCTACAATCAACACTATTGTGCTCTTCTCTGCCGCCGTGAGCTGGAAGCTATCTGGAGGAAGGTGGCGTTGCCGGACGCACCTGTTGGTGGAAATCGCGCAGTCCTACTGAACGGTAATTGCGGACTTCCAGTGGAGCTATTATTGGACTCGTTTTCTATCTTTTCTGAGTTGTGGATTAAGTGTCTGCCCTGTCAGATGACTAATATAAATACTCATTTATTTGATTTTTATTTATAAATGAAAAGAACATATTACGAACTACAGTTTACCTCTAAATATCAATGGTCCAATAAATCAGTATCCTTGTAGTGTATGCTGGCTGGTACTGAGTCAGTTGTGATGAAGAAACTTCAGATGATTTCTGTCGTATTTGCAGACTGCACAAGAAATTTATTCTCCAAAGAAGCTGAACGTTCATTTATTGCTAGAGAGACATCATACGCGATTACAATGGCTTTCAGTAAATGTGAGCTTCAGCTGTGAGTCTTCAACAATGAAACTTTCGTTAACTTTGTGAATAAATAAGTCAGGGACCGTGTGACGCAAGATAACTGATTGCTACGAAATGCAACTTGTAGTGTGGATTACCGTTTTATTTTCTAAGGTCGTCATACTTCAGTACTTCATCAGATTGTCATATATGCTGTTGAACAGGCACAATACATCAGTATTTGCGATTTTCCTTGCTTCTTATTTAACAGTCGCACATCCTAGTGTTTTATTTCTGTTACACTGCTTAGCAGCCCGCGATTTTCGTCACATGTGATGCGGAAACTGTGCTTGTTGTTGCAAAGGCACAGCGGTTGGGACTCCTTGTGACTCGAGAAAGCTTGCGTGCTAGACTTCAAACAGGAATATTATTCCAAGCTCTCCTGCCACTGCAGCTCAAATTGCGGCTACCAAAACGCTGTAAAAATGATGAAGTATCGAACCACCAGAAACCTGCATCAGTAATTGCATTTAGTAGTACTAGACAAAATTTTATGTTGTGTTTTTTGGATATTAGCGACATGTGAGATGCTGCTTGTTTTTATTGGAAGGACAGTGAGCAGAGGTCTTCATGCGAACCTAAGCCGTAAGCCCCTGACTGATAGTTACTGCTGCGTATCGTCTGTAATGACTGTATAGTTCCCTGCTGGACTCTTCCTTATTCCGGTCTGTCCTCTTGTAAGGCACCATGCCGTCTGAGCTTCTTTACATCTTGCGCCATCTTGTTACGACTCTCGCCATCTTCCCTTTTGTCATTCTCATGAGTAGTTCTCTTATTGTTGCTATTTCTCCCTCTACAAGTAGGCTTGTAACTTCCTTTGCAGGAAATAATGCACTGTTATTTTATTCATGGATGCAGTTTTCAGCAACTATAGTATTATTTTTTCAGGATAAATTTCAGTCATCAGGTTCAAATAAATTTTATTATGCTTTACCGGTTTCTACTAATTAATTTGTCAGCTTCAGAAGCCTACAGAATTATGGATATTATAAAACTTTAGACCTTGGCTATACAAATATGTTAAGTATAAAATATATTACAGAAACTTACACAGTTAAACAGACGGTCAATACCTTCTTAGAAGGATAATGCCATGGTATGTTCAGAAATTTACATATTCCATGTGATTATATTAAACACTGTTTCACAATTTACAATAATTGAATCACATTTCCCACCTCACTCTAGCCAACAGCATTTCTTTCTACAGACTGTATGTTGATGATACCATCATTGTATAAAAGGAGATGTGAAGGACGTCGTATCAATTAATAAGTCACCGAACTGCGACCCTCCTTAAATTAAATTTACATATGAAACACAAAATCGACATAATGAACTGAGTCTTCTGGACCTGAAACTACGTTTAGGAAACGGTAAAATTAACTTCAATGTTTACAGAAAACCTACCACAACAGATAACATAATTCATGCCTCTACTTGTCACTACTTTATGCACAAATTGGTATTCTGTCACGCTATGATCGACTGTGTCACTGAGGTGCCCTTCTGCTAGTGCTACAGAAGTTAATGACTTAAATTATATAGCGGTCAGGAACGGATATGAAGCAAACGTTGTAGATAAACTTCATAATAATAAAACAAATGAGAATATAAATTCCTTTACATTCCATAAAAATGGCCTTACACGACAATTCTGTTTCTAGGTAACATTTCAAATCGTATAGCCAATTTATTTCAAAAATATGATATCACTGTACCACCAATAATGCCACCAAGTAGCTCTTTGTACATAATGAGAAACCTCCAACTGACAAATTTCTCAAATCTGGAGTATATAAAATACAATGTGATATATGTCCGAGTTTTTGTATAGAAGAGACAGGGAGGGCATTTAAGACCCGCTTTCGGGAACACTCGTTCTAGAAACGTAGCGAGAACTCATGTAAGTCAACTTTTTCAGAAGATCTCAAAACAGGGAAACACACACTTCCTCCACCCATCCTTGCTTGTCATGGAAATTTTACGTTAACTGACAAGGGCTACAAAATGAACCTTTCAGAAGAATCTGAAATATATGAACTGTCTCACCTAATTTCAAAAGATTTGTTGAAAGATCAACTTGCATTAAAAGACACACTATTTTGATGGCGTATCATCTCTTAGACACTGTGAAAATTAGCCCATCCCTTTCATGTACTATAGTTATGTGTCATGTTTTTCAAATGATTATATACAGTTACCTTACGTGCCTTGATTATATTTTTTATAAATGCTTTTATATATGTTCCTTGATACTAGCACAACAGGTACTTGGGTGTGACTCAGTTATTATAAATTGACAAACAATATATAAAATAATCATATACGATATGTAAATTTCTGAATATAACATGGCATTATCCTTTGATGAAGAAGATATTGACTGTCTGCTAAACTAAGTAAGTTTTTGTAATATACTTTTTTATTTCACATAAATGTAAGGCCAAGATCTCTTGTAGGCTTCTGAAGACGAGAAATTCGTAGAAACCGGTAAACTGTAATAAAATTTATTTGCAACTAACTGCTGAAATTTATCCTGAAAAAGTTACTGTGCTATTACGGAGCTTAGTTTCCGAAACTCATATTCGCTCTATATTCGCACTGAAAAATTATCTACTCTGCGATTTTCATTCGTCCTCGCGCAGGTTTATATGAAAGAAGCATTAACTAATTTAGACAAGTTTTGAAGACGGTATCGGTCATCGCTTTGTTGAAGATCCACTCAACATTGGCCAGTATCAACTCGAATATAGGGGTAACTCACTGAACAACTTTACTCACTCCGAAGGACTTTTACAGAGACCGACTTTGCACTATCTCAAGAGGGCGTCTAGTATAGGGCGAGTATTCGGAAAGAGCAGGCTTCAATTTTCCATTCATCAACTCAGTTTTATTTTTCTCATTCCTTCTTTTAAACGCATTAGTCTAGTTCTTGTGTTTAGAGAAACGAATTGAATCTTGAAACTTCCATGCAGATTGAAACTGTTTGTCGGACCGAGACTCGAACTCGGGACATTTGCCTTTTGCGGGCAGGTGCTCTACCATCTGGGCTACCCACGCACGACTCACGACCCGTCCGCACAACTTTATTTCCGCCAGTACCTCGTCCCCTACCCTCCAAACTTCACAGAAGGTCTCCTGCGAACCTAGCAGAACTTTCTTGTAGGAGTGCTGGTTCTGAATGGTTCGCAGGAGAGCTTCTGTGAAGTTTTGAAGGTAGGAGACGAGGTACTGGCGAAATTGAAGCTGTGGGGACAGATCGTGAGTCGTGCTTGGGTAGCTCAGATGGTAGAGAACTTGCCCGCGAAAAGCAAAATTTCCCGAGTTCGAGTATCGGTCCGACACAGTTTTAATCTGCCAGGAAGTTTCATATCAGCGAACACTCCACTGAAGAGTGAAGATTTCATTCTGAAATTGAATCTTTACTACGAGAAAATCGGCAGAAAATTAAAATGTAAAATATTTTACTCTTGTCATCAACGACTCAGGCAAAGGCTTCGGTGCACTGAAGAGCTGCCACCAGATCTTTATGCACAAATAGCTACCGTAACGCACAACATGGATTCTACTAACTATTGGCCCAGCGCAGTGTTGAGTAGTTGGGGGAGGGGGTAGGTCTTCGGCGCGGCTACTTGCCGGCGCTGTGGCTAAACCGCAGATGGGCGCCGCAGTCGCAGCGAGAGTATCGATCGGCGGCGTACGCCGGCGGCAACACGCGGGCCCGCCTGGCGCCGACACCATTAGCCCACCTGCCGCGAGGGACACCGCTCTGACTGCTTCGCCTCCCTGTCCTCAATGCAAACAAACTGGGCGGCGAGCTGCGGCTACAGCAGCAACGCGCTAGCTACCCACAGACGTGAAGCGAGAGAGCTGCAATAACCAACAGAGCGCCTCGCCACCTTTTGAGTCGTCGAAGGCGGAGCACTAGCTCATCGGGGGAGTTTATACGGGGGAAGGATGCGGCGTGACCAGTTTTAAGTTATAAAGAAGACTCCGTCTGGGTCACTTTGCATATTTATTTGGATTAACAGTTTCGTCCTTTGTTGCAGCTAATCCTCAGATTCAGTTTCTAATACAAGAAGAGAATGGGGACTACAGAACCAAGCTAGTCGTAACGTTATGCAGGATGTTCGGAGATTCCCGTCACAAACTTCAAGGACTTGTAGACGGGAGTCAGTACGTTTTTTTTTTTATTTTTTATTTTATTTTATTTTTATTTTTTTTTAAGCAGGAGCTCATGTTAAGAAATGTACCGTTTCCGTTGTGCGACGGGTTCAAGTAAGATATTTAACTCATCCTTTTCTGCTTGAAGGAAATAAATTAGGCGTGACGCTGTGCCGTTACATCTACATCTGAATCACATTCCGCAAGCCACCTAATGGTGTGTGGTGGAGGGTACTTTCGGTACCACTATCTGATCCCTCCAACCCTGTTCCACTCGCGAATAGGGCGTCGGAAGAATGATTGTCGGCAAGCCTCTGTATTGGCTCCAATTTCTCGAATTTTCTGCTCTCCGTCAATACGCGAGATGTATGTGCGGAGAAGTAATATGTTGTCTGAATCCTCCTGAAAAGTGCTGTCCAGAAATGTTAATAGTAAATCTCTCCGTGATGCACAACGCCTCTCTTGTAACGTCTGCCAGTGGAGTTTGTTTAGCATCTCGCCAGCTAAACGATCCCGTGACGAAACGCGTAGCTCTTCGTTTGATCTTCTCTATCTCCTTTATCAGTTCTAACTGATAGGGATCCCAGTTAGATGAACAATACTCAAGAATCGGGCGAACAAGCGCCTTATAAGCCACTTCCTTCGTGGAGGAGTTACATTTCCTTGTTACTGGTAACAATCAGAAAGGAAACGTAACTAAACATCCATTTATCACTTAAGCACGTTTGTCTGAATTAACACTTAAACATTACGTATTTGCATTATTCCAAAACAAAAAAGTACCTAGCTTATCGTACGTACAGAACAGTACTGATGCATTGGAACTGCGGATCGATGTGACTACCCAAAGACATTGTACCTACGATTTACGTTCTGGTACACGCTGTCCATCCCACCTGGTCTCTCTTCAGTCTCTAGTGCAGCGACCAGAATTCGGGCCAACAGATCTTCCTCTGTCTCTACAGGAATGTCGTAAATTAAACTTCGCAAGGCAGACGTTAAGTGACATAAGGTGACCGTCTGACGTAGTACACGTCAACCTGTCTACCATATAGCATACCAGGACAAGCAACTCTGAGACTTTTCTCTTTCCCTCAGCAGACATGGAGTCGCTACACAACTGAATTGAAACCGTCTAAAACGGAAACGGTACGTTCCGGACATGGGTTCCTATTCAAAATGTTACGTACTCCCTCCCCTCTACAAGTCCCAGATGTTTGTAACGGGAATTTCCAAACACCCCGTATAAAAACACAAACAGTTGAAGCCTAGAAACCGAGCGAGATGGCGCAGTGGTTAGCACACTGGGCTCGCATTCGGGAGGTCGACGGTTCAATACCGTCTCCAGCCATCCTGTTTTAGGTTTTCCGTGATTTCCCTAAATCGTTTCAGGCAAATGCCGGGATGGTTCCTTTGAAAGGGCAAGGCCGATTTCCTTCCCCATCCTTCCCTAACCCGAGCTTGTGCTCCGTCTCTAATGACCTCGTTGTCGATGGGACGTTAAAAAACACTAACCTAAACCTAACCAGCATAAAAATAAAAGGTAAATAAAATTTAGCGAAGAAGTTCATACTTTAAAAGATGAATTTTAACACTGTATCTGACCGTTCGCTGATCTAAGACCTTTAAGCGCAAAAGGCAAAGTTCCCAGGTTCCAGTCTCTGTCTAACACGTAGTTATAATTTGCCAGGAAATTTCGAATCACTGCTAACTACTTCAAATCGCAGCTCTTCATCAGGGCGAAGTTTGCGCTAAAATTATAGCAGTAGTGCGTATGGAGCTGTAAGTAAAATTATAGGCACATTGTCCCGCGGCTAACAACATAGTCTTTAAACACCTTACACAGGCCTCGGTGGGGAGGGAGGGGGTGGGCGACGCTTCGGTACAGACCGACCATCGTGTCATCCTGTGCTGGCGGCGTAATTTGGTGCAGTATGGAGGGGCATGTGGTCAGCACACCGCTCTCCCGGTCGTTGACAGTCTTCATGACTTGGAGCCACTACTAACCGCTCAAGTAGCTCGTCAACTGCTATCAGGAGGCTGAATGCATCTTGCTCTAATCCTCCCACCAAGGAAAAATCCCTGGCAGTACCCACAATCGTACCAACGTCTTCCGCATGGCAGTCAGATAGCATACTACAGCGCCCTCAGATAATAAAAGCCACTTTCATAAGAAGTAAGTATTGCTTAAGTAAAAGCCTAACAAAACAAGAATTGAAATTAAATATGCTCACAATACCGCAATTAATGCACGAATTATTACATGAAATGGTAAAATGTACGAGTTTACGGAAGAAACAAATGAAAGAATTGACAACAGGGCCACCTGTACTAGGGTGAGCGGTGAATGAGCTACTCGTGTGTGTTTATGACCGATGTAGTCTGCTGGCAGCGTAGACCACGTAACAGATAGGCATATGTGCAATCAACTTAGGGCTGGCACATTGTTTCGGCGAGACCTTTTTTTTCTTTTTGGAAATTTACAAGTACTTGATTAAATTGCAGCTAGACATTTCTGAAAAAGTCCCACAAAACCCTCAATCGAACAAAAAAGCCTACCATTTCCCTACGTGGGCTGTTCGCTACGAAGTTGAGTGCATGTGTTGGTATGATGCTAGATTCGTATTCGAGAAGAAGACTGTTCGGTTTCTAAAATCACTTCTCACGAAAACCGCAAATAAGAAGCGCCTTAAGTGAGGATACGGATCATTTCCCTTCCATCCCCAGCCATTTGGTCTGGTGTACCGCCTCTGATAACCTCAACTTCGATGAAGCGTTAAGCACTAAGCTTTATTTACCTGGAACCATGTCTGAGTCGAGAAAAACTGAAGTTCGAGTAAACTATGCGCTCCTTTCTCTTTTATGGATGAAAGTAACGATTACTCGACTTTACTGTAAAAGTTCCCTCGATTTTTCGAACAAACAAAATTTATCGAAACGCTGCAGCAGTTGTCGGTGATCTACAAGCTGCTACCGTAGGTCGCGTTTTCTCTTAATTTGTGTAGATTCAATTCTAATATTAACTAATTTTTATTATTTATAAATAAAGCATGTAGATTAACTCCCTAAGTATGTAAAAAGCTGTGAAAAATACAGTAAAGAAATAATTACAAGAATCGCTTTTGCATCTTCAACACAAAACAGTATTGAATAAGCTCCTGGGACCAAATAGCCCCAAGCACTCACAATGCAAAAGCCTGACTGATTCAATAAGCAAGAGACTGCCATGACAGAAATACTCCATCATTCTAAATGGAGGCATCGAAACGAAGAAATCGTATGCCACTACTCGACTGTTAATAATCTTTCCAGATCTAAAATGTGATAAAGCATGAAGAAAACCATTTGTTCCATGGAGCACGTGTGAGTGGAATAAGAAGTTGTCAACTGCGTTTAACGCTTGATACACTTCCTCCAAATATCTTGCCTAGCATAAACTTCGATACTCTACCGAAAGTAAACTGCCATTTTAGGTATTGCGTTTGTTGAAATATCAGACAGTAAACCTGGCGAAAGGAATATTATTACAGGTGAAAAAATGAATCTTCACACTCCAGATAATGCGATTTTGAAAGAAAAAACTAAATAGCAAATCATATTCCAATAACGCATTGCATTAAAGACTGTTCGTCTCCCATTCTGATACTCCATTGAATTTTCGATTACCTGAAACTATACATGAGAAGGACATTTGTATCGTGTTCTTTTGTAGTGTTATTTAATGTGTATGTATGCAGCTCATATTTCTCGTCTCCGATGTGATCTACTCCTTGATGATATGAGTAACAGCATTTAGGGTACCCCTATTCTGCTTCATCTTCCCTCCGAGTCACCTATGGTTCACCCATATGTTATAATTGCAAGAATATCTGTGCACATATTTTAGCTTTACTTCCATACAGTGCGCTGTTCATGGATCTCAAATTATTAGCAGCATCGTCTATACTACATTCTAGTTAAATGTAACATCGCAATACAGAAAATTAAAATGTTATACCACCTCAAGTCTGCAGTTCCCAGTCACATTTTTTGCTAATAAAATGATGTTAATAACAATCTAGGGCTCAACAAAATAAAGTAACACGACCATTTCGAGAGCAAGTTGTCATCTTCGGGTTAAAATATACTAGAAACTTTATAAAAGAGTTATTATTTTAACAACGCAAAAAAAGCATTAAAACTGTCATACTAAACTGACGCCTTCTTACGTTACATGCAGGCCTCTTCACATTTTGTCGGAACCTGAACACGAGAGATTGCTCTCGAAACGCTTCATAAGACTTGTGATGTTATCGCAAATTTTATGTGGTTGAGACTAAACTGTAATGATTTACAAACAGTCCACATCTACGATTTCGCCTCTACGTGAAATGAACAATTCTTAACGCTATTGGTATTGAGTGGGTGGTTTGCAGCAGCTGTTATTTGTATTATGTTAGCTAAAGTGTCAAAGTCATGATCGAGACCTACAAGTACATATAAAACAATGACAGATTTAGGAGGAGTCGAGGTGATAGCTCAGCCATCTGAATATATTGCCAATTAACTCTTACAGTAGGAAAAATACAGTATAAATCAAGTTAACGTAGCCCCGATATAGACAAAAATAAAATTAGTCACATGCTTCTGATAAAAAGCAAGCAGCTCCAGATAAAAAGCACGCACCCCATCGAAATATCTTGAGGTTTTGTTAGGTGCCAATCGATTAAGCAGAGAGAAAATTTTGCACCAAAACCTAACGTTGTGACAAGTAAAACACTGTAACTCTTATCACCACTTTGTAATGTGATCTTCTGCCAGAATTCGAAAAATTAAGGCGACGATTAGCTATGAATTGTTCGAGGGCAGAAATCTCCGTACGGTTGTGCCAGTCGGTGCACTATGCCGTGTCTGCGTGTCTCGCACGAAACGCAGATAACGATATGCAAAGCCCCTCGTGCTCTGTACAGTCTGTGTTTAATGTTCTCGTGTCGACGGCCAGGCTTGTCGTACAAATACTCGACAACCCTAATGTGTGTTCAGTGGGATAAAAGTCTGATGTAACAAATATGTGTTTCATTATAGTGATGTGTGTTGGGGCAAGGGTGACGAGGACTGCATTCACGGTTTACAACAAACTTCGTGGCATGTTTGACGTACAAACACGTAAAGGAACTGTAATGCGTTATTCGATCTGTTATTATATTAATAAGAGCATAATTACGTATAAACAGGTGAGGAGAGCCATTACTGTACAATTACATTACTGGTGAAAATTCACTGTAAACAGTAACGGACGCGAAATACCTAGGACTAAGCGTAGCGTCCGTATCGACCAAAAGAAAAATGACCACATGAAGCTAATTGTAGGTAAAGAAATTGCCAGGCCGAGATACACGGAAAGAACCTCAAGAAAAGTTAGTTGCCGGCCGGAGTGGCCGTGCTGTTCTAGGAACTACAGTCTGCAACCGAGCGACCGCTACGGTCGCAGATTCGAATCCTGCCTCGGGCATGGATGTGTGTGATGTCCTTAGGTTAGTTAGGTTTAATTAGTTCTAAGTTCTAGGCGACTGATTACCTCAGAAGTTAAGTCGCATAGTGCTCAGAGCCATTTGAACCAACAGTTAATTAGTACACCATAACAGTCACTTGTAAAACACTTGTTGGACAGATTCTTAAGTATTGTTCATCAGTCTGGTACCATAAACAAAAGAGAGAGAGCCAACGAAGAGAGGCACTTTTTGTCACGTTGTCGTTTAGTAGGCGCGAAGCGTTACAAAGATGTAGGACAAACTCTGTCGCGGAGAGGGTGCTGTTGAAATTCTGAGATTTCGAGAGCGTATATACATATTGCTTCCTCTCACGTACGCCTCACGAAATGACCTCCACCAGCAAATTAGGGGAATCAGACCTCAGATACTCGTATTTCCCACGCACCATTCGCAAATGGAGGAGTCAGTTTGGGGACTGTGTGTGTGTGTGTACCACACTGTGTGTGTATACCATACTTTGGAGTGGCCTGTGGTCTAGAGATATGGGAGAAACTAGTGGTGCGCACTAGTTATGTACACGACAACAGACACTTGTTAACAATCTTCTGAACATGACAATCATACTGATACAGACGAGTGTTTGGAATAGCTATTGCAGGACGTCCCGATGAACTGCCTTTACTAACATTCGCTTGTATGTATTTTAGGTTAATCTGTTTGTTGATTTTAAGACATGTAATGCAAATGTCGCTCACGGTTGTTACTATTACAAATTGTCATTGTTTTACGTCATAAACTTTGCGCTTTTATACAATACAATAACCGCTTTACTTAATGTGAAACTTTGTGATGAATTTGAAACCATACACTGTGTTTCCATTATCTGAATAATAATTGTAAAAAAAAATCGAAATATTACCATTCCCTTTGTTATTTCAGTAATCCTTAAAGTAGAAGCAATATTTAAAAAAAGTTAAGGTACTTGTTTTCGAACGAGATGCCATACACAAACATGCTCATTCGATTGCTAATCGATATTACTGTATAAAATAAATCATTGAACATTGACCATAAATGCAAGTTCATAGTCATGATAGACCGGACTACATACAATCGTTCAGATAACTGATCAGTCAGACTTTTATGTTCTATTATTAATCAGTTTTCTACTGGTTCCTTACTTCAAATAATGTCAACTCTGTACAATTTGTCTGTAGGGCCTATATAGTGGCTTATACTACGACACTTCAACTCCCGTAAAGTACGTTTAACAATGAGAATGGCCGGCCGTTGTGGCCGTGTGGTTCTATGCGCTTCAGTCTGGAACCGCATGACCGCTACGGTCGCAGGTTCGAATCCTGCCTCGGGCATGGATGTGTGTCTTGTCCTTAGGTTAGTTAGGTTTAAGTATTTCTAAGTTCTAGGGGACTGATGACCACAGATGTTAAGTCCCATAGTGCTCAGAGCCATTTGAACAATTTTGAACAACGAGAATGAGTGACAAGCTGTGAAGTGTAACAGTTTACATTAGAATCGGTTTAAAGGTATGGGTTGCTATGCAGGCGAGATAAATGAAGTTTACACAATGATATGCATGATGAAATCATGCAGATCTGAGAAAATTAATGTTATGAAGTACTGTAATAAAACGAATAACAGTAATTTTATGTTTCATTAACTGGTGTCAGTTCAGGATGTATAATGATGTAACTGTGGAAGTGCCTACGTCCCCACATGATTTTGTTTGTAAATGAGAATTTAGGAAACAGTGAAAGTACACGGCAGTTCACCTCTCTCTCTCTCCGCTCCACCACCTCCCACATTCCTAACTCGACATACACACAGATGTCTTGCTGAGGCATACTCCTGATAGTCTTTGCTCTCCCGCGCAGTTTGCCAGTACAATAATAAGATGCGAATGGATGCCGGCTATATTACGCCCTTGCAGCTATGACTGTAATGGCCAGTAGTTCTGCTATCTTAAGCATACTCTCTCGGCAATACCTCATCTTCTGCGGACAGTTCATCCTGTAGTTCTAAATTGTAGTAACGAGGATCTAGGAGACTACGCATACATGACACCACGATTATTCTCAACCACTGTTTTCTGTTTGCACAACGATTACACTCATTAAAAAAAAATGTCAGACTCACTAAGAGCTGCTGATGAAATAAACCTTGTTAAATATTAGTTTCGATAAAACTATGATCAAACAGTATTATCAAATCATTTACATCAATTTGTATGGCCGCTATATCACTGTGGCGTTAGAAATGGAATACAAAATCGTACTATGTTTATGAAACTGCCATTCAATACGCGCATCTTGTTAGAACGAAAAGGTAGTTTTCGGGCGTCCTACACTATATCCATAAGTTCTTTCTTGGATATTTGGCTCATAATTTTAATACGCGTGTGCTGGTTCTCTCCAGAAGTTTACAACCTTATTTTGGTGATACCAGCGAAGAGTATTACGTTTAATTCCGTACCTGTCAGCGCACTAGTTTTCGAGGTGAACCCTTCGCCGCAACCGTACCGGCATTACAAAATTCGATTTGACAGATGTAGCCACTGCGTACAGTTCCTCTATTTTTTCCTTCTTCTATCTCAGAATAACACTGATAACGTATCTCATAATATCCGTTCTCGTAGTTCTTCCCGATTAATTTCATCTGTGGTATCTCACGTGTTCCGTCTTGATTTCAAGTCGTTCTTCGGGAATAACATTTTTCATTTTTAGCTACTCTGTTGCGGGTCTCATTTATGTCTGACGTAAGGCGTTATTTTTTTTAACAATACCCTTTAGAACGCCATTTTCTAATATGACTGTCGTGTTACTCTGGGGCTTTCTGCTTGCATTATATTTAATGTAGGGGCACTAGTTTCCATTGGTTGCATTACACTAAAATAAAATTTCTTACTAACGTAAAATTCTGTTAATTACGCAGTAAATAAGTAACAACTGCACATCACGCATTTTAGGAGTTATTAATTGCTTTCGTCAGTGTATAAAAAATTATCGATTTTGTTGTATACATGTTTTCTCTACCCACTAACATTTTATTTATTTTACTGTTATGTAGTGGTGAAGATATATGAAAACATTCAGTTTCTCAGGAGATACTATTAATTCCTTGCAGTGGAGAAAAATATTTGCTTCGTAACAGAAACAAATTTTCAAAGTTCGAATAACAGGCGGTTCTCTCAAAGTACGGAAGATATGGACAGTTTATTCCGAAAAAAATCAATTTGTCCATCATAAAGGGATGACAAGATTTAGGATGAAACTCGCCCTTCCTTAATTTCTCGGATGACTGATAAAGTTGATGGAATGAAATCCGAATCGAGCAAAGTGTTGCTTGGATGTTTGGCTATTAATATTAATAAATACGTGCTGGCTCTTGTGGCCACACATTAGCATCATTTGCTTACTGAAGCAGAGAAAAAACTGCTGATAATTTAAGAAATTAATGGATAATTTAATGGAACGGCGGAGAATAAAATTAAGGCTGGTGGAACGGTGTTGATTCGGCCATTTCCTGTTTACGAATACAGACTGCCATCTGCATGAGTGAGCTCCATTCTGGCACTTTACACTTATTGTCACATAGAGACAAAACCATAAGAAGTTACATCATCACTTAAGAACCGTTATCTACGGGATTTCTGTCGGTAGCAGTATGCACTCAATCATGCTATAGCAGCACCAACGAAGAAAATACGAATATCACCTTCATGACACAGACCTGAATGTGCTCGCATGAGAGTAATTAAGACCAGTAGAATATAAGACGCAGCCGTATTTAATCTGGAGAACGATCCTTCTTGTACATTTTTATATAATGTTAAGTAAATTAAAAAAAAGGTGTTGGGGAGATAAGCAATGCCACACAAAAATGTGAGAACGAGGAAGACAGGGCAAATACGAGACAACCGTCACTGTAGAAAGTTTGACTTCGTTGGCGGAACCACTGCCTCACCTCTGGCTGGACCCCTTCATCACTACCTAAGGGAAGTCCTCGAATGTGTTTTTTAAGTTTTGGACACAAACAGAAATCGGATGGCGCCAAGTTGGGACTATATGTAGGTATGGAGGATGATTGATGACAGTGAACGCAAGGTGTCGGATTGTTGCAGGTGTCGCAGCGTTCGTGTGTGGTCTGGGATTGTCATGCTGAATGAGAGGGTTCTCTCTGTGTAGACAAACTTTTCGAATGCGAAACTCGATTACAGCACACTTTTTCTTAAGCACCGATGTAGGTGCGTTACACGCCACCAAGTTACACGTTCCAATTCGGCGCCCTCTAGTGGCAGAGGACTGCAGATATGTAAAGCCGGCCGGTGTGGCCGAGCGGTTCTAGGCGCTTCAGTCTGGAACCGCGCGACCGCTACGGTCGCACGTTCGAATCCTGCCTCCGGCATGGATGTGTGTGATGTCCTTAGGTTAGTTAGGTTTAAGTAGTTCTAAGTTCTAGGGGACTGATGATTTCAGGTGTTAAGTCCCATAGTGCTCAGAGCCATTTGAAACATTTTTTAGATATGTAGACAAGAAGAAAAAAGACGCAGAATGTTAATAACTCACGTTTTATTTAAATGTCATTAAGAGTTCCTATATACAAAATTTGGAGGAATTACTTTGCAGCAAGCCTTCGTATAAGCAAGGAAATGAGCTGTTGTAGCGGCGTGTTCACTGCAAAATCTGACTGGTCTTCCGAAAGGGCCTGGTGCTGTGTTCGCTTTTACGTTTGGGGTAAAGTATTGGCAGCTCTCATGCAACGCAACTATTCTGTCTTCGAATTCTCAACAAACGGTAAATGGTTGTATAATATCTTGTAACGACCTATTTTGCATCAGCAATAAGCGACATGTTCCCGAACGTAAACTGTTGCAGACAGGAAAAGTAGCAACTCAGCAACAAAGCTGTAAGAGATCCAAACGACCTATCGAATTAAGACGTAAAGGTAATGCCGGCTACACTCTCGTGATTGCCCTTACAATGGCGTAGTCTTTGCGAAGCACGTTCCCACCAGAGTCAAGTCTTGACGTTTACGCCTTCCGCAGTCGAGAGCTCTTGCGAAATAACGCGCACTCGAGACTCGCTCCGCTGCCCCCGCTCTGCATGCGTGTGTGTGTGTGTGTGTGTCAGACAGAGAGCGCACGCATTGTGCGTGAACCCTTCATCAGTCTCACTAATTCAGGGCCCCAGCCGAGGGGCGGCTGTGCGGCGAGGGGAAGGCATTTCACCCTCGGTCGAAGCGGAATAATCGATGGCCGAGCAGATGCTAAAAGTCAACTCGTATTACGTGCAAACGATTAATTGTATCTTATGGAAGAGCGGGCGCGGCTCAGCGCGGTAACAATGGCCGCCGGCCACTACATATTCATACGGGCGAGCGTTTAATGGGCGGCGTCCACCGCCGACGCCCTCTGTGTCCCTGCCAGACACCCGCACCCATCCCACAGCAAGTAAAGCGGTTAGACGAAATAAAGCGAAACACTGCTACAAACACCTCAGCATTTGGATCAGCAATGACGAAATTCCAGAAAAATATCTTGCACACAATACTGAAGACGGCAAAGGGCGGGTAGGTGCGAGAAGTCCCTCACAATCAGCCTAACAGATCACGAATCCAAGTACGTGAGAAGAATAAAATACAGAAAAATGGAAGAGGAAATTGAGTATCTGGTAGGTGAGTATCAGTTTGGCGTTAGGAAAAGTAAAGTCAGCAGAGAGACAGTTCTGACGTTACAAGGAAGATTTAAGGGGGGTAGGACGTCAAACGGGCCAACTTGGAGCAGGAGAGGCACCACAGGGCATTTTATTTTCTACTGTCTATACTTTTACAAATAAATTCATAAAACTTTATCAGCATGACCAGGAAGGATTCAGGATTCACACTCATAGCAGTGGAAGTGCAAAAACAACAAAATAATTTTTTTTAGATATGTAATTTCATCATTTTTAACTTACTGTTGGCTGCATTTGCTGCTATAGGTACATTTTTCTTCACAAGTAAGAGAGATTATTTGATGAATTTTGCACAGCATACAAACCATACTTACAGGTGTATGAAACTCTAGAATTTTCCAAATCTATTAAAAACTGTGGTAAAAATTGAGATAATTAACTACAAAATTTGATTTTTTTGTAAACATAAAGTTTAAAACGTAACAGCTCATTCATTTTTTCATAAATTAAATAGATTCTAGAGTTTCAGACACCTGTAAGTATGGTTTGTATCCTGTGCGAAAGTCATCGAACAGTCTCTCTTACTTATGAACAGAAGTGTACCTATAGCAACAAATGCAGCCAATAGTAAGTGAAAAAATGATGAAATTTCACATGTAAAAAAAATTGTTTTGTTATATTTTTGCACTTCCGCTGCTACGAGTGTGAATCCTGAATCCTTCCTGGTCATGCTGACAAAGTTTATGAATTTACTTGTAAAAGTAAAGACAGTGGAAATTAAAATGTCTTGTGGTGCCTCTCCTGCTCCAAGTCGGCCCGTTTGACGTCCTACCCCCCCTTAAGAAAAATCAAGACAGTTTTATAAGATTTATCGCCGTAGAAAAAGCGTTCGACAACAGAAAATGGAGTAATGGATTCGAAATTCTCAGACAAAATAAGAGTAATATGTAGTAAAAGAGTGGTCGCACAATTCGCAATCGGTGTTCCAAAGAGGCAAAACCTCTGTGTGTGGTGAGGCAATCATCGCACTGACTCGCGGGTTGTAGATACCCGTTACATGCTGTTCTGTGGTGCGATCGATATGGCTGAAAATGAAAACACTTCGTACGCCGCGTTCGCAATGTAGACATTTTTACTGCTCTAAGATGACCGTTTTCAACAGTCTTACGCTGCCGTCGTCTCATCTTGTCGAACTTATTATAAAACTGCCACGTAACATTGCTTTGACCTATGTAACAGGACAATTTTATAACAAGTTCCATAAGATCAGAAGACGGCAGCATAAGACTGTTGAAACCGGTCATCCTGGAACAATAAAAGTGTCTGCACTAAGATCGTGGCGTACGAAGTGTCTTCATTTTCAAAATACCCGTTTGGGAAAACACTGTGCACTGCTGCATAGAGTAGTCCGTAACTGCCTGCTGCACATATTCGTCCGACAGAAATCGTAGACCCTTCAAGGCCTTTCTCAAGGAAATGAAGGCGTGATAATCGTATGAAGAGACCAGGACTATAGGACCGGTGCTCGAGAGCCCCCCACTTGAATTGGCCTACCTTGTGCGTTACGACATTTGCGATGTGGGATCTACCGACTTCCTGTGGCGAATCGCGACCAGCACGGAACCTGGTGCACCATTCCACAACGACGGTTTTCGACAGACATGCTGCTCCATACACTTTCTTCATTCTCTGACCGATGTCTACCGGCGTTTGTCCTCGGCAGACAAGAAAAGAATAACAGCAAGTTAGTTCTGGTCAGAAGCATTTGGTAATAACGTCGCCATATCTCACTTTTCCGCATTTACCGTACGCACTTCGAAAAGACCTGAATGCCACACTAATCCCTCTCTTACATGTCGATGCTTATATACCGGCATCGGAGACCTGCTACGTTGCATATACGCTGCAACAACGCCCGCTAAGGGAAACTTTTTGATCGCCCCTTATACAATATATACAAGAACCAACAGGGACCAATGATGATGGAAGACCGATAAAAATGGGGATCAGGACTGGGACTAAACTTCAGGGTGTGAGGACATCAAAGGTAAGAAATGCTAATAACACTGCTGTCCTCAGCGAAAGTGGAGAATTACAAGGTCTATTGAACAGGGTGAACAGTTTAGTGGGCACTCACTATTGTTAGGAGTAAACTGAAGAAGGATTCAAGTAATGGGGAGTAGGAGAAAAGAGATTAACGATAAACTTCACCTCAAAATTGGCAACCACGAAGTAAACGAAGTGAAGGAACTCTACTGCATTTAAGCAAAATAAGAAGTGACGGGCAAAGCAAAGAGGACATAAAAAGCAGATCAGCAAAGTGATGAGGGATTTCCAGAGCACAAGAAGTCTACTGATAATATCAAATATGGGCCTTAATTTGAGGAAGAAACCTCTCAGAATGTACGTTCGGAGACAGCTGTGTAAGGAAGTTAACCATGGACTGTGAGCAATCCGGAAAATATAATAATTGAAGCGCCTGAGATGTGGTGCTACAAAAGGATGTTCCAATTAGATGGACGTTTTCCACAGAATCGGCAAGGAAAGGAACATATGGAGGACACTGACAAGAAGAAGGGACAGGATGATAAACGTTAAGACATACGAGGATGATCACCACGGTACTAAAGGGAGCTGTAGATGCCAAAAACTGTAAGAGAAGTCAAGGACTAAAGTATTTACAACAGATGATTGAGGAAATGCTATAAAAAAAAGGTTCAAATGGCTCTGAGCACTATGGGACTTAACATCTGAGGTCATCAGTCCTCTAGAACTTAGAACTACTTAAACCCAACTAACCTAAGGACATCATACACATCCATGCTCGAGGCAGGAGTCGAACCTGCGACCGTAGCACTCGCGGGGTTTCGGACTGAAGCGCCTAGAACCGCTCGGCCACCGCGGCCGGCTGTTAGTTTGCAGACGGGCAGAACATCTCCCACTGAAATGTAAACGAAGGCTGTAGACTTCATTTCGTTGTTTCTCCTAACTGGCCAAGTATAGTGGCGTTTATTATATCCACAGTCTTGTGTAATGTGACTTAATTTTTAACCATTTGCCAACGTTAGGTGTTAGGTAATGATAGTCTCCTATCACGTTTACATTGATTTCTGCCATGCCACTGTAAGCGGGACATCATACAGGGAGAACGCAAACTCTTGCGATAAGTTTTAGGAGGTTATTTCTGAGCATTATGCACCGATCACTGCGGAACTACATGTTGGGAATCACTAGGGGAGGTAAAAAAGCATCCGACTAGATCACCAGACTTCAAAGGGAAACATAACTTTAACAAAAATTAAATGAGATGGATGGGATATTTAGCGAGGTGAGTCATGGTAGGTGAATCAGGAGAGTTCTTTGCTCGATTCCAAGACACAGGAAAATAACGAGACAAGGAGTTATAGAAGGTATCTACATGATCGTAAAATATGTGCTGGTGCAAAGTGAATACATATCACTGAAGACCAAGGTATTATTTGCCTCTCTCTCTCTCTCTCTCACTCACTCTCTCTCTCTCTCTCTCTCTCTCTCTCTCTCTCTCTCTCTCTCTCTCTCGCGCGCGCGCGCGCGCGTTTGTGTGTGTGTGTGTGTGTGTGTGTGTGTGTGTGTGTGTGTGTAAAGTTAACATACCACTGCCATATTGACGTGTTTCTTTTTGTACATATTATTACGTTTTCATCCTTTTTACTTTAATGTGGGAGTCATAGAAACACAGTAAAACAACAGTACTGTAATATATTCCTGGCGACACACATACATCTATCTGGCGAGACTTCACCGAAAATAAACGTATGAAATACAAAGAGCACCAGGAAGAAACGACATTAGCGCTGCAGAAGTGGGTTGCTGCTGTCATTAATGACACAGCTGTTTATACACTCGCCGTTAAAACAATGACAATAATGGAAAACTACACCACAGTTGCGAACGCTAGAACCATATTTTGATTTCGTAATACAATAGCGAAGCAATAGTCTTTGTTCGCTTCACTTTGCTAAAAGCTGATTTCCAAAAACATTCTTCTGGGTTGGAGAGGTTCATGTTTTAAAATAATGAATAAACGTTCAATCATAGTTGCAAGTGTTTTTGATAAGGATATGTAATACATGTTGGTTCCTGTGCCTTAAAAAAATAAACTGTTATGATATTCCTAAGATATGCATTAATTTGGTCCCAGATCTTATTTATCTGTAACGAACATGACGTCTTATACCAAAAACTTCAAAGGATAAATTGCGCCTTTCATTTTTATTTTCAGTTTTTAAAAATTAAATTTGTGGTTCTATGTAGAATAAAAGGGTCGCTTAGCTATAACAATCCATAAAAGAAAATCAATCTCTTCTAGCGCTAGAAAACTCTTTAATAAAGTGTGTGCAGTCACACACTGTAATAGCTATTACTCTCCTGTTTCATAGGGATATGAGTACCAGCACTGAGGTATTTTATCACCACACCATAAAATAAATTAAAGATATATAATAATTTGAGCGTTCTGTTTACGCAGTGTTTTAACTATATCTATCAGTGCTTCACTGTATTTCAAAGTAATTATGCAATATTTTTAGAAATACTGAGCAAATAAAACTGTCAAAAATAACATTAGTTATCACATAACTGCCTACAGCAACTGACTGCATTTATAAACATTTTGTCCAGGCACATGTCAGCAAACATATAATGTAGGAAATGCATAACACAAATGTTGACATTAGTACAATTAATTTGTCGACCACTTTCAGTTGAGAGCCATGTTCGCGATAGTTATAACATCAATATTATACACCATACATTTTTCGAAGTACAAAGTACATAACTGAAATCAGGCAGAGCAGTTGTAAACGCAATAAGTATGTGAGATGCAGGCCAAAATCACTGCAAATGGAGATATTAAACCGTCTCCATAGAACATTTTGTTCAGTATTTTTCCCTTTGACTTTAATTATGTAATTTTGGTTTCGGAAAATGTGTGATATGTAATGCAGGTTTTGTAATTCAATATTTGACTACCGTGAACAAATCCTGGACTGAAAGCGCTCGGTAAATAAATTGCATTTAAGTCAGAATTTCTGTAACGTATTTCCTACATACCACATTTTTGCTTAGACTAAAAGCAACTGAGGAGTGACGTAAACTGTGTTGATGCGACGGTAAAGTACACAATTTATATGTTCGAAAAAAAATGGATGCAAAGATGGAAAACCAATCAAGATTAGAATAACAGCATACGCTACGAAGGTTAATGGTCTTCATAGCAGTATAATGTGAGAACAACTGGACGATCTAATTGCTGTTACATTGTACCGTATTCAAGACCATTAAAATTTATAAGAAATAACACAGATCGCTGTGTCCTCTCACCTGTCAGGTCTTACAAATAATAGCAAGTAAAGAGATCAAAAGAGATATTGGAAATGAAATTATCAGTTCAATGTAATTAAAATCATGTATACTGATTTTTTTTTCTCATTATGGCATAATTTTTGCCGTTACTAATCGAACAAAAGCAGAGGCACAAGACAATAACACTCAGAGCAGTAACTGTAAACGAGAAAGGAGGGATGAAAGAGGCAATAATGTAAAAGAAGAGCTAATCCCTGTTATGTCTATTTATTTCCGTCTGTATCAACATAAATGATTCATTACTAGTTTCGTACTGAACAGTACGTCAACCAAATTCAGTTCCTTTTAATACAGTGTCTACCAAAACTTCAGTTTCAAGAATATGATGTCGATCTAGTGTACGATACGAAAGTAGTAATCAGTCCCCCATTACAGAGTTCACGGTTTCTGCATGAGATTGGCTACTTCTGTCATACACTTAATTCAGTTAACACCAACATACAGGTGGAATACACTTTACTACTATCTTTTACAGTTATAATACAACCGGAGCTAACATTTTCTGTCAAGCAATCAATCAAATATATTTATATTAGTGATGCCATTTCCAATACTTCATATGCAGGATGAATCACTTAAAACCAGAACAGCAAATGTTGCGAAAACGGGAAATGCTACTGATATGTGGTTTCCACAGAATGAATTCAAAGTCAGAGGCTCAAATTGTTCACCTATCAACGGAGTATAATAATTTGATTTTACCCATATTTTGCAGCTGGAAACGTGACTGTATTCAATTCTCAGGAAATATGAATATAAAAACGCATTCAGTCACAAATTTTAAATACCCGATGCATTTCTGACAACACATGATTTATTTTTGCTCTTCAATGAGGTGAAATGTATGTTACAGCCATGCAAAGGTTTGAACTAGGTTATGATATTTTCTTTAGTCAAATGCGGAAAATAAGTGCGAAACAGTGGAGAATGTGAACAGTATAAACTTACCACATAATCCAATAAACGCGTTTTTAACTTTTTATCACCGTCATACATCGGTTCTCTCCATCCTGTTCATGTGTATCATTCACTAAAGACGCACATTTGCATACACATTTTTGTAAACACTTCACAGATGTTGTACATGGTGTAATCAAAGCTGCAATTATTCGTAGTGCCAGAGATGTAATTATTAAACAATTGACATATGCATGGAATAACTTTAGAAAAAATGGCTTGCGAAATCTGTCTGTTCATTTAGCATAGGTTCTGGTTTCTTGATTTTATGGAGGAATATCTCCAGTTGTTCTAACAGATTTAGGATCTTACCATTGGTTTCATTATGCAGTACTACCAAATGGTTTTCTAAACGGTTGATGATACGCTTCGTTACCAACATATGTTGAGCAATAACTGATTTTCCGATTTGGTTGATCGTGAAAGCAGTATTGTGTTCCTGAAAACGGGTTTTTACGTTTCTGCCTGTTTTCCCTACATAGTAGGCAGGACAACTGGGGCATAATACTTTGCACGCTCCAGTGCTGTTGAATTTTTGTGTGTTTGAGTTTATGTTATGGACTAGTTAGTTTCCTAACCTTTTATTAGTTGAGAAACAACTGTTACTTTTTTTAAAGGTAAGCGATTTTTTGCTATAAGGGGCCTAGGCATGGTGTATCGGCAAATGTTTTCTTTTCGGTCCCAGTGTGGCGATTTGTCGTCTTCGTCTTACTTTTGAGCATTTGTCTGTCTGAATTGTCAGTTGTTTTGGTTCAAATGGGTCTGAGCACTATGGGACTTAACATCTGAGGTCATCAGTCCCCTACAACTTAAAACTACTTAAACCTAACTAACCTAAGGACATCACACATATCCATGCCCGAGGCAGGATTCGAACCTGCGACCGTAGCGGTCGCGCGGTTCCAGACTGACGTGCCTAGAACCGCTCGGCCACTCCGGCCGGCCGTCAGTTGTTTTGGCTGGGTAGCTATTGTTTATGGCTATGCCTTTTATTGTATGAGATACTGTTTGACCTACGAAATTCATAACTTATCTTCAAACCTTTTCATGAAAGGAGCACGCATTTCATCTCATTAAAGAGCAAAAATAAATCATGGTTCAAATGGCTCAGAGCACTATGGGACTTAACACCTGAGGTCATCAGTCCCCTAGAATTTAGAACTGCTTAAACCTAACTAACCTAAGGACTTCACACACATCCATGCCCGAGACAGGATTCGAACCGCGACCGTAGCGGTCACGCGGTCCCAGACTGAAGCGCCTAGAACAGCTCGGCCTCAATGGCCGGCAATAAATCATGTTTTAAGACAACGTACACCTGAGCGTGGACCCACAAGGTCCGAAATACATCGTGTGTTCAATAAAACACGAAAATTTGTGACTGAAGGCGTTTTTTAATCCATACTTCGAGAGTTTAATAATATTTAGAACGTGCATTTTTCTGCGAACTTACACTTTTTGAAATGTAACAATGGCTCTGTAAGTAGGCTGTTTATGTTTTCTTTAAGTAAGTAGGCTGTTTAGGTTCTTATTGGCAACGTTACGTAGCGCTCTGTATGAAAATCACTGGCTGTGCTGTGTGCAGCCTGTGGCTAGTTTGCATTGTTGTCTGCCATTGTAGTGTTGGGCAGCGGCAGCTGGATGTGAACAGCGCGTAGCGTTGCGCAGTTGGAGGTGAGCCTCCAGGAGTGGTGGATGTGGGGAGAGAGATGGCAGAGTTTTGAAATTTGTCATGAACTGCTTTATATATTATGTCTATTAAGGTAAATACATTGTTTGTTCTCTATGAAAATCTTTCATTTGCTAACTATCCCTATCAGTAGTTAGTGCCTTCCGTAGTTTGAATCTTTTATTTAGCTGGCAGTAGTGGCGCTCACTGTATTGCACTAGTTCGAGTAATGAAGATTTTTGTGAGGTAAGTGATTCCTGAAAGGTATAGTTTAATGTTACTCAGGGCCATTCTTTTGCAGGGATCTTTGATAGTCAGATTGCGTTGCGCTAAATAATATTGTGTGTCAGGTTGAGCACAGTCGTGTATAAATTGTTCTAAGGGGACGTTTCATAGCTCTTGACATTAACAGAGCACATTGAATGCCAATGCTGTTTGTTTCAGGATTCTAGTGTGGGTCGTTTACGAGGTATCGCATTTTGAAAAGTACTCACACATACACTTGTTTGTTTGTGCCACTCAGCCAGCTTAGTTGCTAGGTATGATGCTGTTATGTTTGCTTGCAGTGTGCTTGCATGTTCTTTGAGTGCACTGCGACTTGCTAGTCAATTAGCGCGCGACAGTCCAAGAAAGGTCGTGAGTGGACGATGCTCGCTCGAGAATTCCAGGAGTCTGTCGTACTGCTTCCTTGGCTGAGATCAACCTGGCCGCCGTCCGTGACAGTATCGGCCGGGGACTCGTAAACCAGGCTTTTCACACTTCCCGAAGATGATGAAATCTGTAGTGTTACGTCTAGTGCCCAAGTCGGCCATGGAACAGTACCATCGCGAGCAACCCATTGCCGTCCAGACTGCAGTTCAGTTTTGTTCCTAACATCGAGTGCAAAGTGTACCGACGCCCCGTCGTGTTGAAACCATATAAACTGACCAGTTCTCAGCAGCTCGTCGTTTAGGAACTTTGCGTGGACACGTTGAAGAAGTGTTTTGTAGGCGACACCCTTCTGTGTATCAGGGAGCACATAAGGTCCAAACATAAAATCATTGGCACTACCAGTCCATACGTTCACAGCAATCGTTTGTTGATTGTATCGACACACCAGTGCATAAAGATTTTCGTCTTCGAGTACATGGCAATTCCTACTGTTTAACATGCCATCTCAGTAAACAGGACTCATCTGTAAATGAAACGCAAGCAGAAAAATTCGGGTTTCCTGTTCACTGCTGTAAGAATCAATTTTTGAACGCTACACGAAACGGGAAGTCCACTGGCTGTAATGATACCACCCGTGGATGATACGAGTCCAAACTTGAGGTCAACGAGATAAAGAGGGCATTACTGCTGTCAACAGCTTGTATCTTGAGCGAATGGAAAAAAGACCCACAGCGCATAACTTCCTCATTTGCTCTGTTGTCCACTGATTGCAGTACAATACAGATACAAAGGTAACTGGGGCAAGAAACCAAAAGAAAGGCAACAAATCTGTAACGAGCTGTCCAATGTATTCAGATGTCTCAGAGTAGCCTCTGAAGTTTGTCGGTGGAGTTCATGTTCGCCATGTACATTTTGTATCATCATCTACTATCTGTTTAGGTATTTAGAAAAATTAATACTGAGTTCCCTCTTAGGCTGGGTAGTAAAGAGGCTTGATGCTCAGAATACAACGAAAACAATGCGGTATTAACACCTGGTATTACTGAAAATTGAAAATGGCTTGTCCTCGAAATATGACAATGAGAAAAATGAACCAGTAGCTTGTTATTTTTATCAGAGAAATCAGATGCGTCACAAAACCACCGACGTGAGGAGTTTTAATTCTTGCCCGACAATGATAACAGCGGATATGACACTGCTGGGCGAGTGGTTTTTGCGACCTTTTCTGGAACCACAAACAACCAAACGAAAGAGAAAAGACACAGAAGCTAATCACACAGCACTGCAAGATAATAGACGGATTTTTTTTGTTAAGCTCATTAACCGCAGCTTTAGATGTGCTCACGACTGAAATACGTTGGTGAAAGAGACAAGTGAATTACGCTACGCTGTTAACGCAGAAGCTTTTGGTACCATAACACTTCACTGTAGCAGACAAGAAAAATCTGCAGTTTATAGCCAGAGGAAAACACACCGCCTGGGAAGAGAAGATGAGTGGACTGGCGAGAATCTCCGCATTTATAGGCAAGGTGTCCGGCGTCCAACCGGTAGAAAGTTGTGTCACGCTCACGCATAAAACTAACGACAAAATAAACATGTAATGCCACCCCGGCCTCTGAGACTCAGACTGGACGAGGAGAAATATTTTGTGGCTCAGAAATATGGTGCTGTCGGAACACGAGGAGTCCGCTGTACGTGTCTCATTCTCTCCATTTTAGTGTTACCACTACATGTTTACTGCCTGCGTGTATAAGTCTCACAGTAGCATCTCATTTTCCACGCTCGATCCTGTACCACATCATCATGTTAGCTAAACAGCGATCTTCACACTGGACGATCTTCGAGTGTCTGCTCAACATTCTGGTACAGCCGTAAGAAAAACAGACGAAATTACGATAGCTAAACTTATAAATTAGTAAGACGTAAGACCTGCACAGAATAAAGATCCACAGTTTTTAAGATAGCGCAAGAGGCAAGACTCAGAACCTCACCCAATCGTTCATATTTAGCTTTCTCGAGGTCACATAAGATCAGTGCCAAAACGATTCATTCACTAATTATATAGGCGCTGCCCTACTCTAGCCTTCGCTTCAAACAGGCTAGTCCTCCGTACCTATGATGTAACGTAAAACAGTCGTTCATTTTTTTACTGTTTTACAGCAGGTAGTTGAACAACATTGTGAACATGGAGCAGCGGTATTTCTACATCGCCAAGGAATTACTGTATCCTTTCATTTCTGTCTGTAGGTGGACTCGTTTACCGACACTTCTTCTAGCCAGACTTCATGTAGTGTCCTTTCTCACATTATTTATAGACAAGTTGCTAGTTTCGTTTCAAACACTGGTTTCCAATCGTATTTTCAGGCATTTTCTACCTCAACTCATCTGTAGTCTGAATTGTAAAAATTTTTTGGTCGGTCTATAAGACTCCATCAGTTTGATAAGTTCTGATCACTGGCCTTGTCTTTCATATTTAAGATAACCAACTATTACCTTGCCATTGTATTGTGGATATAGCTATTTACTACTAAACTGAAGCTGTTTTCCTTCTCCGCGTCGCGTTGCTTCTATTAAGACGATGTTCATGTACAAAAGTAGTGCAAGCATCAAATTGATTTTTGATTCTGCATCCGGTGCATGTAGGAAGTATTCTCCCCAAGAAAACATACGTGTAGCTGGTAGACCCACTTTATGTGGCGATACTGCTTGTGCAATACTTTGAAATATTGGGAAAACACAATCCAGTTCCTCTGAAAGAGACAGACGCTGTCATTTATTTTCTTTTATTTTTTTTTTAAACAAATCACTCTGCAAGTTATAAAATATTCGGCCTCATTGAATAATCTAAATATTTCCCTTAAATACATCTGTGGCTGAAATATACAACTGAAGTGTGTGAGGGATTAAATGAACACTGTGGTGAAGGACCTACAGTAAATACAAGAGCTGAATAAATAACTTTTTGTGAGTACGTTTCCGTCAGTGCCGTCGACAAATATTTGCAGTGTATCTTGGTTTACCATGCTTTGCACATTATTCTTTCGCTGCCTTGCGTGTATGTGTGTGTGTGTGTGTGTGTGTGAGTGAGTGAGGTGCCTTAGGTTTTATTTGTATCTTGAGTGGACTTTTCCAAATTAAAGTTCACCCCGTCACGGCATGACATGTTTATTAAAATTAGAGATAGTAATGAGATTCTCCAGTATAACGTTTCGTCGGTGTCACTATGGACGGATTATGGACTCATCTGGCCGTCGATAGTGGAAGTAAATGACCGTGGTTGGTAAGCGGCCATCCCGGCATTCGTCTACAGTGGTCTGAGGCAGTCACGGAACTGTCAACTCAGAGCGGGTAGGCGGCGGTCTGAACAACGCTGTTACATGACACCCAGTTTCTTAACCACCTCACGTTTAAATCCCCACATAAATTAGCCTTAACAGTCAACAGTCTAGGGCAGCCTCTCTTGCCGTCTACTGTTGTGAGTGTGTCGGCATAGATATGTGTAGATGGGAACGAACGACAACTATTCAAAGAATATATTGACTACAGCCACCTGTTGGCATTTAAATACGAAGCCCACTGTCTCTAAGGCAAATACTTAAAATCAAAGGCAAAAGAGCTTTATAAAACTGTTTTTACATTCGAATTTGACAAATAAAGTATTCCATATGAGAAGCAGTACAAATTAGAGAATGGATTGCGAACTGAAGATACTTTTAAATTACTTTTGTAATGTACACCTCCTTCTGCTACAATAACATAACCAAGCATTTTTTTTTTTTTGTGGCATTTGCTTAGGAGTAGGTAACTGCATAATGCTGCACGTACAAAAGCGATTATGAAATGTTATGTAGCTCCTCATTTCTCAATTAGAAAGACAGATTGTATACCAGTGACTTGCAGTTCCTCTAGTAAGTTAAATACACTTTTTCAGCTGGCAATGAGTCTTTTCAGGTCATCAGTAGAGTAACAGATTTGATTCTCAACGTATCTTCTGTTACCGTCGTGGACATGTTCTGAATCTGCTGCACTGGCTACTTTTCTTCTGATATTATACTAAAACTCAAGCATTCTGGGATTTACCACAAGAAACATTTCATTTTGACAGACTAGTTGCTGTGTGTAGAAGTGTCTCCAATAAACGCTTCTAATTTCTTTATTGTTTTCAATTTGTACAAGAAATAATTTATTCCAGAGATGAAAATTAGAAGCTGAGAACTTTTTAAAATGTTATATCGGGACAAAGCCATTGATTGGCCTATTAAGTCGAGAGTCATTTGTTAACAAAATTCTCCAAGAAGGCCTGCTGTAGTGTGTGTATTCTACTTTCTATACCTCGCAACAAGCCTTTTTCGTGATTTTCTTCCTCCATGTACAATGGTCATTTTCCTCGTGGCGTGTAGCTGTTTTGTCTGAAGTATAGCTGTTGAGTGTAGGTGAAATGTGTGCATAGTGTGCTTTAACGCCGGCCGTTGTGGCCGAGCGGTTCTAGGCGCTTCAGTCTGGAACCGCGCGACCGCTACGGTCGCAGGTTCGAATTCTGCCTCGGGCATGGATGTGTGTGATGTCCTTAGGTTAGTTAGGTTTAAGTAGTTTTAAGTTCTAGGGGCTGATGACCCCAGAAGTTAAGTCCCATAGTGCTCAGAGCCATTTGAACTATCTACAGACCAGAAACCTTTAACCCATTAGCACTCGTCTACCTGCCGGCCAAATACTGGCGTTGACAATTTCTTCCATAACTGGGATTCTGACCACGAACGATTCCCACTCAGTTTTCACCTAACACATCGTACTGAAAGCTTGGTAGTCGATTCTCTGAGTGAGCCTCAATCAAATTATTTTAGTGGTTGATGAGTAATTCAATTAAAACTGAAATGAGTTGTTGGAAAATTTCTTGTCTAATTAGCATCTGGTCAAAATCGGAATAGGGGTTCTTATATTAAGTACGTAAAATAAAGTATTGAAAATCAAGTAGTTGCTATTGAGGGTGCTGACAAGCGGCTGGCTTTGAAGAAGCCCAGGTTGAAAAGTTGCGTTGGACGCCAGGAAATAACAATAGGATCTAATTAAGAAATAACTGAACATTTACTGACTGGTTAAATTATTCAGAACATAAAAGGCATCAAATGAAAATCGTAATCGCTAGAGGATTCTGGTGCCTGGTACGCATTGCGCAATACAGTCCGCACTTCATGAATTATATCACAACACGTCGTAACTGTGTAGGGTAAGTAGAAGCAAAGACTCGTCAAAGCACACCCTCACGCACGTACATACGAAGACTCCACAAAGAGAGGAGGATTTAAACTATAACGATATTTATAGATACCAAACTTGTACGCATTGGGCCAGAGAGTAACTAATTTTGTCGGTCATCCGCGTGATTGGTAAAGCACATAAAAATTACAAACTTCGAGAGCACCGTAAATACAAGACATTTTGAACAGAAACAGTTTGGCACACGATACAGAATTCAAATTGGACAACTAACTTGAATACACCAACAACTATACGATTGAGCAATAAACAACATATTCCATAAACGTGCGTAAAAAGCATTACTTTCTCGATAAACACTACCAGAAGGAAAACAGTATTACGGAGAAGATGATCTTAATATTCAGAGCAAGCAAGAAGCGATTATATTGTTTCGGGAACTCACCATGGTTCGAGAACACACATGGTCTAATTCGTATGAGATACACAGTGGGAAAACACTGAACTTGCGAAAAAAATTGTCAGTAAATGAAATCACACTCAAACGGAAGATTATTAAAAAGTCTACAACAAAAGGAAATGGATTACCAGTACCGAAGGCTTAGTACCCGACATGCGATATACGTGGGTGCTATCTCAGAATCATGCAGGCTACAAGAAACACAAAACTTGCGAAGTGAAGTGAAATCGAAAGACAGAAAAAAAAATTCTAGCATGATCATATAGAAGACACACAACGCATTCACAGATAAGAGACAGAAAGTAACTGAATGTTGGCATTGATTGATTAAAACATTCTCCCGCCGCTAAGTTGCGGTACGACAAAGGATCGAGCAAAAGGAACGGATTACTGATAAACATGATACCACTCTGTAACTGGAATAAATTGTACGGCATGATTTGCAGTGGTTACACCTGGGAACGCGTTAATACCTCAAATTAAACTCTTACACGCTTCAGATGCGTAATATACACTACTAGGGATGACCTAAAAGAACGTTCTCATTTACCAAATCCCCAGAGTGCAGTGAACCCGCACGCTACCGAACCGGACTCCACAGGTAGCACAGGAAATGGTAAGAAAAAATACGCGCCAGCTACCTGGAACTTCGACAATATACGCGCCAGCTTCCTGAAGCAACTTACACAACAGCTGTTGACCAGTGGACAATAATATCTCTTTGATCCAGTATAAATCTATTTAAACCCTGCGCAAAAGTTGCCTAAGCCGCCACTACCATAAGAAAAAAGCAGTGCGCGTGAACAAAAGCATTTTGAAGCATCGCGCACTGACACACACACTCTCAAGTAGACGAGGGAACGAGTAGGAAAGGGAGAACAGAAATATAGCGTGGATACATAACAACATAGTTACAGGAGCACATAAACACTTAGTAGACACACAGGTGGGTGAAACATAAAACATTAACAGAAAAATCATTGAAATGCCGCTGTGATGAGGGGGAATTGAGCAGACTGCTGTTCATGTTTCTCCACAGTTTAAAGCACAGATGCACCGACAATTAGAGGTGCCAAGAAACATCGGGAAGTCGAAGTCATCTCAACAGAACCAATCAAACGGCTCACCTGGAGACGTTTAAACCGGTTACCTCCGAGTCGAACGCCAGCGCGCAGGCGTCCATCAGCGACCTGGGCTGCAGCGGCGAACAACGCCGGAAGGATTGACTTTTAGTTACCGATCGAAGAAATAACGGTTGTGCGGAAGTTTTTCGGCTCGCCCATTGTAAGGGGGCGTCCGCCCCTCTTCACAGTAATCGCTGTGGGGAGGCGCTGAGGGCCTCTCTGCAGCCTTCGGTAAACAGCGGGGCCCACGCCTCAGGACTGACCGCTACTGCCCTCGCCACACACTTCCACCACAAGCCGCTTTTAAGAAAAGCTGCTAACGCTGCCACGCACGACGTAAGCCAACTGTGGCGGTGCCTTTCTGTAAATCTTGCCAGAGGTCGGTAGAACGCATGTGAGGCAGCCACGGCAAGTGATGCATCACTGCAGTAACTTTATATTGTTATTTGACATCTCTAATGAATTGTGACAGTCAGAATTTGCTATCTGTTTGGGGTGTATGATATAAATTTCATTAAAAGAAGGTAACGGTAAAGGTGTTCTGGCTCTGCTCTTAGAAATGGAAGGGAAGTCATGAAAGGTGAGATAAATTTGTAACTGTTGTGGAACCGCAGAAGTCATTCGAAACTGAGAAGTAGAATAAACTGTTCAAAATCTTTCGATACAGGGTGTTTCTGTAAGAGCGCACAAAAATTTAACAGAACAGAGACGATGCTCCACTGAACAATTCGAGATGGGGAACCTGGGGTCGAAGAAGCCAGCTTAAGGAGATAACAGGATTACAATCACGTTACTGTGTACTTTTTTATGTACATTAGTTACAGTTAACTACAAATACCATCACTGACTCAATAAACGTATCATTTGTACTGTATCTTACAAAATGTGCTGAAACTGTGCCATCAACCTCAATGCAAGCATGACATCGGCGAAAAAGTTTCTGATGTACCCTCACAAATATATCTGGTGTATTTCGAATCACATCACAGGCAGCTACAATTCTGACAAATTCCATATCTGTATCTACTGGGGTCTCTCACATAACTGACTTTATGTATCCCCATAGGAAATAATAAGGGGAATTCAAGTCAGGTGACTTCACAGGCCATGGAATTGGACCTCCCCTTCCAATCCAGCGACCAGGAAATACAGCACTCAGATGGTTGCAGACATCCACACTGAAACGAGGCTGTGCACCGCCATGTTGTATCCACATCCTCTCACAAACAGCCAAGGTACGTTCTCCATCAACTCAGGTAGAGCTTTTTGCACGTGGCCAATCAGACGGCATCATTACTTCCTAGTAATCAGGCTCGTCCTCCTTGTTTTCTTGCAGGATTTCAGAAGACGATTGCCAGAAGATCTACAGAAAAATAAGCATCTCTCCAAGTTTCAATTTGTAATACGGGCCGTGATATAGTTCCAGAGTATACCATCAGGGGGCTGACGTCCCAAAGCAGACACACAAATCATCCACTCCATATTGTCCCATCAAATTAGTCCGCGCCTGAAGATGTAGGCAAGCCAATGAACAGTTTCCAAAGGGGGCTGTTGTCCGTGTGTACTTCTCTGTGTGTACCCCTTGGCAGCAGCAGCAGCAGTGGCTTCACTGAATTGCACGGATGTTTTTGCTGCGACACAAACAGTGCCCATATTGACCACCTGTAATGTGAATTAAGGACTTGGAGATTTTGTGCAGTTATTTCCTGAAATCTCAGAGACACTTATGAATAGTCACATATGGAGTACAGAGAAAGAGATGTCATCTGTAGAAAAATGGAAGTGTGTAAAACTGAAATCCTATGAATGACAGGTTTGTCTGAAGAAGGAGGGAGGCATCGCTTCAGCTTATCTACACTGCTGTTTAGCTTGCATGTCAAAGTATTGAAGCAAGTGAAAGAAAGGCAGCAGTAGAAGTGCAAGGTACAGAGATACCAGTGCTGAGATTCCTAGACGATACTGTCGCTCTTCTGCCCGAAAGAGAAGGAAGCCTACAGGCTGTTATGAATGGAATTATCAGTATATACTGTTACAGAATGTGTTTTGAGGATAATGTAATCTAAGACGACTAGTACAATTGTGAACGGCGTTGCAGTAGATGAAGAGAAGGAAATAAACTGCTCATAGTTTACACAATAAATACACCAGTTAAACATTGTTTCTTATTCATGTGGATAATACATTTCGTGATAAAACTGCCTAGAATAACTTATTTCAGTGACAGCATCAGGAAAAATATGATTTACTACTGCTAAGATATTACTAACTATAGATATGTATGCAGATCGTATAATGGATTTTATGTGGAGGATTAATGTGAATCTTAGATTAACAATACGTTATTGGCTTCCTTTTTATTATTCAGTCCATTATATATGTATTGATACTCGTTATGACTTAAAACATCGTTATTTGATGTTTCCGACTTTGTATCGATATTTGCCTCTAAATGGGCAATCTGAAACTTTATCAACACACTTTAGACAATAATAACAAACTATTGCTAAGCAACTTGTCTGTTACCAGCCCACGTACTTTTCATAAAACCTGTATTACTCTTCAGTCCTAAATACATACTTGTTAGTCATAAGCTTTACGCATTTTTCTAAGTCCTGCAGTGTTACATTGTGATAGGTCTTCGCAAACCCAAAACCATTGACGGTGTACTGCGTACTTTCGTGATCTTTTAAAAAGCTAGACCGTGATTCGAGTTTGCAGAGAAGATTTGACGATGATCTTTAGTGACGAAGACTTCAGCCATCAGCGTCATAGTTCTCACAGTTCTTGTATTTCGTTTCCTTGGAAAATGGTGTAGTGCATGTGATGTCTACTAGAAATGAAGATTCAATACCACACTTGTCTTCAAGTGTAATAGTCGTTTGCTGTTTCTTTCACACGAATGTATGCTAGTAAATTTTCACAAAAACAGATTTTGTGAACGATCACTTCAACATTTATCATGAGCAGTTTTATGGGTTTTCAATGTGTGTAATGATGTATATCTACAGTTTTCGAAACGACTGTTCCAGGTCCTTATACATACGCTAATTTTTTAGCTTATTTTCTATAAGTATGAATAGGATTAACCCCTCTATTTCTTTCATAGATCAATAATTATTTGATTTCATTCGGGACGTACGTAAGTTTCACCATTCTTGCAGTATCTTATACACGTCTTCCTTCCCATTTTCTTATTTCAGGCTTCCACCGTTAAATACAAATACACCAACAACGACATATCTAACAATACCTTTATGTTATTTTTCACCTTTACCTATATATTTCCTGCACAGCTAAAGAGCGTTCGATAGTAACAACTTCTATGTTAAATGGTTCAAGAAAGAATCGTCTCCTACTAATACATAATGATATATTCATGACCATCAACAATGAGAATAAAAGTAGAAGTTCGCTTGACCACGAGGATTTTTGTCGAAATTCTTCTAACATATTAAAAAAGAAAGAAAAATAGAAACAAAATCTACAGCTAACTCATTCTGTTAAGGAGCGCGCAAAACTAATTGCATCTTACAGTTTTGAAGTTCCAGCTATCATAAGTAAAATAATTCATTGTCATGGACAGAGCGAAAAGTCGTGTGGGCTCTCCTGAACAGTGATGTAGGTGCTAAGCCGCTGTAATTTTTTCACGTCTCACATTCCCGCTTAGCTCAATGTCTTACGAATGTCCTTGGAGGCATAGAGTACTTGCTTCAGTACTATCTCTCTTTTTCTTCTGACACAACGAATTATCTGATTTGCTACATCACTGAAATGGCCCTGTACCCATGATCTTGTAGTGTAGCTGCAAAAATGCCACTTCTCTGTGAGTCTAGATCAGGCACTACTGTTTTCCCCGGTCCATGGATCCATCTCTTCCTCAGCTGTTCCGCACTCCCACATCCAAGTGCCCTCCGCCAAGTGAGCGGAAGCTGTAGGAAGCGATGGTCTTCCAGTCGTAAAATGTTTTGTCACCATCGTTGTCTGTCGTCTTCAGTTTTGCCATTCCGACAAAGGTTTGGATTGTCATTTATGAAGCGCTTTCAACTCGTACATCACTGAATAACAACAATGAGGTGCTCAAATGGAGGAAATAAGGAACAAGTAAGCAACAATTCACTAGCAGTCCCCTACTCCACGAATTCTCACACAAATTCATCGCTTAGCAACAACGCCTCTCTAACAGTCAGACAAAGATATAACCGCGGATGTTTCCGTGAACATCTTCACAGGCTGCACATCAAAGAGACAACTTCCTGCTCTTGCTGAAAAGGAGAAGACGCAAATCACCTTTTCTTTGGGTGCCCCAGATTGCGTGGAAGAAGGCTGCTACAATCGTTTTGGAAGATATTCTGCAGCTTGGTCATCCGTCGCCAACTGAAGCACACACGTAATTACAGAGCACTGATTAGAGAACACGGTGGACGACGCAGAGGAAGCGAATCGGCAATGATGTTGTCGAGGATGTCTCCTCATCTTTGCTTAATTTACTTCAACTGAACATTCAGCTGAAGTAAAATAAGGTTGGTTCAAATGGTTCTAAGCACTATGGTACTTAACAGCTGAGGTCATCGGTCCCCTAGCCTTAGAACTACTTAAACCTAACTAACCTAAGGACATCACGCACATCCATGCCCGAGGCAGGATTAGAACCTGCGGCGGTAGCAGCAGCACGGTTCCGGACTGAAGCGCCTAGAACCGCTCGGCCACAGCAGCCGGCGTAAAATAAGGAAAGACGAGTTTTGTTATTAGGGCAGCGAAATAAGTGACGATGGCAGAAGTAGAGAGGACATAAAATGCACACAGTTAATAACAAGAAAGCATAGTTCAGTGAGCACAGACATTGTCTTCTGTGCAAACAGCGACTGTTGAAAATTAAGTTTTTTTGGACAGTGACAAGTCGCACTCAGTGGGTTTTATTGATCGGCTGCGCTCTGTGATATTACTAGAGCATCGTCAGAATTTCTGGAATTTACGCTGAATGCGGTTTGTGGCTGTCCTGAAATAAAAAAGAAGGCGTTGCTACATCAAACATAACTTTAAGCATTAGGATGCTAATTCTGAACGTATTTCTATGGAGTGCAGCCTTCTATGGAAGTGAAACGTGGACAATAAGCTGTCCAGAATAGAAAAAAAATAGAGGATTTTGACATGTGGTGCTAGAGAAGAGTGCTGAAAATTACATGGGTGGATGGGATGACAGTGGAAGAGATACTGAATCCAAATGCGGAAAAAAGGAATTTGTGGCACAATATGAGTAAAAAAAGAAGTCGGTTGTTGGGGGACATCCTGACGAATCAAGGAATGGTCTGTTTGGTGATGGAGGTAATGGCGTCCAAAACTGCAGAGGCAGACTCAGGCACGAACGCAATACCCAGGTTCAAATGATAGTTGGACGAAGCAGTTACGTGCAGATAGAGAGGATTACCGAGCATCGCTTGGCGTGGACAGCTGCAGCAAACCAGCCTTCAGACTGAAGACCACAAAGATAACAGCAGTTAAGGATGCCAAGATAAGCAACAAGAATTACACACTGTATGTTGTGATGGATTTGTCCTCATTTCCATTTCACACGCGATGCTTGTGCAGGACTTACACAGTAACGCCGTGTTTGAAACTCTCGATGCCCGAGACCTCAGTCGCGATCGCGCCCTGCAGATTGCGAACTTCAGCTGGAGTTACGAACGATGGCGGTCGAGCTCAGGCTTCTTCTGCGAATCTACGTGACGCATTCTCCGATAGACAACGAGCGTTCAGTAGTATTCTGAGCGTTCTGCTGTGAACGTTGCAGCCGGTGTGAGAATTAAAGCGATCGCAGCGAGCTATTTAGTGAATTTGTATTTCATTTTTTGCGAGTTGTCGGCACTAGTAATCGTGATAAGAGACAAATCGACAAATTCTACATAAGCTAGCGACAGGCGAGGTTTGCGGGATATACTCTTTCCTGAAGCTTGAAGCCCGTGCCGCAACTGTCGCCTGGAATCGGCAACGCTGCAGTCCCCGTCTGTGCCTCGACCTGCGCGAACCGTCATCGTTCGTGAATCGGACTACAACGACGCTACCTGGTCCAGGTGTCACTCGGAGGTTGGGCCTACGTGTGGCCGGACCGGGGGAAGTGGTGCGCCGGTGTCTCCCAGTGTGGGCTCCCGCTGCGCGCGCTGCCGCCCCGCCCACCCCTGGTGCGTGTGGCGCCCCCAGTGTGGCCCGGCGGCTAATGGCCTTCCGCCGGCGCCTGTTGATGGCTAATCTACGGCTTACCAGGCCGCGGTCAGCCTCCCGCGCCAAACTGCTCGCCACTCCCTCCCTCACCTGCTAGCCACTACACTCTTGACGCTCCGTAATCACCTCACTGACAGAGTCCTTTTCCGTCAGAGCGGGTACACACCAGGCTAACGAACGACAACCAACCGCTCGTTGTACGATATTTGCTGTAGTGTGTACGGGCGGCAAATCGAAGTGAAGGAAGCAGTTGGCCTTGGTTCGCTTCGGAATGCTGGCGGTAATATCAAAGCGTTGGCTGTTAGCTGGCTTTCGGACGACGCTCCTAATATGGTCGCCGGGTCGAACGTTCGTTCGTTCAGTAGCTAATGGCCGTGTCCCTAGAACGAGTGTCTATTTAAGATTTTCAGGTTAGTCAGAAGTCGCAATATGTTTTATTTGCCGGTTTCGCTCTTCAATTTAACGAGAGCGTCCTGACAAACTCCAGTTTAAAATACAGTAGTTGGTTGTTAAATTAAAGAGCGAAACAGTTCAATGAAACATACTGTGGGTAACTTAATTTCAAAAATCGCTGTTTCTCCTTCGGGCAATGCCTGCTCATGCTAAGGGTGTGTACTTGTTACGTTTAGAAATACTGATATATTTTTCTGGTGATCAGTTTCTTGCCGTAAAATACGAGGGCTATTCGCAAAGTAAGATCCGATCGGTCACGACATAGAACCCAATGTAAAAATAAAAAATGTTAATGTGGAACAGCTGGCTAAACCTTCCAGCTACTTCTCTTCATACTTGCCGCTCCGACTTAGACATTTGTCATACGGTTGTAGCAACTTTCTAATACCCTCGTCATAGAAGGCAGCCGCCTGTGCTTTCCGCCATTTCTCTACGCTTGTCTCTAGCTTGTTAGCTGCGCCAAAGTGTTGCCTTCATAGCCAGCAGTTCATGTGAGCAGAGATGAACACTTGCCATCGAGCACGCTGTAGGAGCGTCTTCATTGCCCCTGCAGAGTGAGGCCGAGAACTGTCATGAAGGAGAAAACGCGTTGTGTGGGCTGCATAGCTTGAGGCGATATCTCCCAGCCGACCCTTATGGCTGGAGAGAGACACTGTTGTTCTAGGCACCTTTATGTGCTCTCTGTGCGCTCAGAACTGAAAAGAGCATCGTGATGCAATCGATGAGCATAGTGGAAACACTCCGCAACACATCTGTGCAAAGCTTCGTCGGATTTTTACAGTGGTTTCCATTTCGCGCCAGATCGAACCTACCTTTCGGAATTGCCCTCGTAAATGCTGCATTGGTAAGTTATCAGAGCCAACGGCGATCCCACATGGCCGAAATCCTAGACTCAAAGCCCTTCGTTTGGTGAAGACGCGAAGCCGAACGCCAGGGTATTGGCAATCAACGTTCGGCCGAATCCAGTGTCTGTCGTTCGTTGACTTTCATTGGCCTAGTATGTAGGCGTCTTTATGCCATGACATCCTTTGGGAAAGTCTTAGGGAAATGACATTCACAGATGAAAGAAGTGGTTTGAAAAATACGTGTTCGATCGATTCTTGAGCATTGTTGAGGAGTCTGGACGCCTTACAAAGTACGATCAGCAGAAGAGACAGGGAAGGTCCAATGCAGAGCGGAGCGTTTCGTTAGCAGATCGTTTGGTAAGCGCAGGAGCGCCACGGAGATGCTCAACAAACTCCAGTGACTGTGGTTACAAGGAAGACATCGTGTATCACGGATTAGGTTACTACTGAAATCCCGAGTGCGTACGTTCGAATAACAGATAGACGCTACATTACTTCCGCCCCCATATGTCTCTCGAAGTGATTACGACGAAAGATCGGAGTAATTAGAACTATTTTTCTCCTTCTTTTACCTGTTCCTGTTTCCACTACGAGAGTGGTTGCTAGATACCCTTCCTGACTCACTCACTCCTCCTCGCCGCTCCCCTGTGCATCCCACCTGTCCAAGTCAAGAATGAATCTCTGACCAAGCCTGAGAAGTTTTCTGTTTGTGTATAGTGTATTTGAGAGAGACGTGGTTACCAACCCGATATTTGGGTAATTAGTTGTGGAAAATCGTCTAAAAAACTGCATCGATCCGGGGTAGGCTTGCCTCCCTATATCCCAGAAGTGGAACTTTAACCCTCATGGCTGTCCGAAAGGCTCATGTGGAAGCTTATTGACTGTCGTTTTTCCCACGCACTATTCGCGAATGGAAGGGGAGAAATCATAGTGAGACCAGAGGTAACATCCGCAAAAATGTTCAAATGTGTGTGAAATCTTATGGGACTCAACTGCTAAGGTCATCAGTCTCTAAGCTTACACACTACTTAACCTAAATTATCCTAAGGACAAACACACACACTCATACCTGAGGGAGGACTCGAACCTCCACCGGGACCAGCCGCACAGTCCATGACTGCAGCGCCTTAGACCGCTCGGCTAATCCCGCGCGGTGTAACACCCGCCACACATCTTAACAGGGCCTACGAAGAGTCGATGTAGATGTAGCTGTAGGCAGTAGCAGGGAAGGCAGCCACCAATCCGATCTATTCGGGGAACATTGTTCCTATTCTCGTCGGTATCCTAATACGATCTTACGTAGAAAATACTGTTGCCACGTACACGAAGAATTCCACTTACCTCTGTGCTTTCCAGAAATTACAGAATATACACTATAAGACGCATCTCAAAAGAATTATGCAAATTGTTCACAAGTTGTTGTTCACAAAGGTATCGACGGAAAATGTAAAGCTGTAAATTTTGGCGGCCGATGGCTGAATCTGTGACGCTGCAGAGCAATTTTGCCGCGCACCTGGCAAGGAAGTGAATTGGTTCAAATGGCTCTGAGCACTATGGGACTTAACTTCTTTGGTCATCAGTCCCCTAGAACTTAGAACTACTTAAACCTAACTAACCTAAGGACATCACACACATCCATGCCCGAGGCAGAATTCGAACCTGCGACCGTAGCGGTAATTCAGAGGCGACATGTTGTTCGGCTCAAAGAAGACGGTTTGAGTAATCGGCGACTCGCTCGACATTTGAGTAGGAGCGATAACACTATTCGACGATCTCGGCAAGAATGGGTGAACCACGACCGAACACAACATCAGGAAGGCAGCGGCCGACGTAGAGAGACGACAGAACGTGAGCAATCGTTAGAGAAGCACTCAGAGCCCCGGATTCATCATTATCATCAATTCTGCGTGCAACTGGTGCTTCAGTAACCACAATGACCATTAATAGGCTGCTCAGATAAAGGAGCATGAGCTCACGGTGCCCCTTAGGCCGATTACCATTGACCTCCGTACACCAACAAGCCCGTTTGTAGTGGTATCACTTTCGACCTAGAATCTCATTGACTGGAGAAGAACTGTCTTCAGTGATAAGTGCCACTTCGAACTGAGTCCCAATAAGCAGCGAAGACGAGTCTGGAGACGGACCGGACAATCATGGGATACCAACTTGACTGTCACCCACCATATGGCCCGACCACCAGGAGTGATGGTCTGGGACGACATTTCTTTTCATAGCAGGGGCCATTTGACTGTCATTCGCGGCAACCTTACAGCACAGCGGTACGTTGACTACAGTACGTCCCGTTCCGTTAACCTCCAGAGCAATACATCCTGGGACTACATTTTAGCAAGATGATGCCTGCAAGCACGAGGCCAGAGTTTCTACTGCCTGCCTTCGTGCTCACGAAACCTTACATTGGCCAGCAAGGTTGCCGGATATCTCCCCAACTGAGAACGGCTGGAGCATTATGGGCAGGGCTATCCAACCAGCTCCCAATTTTTGCGATCTAACGGGGAAATTGGACAGAATTTGGCACGATGTTCCTCAGGAGGACATGCAACAACTCTATCAATAAATACCAAGCCGTATAACTGCTTGCATATGGGCCAGAGACAGACCAATGCATTATTGACTTCCTCAATTTGTGAAGCTCTTGCTCTTGTATGAATCATCCATTTTTTTCTGAAATTGCAATCACTTTGTGGTGTGCGTACTGTAAGACCTTCAGTACACACACCATCAGATTATTTGACTTGTCGCTCTAACGAAGTAGGCGAGTACCAGCAATATGTCCCGCGGTCTTATCGTGGCGTGTTTATCTTCTGGCGTTAGGTCAGACGATAGAAACGCCACTTGCATGCTTAGAGTAGCAGATTGACAGTGACCAACTTTAAACAGAACTTGATTAATTTTCACAAACATTTATTAAAATAATAACAAGCATAAAAATTACTTAACTTGGTTCTGGATGCTATTTACAATTGACAATCTGAAGTTCCTTTAGTATTGGTACGTTAATCTTATTCTCATATGTACCTCCGATACTTGACAAAAGTGTCTATACATTTATCTTCATGGCTATGTACAGGAATATGGTAATCTTGTTAGGCGCAGACTGAAACTTGACTATAGACTGGTACAGACAAATGTAGAACTCGTACAGACTGGTGCAGACAAATGCAGACTGGTACAGACTGGTGCAGACAAATGCAGACTGACTAATCGGAGGTCTGTACACTCGTTATAATACCTCGCGTGTTAATGTATCACTGCGCGAGTGTGATCTGCGAGGAGAAAAGGTTCTACGTTAGCAGCAATCTCATTGGCTGCGTTATATATTAATACGCGGATCGGCGGAAGCAGAATTTGGTCCGTCTCTATGGCAGCGCCATCTCGTAGTGCGGAGACGGACGAGCGCTGCGCCTGCGCTGTTGTGCTTAACGGGGCGCGCTCTAGTGGGAAAGTTGTGTACGCGCTGACTACGCGGAACTATGTACACAACACACTCCTTTGTACATGTACATCACATCTATTGTTTTCCGACCTATTCGGATAATTCTTTCGTGATGCATTATATATGTGTATTCTCAGAATGTGAAATGTAAACACTCGTTCTGTCGAACCTTCACAATTACAATGTAATCCAATGCAGCACGAGCACGAAAGCTCTAAATAATTTTAACAAATCATGACTGAATACTTTGTAAGCGTCACACCTGCAGTACACAGCCACTTGATCATCTCACGGCTTCAAAAGCCCAGAAAGGACAGTTTCCGCTACATAGTTAGAGTAACTTCCATATCCTACCTACTTCATGCTCCCCTGTATCACATATCAGAGATCAAATATCTGTCATAACGGCAACACATCGTCTCAGTTAACTAGTGTCCCATCTGTGCCCATCCCTAAAGCAAAAACATTCGCAAACTCATTCTTTATTGCTCTCCGTCTCTGGAACAGGCCACCCTGCACTCCGTATGCAACTCAATGGCCTGATACATTTAAGAAAAAGCTGGAGCACGTCCTCTTCTCAACCTCATAACTTTTCTCTAAAAAATTAACACTTGCGGCCAGTTTGTCTCTGTCAAATTGTAAAACGAGTCGCCTCCATCTATTCCGAGTTATTTTTCTTTCTCTTTTCATTTCGCCATCAACCGAGCCACTGTTTTTCCCATCTCTTCGTAACTTGTATTTCCACCGTGTTCTTTACCTCCATCTCCCTCTACCTTCCTTAACCATCATCGCTGCCGCTGTCCTCATTTTATATATGCCATTGTTGGCTGGGAAAGCTCGAGTGGTACGTTAACCCGCCTAGTCGGAGAGAACTTTCTTCTGCCGTGCACAATTCCTCGTAGCCTCCTGATGTATGAGAGTTGTGCGCCATGCATAACTGTTGAGTGAAGATGACTGCAATTGATCTGTTTATAGTGTGGTATAGTGCGATGAGAGAAGGGAGGGAGTCAAACTCAGTGGCGGCACATAGGCTACACATTTCATACAAAACCATCGGGTCGCCGAATTGGAAGTTCTAATCACAGTGAGACACCTCTGAGATGTTTATAATTTAATGCAGGACATTGGCGTAAAGCATTGTCTGGTGATCATGAGCTTTACGCCATCGCCTCTCGCTTGCTGGTACAACACTAGCAGTAAATTCTCATCCAATAGAAGTGAACGACACCGCACAGCATTCCCTAGCGATCTCGACCACACAGACAACTGGAAATAAAGAAGAAATTTCTGCGGTTTTTAACCACTACGTGTGTAAATGCGATAAGGTCGCATAGTTCGTAAGGCTTATATTCACTGTCGAATGGTCACCCCTCTATTTTTGAGTTATTTGCCGATTTAACTCCTTCTCATAATCATCAGTTTCTACTACCATAAAAAAGTGATTACAGACATTTAATTTCGGGCACAGTTAGGTGCTTACTTCTAAATAACGCATTCTGTTTCAAATGAATTCTAGGCCATTCTCAGCGTTTTCAGTTAACCTAAGGACTGGTTCAATAACATTTTTTATTGGGGGTTGCTTTTCTTTAAGCGCATTTGTTAAATATTATTCTCGTCTTACAGTGCCTGATTTTCTGATTCACTGTCATATCCGTTCTGATGTTCTGCAGTAAAAGTAAACAAGCCTTTGTCAGGTCAGGAACCCCAGGTGATTGAAAGAAGATTCATGGAGCCTGTTCCTTCTAAATCCTAGAGCAGTGATTTGAAAAGATACGTTAGCAGTAAACCTCTCGTGGGAATGGCGACTCTTTGCCATACCCTGTTTTAATGAGATTTTCACTCTCTCGATGTAGCGGGAATGAAACCGTCGCCTCTTGTTGCGTGATAAATTCAATATACAGGAGTTTTTTTCCTTGTTTACTTGATAACGAGCTAAAACTCTGTCAGAGATTTATTAATCCCCCTCCTCGTCTTGCTTACAACTTGAAAGTGTTCCAACAGTTTATAATCACTTTTAAATCCTGTTTATGTCTTGCTCTATTTAAGGCTTACTGCTTGCTCTGAACAGTTAGCGATAATTTTGATAAAAAGTAGTTTTGCAACTGACATAAAATTAAAGAGACAATAGTTTAATACACCTTTTCACCTTTGTCTTCATATGAAACCTGTCTGTTACAGCGCTGTTGCATCCCCTTTCCGTGTGGAATTGATACTGCTCCGTAATGTACTAAGAGAGGCTACTAGCAACCTTCAATTATTATAAATGTTTTTCCTATTAGTTCGGGCGGAGAAAAGAAGTGCGTCATACAATGTAGGCTTTCTTTTTGTGCAGTTCCTCCAGACTAACAGTAATAGAAGGAAAAATGTGCGTTCTCAATTGTTCGATTTCGTAAGTTGCGAATGAATGCTATCAGCGTTCTGGAGACTTGTAACGTCAATAATCTTTCCTCATTTTACTTCGTGACTGCTTGGACAAGATACTATTGAGTTTCTGTTGCCGTCGATGTTTTTGGAGAGGAAACAGAGGATGGATCAAGTCTTGGGCTGACAGACACCTCTCCTCTCGAGTGATACCAAGCGAACCTCTGAGCCCAACGTCCCCATCTCATCGAAGGGTCCCGTTCGTCACAGTTTGATGCGTCCTCACTGCAAGAGAATTAATTTTGGGAGCTTCGGCTGGTGGTGAGGATCTCTACTCCCACTCTCCGTAGCCGGCCAAGGTGACCGAGCGGTTCTAGGCGCTACAGTCTGAAACCGCGCGGTCGCTGCGGTCGCAGGTTCGAATCCTGCCTCGGGCATGGATGTGTGTGATGTCTTTAGGTTAGTTAGGTTCAAGTAGTTCTAAGTTCTAGGGGACTGATGACCTCAGAAGTTAGGTCCCATAGTGCTCAGAGCCATCTGAACCATTTGAACCACTCTCAGTCACATGTACCGCAACGGGCTGCTTCATGGGCGACCACAGCTGCATAAAGTGTGGTTATAACGGTCACAGAAAGGAGGCATCAAAACATATAGAGAAAAGCAAATAATCACATTAGATATCGCAGACGTAGTCAAAGGTTTTGTTGTCGTGTGGTCTTCACTCACAAGACCAACTGACATGGTGCCGACTTCCTTGTTAGTCTACCGTGTTCAAGCCTCTTCACCTCTGCGCAGTTAGTGCACCTTACATGCTTATGAAAACATTAAGACATATCTAGTCCTCAACTAAAAAGGTGGTTAAAATTGAGGAGCCGGCATTGCGTAACAACGAACTTGCTCCATCATAATTGTTTTGAAAGTACGTGTAGTGGCCCTGTGGAATGAATCATTGAACTATAAAAAACCGCGCGTTTTATTTCCTGTTAAAGAAAAGAAAACATCTATCAGAGTGAAGTGGAACAATCATCTTATAGCTCGTACGTATGCTGTTTGTGGAGAGAAAATTATTTCACCCATTATGTCACTCAACATCCAACAGTTCATAGTTCGTTTTAAGTACAATAGTAGAGCTCCTTAGCACGTATGCAAATATCAGCCACGGAGAAATGTGATAGACAGACGGGAGCACAAAGGCGTGAATAGTACCGTGGATAATAAGCGTCCACAAGTAACAAGCAAGCAATCGGCCTGCATTAAAACTTTCTGCTGTGTAAGCGTGCTGGGCACACCGTCCTACCGTTCACCATGTGGCAGGTTGTCTTTAGCGGAGTGTCCAGTTACTTGCAAATCGGTTACGAATACATACAAGAAATACCTGCACAGTCACGTTATGCATGGCATTACATTATCCTTTCAACGTTGTACATTCTTCTGACTACAAGGGTAATCGTGTTTACCACGAACACAACCCTGTTCAGCATGCAGAAACAATAACATGTTAGCAATCCTTAGCGAAGTCTATCAGAGGCATTATCGGTAGAAAAACCTTAGCAATCTGCCTTGCCATACAACACGAAGAACGCTATTCTGTAATTCGTAACAACGTAAAACGAAGAAACTGTAGTCTTCCACTATACGTGTTCCCAAGATATCAAATTAACAGTGATAGAGTTCTATCAGTTAGAGAACAAAATTTCCAACGCTAATGACCTCCTCGTCCACGGGAAGTAAAAATCTAACATTCCTTAATCTCCTGTAATAAATGAAGTTCTTCGTTTGCTTTCCCTTTCCAAAATATTGACGAGAAATGAAACAGGATTCAAACACATGAATTACATCATCAACTTATCAACGAATAAACTAAGGACAGATGTTGCCAGCCTCGCTGACAATCATGTTTGGTGTTCTCTACAGAATCAACCCATTGGGACCGTGGAGAAGGAATTAGCTTAAAGTCGTATTCACAAAGTGACCTCATGATAATATGCGAAAACTTTATACACGTGGAATTTTTCTAGCGATAATTTACTTAAATGTATTTTTTTTCAGTTTCTCTTAAGTCCTTGTGCAATCATTAATTATTCTTGTGTATTAAATATTAATGAGGGGGGTGGAACTGGTCTGCATTCTGTCAGTCATATATTCATCTGCGTATCTGGTACGAAATTCAGAAAGAATGAACAAACGATGTTGGAAAAACTGCACAGAAATTAAGATGACATAGATCTTGATAAACAGTAATTACGTAAAGTCGAAATAATGTTAGATGCTTGCGTGGACACAAAATTCGCCCACATTTTCGTACATCCAGGGAATCCTCAGTTACATGAACCAAAAGAGGTACGGAATTTGTGAAATGGTAGCCCCTGCTGATTCCTTGAGGACATTGCAGTTGTTGGCACAAAGTAACAGGAAGGCTCTCCGCAAACATGAGATATGTACTTAGCCGACAATATTTCTTCGTTCTTTGCCGCTATAGTGTCTCACGAGTTTGCATCGGCATTTGTCTCTTGTAATATTTCCGATTCCCATTACAAGAACTAGGCTAAAAGAAGTCTTCTTCGACTGTGCTATTGCATCGAAGGAATCAGTCCAAGTTCAGGGAGAAACTCCCTTCCTGCGGCTACGACAGCGCTACACAGTCCTTCGCTAGGAACAAACACAGGGATTAAAATGAGTTGGGCTGGGCTGGAAACCGGAGGAACAAAAGATTACGTACAGTAACTTTACCTTTTGCATAGCTTCACGTGCAAGCACTGGGATAGCTCTACTCCCTCCTCGTAGAATTTTAATTATTGAAAATAATTCACTACTGGGCACTAAAGCAAGTAATTTACAGCTCTTTTCGCCTTCATAGGCAACTCTGCTATGAACTCACGTGTTTGCCAGCTGGTTAGCCATGAATTTCATTTCAGTTGATGCACGGGCGCATTAGCATTACTACTTCGCCACCCAGTTTATGAACCGTATGCCACTGTGGGAGATAAAGCCACATAGCATAGTAACTGATATTACCTTCTTTCAGAAGTTTATTAAATGCAAGGTGAGCATGCGTTCTTCAGACTAAATTTTGTGCAAAAGATGTATTTCATGACTCCGTCAGAGTCTGATGGGTTGATCAATGAGGACTGACTAATCAAGGCTCCGTTGAAGTGTTTATAACAGATGATTTCTCCTAATTACCCTTTTCAGTGAGTGGAAAGTTTTGCAACGCAGCTGTTCAAGCTCAGAGGCCCCCAACAACTCCCCTCTCTTGCCCTAAATGTGTCTACGAAATTAATGAATTGCCGTGTCAGCGGCTATCTTATCAGAAAGAAAAATGTTGACTGCTTTTTCTCTTTCAGCTAACACGGCGAATATTTATGACGTGATTAACGAAATCTGAGAGACTATAAGTTTCAAACAGATTAACAAGAAACCGACCAGGAAGTGCTCTCCATCACGCTCGCTCACGTACGTTGAACACATAAAGAGAAAGTCGTCTTGTTGTACTCCAATTTCCATTTACGGACCGCCTGTGCGAATTAATCGCTCCATTCCGTTTGAAGCAGAAACTAGACAGCGAACATCTATTAATATCAAACTAACTGAATAACAGATGCCGTACTCTCTCTCTCTTTCTCTCTCTCCTTCCGTCACCCTCTCTCTCTCTCTCTCTCTCTCTCTCTCTCTCTCTCTCTCTGTATGTATGTATGTATTTCTAAAAGGGGAGAGCGAACCGATACCGCATGAAATGTTATCCATAGTGTAATTTTGGCGTTATTATGGCCAATGAATGTTGTTCTCATTGGCTAAAGCTTCACTTACTGGTAGGAAAACACTCCCATGCACATGTGAGGAAACGTCTAAAATCAGTGGCTCCCAACCTTTCTGAGACCACTATCCATGAGTGCAATCAAATATTAGCTTTTAACCCCTACCTCCACCCTCTTTTACGCTTCCCCAGTTCAGCAACATTAATGCCTAACTAAACGTTAAAATGAAACAGATTTTTTAAAGAGTTCTATTTTTCAAATGATTCAAAGAAAATGATTTATATATTTGTAGGTGTTTTGTTAACCACGAACTATTGAGACCATGAGACAATTGGTTCTGTTTATTTCTAACCACCTTTTTTAGTAGAATGATGAAACAATTCTCAGTGCCTCACGAGTGCTAAGTACAAGTTCTTCTAAAAAAAAAAAAAAGCAAAGTATAGGCATTGAGGGCAGACACTCATTACAAATCATGTCTCCTTTGTACCACTCATCTCGATAGCGACACTTCCTTCACCTACACTCTGTACTCCCATTTAAAATCACCCAATTTGATATGTGTACATCGTACTTAGTTCGAAAGTCATTTGGTTGCTGCACTCCTCACTTCTGAACTGGCAGATATTGGAAGACTTCTGGCTGCCAACCCTTTGTATTTCACGATTGTCACTAATGAAAATAATAATACTAAAAATAATTATAATAATATGGAAATCTAGTAGCCATTTCATAGTTACCGTTATGTTGTGCTGTCATTTAGTTCCGTTTATATGTTGCGATGTGAATAATGAATAAATCTCTGATCCAATGCGGAAACTATCTACAACGAGGGGAAGACATTTTCATTAGATATTCAAGCAAATATCTCTCAATTTTACTGCCATAGATACATGGAAAAAGCTACAAAATACGCAGAGATAAAAAAATCGCGACACCAAGAGGGAGTTGTGAAATAAATGAAAGTTGGTAGTCGTGTTTCTACGTTTGAAAGATGACGTCAAATTTCGCTCCATTTGCATAGGAGTGGCGCTAGTAGCGCACTATGCCGATGCAAATCAGGTTTTCTTTAAAGACACGCTGTAGCGGTCATAAACGTTAGCAACCTTTGAGATTGCACTTGATGTGTAACCACTGTATATGATTGCTGGTAGCGGTAGTCAAGAGACTGTAAGGTCGCAAGAAGACCGGATTCCGAGCGGCCACATGGCACTACCGAGAGGAAAGACCATCGTGTTTGGCTTTTGGCTCTGGCGGTTCGTACTGCATCTGCTGCAGCAATTTGAGCAGCAGATGGCACTACAGTGATGCAAAGAACTGTTGCAAATCGCTTACTTCAAAGAAAGCTCCGAAGCAGATACACTGCAGCGTGCATTCCACTCACCCCAAACCACTGTCATTTGAGACTTTAGTGGTACCAAGCGAGAGATCACTGGGTGACAGGATGTATGTCTGTTGTGTTTTGTGATGAAAGCTGGTTCTAACTCGGTGTCATGGAGGGTCGTGTGTTGGTCAGGAGGAGGCCAAATGAGGGCCTGCAACCAAACTGTCTGTGTGCTAGAGACACTGGACGTACACCTGGAGCTACGGTCTGGAGTGCGATTGCGTGCAGGAGCACTCTTGAGTATCCCCAAGCTCCCTGACTGCAAAATTCTTGAACAGCATACCAGTGGGTGTTTTCCAACAGGATAACGCTTGTCCACGCACCGCTTCTGTAAAGCAACATGCTCTACAGAGTGTCGACATGTCGCCTTGGCCTACTGGATCATCAGACATGTCTCCAATCGGGCACATACAGGACATCACCGGACGACAACTAGAGCGTCATCCACAAAAAGCATTAACCGTCCCTGTATTGATCGACTGTGGGCAACACGCATGGAACTCCATCTCGCAGTCTGACGTTCGACACTTTCGCGACACAATTCATGCATGTTTGCATTCAACATTCTGGCGGTTACACTGCTTATTAATGTACCAGCATTTGATATTTGCAATGACGTATCTCGCGCTTACATTAACCTGTGATTTTACAATGTTAATCACTTCACTATGTTAACCAGACAAAAGTATTCCCGAAATTTCTTTACTCTACATTAACTATTTTTTGGTGAAGTCTTTTTTTGCGTCAGTGTAATTTAGTTTCCTAACCGAAACACAGTCGAACCCTTTTGTTTTTACCCCTCAGAAAATTACATTTTACCCCTTTGGGGGTCATTATCTCATTTTTTGACCCATTGGTCCAGACAGTCCACCAGTTATAGATCGTAGCGACCACTGCCTACCGTGTGGATGACATTTTGTTTGGCGGCCGGGTCGAGCTGACTAGATTAGTCGAATTCAGAGCGTCCTTTCTCGTACCCCCGCCATATGCACAGGCCTGCTTCTATCAGTAGTGACTACGCTGCTCAACGTGCGGCCGCCAGCTCGCGGGCGCCGCCGAGCCCTTGCGCAATGGCCGCTGTTGAACACGCGTGTCCCGGAATGCGCGCGACAAATAACACTGGGCGCGCGGCTCATTAACATCTGAGCACCATCTGTTTGCTTTCCGTGCCTCAATGCCTCCTGTTTGTGTTGCCAACAGCTGTCACCACTGTGGAAAATTCTCCTTCACAACGGATCAAGGCGCCGTTTCTCTTTTCAGCCTATGAGAATGTCCTGTGTACAACAACGGTAACGCAATTATTCGACACTAGTTACGAGGATCCGCCGAGAGATCCAGTTATATCCAACTTACACGAATATTTAATGAGTGAGCAGTTTCGTAACAGAACTAAGCATTTATGGAAGTAAGTTCAACGCCTTGCCAAGGTCATTGGAGACGGTGAAATTGTTTCAGTGGGAGAGGGGGGCGGGAGAAGAGAGCTGTTGTCTGACGAATAATCCAAGTATGCTCCCAACTGCCTAGAAACAGTGACATCTGATTGTCCCGGCAGGGAAAAGCATTGTGTTCTCACTTCAACTGTGCCATCGTACGAAGCATATAAGAAGATGGAAATGTAAATCATGCGGCTATTAGAGATTGGACGAAAGCACAAACGTCCCCGTAGATGTGAAAACGTTTTATGAAACTCGAAGCGAGAATCGGTGTGTTTTTGTAAGAAGAAGATTAGAAGTAGTAACGGAGAATAGTTGGAAATATGACTATGAAATTACGCTTACGACAGCATTGCGCAACGAAACTAAAGGACCGCTTTTTCGAAATCCAGTAAATCGCTTCCGTTCATACACATAAGTTTTAAATTTGGCTCAAACGTGCCTGCAACCTTTTTCCGTAACGGTGTAAAAGTATGGCACATTGCGACGTCACTCGTGGGCTCAGCGATGCTTCTCATTATATGTTCTCCAACTGATCTTTTACATTTGAAAATGACGACGTAGTTCGTTGAAACCAGTTATTTAACCCCATTTTCTAAAGAAAAAAATGTACGTACTGTGGCTATGGCTTCACTACTGTAGTGTCAAATAAGCATTTAAGTTATATTTTGGTCACACTCCTTATGACAATTATGTCAGAATATATAAAGGCCAAGGTGTTGTGGAAAAGTCTACAGATCGGTTCGTGTGACGAGTAAGGTAGGTTAATGATGTTACATTTGCACCAAATTTTACCAAAATTATACCCAATGCCATCGTGGACTTGTCACACAACGGGAAAGTTGGCACACCTCCTCTCACCCACATTTCACCACTTCTTTTGCGCGTCTGCGATGGAGGTCAGAACCGTGACAACCGCTGTTGAAATCAATCTGTTTTCTTATGCGTGGCCGGAGAAAACATTTCAGACTTGCCACCATTCAAAATCGAGAAGGGAGGGCCTCACGGAGTGGCAATGAAACCGCCCCTTCCCTCAGGGCGTAGTTTGCCACACATTTCGCGGTCTAAAACGACAATTCGCAGTTCAAAGAAGAACTGGGCGACGTTCGTCACAAGGTTCAACACTTCTAATACCCGTAGGCGTGTCAGCCCTATTCTAAGGACAAGATGGGGATGCAACACCCCTAAACGTTGTCTGACTCCTTTGGACCGGTATACAAGGTGGGACCACTAGCATGCTTTCAGACCCATTCAATGAAATTTCAACGTGATCCAAAGCATAGAAGCGTTTTTATGCTTTTTCATGCTTCCTTTTTCTGCTACGGCGTAATCGAGGGGGAGGGGGGTGTAATAGTAACATGTGCGGGGTTTCTGTGAGACCTCCCAGTTTGGCAACATCCTCGATGAATGCCTCTGTCAGAAACTTAGCATCAGTTCTGCACCACCGCCTGAAGGCAGACACGCTGCACCTCACTGGTGTCCTCTTCATCTGACTTCAACGTTTTCTTTGGTTTCCAATGGCTCTTCTACCATTCGATCTAACGTTAAAACTTCTTTTGTTGCGTTCTCGCATTCGGTTCTCTCCGCAAAACGCCACAAATCTATCCAGTCTCGTGCAGCCTTTCACGGAACTCAGAAATGCCTTTTCTTCTTTAATGATCGCTGTACTTAATTAAGATATTTACTATTATTCGTCCACCTATTTGAGCTGTGCAGCAAAACTGACGCAGCGATCACTTCATAAAATGCAATTTTCTCGTTTCTTTCCTCGTTTACCTAGTTGATGTTTTACGGATTGATCTACATATGGCCTGGTATTTGGTCCCTTTGTGATCGATATCACGATTAGAGTAGTAAGTCGCGTCATAGCCAAGATACTGGTGAGACATTTTGGTTGGAAATGGATATCTTATTCCGAAATTAGTACTCCTGATCCTCTGTGCAGAAAATTTTTATGTTATATCCCGAACAGATTTGTTAAAGGTAATACAAGGATCTATGAAGGTCGCCATCAGTTTCTTGAATAGTAAATTTATCATCCTCAATATATTGAGGTGCTTTCTTTCATCTCCTTTATTTTCTAAGCTTGCCGCGTGCTTCCATTCTGTAGTAACATCACCTATGTAAATATTAGCAGACAACCTTTAGCCCTGACGTTCACCATGGTTGATATGAATTCCTTTACATGGTAGGTTTTTTGTTCTCACTGTTACTTGTGTGTCATGGTTTTTTGTATAACACCCCCTAGGTACAGAGGATATCCTCGTTTAGTCATAATGCCCCACAGGAGAGATCTTGTGACTAACATTTAGTGAATACCAGGTGTGCCTGAAAGTGAAATTATGTTCTTCTTTCTATCAGTATTTTCAAGGATAAGACACCATCTATACATGGTTAACCATTCCTAAGCGCTATTTGTCCTTCAAGCAACAAAATATGTGACGTAGAACGTAATTTTCCATTAATTATTTTTCCTTGTGGTTTATATAAGGTTCTTAATGAGCTTACCCTTCTATAGTTTGTCATACTTCACCTTCCCAAAATAGGTTCCACCAGAGCTTTCGTCTCGTTACCAGGAGTTTTGCAACGTTACCAACACATTAAATAGTAGCAAAAATCTTAGTCTCAAGTATTTACTATCATGTTCTTCTGAATTTACAAATAAAACGAGGGAAAACGGATAGCTGACAGGGATATATAAAAGGGTTATACATAAGAGGGCCCGATATCATACAACGGGAAGGGGAAAATAAGATACGATACTGCGAGAAGAATATGACAGAACATTGAGATACCTAAGTCAAATAATAGCCACTGTGTAAATTGTATTCTCTCAGAATTATTCAGATCCTTGGGGCAGCCAGTCATGACAAAATTAATCTACCTTGTGCGCAAGTTATAAGAGACAGGAGAAATACCTGCAGACTTCAAGGTGAAAGTATAATTCCAATTCCAAAGACGGACATGAATACCACATCACCATCAGTTTAATAAGTCATGATTACAGAAGAATGAAAAACCTGTTTGAACCTGACCTCGGTGAAGATTAGGTTTGATTCTGGAGAAAAGTACGAACCCGCGGGGCAATGGTGACGCTACGAATTTGAAACTAGGTTGAAGTAAGGCAAGCCAACGTTTATAGCACTGAAGATTTGCGGAAATCTTTTGACAGCCTTAACTAGAATACATTCTTTGAAATAAAGGTGACAGGGATAAAATAAAGGGAGTGAAAGGTTATTTACAATTTGTAAAGAAACCAGACTGCAGTTATGAGTCGAAGGACATGACAACGAAGCTGTGATTGAGAAGGTACTGAGACAAGATTGTAGCCTATCCACGATGTTATTCAATCTGCACGTTGAGCAAGCAGTAAAGGAAACTAGAGAGAAGAAATAAAAACTAAAGTTTTCCAATGACACTGTAATAGTGTCAGCCGGCGAAAGACTTGAAAATGATCAGTGTCTTGAAAAGAGGCTATAAGGTTGAATACAGTGCTAGTAAAAGGAGGATGATATAGCACAGGCGTATTAAATCAAACGATGCTGAGGGGATCAAATTGGGAAACGAGAGCTAAAAGTATTTAATCAGGGTTGTTATTTGGGCAGCAAACTAACTCCTGATGGTCGAAATAGGGAGGATATAAAACGCATATTGACTGTAGGAAGAAAAGTGTTGAGAAAGAGGAAAGTGTTAATATCTAATATCAATGTAAGTATCCATCCTGAATAATTAACGCTTCGATGCTCTTGTAAATAATTTTTTTGACGACCGGTTTCGTAGCTTAGAACCCATATCATCAAGTTGGATCTGTTAAATCAGAAAAAGCGCACCCGACAGTTGTGGTCTACTATAGTTAAAACCAGTAGGGAGAAATACAGTAAATTATCTACAAGTTAAATCATGACATTAAACTTGCGACATGTAAGTAATTTGCTCCATTTCTCAACTTTTTTATTTTTTTTATTTTTTTGTTTTAGTCTTCAATCTTCTGACTCGTTTGATGCGGCCCGCCACGAATTCCTCTCCTGTGGCAACCTCCTCATCTCAGAGTAGCACTTGCAACCTACATCCTCAATTATTTGCTGTATGTATTCCAATCTCTGTCTTCCTTTACAGTTTTTGCACTCAGATTAGTGTGAGGGGGGATTGGGGGGGATAAAAACCATACGGGGAGCGCAAGGGCTGAGTGCAGCAAGTAGCTTCAAATGGATGTAGATTGCAGTAGTTATTCAGACGCGAAGAATCTTACAAAGCTTACACTGGCATGGTGAGCTGTATCATATGAGGCTATGACCTGATGGCCATAACAACGACAAGTGAATAAAAATAAAGCAGTGCTATAAAATCGCTAAGAGCACGGTAATGTGGAATCGTTGTCTGTAACTGAGAAAGGAGTGCCTCCGGCTGATCACGTACGGCGGAGGTGAGAGGAATCCTTCGAGGTCGCCGACCGCCGGCGAGCAGAGCAGAGCGGGGCAGGCTCTGATAGCATTTGCGCTCTCTGATTTATTTCCGCTCTGCTCCCTGCGCCCCCCTCCTCCGCTGATTGCAACAGGATGGCGCGACGCCGTGATCGTGGATTTACCACACGAATCAGGCCCAAGCGGGAATATTTCTTGTCTCTGCTAGCAGCTCACTGCAGGAGTGGAGGGGAAGGCGGGAAAGAGAGCTGTTGAAACTGGGGCTGCAAAAAATCTTCCTACACGATCAGCGAATGTGCTTAGTACCCATTTCGCGCCACGTTGCTTTCTTCCGCAGTTGGAGAGTCAAATAAGCCTGTTTCGGTACCAGTCGCGTACTAAATACTTTTATAAAGGAAGGGCTGTGCGTGCAAGTTAACTTTCTACATCTTTACTGTTCACGTCATCATATTTATTTCTAGACATAGTCACCCTGGTGACGAAGACATTTCTCCCAACGAGAGACCAGTTTGTTGATACCGTCAGTATAGAATGTTTGACTCTGTTGGCAGAGTCACAATCTCACTGCTACTTGCACCGCTTCATCACTCTCGTATTGAAGTCTTCGAAGCTGTTCTTTAAGTTCTGGAAATAGACGAAAATCGGATGAGACCAAGTCGGGTCTGTATGGAGGATGATCGATGACAGTGAAGCCAAGGCGTCGGATTGCCGCAGACGTCACAGCGCTCGTTTTCGGTTTGGCATTGTCATGCCGAAAGAGAGACTGCGCCATGTGTGGACGAACTCTTCGAATTGGAAACTCGATTACAGCACGCTGTTTCTCACGCACAGACACTGTTCCGTTACCAACCGCCATGTTTACAACTCGGAGACTGCAAATACGAGGTCTATTCGGAAAGTAAGGTCCGATCGGATGCAAAACGGAAACCACTGTGCAAATTAAAAAGTGTTTTATTTGCAACAGTTAACTACACTTTCCAACTACTTCTCTATATAGTCGCCGCTCCGATTTCGGCATTTCTTGTAGCTTTGTACCAACTTTCCAATAGCCTCGTCATGGAAGGCGCCCGCCTGTGTGCTTCATGCCAATTTTCTACGCTGGTCTACAGCTCGTTGTCTGTGCCAGAACATAGGCTTCATAGCCAGCGGTTCACGTGAGCAGAAATGAAACTCAAGGAGAGTTAATTACGGGCTCTATTATGGGTGATCAAACACTTCCCATCGAAAACGCTGCAGGAGCATCTTCATTGCCCCTGCAGAGTGCGGCCGAGAATTGTCGTGCAGAAGGAAACGCATGACAGCCATGTTCGGTGGGCTGCATAACATCAGGCGAAAACTCACAGCAGGCCCTAATACTTGACTGGAGACACTATTGTTCTAGGCATCTTTACGGGCTCACTGTGTGCTCAGAACTGAAAAGAACGATGGGAGGCGATCGACGGGCATACTACAGACGCTGCCCAATGCATCTGTGCAAAGCTTCGTCGGATTTTCACAGTGCTTTCATTTCGCACCCCGTCGAACCTTACTTTCCGAATAGCCATCGTTTGTAGACATGAGGGGTAAGGATGTAGTATAGTAATAATGTTTTTTTATTTAAAAACCTTTAAGAGTTTTAACATTAAAAATTCTGAGGCATTACTTTTTAGCACGTCCTCGTATGAGTTCAGTCCTACTTTTTTGAAATAGTTTCATTTTACTTTGCTCTGAGACCACTTACGGACAGCATTTCTGATTTACAGTAGAACAGAATATAAATTAAGGTCTATGTTTGATATTAGTAGGCGTCTTTTGGCCAGGTAAGCTCTTTTTGCCACTGCTAGTCTGCTTTTGATGGCCTCCTTGCTCCGCCTGTCATTGGTTATTTTGCTGCCTAGGTAGCAGAATTCCTTAACTTCTTCTACATCGTGGCCGTCAATTCTGATGTTAAGTTTCCTGCTTTCTCATTTCTATTACTTCTCATTACTTTCGTCTTTCTTCGATTTGTTCTCAGCCCATATTCTGTACTCATTAGACTGTCCATTCACTTCAATATATATTGTAGTTTTTCTACACTTTTACTCAGAATAGTAATGTCATCAGCGAATCGTATCATTGATACCCTTTCATCATGAATTTTAATTCCACTCCTGAACCTTTCTTTTATTTCCATCATTGCTTCTTCTGTGTACAGATTGAACAGTAGGGGCTAAAGACTACATTCATGTCATACACCATTTTTAGTGCGAGCATTGCGGTCTTTGTCGTCCGTTCTTTTTATTCCCTTTTGGTTCTTGCACATATTGTATATAACACGTCTCTCCCTACAGCTTATTCCTATTTTTTTCAGAATTTCGAACATCTTGCACCATTTTACATATTCGAACACTTTTTCTAGGTCGACAAATCTAGATTTTTCTTTAGTCTTGCCTCCATTATCAACTGAAACGTCAGAATTGCCTCTCTTGTGCCTTTATCTTTTCTAAAGCTAAATTGATCGTCATGTAGCACATCCCCTGTTTCTTCTCCATTCTTCTGTATATTATTCTTGTCAGCAATTTGGATGCATGAACTGTTAAGCTGATTGTGCGGTAATTCTCGCACTTGTCAGCTCTTGCAATCTTTGGAACAGCGTGGATGATATTTTCCCGAAAGTCTGATGGTATGTTGCCAGATTTATACATTCTACACACAACTGTGAATAGTCGTTTTGTTGCCACCTTTCCAAGCCTGTGCTGCCGTTAACACCACAACACAAACGGCTGTGTTTTGAGTGGGGCTGCAACTGGGGAACAGGGTCTCCTAATTCCGATGTAATGTTATCTACCCCTTCTGCCTTATTTGATCTTAAGTCCCCCGAAGCTCTCTTTAATTCTGATTGTAATATTGGATTCCCTTACTTACTCCTTGGCCTCTCTGATGATCACAGCCCAATCCTGACGATTTTCTGCTCGTTTCCTCCATCTCCTGACTCCGATCTTTCTCAAATCATTTTCCACATCCTCCAGCCATCGTTTCCGGGGTCTCTCTTTGTTCCTTTTGCCACCTGGATTTCCTGTGTAAACCATTTTTGTCAGCTCCATCCTCCAACATTCGCACTATATGGCTCAGCCATCTGAATCTATTACACTTAATTTCAGTCACCAAGTCACGATTTCTACACAGTTCTTCAAATTCCTTGTTCCTTCTTACCCTACATTGTCCCGCCTCATGCACTGCTCCAAAAATCTTTCTTAATATTTTCCTCTCCCATCTTCTCAAGAGCTCTTCTTCTGCTACAGTCATTGTCCATGTTTCTGAGCCATACATTACCACCGGTCTTATGACTGTTGGATAGACAGTCATCTTCGATATGTTGCTCAGGATACGTGACTGAAGGATCTTGATCAGGGTCCAGTAAGCTCTATTTCCTGCAGAAATCCTAGATTTTATTTCTTCTTTTATTCTGCTATCCTCCGTAACCAGCACTCCCAGGTATTGGAACTTCTCACATCTCTCACAATTGCCTCTGTTCAACTTAATAGCTATATTTGTCTTTAACAGCAGCATTTTTCCTGGAAGCAAAGAGATACTGTGTTTTTGTGTTTTTTACTCTAAGTCCCAACTGTTCTGCCTCCTTTTCCAGTCTGCCAAATCCTTCTTCCATTTCCTTCAAACTTCTAGACAGCATACACACATCATCGGCATTAGCTAGATTTTGGTGCATACGGTTAAACAGAGTGCCACTTCGGTTATCAGTCCCCATCCTTCGCACCACTCTATCCAACACAGTGTAGAAGAGTAGCGTGGGTAGTACATCACCCTGTCTTCAACCTTCGTTGACCTCAAATTCTTTAGAAAGTTTTCCTTCTACTTTTAGCTGGCATTTTGTTCTGGTAAGGGTCATTTTCTACTTTTAGCTGGCATTTTGTTCTGGTGAGGGTCATTTGTACCAGTCTGGTTAGTTCATTTGGGAATTCCATCTCCATTCCCTATCTGTTGAAAATCGATTTCTGTTTCTTCTCCTATCACTTCATACAAATCTTCCCCCTCATAGAAGCGTTCAGTGTACTCTTTCCATCTATCCGCTCTCTCCTCCGCATTTAACAACTCTTAATGTTACCACCCTTGCTTTTAATTTCGCCGAAGGTTGTTTTCACTTTCCTATCTGCTGAGTCAGTCTTTCCGACTATCATTTCTTTTCCGATTTCTTCACATTTTTCGATCAGACATTTCGTCTTAGCTTCCATGCAGCTCCTGTTTATTTCACCGCTCAGCGCCTTGTATTTATGTATTCCATAATTTCCCTGGATATTTTTGTACTTCCGTCTTTTATCGATCAGCTGAAGGAATTCTTCTGTTACCCATGGTTTCTTTGCAGTTATCTTCTCTTTACGTACGTTTTTCTTTCCAGCTTCTGCGATTAACGGCAATGTATGGAAAGAAATCACAAGCGTATTAGAAATCGACTGTGTCGAGCACCAGTTCCGTAGCAAAAAATGTTCAAATGTGTGTGAATTCCTAAGGTACCAAACTGCTGAGGTCATCGCTCCCTAGACTTACATACAGTTCCGTAGCACCTACTTCTCGCTTCTACAGTGACATTAGTTTTTTTTTCCCTGCTAGATGGAGCTCCTATCGTCATTCCAAGCGTCCGTATATAACGAAAGTGCATTTTGCTTTCGTTGCTTTGTTTATTAGGGCTCTGCATTGAATGGGAATGAAACATAAAAGAATGTATGCGTACATGTTGCAAACAATGCGACTTTGGGCTGAATTTGCTCTGTGAACCATTATTCAAATTTCTGTCTTTTACTTCACTGTAAGGTCACGTTGATCTCATTTTACGAAAAAACGAAGTTTAACGTTAGCATTAATTGAAATTATGTTGTATGGCAATGTTTGTAACTAAGGAACAGATTTGTTATTTCAATAAAAAGCCACCCATCTCGCGATAGGCAATATATTTTTAAGTCGGGCAACAGATTTCGGATTATACGAACATATTCAGACTAAGGGCTCCAGACGACGTGAGGGACCGATTCACGGAGCTGTTGTCAGTACCAACAGGTAGAGGTTTCCATATGCAATCGGAACTGGAAGCAGCTCCGTGAACCAGCTACTCACGTCATCTGAGGCCTTCGTCTGAAGATAGTCATGTAGATCGAGACTGGGTACCAGACCTAAAGATAAATAACCTATTGCAATCTGGACCATTTTTTATTGAAATTTTAAGTGCGATCGCTGTGCTTCTTCAATGACGTCTAAAATTATTAAAAACAGTTCCTCAATCATATGCAGAGAAACAAAAGTGTCATTTCCACATATCGTGGAAGTAATAGTCATTATACGGAAACACAGTCAACAGCAATGTAGTGCAACCAGAAACATCCGAACATCACTGTTGTTATCTACGTAAGGAAGCTGTTTTCTAATGTAGTGTTAATATTGGGAATAATATCTAGACCATAAAGCCATAATCCGGGAAGAGGTAGTTCAACTAACAGCGATCTGACTGCACAAATTGGACACTGTGAATACGCAATTCAAATGTCGGAATACTCTGAGGTGCCAAATGTCATCGGATAGCTGCTAATTTCGTGTTGGACCTGTTTTTGCCCGGCGGAGTACAGCAACTCGACGTGGCATGGGTTCAGCAAGTCACTGGAAATCCCGTGGAGAAATACTGAGCCATGCTGCCTCTATAACCGTCTATAATTGTGTAAGAGTTGTGGTGGTGGATTTTGTGCAGAAACTGACCTCTAGATTATGCGCAATAAATGTTCGATGGGATTCATGTCGGGCGATCTAGGTGGCCGAATCATTTGCCCCCATTGTCCAGAATGTTCCTGAAATCAATCGCGAACAGCGATGAGCTCATGACATGGCACATTGCCATCCATAAAAACTCAATCGTTGTTTGCGAATATGGTGTCCATGAATAACTGGAATTGAAGTAGCAGAAAATAACAATTTTCAGTCGATTATAGGTTCAGTTGGATCAGAGGACCCAGTCCATTCCATGTAAACAGAACTCGCACCATTATGGGGCCACCACTAGCTTGCACAGGGCATTGTTGACACCTTCGGTTGGGGATTGTTTGGGGAAGGAGACCAGACAGCGAGGTCATCGGTCTCATCGGATTAGGGAAGGACGGGGAAGGAAGTCGGCCGTGCCCTTTGAAAGGAACCATCCCAGCATTCGCCTGGAGCGATTTAGGGAAATCACGGCAAGCCTATAAATCAGGATGGCCGGACGCGGGATTGAACCATCGTCCTCCCGAATGCGAGTCCAGTGTGACAACTTGGGTTCATTCCATGTGAAGACAGTCCACGCCATTATGGAGCCACCACTAGCTTGCACATTGTGTCGTTAACAACTTGAGTTCATGGTTTCATGGTGTCTGCGCCACACTCGAACCCTACTATCAGCTACTACCAAATGAAATCGAGACTCACCTGATCAGGCCACGATTTTCAAGTCGTCCAGAGTCCAACTGATAAGGCCTCGAGCCCAGGAAAGGCGCCCGCAGGCGATGCCATGCTGTTAGCAAAGGCACCCGCGTCCGTCCTCTGCTGGTACAGCCAATTAACACAATAATTCGCGGCACTGTCCTGACGGTATACTCTCGTCGTACGTCCCACATAGACTTCCGCGGTTATTTCATGCAGTGTTTCTTGTCTGTTAGCACTGACAACTCTACTCGGTCGCTAAGGTCGCCAGCTACTGCGATGTCCGTGGTGAGAAGTAATGCCTGAAATTTGATGTTCTCGGCTCACTCTTGACCCTGTGGATGTCGGTATATTGTATTACCTAAAGATTTCCGAAATGTAGTGTCTCACGCGTCTAGCTCCAAACACCATTCCGAGTTCAGAGTCTCGGTAATTCCCGTCGTGCGCCCGCAAACACGTCGGAAACCCTTTCGCATGAATCACCTGAACACAGGTGACAGCTCCGCCAATGCTCTGCCCTTTTATACCTTGTTTTTGCGATATTACTGCCTTCTGTATATGTGTGTATAGATATCCCATGGCTTTTGTCACCTCGCTGTATGTAGCAGCTTAACCCGGAGCTGCTGACCGTCCGTATGTTCTTGACAAAGAGAGGCTGTACCGCGGTGGCGGTGTGTTGCTGATTGTGGCGGATGACGAGCGCAACGCAGAGCGGGGCAGCGGCGGCCTCAGAAAAACCGGCGGCCAGGCTGACAGCGGCGACAAAGCCGGCGCGGCGCCGCGGCTGTCACGACGGCGGCGGCGGTGGCGGGGGCGGGGGCGGAGGCGATAGCCGCTGCGGCAGCGGCCTGGCGCCGCCGAGCTTTTTCTCCGGCCGTTGTCTCGCCGCCGTGGCCAATCCGCGGCAAATTGAAGCCGTGCCTCCTCTAGTTAGCGCTGTCATCCAGTCACACTCGTGCTGCCTGCCCACGCGGATTCACTGCAGTCGGCTTAAGAATGTCCTCAAGCTGTGCTTGGCAACAGTCGCCACTGTGACCCAGGCGCACTGCACTACGCAGCAATTTTTGGCCACCACGCAACACATTTCTTTGTGTGTTCGTTTGCAGGGGAGATTATATGAATGGGTGGTGTCCGTGCTTTCGTTCATGTCAGAAAAAAACAGACACCACGCATTAGTGTAACTGATATTCATCGACGGGCTATGAATTCACAACCATCAGTGCAGATGCACATTTACGTTCGACCGTCAGGGAGAATCTAAAACTAGTTTTGACGGGGAAATGGATGGGGATTGCAGATAGGTGGAGGCGCTAGGTGGCAATGTGAGTTGGGAGAGGAACATGCCGAAATAGCCTGCGAATTTGAGATTCACAATGTGTCCGGGGGCCCAGTAGTTAACGCAACTGCAGAGTAAGATGATGATCCCGCGTTCGAATCTCGGTCTGCCATGCAATTACTCCCATCGCTTTCGGGTCCGCATAAAGCCCAGGCGGAGCTGATATCAACAGTTCCTTCCTTTTCCTCTCCCCCCTCTCCCATCCCCGGCATTCACCTCCAATTTACATAGTATCCGGTAGAGTCATACCACTTGTTGGTTGTCACGCACACAGCACGCGGCTCATAAAATACACTGAATGCCAAAGAAGAGGCAGGCACTCAGAAGAAATGGTCAAATGTCAATGAAACTTTATAGACAAACCCAGCACTGGTCGACATACAAATTCTGGCTGTTGAAATACCCTGTGAAACGTAGAGCAGCCACCGTAGTGCATTAGTGCTGTTATCAGGCGTGGCATGGTATATAAGGGGAGTGAGCAGTGCCAAATGTTGAGTCATCACTATAAAGACACGTAGATGTGTACTCGTCTGAGACAGCGTTATCAGCAACTGGCAGAGTTCGAAAGGGGCCTCATTATAAGTCTTCATTTGGCCATCTGGTCGAACAGTGCAATATCCAGATTTATGTGGCGTTTGCATGTGACACTGGCCCGATGTTGGATTACACGGGAACGTGACGGCAGGAACTCTCCTCTTCAAGGTTCGGATGTATAAGACTGACCACCACGAGGGAGGATCGCCGTATTGCGCATCTAGCACATTGTATCCGCTTCATATATGTCGTTTGACGTCCGACAATAAGTAATGGTCTGCCTGTAACGTTCTGGATCACCCTGCATCATTGGTAGCAGACTATCACCAGCCGGAGTATGGAATTACCTTTCCAAGCCTGTGCTGCCGTTAACACCACAACACAAACGGTTGTGTTTTGAGTGGCGCTGTAACTGGGGAACAGGGACTCCTAATTAACGGCACTGTATTGTGATAAGGGATGAACCGCGGTTGTGCATTACCCCACGTGACCATCGTCGACCAGTTGGCGACGACCTGCGAGATGTCCCTTTCTTCCACTGTTTTGGAGAGTCCCAGTGGCGTTACCTATGGCGGGATGGTGTGGAGAGCCATCGGATATGACTTCAGGTCATGACTGTTTGTGATTATGGAAACTCTGAGGGCACTGTCATACGTCGTGGGCATCCTGGGTAGACACGTGTTATCCCAAATACGACAGTATCTGGGTGCCACTTTCCAGCAGCACAACGCTCGTGGCACGTGTGTCCATGAACTGCCTATGTGATGTTGAGGTACTTCCGTGCTCAGCGAGAACCCCAGATCTGTCACCTATACAACGTGTAAAACCAGCTATAACACCAAATCCGTCCCACTGCGAGAATCGAGGACATAAAGGGTCAATTACAACAATTGTGGGCTTTCTTGTCACAAGTGAAGATACAACGGCTTTATGACACCCTTCCCAAGCGGAACAGGCCATGCATCCTGGCCATAGACGCTGCAACGTTATACTGATAATTGTGCTCATACTGCCAATTTCCTTGTATATTTGGCTCCATTTTGTAATTACCGAAATAACAGCACACGCCCTCTGAACGAGTGAATTTTGTATTCGTTCCTACTCCTCTTCTGGGCCCGTGTTTTTTATCTGGCAGTTGATATCATGTTATGTGAGATGCAGTAGTTATTTAAGGAGACGATTAGGTTGCAAATGTTTGGCTCACTGCTTTCATGAATACAGGATGTGATCCATCCTTGTTTCAAAAAAAGAATGATCGGCTTGCTAATCTGACAATGAGGGGTGAGAACGAAGGACGAATCCCGTACTGTCGGCCTAGGATAATTGTCTATTCCTTGTACACTTTAATCCTTGTTTAGTTTGTGCGTGCCTGAGTTGTGAGTGTGGGTCTACGACATAAAATTGGAGCATTACAATACGAAAAGTTTCCAGACGCATGTGCGAATAAACCTGCAGTATACTTTTACTTTATATACTCCCGTCTGAAGAGGCCTCGAAAGGCCCAGTGGTACAGAACGATCGTCGCGTCATTCTCAACGCCACTGGGTGCGTATATGGAGGGCCATGTGGTCAGCACACCGGTCTCCCGACCGTTGTCGTGACCGGAGCCGCTACTTCTCAGTCAAGCAGCTCCTCAGTTGGTCTCATATGGTCTGAGTGCATCCCGCATTGTCAACAGCGCTCTGCAGACTCGGGAGGTTACGCATCCTAGTGCTAGCAAGGTCCAACAGCGCTGACTTCTGTGAGCTGACGGCAACCGGTGTTAACACTGCGGCAAGGGCGTTGTCTCTCTTTTACTTTATAGTCATTACATGTATCAACGACAAACTTTCTGAGCCGGCCGGGGTGGCCGAGCGGTTCTACGCGCTACAGTCTGGAACGGCGCGACCGCTACGGTCGCAGGTTCGAATCCTGCCTCGGGCATGGATGTACGTCATGTCCTTAGCTTAGTTAGGTTTAAGTAGTTCTAAGTACTAGGGGACTGATGATCTCAGAAGTTAGGTCCCATAGTGCTCAGAGCCATTTGAACCAAACTTTCTGATGATGTTTCGTTACTTCCTTTTCCTTGTTTTAATGTGGCAACTGAAACTAACCGTACTGGATGTAGACCTTGTCCCGTAACGTGGCGTGTGGTGCCATACGAGCGCAGACGCGGAAGCACAGAAGAATACTAAAAGGTACAGCTCTCCATCCTGATAAACATGGAAGCAACCATCACAATATTTAAGAAAATCATACATATGGATATCTGTAGCGACAGAATCCGTCTGTACGCTCGCTAATGAGAGTGGGTTTGTGGAAAAGATGTGAAAGTGATACACATGATACACAGCATCGTAATCAGACAAGAACCAATTACTGACGAACAACATTCTTTGAGGATCGATGGACGTACCATGGCTATGGCTACATGCGGAGAGAAATACCTGTGAACAAACTCATCAACAAATAAAACAGTTTCAGCAAGGTAATTCTCACACCGAACTACGGCTTTATAATTAACGTTGTGGACGCAGATTTCTAGTTTTTCAATGGCACACATTTTCGTTTGCATTAACATGTGTCTTCAATAGAATGAGTCAGAGGAAACAATGGAGAGATTTCGGATGAAGTATGTTCGCAGGAGTCTTCAAGTTTATGAATCCCACGAATGGGCTATCGTTTCCCTCTCTGTTTTTCCATGTTTCCTTCCAGAAGCGAAGGTTTTAGGATGGGTCATCAGTCCAGTCTTACAAGTCTGCAGTCATGGTGCACAATTGTGTTCCCCGCCTCAGTACCGCAGCACGCCGCTAGAGAACGAAAACAAAATGGCGTTTTCATTTTATAATGTGGAGTATCTAGCGGTTATTCTTTTTCTGTGTTTGAAGCGGAACTACGCTGCAACAATCCACGCTGAGTTGCTGGAAGTGTACAGCAATAATGCACCATCATGGGACAGTGATTAGGTGACGCAGACCTTTCCTGTATGGTCAAAAAAGTCTGAATGGAGAAGAACGAAGTGACAGACAATCTCTCTGTGAAGAGCCGGGAATTGCAAGATAATAAGAGGCTCTGATGCTTGAAGACCGGGGGGTCACAGTCGAGTGGGAAATGTAAAAAATTAGTCTTGGATCAGTTTTCGTCATTTTGCTCGATGTTTCGAACATAATGAAATTCCCCGACCGCTGTGTTCCACGTTTGATCAGGCAAAATGAGAAAGCCCCCCCAGCTGAACCGAGACAACAGCGGGAATGTGGCACCTGTGTCAAGAAAATCCAGATGATTTCTTAGTAGTCTAATCACCTCTGAACACGTGCTGGCCAGAGATAGGAAAAACGGACGGGTTAAAACTGATACCGGTATTTTTGTTGTGAATAACGGGTGGTTGTTTAGTCTCGGTTATAACAAGTGTGTTTTAATATTTTCCTACTAATAGCCGAGTAAAAATCAAATCCTGAAATGTCAATCAGTTATAACAATAATGCTAAAGTTTTCGTTTTTCAATAAGCTTCTTTTTTAAAAAAGTAATTTTTATTCGTAAAATTTGCATTGGTTTGAAACATTGAGCAATTATAGTAAAAATGGAAAAAAAACGATCAGCGCTGTTTGAATAAGGCCGACAGAAATGAGCAACAAACAAATGGCATAATAATTGGTACAGCATTGCTGAGACAATAATGCCCCTGTTTCCATGTGGCGCGGTTTAAGGTACCGTGTACATGTAGTGTTCAAAACTTGCCCCGCCCTAGGCTATACGGTAGTGTCTCGCTGTCGTCACCGGACTTCCGTTCTATTGCAGGATGGTACCAACTCTAGTCTGGGAATATTTTTACGAGGTGACGTGGTAGTGAAGTACAACGCTTATTTCCTTTAAAAGACGGAAGATTTGTCTGCCATTTCTATTAAATAATAGAAAACGAAGGAAATTGTGGTAAACTAACAAATTAATAACTTAAAATTTAATTCACACTATACAACAGAAATAGAAAGTAGCGGACCTGCCTGTGTCTGCGTAATATGCCTTTAGCTACTTGTAGCCCCTGAAGAGAGTTGTTCGACCTCAGTTTACACCCTGATACAGCACTAACAGTTCGTAATGCCCAAATAGTGGTATGATCCCCGATTACATGATTTTTGAGAAGAGTTTCAAAAAATTAGAATCAATAGGAAATGCTGGTAATTTTTTGTAGTATTCAACCACTTATCGCTTTTCGAGAAAAGCAGTGAGCGGTGGACAGAATAAGTTTTATTTTATTCGCGTATTTAGTTTAATATTTTGATTCTACGTATCTTGAAACTGAGGGAGTAAAAATTTTTCAACCTTTGTTCGATTTCTAAATTGGTTACAGGAACTAATAGAAAGAAAAAACAGAATCTCAGTTATTTCAGAAACAATTTTTGAGCTTTTTTAACAGTCAGGTTAAACTGCCGTGGAAAAAAACGGTATATCCGAAAACGGTCGTTTTAGCGACATCACCGTCACTAGCGCTGAGTGTGTCACTATGACCCGGAGAGAAAGGAGCAAAGCAAGACATGGAAAATGTGGATTCCTCATCACTGAGAAAGGCGGAGACTCAGCAATCATACCGCAAGGTGATGCTGAGTGTTTTTTGAGGTTGCCATGATATGATACGAACAGATTATGTTGCGAAGGCCAAACTGTCACATGGGCACGCTGGTGAGAAACCTTGACAAGGTTACGGGAGGCTGTCAACTCAGAGCGAACGGGAAGCTCTCCAATGAGGCGTTTTTGCTCCACGTCAGCACTGCAGGTCGTTCTGCATTGCACAGAGCCACACATGTTGATTCATTTGGTTATAATACAAGGCATTCATAAAAAATAGTCTCCCACTATTTAATTTATATTTACAACAAATCACGCATCGCCGGCCGCTGTGGCCGAGCGATTCTAGGCGCTTCAGTCCGGAGCCGCGCTGCTGCTACGGTCGCAGGTTCGAATCCTGCCTCGGGCATGGATGTGTGTGATGTCCTTAGGTTAGTTAGGTTTAAGTAGTTCTGAGTCTAGGGGACTGATGACCTCAGATGTGAAGTCCCATAGTGTTCAGAGCAATTTGATCCATTTGAAATTACACATCATCAAACTGAGAGTAAACTAACATCGTTTACCCTACAAATGTTCAATATATGCAGCTATGGTTGTATGGCACACATCCAGTCTAAAATCCAATTCTCTCTGCACCCTGTTTAAGAAGTTCGGAGTGATGGAGACAACAACCTCTTCGTTTCCGTGACAGAACATTAGGTAGTGGCGGAACGTAGACACTATCTTCTATATAACGTCAGGTGAGTAGGCCAACGCGCTCTGTCGTACAAACCACTGCGAGTCCATCGGTCAGGCACTTCGACGTTCCACCATTCTCGTGCAGAGAGATGCCAATGGATAAGTGCTCCGTTTTGTTGCCAAATAGTTTGCATGTTCACCTTTTAATTGGGGAAAAAGCCATTGTTACAATATATGCAGATGACCGACTCCTCTTACGGTAGTTTCAGTGGGACACAGCGGAGAAAAGTTTAATTTTGGGGAATCTCTTTGATATTGTACAGGTTCATGAGGACGTTCTGACCCACAGATACGAACATCAGGGGTATCAATGTCTCCACGTAGCAGAAAATTTGCACCATCGAACACCACACGATCAGGAAAGTCATCTTCCCGTTGCAACATTTCTCTTGCAGTACGCCATAGTCATCTAGTTTTAAAGTGTGGACTGTAGCCGGTATGGACGCATTTGAAAAGGTTTTCCATATTGTCGTCTTTGGAAACTTAAGTTGAAGAACAATTTTTTCTGATAGGCTTCTTAGGACCACAAAATGGCTCTGAGCACTATGCGACTTAACTTCTGAGGTCATCAGTCGCCTGGTACTCAGACCTAATTAAACCTAACTAACCTAAGGACATCACACACATCCATGCCCGAGGCAGGATTCGAACCTGCGACCGTAGCGGTCGCTCGGTTCCAGACTGTAGCGCCTAGAACCGGACGGCTACCTCGGCCGGCTCTTAGGACCACACATTCAACCTCGTCTTCAGACGCCTTTGGTCGTCCCGTGCCTTTCGCTTTACACACACATACCTTCGGCATATGTCTTTGCTACATGGGGAATCACAAAATTCAAACGAAACGCTCGTTGACCAGAAATCACAAATTCATTCTTAGCAAACGACAGAACACAAAATTTATCATGTAAATTGATGGTGGAGGGGGACAGGAGGGAAAGACGGTAAGGTAAAGGGAAGGAGTTAATGATATCAGCTCATCGGGCCCTAATCAGCGGCGACCAGTGAAAATGTGCGTCGGGCTAGGACTCGAACCCGGGATCTGTACTTACTTTTTTTGTCGTGATTTGCCCTGGGCGGAAGTCACTTGGCAACCTTTCTAGTTCATAGATGAATGTTTGTTTCTCTCTCTCTCTCTCTCTCTCTCTCTCTCTCTCTCTCTCTCTAACTTTCTTTTCGTTATTACGGAGGGCAGCCAATCCTCTGATCAAACACATTAAGCGACTGTGCGTTGACCACGACACCATCCGGACACAGTGTTTATCGCAAATGCCCGTACTGTATCGGCACGCTCGCCGGCGGACTCACATTCTCGACTAACGCCACCTATCCACAGTCCGAGTCCATGTTCTCCATGGTCACTAATTTTAGATTCCTGCTGGAGGTGGAACCGATAAGTGCATCCGCACTGAAGATTGTGGATTCATAGCCCATCGAAGGGTATCAGTTGTATGAATGGCGGTGTGGGGATGTGAGTCAGCCGGGGAACGTGGCGCGAGAGTCTGTGCTCGAATGGCACAGTGGTTAACGAAACTGCCTAGTAAACAGGAAATCCCGGGTTCGAGGTCCAGTCTGGCACACGTCTTCACTCGTCGCCGCTGATTCCGCATAAAGTCCCGATGCACCTGATACCTCTAGTTCCTTCCCTTCCCTTCCCTTCCTCGACCCTCAATTTATATAATATGTATCCCATCTGCCGATCCTGGACACGTCCGAACAAACAGACACGTCGTATGCATACACAGAATACAGAAAGCTTTACGCTCAGGAGTCGCCATTTTGTGGCGCTGCAAGCGGACAAATAACAAAGCAGCATTCACGCATGCGCTTATCTAGAACTGAGTTTTTAATTCTGACCTAGAACCAACACTACACAACGCTTCCAGGCGGTACTAGTAAAATTTATTAAATGCAACATTCTCTTAAGGACACCGGTAACTTATCCACCCCCACCCCTCCTCCTCCCTCCTTATATGTTCCACTTTTCTCGGTTGACGAAACCATTCTATTGCAGACATTTCCAGAATGACACGGTTTTTCGGGTGGTCAAAATTTAAAATTCATGCCTCTGGAAGCAAACTCTCTGCCAAATCATCCATCCACTGGATAAATAGTTTACAGTGAAAGATGAAGACGCGGGGAAGAACGGTCGACTCCAGCAAGTTTCATGGTCGTTGCGAGCATTATTTCGGGGTCATGATTAAAGCGCTATGACGACCAGTCGCTATGTGTTGCTGAAAGCGTTTGGCCACGCGGAGCAACCACTGGTTTGGGCCGCGGCAGTGCCGTGAACGTTGGCCGCAGACCGGGGATGACGCAGCGGGAAGCGCGTGCCGGCCGCCGCCTCACGCGCCCGCCGGCCCCGCAGGAATGCGCTGGAGGGCCCTCCACGTCAAGAGCGGCACCGCAGCGACACCGGTGCGCCGCGGCGCCAAATAAAAACAACGCGCCGGACTCCCACACAGGCGTTACTTCGCCGTTAGTCGTAGTTTACTGTTTTCGCCTCTGGGTGCGGCACGTCTACGCACTTCGTGAATCAACGCACCGTTGCGAAAGACACGGCGGCAGCCAACAGCTAGGAGAACACAGAACACAGCATGATGTTCTCAATGGAGAGACGTCTACAGACGTTAAAGTAACCTCTGGCGTGCCACAGGGGAGTGTTATGTGACCATTGCTCTTCACAATATATATAAATGACCTAGTAGATAGTGTCGAAAGTTCCATGCGGCTTTCGCGGATGATGCTACAGTATACAGAGAAATTGCAGCATCAGAAAATTGCAGCGAAATGCAGGAAGATCTGCAGAGGATAGGCACTTGGTGCAGGGAGTGGTAACTGACCCTTAACATAGACAAATGTAATGTTTTGCGAATACATAGAGAGAAGGATCCTTTATTGTATGATTATATGATAGCGGAACAATCCCTGATAGCAGTTACCTCTGTAAAATATCTGGGAGTATGCGTACGGAACGATTTGAAGTGGAATGATCATATAAAATTAATTGTTGGTAAGGCGGGTGCCAGGTTGAGATTCATTGGGACAGTCCTTAGAAAATGTAGTCCACCAACAAAGGAGGTGGCTTACAAAACACTCGTTCGACCTATACTTGAGTATTGCTCATCAGTGTGGGATGCGTACCAGGTCGGGTTGACGGAGGACATAGAGAAGATCCAAAGAAGAGCGGCGCGTTTCGTCACAGGGTTATTTGGTATGCGTGATAGCGTTACGGAGATGTTTAGCAAACTCAAGTGGCAGACTCTGCAAGAGAGGCCCTCTGCATCGCGGTGTAGCTTGCTGTCCAGTTTTCGAGATGGTGCGTTTCTGCATGAGGTGTCGAATATATTGCTTCCCCCTACTTATACTTCCCTAGGAGATCACGAATGTAAAATTAGAGAGATTCGAGTGCGCACGGAGGCTTTCCGGCAGTCGTTCTTCCCGCGAACCATATGCGACTGGAACAGGAAAGGGGAGGTAATGACAGTGGCACGTGAAGTGCCCTACGACACACACCGTTGGGTGGCTTGCGGATTATAAATGTAGATGTAGATGTAGAACGTGAACGTCAGCGCAAATGGTCTACTCTGCCGGATGCGAGTCAACGACGGAATACCGGGTCCCTGGACGCGAAAATGGGGGTACGGAAAATTTGTGACGATCAAAGTCCCTACGACTTCTTGATGCCTTACGGACTTAAGATTTTCGCAACCAACTGATTGTGCCTGTTTCATTATGTCGCCGTTCTGTCTTCCATTATGGGATTCGCTAGGTGCTTTATCTTTCATTTTTTGGGTTCCGTAACTCAGTTGCTAAAAACGGGATCCTTTTAAGATCGCGTTGATTTCCGTCTCTCTATCCTTCTGCCCTTTTTCTCAGAAACGGGTATTAAGTTGGAATTTATGTTACATACTAAGGTCTGTGGTCCCTTGATGGTACGGAACACTTAAGCTTCTAAGTTAATGCAGTCAAAGTACACGGTCATTTATGTCACACATTTTAATACTCGTAGACTCAGCCACCAAAACATACAGAGCACTTCCCGTCCACCTAGAACCGTGAAATTTCTGAAGAATCATAGTATAAGGAAGGGAAAATATCAGAAATTGTTAATTTGCAAAAGAAAAACGTTTTTTGTCATTTCTTTTCTGACTGTCATAGTATGCATCTGTAAGACTTCTTTTTCTCAGAAATTACAATGGCAAATGTGAAATTACGCAAAAAATTTATACTTAAAACTTACAATTGAATCATTCTCGAAAGTCTAGGAATTCCAGAGATGAACATCCTGCCAGTATCGGTATCAACTAAAGCAAGAAATCGTGCAGGATGGATGAACTGTCTGTATACGTAACTAAGTTTGTACAGAACCCTCAGATTGGGAGTCCTACTCGCGATTGGCCAATTTTTTCTCCTTTTCCCACTCGGGATCCAGCACAGTCTACCGATCTCCATTTGGTCCCACTGTATGCCCAGCCACTGTCCATTTCAGCTTCAATCAGTTCTCATCTCATGTATCCTTCTCTTATCCATTTCTTTAGTTGTTTATCCCTTCTTGTTATGTCCAAATTTATCTTCCCAAAACTCGTTGCAAAGACACCAGCCTTATTACCTGTTTTCGCATTTAACATCCGTGTTTCCATTCCGCAAGATTGTTGTGGCAATTGTGGTGTACTTACCCTCAGAAAAATTCATGGGTTCGATAATAAAGTAGTGGCAACACTGCCATAATGCGAAGTATGTACGTGACATTTGTGCTGTCTGTAACTGATAGTAGCAGTCAGTTGAAGTAGTGCACTGACCGGCGACGGCTGTGTTTGACTCAGTTGCTGTGTGGAGTGCCTGAAAGTGCGGGAGACCAGTTCCAGCGCCCTAACAGCGTGTTACGGAAACACGCACAACATTCGTGGATCAAGTGTGGAGTTTCACGTGTTCGAAGGAGACAATGGTGTTTCCTTCTGGCACTGGAACCCGTCATCCAGCATGACAATGCACGATACCACACGGCGAAAGCAGTGCAAGAGCTCCTGGCTACATGGGGTTGGGAAATACCGGTATGTCCATCGTATTCACCCCATATAGTCCGTGCAATTACGACCTGTTCGCCGAAATGAAGGAACCTCTTCGTCGCAGGTGAGAACACAAGAGAAGACAGCATCAGTGCCATAGGGCGTTCTTTTTGCGAGACATCGACTGAGATGGGTGTGTACGACGCCTTCCGTGTCCGTGAGCTATGGTGATCGAGATGTGGAGCGATTATGTTAAGAACATGCAATACGGTGAACGGCTGTCATTAAAGTTTAGTATAAGCTATAACCGTGTTCCTACAACTTTTTATCCAACTAATGTAATACCTTCTTTCACTTCTTTCTGATTAAAAAGTCGTTAAGCCTAAATAATGCTAATTCGTGAACATTACTCGTATTCGAAAACTAAGAATAATAACAAATTCTTGAAGAACAGTTACAAATATAATGAAAAAAAAAGAATGATAAGGTTTGACGTCTTTCCGACATCAATGACATTACAGACAAAATCGACTACATAAGGCTCCAGAAAGAGAGGCATTGTTAAATACTCAGTGCTCACCATCGGCATTCGCCTGCGGTGGAATGAGCTGTAACGGATTCATCGAAGTAGGGTTTATGGAATTCTTATAAGTTTGCTTTTCTTTTTCTAGCGACGTGTGGCGACTCATCTTCCAATCAGTTCCGTTCTAGCAACACGAAATAACTGGAAGAGGATGTGCTCAAAAGTAGCGTAACTATGTCGGCGGCTGACAAACAGCTTGCTGTAATCGAGTTTCGAATTCGAAGAGTTCGTCCATACATGGTGCACGTGCTCCTTCAGTATGATAATGCCAGATCACACTAGAGGGCTGCGACATCTGCAACAATAAGACGTTACGGGTTCACTGTTATCGATTGTCTTCCACACAGTCTCGACTTGGCCCCATTCCATTTTCATCTACTTCCATAACTTAAAGAACACTTTCGAGGACTTCACTTTGATAGTTATGAAGCAGTGTAAGCAGAAGTGAGGTTGTGGCCCCGTCAACAAAGTCAAAAATTCTACACTGACATGAATGATAAAGGCGTAGAATTTTAATAACGTTTGTTTTGGTTAAAAAGCTTTAAGAGTTTTCAAGTAAAAAATTCGAAAGCCTTACATTTCAGCACTTCCTCGTGTTTTGACATTAATACCGCTCTGTAATTACAGCAGTACACATAACATCGCTCAAAAATGGGGCGATCTGATGATGCAACGACCAGTCTACTTATTATGAAAGTAAAAGTTCTCTTACTGAGTTACGAGGTTTCAGGCCAACGCCCGAATTCTGCACTGCCTTCTCGCCGGTAGTGGTTTGACTGAATTCCTTTGACCGTCTAGCTTGTGGTAAACGTGTAACTGATGTTGTTGTTGTTTCTGTTGTTGCCATTGTTGTCTTCAGTCTGAAGAGTTGTTTGATGCAGCTGTCCGTGCTACTCAATCCTGCCCAAACCTCTTCATTTCCGAATAGCTACAGCAACCTACAAAATTTGAAGTTCCTTGCTGTATTCATCTATTGCTGTCCCTCTACAGGTTTTACCCTCACACTTCCCTCCAATACCAAATAAGTGATTCCTTGATGTCTCAGACTGTGTCCTACCAACCGAACTCTTGTTATAGTCAAGTTGCCGGCCGCGGTGGCCTAGCGGTTCTGGCGCTGCAGTCCGGAACCGCGGGACTGCTACGGTCGCAGGTTCGAATCCTGCCTCGGGCATGGGTGTGTGTGATGTCCTTAGGTTAGTTATGTTTAAGTAGTTCTAAGTTCTAGGGGACTGATGACCTCAGAAGTTAAGTCCCATAGTGCTCAGAGACATTTGAACCATTTAATGAAGTACGACTGAGGAAGTTCTCCGAAGAATTGGCGAAGAAGGATACATATGGAATACACAAGAAGAATAGGGAGGGTGATAGGAGACGTGTTAAGACGTCAAGGAATAACTTAAATGATGATAGTGGGAGGTGAGAGAGAGACTGAAATACATCGAACAGTTAACTGAGAACATAGGATGCAAATGCTACTGGGGAATGACGAGGTTAGCACCGGAGAAGAACTCGTGGAGGTCCGCATCAAAACCTACATAAGACTGATTATTGAAAAAAAATTTAAAAAAAATATATAAAAAATAAGAAGGTAGTGTGTGTACAAAGCTCTGTCGATGGACCAGTCTTGTGCGAAGAGGGTTTTATAATCCTCCTGACGACGAGACGAATTGAGCAGAAGTAAACACTGACCAACACAGCGTTAACCATATTATACAGGGTGTTTCAAAAATGACCGGTATATTTGAAACGGCAATAAAAACTAAACGAGCAGCGATAGAAATACACCGTTTGTTGCAATATGCTTGGGACAACAGTACATTTTCAGGCAGACAAACTTTCGAAATTACAGTAGTTACAATTTTCAACAACAGATGGCGCTGCGGTCTGGGAAACTCTATAGTACGATATTTTCCACATACCCACCATGCGTAGCAATAATATGGCGTAGTCTCTGAATGAAATTACCCGAAACCTTTGACAACGTGTCTGGCGGAATGGCTTCACATGCAGATGAGATGTACTGCTTCAGCTGTTCAATTGTTTCTGGATTCTGGCGGTACACCTGGTCTTTCAAGTGTCCCCACAGAAAGAAGTCACAGGGGTTCATGTCTGGCGAATAGGGAGGCCAATCCACGCCGCCTCCTGTATGTTTCGGATAGCCCAAAGCAATTACACGATCATCGAAATATTCATTCAGGAAATTAAAGACGTCGGCCGTGCGATGTGGCCGGGCACCATCTTGCATAAACCTCGAGGTGTTCGCAGTGTCGTCTAAGGCAGTTTGTACCGCCACAAATTCACGAAGAATGTCCAGATAGCGTGATTCAGTAATAGTTTCGGATCTGAAAAATGGGCCAATGATTCCTTTGGAAGAAATGGCGGCCCAGACCAGTACTTTTTTGAGGATGCAGGGACGATGGGACTGCAACATGGGGCTTTTCGGTTCCCCATATGCGCCAGTTCTGTTTATTGACGAAGCCGTCCAGGTAAAAATAAGCTTCGTCAGTAAACCAAATGCTGCCCACATGCATATCGCCGTAATCAATCCTGTGCACTATATCGTTAGCGAATGTCTCTCGTGCAGCAATGGTAGCGGCGCTGAGGGGTTGCCGCATTTGAATTTTGTATGGATAGAGGTGTAAACTCTGGCACATGAGACGATACGTGGACGTTGGCGTCATTTGGACCGCAGCTGCAACACGGCGAACGGAAACCCGAGGCCGCTGTTGGATCACCTGCTGCACTAGCTGCGCGTTGCCCTCTGTGGTTGCCGTACACGGTCGCCCTACCTTTCCAGCACGTTCATCCGTCACGTTCCCAGTCCGTTGAAATTTTTCAAACAGATCCTTTATTGTATCGCTTTTCGGTCCTTTGGTTACATTAAACCTCCGTTGAAAACTTCATCTTGTTGCAACAGTACTGTGTTCTAGGCGGTGGAATTCCAACACCAGAAAAATCCTCTGTTCTAAGGAATAAACCATGTTGTCTACAGCACACTTGCACGTTGTGAACAGCACACGCTTACAGCAGAAAGACGACGTACAGAATGGCGCACCCACAGACTGCGTTGTCTTCTATATCTTTCACATCACTTGCAGCGCCATCTGTTGTTGAAAATTGTAACTACTGTAATTTCGAAAGTTTGTCCGCCTGAAAATGTACTGTTGTCCCAAGCATATTGCAACAAACGGTGTATTTCTATCGCTGCTCGTTTAGTTTTTATTGCCGTTTCAAATATACCGGTCATTTTTAAAACACCCTGTACACTACTGTCCATTAAAATTGCTACACCAAGAAGAAATGCAGATGATAAACGGGTATTCATTGGACAAATATATTATACTAGAACTGACATGTGATTACATTTTCACGCAGTTTGGGTGCATACATCCTGAGAAATCAGTACCCAGAACAACCACCTCTGGCCGTAATAACGACCGTAATACGCCTGGGCATTGAGTCAAACAGAGCTTGGATGGCGTGTACAGAAACAGCTGCCCATACAGCTTGAAAACGATACCACAGTTCATTAAGAGTAGTGACTGGCGTATTGTGACGAGCCAGTTGCTCGGTCACCATTGACCAGACGTTTTCAATTGGTGAGAGATCTGGAGAATGTGCTGGCCAGGGCTGCAGTCGAACATTTTCTGTATCCAGAAAGGCCCGAACAGGACCTGCAATATTCGGTCGTGCATTATCCTGCTGAAATGTAGGGTTTCGCAGGGATCGAATAAAGGGTAGAGCCACGGGTCGTAACACATCTGAAATGTAACGTCCACTGTTAAAATTGCCGTCAATGCGAACAAGAGGTGACCGAGACGTGTAACCGATGGCACCCCAAACCATCACGCCGGGTGATACGACAGTATGGCCATGACGAATACACGCTTCCAATGTGCGTTCACCGCAATGTCGCCAAACACGGATGCGACCATCATGATGCTGAACACATAATCTGGATTCATCCGAAAAAATGACGTTTTGCCATTCGTGCACCCTGGTTCGTCGTTGAGTACACCATCGCAGGCCGTCCTGTCTGTGATGCAGCGTCAAGGGTAACTGCAGCCATGGTCTCCGAGCTGATAGTGCATGCTGCTGCAAACGTCGTCGAAGTGTTCGTGCAGATGGTTGTTGTCTTGCAAACGTCCCCATCTTGTGACTAAGGGATCGAGACGTGGCTGCACGATCGTTTACATCCATGCGGATAACATGCCTGTCATCTCGACTGCTAGTGATACGAGGCCGTTGGGATCTAGCACGACGTTCCGTATTACCCTCCTGAACCTACAGAATCCATATTCTGCTAACAGTCATTGGATCTCGACCAACGCGAGCAGCAATGTCGCGATACGATAAACCGCAATCGCGATAGGCTACAATCCGACCGTTATCAAAGTCGGAAACGTGATGGTCCGCATTTCTCCTCCTTACACGAGGCATCAAAGCAACGTTTCATCAGGCAACGCTGGTCAGCTGCTGTTTGTGTATGAGAAATCGGTTGGAAACTTTCCTCATGTCAGCACGTTGTAGGTGTCACTACTGGCGCCATCCTTGTGTAAATGCTCTGAAAAGCTAATCTATTGCATATCACAGCATCTTCTTCCTGTCGGTTAAATTTCGTGTCTGTAGCACGTCATCTTCATGGTGTAGCAATTGTAATGGCCAGGAGTGTTTTATAGTGTGTCCACGAGTCTCTGCCAGAGGGTTAGTTTTGTAGGAAAAGCGTTTTGTAATCGTGCAGTCGACGAGCTGAACTGGGCAGAAATAAACACCGCCCATGAAAGCATTAATTTTATTATAATACTGGATGTCCTCAAGGCTCAATTTGTGGACCAGTCTTGTGCGAAGAGTGGTTTAGAATGCTGCTGAGGACGACGTGAACTAAACAGAAGTAAAAACTGGCCGTGGTAGCAATACTACAGTAAGGGGTGCCCACGAAGCTGCGTTTGCGGACCGGTCATGTGGGAAGAGTGGTTTGCAGTCCTGACGACGGCGGGAGCGCGGTGCGCGACTGAGCGGGGGCGGCGCGTGTTGCAGGGCGGCCGGTGCGATGTGCGAGCCGGTGGGCTACGAGGCGCTGGGCGCGCGCCACGGGCCGGCGCTGCCCGCCGTGTCGGTGCCGGTGTCTGCGCCGCCCGCCGTCTCCGCCTCGGTGGCCGTGTCCGCGTCGGCCGCCGCCGCCGTCATGGCCGGCCTCGGCTCTGCGCAGCCGCACTCCGCCGCCGCCGCCGCCGCCGCCGCCAAGAAGGCGCAGGACGACCACATCAAGCGGCCCATGAACGCCTTCATGGTCTGGTCGCGCCTCCAGCGCCGCAAGATCGCCCAGGAGAATCCCAAGATGCACAACTCGGAGATCTCCAAGCGACTCGGTCAGTCTACTTTCATATATCGTCCCATTAATCACGTACTATCTTCTACATCTACGTGGATACTCTGCAAATCACACAGTGGGTTCCTCAAATCAGCTTCGCAATGCTCTATTATACCGATCTAGCAAAACGAGGATAATGGAATGTAGTCGAATTAAGTCGGGTGATGCTGAGGGAATTCGATTAGGAAATGAGACACTTAAGGTAGTAAACGAGTTTTGCTATTTGTGGAGCAAACTAACTGATGATGGTCGAAGTAGAGAGGATATAAAATGTAGACTGGCAATTGCAAGAAAAGCGTTTCTGAAGAAGAGAAATTTGTTAACTTCGAGTATAGATTTAAGTGTCAGGGAGTCGTTTCTGAAAGTATTTGTATGGAGTGTAGCCATGTATGGAAGTGAAACGTGGACGATAAATAGTTTGGACAAGAAGAGAATAGAAGCTTTCGAAATGTGGTGCTACCGAAGAATGCTGAAGATTATATGGGTAGATCACATAACTAATGAGGAGGTACTGTATAGAATTGGGGAGAAGAGGAGCTTGTGGCACAACTTGACAGGAAGAAGGGACCGGTTGGTAGGACACGTTATGAGGCATCAAGGGATCACAAAGTTAGCATTGGAGGGCAGTGTGGAGGATAAAAATCGTAGAGGGAGACCAAGAGATGAATACACTAAGCAGATTCAGAAGGACGTAGGTTGCAGTAAGTACTGGGAGATGAAGAAGCTTGCACAGGATAGAGTAGCATGGAGAGCTGCATCAAACCAGTCTCAGGACTGAAGACCACAACAACAATAACAACAGTATAGCGCTCGGTGAAAACGAGCACCTAAATCTTTTCGTGCGAGCTCTTAATTTCCTTACTTTATTATGGTGATCGTTTCTCCATATGTGGGTCGGCATCAATAAAATATTATAGCATTCAGAGGAGGAAGTTGGTGATAGGGGGGGGGGGGGTTCGTCCATTACCTATTTTCCATATACAGTAAAAGACTGTGTGGTTTAGTTCTATTATATCTAATCAATCTTTCTTTACCTGTTTTTCCTGTAACTTCCTTCCCTCGAAGACAGTAATATATCTTCAATTTATGTAACTTTGTTCTAGCAAATGCTAGACTGATCAGTAAATGTTTCCTAAAACAGGAAAATTAAGTGAAATTTGATTCATACAAATTTGGTAGGTGATATTTACAGGGTGTTACAAAAAGGTACGGCCAAACTTTCAGGAAACATTCCTCACACACAAAGAAAGAAAATATGTTATTTGGACATGTGTCCGGAAACTCTTACTTTCCATGTTAGAACTCATTTTATTACTTCTCTTCCAATCACATTAATCGTGGAATGGAAACACACAGCAACAGAACGTACCAGCGTGACTTAAAACACTTTGTTACAGGAAATGTTCAAAATGCCCTCCGTTAGCGAGGATACATGCATCCACCCTCCGTCGCATGGAATCCCTGATGCGCTGATGCAGCCCTGGAGAATGGCGTATTGTATCACAGCCGTCCACAATATGAACACGAAGAGTCTCTACATTTGGTACCGGGGTTTGCGTAGGCAAGAGCATTCAAATGCCCCATAAATGAAAGTCAAGAGGGTTGAGGTCAGGAGAGCGTGGAGGCCATGGAATTGGTCCGCCTCTACCTATCCATCGGTCACCGAATCTGTTGTTGAGAAGCGTACGAACACTTCGACTGAAATGTGCAGGAGCTCCATCGTGCATGAACCACATGTTGTGTCGTACTTGTAAAGGCACATGTTCTAGCAGCACAGGTAGAGTATCCCGCATGAAATCATGGCGCTGAATCGAGGAAGTACAGTACATACTGACGAAACTAAAATGAGCTCTAACATGGAAATTAAGCGTTTCCGGATACATGTCCACATAACATCTTTTCTTTATTTGTGTGTGAGGAATGTTTCCTGAAAGTTTGGCCGTACCTTTCTGTAACACCCTGTATATGGATACACCTATTTTTTCAGCAGCAAAGCTTCAGTTCAGAATATGATTGGGAGTAATCCGCTGACTTACAGGCCTGTATCACTAACGTATATTTGCAGTATGGTTTTGGAACATATATTGTATTCGAACATTATGAAGTACCTTGAAGAAAACCATTTATTGACACACAGTCAGCACGGTTTCAGAAAATATTGTTCTTGTGAAACACAACTAGCTCTCTACACTGATGAAGTAATAAGTGCTATCGACAGGGGTGTCAAATTGATTCCATATTTTTAGATTTCCAGAAGGCTTTCGACACCGTTCCTCACAAGCCTCAGTTGTTTTAATGGTGTCCACCCCAAATCCTGTGTCATTTCAGTGACACACTCTCCCCTATTTCGCGATAATACAAAATGTGCTGCTCTTTTTCGAACTTTTTCTATGTACTCAGTCAATCCTATCTGGTAAGGATCCCGCAACGAGCAGTAGTATTCTAAAAGAGGACGGACAAGCGTAGTCTCTTTAGTAGATCTGTTGCATCTTCTAAATGTTCTGTCAATAAAACACTGGCTTTGATTCGCCTAGCCACAACATTTTCTGTGTGTTCCCTCCAGTTGTTCGTAATTGTAGTTCTTAGATATATAGCTGAATTTAAAGCCTTTAGATTTGATTGATTTATCGTGTAACCGAAGTTTCATTCCTTTTTCCACTCATGTGGATGACCTCACGCTATTCGTAATTTAGGGTCAATTGCCAATTTTCGCATCATATAGATATCTTTCTAAAACGTTTTGCAATTTGTTTTAATCTTCAGACGACTTCACTAGTCGATAAACGACAGCGTGGTCTGCAAACAACCTAAGATGGCTGCTCGGATTGTCTTCCAAATCGTTTATATAGATAAGGAACAGGAATGAACCTATAGTATTACCTTGGAGAACGCCAGAAACCACTTCTATTTTGCTAGATGACTTTCCGCCAATTGCTATGAACTGCCACCTACTCGACAGGAATTTGCGAATCCAATCTCATATAATTGAGACTATATTCCATAAGCACTTCAAGGCACTTGTGTCATACAGTGTTAAAAGCGTTCTGGAAATCCAGAAATACGGAAACCATTTTAAATCCCTTGTCAATAGCACTCAACACTTCGTGCGGGTAAAGAGATGGTTGTGTTTCACAAGAACGATGCTTTCTGAATCCCTGTTGACCGTGTGTCAATAGACCGGTTTCTTCGAGGTAATTCGTAATGTTCGAACATAATATGTGTTCCAAAATCCTTCTGCATATCGACGTTAATGATATGGGCCTGTAATTTACTCGATTACTTGTTAAGTATGGAGCTATTATATCAGCATACTCGGAAAGGAACCTAATTGGTATACAGTCTGGACCAGAAGACTTGCTTTTATTAAGTGATTTAAGTTGCTTCATACTCCAACGATGTCTACTTCTATGTTATTTATGTTGGAAGCTAATCTTACATTGGCATAAAACACAGGCAAAAAAGAATACAGGATGAACATTAATAAAACCTACAAACTGCAGGCAACGATTCTTGACTGCAAAAGGAGGAAAAAAGATGCTACGAACTTGTCTCCGGAAATGCATCGTTACCACGGTAGATGCCACTGACAAGCGAAAGTTCTTCTGGCCGTGTGCTGTGTGTTCCTTGTATGTTGCAAGCTGTGTGACTGACGCAGCATACTGTAAGCAGATGAATGATCCAGTATTCATGTCGGTAACAACCCGAGATGGTTTTTGCGTATGACGAAGCAGATGGAAACGGCCGAAAAGCAGCAGAGATATACCAAAAACAGTACCCCCACAGATACCAACCACATCAGACAACATTTCAAGCCCTTTTCGGATGTTTGTGTGATCATGGGTCCTTTCGTACAGAGGAAAGGCAAGGATACGACCGACTGTGTGTCCACCAGATTGGGAGGACCGTGTTCTACAGGATACTGAGACGAACCCTTGTACAATCTCCAGCAAGTGGACAGCCAACATAATGCAAGCCAAAGCGCGATTATGCGTAGCCTGCATGACAACGGCTACTATCCCTGTTACCTGCAACCAGTGCAAGAGTTATTAGCAGTCGATTTCCCACTACGGGAAACCTTTTTGTCGATGGTTTATGCACCAGACCATCACAGTACTCTTTGCCGACGAACCACTCTGCTGTTTACGGTACGTTGCGTCAGTCACACGGCTTGCAACACAGAGCACGTGGTCAGAGGAACTGTCATTCGTGAGCGCCATCTACCGTGGCAAATATGCATTTCCGGAAACATAACACAACACCCAGTCCCCGAGGGTAGAAAATTTGAAACCCGTCCGGGAATCGAACCCGGGCCCGCTTGCATGAGAGGCGAGAACTTTACCACCCAGCTAAGCAGACGGGCAGAAAGAAAAATAAGGTGCAGGAGTGCGATTAAAATTCAGGGTTAATTGATACCAGTGATGAGATACATTTATGACGTTACTACCCTCACTGGAAGTGAGTAAGAATAACTGGGATCTGCTGAATGGAAAGAAGAAAGACGGAGGTAACAAGGTGTAGCAGAAAAGAGGTTAGAGACAGACGTAAATCTAAAATGGAGAACGTGAGGTAGTAGAGGTACTTCTGCTACGTTGGAAGCAAAATTACGGGTGACAGATGAGGCTACGAGGATGTATGAAGCAGAACAGCGTAGCCAAAGAGTGCTGCTAGTATCAACCATTGACGTTCATTTGAGGAAAAAAAATTTGTGAATGCGCGTTTAGAGCACGGCGTTCTATGGAATTGAAACAGGGACTGTAGGGAAACTGCAGAAGAAGAGAATCGAAGCGTTAGGGATGTGGTGCAATAAAATCATGTTGAAGGTCAGGTGCGCTGGGAAGTTCATAAATATGGAGGAAAGGAATATGTGGAAAGTATAGACAAGAAGAAGGGGCGCAATGATAGGACATGTGTTAATATATAAAAGCATAATGTTCATGTCGCTAGAGGAAATTCCAGCATATAAAAACCGTTGGGGGAAGATTGGAATAAAGCCGACAAGTAACTTCGGTTCAAGTGCTACTCTGCGTTGAAGAGCTTGGATGAGGAGTGAAAATCTGAAAATTTTAGGACCTGGCAATGGAACACAGGTCCTTAGAGAAACACAGAGGACATACCGACTGTTAGGAAGTAATGGACAATTAAACCACCACATGTCACACTTTAAGATAATGGTGGTGCTGAGAAGAGTTTTTAATCCGTAACGTTTTCCATTAGGGCAGTGATATCTGCCGATGCTCTCTAATGTAGTGTAAAACTAGTAACAAAGTAAATAATATGCGACCTATGGAGATTTACATGTGCATTCCAGTTTCGTGAGTTAAATAGGCCTATGTGTGGATTCTTACCTAGTTGTTTTGTAGATCAATGCAGTTTGTCTAGCTGTTCTGGAGTGAGTCGATTCCACAACGAAATAGGTTTTACAATACTTGAAATATAGTTTGTTTTTTTCAGATGCATCAAATCTCTTCCTTTCCCGCTCTCTTAGAGTACATGATTTATTTCCATACGTTATTGTTATTATATTCCAAACGTACATTCTCAGAAATCCCCTCCTGAGACTATGGCCAATGTTTGATAAGTTTTTTTGTTGCGAGGAATGTCCTCTTTGATTGCTTAATCTTCTCCTTATGTCGTCCTTTGTTTTGCTGCCAGGAAAGCAAAATTTCTTCACTTCTTTTCTCATGTCATCCCATCAACAACGCTTAACATTACGTATGAGTGCAAGCACAAAGCTGTAGAACCTAACAGCGAAAGTTATTTTCTGATGTCAAAAACGCATTATTTTTGACACGGTCGCCTTTTAGTCCGACCAGTGATTTTACAGTAGGTTACAAGCGTGATCTTGTAACAGATATAAAACACGTATCCATAGCTGCGAACACCTCTTCGATGCGGCTAAGTGCGTCTACGGATATGGGAGCAACGGTAGGTCGGTAACCTCAGTGCCAAATTTGGAGATTAGTATGGATTTTCCAAAAAATGTGCATCTAATACCTTGAAACAGTAAGTATAGTACAGAACACTGCCATAGCATCTATATGAGTAACTGCATACTTCTGATGGAAGTTTTTTCTGTTCTCTCTTTCTTTCTTTCCAACCCTTTTCTCGCGTAGTTGTCCATTCTTTTAGTCCAGAAGGTTTAGTTTAAGGTATATCTAAATAACCGCCTCCGTCCTGCTAACAAAATGTTTTAACCTTCAGCAATGGTTACGTTCATCGAATGTTATCGGGTGAGACCCGTCAGGGATCTTATGAAATGCTTTGGAAGGCTAGCTACAGAGCTAATTTATACTTCATCTGTTCGAATAAGTGAAAAGTTCTCCACGCTGCCCTAGCCACTTGTCACCTGATGGCGTTTGACAAACACAATCGCCAGTGAAAATCAAAGCATTTTCTTACAGGATCTGTGATGGTAATATTTATTTATTTATTTAATTACACATCTTGTTCCGTAGATCTAGATTGAGGAGAAAGTCTCCAAGGTCATGGAACGTGTCAATACATGAAATTACAACATACATGTAATAACAAATAAAATAAAATATTTATGAACCCAAAAAAGTCAAGCAATAGGTTTAAGTAAACGCAGTCAACAATATAACATATGAATCAGCTTAATTTTTCAAGGAACTCCTTAACAGAATAGAAGGAGTGACCCATGAGGAAGCTCTTCAGATTCGATATGAAAGCGCATGGATTACTGCTAAGATTTTTGAATGCTTTTGGTAGCTTATTGAAAATGGATGCAGCAGTATACTGCACATCTTTCTGCACAAGAGTTAAGGAAGTGCGATCCATATATTGAGAGGCCAATGTCAGAATAACCAGACTTGGGAACAGAGGTCGACAAGATGTTCGCGAACTTACACCACTTATTGCCCGAGTTGCCCATTTCTCAGCGAAAAATATCCTTTGAGAATTTACATACACCTTAAAGAATCAACAGTTATGGCAAAACATGCAAAAAAATCACTTACGTACGGAAGCACCAGAGAAGAGACGGCTGACGACCCTTAGGTTACTTCACAAGTATTTGCGTATCAGTGCTGCCTGTAAGCCGTTTCGTCATGACTATAGTGGAGCTTAGTGGAGCTGCATTGCCGAAGACAAATGCCACAGCTACAAAAAGCCAAAGACAGAACGGTAGAAGTCTGTATGGGTACTCATAACAGAACAGGAACGATTATGCGTGACCACCGACCAACATTAGAATTAGAACTGTTCAAATGGAATATACATACGTAAAAGGCCCTTAGTCCTTGTCGAAAGTGCTCATTAAAATCTCTGCGAGAAAGCTCATAATCTACTTCAGGTAAAAAGTTCACTACTCTTTATCGATATGTACATGCTCAAAAGAGCTCAAACTGAGATTGTATATCAAACTTGTCTAATGACTCGTGAGTCATCGTAAAGGAGTTTTCTGCGATTCTGCAGCATACGCAGAATCAAACTTCGGCAACTAATAATCGAAGAAGTGACCTGGTGTCAAAGGCGGTAAGTTTTTTAGACTTACTATGGAATTTTTGGTCATCTCGTGCATTTGCTCCGGCCTCGGCACGTACTAGATGTTGAACTTGACGTTGTAGTTAATCAGGATCAGCATATGGCGATCGTCTTCACCCAAACGATTGCTATCTTACAACAGAAAAGTGGGCCGTATGAAAGGACAGGAACCCTTCTGTGGACTGCCGGATTCCGTACACATGAACACATTAATCTATGAGCTGAAAAATATTTGTCTCCGTTTTCGACCTACGGATTCTTCGCCATACGATCTCCAGCGATTGTGGAACGCCTCATAGTAAGCTATGGAACATCTCGCACACTCATCCTCAGAGAGTGTGTCTGCTAGGTAACAAACGGCAGTTGCTCTGGATCATAATAATGCTCTGTACTGGATATGACAGGTCATTACATCGTACAATTTTCGTAAACAAAAAAAACGCAGTAGGCAAAAATGGAACGTTTAAATTGGTAACTCACCAAATAAATACAACTGTCTTTCAGTGCACTCCCGAAAGAGCGACGACTCTACTGTTTTGCTCTCGACAAGTGGAACTTGAAACCCTTAATCATTATTTAATCTCACGATCTTTCTTTAAAAATAAATTTCCTGTCACGATGTGTACTTCTAGAGAAAGAAGTACAATTTATAGCTCCCAGCTTTTCCAAGCATGATTTTTAAGCTGATTCGTGAGTGGACGTCTACATGAAATATGGTTTGATTCATAACGACCGTTAGCTATTACACAGCTCCTCGTAAAGAGTATAATCTATAGAGAAGACATATATGCACTGCTCGAGAAAATATCTCAAGGCTTTATTTGTTTATGATCCGATGAGAAGATCAGTAATTGCGCTTGTATTTGTATGTTCTCAGCATAGATGATGTTGAGGACGCATTTTATTTCCTTCGTGAATGCGGACCATTGCACTTGTTGGACAAAACAATTCCATTTTAAAACGATATACATACTTATGTGGGAGAAGGAGCGGGTAAAAAGGATAACCGCCAACAAACCCTCTATACCTGAATAACTAATGGACCTAGTTGGATAAAATCATTAAAATTTCTCTGCTGTAAGAGAGGCAAGAGGTGTGGGATATCTGTAACAAAACATATAATGCCCGATTGCAGTTACAAAAATCTACATCGCATTGTGCTACCTGCATAGAGTGAGGACGAATATCTATTCAAAACGCATGCAGTAGTGCAAGATAATTATTTTATTAGTTTCATGTAATAAGTTAATAAATTTACTGTCAGTATTTTGTGTATTCAAGGGCTTGAAATTGTCATTGAAATAAAGATAATTCCCATAGAAGCCATTTGCAACCTGTCGAAACCTACTTCAAGCTTTTCGGATGTAAGTACAATTGCTGTAGCTTCGGGTGAATGATTATATCCTCCATCGGTAGGTTGAGCGCGATGACAGTAATAATTACAAGTCAAATGCCTGACATACTCTTTATTTAAACGAAACCTGCGATAGTGCAATATATGCAAGTTTCAATCAAAAGAAAGAAAGGAACTGTCTCTGATTGCATGTTTCATCTAGTCAAAAGTTCGGATCCAGTAGATGTGATGTATTTTTGTAGAGTCACTGAAATACAGAGAAATGTTTACTTACCTTTGGGGAGCTTTGTGGGTTTCTATGCCACGCGGATGACTTCGATAACTGGTTGTGCGGTGTAGTGTTACGTTTCTATTGTTACGGGTGAGTATGGAAATGACAGGAAGCGAGAGGGTGAAAGCTGGTGACGGCACGTGTTCTCTTCCCTATGAATAGCACCGAGGAAAGAACCGAGTTCAACGACCCACCAGTTGAGCAGATCGCCGTTGAATGCGTCGTGTGGCGTCACACCGTGAGAGAGAATCTCCTTCCTTTGAGCACATCATGGTGGTCAGCTGTATGCCACAACAGGTTGTCCCTTCATCGCTCAAATGCTTGTTTATGGAAGTCTTTCGCTACCAGGATACGAATCGGGTACAGCCGAGCCTTGCGTCGCTGCACTAAATAGAGTCAGCGATCTTGGCGGCGGAGAGAGGTACCCGCAGAACTACATGCCACCAATCTTAACTTCTTCCAAGCCAAGTTTGTCTATTTTGGAGCCGCGCACTCGAGGGCGCCTTCTCACGGTCCGTGCGGCTCCCCCAGTCGGAGGTTTGAACCTTCTCTCGGGCATGGGTAAGTGTGTTGTCCTTAGCGTCACTTAGTTTAAGTTAGATTAAGTAGTGCGTAAGCTTAGGGACCGATGATCTCAGCAGTTTGGTACCATAAGACCTTAGCACAAATTTCCAAAATTTCCTATTTTGGAGATAACCATCTCATATTCCAGAAAGAGTACACCATCATGGCTTTGTAACCTCGTACGAATGAAGAGGAATAGAAAGATACGATTCTACAGCTGTCAACGGCGGCCTTATTACAGGTCACCTGCTGGAATTTTAAAAGGACGGGGAAGGAAATTAGCCATCGACGTGTTTATGAAACCATTCTCGTCACAATATTACTTACCTTCACCATCACCCATAAAGAGCCGAAAATGAGTAGGTTTTCATAATAGCGAAATTTATAAAACGTTACAGCGTGAAGTATCGCATTGGTTAACACAATAGACACATTCAAGAAGACAACGGTTCAAGTCCTTGTCCCGCCATCCAGATGTAGGTTTTCTGCGATTTCCCTAAATCGCTCCAGGCAAATGCTGGGACGTTTCCTTCGAAATGGGCGCGACTTGTTTCTTTCCCCAGCCTTCTGTAATCCTGGATTGTGCTCCGTCTCCAATGACCTCGTTGTCCACGGAATGTTAAACACTAATCTTCTTGCCTCTTTTTAAATAAAATGTTTGAAGTAATAATAACAATAACAATTTGCTTACAGCAGTGATTTCTACATTAATGTAACGTAACTTCAAAACGACTTAGGTAAAAGTATAAACATCTTTTTTATGGCGGAGGAGGACTTAATGAGAAATATGACGACGAAATTCCGCCCCCGTTTTGAATCCATGGATAATTGTAACTGTACTTAAACAGGTAACCATTTATACTATCCACACTCTTCGCGTGTGCTTTTTGTAAGATACTATAGACACTTATATCTTATTCTAACTTGGCTCATCCCAAACATAGATCTTCCACGGCCGGGGATGATATTCGTTCAAGCCACGCTATGACCTACGACTATATCCAGATTTTGGCATCTCTATCACCCTTCTGGGATTCGAATGTTAGGGAAGCCATTGAATCAAGTATGAAGAATGATTTATTTAACTTTGATGAAAGTTTCAACCTTTATAAAATGTGGACTCCTCCACTGGCGATAGTGAACTGCTCCCTCGCCGACAAAAATCTGTGACACAACATTCTTTATAGTGCGCGTCACGACAGCAGACATCAAGGGCGCCTGTGTGATACTTCTTGCACTATCATCTATTAATGTACATGCATGCCCAATTGGCTTACCCTACGAGCATATAAGATATACAGGAGCGCCTTACATCATGACACACGACACTGCACATGACGAAAAAGTCATCAAATTTATTCTGTATACAGATAGATGAGTAGCCTATACATAAACACTGATAGCCAAAACATTATGAGCACCGCCAACCGCGACGTTGGATGCCGTATGGTGGCGTTGCGGCCACGTGACGCGGTGACAAAATTATGAGCAGACACGGACGGATGATCACTCTAGCAAAGATACGGAGTGCAAAAAAGATATGGACTACAACAGAGGAAATCCACTGAGATAAGCGACTTTGATAAAGGGAAGATTATTATCGCGCGAACCCTGTGAACGTGTATCTCGAAAACGGCGAAACTGGTGGAATGTTCAAGTGCTACTGTTGTGAACATCTACGGAAAGAGGTAGAAGGACTGTGAAAGTACAACTAGCCGCTAAATGGTTGGACGTCCCCGAATCTTCACAGGACGTGGGGTTCGGAGGATTTTCCGCCGTGTAAAGTAGGATAGATGACGATCTGAGGCACTCACAATTGTTTTGGGTACACCGTTTATCGCACAGTGTTGAACATGGAGGTCTGCAGCAGATCACTCCTACGTGTTCATATGTTGACCCAACGACGTCGTCAATTACGATTGCAGTGGACGTGGAACCATCGGGATTCGACCGTCGATCGATGGAAATGTGTCCTAGGTCTATGACCGTCTCTACAAACGGCGTCATCGAGGTGAACAGCGGCTCGAAACGTGCATTGCGCCACGGACGCAGGCTGATGGAAGCAGTATTATGCTACTGGAGACATTCTCCTGCACTTCGAGGGGGCTTGTGGTAGTAATCAAAGACACGCTGACAGCTGTGAACGATCTGCATCCCTTCAAGCATGATGTCGTCCACGACGGCGATTTCATCTTTCAGTAGCATAATTTCCCGTGTCTCTGAGCCAGAACCGTCCTACAGTGGCTGGCTCTGAGAACTATGGGACTTAACAAAAATGGTTCAAATGACTCTGAGCACTGTGGGACTTAACATCTATGGTCATAAGTCCCCTAGAACTTAGAACTACTTAAACCTAACTAACCTAAGGACATCACACGACACCCAGTCATCACGAGGCAGAGAAAATCCCTGACCCCGCCGGGAATCGAACCCGGGACTTAACATCTGAGGTCATCAGTCGCCTAGAACTTAGAACTAATTAAACCTAACTAACCTAAGGACATCACACACATCCATGCCCGAGGCAGGATTCGATCCTGTGACCGTAGCGGTCGCGCGGTTCCACACTGTAGCGCCTAGAACCGCTCGGCCACTCCGGCCGGCGGTCCTATAGTGGTTTGAGGAGCATTACAGTGAACTCAGGTTGATGTCTCGGTGACCAAATTCGCCTGATATAAGTCCTATGGAACTTATCTGGGTCACTATCGGACGCCATCACCGCGTACGCAAATCAGCGGCCCGTTATTTACGCGACTTACATGACCTGTGCGTGTACGTGTAAATCCACAAACCTACCAAGAAACTTTCGGATCCGTGAGCCGCGGAATCAGTTATGTATTTCATTACAAAGAGGGACAAACAAGCTATGAAACTAGTGGTCCTAATCTTTTGACTCATCTGTGTAGATTGGTTGAGATAATTAAAGGGGTAACGACATTGATTCTGTCAGAGGCTATCGACGTCATCGAGTCAAAGAGCTTACGGGGCGTGAAAGCTCAGGATAGATAGCGCTCTGAGGTCTCAGGTGGTCCCCTCGTCTACAGGCCAGAATAGCTTTATAAGCGGTAGCCAGGAGCTCCACTGCCACATCGTTCACTGAGAAAAGGATGCTGACATTTTCCTCGTGACGTGTTACTGGAACCTAGCTGCTCTCTACTGGATCGGACTACGGATTGCTATATGGACAATTAAATGGTGTGCTGATAACAACTTTTCGACGACTGAAGAGCTCTCTAATGTTATTATTCGACCATCAAGTTCGCTCTCATATTCCAGCCCCACTCGTTGAAGTTTTGGACGCGTTGGTACACAGGAACCAATGATGCGGCTATAAAACTGATCATTTTCTACCAAATATTATTAACTGGGGTGCTCATAGGCCCACTACCAGATCGCCTTTTGGGCGCAAAGTCTTCCGCTCTCCAGTGGGTCATTATTCGAACAGGCAGGCTTTTGAAGCTCAAAATAAAAAATCTAATGCCAATCTTTACCGTCAATTTTTACAGCCCGCTCCAAAAATGATTCAAACGACTGAAATCTCAAAGTTTTCTAGATCAGTCAGTATGCCGTGAGAACATAAAGACTTGCATAGGAATATTAATTTGCACACCGCCCCATTTTGCTCTTTATTTATAAGAAAGAGAAAAGAACAGCCTTAAAGTGCATTCCTGCAGAATTCTTAAACACATTCTGAGTTCGAATACAATAAATTTCCTTGAGGCATAAAAGCTTCTGTCAACAAACCAGCACGGATTTAGAAAGCATCGCTCGTGCAAAACTCACCTTGACCTTTTTTCACATGCCATCCTACAAACCATAGATAGAGGACAACAGGGAGTTTCCATATTCCTAGAGTTCCGGAAAGCGTTTGACACGGTGCACACTGCAGATTGTTAACGAAGGTACGAGCGTACGGTTAAGGTTCCTATATATGTTAGTCACTCGAAGACTTTTGAAGTAACTGAATACAGTACGTTGTCCTCGACGGCGAGTGTCCATCAGCGACACGAGTATCGTCGGGAGCTCCCTGTGGGCGTGTGAATAGGACCTTTCTTAATCTCTATATACATAAATGATCTGGCGGACATGGTGAGCAGCAACCGGAGGCTGTTTGCTGACGACTTTGTCGTGTACAGGAAGGTGTCGTCCTTAAGTGACTGTTGAGGGATACGAGGTGTCTTACAACTGGTGTGGTGGATTCACCACTAGCTTGCTCTAGGTGTAGAGAAACGTAAATCAATGCAGGTGAGTAGGAAAAACAATCCTGTAGCGTTTGAATACAGCATTAGTAATGTGCAACTTGACACAGTCACACCTATTAAATATCTAGGCGTTGCAAAGCGGTATGAAATAGAATGAACACGCGAGGCTCATAGTCGGAAAGGCGAATTCTGGATTTCGTTTTGTGGGCAGAATTTCGGTGAAGTGTAGACCTGTGATCCAACGGCCTTGCCGCAATGGTAACACCGGTTCCCTCAGATCGCCGAAAACAAGGGCTGTTGGTGTTGGCTAGCACTTCGATGGGTCACCATCCGGGTCTGCCGAGCGCTGTTAGCAAGCGGGTTGCACTTAGCCCTCGAGAGGCCAATTGAGGAATTACTTGATTGAGAAGTGGCTGCTCTGGCCGCGAAGACTGACAACGGCCGGGAGAGTGGGGTGTTCAACACATTGCCCCCACATCCGCATCCAGTTACGCCTGTCGGCAGAGGATGACATGGCGATCGGTCGGATCCCTTGGGCCTCACGAGGTCTTTTTGGACAGAGTTTCGTTTACAAGGTCTATGAAGCAGACGACATAAGCAGCAATAGTGTGACCGTTCTTGAATACAGCTCGAGTATCACCAGATCGCCCGCCCGGTGGGCCGTGCGGTCTAGCGCACGGCTTTCCAGGCGGGAAGAAGCGCCGGTCCCCGGCACGAATCCGCCCGGCGGATTTGTGTCGAGGTCCGGTGACCCGGCCAGTCTGTGTGGATGGTTTTTAGGCGGTTTTCCATCTGCCTCGGCGAATGCGGGCTGGTTACTCTTATTCCGCCTCAGCTACATTATGTCGGCGATTGCTGCGCAAACAAGTTCTCCACGTACGCTTACACCACCATTACTCTACCACGCAAACATAGGGGTTACACTCGTCTGGTGTGAGACGTTCCCTGGGGGGTCCACCGGGGGCCGAACCGCACAATAACCCTGGGTTCGGTGTGGGGCGGCTGAGGGGTGAAGTGGACTGCGGTAGTCGTCGTGGGGTTGCGGACCACTGCGACTGCGACGGGGACGGAGCCTCTCCGTCGTTTCTAGGTCCCCGGTTAACGTAACACAACATCACCAGATTGGATTAAAGGAAGACATCGAAACAATTCAGAGCCGTACTACTAGATTTGTTACTGGCATGTTCCAAAAAGCTCACAAGTATTATAGAGATATCCCGTGAACTCAAATGGGAATTCCTGTGGGTATGACAACGCCCTTTTTGCGAGGCTCTACAGTGGAAATTCAGAGAACCGGCATTCGACGCCGACTGCAGATCCACTGCCTTGACGCCAACGGATGTTTCGCGTAAGGACGACAAAGATGAGACGAGAGAAGTTAGGAATCGCACGGAGGCTTACAGACAGTCGTTTTTCCCTCTTTTTATTTGCGAACGGAACAGGAAAGGAAATAACTAGTACTGGTACAGGATGCTCCCTGCCACGCAGCGTACAGTGGCTTGTGGAGTAATGTATATGTAGATCTTCGGACAGTAATGCCACGCTAACTCACTGGTTTCGCAGTTTTCCTTTACAGTACCGTCCCCCCAGCCTGAAATCTCACTCTCTCCTTCTTTCTGCCTGCAAACGAACAGTGAAGTATCCTCGTGGAACAGCACGGCGAATTAAACACGAGGCAAAAATTCGGCGCGAGTGCGAGGCGGCCTCAGAGAGCGGCGAGGTGTCGGCTGGCGACACGGGGTCGCCCGCCCCCTCTCTATTATGACAGTGGCTTTGGAGGGCGCGAAACAACACGGCCAAGTTGTCGGCACAATCTCATTCCGGCGCCTGGCGTCGCGGCGCCGTCATTAAGGCGGCCGGGTCGGAGCGCGCGCCATTGTGCTCCGCATTACGGCGCGGACAATGCGCCGCTGAAAAGGACATCGCGGAACAAGAAGCCGGCAGACACACTGCATTACAAAGTCCCGCCGGCGGGGCTGCTCCACCGCGATAAGAATTAATTAGCGGCGCCTTTTGTGCGCAATTCTGGCGACGCGGGAGAAAACACGCGTCCTTATGGCAGCAGACACGTGCCGGACACTGCGCGCTCATCCTCGCCACGAAAACACCTTTTCAATGGGCTAAGCTTCATCTCCGAGGGGAAACGGCGATGATGCTGTGAATTCTATTCTGCCGACTGAATGCGGCTCGATGTCTCCAGTACCGTCTCCCTTCACTGCCATTCTTCTCGTTAATTTTGCTTGGACAGAAACTTCCAGTACTTTTACAACAGCTGAGCTCGGTAAACAGTTTCTTGCGTCATACCTCCAGCGCCTCGATTAACTGATATTTTCCATCGATGATTCGCTAAATCCATTCTCTTCCTTTATCCGTGATACCTGGGAATAAACCTCGTGTTAGATCCTCCATTATTCTTTTTTTCTTTTACTAATAACGTACGTTTCTGAGCCGTACCCACCACCTCGATTTTGCATTATTTTCACCTCTTGACCCCGGTCTTCACTTGCGAGAGATTACCTGCTTTACAGTGACATATGTTCTGCGAGCCGTAGTCCTCACCTGAACAGCTGGTGGCTGTGGTTCCGAAGCATCGAAAAGCGGAGTCTCTAGTCGAGCATGGTTTCGTTTTTTCCAGTGCCTTTACAGTGCGAAGAAAGATGCAATTAAAAACGACATCAATAAATAGATATAGTTAGTGACAAAGTCTTTGCAACAAGCGTCTTGGGTTTACAAATCACGTCGTCGTGAGGAACTAGGTTTATTAGAGACAAAATATTCGTTGACACTTCCTAGCGACAATAGCTCTGGAATGACGAGATTTCACCGAACTGGCTAAATGTGCAGCATACTACACCCCACTAAATTGTCAGAGTGATTTATAACAAGAAACAATAACAAGAAAACTCTATTCGGAGACAGAAATTTTAGAACCGAATCAGGAATTTAAGCTTTTGCTCCGTGTAGTGCCTTTCACTCGGAGCAGCTTAATGGATGATAGGCGACACACGTTGTATATGATCGCTACGAAGTGTCTACACCCTGACGTATCTGAGGCATATAACCAGTCCGAATCGACACCTAGCGTTGCCGGAACAGTCAGCGAACATTTTACCTGCAAAAAGAAGTTGGTCCCCATGGCGTGATCAGTCACCCCAAGACCAAGCTGTTGTGTCGTTAAGCGTCAAAGTTAAATAGTAACCGCTCCTTAACGTAGATTGTAGAATTTTAATAACGTATGTTTTATTTATAAAGCCTTAGGAGTATCCACATAAAAAATTTGGAGGCATTACTTTTCGGCACGCCCTCGTAGTATATTCAGCATAGTGAAGAGGCAGGTGAAAGAGTTGTCTTTTGCGTTCAATATGTATATTATAGATAGTCTGCGAGTATACGGATGTCTGCAGTACCAGGTGGGTTAAAGTCTGGTCCGATGCGGATGCCTGCGAGTGTAGCAGTGAATATCCACAGCAGTAATTACTGTGAGATTGTGTTAAAAGGCAGTGTCAGCATTATGATTTCTATTTGCCTTATGCAGACATAAATACTGTTTTACATGAAGTCAGTGAATTTATCAACATCGTTCTTAAACATATTTACGAGAACTAAACGCAACGCTTGTTATATCGACAAGTGCAGCACGATAAAATTATTCAAGGTCATCGTGAATTAATTTATATTTTATAAACGAAATATGTGACTAACATTTAACAGTATGCAAGGTACGACTTCATTTGACTTCCTAGTGCTGAAGAAGTGCTTCAAAAAAATTCACGATAACTGTTTCAGTAATTACGACAAAAAGTTATAACTTACGTATAAAAAAATCTGACATATTATGTTAAATTGTGATCGTTATCATCCACCATTTCCTTAATCTATGGAATGTAAATTTTGATGGAAACTTCAGAAGAAGAAAAGTCAGGCCACTTGAGACCCTACCGTCAGAGATCCGGTGTACATTATCAATTAAATTAGTTTGCAAAATTTCAATATCCGCCGGCAGTATACAGTTAAAGAACTTGGCGTGGCACAGAAGGATAGAGGACTCAAGGATGCGGTGTGACCCGGCCGGTGTGGCCGAGCGGTTCTAGGCGCTTCAGTCTGGAACCGAGCGACTGCTTCGGCCACAGGTTCGAATCCTGCCTCGGGCATAGACGTGTGTGATGTCCTTAGGTTAGTTAGGTTATGTGACCTCAGAAGTTAAGTCACATAGTGCTCAGAACCATTTGAACCATGTTTTTGATGCGGTGTGGCTGCGGACATACGAGGGTGTACTGAAAAGCAATGCCCCGAATTTTTTATGTGAAAACTTTTAAAATTTGTTAAAGAAAACTAACGTTATTAACATTCTACATCTGAATTCTTCACATCTGCATGTTTATTTCTCAACATAGTGACCCGAGCGAAGAGCACATTTCTGCCAGCGAGAGACCATATTTTGATATAGTCATTGTAGAATGTTTGTTGACGGGGCCACAACCTCATCTCCGCTTGCACCGCTTCCTCACAGTCAAGGTAAAGTCCTAAAAGATTTGGAAATAAATGAGAATCGGATGGGGCCAAGTCGGAAGTGTATGGAGGATGATCGGTGCCAGTGAACACAAGACGTCGGATTTTCGCAGCGCTCGTGTGTGGTCTGCATTGTCATGCTGAAAGAGAGAGTGGTCCATGTGTGGAAAAACTCTTCGATTTCGAAACTCGATTAGAGCGCGTTGTTTCTGACGTACCGACGTAATTATGTTACACATCATCATGTTACACGATACAATTCGGAGCCCTCTAGCGGCAGAGGGTTGCAAATCTGTAGACATGAAGAATAGATATGTATAATGTTTAAAAGCTCTGAGTTTTCTCACAAACAATTAGGAGGCACTACTTTTCAGCATACCGTGATATGAGGGGCGTTCAATAAGTAGAGCAGCACGTCGGCCCATTTCGGTTGAAGAAATGCGTAATTTGCTGTCGGACATCGTGGAATATTCTTGCTTCAGCATTTATAGTTACACGAAATTCCGATAGGTAGCGGCTCTGTACATAGCTTTCAAAGTTGCCTTTGTAATGGAGGGGTACTGTAAGCAGAGAGTCGTCACTGAATTGGTTTTGGAGGAAAACCAAAGGATCGCAGATGTTCATAAACGTTTGCAGAATCTCTACGGAGACCTGGCAGTGAATAAAAACACGGTGAATCGTTGGTTGCTGCGTCTGTCACACCTCAAGAAGGTCGCGCAAGACTGTCCTATCTTCCGCATGACGGCCAACCTCATCCTACTGTGACTCCTGCCATGTTGGAACGTGTGGACACTCTCATTACAGGTGTTGGACGGATCACAATGAAGCGCCTAGCTGCTCAAATGGACGTCACTGTTAGTAGCGCTGACACACTCATCCACTAGTTGGGGTAATCAAGGGCGTGCGACCGAGCGAGGTGGCAAAGTGGTTAGCACACTGAACTTGCATTCGGGAGGACGACGGTTCAAACCCGTATGCGGCCATCCAGATTGAGATTTTCCTCGAGTCTCTAAATCGCTCCACGCACATGCCGAGATGGTTCCTTGGAAAGGGCACAGCCCATTCCTTTCCCCATCCTTAACACAATCCGAAGTTGGGCTCTGTCTCCCAAGACAGCCGCGTAACAGAAGCCACAAAGAGCAGCGAAGAACCATCTATGTGGAACTGCGTTACGAGTCTGATAAGAAGGTTATTGATGCAGTAAGACTCTGGCTCCGCCGTCGACTAGTGAACTCATATCATGCGGTCATACAGACCCTCCCAGTAAGGATGCATAAGGCCGTTGCATTGAACAGAGATAACGTTGGAAACAGGGTTTTGTAGCCAGAAGAGTAGTGAATGATCTAGTGAATTGGAATCCTGAATAAAACCAATCCGCTTACAGAAAAAGAAGCATTGCTTCACTTGTTGAACGTTCCTCGCATTTCCTATTATCCGCACAAACCGAGCAGGGACATGGATACTGTGGGCTGCGTTACGTGGCGATCTTGTTGTTGATGCATGTTGTTTCCCAGGCGGGTTCTTTCCGCAAGTGCACGGTTAGGCGTCCTGTTTGTGGAGCGGCGGCGTATTAGCTGCGTTCTGCTGGCGACAGGCGTGATGGCTGGCGTACACGCGCAGCTGGCGCGCAGGCCTGCTGAAACAAAGCACCACATCTGCGCGGAGAACGTGCGCTCAGCTCCGAAGCCGTTTCTATCACGAGCAGCCTTTGTCCCGCTCTCACGCCCCAGCTAACAGTTGTTCTTCGAAGAAAGCTATTGTGCGTATGAGTTGTTAATACCTTTTCTGAGTCCAGAATAGTCCACAGGCCGTTATTGTGTTCGGCGTTTGTTGCAGCTTACTAGGTCGCATATTTATGCTACACATATTAAGCCTGACAGAGCTGGAGTTTATGTTTGCCATAGTAAGCTGGCAGTCAAAGGAAACAATTGCTGGTGTTCCAACGCCTCTCACCATGCTCCTCAGACAGCGCTTTACTCAGCGTTCTATCGTGCCACGAAAATTGGTTTGAAACAATGGTGAAGAAATTATGAAGGGTCAGTTTATACTGGTGTAATTGGCGTACACATCTCAAGCGGTAACTTGTATGGTGAGTGAGCACGTACAGCAGTAAAAAGGCTCCATGTCGTATCTGTTTTGTCTGTCACCACAAATATGGCGCAGGAAACAGTGGGACCGGAAAGTTGCTGGGGCAGTGGGACCGGAAAGTTGCTGGGGACTGTATGGGCGTAAATACTTAATGAGCTTTAAATATATTTATTAACAATAAAACTAATCAGACCATATGAACAGCGTCATAGTCATCATCTGTCTTCTGCTCAAAGGCAGGTTTTCACGTGGTAATCTCCACGCTCTCCTGTCCTCCTCTTGAGGTCGGCATAATCTTCGCTTCCCTTTATGACGTCTATCATCTTGTATCTCCTCGTTCCTGTCAATCTCGTTCCACAAACTGGACCTTCAAAAACTTGTTATCAAGCACTCCCATCGCATCGAATATCCTATCCAGTTCGTCTTCAGTTCTCTTATAATCTGCAGCAATCTCATCCTCTCACCAATCGTTTCTACATCTACATCTACATGGTTACTCTGCAATTCACACTTAAATGCCTGGCAGAGGGTTCATCGAACCATTTCATACTACTTCTCTACCAATCCACTGTCGAACGGCAGTTGGGAAAAAGGAACACGTAAATCATTCCGTTCGAGCTCTGATTTCTCATATTTTATTATGATAATCATTTCTTCCTACGTAGATGGGGGTCAACAAAATATTTTTGTTTTCCAAAGAGAAAGCTGGTGATTGAAATTTCGTAAATCTCGCCGCAAACAAAACCGCCTTTGTTTCAGTGACTGCCACCCCAACTCGCTTATCATATCAGTGACACTCTCACCCCTATTGCGCGATAACATGATGTCCTCCGTCAATCCTATCTGGTAAGGATCCCATACCGCGCAGCAATATTCCAGCAGAGGACGGACAAGCGTAATGTAGGCTGTCTCTTCAGTGGGTTTGTCGCATCTTCTAAGTGTTCCGCCAACAAAGCGCAGTCTTTGTTTCGCCTTCCCCACAATATTATCTATGTAATCTTTCCAATTTAAGTTGCTCGTAATTGTAACTCCTAGGTATTTAGTCGAATTCACAGCCCTTAAATTTGTGCGATTTATCGTATACCCAAATTTTATCGGATTTATTTTAGTACCCATGTGGATGACCTCGCACTTTTCTTTGTTTAGTGCCAATACTCTTTCGTTACTCACTCTTTCCATCCAACGTATTCTCTCCATTCACCTCGACATCCACATTTCGAATACTTCTAACCTTTTTTCACCCTCATCCCAGTGTCCACGCTCCATCCTCTTAGAGTGCCACACTCCAGACAAAACACTGGCCAAGCCTTTTCCTCAGACCTTTATCTAGTTTGCCACATAATAATCTCCTCGTTCTATCGAATACCTCCTTCGCTATAGCAATGCGAATTTGCACCTGCTCCTTCAGTGATCGTGCTTCCTCGATATTTAAATCCTTTTACCTGGCCAGTAATAACTTGTCGTATTTTAACATTTGGCACCATCCCCCTTTTGCCGATCAACGTACTAGTCGTTTTTGCTGTATTAATTCTCTTCTCATATCCCACACAAGTTTCATTCAGATCTTTTAGGATTTGAATACAGTTTGTTCATTTTCTGCCACTATTATCATGTTATCAGCAAATGCCATACATTCTATTCTCTTTCCACGAATACATACTCCTCGTTTTTCATCTAAGCCTTTCGCAATAATCTCTTCCAGTTATAAGTTGAACAGTGAAGGAGGGAGGCAACAACCTTATATTAAGCCCCTTCCAAAGCTGCTTCCTTCCGACGTTTCATTTCCAGTCCTTATCCTTACTTCCTGTTTCAAATAAAGATTCTGTACCAGTCGTCTCTCCTGCCAATCTACAGGCACAGCCAGCGCTCTGTTCACAAGTATGTAATTTAATATTAGTATAACAGAGCAAACAGTAAACTCCTCCAACCCTCAGAATACTATTAGCTTTCGAATAAAAAGCAGAGCACAAACAAATATACTAATATATCAAAAATAATAAACAAGAATGAAATAAAATAATCAAATGCCCCAGCAGAAGCAAAAACGCCCAAACTGCGAGCTATGACAGTCAACTAACAAAAGGAAAAGTACTTATAAGCTAGCACTAAAAGGCAGAATAGAAAATTCGTTGAGAACAGTTAACAGTTATATATACGTTATTTTACGCTTATCATACTAGGCCCTACAGAGGCCCCGTCGTTACGGCAACTTGCACAACTTAAACTGAAACCCAGCCAGGCACAGAGATTCCCTTAACCCAAATTTTGCACCAGACTGAACCAATACAACTTCTCCTAACACCGTTGTGGCCGATCCCACATCAAGTACCGTCCGTTCAGCCAGCCAGGAAACAATCTCCACATCGAGGACCAGCCCTCGCAAGATCAGACCCCAGAGTCTACTAGACTGCCTCCATTCCTTCAAGCGCGAACTTCCTGCTCTGCTTTTGAGATACTTACTGGCTGTCTACATTCTGCCGAGTCTCTGCTGAGGCTTGGCGAAGCTTCCGTGACGACAGCAGTCAGCCCGTCCTCCACATAAATGAGCCTCAATCACCAGCTGCCAGCAGCTAGGCGCCACCCGTTCAGTTCAGTCGTATTATCCCCATACACAGAGCCAATGTTTATGGCTGCCTCCCGTGCTGTCAGCCCTCCACTGAACTCAAATAGAATAACATGTCGGCAATGTTCCTATTTCACCACATGGCACTTCATCATTTTCTAGCGTTTACAACTCCACTCGCTATTACCAGATGACAAAAAAAAAAAAGGTTAAAATGGCTCTAACCACTATGGGCCTTAACATAGGCCATCAGTCCCCTAGAACTTAGAACTACTTAAACCTAACTAACCTAAGGACATCACACACATCCATGCCCGAAGCAGGATTAGAACCTGCGACCGTAGTAGTCGCGCGGTTCCGGACTGAAGCGACTAGAACCCCTCGGCCACAGCGGCCGGCTTCCAGATGACAAAACGACGTTATGTAAACCCAACAATCAACAGTGAACTGCAAATGAAAAATGAAAGTCGGTAGATAAACCCTTGGCAACCGGAATATCAACATGCAAAACAAAACACTACGAACGAGGTAGTACGGAGATGCACAGCGGACCTGCATTTTGGAGGGCGACGTTACAAACCCGCGTCCGATCATCTTGATTTATGTTTTCCGTGATTTTCCTAAATGGATCCAAACAAATTCCGCCATGTTTCCTTGGAAAAGGCCACGGCCGGTTTCCTTCCCTATCCTTGAAACAATCCGATCCGTCTCAAGTGGCCTCAGGACATTAATCCCTAATATTCCTACCTTCCCATATTGTTTCAACCAGTCTGAAGCAGTATTCATACTTGAATTGTTGGCTACCATACATGTGTCCCTGATGTACAACACAATTTTGTTTTGAATGCTTATACTTTACATGGAAAGTAAATTCGCTGAATATACAGGTATCGATTCTTTAACGGTGACATGCTCTACATGTCCTGCTATAATCGATCAAATTGGCGTCGTTTTGCAGTAATTCATTCCGTCTACATTAACAGTACACCTGATCGGTCATTCTCTCGTCAAAATTGACTTTTTCATCACTTTTAACTATATGGCTGTCCTGGGATGTTGATACACTAAAGAAAGTGCGGAAAGCTGAGGGACGCGAAAATTCAGTGTATTAACGATTTCCTTCACAAGCGCGCTACCAATGTGACCACTTCTAGTTTCGTTGGCCGTTGTACGTTCATCACCCACACCAGACCAGCATCTGAACCTCCTTACAGCGACGCCTAGTGTCGTGATGACACTGCTGTGAGGTGGGTAGCAGCAGATGCTGCTCATTCTTCAGTCTTCCTGGTGTCCACCTGGCCTGCCTTCCCACAGTCCCTTTACAAAGAGGCAGGCAACCCCAGAGCAAGCAACACCTTAAGAACCGGTCTAACGGGGAATCGACGCCGGGGCATTGCGTGACAAACCCTGTTAGTAATCCTCTAAACTGCCTCGGCTCCACGTTCCCGGAGGATGACGACACTCGCTCTTCCTCCAGGGAAATACAAAGGCCTTAGGACCTTACAACTAGTACCAGTAGATAATCAACTTTCACAAATGCTCATGAATAGCTGCTCTCAGAAAGTGAAAGTGGGCTAAAAACTTACTTCTGGGTATGAAGATGTAGTTATTAAACGCGTATTCGATGAAAATGAGACAGATAGACGAACTGGAAAGTTACCGATTATCGCTTAAATGCTGATTTATTTTCTATTAGTGACAGATTTTTGTCTATGTAAACAGCCAGCAAATACCTGTTTCTTATGTGAAGTGTTGAACAACCGACATATTTGACATATTTTCTCTGGATAACTTACGGTATAATCCCTAGTTATTACGCACGTCCGTTTTCAATGACGACCTAAATTAGCATCCAGTGAGTCTTGTCGTAATCATTTTACCAAAATCAATTAGAGCTTTCTTTAAAAGACTTCAACGGTCCATGAAACTCTTAAAAGTATCAAACATATTTGATCAACACAAGTTCTCTTAAGAAAAAAGTACTAATAACGCTCAGCGATAGATCGTCAATAGTTTTCATTGCTAGAATGGACATCGAATGTTATATCCAGTGTAAGAGAGTCACCTGAATGTTTAGTGGTCTCTATAAGTGATACGGTGAATACACAAATGAAGCGAGTGCGTCATTCACTGGTGTAACATCCGAAGTGATTCCCATTTTGATACGCTGAAGCCCCGAAGAAACTGGTAGAGGCATGCGAATTTAAATACAAGGATATGTAAGCAGGCAGAATACGGCGCTGCGGCCGGCAACGCCTGTATAAGACAGCAGGTGCCTGTCTTAAATCGATTACTTTTGCTGGGATGCCAGGTTATCAAGATTCAACTATGTTTGGACGTGGTGTTATAGTCGGCGTGCAAGCGATGGAACACATCTCCAAGGTAGCGATGAAATGGGAATTTTCCGGTACGACCATTTCACGAGTGTACCGTGAATATCAGGAATCCGGTAAAACGTCAAATCTCCGGCACCGCTGTGGTCGGAAAAAGGTCCTGCAAGAATGGGACCAACGACGACTGAAGAGAATCGTTCGACGTGACAGAAGTGCAGCCCTTCCGCAAAATGCTGCAGATTTCAATGCTGGGCCATCAACAAATGTCAGCGTGCGAAGCATTCAACGAAACAACATGGATATGGGCTTTCGGAGCCTGTATTTCAGCAGGGGCTGTTCAAGCTGGTGGAGGCTCTGTAATGGTGTGGGGTGTGTGCTGTTGGAGTGATATGGGACCCCTGATATGCCTACATATAACTCTGACAGGTGACACGTACGCAAGCATCCTGTCTGATCACCTGCGTCCATTCATGCCCATTGTTCATGCCAGACTTGGTTAATTCCAGCAGGACAGTGCGACAGCCCATACTTGCATAATTGCTACAGTGTCGCTCTAGGAACACTCTTCTGAGCTTAAACACGTCCGCTAGGCACCAAACTCACCAGACATGAGCGTTATTGAGCATATCTGGGATGCCTTGCAACGTGCTGTTGAGAAGAGATCTCCACCCCTCATACACTTACGGATTTATGGACAGCCCTGCAGGATTCATAGTGTCAATTCCTCACAGTACTACCTCCGACATCAATCGAGTCCGTGCCACGTCGTGTTGCAGCACTTCTGCGTCCTCTCCTCGCTGGAGCCCTACATGATATTAGGCAGGTGTAACAGTTTCTTTGGCTCTTCAGTGTATAAACCTGAGGCGTGAATGTGTGGAGAATACCTTTCTATGCATTAGCAGTCCTTCCAAAATCTGTGCTTCTGTTTTTTTGTTCTTGTTTACATTTTAATGAAGAATTTGTCCTATTTTAGTTCTCACTAACTGCTGCTTCTTGAGAGACCTTATTCATCAGCAGTGTAATACAGATCTACTCACGAATAAACACGTCTCATATTTTGTTCTTTACAAATTCCTGCAGACACACAGCATTGTGCACAGGTCCACAATTTAATCAAGCGTTGATTCGTTAAATTTTGCATTGCATCTTAAAGCACAGCATTCAAATGCCAAAACACTAGCCGAAAATATTGATGGCTCCCAGTAGGCGTAACAGTCTTCATCCTAGAATAAAACATACGCTGACCTGCACCAGACACATAAGGTAACATAACATATATGAAAATAAATGAAAAGACGGGAGCATGTTGTTGGGCGACACATTGCACGAGGTCAGCGTGACTACAGCGCAAAAAGGGGCTGGCATCGCTGAAGTGTTGCTAGAGGAGGCCGAAATGCAGGCGTTTAATTACACGCTGACTGGCGTGAGATCTGGAACAGTTAAGGGAATTAATAGTAGCAAATAAAGTACGTAGTTGATATAATACTTAACTTTAATCCACAATTGGTGTACATCGCTCTTGACGGTACATGTTATAATCTCAATATCAAATGCTATGGCGCCTTGCTAGGTCGTAGCAAATGACGTAGCTGAAGGCTATGCTAGCTATCGTCTCGGCAAATGAGAGCGTAGTTGTCAGTGATCCATCTCTGGCTAAGTCGGCTGTACAACTGGGGCGAGTGCTAGTACGTCTCTCTAGACCTGCCTTGTGGCGGCGCTCGGTCTGCCATCACTGACAGTGGCGACACGCGGGTCCGTCGTATACTAGCGGATCGCGGCCGATTTAAAAGCTACCACCTAGCAAGTGTGGTGTCTGGTGGTGACACCACACCCGCAACACGTGACTTCTGAAGGAACGGGAAAAGGCAATGTTTGACCGGGAGATAACTTATGGATGAGGTAACTTCTAGAAGAGAACGGGGAAGAATCATCGGGAAAGTGGAAGGACGACGAAATGTGCCGAGTGTAGCCCGGGATCTTAGTACTGCTCGCAGCATAGTTTCACCTTAATGGGGGAGGAGGGAGGGGGTGGGGGCTTCCAAACTATAGGCATCGCTGCCCGAGGGAGAGGAGGTGGTCGACCACGGTGAGGAGGCGTTCTGCCACGGTGAACTACAGCGGTAGATGACCGTTACGTAATACAACAGACATTAAGGGATCAACGTAAATGCGGTTCTAGGCGCTTCAATCTGGAACCGCGCGACCGCTACGGTCGCAGGTTCAAATCCTGCCTCGGGCATGGGTGTGTGTGATATCCTTCGGTAAGTTAGGTTTAAGTAGTTCTGAGTTCTGAGGGACTCAGATGTTAAGTCCCATAGTGCTCAGAGCCATTTGAACCAGCCAACGTCAAACAGCGGATGCAACTGCAATCACATTTCACAGTTCTGCAAGATTCACAATTTCACACTCCACAGTGACACGGTGGCTGCATGGGGGTGGTTCCTTTATCCGACTATCAGTGCGTCGTGTTAACTTTGACAACCTCACGTCGGCGGCACCGTTTGCGATGGGGCCTGAGGAGGTTGCTGGAGGGAGCTGGCACCACATCTGCACACGCGCGTCATCTAATTCCCGTAAATTTCGGGAAGGAGGGCGATGAGCTCTGACGCCACATTAAATCACATCCGGGATCTGTTCGATTGCGTTCAGATCTGGCGGGTTGGTGGGATAGCACATCAGTTGGAACTCATCACAGTGTTCGTCGAACCACTCCATCACACTCCTGGCCTTGTGGCATGCCGCATTATCTTGCTGAAAAATGCCATTGACGTCGTGATCGTCATGAACGGGTGTACGTCGTCTGAAATCAGTGTACGAAGTGTACGATACTCTTTGACCGTCGTGTTGCCTTGCACGAGCTTCACTGGAGCCACGGATACCCAGTTGAATGTTCCTCACAGCATAATGGAGACTGTCCCGCAGAACAGGTGTCAAGGAGCTGTTCCCCTGGAAGACGACGGATGCGCTCTCCTATCGGCATGATGAAGAGCGTATCGGAATTCATCGGACCATGCAACGTTCTGCCACTGTGCCAACGTCCAGTGCCGATGTTCACAGCCGTGTGGTTCTAGGCGCTTCAGTCTGCAACCGCGTGACCGCTACGGTCGCAGGTCCGAATCCTGCCTCGGGCATGGATGTGTGTGATGTCCTTAGGTTAGTTAGGTTTACGTAGTTCTAAGTTCTCGGGGATGTTAAGTCCCATAGTGCTCAGAGCCATTTCAACCATTTCGATAGTCACATACCCATTTCAGTCGTAGTTACGGATGTCGCGTTGGCAACATTGGCGCATGCATATATCGTCGGCTGCGAAGGCCAATCGTTAGGAGTGTTCGATGCACTGTGAGTTCAGACACACTTGTACTCTGCCCAGCATTGAAGGCTGATTTTAGTTCCGCCACTGTTCGCTGACTGTCCTGTTCTACCAGTCTGCTCAGACTACGACATCCGAGATTCGTAATGAGGGGTGGACGCCCAACCCCAAGACTTCTGATCGTAGTTTCATCTTGGTTTCACCACGTGTTTAAGACACTCATCACAGCACTCCTCGAACACGCGACAAGTCGTGCAGTTCCCGAAATGCTCCAGCCGGGCCATCACAACCTGCCCTCGGCCAAACTCAGATATCGTGCCTTCCCCATTCTACGGACGGACAGCACGCTTTCTGATCCTACGTGCATCTTATGCGTGTCTGACCAGCAATTATTCCTCGCCAAGTAACGCTGCTATCGCCTGGACAGATTTATATCGATAATAGGTCGCTGGTCATAATGTTCTGGCTGATCGGTGTGTATTGTAGTGCATCTAACTCATTCTATTAAACATAAAAAATGAAAGCTAATGAAAATGTAAGAGAAAAGGTAATTACGCTAAAAATTTGGAGAGAAAAAAGAAAATCAAGTTCGTCACTTTTCCATTTATAGGGGAGATATCCGGTAAAACTGAATACGTTGTAGGTAATATTAATGTTGCAGCAGCATTTCATACCAACAACAAATAGTATAGCGCACATCATCGATAAGACAAGCCAGTTTTATCAGTCCGGAGCATATAGTTGCAGTGATTGTGATTAAGTTTAATTAGGCCAAACTGCACTAAAGACGCGTATCAGATACAAAGAACATATTTGTAAAAGAGAGAACAATCAGTTCACATTCTCTCTACATATGAAAAACGAAACCATTCCGTGTTAAATATAGAGTACAATTTACAGTTGTTGCACATAAATGACAAAGGTCACCAAATGAGTATTTTAAAAGAACACGAAATTCACACGCATTTGATAAAAACTTGAAAACTTACGCAGTTAAAAAAAAACTGTTCTGAAAAATAGTAATTTCATTGATAGTTTCAAAGATATGCTACAGACTATGAAGTTGTTCGAATAGAGATATCAGTACATCTGGTCTAAATTTTACATTAGTATCTCATTACCCAACCTTAACTCCAGGTAGTATATTCAGTTACTTTTTTTAAGCGTAATATGTCTTCTTTTTTTTATTTTAAGACGTCTTCAAAATAGGTGAAGTATTGATTTCACTAATTTTCAAACTCCTGTGAAAGTAACTGCAGTACCTGTATTGACATGTTACCTCACTATAAACGTTGAATGTGGGTAGGCTTAGACGCTCATTGTGTTTGAAGTTCTGTTGATATGGTTCATTCTGGCTTCGTCTGTTTTCATAAGAATTCAGCCTGTATTTGTTACAACTTAGATCTAGCTTTATACCTATTGCTATTAATACTGCTATCGTATAGTACTTCTACAGTACAATAACAAACAATACGACTGTAACATGTATAAGAAGTCCCTATTACTACCATCACCTCTATGATTTTTCTACAGGAACTACTACTACAGAAAATTACGCTACTAATACCAACACTGACATTAATATTTCTTCTGTGTTTATGTATGGTTAAGCTAGGACCGCTTATCGTTGCAGAATACTTGAGCAGCATGTTGTCTTGTGTGCCCTCCACTATTTCTCTAATATAATCTGAGATGGACACATATACACACAGACACAAAATTATCACTGTCGGAAAGTATCAAGCGTCCCTGTACGTTCCGTACCAGGTCGGACATCCCACTAGGTACAGCAGTATTCTATTGCATCCATACGGCATGGTGAAGGATCAGAGCGCGTCACTTATCTTTCACTGATTCTTCTCGTACTTCTTATATTTGCTTGTGATCGCTTCCCAAATCTCTGCCGTTACTGGGCCAAGAGATCGTAGAACTATAGGGCTTCTTTCTCGTTTCCTATGGTTGTATGCAGGCCTAATTCGTCTCCGCTATGGTGGCTGTTGATTGTAGTTAAGACTTGCTTATTCTGAGACAGTATCAGGTATACAAAGTTCTGTTTTACTGTAATGATGTCGTAAATGTTTTATGTCTTAAAGGAACAGTTCTTTTATCTTCAACTAGGGGACATTCACATAGGAGATAACCTGTTATGCCAATAACTCCAGAGTCAAATGGCTCTGAGCACTACGGGACTTAACATCTGTGGTCATCAGTCCCCTAGAACTTAGAACTATTTAAACCTAACTAACCTAAGGACATCACATACATCCATGCCCGAGGCAGGATTCGAACCTGCGACCGTAGCGGTCACACGGTTCCAGACTGAAGTGCCTATAACCGCACGGCCACACTGGCCGGCACTCCATAGTCAGAGCTTGCTTTACCTCTTAGCAATACTGTTCACATATGTAACATATGGCCCATGTCCGGAAAGATAATAGACCAGTCCCATATTTGGCTTAAAATGTTGAAAAGACACAGAGGACGTAATCCTCCTCATGTCCGAGCTGTCAGTCTATCTGTCATACAAAGGACGAGAGTTCATTCCCGATGCCACTAAGCAATTCTCGTTGTTGAAATGAATGCAACAGGCCCCTCTCCGCCGGCTAAGGAACGCTGAGCAGCGATTTATAGAAGCAGCGGCTCTGGTATCGAAAAGATAGTGACTGGGAACACCAAGTGCTGGCGGTGGGCTTCTATGAAATTGCTTCCACAGCATATGATGGCCATCGGTCACAGGTAAATGGACATCAAAATTCGGGAAACTAAATTCCCGGGAAGAGTCATTCAGCGTATTGCTCCCGTACAAATACAACTCGCTAAATGACCATCTCGTAAAATATGAGAAATTTCATCTAATATAGAGACTTGCTTACAGTCGTTCTTTTCCCACATCATTTGAAGTTGGAAAAGGAAGATGAGGAAACGACAACATTATGTTACGTAATTTCTGGCACACGCCATAAGGTGGCTTCCGATGCAAATGTTGACATCAGGAATTAAAGAAGTACTAGGGGGTCTCGTACAGTATTAACTGCCATTGAAGCTACATTCATTGTGGTGAAATGCGATCAACTAACATAAATAAAGAAAATGTTCTCACTTTCATTGTTGGGGATTTGGGGAAAAGGCTTTTGTGTTAATGTTTCTTTCCCGCTGAAATCAGAACCGTCCAAAAGGAAAGTGCATTGCTGCTCCTCACGATCGTCTTGAAACGCAAATCTAGCGTTGAAGTCGAATACTTGGATAACAATGTGCTGTGCATTCATTCATCTGCCGACAAATCGTGGTTCTTTTTCGTCTACATGTAGAAAGAAGGGTGCAGACAGAGGCACGGCAGCACCAAAAGTGGAAACGGTGTTCACGGCTTTTTATGCCTTTCGGAGAACGATTCAAGTCATTTCTGAAAAAGCAACAATAAATCATTCTACGTGGATGAAACGGATCGTATGTAGAATTGCATCGTGTTTGCTTATTCTGACATGAGTACAAAAACATACTAGCACGAATAAAAGGCAGCGGGACTGCTCATGACCCTCAGGGACTAACTGTTATGGCATATCAATGCGCGACTGTGTCCTTGTATTGCGACAAGCGTCATCGAAATCGATTAGTTCAGAGGAAATGGGAAAAAATTATATTCAACTGTCGACAGCTGCTAAGAAATACGAGGGCGCGCTGAAAAGTAACGCCACCAATTTTTTTTCATTCTGTTCCGAGTATCTGTTGAGATATTACGTGTCATCCCTGTGCCGCTTGAGGGCTTCGACTTGTAGCGTGTTACACGGCGGTGTGTAACGTAACTATGTCCGTGCGTGAGAAGCAGCGAGTTGTAATCGAGTTTCTAACCGCAGGAAACTGAAAGCACGAATTCGGAGAGTTCTTCCAAACATGGATCACCCGCTTCTGCAGTATTACAATGCCAGACCATACACGAGCGCAGCGACATCTGCAACAGTCCGACGCCTTGGGTTCGCTATCATCGACTATCGTCCACACAGTCCCGACTTGGCCCCGTCTGATTTCCATCGGCTTCCGAAACTTAAAGAACACTCTCGAGCATAAAGAGGTGCGAACAGAGATGAGATAATGGCTCCGTCAACAAAGTCAAACGTTCTACGGTGACGTTGTCAACAAACTGGTCTGTATTCATCGTCTGGGTGACCATGTTGAGAAATAAATATGTAGACATGGAGAATAAAGATGTAGACTTTTAAAGCGTGTAATGCTAAAAAAGCTGTAAGAGTTTTCAGTTTAAAAAATTGGAGGCATCACTTTTCAAGGCGCCCTCATATTTTGTTATTACTACCATTTTCGATTATAACTAAGAAAGTGCTACAAGAATTTTTTCAATTGCATTGTGTGGCTTACGGGAATGTCTGTGAAAAATAACGCTTGAAATTTGGAAATAAATTGAATCACACTCGGCAGTCGCTTTAAAGTAATGAACTATTTGCTGCGTTCCTCATTGGTGACAAACTACGCTGCACCGGTTTTCGAGCACATACGCTGAAAGTTTACCGTCTACCCGCTTGCCTAGGGACGCCAGATGAAAGTTGATGTCGTCAAGCTCTGAACCAAAATTGCGCAACGGATAACTGGGGAGGGGAGCTTGAGAGCGCTACCTAGAGAGCGTGCCCTTTCTGTACGATACTAGGCAAAGGGCTGGAGGGGTCACAAGCTGATGTGTGGGTCCCTGCATTCTATATCTTTTATTTTAAAAGAATTCCTTTAACTTGACTTCTTTGTGATTTTTAAGGTATGTTAAAGATTGATGACTATTGATTACGTATTTATTTTAAATATTATCCCTCGATTTTACAGCGATTGCAGCAGTTGTTCCAGTTTACAGATATTACAACTTATTGCTCGGGTATATTATATACCAATCTGCACGCTCTTTTCTACGGGCAAGACGGAATTGCGTTGGCCAAATGTATACCACCAAAGCCTCCCAATATTTTACATAGGACATCCACTACGTGAGGAGCGTAACAGGCAAACTGGGGACCAGATACATTAACACAGGGGATCAAATTTCGGAAATTAAACGAGATCATTCATTTCCTTACACAATCCGAACAAAAGAATTAGTACAAATATTAAAATACCTCTCTTCAATGCGTGAACATTGAGACAGAGTCACTGAGGGCACGTCTGCTCACTTACCCGTCTTCTGTAACACCTCCGAGAATATGGAGGGCACCCGGAGGTCTTCCTGGGCCCCGGTGGAGAGGGTGGTCGAACCACTTGGCCGTGACCAACCTCTCCACCCCAAATCTTGTGACACTGGAAAGTCTTTGACTTTTACCAACCTGTGCTGTCTCTCTGATCCCCTACCCAGGAGTAAGGTTGGCACTACTATACTACAGAACTACTTCCCAACAAAGATTTGGCCACGCTTTACGGAAAGGTGTGAGGAGGATTAGGACAGTTCATGTGCAGATTCACATTCACGTACAAGAAATGCATAATACATGACACATGTAAATATGTATTATGAAGCCTGGCACCTTTCTTTCCACCCGTCCACATGGGTTCTGTTGCACCCGCGGCCGGCCGCGTCGTGTAATAAAATTAGCTGCGGAGCCGCCTCTGTTTCTATTTCCCGGTGCGAGCGACCAGCGAAGCCTGGTGCTTATAGAGCGGAAACTACTGTACCGTTTCAACTCTTCAAACTGTGGATTTCGAAGACACAGAAAAGACAGACAAGGAACTTATCACACTTTCTTATCCATACATTTCAAACAAGACAAATGGCCTCTTGTGGGGTTTCATGGAAATGGAGAAGTGGCAATGATCCTCGAAACTGTATCTTAATATAGAGACAGTGTTTCATTTCCTGTCATGTCTGTACATCAATTTAAGACCCTGTTTTAGAAAACAGTATGCGTTGGCGCAGTTTTCTTGGGGAGTGAGCTAATGGAAACGGCTTTCTGCTTGCAGGCGCGGAGTGGAAGCTTCTGTCGGAGGACGAGAAGCGACCGTTCATCGACGAGGCGAAGCGGCTGCGCGCCATGCACATGAAGGAGCACCCCGACTACAAGTACCGGCCGCGGCGGAAGCCCAAGACGCTGCGCAAGGAGGGCTACCCCTACTCCATCCCCTACCCCTCCGTGCCCATGGACGCCCTCAGAGCTGGTACGTACCTCGTGTTCGTCTATGTACATAAACGCTACGCCTACACACATAAACCAAAATATTATGACGACTGTCCACCGCAAGATTGGTTTGGAGTAGAAGACGAGGTTAAGAAAGTGTATAAGCGGAGCCACACGCGAATGAGGCAATTCTATCGACCGCACGGACAGGAAATGGAATATCCACTGACATAAGGGACTGAGATAAAGAACAGATTATTACGGCCGGTGGCTCAGATTGAGCATCTCGGAAAAGACTAAGCTGGTCGTCAGTTCGTATGGTTGAAAGACAGTGAAACACGAGTATGCGAGGAGGTACTGAACGACCGCGCCACATGACAGATGATGCAGGCTGGAGGGCTGCCTACTCTGTAGCAGCGATCTATGGCTAAAGAGTTCAATCCTGGTGCATGCACGACTGTTTTTAAGCACAGTGCACATTGTTGGACTCCTACGTGTTCCGATGTTGGCCCAACAGCTCCTTAAATTAGGATGGCAGTGGTTGTGGGATCATCGAGATAGAATGCGGCTCAATGGAGACAATATACGTAGTCGGATGTATTACATTTCACGCTACACCTGCCGAATAAACGTTTCCGGAGATGCCTTCATCCACGTGAACGAACGCTGCTCGAAACATGCGTTGTGCTGTGGTTCCAGGTCAGTGGGAGCGGATGTTTCGTCTTCCACAGTACATCGATGGAAGCAACTGGAGACACCATGTCAGTTGTGTACAACGTGAGCATTATTGTGAACCATGTGCATCCCTTCCTGTTCGATGTCTTCCCCAAATGCGATGGCATCTTCCAGCAGGATAAATTCCCGTGTCACAAAGCCAGAATCGTGCTGCAGTCGTTTGAGGAGCATGTTGAGTCTTGGCTCCAAAATTCACCAGGTCTGAACCCGACGGCCCACCTCTCGGACACAATCGGGTGACCCCTCTGGCCTACAAACTAACAGGCAATGATTTATAGGTATCGCGTGACCTGTGACTAGAAATCTGGTGCCACATGCCACCGGAAACCTACCAAGCACTTGTCAAATCCATGCCACGCATTTGTTTTTCCTTCCAAAGATTTTTTAGCACGCTATTGAGCGTGTAATTGTAATATTTTGCATCATCAGTGTACTTTTCCATGAAAAGGAAGCTCTTTTCGCAACAGGTTTTCCTCGATTTTTGATACTATTTATAGTACGTCGCTCATCGTTTTAAAAAATGACATTTTTCATTATAATGATCCTCCGAAGTTCAATGATCACGTTGCTGTTGTACACGTTGATGTTGTTGTAGAACATTACACAAGACTTTCTTGAGAATGGACTGACTGCAGAATGACCCACAACTGAGCACACATTTGAATGATACATATTATTACCGTACTATAATGTAATATGGTATATTATACATTCCCGTAATCGAGTGGTTATCGCGTGCGACACTTATGCGGAGAACCACATTCAATTCCCGGTCGTGTCACTCACATTGCTCGCAGTAGAGTATTATCTTGCTCCTTCTAGCTGAGAACACCTAGTACTGATTACGTGCGGCAGGTTTGTGAGCTCGACAGAGTTTGGGACAGGAAAGATGTCACGCACTGGTAGTGCTTTACCAGTGGAGCCATCTCGAGCGTCCATTGCGAATCGAATCGTGGTGCCATAGCAGCGTAGGGAATTTGAAAAGAATGGAGGCGAACGAAAGGTGAATCTTTAAGTCAATCTGTGTCACCTGTTTCGATGTTACAATTGCCAGGGTACTGCCTGCGAAACGCAATATTCCTGAATGAAATTTACACCCTGCAGCGGAGTGTGCGCTGATATGAAACTTCCTGGCACATTAAAACTGTGTACTGGACCGGGACTTGAAATCGGGTCCTTTGCCTTTCGCGGGCAAATGCTCTACCGACTTTTCTTTTTATTTTCTTTAAGAATCTCATTTTGTTCGTTGTCGTTCGTGGCATTTGTTCGGGGCGGACGTCCCATGACATCTGTGCAATTTCATCGTTGATCTGTTCACTTACTTTTTTATTGGAGAGGGCAGCTAACCCTCCGACCGAACACGTTCAGCTACCGTGGCGGCATCCGACTGAGCTACCCAAGCACGACTTACGATCCGTCCTCACAGCTTCAATTCTGCCAGTATCCCGTCCCATACCTTCCAAATTTCACATACACTCTCCTGCGAGGCAAAGTTTTCGAGTTCGAGTCTCGGTCCAGCACACAGTTTTAATCCGCAGTTTTCCTGTTTCCAGTTCACCTCATCACCCAAATTTGTGCTTGGACACAGTATCATATTCCTTATACTAGTCGCGAGCGGACAACCCGTGTAGGGTGGCAAATGTCGTGTTTACGCCCCAGAAACACTAGGAAAGGTGGCAGAGAGGTAAGAGAAGCGTACGCTCCAGTATTATTACAAGCGGCGCGCCATCACAGGCGACACCTCTACATGCCAACGCTCAGCATAGCGCAAAAACTAAACACTGACGGGCGCTTTCGTTTCACAATACCTCTCGCACAGTATAATTGCAAAAATATGTGTGAGAATCTGCGTTTCGTCTAAAGAAATAACCAATCGCTTTTATTCTGGTGCTTTATCTTCTCGTAAAAATGTAATGCTTTTCAAATTACGTTGTCTCGTTCTCAACGAATCACACGTTCAGTGACACGTTTATTTCGGCATCTTTCAAAATCAAGTCCCATGCTGAGAACTTTTTTCTTTTTTTTTTTCTTTTTGTAAAATTTCTTTGCTAGCCATGTCGACCACTTCTGTGTAACAAAAGTTTTGAAGCTTTCCCAAAGTTAATATTTTTCGTATTGCTCATCATATGGCAGGTATTGCTGTGGAGATATAGTTAATGAAATATTTATTTTTTGCATTCTGCTTCTGCATATCTGTGGTAGCTACTCCAGTCTCAGTCCGTTCAGCATAGTGTACCTCATGTCGTACTTTGTACACCATCTACAACTTTAGCAATCTGCTCATATGTTTCGTCGCCTTATCCATCAGTACTGCCATTCATTTCTCCTTCTCATCACCAATAATTTAATGAGATCAACAGTAAACCGTTGCGGATGTTCGTGAAGTCATTTTCCCCGATGGTCTACCGCGTTTGCACTGCACTTGTACGTAATCACACGACCACGTCACTTTCCTGTACGGCATAGCCTCCTGTTCGCTTTCTCGAGTAACGTATCATAAAGACTGTGAATCATGGGGCCAGTACATAGCGTGCTTGCCTATGTTTGACATCAGTGCCTGACAAGGAAGACATTCGTGGCAGTAAGACTTTCGAATCAATGAATCAATGTGTCTCTTAAGAAAATGCTGCCTGGATATCTTTCACAGGTATTCCGTTCTTAGCACCATCTAATTTCCTGTAAGACTTGGGCCGAGTTCTACGGCTTTCTTTGACAGCTTCTCAAATCCCTTAGATACAGTATTTGCAAGTGGTTTCTAACGTAATTCGATGATAGTCGTTTTGAGAAAAAATTTTAAATTACGACAGGAAATTTCATTCACTTTTCTTAAATTTTCATGAATTTTTTTCTGCGTTCGATGTTCACACAAACTACGATTCTAATTTAAAAATGAAACGAATTTAATACTTCTGTAAGATTTAAGCTTCATCACCTGCCCGTATAGCGCAACGCGGAAGCGCTAGCTTGCGGGACAGGGAGGTGGCACACGGCAGATTAACTACCATCGACTGGTACACTGGCTAGCGTGTGATTTTTAAGCTATTTTCACGCTCCTTTTAGTAAATGCAAGGCAGGTCCCCAAATTCCGCCTCCGGGACTACCATACACAAACAACTAAAATACAAAAAGCAGAACAAATTACACACGACTCACAGACGGTACACACAACTTCCCACCCTTGGGTTACTTGACGACTGCCATGTGACGATGGGCGACAGGCCACAGTTTTAAATAATGAAATTAACTTTGCCAAATTCTGAAAACGTGAGCCCGGCACAAGACGGGATACACATTAGGGGAAATAATGAAGAAAAGAAAGTAAGATTTCAGCTTCAAGTGCAGGATCTCATTCAGAAAGAGAACAGTGTGGCGTATGTTTTCGTGAACATTTTTCACTGTGCAGAAACGTGAACAGGCAGGATCGATCATAATCACAGTATCTAACCCTGAAGACTAAAGTTAATTTAATCCTCTCCATTACTAATCGTAAATACCTTACTTTAGCATTCGGTTGAAAATGGTTGAAATGGCTCTGAGCACTATGGGACTAGCATTCGGCAAAACGCATTTTCACATCTAAGAACTTATAACACGATTCTGCCAAGAGGAGCGAATGGTAAAGAAGAAATTTTCTTCTGGCATCAGTGAGCGATATTAAAATGTTAGTACGATTAAAAGCCGCATGAAGCGCTGTAAATCACATCTTGTATTTATGTTGCAATGAAACATCCAAACGTAGACTACGTACAGTATACGTCATTCGCGCTACTGACACTATTGGCTCCTGCCGCATATACGAAGCGTAAATATTTTGTAGGAAGTAGTTTAAGACTAATTCGAATAAAACATTCCATGTAACGTGTGTCCAATTTTTATTGGTTACAGATGTATAGTTACTTACGGAATTAAGTAGATGGAGATATACATAAACGATACAGAGCCCCGTTATCTAGACTTCTTGAAAGCGAGCTTCCAGCATTAATGGAAGAGGTTTCTCTGGTTACAAAGACATTTGTGTTCTACCATCATTACTGAACCCCTACACATTGGATACACGCCATCTAAGCTTAACATTTCCAAAAGATAGATCGCCAGAAACGTTCACGTTTCTTGGCTAACACCTTTGTTTTTTGCCTGTGGAGATGGCTGAAAGGCGAAACTTACAAAGTACGCCAAGACGATCTCAGAAGACCTATACGTAGTTTTTTCAAGAGAATTAGAAAGGACATTGAGGTCGGAGGTGGAGTTCATGAAAATCGGCTTTGAACTTAAAGCATTTCCCTTTGCTTATCGATTCCTGTTCAGTGTTCGTTTGAGTTACATTCTAACAACCATACCTAACCAATAAAACTGAATACATATAACATGGACTATATTATTCAAATTAATTTGTGCTACTACTATCTGGAATATTTACTATACCTCCTGCAAAACCCAGAAAACGTCATAAGCACAGGGCACGTGCTCATGAAAGTGTTAGGTTTATCTCTCGAATGTTGGTGACTGTAATGGATATGTGTATTGCCTGTTGTCATGTTTGTGTTATGTTATGAGGAAATGGACAAGGTGAAGTCTGATGTTGGCACGTTGCCTTCTGCTCTCGAATAACTCTGTAGTTATTATTAGAAAAAAAAAGGATAACAGTTTTAATGTTGAATGAATGTGACAGCTGGCAGTTAACGGCTATGGGTTTCTTTACTAGAGGGAGATAAAGAAACAGAGTGTCATGTGCACGCCGATTTCTGTTAGAAAGTCAGCCCTTGAAGGTGACCCGTTTAGTTCCAGCCGACTGAGTTCTCGGCAATCAGTCTTTGTCTTTTCTGTGAGGCGCGTGAATAGTTCTCGCTACAGTGGGCACCACGCTTGAGTAAGACGTAATACGGGGGTCACGTTCCCGTGACAGCTCGATGTCGTGGATGAGGAAGTCTTTCTTTCACGCGGTGACCAGACGTCAGCGGAAATTATTTCCCGTAGTTTTCGGAATAAAAATGTACGATATCCGGAAGCCCGTCATCGCAGCTGCTGAATCATCTACAGCCAAAATTTTTGCATTCTACCCACAAAAAGAGTGTACTGACGCCTTATCTATATCTACACGTGTACTTCGATGTGTGACGGAAGGTACTTGTGTACCAGTGTCATTTCCGCTCTTTTCCTGTTCCGGTCGCGTAGGGTTCGCGAGAAGAGCGATTGCTGGTAAGCCTCCGTGGCTTCTCTGTATGCAACAGCATCATCAGCGAAAAGTTTCGTGGAAAACTCCGACGTTATTTATTAGGTCATTTATATGTATTGTGAAAAGTAATGGACTCACAGCACGCCCCTGGGGTACACCCTAAGTTACGTTTACGTCTGAAGACTTCCCTACATTCAAAGTGACATTCTGTGTTACGCTTGCTAGGAACTCTTCAGTCCACTAACACAGTTGGTCTGGTATTCCATACACTCCTATTTTGTTCATTAGACGGCAGTGTCGAACTGTATCAAATGCCTTTCGGAAGACAAGGAACACGGTATCCATCTGGGCGCCTATATCCACTGCTCTCTGTGTCTCGAGAGCGAACAGAGCGAGCTAGATTTCAAACGATCTTTGTTCTTGGAACTCGTGCTGGCTCCTAGAGAGGCGATGTTCGGTCTTATAATGCGGTCAGTGAGGTGGTGCTGTACTTTAGGCTCACATTTGAGAGACTGAGATCTTCTCTGGTTTCCATATGTAACTCAAGACGAATACTGAAATGATGCCTTCTTTAATATTACAGACGACTTTCCATACAACCCTTGTCCAGTACAGACTGGTACTCACCTTCTATGGCATGCATTAGGTAACTTATTGACTGACCGATTTCAGAAACAGGGACTATGTTGCTGGCATGCTGCCAACCACACTTGACAGAGCTTTGAACGTACCTACAAAAGCAGCACCACTGCGAGCGTGTGAAGCATGAGAACGAATTACTATTTGCTGGCGAAGTCCCCTACCACTCGATTAACTAAAGCATCAATCACAAAGATGCTTATATCTAAATGCAATGACACTGTCGAGGACGCTTTGTTGAGCTTTATGCTTCCTTCAAACTTCCTTCCCCCATTTATAGCTCACAAACAAAGAAATATCTAATAAAAAAAAACTTATTTATGTTATGCAATATACCAAGAATTTCTGCGAGACATATTTTTGTCCTCATGAGAGGTTTCTAAATATCCCTATAAACTGTTAAAATTAGCTAGTACTTGTGACCACGAGGCGCTTTTTTCATAAGGTTTTAAATCCAATGTTATGCCTAAGAGCTTGTGAAAAATTAATCAAACATATCAGCAATTGGGCGACAACCATATTTTGATATAAGAAACATTACAATTTTGGAATAACAGACAGAATATTTCGGGCTCGTGAAAATCAGGCTTACAGAAAACCATGCGATTTTTTCTGTGTCAAACATTTTATCTGAATCAAAATCAAATTTATCATACAGAAAGATCGATGGTTTTTATAATAGAGTGTGCACGATTTCAAATTGAGTTAATTTATGATAGCAACCAATTAAAACAGTGACTTTTTGTCGTAGATGAAAAACTGAAGTTTTTTTGTGACAAGCACTAATTGCCCTCGCCTTATTTTTAATTGTTCTGTGAGTCTTTCGTATGTTTGTTATACGCGAGAAAGGCCGATATATGTGTTTTCTATAGGACATACAAGAAGCTTAAGTGTCACGTAATACAGAAAAACCGAGTGCAAGTAACGCTAGTTTGAAATTTTAGTTTTAAGTTGGAGCTGCAGCATCGTAGCTGTTCAAACACGTCTGAAAGATTTCGTGAATATCATCTCGCGGTGTTAGGTCAGATTTTTGTCTGGTTAGAAAATTCTAACATCTCTGTTGTGTGCTTTCTGTATGAATATTCCTTCGCCTACTCTCACGACACAAGTCATAACTTAATAGTTGCCGCATTTCCTGCTGCTTTACAATTCCTATCCATCGAGGTGCCGTTGTACGAAGTACTAGATCTGTACTCGGAAACAGTAGAGTTAAACTGTAAGTACATAGGCAGTCGCCGCCAAAGTCAGTTAACATGAAATATTTCTGCGCGTAGAGCCTCTTCATGTTGTACCACATTAACTGCCTCTGAGGTTTCGGATACGATTGGCGTGGACGCATAGGGTAACTGCAACCGTGGCTGAAGACACGTGAGCGACAATTATTTCTCTACAATGTGAGGCAGCTCTGCACCCAGAAAACTTTTATGTGAATTAGGGTTCAAATTACCAAGGAAGAATCCTGGTTTTTGTATTTCATGCATAATTTCTGCAACAAGGTAGCTGCCGATTTCTGCACTTCTTCGTCACTGAGTGGAAGTTACTCGGACATAAACTTTTTCAGGTACAAGAAGAGAGAAGATATTAGATGGCACCACGATCAAGGCTATCGTGTATAAATGATGAAGGAAACTTCCAGATCATTACCTGCAGAGTATATACTTTGTGCCTCTCTTTTCTGGTGGCCTCTCTCCATCAAAATTAGAGCTAGCTTTCGCCGTTTCAGTTCACCTACATCTACCTACAGGCTCCACAAGCCACCATACGGTGCATGGCGGATGGGACCTTGTACGACTACTAATGATTCCCTTTCCTGTTCTATCTGCAAACGAAGCGAGGGAGAAACGGCTGTCTATATGCCTTGGTACGAACCCTAACTTATCTTCGTGGTCTTTACGCAAAACGGAAGCTGGTGGATGTAGAATCATTCTGCAGGCAGCTCCAAATTTTACCAGATGTGTTCCGTGAAAAAAACGTCCTCTTCCCTCCAGGAATCCGAATTTGAGTTCATGGAGCATCACCGGAATGCTCTCGTGTCGATCGAATCTATAGGTGACCAATCTAGCAGCACGCTTCTGAATTGCTTCGGAATTTTCCCTTAATCTGACCTGGTAGGGATCCCAAGAATTCGAGGAGTACTCAAGAATTGGTCGCACTAGTGTACTAGACGCGGTCTCCTTCATAGGTGAGCTACACTTTCCTAGCATTCTCGCAATAAACCGAAGTCGCCATGCGTCTTCCCTACTACCGAACTTACGGGCTCGTTCCATTTTATATCAGTTCACAACGCTACGCCTAGATATCTAATCGACGAGACCGTGTCAAGCAGCTCACGACTAGTATTATATTCGAATATTACATAATTGCCTTTCTTACTATTTCGCATAACTTACACTTTTCTACATTTACAGCAAGCTGCCATTCATCACAAGAAATACACATCCCGAACCTGTACAGAAAACTTAAGGGCATTTAATAACCTTTAAACTGAAGAAAAACTTAAATTCCTGTTGTCGAAGTGATGAAAGATAACATGTAGCTAATATACAGGGTGATCAAAAAGTCAGTCTAAATTTGAAAACTCAATAAATCACGGAATAATGTAGATAGAGAGGTACAAATTGACACACATACTTGGAATGACATGGGGTTTTATTAGAACCAAAAAAATACAAACGTTCAAAAAATGTCCGACAGATGGTGCTTCATCTGATCAGAATAGCAATAATTAGCATAACAGAGTAAGACAAAGCAAAGATGATGTTCTTTACAGGAAATGCTCAATATGTCCACCGTCAGTCCTCAACAATAGCTGTAGTCGAGGAATAATGTTGTGAACAGCACTGTAAAGCATGTCCGGAGTTATGGTGAGGTATTGGCGTCGGATGTTGTCTTTCAGCATCCCTAGAGATGTCGGTCGATCACGATACACTTGCGACTTCAGGTAACCCCAAAGCCAATAATCGCACGGACTGAGGTCTGGGGACCTGGGAGGCCAAGCATGACGAAAGTGGCGGCTGAGCACACGATCATCACCAAACGACGCGCGCAAGAGATCTTTCACGCGTCTAGCAATAGTTTCTTGTTTCTTCTTTTTTGTTCTAATAAAACTCCATGTCATTCCAACCATGTGTGTCAATTTTTACCTCTCTATCTACATTATTCCGTGGTTTATTAAGTTTTCAAATTTATACTGACTTTCTGATGACCAGGTACATACAATAAACTAACGAGTTTTTCTGGTTTCTTTTACATGTTTTTATGTTTAGTCACATCGTAAGCTATATTCCAAGTTCATTCTATTCCTCGCTTTTGATTTCATTTACAATGTAGACGAACACTAGTCTATACCTTTTAAATGAAGGTGGAAATTTGGGGTGAGTTTTAACTTATGCTTAGGAGCATCCGATTTTACGAGAATATGTATTTTATAAACGTGTACTCACAACCTTAGCGTGCTTTTTCACAATTGCGTTTCGAGTCAAAATATTAGAGTCAAAGTTTTTATTTACCTTTCACAAGTGTCTAGAGCGACCTTCAGTGGATGTACGACAAACATCCAGATGATACTGAAACTCATCACGTACCTTTGTGAGCATGTCTGTTTTTCGTGCATTTGCTGATGCTGTTATGCGACGTCGAACTTCATACAAAATTAATGGAAGGGGGTATACGTAAACCGTGTATTTCTTAAATTCCACCAGTGAAAAAAGAAAAAGTCATATACTGTGAGATACGGTAGCCTTGGAGGCAAATGGAGCAACGCGAGTTCTGTGCCCCTTTACCGCCGGTCCGTCTTTGAAGCAGGCCGCTGTTGAGAACTGCTTTAGATGATAGCGGCACAGCGATGGTGTTCCGTCCTATTGAAAAACAGAATTTCCGGCACGTTCTCGCAGTCGGGAAGAAAAAACACAGATTAAACCCAGCAAGCCAGCGCCCACCACATCAACGGGCAACTAAGAGCTGACACCAACAAACATTTTTAGTTTCGATGCGTATGTTAAAATTCACCCCTAGTTACATCCTCTTCCGAAACCAGATGAGTCTTCCTCAGACATCCTTTACTTTGGGGAAAAACGACATTTCGTTCGCGGGGACGGTGGTTGACTTGTTGTAAGGTACTATTTTTTGTTTTTACCTCAGTCACGTTTTTATGACACAATCATCCTTTATTGACACAACTGACAGTGGCATAGTTATCCATTCTCCTATAATGCTGCGTAACTGTCACCAAACTTTCGTTAAAAAGTTAACAGTTCAGGTTTAACAGACCCTGGTTTCGGATGTTATGTACACGGAGACTAAGAAAATTGTATTAGAACCGAGATAATTATTTGCTAGATGATTTTCGGAAACACGAAAGTTGCTTATACAGTTTGTCACCGTCTCAAACGGAAATTTTACGGTCAGTGCGTACTGCCAGTTTTTCTTACGGCAGTCAGACATAGCAGGTCTTACATTTAAAATGCGGAAACTGACAATTACCAAGCGAGCACAGGTGAGATTCATAATTGTTTGAGTCACTACGACATATAGAAAAACAAATCAAAAACTTAGGGAAAGGGACTGATGTGTAAGTCGTAATTATCAGAGTGAAGAAAATAAAATAGAGGCGGGTGGGAGCTGTAGCGAGGTGAGTGGATGGTTTATGAACCAATGACGTTCTTCGTTCGATTCTAAAAGATAAGACAACACCGAAACAACGACGAAACATTTGCATGATTACTCTGCAATTCACAACTGAATGCTTGGCAGAGAGTTCATGGAATCACCTTCAAGCAATTTCTCTACAGTTCCATCTCCAACAGAGCGCGGGGAAAACGAACACTTAAACCTTTTCGTGCGAGCTCTGATTCCCCTTATTTTATTATGATGATCACTTCGCTCTAAGTAGGTGGGCGCCAACAAAATATTTTGCTATCGGAGGAGAAAGCTGGTGATTGAAAATTCATGAGAGTATCCTGCTGCAACGAAAAAGTCCTTTGTTTTAGTGAATACCACCCGAATTCTCTTGTCACATCCGTGGCACTCTCCCCCTTACTTTGCGATAATACAAAATATTAAAATGATATTCCGGTTTAAAATAAAAGCAGCTGATTGTCAAACACGCATTTTATGCAATACAGAACGAGCTGCCCTTCTTTGGACTTTTTGGATGTCCTCCGTCAATCCTATCTCACGCGGATCCCACACCACGCAGAAATATTCCAGAGGAGGGTATACAAGCGTAGTGTAAGCAGTATCTTTAATAAATCTGTAGCATTTTCTAAGTGTTCAACCAATAAATCGCAGACTTTGGTTCGCTTTCTCCTCAACGTTATCTATATGATCTTTTCAATTTAAGTTATTCACAATTGTAATCCCTAAGTATTTAGTTGAATTTTGTACGATTTATTGTGCATTCTAAACTTTACGGATTCCTTTCGGTACTCATGTGGATGATTTCAAACTTTTCATTATAAAGATTCAGCTGGTGAAAATCATTGTGTTATTGGTCTTGATCATCTAATGGCTTTACAGGATGGTAAATTTCAACATCATGTGCAAGCAATCTTAGATGGTGGCTCAGATTGTCTCCTAAATTCTTTATGTGGATCAGGGCTTCCGTAATGCCGCTGCTGCAGTTACCATGTCCACTGCACTTACTTCGTTTAATGACATAAGAACGAAAACTCGAACCTAGTTAAATACATGTGATTGTATTCCGCATTTACTTTCTCTCAGAATAGTATCCGTTTTACATGGATGGTGAAACATGACCTTCTTTTAGAACCGAGATTTTTTGCTGTAAGTCGGGATTTGACTTTTAAACTGCTTCTTTTACATTAAAAATATTAGAGTTTAAAGTCCCGTCGACAGCATGGCCGTTAGAGATGCAGCACATGTTAGGATTACGATAGGACGGGGAAAGAATCGGTCGCATCTTTTTCAAAGGAACTATCCCGATATTTAGCGGGAGCGAGGAAGATAAATCACGGAAAAAAAATTGACTGGCTGGATAGAGATTTGAACCATCGTGCTTCCGAATGCGAATCAAGTATGCTAACCACAACGCCACCTGGCTCTGTCTCTTTTGTATTGTAACACTGCATTCTATGGGAATGGCGATGTGGTGTGTTGAATTTTTGTGTCAATTTATGTGTGCCTATAGTGGAAAATATTGGGTGAGGAAGCAGTTGTTAAAAAGCGAAGAAAGCCGAAGCTGTGTCTTGTTTCTGTACCTTTCGTATTTGAGATGATAAACGTCCATATTAACGACGACATATTTTCACCGTTAGCGATTACATCAGGAACGAGTAGACGACAGTAGCACGGAAATATAGCTCTCATTTACATAACGTAAGAGATCTGCTTCTTGGTTGCTGGTGCCTATTATTTCCAGGAAGTAATAAAATTTGATGTATTTCTCAACGATTCGCTATAAAGCATTAGTTGACGCTCCTATTTGGAACATCCAGCCACAGTGTCTCGTAACATTCCCTTGACTGCCTGGGATGAAATTCTGAACGATATTAAGTTATGTGGACTAAGACGATTACTTCCATTAGTTGAGAATTATTGAGTTACTGTAATCCTTTTTATGTTTTCTCTATCCGCCACAATTTTAACCGTCTATTTGGAAGAGACACCTTACCATACATTTATTTGCTTGCTTTTTCATTTCGACTATCAATAATTACATTCCCTGAAATTTCATGGCAGATCAAGAGTAGGCAGTTAGCGGAACTTAAACAGTTCTCTTTCAGAGGAAACGGTTTTCCAGTTGAGCCATACGAACATGAGTTACTAAGTGCTTCAAAGATCCTAATTTTCACTGTCTCTCTGCTACTTTACCCAAAATTCAAAGAGCTGATTCCTTCGGAATAAATAACATGCCGTAGAAAATTGCTTAGCTACAGCAAAATGTACCTATTTACACATTAACATTGTTATCAGTTGGTAACGAAATATCAGTAGTGCCTTTCCTGTTTTCCGTCATTTCGTGAGCTCACAGTCAGTTCATGCTCTGGACACATGTAGCTGAAGCATGCTCTGTGAACTAACAGTTGCTGGAACAAGAATATAGAAAAACCCGTTACCAAATCCAGTTCGATTACCCTGATTTAAGCGTTTATAGTTGAAATAAATTACTCGACCAGGAAGGCGTGGTGTCCCCTTCACCAACAACGCTGTTGATTACTTCTCAGTCTTTTACCGACAGCCTTTATTCTTCGGGCGGGATTACTTAGTCGTCGGTCAGATCGAAATAGCTAACAACAGAAATAAAAGCACTGGCTGATTCAGTCCTATTGAACTGAGGTACAGAAATTGCGTCCATACTACGACTTCTCTGTAGAAAACATTTAAAATGTTACAAAAAGGAAATGTCTGAAAAGAGGCCAGTAGCGCGATCTACATTTAGAACCGTAAATTTTGAAAGATCGTTTTGAATATATAGGTTGTCAAGCGCAGTTTCTCTTTAAAATTTGTTTTTGCAATGTGTAGCTAGGGTCGACCCAAACAAATATTTCTCAAGTCTTTCATGAGACACCCAGTGCCGACACAAAATGTTAAGAGGAAAAGGTTGTTAATGAGGAATTTTACATGCCCAAATGATTGAGCAGTCCCAAATTAGTCTAGTGTGATATTTATTTTATGGATATATATATTGACAGAGATTGTAAAACACGAAGAATAACTCGTAATCCAGCAGCGATTGAACAGCGTTGCTGCATGGAAGTCAGCGCAGGCCTGGGCGGTGCCGAGCTGCTGGAGTACAGGTTATTCCTCGTGTTTTAACGCCCTTCTTTATACGTACGGACAAAATGAATATCGCACTAGACTCTTTCGGAACCGCTCAACCGAACTGGCACGTAAAACTCCATTTTAAATATAATTTTGGTAGTGTCGGAAAACTGGCCGACGCTTTCCAGCAACTCATCGAAAAAATTGAATTTCAGATATCTGCCGAAGCACCAGATAAAATGTATCTGACGACCTATAGGAGACACACCCTGTATTACAGTTGCGTGTTTACTCCGTTCGATAGCGTGGTGCTTTTAGATTCGTTTTCGTCATCTATCTGCTTCTCTTTCTCTCTCACCGTCGGATTTCTTCAGTCTACTTGGTTCCTGCTTTATAACCTCATTCTCTAATTGTACTAACCATCAGTTATCACCACGTACTTGGATCATAAAATGATCTATATGTAACGTTTTTTAATGTTTCCTTTATTATTTTATTAAAATGGCTCATTCCATTGTACAGTTCAATGTGCACTGGTGTATCTCTTTTAATTTTGTCATTTTATGCAATTTATTGTCATAGTATATGTGACATGGCGCCACGATGTTTACGTTGCTGACAGCTACTGGCAATTTTGTCTTCCTGTACCGGTTTTAGTCCCCCATCTCAATTTACGTACACAGCCGGTTGATATCTTATCCATGTGCTTGCTACCTTTGTGTCTGCGTTGGTAGGAATTGCCTGAGTTTGCACTCTTTTTAATGTTGGTTAGTTATTACTAACTTAAAACGTTATTGTAACGTATTTTTATACCAATTAGTTTGTTATATTTCTGTTTTAGATTTCTGAAGATGGAAATAATTCCGACATGCGTTATGCACATTTAGTGATCATTAAAGCAGATCTTCATCTGCTGTATGAATTTTTATCCGACCTAGCCAGCTTAACTACACATCTACGCGTATTTACTACAATGGTCGCTATCCTTCTAAGTGACTTTGTCACACCTTTATTTGTTTACACTCGACAACACATATTCCTGTGTACTCCTTCAATTGTTTGTATGTGGTATGTTCTTTGATTTTCCTGCATGTGTTAAAATTTTGTGTGTAAGCCTCATTGTCAGGAGTCTTTGAACATGTCCATAAAATTTTAGTCATTTTTGCTAATGTCTGCTGCCATGCTTACAATTTCTCTGTTGTTGTACGGGATGTCAGTCTGTATCCGTTTTTCGCTAGGCCATAAAATTTCCTCATAATCTGTCGTAAAATGTATTCTTCATTTCGTTATTTCTTCCCACCAATGTTTCCTGCGCGCTAGCCATGATGATTCTAATGCCATTGGTTTCAAGCGACATTCATTCTTTCATAATGATTGCGAAAACAGATATTATGTTTTAGTTCAGGAAGGTTTTAAATATTTTTTTCAATAACAGGTTTCTTTTGTTAGAATCTTCCTTTCAAACATTATACTTCTCTTTCAGTTTCATGTCGAATTGATCATATGTTCTGTTATGCTGACTGTTACACTCTAAACGTTCAAACAAGTGCCAAGGCGTCAATCAGACATTACACAGCAAAACAACTGTTCGGCTTGTTGTACAGATCTTGTCGTAAGTTCTCGGTCAGCAGTTAGTGCTGACGCATAGCTGTCTACATCGCAAACAGCCATGCGGCCGATGTGACAAGATCACTCTGATGTCTATTTACAGTTTCTTTACACGTGGCAGTAACAACAGAAAGTATGAAAATACTGTTACAATGGAGCAGACAGCTGAATAGACTCGCAACATGTATCACATCTTTGGCTACTCTGAACATATGTGTGAATATAGAAGAAGAAGAAAAGGTGAAAACCTTGATCCAATGTGTGAATTCAGAAAAATTGTAAATATAAAGGCGCATGGAGAATTTTGACGTGGAAGATGAAAGGCTCTAATCTGTGTACGACATCTAAATGTCTGTCATCGACACATTTACAACTGTTCCAAGGTAAAGCAGCCAGCACTTGGAATCAGCACTGTGAACAAATGCGTCAAAATTTATTTCAGAGAAGTTGATATCTATTCATTCGCTTGTCTTGTAATGTGACAGATCAAAATTTTCTCCCCGTAGAAACATGGCCTTTCTCAGCGCTTTACGTGGACGAAGACGCCACCCTCTTGATGAACCGACAGTGAACGCTTGAAGAAAGAATTTTAACCGGACATATTCTCCGTAAACAGAACGAAAATTATTTTAAACACATATAGGCTATAAGCAGTGTCTGTCGTAAATAACTGATATTTACTTAAAATTATTTCAATTCTTTACATCGAACAGTGTATGTCAAATGGTAGCTATGATGAGAATGATGACGTACGCACCTCTGTCGTTAGACATTCCTTTTTCGAACTTACTTCGCTTTTAATAAGAAGACAATCTATGACGCACTTTCCTCCGAAATGGTCCAAAAATTCAAGCTCGTACGAAAAAAGTCTGAGCAGTTAGACGAAGTACGTTCTGTATTCCGATATGGCAGTATGCCGTGGTGGTCAGAAATTTGGTTGAAAACTCTCCAGATGTGACTTCAAACACTACGAGGCAAATGCAAATCAAGTATCTACGGATTAAGGCGACAAGAAACACGAGATGATTTTAAAACATAATGAGAAAAATTACCTTTAAGTTGTTAGTTTTGGATGTTGAAAAAAAAAAAGGTGGAAAGTACATTTCAAATGTTGATTTACGCACTTCATTAACGGTGATGCTGGCATATCTGTTCAATGCGTCTATCAGTGCATCACCCACATACAATCGTGGAGCGCGTTGCATCGATTAGCACAGAAACATAATTAGGATTCGCAAACTCAAACGATTAAAGACCAAGTTTATTTTTAAAAAAATGCTTACATCATGATGTTATGTGTGTGTTGTTAAGCAATAGTGACGTACCTGTCAAATCTCGATGTCTGTAATAATAAGTGCCTTAGAGATGTAACACAGATACTCTTCACTGGAAAAAAAGTTAAGACTTACTGGCTATGTTATACAACAGAGAAGTATTCGCATAACCAGATTATCTAAACAATTTAGACGATCAATTGAATTACAGGAACAGAGGGAACTGTCTAACACAGTTAATTCTTCTGGCAACATCGATTGTTGCCGCACATGACAGGGCCTACCGCAGGAGAACAATTGGAATCTCCGCAGTTCCGAATTTCAATACAGAATTTTTGTGGCTCTGTAGTTGCAGAGTGTAGGATCTGGAAAAATGTATTACACACGGTCTAAATCAAAACCGATAGTAAACTTTCACAAGGAATTCTTTGCGATTCGCGTATAGAAAAACAGAAACTAAACATTCGCATTGAACGGCGATTTTCAGCAAATTTTCGTGATCATAGTTCAAGAGGAATCTAACACATAAAGCCGCAACACGCCTGCTCATTTTCGTTATACACTGCGACAGCCGCAAGACAAGCAGAGAGTAAGCTACATTGTTAGTCCGCCCGGTTAGCCGTGCGATCTAACGCACTGCTTTCCGGGAGGGAAGGCGTCGCCCGGCGGATTACTGTCGAGGTCCGGTGTGCCGGCCAGTCTGTGGATGGTTTTTAAGGCGGTTTTCCATCTGCCACGGCGAATGTGGGCTGGTTCCCCTTATTCCGCCTCAGTTACACTATGTCGGCGATTGCTGCGCAAACACTTTCTCAACGCACGCGTACACCATAATTACTCTTGCACGCAAACATAGGGGTTACACTCGTCTGGTGTGTGATGTTTCCGGGGTTGGGGGGGGGGGGGGGGTCCATTGGGGGCCGAACCGCACAATAACTCTGGGTTCGGTGTGGGGCGGCGGTGGGATGAGTGGACTGCTGTAGCCTGTTTTGGGGTTGTGTACCACTGAGGCTACTTCGGGGCCGCGCGGCATTAGCCGAGCAGTCTCAGGTGCTGCAGCCATGGACTGTGCGGCTGGTTCTGGCGGGGGTTCGAGTCCTCCCTCGGGCATGGGTGTGTGTGTTTGTCCTTAGGGTAATTTAGGTTAAGTAGTGTGTAAGCTTAGGGACTGATGACCTTAGCACTTGAGTCCCATAAGATTTTACACACATTTGAACATTTGCTACGGCGGGAACGAAGCCTCTCCGCCATCTCTAGGTCCCTAGTTCAATACAATACAATACAAGCTACATTGTTGACTACGATATCAGATGAATACGACCAGTATCGTTTATATTGACATATGACAGTGTTTGCTGAAAACGGAGTGTATGTACCACGGAAAATTTTAGGAACAGCAAAAAAAGAAGTCGAAATTGGCTGGTTACTGTATTTACTAAATACACTACTGGAAATTGAAATAAGAACACCGTGAATTCATTGTCCCAGGAAGGGGAAACTTTATTGACACATTCCTGGGGTCAGATACATCACATGATCACACTGACAGAACCACAGGCACATAGACACAGGCAACAGAGCATGCACAATGTCGGCACTAGTACAGTGTATATCCACCTTTCGCACCAATGCAGGCTGCTATTCTCCCATGGAGACGATCGTAGAGATGCTGGATGTAGTCCTGTGGAACGGCTTGCCATGCCATTTCCACCTGGCGCCTCAGTTGGACCAGCGTTCGTGCTGGACGTGCAGACCACGTGAGACGACGCTTCATCCAGTCCCAAACATGCTCAATGGGGGACAGATCCGGAGATCTTGCTGGCCAGGGTAGTTGACTTACACCTTCTAGAGCACGTTGGGTGGCACGGGATACATGCGGACGTGCATTGTCCTGTTGGAACAGCAAGTTCCCTTGCCGGTCTAGGAATGGTAGAACGATGGGTTCGATGACGGTTTGGATGTACCGTGCACTATTCAGTGTCCCCTCGACGATCACCAGTGGTGTACGGCCAGTGTAGGAGATCGCTCCCCACACCATGATGCCGGGTGTTGGCCCTGTGTGCCTCGGTCGTATGCAGTCCTGATTGTGGCGCTCACCTGCACGGCGCCAAACACGCATACGACCATCATTGGCACCAAGGCAGAAGCGACTCTCATCGCTGAAGACGACACGTCTCCATTCGTCCCTCCATTCACGCCTGTCGCGACACCACTGGAGGCGGGCTGCACGATGTTGGGGCGTGAGCGGAAGACGGCCTAACGGTGTGCGGGACCGTAGCCCAGCTTCATGGAGACGGTTGCGAATGGTCCTCGCCGATACCCCAGGAGCAACAGTGTCCCTAATTTGCTGGGAAGTGGCGGTGCGGTCCCCTACGGCACTGCGTAGGATCCTACGGTCTTGGCGTGCATCCGTGCGTCGCTGCGGTCCGGTCCCAGGTCGACGGGCACGTGCACCTTCCGCCGACCACTGGCGACAACATCGATGTACTGTGGAGACCTCACGCCCCACGTGTTGAGCAATTCGGCGGTACGTCCACCCGGCCTCCCGCATGCCCACTATACGCCCTCGCTCAAAGTCCGTCAACTGCACATACGGTTCACGTCCACGCTGTCGCGGCATGCTACCAGTGTTAAAGACTGCGATGGAGCTCCGTATGCCACGGCAAACTGGCTGACACTGACGGCGGCGGTGCACAAATGCTGCGCAGCTAGCGCCATTCGACGGCCAACACCGCGGTTCCTGGTGTGTCCGCTGTGCCGTGCGTGTGATCATTGCTTGTACAGCCCTCTCGCAGTGTCCGGAGCAAGTATGGTGGGTCTGACACACCGGTGTCAATGTGTTCTTTTTTCCATTTCCAGGAGTGTATAATAAATACAGTAACCAGCCAATTTCGACTTCTTCAGGCAAGTTAATTCGAAACTTTTTCTCGTAAATATTCATCTGAAAATGACGTCTTAAATGACCAAACAGAACTATTAAACAAAATTTTTCTAAGAAATGTTCATAATTTTCTCATAAATCCACACAGTAATCACAGCAATAAAGAAACGTAATCCGTTGCGCACCCAACCAATGCATAAAAGAATTCTATACAATGTAAATCTGTTGTTCTATCTCGAATGTCATTCTGGCTGGCAGAAAGGAAAGAAAGAAGGAAAAAAGTAATATTAACTCTTCTATATAAAATGTCCTACTTTATTTATTTTTTTATAATATGCCATACCTAAGCAGTCACTAAAGTATTTATTTAATAATACTATTCAGCACTTTCCTGTTAAACAATTTCTGTTCTTATTAGTGATACGGAAAATATAACCGAAATATAGCGTTTACCATAGCAGAACCTGTAACCAAATGTAATCTTCGACGATGGATGTGTTTTCGGATGTAAACGAAACTTTCAGACGGCAACATGGTGGATACTGCGATGTTGTGCAAAATAGAAGTAAAAGAGCTTTTGCGCCATATCCATAAGCGCGAAAATCAGAATACCAATTAGCAAAGTAGAAAGTAAGTACACTTAAACAGTAGTACATCGTAAATATACTATGCACGAAGGGTAGTAGCTAAACAAAATTGTTATTTCGCACAGGGCAGCTGCAGCATCCAATTTGCTAAAGACTCAAATATGTTTTACCGGTACGCTAATGATGGGAGACAGCTAGCTTACACATAAATACATAACAAAGTGGTTCGTTGCTGTATTTATTAAAATAATATAATACTCAGTCACGGAGCTCAACAGTCAGTAAAAGGATAAATTATTCTATAGGTTCACTAAAGACTACGGAGGTATGAAACAGTATATTACAGGAATATTTAGTGACGTTTTTCTTGTGGCCTTTTGATATTTATTGAAGATTAACGTTCTTTAGGAGAAGAAGTAGGTAGTAGACAACACAAGACAAGGCGAATTGCGAAAAGACATCGTACATGCACACAAGACCGATAAGTTTGTTTACTACACTTAGAAATAAATCAGTTTACGAACGCGTAAAATAGTAAACTAGTGTGGAACGCTCACTAATTACATAGCAGTGCATTATTTAACGTAACAAATAATTAACCGTAACCGTAGCTGAAGAGAAACACGCTGGCGTAATGATAACAACGCCAAAAACAATAGAACTGTTTCCCCGACTCAGACGAAAAAAATTTCGCAACTGTTGCAACATCTGAGCCACAAACGTCAGATTTGTTCAACACGCCGTCATTTGAAGAAGAAGTAATTACAGTAAACAAATATTCGTGAACTGGAAATCCATTTGAAGAAGAAGAACGCCCAAATTTATAGACTTCGTACCAGAACTGTGGCTTCTCAAAGACCGTGCCACACGTAAGAAAAATCAGCAACATAAATATATGGTTATTATTTATCACATACTATGTTTATATTCCCTTGTTTTCAGTGCGATGAACAGTTACATGCAACTGAAAGAGTATACTTTCGACCGTACTCCCCAGACGTAAGCCACTCTCACTTCGTCTAGATTCCTAAGATATAAGAAACACTTCGTGACTTTCACTTCACAAGTTTACAGAGATTCGTCCGGCGATAAACAGATCCATTCGAAGAATCAACACAGTTGCCGCAGTTGAAGGTGTCCTACAACATCCAGTAGGTTATGGTCAATACTGGTTGCTACTTTGAAAGATAGCAGAACTTCGAAACACGTATATATTTTATATCAGTTGAAAACCAATATTTGCCGTTATTAAAATTTCAACCCTTGTAGTATTAGTGAAGCCTGACATTGTCAGGAAGGAGACACCAGTGTTAATTTAATTTACTAAAGAAACAAAATTGTATTGTATAAAATTTTTTATGTGTAGATCGCAGTTCTCAGTATACAACTACAGCACGACGACTAGTTTCGGCTGTTTTCAACAACTATTTGCAGGCCGTTCAAATCGTAAAACATTGGTGAATGTTCATTGAAATACACCACCATTAACCATAATCATGCAATGAAACGCATCCTATTGTTGGCCACCAACATCACCATACGCAGATATAGACTTCTTCATGAGCAAGCCAGGTTGTAAACCATAATCTTGCAAGATGACGGTAATAAAGAAGGAAAATTGCCAGTTGCATTAGTAAAACTTGCATCACATGCCCGTGATTTGCAGGTTTTATATAGTGAGAACACCCGCTGTGCAACTGCAAATCATTTATTACCGTCGTCTGGCGATATTATGGTCTACAACGTGGCTTGCTAATAACGAAGTTCTTAGCTACTGTCATAGTCTTGTTAGTCACAACATGAATGCATTTCATTACATGACTACGGTTAATGATGGTGTTTTTCAGTGCATGTTCACCGCTTTTTTACGAATTGAACGCTCTGAAGACGGATGTAGAAAATAACTGAAACTGGTCATCGTGCTGTAATTGTATACTGAAAATTTATATAATAAACCTCACAGTATTATCAGAGTATGCCAATTAGGGAGGTACGTTTAGCAGATGCTTAATGCTCACGATATACGATGAGAATGTTTCGCCACACTCAGAAGCTGACGTCATTAACAAAACTTTTCGTAATGTCGTACTGCATCGATGATTTCTCTTATTTTCAAACATATCGACACTAGTTTCGTTATCTTTCTCTCTCAGTTAATATCACAATGAAAGCTGACGTTGACGTCATGTAGCGGCATCTTGTTAATGGTACCATGTAAAACACTAGGATAGTGCACAGAAAGAATAATGTTGTCGAATGCACAGAGTTCCATCACTTTAATCGCAGGAGATACCGCGCAATAATTTTCCCCGAGAACTCAAAAGCAGGTGACTGCTTCATCCCGGCGTTGAAAAGGAGCTGCGATGTAGTCTGGGCCGAGATAATGGGGTGGGGGGGGGGGGCTCTAAACGCGCAAGCATGTATCGTGCTCCGTGCGCGTGAGCTCCCGCGGCGAGCAGCCTTGTCGCTTCTTCGGGCGGGCGAGGCGCGCCTGCTGGCAGGCAGCCCGCTACGCACGGTAATCCGGACAGCGAGGTGAGGTGAGGTGTCTCCGCACGTGCGCAGCGCGCGGCGCGCACTTGGGCACCTGGCCGCGCCGGCGCGCCAGTATCGCGGAGACAATGCGGCCCATCTGGCGCGCACAATGGTCAATTTGAGCGGCCGCCCGCCTTATCTGGCCCGGCCTCACGCAGCCGGTAGCTCCCTGCTGCGGCGCTCCGCGAAACGAACGCAGCTGCATCAGCTGGGAGCCCGTTCTTACAACACCGGTGTTATCTCATCTACACCGACGCTACCGGGGGTAATCTACACGTCTCCTCGCACTTACAGTTCCTCCTAGACTGCCACTAAAAATATTCAACACTGAAGATGAAATAAATCAGTCAATCATTATACGGGAAAAGAATGGTATACAGAGTGAATCACGTAACACCTGCATTGCAAATATTTCAGACATGAAAGGCACTATCGAAACGTAGTTTTCACAGAGTTCAATCGTAGCAAAGGCGCTATTTGCAGCCAATAACCGGCCGTTGTGGCCGAGCGGTTCTAGGCGCTTCAGTCTGGAACCGCGCGACCGCTGCGATCGCAGGTTCGAATGCTTCCTCGGGCATGGATGTGTGTGACGTCCTTAGGTTAGTTAGGTTTAAGTAGTTCTAAGTTCTAGAGTACTGATGACCGCAGATGTTAAGTCCCATAGCGCTCGGAGCCATTTGAACCATTTTTATTTTATTTTATTTTATTTTTTATTTTTTTGTTAAGTCCCATAGTGCTCAGAGCCATTTGAACCATTTTGAGCAGGCAATACACATATTTTAAGATGGTGCCGAAGTATATTTTTACATCAGTTCAAATCGGGTAATCTCTATTAACAGCAAAATCATAAAAGTAGCGCAAATGAGAATGTCAGTGGAGTTACTTGCAGGAAGGTAGTGCAAGTAGTTTACCGAGTTATCGTACTGTGAATATTGTAACCACCGACCACTGTTTCTTGCATACTATTGCTTAGATGCTAGGCGACGATGTTACGTTTGTTTTCATTGTGTTGCGATTACACTGCGACGGTTCTGTCACTCATTGTGTGGTTATGGACTTCGTAGGACCTCATTGGAAGATGTTATTCCCCGCCGCGTAGAAAAGTGGACATACTCGTGTTGTACGGAGTATGTAGGAAGTATGGTGTTCGTTCGAGCACAGTATACGTCGGCAGGTCTGACCGAGTGAGGTTGCACTGTGTTTAGCACACTGGACTCGTATTCGGGAGGACGACGGTTCTATCCCGCGCCCCGTCATCCTGATTTAGATTTAAACACCCCTTTAGAAAAATTATGTATGACGGTGCTGGAGCCGGCCGAGGTGGCCGTGCGGCTCTAGGCGCTTCAGTCCGGAACCACGAGACTGCTACGGTCACTGGTTCGAATCCTGCCTCGGGCATGGATGTGTGTGATGTCCTTAGGTTAGTTAGGTTTAAGTAGTTCTAAGTTCTAGAGGACTGATGACCTTCGATGTTAAGTCCCATAGTGCTCAGAGCCATTTGAACCATTTTGGCAGTGCTGGTAAACCTCTTACGTTATTTGATTTTCAAACAGCTGAGCAAAACTGAACGTACTCAGACATTTCTCTCTTTACTTATTCTGATCAACAGTAAACTAACGCACAGTTTCTTTTTAATTTTTTTTAGCGCAACGCAATCTGCCTTTCAATAATCCCTACAAAACAAGGCCCTGACTGACAGCAGCCTATACCTTTCATGAATCACTTACCTCACAAAAATCTGCGTTACTCAAACTACTGCAATACAGCGAGCGCCAATACTGTCAGCTAAATAAAAGATTCTAACTACTGAAGGCACTAACTACTGATAGGCATAGTTAGCAAATGAAAGATTTTGATAGAGAACAAACAATGTATTTACCTTAATAGTATTCAAAAGTCATTATATATATATATATATCAGTTCATGACTTCAGTCTTACAAATTTCCTTTTTCTGACGGACACACGTCCAGATCGTCCGCTCTCAAAATTCTGCCATCTCTCTCCCCACATCCACCACTGCTGGCGGCTCACCTGCAACTGCACAACGCTACGCGCTGTTCACATCAAACTGCCCAACACTACAATAGCAAATATTCCAACAATGGCAACCAGCCACAGACTGCACACAGCACAGTCAGTGATTTTCATACAGAGCGCTACGTGGCGTTACCAACATAAAAACCTGAACAGCCTACTTCCCAGGTTTTCCGTGATTTCCCAAAATCGCTTCAGGCAATGGTTCCTTTGAAAGGGCACGGCCGATTTCCTTCCAAATCCTTCCCTAATCCGATGAGACCGATGACCTCGCTGTTTGGTCTCTTCCACCGAATCAACCAAACAACCGGAAGGTATCCCATCATACATCAACCTTTTCAACATCTTCAAACAATTATAGATGATAGGAAACGGCGTATTACTGCTGTCTGAGCTGCAAATTCCTCTGAAACGTGTGCAGCAAGCGTTGTATGGCATACTGCAAGCTTGTATTGACGCTGGCCGTGGTCATTCTGCGCACTGGCTTTGAGGGTACATTGGGTGTATACCACAGAGGTATTGCTATTCACCTTTGTCTCACGTACCCCGTAGGCACTGCCCATTTAACAGCACAGCACCTACGTAGACTAATAAACATGTGTGTAGGGTTGCACATACGCACACATGATAAGCTTACAGGGTTTGTTCCACAACACGGAACAAACAACTGTCGGTCTAAACCATGTTTAAACTACGATATCGCGGCACTAGACGCCTGCAACACCACTGACGTTCTGACTTAGTCTACTTTGATTGCGATACTGTCAACTGGCACTGTTTCATTACAATATTTGTACCTTTTTTTAAATAGATACACATATGAAGCTCATAATAATCTCTGTATGGGGTGCATAGGCGGGTGCCTACCTGCCACTCCAATTTGGGAAAGGTGCATATCAACGGCACCTTCCATATCGAAATATTTGCCGTGCAAGTTTTACGTAATTCCTCTCGTGTGTTGAAGGAAGGCACTATCGATACGTGGTTTTCACAGAATTGAATCGTAGGCAAGGTCGCTATTCGCAGCAAATACACATATTTTAAGACGTTGACGAAAGAACGGTCATTCGAAGCAACAAAGTCCAGTAAACATGGGATCTAAGATGCGTACCTTACAACTATGAGCACTTGTTCGTCTCCACTACTGTGAAACACCTCATCCACTAAAGAAGTGCTCATAGCTTTTAAGATATGCATTTTAGAACTCATGTTCACTAGATAATTTTTTTCCTGTTTTGGTCCGCCCTATCTCGTCTCAAAATATAGAAAGTAAAGAGCTCGCAATAGAAGAGATTTGTTTCGCAAACTCGGAGATAAAAAAGTGCTCTTAGCTGTCGAGCTGTGCATTTTATAGCCCAGGTTTACTCGATTTTTTTCCTTCGAATGAACGTTCTGAAATCCCTGAATATTGGACGTTCCTCCTGGGACACCTGGGGTAGCTAAAGGAATTTCTATCTTATATTGGCATCTGTAGTGGAGTTGCGCTCCAAGCAAAGAGCGGTCATTCAGTTTCTTTTGGCGGAAAGCCAGGGCACTACCGATATTCATAAGCGGTTGAAGAATGTCTTGAAGACCTGGTAGTGAACAAAATAACGGTCAGTCGTTGGGCGAGGCGTCTGTCGCCAACGCAACAAAGTCGCGCAAACCTGTCTCATCCGCGGCTTACACCATCAGGAAATTGAAGAAACGAATTCACCGTGTTTGTCGCCACTAAAATGCTGACTAACTTCTCCTTCCCCATGACAGTGGAGGGCCTCACATAAGTCTGTACACGCGAGAGAAGTTGATAAAATGTTATTGGACTGTTCTTCCTCATTCGGCCTACAGTCCGGACCTCGCGCCTTCCGACAACCGTCTGTTTGGCCCAATGAAAGAAGGATGCACTCCGCGGGGAGCAGTACGCGGATGACGAGGAAGCTATTGATCCAGCAAGACGTTGGATGCGGCGTCTACCAGTAGAGAAGTACCAAGCGGGCATACAGGTGCTCCTAGTAAGGTGGCGTAAGGCCATCGCATGTTGAAAAATGAGGTTTTGTAGCCAAAAGAGTGGGAGATAATATGATGTATTGGAACCCTGACTAACATCAACCTGGTTTCAGAAAAAAAATGAATTGTGTTGCAGTACTTATTGAACAAAAGAGAATCGAAGCATTTGAGGTGTGGTGATACTGATCAATGTTGAAAATTAGGTGGACTGATAAAGTAAGGGCCAACGGCCTTGCCGCAGTGGTAACACCGGTTCCCGTCAGATCACAGAAGTTAAGCACTGTCGGGCTGGGCTAGCACTTGGATGGGTGACCATCCGGTCTGCCGAGCGCTGATGGCAAGCGGGGTGCACTCAGCCCTTGTGAGGCAAACTGAGGAGCTACTTTTACGGTTGTCGCGCATGTGAGTGAGATTCTGAGTTAGCACGTGATGTGAACCACATCTCGTTTTCGTGTCCCAAATTTGACTGCGAAAGATCGGAATTCTTGAAAGTGTTGATAGGTGTAGGATATCTTCCTCAATCGACTGACATTTTACAAAATACTAGCGCAGAAACCCGGCGGTGTCCGGGTGCTAATTTATAGCCGAGCGTCCATGTCCGTATTACGCAGCGACTCGCCTTGTGCTTAACTTTTATGACGTCATCACTCCTGAAATACGTGTCGTACAACGACATAATTTTGTAGGTAAATTGAGTGGGCTGTGTGGATACTGTCTGCATACTGCGTTGCGAATGAAGTTGGTAGCAAAGAAGTAATAAATTTAAATGTCATGCAAGTTGCGGCAATTTTTCACAAATCTCACTGCTGTGACGTCATATCTGCTGAACTATACGTCGTACAGTGATACAATATTGTAGGTTCATTCAGTGGTATATGTGGACACTGTCTGCGAAATTTATTGCAAATAGAATAAGTAGCAGAGAAGTAATAAATTTAAACGTCAAGCATGATGCAAAACTTTTTCACGCATCTCATTGTTTATGACGTCATATCTCCTGCACTACTGGTCGTAAGATAATATAATTTTCGGATTTCGTTCAGCGGTATATTTGCACACTATCTGTGACATGAGTCACGAATACAGTTTGTAGTAAAGAAGTAATAAATTATAAAAGTAATAAATTATGAAGTCATGCCTCATGCGGCACTTTTACAAGATGAACAACGGAAAAGTGGTACACGATAAACATTTTTCCTTCCATCATTTTTAGGGGTTGTCAGCGAGAAGACATTTGTTAAGGATTTGAAATTATGAGTTTGTTGCTAGTCGCTAAGTGCTCCTCTCGTTCTCAAATAATGGATGAATAAATTCTGGGAATTCACGCTTGTTTTTCACTCCTACCACTTTCACGGGTAGATGGTTCTTATCACCACAGCGATTGTCGCCTGTCAATAACATACGTCTGTACCAAGTTTGGGTGAAATCGCTTCATTGGTTAGGAAGAGATATGAAACACACACACACACACACACACACACACACATATATATATATATATATATATATATATGTGGATTTGATAAGCGAACGTCCGCAACTGGGAACATATTAAAATAATGTCTTTACCAAACCAAACATAAGAATTTATAGAATGAACAATCCGCTTCAGTTGCCCGCAATTTCTCTTTTAAGGAACGACCAGTGTCCAAAAATAAAGCTCCATCTTCAGGTTTCACCATATAATTATAGAAAGAGAAATATGTGTTGGTGTGTTTATTATGTTCCCGTAACTACTTGGTTGCATATGAAAATGAAGCTTTATTTTTCGAAACCAGTCTTGCAATAAATAAGATATTGATGGCAACTGAAGCGGATTTGTTATTCTATTAATTCTTATACTTGGTTTAGTAAGGACATTCGTCTTTATGAAGTGACTATTAATTTCTCTAAGAGTATAGGGAAAAATCTGTAGAAGGTAACAGTATTCTTATTTGATGTATCACTTAAGGTTAAATGTAAAAAAAAAAAAATTATTGTTACAACTTGAGCTTTTAAATATGTAAATACACGTTTATGTGTTACAGTTGAGTAAATAACTACAGTTAAGGATGTAACTTAAATTCGTATTTTAGGTGGCTAAATAGAGCACAAACTCTTGAGACCACATAAGAAACTTACATTTCCAAATAGCTACTAATCATTTACATTAGGAGGTTTCCAGCCGTTCACACATTGCGATCTACTCCTGCACTCCGCCACTTATCTTGCGGTCTGTGGCTGAGGCTACCTCGTGCACATCAATCGCTTCTTTTCTCTGATGTTCCAGTCACGTATGGTGCTTGAGAAGAACGACTGCTCCAAAGCGTCCGTATAACCTAACATCCCTGGTTTTATCAGCATGACCTTTCTCGCGAGATATTTGGGCGGGGGAGGGAGAGCAAATTGTCGCTTGAGTCTCCAAGGAAATTATTCTCTTCGAATACTGAATTAACAGTAAAACACACCGTGATGCACAACGCCTTTCGTGCAAGTTCTACCAGTGAAGGTGAATCACCATCTCCGTGACGCTTACTAAACCAATCTGTCAAGAAAGGATCTCCTCTTCTTTAGATTTTCTCCTTTTTCTTATCCGCATATCTGATAAGCGTCTTCAAGTGAGTAGCAATACTTAGTTATCTGTCGAACATGGGTTTTTTAAGTTACCCACTCTGTAGGTGAGGGGCACTTCCTAAGGATTCCTCAAATGATTCTCAATGTGATGTCTGCCTTCCCTACGATCAATTTTACGTCGCTCCTTACGTATATTCCCGGATATCTAATCGACTTGATTATTTTCAGTGATTGTTCAGCAATCGTGTTTCCAAACAGCACAGAGTCATTCCATCTACTTATGGCCAGTATCTTTCATTCATTTTGTGTTAGTTGTGAACTCCCGTTAATTGTACCAAATGTCGATCATCTGGAGGTCTTCCTGGACTTCGCTACAATTTTCTTACTTTGCGACTGCTCTATATACAACGACAGCCACGAACAGCCTCATGGACCCTCCGACTTTGTTCACTAGGTCATTTATAAATACATTGTGGTCATTAATGGTTGTAAAACATTCTCTTGCGGTACGGCTGGAGCTACCACTTTAAGAAGATCGTATTGTGTTTTCTGTGCTGGAACCCCTTGATTCCAGTCATAAAGCAAGTCTGGTATTCCAAACGGTCGTTTGATGACGGAGGAGAATTCTATCGAGTATCTTACGGACGTCAAGGAAGACTGCGAAACTAGAGCAGCGGTATTACTGCCTTGTGGATTTCGTTCACAGAAAATGTAGTGTAGTGTAACCGATTCATTCTTAACATCTGTCTTCCACTACTTCGCGACTTAACCGGATTGCAGCTAACCGCCGGCGTGGCACAACTTCGCATGTAACTTTCTGGCCAAACCCGGTAGTTTTTCCACTAAACTGTAAATCTTCTGCTTTGCATTAAATTTATAGTCCCCATGGTTAAGCTCTTCTCTTAATTCATGTCTATAATTTCAAAAACGTGCAAAATACCAGTTGTTTTTTCTGTCTTTAGGTCACGCATATATGTTTTACTCTCAAACGCCGTTTTCTCTACGTCTCATTCCACTTCTGTGACAATACTTAACATTTTCAAATGCTTTTAAACTTAAACTATAGCGTTTACGGCTTTTTCGATGTGTGCTATTTTCTTCTCAAATTCAGTAGCACGGAATTATTGTTGCTGTGATCGTCAGTCAAAATACCGCTCTGTCACAGCTCTGGTCGTCAGTCTGTGGTGTTTAAATCTCCTCATCGTTGCGTAAGTAACTACTGCACACTATATCCTCTTTAACTCGCTTACCGTAATAAAGCACCAACGTTTCCCTACAGCCTCAGGATATGTTCCATAAACTTATACTTTCTTTTACCAAAATTACGTTGTAAATTACTTCTCTCCCCAACTCCGTTCATTACTTCTGTATTGCATATCCGATCTATGCATCTAATCATTAACATTCTTCTATAGAATCTCGTTTTATAAACTGTTATACCATTTTTTCCATATTTTATCGCACACGTTTCACTTCCTCTTCATTCCAGGTCAGTAACTAAATTTATATCAAATGTTAACATACTTTTTTTTTAAAAGGTGCCAATTGCCTGTGTGCACTTTTTGCTTCTATATAGTCGGTTTACTTTGCTATCTAGGCAGCAAAACTGGTCCACCACTTTTAGTATCTTATTTCCTAACCTAACTCCCTTAGCATCACCTGATATAATTCGGCTATACTGTCTTACTATTCCATAGACGTATGCATATTAGCGGCAGACAATATAATACTATTAAACAAAACGCAGCGAATGAGATCCTTAACTACAGACGTTGGACTCTACAGGATCTTAATTTAAAAATATGGTGGCACCACAAGAATATCGAGAGAAGCTCGTTTGACGTCCGTCGTCATGTTAATATGCACACAAGAGATGCATGTAATGGAGGTCCCAAGAAAGTAGGGCGCCTGTCTTAAGAGTGGGAAAATCAGCACGGCGACCCTGAGAAGCCTATGGCCAGCGTCTGCAGGACATGAGGCAGCATCTCGCTGTGTCACTCAGCTGACTCACCGCTCTTCTCCGTGGAGACGTGACAGGCATGGACCTCCTCCATACAACGCTTCATTATTTAGTACTTTTCATAGGTGACATTTCTTTAAATGATACCAAACAAATGTTAACAAATTTTTTTTCACAAACACGGTCTTCGTTATTGCAGCTGCATTTTACATCCTCTCTAGTTCGGGGCTCGCCAGTTATTTTGCTGCTCAAATAAAAAGAAAACTCGTCGTTTAGTGTCTTATTATACGTAATTCCCCAACAGCTGGGGTTTTGATTCCACTGCACTCCATTAGTGTCATTTTACTTTTGTTTACATCCATCTTATAATCATTTTCCTACACATTATCTTGTCTTTAACTGCTCTTCCAAATTCTTTGTCGTTTCTGTCAGAAGTACAATGGCAGCGACATCAACTATTCTGTTACGAATGATTAATTGTATCCTCCTGAGCAAAGTAAAGGGGATGTTACCTGCTTTGTGATATTATTTTGTGGTGTCAAGGGAGTTGTGGTCTTAGCTCTTAAGGTGTGGATTTTCAAGTACACGTTTAGTAGACATTTTTGCTTCAATGATAGTTCGTGTCATGTCTCTGAATGTTGGCCATTTCTCCTGGAACACTCAGTATAATGTTCATTGCGTATATGCGACTTAACAACTTCGATTCCAGTTTATTCGAAACCCTTTACTTTAGAATTTAGTTACGTACACTGATCAGCGAAAACATTATGATCATTTCCCACCGCGAGACTTGAGTCCTACTCGGTGGCTATGTGGGCACAGGACGAGGTAATGAAAGCAAATAAATCGAGCAGAACTGAATGGGGAATCATTCAAGCGACGATATGGATCGCATATGATGAAATCCACTGATAGAAGCTACTTCGACATAGAGCGGGTTGCTGTGATCCAGCGTCAGAAACGAGCGTCTCGGAAACAGCGAAGCAGGTATCCTGTTCGTGTGCTGCTGTTGTGGGCATCTATGGAAAATGATGGACGGACTGTGGAACGGAGAGTAGGCGAGAAGGATTCGGTTGTTTGGGGAAGTGACCAGACAGCGCGGTCATCGGTCTAATCGGATTAGGGAAAGACGGGGAAGGAAGTCAGCCGTGCCCTTTCAACAGAACCATCCTGGCATTTTCCTGGAGCGATTTAGGGAAATCACGGAAAACCTAAATCAGGATGGTCCGACGCGGGATTGAACCGTCGTCCTCCTGAATGCAGGCGAGAAGGTGTTGGACGTCTACGTGCCATCATAGAAAGTGGAGGTCGGAATGTTTCCCGCTCTGTGAAGCAAGATAGGTGGCGATCTTCGGCAGATCTGCTGGTGCAGGGTCAAGTGTTTTACAGCACACCGTTCATCGCACATTGTTGAACACTGGACACCATAGCAGACGACTTGTGTGTATTCCCATGTTCAATTACATATGCAGCAACCAGAGGAACATCAAAAATGGACCATGGTACGACGGAATCGTGTCACTTAGTAGGATGAAGCGCATTACTTGCTGCCCCAGGTCGATGGTCGCAACCAGGTGCTCCGTCATCCAGGTGAACGGCTGTCCCAAATCAGTACTGCGCCACGAACGTAGGTCCACGGTGGCGGTATTGTGCCATGGGGGACGTCCACCCAGGTTCCTATGCTAACTGTGATGGCAAGTAACAACAACAGCTGTGGACTATAACGAATATTACTGCGGACCAGCTGCATTCCCTCATCGCCCACACGGCGAAGGTATCTTGTAGTAGTATAACTGTTCGTGTCACAACGTCGTTTGACGTTGATGTCACGTCACGTCACGTTGATGTCTTGCCATGAAATGCTCCTGATCTGAACTGAATGGGACATCTTAGAGACGCTATCGGACGCCAGATCCGTGCTCAGGAATACCGGTCCGTAATTTATGGGAACTACATGATCTGCATGTAGACATCAGGTGACCCATGGAACCGGAAAACTTCAAAGGACTTGTCGAATCCATTCCAAGTAGAATAGTTGTTTCGTTGTGTTCCAAAGGCGGACCAACATGTTCTTAAGGAGTTGTCACAAGACGAACATAATGCGGTGTAGGTACCCAAAAGATTGTATCTTCGAGTAATCGTAATGTTTTCGCTCACCAGTTTAAACTACTGCAGTTACTGAAGATATTTAATCGTAGACAGTTGTTTTTTAAAATCAAGGTACAATCAGTTAATTTAACAGGTGGAGCTAGATTAGCAATAGGTATTTTGAAGAAATGTAGATTAAGTTATTTCGTTTTCAAACTATTCATATGAATCCGAAGTTACGCCGTAGCATTCAATAGTTCAAAAGGCACGTTCAGCACTGTTGCTCTATGGAATGTTGCAGTTAACGTCTCAAGATTATTAGCGAGTATCTGCTTCATAGATGAGTCAAAGGAAAAAAAAGCACATTTAATTCGGTTTTTTTAGTCAATGAAAAGAAACGTACCTACAAGACGATTCCATTTTACACATAAGAGGAATTTCCGAATGTATATCATTCTGTAGAGATTTCAGAATTGTATTAAACACGGAAATGCCTACAGAGATGAAATTCATGTCGGGAACATGATCTAACTGCGTAATACAGTATCAAAAATATAGGGTCAACGCCCATCACTAGCGAGTCCAACAGCATTTCTCAACACCTTCGTCACTGAATATTGCGTACATTAGTTGAGCCCCACGATCTATAAAACAATGATGTACTGACAATTCTCGAGACATTCTTGCACAAAAAACGTATACAAAAAATTAATTTCGCTGCGTCAAATGTAGAAGCAGCACGAATTTTGGAATGCATAACCCATTGGGCTTTTTATAATCTGTGGTTTATCCCACATCAACATATATATTATTAATAAGCTACTGTACAGTGCGCAGTAGAGAATACTTCATAGCAAAATCAGCTACTTTCTATCCTATGGCAGTCATCTTTGTGGCTGGGGGAAAATAGAAACTGTTTGTATGCTTCCCTAATCTCTCATATCTTAATGTCGTGATTCAGGTGACTTTCACGACGGTGGCAGTAGGATTGTTACAGAGTCTACCTCGAGTAACGGTCATCTACGTTTACCCAGCACCGTTCCACGATCAGCTACAACGATATTCGCCTCGAGCTCCCCGACATATTTTCTTACAGGTTACAACTTCGTGTTACCAACCTTCCAGCGAGCTTCTGAAGGCCTGTTACATCTGCTCCACCAGTTAATGACCCCCAAACATTTGGGCAGCAGTCTATATATGCACACTAGAGCCTGTTACGCGTATTCCTGAACAGGTGGGATGTATTTTCGCACAAGATTCCCAACAAATCTAGGATTTATAAGTCTGGAACCGCGCGACCGCTACGGTCGCAGGTTCGAATCCTGGTCGGGCATGGATGTGTGTGATGTCCTTAGGTTAGTTAGGTTCTAAGTTCTAGGGGACTGATGACCTCCGAAGTTAAGTCCCATAGTGCTCACAGCCATTTGAACCATTTTTTTGCAGCCTGTCTCCTATGTTATTCAGTTTGTTCACTGAGAAAACAATGAAGTAAATCAAAGAGAAATTTGGATGAGGAATTAAAGTCCAGGGAGGGAATAAAAACCTTGCGGTTTGCTGACGACATTGCAATTCTGTTAGAGACAACAAATGACTTGGAAAAGTACTTGAACGGAATGGCTAGCGTCTTGAATAGAAGTTATAAGCCGGATGTCGACAAAAGTAAAGCAAGGTTCATGGAATGTAGTGGAATTAAATAAGGCGGTGTTGATGCAACTAGGTTAGGAAAAGAGAGATCAGAAGTAGTCGATGAGTAATGCTATTTGCTCAGCAAAATAACGGACGACGGCCTAAGACGAGAAGATACAGGGTATCCCACGAGGAATGATCAATATTCAGGAATATGACAAGAATAATCATATGAAGATGTAGTAAACGCTGGCTCTTAAATGCGTACTTTAAGAAGTATGAGCACTTCTTCATCTTCGATATTATGAAACAAATCTCTTCTATTGCAAGCCCTTTGCTTCTCATGTTTCGAGAGTTGGTGATATGCACCAAAAGAAGAAAAAAATTCCATGAAACATTGGCTCTAAACTGCATTTCTTAAAGCGCTATGAGCATTTGCTCCTCTTCGCTACTATGAACCACACATATTCTACTGAACAAGTGCTGATTGGTTTTTTGAGGTATGCATTTTAGAACCCATGTCTACTGGACTTCTTCGTTTCAAATGGTTGTTCCTGTCATACCCCTTAAGACCATTCCTCTTGAGACACACTGTATAAAAGGCAGCGTGGCAAAGCAAGAAATCGTTTCGGAAAAAGAGAAATTTGTTTATACGTAATATAAAACTGAGTGTTGGTATGGAGTGTGGCTTTGTATCGAAGCGAAACGTGGGCGATTACCAACTCGGACTAGAAGGGGACAGAAGTTCTTGAAATTTTTTACTACAGAAGAATGTTGAAAATTTGATGTGTAGGTCGAATAAAATAAATTCATATGATAGGCTAGTAAATGCGAGGAGCAGGTTCGTGCAACTGGTGCTTCCTCTTCAGAGTGAGAGATTTGTGTGTTAAGTGTATATGATACATGTAGATGACAGTAGTTGGTGTTTGCATAGTGTCGTCATGTTTGCTTTGTGAGTGAGATGAGAGCCGGCAGGTGTGGCCGAGCGGTTCTAGGCGCTACAGCCTGGAACCGCGTGACCGCTACGGTCGCAGGTTCGAATCCTGCCTCGGACATGGATGTGTGTGATGTTCTTAGGTTAGTTAGGTTTAACTAGTTCTAAGTTCTAGGGGACTGATGACCTCAGATGTTAAGTCCCATCGTGCTCAGAGCCATTTGAACCATTTGTGAGATGAGAGAAGGGAGAGGGTGAAGCCCGATACCGGCACATAGCCTGCTTCTTTCGAATAGCACCGAGGGGCCACCGAACTTAACGTTCTCATCCTACGGACGGACCACCATCAACAGCGTCACATGCCCTCACTCCATGAGACATTGGGGAGAGCTTTGGAATTTAGTCCACGACATTGGCGGAAACATTGGCGATAGTGAACTTTACGCCACCACCCCTCTTCGCTTTTCCGGTAAGGGAAAATTGCCAAGAACGTATGATTTTCTCGGCCGATTATGCGTTCGAGTACCAGCTAGGCCCGGCGTTGTTTAACTTCAGTGATGTGACCGGAATCGGCGTATTCGATGAGGCTATACCGTTGACTCGGTACATCAGATAGCTAATGGGGAGGCACTGAAACGAATACGGGAGAAAAGTAAGCTGTTCCACAATTTGATTAAAAGCAGGGACCGGTTGACAGGACACATCTTGAGGCATCAAAGAATCGTCAATTTGGAAATGGAAGGAAGTGTGCGTGTGGCGGGGGATTAAATTTTCAGAGGCATACCAAACTTGAATATGGTGAGCAAGCCGTTATAGGATGCTGTAGTTATTCAGAGATGAAGAGTTTTGTCAGGATAGACTAGATTAGAGAGCAACATCGATCTAGTATTCTGACTGAAGACCAAAACAACATTCAATCGATGAGACTAGTTCCGTAAGTTCACAGCTGAAGTAAGGTGCCAGTGTTCGGACAGGTGCAGCTTAATGGGCCGCACCAAATAGCCGTAGCAGACACTGCTCTGATGACCAGCGAGGCTGCGGCGATGACGAGCGGCGAACTGTGTCTGCCTGCAGTTTCCCACGACCGTCCACTCCAGCTGGCGCGCCAGTCACGCTGGCTAATCACTCCTCCGAGCTGCTTCCTGCCGCCAACACTCCCGGATCATCGATCCCAGCGAGAAGGTGTAGGCGGAAGCACGATAACCGCCGACTCGGAGATTGCTGCTGCATATATATTCGGCAGTGAGTTCAGCAGCCACATTATTCGTTTAGTGTATAGCAAACACGACGTATGCTCGCTATAATGACGTCAGTTTAACGGCATGAAATGCGGTTTGACGGTGAGCACGACTTCATCGAGTTCAACTTATTGGCGGACAGAAGTTCTCAGGAAATGCTTCCCATCCAAGCGTTCTCCCGCTGTAACCGACGTTTTCCACTGGCTGAACTAGCCGACTCAGTCTGACTTGGTGCTTCATTCTTGGTCTCTTCGACAAGGAAATCTCGTCTGCCACTGTCATTATTGAACGACCATTACTTACGTGACGACTAAAGGTGGGGGGGGGAGAGACAAAACCAACAAAACTCATTTAAAGAGGGCTGGTGGTCAATATCTTAATTCGTGGAATACACATTATTATAACGGAAACAATTACAGTGCCAACCGGTGTTTATGGTCCCTTGGCTGAACTGAATGCCCTACACATGTACAAGCGTGAGTCCCCCGATTTGAAACAAGTGCCATACAAGTCCAATCGTAATCATTGCATGTGTCAGTGAGTCAGCCGTAATATTCTACAACGCATATAAAGCCAATACTACTGTGTTCAACATCAACTTGTATCAAAGCTTTTACAAGGCGTATGCTAAGCAGCATCCCGACAAGTCGAAACACAAGTCAGAGCAAGAAGTTAATTGTTTTTGGAAGGTTGTTAAGCTGAACTTCACCAAGAAGAATTTTCTTAGTGATCATACAAATCAAGAGACTGAAAAGCTACGTAACCATAGGGATCAGAGGAAGGTACATTTGAAGATATATAACGTATATAATATACCAATAAAAGGTCATTTTTAGGGATCCGTCAAAACGGTTAATACTATTTGCATTCAGTTTTTTGTCCACCTGTCGCTGTCTGTCTGTCAGTGTGAATACTACTCAGGCTTGGCATGTTTAAAATAGCGTGTTAATCGCATGTTATTACTCTGTTTCATACATTTCGTAAATAAAACACAGTTTTATTAAAGTGTTTTAATCAGTGTATAAAATAAATAATTTTTTTCATTTTACGTATTTTACTTTGAAACGTCCCCTTAGAAAAATTATACATGACTGTGCTCAAACTGACACACAATATTTTTTAGCGCAACGCAATCTGACTTTCAATAATCCCTACAAGAGAATGGCCCTGACTAAATTAACCTATACGTTTCACAAATCACTTACCTCACAAAAATCTTCGTTACTTGAACTACTCAATACAGCGAGCGCCACTACTGCCAGCTAAATAAAAGATTCAAACTACTGAAGGCACTAACTACTGATAGGCAAAATTAGAAAAAGAAAGATTTTGATAGAGAACAAACAATGTATTTACCTTAATAGTGTTCAAAAGTCATATATATATATATATATATCAGTCAATGATATCCAATATTACAAATTTACTCTTCCTGATGGACACACCTCCAGATCGTCCGCTCTCTAAATTCCGCCATCTCTCTCCCCACATCCACCACTGCTGGCGGATCACCTCCAACTGCGCAACGCTACGCGCTGTTAACAGCCAATTGCCCAACACTACAATAGCAGACAACAATGCAAACTAGCCACAGACTGCATACAGCACAGCCAGCGATTTTTATACAGAGCGCTACGTGGCGTTACCAATAAGAAAACCTATACAGCCTACTTACAACTTATCTACAGGTAAACCTCACGTGAGGGGAAGATGGACCACCGCATCTAAACAAGGGGGGAGGGAGTTTCAAATTTTAAAGAAAACCTCTCACTTAATCAATGGACGTCCTCTTACAAGGTGATACACAGAAGGACGGGCAAATCTGATGTTTAGTCTTATTTAGTCCAATGACTGTGATTTAGAGTACAGGTGGACCAGAAGACAGCTACTGTTACTGCTTATTTTTTTTTTCTTTTCCTAAAAAACCTATTCGGTACTTCATATACTGTAGCGAGGTAGCAAATGTACTTCTTCGAAGTCGTTCCTACATTCAGACAACAATCATTTCCTGAGTGAATCTTTCATTCTGTGCCGTAGTATGAGTTGCGTATAACCCACTGCATTGTAAAAGAATCATTCTGTAACAATTCCTTAGTCTATGACTTCGAGGAGTGTTAGTCCCGCAAGCTATGCGGGGAACTTCTGTCAGGTTCGGAAAATAGGAGAGAGGTACTGTCTGAGGTAAAACTGAGGGTGGTTCGTGAATTGTGCGTGGATAGCTCAGTAGGTAAGGGTATTGCCCGAGAAAGACACATTCGAGACCTGGTCCGGTACCCAGTTCCAATTTGCCAGGACATTTCACTAACCATTTCACCATTTAAACGAGAAACGCAGAATTTGTTCAGTTATTAACAGTAACTCGATTGTTTTGCTGGTCTTTGTAGGGTTGAGTACCTCAGTCTGTAGAAACGAAACACTTATAGGATCACTTTGTTGTCCGTCTGTCAGACTCTTAAAAACCCTTTTCCTCGTAAACAGGCAGACCTAAGAAGCTGAGTTTCATGTCATATACCAAAGTCTGTGCTGCCTTGGCGGTATAAACTACTTAAACTTGTAAGTAAATGCAGTCAGAAGATACTGCCATTTAAGTCACACGTTTTGATACTCGCAAACTCACTCATCAGAATTCATAGGCAACTTCCTGTTGACCTAGAATCATTAAATTTGGCAAGAAGCAAGGTTTCACAGTACAAATACAAAAAAAATCATTAATCTGTAATTGTATCAAACAAAAAACTTAAAACGTTCTCGAAAGTCTAGGAATTCTCGGGGCCGCTATGTCGCCAGCGGCAGTGTCGATAACAGGCAATAATCGCAAGCATTCTCAGTTCCCGGGATGTATGAACTGTATGCATACACAAGCTTGTACGTAACCTTCAGAGCGTGAATCCTATTCGCACCTGCCCAATCTTTGATACTTTGTCTCCACTTATCTGTTTCCCCGCTGCTTAAATGGATTGATGAAAAAGTTTCTAAACATTCATAATACGTTTGTGAAGACTGAACGCAAAGAACGGAAGTCCAATTACGATGTCAGTTTCATTCCGCGCATCCGCAAAAGATTGGAGCAATATAATAACCACTAGTTGCCGCTATAGAATTTAATTTCATGTTTTCGTCTTCAGTGTACAGGGACAGATCTTCAGGCAACAAATCTTAACCTACATCGAATAAAGCGTTTTGTAACAGTTTCTGCTGAAAGTAGAATTTACGTCTGTCAGTGAAGACGTTAGTGCTGACTAAAAAAAATCGATTCATTGTATTATGCAGGGAGACGCTGGAAACGTTATTTATAACCAGGACACTATTCGTACTATCGTTTAATTTCCTGGAACTCGTATAAGGAAAGGTCTGTGTCTTTTTGGAAATGAAATGGCGGCTAACGGCGTTTCAAATGTTCTGCTTTCCTACTGCTGCCATCTTCATTCCAAAGTAATTATACTATTAGTTAGCATATTTATGTGCTACAAAATATTTGCTTGAACCATGTACCTTGCCGGTGGTGGGGAGGCTTGCGTGCTTCAGCGATACAGATAGCCGTACCATAGGTGCAACCACAACGGAGGGGTATCTGTTGAGAGGCCAGACAAACGTGTGGTTCCTGAAGAGGGGCAGCAGCCTTTTCAGTAGTTGCAGGGGCAAGTCTGGATGATTGACTGATCTGTACTTGCAACACGAACCAAAACGGCCTTGCTGTGCTGGTACTGTGAACGGCTGAAAGCTAGGGGAAACTAAAGCCGTAATTTTCCCGAGGGCATGATGCTTTACTATAAGGTTAAATGATGATGGCGTCCTCTTGGGTAAAATATTCCGGAGATAAAATAGTCCCCCATTCGGATTTCCGGGCGGGGACTACTCAAGAGGATGTCGTTATCAGGAGAAAGAAAACTGGCGTTCTACGGATCGGAGCGTGGAATGTCAGATCCCTTAATCGGGCAGGTAGGTTAGAAAATTTAAAAAGGGAAATTGATAGGTTAAAGTTAGATATAGTGGGAATTAGTGAAGTTCAGTGGCAGGAGGAACAAGACTTCTGGTCAGGTGACTACAGGGTTATAAACACAAAATCAAATAGGGGTAATGCAGGAGTAGGTTTAATAATGAATAGGAAAATAGGAATGCGGGGAAGCTACTACAAACAGCATACTGAACGCATTATTGTGGCCAAGATAGATACGAAGCCCACGCCTACCACAGTAGTACAAGTTTAAATGCCAACTAGCTCTGAAGATGACGAAGAATTTGAAGAAATGTATGATGAAATAAACGAAATTATTCAGATAGTAAAGGGAGACGAAAATTAAATAGTCATGGGTGACTGGAATTCGAGTGTAGGAAAAGGGAGAGAAGGAAATGTAGTAGGTGAATATGGATTGGGGCTAAGAAATGAAAGAGGAAGCCGCCTGGTAGAATTTTGCACAGAGCACAACTTAATTATAGCGAACACTTGGTTCAAGAATCATGAAAGGAGGCTGTATACATGGAAGAAGCCTGGAGATACTGACAGGTTTCAGATAGATTATATAATGGTAAGACAGAGATTTAGGAACCAGGTTTTAAATTGAAAGACATTTCCAGGGGCAGATGTGGACTCTGACCACAATCTATTGGTTATGAACTGTAGATTAAAACTGAAGAAACTGCAAAAAGGTGGCAATTTAAGGAGATGGAACCTGGATAAACTGAAAGAACCAGAGGTTGTAGAGAGTTTCAGGAAGAGCATAAGGGAACAATTGACAAGAATGGGGGAAAGACATGCAGTAGAAGAAGAATGGGTAGCTCTGAGGGATGAAGTAGTGAAGGCAGCAGAGGATCAAGTAGGAAAAAAGACGAGGGCTAGTAGAAATCCTTGGGTAACAGAAGAAATATTGAATTTAATTGATGAAAGGAGAAAATATAAAAATGCAGTAAATGAAGCAGACAAAAAGGAATACAAACGTCTCAAAAATGAGATCGACAGGAAATGCAAAATGGCTAAGCAGGGATGGCTAGAGGACAAATGTAAGGATGTAGCGGCTTATCTCACTAGGGGTCAGATAGATACTGCCTACAGGGAAATTAAAGAGACCTTTGGAGAAAAGAGAACCACTTGTAAGAATATCAAGAGCTCAGATGGAGACCCAGTTCTAAGCAAAGAAGGGAAAGCAGAAAGGTGAAAGGAGTATATAGAGGGTCTATACAGGGGCGATGTACTTGAGGACAATATTATGGAAATGGAAGAGGATGTAGATGAAGATGAAATGGGGGATATGATACTGCGTGAAGAGTTCGACAGAGCACTGAAAGACCTGAGTCGAAACAAAGCCCCGGGAGTAGACAACATTCCATTAGAACTACTGACAGCCATGGGAGAGCCACTCCTGACAAAACTCTATCATCTGGTGTGCAAGATGTATGAGACAGTCGAAATACCCTCAAACTTCAAGAAGAATATAATAATTCCAATCCCAAAGAAAGCAGGTGTTGACAGATGTGGAAATTACCGAACTATCAGTTTAATAAGTCACGGCTACAAAATGTAACACGAATTCTTTACAGACGAATGGAAAAACTAGCAGAAGCCGACCTCGGGGAAGATCAGTTTGGATTCCGTAGAAATTTTGGAACACGTGAGGCAATACTGACCTTACGACTTATCTTAGAAGAAAGATTAAGGAAAGGCAAACCTACATTTCTAGCATTTGTAGACTTATGGAAAGCTTTTGACAATGTTGACTGGAATACTCTCTTTCAAATTCTGAAGGTGGCAGGGGTAAAATACAGGGAGCGAAAAGCTATTTACAGTTTGTACAGAAACCAGATTGCAGTTATAAGAGTCGAGGGACATGAAAGGGAAGCAGTGGTTGGGAAGGGAGTGAGACAGGGTTGTAGTCTCTCCCCGATGTTATTCAATCTGTATATTGAGCAAGCAGTTAAGGAAACAAAAAAAAAATTCGGAATAGGTATTAAAATCCATGGAGAGGAAATAAAAACTTTGAGATTCGCCGATGACATTGTAATTCTGTCAGAGACAGCAAAGGACTTGGAAGAGCAGTTGAACGGAATGGATAGTGTCTTGAAAGGAGGATATAAGATGAACATCAACAAAAGCAAAACGAGGATAATGGAAAGTAGTCGAATTAAGTCGGGTGATGCTGAGGGAATTAGATTAGGAAATGAGTCACTTTAAGTAGTAAACGAGTTTTGCTATTTGGGGAGCAAAATAACTGATGATGGTCGAAGTAGAGAGGATATAAAATGTAGACTTGCAATGGCAAGGAAAGCGTTTCTGAAGAAGAGAAATTTGTTAACATCGAGTATAAATTTACATGTCAGGAAGTCGTTTCTGAAAGTATTTGTATGGAGTGTAGCCATGTATGGAAGTGAAACATGGACGATAAATATTTTGGACAAGAAGAGAATAGAATCTTTCGAAATGTGGTGCTACAGAAGAATGCTGAAGATTAGATGGGTAGATCACATAACTAATGAGGAAGGATTGAATAGGATTGGGGAGAAGAGAAGTTTGTGGCACAGCTTGACTAGAAGAAGGGATCGGTTGGTAGGACATGTTCTGAGGCATCAAGGGATCACCAGTTTTGTATTGTAGGGCAACGTGGAGGGTAAAAATCGTAGGGGGAGACCAAGAGACGAATACACTAAGGAGATTCATAAGGATGTAGGTTGCAGTAGATACTGGGAGATGAAGAGGCTTGCACAGGATAGGGTAGCATGGATAGCTGCATCAAACCAGTCTCAGGACTGAAGACCACAACAACAACAAATATTTGCTTTATTTGTATAACTCTTTTCTCCATTTCTTGTTTCCTATGTTAGTAACTATAAGCAAGCATATCGAAACAAGCTTTAAATCTATTTTAAAATCATGTCTCCTGGACTACCCGTTCTCTTCCATTGATTAATGTCTACTTAAAAACTGGTAGTTAGTTGAAAAATAAAACAAAAAAAAAATAAAATTTAGGAAAACTAAATGTAGTTTCATGAGTAGGACTGAAATAATAATGTGTTTGCTAATAATAACACCAATCATGTACACATATATTATAAACTGATTCATTCCACATCATTTCGATAAAAGAATCATCCAAGTGATCTATGGAACGTGTAACTAACTAACTAACTAAGTAACCAATGTAACGAAACATTGCGCACTTACTGTCAGGCCTCATTCTATTAAGGGAGTGAAATCCTCTCTACTATCACAGAAATTGATGTTGGGTAGATATAAATCATGTAATGACCTTCGTTTTTGTGATCATCAAATTAAATAATTCGGCAATCAAGATGAAAAATGATGCAAAAGAGGTCTGGGAACCAGCGCCTTAGTCGTTTGAGTGATACGAGTACGGAATGTCATTATAACAAGATTTTCAAAGCTGGCTCTTAAGTGACGTTCCTGTGTGGTAGCCTATAATGAAAGTATATATTCTACGTGCCCTTCACAACCTCTGGAGTCAAGCGGTAAGCACTGTTCGCTAATGTTAGGTAGAAATCTATCCCGGTCGCTTTAGGTACATTTCTTAGATCTATTTAGTGAGGCCAAATGAGAAGATATTTCAAATAAATATGAAACGACTTTGGCGGACAAGCACCAGAAGTGTTATGCAGTGGGTGGGGCTTAAAAAAGAATGGGTGCTACTGAGAACTCTTCTGATAAAACGACTACTGCGAAAGTTCAGTTGGTGGTAGAAAGGTCTCTATCTCCGTAACATATTGATTTTTTTTCAAATTATGTTCCAAAAATAATATTTCTTGTCAATGAAAAAACATTTAATGAATGATATCACGTATAGATATAAAAGGTACCTCTGAACGCTCAAATTAACGAGCTATAACATTTTGAAGACCACCAATAATAAAATTTCGAGTCTTCTCATGTGCTGGACGTTGACTAACATATTGTGGAACTTGAAGTCATCTTTTAGTTCCCGTGTAGGTACGAAGTCTAATCATTTATTTCACAACGGTTTCCTGTGAAAATAAGTCTTGGAGGAATTAGCTGGAGCATGGTAGGCGTATTTATCTCTGGCGAGCACTTGCCGGTTAACTGACGAACTGTCGTCTCTTTTTAGTCTCTAATGAAGTAACATCACACTCTTCTTCACTTTCTAAGCCGCTAAATCAAGTTTCAGTCTCAGTATCCCTATAGACATCCTTTTTTTGAAAACGTTGCCTAAACAAAAATACAGGAGAGAGGCTGAAAGGGTGCGTTTTGTTGTCGGGTATCCAAAGGTGTACACAGCAAAGACGATATCTAGTGGCAACAACCACAAGTAAAACACTTCTCAGGCTATAAATGTATGACCATATGCTTTTTAGCGGTCGAATACTTAACTATCAGTGCTGAAACTTATATAAGCAGGGCTTTATTTTTTTCGGAGGTCTGTTGTTAGGTTTTAAGTTTCTATCAGAATAATAAAAAACCAGATAACTCGGGATTTTATGTGTACATTGTCCTCTCTTTAGTTTTCGTTACCCAACTAGTTTCCGTCAGCGTAACTACATAAGTCCCACATATTAAGTCTGTTTTATCATGGAGTCTTAATGCAAGTTTCATGCCGAGGCCTATTGGAAAGTTTTATGACTTCAGAATACCAAACACAGCGAGACATGCGGTATGTTTTCTTAGGCAACGAGTTAGTCGGTAACTAACACTCGTCACCGCGCGCGATAATGGACCCTCGGGGCGTCTGGTAGGTCCGTACAGACATTCACGTCACCTCCTCAACAGCGTCCGCGTCCTCAACAGCGTCCGCGCTGTTCGTGAGGTTTGTTTTGCGTTTCCTTTGGCGTCTCGTTTATACCTACCGCGGAAGAACATATTTCACAACACATTTCTGCGGGTATTATAGCCGCATCTGTTTTACAATACGTACTTCGGGAACGTCTCTTAATATCCGGGCAGCGAAGTGGCAATTCACGCTAGCGGGTGGGCCGTGAGCTTTCGCCGTGCTGTCCGGCGTTGGCAGGTTTACGGCACTCAGATTCAGCGCATCGGAGATTCGCTGCGCCACGCTGGTGATTATGACTCTGCGAAAGACACAATGGAGCCGTTGCAGACGCCACAACGGGAGAAGAAGTAACTGTGACTTGTACGTGGGAGCCAACGACCAGCTACAGCCTGCCGATGGGGACAACAAAGGCTCCACGTGTGAGGCCTCACCGAACTGGAAATCGGTTATCTTACGGGCAACAGGAAGCGACATTCGCTCTTTTGATGGGATGCAATTGTGAAGGTTATGCTTTAATCGCATTACTTCCTCGTTGTCGAAATGATGTCGCAGAGAGGGAGAGGTGGGTGTGAAACTCAGTATTTAACGTTAACGTTTCGGTAAAAGAACTGAACTGAATATGCAACAGACAGAATTTTTATGATGCCGCTGGCAAGTTTTCAAAGAAGATGGAAGGACAAGAATTACAGTTTGACATCTAGTCGTGAACTGCTGAACAAGAATGTGAGAGGAACGACTGTGACTTTGTTGAAGAATCACTTCGATGCATCGAAATAGGCGGCAGTGAGATAGAAAATTAGCTAAAATCGCTGATTAAAGGAAAGGCTACTCGACTTGATGAAATATTTGTAAGACTGTGCACAGTGTATGGGAAAGGATTTGGTCGTATCCTAATATTTCCCGCGACTGCTACGGTCGCAGGTTCGAATCCTGCCTCGGGCATGGATGTGTGTGATGTCCTTAGGTTAGTTAGGTTTAAGTAGTTCTAAGTTCTAGGGGACTGATGACCACAGCTGTTAAGTCCCATAGTGCTCAGAGCCATTTGAACCATTTGAACCTAATATTTCCCTTCCGTAGGTCGCTGTAGGTTCAAAAATGGTTCAAATGGCTCTGAGCACTATGGGACTTAACATCTGAGGTCATCAGTCCCCTAGAACTTAGAACTACTTAACCCTAACTAACCTAAGGACATCACACACATCCATGCCCGAGGCAGGATTCGAACCTGCGACCGTAGCGGTCGCGCGGTTCCGGACTGTAGCGCCTAGAACCGCTCGGTCACACCGGCCTGCCGGTCGCTGTAGGAACAGCGTTCCAAGTGGTTGGTAAAATCTGCGGAACACTCCCATACAGTATAAAAAAAAGGCAAATGAGTAGCATAACCAATCGCAGTTTACAGCAAAAATTTCATTCATGGCGTTCTGAAAGTCAACAACTAATATTCAGTTTCACATCTTCTCAGTCTTCAACTTCCATTCTTTATGTGTGACGGAAGTGTTGTGTTTCAATAAAAACTATTAAAACTACGAAATGGTCCCGGCGGAGGTTCGAGTCCTCCCTCGGGCATGGGTGTTTGTCCTTAGGATAATTTAGGTTAAGTAGTGTGAAAGCTTAGGGTCTGATGACCTTAGCGGTTAAGTCCCATAAGATTTCACACACATTTGAACATTTGAACAAAAATACGAAATCAAATACGGAGAAATATTATCACAGACATATTAATATTTCAGTCAAAATGTAACGTGAAGACCTGCAGTCGATAACGAATACCGCCTCCGCAGTACGCTGTCCAGTCACATTACTGTGACCACCACCTATGTTCGACGTCAGCGTGCAATAACCACTCACATACGGCAAGCCTCAGCACTAGACGTGGAGGGTATCTAAAGCGTGTCGGCGGAGGGGGCGGCAAACAATGCAGTTGTTGTCGTAATGTGGGAACGGTGCGATTTGTCTGCCGTCTAAAAGGTCATGATTATTGGTTTCGGGAAAGGTTTGAAGCATTACCGAAACGGCCAAGTTTGTGAACCGTTCGTGTGTCGTCCTGGTTAAAGTATACCGTGCATGGCAAACTGGCGCTATCCAAAACCGGCGCCGGGGCAACTGTGATACGCCACGGGCCATAAAAAGCAGTGAACAAAGGCTGCGGAGATGAATACGGCGTATAGACGTGCAAGTGTTGAGTAACTGATCGCCGAGATGAACCAAGGGACTACGAACGGTGTATCCACAGCGACTGTTCAGCGCACGTTGCTGTCCACGGGCCTTCGCAGAAGGCTGCAGAATCACGCACCCATGCTCAGTGACGTTCATCGGCGACGAAAGCTGGAATTTGCATCTCAATAACGCAACTGGACTACAACTGTGTGGCAGCAAGTAGCCTTTTCTAGTGAATCAAGTTTTATACTCCATCTGACAGATGACCGTTGGTGTGTACAGCGTGAGACGTCTGAAAGCAAACACCCTGCAACCAGGAGCGGGCGAAGTGGTGTGTGGAATGTTTACGTGGCATTCGCTAGATGATCTCGTCATTGTGGAAGTTACATTGAATTAACATAAGTATGCATCTATCCTTGGAGACCACGTTCACCCTCGGATGCAGTTTGTTTTTCCTTGGCACGATGGTATCTACCAGAAAGAGAATACAGCGTGTCACACAGCTCACAGTGAACTTGCGTGGTTCGATGAACACCAGGATGTGTTTACTGTACTCCTCTAATCATCAAACTCTCCGGATTTAAACACAGTCGAGAATTTATGGGACCACCTCGATGGGGCTGTTCACGCCATATTTTGATGCTCGCAGACTCGCTCATCAAAACCTACTGGGTACTTCCCGCTGTTCTAGAATCATAACATTTTACAGTAAGCAAGTTTTCACAGCGCAAGGAACATTTTTAATTTGTATTACAAAATTAGGCCAACTATGGACGGCATACAACTTAAAGATTGAAGGTGTTTCTTTCTCTTCATTTCTTCAGTTTCTCTCCAACCGCTCGTCTCTGATCATCTGTTCACATTCCCTTGGCCGTATCTTCTTCATAGGATGCGTTTTCTATCAGTAGCTGGACGCGATCCCTGACACGTATTATTTCTTCTGAAGCACATATTTTGTTATTCTGCTGTGACTTTGTAATGTCCCCACAGCAAATACCCTCTACCACGCACCAATTAATCATTTTCAATCAAACCATACACATTCATTCACTTTGGAAAAGTTATCTGATCTGATTTTCTCGTAATATATGCGGCGACAGCTCGTCGATGCCAAAGTATTTTCTAGTGCATTTATTCTTTGAAATACCAGAGATGCATATATGCATTCTCCATGGTTGTTAGAGTGGTAACTAGGACAGCTTCTGGAGTATCTGTTGAGGGATTGACGTGTTTCTGAGAGATACATATTCTGCTTTTCTTCTCGCTAAAGCGAGCCAATTAACATTTGTGCCGCTAGCGGTTTGTTTTGAAGAGAAAGAGATTGTAAAAGGAAAATAATTAAGGCGTGGAATCACCGGAGATCTGGACATGTAATGGAGATGGATTTAATATACGATTTCCTCCATAAATAAGGTTTGTGACGTTTTTGTTCTGGAGTGACTGAACGAATGAGTTTTTTCTGAATCATTTGTTGATCACGTTGGCCCTGTAATTAGTGGGGATGTTTCAGCTGTGTCGAAGAGAGCCTGCAATCACTGAGTCTGCGTTAAATCGTCCAAAAAGGCTTCGTACACATCTGGAATTCGCAATCTTTCGTAAAAGGAACAAATTGTCCAAACGATTGATTCTCCCGACTGACTGCAGTGTTTAACAGTAATAATAAATGTAAAGATCTCTTACAGCAAGCCAGCCGCTGATTACCAAGACGAAGGACTCCACCAAAGATTCTATTTGGCTGATTCTTTTTATCACTATATCACGTAATGAAATCTTATATTAAAAAACTATACATAGATGAAGGAGAGAAAGAGAGAGAGCGAATGAAAATAGAGATAATACTAATAATCCTCCGTTAGTCTAATTTTTCGCCTGTCTTATCACGGATCAGCCAAGAACTGGGAGGGCCTTACTTTACTGTATAGACTTATGTGTGAAGGTGAAGGGATCTTAAAGACAACAGATACACGTCTATACGGACAAGACATTACACAGAGAGAGCGGCTAGCTGCATTGGTCATCTATTCTTAGATTAAAGAGACGGCAACTTATTATCCGAATATTAAAATGTTAAAACTTGATAATCTTTTCTTTTTTCTGTTGTAGGTGGCTCCGGTGGTGGGTTTTCATGTTTTGGTTTTTGAAATTGTAATCTGTCAATAAGTTCTTTACAGTTGAATCAATTTTCAAAGTACTCAGCTAAAAGTTGGCAGCTTTCTTTATTGCTTAACACCATGTTTCCATTTTTATCTTGAAATGTAAACTTGGTGACTGGAAATGTGTTAAAACTTCTTTGAATAGTGTATATAAGATCCTAGTATTGTTCCTTTTACAGTCTAAATCCATTGCCTCTGGTCTGTCTTTGTTGTAATTTCTTTTCACTGATCTGATGATTTTTGCCGTTTTTTAATTTCTTCTTTAAACTCTTCCTAATATTCTCGTTTCTTATTATTGTACCACTTTTTCATGCCTGTAGTCGACTGTCAATTGCTTCGTCACGTTACTCCTTCCAACATCGTGTCTTGGTATTTTTTGTGGTTCCCCGATTTCTTTAACAAACTCTGTTTCTTCCCCATCTTCCATTTTCCGCGTGTTTAATACATCACAGAATTTATACCGTTTTTGGGTGAGAAATTTAGTGTTTACTCTTGGAAATCTTTTTGGTTTCGGCTTGTCTTTCTTCGGTTGAAATTTGGTCTTTGCTTCTGTTAGATAATGGTCTGAGTCTATGGTAAGGCCCTTCTTCACTCAGACATCCAACATTTCTTTATGATTGTGAGTAGTTAGTGCCACATGATCTATATGATATTCAACTTGATTTGAGTTAATTAATACCCACGTTTTTTTTCTTTCTTGCAAGTTTCCTGAAAAATGTCGTTAATTTTAGGTTTAATTGGTTACAAAAGTCTATGAGTCTTTCCCCATTTCTGTTTGTTCTTTCATGTTCTTTCAGTCTTCAACTACTGATTTAAATTTTCTTTCTTTACAAACTTGTGCATTAAGAACTTCAAAGATATGTTTTTTTGGTAGTTTGGATGTTTCGTATTCTAGCATTTCCCATTATTTCACTTTTTCAACGTTTGTTCTAGTACATTGTTTGATACTGCATGTTCATTTATAATAGTTTATTGCCTGACTTAAAAGTCAGAAATGAAATTCGTTATTTGATGGGGAGCTAAAATTATAAGTAGTTATTGATTCAGTAAGTTGCTGTCTGACATAGTCATATTATTCAATTTCTAATGCCTGGTCTTCCTTTGTAAATTCTTTGTCCACCTGACTCAATTAGATTTTCATCCAGAAAACTTGTTTCTTGAAGTGCTAATATAAGTATGTTGCTTGACGGAAGGTATCAGTTAGGTATTTTGGTTTTCCATCTTTCATAAGCGTGTTGCTGTTCAGAGTGTTCAGTAGGTCTCTTTTCTTGTGCTTCGTCTTTGAAAATGTTCTAGGAAGCTCCAAATCTTCCTTACATGATGTTCTAGGTTCTCCAGGATTCAAAGGCCTATTTATTGCTTCCTGGAATAGTTTTCCTTTTGAAATATGCCATCATGCCTTAGGTTAAAGTTTAGTTTAGGGAAAGATAGTTCAGACTTTCCATTATTAAAATTCAGGCATTTGGCTTAGAATTATAAATGGGGCCGCCACTGAAGTGTGGAACAGACGTCTTTTGCAGTCGCTCACTGTGGGAATACACGCTAGATTCTAATGCTTTTATGTAAAAGCCTGTTATGCCGTTATGATATCTTCATCATAGCCTTCAGTGCCATCCTGTCAAGGAATACTTACAAGATACCATCATCTGGGTCAGGTGAACCAAGGTTTTTTAACGAGTTGTTACTTCTCCCCTTCTTCCTTTTTCATCCACGCTTGGGACCGGCTTTGGCGGATGTATAGTCATGGAAGTAACTTCGACGAGTTTATGATTGGAATGCCATAAAAAAGGCGTAACGAAGAAACGAGTAATGATTAGTGTAAGTTAATAAAGAATATTGTGGTCAGGACTTAATGCTTAGTACAGTGCAAAAACGACTGCCAAATCTTATAAAGCATTTATGCAGTATGTTTCTAATATAAATAGTATATTTTTCTACGCTGTTTATTTCATAGTAATTTCTAAAAGTTAGCAGTTTACCATGAACGTAAACAAACGTAACGTATTCCGCATAAATAGGCGAAGAGATCCGCTATTGTTAGTTTACACTATTGGCAACAATTCTCTGGGAACAGTAACTGCCGTAAGGTAACCAGGAGTAACTATCCGGAGCAGTCTAAAACATAATGATCAGGTAAAGCAAATAACAGGAAAAGCAGATGCCAGACGGAAACTCTCTGAGAAAATCTCAAGGAAATGCAATTGATCCGCGAAGAAAATGACTTAAAAACGTTTGGCTGTTCTTAAGTATCGTTTATCATGCTACGACCCTTTCCAGATAGAATTGATAGATGGAACAGAGAAAATGCTGCGACCAGAGGCGCGTTCCGTCACTACAGCATTACGCAAATGCTCAAGAAAATCCAGAAGCAGATGCTACAAGAGAGACGTTTTGGATCACTGAGTTTTCTGTTGAAATCCCAAGAGCGTATGTACCAAGAAGAGTCACGAAACGTACTGTTTTCTCCCACGTACCTCTCGCGAAATATTCAGACGAGAAAAATCACAGAAGTTTTGATGGGTCATTCTACCCAAGTGTGTTTCGTGGTTGGAACCTGAAAGGGGGGAATATAGTTGTATGAGAAGCACCCTCCACCACGCGCCATGGGATGGTCTGTAGAACCGGGCGAGGTGGCGCAGTGGTTAGCACACTGGACTCGCATTCGGGAGGACGACGGTTCAATCCCGTCTCCAGCCATCCTGATTTAGGTTTTCCGTGATTTCCCTAAATCGTTTCAGGCAAATGCCGGGATGGTTCCTTTGAAAGGGCACGGCCGATTTCCTTCCCAATCCTTCCCTAACCCGACCTTGCGCTCCGTCTCTAATGACCCCGTTGTCGACGGGACGTTAAACACTACTTACCACCACCATGGTCTGTAGAGTATAGATGTAGAAGCAGATGTAGAACGTAATGTAAAATACATAGAATGGCAACATAGATGGAAACAGTGGTGTTATGTCCCTAGTACTGATTGATCACTAGATGTCACAAGAGACGGACCCGCCATTAGAAAACGAGGCTAGGAGTACTGTGATGCCAGTAGAGCAGCAGTAAAAGCAGAGCGAATCGGCCAGGAGAGCTGAGGGACTTCGAACACTGACTAATCACTGGACGTCACCTGTGGAACAAGGCCATCAGGGCTATAAAGCCGCCCAAGTCGACTGTTGGGTGATGTGGTGATCGTGAAGTGGAAACGCGAAGAATCAATCACATCTAAACCAAGACCAGGCAGAGTACACGTATTGAGCGATAGGGACCGTCAAGGACTGTGAACTGTGGTTGTAAGAAATCGCATGAAACCAGCGGATGGAATCACTCGCGGCCGAGAAGTTCCTGATACACAGGACATAAAATCTCGTCTGAGGCCTGCGATCATTTTTATGTTAATAATCGGCAAGAAATGCTGTAAAATCGCAATAAAGTCATGAGATGTTCAATTGACTCTTTTATTAGAACATGTTACGCGTTTCGGCATTACACCCATCATCAGACATTACAAACTTTAGCTCCTTGCTAACCAACTGGCGTACAGCCTTGACAACTCAAAGAAAGTGTCGAATAACATATGACTGTGGAGCAAGCAATCGTTTGTGAATTGTTACTATATGCTGTAACTTTTTTATCTTTAACATGGCATTATCTTTGCCTATTTTCCATGTACTGCTAGACCTATTTCGGTCTGTTAGATTGTTATTGACTTTCGAGGTGAATAAGCCTTCTGGTGACATTTGCTCTGTACAGTTATTATACTGGTGACAATTTTACTGACTCCGGTTGGCCTGCAACAGCAACTTGTAGTCGCTTACATCATTCTACAGCATTCCTGCCATTTATACCTGTAAGTACGATGTTGATAACATACTTACTACCTTGTCTATTTCTACAATCTCTAAGGTTTTGCATTTCCTCGTTTAGGCTAAGTTTGAAACTGGTCTATGACCAAAACTAGTAGTACTGCGCGAAATAAGACGGCTGAAGATTTCTGCCATGCATTTCAACGATTATTTAGCAGCTGGTTTTCCCCACATATGCATACATAAATTTGTTGCAGTATTTTTTTGATTTTAACATTTTTGCCCAAAGTCCCGGCATGGGCCCAAGAAACACCTTCGGGGTGACTTAGAACGTCGACTTCGTTCCAGAGCCAAACGTCCAACATCACTACCTTCTCTGGTTTAGACTCTTGAGGAAGAATGAGCTGTCAATCCTCCACAGACGTTGAAATCTCGTTGAAAATGTCCCCAGCAGAAACACACGCCGTCATAAAGGAGAAGGGTGGACACACCCCAATATTAATGTCCACTAATAGGTGTCCGGATTCCTTTGGTGAGATAGTGTAAATCAGCGCAGAAAAAAAAAAATAAAAATAAAAAAAACTGAGATAAGGAAAACATGATTCGTAGTAGTATCAATATACATTGAAGTGTCAAAGAAACTGGTACAGGCGTGCGCACAATTACAGAGATATGTAAACAGGGAGAATACGGTGCTCCAGTCGGCAACGCCTATATAAGACAACAAGCGTCTGACGCAGTTGTTAGATCGGTTACTGCTGCTACAATGGCAGATTATCAAGATTTTGGTGTATTTGATCGTGGTGTTATAGTTGGCGCACGAGCGATGCGACATAGCATCTCTAAAGTAGCGATGAAGTGGATATTTTCCCGTACGAACACTTCACGAGTGTGGTGTCACCGCCAGACACCACACTTGCTAGGTGGTAGCTTTTAAATCGGCCGCGGTCCGCTAGTATACGACGGACCCGCGTGTCGCCACTGTCAGTAATTGCAGACCGAGCGCCACCACACGGCAGGTCTCGAGAGACGTACTAGCACTCGCCCCAGTTGTACAGCCGACGTTGCTAGCCATGGTTCACTGAGAATTACGCTCTCATTTGCCGAGACGATAGTTATCATAGCCTTCAGCTACACTTGCTACGACCTAGCAAAGCGCCGTATTCAATTGCTATAATACTTCTGTATCATCAAGAGCAATTTTCTACGAATGTGGATTAAAGTTAAGTATTCCAGAAGCTACGTACTTTTCTTTATAGCATTCATTACGTATCCTGTTTCAGACCTCACGCCAGCCTGCGTGAGCTTATAGCGTGCATTTCGGTCTCCTCCAACAAAACAGTGTTGGCACGTCTGCCGACACTTCAATGAGTGTACCGTGAATATCACGAATCCGGTAAAACATCAAATCCCCGACATCGCTGCGGCCGAAAAAAGATCGTGCAAGAACAGGACCAACGACGACTGAAGAGAATCGATAGACGTGACAGAAGAGCATCCCTCCCGCAAATTGCTGCAGATTTCAGTGCTGGGCCATCAACAAGTATCAGCGTGCGAGCCATTCAATGAAACATCATCGATATGGGCTTTCGGAGCCGAAGGCCCACTCGTGTAAGCTTGATAACTGCACGATACAAACTTTTACGCCTCGCTGGGCACGTGAACACCGACATTGGACTGTTGATGACTGGAAACATGTTGCCTGGTCGGACGAGTCTGGTTTCAAATTGAATCGAGCAGATGGACGTGTACGGGTATGGACAGAACCTCATGAATCCATGGACCCTGCATGTCAGGAGCGGACTGTTCAATCTGGTGGAGGCTCTGTAAGGGTGTGGGGCGAGTGCGATAGAATTGATATGGAACTCCTGATACCTCTAGATACGGCCCTGACAGATTACAAGTACGTACGCATCCTGTCTGATCGCCTGCATTCATTCACGTCCATGTGCATTCCGATGGACATGGGCAATTCCAGCAGGAAAACGTGACGCCCCACACGTCAAGAATTGCTACAGAGCGGCTCCAGGAACACTCTTCTGAGTTTAAACTCTTCCGCTGATCACCAAACCCCCCAGACATGAACATTATTATCTGGGATGTCTTTCAACTTGCTCTTCAGAAGAGATCTCCACCCCGTCGTACTCTTACGGCTTTATGGACAGCCCTGCGGGATTCATCGTGTCAATTCCCTCCAGCACTATTTTACACATTATTCGAGTCCAGTCGTGTTGCGGCACTTCTGCGTCCTTGCGGGGGCCCTAGCCGATATTAGGCAGGTCTACCAGTTTCTTTGGCTCTTCAGTGTAAATTGTCCAATATTAACTACAAGTTTCTAGTCTACAGAACAAGGCAGTAACTAATGATTGCGCAACTGTGTGTTCTAAATCTCCCTACGGACATTGCCAGAGATGAAAGCGCGCCGGCGACGGTAGCTACAATGGCAATGAGGCTGTGTGAATGACGGCTGAAGAGCTGCCCGCCTGCAGGGGCGCGGGTGCTACCTCATCTCGCCCCGAAGAGGCTGCGCAACTGTGAGGAAGCGATGTAAATCAGGGAGAAGGCGCAGGTGTGCCGGTGTTGTCGCAAGGCGTGAGAACTGTGGCGGCCCGCATTCCTGCGGCCAGGTAGGCGGCGGCGGCATTCCTGGGGGAGGCCCGCGGCCCAGGGCCCGCACCGCCTCGCCAGACCTGCCGGCACCGCAGTCGGCAGCCGCCAGACGCCGCGGCTCCACCCCCACCCGCTGTCACTGCCCCCGTCTCGAGGGACGCCCGGGCTGCGATACCACCTCCCGATAACATTCACTGCGCCCACCAACTTGCTTTATTTGTAAACTCCCTCTAAACGGACAAAAATGAAGAATGGTCCAGCGTAGTGCTACAGCAACCGAGTAGGACCACGATCCAATACGATCTCGTATCGATTACATCGAGGTCTGTACGTAATGTGCAACTGAATAGAGATAGGTGTCGTGCCGGTCAGAAGGTGCTCCTGTCTGCCTCGTGAAGCGAACAGTCGGAGCAGCACATGGCACCAGAGCCACGCCTAGTGCAGTCATGCACAAATGGACAAGATACGAAATCTCTGTGCTTCCGATCATGGTGTTGCCAGGTTGTTCTCCCAGCATTGGCAATTACGATATTTCTCTCTTTACCGATATACGTGTAGATGTATATGTCTGAGTTTGTCATTTGGTAACTGAGCGTATCTATAACAAAATACACCTGATGCGAAAAATCAAATGATTTGGATAGCAAGCAGTGTAATTTAATGAGTTCGAACTACACAGCACACACTCACATAGATCACATCATTTAATGTTGATAAAATTATAAACGAAATATCCGAATATTTCGACTGTTGAATCAGTAGTTCACTAAATGGTATTGCCAATTAACAAAAAAAAAAAAAAAAAAAAAAGGCTCTGAGCACTATGGGACTTAACATCTGAGGTCATCAGTCCCCTAGAACTTAGAACTACTTAAACCTAACTAACCAAAGGGCATCACACATCCATGCCCGAGGCAGGATTCGAACGTGCGACCGTAGTGGTCGCGCGGTTCCAGACTGAAGCGCCTAGAACCGCTCGGCAACGCCAATTAACAGATTCGACCTTTAAAGTAGCTCTTGAGTATGAATTTGACTTTCGAATGATAGCAGTCATTGCCACGAGTCACGAAGAATTGCATTGAATGACCAAAGGTAAACTTCTGCACGGATATAAAAATGCAGTTATCGACCTTTAATTCTGAGCGAAAGAATTATTTAACTACATGATCTATCAGTATAGCTTTAACTCTTGATCACTCACACCACACACACACACACTGTTTCCAGTTTCCTAGTGAAGATCAGTCACCTTTTATGTTGATCCCAGGAAACAACTGCTCCCTCCGAAATTCTTTAGTGCTACACACACAGAAATAGTTCCAACGCAGTGCAGATAGATCACGGACTGACCTGGGTGCAACGGTAAATTGTCACATATAAATTCGGAGTTCGTGGAGAGGAGTGAAGTCAGTTTGCAAGTTAAATAATCCACTGACAACAAGAGGAATATAACGACCGTGTAGAAATTCACGCAACCGAATTATATGCAACTCCAGTCTATAGTGTAGCAGCCAGACAATATTAACAGTTTTTGGTAAGACAATAATTATATTTGATAGCGCACCTTAGTTTTATACTTATACTGTGTAAACTTCTTACAGTAGTCTTCATACATTTGACATCACATTTTCATTTCCATTTGACTTCAAATATAAGATTTCTCTTATGTTCCTAACATGGCCCACGACGATTATCAATAAATACTCCAATGTAAAACACGTCTACCTTCATGTACGATTGAAGCCAGAGTTATATAAAAACTAAGAATAAACAAGTCAGCGATAGTATTTCATCGAGCGGCGTCTCCGTAAGTAAGTCGTCTCTGGCGTTTGTGGTTCCACCTTTCGCATTCAATTGTTCAGGCGCACGTTAGACAAGAGCACAAAAAGCACTTCTCAGATCGCACCTCAACAAAGCGTTATTTGCATTACTGTGAGCTTACACATGAAATAAAAGGAGATTGTCCACAGCTGTAGCAAAAGTCTATAGTGATTGTGTAATTGTGGCCAAAACTGAGCGGCCTGCATCAACTGACGAGGTCAACTTTGATATAGTCCGTCTGTAAACTGAAGAGCGAGCGAGCGAGTCCCCACTCTGCCAGCCCAGCTACGTCGCAGGGCGCTTCTACAAGCTGTTTCACAACGTAGTACCGGCCCTGCCGCAGCGCGCGATTTAAATCTGTGGCGACGCCGTACACAGATACGTCTCGGCTGCGTTTATTTTCAGACAAATGCATTAAGGCCATAAGGAATACAAAAGACGATAGCTTCTTTCGAAATACAACAATAGAGTAAATAATATTAACATAGGAACTGACGTCAGGATTCTACTACAAACATAGAACCGAATGCCTGGTCATGTGAATATGGTATATGTTCCTCCACTGCTATTCGTAAAACGAACCGCACATAATTCAATAAATCTGCAGAATTTATGGCTTGTTCTTACTTTGTGTTTCTACTGAAAGGTAGAAGTTTTCATTGAAGGACTGTGTTGAAACTTAACAATTCTTGCAACATGAAGAGTGTTAAAAAAGTAAGCAGAAATTTATAATTTCATGTGTTAGTCCGATTTGCACTACTTTTTTGTCACTGTCTTCGTGAACATGTCTCTAAAGTATGTGTACAATGTTATGCATATTGGGTATTTACTCTGTTGTCAGTTGTCAAAAAGATTTCCATGTGTTTTGGTAGCATCAACGATTATTTGTTTTGTATAAAAATAGATCAGATAATCTGTATCAAATTTTGTTGTAAGAATGGAATAAAATGTATGAAATTTTTAGAAATATTGAATATTGCTTTTGTTGAACTTGTTATGAGTAAACCAAGGGCATACAAGTGGTATAAACATTTCAAAGTGGGTCTTAAAGGGCAGCAGTTTTAACAAGTATGGATGAGATTAAAAATATGCAGTTAGAAGACCTATAAACTATCCCGAAGAAACAGTTCCTAAAGTGTTTCGGGAACTGGAAAAAGCACTGGCATAAGTGTGTAGTATGTAATGTGGAATATTTTGAAGAGTATGACATTGCTGAAGACTGACAAATAAAGTTCTTACCAAAAAATAAAAGTTAATATGTAAGCGCACCTCGTATGTCAAGCTTTCTGCTTGGAAGTCCAGAATCGGGGTATGTGTTTCGAAGTGTTTACGATAGCTATTGTGCACATGTCTTAAGCAGTATGTCTTAGAATCGGGTGAATAGTGACCGAGACAGAGATTTAGTGTTCCATCAGCATCAAAGGTTTTACGTGATTTTGAAACTGTCTATAAGGATGGGTTTCCTCACAAAATTATTAATTTCCTTCGTGGCGATTCCAGTAAACCATGCGGCTTATTTCCGTGTTTCTTCTTTATCCGTCCTATTGGGCGAGGCTGACGTTTGCCTAAATTACAGCCGTTTGGTTGGGAGTAGTAATATTAGCCAACAGTTCTTTTTGCGTCGCCTCTTTAACATACGCTGTACTAACATTAGAGACGATCGAACGCTTGTTACTCCGCAAATATCTTCTTCGTATTCTGCACATTTTCTTACAATGCTAGACGATTATCCATCACTTCCGGATATCGAAGTATATCAGTAAGTGTACAAAGTTAACTGACACTGGCAACTAAAATCCCACGAACAGAAACGACGTATATCACTGCACGCCGATCTGCACCGCTACACAGGTAACGGGCGACAGATTTTGGGTGCCCCTGTAGTCCGGTGGCAGCGTTCTTCCGGGAAATGCCACTTCCCCCACCAAAAGCGCTGCTCGCTCTTCAGTTTACAGACAGACTATATCCCCCTACGTATCCCTGCCAGACAGTGCTGACCTCTGTGATCGGTATTGACATACACTATCCGTCGAAAAAGTTCCGATATTGGTTTTATTCATGGCGTACAAGCGACATCAGCGCAGTAACTATGGTAGCAGTTAGAACAAACAAGAGTAAACAGTAAATGTACCGTTGACCAGTCAGTTGTGTTGCGAAGTGGACGTGCGGCCTTTGTGTATCAACATTGTTGTCTCACAAATCACAATGGAGCAATATATCTAAATGAGGTATACAGTACATTGTCCAGAATGTTTTGAAGAAGAGAAAAATATCTGCAAAGATTTTCCAACACATCTTGACTCCCGAATGAAAATATAATGAGCAGAGGCCTGGTCCAATTCATTTCTAGCAAAAGTCTTCGCATTTGATGAGAACTGGTCTTAGCAATACGAATCTACCACAAAACGACAAGGAGCAGGAATTGACGTGAGGACTCAACGTTTTGACGACATAACCGACTTTGAAGCTAATGTAATGCGCGAGTTGATCATCTCAAAGCAGGAATTTTCTTGCAGTTTCACATGGTTGTACGAAAGTTCTCTGCGGTGTACTCAAATGGGACGAGACAATGTAGAACACTTGAATCGCTAAAACCACGATCTTAATTTTTCTCTATTTGTTACTAACCCTGTCTCGAACCTTTTTGGAGTGACGAGGTATTTACATGACACATGTCGAGCAACTCATCGACTTTATTCCGTTATAGACATGAACAAACAGGGTTCCATGCACTCCAGGCTTTCATATTTTAGTCTTTGACGTATTGCCCAGAATTCGGATAAAAATAGATTCTGTCCACCGAATCTGACCAGTGTATCTGGTAGGTTTCCTTTGGTTGCAAATGCGAATGCTGGAACTTGAAATTCCCTTCCATATATTCCCAACTTGGACTACCACACCCCCATTACCAACTCGTCTGGCATATGGCCGCAAAGAACCTGACTTTTCAGTGTCTGCCGTGAATGATGTCAATATCTTCTCGGATACCCACAACGGACTGCTCTTACGTTCATTATTTGTGACTGGAACTTGCGTTACGGACTGCTCTTGTTAGGAACGTCCATACACCAGACTTCTCTTTTAGGCTATGAGGATTGTGGTATTCTAGGCTTGTCATTGTTTATATCTGGATTCATTCCTACGTATCTGTGCTATGGTGATGAACTTCTGTTTTGATAAACATAAAAAACTATAACAAGAGTCAACATGGGATACTTTGCACTGTACCAGCGGATATATTTCTCACATTACAGCAAGTCACACTCGGTTTAATTACTAGATTTCATCAAAATATGAATAACTTGAAATGTGCCTTAAATCGTCTGAGAGCACCATTTCACTATAAATTTATGTCAGTCAATGCTCGAAAATTGTTTAGTACCTACATCGGTTTCGACTGTATAGACATTGTCATTAGTCAATAAATATTTTTTGGTCACTGCTGCGTCAAAACATGCAAGAAGTCAACGCTTAACTGAGGCTCCTATGTCGATCAATGCTTATGGGAGATTAATAGCGACTAGAGAGTCGAAACCGTTGCAACCACCAGTCAGTTTTGTGAGCATTGACTGGAACGCGCGCGCGCACACACACACACACACACACACACACACACACACACACACACACACACACACCACACACATCCGCGCTATAGATGAATTAAGCCTTAGTCGTGTTCCGACTGGCCAACTGCTGCCTACAAACCAGTACGAGGACTGATTCCGGACCGTGAGATGTGTGATCAACATGTCGCTGATCCCTCCAACGGTTATTGACAGTAGATGATTCTGGTGATGCCGATGCTTCTTTATTCAAGGAATTCCACAGCTGACTTCACTACACTGAGTGTACCCAGTTCCAGGCGCCCCAAACCGCAGAAAAACCCGAGGAGATACCGGAAATCCAACTCGGATCCTTTTGCACCAATGGCAGCAACGCTAGCCCGTCATCTATGGAGGCCGTCAACGACTGGAATAAACTTTATAGTAAAATCTGCTTTGTCATACAAGACCTGTCACCTGTCCCGATTGCGCTACGCGGCGTAATCCCCCCATTGTCTTCAAAGAACGTGTTTATTAGACGGTCTTCGATTTGTCTCTTCTGCATTGACTTGTTAGGATGAAGCTCCCCTACCTCATATGGGCACATGGTCCTAGTTAATGAGTTTTCCCCCAGTGACCTCATGGCATTAAACGAGACGTTCTTGAATTCTCTGTGGAGGAAAGCTTCCCGATAGAAGTTTAAAAGGATTTCAAGATTTCACGTGTTTCACTAATAGATTGGCTCGATGAGTAATGTTTTACCTCCAGTGTAGTGCATGTTATTTCCTGTAGGATTATTTAACGCAATTTGAAAATCTTTAAGGATTATTGGTTTTTAAGTATTACCTTTTACGCCATTTCGTGTATAAAATTTTTGTTTTACCCAACATACACTGAGGAAAAGAAAAGAGTCCCACACCAAGACGGAGTTGAGCAATATAAACGAAAGTTGAAAGGAGTATTTCCACGTCTGAAAGATGTCTATTCAAATTTCACTCCAGTCGCGTAAGTTCGGCACTAATAGCGCCACTATAAGGATGCAAATCAGATTTGATATTAATACGTTGTAACGGTCGTGAAGGTTAGTTACCTTTGAGACTGGACGTGGTGAGTTGATGTTAGTCAAGAATGCCTTTAACGCTACAAAGACGCCATTATCAACATCTCACTGGGTTTGCATTGGGTCCTGTAACAGAGCTACGAGAAGTTGGATGATCCTTCTGCAATACTGCAAAAGACTAGGCAAGAATGGAACACTGCACATGATTGGCGGCAGCAGTGGTCATGAGAATGTGCGGTCTCAAGAAGACTGTTATGTGGAACTACCGAAAGAGAAGTCCTTCCTGTTCGGCGTTTGGCTGTAGCGCATCGTAACTACATCTGCAACAGAAATTTGAGCAGCAGTAGGCACCAGAGTGACGAAACAATCGGTTACGGCAAGGACAGCTCCGAACAAGGCGACCTGCAGCGTGTAATCCAATGACCCTAAACTAGCGCCATTTGCGACTTCAGTGGTGTTATGCGAGAGCTCATTGGAGGGCAGCGTGGTTTTCTGATGAGAGCGGTTCCGCCTCGGTGCCAGTGATGACCGTGAGTCGTTTGCAAGAAGGCCAGTTGTGGGCCTACAACCAACCTACACCTGGAGTTATGGTCTGGGGTGCGATTTCGTATGGCTGAAGGAGCAATCTCGTGGTTATCCTAAACGCCTTGACTGCGAAACTGTACGTCAGTCTGGTGGTTCGACCTGTTGTGCTGCCATTCATGGACAGGGTTCAAAAGGGGGAAGGGGCGGGTTCTAACAGGATATCGCTCGCCCACATACCACTGTTGTAACCCAACACGCTCTATGGAGTGTCGACATGTTGCCTTGGCCAGGTCAATCGACGTATCTGTCTCCAATCGAGCACGAATCTGAGATCATCGAACGAGAAGTCCAGCGTCTTCCACAAACAGCATTAACTGTCCCTGTACTGACCGAGCAAGTGCAACAGGCATGGAACTCCATCCCGCAAACTGACATCCAGTACCTTTACGACACAATGCATGGTTACATTCAACATTATAGCTATTGCAACGGTTATCATCGTACTAGCATTAGACATTTGTAATAGCTTACCTAGCCCTTAAATTAATCTATGTTCATGCATTGTTAATCACTTAAAAATCTTACCTATACAAATGTGTTCCCGAAATGTTATTACTCTACATTAACTATATTTCGGTGTTGCGACTATTTTTACGTCAGTTCATATCCATTTCACTGAATTGAATCTTCTCCCTTAACAACGTGTCAAGATATTATACATCGTTGCCACGGATAGTGAATGAATACAGACGACAGGCTTATCTAACACTGCAATGAAGCTAAGCGCCTGCAATAATTTTTCTGCCCCTTAACAGTAAAGATGGTGTTACAAAATTTCAGGTAGTCTCTGCGTTAACGTTGTTTAAAGTAGTAACACGCGAAAGAAGGGAACATCAAACAGCTACAGCAGATTGCGACGGTGAAAAGGTAGCTGTAAGGACGGTAGTGGTGGGGAGGGTTGGTTGTGAGGGAGAGAAGGAGGGGACGTGTTGTGGATGGGTCGCGCAGCAGGCTCGCCAATTACGGAGCCGGCGCTTGTTATCTCCAGCACACGCCCATTATAGCCACAAGCCGGCTTAACACACTCTCTCTGCCTGGCCTATCCCAGACTCCCGTATTTATCACCAGAATAGTAGATTCTTCTGTCAAATGTAGCGCCATTCTCACACAAGTGTCAACTGTTAGCAACTGTAACTTAAGAAAACATCATATGCACGAATATTAAGGATTGTTGAAGTAAAGCATTATCCATTCTTTCTGCTACATGCGATAGTTGGACAGAAATGGTTTTCTCTTTCAGTTCACGAAAAAACGAAGTGACATATACGTAGCATAAAGTCACAAACACTGCCAGCAATTGTTTGTTTGACAGTAACATTTCAGTTCCTTTAAGAGTGCTTTTGTTTTCACCTTTCAACGCGAGTGTTGCTTTTCCCTTCGTATAAGTCACTAAACTATTACGTGAGCCAGTGGTTGAGAGCTCGTTGCTGCGGATCTATAGACTGCCGACCCCAGACCTTCAGTGGGCCGAACTGATAGTCTTTTGGTGCTTTGTCCAGACAGCGAGACGAATGGAAAACGACTGCGAACAAGGGTGTTGCAATCTCAGCATTAGTTTTGTGCACTCGCGTACGATCTTTCACTGCCGTATTTTCAAAAACAGTGCTAGGTGATGATAAACTGTAAGTTCCCACATGTAACCCAAGACTTAACTGCTAGTTGTTTTTCAAACAATATTAATTTTATTGTCGTAAGGGAAGTTTATAGAAAGCATGCAAAGATGCAAATAACGATTTAAATAATAAAGTATTTCGCCAGTTACGCTTTTTCAAGCGTGTCTCCGCATGATAAACGCAGCCGGTGCAGTACTTTATTATTTAAATTCAATGAATCTCTCCGGAAATCACTTTTCTGGTTCCAAAATACACTCACTTGCGCACTCGCTAGTGACTGCACAGTTGTGAATTTTCCTCCTCCAGCATTCTGGCAATGGAGCAGAATTCCGGTTCAAATAAATGGACCCAAGAATCGCGCCAGAAGTACAGACGGGGCAAAGACCATAACCGGACAGGAAAAAGTAGAATATTACAGTTAAAAGTTTGCTACTGGTACCAAGGAACCTAACTGTGGAGAAAAATCGACCTTAGTAAGAGCTTTTCTGAAGTATGGCCCTGTATGTGTTGGAAACTTGGACTTTTTTGTGTGCGTGTGAAAAATGACGGAAGAAATTCTTAGAACAAAAGGTGAAAAGGTTTCTGCCACCAACAGTAGGGAAAATATGAAAAGAATCTCTACGACCCAACGACTCAAAATCGCAAAAGCCTGTGAAATAACTTTCTAAATAATTAATGGAATGACTGATTTAAGACGCGCGTAGTGGCCGCGCGGTTTGAGGCGCAATGCCACGGATTGTGCGGCCCCTCGTGCCGGAGGTTCGAGTCCTCCCTCGGGCATGGATGTGTGTTGTTCTTAGCATAAGCTAAGTGTATAAGTATAGGGACCGATAACCTCATCAGTTTGGTCCCTTAGGAACTCATACACATTTGAATATTTGACTGATTTAAGTCAAGATAGGAAGAGGAAGGCCCAGGCTGCAATACTGCAGATATATCAGAGATGACGTAGAAGCAGGCTCGTAAGAGGAAATGAAGAGACTAGCGGGGAACAGAGGAAAGTGGAGAAGTAGAATTACTGCCAATCAATCTTCGAGCTGAGAATTAAGGCCATACACACACGCAGGCTGGCCATTTAATCAGTAATTGGTTGCAGTTTCGAACGCGGAGCAACTGAGAAATGACAAACCGTGATTACTGTGTGCGAGTGTAGAGGAGCGATTTCAGCTACTGTTAGACGCAGATCATTTCAAGCTTGTTAATATGGATCCCAGTAGCCGACACCGTATAGTCTAAAAGTCGTTGGGTCGAATCTTGCCTGTCGAAACTTTTCACTTTTATTTACGTTCCATATTTATTAACAAATGTAAATATTAATTAACAAATATTGAACCATAATTTTAATAAAAATAATATCTTTATATTTTTATCACTAGCGTGAAAATAAAATGAAATTTGATAGACATGCTAACTGGCTTACTGTGAACTGAAAAGCTTATACATAACAATAATAAAATACCATATCTAGAAATAAGTAAGTATTTTATTTTTCTATTCGATATTTAACATTTTTATACCAAATATTAAGATATTGCAAACAGTCGTGTTTTCATGTAATTAACAGAAAGAAGTGTCCAAAACTGGACCTTCATTTTGATTTTAAAGAAATAGAAAACGGTAAAAACTAATGTTTAAAGGCGAGTAATATTTACTAACGTTATGCACCATTTATATTTCACTCTTGCAAAATATAATGAAATGGTCTTACGGGAAAAATTTATTTTCATAAACCTTACATTGCAAATTCGAGCCCTTCTAAAAACAGTCAAATATCACTAAACAAAATTGAAAGATGGTAATAAATCAGAGCAAACATATTTTAGTTTGAAGGTACTTACAACAGAACATCTTACAGCAGGCTACATAATATCTTTGTGTTTTCTTTTTAGCCCAAGGAGCCCTGCTGCAGGATGTTCCTGAAGGTTTTCTATCTGACAGTTTGTTTTTGTGGCGCTTAAGAGAAAGACTAATCTATTTTATTTCCATCACCTTCGTATTGGTCTTTGTTCAGTGTCTTATCTCTCCACCAACTGTACGGCCATTTTACACAATCATTACGGCCAAGCCCAAAATAAGAACGAAGCTTCCACAGCAGTACAAAACTGAACCACCTCTTTTTTGAAGCTCTTTGCCCAAATTTTACTGTGCTCTGTATGCCAGACAACGAAATCACCGACAAAACTGTAAGTAAATACACTAACAAAATGTCTGCTGCTGCTTATAACATATATGATGTACGCACTATAACATACCGGGTGATCAAAAAGTCAGTATAAATTTGAAAACTGAATAAATGACGGAATAATGTAGATAGAGAGGTACAATTTGACACACATGCTTGGAATGACATGGGGTTTTATTAGAACCAAAAAAATACAAAAGTTCAAAAAATGTCCGACAGATGGCGCTTCATCTGATGAGAATAGCAATAATTAGCATAACAAAGTAAGACAAAGCAAAGATGATGTTCTTTACAGGATATGCTCAATATGTCCATCGTCATTCCTCATCAATAGCTGTAGTCGAGGAATAATGTTTTGAGCAGCACTGCAAAGCATGTCCGGAGTTTTGGTGAGGCATTGGCGTCGGATGTTGTCTTTCAGCATCCCTAGAGATGTCGGTCGATCACGATACACTTGCGACTTCAGGTAACCCCAAAGCCAGTAATCGCACGGACTAAGGTCTGGGGACCTGGGAGGCAAAGCATGACGAAAGTGGCGGCTGAGCACACGATCATCACCAAACGACGCGCGCAAGAGATCTTTCACGCGTCTAGCAATATGGGGTGGAGCGCCATCCTGCATAAACATCGTACTAATAAAGCCCCACGTCATTCCAAACATGTGTGTCAATTTTTACCTCTCTATCTACATTATTCCGTGGTTTATTAAGTTTTCAAATTTATACTGACTTTTAGATCACCCGGTATTTATCTACCTGAACATGTGTCTTTTTCGACACATAACCTCACTGGCACACGCAGCAAAGGGAACTAATCTCACTTCGAATTAATTACAATGTGAAGGTAACTATAAATGCAGGTGATGATGGAAACTTGCTGCTGAGAACCAACGTGTAAAGAAAACCGTAACAAGTGGCTTTTGCAGTATATATTATTTCTTAAAAAATAAATGTTACATGTTCTGGAGTGTTTGGCTGACACTTTTCCTGTTCTTTCAGTTCCCCAGGGGTGTAAGCAACTTGCCTTACAACCTTTGACAAGAACTTCCTCAATGAATTCTGCTTTAGTCACTCATACACTACTTGCCATTAAAAATACTACACCAAGAAGAAATGCAGATGAAAAACGGGTATTCATTGGACAAATATATTATACTAGAACTGACATGTGATTACATTTTCAAGCAATTTGGGTGCACAGATCCTGAGAAATCAGTACCCAGAACAACCACCTCTGGCCAACCTTCTCTGGCCGTAATAACAGCCTTGATACGTCTGGGCATTGAGTCAAAATGAGCTTGGATGCGTGTACAGGTGCAGTTGCCCATGCAGCTTCAACACGATACTCATCAAGAGTAGTGACTGGCGTATTGTCACGAGCCAGTTGCTCGGCCACCATTGACCAGGCGTTTTCAAGTGGTGAGAGATCTGGATAATGTGCTGGCCAGGGCAGCAGTCGAACATTTTCTGTATCCAGAAAGGCCCGTACAGGACCTGCAACATGCGGTCGTGCATTATCCTGCTGAAATGTAGAGTTTCACAGGTATCGAATGTAGGATAGAGCGACGGGTCGTAACACATCTGAAATGTAACGTCCACTGTTCAAAGTGCCGTCAATGCGAACAAGAGGTGACCGAGACGTATAACCAATGGCACCTCATACCATCACGCCGGGTGATACGCCAGTATGACGATGACGAATACACGCTTATAATGTGCGCTCACCGCGATGTCGCCAAAACACGGATGCGACCATGATGATGCTGTAAACAGAACCTGGATTCATCCGAAAAAATGAAGTTTTAGCCATTCGTGCACCCAAGTTCGTCGTTGAGTACACCATCGCAGGCACTCCTGTCTGTGATGCAGCCTCAAGGGTAACCGCAGCCATGGTCTCCGAGCTGATAGTCCATGTTGCTGCAAACGTCGTCGAACTGTTCGTGCAGGTGGTTGTTGTCTTGCAAACGTCCCCATCTGTTGACTCAGGGATCGAGACGTGGCTGCACGATCTGTTATAGCCATGCGGATAAGATGCCTGTCATCTCGACTGCTGGTGATACGAGGCCGTTGGGATCCAGCACGGCGTTCCGCATTACCCTCCTGAACCCACCAATTCCATATTCTGCTAACCGTCATTGGATCTCGACCAACGCGAGCAGCAATGTCGCGATACGATAAACCGCAATCGCGATAGGCTACAATCCGATCTTTATCACAGTCGGAAACGTGACGGTAGGCATTTCTCCTAATTACACAAGACATGACGACAACGTTTCAGCAGGCAACGGCGGTCAACTGCTGTTTGTGTATGAGAAATCGGTTGGAAACTTACCTCATGTCAGCACGTTGTAGGTGTCGCCACCGGCGCCAACCTTGTGTGAATGCTCTGAAAAGCTAATCATTTGCATATCACAGCATCTTCTCCCCATCTGTTAAATTTCGCGTGTGTAGCATGTCATCTTCGTGGTGTAGCAATTTTAATGGGCAGTAGTGTAAAATCCGTTGTCCTGCTTATTGCAACATTTTGTTAGTATACTTCGATTTTTCGTAAAAAGTATAGTCCCTCGCATCGCCACGGTCACTGGCCAGATGCAAAACTGCTCAGCAGGCAGTCTCACAGCACACACATTTTCGGATCTGACGAGTAGACGAAAATGACTCCCCATCGCACCCCCCTCAGATTTAGTTATAAGTTGTTACAGTGGATAGGCCTTGAAAAACGGAACACAGATCAATCGAGAAAACAGGAAGAAGTTGTGTAGAACTATGAAAAAATAAACAAAATATACAAACTGAGTAGTGCATGTGCAAGATAGGCAACATCAAGGAGAGTGTGAGCTCAGGAGCGCCGTGGTCCCGTGGTTAGCGTGAGCAGCTGCGGAACGAGAGGTCCATGGTGCAAGTCTTCCCTCGAGTGAAAAGTTTAATTTTTTATTTTCAGTTTACGTGACAAACTCTTATGTTTTCATCACTTTTTTGGGAGTGATTATCACATCCACAAGAAAACCTAAATCGGGCAAGGTAGAAGAATCCTTTTACCCATTCGCCAAGTGTACCAAGTTAGGTGGGTCGACAACGTATTCCTGTCATGTGACGCACATGCTGTCACCACTGTTGTATAGAATATATCAGACGTGTTTTCCTGTGGAGAAGTCGGTTGACCTATGACCTTGCGATGAAATGTTTTCGGTTTCCATTGGAGAGGCACGTCCTTTCGTCTACTAATCGCACGGTTTTGCGGTGCGGTCGCAAAACACAGACACTAAACTTATTACAGTGTACAGAGACGTCAATCAACGAACGACCACATCATAACTATGCGAAAATATAGAAAGTAAACTTTTCACTGGAGGGAAGACTTGAACCAAGGACCTCTCGTTCCGCAGCTGCTTACGCTAACCACGGGACCACGGCGCTTCTAAGCTCACATTATCCTTGATGTTGCCTATATTGCGCATGGACTACTCAGTTTGTATATTTTCCTTATTTTTTTCATAGTTTCACACAACTTCTTCCTGTTTTCTCGATTGATCTGTGTTCAGTTTTTCAAGGCCTATCCACTGTGCCAACTTATAACTAAATCTGAGGGGGGTGCGATGGGGAGGTTCCCTTGTCAAAACAGACGATACTCGGTACAGGAACAAAACGCGCTGCAGTAGACTCACTTCTCTCGAGTAGGCGAGACAAGAAAGCCGATCGTGTAAGAGTGCCTCACTGTGAAGCTTCCGTGAGACGCCGCAGTCGAAACACAAAGTTCGATTACGGACATCAGCCAATCGGGAACTCAGCCGCCCTTTCCCGATCCTCGCGCTTACGGAACCCGCGGAAGTGCCGGCGTCCTCCGCGCGCCGCACCACCCATGGAGGAGGCTAATGGTGGTTACGCGGGAGCCGTGAAACCTGTCGCGTGCCCCCCGACGTGGCGCGGCACGGGGCAACGCGCCACTCGGCCGCAGCCGCTGCCGCGGTGCTCGCAGGTCATGGCATTCCTGGTGGGCCCCCCGCGCAGCGCGCGCCCAGGAATGCGCAGTCACCGCCGCCTCTGGACGCAGCCGCGAGCCGAGGCCGCGCGTCGCCACAACCGGAGCCACCCGATCCTAAAACAGAGGGTAGCTCACTGATCCCATTCTACACTACTGGCCATTAAAATTGCTACACCACGAAGATGACGCGCTACACACGCGAAATTTAACCGACAGGAAGAAGATGCTCTGATATGCGAATGATTAGCTTTTCAGAGCATTCACACAAGGTTGGCGCCGGTGGCGACACCCACAACGTGCTCACATGAGCAAAGTTTCCAAACGATTTCTCATACACAAACAGCAGTTGACCGGCGTTGCCTGGTTTAACGTTGTTGTGATGCGTCGTGCAAGGAGGAGAAATGCGTACCATCACGTTTCCGACTTTGATAAAGGTCGGATTGTAGCCTATCGCGATTGCGGTTTATCGTATCCAGACATTGCTGCTCGCGTTGGTTGAGATCCAATGACTATTAGCAGAATATCGAATCGGTGGGTTCGGAATGGTAATACGGAACACCGTGCTGGATCCAAACGGCCTCGTATCACTAGCAGTAGAGATGACTGGCATCCGCATGGCTGTAACAGATCGTGCAGCCACATCTCGATCCCTGAGTCAACAGATGGGGACGTTTGCAAGACAACAACCATCTGCACTAACAGTTCGACGACGTTTGCAGCAGCGTGGACTATCAGCTCGGAGACCATGATTGCGGTTACCCTTGACGCTGCATCACAGACAGGAGCGCCTGCGATGGTGTACTCAACGACGAACTTGGGTGCACGAATGGCTAAAACGTCATTTTTTCGGATGAATCCAGGATCTCTTTCCAGCATCATGATGGTCGCATCCGTGTTTGGCGACATCGCGTCGAAAGCACATTGGAAGTGTGTGATCTTCATCGCCATACTGGCGTATCATTGGGCGTGATGGTATGGGGTGCCATCGGTTACACGTCTCGGTCACCTCTTGTTCGCACTGACGGCACTTTGAACAGTGGACGTTACATTTCAGATGTGTTAGGACCTGTGGCTGAAACCTTCATTCGATCCCTGCGAAACCCTACATTTCAGTAGGATAATGCACGACCGCATATTGCAGGTCTTGTACGGGCCTTTCTGGATACAAAAAATGTTCGACTGCTGCCCTGGCCAGCTCATTTTGCAGATCTCTCACCAACTGAAAACGTCTGGTCAATGGTGGCCGAGCAACTGGCTCGTCGCAATACACCAGTCACTACTCTTGATGAACTGGGGGATCGTATTGACGCTGCATGGGCAGCTGTACCTGTACACGCCATCCAAGCTCTGTTTGACTCAATGCCCAGGCGTATCGAGGCCATTATTACGGCCAGAGGTTGTTGTTCTGCGTACTGATTTCTCAGGATCTGTGCACCCAAATTGCGTGAAAATGTAATCACATGTCAGTTCTAGAATAATATATTTGTCCAATGAATACCCGTTTATCATCTGCAGTTCTTCTTGGTGCAGCAATTTTAATGGCCAGTAGTGTATAGCTGAAATCCTGCAAAAAAGTCACGGGTAACATTTTTTTTATCAGTCTTCAGACTGGTTTGATGCGGCCCACTACGAATTTTTTCCCTGAGACAACCACTTCATCTCAGAGCAGCACTTGCATCCAGCATCCTAAATCGTTAGTTGACTATATTCCAGTGTCTGTCTCGGAATTCAAACAGCAAACCTCTCTGTGATGCGCAGTGCTTATCTTTTAGTGTCTCCCATTGGAATTTGTTACACATCTTCATAAGGCTCACGCACTTACTAAAAGATGTATGTCGTCACGTAAAGTACCGTTCTTCGTTGGATCTTACCTCTTCTATTGGTCCAGTCTGGTAAAAGTCCAAGACCTATCAGCAATACTTGACTCTGCCTTGCAAGTGTTTTTTAAGGCAGTTCTTTCTTGGGCAAATTTTATTTCCTTAAGGTCCTTCCAGTTAAGGATGGAAGACAAAAAAAGAAGAGCTGGGTCTAAAAAGAGCCTGAGACCAGGATGTCGTCTTTCGCCCCCAATGTACATCAAAGAAACAATGGCCGAAACAAACGCAAGGTTGGAGAGTGGAATTCAAATTCAGAGTGATAACTATAAGCTTGCCGTGGCCTTACATTGAAAATATTTGTCAAAACCTGATTTCAGATGATGAGAGAATATAATACGACTATTTTTTTTTTAATTTGTCTGCTTGTTGTTTGAACACGCTAATCTCCAAAAAGACTGTACGGTCGAAGAAGATCCGTGCAACATTGTACTATCTCCCACATATGTCTCGTGAAACGATCACGACGAGAATATGGGAGGAATTAGTGTTTCCAGGAATTTTGATCTGCAATCGCGGATTAATCAGGGATGAGGGAAATATTAGTTGTGCAAGAAGTACCGTTCACCACACACCTAAATGTTGTTTGTTGAGTGTACTCGTAGATTTAACGTAGTCCCGATAAACACAGCACTCGCCCACATTGTATCATTAAGTAACAAAAAACAATTTTGGTTTGCAAATTAAGTCCTGTAGACAACATCCTCCTCTGTTATACCCACACTCTAATAAAATACTCAGCACACCCTCTGCGGGGAGCAGCTGAATCGATAAAAATCGATATATATTGACCGGTTTTGTATGCTTTCCATTTGCTACCAGCTGTAGCCTGCAGACAACTCAGTTATTAAAGCGGTTAACATGGCAGTAAAATTATGTCAGGCTCAATTACAAACAACATTCCCATGATTGACAAAATAGCGTGCCACTTCTGCTTTGGTTCACTGAATACAGTGTTGCCTGCCACGTTGCAATGACCTGTGGTATCATTCGAGTTTTATCGTTTCAGTGACATTCATAAACCATCAAATCGCTGAGATTTCGCATTGTGTGTATGTGTTCAATCCATTGTGAAGTTTAAGTTCCACCTCGCTCGGTGCAAACATACATTTACGGTATAACGAACTTCGTCACGAAGGCGTTATTTCCTTTGATACAGTGTTTTGTATTATAATGATTATCACACACGATGCACATTGTGCCTGTAGCGCAATTTAGACATGGATTACAAATGACATAAGCGAGATTTCTGACAAGCCATAGTACGTAACAGAACAGGTATTTTCTGTCGTATATATTAACTCTTATGTACCACGATATTGACGAAAACATTGCTTTCTTTTTTAAAGGAATTATATGCTATTTGTACGGACTTCATTAGCTCTTTAAAGGAGGTGTAATTCGTCAGCATGAAGAAATCGAATGATGACGAGCACCTCATACTTGGTGGGAAACTATTCTTCGAGGCATCTTTACGTGCTCACTGTGTGGATTAAATGGCTCTGAGCACTATGGGACTTAACATCTGAGGTCATCAGTCACGATAAAGTGCTGGGTTGTAATACTTAGAACCACTTAAACCTAACTAACCTAAAGACATCACACACATCCATGCCCGAGGCAGGATTCGAACCTGCGACCGTAGCGGTCGCGCGGTTCCAGACTCTAGCGCCTAGAACCGCTCGCTGTGTGCTCGGAATGAAAACTACAACGTGATGCGACCAAAAGCGGACACTAAAGAAACTGTTCAACACATCTGCACAAAGCTTCGCCCGATCTTTACATTGGTTTTAATTTGGCGACCGATCGGACCTTGAAATGAAAAAGAAAGGAGCCCTCATATATGTAGTTAACAGCGGTCCTAATATACTTTCCTGGAGCAGTCATGGCGATACCTTTGTCTCTGATGAATGCTCGCCGCCCACGATAACGTGCTGGGTTGTAATACTTAAAAAGTCTTCGAGCTACTCACTTATCTGAGAAGCTTTTCCATATGCTCGGACCTTCGTTAACAGTCTGTAGTCAGACGCTTGCTAGAAGTACATGAATATGTAATCTGCATGTTGCCCTTCATCCAAGATTCGCAGGATATCGTGCGAGAAACAGGCAAACTGAGTTTCACACTGGCGATGCTTTCTAAAATCCGTGTCCGTTCTCCATTCTGTCATCCAGGGTTAGGTTTTCTGTGGTTTACTACGTCCATTACAGCTAAGTATGGATGGCTGCTTATGAACGTCGTTGTTGTTGTGGTCTTCAGTTCTGAGACTGATTTGATGAAGCTCTCCATGCTACTCTATCCTGTGCAAGCTTCTTCATCTCCCAGTACTTACTGCAACCTACATCCTTCTGAATCTGCTACGTGTATTCATCTCTTGGTCTCTCTCTATGATTTTTACCCTCCACACTGCCCTCCAATGCTAAATTTGTGATCCCTTGATGCCTCATAACATGTCCTACCAACCGGTCCCTTCTTCTTGTCAAGTTGTGCCACAAACACCTGTTCTCCCCAGTTCTATTCAATGCCTCCTCATTAGTTATGTGATCTACCCATCTAACTTTCAGCATTCTTCTGTAGCACCACATTTCGAAAGCTTCTATTCTCTTCTTGTCCAAACTATTTATCGTCCATGTTTCACTTCCATACATGGCTACACTCCATATAAATGCTTTCAGAAACGACTTCCTGACACTTAAATCTATACTCGATGTTAACAAATTTCTCTTCTTCAGAAACGCTTTCCTTGCCAATGCCAGTCTACATTTTATATCCTCTCTACTTCGACCTTCGTCAGTTATTTTGCTCCCTAAATAGCAAAACTCGTTTAGTACTTTAAGTGTCTCATTTCCTAATCTAATTCCCTCAGCATCACCCGACTTAATTCGACTACATTACATTATCCTCGTTTTGCTTTTGTTGATGTTCATCGTATATCCTCCTTTCAAGATACTGTCCATTACGTTCAACTGCTCTTCCAAGTCCTTTGCTGTCTCTGACAGAATTACAATGTCATCGGCGAATCTCAAAGTTTTATTTATCTTTTCCATGGATTTTAATATCTACCCCGAATTTTTCTTTTGTTTCCTTCACTGCTTGCTCAATATACAGATTGAATAACATCCCTGTCTCACTCCCTTTCCAACCAGTGCTTCCCTTTCATGCTCCTCGACTCTTATAACTGCCATCTGGTTTCTGTACATATTGTAAATAGCCTTTCGCTCCCTGTATTTTACCCCTACCACCTTTAGAATTTGAAGAGAGTATTTCAGTCAACATTGCCAAAAGCTTTCTCTAAGTCTACAAATGCTAGAATCATAGGTTTGCCTTTCCTTAATGTTTCTTCTAAGATAAGTCGTAACGTCAGTATTTGCTCACGTGTTCCAACATTTCTACAGAATCCAAACTGTTCTTCCCCGAGGTCGGCTTCTACCAGTTTTTCCATTCGTCTGTAAAGAATTCGCGTTAGTATTATGCAGCTGTGACTTATTAAACTGATAGTTCGGTAATTGTCACATCTGTCAACACCTGCTTTCTTTGGGATTGGAATTATTATATTCTTCTTGAAGTCTGAGGGTATTTCGCCTGTCTCATACATCTTCCTCACCAGATGGTAGAGTTTTGTCAGGACTGGTTCTCTCAAGGCTGTCAGTAGCTCTAATGGAATGTTGTCTACTACCGGGGCCTTGTTTCGACTTAGGTCTTTCAGTGCTCTGTCAAACTCTTCACGCAGTATCGTATCTCCCATTTCATCTTCATCTAACTTCTCTTCCATTTCCATAATATTGTCCTCAAGAACATCGCCCCTGTATAGACCCTCTATATACTCCTTTCACCTTTCTGCTTTCCCTTCGTTGCTTAGAACTGGGTCTCCATCTGAGCTCTTGATATTCATACAAGTGGTTCTCTTTTCTCCAAATGTCTCTTTAATTTTCCTGCAGGCAGTATCTACCTTACCCCTCATGAGATAAGCCTCTAATCCTTACATTTGTCCTCTAGCCATCCCTGCTTAGCCATTTTGCACTTCCTGTCGATGTCATTTTTGAGACATTTGTATTCCTTTTTGCCTTCTTCAGTTGCTGCATTTTTGTATTTTCTCCTTTCTTCAATTAAATTCAGTATCTCTTCTGTTACCCAAGGATTTCTACTAGTCCTCGTCTTTTTACCTACGCGATCCTCTGCTGCCTTCACTATTTCATTCCTCAAAGCTACCCATTCTTCTTCAACTGTATTTCTTTCCCCCATTCCTGTCAATTGTTCCCTTATGCTCCGAGTATAGTGACCTCGTAATCGCCGGGACGCTGCATCCTAATCATCCTTCCTTCCTTCCTTCGGCATAAACACAATGCAAGGCAGCAGTAAGGACAGTTAAAGTGTCAACAGCCCTCGCGGCGAGCGGCATATGGGGCGGTGCGAGGGGGCGGTTTAGGGTGGCGGCCCTCGAGGACAGCGCGTGGCGCGCACCCCAGGCCGACCCCGGCGGGCGCCCCGCGGCGCACTTCGAGTCGTGAGCCGTGAGCCGTGCCCCACGGGCTCGCGTTCCGTTTCAACTGCTTCTTTGCCGCCCGCGAGTTATGACCGCCGGCCCACAAAGCGGGCCAGCAGAACAATGGCGAATATGCCCATTCAACAGCCCCGTAACTCATTCGCCATAAAGACCCCATTATTTGTAAAATACTGTAAAGGGATATTTCAGGATGATGCATATTAATAAGAGGAATTTATTGAACGGGACCCCGAAAGAATGAGAACCGTCGCAGGCGTACGAAACGGAAATAATCGTCGACAATAGCGACACAATTAATGGTCGTAGCCGGCGCGCGTTAATTCATCGGCCCGCCGGCCTTATCTATTGTCGGGCCGGTTAATGCAGTTTTCCGCCTTTTAGCCGGTGCCACTTGTAGGGGCGGACACTCGCATTGTCTACGCGCGCCGCGCGACAGAACGGGAACGCTGATATACGGCTTCTTGCCGCACCGGTCCCCACTGACAACAATTAGTGGCCATTACGCTGCGTGTGCCGTTCCTATAAATGTCACCAGATCGAGCGAGCGGTCGGTCGCAACACAACAGGTCCAAATTCTGCCCCCGAGCGCCCCTTTGTCCCGCGCTGCAAGTCGTCACCCGACACATCACACTCGAATCGGACAGTCAGCTCCAATTTATAAGTCTGGCGAGGCACACACGTGAATAAGCGAATACATAAAGCGCGTACAGCATAACATGACACTTGTCCGATTGTATACGTAGAAATTATACTTCATTGTAGCCAGGCTTGTGACCATACAGGCCAAAATTTGTTTTAAAGAACAGTCGAGGTGGTCAGAAACAGTCTTAAAAGTTTGTAAGTGTGTTGCAGGGTAGGTAGTGCTGAGAAACAATTGCTAAGGAAAATTTGCTTCCGATGTAATTAGCACTGAAGGCAGCCAATCAGGCAGTAGCGCACGCAAATGCAAGTGGCGCACCAGAGATGTGTATTCGTAACACGTAGAGGTAACACCATGGGCATGAGGGATGTTGGTGTATAGGGAGGTGTCATCAACAGTGATGAGTAGAAATCCAGGAGGTAAAGCAGTGGGAATGGGGGACAGTCAGTGAAGGAAGTGGTTGCTATCTTTGACGTGGGAGGCTTGATTGTGGACAACTGGTTGGTGGTGTTGGTCAATGAGGGCAGAAATTCTTTCAGTGGCAGTATAATAACCAGCCACTATGGGGCATTCAAGATTGTTGGGTTTGTGGGAGCATGTAGATGGCGGGTGTGCGAGCTGTCGCAGGGGTGAGGAGGGAAACGGAATTGGAGGAGAGGTTGTGGGGAGGGCCTAAGGCTTTAAGGAGGCATTCGATGTTGTGTTGCACTTTTGGGATTGGATCACTCTGGCACAGTTTATAGGTGAAGGAATCGGATAATTGGTGCAGGCCTTATGCCGGCTAGTCACTGAGATTCATAACAACAGTGGTGGAATCACTGTCTGCAGATAGAATGATTAGGCAAGGATTTCTTTTGAGGTTGTGTATGGCTACTCTTTCTTCTACTGAAAGGTTGGTATCCTGAGGCAGGGACCTGGGGAAGGATGGTCAGGCTAAGTTGTAAGATGTGCCCAATCCACCCACCCAGCATTTGCTATTCCAGTCCTGTCACAGGTTTATCCTACCTCATCAGAGGTCAGGCCACCTGTGAAAGCAGCCATCTGATTTACCAGCTGTGCTTCAAACATTGCACAACTTTTTTCATTGGTCTGAGAACCAACCAGCCATCCACCAGAACGGAAGGCCACTGCCAAATTGTGGCCAAGAGCAAAGTAGACTATTCCGTGGCACAACATGAAGTTGAGCATAACATACTCGATGCCAATGGCTGCTTCGCTACCCGAGCCACCTAGATCCTCCCCTCCACCACCAGCTTTTTTGAACTGTGCAAATGGGAGTTATCCTCACAACACATTCCCTGCTCCCATAATTATCCCGGCCTCAATCTATGTTAACATGATGTCCCCACACCCTCCACCTAACAGTTTCCATCCCCTCTGCCCTATCATCATTCTCATCTCCCTGACTCTTTGTTTGGTGCCCTCTGCCAATGAACCTGCCCATACTTTCCTGCTCCTCTCCTTTTTTCCCCACCTCCCTGCCCCACAATCTCCTGATGTTGTGCCTGTTGGCCCTGAACAAAAGAACGATACAAAAATAGGATATGGGTAGTAAGAATCGAACCCGAGCCAAAGGCTGAGCACTGCGCTATGATCTACGCAGTGAGAACAATTGACACTAACTGAAGCATTAGCCGGAAGTGCTCTATGTACACTCTTTCGGGAAATTGTTTAAAATTAGCCATCGAGTTACGTAGAATATTTTACCAAGCTTCCGTTTATCTGAATGCTAGAGCTCAGGTTAGCATTTCAGTGATGGGTGTGCGCTCAGCACTTCTCACGGAGTTTAATGTAGAGAATGGTTAGGTGCAAGCCAGCTTACTTGAAGCATCGGCAGTTGGTGCAGTACTGGGCTGACTAGTATACAAAGGTCCATAAACGTCATTCCGATTTTGGAAATGAACATATAGTAATGGAGTATTGAAAAAACTGAGGCTATCAACAGTAGCGTTTAATCAAGCGAAGCCAGAGAAAGGAAAGAATGTTAGGGGTTTATTCGAGTACATGGATTATGAAAGAAGTTCGTAATTACATCAGATGCTTGGAGATAAACATTAGCAACCAGATGTTATTTGCAAAATAGACATCCATACAGGATAGGAAGAAGAAGCAGAAGAAGAGGAACAAAAGGCCCTTCAGTAACTAGAAACTTTACCAGAGAGACTGTCCACCATAATGTATAGAACACAGGATAAAACAGTGGTATTTTATTTGTATGGCTGTGTTTTGTTATTAATTTACTCCGTGTTGTTTTATTTTTGTACCTTTAAAGGGGTTTCCTGAGAGAGAGCGTCACGGATATGATACGTGAATTGGGGTGGCAATCATTAAAACAAAGGCGTTTTTCGTTGCCGCAGGATCTCCTCATGAAATTTCCATCAGCAACTTTCTCCTCAGAGTGACACAATGTTATGTTGGCGCCCACCTACATAAAGAGGATTGATCATCATAATAAAATATGAGAAATCAGAGCTAACGCAGAAACATTTAAGTGCTCGTTTTCACCTCGTGCCGCTCGTAAGTGGAACGGTAGGTGAACAGCTTGAAGATTTTTCGATGAACCCTCTGCCAGCTACTTAATTGTGCAGTGCGGAATAATCATGTAGATATAATTGTAGACAGAGATTATTATTGTTATGCTTTAATATTGTTAAGAGGTTTAAAATAACAATGGATAGAAGAAATGTTTGCTCATTATAACCGACTCATTATAACCTACTGACACTGACTTATGAGGAAAGGTCTATAAATGTCTATCAGAAGTATTATTTTCCACATTTAAAAAATAGATTGAAATAACTGGTTTTAAGGAAAGATTAGTAATAGCAGTACACATCCTATCAAATATACTTGTGTATGAAAATCAGGTTGTTATTTGAATATATTAAACGTAAGTATTTGAACGGGCCTGTCTCAACCATTTTGTCCAAGGAGTCTTTCTTCTGGAAAATGCCTCAGTTACATCTGGCAGGCAGCTTGAATTTGCGCACGCAACGGCCTGATTGTCTAACTTCAATGCGAATAACTCGGAAGCAGCTCGGCGTAGCGAATTTTTTTTTTTAGTAATTATTTATCTTTCTGCTACAGACTGGAAAAATGTAGCAAATCAGCAGTAGCAACACACATCCGATGCAAAGGCTACCCTGTGAAGAGAGCCTCGAAATTTTGCACAAAATCTGAAAAAGTAAAAGAATGAATACTATGGATAAAATGGAAATTATCATTCATAATAAAATAATGGAGATGATGTTCTTGATGAGATAACTGAGCTCAAAAACTCAAAATTCTTCAGTAACCTAAAGCCAGTTCTGATGCAATAGCTTATTGGTGTGCCAGTGCTATCACCACACTGTAAGTGTAGCGAATATCGTTGTAAAGAAGCGATAGTCGATACCCGAACACGTACTGGAAGACCGCCATTTTGTACTTTGCTTACATCCATGTAGAAATGTTTGTGCAGATGATTACGACCAAAGCAGAGAAGATGCCGAAGTGCAATAGTGTTCTGTTACACAATAGCTCCATCACTGTATCAGATGATAAAAATTAAGTTTCGGGACGCCAAAACAGTATGTGGACAACTGACACACAGTATAAAAAGTGTAACACACGATTGTTGCAAAAAAAAAAAAAAAAGTGATCAAATATGTGTGAATTCCTAAGGGACCAAACTGCTGAGGTCATCGGTCCCTAGACTTACGTACTACTTAAACTAACTTATGCTAAGAACAACACACACTTATGCCCGAGGGCGGACTCGAAGCTCCGGCGGGAAGTGTCGCGCAATACGTGACATGGCGCCTCAAACCGCACGGCCATTCCGCGCGGCCGATTATTGCACCACAACAACTGATGAAAAACTGATGCATTCCACGCAGGCTGTGACGTCAATAACAATAAAGGTCGAATAGCGACCAAAGACAAAACAGTTGTATGTTAATTTAGATTAAAGCTATTTGTTTTTAAGCACCATTCTTCTGTATGCGTATACACCCGATGATGAGAAAAACATACTTGAAATACTTTGGAATATGTTAAACATAAAATAAATAAATCTGACTGGTTACAGAAATGACAAATAATGATTAATGGAAATTATAGTTCATCAAAACAGTTTTCTCATTAGACACCTTTATTTTCAGTATTAACGGAACAAGAAACCTGAGAACAAATATAATGAATCGACGGAAATTGTTAGAACGTAACAGGAACTTCCCGTTTGTAGCAGACGTACTCGACAACCTACAAGAGGAAGATCCCAGTCCTGCAGATTTATTGGACATGGAGGTGTTCAAGAACTTCATATCCTAACTCAAGAACGGAAAAAAAACTACTGCGTTAGATTGACACCAATGAACCTCCGATTTTCTAAAGGATCAATCTCCTCTATATAAAGCACCGGTTTGGAAATGAGTTATTGTCTTACATATTTGACCTTAAGCAGGAAATCGAGTAAAAGTTTTGGAATGGCTTGAGATTATTCTGAATGTTTGTTAAAAGTCGTCAACTGCTGTCGTGATCTAACACTGGATGAGATGGCCTATAGTCTTGATAATTTGTTCTCCACTGTAAGCAAAATGTAATTTTCATGCATCTCAATGTTTATGATGTCACATCTCCCGAACTTTGTGTCATACAGTGACTAAGTTAGTAGTAAAAAACAAATAAATTGAAACCTCATGCCTGATGATGAAGTTTTGCTGCAAGACATCGAAAATGTAGTAGGCAATAAACTTTTTTCCTATTATTATTTTGTTTCTTGATGTCGAGGGAAAAAGTTTGGTAAAAGTTTGAAATTATGCGTAAATTATGTTCGAAGTTGCTAAATGCTCTCATTCTGAAATACTGGATGAATATAGTATGGCTGATCTGCATGCCATGAATTCCGCTGCCTCAAGACGTATACACAGTTTCTGTCTGTAATATTTGAAGGACTATTTAACACAAGACTGTACATTTTAATGAGCAGGCAATAACAGTATTTTTACTTTTATATTTTGTCAATAATTATATGAGATATTGAAAAAATTTTGTTGCCCCTAGAAGCCGTTAGAAAGGCTACCGGCAAATACTACCGTGCACAATGTCTGCCACTGGTAGCTGAGTGGTTGCCGACAGGGTGGCTCAGCGTGTTCGCTCAGAGGGCCAATCATCCTCTGTAATATAAAAAACTGCCTGAAGGAATGAACGACCAACTTGAACAGACGTCATGTGATGTCCGCCCAGACCAGACGAAACGAACAATGCTGAACAAAATTATAAAGAAAAGAAAAAAAGTGGTCACAACGACGGAATGTCATACCTAACGGCCCGTGTTCGATTCCTGGCTGAATCGGAGATTTTCTCCGCTCAGGGACTGGGTGTTGTGTTGTTCTTATCGTCACCATTTCATTCCCATCGACACGCAAGTCGCCGAAGTGGCGTCAACTCGAAAGAATTGCACCAGGCGAATGGTCTACTCGACGGGAGGCCCTAGCCACACGGCATTTCCATTTTACCATGCACCATAGGCCGGATTAGCCGTTTAGTAACTTCTAGTTGCTACTGCACTACTGGAATACGGTGACTGAATTTTAAACAAAGGTCATTTACATGGTACAACTGATTTTGGAACACTAGACGCAACTGTTCGTGACTTATTAAAAAGTAACTTTCGCTTGTTATTAGAAATGGGTCGAAACGCCTTTCACAACTACGGAGTCATAACCATTTTTCATTCAAACATAAAATATTCGAAAATAAAGGGTCAGAATAAAATAGCGGTTGAACTCTATCGACAAAAATCTTTATTTATTATTGAAATATACAGTTTAGGAATTTACTTCTTAAAAATAATCTTTTAAATGCCACCCAGCATGTCTACGACTCTCATTTAAACGGTGAACAAAATTTTGCATGGCGGCTCGCCATGTGGACACTGAGATGGCTGCCACTTCGCTACGGATATTTTCTTTCAGCTGCTCCAGAGAAGTCGGATTATTGACATACATCTTAGATTTGACGTATCCCCATAATAAAAAAATCCTTGGTGTTCAGATCTGGACTACGTGGGGGTCAATTTATGTCACCCTACGTGGAGATCAATTTGTCATGGAAAATTTCACGAGCTCTCAGTACAGACGTTCTGGATGTGCGTGCTGTGGCTCCGTCCGTGGTTGCAACCAGACACTAAAAAATCATTTAATATCGTCACATAGCGTTCTGAACTCACTGTAGCTGCGCGATCGCTCTCGTCCTCGAAAAAGTACGTGCCAATTATTCCTCGAGTCGACATCGCATCCCATACAGTAACTTTTGGTGAAGGACGAGGTTTCTCAGGCTTCTGTTCAGCATTCGTTGCACTCCAATAGCGGCAATTTTGTCTACTGACGTGACCGTTCAGGTGAAAATGAGTCTCCTCAGAAAAAAAGATGATGTCAAATAAAGGGCACTCGGTGACACCATTAACTAGCTGCAGCCTGTGTCTGGTAGCCATACTATTAAATAAATAATAAAGTTCTTCTCAAGCAGCGATACAACTCCATAACGTGAAAAGTTTTGCTACGCTCTCTCGGGGCACCGTTAGCACCTCCACCGAACTCGCAAGAACTTGTTTCGTAGACTGCCCGTTGCGTTATTTGTTTTTCTCAATTCCTTAAAAGTTTCGTTGATATAAAAGTCGTGTGTCAGTAATTACATTGTACAGACTGGCTGTCGGAGATTTTTGATCGCATGAAATTTATATTTCAAATGTGAGGCGTGTCCCATGGCTGTGACGTGTGACAACGCAGCTTAAATTAAAATTCTTTCTCCGGTATATTAAGTACTAAGAAATTATGTTTGGCCTTATGACTAATATCAGAGTAGTTTTTGCAATAAACATGCCGTTTAGATTCGCATTATGACACAGGTGACGTTACAGGGACGACACTTGAGTCTGAGATAACCGCTTCCTCTCTTATTCCATCTGTTTGAATTTACGTAACATACAGCCATAGAGAGTATCTTCTCGTACTCTGCATGTTAATAAAGTGAAAGGCAGCCTAACAATGTGTTATCGAAGAGTATATATTTTCTACAAGAAATGTCAGAAGTAAATGTATGACTTTATTCCACACGATAATCTTCCAAACGGAAAATAACCTACTGTTCGTTACAGACTAAATATGCAGTACTGAACCCAACACAGCTTTGAAGAAAGAGTAACGATGTTCGATAAAATTTCTCTGTGGGTTAAAATAGAGAAGAATGATATCCTGCCATTTGTATACGGGGCAGTGTATTTAGATAAAACAGATACTAGTTAATTAATACACAAATCTACGTTACAAAGTATAATGTTATCAAGGAATGTTGTCCACAGAGAAGTTAGTATTTCATGATGGAACACTGGTTTTATGCTAGATGCAATATGATGTTGGTAATGTGACTTACATTATTGTTTTCACTTACCTTGAGAAGTCTGGACTGCAGTGACATCTCTAAAATCGTTGTCAGAAAACTTCGTTCGTTTCCACATATAATATGCTATGTAAATACGTGTACGGTGCTGGAAGTTTCCTCTTCTTTACGTAAACTCATATTCAGATTATTGCAAATAACTCCGTTTTGACTTCCATTTTAGGCGTTTCGATGTGATTGTCCAAATAACATTCGTTCTTTTGCTGTGAACAGACGGCGAACGCTACGTCACGCCGCACGGTCCACTATTTTGACCTCCTATGTCAACCACGTTTCTTAGCCAGTACAATTTTTTCACCTGCGTTATGTATACAGTTATCTGTTTATCGTTATCTTGCATATACTGTTGAATTATGTTACTAACGAGCACTGACAACGCCACAGATTTCAAAACTGCCGATTCAACGTTACCACGCTGAAATTTATGGAGGTAAAAAAGCAAAAAAGAAAAAAAAAAGAAAAAAAGAAAAAGAAGGACGCTGTCATTCCGTCACAGACTTGAAGCCGACATTCGCCATCTTATGTAGCCCAAAGCATTAGCTTCAACGCATTAATACCTCCATCATCAATCGCGGTGATACTTCCTCCCTGATGTCACTCTGGCGCGACCGTGCTCAGTTTTGACCTTTGGGGATATCTATCGACTTTGGTGGTCATCTCCCAAATAGTATCTGGTGATTCGGTTGTGCGGAGACGTAGTTGTTTCATCAAAACTCCCAGATTGCCGTGTTTATGAGTGTACTAACCAATTTCATGGTCTTCTAAAGTTGCAAGGAATCAAATTTCATTTGTAAGCGGACCCATTCAAGCAATATTTTCTTTTGTATATATGAATTATTTTTGCACTGTTTACGCTTATGGTTACGATTTTATTTCTGTCATTTGACTTTAGATTTGCATTACTTTACTCAGTGTCGTTTCTTCTCATCTTTCCGGTGTTTTTCATTGGCCTCCAAATCGCAAACGCTCCACCATGCGAGCCACGTTGTATCAACCGTCTCCTCCCCGCACAGCGCTCGGCTACGTAACCGTGCTGATTGTTGAAGCACCATCTCGTGCCCTAAATTCCTCCTGCCGATAATTATTCTTTGTTTAAATTTCCTCTCCCTTTAAAAAAGGTTCTGACAAGAACAACCGGGAACAGCGGTCATGTGTATGTGAGTTTTGTGTGTTTGATTGTATGAATGTGCATATGTGCTTTGCTCCCTTTCTGAAGAAGGCTTTGGCTGAAATATGAGAACACTTTATCGTCGTGCCTGCCTGCTGTTCGGTTTATGAAGAGCAGTGTATCCCTTGCCCAGTATAGTCATTCCCTCATGCAGTCTGTTATAAGTAATCCTACTGCACTTCAGAATGAATAGTGATGTACATAATTACAATACCAGAGAAATACAATGAAATTCATTACGCCACATTAAGGTTTTCTGTAGACAAACAGGGCTTCACAATGCTGCAGCGAAAAGTTTTGATCACTTAGCCATTGATATAAAATGACTGACAGAGAGCAAAGTAAAATTTGAAACTAAACTGAGAACTTTTCTCTTTGTTAACTCGTCCTATTCCGCAGAAGACTGTGTAGTTCTGTAATGTGTGAACCATGATGAGGAGGAATTACTAACATCTGTCTGTTTTTACTTACAAAACAAAAAAGTAATAAATGATTAGCATGGACGCATAGTTACAAAAAACTTATATCAATATATAATGACTCGTTCCACATCATTACGATTTGTCGTGAAAATGCTACATGGAACATGAAACTAACTAAGTAGCTAACCGTTTGTATGTCAGAAAGCATGGTGGAGGCTTGTATACTTTGAAAACCTCAAAATGAAATTCAGAAGTAAAACCAAGCAGGTGATTAAATTACACGTACATTACAATTGTGCTATGTTTAGTTCTGACAGAATTACCGGCGAGAAATATTCCGGGAAAAGAGGCAGATAGGCTACTCTTGGACAGGTACATCTTACACAGGTTAAGCTATAATTACTAAAAAAATTACTAACGTTCATATTAAAGCAAACTATCCATTTTACGGGGTCTTACGTGTTCGAGACCATTTCCTTAATCACATTTATAGCATTCCACAATGCTGGAAGATGTTTAAAAAGTTATGTAGCTGCACATTGCTAGTAGTTGCCAGATACTGAATGATGCATCATTGTTAAGATTTCAAACTAAGAATAAGTGTAAACCACAATGAGACTAATGCACTGACAAGCTAATAAAAATTTTTTTTTTCTGCATGAAGATATATCTCTATGCAGTTTTGTTTTGTTGATATTTCGTTAATCGCTCACGTTGCTGACATGCACAAGATACGATGATTCCTTCCTCGTCGTACATGTTTTTTGGCTAATAAGAAAACTGCAAACGTGAGCATTAAAATGTTTTGCAAACAAGTTGAAAGCAGAAATTGTGATGAACAAGAAGCAGTACCAGTAACCGAACAAGCATTTGCTATCGATTCAAATATAGTAAAAGTGAAATAAAACGCATAACGAAAGCATCTTTTTCACATCCCATCATTTTCTTCTTGATTGTTCGAAATATATCACCAGAAACAAGCTACATTAACGAAGCGAAATGTGTCGTACTACTAGAGCAAATGCGCATTCAGTAACAGAAAAACGTTCGAAATTGCTTTCCTTACACTATATTACTCATGTACGCACCGTAATTTTTAGTTTTAAAAACAGCTATTGAATGTACGCGACAGAAACAAAGAGCAAGAACCAATCGCAAACAGTAGTCTGCAATTGTTTTGGGGTGTTTAAGGTGGCAACAGACCCTGGCAACACTCTGGCTTCGAAACAACGTACAGCGTATAAGTCTATAGCGCCATCTCCCTTCTTTTTTTTCCCTCCATGCTGAAGTACGATCCGCCATACTCTTTTGTTTAGTCGTCCATCTTCCAAAGATCTTGACTTGTAAGCGGAGGCAAAAAATATTCCACTACAGCATCACAGCGTTGACCATTATAAACATTTAGTACTGTTTATAGTAAGAAGTGTGTAAGTCAAATACAAGTCATGGAAAGTATTTTTCACAGCTAATAACTTTATCGTATTAAGTTCAATCGTAATAACGATAAAGCTTAAGAGAATCCAGAGATATAACTCAGTATCGTCAGTATGTAAGACAACGATGTTCATTATTTATTGGAATAAAATAATACACCAGGAAAAACACTTCTGGGGACAAGGAAATGCTTCAAATGTCTTGCGACTGTAAACAAAAATATTTAGCGTGTTTTCGCAAACGTTGCTGACTTTTCTTTTTTTTCCTTCAACGAGGTGTGCTGGCTGCCAGTAGCAAACAAAGAGAATCATTAAGATCGCGATGCGACTTGGTTACCCTTAGCTATCAAGACTAGGCCCCCAGTAATTGGTGGATTACGCAGCAAACATCGACGTTTGCGTAACACAGGATTTCCATGGCGACCTTCCCCGTTACACAACATAATAAGGCAACGACTTCTCTTTATTATTTTTTGTTCGCGGAATAATCCAGGTAGGGTGAGGTACGGCAGGACAAAGACCTGATGCAAACAAGATATATTTTCTGCAGAGATTAGACATAAAGGCTAGGATAGCTATTCTCACACAATGAATGATGTACTTGAGAGAACGATCAAGTATAGCGTGAAACTTACGCCTTACTATTTAGAAAAATACTGCTTGAAGAACTGTGAGTGTTTTGTAGTCATCACCGTGAAGAGTGGTTTGATCATCGCCGTCGTTTGTTAGGAGCGATAGTTTCAATGGGAACATGCATTTATTGTGGTAATTAGACCGAAATTCGTTGCATGTACCGGCTTGAAAGGAAGTTAGATCTGTTCATTCATTCACTGTGGAAGAAAAGCATATTAGGCGTGTCAAAAAAGAGGAAAAGTTCTGTACCGGGGAAGGCAACGTGATACTTTCCTACTACTAAGCTGATATTTACTTAGCCATCCTTTCTATCTATTCATTCCATAATATAAAGATGATAATTGCCTGTATGCCTTGACAGATGCATTTGTAGTTAAATGTTCTTTGGCATCCGTAAACACCCTACGCTTTCAGTCACCAACATAAGAGACGTAATCTAACGGCAAATTTAAATGCCGGTTTTCCATAGCAAAGAAGGAAAACTATTTCGAGAAAATTAAATGTGGGTGGACGGGCGGAGATTTAACACTCCCGAAAACGAATCCAGTTTCTTCCACTGCTCCACCTCGTCGGTGCTGTTCCATACTTACGTCGAAAACAGATTTCTGTACATACGGAGAGTTGCAGCTAACACTAACTCCTCCGTGTACCCTGTGGTAAGTTCGAGGTTTTGAGGGTTTCCATCTAACAAAATAGCCACAGCATGCTCAAGAATAACCGATGAGTTTCTGTGACCTTATTAACCTTACACATAAAGACATCTTAATTTTTGTAAATGGAAAAACGACCTTCGACTGTGCTCCAGAACAGCGGTTATCAGTGTCGCCATGTCGCAGAACTGGCGAGAAATGTCGGATGCAAAATTCATTTATAATGTTCACTTCTATTTATTTCTGTTTACTGCAGCCAACAGAACGACGTTCAGTCCATGGAGAAGATTATGCCATGCTTAACGCTAAAAAACTTGATCAGTTATGTATTGTCCTTCGAATAATCAAGTTCAGTGGAACGAATATGTAATACAGATCAATGTTGTTGAAACAAAATTCATTTCGACTTGTATTTGACGAAAACAAGCATAGACATTTATTTACTCATATTCCATCAGCTTCATTGATATCATTCGTATTCTGGACGAGTTTTCTCGGAGCGAAACATTCAATAACTTGAAGACTTTCGGCACAAATGTTGAATAGACAGGTGTGACAGTTCCTATGTTGAAGCAGATTTGCATTTATTTATGCCTCACCTGATGCACCTTGGTGACACTCTCTATACGTTAATAGCAGGTCAAGCATTTCTTCATTACTAAATATTTCGTAGGCCCTGAAACTACCAACGATTTAATAACATTTAGAAATGTAAATTTTTACTATCAGCATCGTGTAAACGAAATTCAGCCTATCATTTAACATACTTGATATACGAAAAGATTAGATCCCGTGTACTTCATTCAAATCCCAAGGAAGTCAGTATACAACTAATCAGTTATACAAAATGTCGGCGAAGCTGTTTAGCGTGGTGACTGGCTCGGACTTCAGGTAGTCGCCTTTTCAAGCAGCAACAAGAGTAACAACAAACCAGAATTTTAAATGCATTCTTCCTCTGTAATTATTTATCAGACTACGAATTTGTCTCGCAGAGGTATCTTACTTTCGAGCAAAACAGTAACATAACTCTGTGGTTAATAAGGCTACAAAAAAGTTGCTCACTATTTTCTAAGCCTCTTACAATTACTCGTCTAAACTGAATCTTCCATTAACATGTTGAATATTTAAAAAAAAAGTTAGAGGTGAATATTTCATTGAATAAGATTGATTGACAAATCATCTAATAATATCATGACTGCGCCATCTCTTATTTCAGGCCCACAGGTTCATGGAACACATAGAACCAGTGGATGTTGTCAGATTCGTCAATGGAATAAAGAATACAGACTCATAAGTGTGTTGCCGTTGGACCTTAATCACAGAATCGCCTCTCATTATTTCACAGCGTGCAACATGTCATTCATCCAAAGATAATGGGCGGACTTACATATTACTTTATATCCAATTTATTTTCCCAAACATTTATTTAATATTCTACAAATTATCTGACTTCGACAATGAATGTAATATAGCAGTGAACTTGCGGCTTCCTAGAGCTGAAATCGTCATCTTCATTAAATAGACGATTTACTGACTTTGTGTCGTTTCTTCTCCACCTACGTAAATTAATTTTTGAATAGACTTTTTGTACACACGTTTATTAATCCGAAAAGTGAAATGAACGTTTTCATTCATCATTTCGATAAGTTTTGTATGCTTCATGTTTGAAAAGTATGCTCTTAAAATTCCATTACGCCTCTCTGAAATAATTTTCTTTTTTGTGTCTACAATCCATAACACTATAAAATAACCAGCACTTGTGAATATTTCTACCTATAGATTACAAAGACGTGTAACAAATACTATGAGTAAATTATTACGTACGTTAGGTCTGTTTCCTTCTCGCATTTCGTCGTGAGTTAACTTATGCCCGACTAATTCTTCTCTAATGTCACTGTGGCTCAGTTCCTACTGCCATTTACTAAAATGTTCAGCAGTGAACTCCCGTGTCGTCAATGTTTTACATCTTTTTATACCAGCGTCCACTCTTTTTCCCATTGCAGTGAGCTTGTCTAGTGACGTTTTGAGAATATTAAACTCCTAAATTTTCTGGAATTTCAGTTAGCCAAACAGACAGAGAAATTTGCACGTAGTGGCTTCTTGTTGCCATTCTTTACGACTACGGACGTAACTGCTATGCAGAAAAATATTTGTCATGTCTTTATCCTGGTGAATATATGTGCTTTTTCAGGCTGGTATTAAGACTGTATACATAATGATCTAGGTTGTTGATGGAAGCCGTAAGATATTTTCCTGTCGCAATCAGTGGCACGTTATTCTGCGAGGAGAAGTGAATATCATACAGAGAACACTACTTCTTTTTTATATTTATTCATTTATTTATTCCGACGTTTGGTGATGTTTACCATACAGTAACGCAAGTACAGGATGATGATGTTCTCTTAAGAGCCTCTGTCATGACATGCGCAGAATGGGAAGATATCCGTCATGTTGGTAACACACTGATTGCGCTATGTCCAGTGGGGTGTCTTCCACACAAAATAGATCTAGGATGAATATATCAAGGTGCGGTTTTAGTCAAGCTATAGTGGGCAATATGGCGAATTTTCCGCCATTCGCAAATAACTTTTATCGTTTGTAGTACCCAAATTGCGGCACCGACTTTTTTCTGGTGGAATTATATTATTTTTTCATTGGCATTTGAGTGTAGCTTCTTAGACAACTTCAACGCCGTAACATGTATAGGGAATGATCAAACAGTACAGAGATAATAGCGCCGCAAACCACTGCCCCGCCGTCGGGAGAAGAGATTCCACAAACGCCTGCCCTGTTGTACCAAATGTAAGCACGCAACTCGGGTACGGTTAGTATATTTATTATTAGGGCTGTCGTACCAAGTGCTCAAATATTGACCTTGAGCAGTGGTACACGCTATATTAAATGATTCTGGAGAAACGCTACTGCACGGTGAACTACATCTGGAGTTATCGACAGCACAAGGCCTATCATAAAGCATATTATACCTCCGAGAGTCGTTAGTGTTTCCTAATAGACCTCTTGTTTTAGTTTTCGGCACAGATGGAAGTACGGACGTGTTAAGTCCGGTGAGTGTGCGGACAGTTTTACGTTTCCTGAACGACAGCTCCAGTGCTCTCCAAATGTTCTCTTAAGAGGCTCCGCCATTACATGCGCAGAATGGGAGGATATCCGTCATGTTGGTAACACACTGATTGCGCTATGTCCAGTGGGGTGTCTTCCAATAACTGCGGTAGGAGCATATCTTAGGAAATCGAGAGACTTGACTGTGTTTAGATTCCCACCAATGAAACTGGGACCAGTGGTGCGGGTCATGAAAAACAAGCATCAAACGTTGATAGACAAAGAGAGTTGTTCGTATTCAGGTTGTTGCTTCAGCACAGATTTCCAAATGACGATTTGTGCACGCTGTGAAAATTGACTTGCCCGTGATTTGCAAACAATGCTTCTCTACAAATCAAAATTTTGTTTAGGTACACCGCATCACTGTCCACTTTTCGTAGATAACATTCGAAGAACTGAAATTAGTTTTGGAAGTCATTGCCACGAAGCTGTTGATGCAGCGAAATGTGAAGAGGATGAATGGGATGGAATGTAGTGTTCGCAGAACACTCGTTCGATTGAGCCCTCTCGTACTTCCGAGACGCCTCTTAGTGATATTTGCATCGTGTGTTATTGCTGCTGAAATGTTAGTTTCATTTCTTTCAGCAGTAGCTCCTCTTTCTCCTTGACGTGTTTTGGTCTCCACATTTGCAGTTTCTAAACTACTTTTTTATAATGTTTGCAAAGACCGATCGTAAGTGCTTGGCACGATCTGGATACTCGTCAGCGTAAATCCGCATCGCTGCTCTCATAGTGTGGCGACATTCGCCATTAACGGTATTCACTTTTGCTACTCTCGTATTCATTGTGAATGTCTCAATACCTTTACGAGCAATTTATCTGAATGCTACAACAGCAGAACAGAGACTGACGGACTTCAAGTGCACAGGAAATTACAAGAACCAAATCTGAATTAACGTGCTTGCTTACGTTCGGTATAATAGGGCAGACGTTTGTGGAATCTCTTCTACTGACGGCGGTGGTTTGCAGCTCTGTTATCTTGGTACTATTTCATTAAGTCCCCTCCATTTTACGTCGCTGGCCGTGCGGAGTGGCCACGCGGTTAGAGGCGCCATGTCACGACTCGGGCGGCCACTCCCGCCGGAGGTTCGAGTCCTCGCTCGGGCATGGGTGTGTGTGTTGTCTTCCGCGTAAGTTAGTTTAAGTAGTGTCTAAGTCTGGGGACCGATGACCTCAGGTGTTTGGTTCCATAGGAATTAACACACATCTGAACATTTTTCGTTATATCGTTGTAGTTCTTTTAGAAGCTGCTTTCAAATGTTACAGAAAAAAGTATATGGTTCCATTGGAAAAAAAATACTCTAAATGATAAGTTACTTGCGAACGTTAGGAAATACGCCATATTGTCCTCTATAACTTGGAGAAACTGCATCCCGATATATTTATTCTTGATGTACAGGGCGTTTCAAAATCAATATACGGGTTTTAAAGATTTGTAACATTTATTATATTCAACTTACAGTTATAAATAATACAGCAAATGAAAGAGGAACTCCAACAGTTTTTTTACAAGTGTTCGGTGTGAGCACGATTCGTCACACATCGAATCGATAGGAGGGTTCTTCCCAAACCTTGATCAGTGCCGGCCGAAGTGGCCGCGCGGTTCTAGGCGCTGCAGTCTGGAACCGCGAGACCGCTGCAGTCGCAGGTTCGAATCCTGCCTCGGGCATGGATGTGTGTGATGTCTTTAGGTTAGTTAGGTTTAACTAGTTCTAAGTTCTAGGGGACTGATGACCTCAGAAGTTGAGTCCCATAGTGCTCAGAGCCATTTGAACCATTTTTGAACCTTGATCAGTGCCTCTGGAGTAACTGTTGCAACAACGCTGTTTCTAAAGTGGAGTAGATCAACTGGTGGCGGAGTCACATACATATGATCTTTTATGCACACCAAAAGGTAAAAATTGTATGGCGTCAGATCGTGTGTGAACGTGGAGGTGTGTCATCTGGCTCCTGGCGGCCAATCCAGCGGTCGGGTACGACGTCGTTTAACCAATTGCATACTGAGTTAAGCCAGTGAGGATGCGCACCATTTTGCTGTCATAAAGTTTTGTGGTAGTGCTTCTCCCAATTGAGGAAAGACCCATAGTTCTAGTGCATCAAGGTAAGAAACACCAATTACAGTTACTTCACTAAAAACAAAGGCCCATAAGCGTCCCACCACGATATGGCACCAAAAAAAAATCATTTTTGGGAAGTCTCGTCGCTGTCATACAATCTCGTGGGGATTTGCTGACCCCCAGACACACACATCACGTGTGTTCACATTTCCACTTAGGTGAAACGTCAATTCATCATCACGGAAGGCTATACGATCCAAATAATCTCCATCGTCATGAAGCAACAATTCGTTTTCAAAGTTGGCAAGTAAGTCGTAGTCTATTGGCTTTAGCGTTTGCAAAAGTTGGACGTCGTTTTAAGCGTCTCCTTAGCAGTCTTTAAACAGACGTCGCGGGAACTGCTGATTCACGACTTGCCTTCCGAAGTTCTTTGGGCTACGCGTGAAAGACTCTCACTCGTTCACGTTCTTCTGTCACTCTTGGTCCTTGCATACTCTTTCCTTTGAATACAAGTATACAAACATAACTGTTTGAGTTGCTCTTTCATTTGCTGTATTATCTGTAATCGTAAGTTGAATTCAATAAATGTTACAAAGCCTTAAAACCCGCATTGTCATTTTGAAACACTCTGTATCTGGGGTGCCCTGTCTTAGCTACCTCACTTTTACATTTCATCATCTAACAGTACTACAGTTTTCTTTAAATATCTGCTACAAATAAGTGTACTTCCTGACAACACAAAACTAAGTATAATTTATTTGTTTTCTGGACATTCACAACTGTTCTGTAACATGTTCATGGTAAACAAATCCGCCACAGTTGTAAAACTCTTTTATTGACCGAAGTCTTGCAGGACACCAAAGTTGTAAAATGCTTTTATTGACAGAAGTCTTACACGACAGAACTGTGATGAATTTGCTTACCATGAACAAAACGAAGTGTTTCTATTACGGGTTCGAAGTTCCGTCAGACTGGCCACTAGCTCAGTTGGAAGGTATGGGAAAGGGATTTGACGCTATCTGCTGGAGGAGCGATTCCCGCTTGCGCCTTAAGTGAGACCATTACAGTATTTTTAACACAAAGTAGCTTGCCGGCCGCGGTGGTCTAGCGGTTCTAGGCGCTCAGTCCGGAGCCGCGCGACTGCTACGGTCGCAGGTTCGAATCCTGCCTCGGGCATGGATGTGTGTGATGTCCTTAGGTTAGTTAGGTTTAAGTAGTTCTAAGTTCTAGGGGACTGATGACCATAGATGTTAAGTCCCATAGTGCTCAGAGCCATTTGAACCATTTGAAAGTAGCTTTGTTTTGTGTGTGCCTATAGTCTGAAAGGTGATAATCACCGTGAGGTTGACACTTCTGCTCGTGTTTGCTTACAAATAGATTTGTCTCGGAGAGGATCCGCCTTGAGCAAAATAAAAATAGAAATTAGGCTTTTCTCCAGACGGACTCTCTCTCTCTCTCTCTCCCTCAAAAAAAAAAAAAGAAAAAAAAACCGATTTAAATGTGATGGTTATCTTGCATACTTTTCTTACTGAAATATTGTTCATCGTTACAGTCGTTTTATAGTGGATAAAATTTCAGTGATAAGCTATAATGAACCAGACCATGTCGACTAGTATGTTACTTTTTGATGCAACGGTTTCAATGTTTTACTAAGATAAAACGTTGATGAAAATGTATCTGTGCAGTGAATAGGTGTCATGTCTGAAGTTTTTTTCCCGGCGTTATGTACTGGATGTGTGTGCAGCAGAGTTCAGAACACCAAGCTCCTACACATTCTGACTTCTTAGCTAGTCTTCAATGTGGCCCATTGCGCTTGTAAACGTATCTTGTGTTTCTACAAGTGTTCTGCAGACTTATTTCCGATCATTACATGAAATATGAGATGACTACTTACTTTCGAAAACTCTAAGATAGGAACTTACACAGATTAACTCTGGAAAGAGATTAATTCACTGAGTGGCCTAAGAACAATAGAGTCGCGGAATTACGAGTCTCGGAATTACGAGTTTCCCAGAAATTCGAGGCTCGTCGATCCGTTACCCACACCAGCAAGGTAGCACAACACCGTCGAACCACTCACTAGCCGCAGTTGCCCCAAGGTTCTTAATTGTTTACACTGGCAAACCTTTTGTTGAAAATGGTGTTTTTGGTTTGTTACTGAGTACAGCGTTGCGTTGCGTTTTCTTTGTTGACTGCTTTTGTTTGTACACCTAAAATGTGGATACTGTAATAAACGAAACAAAATTTGTTACTGAACGTTAATTTAGAAGCACTGAAACGACCTGAGAAAGGAGAATCATTAACAAACTTGCTCTGGAATACGGTGTCGGCGATGTTACCATCGGTGACTGGCAAAGAAGTCGACTGAAAGTGGAACAGTTTTCTTTAAAGAAATGCTATGAAGTCTCTTAACTGAAAAACTATAAAGAAGTTGCAGTTTGAAGGAAAAAGGAAGCCGTTGTCCAAGTGGTGTATTCTTTTCAACATCGTTTTATTTCTTTTTCCCCCACATAAATTTCTATAGTCCTGATCCTTTTCACCTCGATCTATTGAGACTCTACTGCATTGCGACTGCTACAGAAAAAAAAACAAAATTCTTGATAAATATCGAAAGTGCCGCAAACTTCCAACAGATACGGGGTAATCGAAACGGGAAGAAAATTATCAGTGTTTCAAGACGCATATAAGGAAAAGAGTTAGACAGATCGCAGTAGAAGCAAGAACGTTACGACGAAAGATCATATGATTTAACTAGGACATCCTCGAGGCAAAAGAAGTAGTATAAGAAATATAATGCGTCTAATACGGTCAAAATTTGGACCGAAAATTAGAAACTGAGATGCAACGCGTAAAGTTACCAAGACGTAAAAAGAGAGAGAGGGAGAGAGAGAGAGATAACTTAGATGAACTCTTCTTGGAATGGAGTACTAAATGTAGACCAATCTCTATAGAGAAACGGCAAATTTAGAACTGTATGGACAGAACTGTGAAAGTGGGATGCATAAAAGAATGAAAGAAAATGGATTTGGTTTGATATATGTATTTCGCTGGTCAATGTGGAGCGTAGGTAAGGTAAGACGCAGCAGAGTACGTGTTGTACGCATCGCGGTATGCGGGCAGCGGCCGTGACGAGGAAGCGCCAGCCGGCACAGGCACGCGGCCGTATCGTTTCATCACCCGCGGCACAAAACGCTTTTAAGCCGCCGTCAATGGCAGCCGCAAAAACACGCATAATTATAACGCGCACTCGCCGATCAAAACACGCCAATAAATTATGAATAAATGAATAGGTAAAACACGCGTTTTATCACCCTCTACGGCCGGGCGTAATTGTAAAATGCAGGAAAAATTAGGAGAGATAGAGAGAGAGGGAGGTAGGACAAGGGAGAGAGAGAGATGTCGGTGATTGACACGATTGTGTGTTTAAACTGTAGGGGCCAGTGCGCTGAATGCGGCAGGGTCGTCCGGTAAATAAGCGCAGTGGGTGGCGGTGAATGGCCGTGCTAATGAGAGCGCAGAGTGCCCGCACTCCATCACGGCGCGCCCACAATGCCCGGCCCGGGGCTCGAACCCGGCGCTCGTCAGCGCCGCGCCAAACACTCGACTCGACGCTATTGTCGCCGAGTCTGCTGACGACACCGAGGTCGCTCTCGGTCCGGCCTCACGCACCTGCTCAAGCCCGACAGCGGAAAACCCGATGGCACAAGGTATTCAAGAAACCTGTGGAGGTTATACACACTCATACAGAAGCACGCACACGCACTGATGAGCTAAAACATGACCGCTACCCACCGCGCTGTTGATTGCGGCCTGATGGAGTTTCGGGCACGTGACGCGATAACAAAAGTATGTAACTGGATTAGTAACCGACGTGGGATCACAGTAGCGAAGATCCAATTAGATAGATGTCAGATTATTATTACACAGAGGCTGTGAACGAGTATCTCGAAAACGGTGAAGCTGGCCGGATGTTCACGTGGTACGGTCGTGAGCATATACGGAAAGAGGCAGAAGGACAGTGAAACTATCACCAGGTGGATGGGCGTCCACGATTCTTCACAGAATGTGGCGTTCGGAGGCTTATCTGCTCTGTAAAGAAGGATAGACGTGGACTCTCTGCCAAAATAGCACAATTCTGGTGCAAGCACAAGTGTTACGGAGCACATTTATTTATTTATTTACACGTCTAGTTCCGTAGGACCAAATTGTGGAACAAATCTTCAAGGTCATGAAACGTGTCAGTACATAAAATTACAACATAAAAGTAATAACAGATAAAAATAAAATATTTATGAACTGAAAAATGTCATGCCATATGTTTAAGCAAACGCAATCAACTATATAACATAAGAACCAGCTTAATTTTAGAAGGAATTCTTCAACAGAGCCGGCCGGAGTGGCCGAGCGGTTCTAGGCGCTACAGTCTGGAACAGCGCGACCGCTGCGGTCGCAGGTTCGAATCTGGCGTCGGGCATGGATGTGTGTGATGTCCTTAGGTTAGTTAGGTTTAAGTAGTTCTAAGTTCTAGGAGACTGATGACCTCAGAAGTTAAGTCCCATAGTGCTCAGAGCCATTTGAACCATTTTCCTCAACAGAGTAGAAGGAGTGACCCATGAGGAAACTCTTCAGTTTCGATTTGAAAGCACGTGGATTAAAGAATTCGAGAGATAGCTTATTGAAAATGGATGGAGCAGTATACTGCACGTCTTTCTGCACAAGATTTAAGGAAGTCCGATCCAAATGCAGACTGGATTTCTGCTGAGTAGTAAATGAGTGAAAGCTGCTAATTCTTGGGAATAAACTGATATTGTAAACAAGAAATGACAGAAAAGAATATATATATTGAGAGGCCAATGTCAAAACACACGCAAACTAGTGAACAGCGGTCGACAAGAGGTTCGCGAATTTACACCACTTATAGTCCGAATTGCCCGTTTCTGAGCCAAAAATTTTCTTTTAGAATGGCGAAAGTTACCCCAAAATATAATACCATACGACATAAGCGATTGAGAATAAGCAAATTAGACAAATTTCCGTGTCGAACCACCACTTACTTCAGATACCGTTCGAGTAGTAAAAATTGGCAGCATTAAGTCATTGAACAAGATCCTGAACGTGGGCTTTCCACGGCAGTTTGCTATGTATCTGGACACCGAGAAATTTGAACTGTTCAGTTTCACTAAAGATGTACCCATACTGTGAAATTAAAACGTCGGGTTCTGTTGAATTGTGTGTTAACAACTGTAAATATTGAGTCTTACTGTGATTTAGCGTTAGTTTTTCTTTCTACAAGCCATGAACTTATGTCATGAACTGCACTATTTGAAACCGAGCCAATCTTGCACACAACGTCCTTTACTACCAAGCCTGTGTCATCAGCAACCAGAAATATTTTAGAATTACCATTAATACTAGAGGGCATATCATTTATATAGATAAGGAACAGAAGTGGCCCCAATACTGATCCCTGGGACTTCCCCTCCCCATTTGACCGTACCTCACCACATCGTTCATTCTACGTTGTTGAACATGGAACCCAGCAGCAGACCACCCCTAAGTCTGCGCCTTCTGAGCCAACGACATCGTCAGTTACGATTGCAGTGGGTACGGGACCATCGGGATTCAACCATCGATCAATAGAAACGTGTCGCTTCTCCGGATGAATCACATTTTTGTTACACTAGGTCGATGGTCGTCTCCACAAACGCCGTCATTGTGATGAACGGTGCCTCGAAACGAGCAGTGTGCCTGGGACACAGGATAGTAGGAGCCCTATTACGTTATGCGAGACATTCTTCTGCGTTTGAATTCGACCTGTGGTAGTAACTGAAGACACGCTGACGGCTTCGAACCACAAAACTGGAACACTGCAGAGACGGATTCCTGATCAGAAAAGGAGGAAGATAGGTCCTATAAACATCTGTCAGGAAATGAATCATTGCCACGGTAGATGGCGCTGACGAATGACAGTTCATCTGACCACGTGCCTTGTGTTCCTTGAGTGTTGCAGGCTGTGTGATTGACGCAGCATACTGCAAGCAGACGAATGATCCGGTATTCATATCGGGAACAAACCCAGATGGTGTTTGCGTACGGCCAAGCAGATGAAAACGGTAAAGGGGCAGCAAAGCTATACCAAAACAAGTACCCTCACAGTCGCTAACCCATTACACAACATTTCAAGTCATTTTTGGGCGTTTGTGTGATAACGAGTCCTTTCAGACAGCCGAACGTGCAGGGAGGCGCGGACTGTGCGTACACCAGATTTGGAGGACCAGGTTCTACAGGATATTGAGACGAATCCTAGTGCAAGCTCCAAGCAAGTGGCTCGCCAACATGGTGCAAGCCGAAGTACGATTACGTGTATCCTGCATGTTAACCGATACTATTATCTTTATGTATGATGTTCAGTACTTAACGACTATGGATCGTCTGTTTTTCGTCAGTAATATGTAATGTTCCTTTCTGTCTATTTGGTAGAGTCCTTGGACAATGGCTGGAAACCGAAATTGGTCTGAATAAATGTGTAAAATTTAATACAGCAAAAGTAACTTGCATTTTTAAAATATATTAATGTTGTAGATTTTTTCCTAAATATATTCTTTGCTTTCTTCCTTTTGCTTCAGCTGCGCAAGAAACAAAACTCATCAACTACTTTCAGTGTCTCATTTCCTAATCTAATTCCCTCTTCATTGCCTGATTTGATTCAACTATTACTGCTGTTATCGATGTTCACCTTATAACCATTTATTAAGACACTTCCCACTTCGTTCAACTGCTCTTCCATGTCCTTTTCCTGTCTCTGACAGAATTGTAATGTCGACGGCAAACCTCAAAGCGGTGTTTGTGACGGTTATGGACGTCTCTTCAGTCTTATTTTTCCTTAAGATGTTCTGTGATGTGAGGATTAGTTGTAAATTTGCAGTCTTGGGCAGCATCTATCTATATTGTTTTGCAGACTGAATACTTTACGTCTCCTACAGTTGCTCATTTATTTCACAAGGGACCTTCTGGGCAGGCCCTCTTAGATTTTCTTCATACTTCTGCTATTTGAAGGTTACCGACCGGACGTGTATTCCTAAACCTCGCAAAAGCTGCCATGGAAAATTTGAGGAGTTTCCAAACTGCTAAATACATTCAAATCTACGTTAATAGTCTGCAATTCAGTTTAAGATCATGGCTGAGGGTTTGTCGAGCTACGTTCTGACTATTTGTCTCGGTTCCACTCTGGAGAAGCACGTTTGTAGAGTGATTTGTCTTATTTTATTACATGATTATTTCTCCTTGTGTAGATGGGAGTTAACAATACATTTTCGCAATGGAAAATGTCTTTGTTTTAATGACTGATACCCCTACTCGCGTATCGGATCTGTGACATTCTGTCACCTTTTTCGCAATAGTACAAAAGAATTGTCTTTCTCTGAAATTTTTCGGTGTCCTCCGTCAATCCTATCTGGCAAGGAAACCATGTATCACAGAAGTACTGCAGAAGAGAACGGACAAGTGGAGAGTATGCATTCTTTTATCTGATTTGTTGCATCTTTTTAGTGTTCTGCCAATGAAACGCAGTATTTCATTGGTCTTCCACATAAAATTGCTGTATGATTTTTCCAGTTTAAGTTGTACCTATTTGGAATCCGTAGGTATTTAGCTGAATCAATAGTCTTTAAATTGGAGTAATTTACCGTGTGGAAGACATCACAGTACGTCTGGACACACTGCAGAAAACGGTCCCCTACAGGATAAGGAGCAGGAAATCATGATATAGATATATGGCCAGAAATGTGTTCCAAGGGTTATATATCCACTAGAAGGTGGAAACAAAAGATGTTTAACAGTGTTTCAGCACGCATGAGAACATACAAAGCTAGTGGGAGTGTTCTGTCTGTAGTTAAGAGGGCAGTAAGCTACAGCACCATCATGTAGTAACCACATTACCCTTTGTACAACCAAAGGCACGTCTTCCTTCAGGGAAGGCAGGGTCACTTGTAGGAACCATTATGTAAGGCTGATTGGTCCCACGAGGCGGTTGTCAATAATTTCCGCCTACACATTGAAGCTGAACCGGTGCTGACTGTTAGCTGCTACCATACCATGGGTTTACTCTGTAGCCCGCACATGGGTATTGTCAAGGTTGAGGATACCATCTCATCCTAAAGGCAGCCTCAACTGTGAACAGGATCAGGATGTATGATTCAAATCGTAGCACTGCTGTGGTCTGTGCCAGGCACCAGCGACGAAACCACCGCCGCAGAGGCAAGTCCGTAGTTCATAAGGCCTGGATAAGTGATATGGACAGTAGCAGATGTGATGGAGATGTTCCTCGCGGACGTCTTGCTTTATCCCAGGCCGACAGGCTCCCTCCCTGATGCTGATCTTTTATCTGTATCTTGAAGTGGGTCACTTCCTTGGGAGCGCGTTTCCGGCCTTATATCCATATGACATATTTTGCTTCTTGACCTCTCAGGCATCGTTTCCTGCAGTGCGTCGCAATTTAGCCAAATTACCCTGTACAGAGACATACACCGAAAAAGTTTCTAATGACATTACAGCAAACCAGGGGGCCCATGATAAGCTTTCACACTTTTATAGGTTTAAATAACGAGAGTATTTGTAATAAGTGTAGTTCTTGGAATGAGGATAGTTGTGGGAGAGAAGAGAAAACATCTTTAAAAATAAACACGACGACGTTGAATAATAATCATAAATTTATGATAAATCATTTTAAGTGTATTTCCATGCGCAGAATTTTAAATAAAATTAATCTACAGAAAGCTCTTTGGGCCGTAACAGCAACAAGTACATCACAATTCAAGGCGAGAATGACATATATGTTTGACGTTTCGGAAAGCATATTCCTTTAGAAAAGTCAACTTGTACAACGGGCAGAGGTTATGGACTACCACAGTGGCCACGGTAAATATGTATGAGAATCTTGTATACAAACTGTTCAATTAAAAAGTACTTTAAAATATATAAAATGGCATTTGTAATGAGGTAACATGAGAAGGGCGTCTCTTATTCGTGATTAATAAGTTATCTTCATAAAATATAGGTATGAAGGTGGGCACCCATGATGCCGTTTTGCGTATGACAATTAAAAGTCTCTTTTATGTTTATATTGAAACGTTCCCTTAGAAAAATTATAAATGACTGTGCTTAAACTGACTCACAATATTCTTTTTTTTAGCGCAACGGAATCTGACTTTCAATAATCCCTACAAAACAATGGCCCTGACTAACATTAACCTATACCTTTCACAAATCACTTACCTATAAAAAATCCTAAACAGCCTAGTTACAATATCTTGCATGAATAGTACGTTTTTGAGCAAAGTCGGTATGCGTTGTCAGAAGCCGGTCAAAAATCGTTCTAACGATACCCCATACATACCTGTTGGATTAGTATGTGTTTAGAAAAAGGGATGTAGAGAAATATTGTATATGATAACGTTGAAATAACAGGTCCCAATACACATATAACTTTAAATAATACGCATTTTTGTACAATGAACGTGCTTAAAGATGGCCTGCTTAACAAGAAATACGTTGTGTCATTTATAGGTAGAAATTGTAAATTCGTAATGGACGAGAATCAGCTTGAATTTTGGCTGATTTTGTACACTGTCACGACAGTAATAAACGACCAACGTGAACCTAAACAGAATCACCGAATGTGGTGGCACTGTAGTTAAGAGGGCTGTTCAGAAAGTAAGGTTCGATCGGTCGTGAAATAGAAACCACAGTGAAAATCGGAATTTTTTTTATTGCAACAGTTAGCCACACCTTCCAATTACATCTCTAAATAGTCGCCGCTCCGACTTAGACATTTCTCGTGGCGTTGTACAGTCTTTTCAGTACCCTCATCACAGAAAACAGCCGCCTGTGCTTTCCGCCAACTCTCTACGCTGGTCTGCCTTTCATTATTTGTACCAAAATGTTGTCTTCGTAGCCAGCGGTTCGTGTGAGCAGAGTTGAACAACGGAGGGAACCAATTAAAGGCTGTATTGTGGGTGATCAAACACTTCCCATCGAGAACGCTGCATGAGTGCCTTCATTGCACTTCCAGAATGCGGCTGAAAAATGTCTTGAAGAAAGAAACGTAGGACATTTATGTTATGTGGGCTGCACAGCTTCAGGCGAAATCACTCACCAGAACCACATACTTGGCGGGATACATTGTTATTTTAGGGTCTACGTGATCACTCTGCTCTCTGAACTGAAAAGAGCGACGTGAAGCGATCGGCAAGCACACTAAAGACACTGCCCAACACGTGTCTGCTAATTTCCATCGGATTTTCACAGTGGTTTCCTTTTCGCGCCTAATCGTACCTTCCTTTTCGAATACGCCTCGTAGAACACAGGACACGCAGCCAACAGTTTGAAGTTCGAATCTCCGACCGGACGTCAAGAGGGATTCTCCGTCGTTTAAGGGGAATAACGGGATAGTTTCTTTAAAAAAGGCACAACTGAGATAGCTCCTCATCATTAACCAGGTCTATATGATGTTTCAAGTGTAGCGACACGCTTTCGCAATAAATATCGACAGATGAGTGCGTTGTGGGTGGATATTGCTGCTGTCAGCACACATTCCCCACAGCGATTATGCTTTTCCACTCCATGCCACAGAACACTAAGGAATAGAATCCAATTCCAACAGAATTTACGATGCAACTGAGACGGAAGGCATGTTAGACGATAATACAGAACATCGTTTGCTACATATAAATTTGTACGTTTTATTACTGTTTTATTCTGCAAAAATTTGCACCAAAACGATCGAAGCAATTGAACGAACAATGTCAACTGCAGATCTGGAACCCTATGAAGCTGGTAACAGAGAAGGAATGCGATAGAAAGCCACATCTGCGGGAGATTAAGATCGGTTTAAACTGAGGACTGCAGAAACAACTTAATTCAGTAAGAACATATGGGGATATTTCATTGTAAGTGAATGAAATGCCAATTCCTCGCTTATCAAATTCCAATGTAGTGTTTATCTCACTTGAAGTGTTTGTAATGAATAATATGAGTTAAGAAAAAATCCCCTTCGCGGTGTCATACACAAATCAAAAAGTTGAAATATTCTCTGTATGTTATGTGGTGTGTTGGCAGAAGAGCCAACACCGTGTTGCTAGAGGAGGCCGAAATGCACGCGTTTAAGCTCACGCAGGCTGGCGTGAGGTCTGGAAAATGACAAGGAATGATAGTAGCCAAAAATAGTACATAGCTTCTGGAATACTTAAATTTAATCTATAATTGGTGTACATCGGTCTGATGGTACAGGCATCACAATATACATAGCAAAGGATAAATGGCGCCTTGCTAGGTCGTAGCAAATGACGTAGCTCAAGGCTATGCTAAATATCGTCTCGGCAAATGAGAGCGTATTTGTCAGTGTAGCTTCGCTAGCAAAGTCGGCGGCTGTACAACTGGGGCGAGTGCTAGGAAGTGTCTCTAGACCTGCAGTGTGGCGGCGCTCGGTCTGCAATCACCGCGGCCGATTTAAAGGCTACCACCTAGCAAGTGTGGTGTCTGGCGATGACACCACATTATGATTGAATTTCTCTATATTTCTCTGCTAAAATTCACCTTTACATTTAGCAGAAACGTATTCTGACAGAGGTGAAATCTCGGTGATAATTTCTCAGCAGTGAACTGCCTAATGAGAACTTGCTTGAATATACAAGATGCGACACTAGAGGCTGATGCAGTGTCTAACACAGTTGCTTGCAGATACTGCACTGAAGACCGGGCGATGAATTCGTGATATAAACTCTCCGTTCACGACTAATAAATGAATCTGGGTGTAAGACAGCACACGAAGTAAGACACGTAACATGTCATTCAGTAAAAAATGAATAAATGAATAAAAATAAACACATTTTGAAAGCCCTATCTGCCCAGATAGGCGCAGAGAAAAGTAACACATACTTCGAGCAAAACCCTCCAGTGCAACGATCGTAAATCATTTCTCGTAGCAAAGCAAACAACATTAAACCAAGACAGATTTCAGTTTTAATTTGGTTGTAGTAAACGGTCATGTCACAAGTTTATCAGATACGCCGACGTACAATCAGGAACATTATGCTTCATGCAAAAATATTGTACTTTATTATGTGAAACTAACGATTGTGCCTTGCGATAAGTTGATGGACATCATATTTTCAACCATTCTGTTTTGCAGAAGGCCATTAGTCAGCGACGTACACTTTACCCTCTTTTTTTTGTTACGTTTATTGCGAGTTCTTTATGGTCGAGAATACCTCGATTTTCCGAAACATGAATCTCGTGTTTCTGATAGAATCAAGGTGAAATATAAGCACAGAGGAGAGCAAATTTCGCTGGCAGGCACGAACAAACGCGAGCTGGGAGGTCATGTAGCAGCAGCCGCAGCAGCAGGCACATGAGAGGGCGCAATCCATTAGGCGGAGACAAGGCGAGCGCCGCGCCGCCCCCGGGTTTTGTAAGGAGCAGCGCCGCGGCCGCGCGGGCACGCCGCTTCGCTTCCCGTGCGGCCGCTGGCGGAATATTCTGGTCGCGGCGTAATTTATTGGCGCATCCATTTATCAGGCTGATGTCGCATGAATTAGTTCCAACAAAGATAGATGTTGTATTTTAAAAATTTATGTTGATTGCCGGCGTGATAAAGAGCCGGCAAGGGAATTTCTCAGCGGGCCCGCGACAGCCGGCTCACGCACGAGTCGTGCGCGCTTTCTTCACGCAGATTTTATGGACAAAGTGCCTCAGCCACGCACTTCATGCGAGCAGTCCTGATCTTCATAAAGCGTTTGTCTCAGGTGCGTGTAGGTCACCGGCTCTGTCATCTTTTCTTACCTCCATAGATCACAAGAACAGGCTCTGGAAAATGTCTTAAGTGAAACACTTTAAATTTGAGACCAGTTCAGTGACCCGTTTCCTCGCCTCAGTTCCTCTTCGTGTGTCTGTGTACGATTAGTCTCGCTTTGACTCGATCATTCAAAGTTTTATTTACGTCGACTGTTTTTTAAAAGAAATTAATATGCATATAAACAAGCACTCGTAAAAAAGTCGAGGATTAAAAAAGCAGTTTTTCTCTTAAGACTTCTACCGATGTACTGGCGCTATACTAGCGACTATTTCCGACTCCAGTTTTTGTTAATGGTGTTAAACAATTACCAACAGGTACCTAATCTTCAATGTTATCTTGCATGTCTCATCAAAAAATCGCTGGAGAATTTTATTTTTATAATATGGTGTCCGTTGCCGTTTTAAGTTTAAATGGTAACTGCAGAGCCTTCGAAACACTTATGCTTTTTTCTTTTTTTGTTCGGCTGAATTTCAATTTGTTCAAGTCATCATAAACTTTTCCATGACTACAACCGCATCCGAGAAAGTCATGCAGGTAACGTTCACTTATGTCTTTGGAAGTCGTTGGACACTGCCAACGTGTACAACTTAGTTTACTTGCATACAGAGCTTGAAACCTTCCCGTCTCCTCTATATCTCTTTTGTTACACAAATTTTTCCTTTTACAATAAGCTATGAAACCTTCCCTTAGGGTTTCTATCTCTTGCTTAATAATAACAAATGAAGACTCCCCTTTGAAATTAATTCTGTTTTTTAATCTTCGCATACAAATTTAAATGCTCATTATTAAAAGTTATTTTCTGATTATTTCGACGGAACATAGAATGTGCCGTCGTCGTGGCCCTCAGTCGTTACCTGCAATAACCCAAAACTGTTCCTCACTTTTTTCTGCTGTTACTGGATCGCCATCTGACTGCTACATCGAACTGCGATATGGATATACTTACTCTGCTTTACTATACTCTATTAGCTGCTGGTGGGCTGTCATAATAAGTGGCTGTATTTATTACCAAAGCTGACGGTATTCTTTAATAGCAAAGCTGACGTTATTCTTTAATTAATATGGCTGAAGTTACGTAATTCATAGTTAAAGATTTTCTTGACAACTATAAAATTTTGAGAAGTTTTACGTTGATGGTTTTTGAGATGGATTATAATCAGTAATGCAATATTACTGGCAAAAATTAATTATATTCTGAATGAAATTATTTTACAGTTCAAATGGGACGTACTTTTTACAATAATCTTACAACTAGCATTGCGCACACATGCCTTCAGTAGTCTTGAGTTTCTCAAAAAAATAATTCAATAATATTAGTTCCTCTTATGATGATAGTTAGCTGATGTCTCTGTACATCCGCTTATAATCTCTTGTAAATCATAGCTGGTGGCTGGCAGGCACACCGCTCCTCTCAACCTCTCGCTTCAGACCTGCTACCGACTCGCTTCACTTCTCGCTTACTACTGACTTCCTACGAACGCTAAAGTGCGGTCTCTCCCACCAACAATACTTTCTGGTGCAGACAATCCCTGCTACCATTACAAAATGTATCAATGCGCGGTCTTTCCCGCTCTTTTCTTAAAATGTATCCATACGCAGTCTCTCCCGCCCTTTTTAAAATTATATCAATGTGCGGTCTCTCCTGCCAACAATACTTTGGTGCAGACATTCCCTGCTACCACAATTATTTCCAACATGACAAATATTATTTATTTGTTCTTAATCCTATTAATGAAGTATAAACATCTTTCATAAATCGTGGTTTGACAATAGACAATAGAAATATACACATCTTACAAGCTATAAAACAGATAATTTTACATTAAACTATGATGACAAATTTAAGGTTGAAATTCATCAGTCTTTAGACCCAATATCCACATATATAAAGCAGAGTGTATAAGTTTATGTTTGTATGTCCAGGATCTCCTCCCAAACCGCTGGATAGACTTGGAACAAATTTGACGTAGAAAGAGCAGGCTTATCGAGTATCAGCACTGTTTGCTTTTGTAGCCTCCTCGCACAAACAGAGAGTGGAGATATGGGCAAACACATGATTTTCCCAGACGCCAGAATATAGGCAGCCCTGCATGACAGGCTGTAGGAAGCTGATTCGTGGCGACTCCGAGAGCTTGATATTTAATTATTCACTAAAGGAAAACGTATCAAAATGTAAAGAGCTATAGGTGGATCAATTCAGGGCTTCATACATAAAAATGAGAAGAGGAAAAGTGAAGCACATTGTGTTACATAGGTCACTGACATCCTATAGAGGGCAAATACTAAAATGGCAGCGACCTCGCCGAGTTGGCAGAAGAAAATATTAGAAATGAACCTAAATAGAGCATGCAATGCAGTCAAAACGACATACGAAGACCATCAAACTGACGGGAAATCTGTACGCTGTAGTTACCTGGCAGGAAACACACCAGATGGCACTAGACGAATAACGCTTCTAAAAGCATATCTCAAAGCCCGACTTGTAGAGTCCATGCTAGTTATGATTGAAATAGTCAGGCCAGGTTGTCTAGCGGTAAAGCAAGTACCCGTTAACAGAATGGTTGTGTGATCGAATCCTGGTCAGGAAAAATTTGTCTGTCTTTTCAATGATTTGAAGATTCGTCGGAAACAACACGTGGTTCGGATTCCACATTAAACTATAGATCCCTTTTCCCCAGTAGGATTAGTGGGATAGGTTAGGCACTCTGAAGTGGCTAAAATAGCGTCCAATTGAAAGACCTGCACCAGGCCATTGAGCCACATAAGAACGTGATTATTACTAAAATAATTGATGATCGTATTGTCGTCTTGATTACTTGGCACTATCTCAGTGCCAATACTGTTCCTTATAGTTTCTAGTATGCTGCGTTTTTCTGACCAGCTACCATTCATATTTAGCGTAGAAGTGTTTTAAAGCTAAAAGGCAGACATTATGATATTTAGTAAATAAAGTTACAAATGACCACACAGGTATCACTTAAATTTGAACAATGAAAATGTTCTCACTGCTTTATCCAGACCGTCTGAGCCAGAATAACGTGCCTTTTCTTTATAACAGTTTATCGTAGAATGCTAATCCAGGTATAGCAAGCCTGCTGTTACTCATCTTTCGGGTCTCAGTGTTTATGTGCAACGGGATTTTTGTCTGTCCATATTACTGAATTCGACTGAACTGAAAGTTATTTAGCGATTCTGCAACATGCAAACGACACTGGCGTTTCCAAACAGTGCCATTCCCAAGTCTTTTTTTTTTTATTTCTTTTCTGAAGACCTATACCGGACTCTGAGAGTTAAGGGAAATTTGTAGGTAAGTGACTCACTGAACTGCGAGAGAAACACACTCATTCATTTTGCCTTATAATTTATTACTTTTCACTATTATATTACGACACTAGTGTTACTGTACTCTTTTTGAGGGTAATCTATTCCACCACATGTTTTCCCTGAGTTGCAACTTGTTAGAGTAGTTTCATATGCAGTATTCAACCATATCCTCCGCCCTCAGTATTCTGTCTCAGAACGGTTAATTATCTCCGTGTCCCTCCACATGATTTGAGCTCACTCACCACAGTTCACTCACGACGTCCAGGTCCAGTCCCAACTTTTTCTGGTATCCAACTGCCTTCTGGTGGCCTACTTGGCGGCACTGGCTACGGGTAAATCTGCTGAATTGAATTGATAGCGTCCCTACGTCGTTTTCGATGATTCCCATTTATTACAACACATATCTTTACATAATTTAACGATGAATGCAATACTCGTTCAATAATTTTGTATTCTGAGTGGTGTTTTCCTCTAATCAAACCGCTGCATACTCTGGGGTTTGAGTTCAGGATTCATTGACACGTTAGTTTGGATAGACAAAGTTTTATTGTTTTTCATCTTATGAAATGGAAGGTGATTTCGGAGGTTTCCTCAGATATCATCACCTTACACTGCCACATATTGGCAGGAAACTTAGAAGATGCAACAACTCTAGCTGCCTCCTTCGTCCTCTGTAGTATTTCTACATACCATGGGGATCCTCAGCAGATATCAATGGAGGAGGATATCGAAACTGGGGAGAAAATGTAATGGATATGGTCAAGCTGGGAGAATGGGAGGCAATCATTAAAACAAGGGCCTCTTCCGTTGCGGCGAGATTTTTTCACGAAATTTAAATCACAAATTTTCACCTCCGACGGAAAATTGATGTACATTTTCACCTCCGCAATGCGGGCGTCTATGAAATGATGTGTGTCTGCGTCAAAGTGTATATAGGTAAAGCGGGAATGACTGTTAGAAAAGTTGTTAAGGAACGCGAACGCCACATGCGGCTGAAACAAAGTTTGAAATCTGCGGTAGCGGGACAGCACGAGAACTGTGGTCTTCACATCGATTTCAGTAATGTACAGTGCTGACTAAGAAAACAAACCTTTGTGTAAGAAAAGTCCGAGAAGCAATTGAAATTTCTAAGAACGCATCTAACTTCCGTAGAAAGGACGGCTAAAGGTTTCCGGCATCTTGGCTCCCTGCCATCAAAGAAGTGAATACGCGGCCGCGGCGTGCGAGCAATACAAACAACGCCATGGAAGCCACCTGTGCGGACAGTAATGTTTTGAATAAACATTTCCCCTCTCATGCTCTGCTCTTCGATGACATATAAAGGTGATGTGTACTGACTTAAAGTGGTTAGACACGATCTGTTTCGAAAGATCACTGGAGTACCAATTGACACGAAACGCCAACTAAAATATTGGATGATGGATACCTGGTAAGGTGAGTGGGATGCAAGTGATAAGGGTCGAATGCTACACCAGTTCTTTTGCGATATAGGGGAGAGACTAAAACTCTAACATATAGATCACAGCCGCGGTATGGTCCACTTCTTAACAGGACATGGATGGCCCTTATCCCACGCACTTAAACCGCATAAGTCTGAGATGGACATGTGGGGAAGAAGGCTCTCCAGAAGACACCGTCTTTTTCTGCGGACGATATACCAACCTCAGACACACAAGACACTTAAACCTCAACAATATCCAAGACACCATACTCGCAATGCTCAGAGACGAAGACCACTGGACCGTGTTAAACACACTCACTGACGAAATATCCACAGGTTGGAAAACAATAATGATTCCGGCATAGAAGCAGGTGATGACACTGATCTGAGCTGTGATTGGCGGTCGGTGGCTTCATAGACAATTCCAAGACACTCACCATCATACACACTTGGTGAAGGGACATTGTTCCACTAATATCTTTCGTATCTTCTCTCTTTATTCTTCCAAAATATGGTTATGGTTTATAATTCTATTTTCCAAAAGTTTGTTAATTTCATAATTTTTTTGCATCCTTTATGTATCCATCTTAAACATAAGAATCTTGTTTATACTAGAAAATTTTTTCCAAATTCATAATACGTCTGAAAGTTATAATAAGTCGTAACTTCTTCTCTGTCTTCATAAATCCCTATATTCCATTCATAAACCGCTAATTTTAAGATTTTCGTTTCTTAATTACTTTTAAGTTTATGAATATTTAAGGCTGCAATATTATTAATCCTTTTTAAAATAGGAAATAACAAAAAAATGGTTCAAATGGCTCTGAGCACTATGGGACTTAGCATCTGTGGTCATCAGTCCCCTAGAGCTTAGAACTACTTAAACCTAACTAACCTAAGGACATCACACACATCCATGCCCGAGGCAGGATTCGAACCTGCGACCGTAGCGGTCACGCGGTTCCAGACTGAAGCGCCTAGAACCGCATGGCCACGCCGGCCGGCAGGAAATAACAAATAAGTGTCATGTTCTGTACATGTACCATTTCGTATTGTGAAAGTACGACCTGTATTAGTAGCAAGGTGGCAGGTCATTTGTAAATGGCAGCAAATAAATAAATCAAATCAAATAATTAATCTTCTCGTTTCAATTCTAGCCAACGGTATGGGCCCACCAATAGCAGCAAGAGGAATTTTAACCAATAACTCTTCTCCAGCATAAGTGTGGGAAAAATACCTTTCTAACCAATGACGTAGCCATAGAAGTCTTAGCCGGTAACCCGCTCCTTCGGGTTTAAAGCAGGAAAACTTCTCTTACTATCCAAGGACGATGGCCCATCAATGGTACCTGAAGATTTTTTACCCAGTAATCCGACTTCGCTTGCACAGTTGCCCCTTTATAAGAGAAGGCGACAATGGTCTCTGACAGTGCCAAATTTACAATGGACATCACAAGATCCTGAAGAATATCCCAGCAGAAGGGTCGAAACGTCGATTTTTTGAAGAAATATGACGCGGCCTAGCAACCCAAAAGATATTAACTTCATTAAAATATGCTACTGATTCCCAAGTACCTAGGGAGGAATGACCAACGTAATGAAACAAATGAAATCAGAGCTCACACGGAAATATTTAGGTTTTCCTTTATCCCATGTGCCAGTCGAGAATAGCTTAATAAAAGTGGTGCTATGAAGCCTCTGTCAAACATCTACGTGTAAGTTACAAAGCAGTCATGTAGATTTAGGTCTCTGCAGTTAGTGTGTCGCGCTACGTCCCCGTTTTCCGTTCGCAGGCATGGCGGCGAGCCAGATGGGCCAGGTGGGCTCCTACTACTCGCCGGCGGCCGCCTACGGGTCGCTGAGCGCCGCCTCCATGGCCGCCGCCGCCGCCGCTGCCGCCGCGCAGCAGTCCGCCATCTCCGGGCTCTCGGCGCCTGCACAGGTACTGTGAACCAGCCTCCTCACACTGGCTGCACCTCTCACCCAAGCCTTCCCTTATACTCGCCATCTTGTAATAGGGGGTGACGGCCACTTGTGTCACCTTACCTTCAACTGAATGAAGTTACACTGAAGAGCCAAAGAAACTGGTATACTTGCCTAATATCGTGTAGCGCCCCAGCGAGCACGCAGCAGCGCCGCGACACGATGTGGCATGAACTCGACTAATGTCTGAAGTAATACTGGAGGGAGCTGACACCATGAATCCTGCAGGACTGTCTATAAATCCGTAAGAGTACGAGGGGATGGAGATCTCTTCTGAACAGAACGTTGCAAGGCATCCCAGATATGCTCAATATTTGGGGGGTGTCGCATTGTCATGCTGGAACTGTCTAAGTCCGTCGGAACGCACAATGGACATCAATGGATGCAAATAATCAGACAGAATGCTTACGTAGGTGTCACCTGTCAGAGTCGTATCTAGACCTATCAGGGGTCCCGTATCACTCCAGCTATACACGCCCCGCATCATTACAGAGCCTCCACCAGCTTGAACAGTTCCTTCCTGACATGCAGTGCCCATGGATTCATGTCATTGTCTCCGCACAAGTACACGTCCATCCGCTAGATACAATTTGAAACGAGACACGTGCGACCAGTCAACATGTTTCCAGTCATCAACAGTCCAGTGCCGGTGTTGACGGACCCAGGTGAGGCGTAAAGCTTTGTGTCGTGCAGTTATCAAGGGTACATGAGTGGGTCTTCGGCTTCGAAAGCCCAACTAAGGTCGTTCTCCTCGTGGTTGTCAACAAATGGCCCACTTGTCAGTACCTTGGCGTAATAATTGGTAATGGTTTCTGCATTAAGTGTGGCTTAAGTGCTATGAACACTGCACCACCACCGCTGAATAAGGGCTACAAGTAGCCACACTTTACACTGCAAAGCGACCTTGGCGCGCTCTTGTGAAGCCAAATTTTCTGCCATCTCGTCATTCAATGTAAGAAGATGCTACGGACGGTCAAAGTATTCTCAGGCATCATGTAGCAGAATACGACCATGTTCGTTAATAAATATCAACCATCACAGAGGTTACGGTATTTAAAACTAGGACGTGACTTCTTATTCACCCCGTACGTCACGCAGAATCCCAACTGTACTGCATTCCAAAGGTGCATCAACCCACAGCTAAGCAAGTAACATAATGTTTTTGTTCGTCAGTGCACCTCTGGTAGTTCGTCAGTAGTTGGTGGATAAGCTTCATTACTCTGACGGTAACATACCAGAGAGACGAATTAAATAACGCACAAAGCAAGACAAACTATGGGGCGTGCTGTCAAGAAACAAACGTTTTAATACGAGAATAAACGCACGATAATTAACAGAACTCGCAGTCGTCGCTTTTTATGTGAGAACACGAGTGTTATTACACAAACTATTCTTCAGGACTTCAGTGTCCTGGATCGCAGTGCCTTGTATTTCCGCCAGACCATAGATGTTTGGCAATTATTCGGTACATAGCACGTCTAGAGGCTATTTCTCGAGCCTCTTCAAGGCATCACCAGAGGGAGATCACGTGGGCTGTGCCATTTTTCTATAAGCCCTATAAACAGTCAACAGTCACTGTGGAATTATTCTTCACACTGGTTACGTCTCAATTGGTTGTTCATTACTCTGGATTCAGTTTGGCCTACTTATCTTGGACCTGTCCCTGGGTTCAGTATTGCTTTCACGATGATGAATTATTTCTGTACATCTGACACTACTGCTACATCTCCAGAACTGGCATGTGATTGTTGTCTACCAAACCTGAACTTGTCGTGACTCCGCTCATTCTGTCACTCCAATTTGATTTAGGGGAAGGTTGGTCATAAGGGCAAGTGCGGGCACTACGGCCATTTGAATGTGAGAGTCACACTAGTGCTGCAATCGCATAATAACTGCACAAAAGTGACACTCGAAACCCTCGTCAACCATGTGTAGTTATGCGAAAGAGTCAGGATATTATCTCACAATCGTGTTTCGTTGAATGTTTCGCACGCTGACACTTGCTGATGGTCCAGTACTGAAATCTGCAGCAATTTGCGGAAGGGTTGCAATTCTGTCACGTTGAGCGGTTCTCTTCAGTCGTCGTACTGCCCCGTTCGTGTAGGATCTTTCTCCGGCCGCAGCGATGTCGGAGATTTGATGTTTGGCAATTATTCCTGATATTCACGGTGCACTCGTGAAATAGTCGTACGGGAAAATCCCCAATTGATTGATTTCTCGGAGAAGGCAGCAGTAACCGATGTAACAACTACGCCAGACGCTTGTTGTCTTATATAGTCGTTTCCGACAGCAGCGTCATATTCTGGTTGTTTTATATATCTGTAATTGTATACGCATGCATATACCAGTTTCTATGGCGCCAGTCACTAGTTTTATATTCAACGTATTTGACCGCCACTAAACATCTGAAGAACAGACTCACATAACCAGTTATCTTTAACGTTAAGCTTGACATCCAGTTTCACAAGACTATACAGTGTGATTCAGTTTCCCCTGCCTACGGGTTTTATGGAACCCGCAATGCCTTCAAAAACCACAACGAGATTACCCTGCAAGTTTCGACTTTTTCAATATCGTTCCAATCTGCACATAATGGCGAGCAGTTGGTGCGCAAATCTACAGGTCATGAAACTGATTTCCTTCCAATGTAATTAAACTAAACGTAATAAAACTGCAAATGTCTTAGCAAGTAGTAGTAGTATTATACTTGATAAATAAAACATAGACTACATCAGAAATTTTAGTTCTTATTTCAATATACTACAAGGAAATACAAGAGATATTTTCACTCCGAAAGACAGAAGAAGATAGACAGCAGATAGGAGGCGACCGTGCATCTCTTGTTTTGCAAAATGGACATGGAAATAAACGGTAACGATGGCTGGAGAAATATGGCAGTTGTATTATACAATTTTATCTTTGAAGTGTGAAATAATTAATTACGTAACTGTAAGACTATATCACATCGATCACAGAGGTCAAGTATGTGAAAATCAGACGCCCCCCCCCCCTTTTTTTTAATTGTTAGTAATAAAACCCAAACAACACAGCTGATTCGAGAAAAAACTTGTGAGAGAATAACATTTACATCGATGTGAAGAAAGTCACTTGATAACTTTAATATCGTGTCGGACATCATTTTGCACAGCGAGGTGCAGCAACTCGACGTAGCACGGACTCCACAAGTCGTTGGAGAAATACTGAGACATGCTGCTTCTATAGACGTCAATAACTGCGAAAGTGTTGCCGGTGCAACTAACCTCTGATTATGTCCATAAATGTTCGATGGGTTTCATGTCGGGCGATTTGAGTGGCCAAATCATTCGCTCGAATTGTCTAGAATGTTCTTCAGGCGAATCGCGAACAATTGTGGCCTGGTGACATGGTGCATTGTTATCCATAAAGTTCCATCGTAGTTTGGGGAAGCTGAAGTACATGAATGGCTAAATATGGTCTCCAAGTAGCAGAATATTACGATTTCCAGTCAAAGATCGGTTCCATGTAAACATAGCCAATACCATTAAGGAGCTACCGCCTGTGCCTTGTTGACAACCTGTGTCCATGGATTCGTGGGATCCGCGCCACACTCGAACCTTACCGCAGCTATTCCCTCTGACGTCATGACTCAGCTCACTAGGCCACGGTTTTTCAGTCGTCTAGGGTCCAACCAATATTGTCACCAGCCCAGGAGAGACGTTCAGGGCGATGTGATTTTAGCAGAGTCATTCGCGTCACTCGTTTGGTGCCACAGCCCATGAACACCACATTTCGCCTCACTGTCCTAACGGGGACGTTCGACGTAAGTCCCATATTGATTTCTGCGGTTATTTCACGCAGTGTTGCTTGTCTGGTAGCAATGACATTTCTACACAAACGTTCGTTAAGTGAAGACTATCGGCCACTGCGTTTTCCATCGTGAGAGGTAATGCCTGAAATTTGATACTCTCATCACACTCTTGATACTGTGGATCTTGGAATACTGAATTCCCCATCGATTTCCGAAATAGAATGTCCAATGTGTCTTGCTCCAACTACCTACCATTCCATGTCCCCGTGGTGCGGCGATCACGTCGGACACCTTTTCACATGAATCACCAGAGTGCAGGGATAGCTCCACCAATGTAATGCCCTTTTATAGCATGTTTACGTGTCTCTACCGCCATTTGTATCTGTGCATATTTCTATTTTGTGACTTTTGTCACCTTAGCGTATTCTCCATAATACGAGGGCTATTCGGAAAGTAAGGAACGAGAGGTCGTGAAATGGAAACCACAGTGAAAATCAAAACTATTTTATTTGCAGCGGTTAGATACACCTTCCAGCTACTTCTCTACACAGTCGCCGTTCAGACTTATACGTCTGTCGTAGTATTGTACCAACTTTTCAATTCCCTCGCTATAGAAGACAGGCGCCAATGCTTTTCGACAATTTTCTACTCTGGACTGCAGCTCGTTGACTGTGTCAAAATATTGTCTTCATAGCCAGCAGTTCATTTGAGCAGAGATGAACCTCAGGGGTAGCCAATTACAGGCTGTATTGTGAGTGATCAAACACTTCCGATCGAAAACGCTGCAGGAGCATCTTCATTGTCCCTGCAGTGTTTGGCCGAGAATTGTCGTGTAGAACTAACAGCACGACAGTTATGTTTTGTGGATTGCATAGCTTCAGGCGAAATCTTTAGCCAGACCCCATGCTTGGCGGGAGACGGTAATTTCTAGCCATCTTTACGTTCTCACTGTGAGTTTAGTACTGAAAAGAGCGACATGATGAACCTTAGGGGTAGCCAATTACAGGCTGTATTGTGGGCGATCAAATACCTCTGATCGAAAACGCTCCAGGAGCATCTTCATTGTCCCTGCAGAGTTTGGCCAAGAATTGTCGTGTAGAACGAACAGCACGACAGTTATGTTTTGTGGATTGTATAGCTTCAGGCGAAATCTTTCGCCAGACCCCATGCTTGGCGGGAGACGGTAATTTCTAGCCATCTTTACGTTCTCACTCTCAGAACTGAAAAGAGCAACATGATGCGATCGACGGGCGTACTAGACACAGTGCCCAACGCTTCTGTGCAAAGCTTCATCAGATTTTCACTGTATTTTCCATTTCGCGGCCGATAGTTCCTTACTTTCCGAATAACCCTCGTACAACATTTAACTCCTGATGTTCGCAATTTCCGGCACTGTGAGGGAAACAAGACAATTACTTAGTAAATAAATAAATACTCATATTGTTGTCTTTAATTTCGGTATGAGACTACTGTATTTTCCAATGGCTGTAACAGCATTTCTCAGGAGGACCGTAATTCGGCTTGTGCAGGTGGTGAGCTCGATGGACGCGATGAAGTACTCGATGGAAGCGGACAAATACCGGTCGGCGTACATGCCGCCTATCTCGATGTATTCGGCGGACCCCAAGTCGTACATGGAGCGCGGAGGCGGCTATTTGGACCACACGTCGGCGCTCACCAAGGCCTACTTCGAGTCTTCCAAGATGTACGTCGAGACCGGCCGCTACGACGCCGAGGCGGCCGCCGCCGCTGCAGCTGCGCACCAGCGGTGAGTCCCAATCAGCTGTCGTGAAAACTGGGATATAATCTCCGGGAAAACATCACGGAACGTGGGTAATGGTATGGGACATATTTCAGAAGCGCTGCTTGATGACCAAATTGCATGTCCGTTGATGTCTCACGAAGTGTCTCAGCACCATAACCCTTCATTTAGTCAAGTTGTGGCATATATTTCTTTCGTTCCCGATTCCCTTCAGTGGTTTTCGTTAGTTATCCAACCCATCTATTCTTCTACAGTACGACATCTGAAACACTTCACTTCATATCTGAAGTGCTTGTCGTTCAAGTTTCACTTTCGCACACAACAGACAAATATTTTCAGAAAACTATTTCTAAGACTTGAATTTGTTTTCTGTTTTAGCAAATTTCTCTATTTAAGATGATTGACAGTCTCTGTTTTATATCAGCTCTACTTCTGCCATTGTAAGTTCATTGCTGCTCAAACAGCTAAACTCTTCTACTAGTTTTAGTGTCTTTTCCTAATATAACTCCCTCATCACTGCATAATTTAATTCTATTACTCTCCATTACCCTTTTTTAAATTTTTTCTGTGCCCATCATATAAACTCTGTGAATACACTGTCCATTCCGCTGAACTGATCTGCCAAGTCTTATGCTGTCTTTCCGCTGAACTGATCTTCCAAATCTTACGCTGTCATTATATATCGTGGCAAAGATCTACATTTCCATTCATTATTACTGAACTTTAAAATCCTTTCTGGTTTTTTCCATGCTTCCCTTTTACGTCTGCTCTCTGTACAGACTGAAAACGTCGCAGATAGTCTTCTGCTAAAGACCTTTCACTCTCATAACAGTAACATGGTTCCTCGTTGCAGGTATCCTTTTACCTCCTCTATTTTTTTGGTGAAAGTGGCTCTATTTTGAAGCAATATCATCTCTTCCGCACATGATAAATTCTTTATTCCGGAACCCTTTAAAACCAAATTGCATAGAAAGAACAACTTTTTTAAGAATTTCCTTGCTAACCTTGACAAAAGGAGTGAAGCTTATTCGAGGATGGTGTTCCTTTGCATTGTTCGTAATGTTGCAAAAATTGCTTCTAGTCACAAATTTATCCATGTAGTCAATGGGACGTTTATTGTAGGCACTTTTCTTTTTTAGAGCTGATACTTGCCTTTGTCCGGAACCGACTAATCCAGATTTAACATTTTGCTTGTCTTTCTTTTTTCTCTTTCTCATCGTCAGCTAATTTAATGACGATGACAGCCTGCTTCTGAAGGCATTTTTCGCAATCAGTTGCCTTGCTTACATTGCGAGGCGCCACTTTAAACTAGGACGTTTTCTGTACCTAATCATATATCTTAGTTTCCACTATGACTGGCACTACAGTTCGCTTTATCGAAATGTGTAGTAGTAGTAGTAGTAGTAGTACTAGTACTAGGGTTTGTTGTGGTTTTATTCATTCTTGGACCACTTTTGCAAATGTGCTCGTTACGTGATTGTGTCACAGCTTCAGAGTAAAGAAATAACATAGTATTTGCAGTAATTTGCTTAATTTTACAAGTCTAGTTGAACAAGTGTCGCTTTTGTAAAGCATGTGGATGTTGCTAACTGTGGCTAAATCTGTGATGTCGTGTAAAATTAACGGCACTGAAAAACATAAGTTATGTTTTCCAAAACAATGTGTACACCAAGAACAAACCAACAGATACTAATAACTCTTCACGACAACCACAGAGCTGCGTGCATGCGACAAACGTGTATCATCAAACGATGAATTGCTAGGCGATTCGAAACTGGTAACGAAAAAAAAATTGAAGAATAAAACAAAAGGCGACTGTTTGCTGTAATTTGTGGTTAATTTAACAGTCGCTGTGTCCCACATGCATAATGGGTAGAAGTTTTAAAATAAATAACGTTGCGCAGGTACGACGTGTCGAAAATGTACGGCACGGCCCCCGAGAGCCACCCCTCGCCGCGGACGCCGACCGAGTCTCCGACAGAGAGCAAGGTGGGCGCTGCAGGCGGCCTGCTGTCGGGGGCGGTCGACCGCCAAGACGGGGGCGGGGCACCCGCCTCCTCGTCCTCGGGCTCCTCGGCGGCGTCGCCGGGTCTGGGCTACTACCACCACGGCGGGGGCGGCATGCCCGGCCTGCTGCCCATGGCGCAGTACAGCGGCCACTACCACCAGGCGGCGGCGGCGGCTGCGGCGGCCGCGGCCGCGGCGGCCTCCGGGGGCAGCTCCGCGGGGGCCGGGGGCAGCGCGGGAGGCGGCGCGGGCTCCGTGGCCGGGGGCGGCGCAGAGTTCCGGCGGCCCCTGACCGTCATCTTCTGACCGGGCGGCGGCAGGGGCTAGCCCGGCGCAGACTCGGCCGAGCTCGCGGCCTCTTGGCTGTGAGCCGTGAGCGGAGGGGCGGAAGAGCTGTCGTGCTCGTCCTGTCGCCCACACAGTGAGCTGCAGCAGTCTGAGGCCTCCGAGTGCGCGTAGATGCATGTGGCCCGGCTCTCGAACGGCAGTTGTGGATCGCCGCTGTTTTGTGACAACCGTTATTCTGAATATTGATTTTGCGTAAAGTGGAACAATAATGACTCTCCTGCAAATGGATTGTCCCTCCCTATCGAAAGTACTTACAAGCTTGAGCTTACTTCGTTTAAAGTGCCATTTGAACTTAAAGTGAAAAGGGAAGCTGGCCTTTCATTTATTTACAATTTGTAGATCACTGTGATTTTTCTTTGAGAGAAATTATGAGGAATCAAAGATTAAATCAGGTTCCCGTTCCGGACAGTATTAAGGTTTGGCAATTAAGCGTGTGTCACACGAAAAAAACTAATGGCTCACGGTCTAACCGCTGACTATTTCTTGCATTTTTTTGTCACTTATCATCACTTTCACCTGTGATAATATTTTGAGTATGTGAAAAATACTAAACTGGTTCATGGTATGACTTTCAAATAAAAGCATGGGCCCTCCATCTAAATATATAGGTATCTAATTCGCAGAGAAAGGGACCGTCCCTAGTTTTGAGCGAACCTGGGAGTTGATGATTTCTTAATTTCGCAACAAAAACGAGATGCAAACCAACACGTACGCAACCCTATTTCAAACCTTTGTCGGCTCTTTGTCCACCCCAAAACCGACCACAAGAGGAGGACAAAAGCATTAAAGGTGTTTCATCCTTACCGAAAATTTGTACTGTGATAGATAATGATGGTTGGAAAACGCAGCCACATTTGACAAAGAAATGTCAAATACCTGAGATAAATACGGTGTCTAACACGGAATAGCTTGCTGTTACTGTCAATCGTGTGATTTTTCTCTCCACAGAAAATATTTTTACAGTACTCAGAATCAGCAGAAAAACCGAATGATGGCGGGTCAAAGAAGTTGTACAGCTTATAAAAGATTACAGTGTAACAGGTCGGCGCTAGCCTGCAGTATCACACGCAGTTCATCACAGTAGCCATGAAACTTACGAGGAGTGCGAGAAAAGTAATGAGGCTGATTTTTTATCTACCAAAGCTTTTATTTTTTTAAAACAACAATAATGTCCCTTTCAACATAGTTCCCTACGGCAGCTATACACTGGTGGAGCCGTTGGCCCCACTCTCCCTAACATCGCTGAAAGGGTTCAACTGGTAGTGTCTTTAACGTGTCGTTCACATTCTTTTTAATGATATCTAGAGTCTCATAATGGCGTCCTTTTAAGACATTTTTCAATTTCGGGAAAACAAAAAAGTTACAAGGACTCAGAACAGGTGAACAGGGGCGTTGTGAAACAACAGGAATGTCTTTTGAGACCAAAAATTCCGCAAAGGAAGTGGCCGTGTAACATGGGGCGTTGCTCAGATGCAGCTTCCACGTTTCTGGAATCTCCAGTTTCACTCGGTTCCTCCTTTTCCTGAGACTTTAAAGGACATCTCTGTAAAACACTCGGTTGACGGTTTGTCCTCCAAGAACAATATCACAAGTGCACACATTCGTTTGAAGTTTTCGTTGGTTTTTAAAGTCGACGTTCTTCCCGAGCAGTTGTGTCGACCTTCAAGGTGTTCTCGACTTCCAAAAATGATTTGTGGCAGCGAAAAACTTGTGCTCTTTATAAGGAATATTCCCCATAGGGCCGTTTCAAATTTTCAAAGGTCATACTCACTGAGTCCCTAAGTTTAACACAAAATTTGTCCAGGACGGGATCCGTGGCCTTGGTAATGCGCTGAAAGTTATCATTTCGCTTAGGCTTTACCAAGAAGATTTATTATCTATATACCGCTACTGCAATTTCAATAGTTTGTTCCAGACTACCTGATGATGACAAAATGTCGAAACTACATTCGTGATATGTAAACAATAAAAGTTTTTATTACAGTCTAAGCGAAATGATAGGTTTCAATTCAACACGAAACTTGATTGCATAAAGTTGCTATAAATTCCGCTCTTCCATTTTCCTAACACACAATAATAACACTACATCATTGATAGCGCTGTTAGAAATCAGGTGATGGCTGTACTGAAGTGAATCTCGGACTGAGCATCTGGAATAGATGAACACACCGGTGTACAGAGACGGAATAACACAGCATTGTCAGATCGCTCGCAGCGTTGTCAGTCTCATTACTATTCTTACATGCCTTTCTTCCACGAATGTTTTAGAAGGCCTAGGAGGTTAATCGGTACTCTATCACATTACAAGCCAACTGAAGCTCATGTGGCGATATCGGAGCTTTTTATTGCCATTTTTCCAATTGCAATCGTCCATCTGGAGACTGTCCCGCACAGCAAATAATATGGGGGCCTTGCACGTCTGCAAGGGCTTCGGCGGCATAAGTCCCATAGACAGTTTTATGGAAAATTAGGATTTTTCTTCTTTCGGCTGTAATTGTGTTACGTAGGAAAGTCTGGTACGAGGACCAGAGACCGTCGCGTCTAGTATTTCATGCTCTACGCTCTTTAAACAAATCCACTTGTTTAACCTACACATCTCATCCATACGCCGGTCGCTCTTCACACACAACCGTTCGGCAAAAGGCGTAGATTCTACGTACTGTAGAAATCAGGCCCATCAGCCTCTGTTAATGCTTTCGATTTTAGACCGTTTTGCACTGTGAAACAAAATTCTACAAAGAAGCTGAGCTCTCTCTCTGATTTCTCATTTTCTATGTTTCCTTAAAAAATGACTTTGCGCCAATAGTTATGCTCAGTACAAAATGCGCTGCTGAAAGTAACTATATTCGTTTTTAAAAATATGCAACATACAAAGAAAATGAGTTGTTCACTATGCCAATGTTCTTAAAATTTCCTAACCAGGTATAAATTATCTTAAATTTCATTCTCATAAAATAGCTACGATATATACGTTTGCATTACCTTACTTTTCGTTCTTGTCTAATAATTTTGTAGATTCTTATGTATTGTTGATGAATAACATTTTTTACTCTTGACGAGTAAAAACAAGGCCGTGATGACTTCCAATCAAGCGAACGCACTTAACGTGTCCTTACTTCCGTATTATGTATACAGGTCAGCACCTAACTGCCTGTCATTGTCTGCGGGATACAGAACACTCTTTTCTGGACGAAGTGTGGGCGACTAGGAAATAAAAGCAGTCTTACATTATACTCTTACTTAGAATTGTTGAGTCAGACTCGTTTTATTCGGACTACACTGTGTCGGTTGTCGATTGTAAATATTTGTTTATAGGTGTAAAATGAATGTTGCAGAATTTATATAAAATGTAATTTATCCTTTATATTATCTTTTTATTTCTAAATGTTCCTATGTCACTAATGCTCTGCTCATGGAAATAGATGTACATGGTAAGACACAGTTATGATCCCTGTATCGATGGTATTTACTGCAAATCAATAAACTGCATACATTGCTATTGTTAGAAGTACACATATCATACTGAATACTGTATCAAGGAATACACCATTACAGCAGAACCGTTCCTTTTCCTGGCCTCTCTTTTTTAAATTATTGAATGTGCAATGTGCCACAGTGCCAACTAACACTTTTTCCTATACAAAATCTCATGAGAAGGAAAACTTCAACGATGTTTAATGCAGGTAAGGCAAACGCTCTGAGAGGATGTTCATCTGCGCCATCTGCTGAAGACTTTAATTGAATTTACTGACACATTTACGTCCACAGGTCTCCTAAGTGTAAGAAGGTAGTATTTTGTGGGTTATTTTCACCTCCACGAATCGCTGTGTCAGATACTGCAGTGATTAAGACAATGCACGCATGTTCAGAATGATTGACGCTGGAAGCAGGGCATTCTCATTTGGTTACTGCGAACCACTGCAGATTTATTAGCTTGGTGCAAGACGTCGTTTTTCCGCAAGAACTGATTTTCTTCCTCTCAGAGATTTCCTTCCCGAGATCCAGTTTTTCCATTCGTGCACTAAACTCACAAACTACTCAGACGATCGGGCATCTACAGCAAAATTAATACATGATTGACGGGATAAGGACTTTTATGATATTGTGCAAGATATTATTAGCAAATTAAAATTAAAATGAATGAACGTTCATATGACGGCTTTAGCCTGTTTACTGTAGTCCTTCCAAAGACCCACGACCGGTTTCGTATCTTAACCGTGCATCCTCAGATGAACCTTGGAACATCGTAATTTTCATCAACCACCTGATTCACATTTGAGGTGCGAAACCGGTCGTGGGTCTTTGAACGAATTACAATAAACAGCTATTGCTGTTTCATGGACTTCCATTCATTTTAGTTTTAATTTGCTAGTAACATCATTCATGATATATATGTGATCATAGTGCGTTTGTAGGAGGAAAATGTATATCACGAGGCAGAAATTTTCGCAAGGACCACGTCTGAGCGGTATTGAAGCCCGTGTAGAGCACTACCGCCATCGCAATGGCCCAAGTGTGACAAGGTGAAAGGTCCTTATTCCTTAGCTAGACTTGTTCTCTTTCCCTTCAACTTACTATGCAGTCGGCCGAGAGATTTAACATCTTGTAAGTCAGACATTGTTTTATTCTTACGCAGACATTCGATTTTATAGCCCTTAGATCCCAATGCAGTCGTATTTACCACTACAGCTGGTAAAACAATTTTCAGTCAGTTTCAGCCACTCCAAATCATTGTTTTGGGGTTAGTAGGATCCCTGGATTGTAATGGTGGATTGAAATGGTGTAATGATGACTCGCGTTGGATTGTCTTCTAATTATTCTTTATTTTCTCCAAACCGGGTTTCGAAATATTTTCGAAGGAAGTCCCAAGACAACAATGGCATGTTCCGCGTGCTATTGCGCAATATATGAGACACTAGTCTCGCATTCGAGAGGGAGGGCGATTCAGATGTGATTTTTACGTGGTTTCCGTAAATTTATTCCTTTTGTAAAGCACACGGCATGTTTCCCTCCACAATTCGAGCTTATGGCCTGTCTCCAGTGACATCAAAAAAATGTGCACTTAGCTCCTTCATATCGACCCCGTCGTTCAGGTAGTATCTACCCGTTCGTGTGAAAAATTTATCACATCGACGATGTCAAGAGTCTTACTGTGACGCTCCTCTATCTCACAGTTACGCCAGACCAGAGGTATATTCAGAATGAGATTTTCACTCTGCAGCGGTGTGTGCCCTGATATGAAACTTCCTGGCAGATTAAAACTGTGTGCCGGACCGAGACTCGAACTCGGGACCTTTACCTTTCTCGGGCAAGTGCTCTACCATCTGAGCTACCCAAGCACAACTCACGCCTTGTCTCACAGCTTTAGTTTTGCCAGTACCTCGTCTCCTACCTTCCAAACTTTAAGGAAGCTCTCCTACGAACCTTGCACAACTAGCACTCCTGGAAGAAAGGATATTGCGGATACAGGGCTTAGCCGGAGCCTGGAGGATGTTTCCAGAATGAGATTTTCACTCTGCAGTGGAGTGTGCGCTGATATTAAACTTCCTGGCAGATTAAAACTGTGTGCCGGATCGAGACTCGAACTCGGGACCTTTGCCTTTCGCGGGCAAATGCTCTACCATCTGAGCAACCCAAGTACGACTCACGCCCCGTCCTCACGGCTTTACTTCTGCCAGTACCTTCGCGGGAGAGTATATATATATATATATATAAGTACGACTCACGCCCCGTCCTCACGGCTTTACTTCTGCCAGTACCTTCGCGGGAGAGTATATATATATATATATATATATATATATATATATATATATATATATATATATATACTCCTGGAAATGGAAAAAAGAACACATTGACACCGGTGTGTCAGACCCACCATACTTGCTCCGGACACTGCGAGAGGGCTGTACAAGCAATGATCACACGCACGGCACAGCGGACACACCAGGAACCGCGGTGTTGGCCGTCGAATGGCGCTAGCTGCGCAGCATTTGTGCACCGCCGCCGTCAGTGTCAGCCAGTTTGCCGTGGCATACGGAGCTCCATCGCAGTCTTTAACACTGGTAGCATGCCGCGACAGCGTGGACGTGAACCGTATGTGCAGTTGACGGACTTTGAGCGAGGGCGTATAGTGGGCATGCGGGAGGCCGGGTGGACGTACCGCCGAATTGCTCAACACGTGGGGCGTGAGGTCTCCACAGTACATCGATGTTGTCGCCAGTGGTCGGCGGAAGGTGCACGTGCCCGTCGACCTGGGACCGGACCGCAGCGACGCACGGATGCACGCCAAGACCGTAGGATCCTACGCAGTGCCGTAGGGGACCGCACCGCCACTTCCCAGCAAATTAGGGACACTGTTGCTCCTGGGGTATCGGCGAGGATCATTCGCAACCGTCTCCATGAAGCTGGGCTACGGTCCCGCACACCGTTAGGCCGTCTTCCGCTCACGCCCCAACATCGTGCAGCCCGCCTCCAGTGGTGTCGCGACAGGCGTGAATGGAGGGACGAATGGAGACGTGTCGTCTTCAGCGATGAGAGTCGCTTCTGCCTTGGTGCCAATGATGGTCGTATGCGTGTTTGGCGCCGTGCAGGTGAGCGCCACAATCAGGACTGCATACGACCGAGGCACACATGGCCAACACCCGGCATCATGGTGTGGGGAGCGATCTCCTACACTGGCCGTACACCACTGGTGATCGTCGAGGGGACACTGAATAGTGCACGGTACATCCAAACCGTCATCGAACCCATCGTTCTACCATTCCTAGACCGGTAAGGGAACTTGCTGTTCCAACAGGACAATGCACGTCCGCATGTATCCCGTGCCACCCAACGTGCTCTAGAAGGTGTAAGTCAACTACCCTGGCCAGCAAGATCTCCAGATCTGTCCCCCATTGAGCATGTTTGGGACTGGATGAAGCGTCGTCTCACGCGGTCTGCACGTCCAGCACGAACGCTGGTCCAACTGAGGCGCCAGGTGGAAATGGCATGGCAAGCCGTTCCACAGGACTACATCCAGCATCTCTACGATCGTCTCCATGGGAGAATAGCAGCCTGCATTGCTGCGAAAGGTGGATATACACTGTACTAGTGCCGACATTGTGCATGTTCTGTTGCCTGTGTCTATGTGCCTGTGGTTCTGTCAGTGTGATCATGTGATGTATCTGACCCCAGGAATGTGTCAATAAAGTTTCCCCTTCCTGGGACAATGAATTCACGGTGTTCTTATTTCAATTTCCAGGAGTGTATGTATATATATATATATATATATATATATATATATATATATATATATATATATATATATATATATAAGAGGCCATCGTGAAATTTCCGTTCGAAGGCGGTACATTACAGAATCATTATGCCAATTAGGCCAAATCGCGGTGAGCAGTGAGGCGATCATCCCACAGGCACACCGGGTTCAAGATAGCAGTTTGGTAAAACACCGATCCTACAAGGCGAAGAATTCCGTAACTGCCTGCTGCAGGTCCTCGTAATACAGGGATCGTTGGCCTTTCTAAGAGGCGGAAGACACGATAATAGCACTGGAAGAGGTCAGTACTGTAGGGCAGATGCACGAGTGTCTTTCGCTTGAGTTGGTCCAGATCGACCGGCGTCTTAAGTCGAATAGCGACCAGCACCGAACTAGGTGCACCATTCCATCACGGTGGCCTTCGATAGACTTGCTTTCCCATCCACAGTCTTCATTCTCCGATGAGTGTTTAGTGGTGTTCGTCCTTCGGCGGCCAAGAAAAGAATAACAGCACTTTGGTAATAATGTAGCCATAGTTCACGTTTCAGGGGAGGTTGTGCTGAGATATAAGTGTTAAGGAAAAATTGGATATGTTGTGGCGTTTCTGACCTACATAACTTTGAAGGTGGCCAATCGGGTCGTCGTGCACGCAAATTCGAGCAGGCAGCTAAAAGTATTCTTCGTTTGGTTTCCTCAAATTGAACAAACCTACATTCTGCTCACCTAGCTTAAATTTACCATTTCCCAAAAAGCCATATTTTTAACTGGTACTGGGCATTTCAACAAGTGGTGACTCGCGGACCAGTAGATATCTGTGCGTTACCGGATTTTAGGGAGTACAAGTGCTTGAATTTGCGTGCGCAACGACCTGATTGGTTAATCTCAATGCTAAATAACACGTAAACGGAGAAATGTATAGAATTTTTTCCCAACAGTTATTTCTCAACACTACCTCCCCTACAATACTTAGACAAGCTTTCCAGCCTGTTTCTGACCACACTGTATAGTCGCATCGGAGTCGGACTACATTGCATATAAGCCGCATCTACTTCCCCAAACGAAAAATTTTTGGTTTCCCGTTATATAAGAAACAGTAGCGGTCGTAGGGGTCCCTGAGCTATGCCCTGGGTCACTCCCTACTTAACTGTGCCCTAATCGGGTGCCAATTCATGTGCGTTCTCATTGCTGTGTAGAGTAATCTTTCGCTGTCTGTGATTAAAGTACGACAGGAACCAGTTGTGAGCTACTCCTCTTCTTCCATAATGCTCGTTTCTGCAGTAATATTTTGTGATCCACACAATCAAACGCCTTAGTCAAATTAAAGAAAACGCCGAGCGTTTTCTATTTTTTATTTAAACCGTCCATTGTCTCACGCAGAAAAGAGAACATAGCGTTTTGAGTTGCTAAGCCTCTTCTAAAACCAAGCTGTGCGTTTGACAGCAAGTTATTTAACTGAAATGATCAATTACCCCCCCCCCTATATACTACCTTTTCAATCATTTTTGCAAACATTGGTGACATGTAAATGGTTTAAAACTGTCTACATGATCCCTTTCTCCTTTTTTATGAAGTGACTTTAATCGTTCAGCGAAATGAACATTCCAGAGGGAAAAATTACAAACATGGTTAAGAAGTGCTGTAACATATGCAGCACAGTGCTTTAGTAGCCTACTCGATACCCTATCGTACTCATGAATAGTCCCTAGTTTCTAGCGACTTAATTATTTACGAAGTCTCCCACTTCTCAGTATCACGGAGATATGTCTCAGACGGAAATCTTAGAAAACCATTTTATAAGAGAGTTATACGATTACCTGAAGAAACAAAGTTTGTATTTAATTCACCTGTTATATTCATCAAATGATTGTTAGTTACTTTACGTATATCTGGCATATCGATAGCAAAAACATATTTACTACGTAATAACTTTATATCCTCGAACTTGTGGTATTGGCCAGGCACTTCCTTCTTTTCTGACCGTATGATTTTAGTTTTATCATGAGGATTAGCTATTCCGTTGGCATATGATATGCATTTAGCCTTTCTAATGACCTTTTGAAACACTTGTCAATACTATTTGTAATGGGCTTTGCAGCTCGGTTGTTGATATCCATAACTTTTGATATAATTCTCACTTTGGTCTGCATGATAACATTATCCGGCTAGTCAGCCATTCAGGTTGCATGTTAGTGTCAGTACCCTGTTTTAAACGTTGTAATGCAAAGCAATTTTCAAAGATCACGGACAATGTGTTGAGAAAAGCATTATAATTATCTATACTATTAAATTCATGCCTCTCTTGTTCTTTATTGAGATTTTAAAAACTCTCTTTTGCCACTGGATTAACATTTCTAAGTAGTTTACATATTTAATGTGTGTGTGTGTGTGTGTGTGTGTGTGTGTGTGTGTGTGTGTGTGTGTGCAGAAGTTCGTTTTAGTGTTACAATTTATGCATAATGGTCTGAAAGGGCATTTAACCTTTTACTAACAGAATGAACAATAATGAAGAATGAACAAAAATGTTGTCTATAGTCATGCTATTGTTCCCCTTCATTCTGGCTACAAAGAATACAGTCTGCATCAGATAATATGAATTTAAGAGTTCTTTCAACATTCTTTCACTTGCACAATCACTTTTAAAATCTATATTAATGTCACCACACACAACTGATTACTGGTACTTTCTGTAAGGTGAAACGAGAAATCTCTCTAGCTTGAACAGAAACTTACTGCAGAGTAGAGGACCTACAGGTAAGTATAGTTAAAAGTGTAGTTTCACTGAATTCAATAGTCCCTGCACAATATTCAGTGACCGGTTTCGCTTTAAGGCACAAAAAGCTGCGTTCATGAGCACTCGCGGCCTACAACGTCCCTAGAATGATACGGAATTTCTTTTAAAATGTTATTTCATCCCCCTCGCCCCATATGGTCAGGGTGTAGGTTGTCAGTGAACCATTCTCCGCTCTTCGGCCAACGAATTAAAAAAAATATAATGATAAATAGGAGCAAAATTTAGGGTTTCTTTCTACTTTAAATTAGAAATCAGTGACGGACAGTTAAAAAACAAAAATGTACATTTTAAAAACACGTCGCAGAAACTTGAAATTCTTGTGATAAAAACGCTGAAGCACTGCACTTTCACTTAAAATGTGAAGCACCTGTACTAGGACGAAAAGTATTGCTGGAGAAGAGGGTGTATCCCACAGGTGTGGAACACACCTATGGGTGGGTGTGAGTAGAAACATAGAGGTCTGTTAGACTGGAAAACTATGGAGATGAGAGGTAGGAGCTGACATGAATAGTGGCAAATACAGTGGGAAAGACAGAGGATGAGGAGTGGTGTGTTGTATGGGTAGGGCACTGCTCGCAAGAGGAAAAGGATGGCTATGGATGGAGATGAAAAAGGAGAGAGGAGCCCTGATGTGGAGTGGGATAGGTGGGGAAAAGTTAAAGGTTGGTAGGAGTAATAACTGTCGGGGTTGCTCAAGGATACTGCATTCTGGATACTATCACCGAGGCAGAACTTGCTTTCACCAGAAAACACAACAGACCTCTACCATCCTCTCCAAAGAGCTCCCGCTTGACGCCACTGAAGTCGCAAATGGCGGTGGCTTGGAGTCAGTGGAATGCACGCTACAGGAGGTTTGGAACGAAATTGTCCTTGAAGTAACCGATTTGCAACAGTTTGTTGTGTCACTGTGGTGCCAACTGCTGCTCACATTGCAGCTGCAGATTCAGTATGATGCGCCACAGCCATATGCTGAACACGATGGCCTTCTCTCTCAGTACAGTCACGTGACCGTCCGGTATCCGATCTTCTTGCAAACGTACACTCTAGTCACCGATACTGCCAGCAATGATGTACAGCGGGTACATTCCTGCCTAGTCTTTCTGCAGTATCGCAGAAGGAAAAACGAGCTTTTCGTAGCCATATCACACGACATATTTCAAACTCAGTGAGGTGTTGATTATGGCGTCTTTTCGCCTTAAAGGCATTCTTGGCCAACATCTACTCACCACGTTCAGTATCAAAGGTAATCAACACTCACAACCGCTACAGCGTGTATTTAAAGCAAACCTGATTTTCATCCTCATAGTGGAACTACTAGCGCTAATCATGCGACTGCCGCGAGGTCTGAATAGACACCATCTTTCAGATATAGAAACACATATAGCAACTTTCGCTTATGTCGCTCAACTTCTTCTTGATGTTGCCACTTTTTTCCGTCAGTGTATGTTGTGTGTCTCTTTTTACAGTTTACTACCTTGCAGCGTCTGCTACAGGAATTCGATGAGTATTTCCGTAACGATCTCTTACTGCCTAACCGATTCTGTCAATAAATACGCGGCTCCTCTTTGGATTTTCTTCAATTTCTCTATTTATTCTATATGTCGAAGGTTCGAAACTCAGACGTAATACTCGAAAACCGGCCAAATAAGCACTGAGCGCTTCGTAAACCACATCATTTGCGAATGAATTAAATTTCCTAACAGCTCTTTCAATTAGTTTCTGCCAGCATTTGCTTTTTCTAGAACTACTTACATGTGGTCGTTCTACTTTACATTTCTCCGCAGAGATAATTGTAGATACACACCTGTGTCCTCATCGCATTCTCCACTCCCATGTGATTCGTTAGATTTCGTTGAGAAACAGTGGAGATCTTCGTCCCTGACATACAGGGTACCACAGGAGGAATGGTCAGTGTTCAAGGATACGACAGGAACGCTAATCTGAAGCGAAAAACTTCAGGTGGACATATGTCCTATTCCGAATGGTATCTGACATAGAAAATATTTGATTTACATTTGTCTTTTGACATGTGTTACCCACCCAACCCCTTTAATGTTTCATTCTAGCCCAAACTACCCCGTTGCTTTCAATCTCTTTGCTCGGGATATCTTTTAGCCAATAAACTAGCCCGTTGAACGTGCTGTTGTCCATGGTGTGTTGTGAGTGAAGCAGTGGAGTGGGACTGAAAGCGTATCGGTGAGAAGCATCGGTGAACGGTTTCTGTACAAGTGCCGGCTAAAATGTCACACTGCTACACTAACGGAGAACATGCAGATATGGCGTGTGTTTACGGCTTCTGCGATGGTAGTGCTCCTGCTACTGTCGAAGAATACCCTCGGCGCACTCCGACACGTCGAATTCCGACAATGCTTAGAGGCGAATGTGTTAAAAATGCGTATTTTCCATTTGATACTTTGTAAAACGCGTGTCATAATGATTACGAACTGTTGAACCATAGAATGTGTTGAATAATGCGGAAAATAAATAAAATGTACACTGAACATTTTCCATCTCGGAAACCATTCGGAATCGGGTGGGAGTCCTTATGACGTCTTTTGCTTGGTGTGATCGTTCCTGTCACATCCCTGAATTTCGACCATTCCTCCTGAGGAGCCTTGCATAGTGCATGAACTAGCCCTAGGATTCCATTATAGCAAGATGATTATGCCAATAGAGCAATACAAACTATGAAACGCCTGATAAACGGCTAATGACGGAAAAGTACTGACTTTTCCTTGGATTGGAAGTAATCATTGAATTACAGGTTGTAATTAGGTTATCGAAAGCTACAAATAGTTTTTTTTTAAGTGTTTGAAGACATCGAACTGTGTGATGCCGCTATGACAGCATCTGGAAGTTAAAAAATAGTTCCAAAAGCCAGTAAGTATATAAAATTAAAAAAACCTTAATATCTTGGGAAAATCTAGGTGTTGACTGTTTGGACGGGACGCCACAGTACTCGCAGAACATAATGTTCTAGGGACCTGGCGGCGGCTCCACAGACGTTATGCTAATCCCGTTGTTTCCCCGACTGCAGAGTGCAGGGCAGCACCAAGAGGGCGCATTTCGCGGTCCCCCCAGAGCCGTTACTGTCGCCTTTGTGGCAGTGAAAGCGTCGGTTATCGAACGCGCGTTGTTTATTCGCTGCTGCCGCGGCGCCGCCGTATACCTGGACACTGCATTTCCGTTCCGTCGCTTTCCTCCGCTTTACGCGGGCGCTGTCCGGCGCGGGCCTTTCAATTCGAAAGTAAGATTTATCACGCGCGCGCCGACAATGGGCCGGCTGACTTGCACGCTGCCGGCCGCCCCGCCTGCAACAATCGATCCGTTATGTCATGTTTGCGTTGTGACATCGATCGGCGATCTCGACCCTCCGCATTGTTACCGATCGAGTGGCACGTCTGCTCCCCCTGGCCACGGAACGGCGCGCCGCCGGCCTCCTCCGCCGCCCCCGTACTTTAATAATGGCGGCATTGTGCGGCTAAAAAGGAAATATCAATACAATGGAGGAAGAAAAACCTATTTACGCATACGGAGGTGTTTGGGCCGCGTGAATAGGCTCTAGTTAAGGCTGCTGTCACTCAGGCGGCCGGCGAACACCACCTGCGGGAGCCGATAGCGGTTCTGATATCGACGTGAGGCGAGGCGCCGTCTTTGTGGCCTGCATTGCGCCGTCGAGCCCGCGAGGCCTGTAGTCAACGCAGAAGCCTCGACACGGCGCCGCGGTAATTACACACGAGCGGCGAGCCGGAGCCTCAGCGTGCGCTCAGTTCTGGAAACGTACGAAAGGCTCATTAATTGGACGTACCTTCCTCATTCACATCACTGGCACATACACTCCTGGAAATTGAAATAAGAACACCGTGAATTCATTGTCCCAGGAAGGGGAAACTTTATTGACACATTCCTGGGGTCAGATACATCACATGATCACACTGACAGAACCACAGGCACATAGACACAGGCAACAGAACATGCACAATGTCGGCACTAGTACAGTGTATATCCACCTTTCGCAGCAATGCAGGCTGCTATTCTCCCATGGAGACGATCGTAGAGATGCTGGATGTAGTCCTGTGGAACGGCTTGCCATGCCATTTCCACCTGGCGCCTCAGTTGGACCAGCGTTCGTGCTGGACGTGCAGACCGCGTGAGACGACGCTTCATCCAGTCCCAAACATGCTCAATGGGGGACAGATCCAGAGATCTTGCTGGCCAGGGTAGTTGACTTACACCTTCTAGAGCACGTTGGGTGGCACGGGATACATGCGGACGTGCATTGTCCTGTTGGAACAGCAAGTTACCTTGCCGGTCTAGGAATGGTAGAACGATGGGTTCGATGACGGTTTGGATGTACCGTGCACTATTCAGTGTCCCCTCGACGATCACCAGTGGTGTACGGCCAGTGTAGGAGATCGCTCCCCACACCATGATGCCGGGTGTTGGCCCTGTGTGCCTCGGTCGTATGCAGTCCTGATTGTGGCGCTCACCTGCACGGCGCCAAACACGCATACGACCATCATTGGCACCAAGGCAGAAGCGACTCTCATCGCTGAAGACGACACGTCTCCATTCGTCCCTCCATTCACGCCTGTCGCGACACCACTGGAGGCGGGCTGCACGATGTTGGGGCGTGAGCGGAAGACGGCCTAACGGTGTGCGGGACCGTAGCCCAGCTTCATGGAGACGGTTGCGAATGGTCCTCGCCGATACCCCAGGAGCAACAGTGTCCCTAATTTGCTGGGAAGTGGCGGTGCGGTCCCCTACGGCACTGCGTAGGATCCTACGGTCTTGGCGTGCATCCGTGCGTCGCTGCGGTCCGGTCCCAGGTCGACGGGCACGTGCACCTTCCGCCGGCCACTGGCGACAACATCGATGTACTGTGGAGACCTCACGCCCCACGTGTTGAGCAATTCGGCGGTACGTCCACCCGGCCTCCCGCATGCCCACTATACGCCCTCGCTCAAAGTCCGTCAACTGCACATACGGTTCACATCCACGCTGTCGCGGCATGCTACCAGTGTTAAAGACTGCGATGGAGCTCCGTATGCCACGGCAAACTGGCTGACACTGACGGCGGCGGTGCACAAATGCTGCGCAGCTAGCGCCATTCGACGGCCAACACCGCGGTTCCTGGTGTGTCCGCTGTGCCGTGCGTGTGATCATTGCTTGTACAGCCCTCTCGCAGTGTCCGGAGCAAGTATGGTGGGTCTGACACACCGGTGTCAATGTGTTCTTTTTTCCATTTCCAGGAGTGTATTTATTTTATGGTTTCGTGCTTGAACCGATAAAAATGGCCGCTTACTGTATCACTTTGTTGTACGTCTATCTGCCCGACTGTTAAGACTTCTTTTTCGAAGGAACTAGTGGAGGTATCAAGTTGAAATATATGTCACATACTAAGGGCCACGGTCCCTTGGCGGTGTGAAAAAGTTTAAGCTTTTAAGTCAGTCCAATACAAACTACGGCCATTTATACCACGTGTTTTAATACTCGCCAACTCAATAATCAAAATCGGTAAGGTACTTCTCGTTGACCTATAATCATGAAATTTCGCTGGAAGCAAGGTTTAACAGTACAAGAAAATGAAATAATAAGAAAATTGTTAATTATTTACATCACATAACAGACAACTTTTTGCCAATCGTTGTCAGTCTGTCTGTCCCTTAAGACTCAGTTTTCTCAGGAACGGGTAGAGTTATTAGAATTATATATTAGTACCTTCAGCTGCGGACGGGCGTTGATATATATCAACGGGGACAGGTGAAAATGTGTGCCCCGACCGGGACTCGAACCCGGGATTTCCTGCTTACATGGCAGTCACTCAATTCATCTGAGCCATGGAGGGCATAGAGGATAGTGCGACTACTGGGACTATCTCGCGCACGCCTGCAGCGAGACCCACATTCTCACCTTATATGTCCACACACGACATTTGTAGTGTCCCTACCCAACACACTCATTACTCGTGAAGACATTCTTACCAAGACCCGTAAGAGTTCGGGTAATATGTGTGCATCAGCACAGAATAAGAAGGTCATGGCCGGTACTGCCAGAACGATATACTTATATGGATATGGTGTCTGTTCTTTCGAACATGTCCGAAAGAACAGACACCATATCCATACAAGTAGTGTTATCAAGTTGGACTTCGCAAAAACTAAACTCTACGGCCCTTTGTCAGTGAAAAAAAATGTAAGCTTCTAAGTCAATGCATTTTAAGGATACCGCGATTTATTTCACATATATTGTTATTCGGAAACTCACTCATCAAAAACTATAGCTGAACTATCACTACACATAATTAAGTTTGCGCAGAACCCTCAGAGTGCGAGTCCTACTCACAGCAGAGATGCGTTGGGCAAGCCAGCCGTTGTGGCCGAGCGGTTCTAGGCGCCTCAGTCCGAAACCGCGCTGCTGCTACGATCGCTGGTTCGAATCCTGCCTCGGGTATGGATGTGTGCGATGTCCTTAGGTTAGTTAGGTTTAAGAAGTTGTTAGTCTAGGGGACTGATGACCTCAGATGTTAAGTCGCGTAGTGCTTAGAGCCACTTGAACCATTTTTGTGCTGGGCAGTGTCTGTAGTACTCCCGCCGATCGCGTCACGTCGCTCTTTTCTGTTCTGAGCAGACAATGAGCGCGTAAATATCCATAGAAAATAGCGTCTCCCATCAAGTACGAGGCGTATTCGGGAAGTAAGGTCCGATTAGGCGCGAAATAGAAACCATTGTGATAACCCGATCGAACTTTGCACAGATGTGTTGGACAGTGTCTTTAGCGTGCCTGTCGATCGCTTCACGTCGCTATTTTCAGTTCAGAGCGCAAAGTGATCACAGAAATTCGTAAAACAGCAGTGTCTCCCGCCAAGTATGTGGATCTGGTGAGAGATATAGCCCGAAGCTATGCAGCCCACATAACACAAATGTCCTGCGTTTCTTTCTTCAAGACAATTTCCAGCCGCATTCTGTAGTGGCAATGAGGACGCTCGTGCAGCGTTTTCGACGGGAAGTGTTTGATCGCTCACAACACAGCCCCTAACTGGTTCCCCCGTTTTTCATCTCTCCTCACATAAACCGCTGGCTACGAAGACATTTCGGCACAAACAACGAAAGGCAGACCGCTGTAGAGAATTGGAGAAAAGCATAGACGGCTGATTTCTTTGACGAGGGTACTGGAAAGTTATACAACGCCACAACAAATGTTGGAGAGGCGACTATTTAGAGAGGTAACTGGAAGGTGTGGCTTCACTGTGGTTTTCATTTTGCGACCGATCGGGCATTACTTTCCGAACAGCCCTCGTATGAGTGCCTGGTGAGAGATTTCGCCAGATGTCATACAGCCCATATAATGTAACTGTCAAGCGTTTCCTTCTTCATGACAATTCTCGACATTATTCTGCAGAGGCAGTGAAGATACTCCTGCAGTCTTTTCGATGCGAAGTGTTTGATCACCCACAATACAGCCCGTAACTGGTTGCCCCTAAGTTTCTTTTCTGTTAACATAGACCGCTGGCTATGAAGACAACATTTAGCCACACACAGCGACCTTTAGACAAGCGTAGAGGACTGGAAAAAATGTACAGACAGCTGCCTTCTATGACGAGGGTGTAGAAAAGTTGGTACAACGTCACAACTAATGTCTAAAACGGGATAACGACTATGTAGAAAAAGAGCTGGAAGATGTAGCTAACTGTGACAAATAAGGCAAATTAAAACACAGTTTTAATCTGCCAGGAAGTTTCATATCAGCGCACACTCCGCTGCAGAGTGAAAATCTCATTCTGGAAACATCCCCCAGGCTGTGGCTAAGCCATGTCTCCGCAATATCCTTTCTTTTAGGAGTGCTAGTTCTGCAAGGTTCGCAGGAGAGCTTCTGTAAAGTTTGGAAGGTAGGAGACGAGATACTGGCAGAATCGGAGCTGTGAGACCGGCCCCGAGTTCGAGTCTCGGTCGGGCACACAATTTTAATCTGCCAGGAAGTTTTAAAACATTTGTGATTTTTACGATGGTTTCTATTTCGCCAGCGACCCGATCTTACTTTCCTACTAGCCCTTGTATATTACTAACCGAGTAATCCAGAACCCCATGGTAGTTGCAGGTTGCCTCTCTAACCTGTTCCATGCGAACAAATAGTTTTGAGGTATTTTATAGAACTGTTGACCAAATTTAAAGTTTTAAAAAGCTGTCCTAATCTAATCATTAAGAGATATAAACCTAAGTTAAAGGTTTAACAACGTAAGATAAAAATTACAACTAGAAACAGTGTTAATGTATCATGACGTAACGTAACTGACAGCGCGCAAATCACCCAGACAGTATTAATTCAGTATTTGTGGCTCCGAGCCTTAGCAACCTCCAACAAACTTAAAAGTTTTTCTGGCTGGCACCTCCCACAAATTGATGAAAGGGAATAACTCTAGCGCTTACTATATTTTCACTATTCATGCAGTAAAATGCAACATTAGGATAGTATCTATGTATACCACTGAATAGACCTGCAAAATTATGTTACTGTAAGACAGATAGTAGAGGTATGACTTGATAAACATTGAGATCCGCGAAAAACTACATTTTGTTTTAAAATGAGCACAAACTGTCCAGACTAAACTCATCCACTGTTTCATATCAGAGCTTTTAGCGACTTCGAACAAACTTTAAACGTAATTTCAAACCTTTTCTAAATGTCCTTTCCTTTACACGCGTAACATCAAATACGAGGGTTGAATAAAAAGTAATGGCTCCACCTTCGTTAAATGGGTTTGCATGGGAATATTTTAATAAATCAAAAGCAGAAATAATCCTTAGAATGTGATCTTTAATTACCAATATACACTTTTCCACGTAATCACCAGTCAAATGGGTACATTTCCGACAACTATGAACAAGTTATCTGAAGCCGTCACGGAACAAGTCGACACTCTGTTTCTGCAACCACATTTTCACAGTTCTGTCGTAATGGTGTACCCACGTTTCGTCTCCTGTCAAAATTGAGTGGAGAAAGGCGTTACCTTCATTCTCGTAACGCGAGAGGAGTTCCGGGCAAATTTCAAATCTGTGCGCTTTCATTTCAAGAGTCAGCATTCGGGGTACCCATCACGCACAGATCTTCCGATAGCCAAGAAAAGCAATAATGTGACCCACACGTTCTTGTGAAATGCCGATTGTGCTTGCAATTTATCTCTAAGTGATACGACGATCGTCCTGAATTACTCTGTCAACTTTTGCTTGTGAAACTCGATGGTTGTTGTCGCAGGACGTCCAACTCAATGTTTGTCACGCAGGTAAGATGGTTCCACCTTTAAACTTACTCGCCCAACGATGCACAGTACTCACATCAACACAATCACCACATCAGCTTTCACTCTCTGATGAATCTTCTTTGGGGTGACACCTTCTGCTGTTAAGAAGTCAATGACTCCACATTGATTAAATCGCACTGACCGACCGTCTGCGCAGGGTTCCATACTTTACACGGTAACAACACAACCGTTCAGTGCTAAAGTTTCCCGCAAACTTGAGCTGTAGAGAAGAGACCACGGAACAAGCCAGTACCTGCCGCATACCAATGCTACCAACTGTTGAAGAGGTACGAAGGTGGAGGGATTAGTTTTCACTCAACCCTCGTAGCTGACACTTTAACTTATTTGTAAAGTAATCAGATGTTTGAAGCTCTTTTAAACATGGTAACTGCTGATTTCTTTAAAGAGTCGTGTGAAGGTTTCACTGGATAAGCACTCCGTCTTCAGGCCAAAAGTGGCCCATCGGGACCCTCAGTTGAGGATGCTGATAGCAGGGGCGTGTGGTCAGCACACCGCTCTCCCGGTCGTTACGATGGTTTTCCTTGACCGGAGCCGCTACTATTCGGTCGAGTAGCTCCTCAATTGGCGTCACGAGGCTGAGTGCACCCCGAAAAATGGCAACAGTACATGGTGGCGTGGATGGTTACCCATCCAAGTGCCGGCCACGCCCGACAGCGCTTAACTTCGGTGTTCTCACGGGAACCGATGGGCCAAAAAAAAAAAAAAAAAAAAAAAAAAAAAAAAAAAAAAAAAAAAAAAAACAAGAGTGTACAGAAATTTTCGCATAAAAATCATATAAAGCAGCATTGGAAGTTTATTATTTGATGGTATAAAAGTTTACACTAGAATTCCAATATATGATTGAGTTAATTGCTGAGAATAATAATTTTAATTCCGCATTTACACTTTTCTTTTTATAGAGATTAGTTTGTATTTTATGGCAGCCCTTTATAACAGATACTCAGATCTGTCTCCATTCGAGCTCATGTGGGACATCATCGGACGACACGTCAAGCGCCATCCACAAACTGACCCTATATTTGCCGACCATGTGTAACAGGGAAGGAACTCCATCCCGGAAACTGACATCCGGCACCTATGGGGCACAATGCATGCATGTTGGCATTCAACATTCTGGCGGTTACATCGGCTGTTAATGTACCAGCATTTCACATTTGTAGTGCCTTATCTCACACTTACATTAACCTGTGATCTTGCATTGTTTCTCTCTTAAGTATGCTACCTAGTCAAACGTATTCCCGATGTTTCACTGCTTTACATTAATTATTTTTTGGTGATTCCCTTTTTCCTGTCAGTGTAATTATTAGGACAAAATATTTTTAATAAAATACTATCCTGTTTTCCATTGAAACGTTCACGGTAGTTGCGTAAACTTGCAATGACGTCACGACTTAGTAAGCTACTTGTCGGACACTCTGAGTCTTAAAACAGCTTGCAGTATCTCTAGCAACATCTGGATTAATGAACAAAATGTTTTCCCCCAGCTTCGAGAACTTCAGAATCCGCTTCCGGCGATGTGGAGGAGAAAAAATGTATGGCTCCTGATCTGCATGAAATCTGATTTCTCCGAACTGACCAGATTGCCAAAATTTCGCTATCTGTTCTTTTAAAAGACTCGGCAACTTTGCCAGTTGAGATGCCACGTGCTTAACGGGACGCCACTGGGAATCCGACGGAAGGGTGCACGGGGTTTGAGAAGCGAATGCTGACTCAGTTCTTTCAGCAGTCCACCGAACACTTCAACTCAATAAACCCGCAGAAAATAGTTACTTACACATTTTAGGGTTATCTGGAGGCCCACGACACAGCATTTAAACATAGACTTTTTTTTGAGCGGACGTCTATGCTGATGTCTAGATAGTTTGCCCGTAATACAGCCCTGTTCCTTTCCCTCCCGTTTTATTTCATCATTCCACTACCATTTCTTCTCGTCAATTCTTTTGACCATTATGTATTGACCATCTGATGATCACATTCGTTCGGATCAGTTTCATTTCTGTCGGTCCTTATCCTTCTTCAATATACAGTATATGTTTATTTTCGTTCTTACATTTTCCAACCTTCTTCGTTCTTTTGTCAGTGATGCGTTTCTCGTGGATGTACACTGAGGTGACAAAAAATCGTGGGGTAGCTATGTGCACATACATAGATAGAGGCAGTATCGCGTACACGAAATATAAAAGAGGAGTGCTTTGGTGGAACTGTCATTTTTACTCAGGTGATTTACGTGAAACGGTGTCCGACGTTATTATCGCAGCACGACGGGAATTAACAGACTTCGAGTGCGGAATGGTAGTTGGAGCTAGATGCGTGGGACATTCTGTTTCGGAAATCGTTAGGGACTTTAATATTCTGAGGTCAACAGTATCAAGAGTGTTACGAGAATACCGTATTTCAGGCATTACCTCTCACCACGGACAACGCAGTGACCGACAGCCTTCACTTAACGACCGAGAGCAGCTACGTATCTGTACAGTTGTTAGTGCTAATAGAAATGCAATGCTGCGTGAAATAACCAGAAAAATCACTGAGGGACGTACGACGAACGTATCCGTTTGGACAGCGTGGTGAAATTTGACAGTAATAGACCAACGCGAGCGCCTTTGCTGACAGCCAACCATCGCCTGCAGTATTTGACCTGCGCTCGTGACCATGACGGTTGCACCCTAGACAACTAGAAAATCGTGGTCTGATCACATGAGTTCCGTTTTCAGTTGGTAAGAGCTGATGGTAGGGTTCGAATGCGGCGAAGACCACACCAAGTAATGGACCCATGTTGTCAAGGAGACACTGTGCAAGTTAGTGTGTAACTTCCCTCTTAATAATCGGCCTATCCTGCTTGTGATATAAAATATGACCGTGGATCGCGTGTATGCCTAATGGATTTTTTCTAATTGGATACGGCTATCTATCCCGAAGAATTGATACCGATAAGTAGGATGAAAGTGTACAACCGACCTTTCTGATGGAAAGTCTACTAAAAATGAAAAGTAATTAAACCGAACAGGGCTATAATTTGGAAAATGAAAATTATTTTGTACATTCAGTCACGAACAACAATGGACAGAAAAGCGGTACCATTGATCATGAATCCAAAAGTTACACTAATGAACGAAAAGGAAATAATTAACAGTCGCCATCGCACTAGGGAAATTTACATCCAAAATCCTGTACAAGATGATGGGAAAGACAAACATGTATAATTAGACACTGACGTCGCAACTGAAGGTTGTCACGTTTTTTGACACCAATTTTAAGTGAGAATGTAATGATAAAGAAAACTGAGAAGGCACTCTTACGTTATGTTTGCCATTACATTTTGAAAAAGGGAATCGAGTAATGATTTGAAAATATGTAATTAAACTGTACGTTAGTACTGAACTTCTTTACATGAACAATGTCTTTCAGTGACCTCAACATAACGTCATCAAAGAAATTTAGAAAAAAAGCAAGCACTTTTTACTTTGCCATTTCTTATTTTGCAAATTGGATTTCTTATTATTGTCTGAACAACTGCGCTTTTTTTTACTGACTTGAACAGAATTAAACTCTAGAAAACATACCAAACCAAATAGCCATCTGCTCCAAGCTATATGTAAAATAGAACTTCCGCACTCTTAATTTGTGCATTTCTTTAGATTTGGATTTTTTCCAGTGATTGATTCTCAAACTTGAAAAATGAAATTACTTTACTTTAGTCATATACTGAAACCTCTGTTGTGCAACGGTTAATTGAAAGTAGACTGAGGCCAAAATTCTTAACTATTCAGTTTGTTTCTAATGACGCTCCTGCTTGGTTACAATGTCTGGGGGCAATGAGAACACAATCGCCCTGAGTTTAACTGATTATTATTTAAATAAATCTCATTCAGATGTGCTGCTGGGTTAACCGTTAATACTTTCTACCAATGAACAGTCTTACATCAGTACTGTGCATACGAGGGAACTCGGAGCCGACGACGAAACTGTGTTCCTGGAACTGCTGCTGTTGCTGAATACGGTAGGATCTTGCGGAGTCACGTCTAATTGCAGGAACGGGCAATCGTAATTAATACAGCCTCTTCCGCCCGTCCACTGTCCGTACTCCTGCTACTAGACATCTGGCCGGCGTGCGTACATGATGCCTCCGAAAATGGTACTCTCTACTGCGAGAGCGTTGACACCACACTTGCGCACACTACAAGCGCTGGAACCCGTCTCTCTCTCTCTCTGTCTCTCTCTCTCTCTCTCTCCGCCCGCTCCGCGCAACAACTCCTTACCCGAAGATTTTACAACGCACAAACAGTGCTATTATTTTTGCTAGTCGATGCAAATACCAATTCCATTGGCTTTTTTCCCAGAGCTTATAAGTTTCACAGTAAGACGCAGATAAATACAATGAAATGTCAACAGACTTCTACCTAAATTTACACATACAGTGAAGCAATGTCCTTACTTCTTAAAAGAAAACATTTAAATTTCAAATATTTACATACAACTCAGAAAAAAATTACATATCGGTAACAGGTGCCATGCATCCTGCATTTTCGGTGTTAAACAAGTGGTGGCTCCATAGTGGTAGGGGCTGTGTTTACATGGAATGGACTGGGTCTAGTTGTCCAGCTGAACAGCTTATTAACTGTAAATGGTTATGTTTGGCTACCTGGAGATCTTTTCTAGCCATTTCCGATGAAATTTTTATGGATGACAATGCGCCATGTCACCGGGTCACAGCTGTTCGCGATTGGTTTAAAGAACATTGTGGACAGTTCGAGAGAATGGTTTGGCCACCAAGATCGTGTGGCGTGAATCCCATCGAACATTTGTGGGACATAAAAAATGGTTCAAATGGCTCTTAGCACTATGAGACTTAACATCTGAGGTCATCAGTCCCCTAGCACGTAGAACTACTTAAACCTAACTAACCTAAGGACATCAGACACATCCACGCCCGAGGCAGGATTCGAACCTGCGACCGTAGTGGTCGTGCGTGTCCAGACTGAAGCGCCTAGAACCGCTCGGCCACATCGGCCGGCTGTGGGACATGATTGAGGAGGAAGTTCGTGCACAAAATCTTGTACCGGCAACAGTATTTCAATTATCAACATTATCAATTATCAGCATGGTTCAATATTTCTGCAGAGGACTTCCTACTATTTGATGAGTTCATGCCACGTCGAGATGTTGCACTACGCCGGGCAAAAGGAGGTGTAACACGATATTACGACACATTCCACGACTTTTGCCACCTTAGTGTAATTCTTCCCTAAAATTTATGACAGACAGAACTTTTTATTTGAAAGTTACTGTGTTGCAAACCTCTATTAGCTGTATTCCTCTTTCTTCCAAATTCCTTCGTACCTTATGGATCCAGCATACCATGACTTTCATGTTTACAAGAACCTGCATTATCGAATGTGTGTCAGCTTGCCGTGGGCTACTCTAAGGATATGTTCAAAATCGTTGGCTTTGTTTTCTTCATGGCGTCTGAAATCTTCTGTATCTAGTTGTACATTTCTTCATTTGCTCTTCTTCAATCCTTCGAGGTAGCAATATGCTCCCAAGAATCCTTCGTTCTACCAGTTCTAACCACATGAATGAATCTCTTCGTACAAGGTTCAGACTTTCTGCTGCATTTAGGGCTTCAGAGCGCATAAATATCTGATAACACCTTAATTTTTTATTGATCGATAGATTCTTCTTATTGTAAATGTACAGAGTGAAATTGTACGTTAAATTCATGTTATTTATTCAGCTTCTATATCTCCCTTTCCTGCCAGACCATTTTCTGTCCAGTCTTTTATTTAAATGTCTGTAGCTTATAAATTTCAGATCCTTGAAAGGATATCCATGTAGGAGCTCTCTTAATGTTCGACATACACGATGAATGAAATTATCATTAAACACAGACCTCGATGGCTCAGTCGGATAGAGCGTCTGCCATGTAAGCAGGAGGTTCTGGGATCGAGTACCGGTCCGGGCACACATTTTTCAACTGTCCCCGTCGATATTTATCACCGCCTGTAAGCAGCGAAAGGTCTAGATTTCATTGTGATTTCATTCTTCGAAAGCTGCAAGATCACCAGTGATATCTGTACAGATTGAGATCTGCTTTAGCCACTTGTCTCTGTAGCTGGATGGTTTGGTTAGCTTCCTCCTGTAATGGGTCACACAATATCAAAATACTATTTGCGACTGCCAGACTATCTACATGTTTTGCTTTTTCTCGTATGCCAGTCGTATTCTGTCCAGTTCTTTCATTGCTGGTCACCATTCTCTGATCACGTTATGAACTCCTGCCTGACTTTTGATTTTGAAACTTGGCCGTGGATATCGTCTTGCTTAAAATATGTTTAATCAGTTCTCTGGTTTCCATCGAAACTCGTCTCCCACAAAATTTGGAACAGTGTTGGTTTGTCTACTGAATCATCTCGAAATCCAAGAATGTGAGCATGAAATTATTTTTTCTCTGTTTTCCACACGTGATTCCCAGTTTCTGATTCAAGATCGTGCTTTTTCACCAATTTGTGGATTTAGTTGCTTTTCGACTCTTTTCAATAATGTTTTCTTGAATGTCTTATGGGTGACTCCAGTTAACGACATTCCTCTGTTGTTCCCATTTTCTTTTATGTGCCGACATGCATATATATATATATATATATATACAGGGTTATTGCAAATGATTGAAGCGATTTCACAGCTCTACAATAACTTTATTATTTGAGATATTTTCACAATGCTTTGCACACACATACAAAAACTCAAAAAGTTTTTTTAGGCATTCACAACTGTTCGATATGTGCCCCTTTAGTGATTCGGCAGACATCAAGCCGATAATCAAGTTCCTCCCACACTCGGCGCAGCATGTCCCCATCAATGAGTTCGAAAGCATCGTTGATGCGAGCTCGCAGTTTTGGCACGTTTCTTGGTAGAGGAGGTTTAAGCACTGAATCTTTCACATAACCCCACAGAAAGAAATCGCATGGGGTTAAGTCGGGAGAGCGTGGAGGCCATGACATGAATTGCTGATCATGATCTCCACCACGACCGATCCATCGGTTTTCCAATCTCCTGTTTAAGAAATGCCAAACATCATGATGGAACTGCGGTGGAGCACCATCCTGTTGAAAGATGAAGTCTGCGCTGTCGGTCTCCAGTTGTGGCATGAGCCAGTTTTCCAGCATGTCCAGATACACGTGTCCTGTAACGTTTTTTTCGCAGAAGAAAAAGGGGCCGTAAACTTTAAACCGTGAGATTGCACAAAACACGTTAACTTTTGGTGAATTGCGAATTTGCTGCACGAATGCGTGATGATTCTCTACCGCCCAGATTCGCACATTGTGTCTGTTCACTTCACCATTAAGAAAAAATGTTGCTTCATCACTGAAAACAAGTTTCGCACTGAACGCATCCTCTTCCATGAGTTGTTGCAACCGCGCCGAAAATTCAAAGCGTTTGACTTTGTCATCGGGTGTCAGGGCTTGTAGCAATTGTAAACGGTAAGGCTTCTGCTTTAGCCTTTTCCGTAAGATTTTCCAAACCGTCGGCTATGGTACGGTTAGCTCCCTGCTTGCTTTATTCGTCGACTTCCGCGGGCTACGCGTGAAACTTGCCCGCACGCGTTCAACCATTTCTTCGCTCACTGCAGGCCGACCCGTTGATTTCCCCTTACAGAGGCATCCAGAAGCTTTAAACTGCGCATACAATCGCCGAATGGAGTTAGCAGTTGGTGGATCTTTGTTGAACTTCGTCCTGAAGTGTCGTTGCACTGTTATGACTGACTGATGTGAGTGCATTTCAAACACGACATACACTTTCTCGGCTCCTGTCGCCATTTTGTCTCACTGCGCTCTTGGCGCTCTGGCGGCAGAAACCTGAAGTGCGGCTTCAGCCGAACAAAACTTCATGAGTTTTTCTACGTATCTGTAGTGTGTCGTGACAATATGTCAATGAATGGAGCTACAGTGAATTTATGAAATCGCTTCAATCATTTGTAATAGCCCTGTATATATATATATATATGTATATATAACTCCTGGAAATTGAAATAAGAACACCGTGAATTCATTGTCCCAGGAAGGGGAAACTTTATTGACACATTCCTGGGGTCAGATACATCACATGATCACACTGACAGAACCACAGGCACATAGACACAGGCAACAGAGCATGCACAATGTCGGCACTAGTACAGTGTAATCCACCTTTCGCAGCAATGCAGGCTGCTATTCTCCCATGGAGACGATCGTAGAGATGCTGGATGTAGTCCTGTGGAACGGCTTGCCATGCCATTTCCACCTGGCGCCTCAGTTGGACCAGCGTTCGTGCTGGACGTGCAGACCGCGTGAGACGACGCTTCATCCAGTCCCAAACATGCTCAATGGGGGACAGATCCGGAGATCTTGCTGGCCAGGGTAGTTGACTTACACCTTCTAGAGCACGTTGGGTGGCACGGGATACATGCGGACGTGCACTGTCCTGTTGGAACAGCAAGTTCCCTTGCCGGTCTATTAATGGTAGAACGATGGGTTCGATGACGGTTTGGATGTACCGTGCACTATTCAGTGTCCCCTCGACGATCACCAGTGGTGTACGGCCAGTGTAGGAGATCGCTCCCCACACCATGATGCCGGGTGTTGGCCCTGTGTGCCTCGGTCGTATGCAGTCCTGATTGTGGCGCTCACCTGCACGGCGCCAAACACGCATACGACCATCATTGGCACCAAGGCAGAAGCGACTCTCATCGCTGAAGACGACACGTCTCCATTCGTCCCTCCATTCACGCCTGTCGCGACACCACTGGAGGCGGGCTGCACGATGTTGGGGCGTGAGCGGAAGACGGCCTAACGGTGTGCGGGACCGTAGCCCAGCTTCATGGAGACGGTTGCGAATGGTCCTCGCCGATACCCCAGGAGCAACAGTGTCCCTAATTTGCTGGGAAGTGGCGGTGCGGTCCCTTACGGCACTGCGTAGGATCCTACGGTCTTGGCGTGCATCCGTGCGTCGCTGCGGTCCGGTCCCAGGTCGACGGGCACGTGCACCTTCCGCCGACCACTGGCGACAACATCGATGTACTGTGGAGACCTCACGCCCCACGTGTTGAGCAATTCGGCGGTACGTCCACCCGGCCTCCCGCATGCCCACTATACGCCCTCGCTCAAAGTCCGTCAACTGCACATACGGTTCACGTCCACGCTGTCGCGGCATGCTACCAGTGTTAAAGACTGCGATGGAGCTCCGTATGCCACGGCATACGCAGTGTCCGGAGCAAGTATGGTGGGTCTGACACACCGGTGTCAATGTGTTCTTTTTTCCATTTCCAGGAGTGTATGTGTGTGTGTGTGTGTGTGTGTGTGTGTGTGTGTGTGTGTGTGTGTGTGTTTGTAGAGAACGTATGCTGCAATTGCTACTTTCAGATGTTGACACAGAAGAGAAATTCGTGTGGCACACACACATACACACACACACACACATACCTATTATATATATGACTGGTTTGATGCTGATCATCATCTGAGAGTAGCAACTGCAGACTATGTCCTCTACAGTTTCTAACCAGTGCAGCTAGCTGCAGTACGAAAAGGTTATTCCCTGATGTCATAACAGATGTCGTATCATCCTGTCCCTTTTTCTTGTCATTGTTTTTCGTATGTTGCTTTTCTCGTCGATTCTGCGTAGAACGTCCTGACAGCTTATCTTACCAGTCAACCTTAAATCCAACATTCCTTTGTAATATCATATCTCAAATGCTTCTATTCCCTTTCGTTGCAGTTTTCCCAAACTCAATGATTCCCTACCATACAATGCTGTGCTCCAAATTCATAGCCGGTCGGTGGGGCCGTGCGGTTCTAGGCGCGTCAGTCTGGAACCGCGAGACCGCTACGGTCGCAGGTTCGAATCCTGCCTGGGGGATGGATGTGTGTGTTGTCCTTAGGTTAGTTAGGTTTAAGTAGTTCTAAGTTCTAGGGGACTGATGACCTCAGCTGTTAAGTCCCAAAGTGCTCAGAGCCATTTGAACCATTTTCCAAATTCATATCCTCTGAAAATTCTCCCTCTCCCTTTGTTTTGTGCTAGTAGACTTCTCTTTTCCAAGAAAGCCGATTTTGCCTGTGCTAGTGTGCTTTGTATGCCCTCCTTGCTTCGTCCGACATGGGTTAATTTGCTTCCAGAGTAGCAGAATTCTTCAACCCCTTATACTTCGTGAACCAGTTTTGGTGTTCGCACTATTCTCATTTCTGGTGCTTCTCATTACTTTCTCTTTGTTCGGTTACTCTCAGTCCATTTCTGTACTCATTAGACTCTTTACTTCATTCGGTAGAGCCTGTAATTCTTCTTTACTTTCACTGAGGATAGCAATGTCATCAGCAAATATTATTATTGACATCCTTTAACCTTGACTGTCCAGCTTTATTGTTCTCTTGTTTCGTCTACATATTGTATATTCTCCTTCTTTTCCTATAGCTTACTTCTATTTTTCCCAGAATTTCAAACATCTTGCACACATTGTCGAACGTTAGTTTGAGATCGACAGATCGTATGAACATATCTGGATTTTTCATCAGCCTTACTTCCATTATCAATAGCAGCGCGAGGATTGGCTCTCTAGTGCCTTTACTTTTCCTAAAGACAAACTGGTCGTCATCTAACAGATCCTCCGTATTCTTTTCCATCCTTCTGTATATTATTCTTGTCAGCAACTCGGACACATGTGCTGTTAAGCTAATTGTACGGGAATTCTCGCACTTGTCGTCTCTTGCTCCCTTCGAAGCAGTGTGCATGATTTTTTACCGGAAGTCTGATGATATATGGCTAGTCTCATACATTCTACACACCAATGTGAGTAATCGTTTTGACGCCATCCCCTCCCCCCTTCCCAGTTATATATAAAATCCTTATTCGTGAATCATTCTATCTGCCAGTAAAAGCCATATCAAAATCCCTACAATAGTCCCTGATGTCACGACTTCTGCACCGTTTGTTAGCAGCAGACACAGTGGCTGCGCCAAAGACTGAGACGGCGTGGAGTTTTACAATTATTTATTGAACTTTCTTTACAATTTCTCCCTCGTCGTCGCTGCCGAGCCCTGCGGATCCCTCCGCCTGGCTGCTGCTGTGCAGATTCTCCGACAATGCGCGCAACGCGCGCCGCTGATCGCACTCGGGAGCCTCAGGCCACCAGTGCTACGCTGAAGCCAGGATGCCCTGTGACTGAGATGAACTCGTCGCCTCTTGGCCCCACAGTACGCTCACGCCCACGGAGCCGCGTCGCCGTGAGGTCAGCTGCCGACGCCTGCTGCACCGGCGTCTGGGAAGCCGTCGGTGGCGATGTTCACGAGGTCCCGTCATGGACGGACCATGCGCCGTGGCGCCGGGTTGCCGTGAAGTCCGGGCGTCAGTCCCCGGCGGCGCCTGTGACCGAGACCGCGATGCGGCCGGTCCTGCTGGAAGTTCACGCTGTAGTTGGTCAGCCATGGTGCCGACCGAACTCGGCTCCAGAGCGGAATTTGACATCTGGTGGCAAACAGATGACTCCTGCGAGCTGGAACAGACTTCTGGAATCGTCACCTACGAAGATTGAACATTCGGACACGGACCAAGTCCGCCCTCAGATCAGAACTGCTTCCTAATGGCTTCTGTCTGTTGTTGCCTGTGCTCCACTATTTTTACCCAGCAGGAGGACGTTTTTTACTCTCGGTGGTAGCTTTTTGTTATTACTCCTGCAGTATATTGCAGCATAACTTAGTGTGCTGGCCTCACTTCCCCTTACTCAGAACTCTCCAGGCTTCGCTTGGCGCTCAGTCTGTGTGCGTCCTTGCGTCAGCCTGTTGGTAGACTGCTGCTGTCAGCAAGGCTATATGTGCGTGTTTACTTTGCAATGCTTCGGTCGCCGGCGTGCCTCGGTTTTGCCATTCTCCACTGCGTGAAGCAACGCTTACTACATGTGGCCGCAACACTGAGATTAGCCTTGACACACAGACAGGAAAACCCAGAGGGGGATTTCAATATATGATATATACATATAGATTCTACTCAGTGTTCTGAGAAGTTGCGGTGACTGTTTGCTTTATTGCTTTTCTTGCCAGATACTACCACGTGTATACCTGACCGGCTCATGCTGCCCATCATTGCCACGAGATGACACTATAAACGCCAATTAAATATGAAACCCGTAGTAATACACCAACAGTAGTATAACTATACACTGAGGCAACAAAGGTCAAGGCATACCTCCTAATATCAGGTAGACCTCCTTATGGCCGGCTTTGGGCAGCAGCTCAACGCAGCATGGACTAAACAAGTCGTTGGACGTTCCCTGCAGAAATATTGAGCCTTACTGCCTTTAAAGCTGACCAAAATTGCGAAAGTCTTGCCGGTGCAGGATTCTGCGCAAGAACTAACTTCTCGATAACGTCGCATTTGTTCGATGGGATTCATGTTGGGCAGTCTGGGTGGCCAAACAATTCACTTGAATTGTCTAGAATGTTCTTCAAACTATTCGCAAACGATTGTGGCCTCGTGACATGGCGCATCGTCACCCATAAAAAAAATTATATTGATGTTTGGCAACATGAAGCCCACGAATGGCTGCAAATGGTCTCGAGGAGACGAATACTACCATTGCCAGATCGATGATCAGTTCAGTTGGACCAGAGGACCCAGTCAGTTACTTAGAAACACAGACACACCATTACAGAGCCACTATCAGTTTGCAAAGTGCCTTGTTGACTACTTGGGTCCACGGCTTCGTGGGTTCGGTGCCACACTCGAACCCTTACCAACTGAAATCGGGACTCATCTAACCAATTCACAGTTCTCCAGTCATCTAGGATCTAACTGACGTGGTTACGAGCCCGGGAACGATGTAGCGGGAAATTTACTGTATTGGGGAGGCTTAACCAACGATTCTCGCTCTAGAAAAAACGGCTCAGGGAGTCAACACACAAGTGGCCGGTGGAGACAGCAGGGGCTTAATAGCGACCGCCTCAGCATGTTGCATGGTAGCGGCGTTTTGTGTTGTTATCAAAGGTACTCGTGCCGATCGTTTGCTGCCATAGCCATTAACGCCAAATTCGTCGCGCTGTCATAACGAATACGTTCATCGAATGTCCGACTTTGATTTCTACGTTTATTTCACGCAGTGTGCTTGTCTCTTAGCAATGACGACTATGCAAACACCGCTACTCTCGGTCGTTAAGTTGATGGCGTCGGCCACTGCGTCTTCTGTGGTGAGAGGTAATGCTCGAAGTGTGGTACTCCTGGCACACTCTCGACACTGTAGAACTTGGGATATTGAATTTGCTAACGATTTCCGAAATGGTATGTTCCATGCATCTAGCTCTAATTACCATTCCGCGTTCAAAGTTTGTTAATTCCCGTAGTGCGGCCATAATCACGTCGGGAACATTTTCACACGAATCATTTGAGAACACATGACTGCTTCGCCGATGCTCTGCCCTTATATACATAATACACGTGATACAACCGCCAGCTGTACATGTGCACATAGCTAGGCCATGACTTTTGTCACCTCACTGCAAATTGTGATCACAACTCATCCTCATGAGGCAAGCTGCTACTGAAAACCGTATGAAAATACCTACAGTAGCTCCAGAGATTAACCTTCACACACAGACAGAAAACACAACGGGAACTTTAGTAAGACGTACAGATATTAACGTACTCCTATTTTTCAGAAAAACTTTCCTTGATATTGGCATTCTGAAGTTTATATCGCCTCTAATTCTAACATTGTCAGCCATTTTGCTACCCACATAGCGAAACTCGGCTATTACTTTAGTGTTCCGTTTCGTAATCTAGTCCCCTCAGTATCAACTGATTTAGGTGAACTGCATTACGTCACTCTGATCCTACAAGTCCCTTACTGTCTGTACCACAGCTACAATTTCATTGCCAAATAGTAATTATCTTTTTTATTGTCCCTTCTCACTGATCTTTAATGTTGTAAGTAGGCTGTTTAGGTTTTTATGTTGGTAACGCCATGTAGCGCTCTATATGAAAATCACTTACTGTGCTGTGTGCAGTCTGTGGCCGGTTTGCATTGTTGGAATTTGCTATTGTAGTGTTGGGCAGTTGGCTGTTAACAGCGCGTAGTGTTGCGCAGTTGGAGGTGAGCCGCCAGCAGTGGTGGATGTGGGGAGAGAGATGGCTGAGTTTTGAGAGCGGATGATCTGGACGTGTGTCCATCAGAGACAGTAAATTTGTAAGACTGGATGTCATGAACTGATATATATATTACGACTTTTGAGCACTATTAAGGTAAATACATTGTTTGTTCTCTATAAAAATCTTTCATTTGCTAACTATGCCTATCAGTAGTTAGTGCCTTCAGTAGTTAGAATCTTGTATTTAGCTGGCAGTAGTGGCGCAAGCTGTATTGCAGTAGTTCGAGTAACAAAGATTTTTGTGAGGTAAGTGATTCATGAAAGGTATAGGTTGTTGTTAGTCAGGGCCATTTTTTTTTCTAGGGATTTTTGAAAGTCAGATTGCGTTGCGCTAAAAAATATTGTGTGTCAGTTTAAGCACAGTCATTTGTAATTTTTCTAAGGGGACGTTTCAATGTCCTTTCTACATTTTTCTGTGGTTTCCTTTACATCTTGCTCGTTGTGCAGGTTGAATAACACATGACATATACTGTCTTCAGAATTTCAAAAAGTAGATTCCAGGCAATACTGCCATAAGCGTTCTCAGTATTTTCAAATGCTGTAAATATAGGTTCACCTACATCTTCAATCAATTTTATAAAACAGGTATTCACGTCAAACAAAAGTAAAAGTGAAAGGAAGAGAATGGAAAAGGATATCGCTATGAGAGAATGCGACTGCTTCTATGACGGTTTGTAAGAAATAGTGCCGGCCGGCGTGACCGAGCGGTTCTAGGCGCTACAGTCTGGAACCGCGTGACCGCTACGGTCGCAGGTTCGAATCGTGCCTCGGGCATGGATGTGTGTGATGTCCTTAGGTTAGTTAGGTTTAAGTAGTTCAAAGTTCTAGGGGGCTGATGACCTCAGAAGTTAAGTCCCATAGTGCTCAGAGCCATTTGAACTATTTTTTAAGAAATAGTAAATAATTTCGGATGATGGAGTATCTACGTCAAACATATTTTTCGCTCTACAGTCCATACATCTAGTGGGCGTGACGCGGTTGCCTCATGCGTCTGCCGCAACCAATCACGTACGAGGGCTGTCCAGAAAGTAAGTTACGATCGGTCGCGAAATGGAAACGACTATGAAAATCCGATAAAGCTTTGCAAAGATGTGTTGGGCAGTGTCTCTAGAATGACTCTAGGTAGAATTATGTCGCTGTTTTCATTCCTGAGCTCTTAGTGAGCGCGTAAAGATGTTATAGAAAATAGTGTCTCCTGCCAAGTACGAGGGCCTGGTGAGAATTTTCCCCTGAATCTATGCAACCAACATTACATAACTGACGTGCGGTTTCTTCTTCAAGACAATTCTCAGCCTCATTCTGCAGGGGCAATGAAGATGTTCCTGCATCGTTTCAATTGGAAATGTTTGGTTACCCACAATACAGCCCGTAATTGTCTCCCACTGAGTTTCATCTCTGCTCAAACGAACCGCTGGCTATGAAGACAACATTTTGGCACAGACAACGAGCTTTAGGCCAGCGTAGAGAATTGGCGGAAAGCACTGGCGGCTGCCTACTGTGATGAGGGTATTGGAAAGTTGGTACAACGCTACGACGAATGTCTGAGTCAGAACGGCGACTACGTAGAGAAGTAGCTGAAAGGTGTAGCTAACTGTTACAAATGAAACATTTCAGATTTTCACTGTGTTTTTCATTTCGCGATCAATCGTAACTTACTTTCTGGACAGCCCTCGTATAACGTAATACTGTACGCATCTCGCTGCCGCTGCTGCTCTTTAGACGAATTGAGAATCGCCAGCGGGCTATTGCTCTTCCCAGTTGAAAGCTGACAGTAGTGCTGCCAGCTATTCTCTCGCCATACCTAATACACACTGATAAGCCAAACCATTATGACCACTGACCACCGCGACATTGGATGACGCCTGGTGGCGTTGCGAGGACGTGACGCGGTAACAAAGGTATGTAAGCGGAGCAGACACGGACGGAGATCACCCCAGCGAAGGTATGGGCTGCAAATGGGGAAATCCATTGAGATAAGCGACAGTGACAAAGGGCATTATTATTACGCAGGGCCTGTCAATGGGTGTCTTGAAAACGGCGAAGCTGGTCGAATGTTCACGTGCTACTGTCGTGAACATCTAAAGAAAGAGGTAGAAGGTCACTGAAACTACAACTAGGCGCTAAATGGTTGGACGTCCAGGAGAACAGATGATGATCTATGGTATCTCTGCTGAAAGAACACAAAACTGGTGCAAGCACAAGCGTTTCGGAGCACACACTCCACCGTACATTGTTGAACATGGAGCTTCACAGTAGACCACCGCTACGTGTTCACATGTTGACTCTGCGACATCGTCAATTACGATTGCAGTTAGCACGGGACCATCGGGACTGAACCATCGATCAGTGGAAACGTGTCGGCTCTTCGGGTGAATCAGATTTTTGATACGGTAGATCTACGGTCGTCTCCACGAAACGCCGCCATTGAGATGAAAGGCGGCTCGAACGTGCAGAGAGCCACGGACACTGGCTGATGGGAACAGTATTACGGTATGGGAGACATTTCCTTGCCTTTGCGTGGGACCTGTGCTAGTGATCAAAGGCATGTTGATAACTGCGAACAACATGCATTCTTTCATGCTTGATATCTTTCCCGACGGCGATGTCATATTTCAGTCATACAATTACCCGTATCTCAGAGCGAGAACCGTGCCACGGTTGGTTTTTTTTTTTTTTTTTTTTTTTTTTGAGTTATCAGTCTTCTGACTGGTTTGAAGCGGCCCGCCTCGAGTTCCTCTCCTATGCTAAACTCTTCGTCTCAGAGTAGTATTTGAAACCTACGTCCTCCATTATTTGTTGGATGTATTCCAGCTCTGCCTTCCTCTACGGTTTCAGCCCTCTACAGCTCCCTCTATTACCATGGAGTCATTCTCGAAGGTTTAACACATATTCTACAATTCTGTCCGTTCTCCTTGTCAGTGTTTTCGAAATACTCCTTTCCTCTCCGATTCTGCTCGTAACCTCCTCGTTTCTTACCTTTCAGTCCACCTAATTTTCGACATTCGTCTGCAGCATCGCATCTGCATCATCTGTTCTGGTTTTTCCATAGTCCATGTTTCGCTACCATATAATGCTATGCTCCAGACGTACATTCTCAGAAATTTCTTCCTCAAATTAAGACCTATGTTTGATACTACTAGACTTCTCATGGCCATGACAGTGCTAGTCTGCTTTTGATGTCCTCCTTGCTCCGTCCGTCATTGCTTATTTTGCTGTCTAGGTGGTAGAATTCCTTAACTTCATCTACTTCGTGAACATCAATCCCGACGTTAATTTTCTCGCTGACTACGAAGTCTTTCGCGACGGAGTCCTTGCATAAAAAGTTCTCGGTTTACTTGCCGCGTCAAATTTGGACAAAATCCCAAGCTTTCGATGACTACCTCCGTCATCTTCGTCAGGGGTAAAACTGACTGTCGTGGACCGGTGAGGCTTCCGCTTTTATAAGCAGTGGACGGCTTCTCATTGGCTGGATGACGTCACGGTGAAACCGACGCGTACTGAGGTGGCGGCCTCTATATCCATAGATTTTGTTTGCGCGCTTTATCCAGCGTTGCTTGCAGCGCCATCCATCGCAATAGGCGGAGAACTGCGAGGAATGTAAGAAGTCTCCCTCTGCGCTCTTTCTATATCAATTGCGCGCTTCCATGCATTGCTGAGTGCATAACCGGAATCTCTGTTGAAATTATTTTCACAGAGTCTAATTTCAACTGCTTCCCTGATGACAGAGTCCCAATAGTTAGAAGCGTGAGCAAGTAGTCTTGTTTCATCGAATAAAATCTTATGTTTATTTAACAAACTGTGCTCAGCCACCGCTGATTTTTCTAGATACCTGTATTTCAGGTGACGCTGATGTTCCACACTACGATCGGCGACAGTTCTTATAGACTGGCCCACATAACTTTTGCCACACTCGCAAGGAATGCTGTAAATTCCCGGTACTCTCAGGCCAAGATTATCTTTCACGGGTCGCAGCATTTCCTTAATCTTCCTGGGTGGCCGGAAGACTGGTCTGATGCCTTGCCGGCTTAGGACTCTGCCGATCTTGCTGGTCGTTGCACCGCAGAATGGTAGCCGCGCGATGTGTTGGTCCTCTTGATCTGTTCGAACAGCGTCCTTTCTTGGTTTCTTCACCAGAGTAGATCTGATATCACGATCAGAATAACCATTTTTTATGAATACCGTCGTCAGATGGTTAATCTCGGAGCCGAGATGATCCTTGTCCGAAATAGTCCTTGCTCTGTGTACCAAGGTGCTTGGGATTTTGTCCAAATTTGACGCGGCAAGTAAACCGAGAACTTTTTATGCAATTTTCTCGCTGTTCTCATTTCTGCTTCTTCTCATTACTTTAGTCTTTTTTTCGTTACTCTCAATCCATTTCTGAACTCATAAGTGTGTTTATTTAATTTAGAAAATAATTTAATTCTTCTACACTTTCACTGAGGATAGCAACGTCATCAGCAAATCGTATCACTGACATCCATTCACCTTGGGTTTTAATTCCACTCCTGAACCTTTCAATTATTTCCATCATTGCTTCTTCGATGTGCGGATTGAACATTAGGAGCGAAAGACTGCATCCCTGTCTTATACCCTTTTCAATCTGAGCACTTCGTTCTTGGTCGTCCTCTCTTATTATTCCCTTTTGGCTCTTGTACATGTTTCATATTACCCGTGTCTTCCTATAGCTTAACCCTGTTTTTCTCAGAATTTCGCATACCTTGCACCTTTTTACGTTGTCGAACGCTTTTTGAAGGTAAACAAATCCTATGAACGTGCCTTGATTTTTCTTTGGTCTTGCTTCTATTATCAACCGCAACGTTAGAATTCTTTTTCTGGTGGCTTTACCTTTCCTAAAGCGATACTGATCGCCATCTAACACAGCCTCAGTTTTCTTTTCCATTCTTCTATATATTATTCTTGTCAGAAACTTTGATGTATGAGCCTTTAAGCTGATAGTACGATAATTCTCGCACTTTTCAGCTCTTGCAGTCTTCGGAATTGTGTGGATGCCATTTTTCCGAAAGTCAGTTGGTATACTGCGAGGCTCATACATTCTACATACCAACGTGAATAGTGGTTTTGTTGCCCTAATGATTTTAGAAATTCTGATGGAATGTCATCGATCCCTTCTGCCTTATTTAATCTTAAGTCCTCCAAAGCTCTTTTAAATTCTGATTCTAATTCTGAATCCCCTTTCTAATTCGACTCCTGTTTCTTTTTCTGTCACATCAATCTTTCTCCACATAGAGGCCTTCAGTGTACTCTTTCCACCAATCCACCACTTCCTCTGAATTTAAGAGTGGAGTTCCCATTGCACTCTTAATGTTACCACCCTTGCTTTTAATTTCACCGAAGGTTGTTTTGACATTCCGATATACTGAGCCAGTCTCTCCAACAGTCATTTGTCTTTCGATTCCTACACATTTTTCGTAGAGCTATGTTGTCTTAGTTTCTCTGCACTTTCCATTTATTTTATTCCTCAGTGGCTTGTGTTTCTGTATTCCTGAATTTCCCTGAACATTTTTGTACTTCCTTCTTTCATCGACCAACTGTAGTATGTTTTATGTTACCCACGGTTTCTTCGCAGTTATCTTCTTTGTACATATAATTTTCTTTCCAGCTTTTGTGACTGCAATTTTTAGGGATGTCCGTTCCTGTTCAACTGCTCTGCCTACTGAGCTACTCCTTATGGCTGTATCTATAGGCTTAGAGAACTTCAAGTGTATGTCTTTATTCCTTAGTACTCTGTATCCCACTTCTATGCGTATTGATTCTTCCTCACTGATCTCTTAAACTTCAGTTTACTCTTCGTCACTACTACATTGTGATCTGAGTCTATATTAGCTCCTGGGTCCGTTATTTACGCGAGTTAAATGACCTCTCGTAGACAGCTAGTGCCACATACCTCCACAAAATTACCAACAAACTGTCGGATCCCTGACACGCAGAACCAGTGATGTATGTACTCCTTCCAAACACGGACAGACACGCTATTAAGAAGATGGTCATAATGTTTTGGCTCACCAGTGTAGCTTCAAGAGCCTCACAGATTCTATAACAAGTTGGCAGCACCGTGGACTATTTCGTGTTTCGCCACCTATGTGGCAGGTTAGATACTTGAGATCCTATCTCAAGATGAAACTCTGCTTCAGATGCTAAGACAAGGCGAATGCTTACTGGGCATGATTTCCATAATTCGGTGGTTCTTAGCCTAGCAGCTAGCCACTCCCTTCTTCCAAAGCATATAATAAATTTCTGCTCCGGGTAAACATCAGTTCGTCATCACTCTCTATTTTGGCAAAACCGTCTAGTTTTTCATAACCGCGTTCTTTGATATAAGGACAGATATTTTTTAATTCTCTGCTCTTTTTTATTTTCTTCGGCATCCTTTTAGTCTTGCAATACGATAAATGTATCGTGTCTTCATCTGTTAGATTACTGGATGGTACCTCAGCAAAATACAGGTGCGTTGCGGGGGAGGGGGAGGGGGGGGGGAGCGATAATGATATTCATCTTTTGCATCTCTTGACCGTACTTTGAAACCAGTTTATGGTACACAGCAGCCTATAATTACATTAGCACTCAGCTGCTGTTTAAGTGGATGGATCCCTCCGGAAAGACCATCTATCACTAATTTGTGTTCTGAAAGTAAACCCTTGTGATTTTCCCTCTCGCTTCATGCCTGTGATCCAAGGAGAATCACCCACGCAACCGTAATATCCACGTAATAATTTAGAATCTAGCCCAAACACATATCTTTGTAAATTTGAGATTTGTTACATCAAGTTTAAATTTCACCATAGAGTTCGTTTCTAAAGTGATCAAGGTCACGTATATAATGCAGAAACTAAAATTTGGAGTAACTTTGACGATTCAGTGTTTATTTACGTAGAACCTACAAGTACTACAGTTTAACCACAACCGTTAATTGTTATGCATCAATAACTTGTTATATAAACAAGCACCATTTACGAGCCGTCATACTCACCTAGGTGAGGTCTAAACTGTGACTGGTAACGCTCATAGACAGCCACACTATGACCAGTCTTACCTGTGATGGGCCAGTATCCACTTCAGGGATTCATTAAACGTACTTACAGACCTCAGTACAGCTTCGGCAACTGGATAAGACACAGGCAAGAAATAGGAGTAAGAGGGAATGATTTAATGAAGCTTGGAAAGAAGCCACATAGAAAGTTAGAGGAATTGAAGGAAGCTAAAACAGCTCAGCTTCTTCTCTTTTTGTTTTAAAAAAGTAACAGATTTTGCGGCAGTTACAGGAACAAAAAAGATCTGGGAATAAATACATAGATGACAATGTGATGCTCTATACTAAAAAAACACTAACAAAGAGCAAGCACAGGTGTTGCCAAAACACAGAAAAGTGAAGGATAAAATACCTAGCTACGAATATGTAAATGAAAGCATTGTGATAGTAGGAATTAAATCTCCAACAGAGATCCTAAGAGTAATAGCAACTTGTGCCCCAGAAGTCGGAAAAGTTAACGAGTCCAAGGTATTTTACAAACAATGACAAATACAAACAAAAAAAAATAATAAACGGCTCGTGGGAGAGATCAATGCCAGAACTGATAATACGCCAATTCCAAAATTAGAAGGAACATCGGAAGAAAACCTAGGAAATGAAACTGTCAAAACGATTGTGGTACTTTTAATCGTTTGAAAATTGCCAATAGCTTCTTCAGAAAGAAAGATTTTTACAACTTTACCTGGTCACCAAGAGGATATAATACCACTGTAGATTACATATTAATAAATCAGGGATTTTCTCGGGTTTGAGAAACCATAGTCTATCGAGGAGTGGATACTCGATGAGGTCACTTCTTATTGGTGCCAATAACTAACGTCTGTGCAAATGGAAGAATACCAAAGAAATCATTTAAGGAACAAAAGGAAGAACAGATCTTTAAGGTGTATCTTTTAGAAGGTAGCTGCACCAGATATCTCTACCAACCTAGGATGGCAATAACGTTAACAAGTCTGGGATCGGTACAATACTTGGAAAACCAATGGCAAAACTTAAACAAAGCTGTTATAGAACAGGAAATACAAGAGAAGTTGAGGAATAAGGATTTTGGCACAATAAAAATAAATATCTATTAGAGAATAGCAAGAAATTTTCAAAATGTAAATTATCCCACAAATGAGAATTATAACTATTACAAGGATAAAGGAAATAATTAAAAACACATAACTCGTGAGGCGCATGTAGGATTAAGGGAACGCTGTACATAACAGACAAACGCTCACTTATAAAGTGCAAACACTCAACAGACAAGAAGAGGCTAATATATGCGTCATTATTATAGCAGAAAAGGAATGGATAGATCATTATAAAAATTATGATATGTTAATTATGTAAGTCATTCATTGCCTGATCTAAATGACATAAAAGGTCTTGATGACGTTGATATGAGAGAACTGACGGAAGCTCTAAGCCTAAAAGAATAGAAGTTTAGATGGTATAAATAGATAAGTGTGGAAATATGGAGGGTTATTCCTATAATTAAAGCTTCTTCTTGTTTTTTTTTATATAATGTTGTAGAAGTAAGAAGGTAGCAAAAGTGTGGCTAAAAGCCAAAGTAATGTGTTTCTTTAAAAAGGGTTGATGAAATTAAACGTAATAACTATACAGGTATAAACCTCCTGGAGTCACCCTGTAAATTACATTTTAGAATCCTGAACGCAAGATTAAAAAATATCGTAAAAAACTAATATTTGACGAACAATCGGGTTTTAAAAAGGAACGATCAATTATTGACACTACAACAGTGACAGAAAAGAGACGAGAATTCAATTGGGAGACCCATCTCGCTTTTACAGACTTAAAAAAAAATGCTATAGAATATAATGGCTAAAAGAGGTTACCCATCTCATCTTGAAATTGCTGTTAAGAGTTTACACACAAACACCGAAATTGTCATAGATATGGGAAACATAATCATAAAGTCAACGAGCACAAACGTGAGAATGAGACAAGGGTGCTGTTTCTTCACGAAATCCTGCAATATATACATAAGTGATCAGTAAATGGAATAGGGTGAATAAAATAGGAGTAATTTTAGATCGTGACACTATACTAAACATAATCGCAAATCCAGATCAACTTACACTGATTACAAAGAATGAAGGTCATCTTCAGCTGGAGTCTATAACTTGCAGCAGATAGCCTCAGCATACAGCTTACAATTGTCTGTCGATAAAATGAAAGTGATAACATTTCTGTGCATACAACCATTAAGACAAAAATTAGTCTTGAATAATAAAATCCTAGAGCAAGTTAAACATTTTAAATATGTGGGATGCGAAATTACATACGAATACAACCACAATGTGAACCAAAAAAATTAAATAAATTTACTTCAATATGTGGTACAATTGTAAAAATTTTTTGAAACTGCTAGGACATTTATTTAAAAATTGGAGGATACTTTGAATTGCATTAAAAAATGCATTAAATGTATAAAATTCTAACGCTGAGGTTCTATAGGAACAAGGGTTGGTTGGATCAGGGGGCGCAACACGAATTCACATACACAGACACATTAAATCTCATACATATACAGAAGTGTCGAAGAATATATTCACATTTTTCTCACCATTGTTGAGTCGTCGAAACCGGATTGCGTGTCGCAGCGTAAAGAAAACACCAAACGTAATGAAAAACACGATGCATGAAGCGAATCGTGGCCGGATGAAGATCATGTTCTGGCCAATCTGAACTGAGACGAAAGATAGCAAAATTTTCACTTGCGAGAACACCATAGCGCTTGTAACAAATGACTTTAAAGTTACACTAAGTTTCTCCTATTCGAGAACTCTGAACTAATTCTCATCCAAAATCAGCAGTTAAGTACGCATAGAAGCGACACATCACAGGCACCAGCAGAGTGACTCGTCGTCTGCAACGCGAATCATCCACGACCCAGGACATGTTTCCAAAATCCAATCTGGCCCGCCTTCGAGCACAGAGACCGAAAAACCTGGAAGAGGCCAACTGACCAGTCAAAAACTAAATTATTTCGTAGTATCAGGCTCTCCTCCAAACAATGGGGGGACGGCGTCTGTTTACTAGAGTTCAATAATTTACCATCTATTCAACTTCTGAAATTTGAACGAATGCTTTCCTCACACGTGACTCTAAGAGAGCCAACGGCGTTACGAAAATCCGTGCACATGACACGTCGGCACGCTGCCTGAGTGACGTGAAAAAAAAAAAGAAAAGAAAAAGGAAGCATTGAACCGCAAGTATGCTATGCGAGCCGCCTAGCCTGGCTGCGTCCTGCCGCTTGGAGCCCGTGTCGTCTGCTGCTTGTGCCTGCAGGACAGGCAACACAGCGAACAGGTGGAGTCCAAAGAAGGAGCTGCGATTGGCTGACGCCTAGCGTCTCCCACACTACTCATTGAAACGTCGATCACAAAGTTGTTTTGATTACAATTTAAATAATGCAGTGGGAACTAAAGGGAACTGAATTGTTTTCAACAAGATTATAACGATTATTTTTAACTTACCTGACACACAGTTACACTTGTGTCGGCGTACCGGCACATTTCAGATTCCCCACTGGTTGCTAAGTCTGTGGCAGTGGCTTTTAGAGAGAGCAAGGTGGGCTCGGGCGGCACCAAACAGCCGAGCGCAGCGCGACGACAACCAGCAGAAAAATAATTTGCCTTTTAAATCACAGGTATCTCATAATTTAGTATATATGCATCTGACTATGTACTGATATTGTTTTCTCTGTGTGGCAAGTGGTCTCCCGCTAGCAACTAAGGACAAGCACAAGGCTGTTCAACAACCTTTTGTGTATATGCTGCCATGGGAAATCCTATTTCACTCTGTCCACCAGAGCACAGGGTGTCCATAAATTATCTTTGCAACTTAAGATTTTAATACCTTTAAATCTACACTAGACATTAACAAATGGTTTCCAACACGCGATAAGATAACTCATAAAGTTTTGTTTCCTCATTCATACACATTAATTTGCACGACCTTAGTGGCACAGATAATGTCCAGTCGGAATACCATTTCTCTCCTCGCACGATTCATCTCCAAGATGACATGATTAAAAGCATTTCGAATGGGTGCCTTCAAATTATACATGTCTATAATCTTGGTTCGTTACACTAGATCCTTTACAAAACGCCAGAGGAAAATGTCTACTGGTGTGAGGTCATGGGATAGTGGCAGTCAACGAAATGGAGCATTTCGTCCAACCCACCTATACAGAAACTTTCCATCTAGAAATTGACTGACGTATAGGGACCGGTAGAATGGTGCCTCATTCTGCTGGAATATAACATCAAGCTGCAGATATTCCGATTGTGGAACAGAAAACTCTTGTAACGTGTCCAGGTAAGCACTACGGTTGACGGTAGAATCGATGAAAAACAATGGACCATTGATGCAATTGGATATTACTCCGCACCAGACGCTGACCCTGGGACTGTCTCTCTCCATTCACGTGTAACATGAGAAGACTGTGAACCCCATATACGAACGTTATGACAATTCAGTTTGCCGGATACATGACACGTTGTCTCATCAGAGAAACAAATCTTTTCCAAAAAGTCATTGTTTGTGCCAATATTGAGTAGCAAATCCACTACAAACTGTTATTGCTGAGATTTGTCCGTGGGCTTTAATGACTGAAGCAGTTGCACCTTGTAGGGAAATAGCTGTAACCTCTTAAGCAAGACGTTGTGCATTGTTGATCGCCTCATTTCCAACTCTCTGGCCGCCGTACGCACCGTCGTTGTCGGACTCCTTGAAAACACCTGCCGTACACGTTGGCGTCTTAAAACTGATGGGTGAACCGTCCCCTTTTTATTTATCTGTTTCCATTAAAGACGTACGCGAAGCCCGTTGTTGGCGGGGACGACGGTTGCCTTTCATACACCGTTCGAAAGCTTCGTTGCACTTGGGTATCGGTCGTCGTCTGTATGAACCAGGTCACACACTGAGCTTTCTGCTGCGGCGTCCACATTACATTAAGTTTTCATGTCGTTTTTGCGTCAAAAATTGCGCCACATGGTATGTAAAATAACTTAATGGGTTATCTTAACAAATTTTGAAAACCATTTGTTAATATCTAGTAAAGTTTTAAAGTTATTCAAGTATTATTTTGTGAAAAAATATGTTTAAGTAATTTATAAACAAGAGAAGTTACATTTGTAACTATATATGTATGAATGTTAAGCTCACAGAAAGATATCGGAGGTTCATAAACACTCGTGCAGCTATCTTACTTGGATCTTCTAGACACGTCTTATCAGCTCTCGAAAATGCGAAGATAAAAGTTAATTGTATTCGACCGTGAATTGGACACAATTTTCATTGTGCTGTAAGACGGCGAAGAATATGTACGATCCGTGTACACAGTTCGCTGAGTAGTGGATAATGCCTGTCAAAAGCTGTGATGTAATTAAATAAAAGCTCAAAGCAGATTTATCATTTTCACATGAGATAAATAAGCGATATCAGCTGCTATCAGCCAACTAACCGTCGATGGTAGAAATCTCAACACAAGCCGATGTATGTAATACAGAGATAGTACATAATAAATACATAGTACATAATAAATACATAGTACATAATAAATACTACATAATAAACTGATGAACACATGTTCTCAATGAATAGTATCACATGTCCTTGACACTTTTGACGTAACGTCAGTGATAATTCTGTCCACATACGGACACAGTTTTATATTTCCACAATTTCATACAATATGGCGCGCATCTAAAAATGCATTTTGTTAACGCTTATGACGCCTCTATCTACTTAGTTAAATCTTAAATTAAAATCATTTTGTCATTAGTTTTATGTATAACGTACGATTTCAAGGAATAACTATTACAAGCAGCATGGGGCGCTACGCGCTCGCAGTCACGTTAGAGTATAGTTGGTATAATACTTGGCTTATCAAGCGGACCTGTTTCAGGTGGCTGATGATTGTACTACTCATGCAAGACTTGTATTAAATATGTTATAAAAATTTATTGTTATATGAGATAGTACACTGGCGAAGATTGTATTACTGACGATTGTGCTTCTTAAATAAGGCTTGTGTTACAGTGTAGTAAAGCAATTGCTTTATCATGCGTGTACTTAACAGGCATGGAGACGAAGACCGGCCCATATTAGTTAATTATACTGGCAAAGATTGTATTACTGACGAGTAACGATTGTACTTCTTAAATAAGGCTTGTGTTACAGTGTAATAAAGCAATTGCTTTATCACGCGTGTAATTAACAGGCATAGAGACGAAGACCGGCCCATATTAGTTAAATATACGTATGCGGAAACTACTACTTCCCACCACAATCTGCTCATTGCTCAGGACAGACGAAGACTGGCCCACCTTATTTAATGACATGAATAACGACGTTGTCACCTAGGAACATTTTTCGACTTAAATTTACAAATGATACAATACAGAAAATTTTGTCAATACAGTATTTAATAGCTTATCTATCCGACCATAACTTATTGGTTATCAACTGCAGGTTAAAAGCAAATCAATTTCAGAAAAGTAGGAAATTAAGGAATTGTGACCTAGTTAAATGGAAAAAACTAGAGGATGTCGAGTGTTTCAAAGGGGAGATTAGCTAACTACTGACTCAGACAGGGGAAAGGAATACAATAGAAGATGAATGAGTGTCTTTGAGAGACGAAATAGTAAAGGCAACGGAGGATAAAACTGGCATAAAGATAAGGCTAGATAACACAAGATATATTGAATTTAATCGACGAAAGGAGGTATTATAAAAATTCAGCAAATGGATCAGGAAAAAGGAAATAGAGACATCGAAAAATAAGAAAGGTAGCTCAGTATGTTTAAGCAGGAATGGTTACAAATGCAAGTCTGCTGAAGGATGCATGGCTATGGAAAAGTAGAATAAGATAGTGTAGTGCTTACGTTATTCCGAATTACTATGCAATGTTCCTGCATCGTAATTCGGAATAAGACAGGGACTGCGTTATCGTATTTATCTGCCGACAGCAGGCAAGCGACTTTCAAGTAAAATACCTCACCTGCACGGAAATATACATAAAAGATATTCGAGTGCAGATAGTAGTTACATGGTTTACGATGTATGGAAGTTTGGGTGTGGCCGTGAGTCGTGAATCGTGCTCGGATAGCCAAAAGGTAAAGCGACAGCTCGCGATAAGCGGTAAATCAGGGTTAGAGGCTCGGTCTGGCACAAAGTTTCATTGTCGTCATCCCATTTTACAGCTGATGATCGTCCATATTCGCAACTGAGAACACAATTCATGTAAACATGCAGAAGGTCCAGACAGTTTCCTGTACACAGCATGCCGTGTCTGCTCGCCATACTTTCGTCAAGCGGACGGCAGAATGTTTGTGGTCATTTTTTCTGTATTTGATCTTTAACATTACATACGACAGTCTGACCACTTATATCACAACTCGGCAACCATAAGATGTTCCAAGAACGAAACTGGTCGTAGCACAGTAGCAATTTTGACACTTAGTGTGTCAAGTACTACGAGCCTGGTGGTGCTCTCGACATGATTCGCTCACCACTTTTCGGCCGCAGAAGACAAAGAGCTCCGTACACGCTATTACTAGCATTTACAGTAAACACGGAAAACGCGCGCGCCCGTGCGGCAGATAGCATCGCGTAATTACAGCTTATCTCGCCGGGGAGGCCACCTAATGAATGACGGACAAGTTTCTGTCGTTTACAAAGTAGCAAATACGTAATTACACAGTACGTTACAAAAGGCGTGTTCCTGGGCGCCGGCGTCTATTAAGGAGGCGCGCCCACAATGGAAGCTGCTTCGTAATGCTTTGTAAGGGCGGGCAGCGGATAATTAGCTGTGGTGTTCCCGCGAGAAGTGGCGGATTGTCCTAACGCCGACAGCGAGCCCCATTGTGCGCCTCTTCCGTTTCTTTGCGCCTCTGGTTCCCCAATACGTTTCAGCAATCCCCTCGCACTGCTGTGGAAAATCTGATTCCTGTCTGGACAATCAAATCCAGAGTTATTTCGCTGTTTACTCCCAAGTGCAAATCATGTTTATGCTGAGCAACACTACGCTCTAGTAGCTTACGTATAATAAGAAAGAAGGACCGAGATACCTCAAAGTTTCGTTGCATACTAGATCAGTCGTAGGAGGACTGGTGGTAGAAGCTGTCATTGAAAGGAAGAGCCGAAGGCTGCTTTCAAAAGTGCTCACGGTATTCATCTGGACAAACCACATAAATCGTAAATCAGGTGGGCAATTGCGACGCAGCCATTTGGGAAATACATGCCAGGTGCCGCTAATACTTGGCTAAAATCTAGACTGCAAGTTCTCAGGTTTACCGAGACCTTTCAAGAAAACGGTTGTAGAGATCTCTCGACAGTGAAACAGATTCTGAAAGGAATGAGGACCTCCGGATACGTAATGAGTTCGGAAACAGAGAACAGGGCATAGCGTGTAAGCAGACGTCTTTTTTAATTTCAATTTAAAATACATCCACAACCTATTACGTATCTTATTTATTATCATTTGTAAGCAGACGTCTTTTTTATTTCAATTTAAAATAGATCCACAACCTATTATGTATCTTATTTATTATCATTTCTAAGCTATCAACAAATTCAAACAAACTTGTGTATATGCATTGTAGTATATATATATATATATATATATATATATATATATATATATATATATATATATATATATACCAAAGTGAAACAAGGCCCCGGGAGTAGACAACATTCCATTAGAACTACTGACAGCCTTGGGAGAGCCAGTCCTGACACAACTCTACCATCTGGTGAGCAAGATGTATGAGACAGGCGAAATTCCTTCAGACTTCAAGAAGAATATAATAATTACAATCCCAAAGAAAGCAGGTGTTGACAGATGTGAAAATTACCGAACTATCAGTTTAATAAGTCACAGCTGCAAAATAGTAACGCGAATTCTTTACAGACGAATGGAAAAACTGATAGAAGCCGACCTCGGGGAAGATCAGTTTGGATTCCGTAGAAGTGTTGGAACACGTGAGGCAATACTGACCCTACGACTTATCTTAGAAGAAAGACTAAGGAAAGGCAAACCTACGTTTCTAGCATTTGCAGACTTAGAGAAAGCTTTTGACAATGTTGACTGGCATACTCTCTTTCAAATTCTGAAGGTGGCAGGGGTAAAATACAGGGAGCGAAAGGTTATTTACAATTTGTACAGAAACCAGATGGCAGTTGTAAGAGTCGAGGGGCATGACAGGGAAGCAGTGGTTGGGAAGGGAGTGAGACAGCGTTGTAGCCTCTCCCCGATGCTATTCAATCTGTATATTGAGCAAGCAGTAAAGGAAACAAAAGAAAAGTTCGGAGTAGGTATTAAAGTCCATGGAGAAGAAATAAAAACTTTGAGGTTCGCCGATGACATTGTAATTCTGTCAGAAACAGCAAAGGACTTGGAAGAGCAGTTGAACGGAATGGACAGTGTCTTTAAAGGAAGGTATAAGATGAACATCAACAAAAGCAAAACGAGGATAATGGAATGTAGTCGAATTAAGTCGGGTGATGCTGAGGGAATTAGATTAAGAAATGAGACACTTAAAGTAGTAAAGGAGGTTTGCTATTTGGGGAGCAAACTAACTGATGATAGTCGACGTAGAGAGGATATAAAATGTAGACTGGCAATGGCAAGGAAAGCGTTTCTGAAGAAGAGAAATTTGTTAACATCGAGTATTGATTTAAGTGTCAGGAAGTCGTTTCTGAAAGTATTTGTATGGAGTGTAGCCATGTATGGAAGTGAAACATGGACGATAAACAGTTTAGATAAGAAGAGAATAGAATCTTTCGAAACGTTGTGCTACAGAAGACTGCTGAAGATTAGATAGGTAGATCATAATTAATGATGAGCTATTGAATAGAATTGGGAAGGAGTTTGTGGCACAGCTTGACTAGAAGAAGGGATCGGTTGGTAGCACATGTTCTGAGGCATCAAGGGATCACCAATTTAGTACTGAAGGGCAGCGTGGAGGGTAAAAATCGTAGAGGCAGACAAAGAGATGAATACACTAAGCAGATTCAGAAGGATGTAGGCTGAGTAGGTACTGGGAGATGAAGAAGCCTAAACAGGATAGAGTAACATGGAGAGCTGCATCAAACCAGTCTCAGGACTGAAGACCACAACAACAACAACATATATAAACTTGTTGCTAACTTAGTTGATTTAAAATGTCATAGTCATCTGGACCAGGCGCAAGGGCTCGGTAAACCTTCGAGCCTTCGCACATGATGCAGCGAAAGAAGAAGAAATGTCACATCTTCAGGTAGTGTTACAGGCTAAGAAATATTTTAACAACCAGCTACGTGGATAGTTAGATTTTCGTATTGATTCGATTTAGTGTTGTAAACCTTCGTTCACTTTTGCTATGTTTGTATGTTTATCTCGTATTCACTTATTGTGTGTGATACAGCATCCGATTTCGTGTCTGTGCCTGTGTCTATGTCGTTTACTATGCACTGCTAATCTGTACGATGTGGAGCCCGTCTTATTCTAGGGTATGGTCTCTCCTGCTTGTATGCCACATATAGTGCTCGCCATACATCGTCTGCGATGTTGTTTATACAGTTTCAGTCATATTGTCTGCGTATTAACTGTCCTATGTTCTGGTTTCCTAAACTCGGTCTTACGTGGTGTCCTAGAGCATTGCAGATGAGCACTATGTGTTGAGATGTCCCATTCTCACCACAGGCACAAGTGTTAGTCTGTTTTAGGCCAAACCTGTGAAGATGCATAGGATACGGGCCATGAAACGTGAGAAACAACACCTGCTAGATTTATGTACTTCAAATTCATCCGCTCTCTTATACTGGGGAAGAAAGAGCAGACACGTCTTCCCTTATCAGCCGCGTTCCATTTTGTCTGCCATGTATTAATTCTCCACCTCTGTAATGTCCGTTCGTCGGTTACGTCTTGTCCAGTTATTTCTCTTACTTTGTCGCGTCTTGTCTTCTTCAGCCAGCAGATGGATGCTCTGTGGCGAATTGTAATATCTACAGGGAAAATTCCCACTACCAAGCACAGTGCCTCAATCGAGGTCGTGCCGAAAGCTCCCGAGATTCTGAGTAGAAAACATCTCCGTAACGCTATCACGCTTACCAAATAACCCTGTGACGAAACGCGCCGCTCTTGTTTGGATCTTCTCTATCTCCTCTGTCAACCCGACCTGGTACGGATCCCACACTGATGAGCAGTACTCAAGTATAGGACGAACGAGTGTTTTGTAAGCCACCTCCTTTCTTTGGTGGACTACATTTTCTAAGGACTCTCCCAATGAATTTCAACCTGGCACCCGCCTTACCAACAATTAATTTTATATGATCATCCCACTTCAAATCGTTCCGTACGCATACTCCCAGATATTTTACAGAAGCAGCTGCTACCAGTGTTTGTTCCGCTATCATATAATCATACAATAAAGGAACCTTCTTTCTATGTATTCGCAATACATTACATTTGTCTATGCTAAGGGTCAGTTGCCACTCCCTGCACCAAGTGCCTATCCGCTGCAGATCTTCCTGCATTTCGCTGCAATTTTCTAATGCTGCAACTTCTCTGTATACTACAGCATCATCCGAGAAAAGCCGCATGGAACTTCCGAAACTATCTACTAGGTCATTTATATATATTGTGAAAAGCAATGGTCCCGTAACACTCTCCTGTGGCACGCCAGAGGTTACTTTAACGTCTGTAGACGTCTCTCCATTGAGAACAACATGCTGTGTTCTGTTTGCTAAAAAGTCTTCAATCCAGCCACACAGCTGGTCTGATATTCCGTAGGCTCTTAATTTGTTTATCAGGCGACAGTATCGAACGCTTTCCGGAAGTCAAGGAAAATGGCGTCTACCTGGGAGCCTGTATCTAATATTTTCTGGGTCTCATGAACAAATAAAGCGAGTTGGGTCTCACACGATCGCTGTTTCCGGAATCCATGTTGATTCCTACAGAGTAGAGTCTGGGTTTCCAGGAATGACATGATACGCGAGCAAAAAACATGTTCTAAAATTCTACAACAGACCGATGTCGGAGATATAGGCCTACAGTTTTGCGCATCTGTTCGACGACCCTTCTTGAAAACTGGAACTACCTGTGCTCTTTTCCAGTTATTTGGAACCTTCCGTTCCGCTAGAGACTTGCGGTACACGGCTGTTAGAAGGGGGACAAGTTCTTTCGCGTACTCTGTGTAAAATCGAACTGGTATTCCCTCAGGTCCAGTGGACTATCCTCTGTTGAGTGATTTCAGTTGCTTTTCTATTCCTTGGACACTTATTTCAATGTCAGCCATTTTTTCGTGCGTGCGAGGGTTTAGGGAAGGAAGGCAGCAGCACGTCTCCTCATTGATACCCGTACACGTTAAAAAATCCCAGGCATGTTCTGACAATCATCCAGCATGCACTCCTGGAGTTCACCGAAACTTATCAGCAGATCTGGCATACCCAGAGTTTTTAAATAACCTACACAAGAAAAAGTCGAACGAGTTCAAGTCGAATGACTTGGAGTGCCATGGTATTGACGAATCACAGCCAATACACTTGTGGAAATGCTGTTTACCAGTACTTAGGTATCCGGAATGGTGATATAAACAAACGAGGGCAGATTAATACATTTAATTTACGGCTCGTTCGGGGTGTTTCGAAATAAACGTAGCGTTAGATGGTTCAAATGGCTCTGAGCACTATGGGACTCAACTGCTGAGGTCATTAGTCCCCTAGAACTTAGAACTAGTTAAACCTAACTAACCTAAGGACATCACAAACATCCATGCCCGAGGCATGATTCGAACCTGCGACCGTAGCACGTAGCGTTAGACACCAAAAGTGTTGAAACATTGGTGTGGCTGCACTTCTGCATATGTCGTATCAGGGAAACCACCAGTTTTCGGACCAACATTCATTGGAATTATTTGTTTGTTTAATCGTCCTCTACTAGCCCATTTCTTTCGTACTTTCAATAGTCGAACATCGTGTACAGGGTAGGCCATTTTACTTGTTTCTGTATTTATTCTATGGTATGTAATACCTATATGTCCTTCTATTATCTGTATCTAACGTGTAGTCGTTATATATGTCGTATTATTTTTGTAACAGACGTTTGCTTTTAAAGAAATTTATTTTATTTAATAACTATTGTATAATTACAAACTATGTGGTGAGATGTGGTGGCTTATATCACTCTTGTCTAGAGCATATCTGTCGGGAGAATGACTCATGTGGGCACAATGGCAGTTGGTCTGAAGCGGGTTCAGTCGAGTGCGTAGTTGTAATTTTTATCTGCAAGAGGACAGTAGCAGACAAGACTAAACAGAAAGAACTATAATGTAGTTAAGAATTCTGACCACCAGAGTCCAGTAGCACAAAGAGATATTCAAGAAACAGGTAAAGAGAATGTTTTTGTGAATTGTTATGTTTATTTCTTGGAGGCTTTCTTGTTGTGTTTGTATAGTTTTGTATATGCTTTTAGTAGTGTGAATGATGCATGAATGTGGTCTAAAGTAAATATGTAGATAATTGTTCTGCTGATGAACGCTGTACGAGCTAGTGTGAGAAAGTTTTAAGACAGTGTGAATGCAGACGATGAGGAATTTTGTATCATAACAAGTTAAGTAAGTTAATGTAAAAGGAAAGAAAATTCGAGTGCAAACGAAAATACTTAATAATGTAAAGTATAAACAAAATATCAGAAGGTTAAATATTTATTTCGGGAAAAAGTACAATTCGACAGTGTGTTATTTGTTGGTTAGTTAGTCATGAAAAGCGCGGACTAACGCGGGGGAATATTGTTTTTCTATTGGCCTTAAAGAAAACTGATTAATCAGAACGGAGTATTCTTCGTGCACCTTTTCTCTTGGAGGCAGAGAATGCTTACAGCAGTGTAAGGGGTCGGAGCCCGGCGTTTCAGTGGTACCGTTGTCCATAGTGTGAGTTCCGAAGGAGGCTATAATTTGCCGGTTTTAGTTGTGCTACATGTTTCCAGTGTGTTAAAGTGAAGGCATATTTATTCCGGTGTGTTTTAGAAAGTACGGATTCTTTAAGTAACTTTGTTTATGAGAAAAGACAGTAATGGCGCTTGGCATATTGAGCAGACCGGTGACTAAAAACTTGAGTGCATTAAATATCGATAAAATCAATAGTATGGCGAGCATTTTTATTCAAGAACAGTCCGTACTTAGTAACTGTCCAGGATTCGGGAAATACGTTACCATAAACTTGCTAACGTGAATGAAAGGGTTTGTGCATGACTGTGTTAAGATTAGCACGGGCTTGGCAGTGAAAGTGTACATTATCAAGGTTCAGAATATACCGAAGTTTTGCCAGTATCTCCACCTTTCATTCAAAATTAAGACCTTTACCTTATTCTTGGAATAGTCAGCTTCTATGCAGCCTGGTGTGATTTGCAGTACGGTAGGTTTCTGCTCGGCTTTTCTACCGGTGAAATGGTGCAACGAGTTCACAGGTAATGGACGAAAATAACCGCGCCGCCGCAGTGGGTGTTTCCAGAATGCAGATATTGTTTGTTCTGTGCAAGTTGTTTACACTGTACTTGTTGTTTTCCATGTGCAACATTTTCCTTATCTTCCATGTTACGCTGCGTTTTACTAAATCAGTAAGAAGTTAACATTCACAAAAACCTCTTGTTTTCTCCACAAACACTTCAACAGAATTCACGTTAATTTAGTTACGGTTCTATTAATGCAACGTCAGTAGCTACCTGACCAACTTATGTTGATTGCTGACATAATCGTATCTAAACCATTAACCTAAAAAAGTAAAAAAGTTACAACTGTAAAATAACCTAGCGCCAGTTATTACAGTGCTCTCTATATGTCAGGCAAACCGTATGGCACCCTTTATCTATTTAGTCATATGGAGCCATGACTGACAATATTTCGTCTACAAACACAACTGACTTCAGAAGTAGCTTATGAATGTAACTACCCTTAGAATGAAAGTTACGGGGTAAGCAAACACAAAAGTCAGTCGCAAGATGAACTCTGCACTACATGCGTGAAGGTAAAGATGTCTGAATTCTATGTACAAACACGAAACAAATCGCTGCTAGTTGCAGAATAACTGCCAGATAAACATAAAAATGGAACTAGGTAAACGTGGTAGAGAAGTGAATTTTTGTTTTGAAAAGGCACCCTCAGCGTTTAATACAGAATCGACAAAAACATTTCATTGATGAAAATAAAAAGGGGAACCAACTCGACGGTTGGTTTCAACACCATTGTACTGTACTAGGTATATGCTCGTGGTGGAGGTGGTACGCCATTGCTTCCTCCGACCTCTGATCTGTCTTCCCCAGCCAGCTATGTAGGGGGGACCTACAGTTTATCCTGGACTCCCCATCATGGCTGAACACGGCATTTTTCATATTAAAAAAAGCACCGCCAGAGCTGAAACAAGTTATAAGTGATGGATGTAATTTTATCCAACACTAATACAGTGCAGGAATCGAAACCGCCCTTGTTAGATCCGTCGTCTGCCACTTTGTCGCCGAGACACCGAACCGATAAACGAACTCTGCCAACTGAAGATTGTTGAAAAGCCAAAATGAGTTTTAGCATAAATAAAGCTGAATTAAAAAGTGGCTGGCTGCTGTGTTTCAATTAGTTTAATTCACAACCACGTTACTCAATCACCACTGCTATCGATAAATAAAGAAACAGATGGAGGAATATGCACGACGCAGGGTCGATAACTACACTCCTGGAAATTGAAATAAGAACACCGTGAATTCATTGTCCCAGGAAGGGGAAACTTTATTGACACATTCCTGGGGTCAGATACATCACATGATCACACTGACAGAACCACAGGCACATAGACACAGGCAACAGAGCATGCACAATGTCGGCACTAGTACAGTGTATATCCACCTTTCGCAGCAATGCAGGCTGCTATTCTCCCATGGAGACGATCGTAGAGATGCTGGATGTAGTCCTGTGGAACGGCTTGCCATGCCATTTCCACCTGGCGCCTCAGTTGGACCAGCGTTCGTGCTGGACGTGCAGACCGCATGAGACGACGCTTCATCCAGTCCCAAACATGCTCAATGGGGGACAGATCCGGAGATCTTGCTGGCCAGGGTAGTTGACTTACACCTTCTAGAGCACGTTGGGTGGCACAGGATACATGCGGACGTGCATTGTCCTGTTGGAACAGCAAGTTCCCTTGCCGGTCTAGGAATGGTAGAACGATGGGTTCGATGACGGTTTGGATGTACCGTGCACTATTCAGTGTCCCCTCGACGATCACCAGTGGTGTACGGCCAGTGTAGGAGATCGCTCCCCACACCATGATGCCGGGTGTTGGCCCTGTGTGCCTCGGTCGTATGCAGTCCTGATTGTGGCGCTCACCTGCACGGCGCCAAACACGCATACGACCATCATTGGCACCAAGGCAGAAGCGACTCTCATCGCTGAAGACGACACGTCTCCATTCGTCCCTCCATTCACGCCTGTCGCGACACCACTGGAGGCGGGCTGCACGATGTTGGGGCGTGAGCGGAAGACGGCCTAACGGTGTGCGGGACCGTAGCCCAGCTTCATGGAGACGGTTGCGAATGGTCCTCGCCGATACCCCAGGAGCAACAGTGTCCCTAATTTGCTGGGAAGTGGCGGTGCGGTCCCCTACGGCACTGCGTAGGATCCTACGGTCTTGTCGTGCATCCGTGCGTCGCTGCGGTCCGGTCCCAGGTCGACGGGCACGTGCACCTTCCGCCGACCACTGGCGACAACATCGATGTACTGTGGAGACCTCACGCCCCACGTGTTGAGCAATTCGGCGGTACGTCCACCCGGCCTCCCGCATGCCCACTATACGCCCTCGCTCAAAGTCCGTCAGCTGCACATACGGTTCACGTCCACGCTGTCGCGGCATGCTACCAGTGTTAAAGACTGCGATGGAGCTCCGTATGCCACGGCAAACTGGCTGACACTGACGGCGGCGGTGCACAAATGCTGCGCAGCTAGCGCCATTCGACGGCCAACACCGCGGTTCCTGGTGTGTCCGCTGTGCCGTGCGTGTGATCATTGCTTGTACAGCCCTCTCGCAGTGTCCGGAGCAAGTATGGTGGGTCTGACACACCGGTGTCAATGTGTTCTTTTTTCCATTTCCAGGAGTGTATTTTCTAAAACCGGCTGTGCCCTAAATAATTCGATTTGTAGATCTTGTCCGTGTCTATAGTAATCTAATTGTAGTCTTTTATTAAGTAATCTTGGGGAAATATGGGATTCTACGAGAAGGAATGTGTACTCTTTGAGATTGTAACAGATTTAACCGTTATTACATTTTCTACTCTGGCTTTGCTCAACGAATCTAACGTAAGAAGCGTCGAAGTTGTGGATTATCAGCAAATCATTGAAAGTTATGCCACTTTTCGGGTTGTCAGTCAAGGATTTAGTGATGAAACTAAAATACAGTGAGTTACTTCACTCCAAACTGTGGACATTATAAAACTTATAAGGTTCATTCAAACGAAACCTGGTCAGTGCGTCTACCTTTGCCTCACATGCAGGTGCCACCAAGTAACTGCGGGTACGGTGGCGCCATCTATTGGTAGAGAGACTGACGCATACGCACCGTTTGATGTTGCATAGCGCCAGTGTGGTTTCAGGCCGAAGAGAAGGTGGTTATCGTCCACTACCGAATATGCAGGCGAGTAAGCAGGAACAACGAGGAGTGATTCGATTTTTGGCGGCGGAGGGAGTTGGAGGCCGTGAAATGTATGGAAGACGATGCTCGTCCGGGACAGTCTCGTTGTGTCATCACACCGGAAATGATTGCGGAAGTGAATGCTTTAGTCTTTGACAACCGCAGAATCACCGTGGATGATATGCACCGGTTACTGTGTATTAGCGTGGGCACCGTCCACACCATAATGCATCAACACCTGAACTTTCAAAAAATCTGTGCGCAGTGGGTTCCCCAGCAACTGACAGCCGAACAGCGCAATACTCGAATGACGCTGTCTTTGGGTTACCTGCAACGTTATTAAGAGGAAGAATACTGATTTCTGTATTGTCACAGATGACGAAATACGGTGTTACCATTTTGATCCGGAAAGCAAGCGTCAGAGCAAGCAGTGGAAACATGCGACTTCACCGTCTCCAAATAAATCAAAGGCCGTACACACCAATTCTGGTAAGGTCATTATGAGCTCTAAAACAAGCTGTTCGTGGACATCGATTCGCAACGGCCGACGAAGTGTGTGACTGGGTCCAGGCCTGGATCCGACAGCTGCCTACTACAATCTTCAAGGATGGAATCGACCGGCGAGTGGCGCAATGGGATTCATGTGCCAACAGTCTTGGCGACTATTTTTGAGTATGTGTACTGTGTACAACTACATTTTTGTGTTAATAAAATCGTTACCGTTATTTTACGCTAGTGACCGGGTTTCATTTGAATGCCCCTTATACAAGCGCAGTATGAAGATAGGTGAAACTCGAAACCGCAGTGTGCTCACTTCCGGTCGAAGTCTGTGGGGTCTGTTAGAGAGACGGAGCTTTCGTTGTTGGTCCAAATGGATGACTCTTCTTGAAGAACGGGCTAAAGACGGCTTCATTCTTCGCACAGTTCTTAACGCCGTGACCTTGATAGAGGCATGATAGGGAATGATTATCCGTTTTCAGTATCCTAATACATTCATCGATATTTGTCACATTCTTACAGTCTTTTTCCCAGTGACCCATAACTTGCCTTTTTAATGGATTTGCTCTGTGGGCGTGCTATTTCTGAGTGAACATGAAATACAGCTGCAGAGGGATGAAATCTGGGGTACTAGATTTCCCTCTGACCTTTCGCGCTGTGAGTGTTGCAAGCAGTTCCTCGCCAAATACTCCATTAACCTCAAGTTGTTTCCTTCTAATTTGCGAGAATATCTAGCGCTAGTATATGTCGCCAGGGAATATGCTTATTATCGTTGGCGCAAGCACGTGCGTGTGTGCATTAACATTTTCACCCAATGACTAAAGGGCTTGAATACGACAGGTACAATCTATGAAAATGGCGTTTGTGATTTCTGGCGAGACAATCTGAGTGACTATTGTTTTGTAGAGATAATGAAGGTGAGCTTGGATTATTTGATTTCGACCTCAGTAGTGCCAACATTGTAGATTTTCTTCGTGTCTTCGTGCTTACCAATGTTGTTGAAGTACCGTCCACAAGCAGTTTCACTTCTCCTTCAGTAAATTACCTGAGAAATACGTCTTTATTAATGTCTGGCAGGGAAGGGTTATTATCTTTGATGGAGAATTCAAAACGCTTCTAGAGCGTTTCTATGTTACCTGAAAACCGTCCGAGTTTAAACACTGCCAGCCTTATATAATTAGTGGCTGGTGTTTTAAAAGGATGCTTGTTCTGCTCACTGTGATGTGGGACGGATACAGAAAGCTTACTCTCAGTTACTTCTCATGTAACCTGAATAGCAAACTTGGTTTTTGAAAGTGACGGATGTTGCTACCATAATCATCATCCGAAGAGAGATAAAAAACAGCGCAATAGAAGCGATAAAGTCTCTTCTACAGGACTGTTACAGTATTCTCTTTCCTCAACAGCTTGTCATCATTAAACTAATTAAACATATATTTAAACTACTTACGTTCATCCTCTCCTGTGCTCTCTTTAAAACGGTGCAGTGTGTTCTTATCTATTATACGAGTAAGTATTGCTGCTAGCAGCTTCTGCCATGACTATTGAGCAAGGTCAAAGAACTCGACTGTTGTAAGGCTATTTTACTTACTGTAAACGTGTGTGGCGAAAAGTTATAGAATGTTGACAATCTTTCAGCATTTTACATGTAGTCCGTACGGAAATGGTAAGTGCAGGTCTACGTGTATAAAGGCACAATTACTTCGACGTACGTATCGCTTCTCTTGCTGTTTCTTTCTCCACCATTGCTGACGGCAGAGACAATGACTGCTTGCCACCCGTACCTGGATATCCGGGTTTCGGAAGCAAAATGTTAAAAACGACTGATTAATACAAAACGCGCAGCTTTTTCCACTAACAGCCTTTTTGATAAAACGTGAACGCAGCGAACTGTATGTGGAAGAATACAAACCTGGATCTCAGGTAACGTAAATGTAAAATACATATCAATCAGTAGGAAAAGGTGTTACAGGTTTCCAAATATCGTAACAAATTTTAGTTATAGTTCTTATTTAAATTTCCACAATAATATGAAGAGAGTCATACGAAAACAGTAGAGGCCATATTTCATTTATGGTAATTCTCTTTCCTATACTTGCTTGAAACATTTATTGAGAATGAGAAATATTAAATGTGTTTTCCACGAAGTTTTTCTTGCGAGTATGTGTTTTTCGTTGGACTTTCTGTGGAGAAATTTTAAAAGCAAACCTTCAATTAAAACACGAAGTTTGTATTGCACGGCATCCTATCCGCTTTATCTGAACACAGAACAAAATAAAACGTTTCACAAGTTACTCTACTCATCTTTTAAGCTTCAAAATTTCTTCAGTTAATGTGTTCTGTTATACATCCCATACAGGCGCATGGGTATGCTGTATGAGCGTCTTGTAAGCTACTCCCTTCACAGAGAAGCTACAATTTTCGAGAATTCACCAAGTATATCGAAGTTTCCTATTTTTTTTTCATTTTAAAATTCGAATGTTTCTTTCAGTTCATATTACTTCAAATGGCCCCGTCGGTATATTTTAACTGTGTCACTGAGTCAAGTGAAGTGTCACTGAAGCTATAATCAGAATTTCGTCCGCGCGGTGTAGCCGTGCGGTCTCAGGCGCATTGCACGTTTCGCGCGGCTCCCCCGTCGGAGGTTTGACTCCTCCCTCGGGCATGGGCGTGTGTGTTGTCTTTAGCGTAAGTTAGTTTAATTTAGATTAAGTAGTGTGTTAGCCTTGGGACCGATGACCTCAGCAGTTTGTTCCTATAGGAACTTACCACCACGGCGAAGTTTCGTCACTTACGGACATTACGCAACATTATGCTGGCCTATACTGCATAATTCAGGGTACAGAAAGAAATTATTGGTTTCAGAGACAATTCAATGTCATTAATACTTTTACTTCCCTTGCTAAATCACTTCAGGCTGTTTGTAAGATGGCTTATTACGATTCCTAGTACATTAGCATGCAAAGATGAAACATATACTTCCATCGACATACACTCCTGGAAATTGAAATAAGAACACCGTGAATTCATTGTCCCAGGAAGGGGAAACTTTATTGACACATTACTGGGGTCAGATACATCACATGATCACACTGACAGAACCACAGGCACATAGACACAGGCAACAGAGCATGCACAATGTCGGCACTAGTACATTGTATATCCACCTTTCGCAGCAATGCAGGATGCTATTCTCCCATGGAGAAGATCGTAGAGATGCTGGATGTAGTCCTGTGGAACGGCTTGCCATGCCATTTCCACCTGGCGCCTCAGTTGGACCAGCGTTCGTGCTGGACGTGCAGACCGCGTGAGACGACGCTTCATGCAGTCCCAAACATGCTCAATGGGGGACAGATCCGGAGATCTTGCTGGCCAGGGTAGTTGACTTACACCTTCTAGAGCACGTTGGGTGGCACGGGATACATGCGGACGTGCATTGTCCTGTTGGAACAGCAAGTTCCCTTGCCGGTCTAGGAATGGTAGAACGATGGGTTCGATGACGGTTTGGATGTACCGTGCACTATTCAGTGTCCCCTCGACGATTACCAGTGGTGTACGTCCAGTGTAGGAGATCGCTCCCCACACCATGACGCCGGGTGTTGGCCCTGTGTGCCTCGGTCGTATGCAGTCCCGATTGTGGCGCTCACCTGCACGGCGCCAAACACGCATACGACCATCATTGGCACCAAGGCAGAAGCGACTCTCATCGCTGAAGACGACACGTCTCCATTCGTCCCTCCATTCACGCCTGTCGCGACACCACTGGAGGCGGGCTGCACGATGTTGGGGCGTGAGCGGAAGACGGCCTAACGGTGTGCGGGACCGTAGCCCAGCTTCATGGAGACGGTTGCGAATGGTCCTCGCCGATACCCCAGGAGCAACAGTGTCCCTAATTTGCTGGGAAGTGGCGGTGCGGTCCCCTACGGCACTGCGTAGGATCCTCCGGTCTTGGCGTGCATCCGTGCGTCGCTGCGGTCTGGTCCCAGGTCGACGGGCACGTGCACCTTCCGCCGACCACTGGCGACAACATCGATGTACTGTGGAGACCTCACGCCCCACGTGTTGAGCAGTTCGGCGGTACGTCCACCCGGCCTCCCGCATGGCCACTATACGCCCTCGCTCAAAGTCCGTCAACTGCACATACGGTTCACGTCCACGCTGTCGCGGCATGCTACCAGTGTTAAAGACTGCGATGGAGCTCCGTATGCCACGGCAAACTGGCTGACACTGACGGCGGCGGTGCACAAATGCTGCGCAGCTAGCGCCATTCGACGGCCAACACCGCGGTTCCTGGTGTGTCCGCTGTGCCGTGCGTGTGATCATTGCTTGTACAGCCCTCTCGCAGTGTCCGGAGCAAGTATGGTGGGTCTGACACACCGGTGTCAATGTGTTCTTTTTTCCATTTCCAGGAGTGTAGGTGTCTCTAATGGACTGCTAGGCACCGAAGTTGAATTGTTTCTTCCGTTGGTCGTCACCTGTTCCCCAAACACTGAACTCGGGGGCTATTTCCGTGACCAACCTAACGACCTGAGAAGAGCTGGCTAGAAGCATGCTGGTGGTAGAGATCCCGAAGACCAACAATTAGCCTGTGTTTATGTAATGAGGGCTAATTGTGTGAGAATTCCTGCGTACGGCCGAGTCACGCCCAGCGCTGAAAGGAGCTTCCTTTGGAACTGCCAGTGAAAACATAATCAGCGACAACGCGAGGCAATAGCAGGCGGTGGTGATCGTGTAATAAAGCTGTTGCTGTCCGGGTATGTGTTGGCGCGCGAGAGTCCGTGACTCGCCTGGGACAGCGTGTTGGTCGACGCCCTTACGACTGCTCGTTACCGTCACCTCCTGACTGGATACAGCCCGCGTATGCACACAAGCTCTGTGCCCACTATTGGTACATCAATCGGTGGACGAAGCACCTGGAAAATGAATTCATTCCAAAAACTTATTCTTTCTGTACTGACACTCGTAACAATTGTGACACCATAAAAAATTATTCATGCGCGTTTTTTGATACGATGGATGCAGGTAAACCATCAGAGCCCATTATTCCAGATTCTCGTAAGGTGTTGACACTGTACTCCATCGTCGTCGACCAACCAATCATCTTCACTGCCAATAAACCGTTATTTGTCCTGAAATTACGTCAACGTACAAAATAGCATCTGATCATATTATAAAACGGTACTTATGATCATATTGTTTAATACAGAAGTAGTTTTGCAAAAAAAAAAACAATGTACTTGGAAGCCCATAAACAACTGTATGTCGACAAATTACGTCTGCGTATAAACTCTGGTGTAAAAAAGCGTATGGTCAATTAATAAAACTACAAAACTTCTAGAGTAGTTACTCATGTCAACATTTTTTTAAACAAATCCACAAAAACATAATTATATGTAAACTGCTGGCCTTTAAAATTGCTACACCACGAAGATAACGTGCTACACACGCGAAATTTAACCGTCAGGAAGAAGATGCTGTGATATGCAAATGATTAGCTTTTCAGAGCGTTCACACAAGATTATCGCCGGTGGCGACACCTACAACGTGCTGACATGAGGAAAGTTTCCAACCGATTTCTCATACACAAACAGCAGTTGACCGGCGTTGCCTGGTGAAACGTTGTTGTGATGCCTCGTGTAAGGATTGTAGCCTATCACGATTGCGGTTTATCGTATCGCGACATTGCTGCTCACGTTCGTCGAGATCCAATGACTGTTAGCAGAATATGGACTAGGTGGGTTCAGGAGGGTAATGCGGAACGCCGTGCTGGACCCCAACGGCCTCGTATCACTAGCAGTCGAGATGACAGGCATCTTATCCGCATGGCTGTAAAGGATCGTGCAGCCACGTCTCGAATCTTGAGACAACAGATGGGGACGTTTGCAAGACAACAACCATCTACACGAACAGTTCGACGACGTCTGCAGCAGCATGGACTATCAGCTCGGAGACCATGGCTGCGGTTACCCATGACGCTCATCACAGACAGGAGCGCCTGCGATGGTGTACTCAACGACGAACCTGGGTGCACGAATGGCAAAACCTGAATCCAGGTTCCGTTTTCAGCATAATGATGGTCGCATCCTTGTTTGGCGACATCGTGGTGAACGCACATTGGAAGCGTGTATTCGTCATCGCCATACTGACGTGTCACCCGGCGTGATGGTATGGGGTGCCATTGGTTACACGTTTCGGTCACCTCTTGTTCGCATTGACGGCAGTTTGAACAGTGGACGTTACATTTCAGATGTGTTACTACCCGTGGCTCTACCCTTCATTCGATCCCTGTGAAACCCTACATTTCTGCAGGATAATACCCGACCGCATGTTGCAGGTCCTGTACGGGCCTTTCTGGATACAGACCGCATGTTGCAGGTCCTGTACGGGCGTTTCTGGATACAGAAAATGTTCGACAGCTGCCCTGGTCAGCACATTCTCCAGATCTCTCACCAATTGAAAACGTCTGGTCAATGGTGGCCGAGCAACTGGCTCGTCACAATACGCCAGTCACTACTCTTGAGGAACTGTAGTATCGTGTTGAAGCTGCATGGGCAGCTGTACCTGTACACGCCATCCAAGCTCTGTTTGACTCAATGCCCAGGCATATCAAGGCCGTTATTACGGCCAGAGGTGGTTGTTCTGGGTACTGATTTCTCAGGATCTATGCACCCAAATTGAGTCACATGTAAGTTCTAGTACAATATATTTGTCCAATGAATAGCCGTTTATCAACTGCATTTCTTCTTGGTGTAGCAATTTTTATGGCCAGTAGTGTACCTACTTGTTACGAGATTCTAGTTTACAATATAGAAATACGAATTTAATTAAGGTAAAAAAAGGGTGAAGAAACAGTAGTTCAGTATTAAACAATATGAAGAGCATTTCAATTTGTTTGTATGATTAGATACTATATTATAATCATATTTTATACTTGACGTAATTTAACCACGGATAACGGTTTATAGGCTTCCAAGTACTACTGTTATTTTGTAAAATAGGTGTGTATTGCTAGTATGATTAGCATGACTGGTGCCACTTCAGAAGACGCCATCCTGATTATCTTTGACAGCTGCGATCGACATCAGTCGTTATGGTAACATATCGCTTCCATGATATACATCTTTGATATTTGCTGGCTATCTTACTACAACTTCGCCATGGCAATGGCGTCCGTAGATAGCAAGTTCAGGCCAAGAGTAATTACTGAATAATTATCAAATATAAATCCATTTGTTTATTCTATTCACACATTAAAGAACTCCGGAAATGTTAAAAATATTGATATTTTCAATTGTTACGTTTTACATTTTAAAAATCTACAGTCTCTCCCCTTTCAATTAATATATAATTTTCAGGAGATTACAACTATTTTAAAAAAAATTGACATATGTTCTGCATGGGTTGACCCACTGTGACGTTGTTAAATTGCTGTCAAATGTTGTACTCATGAATCTACATGCTCATCATGCACATTTTAGTGACGTGAGAGAAAATAAGTGTTACGAAATATGTGTTGTGGGTAACCTATGATAGTTCGATATATACCGCTCGCTCGATTGTCCTGTGTTTCACGTTTATTTACTCTTTTCTAATCCTGAAAATATTGGTAGTGAATTCTGTTCATTGAAGTCTATTTTATTGAAGGATTAATCATGGGTAAACGTAGAGGGACTAGAAATCCTCTGAAGGTTTTTAATAAAAGGTGAAATGTTGGAAAAACAAAGGTAGGTGTTATTACTGTAAACAATAAAGATGATAACCAATTGTGTGAAACTAACCTCGTTGATTACAATGAAAGTGAGAAAGAAAGTTCTCCGCAGAGGAAGTTTGGTTCAGCTGGTGAAAAATATGAATGCTTTATGAGCGAGTTGGATGTGAATGAAATATTTGATATGTCAATTCTCAACAGAATTTTTCCAAACTGTGTAAGATATATTCAGCGTAGTGAAGTCTGTCTGGAACTCTCTATTAAAAATCACGTAGGACTTGCCATGAAATGGAACTGAAGTGTGGTACGTATTTATACATGATCATCTTTTGGAACAGTGTTGCACTAATTCCAAATGACATAAATAGTAACATAATTTATCAACACAACACTAGATTTCTTTTTATGCGTTGCGTACCATTGGTAAGAATGCTACGGCAGGTGCAGTTTTCTGTGGCATGTTGGATCTTCCAAATCACCCAGCGAAGTTTACGAACTATAAGAGATTTATAGGGTCTAAAGTATATAAGATGTCTGTAGAGAATGTATGAAAAAAGCTGTGGAAGAGGCAGTTGTAGAAAACAGTGGTTTACAGAGACTTGACTGAAGCATTTGATGGTACCTGGCATAAACGGGGACACACATCTCTTCTTGGTGTAGTACCTGCCATCATTATGTATACAAGGAAAGTTTTAGGGATGTAGCAGTAATATCTAAATATTGTAGGTATGCACAAAATAATGAAAGTACACTTGAAAATAACTGCATAGCTAACTGTAGTGAAAGTAGTGGAGGAATGGAAGTGGCTGGTGTAGCTAGTGCATTTCTACATTCTGTAGCGTGTAATAAAAGTGCGATATCTGAATTACATTTGCGATTCCAAATGTTTCAAACATATTCAAGAACGGATGTTGTAGTGCAGAAATTTAACTGTCTTGGACACGTACACAAACGAATGGATCAAGACTTCGGCGACTCAAAGCTTCGTACAAAAAACAAAAACTCAGTGATGTAACGGGTTGGATCGAAACGGAAGGTTAACGGACATTGTAATCGACAAAATACAGAAGTATTGTGGAACAGCTATTAGGCAAACCACACGCAGTGTCGATGAAATGAAGAAGGCTGTTTGGGCTTCCTTTTTTTTTTTTTTTTCATGCTTTTTCAACCGATGAAAGTCCTCATCATTACTTGTATCCCAAAGGGGAAAACAGTTGTTGTAAGTATAACAAGGGATTGCTAACTGGTGAAGTGTACACTCATAAACATAGTCTGCCTGATGTGGCAATGAGGTGATAAAACCTGTTTTCGGAGACTTAGCAGCACCTGAACTGTTGAAAAAGTGTGTTCATAGAAAAACTCAAAGCCGCAATGAAAGTATAAATAGTGTTTGTTGAAACAGAAACACTTCACTTTGGCGTGTACGATGCTGTTGCTACTTCCAATGAAGGCAACGTTTTAAGGTGCAAAGTATTTCGAGATATGGGAACGAAGATACGTTTCAACAAGGTACGAACGATTCTCCCTTTAGACAAGGAACGTCTTCGGGCTGCTGAAAGGGCTGTAAATAGCCTAGAAATACAAGCCAGAGTAAACAGGAGGAGGACAAAGAGGAAGCTGGAGGAGGAGTTTGCAGAAGATGAAGATATCCATCCTATGGACCTGGACTTCACTAAAAACGTACTCCAAACTTTGTCGGTCGATTCCCAAACATTTTGTTTCTTCATAAAAAATTATATGTTTTCTTGGAATCTACCAAACGAATTTGTTTCAGATTTTTAGGATACGTTACATAGTCCCTTCTGTGTTACTTAACACAGCCTTTTTCCAAAAACCTGTATACTGTTGAATTTATAAACAAAAAATGGCACAAACATAATGAATTTTCATTATAATAGAAAAAATTAATCTATGACAACTGAATTCGAATTTTTAGAAATCCCAGTGTTAAGTTGTTGCCAGTACTCCAACAAAATTCCAACTTCCAGGCTTAAATACTTTCTCAGAAAACAATTAATTTATAAGCGATATTTTAACATTGGAAAGATAGGGCTTTCCGGAGCCACTTGAACAGCCGATGGAAGGGAAATAGTATACTGATTAAATAAATTATTTCGGCCAGAGGGTACTGCAAGTAATAATTTTTAAATAATCTTATTTCACTTACTCACTATTTTTAACAATCTTTTCCGTCCTATGGGCACAATTTTTAATAGTTATTCATTTTTAGATAAACTGTATCATCAAATGGTACATAATTTATGTAAATCGTTTCTCATTGGCTGTCACTGACATCGTACAGCACAAGAACGCCCTCAGCAGATTTATATAACGCAATGCTGCGTAGACAATATCAGCAGTTTCAGCGACTGAGATCTGCAGACTGTTCTGGACATCGACATCTTCAGCTGATGGGTAACGACTATTCGATTTTAATAAATTACTTCATTTTAAATCATTGACTTCTTTACGTAACTAGCACGATTCCTATCCTTCACAGTGCTATTCTGAAGATGGCTTAAGACTAGGACGAAACCGGTCATTTTCAGTAAAATAACCATTGCGATAAAGACAGTTTTTAACGAATTTTATGTAGTTGGCAAGATCGCTGTTCTCTGAAAATGTTATCAAAAGCTTTGCATAAATGATTTGTAACAGTTAACTCTCTGTGCTTAGTTAAGTGAGGAATTTTGTACATTAATATTTGCAGGAAAATGTTTTGAATAATTTAGTGCAGAACTGGCAAAGGTAAAGGAAGGAGGTCAGTTGATTAGTGACTTAATGTTCCGACTTGTGCTGAATATAATTTAGCAAAGTGTAATCACAAGAAATAACATAAAAATTGTACAAGTCAAACATGAATATTGACATAATCAGAATACATAAAAATCTATATACAATTACATTTTGAGTGATGGTCAGGCATATAGTAAATACTTTGACTAGAGAGGCTGCCCACATGACATATCTTTGCAGAGTGCATTGCGAATGGGTTCTGAAGTCTTTCCGTGGCTTTCCATGGTTTGGGTAATGGGGTAACGTTTTGTGTGGCCTAAGAGCCGTATTTGTGATGAAGTGTTAACATGGCATTCAAGCTAAATGGAGAGTAGTCAGTTCATCAACTTAGTGTTTCGCGATGTGTATTTATTGTGATTTAATACAAACTTTTGAGACTGAGTGTTGCTATCGACGACCTGATATTCATGCGGACTTGGATGAACTGTTTAATGTGGGGAACATGTTCAGGATAATGTGCTGTTGCACTACACGACGTCCCTGGCAGATGCTAAACGTTGCCTGTATGTGCTTGCTCTTTATGTTCTGCTGTTTCAGATAATTCTATGAGCAAAAATTTTAGCCTCGGCAATACCACCATTCTATATAATATGTTAACTTGGGACTGAGACTGAATTTCGCACCGTTGCCTGTGTACATTACTTTCTAGATGGATTGCTGCTACTATATGACTTTCTTTATTATTCAAATTTATTTATGTAATACGATTTAAACATTAATGGTTCCACAGACTGTTTTTTTTTTATTCAAACGGATTTCATTTGGGCACAATGCGGTGGCACTCAACCAGCCTCTTAGACTAGACTAGAGCCATTTAATCAGTCGATAATTATGTGTTTGCCCTCCAGTAGATTGGTACTAGGAAAGCTGCTTCATTTAATGAAAAATTTCCCTTGTAGTTCTGTTATCATCAGTCCATCCTTGTACACAGCAACTGTTTGATATCACGTAATATTTGAAAAAATATAGCGCTTTTAACAGCAATCGGGGACTCGTCCCGAATATGACACTAATTTGCTTTCCACTCCATGATTTATTCCAGTTTCGAGTATCCCAATAAAGAAATATTTGGCATTTGTACAAGGGCTCCGAGCCTTATTCAGTGCAGTCGCAGCAGTAGCTCTAACAGTGAAATATTTGTCCTTGAGTGCACACTTGCATAGCAGTAGGCAACGGTATATGCAGTCTTTTTTTATTATTATTATTCATCAGTCTTAAGACAGGTTCCATTGGGCCTCAACGAATTCCTCTAATGTGCTACCCTCTACATCTCAGAATAGCACTTGCTATCTACGTCACAATTATTTGTTGGATATATTCCAATCTCTGTCTTCCTCCACAGTTTTTGCCCCTGCGGCTCTCTCTAGTACCACGGAAGTTATTGCATCATATCTTAACAGACGTCCTACAATCCTGTCCCTTCTTTTTGTTAGTATTTTCCTCATATTCCTTTCCTCTCTGATTCTGCACAGACCCTCCTCATTCCTTACCTTATCAGACCACCTAATTTTCAACAACATCTCAAATTCTTTGATTCTCCTCTGTTCCGGTTTTCCCACAGTTCATGTTTCACTACCACACAATGCTGCTGTCCAGACATACACTCTCAGAAATTTCTTCCTCAAATTAATGCTTATGTTTGATATTAATAGGCTTCTCTTGGCCAGGAATGCCCTTTTTGCCGTTCTAGTCTGCTTTTGATGTCCTCCTTACTTCATCCGTCATTGGTTATTTTACTGCCAGGTAGCAGAATTCCATAACTTCATCTACTTTGTGACCACCAGTCCTGGTGTTAAGTTTCTGTTCTCTTTTCTGCTCCTTCTCATTATTTTCGTCTTCCTTCGATTTACTCTCAATCCATATTCTGTGATCATTAGACAGTTATTCCATTCAACAGATAATATAATTGTTCCTTACTTTCATTCAGGATAGCAATGTCATAAGCAAATCATTGATATCCTTTCGCCTTGATATCCTTTCGCCTTGAATTTTAATCCCACTCTTGAACCTTTTATTTTCTTTCCGTCATTGCATCTTCGATGTGTAGATTGAACAGTAGGGAGGAAAGACTATATCCCGGTCTTACACCCTTTTTAATCCGAGGACTTCTTTCTCGGTCGCCCGCTCTAATTATTCCCTCTTAGTTCTTGTACGTATTGTATATTACCCGTCTTTCCTTACAGCTTACGCCTGTTTTTCCCAGAATTTTGAACTTATTGCACCATTTGACAACGCTTTTTACAGGTCAATGAATCCTATGAAGATGTCTTGACTTTTCTTTAGTCTTGCTTCCATTATCAATCGCAAAGTCAGAATTGCCTCACTGGTACCTTTGCCTTTCCTAAACTCAAACTGATCGTATGTCTAGTAGTATAGTGTATAGCAGATTTTGTATGGCTACTCTGTGTCACACTTTTTGCGGTGAAAATCCGTGCTGCCACGTATCACGAGCCTTCAGAGTCACCGTGTTCTTGTCATCGCCTGTCTATTCCTCACGTACCTACATTGACCACACCATTGTCTGCCACTGAGGCAGTTTTTACCGCTGGGTCGCCGTATTCGTGGGTTGATTGTCCATGCGGGAGTCGCCACAGGCCACGGTCAACCGCAATGCTGCCTGACGGTGACAGTCTCCTTCGCTGCATCGCCTGATTACAACGTCACTTGACCATGCTGCTAGAGTTGCTGCCCACCGCTGACCATGCCACCTGCCGGGAAATGCTGGGATCACTGTGTTCATGCTATAGTGCCTGTCCGCACAGACGTGTAGCCATGCCATAGCTCCGCCATCCCTTCACCTACACGCAACCGCCACAGCCTTATCCTCTCTATGTCATCTCTCCATGCGGCCACATGCCACAGCCCTGCCATAGCCATCATACCAAATCACGCCAACGCCCCTACTTCGAGCAGTGACCCCACCGCTGTACCTCTGTGTGACCCATGATTGCCACGTTCCCCCTTACCCGCCGTTGCCTCTGTCCCACCACCACAGCCAATGGCGCAGCATATACACGCCGTTGCCGCAGTTCCTTCTCAGTGCAGCCTTCCATGCAGCATTGCCATCCACGTCGTGCCACATCTGTGCCACACCCAATACGTGCCCATGCTGATGCCCACCCTGGCTGTAGCATCTCTGCATCGTCTCAGCAACGCTGACGTGTCAGTGCCGCCTACAGGCTGCTGAGAATCCACGTCATGTTGTTACACCACAATTTCCGTGACGTGTCGTCTGACAGTGTCACTAGCTCCATGCTGGAACGACTCCTGCTGTCTGTGAAGTGGCCCACACTGTGTGGAAGAACTTACACCTAGGAGGACAACAAAAAACAGGTTTTTTAATAACAAAATAAATTCAGCCTTCTCTGTCCGGCGGCATTAATGAATAAGAACAGAAAATAGTTGATGAACGTAACTGTCTCAGTTTAACACTACCAGTAGGATATGCCAGGGCTAGACAATTTATGTGGAATGTCTAGTTAACTGGCTGTCTGCACTCATAAGGAGCACAAGATAACATTATACCGTCAGAGCGCAATCACAGTATCGAACCGAGGTATCAAATTATGTGAAGCCAAGCGTCGAGAGACCAAGTCACAGTATAGCAATATGAAGACTACTGGCAGTTCCACTAAGCTCCAGTAATAACTTTTCCCACTTAGCGAGCTAGGTTCAGCTGCTGGATAAGAGCCACATGATGGCCTAAGTACAGGCTCGTAGATGAACTGACCTTACACTATTTGCGATCATGTGACGTGCTGGGAGGAAATAGGCTTCCACTAGCTCTGCCTCGTAAGAGTGATGCCGTTGTCGCCTGTCGGTGAGGTGAACGCCCTATGTCATAGCGGAGGCTGCATGAATTGTCCTCAATAACATAGCGTTATTGTTGTCATACCGATGCACATTGTTTCGGCTCTTGTTTTCGTGGCCCCCTACACTCTCGTGTGCAGGCAAACCATGGCCCTGTACAGTTATGTTGGCGCCCGCGCGGGATTAGCCGAGCGGTCTTCGGCGCTGCAGTCGTGGACTGTGCGGCTGGTCCCGGCGGAGGTTCGAGTCCTCCCTCGGTCATGGGTGTGTGTTCGTCCTTAGGATAATTTAGGTTAAGTAGTGTGTAAGCTTAGGGACTGATGATCTTAGCAGTTAAGTCCCATAAGATTTCACACACAGTTATGTTGGTGTTCTATATGCCGCACATAGCATTCTTTTCTGCACCAGAGAAGGGGTAGTGCCACGTCTTGGTAACTTGGATGGTTTCACTGCTACTGATGTTCAGAAGAAGTGGCGAACTCGGTCTGCTACTGTCAAAATCCATGGGAACATGGGCGATGGCTACTGAACATGCATCTGCTGGGAACCTAGTGTCTGGGCATCCTGAGGCTGCTGGAGCCTGAGGACGTTGCAGCCTTTATCGATGGTCATCTTTTATGGGTGGCGGAGAAGATCTGGAACAGAAATCGAGTAGAAATCTTTTGCCTGGGCATCGTGAGCCTTGTGAGAACACACTTAATTGAAGTATTTGTGACAGTAGATTTGACCTGTCAGTTGGGCCTCAACCAGGGCTCTGCCAAGGAGGTGGGTGGTGTGACCAGGCACCCAGTGTTGACAGCCCATGGAGAACACCATTGCTCTTACGTCGTCCTTGGAGAACAGTGATGACAGTGAGGTCACCAGGTTGGAGGTGTATGGAGGGATGCACAATGTAGAACTGGGATCGTTGAAGTGGATGATGTAGTTTTTCTGTCCAGCTTGTCTTGTCCTATGGGGTGAAGTGATAGGAGGCGATATAAAAGGAAGTGTCTCGTCGAGACTTGATGCTGCTACAACATTGCCACCTGTGTTTTACATATGTGGGCGAACCTTTCTGTCATGCATTTGGAAGCCAGATGGAACACTGCCATATAGACCAAATGGGAGCCGTTTCTTTCACAAACGTAGAGAAATTCTGCCAGTGTGGATTGAGGCCGATTTTCCACAACAGTCGTATCTGGTAGTCCTTCAATGAAAAAATCTTTGAGGCTGATAAAATCGATTGCTCCTAGCGTCAACAGGTTCTACAAAGTGAGGCTCTGAAAATTCCTGACGAAATGTAGTTGAATCTAAGACCAATGTGATGTTCAAGCATGGGAAATATTGACGTTCAGGGCTACCTGTTTGCTCTCACATGTCCGGAAAGCTGCGATCATTTCTTCGCTGTCTTTCTCATGTTCTTCCAAAAAAAGTTTTGAGTCAACTTTTCTATGATAACCATCTCCTAATGATCCATGTAGAGCAATCAAGCAATCGAGAGCTAGTGGTGTGGCGATGTTAGTGCATCCGTTCTCTCCATTCACCAAGAGGACGCCATTATGGGCTGATGATTCCAGGCAATGGTGCCGATATGCCTGAACCTTTGGCTACTGGATGACTTTGCGATCTGTTGGCCACCCATGTTTCACAAAATTGATGACGTCATTGGACAGTATCCTCTGACAACCGCTGGGCTATCGTTAAGGCATCTATAGGAAAACGTGTGACTGCGAGAGTGTATGGAAGCACAATTTTGGTGCGCCATCGAAATTGGGACCCTGCCCCGGTAGGAGACGAGACAATGTGCCCATGTTTGCACGTTATGTGTTTTTGAGTGGTAATGGATATCGAAACAGTACCCAGAGAGGAACAGTGTCCAGTGTTCCAGGTTTTGGGTGATCATGGTAAGTATATTAGCATGAAAGTTAAACAATGGCATTAGTGGCTTATCTGTTATAAGTACAAAATTTTGGCCATACACATACTCTTGTAACTGTTCAAAAAATGTACAGATGTGTGTGAAATCTTATGGGACGTAACTGCTAAGTTTATCAGTCCCTAAGCTTACACACTACTTAACCTAAATTATCCTAAGGACAATCACACACATCCATGCCCGAAGGAGGACTCGAACCTCCTCCGGGACCAGCCGCACAGTCTGTGACTGCAGCGCCTTAGACTGCTCGGCGTGTAACTGTAATTAGGCGTTTAATCCCTTTGGCTTTGTGAGAAAGAATGGCCCGAAGACCCTCCTCCAACGCGTCTGCTGCGACATCAATAAATTCGTAGGATTGTACCCCATGAGGCATGTTGGCTGTCCCAAAAAGGCTTATCTCGAGTGGGGACTAAATACCATTTAACATTTCTCCAAAGTACCTGGTGGAGTGGTTCGGCGATTCCCATTGCCCTGGGAATGACTTTTCGGTCATAGTTCAGCTGACTCAACACTGATTTTAGTTGTTTGGTATTGCTTGGAATTGTCTCTGTATGGTGCGGAACAAGCGTATCCATGAAGCACTGGAAATATGCCCTAGATATTCGACATGTGGCAGGGAAAAAGAGCGTGTGTCTTTGTTACACTTCAGCCAGGTTTTTTGAGAACGCTGAATAAGGCTTCAAACTTGTTGAATCTTCCTTCGTGTTTCTAGCAGAGGCAAGGATGTCGTCAAGAAAATAAGCTGTGCATCGAGTGTTCCAAATATCGCTGAAGTATTTCCGGCACACTACCGAGCCAAAAAGGCTGGCGATTGTGTTGTAAAGGACCAAATGGAGTATTAATGACTAAGACCCGCTTGGAGGCTTCATCCAAAGGTAGTTGTAAATATGGTTGTTTCTGAACAGCGTGCCACTGGCAAGTTTTTATTACCTTCCGCAAAGGATGGGCATCAATGGAAGTTATGCCTTAAATGTGAACTTGAAGTCCCCACAAATTCGGTAAGGTTCATTTAGATTTTCGACTACACATTTCGATTAGCCTGCTCACTGATATCTACTTGAGTAGGGATTTCCTTTCTTGTAGTCATTGTACCGCAAAGTGAAGCTTGTCTTGAAGTCCCCACAAATTCGGTAAGGTTCATTTAGATTTTCGACTACACATTTCGATTAGCCTGCTCACTGATATCTACTTGAGTAGGGATTTCCTTTCTTGTAGTCATTGTACCGCAAAGTGAAGCTTGTCCTGTAAACTGAAAGGAACATTTCGGGCCTTAAAAATCCTAGCTGCAGCAAAGGGCTTCAAAACGATGTGTGCTTCAAAATCGGTGACGCAGGTCGTTTGACGAGAGAGAAGTGAAGTGCCTATCGAAAAAAGTTCTTGGAGATAGGTTACAGGCGCGAAAGATTGGATACTAGTCGCCGAATCGTGAACTTCCAAACACAGAGGATTAAGGAAGTCTAAACCCAAGACGCGTGGTGCTAGTCGAGTCGACGACTAAAATACGTACCGTCAGTACGCCACTTGATACTTAATTATAGCAATGAATTGGCTCTTCACCTCAATGGTGTCGGTGTTCTTCAGTTGTTTTACGAATATGGAGGAATTCAGGACTGTGCAAATAGTCCGCTTCTTCTCAGTCAGAGTCTAGTGTATCCAGCAGGTACCATAAACATTCATTCTAAGTGTGGATTGGCAAATCTCTGTCTTATGGCTTTGCTCTTTGAACGGCAAAAACAGCATAGCTAGTGTCGATGAATTATGAAAAAGTTGCTGCATAACGGTAACTTCTAGATGCTCGGTTATCCACGACATCCTTTCTAGAGTGTGGCTTCCGGTGGAACTGGTAAATTTAGCCGGCAGAACAAAGCTTGGATCTTGTGTGTGGGGTGGGTGGGAAATATCTCTGACAGGCCGACCGAAGTGGCCGTGCGGTTCTAGGCGCTGCAGTCTGGAACCGCGAGACCGCTACGGTCGCAGGTTCGAATGCTGCCTCGGGCATGGATGTGTGTGATGTCCTTAGGCTAGTTAGGTTTAACTAGTTCTAAGTTCTAGGGGACTAATGACCTCAGAAGTTGAGTCCCATAGTGCTCAGAGCCATTTGAACCATATGAAATATCTCTGACACTTCTTGCAGAGTAGCCCAAATGATTGGGAAGGAAATTGCTAAAGGTGCGTCATTTAATTTGAGGACGTCGTTCTGGAATCATATTGCTAACCAGTAATTCGGCATTTGACTGTTCTGCACTTCCCCGGGATTTCCGTTTTCAGTGTTCCAATGGGAAATCCCTTCAATTGAGCAATACATTCCCGATAGGACTGTCTGTTCCGATTATCACAACTAAAGAATTCATGCTTGCTGGCCTCCGCATGGAATTTCGAATGAAAATATTGTAACAACCACGACAAAAAATGTTCATGGTTCAAATGGCTCTGCTCTGAGCACTATGGGACTTAACTTTTAAGATCATCAGTCCTCTAAAACTTAGAACTACTTAGACCTAACTAACCTAAGGACATCACACACATCCATGCCCGAGGCAGGATTCGAACCTGCGACGTAACGGTCGCGCGGTTCCGGACTGTAGCGTCTAGAGCCGCTCGGTCACTTCGGCCGGCTGTTCACGTGTCAACGCATGCGGTTCTGCTTCTTAACTTCTGCAAGAGGCGATAGCCCCCGCGTAAGCCAACAGAAACGCGCGGTTCTGGCCATCATCTCAGATTATGTGGGCCATAAAACGCTGTTCTAGGCGAACGATGTACTTTGCCCATGGTTCCGCTTTCGTTTAGAATGCCAGAACGGCGTTGGCGAGGCCCTGAAGCCCTTTAGTCGATGCGAGAAAGTCGACGGAGATCTCAGGTAACGTGGTTATCGCTGCTATCTTCACCAATATCAGTTCCTGTGCCTGTTGCATGTTTCCCAACGGGAACAGTACTTCGGTAGTTTCGTTCGTGATGGCCTTGGAGATACTGAAACAAAAATCCGTCTTAAGTACACTATGTATTTTGGAAAGAAACATGTAACAACACCTTCTATCCGGGGCAGAGCACAAGAGTGCAGTCACAGTTAACAAAGAAAAGAAAAAAACACCACCAATTGAAATGGCCAGTGCTGGGCTCGGTCTGAAATAACTTACACCCAGGTGCACAACAAACAAATAGGTTTATTAATAACAACATAAATTCACTCTTCTCCATCCTGGAGCATTAATGAATAAAAACACAAAATAGTTCAGCAGTCAAAGTAACGGACAGGTTAATCTAATGTGAAACAGTTCATGCAAATGTCTAGTTGACTGACTATCTGATGAAGTCTGTGTTTTAAGCTCCACAAGATGACAAAGCAGTATGAGTACTACCACAGAAGGAAGCTGGGGAACCAAAGCGCAAGAGGCCATGGGTCAAGTCTCACACATAACAAGCACGAAGACTGCAGGTGGCTCAACGTAGCTCTGGTAGCGGCGTTCCCAGCTTCCACCGCTGGACATGGGCTGTGCGATGTCCACAGTATCAGGTGGCGGATGAATTTGTCATGGACTGTTTGTGGCCACGTAATATGGCGGAAGCAAACAGGTCAACACCAGCTGCGTCTCCTAGGAGCGATGCCACTGCCTCCTTCTGGGGATGCGGGTACAGTGAATCACAGTCGTAGTTTCATGAACTGTCCTCATAACGCAACTGATGTTATTGTTAACATTTGGATGAACACTGTCTGAGGTCTCGTTGTCATGACCCCTGCGCTCACATATATAGGCAATCCATGACGACGTAGTTTTGTTGGGGGTGTATTTGTCCAGACATAGCAATCAGGTCAAGGCCGCTTGGTCTCCACGTCGCTTGGCCACGCTGCCCCTTCTGCGCCACGTCGCCTTCAGGCACCACTGCCTTCATCCCGCATCAACTCCATCACATTGGCTGCCCACACCACCAAATGCTGCATTGCTCTATGTTTATATTATTTGTTTTCGTGATGCTTTTCGTGTGCTAGGGATTGCCATCTAATAAGTTTTATGCAGGATGTAGTGCTCCACTCCGTCCACTCAGCTTCGACCAACGGCCCCCACTGCACAGATTTCACGCTACCCTGTCGAGGCTGCGGGCTCCGTTGACCATGCAGCACCAAGTGGAGGAGTCGCTTCGTCGAGATCTTTTGTCCTCTTTCTTTGTGTAAACGGAAAGTGTGTTATACTTACGAAACTGTTACACAGCATGTTCGAAGCGGGAAATTATAAAATAAAAAAAAAATTATTTCAGAAGAGCGATAAAAGAGGATAAGAAGGAGTAGTCGAGGTCCATTCATCTACACGGCCCATGGAGGAGCCCCCAAAATGTGACTAAGTCCAACATCACTGTGCTGCACTTACTAAGGTACGTAGATAAGCTAGTCTACTTAATTCTAGGTCAGTGTTTTACATGTTTACTGTGATGCCTGGTACAATAACGAGTCAAATGGTTCAAATGGCTCTGAGCACTATGGGACTCAACTTCTGAGGTCATTAGTCCCCTAGAACTTAGAACTAGTTAAACCTAACTAACCTAAGGACATCACAAACATCCATGCCCGAGGCAGGATTCGAATCTGCGACCGTAGCGGTCTTGCAGTTCCAGACTGCAGCGCCTTTAACCGCACGGCCACTTCGGCCGGCCAATAACGAGTCACTCTAAGATTCATAGTCTACATCAAATGTCTTTACTATGTTGTCTATGCTAGGTATATTGCGTCACTTCACGTGTATTACCTTGTGCTTACTCACATTATAACTTACGATATGTGTTGAAACATTTGTTATTATTGTAACAAGTTTGACATGGCGCCTGGTACTATAACTAGCCTTGAATATATGATAACATACATCTCTCTCATTTGACCTACGCTTAATGTTCATATATTTTTGTGTGTCACAAGTTGCACATTCGTCGCAGATTATAACAGTGATCCAGGAACTGTAGGATGAATTTCTTTTATTTCCCCCACTGATCACAAAATTTTTGGTCTTTAGATTACCGGTTGCAGTCAGCAATGACGATCCTCAGATCTGCAGCGAAACATGGGAAATGGAATACAACTAGTGAACCGATTACGTCTTAGAACAATGAAATATGCAATAATGGAAAATTATTACTTTCATGGATATGAAAACATGCGCTTAAAATATGACGAGGAACACCTGTTTTATATGTTGTCTCAAAATAATAAAGCCATAATGGCATAGTCACAAAATACACACAGTCAACATAGCATCGTCTCACTTATTTAAAATGTAAACAAGGTCATATTCTGTCAGAGTTATTTCTCTATCACTACCGGTCATAACAAACCGCAGTACAGTATCCACGGCATATATCTGTGCCGTAAACACGTTAGATGTGGCTACTGTATTGCAGTTTGTTACAACCAGTAGCAATGGAGACAGTTTGACTCTGCCAGTACTGTGGCCCAATTTACGTCACATTTTAAGTATATGGGACGATGCTATGCTGTTTTTGTATACGACTATTTTTGTGACCACACTACGGCTTTATTATTTTAGGACAACTTATAAAACACGTACGCCTAGTCATATTTTAAGCGCGTGTTTTCATATCCACGAAAACAACAATATTTTGTTATGGAATATTTCATTGTACTAAGACGTAATTTGTTCACTAGTTGTAGTCCATTTCCCACGTTTTACTGCAGATCTGAAGACAGTCATTGCTGACTGAAATCAGGTATTTAAAGAGCAAAAGTTTTGTGATCAGTGGCGGAAATGAAAGAAGTTCACGCTGTATTTCGTTGTCTACATGCTCTTCTTCGTGCACTATGTTCTCTGTCAACGCCACGGACAGCCCCGTCACCTGCTCTCAATGCTGTCTCACAGCCACATCGTCTCAACGGTACTACCTCCGTGCTTTGTTGCCTGCCCACGTCATAGCAACAGTGTAAAGCCACCTCTCTGTACGTCATCTTTGTGGATAAGGCACCGTAGCAACGAGCAGAACAATTCGAGATAAGCACAGCAGCAGTTGCCTATTTCTTGTTTGTGTTTCCAATCGACAGTCATGGTCCGTAAAGCAGAGAGATCATTAAATGATTACATATTAGAGGGTATTTGGAGTGATATAAGTAGTTCTAGAATGCAAAAGAAAGAAAAAGAAAAGAAACAGTTTGGGAGCTAGGAAATAGACTTTTTCATTTCGTAAAAGCATTGAATGAGAAAGAAATTGAAAAATGGATGCCACATTTAGGGAGATGGAATCTGACAATAATAAATTTGAAAGTCTCAGCATAGCAAGGACGAAGACTCCTGGTGGCTCCATGTACACTCGACAGCAAAAAAAGTGGGTCACGCCTGAATTCCAACATGTAGGCTGCACCTGAATGTATGCAACCAACATAGCATTCTGTGTTGCACATCGTCGCAACCCTCCACAGTACAGTCGTTGTAATATACACAATGGGTACCCCTAGAGACTACTAGAGAACACCGGTCTTCAGGACAGTCCGTCCAGATGTAAAGTAACACCACAACAGTACACAAGAAATCAGACAGTCCTTAACGTTTGTAAACTAAACTTAATTACAATAAGTGACATTTCAAACGTTATGGGACAACTAATTTTGTCACATAAATCGGTCAGTAATAATAGGGCACAATTAAATATTTGAGACAGTATATGGGTTTAAAAAGGTGTATGGCAATTGGAAACAAGTTCTTTGCTGTGTAAAAGGTTTACTCAACACATGCTGAAAGTTGTTCAACGTTCAATGGGGAGTGGTTTCGCATCAACTTTATGTAATACTCAGCAGTTAAAAGAAAACGTGATTAATGGCGGCTAGCACTCTACGGAAATCCCAACATTAAGGCGAATCACAAGTAATATCATTGTTCACATTACTCATCAACAGTTACTTGTACACAAATTTGTACTTTAAATGACATGACCAACGTCTTCCATCTGGATCCGGATGCAAACCCAGAACGTAAAGCAATTGTTAACCAAGCAAAGCTCTGTGCCTTATCGAAACTCGATCACTAGGCAGAAAGAGACGTCAAATATTGACGTTTGCACCAGTATCAGTTATCAATTCTCAACTTGAACGTAAATGACGATAATTTTTGTACGAAACCAGGAACCCTAACATGACAATTACCTTCTTGGTAATTAACCTCGAAAGACGTTGTATATTGTTGCATTGTCAAAGAACAAAGGATGCAAATGTTTAAAATTGAAATGCCATCATGTAATGCTGGTGACAAGACTGCGAACCCAGCACCTAATCGGATTGTTGAATAATTACGTAAAATCAGAATGTAGATATCACAGTTTGTCACCAGTAGTGAGGTTGGAACCTTAAATGACGACTGAAGTTGTATTGCCTGATCGGGATTCGAACCCGGCGCCTACCGCCGTCGTTGTCTAACCAGGAACAGACGAGAAATGTCCAATGTTGGTCCACCATTAGCGAGATGTGCGCACGTTTAACTAGAAATAAGGCGACGAAAACGTGTATGCTGACTGAGAGTCGAGCGCTGCACACATGGTTATGAAGACACGTTAATAATCAAATTCTTATTCAGTAGTAGCTAGGAGTAGAATGTTTAGTTGCAAACCTTAAGGCGTTTCTCATCCCTAGTAACGTGTTGCCTAATACCTGCGATATCATGGTGTTAATTTACAAGTTGATTGCCTTAAAGGCCGGCCGGAGTGGCCGAGCGGTTCTAGGCGCTACAGTCTGGAACCGCGCAACCGCTACGGTCGCAGGTTCGAATCCTGCCTCGGGCATGGATGTGTGTGATGTCCTTAGGTTAGTTAGGTTTAAGTAGTTCTAAGTTCTAAGGGACTGATGACCACAGCAGTTAAGTCCCATAGTGCTCAGAGCCATTTGAACCATTTGATTTTTGATTGCCTTAAAGAGCAATGTTCTCTAGTAGTCGTGTATCATTGAAATGTAAATGACGTGCCTCAGCAGAAAATAATTTCCGTCGAGCAGCACGTATTGTTTCGGAGACACTGAGTACATATTATAAGTGCACAAAACGTATTATATATTACATATATACTATTATTTGGAGAAGCTGCCGCCAAACCTGTTTACTTTTACATTCCGCTTAGTTCTCGTGGTTGAATACACGTTTTCTTAAGGCTACATCTAATGCAGAGCGCTTACAAGAAAGAATAGTTTCCTGCATCATGCTATTGCTAGCTAGGTGAAATATTTTTTGGTAGCTATGTTTAAAATGAATGTATTTTTGAACGTATTGTTCGTCAAATATTTGAATGAATCGTCAACTGTAGGTGTGCATGCACATGTTGTAGGATAATAGCTGTAGCAGCGTTAGTTTGTACTACACACTTGGGTAGGCTTGGTGTAACTTTTGATCCTTCAAGGGGTGATCGTGGCCTTGCGGCCCGGGTCTGTACTAGCCGCGGCTCGCGAACTACGGGCCAGCCAGGCTGGCTGAGGCGAGACGGAAGTGACTAAGCTGGCAGTGGCGTTGGTGGGCCAACAGCCCGGGACGAGCCAGCACGGCTGCACCGCATGCCTCTGCGTCTGCCTCTGCCGCTCCGTTTGAAGTAAATATGTTTACCTCCTCTCCTGGCATCAGTATAAGAGCAGCAAGCAGGAATACACATCAGGCTGTCTGCCGTAATGGCTCACTAGGAGAGATCTATTCGAGACTGAGTCGTCGCTCTCATTGAAGAAGGAGGATGTTCCATCAGAGAAGCTGGCAGACGGTATGGCGTACCACATACCACTGCAACGAGATGGTGGAGGATCTGCCTTGAAACAGGAACCACCAACAGGGCTCCTGGCTCAGGCAGGAAGAGAGTGAGCCCACAGTAAGAAGACAGGGACCTAGTGTCTAGGAGCTGAGAAAATCCCTTTTTGAACGCGAAGCAGTTGCGGCGGGAGACCAACTTTCCCGGCTCCAGTGACACGATTCGCCGAAGGCTGAGGGACGCTGGACTGCATGCATGACGATCCGCCGTGAAACAAGAGCTCAGCGAAGACAACGTTTTATACCGGCTAGCATTTGCGGAGCTCCATCTCAGGGTGTCGTGGGACAACGTCATTTTCACTGATGAGAAGGTGTTTACCACCAGTAAAGACGGTTCACGAATCATTTACAGGCTGCAAGGGACTCGCCATCGACGCGAATATGTAACCACGACGAGAAGAAGTGGCCGGCTATCTGTTACCTGCTGGGGTTGGATTTCTGCGAGAGGGACGGGAAATTTTTCACAGGATAGAAGGAACTCTCGACAGCGTGCAGTACGCCCACATATTGGAAAATGTGATGCTTCCGTCAGTGAGAATGCTGTACGCAGAAGGGGACGTCACATTGCAAGAGAACCATTCTCCCATTCACAAGTCTGCATTTGTTCAGCAGCGGCTCTCCACGATTGGCGTCAACGTCATGGACTGGCCGCCACGGCCGGCTGATATGAACCCCATGGAAAACATGTGGGCTGAGGTCGCCAGAACATTAACAGAGAACTGGACACGAAACCAACCTACTACTGCGGACGCTCTTTGGGACTGCGTTCTGGAATCCTGGCAGAAAGTTGCTTCTTCAGGCTGTTACATCCGACGGCTTATACATTCTATACCAAGACTCATGATAGAAGTACAAAATAATGAATGATTCTGGATAAAATATTAGAGTCCTTAAAATGTTTTGTTATGTCTTCTTTTTCGTCATTTTTCCTCATTGGGAGCTAGTAGAAGATAGCGTGGCAACAGAAAAGATACAATATGTGTTAGTTTTCCTTTGAGTTGCCTTTTTAATTCAAGTGGGTTTCTTTTGAATATACAGTTTGTTAAATATTCTATTTTGATTTCATTTATACCCTGTCTAGATACTTACAAACTAATCAGTGTAGATGGACTCTGTCACAGTAGTTTTTGTTATTTCAAATACATCTCTCTCTCCACCTCCATCCATGAATACACCCTCCATCCTCCACACAATACGCAAACGATTTCATATTATGTTTACTCGTTGTTAATATCTCTATCGCCGCAAGTGCCCTTCTATTCCATTCCCCCAAAACTTTATAAACAAATCTAGCGGTTTCCATTGACGCTACATTTTCTCTTTTAATTACTGCTGTCTTTACTCTCTGTCATTCCTCTCAACAGCTATGAAACCGTATCCTTTGATCTCCCCTTCCCTATAACCCATTCTTCGTGCTGAAAACAGTTCTTCCTTAACTCTCGGTCCTAAGATACAACGAACTGTGGCATTCATCTAAGTAAGCAATACTTTGCGAGCATTTCACGCTTATATTTTTCATTTCTGCACTTCTATCCATTCCCAGATCCCGCCCTCCTTCTTGTTACCCGTCCCTTGACATCTGCATCCACATCTAAATGAATACTCTGCAATTCATAATTATGTGCTTGGCAGGCGGTTCTTTGGTCTGGTGGATTAATCTTGTATTGATGTGTAAAACGTGTAGGTTCACATCTCACGTCAGGCGTAGATTATTAACTGACACAAGTAACTCGCCTTCACCCGTAGTAACGCCAAGTGCAAAACGCCAGTAAGCTCTGTAGTTCAATATCCGCAGTAAAGATAACATCCGTTCGCTGCCGACCGGAGCAGAGCGGCATTAGTTTGAGCTGTGACAGATGGAGAAATCCCGGAAGGCAGAGATTCTGTCACTAGCAAGCCGTCGTAAACTAGAAAACGTATTTCATTTAATGAACCAATGGCCATGTAAGTTCACAAGGCTTTTACTTTATTTGAAACTGAGACGTTGAAAATTGTGGTGCTGGACTGGGATTCGAATTCGATTTCACTGTGTTCCCCAAGATTGCAAACTCTTCTAGGCCTCGTCGAAAGGCACCTATCTGGTTTCAACTCCTGATCAGCACAAAATATTCATTAATTCAAGCCCTAGCATGTGCACTTCGAACTACTAGTGAAAGCCGACCGGAGTGGCAGAGCGGTTGTAGGCGCTACAGTCTGGAACCGGCGACCGCTGCGGTCGCAGGTTCGAATCCTGCCTCGGGCATGGATGTGTGTTATGTTCTTAGGTTAGTTAGGTTTAAGTAGTTCTAAGTTCTAGGGGATTGATGACCTCAGAAGTTATGTCCCATAGTACTAGCGAAAAATAGTTTCATTTTCAACGTCTCTTCGTGCGTTGTCAGCTTTAACGTGTTCGTTTCACCTCACAGCCACGTGATGAGCTTTTTATCACAACATTACAAGATCAAACGTTTCCTTACATCTTATCAAGTTCAAACATTCCTCTCCATTCTACTGGCGAAAACGGATTTGGGTTTGACGTTGTGATCACCAACTACGATATGTTGTGGCTTCAACTTCTAGCCCACAGAGTATTTTCCATCACATCATTGAAAGTACAAACACGCCACTCCCTGCTATTATTGGAAAAGATTTTGATAGGTGTCTTCATGACCGCGTGTGCGGGGTCTGAATTCCATTCAGCACAGAACCTTTCGTTGCCTGATGTCTAGCTAAACATGCGCACACCTCGCTACTGGTGAACCAACAATAGCTGTTTATCGTCTGTTCCTGGCTAGAAAACGACGGCGCTAGATGCTGGGTTCGAATCCCAGTCAGGCAAAAACAATTCTATCGTCATTTAAGGTTCCAGCATCTGGCTATTGGTGAAAACATTTGATATTTAACTTCTGATTTTACGTACTTCGTTAACAATCCGATTAGGTGCTGGGTTCGCATCCCTGTCACAAGCTATACATGATGGCATTTAAATTTTAAACATGAGCATACCTTGTTCCTTGTGAATGACACCATATTAAACGTCGTTGGGGGTAGTTCCCAGGAAGGTAACTGCTATGACAGGATTCCCAGTTCAGTTCAAACATTTTCGTCATTTATTTTCAGGATCTGAATTAATAACTGATACTGGTGCAAACGTCTCAATAAGGCACAAACAAGACTTAGCTTAGTTAGCAATGGCTGTAGGGGCTGGGTTTGAATCCAGATCCAGAACGACGACGTTGGTCATGTCATTTAAAGTTCAAATTACGAGAACAATGATATTACTGGTGATTCGCTGTTAAGTCGAGATTTCCGTAGAGCTCTTGTTGCCGTTAATCGCGTTTTTTTACTGGTTCGTCCAATATCCAGTTTCCAGAGCCACTCGCCATTGAGCGACTTTTAACACGTGGATGTAAAACCTTTTCGAGAGCAAAAAACTTTTTTCCTATTGCTGTAGAGCTTTCTAATTCCATATATTGTCTCAAGTATTTAATTTTGATTAAGGATTATTGTACGATATATGTAAAATAATCAGTTTTCTCTGAACTTTTGGAATGTCACTTGTTGTAATTAAGGTTAGTTTATGAGTATTATGGGGCGTCTCATCGCTAAGAACGTGTTTTCTAATATGTTTTCTATGACAATATTAGTTGACGCTGAGACTGACTGCCATGAAGGCCTTTGCTCTCTAGTAGTCTCTTGCAGTACCCATTGTGTGTAGTCAATCGACTGTACCTCATGGGGTTTTGGTGTTTAGAGGACCTGCAACACAGCTACGTTATGTTGGTTACATTTGGCAGTGACCCACTTTTTTTGCTGTCAAGTGTACCATCGGTAGCAGTGTTCCTCATTGATGAATAGTTTCTTTTTCGGGGGGAGGAGAGTTATTGGATTTAAAGCCCTGCCGATAACTAGATTTTTCCTGGAGCAATTTAGGAAAATCACGGAAAACCTAAATCTAGAAGACTGGATGCGGGTTTGAACCATCTAAAAAAGGCTCTAAGCACTATGGGACTTAAAATCTGAGGCCATCAGTCCCCTAGAACTTAGAACTACTTAAACCTAACTAACCCAAGGACATCACACACATCCATGCCCGAGGCAGGATTCGAACCTGCGACAGTAGCAGTCGCGTGGTTCTGGACTGAAGCACTTAGAACCGCTCGGCCACCGGGGCCGGCAATGCAGGTGATCATACAGAAAGCTTACGTATGTGTCACCTGTCAGATGGTATTAGTGATGAATGACTGTTGTACTAATCAAATGTGGCTTGTATCACAATGCAGTAGTGATAAGGTATTATTATTTGAGGTAGTATTGGCTCAAATGGCTCTGAGCACTATTTGACTTAACATCTGAGGTCATCAGTCCCCTAGAACTTAGAACTACTTAAACCTAACTAACCTAAGGACATCACACACATCCATGCCCGAGGCAGGATTCGAACCTGCGACTGTAGCAGCCACGTGGTTCCGGTCTGAAGTGAATAAACCACTCGGCCACAGCGGCCGGCTGAACCGTCTAGTGTACTAACCATTGTGCTACGTCGCCAGGTTTGATAAACAGTATTCAACTACTAGATACCATTCACGCAGTGACTTAAATACCAACTGCTAGATGAAACGGTCGTTTACTATTTGTGGCCATCTGATGTGGCAGAAGCAAATACACACATCAAAAAAAGTTTTGCATCATCTCGGTTCCCAGAGTTCCGGAACCTGTACAGAAAATTGGAATATAGATCAACATAAACTTCATTTCCGCCCTTTTTATTGCTCATGAAAGCAACACACTGCATGTTGTACCACTACATAGCAAGATCTTCAGAGGTGGAGATCCAGATTGCTGTACACACCGGTACCTATAATACCCAGTAGCACGTCCTCTTGCACTGATGCATGTCTGTAATCGTCGTGGCATAATATCGACAAGTTCATCAAGGCACTGTTGGTCCAGATTATCCCACACCTCAAGGCGATTAGGCGTAGATCCCTCAGAGTGGTTGGTGGATTACGTCTTTCATAAACAGCTCTTTTCAATATATCTCAGGCATGTTCGATAGGGTTCATGAGTGGAGAACATGGTGGCCATTCTAGTCGAGCGATGTCGTTTTGTCCACAGCTCGTGGTCGCGCGGTAGCATTCTCGCTTCCCGCGCCCGGGTTCCCGGGTTCGATTCCCGGCGGGGTCAGGGATTTTCTCTGCCTCGTGATGACTGGGTGTTGTGTGACGTCCTTAGGTTAGTTAGGTTTAGGTAGTTCTAAGTTCTCGGGGACTGATGACCATAGATGTTAAGTCCCATAGTGCTCAGAGCCATTTGAACCATTTTTTTGATGTCATTATCCTGAAGAAAGTCTTCCACGATGTGCACGATGGGGGCGCGAATTGTCGTCCATGAAGACGAATGCCTCGCCAATACCCTGCCGATATGGTTGCACTATCCATCGGAGGAAGGTATTCACGTATCGTACAGCCGTTACGGCGCCTTCCATGACCACCAGGGGCGTACGTCTGCCCCACATAATGCCAGCCCAAAACAGAAGGGAACCTCCAACATGCTGCACAGTGTGTCTAAGGCGTTCCGTCTGACTGCGTTGCCAGCAAACACGTCTCCAACGATCGTCTGGTTGAAGGCATATGCGACACTCATCGCTGAAGAGAACGTCATGCCAGTCCTGAGCGGTCCAGTCAGCATGTTGTTGGGCCCTTCTGTACCGCGCTGCAGGTTGTCGTGGATACAAAGATGAACCTCGTCGTGGGCGTTGGGAGTGAAGTTGCGCATCATGCAGCCTATTGCGCAAAGTTTGCGTCGTAACACTACGTCCTGTGGCTGCACGGAAAGCATTATTCAACGTGGTGGCGTTGCTGTCAGGGTTCCTCCGAGACATAATCCGTAGGTAGCTGTCATCCACTGCAGTAGAAGCCCTTGGGCGGACTGAGCGATCCATGTCATCGACAGTTCGTGTCTCTCTGTATCTCCTCCATGTCCAAACAACATCGCTTTGGTTCACTCCGAGACGCCTGGTCACTTCCCTTGTTGAGAGCCCTTCCTGGGACAAAGTAACAATGCGGACGCGAACGAACCGCTGTATTAACCGTCTAGGCATTGTAGGGAAGCAGCCTACTCACGCCTTATAAAATTATCATCAGTCTTTCCGTTGTGTGCCAGCCTAGTCCGCTGTAACTAGCTCTGACGTCATAAATGTTGCGCAATATTTTAAAAATCAAGTAAATAACCTAAAACGTTTCTAGCATGTCAGGAGTAATACTAAATCAATATGTGTTGAATATCAGTTCAATAACTTTAACCATTTTCGAAATTTGGACGTTTTTTCTGTAAAAATCATTGGCGCAACAGAAAAGAGCTAGAAACTTAAAAATTTATATTTAAATTCCTTTTTCATAATAATTTAATAGAAACAGTTCTTTGGATCTCACAAATTAAAATTTTAGTGGAAATTCATGATTTTCTGGTTTTTGTCTTAAAAATTAAGGAAGCAAGATAAATTAAGTAGGCGGATAAATAAGGCTAGGATGTTTAAATTTTATGTAGAAGGGAGATCCGCTATAATCATAAAGATGTGAGAAGTTTCAATTGAATAACTATAAAACTATAGCGATAGCGTATCTCCAAAGGGCAAGTTCAGAGCTCGCCTACTGCGTGTAGTGTAATTAAATTCTCTCGCCCAAAATATTTGACTTAGCCACGTCAGACTTTTATTATGATTACTTACCTGTGTGCTGAATGCACATTTAAATTGAGAGCTTCATCGGCCATCAGCAAAGGAAGCGATGATTTATTCAATAACTTAAAGTGGTGCATTACTAGCCCAGCGGCTAGTTGGGAGAGCCAATTTGATCAGGCGTTCCCTTAGCCGTCCGCACCGCGGCTTTATATATAAGAACGCTGCGCGAGGAAAAAAGGCCCAAGTTCTCTCCAGACGCTGAATAGCACACCACCTGTGTCGGGAGTCGCTTCGCGTCAGTATCATTGCTATAAACAGCCTCGGATGACGTATTAAGTTACTCGGGATACGCGTAACCATGAATTCATTTTCGAGTAAAGTGTTAATTCTGGGATGACTTTAATGATATATCTTCAGTTTGCGTATGTCGTGTTTTCACGTGCCGTCGCGGGACAGACATTCCACCATTATTTAGCGTGGCGTTTGATGAACATTATCATCAAATTATGGCGAGCATTAACTTAAACATTTAATTTGGACAGTTATAGTTGCATCAGCGCATTAGACTCTGAACTGCTCTGATAGTTGGATTGTGTGGATGCTTTTTTTTTATCTGTGGCTTTCAGAATACAGCGAACGTTTTTACAGGATCGTTTTTGATTATGAATCCCAGACAATCTCCTAATTCCTCAAGCTGTAGCTATAAGTGTATTTCTCAGATGAAGTGGGCACTAGGAATTCTAATTACAGGCTTCACGTTTTGCTAATCACTTTCTGGTTGCCAATATTGTAGTTAGAGAGCCAGTGTTAAGAACGGCAAAAGACAGCACAAATAATAGGAACATTTTAAATAACAATTAAATTCCAACCGCCGCCCCACATGTGGTGCATCGGCCGGGAAGTGCAGTGTTTCTACATTCAAATAAATAACAGCATTAAAATCCACCAGCCGCCCCACAATGCATCGACTGGGAAATGCATCTTTTCTACAAAAAATGGCTCTGAGCACTATGGGACTCAACTGCTGAGGTCATTAGTCCCCAGAACTTAGAACTAGTTAAACCTAACTAACCTAAGGACATCACAAACATCCATGCCCGAGGCAGGATTCGAACCTGCGACTGTAGCGGTCTTGCGGTTCCAGACTGCAGCGCCTTTAACCGCACGGCCACTTCGGCCGGCTTTCTGCATTACAAACCAAATATTATTAACAAGTAATAAAATCCACCAGCCGCCCCACAGCATGGTTGAACTACAGACAACACCAGCCGTGTACCTCCTTCCTGTTGGAATGACTTGAACTGATCGGCTGTCGGACCCTCTCCGTCTAATAGGCGCTGCTCTTGCATAGTTGTTTACATCTTTGGGCGGGTTTACTGACCTCTCTGAACAGTCAAAGGGACTGTGTCTGTGATACAGTGTCCACAGTCAATATCTGTCTTCAGGAGTTTTGAGAACCGGCATGATGCAATACTTCTTTGATGTGTGTAAGTCCGTGCTAACTGCACCTCCTAGGAGAGATCGCGCTGCGGCTTGCAGGACAGACAAGCATCCTTAGTCGCAGAGATGGCATTCTGAACAGTTCTCAGTATAACTCTGGTTTTGCTGTTGTCATACATATGCACGTTGTTTGGGCTGTCGTTGCCGTGACCCCTGCATTCTCAAGTGTAGGCAAACCGTGGCTCAAGCTGTTTGCTCACTACGTCACCTGCACGCTCCGGCGTTTCCGTGCCAGGTTGTCTTCAGGCGCCATCTCCACTGTATCTGCTACCCATACCGAGTCTCAACGATGCTGCCTCCATGCTGCCTGGTACTTTCGTCAAAAACACTAAAATTAGCGAAGTCACTACATGTTTCACTGTGTACAGCTGTGGCTGACTTGTTGGGTCACTTGAGGCGCACATATTGTTCGTTTTCTTTCAGATTTTCATCAGCTCTACAACCTGCGCCCTTTTATGTAACTGATGATACTTGGTCTTAATTCCGAGTGTAGAGTATATGGTTAGTCTCTCGTCTATCTTAATAAACCTCTTATTTTATGGCTGCTTAAAAGAAAAGAAGTCTTTAGACATTTGTCCCGGAAAATCTTTCCGATGTTGTTATTTACACTCGTTATGTACGGTAGAATCGGCATTTTGTTGTACTTTAGCCTCTTCTTCTTTCTTATCTTTTATTCTTTTATGCTTTAGAGCTCAGTCCTTTGATTTGCATCATAGGCATTAGGTATTAATTTTTGCTTAAATGATTGTTTTAAGTTGCCTTAATCACTTACACAATATGATACACGTACTATCTTCCAGCCAGTGTACTGAGAACTGCGTGTTATTGTGCAGGTTGGCGATAAGAATATGCATGCAGGCATCTTCCGGTAGTCGTGAGTTTACAGTATATTTTTTGCGCTAATTTTCCATCAACTGTAGCCTCTGTTTCGACATTGAAACAGATTGCTGAAATTAGGGTCGGTGTCGCTGAGGTACCAGTGGAAGTCCCACAGTTTCTCATGTGGTCAGACAACGAGAATTCCACCTACATAATTCTGCCAACAACGTCACGCTTTTGTAGAGCTTTTTCAATGAAACTTATTGCGGATCCTCCATGAAGATATCAACAACCGAACGTGACACAGGAGAACCCACGGCAACTCTGTTCATCTGTTTATAAAACTCTCCTCGCCATTTGAAATGAATGGTCAGAGGCAATGTTTTACTGATTCTGTTATGTCCAGGTAAACCAGCTCTTCCAACAGGCACGAAACTCCTTATGTAAGAACTTTTGTAAATTATGTTTTTATGTCAAAAACCATAAATTTATGAAACGTCCCCTTAGAAAAGTTATACATGACTGTGCTTAAACTGACACACAATATTTTTAGCGCAACGCAATCTGACTTTTAATAATCCCTACAAAAGAATGGCCCTGACTAACATTAACATATGCGTTTCACAAATCGCTTACCTCACAAAAATCTTGGTTACTCAAGCTACAGCAATACAGCGAGCGCCACTACTGCCAGCTAAATAAAAGATTCAAACTACGGAAGGCACTAACTCAAACATCCACCATCTCACTTCCCCACATCCACCACTGCTGGCGGCCCGCCTCCAACTGCTCAACTCTACGCGCTGTTCACGTCCAGCTGCCCAACACTACAATGGCAGACAACAATGCAAACTAGCCACAGACTGCGCACAGCACAGCCAGTGATTTTCATACAGAGAGCGCTACGCGGCGGCGGCGTTACCAATATAAGAACCTAAACAGCCTACTTACAAAATATATATGATAAAGCGATCTTTACCAAATAGTGTGCTTCTACAAAAAGGCACCGAAAACAATGCAAATGAAGAGCCAGAGAAGTATTTGAGAAAACTGAACATGGAACAATTTTAACTGTGGCGCCAGCATTAGAGAACCGTCTTCTTGGCTGGTTGTCCTCACTGTTACAAGGACACCACACACGTATGCAAATACAAATACCACCACAAATAATGACCCGTACAGGCCCTGCCCTCCAGCGGCTATTTCACCGGTGATCGTTCCACCAATCACAGTAACATCACTGAAAAGCTAGTCACGAAAGCTAACGGCGACAGACACGGGAAACAGTATTCTTATATTTGCAAAAGCCTATCAGTGCGCTACAGTGCGCTGCTGGTCTTCGAAAGAGGGCCGAAACGCCGGATCCATCGATACTGAGAAGAATGAGGTGGTGCCAAAACCCAGGAATGTTAACATCTAAATAAATGGCATGCTAAATACCATACTTCGGTCATGTTTGAATAATTTAACAACTGAACCTAATCCATTACTAATAGGGACAAAAAGTTCATGAAATTTGTAGCTGTTGTGTTACAAGCTGACCTTGTGAAATCATTCGTAGATCAACTTATCAGAATTTTCCAACATTTGAAGGGGTCACATAGCCGCGAGTCGTTTCCAGCATAGAGCTACATCCCCTCATCCTGGAGATACTTCATCCACTTCTAAATGACAAATCTGCAATTCACAGTTAAGCCCTTGGCAGACAATACGTAGAGCCACTGCCAAACTGTTTCTCGACCGTTTCACTCTCGAATAGCACATCGGAAATGCGAACGCTTGAATGTTTCCGTACGAGCTCTGATTTCTCTTATTTTACTACGATGGTAATTTCTTCCTATGTAGCTGTCAGCCAGAAAAACATTTTCGCTTTCGGAGGAGGAAATTGGTGACCGAAATTTCGTGAAAAGATCTCGTCGCAACGAAACACAACCTTTTTTTATAATAGTCATTGCCACCCCAACTCGGCTATCAATTCGTATCATTTCCGTTACATTCTCACCCCTGCTTCATGATAGTACAAAAGATCTGCCCTTCTTTCGATTTTATCGATACGCTCTTGTCTAGTAGCAACACCGCTGAAGACGACCGGCAAGAATAGTGTAAGCAGTCCCCTTAGATTTGCTGCATCTTCTAAATGTTCTGCCAATGAAACGCAGTCTTCGGTTCGCGTTCCCCACAGCATTTTCTGTGCGTTGGTTTCAAATTAAGTTGTTCGTAATTGGAATTCCTAGATATTTATTTGAATCGACAACTTTTCAAATGGTTCAAATGGCTCTGAGCACTATGGGACTCAACTGCTGTGGTCATAAGTCCCCTAGAACTTAGAACTACTTAAACCTAACTAACCTAAGGACATCACACAGATCCATGCCCGAGGCAGGATTCGAACCTGCGACCGTAGCGGTCGTGCGGTTCCAGACTGTAGCGCCTGTAACCGCTCGGCCACTTCGGCCGGCTAACAACTTTTGTATTTGTGTTATTTATCATGTAACTGAAATTTAACGGAAATTTTTTTGGCACTCAAGTGGACGATCTCACAGTCTTCCTTGTTTACCAAGCGAGATGGCGCACTGGTTAGCAACCTGGACCCGCATTCTGGAGGACGACGGTTCAATCGCGCGTCCGGCCATCCAGATTTAGGTTTCCCGTGATTTCGCTAAATCGCTTCAGGCAAAAGTCGGGATGGTTGCTTTGAAAGGGCATGGCCGACTTCTTCCTCCATCCATCCGTAATCCGATGGGATCGATGAACTTGCTGTTTAGTCTCCTCCCCCAAATCAACCAACCAATCATCGTTGTTTATAGTCAGTTATCACTTACCGCATAATACGAATATCTTGTGTAAGTCAGCTGGAAATTCGCTTTGGTTTTCTGATGACTATAACAGACAGTAAACGACAGAATCACTTGCTAACAATCTAAGAGAACTGCTTAAATTGTCTTCGAACTTCATTTAGCTAACAGCCACAGACAATTTCACACAGGAAGAAGACGTCTTCCGATATGGAAAACTGTTTCATTTAATCTTTTTCTATAGCAATCTTTCCCTCCAGTTTTATTCCCCGCCTCAGCTGATGTCCAAGCAACTTTCGACACGTCTACTATTCCTGGGGACAAGCAGCTTGTTGATTAGTTTAGGTAAAGCTATCAGCCTCGTGGTAAGCGTTGCTGCCTCTAGATCTGGGTTACTGGGTTCGGCTGCAGTTAGGTCGATTTTCCCCATTCGGAGTCAGGGTGTCTGTGTTGTTGTCCGCATTTCATCTTCATTGGCGAACATGAACATGTCGAACTACCCCCCCACCCCCCCTAGACAGTGTCCCCCACCAAATAACGCCATACAATTGTTTCAGTTCATTTAACCAACAGTCACTCTGGCTATTGATAAAGGCATGCGTATGGATACTTACTCTACAACTCACCGTATGGTTCATGGCGGAGGGTACCTTGTACCATTACTAGCCATTCCCTTTCGTGTTCCGACGCAAAAGTAGTGAAGAAAAAAGACTCAATACACCTACGTACGGGCTCTAATTACTCATATCTTATCGTCGTGGTCCTTACGCGAAATCTACGTAAGCCGTGGGAAAATCGTTCTGCAGTCTGCTTCAAATACCAGTTCCTTATACTTTCTCAGCTGTGTTCCGCTAGAAGAGTGTCTTCTACCCTCCAGGAATTTCCATTCGAGTTCATAAAGCATTACTGTAATACTCGGGTGTTCCTCGACCCTACCGGTAACAAGTTTTGGCAGCACGCCTCTGAATTGCTTCGATGTCTTCCTTTAATCCGACCTGCTGGGAATCTCAAATACTCTAGCAATACTCAAGAATGGGTCGCCATTAGTGTTCTATACGCTGACTCCTACGTAGAAGAGCTTCACGTTCCTAAGATCCTCCCAACAACCAGAAGTCGACCATTCGTCTTCCCTGCTACAAGCCTTAAATGCTTGTCCTATTTCATACCGCTTTGCAATTTACACCTAGGTATTTAATAGACGTGAACGTGTCAAGCAGCACACTACTAACGCTTTATTCGAAAATTACGGGACTGTTTTTCCTACTCATCTGCATTAACTTATATTTTTTCTACATATAGAGGAAGCTGCCGTTCACCACACCAATTAAAAGTTTTGTCTAAGTCGTATCATTCTACAGTCACTGAACGACGACACCCTCCCGCACGCCGTAGCGTCGTCAGTAAGCAGCCGCACGTTGCTGCCCGTGTTGTCCGTCAGATCTTTTATGTATATCGAAATAAGAACGATCCTTGGGGACTCCTGACGATACCCTTTTCTCTTATGAACATTCGCCATTGAGGACAATATATTAGGTTATTTTGCTTAAGAAGTCTTCCAGCCACTCACGTATCCGGAACGTACGCTCGGACTTTTGTTAATAGCGTGCAGTCGGGCACCGTGTCGAAACGCTTTCTGGAAATATAGTAATATGGAACCTGGATGTTGCCTTCATCCACGGATCCACGGTTCGTAGTATATCATGTGTTAATCCACGTATTCGGCACATACGTCTCAGAAATGAGATTTGGAATCAGTTCAAACTTCATACTAAAGCCCTGTGCGTCCTTCATACTGGAATTAAAAGATGTTCGTTCATTGTTTAAGGGGACGTTGTATGTCCTACGCCGCCAATGTTAACTTATCGAATTTTGTGACCCATTGTCTTGTACACTTTTTAAGACACCAGCTTACAATTTTCCCATTCTTGAATGCACCTTTCTAGATACACTGAACCAGAATTATTACTAAAATTGTATTGTGGGATATGTTATCTTTTTTTTCGAACACTCAACTTTTTGACAGAATTTTGTAAATAAATGAACATAAAAACAAAATAATTAAGGATATTTTAATTATTCTAGTTCTATATGTGTTGAATCTCACACTTGGCATACTGTGAAAATTTCATCTCTCTACCATTAGTACATTTTTAGAAAACGGGTCATTCATTGCAAAATATGTAGTTCAGAGATATTGAGGTTTAAAACTTTTTTTATTACAAATTCCAATAGAGACTTACATTTCTGCGTCTTTCACGCACTAGAATTGCCCTGGCCCATAGTCTGTGCCTTCTTGAGTTTCACAACGGCCCAGTGTGTGCCTCCTCCTTTTCTTTCTTGCTTCTTTTGTCATTTGCTGAGCAACTAACTCTGCTCCACGTACACGAAGCTCATCCAGTACTCACAGTCCTTTAGCTGTGTTCTGTCCAAATCCTACCCCTAACTTCTCCAGAACCTTAAGTCTTTCATAGTTCCCACCATTAAAAGTTATTACAACATCAGACATTGCGAACTTTAGAGTCATAAGGTCAACAAATACATTTCTAGCCACACAGCACCACACAACATTATTGAAGGACTCATCCACATTCTAGATCTCTCCATGTAAACACTTCTTTGGTAGCTCAGGATTTGCCAAATCTCTGTAAATAGGTTTGATTGTCTCCATTATTGCCAAGGGAAGAGAATGTTTAGGCATAAATTCACGCAGGGTGCCAGAAAATTCAGCTTGCCTATATTTACACCAAGTGTTTGGTGGAGGTGGACCCAAAGCATGACATGGCTTTTCATCGGTTGATATTCGATGAAAGAAAGAGTTTCACACAGCTCTCTTCATCTTCTCTAAATTGTCACAGTTATATCTAATGGCCTTCCCATAATATTCCTGTAATTGATCAATTCTTCCAGCACATTTTATTGTCTTGCCATCAGACAGTTTTGTGTTGCCCAGCTTGGTTTCTAGGTTACGCAGACGTGTTCCCATCCTTTTCTTGACACGTTCTACATACTCAAGTTTTTGTATAGGAACATCATATGGCTTACTGTTTTGTACTGCAATGAAAGACTTGCTTTCTACATCACCTAAGTAATTCACATGTCTGACAACTCTCTCCTTCTCTGAGCGCTGGAAAATGTTAACTGTTCATTTTACCTTCCTTCCTCCATTTGTGCCATAATAATTTTTTATACACTGCTGCTAATGAAGTAATCTGTTCTTCTTGTTCACTGTACAATCTTAGCACTACTTACTGAGAACTTCAAAATCCAAAAAATTTCCAGTGTCAATACTTATTGCAGATGTAAAACCATTTTTAGAACTAAACCCACGCTTTTCCCAGGATCCACCCACAGCAGTGCTGGTGTCTGTGTCACCCTCATTTTGTTCAAGAGCTTCTGATGCAGCAGCAACCATTTAATGTTCAGTCATAGCATTTACAGAGTCCCAAATTGCTGTTACATATTTCGTATACCTAGAGGATGGTTTTGGTAAATTCAACACAGTGCAGAGAACATTATCAGCCTTTGCCACTTTACCAGTGCATCTAAGGCCATAGAACAGTCTCACATTAGTTTCATACAATTCATTACCTGAACACTTTGAAGAACTGTGAAATGCTTTTTCTTTTTTGCGCTTCTGACATTTAATAATTAATTTAGACAGAACACATATTCTAGCTCCAATATCCTCATAAAGTTTAACTTCACCACCACAAAGACACCAAGAGACAGTTTCAGAAAGAACTTGTGCAAGCATTTGCAGATCGATAATGACGTTGTCCATATTATCATTACTTTTACCACTGTCACCCGTTTCTAAAGTTACTTTCCTTTTCGATGCACTAGGGGGCGTGGTCACTTCAGAAACATTATCCTGGTTTCCTTCACTGTTAACAAATGTGTTTTCAAGTACTTCAGAAGAAATGAAGGTCTCACATATCTGTTACCCGCAAATTTGCGTTTCTTGAAGTTAGTTTTACGCTTAATCATTTTACTTACGTATAAAAAGCAATAGAAGTTAGCTTACTACAAAAATAGCCTATAATCACACTACTTTCAACGAAAACTAGTATCAGAAACAAAGGACTGATTTGTTTATTCGTAATGCCAACTTCAGAGACGTAGCAGTAGGCACACACATCAAAGCAATTCACAGCCTTGTAGACTGTATAGTTCCCAAGATATGACTGCTCAACTCTGGCAGTATATGCGTAGCCGCGAAATTTGACAGTCGCACGTCAACATTCAAAATATTATTTGAAGGTTTCACAATTGTCTGATCTTAATGTATTATATACCGAAATGTTCAGGAAAGTCGAAAGTAGATTATGGAGTAGAAAACAGAAAACGTCACATTTCAACGAATTTCGCGTACGGTACAATGTACTCTTAAGAGAGATGCTAACCACTGCTTATCTGCTCTTTGTAGCAAAAATCCTCTCCTAGACTTTTTGATGGTTTTATGAACTTCAGTAAGCATCGCCGCTACGATGACATGGTGATCACTAATCCCTACCTCTATATGGACAGTGTCTACAGTGTCAAGCCTGTTTGTAGCTACAAATGTGCGTTATCGAACTAGCTGATCAGTACAGTTTTCGGAAAACGTGTTTAACAGGAATTCACAAGACTGCCCGTCTGTACCACCTGCAATGCATCCATATACGTCCCAGTTTATGCTCGGCAGTTTGGAGTCGCCTCCACCTAATATTACTTGCTCTGTGTATTTACATGCTGCTGAGTGTAGACTTTCTTTAAATGTTTCTAAAACTATCACAGCGAGAAAAACATCCAATAACTAACTTAAGGTCACCTAGGCTAGTTACTCAAGTACACATAACTTCACGGATAGACTGAACTTCGACCTCAACAGACACAATATTTTTTTTCCGCTGCAGTGAACACTCGCCATCATATGGATGGCGTCTATCTGTCTTTTCGATATACACTGACGAGCCAAAGAAACTAGTACACCTGCCTAATATCATGTAGGACCCCGCGAGCACGCAGAAGGGTCGCAGCACGTCGTGGCGTGAACTCGACTAATGCATGAAGGAGTGCTAGAGGGAATCGACACCATGAAACCTGCAGGGCTGTCCATGAATCCTTAAGAGTGCGAGGGGATGGAGATCTCTTCTGAACAGCACGTTGCAAGACATCCGAGGTATACTCAACAATGTAGATATCTGAGGATTTTGGTAGCCAGCGAAAGTGTTTAAACTCAGTATAGGGTTCCTGGAGTCGCTCTGTAGCAATTCTGGGGTGTCGCATTGTCCTGCTGGAATTGTCCAAGTACGTCGGAATGCACAATGGACATGAATGGATGCAGGTGGTCAGACAGAATGCTTACGTAAGTGTCACCTGTCAGAGTCATATCTAGACGTATCAGGCGTCCCATGTCCGCCCCCGGTAGCTGAGTGGTCAGCGCGACAGAATGTCAATCCTAAAGGCACGGATTCGATTCCCGGCTGGGTCGGAGATTTTCTACGCTCAGTGACTGGGTGTTGTGTTGTCATAATCATCATCATTTCATCCTCATCGACGCGCAAGTCGCCGAAGAGGCATCAAATCGAAAGACTTGCACCCGGCGAATGGTGTACCCGACGGGAGGCCCGAGTCAAATGGTTCAAATGGCTCTGAGCACTATGGAACTTAACTTCTGAGGTCATCAGTCCCCTAGAACTTAGAACTACATAAACCTAACTAACCTAAGGACATCACACACATCCATGCCCGACGCCAGATTCGAACCTGCGACCGTAGCGGTCTTCAGGTTCCAGACTGTAGCGCCTAGAACCACTCGGCTACCCCGGCTGGCGGCCCGAGTCACACGACATTTATTATTTTAGGTGTCCCATATCACTCCAACTGCACAGAGCCTCCACCAGCTTGAACAGTCCCCTGCTGACATGCAAGGTTCATGGATTCATGAAATGAAACTCGTCCGACCAGCCAGCATGTTTCCAGTCCTCAACAATCCAGTATCGATGTTGACGGGCCCAGGCTAGTGCTCTCATCAAGGGTACACGAGTAGGCCTTTGGTTCCGAAAGCCCATGTCGATGATGTTTCGTTGAATGATTCGCACGCTGATATTTGTTGATGGTCCAGTATTGAAATCGGCAGCAGTTTGTGGAAGCGTTGCACTTCTGTCATGCTGAACGATTCTCTTCAGTCGGTAATGGCCCTGTTCTGGTAGGATCTTTTTCCGACCGCAGCGATGTCGGAGATTTGATGTCTTACCGAATGCCCGGTATTCACGGAACAGCCGTGAAATTGTCGTACGGAAAAATCCCCACTTCAGCGCTACCTTGGAGATGCTACGTCCCATCGGTCGTGCGCGAAGTATAACACCACGTTCAAACTCACTTAAATCTTGATAACTGCCACTCATAATAATAATGGCGTGTGACGAGGGCTTCCCGTCGGGTAGACCGCTCGCCTGGTGCAAGTCTTTCGATTTGACGCCACTTCGGCGACTTGCACGTCAAAGGGGAGAAATGATGATGATAACGACAACACAACACTCAGTTCCTGAGCGGAGAAAATCTCCTACCCAGCCAGGAATCGAACCCGGGCCTGAGGATTGACAGTCCGTCGCGCTGACCACTCAGCTACCGGGGGCGGGCAGAACTGCCACTGTAAGAGCAGTAATCGATCTAACAACTACACCCGACGCTTGTTGTTTTATATAGGCACTGCCGACCACAGCACCGTACTCTGCCTGTTTACATATCTCTGTCTTTGGCGCTTCGGTATATATTGCATATCTATCTAAATAATTTGGAACTTTCTACTTCGAGTATCAACAAGCTCTCGGTTCCAAGAATAATTTCAGCCCAACAACTTTCTTGGCATGCAGTAAATTTGGGAACTTTGTTCCAAATACTTCGAAGATGTACTATTTAAATTATGATAATCGGAGTGTCTTTACTTTGTACTAGGTCTGATTTCGCTCTCTGCGTGTTGACTGGCGGGTGTTCAGCAGAGGACCTCAAAGTACGGCCCAGCCTGAAAACCAGCAACGTACTCTCCACAGGTGCTCTGCTTCACGAGTAGCAGAAGTCCTCTGTAATCTTTTGTGTAAATCGTGTTGGTGAAGAAATGAAGACCTTAACCTACACAAGGTCTACAATGACCTGGTAAGGGCGCGTGGACGCGTGTACATCGATCACACCCAGAGTGCGTCGAAGTACTTTGTTTTTACTAAATTCTCGTAGTAAAAGTCTTGCAGCTAAACTGTATGGAAAGCACGACGGTGGACGCAGAGCATCGCAGGCTGGTGAACGAGGTATGCATGGATGTGTTGGGTCTACAAGAACCGTACCCATGAGGTGGAAGATTTATGAGCCTTCCGAGGCTGTACATGTTATAGTAAACAGCAACTTTTAAGTAACACAACTAACGCAACTAATCACAAAACATACTATTACAGTCGAAATAACTTCAGACAGGAAAACATGGATCATCTTGTCGATCTACGTCCAGTACTCATTTGATGAAGAGGGTTTTGTTGAAGTAATAAAAGAAATTGCGCGATTTGCAAATGGTAGACGACCATTTACCTTAACAGGCAGAAATGCTAGGTCAACCGTCTGTCAGTCTGACAGAAGGAACGCCAGAGGACAAATAATAGTCGACGTTATAAATTAATGTAATCTTCTCGTTTTAAACAAACCAAGTTAACGCCAGCTTACCACGGAAATAGTGGAGCAGGCAGCAACACAGACATTTCTCTGAATAACGGAGCATCATTAATACGGGTAGCGAACTGGCAGGTACTCGATAGAATACTCAGTGATCATAATGCACTGATTATATACACTAACATAAACACAGGCACAAACAAATCACAGCATCCAACTTCGCTGCTACGCTAAGCAAACTGGCAAAAAGTAAGGTAAGTGACTGAAGAGTTTTCTTAATTTGTCACCCAAGGAGGCACATATGACAGAGCTCACGTTCTTACAGACTCTTGCAGAGAGTATAAGATACAGCAGTACGCGACGCACCCAATCGAAGGGCACCATGGTCAGCACTAATAACAAGACTAAGCAAAAATACACGCGATAGCCGACAATACTACAAAAAAAAAATCTAACACAACACGGCAAAGAGAAATTATGCTTCAGCATTACCGCGACGCCAAAAGACTAACAAAGACAACTACATGAGACCAGGAAATACCACTGGGACACATATGTTCGACAAACATACGCAAAACGTTTGTGGTGGGGAAGGGCGAGGGGCGGGTGCGAGCCATTTAAATTGCAGTGTGAACGTATCAAGATCCTGCTGACAGTATTATCAACACTGAAGAAACCGGATGGTACTACCACAAAAGACTGGCGATGCACAGCATAGTATCTCCTCAACAAATTGCTTCCTGATGATGACCACACTGAAGACAACCAACTTCACACCAACCTCCGCAGACTACTTGATGATAAATACGAAAACGAAGGTATCACCATCCCCCTTGCTCGCTAGGAAATTGCGTTTGCAATACATAAAATAAAGAACAAAAAGCTCCGGGTCTGTACGGTATTCACCCCTAAACCACCAGACAAGCTGCTCCACTTCTCGTACCATAGCTGACAGACTTATTGAATGGTATTTTATTACGAATACCGAATATATGGAAGATGGCAAATGCAGTTACAATCAAGAAAGCAGAGGACAAAGACCCGACCGACCCTAAGACATACAGATCAATATGCCACATTAACGTCCTGGCTATGCGACAGACTTCAGTTGCACTGGCAGCTCTTCGACCTCAGCCCACATCAGTTTGGGTTTCGAACACATAAATCCATCGACGATGCAGTAAACAGAGCCACAGATATAACACAGACAATACAAATACATAGTAGCATTCCTAATCGGCATAGCAGGTGCTTTCGAGAACCTTTGAGGCCGGTGCTGTTTACAAGACTTCTGGCTCCATACAACAGCCTTAGAGAATTTTATAAAAACAGTATAAACAGGATAGTGTAATGGAAGACTGGTCGTCAAAAAGATCTAAAGAAGGTAATCACGGGTTGACCGCAAGGATCCATATACGGACCGATCTTCTGGGACATAGACGTAGAGCCATTACTGAATGCTCTAGAGGAAAACGACATGGCAGACGGTGTGCTTGCGTACACCAATAACTTTATGTTCATGGTATCTGCAAACTCCATGTCCCAATTAGAGAGTAAATCCACGCGGCTCCTTAGTGTCGTCGGTGAATGGTGCATGAACAACAAATTCGCTATAGCATCTACCGGAACTGGTAACCTGCTTCTAAACAGCACACTGAAAAGAAATCCGATTATAAACAATGTATCTGTATAAAGGTAAGCTGTGACAAGATACCGCGGCATTTATACTGACGAACATTTATACTTTAACGAAACGTGTCAGACTAATAATTAACAAAACCCCTACAACCCCATTCCAGTCCACCACGACTATTAGATTTTCATCTGCTTTTACGTACTGAGCCAACGGCCTTAGTGCGGTGGTAACACCGGTTCCCGTCAGATCACTGAGGTTAAACGTTGTCGGGCTGGGTTAGCGCTTGGATGAGTGGCCATGCGGTCTGCCGAACGCTGCTAGCAAGCGGCGTGCACTCAGACCTTGTGAGGCAAACTGAGGAGCTACTTGATTGACAAGTAGCGGCTCGGGTCTGGTAAACTGACCTACGGCCGGGAGAGCGGTGTGCTGACCACATGCCCCTCCATATCCGCAACCAGTGACGCCTCTGGGCTAAGGATGTCACGGCGGTCCGTCGGTACCTTTGGGCCTTCCAAGGTCTGTTCGGACGGAGTTTAGTTTAGTTTGCATACTGAATTACCCGTTCAATGTCCTCATATACCTTCTCTATCTATTCATATTCAGATTGCCACGTCGGCATGTATACCTGAACTATTGTTGGTTTGCTATTGATTCCGACGAGAACAACGCTGTCGATGAACATTCCGCAGTAAGTCACTCTTTGCCCTACCTTCCTATTTGTAACGATTCCTACTCCCGTTATATCATTTTCTGCTGGTGTTGATATGACCCTATATTTATCGAACCCTAAATCCATGTCGTCTTTCCATTTCACTTCAATGACCCCCCTGTATCCAGATTGAGTCTTAGCATTTCCATTTTCTGCTTTTCTAGCTTCCCTACAGGATTCAAACATCTGACATTCTATGCCATAAATCGTAGAACGTTATGCTTTTGTCGGTTATTCAGTGTTTCTCTCGCGATCACTTCCCCCAAGGTAGTCCCATTGCTAAGACCCGAATGGTTGTGTTTCGGAATGTTTTTCCAACTGAGAGATCACGATACTTTTTCTGTTACAGGCCATATACCATGTGGACACACATTATGCGTCTTTGATGCAGGCGTTTCCATTGCGTTCTGCATGCTGATACCGTTGAATATTGCTGATTCTTCCGTCTTTAGGCGCAGTTTCTCGCACTAAGGGCAACAGTGTGTCCTTAACTATGTATATGTACAACCAAAAATTTGGAGCATTATACCCTACATACTGACCCCTGCTTAGGTGCTACATCAGTTATTGATATGCCTAAATTTGGTGCATTCTTTCAAAATTTAGGGAGAGTATTATCAGAGAACCACTCAATAATTCTTTGGAAAATATCATTTATTAACTTTTCTGTTGCTTACTCTCTAATGGGACTTATTATGACACTAGTACCGTCTGCAGAAAGTAAAATTTTCGCTTGTTGAACGTGGAACGTGATTGACATATACAAGGTGAACATTAATAATACCGACAAACTGCAAGGACGAATTCCTAAGTGGAAATAGAAGAAGAAAGGTACTATGAACACGAATCCGGAAATGCATCGTTGTGACGGTAGATGGAGCTGACGAATCAAAGTTCCTCTGACCACGTGACGTGTGTTCTTTGTGTGTTACAGGCTGTGTGATTGACGTAGGGTATTATAAGCAGCAGGCTGATGCGGTATTCACGTCGGGGACAAGGCGAGATTTTTTTCTTTTTTTTTTTGTATTTGTGGGGATTCACAGCCTCCAGGTTCTTCACATGGTAAACATGGTCCATAGTAAGCTGTAATGCAATGTTTATTTAATCATGCTAGTAGTCATTGTAAATCATTTTTGTAACTTCCGTATTTCAGATCATTTTCAAACTACTCTTAATTACAACTACAAAGTAGCCACATTCCGTCACTCTAAGAAAGGATCCACAGTGATTTAAAACTGACCATGAAATGCAGATGTTACAAAAGTCTTGACAATGACACTTAGTCCAAATTAGCTAATCGCACGATTAAAAAAATATCCACAGCCTACTACGAACCATGTATACGTTTATTGAGCCAAGGTGGTGTTTGTGTACGGCCAAGCACATGGAAACGATCGAGAGCCAGAGCCAGCAAGGCTATACCAAACAACAGACACCAACGACATCACACAACACTTGAAGCCCTTTTTGGGCGTTTATGATTATGGGACCTCTCAGATAGACGAACGTGCAGGGAGGCGGCGGACTGTACATTCACCAGATTCGTAGGATCAGGTTCCACATGATACTGAGGCGAACCGAGTTCATACCTCCAGTCAAGTGATCCGCCAACATGGCGCAAGCGAAAGTGTGTGGCAGTCTCTGATGAGACGTACAAACGCGGTAATTGCATCCCTTGGATGCCACTTTGAACATTTGTTGTGAGACGGTTTCGATACAGCTTTGTACTGTGCTCCCGCACGATTTTTTATCGTTGCATGCACACCGTCTATTTCTGGACGCATAAACATAGGACCTTTTTTCCTCGACTTGCTGTCAGGAATCCGTCCCTGCAGTTTGTCGGGATGTATATATGTGATGACTTTTGAACATTATTAAGGTAAATACATTGTTTGTTCTCTATCAAAATCTTTCATTTGCTAACTATGCCTATCAGTAGTTAGTGCCTTCAGTAGTTTGAATCTTTTATTTAGCTGGCAGTATTGGCGCTCGCTGTATTGCGGTAGTAACAAAGATTTTTGTGTGGTAAGTGATTCATGATAGGTATAGGTTATTGTTAGTCAGGGCCATTCTTTTGTAGGGATTATTGAAAGTCAGATTGCGTTGCGCTAAAAATATTGTGTGTCAATTTAGTGTTGATCAGAATAAGTAAAGAGCGAAATGTCTGGGTACGTTCATTTCTGCTCAGCTGTTTGAAAAGCAAATAAGGTAAGGGGTTTACCAGTACAGTAATTCATAAATTTTTCTAAGTGGACGTTTCAAGTTCTTTGCACTTACGTGTACGAGTGCTTTTGAATAGTATCAGAATTACCCTCCTCCAGTAACTATTAACCTGTTTGCATAATGTAAATGTAGATGTACAACTCCGGCTATTGGGCAGTTTAAAACGGTTCACACAAAATTCTAATATTCGCGGATGCGGCTAGAAGACTTTCGGATGAGAATGTGTCGAGAAGAAGGGATTGTGGAAATGGATCTCGTTTCACTTAGCCTCGAGGACCTGTTGCCATAGACACCACTCCACGGTTTACCGAGTCGCCGATTGCACTGCGGCTACAGCACGGCACGGCGCGCTGTCCAGGTGAGATGAGCGGTATCCGTGCCCGGTAAGAGGCGGGCGAGCGCAGTCCGACCGCTAATGAGGCACCGGGCAGGCCTCGGTAACGAGGCCAGCGTGGCGTGGCGAGGCGAGGTGCGGCCTGTCTGCCTGGCGAGGCGACTCACCGCGCCTAATTGGAGGCCGTGCCGCGACGCAGCCAATCACGGCGGCCGCCGCCGGTCACGTGGCGCCCTCTCGACCTCCAGCCGAAGCCGCGCCGCGCCTCGTGCCTCACTCGATGCATCCTTTAATCGGCCAGCAGGCACAGACCAAACCAGCACAGTAGACTCAAATCGGTGTGAAATGGGGAGCTGTCTTCAGTCAACTTCATAGTTTTCTCAGTTTTTCCTAAAACACAGGGATGGATCTAAAGATGGTGCCGTTCTAGGCCAGACGTTTTCAGCCTGCTTTCTCCATCCCTCCCCTCCCCCTACCTTTAGATACCGGATGTTTTAATTTCATGCAAAGGGCGTTCAATAAGTAATGAAACACAATTTTACCCCTAAAAGTAGGTTGGTTTTGAACCGTGGATTTACCTTCAAAATCTTTTCTTAAGGAATTTACTTTATTTACTAGCGATTCATCAAGAACATTAACACATTTTATCACACTATGTGAGCGTGGAAGTAGTTGCTAGCGGGTAACTGATGGAAACAAATTAAATTTCAACAAATGGAAATTTTATTCCTAAGAACCCTTTCTTAAAAAAAAAACAGTTTTAAAAATTATAATAAGAAAGGACCCTCTAAATATCAAGTTACAATTTATTCAGGGGCAAAAGGTTTTTTTTTTTTTTTTTTTTTTTTTTTTTTTTTTTTTTTTTTTTTTTTTTGTTGGCAGTATGAGCTTTCGGGCTGAGAACCTTGCAGCTCCCTTTTAACACGGCCGTAGTCACAACCGCTCACAACAACCTCTGAAAGACTACACTGGTGCAAATCTGCAACACTCCACATTACTTAAAACTAAAATTTTTTAACAACTCACACAATAAACTATGCACCCCGTAAGAGGGATGGAAATGGTACAAAACACATTAAAAATTGTTACTTGCCACCGAAAGCGCAACTTGTTTTTAGAAAAAACTCTTATGGTGGAATGGTGGAAGGGTGGCAACTATATATACTAAAATGACCATTTAAATAAAAACTCATGAAATGCAGTCTTACATAAAATGTACAAACACGCTCTACATTACACATATACCGCCTCTCAATATGATAGGCAAGATAAAAACATATTTCAGGAATTCGCGTGACGTGGCAACCTCACATGCGCCGACGCTCAAGACGGGCATGTCATCCTGTGTCCCAGTGCCTGACCGACCAACCGATCGATCCAACCGCCAATGACCATTGCCCTGAACAACTCGAGCAGACTGGCGGCCTAACACATACTAGCACTCCGGACAACAGACAGACACTGACTGTCCCACACTGATCCGGCTGACCAACTGAACTGACCCGCCAGGTCAGACTCACTCCACCTGACCAACTGCCAAGACTCTCCCCTAGCGAACTCATAGCGCCCATTACATGCACGTGAGCAGGCTACCTTTCCCCTTTCCCACCAGAGGGAGACACCACAGCTGCGATTGCCACAGCGGCGCCACCGCCAGAAACGGAGGGCGACTGCTTCACACTACGCGCTGTGGCGCTCTCTTCAAAACAGCAAATTTTACCACAGCTCAGGTTTATTCAGGATTCTACACCACCATGTTATTCACCACACTTTTGGCTCTAAAATCGAATTTTTCAATGTAGTATCCGTTCAATGTGACGGTACTACGGCACCTTAGAGAAAGGGTGTGTATACCTGCATGTTACCACTCTGCTGCTCGACGTTGGAGCCAACGCTTTGCTACATCAGCGGCGTTCCCATTATCCACCTACTGTTTTTCGTGGAGTGGGCCGTTCATTAGGCCGAACAGATGGAATTCGGAAATTCCGAAATCCTGGTTGTAGGGTGGACGAGGAAGAACCTATGACGTTTTGTCAACTCCTCCTGGGTGCAGACTTGTGTGAGGCCTTGCGTTGTCATGGAGAAGGACAAATTCGATTTTTGTGACGACGAACATGCTGAAGTTCGACACTGCAGTGGTCACAACTGTGAGCGGCCGGCCGGCACGCGGGAGATCGGACAGATTTGCGCGACCTCGTTGCAGTGATGACAGACACCTCGCCCAACGACTCGCCGTACTTTTGTTCACTGCCAGGTCTCCGTAGTCATTCTGCAAGCGACTGCGATGCTCTGGTTTGCCACCGAAAGCAACTCATTGACAGCTCTCTACTTGAAACGCACCTCCGTTACAAATCTCGTTTTGAAGGCTACGTAATACCGCCGCCAGCTGTCGGAGCCTGATGAAACTATAAGAACTGAAGCATGAATATTCCACAATGTCGCACAAAAAATTTCCGTATTTCTTCAACCGAAATTGTCCGAGAAAAAAAATTGTAACATTACTTACTGAACGACCTTCGTACATTTTTTGTTGCGTTGCGGCATAAAGACTCCAGTACAACAATGGTCGGCGTCGCTGCCTTCGGTGTGAATGGATCCAGATTCGGCTCCCGTTACCTCACTCGGATTTTTCTGCGGTACAGAGATGTGAAATGGCTTCCACTCAGCCTTGCGAGGCCATATAAGGAGCTGCTGGAATAAATAAGGAACGGCGTCATTACGATTCATCAACTGGCAATAACGGCTGGAGGAATCAGCAACTTGCTGATCACACGTCCTCCGATCATAGATCGCTTCTCGAACTGCCTTGTAGACAACAGTCGGCCAGTCGGAACAAGCCTAAGGCAAAAGCCCTAAGTGATATATAGGTTTATTACAAGTAATTTAATGAATAATGGATTTTTGAAGGCTTTTAGTCAGACGAAGCTACAGATTGCTCACCACAAATCTAGACGTGCAACAATGAGGCACTGAGGTACTTATACACGTATATTTTAAATGATGAATGACGTGAATGAATGAGATGGCAGATAAAAACAAGAAAAACAAGGCGCACGTTTGCCGACATCCGCTACTACGTCGCGTATTGGGAGGAGTTATGTACAATGGCCCTTTTCTTCATTTCAAAGTATAGAACGTCCACCCTCCGTCCTCAATTTTTTATTGGATGTATTCCAATCTTTGTCTCCCACTGGTGCTTTTACCTTCTACAGCTCTCTCTAGTATCACGGATGTTACTCCCACATGTCTTAACTCATGTCCGATTATCCTACTGCTTTTGCTTATCAATGTTTTCCGCATATTCCATTCTTCACTGTTTCTGAGGAGAACCTCGTCGTTCTTCACCTTCGGAGTTACCTGATTTCCAACATTCTTCTGTGACGCCATATCTCAACCGCTTCGAGTCTCTTCTATCTCGCTTTTCCCACTGTCCATGATTCACTGTCATACAACGTTGCGCTACAAACGGACATGCTCAAAATTTCTTCGTCAATGTAAGGCACATGTTTCATACAAGTAGACTTCTCTTGTAGGAAAGCCACGGCTAGTCTGCTTCTTATTACCTTTCTCTGTCTATTATGGGTTATTTTTCAGCCTAGGTAGCAGAATTGCTTAACTTAATCTACTTCGTGATCCGCAATTCTGACGTCAAATTTCTCACTATTCTCATTTATGTTACTTGTCATTACTTTCGTCTTTCTTCGATTTACTCTCAGTCCGTAGTAAGTGTTCATTTGACTGTTCATTCCATTCAACGAATCCTGTAATTCTTCTTCACTTCCATGGAGGATAGGAACGTGATGAGCAGATGTTAACATTGATATCCTTTCATCCTGAATTTTGATGCCACTCTTAACCTTTTATTTTCATCATGCTTCTTCGATGCGTAGACTGAACGGTAGGAGCGAAAATTTCATCCCTTTCTTACACCCTTTTAATCCGAGCACTTCGTTCTCGGTCTCCCACTCTCGTTGTTCCTTCTTGGTTCTTGTACATACTATATACTACCCTTCTTTCCCTGTAGATTACTCCTATTTTTCTGGGAATTTCTAATATGTTACATCTCTAACATCTTACATTGTCGAACGCCTTTTATAGACCAACAAATCCTAAGATAAGAGAGTGTCTTGCTTCTATTAAGAAACTTAATGACAGAATTGCCTCTCTAGGGCCTCTATCTGTCCTGAGGTCAAACTGATCATCATGTAACTGAACCTCAGTTTTCTTTTACAGTCTTGCGTACATTAGTGTTGTCAGAAGGATGCGTAAGCTTTTAGGCTGACTGTGCGATAAATCCCTTGATATCTTCGGAGTTTTGTGGATGATATTTTCCGAAAGTCTGAAGGTACATTGCCAGTCTAACAGATTCCGTACACCAACTTCAATAGTCGTTTGGTTGGCTCTTCCCCAAATGACTGTAGACATTTCTATGAAATGTTACCTGTTCCTTCTGTCGTATTTGATGTCAAGTCTTCCAGAGCTCTTTCAAATTCTGACGCTGGTACTGGATCCCATATGTCTTCCATATGGACTTTAATTTCTTCTCGCGTCATGTCATCAGACAATTCCTCCCCCTCACAGATGCCTTCAGTGTACTCTTTCCACCCCTCCCTTGTCTCGTCGGCCTAAAACAGTGGAATTCTCGTTCAACTCTTGATGTTACACCCCTTGCTTTTAAGTTCACCTCAGGTTGTTTTGACTTTCCTATATGCTGCGTCAGTCCTGCCAACGATCATTTCTATTTCTATTTCTTCACATCTTTCCTATAGTCATTTCGCTTTGGCTTCGCTTCATTTCGTGTTTGTTTCATATTGATAAATCCCTGTCTTTCTCTGAGCCTTTTTGTGCTTTTTTATTTCGTCGATCAATTTAAGTATTTATTCTGTTGCCCAAGGTTTCTTCGCAGTTCCCTTTGTTGACGTATGTTTGTCTGAGTATCATCTGTATTTGCCCTTTTTAGAGATGCCCACTCCTCTGCTCTGCTCCAGGACCCTGGATGTTTTGATTAGTAGTCAAAGACCCTTGGCACCGAAACCCAGGACCCCTAGCGGAAACAAATTCTTCTATCTTTCCTGTGGGAAGGTGCGTGCCTGTGAATTAGTTGGTTCTCTGACGCCAGCTTCCGAGCAAAGGCCAACAGTTCCCAGGCCGGAACAAAAGCTAACTTATAAATGTACAGTGAAAGGGACACGACGCGTCCTGCGGCCGCTTCCATGATGGATGAGCCTCTGCATCCGACGCCTTGTCCAAGGGACACTGAGGTCGCTGTCGCTCGAGCTACCAGTGTTGCATTATAAAGGCAACATCTCCGTCAAAAGGAAAGTCATAGTGATCCTCTGTTATCCCCCAGACTTATCAGATTTCTGTGCGTTTTTTCCCATTAGAGTTCATGCACTGGAATGTATTAAGAATACGAGTATAAGCAGTATTTACCAGGATATCTGTGTTTTAATTTCTTTTACACAACCAGTCCAAATAGTAGATCATGTTTTGCTGGCCTACCCACCATGCAATTCTGGGCTCTACCCACGGTTACAGAAATACTGTTCGGCCTGGCAAATAGGATCTAAAAATTGTCCCTTGATCTAGAACATTTCTATTTTGATTAGTGTCTGCGAACACTCTTGCCGAGGAATCCAGGAGCTACAGTCTAAGAGATACTATTCTGATAACAGAGTTTTATGCAGTCATTTGAGCCATACAAATGCAGTCGGTGCCCTGGGTAATTAACTCTTTGACCAACGGGTGGATATTACCACACATTGAAATACACAACATAAATGATACACAATAACAGTTGCTTCATACTCTGTTGTGAACCAGCTTTCGGCTTTCTAGGCCATCGTTGGACAACTTCACATTGAACAGACAGACAATACAACATCATCTACTGCTTCTATCTGTCCGAAGACCTCTGTTTCCCAAAATATGTGTCATTCTGAATATTATATACCCATACGAATATCAAAAATATGTGTTTATAACCAGCATGGATACAAACAAAGAAATTTTGTTTAATGATGCTCTGAATGTTTTAGACTTTGAAGACTTTCGGATGAGAATGCGTTGAGAAGAAGGGATTGATATGAGTACAAATGTTTGACAAACCTGTAAGTACTACAAATGTTATAATTTACTTTAAAACTTTAATCAACAAATCCAAAAGTCACAGTTTCGGTTTGTGGTTTACTTTGCGTAACAATAGTGGCTCCATCAGAAACAGAAAACAAGAAACTAGCGTCTGTGTACAATTCTGAGGTTGGTTTTATTGAACTATTGTTCAACACAGACCAATAAGGAACTCTTCGTCATTCTCTTTCATACATATCTACCTTCTTACCAAATGTAGTGCCATCTAATCTGCCCCCATCTTCTTCATTTTCTTCTTCTTCCCTAATTCATTTCACTCTATCTCTTCCCTTTTTCTTTCGAATTACTCATTTTTTTCGCCCTTCACAAGTCTGTTCTCTCACGGTAATAGCTCCCATGGCACGCGCACATTTGTCGTATCGTAGTTACGTCTCTGTCCGGTGGAGGTATGTATTACTGTAGATTTCTCTTAACGTATGCTTTTCCTGTGTTTAGTGTTTCTTTCTAAAGTGTATATTAGTTCAGTTTGTTTTCTGTTGTCATTTATTCACTATTTTTCGAAACTTACCATCGCCAAGCCTTCCGGAACGAATGTCCATACGATAGTAATTCATCTCACTATCTAAATGCGGGTAATGATTTTATGTGATATAAATGTGAGAACAGGATGCGTACGATCTCTCCCAATGAGACTGTGTAAAGTTTCAGTGGTCAGACCACAAAAATGAGTCCTCTATGCAAAGATCTTTACATTCTTGTTGACCATAATAACAATTCAAGATCTGTCAGTCCAAAACATACAGTGTCGCATGGAAGTTGTGGTTAATAACTCGGATTCATTCAGACGGAAATGCATAATTTACGCTTTGTTTACTGCAGACGAAAAGATTTATTTGGCTTGGGACAACACCTTTTTGAATATCGTCTGGTCAGGCCAGCAATGTCTGAATCTTCCAGTATCAGTAGACTTCCAGTCAGAAGTGGAAAACCAATTTAAGTTCACAAATTATATTGTTGTACACTCCTTTTATTCTGTACCGGTATTCCTCAATATACTGGTACACCATCTGGAAAAAAGGGTACGTGATGTTATTTCAGTGATCACAAATTCGAGTTAAATTTACAAGGAGCTTGGCAGCATAAGTCCACAAATAAGTACGACGCTGCACCCACTGTGGCAAGGCCGCGTGCACTGATTGTGTTGGGAGTGGTATCCTAAGGCCGTTGTACCCTCTCTAAGTCAAGATGACCAGCAAATGTCTTAAATGGTCCTTGATATTCTAGATACTGGCACCGGGACGCCTTTGGCGTCCGAGCAGGTCCCACACGTGTTCTGTCGGGGGCAGATCCGAGGATCTTGCTGGCCATAAGAGTACCACAACGTCACGCAGACACTTCAGACACTTCTTAGAGGCGTGCTCCGCTTCTGGATGAGCCTTTTCCTGTGGAAGAGTGCCACCAAGGCATTGTCGCATGAGAGGTAGCACACGAGGGAGCAGGATGTGTGTGACGTACGTTGTGTCGTCCGAAATTTTTCTGAGTCACTACCATCCGTTAGCAGAAGCCGTACCCGGAACCTCCTCAGTGTGACGCCAAGAGTAACTCCGCTGTGCCGCTCCATAACATTAGAAGAACTGGACCTCACCCCAGGTCGCTGCCAACTTTCCGACGGTTGGTCACCTGGGGTAGAGGAGAATCGAGATTCATCGTTGATGACAGCGTGATGCCATTCATCAGCAGTTCATATTTCCTGGTCACGGCACCTCTCAAAATGCAGCCATTTGTGTTAATGAGATGCTCATGCATGAGGCGGTAAGTGCGAAGTCGACTACTGCCACTCTCCAGCGAATGTAGTGTGGGATGACACAAAATGTTGCTGAGAGACCATTACTTCTTCTCGGATGGCAGGCTCAGATGAGAAGGGGTTACGATGTGCATGGTGCACAATAAGTCGATCCTCCCTTCTGGTGCTCTGGTGTGGTCAACCAGAACCTCGACAACGAGTATGGCTGCCTTCACGTTCTTTTTCAGTTGAACATCGGGCAAATGTTACATCCGAAAGCCCCACAAATACGGATAGTGTACGCTTCGACTAGCCGACCAAACTGTGCAGACATGAGGTCTTTTTCTGCCTCTGTCAGACACTGATAACGCTGTCCCACACAAATTTCTGGGATCTTCGTATTCTTCACAGTGATTACGGTACGTCCGATGGTGCCCATACCCTTTGTATACCACACCGGGCCTCGTATCAAAACTAATGCACTCTGATGGCCGTTATTCCTCTGACAGAGAATTGCAGCAGTAATCATTTACCATCCTGGTGATGGTGTGTCTGTATACGAAGTTACATTGACATTTGTAATGTCCGCAGGAGGCTTCACTTTTTTGGTTAGGCGTGCAGTTTAGAGCCTTTGGCGGAAATGCGTTATCTATTTTTAAACATTACCAGATATACTTGACTTCCGCGCTTCTTCTATGTTTGTAATTGCTCTTTTGTCATTTGGTTAATCAGCACACCGTCAAGTGTATTTGATACGTTCTCCAGGCCGGAATACATTTAGCTCTGAAGGACATACGGAACCAACTGCAAAATAAAACTGTACCAAGTGTAGTGTCTAGGAAGCCTGCATACACGGTTCGCCAGACAAACAATCAAGAAAGTCGTATTAATGAGTTTTGTTACAAAAAGAGCATTACAGTACCTAACTTTGCCAGTTACACAGATGTGTAGCAAGCAAAGGGTGACATACAAAATAACCAATCTTCTTCAGTATAGACAATCCGAAGTGTGTGCTACACAGAGAGTACAAGCGAAGTAACTAGCGTTGACGCTGCTCTCGAAGTCGCTAATCTTGGAGCTGCTATTGAACTGGGTCGTTATCAGCCGTTCACGGCGCTTGTGTCCTCTTCACATAGGGCCCGCTGCTGTCGTGTTGTCGTCCTGGAGGGATGTCCGGTCAGGGTGCGATTGGCTGACTTCTTCCTACAGCCTTCTCTTCCCGGTCGTTCCTGACTGGCTTGCCGGCGCTTGACTTTACGCCGTAACACCAAGTAAATAAGTACAGCTCATGAATTACATTCGAAACTGATACGTGGCAAATGCTACTATTCAATACATCTTCGTTAATCTCTGTCATAATAACAATAAAAACCAAATTTTACAATTCCACCCAATTCATCAAGCTTTTCCTACGATATTAGAATACCTAAATAGGGCACACTCGAATATGAACGTACCATCTAATAAAAACGTTGTGCTGTATACTACACGTACAGCAGCCATATTACAAACTAAAGGAAGATCAATGTTCAATGTCTTGTCTATAGCTAAGTCGCAGGAGAAGAAGCACACGCTCAAACAGTGGAAGGATGGGAGAGAAATTTGGCAGTGTCCATTTCAAACGAACCCCTCTTGCATTTGGCTTAAGCCATTTAGGATATCCATGGAAAACCTAAATCAGGACGGAGGGTTTGAACCGACGTCGTCCCGACCGCGAGACCTGTTGCGTTACCACGTTCCATGATGTCCAAACGGACCAAACATGATACTTTGTTAGACTCCTCTGTTACTGAGGCTCAAGATGTCGTCGCCTTCAAGTCAAGGTCATTAGAAGCTGGCAAAAGGCTCGAGTAGGGAAAGGTCGGGGAAGGAATCAGAGGTCTCGCTGTTGATATAAGGAAGAGTAACTACACAGAAATTATCAGAACGTTCCAGTGATTATTATTACCGCAGTACTTAGAGAGGCGGTGCAAAAGTAAGACACTGGATTCGTCTTCGCGCGGTCGGCAGTTCAGATCACCGTCTGCTCATTCACAGGAACTTTCCGTGGTTTGGTAAACAGCTTAAGCTCAATGTCGGCACGAACCCTTTCGACAGTACACGACCCCTTCTCCAGTCCGAGTTGTAGTCTGTCCCCATTGACGTCAAAAATCAGCTTCCTTTTTTTCCTTGTAATCGTGCACCAATCATGTTCGTGTTCTATCTCATTATGGACTTTTAGTCAGACACTTGAAAATATATCATATTTGCTCAAATCAATCTTATTCATATTATTGAATAGGAGAATGCTGGGAAAATAGATATATTTATTGTAAGGGTGATAACGACGCAGCGCGTTTCATACGCTTGATCCGGGTGACGTAAGCCACACGATACTCGGCTTCTCTCTGTGACTCCTCCACAATTGGTCACTGGTGGCCCCGGATCAGTTTTCTTCCCTTATAGAGATGTGAAACTGTGAGAATCAGAGTTCCCAATTGTATCAGCTGCTTCCAAGGTTCTCGGGTGTACTGCCGGGTCGAATCGACGAGGTCCACGATATTGCGAAGAACCATTCCGCTGTCATCAGGTGGTGAATTGGAATGAAGTGTCTACTGCGTGCTAGCGGTATTCATAAAAATCTACATCTTATGATTTAACTTCCCCTAAAAGATGTCAACACATAGACTATTCTGACCAGGTTTTCTCTGCCCCTTTACATCATACCACATGCGTCTGACAACATCCGCGTGGTAAATTAAGATTTGTCCAGGAACTTCAAAAATTCTGTAGTGTGCTTCTCTCACCTGAGTTTGTAAGAAGCGAACAAGAAACTTCTGTCTGGGAGTGTTGCTGCTGCCTTTATGCAATGTAACGAGAGCACGATGATGGCGAAACGTCCTCTTAAAAAATTATACATGACTGTGCTTAAACTGACACACAATATTTTTTAGCGCAACGCTATCTGACTTTTAAAAATCCCTACAATGGCCCTAACAATAACCTATACCTTTCACAAATCACTTACCTCACCAAAAATCTTCGTTACTCGAACTACTGCAATACAGCGAGCGCCACTACTGCCAGCTAAATAAAAGATTCAAACTACTGAAGGCACTAACTACTGATAGGCATAGTTAGCAAATGAAAGATTTTGATAGAGAGCAAACAATGTATTTACCTTAAAAGTGTTCAAAAGTCATAATATATATAGCAGTTCATGACATCCATTCTTACAAATGTACTGTTTCTGATAGACACACGTCCAGATCATCCGCTCTCAAAAATCCACCATCTCACTTTCCCATATCCACCACTGCTGGCGGCTCACCTCCAACTGCGCAACGCTACGCGCTGTTCACATCCAGCTGCCCAACACTACAATAGCCAACAACAATGCAAAGCAGCTACAGACTGCACGCAGCACAGCCAGTAATTTTCATACAGAGCGCTACGTGGCGTTACCATTAAAAAAACCAAAACAGCCTACTTACAAGGGTATATAAGCACCGACATGTAGGCACACTAATGTGTGTGATTTGTGTCTTTCAGACGAACGTGCGAAAAATGCGGAAACGGAAATTATGGCGATATAATTACCACCTGCGTCCAAACAGGACCAACGAGCTCTTATTCTTTTCTTCGTTGCTGAAAGACAAACATCGTTAGACAACCATCGGAAAATGAAGAATGTGTATCGGGCAGGATGTCTGACGAGAACCACCGTTTTGGAATGGCACGTCAAGGAGTTCTGATTCTTTATGATTGACATACATCCCCATATCGCATATGCCTTACAGCAGAAGTTGAGCCAACTCAAGTAGGGGACACTGGAGCACCAGCATTATGGTCCTAATCTCTTCCCATGAGATTATCACGCCTTTGGTCCCTTAAAAGAAACCTTGAAGGGTCTACGATTCGAATCGGACGAAGATATACAGCAAGTATTTACGGACTTCATCACACAACAGGACACGGTGTTTTATCAAACAGGTATCTTCAATCTGGTGCGTCGGTGGGATGACTTTGTCAGTGCCCCCGGCGATTTTGCCCGACAGGCATGCCGATTCTGGACTGTACAGCCTTCCAACAAAACCTTTTTGGTTGGCCCTTATGTTATCAAGTATTTAAAACTGTCAGAGTTTTGGATTTGCTTAAAGTCATTTGTCAATGAAATACAGGAAGGTATTGATTTAATTCCAGGATGATGTTTTTCTGGTATAGGAATGCTAGATCTGTGTACAGATTGCAAGTCCTGTGATAACTGAGAACGCAATAAAGGCAACATAATGCGTGACAGTAGGACTTTCGAGTTGCACGTTGTAGTGGGCTGCTTCTGTGTTGGCAGCGCTGTGTAGCGCTTTGCATTGCATCTCTGACTGCACTTTGTAAGAGACTCTGTGGCTGGCCAGACTCGTTGTTAGATTTCCAGTACTGTTGGGCAGTTGGAAATAAGTCGCCAGTAGTGATGTTCAAATGTGTGTGAAATCTTATGGGACTTAGCTGCTAAGGTCATCAGTCCCTAAGTTAAACCGGCCAGGGTGGCCGAGCGGTTTTAGGCGCTACAGTCTGGAACCGCGTGACCGCTACGGTCGCAGGTTCGAATCCTGCCTCGGGCATGGATGTATGTGATGTCCTTAGGTTAGTTAGGTTTAAGTAGTTATAAGGTCTAGGGGACTGATGACCACAGAAGTTAAGTCCCATAGTGCTCAGAGCCATTTGAACCATTTTGAACCCTAAGCTTACACACTACTTAACCTAAATTATCCTAAGGACAAACACACACACCCATGCCCGAGAGAGGACTCGAACCTCCGCCGGGACCAGCCGCACAGTCCATGACTGCAGCGCCCTAGACCGCTCGGCTAATCCCGCGCGGTGCCAGTAGTGATAGAAGTACTGTTAGGCAGTTGGAGGTGAACAGTCAGCAGTGATGGATGTTAGCTTTGAGCAGTTAGCATTGATGCAGGATAGAGGTCTGATGTGTTAGCGTAGGCTAACGATCTGTACATGTTCGATCTGGAGACTGAATATGAAACGTCCCCTTTTAATAATTATACACGACTGTGCTTAAACTGACACACAATATTTTTTTAGCGCAACGCAATCTGACTTTCAGAAATCCCTACAAAGGAATGGCCCTGACTAACATTAACCTATACCTTTCACAGATCACTTACCTCACAAAGATCTTCATTACTCAAGCTACAGCAATACAGCGAGCGCCACTACTGCCAGCTAAATAAAAGATACAAACTACGGAAGGCACTAACTACTGATAGGCATAGTTAGCAAATGAAAGATTTTAATAGAGAACAAACAATGTATTTACCTTAATAGTGTTGAAGAAGCATAATATACATAGCAGTTTATGACATCCAGTATAACAAATTTCAAAACTCCGCCATTTCTCTCCCCACATCCACCACTGCTAGCGGCTCACCTCCAACTGCGCAACGCTACGCGCTGTTCACATCCAGCTGCCGCTGCCCAACACTACAATGGCAGACAACAATGCAAACTAGCTACAGACTGCACACAGCACAGCCAGTGATTTTCCTACCGAGCGCTACGTAAAGTTGCCGATAAGAAAACATAAACAGCCTACTTACATAAAGAAAACATAAACAGCCTACTTACATAAAGAAAACATAAACAGCCTACTTACAAATATTATTCATGTCGTGTGGCTAGGGTCCCCCGTCGGGTAGACCGTTCGCCGGGTGCAAGTCTTTCGATTTGACGCCACTTCGGCGATTTGCGCGTCGATAGGTATGAAATGATGATGATTAGGACAACACAACAACCAGTCCCTGAGCGGAGAAAATCTCCGACTCAACCGGGAATCGGATCCTGGCCCGTAGGATTGACATTCTGTCGCGCTGACCACTCAGCTACCGGAATATTATTCATGATTATATACCTTTGAACTAGATGTCAATGACGATTTATATTTGTGTTTGAACTGGATGTCACATTATTAAGGTAAAAAAATACAATATTTGGTTTGCAACAAAATCTTTTCTTTGCTAACCACATGCCTATTAGTAGTTAGTGGCTTTAGTAGTTAGAATCTTTTATTTAGCTGGCAGTATTGACGCTCGCTGTATTGCAGTAGTTTACGTTATGTATAGGTTATTGTTAGGATTTCTTTTTAGTCAGGGCCATTCTTTTGAATTAATTATTTGAAGTCAGGTTATCCTTTTTTTTTTTTTTTTTTTTTTTTTGAGCATTCAGATTGCGTTGCGCTAGGATGCTGTGGGCCTGAGTCATTCAGCAATTTAAGTACAGACACATTCATTTACATAAAGAAGTTTCAACGTGATCAGGAAGGAGTAATGTGATCACACACCCAGCAGTGCAGGTGTGCAGAGAATTTAATGCGAGGACGATGTTCCACGAAAAATAACTGATCAGTTCCTCTTGACTGTTGGTGGCTGAGTGCGTGAGTGCGCTATCTTCGTTGGAGTGACTACACGCGAGGGCCAAGCAACTTTACAGCGTATCGCTTAGTCACAGAGGCGTAATTGACAGACTGTAAAACTAAGACAAATTATCTCTGTGGCATTTGAATTTAGCTTGTGTTATGTAGGGAGAAAAGGTATAGTGCCAAAAAAAATATGTCTCAGAAAATTGGAACGCCTAAAAAAACCACGCGATGATCCTGGTAAGCTATTTATTTCATCATCGTCAGGCTCCGCCACGGAGCAGCTGACAGCTCATATAGGGCCAGAATGCGGCGGCCCCGCGGATTATAACATAATACGCGGCCATCGGCAGCAATAACTGGGCGCGACAAGCAGCAAACGGCGCCGTGTTCCGGCTGTTAGGGGCAGAACCTTTCGATTAGGGCCGTCCATTGTGGCGGCGGACGGCCTTCCGGCTCCGCTAAGACACTGAAAGCCGGCCGGGTCGGCGAGCCGTGATGCAATCAATCAGCCAGCCGCGCCACAAAGGCGAAGGCGCCCTCTCACCCAGAGGCCGGCGCCGACGTCTTCATTGCCGTCGAGACGGGACGAGATGGGAAATGGAAACCACCTCGCCAGCAGCAAACTTATCAGCTCGGCTCCTTGTACCGCACATTTTCTTTTAAGACTGCAGTCTTTTATTTGGCAACAAGTCGTCAACTATGTCCCTCTGATCTGTATGATTCGCCTCATCTGCTCTCGAAATACGTCTGTAATACGACACGATTGTATTCCTGAGAGGACTGCTCAAAAAAATCTGATCTACTCTGATCTTTTCGTTTCCATAAATGCTGACTGATAGGAAACGTTCTGTAAACGATTACAATGCAAAATACCGACTCTTCGTATGTACTCAAAACTCCATCTCATTCGACTATGAATATTTTTCTGAAATACTCATCTCGCATCATCTTTGCCGGAACGGCCGGCGACTGATGAATATTCCGACACCTGAAAATAAACTATATGAACACCTGGAGATTTAAGGTGGAGTGTAGGAGGAGAGACCTCTACAGGAAGTACCTAGAAACTCAGATGTTTATGGGAAGATAACAACATGAACTTCAAACCGAGTGGTGTAAGATGTGAGACAGCATTTTTTTTTCTTTTTTTAAAAAAAGGCTATCGCACGCCTTGAAATTCCCAAGTTTCAATAGCTGCCAATAGACCTTTTACATACCAGATATGACCTTAGAAACACGAAGGAAAATATAACATCAAAAAGTTTCCGTACGAAGGCCATACTGTCCAGAGTCGGTATCAATATCGTGCAACATTGACGCAATCATCTCGTCGGCCCACCAGGTTGATGTTGCCCGTTTGGCAAAACGTCGTGTCTTGCTGCGTGAAGAAATTCGTAACTGCCTGCTACACATCCTCGTCCGACAGGAATTGTCAACGTCAAGGCTTTTTTTAGTGGACCTAAGGCTTGATAATCGTACGGGGAGCGATCAGGGCTTTAGAGCTGGTCCTCGAGTGTCTCCCACTTGAGTCGACGTAACTTTCCGTTACGAATTTGCGATACGGGGTCGTGTGTTGTCATGAAGTTGCAGCACCCTTTATCGCAATTTTCCCAGACGTTTCGGGTCAACTGGACGCCGTACTTTCTCCAGCGTGCGCAGTAGCGCTCCCCAGTGATGGAGACACCAGAGTCCTTGAAATCAATTAGCGATGGGCTCAGAATGAACGCTGGTTCGTGGCAACGAGTGCCCCATATCGCAGATGTCGTAACGCAGAAATTTCGCCGACTCAAGTGGGAGCACCCGCGCTATGGTCCTGTTTTCTCCCGATGCGTCTGTCATACCTTCGGTAACTTAAAAAAGGCCTTGAAGAGCCGACGATTTCTGTACTACGAGGATGTGCAGCAGGCAGTTACGGAGCTCTTCACGCAACAGGACGCGGTGTTTTATCAAACGGTTATTGTATTTTCAACAGCTGCGTCGTTGGGATGGTTGACTCGATGCCAACGGTGATTTTGCCTGATTGGCATATCTATTGTGGACTGTATGGCCCTCGAAAGAAAACTTTTCGAGCACCTCACATAGTAAAACGATAGCTATCTATACCTCACGCGTGACCCGTTCCTACATCTTTCTCAGCCCCCCCCCCCCCCCCAAAAAAAAAAGTCTGCGTCACAGACGTTTCCGGAATCTTTCACTGTCCAAATATCTACCGCGTCCCAAAACCATGCAGCAGAAATGGCTCTGGAGTACTGATTCAGACATGCAGAATAGATTTTATATTGTTGACATACGTTGGCACCTTGGTCACATGGCTTCGGGACGACTTGTATTTGTAAAGTGCCCTGTAGATTTTTAATGCCATCACATCGTCAGTACAGACAGATTTCTGACGGAGGTGCTGTGGATTTGGTACAGACGCTTCATACACATCATAACAATTTGCATTTTATATCTGGAATGAACTGTATTCTTAGCTTTGAAGAGCAAAATAAATGGCCTGTATATTTTTTTGCGACAAGTATTACAGCTCAGCTGCACCTATCTTTCGGTTTCTGGGAGAGCCACCGCGTCCCTTCGATTTTATACGGCGTCTTATCGTATTGCCGGGTCTCTCCTAGTAAACTTTTACTGTGCTGACATTACATAACTTCTCGATGGTGGTAATTTTGAAAGTGTTCCGACAATAACCTAATTTGCCGAACATTAGGAATCATATCACCTGCTTCCTTACTCTTCTTTGGTGTATTTATTTTTCTTATTTCTTAAAGCTAGCACTGGTGTAGTAAGACTTTGACATATTTATTTAGTGCATTTCACGTAAAAGCTCCGCATTACAGTCCTGAACAAGTGACAGGCTAGGTAATGTGTTACAGAGCTAGAAATAACCCATAAATTAAAAATGTTTGTAACACATTTCACTTTCCTGCGTGGTCAAACACAAACGCAAATACACACACACACGCACACACACAAAGAGAGAGAGAGAGAGAGAGAGAGACAGACAGACAGACAGAAACAGAGTTTACATGAACTTTTTATACATATTAGAACTGTGTTCCAGTGATGGAGCCGAACTCTGGATTTCTGCGTCTCGCAAGCAAGTGATATACGGACTCGCATTTGGGAGGACGGCGGTTCAATCCCGCGTCCGGCCATCCTGATTTAGGTTTTCCGTGATTTCCCTAAATCGCTCCAGGCAAATTTCGGGACGGTTCCTCTGAAAGGGCACGGCCGATTTCCTTCCCAATCCTTCCCTGATCCGACGAGAGCGATGACCTCGCTGTTTGGTCTCTTCCCACAAACGACCCAACCCCAACCGACTGAGCTATTCAAGTACGTCTTAAGATCCATCTCACAGATAACTTCCACCGGTACCTCACCTCTTACCTTCTAAGCTTCACGGAATTTCTCCTGCATGCCTCGCAGGACTATCAATCTTGGAAGAAAAGAAATTGAGGGGGTGTAGCTTAGCCATAGCTTGGGAGATTGTTTCCGAAATGAATTTTTACTCTGCAAGAAGTTCTTTTCCTCATATTTCGTTGCTTATTCAGTTGTTGTGGAGCTCTTGCTTTCTATTCTCTGCCGCCATGTCTCGGATTGTGCGTCCCCTCCCACCGTAGGTTTGAGTCCTTCTATGTGCGTGAATGAGTGTGTGTGTGTGCGTGTGTCACGGATTGCGCGTCCCCTCTCGCCGGAGGTTCGAGTCCTCCCTCGGGCATGGGTGTGTGTGTGTTGTTCTTAGCATAAGTTAGTGTGAGTAGTGTGTGAGTCGAAAGACCGATGACATCACGAGTTTGGTTCTTTACGTTTTCAAACACATTTTTCCTATTCTTTAAAATCTGAATGAGATGGGCAAACGAATACTGAGGTAGGAGTAATTGAGCTGTAAGGGGCAGCCTCCCGAAACCTTGAACGGAACCAGATGATTGCAACTATTTTATATTTGTTCCTTGCATAATGTTATCTGCGAGTGTGGTTCCGGTTATTTGTGGAATATTAGCTTTTTCTTAGTGAGCAAGATGATCACAGAAGGACCGGTAGGTCCCTCGGAGGATGGAGAATGTAAACATCCGGAATCTTTCCGAATGAACTCTACCTGTATTTTCGGGTGTGATCTGGGAAACCCAAATCGAAATGGTCAGAGAGGTATTTAAAAGCTACTCCTCTAGAATACGAGCTCAGTACTAGTTAAAATAAGAGAATAAAATACTGTCACCTCTTTAAACTTAGTCGACGATTCTTCTGAAAGACTAACCGGTCACATTAATCGTAACAGTATTACAGAAATGCTATGGAATAAAGGGCATTGGTTTGATCCTGCTTGCAGTGTTGGCCAACAATATTGTGACTGTGGTTAGATTCCAGGGCTGCAAGATAATTGGGGATAGCAAAGCAACGTGGTCTGTTGCGGCGACAGTAACCTCTGTGGTCCGTACACACAGCGTCAAGTGCGAGGCGAATGGTGCACTACCGGCAAATAGGTATGGCACTTTGGGTAATCATTATGGAAACGTATGTAACTATTCCGCGTTGAAGTTATGTTTAACTTTGTTAACCTTTCTAGAATTGCTTACCTCTTTTGGAGACAGTCGTGTGACACGTATGCCCTGTAACACTGGCCTTTTAGAAGTGAGCACTTGTTCGAGCACGAAAACACTTGGCCGCGAGCGTCTTTCATAAATCGCGCATCCACGCTCCAAGGCTAGGGTAGGTTAGTGGTGTTTAACGTCCCGTCGACAACGAGGTCATTAGAGACGGAGCGCAAGCTCGGGTTAGGGAAGGATGGGGAAGGAAATCGGCCGTGCCCTTTCAAAGGAACCATCCCGGCATTTGCCTGAAACGATTTAGGGAAATCACGGAAAACCTAAATCAGGATGGCCGGATACGGGATTGAACCGTCGTCCTCCCGAATGCGAGTCCAGTGTGCTAACCACTGCGCCACCTCGCTCGGTTCCATGCTCCAAGCGTAAATCACTTGCCAGATGACAGAAAATCCGTTGTAACACTCCCGTGGGTACAAATGAGTGGGGTACCTTAAACTGGTTGTCGTTTCTGCTTTCCTTGACCGTGCGCCCTGTCCACACCACGTACCTGATAATCCCTCGGCGGTCGTACTGTTCTGCTCCACACTGTTGCTCCACACTGCTGCTGGCTTGCCTGAAATTATCTGTCGAAATATGCAAGCGGGTTTAGGGGAGTCACTCAACGTTAAAACACAACACTGTTCGACGTCTGGTATAAACAGCTATATTCTGGGACGATTAAAGAAAATCTCAGGTTGCACTGTTTACACACTAACTCATAAGTGTTTATCCCAATTAATGGACGATTACCAGTTCACAATATCACTCAGACGAGCGTACGCGTAACCGACACGACGCGGGTGACTGTTGATGATGCAGAAGCCGAATGATCGAGCGAAAGTTCTTACGCTCGTCACGCATACACAGATTTCTGTTGGTACCGGACCTCCTTGACACTAGTAATGATATAACTCTGCTCGTAAAGTTCATTTTTTTAGTTCTCAGTTCTCACTTGTACGAGCGTGCGCGTAACCGTATCGGCGCGGGTGATTGTTGATAATGCGGAAATGCGATGATCGAACGCACGTTCTCACGCTCGCTACAAGTCAGTAGCACTTGACTGCATTCTTTTATGGTAACTAATTTTTACTGTTTCACATCAGTTCATTCTGGAAGACCGAACACGGCGCGGATAATGGGTGCTCTGCCACACGGAACGAGAGGATACACAAATACATTTTCGGCGGCACTGCTCGTTTTTAATTACATCATTACGTACTTTCCTCTGAATCACTTCCATATTTTATCACTTTACTGAAACAGCACTTGTAACAACACTTCAACTTCGATAGTAACAATGCTTCTTACACGCAGAGCAACCCACAACACAGCATAACAGTTCCGAGTCCCGTGCTCGACTCTACAGACGCGGCTACCCGCAAAGATACTCCACAACGGCCAGCGATATGACAATACGCTTACACCGTCTCTATCTGACTCTGTCGTGTTCAGCAGTACATCTTTACAAAGTGGAACGGGCAAGTATCTCTTATGGAAATGCCAAAGCTTTGGCTGGTGCCGGCCAGTCAGAGACCGGGGCCCCCATTCTTCGGTTGTACGTCTCAGGGAGTTTTGAGCAAAAAGTCACAGAATAAAGTGTGTGCAAAAAGGAATGCAAAGCGCGGCGTTTTCGATTTGTATGAAGTTAAGCGTTTCTCTCGACGCCATATTGGAACCGAGTAAACGTGAAACGATAGCGCTTTACTACTACGGCTCGGAATGTATATCCTTACGAAACAGAACCAACCTAACAGACTAAATTAAAATTCTTGGGAAAGGAAACACTAATGTAACAAGCTGTGATAAATCTTTAGTTAATGATTCATCACACAAGCTTTTAAAGTCGTAGCTGTTTACAGTGCTTCATTTCTAAAATGTTAAGTGCTGGAACGTACACACACACACACACACACACACACATATATATATATATATATATATATATATATATATATATATATATATATATACGACAAAAACCATTAGTTTAGATTTCTGAATACTTGTGAAAAAAGAATGAGAAATAATTTTTTACAAAATATTGTACTGAAATTCAGGTTCTTAAAAATTAATTTCCAATAATCACGAAAATAAAACACAAATTTTCAAATAAAGAACAGTTGTTATCGTCTGTCCCCGTAGTAATGTCACTTTGATCCCTGCTGTTTCTCGATACATGCGGCACAAGTCGTAGACTTCGTGACCATGATGCCCTGTTTTCAACTGCTGATAGCCGCAACGCTCACATATGCACTGTAGCTGCTAGGTGAACTCATCTTGCGTGCAATGTACACACACACACACACACACACACACACACACACGCACACAGTACCTTCTCCAACCTCCTGCCATCTCGTCACATTGGTTCAAATGGTTCAAATGGCTCTGAGCACTATGGGACTTAACATCTGAGGCCATTAGTCCCCTAGAACTTGTTGTTGTTGTTGTTGTGTTCTTCAGTCCTGAGACTGGTTTGATACAGCTTTCCATGCTACTCTATCCTGTGCAAGCTTCTTCATTTCCCAATACCTACTGAAACCTACATCCTTCTGAATCTGTTTAGTGTATTCATCTCTCGGTCTCCTACTACAATTTTTACCCTCCACGCTGCCCTCCAACGCTAAATTTGTGATCCCTTGATACCTCAGAACATGTCCTACCAACCGGTCCCTTCCTTCTTGTCAAGTCGTGCCACAAACTCCTCTTCTCCCCAATTCTATTCACTACCTCCTCATTAATTATGTGATCTAACCATTTAATCTTCAGTTTTCTTCTGTAGCACCACATTTCGAAAGCCTCTATTCTCTTCTTGTCCAAACTATTTATCGTCGATGTTTCACTTCCATACATGGCTACACTCCATACAAATACTTTCAGAAACGACTTCCTGACATTTAAATCTATACTCGCTGTTAACAAATTCCTCTTCTTCAGAAACGCTTTCCTTGCCATTGCCAGTCTACATTTTATATCTTCTCTACTTCGACCATCATCAGTTATTTTGCTCCCCAAATAGCAAAACTCCTTTACTACTTTAAGTGTCTCATTTCCTAATCTAATTCCCTCAGCATCACCCGACTTAATTCGACTAGATTCCATTATTCTCGTTTTGCTTTTGTTGATGTTCATCTTATGTCCTCCTTTCAAGACACTGTCCACTCGGTTCAACTGCTCTTCCATGTCCTTTGCTGTCTCTGACAGAATTACAATGTCATCGGCGAACCTCAAAGTTTTTATTTCTTCTCCATGGATTTTAATACCTACCTCGAATTTTTCTTTTGTTTCCTTTACTGCTTGCTCAATATACAGATTGAATAGCATCGGGGAGAGGCTACAACCCTGTCTCACTCCCTTCCCAACCACTTCTTCCCTTTCATGCCCCCCGACTCTTATTATTGCCTTTCGCTCCCTGTATTTTACCCCTGCCACCTTTAGAATTCGAAAGAGAGTATTCCAGTCAACATTGTCAAAAGCTTTCTATAAGTCTACAAATGTAAGAAACGTAGGTTTGCCTTTCCTTAATCTATTTTCTAAGATAAGTCGTAGGGTCAGTATTGCCTTACGTGTTCCAATATTTCTACGGAATATAAACTGATCTTCCCCGAGGTCGGCTTCTACCAGTTTTTCCATTCGTCTGTAAAGAATTCGCGTTAGTATTTTGCAGCTGTGACTTATTAAACTGATAGTTCGGTAATTTTCACATCTGTCAACACCTACTTTCTTTGGGATTAGAATTATTATATCTTTCTTGAAGTCTGAGGGTATTTCGCCTGTCTCATACATCTTGCTCACCCGATGGTAGAGTTTTGTCAGGACTGGCTCTCCCAAGGCTGTCAGTAGTTCTAATGGAATGTTGTCTAATCCTGGGACCTTGTTTCGGCTCGGGTCTTTCAGTGCTCTGTCAAACTCTTCACGCAGTATCGTATCTCCCATTTCATCTTCATCTACATCCTCTTCCATTTCCATAATATTGTCCTCAAGTATATCGCCCGTGTATAGACCCTCTATATACTCCTTCCACCTTTCTGCTTTCCCTTGTTTGCTTAGAACTGGGTTTCCATCTGAGCTCTTGATATTCATACAAGTGGTTCTCTTTTCTCCAAAGGTCTCTTTAATTTTCCTGTAGGAAGTATCTATCTTACCCCCAGTGAGATAAGCCTCTACATCCTTACATTTGTCCTCTAGCCATCCCTGCTTAGCCATTTTGCACTTCCTGTCGATCTCATTTTTGAGAGGTTTGTATTCCTTTCTGCCTGCTTCATTTACTGCATTTTTATATTTTCTCCTTTCATCAATTAAATTCAATATTTCTTCTGTTACCCAAGGATTTCTACTAGCCCACCTCTTTTTACCTACTTGATGCTCTGCTGCCGTCACTACTTCATCCCTCAAAGCTACCCACTCTTCTTCTACTCTATTTCTTTCCTCCTTTCGTGTCAGTTGTTCCTTTATGTTCTCCCTGAAACTCTGTACAACCTCTGGTTTAGTCAGTTTATCCAGGTCCCACCTCCTTAAATTCCCACCTTTTCGCAGTTTCTTCAGTTTTAATCTACAGTTCATAACCAATAGATTGTGGGCAGAGTCCACATCTACCCATGGAAATGTCTTACAATTTAAAACCTGGTTCCTAAACCTCTGTCTTAAGATTATATAATGTATCTGATACCTTCTAGTATCTCCAGGATTCTTCCATGTATACAACATTCTTTTATGATTTTTGAACCAAGTGTTAGCTATGATGTTCTGTGCAAAATTCTACCAGACGGCTTCCTCTTTCATTTTTTACCCCCAATCCATATTCACCTACTATGTTTCCTTCTCTCCCTTTTCCTACTCTCGAATTCCAGTCACCCCTAGAACTTAGAACTACTTAAACCTAACTAGCCTAAGGACATCACACACATCCACGCCCAAGGCAGGATTCGAACCTGCGACCGTAGCAGTCGCGCGGTTCCAGACTGAAGCACCTAGAACCGCTCGGCCACAGCGGTTGTCCATCACATTGGTCACCCATCGTCACGTTCACTGTTGCCGACGCAGCGGCAAACTGCGATTAGACCTGTACTGTTTTAAATCTTGTTCCAGTTACTTAAAAAACAATTGTAACGCCGTTACGGCAGCTTCCGACCGACAGTAGGCCCTGACTGTTCACATTTGTAAGCTGTGGACTGACACTGCTTTCAGATGACAAAGAAGTTATTTTATATTGCTGATGTTGTTTTCCCCGCAGTGTATTTATTTTATTTCTTAATTTTTCTTTTCTGGTACTGTGAGCTGACAAACTAACTGAAACTCCAACAGAAGTAGCAGTTATAGGACTCTCTGCAGGAATTTGTATAAGGGCCGGAATTTTCATTTACATTTTCAACCTCAAAGTAACACATAAGTAGTACTTTAAATGAAGGCTGCATTAAAATTTGATTTAAAAAACTTTATCTTCCATTTTCTTCACACTGTGGTGAGATGCTCTTTTCCCAATTTTAAAACCAATTTCGATATGTTAGCTACATTTAACACACAGCAACGTATCAGTTAATTTATCCAAACGTAAAGTATCCAGCGAGCACATTTTTCATTGCAAGACCATGAAATTATGTGCTATACAATACTTGGAAATTAAGTATTAATGTAACTATGACCAATGGGATTAACGAAAAGATAAACAGTTCATCACCAAACTGTCATATGAAACTAAGATACAAAAAAATGTATTTTGTGTGTCAATTACTTTTCTCTGAATCGAGTGAGAGCTATTATATAAAAGAGCGAAGAAAAGAGGAAATGTGGAATTGTTTTCAGTTTTTTTTTTAAAGGAGAACCTCTACCGAAAAGCTAACTCAAGGAGTTGATGTAGTTTTGCTTCATCTACAGACAACATTTTTATACAGGCAGATCATATTTTATTGCTCACAGCAAGAAAACCGTACTGCTATCAGATTCTTCGTGGGAACCACTCGTTATTTTTCTGTGCGGCCTTTTTCTTGTTGTTGCTCATTATACACTGAAGAGCCAACGGAACTGGTACACCGCCCTAATATCGCGTATGACCCCCTCCCAACCCTCCCCCCAAGAGCGAGCAGAAGTGCCGCAACACCACGTGATATGGGCTCCACTAATGTCTTAAGTAATGCTGGAGGGAACTGACACCATGAATCCTGCAGGGCTATCCATAAAACCGTAAGAGTACAAGTGGGTCTAGATCTCTTCTGAACTCTACGCTGCAAGGCTTCCCAGATATGCTCAATAATGTTCTTGGCTGGAGCGTTTGGTAGCCAGCGGAAGTGTTTAAACTCAGAAGAGTGTTGCTGAAGCCACTCTGTTACAATTCTGGGCGTGTTGTGTGTCGCATGTTCCTGCTGGAACTCCCCAAGTCCGTCGGAATGCACAATTGGCATGAATGGGTGCAGGTGATCAGACAAGATGCTTACTTATGTCACCTGTCTGAGCCGTATCTAGACGTATCAGATGTCCCATATCACTTCAGCTGCCCATGCCCCACACCAATACGGAGCCTCCACTAGGTTGAACAGTACCCTGCTGACATGCAGGGCCCATGGATTCATGAGGTTGTTTCCATAACCGTACACGTTCATCCGCTCGATAGAATTTGAAACGAGATTCATCCGACCAGGCAACACGTCTCCAGTCACCAGCAGTACAATGTCGGTGCTGACGGGCTAAGGCGAAGCGTAAAACTTTGTGTCGTGCAGTCATCAAGGGTACACGAGTGAGCCTGCGGCTCCAAAAGCCCATATCAATTATGTTTCGTTGAATGGGTCGCACGCTGACTTTTATTGATGGACCAGTGTAGAAATCTGTAGCAACCTGCGGAAGGATTGCACTTCTGTCACGTTGAACGGTTCTCTTCAGTCGTTGTTGGTCCCGTTCTTGCAGGATCTTTTTCCGGTCGCAGCGATGTCGGAGCTCTGATGTTTTACCTGACACCTGGTATTCATGGTACACTCTTGAAGCGAAAATCCCTACTTCATCCCTACCTCCGGGATGCTGTGTCCCATCGCTCGAGCGCCGACTACAACATCACGCGTGCGGTCTAAGGCGCTGCAGTCGTAGACCGTGCGGCAGGTCCCGGCGGAGGTTCGAGTCCTCCCTCGGGCATGGGTGGGTGTGTTTGTACTTAGGATAATTTAGGTAAAGTAGTGTGTAAGCTTAGGGACTGATGGCCTTAGCAGTTAAGTCCCATAAGATTTCACACACATTTGAACATTTTTTACAACATCACGTTCAAACTGACTTAAATGTTAATAACAAAAAAAATAGTTCAAATGGCTCTGAGCACTATGGGACTTAACATCTGAGGTCATCAGTCCAATAGAACTTAGAACTACTTAAACCTAACTAACCTAAGGACATCACACACATCCATGCCCGAGGCAGGATTCGAATCTGCGACCGTAGCAGTCGCGCGGTTTCGGACTGCGCGCCTAGAACCGCGAGACCACCGCGGCCGGCTAAATGTTAATAACATGCCATTGTAGTGGCAGTAACCAATTTAACAGCTGCGCCAGACACCTGGTGTCTTACATAGGCGTTGCCGACCGCAGCGCCGTATTCTGCCTATTTACGTATCTTTGTATTTGAATACTCGTGCCTATACCAGTTTCCTCGGCGTTTCAGTGTATATTTCTAACTTTAACAGTACATCAAACACCTGTTTACTTGCAGAAAATCCCAGCAGCTAAAACGCGTAATTAATAAAATAAAGAAAATACATCCATTTGCCTTCGGCTTAGAACACTGGTGTTTTCTCGGTTTGAGTACAGCGGAGTTCACGAATGCGCACTCAATTTTGGCGCATAGGTCGCAGCCGAGTTTCTATTCTTTATACCTTCTATTCTGTGACAAACCACTCTCTTCTTGTGCAGCATATCGAGCAGGATTTATTCAGACTCTTGTCTTGTGTATCTGATGTAGACGCATTTGCAACTTCAGCATACTAGTGAGATTGCAGCGAGCATTCGTGCTGTATTCAAGTGATTGGAAATCACAAGAGTATTGAGCTTATGTAAAACTGTCCTTTGTGCGTTGAATTTTGCATTCGGAATTGCCGTGGAAAATGTTACGCTTTTGTTCTCATTTACTGATCTCATCAGAGCAAGTGGTGTTCGATATCCGTCCCTGAGTTACCATGAAACGTCCCCTTAGAACAATTTATACAAGACTGTGCTTAAACTGCTTTTTCTCGGAGCCAGCCGGCGCACGTGTATGCCTGCGGTGCGAGTCATTGTCTGTCTCTTTGTTGCCGCGCGTCGTTACTGGGATTAGGAGGCCTAACTTCCACAAATTCGCCTTGCCGAGAGGGCCCAGCTCTGTTTAAAGCTCGCCAGTTCTGATGGAATTCAGGTCTGTCGTTTTGTCAGTAGTTTCCATAGTTTCTTTCTTGTCGGTCACGTGGTGGAGAATTTCTCCCTGAGTCGTAACTGCGCGATGGACCGTTGCGTCTAAACTTATTCTGTCTCCCTTGATAATAATTGTTTTGGTTCCCATATTGTCTGTTTCTCTGATTGTCTCTGTGATAGTCATTACCGCGAAAAGGTGATCTTTCCCTGTAACTATTACTCTGCCAGTGGTTGTCATATGGGTGGTGTCTGTTTTGGTCACGATTTACGTTGTAAGAATAGGTTTGTCATGGCCATTTATTGTTTCTGTCGTCATGGAATTGTGACGGATGTGACCTGTAGTGATTGTTTTCCTGTTTTCGCATCCCGCGACTGTCTGTGTCAATTTCTAATTCTTGTAAGAGTCCCTGAAATGCTTCAATGTCGTCTTTGCAACGTCCTGCCAAAATAATATGCCGTAAATGTTCAGGCAGTTTGATTAAGCAAATGCGGATGAGTTCTGAGGGGCTGTATGGGTTTGACAGGTACTGATTCTTGTGCAACATGTCTTCAAAATATTTGACAAGACTGGAAAATTCAGATTGTTCAAAGTGTTTCATCATCATGATGCTATGTTTTACTCGGTCTTGTGTAGCTTGTGACCAATATGCTGAGAGGAACGCATGGTAAAATTCTCCTTCACTGTGACAATCATGAATGACCGATCGCATTCTTACAGCTGGTTCATTCTCCAAGTAGCCACACATAAATTCTAACCTGTGCTCCAATGACCAGTTGGGAGGAAAACAATGAGAGAATTGATGGAGCCATGCTTGTGGATGAATGTCGTTGCCAGAATTCTTAAATGTTTTGAATTTACGTGTAGTAATGAACAGCTTATAGTCAAAATCATCATGTCGGCGAGTCACATATCGGTCATTGTTACGTCGTGTCGGCGGTTCCATCTCAAAATTCGGTGCACCTTGCCAATTCCTTTCATAATTACCGAAATGCCCTGTGTTATTATTTTGTGGCTGTTCCGTATTTCTATGTCCCTCTTCCCGTATTGGAGCGCGAGTGGCCTCTGAAACACGTAATTCTTGTATTACCTGTGTCAGCTGATCTTGTACTTCCCCGATTTCTCTTTTGTACTGTGTATTGATTTGATTTTGATTTTGTTTGAATTTTCTTATTTGTTCATACTCTTCTGTGTCAGTGAAGGCTACGGGTCTTGTGTCATTCAGATCATCATCTACCTTTGTAGATAAGTTAGTGACCTGATCCGAAAGTTCGGCTACTTTCTCCGATAGTGAACACATTTCCTCAGTGTGTTTTTCTGAACCAAGTTTCAGAGTGTCCATTTGTGTTGAAATCGAATCTACTGTGTTCTTTAAGTTTTCCTGAGTTTTTGCCAGTTGCATAACCGAATCGGTAGATGCTACTGAGTCAATTTTAGCCCACAAAGTCACATGATTTTCATGAACAATGGTTTGCAGCTCTTTTATGGCTGCTTCGTCATTCTGTAATGCATTTTCATGCCGCGAAAAAATAGGCTGAAAATGCTCACAAATCTGTGTTTTTACGTCATTACAGACTTTTTGACATTTCGATTCAATGTTATGTAACTCAGTAGTTAAATCTTCACGTGTTTGCTCAAGTGTGGTGTCTAAGTTCCGAAGATTTTGTTCCATTGTGTCTAACTGTTGCTGTGTTTGTCTCTGATTTTGTTCCATTGTGTCTAACTTTTGAAGATTCTGTTCCATTGTGTCTAACTTTTGCAGCTTTTGCTTTGTTTGTCTCTGATTTTGTTCCATTGTGTCTAACTTTTGAAGATTCTGTTCCATTGTGTCTAACTTTTGAGGATTTTGTCCCATTTGTTGCATTAATTGTAATAACAATGCATTAGTGTCTGTAATCTGTTCCTATACGCTTTTCGGCAGTGCATTTGCACCAGCAACATTCACATTTTGACAAGCAGAAAATGTGTCTTGACTTATTTGAGAAAAGGGTGAGGACGCAAAACCTGAATCTACAGTATTTGCAAAATTGTGTCCTATCATTTCGGATTCCTGAGGCGAGCTGTTGCCGACCGATCGATCGATAATGCTTCCCTGTTCACTACCTGTTTGACTGTCTACACCATTATTTGCCGCCCGCTCCATATCCCTATGCACAATTACCAAATTACTACTTCGAATGTCTGTTAATTCACTACTCAGTGGTGCTGATAAGCTACGCTCGTCGTCACTATTATTTCTCAGTTTACTTTGGAGCCGAGTGTTACGTTTTTCACACGCCATTATTGTCACAATATTTCACACGATAAAACAGAAATACTTGGTGCAAATCTACATGCATGCCACAACTGTTTTACTGTGCAACAATGAAAAACCACAACTACCAAGGAAATTCTGTCTATTATTACGCGCTAGCAATAAACGAAAGCTACACTAAATACACAAACTACAAGAAAAAGTAAGAAGATTCCAGTGAGGTATCCTAGGCTAAGGGTCGACATATGAAACGTCCCCTTAGAACAATTTATACAAGACTGTGCTTAAACTGACACACAATGTTTTTAGCGCAACGCAATCTGACTATCAAAGATCCCTGCAAAAGAATGGCACTGAGTAACTTGAACCTATACCTTTCACAAATCACTTACCTCACAAATATCTTCGTTACTCGAACTACTGCAATACAGCGAACGCCACCACTGCCAGCTAAATAAAAGACTCAAACTACGGAAGGCACCAACCACCGATAGGGATAGTTAGCAAATGAAAGACATTAATAGAGAACAAACAATGTATTTACCTTAATAGTGTTGAAAAACCATAATATACATAGCAGTTGATAACATCCAGTATAACAAATTTCAAAACTCCGCCATCTCTCTCCCCACATCCACCGCTGCTGGCGGCTCACCTCCAACTGGCCAACGCTATGCGCTGTTAACATCCAGCTGCCGCTGCCCAACACTACAATGGCAGACAACAATGCAAACTAGCACACAGGCTGCACACAGCACAGCCAGTGATTTTCATACAGAGCGCTACGTAACGTTGCCAATAAGAAAACATAAACAGCCTACTTACAACCATCTGTAAATTCAATTGACTTGCAAATTTTCTCACGTCCAAGGTAATTTTTCAGATGTGTGTTACTTCATTTTTACATGTTCTTGAGCTGGATTGTTCGGTGGGGATGTTAAAAGTACTACTCCTGTGTTTATCTTTATCCATTTCGGTTAACATTATAGACCTACTTTATTCACACAGTATACTGAATCTTTTACACGTTTGTTCTTCGCGAATTCATTATCTTACACCTTTCTTTTGCTCACAAATTTTGGCACGTGTGCCACACCACAGTGAGTGAATATTTGAGATTTGATTCATACAATATATCTTTAATTCACTTGTATTGCAGTTTTCTCGGGGTTGAGATACACGTGATAGCAGCGCTAGCACGTGTCTGCCATAAGAACTTTGCAGCAATTGAGATAAGGCGTCGCAAATTTAGTATTTCGAGGTATACAGTGGCGGAGACGGCGTCATTGTAAATTATTGTTTCCGCCACACAGGCTCTGCTACCATTAATGCTACCAGTAATAAACCATGAATTTACTTTCAAATTTTTTTCTTATAGATTTTACTTTCTTTACTAGCGATTCATCAAGTACATTAACACACTTAATTACACTAGGTGAGCGTGGAAGTAGTTGCCAGGAAGTAACTGATGGAAAATTACTTTTAACAAATGTGAATTTTATTATTAAAAGCCTTTTCAAAAACAGATTTAAAATTATAAGCAGAAAAGCAAGTTACAATTTTATTTAGACGCAAAGCACAATATTAACAGTAGGAGCCTTCGGGATGAGCAGCTTGCCTGCTTTCTTTCAACACGGCCGTAGTCATGACCGCTCAGAACAACCTCTGAGAGACTACACTGGTGCAAATCTGCAACACACCAGGTTACTTTAAACTAAAAATGTTAAGAATTCACACAAACACATAACTATGCACCCCGTAAGAGGGATGGAAACGGTACAAAACACTCACATTAAAATTATTTGCCACCGAAAGTGCAACTTGTTTTTAAAGAACTCTTACGGTGGAAGTGTGGCCACTTTATAAACTAAAAGAACTATTTAAATAAAACCCATGAAATGCAGACTTACATAAAACATACAACACGCTCTACATTACACATATACCACCTCGCAAGATGACAGGCAAGATAAAAACATATTACAGGAATTCGACCTTTAAGTAATAAATTCGTTAACACCGATCCGACAAACATGACAGAGGCAGCTATTACGTATGGCAGACCGACAGACAGACAGACAGACAGACAGAGACTAACTGCCTAACAAATGCGGACGGGAGACAGACGAGCAAGCTTGGGACGAGAGACTGACCAAGGAAACAAGTAGAACTTAACGAGTAAATGAAACAACATATCACGAATCACTTAACTTCTAATAAACTGCGATGTCTGGCGAAGACCTGGCGCAGCACCCCCAAAACGCTCTCCCGAACCGTCCGCTGCCAGCCGCTTCAACGGACAAAGGAAGGCGCGCCGATCTCCCGTCTCACGGCGTCGCAGCTCGCACCGGGCAGACCGACGTCGTAGGTTGGCTCCTGCTGCTCTCGTGTCGGCCGCGAAGCCACTACCTCTCACTATACGACGCGGCCCACTGGACTGACGTGGCGACCTCACATGCGCCGACGCTGAAGACCGACAAGTCATCTTGTGTCCCAGGGCGCAACCGACCAACAGATCGATCCAACCGCCAATGCCCATTGCCTAAACAAACTCGAGCAGACTGGCGGCCTAACACATACTAGCTCTCCGGACGACAAACAGACACTGACTGCCGCACAAAACGCGAACGAGAGATAGACCAGCAACCGGTGACGAGTGACTGACCCAGACTCATTGCGCCTGACCAAGTGACTAGACTCGGCGAGACTGACAGACTGCCCTGACTGACCAACTGCCTCCGACTCAGTGACCAGCCTGGCGAGCTTATATCGCCCCTTAAATGCACCTGAACAGGCGACCTTTCCCCTTTTCCACCAGAGGGAGACACCAAAGCTGCGAGTGCCTCAGCGGCGCCACCGCTAGAAACGGAGGGCGACTGCTTCACACTACGCGCTGCGGCGCGCTCTTCAAACAGCAAATTTTACCACGGCTCAGAACACAGGACGAATAGATTCCTTGCTGCACAAATTGAGTCTATAGAGCCCAATTTTAACACATTTTGAGGCAATGTAGTTTAATTTTTGCAGTCGATGCCCTAATTCGAAACACAGTTGTATTACTTCCGAGAAACTGAATTTTGAATTTAGGTAGTCATTATTATCATTTGTACCACTCGTCATCACTTCCGTATTTGCTTTCTTTCACTACCTACGAGCTATCCTAAGGAGACTCGTAGTAATATCACCTCCCCTCGTGAAGTGGAGGATATGTATTTTAACATTATACGTGTCAACCGAAAGAATACAATATATGCAGAAGGGAACCTGAACAGCAGAAGAGGTCTCTCAGAACGAGTCTGTTTGAACGGAGATGACGGCCAAAGCCTTCTGGTTTCGTGGTAGGAGGTAACTGGAAGAATACACCGAGGTGACCAAAATCATGGGATAGCGATATGCGTATGTACAAATGGCGACAGTACCGCGTGCACAAGGTAAACAAGAGCATTACACTGGCGGAGCTGTCATTTGTACCCAGATGATCCATGTGAAAAGGTGTCCGACGTGATTATGGCCGCGCCACAGGAATTAACAGACTTTGAACGCGGAATGATAGTTGGAGGTGCATTCCATATTGGAAACCGTTAAGGAATTCAATATTCCGAGGTCCACAGTATGAAGAATGTGCCAAATTTCAGAGATTAGCTCTCGTCATGGACAATGCAGTGGCCGAAGGCCTTCACTTAACGACCAAGAACAGCGGCGTTTGCCTACAGTTGTCAGTCCTAACAGACAGGCAGCACTACGTGAAATAACCGCAGAAATCAATCGGGGACGTACGACGAACGTATCTTTTAGGACAGTGAGGCGAAATATGGCTTTAACGAGCTATGGCAGCAGACGACCGCCACGACTGCGTTTGCTAACAGCACGATATCTGCAGCGCTTCTCCTGGGATCGTTGATGTTAGGGTGGTGTGTATACAAAAGCGTGAAGACGAATGTCATCTATGCTACCACGGTGAAGAGCTGTTGATGTTGGTGCCAGTCGAACCATGTTAGTAATTATTTATTAAGCAAGGCTAAAAATTATTAAACAGGGGTATTAGAGAAACTAAATATATTTATTTATTTACTATACCACAATAGTATGCAAAGATTATTATATCACTAACAACACACATCTAACGTTTGTAATGTTGGGATATTGGCAGAAAAGCAGTCTCCCATAAATGGTCCGGATCTCCAACAGCTCCCGCTCTACTCTTTATACAGAGACTGAAAAGCACAAAAAAAAGCAAAACAGGTGTACAAAAGCCCACGCAGCCGCGATTTTGCTGGCACACTATTGTAGATGTTAATTGTGGAAGCAATAACGGGACAGAAGAATTGACGCGATGGGCTAATGGCAGCACGACTGATCTACGAGACGAGCGGTGCTTGTCGAACATTTTTGCTTAAGAACCAGTACTGACACCGTAGGGCGACATCTCGGGCCACATAGGTAGGCAGTGGGCGGTGGTCGGGGGAGGGGAGGGAGGGTAAAGTGGCCTCACCACTCCATGTTACTGTTTATCACTTACAAATTTATATTTCCGTATTATAAGGTACCACACTAAGTATTTTTATGGGACAAAGGAAGTAGTGTACCGCAACTACAAGCATTTTTATTAAGACTTACGTTAGTGACCTGTTTTCCGCACCTAAACAGGTGCTGTGGCCAGTGCCATCGCAGTAGAGTCGTAAGTTTGTTTTTCTGACTTGGGGACACATTTTCTAGTAGTCTTCACATCCTAGTATCTGAAAGAATACCAAGCGACTGCGGCAGACCGTTTATAACTGGCCTTATGTATTGGGCCAAATATAACAGAACAGATTTCATTAATTCAAAATTAGCACAAAGAATAAAAATGCGGATGATAGTTTTTTGTATAAAAGGGTTTAGAAGTCAGTTCTGTATGTTTTATTATGCGTGTTTTTTGGAAGAATCCAGCTCTTATTTGGGTGAGCGCCTTGGTCGCTTTTCCCCGCGTGTAGAGTGGCCACATTTCGGCGACAAATATGCAGTGGCCATTCTTCCCATCCCGGCCACTTTTTCTATCCTGGTCATGTTACCACTACACCTGCAACTACTGATCTTACTACTAGTTAGTACCTTCCATAAATTAATATGCTATACTAATTAACATCAGTAATTTCAACATGACATACGATCACAGGTTTCAGGAATTACTGCAACCAATCGCATTTTTCCTTCAATTTTAATTTATTCATGACCAGTTTCGAATCGCCTGGCTATTCATCATCAGATTGCCACAAGAATAAAAACAATGCACGACCCCCACAATACTCAAAACTAAATTGTATCAGCTGATGGTGAATCGCCAGGCGATTCGAAACCGGTCATGAATAAATTAAAATTGAAGAAAAAACGGTTATTGGTTTCAGTAATTCCTGGAACCTTTAACAAGACCGTCGCAGTGTTCCAAATCCAGAATGGATAAAAGTTTTACAATCACACGTGTTTTGAATAATACGTATTTTCCTTCTACTCATTGCATTGAATTACAACAGCTTTTATTTGGTTGTATATTAGTTGCTATAAACATGTATCACATTCGGGACAACCGTCTCCATAATGCGCATTCTCAAATCCATTTATTTCCATTTGACATTTATACCATAGCAGCTGATGGGTGCTAGTTGTACAGCCCCGTCAGTTGTCGGCGTTGGAAGACATTCATATTCCTCCTCTCACCTCTGTTAGCCCTACAGTGGCTGCACTCCATGCCACTCTGCTGCTCATGTAAGGACACACTTCATTTAATTCACGGCCGAATTCATCAACATCAATTAAAATTAAATGCAGTTTGAAATATTAATTTTGTTTGTTACTGACACGAAAAATACACTCTTAAAAACTCTTAACGTTTGTTGACGTTTCTCGATTCGACTGTTAGTTGCTTGATACATTTTATTACAAAATATAACCGAAATGCTCGGGCCTTAAGAATACTTCATTCGGGCAGCACGCGGACCGCGGGCCGCGGTTTGAGGACCACTGAACTGGAGGTATAAGACTTGATATCCAACTACGATCTCTCAAGGTGATCGCTGATGCTGTTACGCCGCTATCTGTCTTGAAACGACCTTCAGAACAAGATAATTGTAGCTATCTCCTTTTTCCGCACAATTTTCATTTAAGAACATATTGATAAAAGTCATCGTTCTCGTATTTCGTAGCGTATTGAAACTAATGGGTATCACCGATTTGAGGCAATAACTGCTCATTGTTCAAGTAACTTACATTTTGAGGGAACAGGATTACCTTATATTAATGTGATGGTGAATTTACTCCAGTACAGAACGTTGATAGATTTACTATGGGGCGGAGGGGGGGGGAGGAGGAGGGGGCGTTCAATAAGTCATGCATGATACAGTTTTCTCAGTCGGTTTAGGTTAAAAATGCTGAATTTGATGTGGGACATCGTGGAATATTCCCGCTTCAGCCGCTACAGTTTAATGAAGTTCCAGTATTTGGCGGCTCTACACGTATACTTCAAAATGGTGCCTGTAACGGAAGTGCGTTTCAAGCAGAGAGCTGTCAATGAGTTTCTTTCTGCGGAAAACCAAAGCTTAGCAGATATTCATAAGCACTTGCAGAACAGCCGGCCGGAGTGACCGAGCGGCTCTAGGCGCTACAGTCTGGGACCGCGCGACCGCTACGACCGTAGGTTCGAATCCTGCCTCGGTCATGGATGTGTGTGATGTCCTTAGGTTAGTTAGGCTTAAGTAGTTCTAAGTTCTAGGGGACTGATGACCTCAGACGTTAAGTCCCATAGTGCTCAGAGCCATCTGAACCAACTTGCAAGACAACTATGGAGACCTGTCAGTGAACAAAAGCACGATGAGTCGATGGGCGAGCCGTCTTATCATCGCAACAAGGTCGCTCAAAACTGTCAGATGTCCCGCGTGCTGGCCGGCCGCACACAGCTGTAACTCCTGCAGGGCAGGAACTCGCGGACACTATTACTCCAGGTGATCGAATAAACACCTCACTGCTCAACTGCTCAACCATTAGTTGGGCTACTCAAAAGTGTGTGCCCGTTGAGTTCCTTGCCGCCTAACAGGAGAACGAAAAAAGCAACGAAGGACAATCTGTGCGGAATTGCTTGCACGTTACGAGGCTGAACGTGATAGTTTTCTGTCAAACATCGTCACAGGCCATGAAACGTAAGTTCATCACTACGAACCGGAAACAAAACGGCAATCCGTAGTGTGGTCTTCCCTCCGAATAAAAAGTTCAAAGTCACACAGTCAGCCGGTGTAGGCATGGTGACGGTTTTCTGGGACATTGAAGCGGTTATTCTGTTTGATGTTGTCCCCCATGGAGCAACGATTAGCTCTGAAGTGTGTTGTGCTACCCTCAGAAAATTGAAGAAACGACTTCAGCGTGTTAATCGCCACAAAAATGCAAACGAATGTCCCCTCCTCCACGACAATGGAATGCCACACGCAAGTCTGCGCATCCTAGAGAGCACACAAAACTTCATCTTCCATGCTACAGCCCGGAAAACGCACCTACCTATTTCTACCCGCTTGGCCCAATGAAGGATGTACTCCGAGTGAAGCAGTACGTGGATGATGGGACGGTTATTGATGCAGCAAGACGTTAGCTCCGACGTCGACCAGTAAAGTACAGGCCCTCCCAGTAGGGTGGCGAAAGGCCGTCGAACTCAAGGGAGACTGTGTTGAAAAACAGTTTTGTAGCCAAATGAGGGGAGAATAACATGGTGTATCGTAGTCCTCAATAAAGCCACCCTGCTTAAAAAAAAATCCAAAATACAACTGAACGCCCCTTAGATCTGTGAACAGGCTCCTTCACGAAAAGATTTTGCTTTTGTAAATCCTAAGGCCATGATCTTGGTGCGGCTCTAGCTTGGGAGAAGACCTGAATCGACTGGAACCTGTGATAGGTGTGCCGCTTCACCAAAGGCGATGGGCAAACACGTGACGGGAAGAGAACGTGAGTGGTGCGTGGTGCGTGCCGGCCGCCTCCGCACTGTTCGCCCTTAATTGGATTTCCAAGAAGGCCGCGGCCCGGTGGGGAACCAAATTGGCGTACGAGTGCTTTGCCGTTCAAGAATCGTGAGCGTGCTGCCACCTCACCTACGCACGAGCGGAAGCTCTCTCCATTTACGACACTGCTCTTCTCCTTCCACAATACCACCACTGCCATCATCCCTCTAATAACTATTGCATCGCCTGCACTTTTCCTTGCGTTATGATATTTTTGGTCTATATCATTATATGGATGTGAAACGTAAACAATAAAAATTACAGACAAGAAGGGAATGGAAGCTTTTAAAATGGGTTGCTACAAGACAATGGTGAAAATTACATGGATGGTTCGTAAAACTAAAGATGAGGTGCTGAATTCAGTCGGGAAGGAAAGAAACTTCACTAAAACGAAAGACTGGTTGGTAGGGCATGAGAACAACAACAACATGGTCTTCACCTGTAGGCATCCACGTTGTTCCTGGAATTTTCTAATGTCACAGACGCATCTTCCCCTGGTTCGTGGGTTCATCCATTTCTTATTTCTTGTAACAGAGCAAAAACCTCCCGTTGTCCACTGATCATCCATTCCCAACCTACATTTTATTTTCTAGCACTGCACTAAACATGGCTTTAAGTATGATTCTGTGTGTAGTCCACGAGTCTGTTGAGTGGAGAATAGCCTGTCTCTTGTTATAGCATGACTGCACTCCTTCTTCAATCCACATAGCCACAACTAGTAGTGATACGCCTCTATCGTCAGCCAAACCATCTAATAAAGTTCTCAAATAAGTGCTCTGATAAGCAGACCAATGACTCCAAGAGATCAGGCTATAAGAATGCTTACCTGGATTACCATACGTCCGCTGTGTTGTTGCCATCAATTGAGGGTACTTAAGGCAACAAGAACCAAACACACACATCGATGCAAACATCTGTATACCTCTACTACATTCCACGCACTACAATGCATCATGTGACATTCAGATGAAATGGCCTTTCTTTGAATCTTGTGGTCCACTGTGAGCATTCGTGGAACCCATTGTAAGCACCTCTTTGAAAATCCGAGAGTCTCGATCACTGCAGACGTGCTTCCAATGCTGACCGACAACTGTAGAGCCATTAGTCAAGTTGTGCGCCGGCGGCACGAATAACGGCAGGCGCACGATTCAGCATGTCATGTCAGGACGCCCAGAGAGTGGCTGATCATGGAGATCTGTTTCTGCATTTCCTGAGGCTGCAACTTTGTTTACGCATCGCCAACTGGACTTCTGTCAACTGCTGCATCGCCATACACTGCACGAAAACGTTTATAGACATTCACCACGGTTTCTTTTTCTGCACGCAAGAATTCAATAATAGCACCCTGCTTGTAATGTGAGTCGTATGTAGACGTCATTTTGACGCTGTACTAAGGCTCTGCCATTTGCCAGAACGGTTCGAAACTTCATCCGCACACAGAACAAACATCAAATGTGAAGCACCAATAAGGACGTTTGGCTTAATTTTTTTTATGTGGGGAATTACTTATTGGACTATCCTCGTACATGTTCTCCCCGAAAATACTTACAACTACATATAACGTAACCCACATACACACCCACTGATTCACACAGAGTTAATCAACTCACTTTTACTGCCAATTTCATTCAGATGAATTCAGGAATTACTCCCATCCCAGCTGTTCATAAAATCACACAACACATTATCACATAATGGCAAATAATAAAATCCCATAATACGTAAAATTACTTTGGGTCGTAACTAGATAACTCGGCAACACATTCATTCTCTAAATGAACCATCATTTCATCAACTCTCAGAGTTATTTTTTAAATATTCCTCTTTTTCTGTCATCATCACCATCAATATGAATCACTCTGTCTTTCACTATGATGCTGTATCCATATATGCATACACAAATATATCACCAAAATTACTTCCAACTGACAAATCAACGTTATATGTACTACTAAAACTGAGTACCCATATGTGTCTAGCCACACATCAGAGCCAACTTCCTTCAGATCATCACTTATGCATGTGACAACATGCGTACATTCCTGTTCCAGAATTCACATAAATATACATCCATCATAGTTCTTCTCCTGCCATCAACCTACATGCATATATTTTGATGCACAATGGCTGTTCACTTTCTGCATTTCCATTCCCATAAAGGCAAGACTTCTGATATTTTTCTACCAGTTGTGCATATCACGACTGTATCACACAATATACTTGTAAGCTCTATTACACTCAGTGACAACCCCCAAAATTAATTAAAGTTACACAGAAATATGTTAAATAATGTACACTTCAACACAACTATTGTCTTTCTTTCTTCGTATACTTTCCAATGTTCTCTCCTATTTTCATGTATTATATATCTACGTACTGCTGAAATTCTTATCTAGAAACATGTGAGCACCCTCCACAAAAAAACTTTTAATTCGATTTCCACCTCAGGGCAAATTGCATTAGCAACATTTTCAATTACAGCAGTTCATCCCGAAGATTTGACACCTAGTATAGTCAAAACCTTAAAACTCAGAGAATATCCACATCACCCTCTGTAGTACATCAATACTTTATATGGTTGATGTAATGAGGATGGCGTGAAAGTTAACGACATCACTGAGTTGGCGTCGATTGCAATTACTCTGGTATCTGTAATAGGACCAGTGATGGTACTACAAGTGAGAACAGAAGTATAAATGGACCTGAGGGGCAATTTAGTTAGTGGCATAGAAGCTACTAATGATGAGTTGTTGTGTGTTGGTATCACCGATGGGAGCATGTGCTGGTAAGTTTATGAAGGTGGTATTCTTTGATTATTGAGTATAAAATAGTCTTGTGAAGTACTGCTGAACACGTTTTCCGAAAACTGTCTTGAGCAGCTATTTCGATAGCCCACAGGCAATGGAAATATTTTGGACCTTGTGACTACAAATAGGGCTAAGCTTATCGACGTTATCAATATAGAGAAAGGGAATTAGAGATCATAATGTCATCATAGCGTTAATGGTTACTTAAGGTAATAATCAATGAAGAAGGATAGAAAGAAGAGATAATCAGTTGGTAGCATCTCACATTATGAATGGACGTCATTTAGTTCCAGTATGATGGACGTCGAGGAATTACGGACACGGATTAAATGGATTGAAAATCCATTGCCGAGTAAGTGGATTAAAGCTCGTGCGATTTCTGCAAGGAAGACAGCAGTTACTTCTTGGCAGTTTGATGGAGCAATTTTGCTGATAACGTAGATGATTTGGCACAGATGAATAAGAAAACGAGGGAGATCTGTGTGTGACAGAGGGACTCTGTTCCAGGGAACGAAGAAAATTATGCGGACGATGAGGAACGTGACCCTCATTGATAGTAAAACTAGCTGTAATGTACATATTGTAGTACGAAAAGTATGTGTACTTCGTATTTACCATGTTAAAATTATTACCGTGGTGATGGTACATAGACGATGCAATATGGAATAGGTGGTAGGCGGGACGATGCAGGTTGTTGGCAGTGATCTAAGCACTGCAGCTCGGAGACGGCGGTGGGATAAGCTGGGACACGGAGCTGGCGGCACATAGCGTCTGTTGTGTAGACTGGTGTCAGCGTGGACAGGCAGTGTGACTGCAGTGAGGTCACGAAGTGGCCCACAGACGTGGCAGCCCTGGAATGGCTGCGGCATCGAAAGCCCTCGACGTGGACGTAGACGAGATGCTGTGGCGTGAGTAGGTACACTACTGGCCATTAAAACTGCTACACCAAGGAGAAATGCAGATGATAAATGGGTATTCATTGGACAAATATATTATAGTAGAACTGACACGTGATCACAATGGAGCAAATGGCTCTGAGCACTATGAGACTTAACTTCTGAGGCCATCAGTCCCCTCGAACTTAGAACTACTTAAACCTAACTAACCTAAGGACGTCACACACAGCCATGCCCGAGGCAGGATTCGAACCTGCGACCGTAGCGGTCGCGCGGCACCAGACTGTAGCGTCTAGAACCGCTCGGCCACACCGGCCGGCTGTGATTACATTTTCACGCAATTTGAGTGCATAGATCCTGAGAAATCAGTACCCAGAACAACCACCTCTGGCCGTAATAACGGCATTGATACGCTTGGGCATGGAGTCAAACACAGATTGGATGTCGTGTACAGGTACAGCTGCCCGTGCAACTTCAACACGATACCACAGTTCATCAAGACTGGCGTATTGTGACGAGCCAGTTGCTCGGCCACCATTGACCAGACGTTTTCAATTATTGGTGAGAGATCCGGAGAATGTGCTGGCCAGGGCAGCAGTCTAACATTTTGTGCATACAGAAAGGCCCGTACAGGACCTAAACATGCTGTTGTGCATTATCCTGCTGAATTGTAGAGTTTCGCAGGGATCGAATGAACGGTAGAGCCACGGGTCGTAACACATCTGAAATGTAACGTCCACTGTTCAAAGTGCCGTCAATGCGAACAAGAGGTGACAGAGACGTGCAATCAATGGCACCCCATACCATCACGCCGGGTGATACGCCAGTATGGCGATGACGAATGCACGCTTCCAATGTGCGTTCACCGCGATGTCGCCAAACACGGATGCGACCATCATTATGCTGTAAACAGAACCTGGATTCATCCGAAAAAATGATGTTTTGCCATTCGTGCACCCAGGTTCGTCGTCGAGTACACCATCGCAGGCGCTCCTGTCTGTGATGCAGCGTCAAGGGTAACCGCAGCCATGGTCTCCGAGCTGATAGTTCATGCTGCTGCAAACGTCGTCGAACTGTTCGTGCAGATGGTTGTTGTCTTGCAAACGTCCCCATCTGTTGACTCAGGGATCGAGACGTGGCTGCACGATCCGTTACAGCCATGCGGATAAGATGCCTGTCATCTCGACTGCTAGTGATACGAGGTCGTTGGGATCCAGCAACGCGTTCCGTATTACCCTCCTGAACCCACGGATTCCATATTCTCCTAACAGTCATTGTATCTCGACCAACGCGAGCAGCAATGTCGCGATACGATAAACCGCAATCGCGATAGGCTACAATCCGACCTTTATCAAAGTCGGAAAGGTGATGGTACAAATTTCTGCCCCTTACACGAGGCATCACAACATTTCACCAGACAACGCCGGTCAACTGCTGTTTTTGTATGAGAAATCGGTTGTAAACTTTCCTCATGTCAGCACGTTACAGGTGTCGCCACCGGCGCCAACCTTGCGTGAATGCTCTGAAAAGCTAATAATTTGCATATCACAGCATCTTCTTCCTGTCGGTTAAACGTCGCGTCTGTAGCACGTCATCTTCGTGGTGTAGCAATTTTAATGACCAGTAGTAAATCAGCGCGGACAAGCACGACAGTTGCAAGGCTGTCGAAATCTGGCATGTGGTGTAAGTAGGCTGTTTATGTTTTCTTATTGGCAACGTTACGTAGCGCTCTGTATGAAAATCACTGGCTGTGTTGTGTGCAGTCTGTGGCTAGTTAGCATTGTTGTCTGCCATTGTAGTGTTGGGCAGCTGGATGTTAACAGCGCGTAGCGTTGCGCAGTTGGAGGTGAGCCGCCAGCAGTGGTGGATGTGGGGAGAGAGATGGCGGAGTTTTGAAATTTGTAATACTGGATATTATGAACTGCTATGTATATTATGATTCTTCAACACTATTAAGGTAAATACATTGTTTGTTCTCTATTAAAATCTTTCATTTGCTAACTATGCCTACTAGTAGTTAGTGCCTTCTGTAGTTTGAATCTTTTATTTAGCTGGCAGTAGTGGCGCTCGCTGTATTGCTGTAGCTTGAGTAACGAAGATTTTTGTGAGGTAAGTGATTTGTGAAAGGTATAGGTTAATGTTAGTTAGGGCCATTCTTTTGTAGGGATTTCTGAAAGTCAGATTGCATTGCGCTAAAAATATTGTGTGTCAGTTTAAGCACAGTCATGTATAATTGTTCAAAGGGGACGTTCCATATGGCGACCATGCCAGGATACCTCAATGGAATCTTCTGATTTTTTCTTGTAGTTTGAGTAATTTGTGTAGATTTTTTTATTTCTAGCCCGTAATTGTAGAGAGAATCTCCTTTGTAGTTGCAGCCTTTCATTGTTGTACAGTAAAACAGTTGTGGCATGCATGTACTGTAGATTTGCACCAAGTATTTCGCAGCTGCGCTTGCAATTAACTAGATATTATTTTCAGTGCTATGTTAATGTGTTCTCTTATTGTTGCTCTTCAAATTGTGTTTTTCTGGGTTGTCGTGTGAAATATTGTGACAATAATGGCGTGTGAAAAACGTAATACTAGGCTCCAAAGTAAACTGAGAAATGACAGTGAAGACGAAAGCAGTGTGTTAACGCCACCATGTAATGAATTAACTAATATTCAAAGTAGTAATTTGGTAACTGTGCATAGGGAAATGGAGCGGGCGTCAAATAATGGTGTAGACAATCAAACAGGTAGTGAACTGGGAAGTATTATCGATCGACCGGTCGGCAACAGCTCGCCTCAGGAATCGGGAATGACAGAACACAATATTGCAAATACTGTAGACTCAGGTTTTGGGTTCTCACCGTTTTCTCAAATGAGTCAATACACATTTTCTGCTTGTCAAAATGTGAATGTTGCCGGTGAAAATGCACTGCCAAAAAGCATAGAGAAACAGATTCCAGACACTAATACATTATTATTGCAACTAATGCAACAAATGGAACAAAATCAGAGAGAAATGGGACAAAGGCTTCAAAAGTTAGACACAATGGAACAACACCAGAAACAAACACAGCAACAGTTAGACACAATGGAGCAAAATCTTCAAAAGTTAGACACAGGGGACAAAATCTTCAAAAGTTAGACACAATGGAACAACACCGGAGACAAACACAGCAACAGTTAGACACAATGGAACAAAATCTTCGGAAATTAGACACCACACTTGAACAAACACGTGAAGATATAACTACTGAGTTACATAACATTGAATCGAAATGTCAAAAAGTCTGTAATGACGTAAAAACACAAATTTGTGAGCATTTTCAACCTATTTTCTCGCGGCATGAAAATGCATTACAGAATCACGAATCAGCCATAAAAGAACCATTGTTCATGAAAATCATGAGACCTTGTGGGCTAAAATTGACTCAGTTGCATATACCGATTCGGTTACGCAACTTGCAAAAACTAAGGAAAACTTAAAGGACACAGTAGATTCGATTTCAACACAAATGGACTCTCTGAAACTTGGTTCAGAAAAACACACTGAGGAAATGTGTTCACTATCGGAGAAAGTAGCCGATCTTTCGGATCAGGTCACTAACTTATCTACAAAGGTAGATGATGATCTGAATGACACAAGACCCGTAGCCTTCACTGACCCAGAAGAGTATGAACAAATTAGAAAATTCAAACAAAATCAAAATCAAATTAATACGCAATACAAAAGAGAAATCCAGGAAGTACAAGATCAGTTAGCACAAGTAATACAAAAATGTCATATTTCAGAGTACACTCGCACTCCAAAACGGGAAGAGGAACTTAGAAATACGGAAAAGCCACAAAATAATAACACAGGACATTTCGGAAATTATGAAAGAAATTGGCAAGGTACACCGAATTTTGAGATGGAACCGCCGACACGACGTAACAATGAGCGATGTGCGACTCGCCGACACGATGATTTCGACTATAAGCTGTTCATTACTACACGTAAATTCAAAACGTTTAAGAATTCTGCCAACAACATTCATCCACAAGTGTGGCTCCATCAATTCTCTCATTGTTTTCCTCCCAACTGGTAATTGGAGCACAGGTTGGAATTTATGTGTGGCTACTTGGAGAATGAACCAGCTGTAAGAATGCGATCGGTCATTCACGATTGTCACAGTGAACGTGAATTTTATCATGCCTTCCTCTCAGCGTATTGGTCTCAAGCTACACAAGACCGAGTAAAACATAGCATCATAATGATGAAACGTTTCGAACAATCTGAATTTTCCAGTCTTGTGAAATATTTTGAAGACATGTTGCACAAGAATCAGTACCTGTCAAACCCATACAGCCCCTCAGAACTCATCCACATTTGCTTAATCAAACTGCCTGAACATTTACGACATATTATTTTAGCAGGACGTTGCAAAGACGACATTGAAGCTTTTCAGGGACTGTTACAAGTACTGGAAATTGACGCTGACAATCGCGGAATGCGAAAACAGGAGCACAACAATTACAGGTCACATCCGTCACAATTCCGCGATGACAGAAATAATACACGACAAGGCTACTCTTACAACGTAAATCGTGACCAAAACAGATACCACCCGTATGACAACCGTTGGCAGAGTAGTAATAATTACAGGGAAAGATCACCTCTCCACAGTAATGACTATCACAGAGACAATCAGAGAAATCGACAATATGGGAAACAAAATAATTATTATCAAGGGAGACAGAATAACTTCAGATGCAATGGTCCAGCGCGCAGTTACGATTCAGGGAGAAATTCTCCACCATGTGACCGACAAGAAAGAAACTATGGAATCTACCGACATGATGACAGACGATATGATCGTAACGACAGACCTGAATTGCATCAGAACTGGCGGGATTCAAACAGAGCAGAGCCCTCTCGACAAGGTGAATTTGTAGAAGTTAGGTCTCCAAATCCCAATAACATCGCGCGGCAACAAAGACACAATAGACAATGACTCGCACCGCAGGCAGCCACGTGCGCCCGCTGGCTCAGGGAAAAATAACATAGACGCTAACCTTGAGAAAAATTCCAGTATTCTTTACTGACGTATACCACATGATAATTGCGTTGAAGTTGAAACTCTGCGTACTAGGAAGAGTAAAGGTTTACACCACATTTCACACGTAAAACCGTTTATTGAAAGGCAATCTGCTTTTTAACTTTGTCTTTGCCATAAAACGTTTCACTTCACGTTACTAGTATGCTTTAGAAACTGTTAACATGCAACAATGTTTGAAGTTAAATATCCAGTCAAGTACCAAGAGAACTTATTTAAACAGAAATTACGAATACATTGTTATTGCGAACAGACGACACAGTGTTATTGTGTGTGTACATTCTTGCTTGTTAGTTGCACGATTACGTAACGACTATAAGGCTCACATACTTAGAACATTTACCAGTACTGCTAATGAGATTTTAATGCAACATTTTGGTTTACTTGAAAATACATTCTGGTTTTAAAGTACTTTCTGTGAGATACCAGATGACACAGTGGTTAGTTTATGTGACAGCTACACGATTTTTTCATGACGCTACTAATGAGTGACAATTTACAATGTTGGTTTTGCGGTGTATCTGTTTTATATCTGCACAGTTTTTCTGAATTATTCTGGAAAGTAAAACATGTTTTAGTAGTAACGTTTGTGGTATAGCTACAATGAGACAGCCTTTTCCGTAGCACAACAATACGTTACAGCACAGTAATTTCTTCATCACAACAATAAGCGTAATAACTAAGATATCTATAAGCAAAGCATTTCACTTTTGTTTATCATGAGGTCAGTACATTGACTTCTGCAGAACTTAGCTTTTGGAGGACGATAACTACGACACTTACACAGGGATTATCTTACAGCAAGACGCACATTTAGCGCTACAGGACACGTATTTGAGTGATTAATTTTGTACTTAAAACATTTATGTTTAAAGATTTTTGAATTAAAAAGAAAGTTTTCCATGATACATTTCATTCCATTGCTGTAATCTGTAACACCAGAGGGTATAATTACATTAATCCTCAGCAGGGTACACGCTACTTTGTGTACCATGTGTTTGGCAAGCATAAGGAGCCCTAGCTAATATGGTATTTGCTTATACAACTTTACACATCGGTACCATATTCCTCTAACACATAAATTACATAGCTATCTGATCATTTAACTGAGAGAGACAAACTTTTTTACTACGGCAGTGACAGATGTTTACGTAATTACACCGTTGGATAACTTCACACTTACGAAAATGTATTTTGTCTGTACTTTGTGAACTGTTCATATTTTTTCGGACCCATTGTGATATTATGAGGGCTTTGAATGATATATTTGGTATGGGATCACGATTTTTAAAGTATTTTTGAGGCAGATGACACTTTTGACATGAGCAGAGAATTTTTTTAGGTTTTGAAATTATTGGAGGAAGCTACGACGATTTTGAGAGTTGACTGAGGTGTTATGATGTTATTATTACGATGACTATGTGTATTATGCTGTTGTGGTATGTTTATGATCAATAAGCTGATGCTATATAAGGAATTTGATTATGCTATGTATTTATTATGATGAAATATTGAAGTGTCATCGCAAGATTGATGTGTTAACGAATATATATATGTGTAATAAGGTAAGGAGTAATGAATAGTGGTTAGGGACTCTGACTTGTGAAAAAGGATGTTGGAAACCAAGAATCGTACTTTAAGAGTTATGAAATGTGTGTAAATGCGTGAATGTATCACAATGCCGGCGAAAATTTTTTGGACACTGTTATATTCATAAGATTTTGTTTCTACACATTTGCGACGCAAATTCTCGACCAGTGAAATTTTGTATATGAGACTGTCACTGTAGCGGAAACTGCTGTCGTAAATATTTCCGTAAGAAAGTTAAGTGACCACCTGCACATAATGCGTCGTGGGCACCCAGCTGCATCAGACGCCTGGAGAAAAAGCCATTAGTGGTACCTTTTCAGCAGCATAGGCAGAAAAAAAAGGTGGAGGCCATTATCCTCGCTATTGACATTCCTTTGTAGAAAGCATCGCAAATACGACACGCTCAAACTTGAAAACATATGATTATACTGTGGAGCTCTTAATTTATGATATTTACTAAAATGCCTAATGAAACAATGAGAAAAATTTCACGGCTATTGTCTTGCTAGTTGAGAAAAATGCCATATGGCTTGCCTTATGTATTTATTTACTCGTTTTGTTTAATATCAAGTTTCTAGCTGCAGCAGCATTGGTTAAAATAAAATTTAATAGATGTACTAATATAAATATTTTATGCCTACAGATCCAGTAAATAATTTTATGATCTATTCAAAAAAACGAAGGAGCATAAAAAGACGTTTCCCTTCACAGGAATTGCATACGGAATTTTCTTTTCAACTACTTGGTAATTTTTTTGGTAGAATAACTTCTTGTGGTGCACCACTTTAATTACATAGACATTAAGATGTGAATATAGATTTCCCTTGTCTGCATTATTGTCATTAGTGTAATGTTTTTTCTGCTTGAGCTATGTCATGTTTAGGTATAAGTTATAGCATTTGCTGCTGCTGTTTGCCAGGCATAGTGTTACTGAATTTGACTTTGTATTACGCTGTTAAGCCAGTTTTACTACGGATTTATTTTCCTTGTTTGCTGCACAGTGCCTTATATTAGTTGTAATATTGCATTTGCTTTGCCAATGTGAATTTTTTTCTCATTGCTGTTTGTGTTAATTATTTTGTGCTGCTGCATTGCCTCATCCCTTAGTTTAGCATCTGAGCTCAGTAGATTTAAGTTAGCTTAAGAGGGGGTAGCCTATAAGAGAATGAGTTGCAATGAATTTGAAGAAATGCACTGAGAAGTTATACGAACAAAGTACAAGTATAGGTAGGATTTTCTTGGAAATAAATAATGAGGTAAGAAATATGTGAAATAAATACAGAAAGCATGCTTGGATAGGATTTTTTTTGACTGGAGCAAATATTGAAATAAGACGAAAGATCTATGGAATGAAGTTTTGGGTTGGACTGTAGTACCAAATGCTACACTGAAAACGAACCCTGTCCTTTCCTTTTGGTGTTATCCCACTGTGTGTTTGTGTACCCTTGCGTATTTGTTTTCTTCCTGTCTCTGTGTAGTTTCATAGAATTTTTTCTTCTTCTAATACTAAGCTACATTCACTATGATGAGGAATACTGTTATCCTCAAATATAATTGGCATTAATAATATGTTATTTACCTTGTAAATATGCTTAGACATTATTTATTCTGTTTTGTTTTAATGCTCATGTGTGAAGTTGATGTTTCAAAAGTTATTCTGATCTTTTATGTATGTACTCATGTCATAATTCCTGTAACACTGATGTATATGTTATTTCGATTCTTTTGTAAAGCTTGTACTACAAATGTTATCTGTATTGTTATGTTTTTAATGATGTATTTTGTACCTTGTAATTGTATTCTTATGTTATAAAATTGTAATTGACACCAGTTCATCATATTATTAACTTATAAGTTCCATTTCCCTGCACACGTTTCTGTTGGTCATAGTATATGGGCAATATGTGAGAAGTAGGGACTGTTAGTGTTTTCACATGTGTTAATAATTCAGCAAGGGATTGGATAACAGCTTTGCTGGTTCTAAGGACAATTCCAAAAAGTTTGTGAGTACACAAGTGGTGGTTATGGACTTGCTATATTATCTGCAAGACTCTGCAATGGTGATTGTGCACCTGCACAGTCACAACAGATGGCTGCTGGACATCTCTACAAGGACTACAGTGGGTCTACACCTTTGATGACCCACCAATACCATTATTTCTGCAAGGACTACAGTGGGTCTACACCTTTTCTGACTCACCAATACCATTATTTCTACAAGGACTACAGTGGGTCTACACCTTTGCTGACTCAACAGTACCATTATTTCTACAAGGACTGCAGTGGGTCTGCACCTCTGGTGGCCCACCAATACCATAATCTCTACCAGGACTACAGTGGTCTGCTCTGTGATGACCTACCTACCAATATTCTTCAAAACGTCGAATGGCTCTGCTGTGTGTTTGCTCTGTTGTGACCCATTAACTGTCAGCATGTCAAGAGTCAGCACTGTCTTTCCGTTGGAAGGACAACACTACTTCTTCAAGACTGCATGGAAATCCACTACTTCCGTGTGCATTGTCTTTTACTGCTCAGACTTTGAGAAAAGAAACGGCAGTTTTACTGTGATGAATGATCGGGACTGTCTTTATGGACTGTGAGAAAATTTTAGCTTTTGACCAATATTGTATTAATAATTGTGTGCATTTTATATCTTTCTTACTGTAATTATAAAAAAAATATTTAAATCTGTATTGGCCAGTGCCCAAAACAATTTGTAAAATTTTTTGTGGGGAGCATGGGGGCTATGTAAGTAGGCTGTTTATGTTTTCTTATTGGCAACGTTACGTAGCGCTCTGTATGAAAATCACTGGCTGTGTTGTGTGCAGTCTGTGGCTAGTTAGCATTGTTGTCTGCCATTGTAGTGTTGGGCAGCTGGATGTTAACAGCGCGTAGCGTTGCGGAGTTGGAGGTGAGCCGCCAGCAGTGGTGGATGTGGGGAGAGAGATGGCGGAGTTTTGAAATTTGTAATACTGGATATTATGAACTGCTATGTATATTATGATTTTTCAACACTATTAAGGTAAATACATTGTTTGTTCTCTATTAAAATCTTTCATTTGCTAACTATACCTACTAGTAGTTAGTGCCTTCCGTAGTTTGAATCTTTTATTTAGCTGGCAGTAGTGGCGCTCGCTGTATTGCTGTAGCTTGAGTAACGAAGATTTTTGTGAGGTAAGTGATTTGTGAAAGGTATAGGTTAATGTTAGTCAGGGCCATTCTTTTGTAGGGATTTCTGAAAGTCAGATTGCGTTGCGCTAAAAATATTGTGTGTCAGTTTAAGCACAGTCATGTATAATTGTTCAAAGGGGACGTTCCAATGGACGTGCTGACTCTGTGGCCCCTGCGGCACAGACAGGCATCGAAGTAGACGCAGCAGAGTGGTACAGCATGAGCAGGCCTTCCGCAGACAGGCACAATGGCTGCAGTGTGCTCAGGCTGCGGAAGGTGGATGTGGTGTCCCTGTAGCGGCTGCGACACAGACAGGCATCGATATGGCCGCAGCAGAGATGCCGTGACAGGAGCAGACGTCAGCGCGGGCAGGTGCAGAGGCTACAACACGGTCAGGTGGTAGACGTAGACGCAGTGGAGATGTTGCGTTATGAGTAAGCCTTGGTGCGGACAGTTGTGACAGTTGTTATGTGGTCACGCAGCGGAATGTGGACGTGGTAGTCGTCTACGGCTGTGGCATAGATACGCATTGGCGTGGATGCAGCGGGGATGCTGCGGCTCGAGCAGGTTTCAAAGCGAACCAGCGTGGCAGCTGTGACGCTGTCTGACCATGGCGTGTGCACACGGCGGCGCTACAGCGGTTGCGGCGTGGACAGAGAGCGGCGAGGCAGGAGTTGGCGTGGACAGGGTCGATGGCTGCAGTACTGCGACGCTGCAGCGTTGACCAGCATGTCTGTGTGTATCTACGTCCCCCAGACATAAGGTTGATGTTCTCAATTCAAAAGACAAACCACCAGCCATAACGAAATGTGGGGTTCCTATGGTCATTTGACAACATTTTCAGTCCTGCTACATCGAAGAGAGTCGGAAGACAATCTGTACTAGGCTCAGAGCACACCACTGAGTAGCGGTCTCGTTACCCGCGCCCGGGTTCCCGGGTTCGATTCCCGGCGGGGTCAGGGATTTTCTCTGCCTCGTGATGACTGGGTGTTGTGTGGTGTCTTTAGGTTAGTTAGGTTTAAGTAGTTCTAAGTTTTAGGGGACTGATGACCATAGATGTTAAGTCCCATAGTGCTCAGAGCCATTTGAATCATTTTGAACACCACTGAAGCTAGTGATTAAAGAAGCAAGACTTATCCCTTACTGAGCATTGTCTGAATGAAAACAAATTCGTAATTCATGTAGAAGTCCTACATATAGTGGGACAGGGTACAAAGATAGAAATAGTGTAAATCAAGAAACAAATATATGTATCCTCTCATTACTATTTAATGAGCATACTCAGTTCCATCGTTTGTCCCTGTGAGACAATGTTACATCATTTACATAGGAAAAAAACCTTGGAGCTATGCCTTCATTCATAAATAGATAATGAAACAAATACCCATTTCCATGCATATAGCCCTACTCCAAAGTATGTTTAATCATAGTTATAAAAAATTCTGTCCTACTGAATTTTGTAAAGCTACATGTAACTGTATCCAACTTGTCAACTGAGATAACTTCTATAGTTGAAGTCAATGTTTGTCTTTTCTTGGGGTCAAAAGTGTACTAGACAGTGGGCTAATTATCCGAAACCTAGGCCGTATAGTAATAAAAATGAAAAAAAAAACCGTTTAGTTAGTTCACCAACAACCCACAGCTGAATCAGTCAGAAGTCCAGTAAGTTCACGGTCACGTCCTGAGATTGGTTTGTTGTTGTCGTAACGACGAATATCATATCGTACATTTTCGCAGTGTCTTTATAAGTGTTTTCTGTTGTGACATGCACCTCCCGTATCATCTTCATACAATATAGGCCACATTTAAATACAACTATTTGCTCTATAACTGCTGAAAATCAAGGACTTGACGTCTTTCACCAATTTCCAGATACACAGTTTGCAGCATCCTCCCATTGTAAAAAAAAAAAGAATTCCTGCCCAGTACATAACTTTATGAAGCGAATTATTTACTGCATATACTAAAGTACACGACGATATGCTAGGGTTCTAGACCATTAGTTCTTTCCTTGGGGAAGGAGGGAACCTCTTTCTTTCCACCTTCCTGAAGAAAAGAAGTGTATTGTTATATCCTTTACATGTGGTATCTATTTCACCGACATGGTTTCTTTCAAAGGGCACGGCCGAGTTTCTTCCCTGATTCTAGACTGTGTTGTATCTCGTTGTCGACGGATCGTTACATGCTAATCTTCATTTTTTTTATATTTCACCTCCTGAAGATAATTTTATAGTTTTTTTCGAGCGAATTTTCATTTCGATTCAAGAACAGAGTATCATTGATATTGAAGTCATTTACGTACCGGGTGCTAAAAATTTTATCCATGTTTGCCCTAATATGGCGACGTGAGGTTGTATTCATCGATTGCAGTAGGACATGTCTTTGCGAATGTATTCGGTTAGTTCACTGAAAAGTCAAACTGTGTCTGCTGGAGACATGTTCATTACTGTCCTGTACCGTGTCTGTGATATACAGGCTGATTTAGCTCCACTTACCTACGGGTTTTACGTAGCCTGCAGCGTCTTCAAAAACCACGCGCGAGATTTTCTCATTCTATCACTCGCTACGGGCCAACTATTAATCCCACAGAAAATGAACCACAGCTTCTGTACGAAATTTAAAGTAGTTAAATTTCGTGCTGGAATACGCTTTCGCTGGAGGCCACGAAGAAAAACGCTTTTGAGTTGTCACTTTGGTTAAGTTTTTCTTGAAAAATTCAAAAATTTCCGTCTCTAGCGAAAACGTACCCCAGTACAAAATTTAATTACTTTTAATGTCCGGTTTATTTTTTCTGTAGGAGTGAGTGTAACAAGAGAGAGATTATGAAAATTTCGGTCATGCTATTTGAAGATGTTGGGGGTTGCAAATGGTTCAAATGGCTCTGAGCATTAGTGGACTTAACATATGTGGTCATCAGTCCCCTAGAACTTAGAACTACTTAAACCTAACTAGCCTAAGGACATCACACACATCCATGCCCGAGGCAGGATTTGAACCTGCGACCGTAGCAGTCGCGCAGTTCAGGACTGAGCGCCTAGAACCGCGAGACCGCCGCGGCCGGCGTTGGGGGTTGCATAAAACCCATACATAGGTGCAGCTGAAATATCCTATACAACAAACGGCTCTTGACACGAATGCAACAAGTGTCTTCGTTTGCGGTGTTGTTTTTCCCGGATAGGATGACACTTTTCGTGAGGTTTAAAGTTATCTTCATTTTGCGCTACGACTGTCTTCTCATAGACAGTCAGAGGGCGGCTGGGATGGCTGTCGGAGCCGCCAGGTGTGGCTGAGTCAGCGGCGCGAATCGTCTGCGAACCGCCAGGTGTCTGCAGCAGCGGGCTGCAGCACACGGCTCACAGCGCAGCACAGCACAGCACGGTACAGCTCTGCGTCCAGCGAGGCAGAAGGCGGCGCGGGGGCCCGAGGCAGACTCACTGCCAAATCTACTTCTGCCGGACAGTCTGCATTTTGCTCCTAGTAGATTAGGTCATTCGTTGGTTTATTGTGTTCCCTTGAGTATCATTTGATTTTGATCGTTTTAAATTGCATTCATAAAAAGTACATGAACCGAGTAATGAATGGAGAAAACATAAAAATGTATTTAATGAATCTGGTGAAAACAGAGACGTCTAAAAGAATGGAATTAATAGAAAATGCAAAATGGCGAAGCAGGAATGACTAGAGGACGAATGAAAGGCAGTAGAAGCGAGCCTGACTTGGAGGAAAATAGATGCCGTCTGTACGAAATTTAAAGGATCTTTGGAGAAAAAAGAAGTAACTGTATGAAAATCAAGAAAGCAGATGGCAATATGCGAATAAGGGGTAGCTGAAGATGGAAGAAATACACTGAAAAGCCAAAAAACTGATACACCTGCCTAACATCGTGTAGGACCCCGCGAGAACGCAGAAGTGCAGCAACATGACGTGGCATGGACTAGAGTAATGTCTGGCGAACTGCTGGAGGGAACTAACACCATGAATCCTGCAGAACTGCCCATAAATCCGTAAGAGTACGACGCGGTAGATATCTCTTGTGAACAGCAAGTTGCAAGGCATCCCAGGTATGCTCAACAATGTAGATATCTGAGGATTTTGGTGGACAGCGGAAGTGTTTAAACTCAGGAGAATGTTCTTGGAGCCATTCTGCAGAAATTGTGGACGTGTGGGGTGTCGCTTTGTCCTTCTGGAATTGCTCAAGTCCGTCGCAATGCACGGTGGACATGAATGGATGCAGGTGACCAAACAGGATACTTACGCACGTGTCACCTGCCAGAGTCGTATTTAGACATATCAGGGGTCCCATATTACTACAACTGCACGCACCCCACACCTTTACAGACCCTCCCCAAGCTTGAACAGTCTCCTGCTGACATAAAAGGTCCATGGATTCATGAGGTTGTCGCCATAACAGTACACGTCCATCCACTCGGTACTATTTGAAACGACACACGTCCGAGCAGGCAATACGTTTCCAGTCACCAACAGTACAATGACGGTGTGACGGACCCTGGCGAGGCCTAAAGCTTTGTGTCGTGTAGTCATCAAGGGTACACGAGTGGGCCTTCGGCTCCGAAAACCCATATCGATGATGTTTCGTTGAATGGTTCGCACGCTGACTTTTGTTGATCGCCTACCATTGAAATCTGCAGCAATTTGCGGAAGGGTTGCACTTCTGTCAAGTTGAAAGATTCTCTTCAGTCGTCGTTGGTCCCGTTCCTGCAGGATCTTTGTCCGGTCGCAGCGATGTCGGAGATTTGATGTTTTACCGGATTCGTGATACGGTACACTCATAAAATTGTCGTACGGGAAAATTCCCACTTGATCGCTACCTCGGAGTTGCTGTGTCCTATCGCTTGTGCGCCGACTATAACATAACATTAAAACTCACTCAGATCTTGATAATCTGCCATTGAAGCAGCAGTAACCGATCTAACAACTGCCCCAGACACTTGTTCCCTTATACGGTCGTTAATCGCAGCGCCGTATTCAGTCTGTTACATATCTCTGTATTTGAATACGCATGCCTATACCAGTTTGCTTGGCGCTTCAGTGTATGTAGAGCGGCTGCACAAGGGAAATGAAATTGAAGCCAATATTATACAAAGGAAAGAAAAATACATGAAAATATGGGAGGTATAGTACTGCGAGAAGAATGTAACAGAGCTCTGAAACAGTTAAGTCTAAACACTGCCACCGGAGTAGACGACATTCTTTCGGAATTATTGAGATTCTTTGGATAGCCAACCATGACAAAACTACATATCAGACCTTAAGAAGGATATAATAATTCCGATTCCCAAGGAGGCAGATGTTGACGGGTGTGAACATACTGAGTCACCAGCTTGAGAAATCATGGTACCAAAATATTTGCACGGTTTGTACACAGAAGAATAGAAAAAACTGGTAGAAGCTTATCAAGGGCAATATCAGTTTTGATTCCGGAGAATTTAGGAACGCTAGAGGCAACACTGATCCTGAGACTTCTCTAAGGTAGAGCAAAGAAACCTACGTTTGTAGCGTTTGTAGATTTATGAAAGAATTTTGAAAATGTTTACTGGAATATACTGACGAAAATCCTGAAGGTAGCAGGGATAAAATACAATGAGCGAAACGTTATTTACAATTTGTACAGATATCGGCCTGCAGTTATGGGAGCCGAAGGTCATGAAAGGGAAGTAATGGTGGGAAGAGAGTGAGACAGGGTTGTAGCTTATTCGTGATATTATTCGATCTATACAGTGAACATACTGGGGATGAAAACAATGAGATATTTTGAAACAGAATTAAAGAAATAAAAACTCTGAAGTTTACTGTACACTTTGTAATTCTGTCAAAGATGGCAATGGGATGAATATTGTCTTTGAAATAGGTTATAAGATGAATATCAACGAAAGTAAAGCGATCATACTGGAATGTAGTCGAACTAAATCAGGCGATGCTGAGAAATTAGTTTAGGAAATGAGATACAAGTAGGCGACGAGTTTTGCTATTTGGGCAACAAAATAATTGACGATGGACGAAGATGTAGAAAACTGACTTGCAACAGCAAAAATTATATGTCTAAGAAAGAGGAATTTGTTAATATCCATTACAAATTTAAGTTTCAGTAAGGTTTTCCTGAAGGATTCGTCTGGAGTGTAGCCTTGTACGCAAGTGAAACTTGGATAGCAAGTGGTTAAAAAAAGAGGAGCGTAGAAGCTTTCGAAATGTAGTGCGACAGAAGAATGCGGAATGTTATATGGGTAGATTTAGTAACTAACGAGGAGGTACTGAATCAAACTGGGGAAACTTACGGAACAACTAATTAAAAGAAGAATCCTGTTCATTGATCTGATCCTGAGGCACCAGTGTCAGCTTGGTAATAGAGGGAAGCGTGGGAATTGTAGACGGCCTGTAGGCATGTATACAGAAAGTAGGTTCAAACGAATGTATGTTGAAGTAGTTATACAGAAATGAAGAGTTTTTTCACAGTTCAAACTAAAGTGGAGAGTTGCATCAAACAGTCATTGACTGAAGACCAAATCCACAACAAAAAGTAGATTAGACATTTATCAGATATCTGATACCATAAGCATGCAACACATTATTCGTTAAGAACGAACTATGAGAAAGTTTTATACAACATTAATGGTTGAGTGCGACCAGAAATCAAAAACTAATTTCTCAGCAACGTCTGGATCATTTTGCAACAAAATTTCAACTGTTTTTGCCTAGTAGTTTGCTGCTAGGGTTCAAAAGAATATCCACCAATTCCCAAGAAGGCAGGTGCTGACAGGTGTGAACAATACCGAGGCATCATCTTGAGAAATCATGGCTGCAAAATATTGACACGGCTTGAATAAAGCTGAATAGAAACGAAACTCAAAGCAGTGAGCAGATATTGGTGGTCATGGATGAATATGCCGAATCATACAACGCAATCTTTCACGGCCGGTCTTGTCTTCATTTAAAACTTCCGGGTAGATAGGCCGTGGTCGATGTATCAAACTCTCCCCTGATGTTTAGTCTCCGACTGCGGGAGACATCCTCAGAGGTAAAGCGGCGAACTGCCTGGCCTGGAAAGCATAAAATTCTATTTCCTCATGACAAAAACAGTGCATGTCTTCGAAGAACAAAGAGCATTCCATTTTGTACCAAGAAAACGCAGGTTTCCGCTACCAGGATGACAATTTTTCACCTGTCTCTTGTACTGACACGGTGTACAGTGGAAATAAACCTGCCTTAAACAGAGAGTTTCAATATCAGCAGAGTAAGCACTAATTTGGCACAAATAAAAGAGATATTCAGCGACAGATTTCCCCTCCCCCCCCCCCCCAAACTACTTTCCACCGATACATTAATGCAACCGTAGTTCTGCGTAAGTACACTCTCAAAACCTAATTAGGGCCCAGAGTTAAGCCTAAAACGACAGTAGCCACTCGTTATATAAGCCAGTTGCGGAACTACCTACACGTAAAAAGTAATAAAAAAAGTGTAAATATGCCCGTAACTGTAAGGTAGGTTTGAACAACACAGCACTTCAGTAGGCGTGATCTTACTGGACGTGGTCTGCTCTTATTTTTCACTTATACAGGTCACAGCTCGAAATGAAGGAAGCGTCAGGTAGCGTCAGGTGACTCCTATGACGGGCTGACTGAATCTTTGAATCTGACATACGTTTAACCACCGAGAGACACATGTAGCGATAAGTGGGGTTAATAACTAGTTCTGGTAAGTGTCAAACAGAGCACAATGTGAGAAATACAAGAAATGTGTTTTACTCTGTTCTGACTGAAACGTTCGTGGTGGCCAAAAACTTCGATCATTGCATGCAGTAACGGCACTGCCTCTGCGTTCTGACTGATATGTTCGTCGTGGCCAAAAACCGTGATCACTGCATGCAGTAACGACGCTGTCTGGAAAATGTTCTCCTTAGTTTAAATAGTGTGTAGGGACAGGAAATAAATGGAGCCATTTATCAGTAATACTTATATAACTTCGTACTTTCTAGCGGATTAAAGGTCTTACGTTCAGAAATACCCATAGTTTTGCTGTAAACTTAGGAGCCCCCGTTCGGAGCTCCTGAGGAATTCTCAAATGAGGTTAATAACGGCTACGTATAAAGAATTTGGGCGTGGAAATCTACATTAAGCAGCCAAATTTATGGAACAACTTTTCGAAGCCCCCTAACAGTTTCCCATTCCGAAACAAAAATTTGAAATTTTGCTCAAAGATGCCTACAAACTTCCTCTGTAATGGTGAAAAAGCATAGCGTTCTGCGACTGCACCACCGGCTCGGCCACGCTTCAGGCAGCAAGCTGTCGATACATGCGAAAAATTGCCACAGCTTGGAAGTTCGTGTCAGTTGCAAGTAGTCAAACTCCACCTAAGGTTGCCGGCCGGAGTGGCCGCGCGGTTCTAGGGGCTACAGTCTGGAGCCGAGCGACCGCTCCGGTCGCAGGTTCGAATCCTGCCTCGGGCATGGATGTGTGTGATTGCCTTAGGTTAGTTAGGTTTAATTAGTTCTGAGTTCTAGGCGACTGATGACCTCAGAAGTTAAGTCGCATAGTGCTCAGAGCCATTTGAACCATTTTTGAACCACTTAAGGTTGTCGAATGAGTTGCTACAAGAGTCTAGTAACTGAATTGGTGTCGAAGTTACTAACGGGTACATTTTTAACATGCTCAAGAAATGGGCGTAGGTAACACGGAGGGTGTTACCGAACTGTGTCGTCTTAGAGGGACTGTTTGGCATTTTATTCACTCTTGTAACAATGTCCATCCCTCCCGTGAACACGCCACAGGGAGGCGCGAAAGAGGAGGGATGAAAAAGCATAAAAATGCATTGCTGCTTCTGATTACATTCACATTTTGTCGTATTTTACTGAACAGTGACTAGTGGTTCTACCTTTTATGGCACAGCAAAAATTGCTGTCACCCTACACTCTAAAGGGGTGAGATCGCATACAGTGGTGCTGCAGCCCCACGATGTCCTTATTGTGGGTTTGAATCGCCCAGGGGGTGGCAGCAGCCGCCAGATTTGTCAAGATTGTCGTCTTGTTGCTCATCGCACTGCAAACAGTCGTTTTCGACCGCGAAATCTGTGGAAATAAACGCACTGAAGGAGAGGATGATTTCACTGACGGCCTTTATGTCACCCCTAGACGCCTTTCGGTTCGAATCTGAGCGTCGGTATATCTGAAGTGTTTTTCTCGGCCACTCATACGGAAACTACGTGATTGCAACGATGCTTGCCGCGGCCCCGATACCCATCGCAGGGCGTCAAAAGACGGGGTGAATGTGGTTAAGACCCTCCCATCTTATGACACGCCTACAATGGCGCTGGGCAGAATTGTGGTGAAATTTGGTGCCAATGTAACATAATTAACCCATCTTACAGCTAACAGAACTAGCGAGCTGTGGCCTTTTAAAAGTACGTGTCGACACCTTGTTGCTTGAAGCGTCGTCACAGGGTGCCAATCATTTGCACCATTACAGAGGACGGTAATGGGAACCTTTGAGCCAATATTCAAACTTAAGCTTTGCAATGGGAGATAATTACAGGGTTTTGAAAAAGTGATCGTTCACTTTTGTTGCGAATTGTAGATGTTTGAATGTTGCGGAAAACTTGAAAATCGAAACGGAGATGTCGGTAGGCACGATTTACACTTCTTAGACACTTCCGTAGTAAAACAGTAGACGTATAAAGGCTTTAGCTGGGGCATTTCGTTGATGATAGCAATAGCAACATAAATTTCTATGTGACCATTCCGATTCAGAAGCTTGGTTGTCCTCCTTTATCACGCTAAGGTTTAGTGTTATAGGTTCATGCATATCGCTACAGTTAGATTCTTATTAGTCGAATGGAGCTACTGTTCAGTAACAGCTGATGACGCTACTAGAGACGAAATGTTGGGCCTTAGAGCAATATAGGTGCACACACAAAGTTAGGAAATGTAATGGCATCTTTTCACACTGCAAGACGTCTGTTAGGAGTCTCTCCAGTGAAGGAGAGAATTACTATCTTTGTTTGTTAAGGCTGAATGACGCCTGAATACGTACATGGTGATGGTAAGACTATAGCGAGTGAAAACTATGCAGAGTGCTTCACAATCCCTACTACAGGCTACTAGGGTCGTACAGCAGAATAGTACATAATGTTTTGATAAACTTTTAATACGGAAACAATGTCAAGAAATGTATCATTTTCATGCACAGTACTTTTGAATATCGGATCACTTTCAAATCTCCCGCTTCATGGTACGCAGACACACTGAGGAAAGGCCGCCGTCGTCAATACAATTATAACAGATACAATTTTCGTCCGACTACTATTAAGGCTTCAAGAACTACGTATGACTTTCTAGCTGATGTGATTGATAGATTAAACCATAACCAATAAATGAGAGCACACTTTGGGAAAAGGAAGGGCTCTTGAAACAAAGTGAGGTTCAATTACAATAAGTTCGGCGTATGGCTGCACCCAAATTGGTGGTCACCAGGATAGAAATATAAAAGGAAAAAAAGCCATGGGAAGTAACGAAATCGGTTAATCTCTTCCACAAAAATGAAAAGTTTGTCGGGAATCTACCTACACCAGTTGCCACACATGTTTAAAAAATAGTGACATAAATTACATGATATAGGTCAAGACATTTACTGGCAGTCGATCTCGCTCCTTAAAAACAGCAGTTTTAGGGCTTTGGAAATCCGTTTGCTGGCTACAGACAAACTTCTTTCCGTCTCCCCAGTGCATCCCAAACATATTCCACGGGAGTCAGATCCGGAGAGATCATTGGTCAATGGAAGCGGTGAATATATTCACCTGCTAGGACATTATCCTTGTGGGCGAGTGTAATCGCCCTTGAAGGAGAACCAACTGTACCTACGAAAATTGAATAAACGGTTGCAGAAAATCACTTCTGTACGCAGTCAATCGAAGATGTAAGGACTGAGTTAGAGCCTGCGATCATGTTTCGCAGTTTTTTCTTTAAGACAACGTTCCGTGAAGATCAGATTCACCTTTAGGTGTATATCTTCGAATACGTTGTATCTTAACAGATAAAGTGCCATACTCAAGTCCTGTCAAACCACTGTTCCTATGAAGACCAACAGAGGTGCGTAATTTGGCTCGGCCGCCAAACGCGATGCCTCTAACCTCGGCATGGCACCACCGCCATACTGATCCTCCTTCCACGTGGTCTCCCAGATGGTAGCGGCTGCTACTTTCACTCGGAACGAATGAGTAAACTGAAATATTTTTCTTTAGACAGTACATTCGTTCATTCACTCACTGTCCTTTCTCGATGTTGCTGACTGTGTAGTAAACGTCGCTCTCTCTGCATAACACTGAGCGAGACATCCACTGTGAGATATCTCACAAGCAGATCGATTGTTTTCGGCCTCCGGAACACAGTTCGTTATGAAAAAGCAACTCCTTACACCGCTGCAGGTTCTGAAAACGTAATCTGATTCTATCGTGCAATTAATGCCAGACACATGTCCTGTATGGAAATGGTTATTTTTGTCTGGGCTTGCACAGGACGTTTATTAACACATATGCGACGGACATCTGAAGTGACTGCCTTTCGCTCCTCTTCCTTAGGTTCTATTTTCGCAGTTCTCTTTAGCTTCTTTACACCCGAGTATTAAAGAGTTAGTGGGGCGGATCGGCGCACTTCGTACAGTGCACTAACATGGCCGAACGTCAACGAACCACTACACAAATCTTCTCTAGGATTCTGATTTCATTTCCTTCCATTAACTCCCTCTTTCTGAGGCCGAGATCTGCTATTCTCAAGACATAAACAATATTACCAGATGGGTGCCAAATTGACTACCGAATTGACTACCAGTGTCTCTGCAGCGATAAGCAGACAAAGACCAACTGACGTTCTCGAACCGTGGAATTTTGTTTACGTTAACAGTGTGAAACGCGATCGTCTGGCATTTATTCAGTATCACAATGAACTGCCGTTCTGTATTTCGCTCTGAATAGGTCGCTGTCACTCACATGCCCTGCAGCTCCCTCTATCCAAGTATCTCGCTCTTCCTTTGTGTCTCTGAATGTCGTGGGACACACAGGAGGGCCTTCTGTCATCCCAATGAGCAATAGTCGCCCCTCCCCCCCCCCCCCCACCCCCGCCCAACCGAGCTGTTTCATTCTCTGACTGAGGCCCAAGCAGCTAGCAGTTGTGTCAAGTGTTGGGAACTGATTCTGTAAAACGATTTTGCCACTGCGCCCACTGTTAAACTAGAAATAAATGGAATATTTAAGAGTGTGATCTATCAGTAGTATATACTGACAGTACTTATGGCAGTGACACCCTATACTTAAATGGGAGAAACTGTCCAAAAGGAAGAGTTGTGTAGTGTGTCGAAAGACGCTTCGTGAGAATAGCGAGAAGCTACAGGCAGGCGAGGAAGTGGGTGAGAGAAAAGATATGCGTTAAAAATATCATTGTGAATGTATCCTGAGCGAGAAGAAATAAAAACAGATTACGCGGTTTGGAACGAAATTGTTGCAACGCACACCGAGTTTCAGTAGTTGAAAACTGGAATAATAACTGCTGGTTTCACAAAATATTCCGCCATCATCTTCTTCTGCAGTTTATGCGGCAGAGAGTCACAATGTATTGAAGAACATTAAAAATCTGGGAAATATTCAGCAGTTGATAACAAAATTTATTAAGCATCGAAATGGATTCATGCTGCACAAAATTGTCCAATGAATACCGTCGGCGCTGCGGTCCCTTCAAACAGATGAGGCAGAATTGGGTTCAACGTCCCTTCTTCGACAAGGTCATAAGAGACAGAGCACACACTCGAAACAGAGAAGTCTGGAGAAAGAAATCGACGATATCATTTCTAATGAAAGCAGCCCAGTTTTTATATTTTCTGAGTTGGGGAAGTGACAGAAAATTTAAATCAAGCTGAACGGACGGGGGTTCACACCCGCGACTCCAGCATGCGAATTCTGTGTTCGAATCATTGCGCAAGCTCACATATTTGCAGTCCTCTTGCGTCATCTGTACAAATCAATCACCAATATGTCTGAGAAAACGATGGCTGTTTGGCTGTGACAACACGCGTTGAATAAAAAATTTAAAAAAAAGGATTAATGGCATTGGGGCTAAATTAACCTGATAAACAGAGAGCGAAATTCATCGCCAGAACTGTGGCAGTTCAGCCTCAGAGGTTCTCATAAGGTACTGTGTACTCCGGTGTTAAAACAATGAACACTACTACTGAACGAGGAACCAGCTTCTTATAGACTTTCAGTTAGAATTTACACTGATCACAGGTGTAACGGGATTCACGTAAGAGGTAAGCGCCCATTGTTATTTGATTTGAAGGTTGCATCAGTGCTATTATGTAAGCCATAAAAGATACATGAGATACATAGGAGTCACAGGCCACTTTACCTGCCTGCTTCTCCATGCATTGTGGTCTGCTGCGCTTATGTCACTCTGGATGGTTCGTGCCCCTATAGTTAAAATTATGTTCGGCCCACTGTCATCCGTTTGGATTCATGGCACGCTTGAGGAATCGAGGATGCATACCTTCTGCATATCTGACGATCCGCTAATTGCGTCATTTGTTCATAGACAAGAAATTTTCGGTCCCGTCCATGTTGCACCAACAGTGTCATGATTCACCATATTTGACCTGATGATGTGGTTTCTGGGCTACGAAATCGGACGTTAAATAAATCATCTACAAGGGCAGTCCGGCGGTTATTATTCAAGATGAATGTTAGAAATGTTTTCAGAAGAGTGGCAGGACCGATCCTGTTCTCAGTTTACAAAAGCGATGTGTCGGACCCGGTGGACAGCAATCTGAAACGTTTTGCTGTTGGTGCTGTTCTGTAAGGAAAAGCGTCGTCGTTTAGTGACTACACGGGAACTGAGGATGGTCTGAACAGAATTTTTATTTGGTACGATGAATGACGAGCATATGAGTTGGACAAATGTCACTCAACGAGAGTGTAATCCTTGAATACGATATTAATGAAATTCTGCATGACTAAGCCACGACTATTTTATACCTAGGCGTATTGTTGCGAAATGATATAAACTGGAATAACTACGCAACAGCACATAAGGTTAATGGGAGAATTCTGGAAAGGCTATCTCGTCTTTATAGACACAATGCGCAGAACGCTTGCGAGACCAGTTCTTAAGTGCGGCTCGAATGTTTGGAAACGCCAATAGGTCATGTTAAAGGAAGATACTGAAACAATACGGGGGCCTGGTTTGACAGCGCCTGAACCGACGTTCGTATCGCGTACATCTGCATCTGCGTCTCTATCTAAACTCTGTAAGCCATCTTATGAAGTGTGGCGGTGAGCACTTCTAGTACCTCTATTACTTTTCCCTTTCTTTCTCCAGCCGTGAACGGTGCACAGGAAGAACGATTGCTGGTAAGCCTCCGTGCGACCCCTAGTCTCTCTAATCTTACCTTCGACGTCTTTCCGTGATATGTACTTAGGAGTTGGAATCTTCTAGGAATGTACATCCTCGGAATTTCATCAGTAAATTAGTCCGTGACATTGAACGTCCCTCTTGTAGCGTATACCACCGGAATTGGCAGACTGTCTACCTGGCTCTTTCACCCTTTACAAATGACGAAACGCGTTGCTCTTCTTTGGGCCTCCTCCATCTGCATCTACATCTATATCATACTCCGGAAGCAACCTAATGGTGTGTGGTGGACGGAGCTTTTTGTACCATTAACTGCACCCTCCAACCCTGTTCCACTCGCGAATAGCGCGTGGGAAGAATTATTTAACTATAGGTAAGCCTCTGTATTGGCTCTAATTTCTCGAATTTTCTCCTTGTGGTCATTACACGAGACGCATTTAGGGGGAAGTAATATGCTGTCCGACTCCTCCCGGAAAGTGCTCCCTCGAAATTTCAATAATAGATCTCTCCGTGACGCACAGCGCCTCTCTTGTTACGTCTGCCAGTGGAGTTTGTGGAGCATCTCCGCAACGCCCTCGTGCCGACCAAAAGTCCCGTGATGAAACGTGCCGCTATCTGTTGGATCTTATGTTTATCTTGTATCACTCTATCTGGTAGGGATCCCAGACAGATGAACAATACTCAAGAATGGGTCGAATAAGAGCCTTATAAGCCATTTCCTTCGTGGATGAGTTAAATTTCCTTAAGATTCTTCCTATGATTCTGAGTCTGGCATCTGCTTTTCCCACTACTTGTTTTAAAAGGTCATTCCACTGAAGGTCGCCCCAGATAGTTACTCCTGGATCCCAGACAGATGAACAATACTCAAGAATGGGTCGAATAAGAGCCTTATAAGCCATTTCCTTCGTGGATGAGTTAAATTTCCTTAAGATTCTTCCTATGATTCTGAGTCTGGCATCTGCTTTTCCCACTACTTGTTTTAAAAGGTCATTCCACTGAAGGTCGCCCCAAATAGTTACTCCTGGATCCCAGACAGATGAACAATACTCAAGAATGGGTCGAATAAGAGCCTTATAAGCCATTTCCTTCGTGGATGAGTTAAATTTCCTTAAGATTCTTCCTATGATTCTGAGTCTGGCATCTGCGTTTCCCACTACTTGTTTTAAAAGGCCATTCCACTGAAGGCCGCCCCAAATAGTTACCCCTGGATATTTTACGGCAGATACTATTCCAGCAGTTTGTCATCAATAGTGTAGCTACACAGTAGTGGATTTCTTTATCTATTTATGCGTAGTTTGTTACATTTATTTACGTTCTTGGTCAACTGCCAGAGCCTGCACCATTAACCTATTCTTGGACGTCATTCAACAAATCGTTGCTATCTTCTGGCGTTGTTACTTTGCATCATCTGCGAATACCCTTAGAGAGCATCCGATGCTTTCTAGAACATCATTTATGTATATTGAGAACAGTACGAGTCCTATCACACTTCCCTGGAGAACACTGAAATTACCCTTACATCTGTCGATTTCGTTCTGTTAAGGGCGACCTTTTGAGTTCTACCTGCAAGGAAGTCTCGAATCCAGTCGCAAATCTGCTCCGATACACGATAAGCTCGTATTTTTTTCACTGAACGGCAGTGCGGTACGGTGTCCAGTCCGTTTTTGAAGTCAAGAAACACGGCATCAACCCGGGGCCATTGTCTAAGGCACTGTGGATCACACAGAGGAACAGAGCGAGCTGAGTTTCGCAGGATCTCTGTTTGCGGAGTCCATGTTGATTCTTGCAGAAGAGACTTTCCTTCTACAAGAACGTCATAATTCTAGAGCATAAAACATGTACCATAATTCTACAACAGATTGATGTCAACGATATAGGTCTATAGTTGTGTCCATCTGTCCTTCGGCCCTTCTTAAAACGGGAATGACTTGCACTTTCTTCCAGTCACTAGGTGCCCTTCGTTGCTCAAGCGATCTAAAATAATTTACTGCTAGAAGAGAAGCAAGTTCTTTCCCATAACCTTTGTAGACTGTTATAGGTATCTCGTCTGGTCCTGACGCCCTTACACTACTAAGCTGTCCGCCGCTCGTGGTCTCGCGGTAGCGTTCTCGCTTCCCGAGCACGGGGTCCCGGGCTCGATTCCCGGCGGGGTCAGGGATTTTCACCTGCCTCGAGATGACTGGGTGTTTGTGTTGTCCTCATCATTTCATCATCATCCAGGACAGTGGCGAAATTGGACTGAGCAAAGATTGGGTAATTGTACGGGCGCTGATAACCACGCAGTTGAGCGCCCCACAAACCAAACATCATCATCACACTACTAAGCGTTTGTAGTTGCTTTTCTATTCCGCGATCGACTATTTCAGTATCTGCCATTTGACGTTGGTACGGCGATTGAAAGGAGAGACCGTTTTATGATCTTCCGCGGTGAAACAATTTTGGAACAACGAGTTCAGTATTTCTGCCTTCAGCTATCTTCCATTTTTGTGCCGATAGGGTCACTGAGAGAATGAGTGGAGGAATCTGAGCCACTTACTGATTTTACATACGCGAAAATCTCTTATGGTTTTTACTCAGATCGGTTGACAAAGTTTTGCTTTCAAAGCCATTGAGCGCTTCTCTCATTGCTCTCCTAGCGCTCATTTTCGCTTCGTTCAATTTTTGTCAGATTTTTACACCTTTTGAATCTGAGGTGAAGTGCTCTTTGTTTAGGTAGCGGTTTTCAAACACGGCTATTTTGCAACGGTGGGACTTTCCCTCCTTTAAGACCTTCCTCTTAACATATTTGACTTGCACGATTCCTTTGAATTTTTTCCATTTGTTTTAAACATCTTCGTCCTCATCACCGAATATTTGGAGCTGACTGCTCAGATACTCTGAAATCTGTAATGTGTCATTCTTGCTAAGCAAATATATCTTCCTACCTTTCTCAATATTCTTTGTCGGACCCGTTGTCATCTGTTCTATCACAGCCCTATGATCACTGATACACTCCTCTACATTATCTGATTCGAGATGTTCAGGTCTGTTTGTTGCCGTGAGGTCTAAGACGTTACCCTCACGAGTTGTTTGTCTAACTATGTGTTCAAAGTAATTTTCCGGCAAGACAGCTAGAACAATGTCACATGAATCCCTGTCTCTGGCACCAGTTCTTCTGTCTACCTCATCTGACACGGATCCCAGGCTGAGAGCAATATTCACGTGTCGAACGTACAGGGTTTTGTTAGCTACCTCCTTCGTAGATGAACTAAACTTCCTAAGGGTTGCTCAATGTATCTCAGTCTGGTGACGCCTCACTTGTGATTAGTCTTACGTGGTCGTTCGACTTTAAATCTCTTCTAGATACTTAAGTTATTTACTGGCTCCTTTGATTGTTTTACAATCGTGTAATCATACAATAATGGATCTTACTGCCTATTTAAGCACAGTACATTAACGTTACGCTCAACTGCCAATACCTGTATAAATCGTAATTGCTGTCAACGTCTTATCTGCTGTACTCAGCGATTTAGATATCGATGCATGCGACCCGCTTTGCGCGGTCACATCACCAGCAGCACACGAATCACCACCTTTATAAAGTTGCGCTATAAACTTGGAACACGCCTCCCAGCACCGCGCCGGCCACTGTGGCCGAGCGGTTCTACGCGCTTCAGTCTGCAACCACGTGGCTGCTGTGGTCGCAGGTTCGAATCCTGCCACGGGCATGGATGTGTGTGATGTCCTTAGGTTAGTTATAAGTCTAGGGGACTGATGACTTCAGAAGTTAAGTCCCACAGTGCTCAGAGCCATTTGAACCCAGCGCCGCGTATCACCACGTGACACCATTCAGCTTCCTCCGTCTTGGAATGAAATCACCAACGCAGCTAGTGAAGGACCGCTTGCGTTATGTTCTCGATCAATGTTCACACCCTGTGATGCAGCTGTTGTTTATACAACACTCACTGCGTCGAACATTGACTGTGCAAGGTTTACTGTGCTGACCAGATTCTCGCCTACAGCTCATAGTTGATTACGCCTGGTCTTGTTAGAAATTCAACTTTCCTGCAATTCGCTACAGTTTTCTAGCGTTGTGACTTCTCTGTATACAATAATATTATCCGCGAAAGCCTCACGGAAATTTCTACGTTATCCACAAAGTCATTTATACACTCCGCAACAAAATTAAACGATAACATTTCGAAACCCCGTAATTGTCTCCCATTTCGACACGTAAGTTTGAAATTTAGCTCAAATCTGCCTAAAACTTTCCTCTGTAATTGTGAAAAAGCGAGGAGCACTACGACGCTTCAAATGGCAAAGAGTCGATACATGCGAAAAAGAGACCACAACACGGAAGTTCGTGTGAGCTTTAAGCTGAGTAAATGCAGTCACATCGGCACCAAATTTCACCACAATTCTGGGTAATGACGCCGTGGACGTGTCACACGATAAGAAAATTGTCACATTTTCTCTTATACAAATTTCATCCCATCTTTAGCCGCCTCTGCGATGGACAGCGATGAAATGGGTGGCCGAGGAAAACAAAAATTGACATGGCTCTGAGCAATATGGGACTTAACTGCCGAGGTCATCAGTCCCACTTAAACCTAACTAACCTATCGACATCAAACACATCCATGCCCGAGGCAGGATTCGAACCTGCGACCGTAGCGGTCGCGTGGTTCCATACTGTAGCGCCTAGAACCGCTCGGCCACTACGGCCGGCCGAGGAAAACATTTCAGACAAACAGTCACTCAGAATCGACGAAAAAAGGCCTCAGGGAATAGCTTAAAGGGCGTAAATGAAACCACCACTTCTCTTGGGGCACTGATTCCCAAACATTTCTCTGTCAAAAACGACAGTTTGCTGTGAGATGAGCAACAGCACGACGTTCTTTAAAACGTTCGACACTGCTGCCACCCCTTGGGCGTTTCGACCGTGCCCTAAGGACACCGTGGGACTGCAACTCCATTGAACGTGATCTGACCCTTTTGGGGTTCAATGCGGCCATGTTTTTTGCTCTAATATAGTGGGTGCTACCATTAGCCACCATTCAAAACCATTCGCCGAAATCTGAACGTGATCCGCAGCAGCAACGGGATTTTATGCCTTTTCAGTGCTTCTTTTTCGCTCTCTCCTATGGTATGGTTAATGGCGGAGGAGCGGGGACGGGGTGGTACGTTATCATGTGTGTGAATAAAATGGTAAATGGTCCCTCTAACTCCCCTCCTCCCTCTCAATTCAGTAACACCCGTGATGAAAAGAAATGTCGTGTGGCGAGGGCTGCCCGTCGGGTAGATCTATCGCCTGCTGCAAGTCTTTTGAACTGACGCCACTTCGGCGACTTGCGTGTCGATGGGGATGAGATGATGTTGATTAGGACAACACAACACCCAGTCTCTGAGTGGAGAAAATCTCCGATCCAGCAGGGAATTGAACCCGACCCCTTTGGCATGACACTCCGTCGCGTTAGCTATCGAGGCGGACAACATTCTTGATGCTACCCACGCAGCTCTGTGAGCACTTGAAAAATGATCGGGAACTTCGACACGAATGTAATATTGCGGCTGCTCTAGCGCCGGAAGTTAGGCAAACTCCACGTAATGTGTATCGAAGGGGTTGCCTAACCCTCAGGCGTTAGAGTACGTGCGAGACTAAATTGGTGTCGAAGTTGTTCCTTCGTGTTTTCACTTCAAAATCGCGTCACCAACAGAGGACTTGGGCAATTTTAGAAGGGTTCAACTGTCGCCGAGGGAGTTGCTATTCAGGCGACATTGAGATACCAGTCCACGTTCGCACTGAGATCTCCGACTCAGTTACTGTTTCCCTACTCGCAACACAGTACTTCCTGAATCTTTTTATACTGGCGGATTCGCCTACCGTGACGTCTGCTGATCAATTCCGCATTACATAGGGGTGCTCGGATACTTGTGATCCAATACTATACAAGCAGGCATGCGAAAAACAGTAGAAAGATTTATGGTCGACTCTCATATCTATTGTGCAAATGCTGTGTTACAGTTAAGAAGCCCTCTAGCCAGGGTGACGATTTGCTATTTGTGACTCAACGGGGCGCACTGAGCTTCAGGCCGCCGCGTCATCATTTTTCATCGGTTAATGCGCGCAGTGAAGCATCAGGAGCGAGAGGAGAGGAAGCGATCCGCAGCGGCCGTTTTGCACAGGTCAGTGCCTGCACGGCGGGACGGAGGGCTGCGATCTGGGGTGGAAGGGCGCGCAGGGATGGCGTCCAGCAAACTGCTGTAAATGGGATTATCAGCCCGAGTGGGCGCCCGGGGCGGTCGTGCGCTGCTGGGGTCACGCCCAGCCCCTCATCCGGGATTACTCGAGGAACACACGCCGACAAACACGCCGCTCACTGGCGCAGCCCGCCACTCTGTTTCTCATGGGAACAATCAACTCTGCACGGCTAGAGGCCTTTCCCTATAAATAACGCACCGTCAAAACTTCCTGCCTACTTGTTGCAGCTCCTAACAAGGGAATTGCTATAAAGTGAAGACGAATGTTATAACGCAGGGCCGGCCAGAAATTCTGCACGCGTGCGGTGCTCCTGCACATGTGCAACTTCCGGGTCACAGCGTGCACGCTGCAGCCGTCAGCGTTCATGTAGTGTATGTTTCTACGCAAAGATGCACTCTGTACCGGCGCATTCTAGTGCTCTTTCCACAGCTTGCAAGCCAACCATGGGAAGGTATTCCGTGTATTAAACCTTTAAAATACTGTCACAGTCTACTCACTGAGATGTCTACTTTTATGTTAACAGTTTAACCCAGTAAGACAGGTAATACAGTTAACAACCGTGGGTTTTTATTAAAGCAGCTTGACTGACGGCACGTAAATACGTGTAATGTTTTTGATGTGGAATTTAAGACAGAGAGCACTTAGCGACTTCCAACGAACCTTATTCATGATTCCAAATAATATTAAGAAGATTTAGTGTGGTTGCCATTCTGGAAAATTGAAAACAGTACATTGTACAGCGTACAGTAAAACAGACATAAACGTAACACAAGAAACTAATAGTTCAAGAAGCATTAGTTACTTTGACGTACAGTAAAATTGATTTAATGTGTCTCATCCATTTTCTTAAGGATATTTAATTTTGCTTACCGTTCTTCACTTTTGAGTACACTACACTCGTCTTTGTGATATGTATTGTAGTGTCTTTCAGTTGAAAACTTACGCTGGCCGCCTATTATTCGGCGGCACAGCAAACACTGTGAGTTTTCACCAACAGCTACAAAAAAGAATTGCAGTTCCCAGTCATTTTTAAACGACTGAGAACATAGATCTCCCGTCCTTTGCTTTTTCACAGTTCCTGCCATTTCTCAGTACTTCTCTGTTCAGGTTACGGTCATCAAGGGTAAACGAGACTGGGTATGTTGCGGTCTTGCTTGTACCACATAAACAGGGAAGTGGAGCCGCCGCCGTTCATTTACGACACATGTCTAATAACAGATGTCGCTGTCACTCGCTGTCGCACACGTGCGCACATGTGCAGCACTTCCGCACGTCTGCACGCTGTGCAGCGTTTGGCCGGCCCTGTTCTAAAGTAACGATAGGCCTATAATACACTGAAGGGAAAAAAATCGCAACACCAACAAGGAGTTAAGCCACATCACGGAAGTTGGTAGGCATGTTCCTACATCTGAAAGGTGATGTCTACCCAAATTTCACACCATTTGCATAATAGTGGCGATAGTGCTCCGTAGTAGCTCCACTATGACGGTGCAAATCATGTTTGTTTTAAACGATCGTGAGCGTTAGTTACCTTTGAGGTCTGACGTACTGAGTTTACGTTAGTCAAGAATGACAAAGACGCCATTGGCAACATATGACTGAGTTTGAACAAGGTCGTGTAATAAAGCTACGAGAAGGTGGGTGTTCCTTCTGCGATATCGCAAGAAGACTTTGCAGGAATGCTGTTCATTGCCCCATATTCCTACATGACCAGGCACCCAGCAGAAGGATACCTCCTTACCCCGCCGTTGGAGTAAGTACAGTTCGTCACATATCAGCTGGACCATCTCCTCAGTCGGGTACAGGTTCTGCAGTGATTGTAAGGCACTAAGAGAATCGGAGCAGAGAAGAAATCGATCGCTCTGAACACATCTGCTCCAGTTGCTTCAGGATCGCGTGGAGCTCCGCTGCGAAAACGGTATATTCAGCAGGAAGGCTAATCCGGGTAACATGATCAGGGAACACCACAGAACAGCCAAGGAAATTCTCCTATTTGGAGCCATCAGTGCAAACGACGGTGAAACCGTGATGCACATGATGCATTCAAAGGATAGGAAAATTAACTATGCAGATGATAAAGCAGTGTTGGCAGAACCAGACGAAGAACTTCAATTTATGATGGAGAGGACAGACCAAAGTGATGAGAATCGACAAACGTGAAGGTTCAGCCGGCCGGAGTGGCCTTGCGGTTCTAGACGCTACAGTCTGGAACCGAGCGACCGCTACGGTCGCAGGTTCGAATCCTGCCTCGGGCATGGATGTGTGTGATGTCCTTAGGTTAGTTAGGTTTAATTAGTTCTAAGTTCTAGGCGACTGATGACCTTAGAAGTTAAGTCGCATAGTGCTCAGAGCCATTTGAAGGTTCCGTCAGAATATCACTGGAAGAAAAGACTTTTGAACAAGTAAAATATTTTAAGTACTTACGAAGTTTCGTAGCCGAAAATGGAAGTTGTGTGGAAGATACACGATATAGCAGTAGAGTGAAATGAGCTTTTAAAAAGGTGACAGCTTTCTTAACAACAAAAATAATTTAGTGAGAATTAAGAAAGAGTTTCGCTAACTGTATATTTGGAGTATACCTACAGTATTACATGGCGAAGAATCATAAACAGTCAAGAGAGAGAGCAGAAAAATGCAACAATATCTTTGAAACGTAGTTGTGGAGAAAAATGCTAAATATGAAATGCACTACTACAACGACGAATGACATTGTGCCTTTTAGGACAGAAGAGGAAAGAAAACTAGTGGAAAGTTTGAGAATGAAGGAAGCATCTTGACTGTGAGAAGTCCTGCGAAGAAATTTTTCGCGACGAAGCGTCATTGACGGAAAGATTGCAGGGAAGACACTGAGGAGAAAGGAGACACGCAGTACAAGATGACATTGAAAAAGAGAAGCTACTTCACACAGAAGTCAGTGGCGGATTGTAACCACAGCTTCGCATTTATCTCTCAAACTGTTTGCGAACTCCTGTTTACCGCAATGTTTTTGCCTGTATTACCGTATACATTCACAAGTGTCAGTTTTTGCTATTAATTATGATATACATTTATTTTGAGGCAGAGACGTTGTCCCGAGAGCACACTGTGTTTCGCTAGAATTCGGCAGAAACATACATTGAGTTTTGCAGTTCTTATCAAATGCTGGGTTCTCTATAGCTTACTCAATAGTACATTTCAAATGATGGTGGAAGGCCAAGTCCTATAGAACCATTTCCATAGTAAACTACTTCGATGGCCAAAGTAAACTTGGCGTGAAGGACAGCACTACTAATAGACTAAGACGATGGAAGCACCTTTCCGTCCCGATCAGTATCTGGAGTAAAAATGAATAAAATAACAGTGAACTTTGCTCTGCAGCTGTGTTTCCCAAAAACTCATTGGCTTACCATTGAACTTTTGCTTTAGATTCTCCTTAAAATTCTTCAGGAATTACGCACTTGAGGTAAAAGTTAAAAATGGGTTGCATTACTGGCAAAACACAGCTCTGAACAAGACGTCCTCTCTACAGATGGACTTCTTGCTCAGAGTTGTGTCTTGCCATTAACGCAACCCATTAATACAGGTGGATAGAGGAAGCCACAAAAATTTGATCTCGTTGAACTGTGGTGGTCCGTACGTGCATAAATGCATAAGCAGTCCAACTCCGTGGCACTTGGGCCCTGCAAACTGAGAATAAGACTGTGGATGTAGCGTCTGAGATTACTGGTCCTTATACACGCTCACTGAAAGCTGCAATGGCGGAACTAGTAAAACTTAGTAGGGAAACTATTTAAATGTTCAATTGAATCGCGCTGACGATAGCTTTTCATCGATGGCTGCTAGACACCTCTCGGAATTCTTGTGAGAAACTTCTGTAGCTGCTTATTATTTTATCTTTGAGAGTGTGTTTAAAGTCTGCTTTGACATGTAGTAAGAAATATCTAATAGAATTGTTATGAGAAACGGGCTAATAGACCAAATGGGTCTAAATTATCTAAATTATGGTTTAGTGCCATACGTTCACTTGCATATCCGCATGCTTCACTATTTTATTGTAATGCCTTATTTTTGCACATACACTTTTATTATAGAGGTCTTTGGTGATACTAGATGCACTCCCCATTTTTGCAACCTTTCCTCTACTGCAGATTTTTCCAAAGCGTTTTCTTGGATTATCTTCCCTAGCTATTTGAATTTTTTTCCCTCTCTATTTGGTCAGTATCTATTTACAAGATTTTTAGAGCATCCTTAACATTTGTTAAAATTTTGCTTTTCTCTGCAGAAATTCTGAAGCCAGTTCTACCGGCAATTTCTTCCAGCAGATTTATTTGTGTTATAGCAGATGCTACATTTTCGGAAAGTATAACAAAATCATCTGCAAATGCATGACAGTTGATTGCGATCTTTTTGCTTCTTCTTCCTAACCTTATCGGCGAAATGTTGAATTCAATAACTTTTTCGTTCCAAATTGTCACTGTTTTCTCTAAAACACGATTAAAAATAAATGGGTGTAGGGTGTCACCTTATCGTACACCTGCTTTTAGTATGAAAGGCTGTGAAATTTCTCCCATCAATTTTACTTTACAGGCTTTATCTGTAAGTGTTACATGGATTAGTTTTGCCAGTTTAGCCTGTATGTGAAATTCTCGAATTGTTTTATCTATGTTTCTCTGTCAACAGAATCAAAAGCCTTTTTGAAATCTACAAACATAACATCATTGTCCTTTGAATTAAGTAATTTGTGGTGGGCTACTGACTTGAAAATAAATATTTGTTCTGAGAAAGACCTTCCTTTCCTAAAACTACCTTGATGTCGAGTGTTGTTTCTATTCTGCTTAATGGGATCTTCGAAAATAATTTATACTTTACTGGAGTAAAGAAATTCCTCTGTAGTTGTTTCCATCCTGTTTATTACCTTTATTGTGGGGTGGATCTAGCAAGGCAACTTTACATTCCTCTGGGATATTTTCTGTTTTTCAGATTTCTTCAAATTTAGGTCATTTGCTATATTTGGCTCCGATGGAGCGAGGGAGTCCTTCCTACATTTCACGATTTCGAAAAGCCCTCGAAAACATAGATCGTCAAAAAAAAAAGGAACACCCTCAAGGACCAGGCAATTTTATTGACACGTGATGTAACAGGTAGATCATTATTGCAGGAGTACATGATAACAAATTCAGACCAAATGAAACACATATGTCACAGTAAAGGTTTCTAAACAGTCGCATCAATACACCGTGTAGCACTTTCTACCTGCGACGAAGGTGTACAAGCTCGCACGCAAACGACCATAAAGGTGCCGAATGGCACGCTTCGATAGATTGTCCCAAGCTGCTTGAAACTTCTGTTGCAATCCGGAAATGGTTCTTGATGGCTCCGGAGAACGAGTAACTTCCCTCTTCAGCATGTCCCATCCGTTTTAAATTTGCCGGAGTTCTGGAGCTCTTGCTGGTCAGGACAGGTGTACACCAGGAAGAGCAAGTTGCGTCACAACAGTCGTATATGGACGTGCGTTACCTTACTGGAAAAGCACATCATCTTCCCGTCGAATAAATGGCACTAGCGTGGGAAGAACAGAATGCGCATTGTAGGGGCACTTGTTACTTCACCCTGTAGAAATGATAAATGTCACCGTGAGCTGCAATTGAAGGCTCCCCACACCATCAGGCCCCGCGCGGGACCTATGTGTCGTCGGAGAATCCACTCTGGAATAGACCGTTCACCAGGTCTACGCCGTACCCGTTTACGTCCATCGCTCACTTACACACATAAGCTACTCTCATCACTGAAGACAACAGATCGCCATTCCATTGTACGGTCGACTCTTTCACGACACCAGAAGAGCCAAGCTCGGCGGTTTTGTTTTGTTTTAGGATGCAAAAAACAGATAAGGTCATATGCGCCCCTGTCAGAACCATAGAACACGAAGACAAAAAAGGAGTTAAAAGCGACTACACGATAAACCCAATCGACGGAAGGAAAGACAGGTAAAAACAGGGACTTTGTAACCTCCCCCTTACTAATCGGCCTATCCTGCTTCCGATATAAAAGATGACAGTGGATCGCGTGTATGCCTAATGGATTTTTGCTAATTGGATAAGACTATCTTTCCCGAAGAAATAATACCGATAATTAGGAGGACAGCGTACAACAGACCCTTCTGATGGAAAAGCCTACTAAAATTAAAAGTAATTAAACCGAACAGGGTTATAATTTGGAAAAATGAAAATTATTTTGTGCATTCACTCACGAAGAACACTGGACAGGAAAGTGGCACCACTGATCATGAATCCAAAAGTTACACTAATGAACGAAAAGGAAATAATTAACGGTCGCCATCCCACTACGGCAATTTACATTCAAAATCCTGTACAAGATGATGGGAAAGAAAAACATGTATTGTTAAACACTGACGTAGCAACTGAATTCTGTCATGATTCTTTTTAACAGTGATTTTAAGTGAGTATGTAATGATAAAGAAAACTGAGAAGTCACTCTTACGTTATGTTTGTCATTAAATTTTGAAAAAAATCGAGTAATGATTTGAAAATATACAATTAAACTATATGTCAGTACTGAACTTTCTTACGTGACCAGTGACTTTCAGTGACCTCAACGTAACGTCATCAAAGAAATTTGGAAAAAAAGCAAGCACTTTATACTTTGCAGTTACTTACTTTGAAAACTGGATTTCAAACTATTGTCTGAACAACTGAGCCCTTTTTTAACTGACTTGAACAGAATTAAATAATAAAATACATACGAAACCAAACAGTCATGTGGTCCAAGCTATATGTAAAATAAATAAAACCTCCACTCTCTTAATTTGTGCATTTTTTTTTATTTGGATTTTTTCCAGTGACCTATTCTCAAACTTGAAAAATTAAATTGCTTTACTTTACTCATATAATGAAATCTCTGTTGTACAACAGTTAACTGAAAGTAGACTGAGGCAAAAATTCTTAAAACTGAAATTATTCGTTAATAAACTGGCTGTAACTATTCAATTTGTTTCATATGACACTCGTTAAGCATATAAGAAATAAAAGGGATGGGCTGGGCTTGGAACACCTCTCCTAGTACGGACGCTGTGTCGAATGTTCGTTGACTCAGTGGCAATTTGAAGTGCCTGCTAGACGGGTGTGTATTTATTGTGGTTAAAAATATGGGAGTGTTAAGTGGAATATGGAGACGACATTAAAGCTGATAGTCTTATCATGAACGGCAATGTTTATGGGAGCTTACGAACTACAATTGTAAAAGTAAATTTAAATGATTATGCGCTTGGAAGGAAATAATTGAATTGTTATAAAATAATATGCAGGATGTGGACATCCTTTTGCTGCAGGTATTATCTCGTAACATAAACGTCCTCTTTGGAAATTTTAGGACCTACACAATTCCATAGCAAGTCGAAATCTGTAACTTTCATTGCGAAAAAACTATGAAATATCCCATATTCCAATTCAGCTTCAAGGCGAGACAATTTTGTCCGACCACACTGCTCCCTTCTTTTTAAAAGAGATGTCGTCCACCAGGGTCGAATCTTGTTCTCCTTTTTCTGATGATCAGTTTCCTGCAGTAAAATAAATGCCGCACATGCGACGAATGCTAGTAGCTTCGTCTTCCCTCATAATAACGGCCAATTGAATTCTAATTAAAACGCTACTTTACAACAATTACAAAATGGGAGAAACCTCGACAAGTTATCAGAACCAACTGCGATTTCCTTTCGGCTGAATCCCTTGCCCCCAACCCCTTGATTTGGTGAGGATGAGAGGTCGAACGTCAATGCGTTGTGTCCAACGTTCGGTCCCACTCACTGGTTGTCGTTCGTTGGCTGTCATTGGTCTTGTGCAGTGGTCTTCAAATTGCGACCCACGGAGCGCATGCGAACCGAATAAAGTGTTCATGCACCCTGCGGTCCTCAACCGTATTTCATAATAATTCTTGCTTCCAGCAATTAATACCAAAATCTAAAAACGTCAAATAACCTTAAGAGCTTCTTAAGCGCGTTTTTTCCTTGCTCAGTAACAAACCAAAATACGTACAGTGATATTTTAAAATGTGCTTTTAATTTTAATTACTTGTAAATTCGTTCGTGACCTAAGTAAAGTTTGTCACTTACGTCAGGCCAGAGTGGTATGTAGTGCGGCCACTGGGGTGTCAATAGAAATGAGAAGGGAATATTTTATTATTTGTCTTCCAGTGCCTCTAACTCACGAGCATACGCAACTAGCACCGATCGGCTGCTGGTGTATAAATCTCAGACGGGTGTAAGACTGATTCGTGAATGCGCGTTATAAGGATGGTCGTATTCAAATGTGTAGCAAGTAATATGTTATCCAATTAAGATTCTCGTAACGCAGAGCAATGAATAAAAGAAAAATGACATCATTCAGAACAGTTAGCAAACATTTGCGATAGTGTCTCATATTGCAGTTACTATTATTAATTAACGAGACATACTGATTTATGTAAGTTACCAATTAATAGTAAAAAAGTCAGGGGAACGTGTGGTGAAGTGGCCAGGACAGGGAAAGTGGCCACTGCACATATTTTTGCCTTGAATAGCGCTGCTGCCACCGAGGTCAGACTAGTCTTACTTTTTACCTCACTTGTATGGAGAGTATTAATTTTTTCAGTATTGATGTTTAAACAACGTCTCTTGACCTCCAAATGTAACTTAGTCTGGTAGTTTCTTCAGGGGATCGCAAACGCCGACATGACGTCCGATTGGGGAAAGCCGCCACACTACTCGTCGGGAAAAGTGGCCAAGCTGTTCCCTCTGACAATACTTATTTCTGAAAAACGCACTTAACACAACAGATAAAACTGACTTCTAAAATCTTTTATATACAAAGCTATCATTAACAACTCTACATATATGTGACAATTTTGAGTTAATTAAGTGATATTATTCAAAAACCGACTTTGTTGTATTGTATGTGGCCTAATACAAAAACCAGATTGAGAACGATCTGCTGCACCCGCTTGACATTTTTCAGGTACTAGGGTGTAAAGACACCTAGAAAAAGTGCCTGAAAAAAAAAGGAAAAGAGTAACATGGCATATTGCTGCGACTGCTTTGACCACAGTATCTGCTTAGGTACGGAAATTTGATCAATATGTAAGCATTCATTAAAAGGCACATGGGAGGACTACTCAGAAAGTAGGGCCCGATAGGTTGCGAAATGGAAACGACAATGAAAATCCGATGAAACTTTGCACAGATTTCTTGGACAATGTCTCCAGTATGGCTGTCGATCGCGTAATATCGCTCTTTTCAGTTCTTACCACACAGTGAACACGTAAAGCTACCTAGAACAACAGGGTCTCCTGCCGAGTATGGGTTTCCACCGCGAGGTTTCGCCTGATTTCATGCAACCCCACATAACCTATCTGTCATGCATTTCCTTTCTTCATGACAATTCTCGGCCGCGCAGTGTAGTGGCAATGAGGTCACCCCTGCAACTTATTCGATGGGAAGTATTTGACCACCCTCAATACAGCCCAAACTTGTCACTTTCTGATGTTCATCTTTGGCTACGACAACAAATTGCAGTCTAGCGTAGAGCACTGGCGATTTTAGAATAGCCCTCGTACTTCCAATATATTATTTTCTTTTTCACTTAAAAATATTTAGTGTGATACTTCACAATACGTACACTCATGCTCATAAATTAAGGATAATGCTGATACATGATGAAATAACGCTCTGGTGAGCGGTTTTCGGATTTAAATCACCTCGGGGTATGACCATGCGGTGAATCTGACCTGCGGTCGTCCCACGGTGGCGCTGGCAGCAGTCCACATACGCAGAGGTGTGTTGGTGCATGTCAGAGTACGGTGCTGCGAGTAGGTGTGCAGACGTTTTCAGACGTGCTAATGGTGACTGTGTGCTGAAAATGGCTCAAAGAACACATATTGACGACGTTATGAGGGATAGAATACTAGGGCGACTGGAGAATGGTCAAACACAGCAGGTCGTAGCACGGGCCCTCCGTGTGCCACAAAGTGTGATCTCAAGATTATGGCAACGATTCCAACAGACAGGAAATGTGTCCAGGTGCTAAAGTACGGGACGTCCACAGTGTACAACACCACAAGAAGATCGATATCTCACCATCAGTGCCCACAAACGGCCACGGAGTACTGCAGGTAGCTTTGCTCGGGACCTTACCGCAGCCACTGGAGCAGCTGTCTCCAGATGCACTGTCTACAGAAGACGGAACAGACATGGTTTAGTCGCCCAGAGACCTGGAAGGTGCATTCCACTGACCCCTGGTCACAGGAGAGCCCGTAAAGCCTGGTGTCAAAAACACAGTACATGGTCATTGGAACAGTGGTCCCAGGTTATGTTCACGGACGAGTCCAGGTATAGTCTGAGTAGTGATTCTTCCCGGGTTTTCATCTGGTGTGAACCAGGAACCAGATACCAAACCCTTAATGTCCTTGAAAGGGGCGTGTATGGAGATCGTGGTTTGATGGTGTGGTGTGGGATTATGATTGGTGGACGTACACCCCTGTACTGTGACAGGTCAGGTGTATCGGGACGTCATTTTGCACCAGTATGTCCGCCTTTTCAGGAGTGGAGTGGGTCCCACCTTCCTCCTGATGGATGATAATGCACAGCCCCACCGAGCTGCCACCGTAGAGGAGTACCTTGAAACAGAAGATATCCCGCGAATGGAGTGGACTGCCTGTTCTCCAGACCCAAACCCCATCGAGCACGTCTGAGATGCTCTCGGTCGACGTATCGCTGCACGTCTTCAAACCCCTACGACACTTCAGGAGCTCCGAGAGGCACTGTTGCAAGAATGGGAGGCTACACCTCAGCAGCTGCTCGACCACCTGATCCAGAGTATGCCAACTCGTTGTGCAGCCTGTGTATGTGTGCATATCCCATACTGATGTCGGGGTACGTGCGTAGGAAACAGTGGCGTTTTGTAGCTCATGTGCTTCGGGACCGTTTACTCAACTTATCACCAATACTGTGGATTTACAGATCTGTGTTGTGTGTTTTCCGTATGTGCCTATACTATTAGCGCCAGTTTTGTGTAGTGCCACGTGTCTGCAATTATCCTTTATTTATGAGCACAAGTGTAGATTTAAAACGTGTATGTGGTAAGCTTCTGTCAGTAACGACGATCTGGTGACAACTGAATTTCTCTTTCAGTGGCCACTTCCGCTCCCCCCTACTCCACTGCCCTCCTCAGTCCTTCCTATGTGGCTCGAGGTGTCACCCTAAAATCTCATTATCGGCTCCTAAGTATGGAAAGTTTGAGGACCACTGGCTTAGTGTGTACGCGCTGGTAGAATAACGTCGCGATCGCCAACAGGCAGCTGAACGTTGCGGTCGCCGCCTACGTCGCCGAACACTCGCTGTAAGAAAGGGTCGAGCGAGTCGGTTAGACAAGAAAGGGGAACACCTGGGTACTGTGACCGCTTTCTATAGCCGCCGTGACGACAGTTTACGGCTAAAACTGTCCGCCTTTCATCGGCGCAGCGTGTGTCCAGTCCCGGAGAAAATGTTTAACTGTGCGGGGGGCGCGGAAACGGAGCTGGCGACGGGGTAATTACGGGTCTGGGGCTGGCCCGCCCAGGCGCTGAGCGGCGCCGCGGACACAAGTTTGCGTGGAGGGCCTCTGGCGGCGGCGGCGCGGCCCCCGCTCACAATGCGGTAGCGCGCGCTCGCGACAGCCTCGGCCGCCGCTCCGGCTCTGCCGCCGCTAAAACATGCGACCCTCCGCGGGCCGGGCCGGGCCGAGCGGATTCCGCATTATCCGGCATTATTGCCGATTCAGAAACTATTCACACATCCGCCTTTGTGCGCTTTGTGCCGGGGGACAATGCGCGGGCCGGCGGGTCTTTGTCGCGCTCCGCGAAGAGGGGGGGAGATGAGGGGAGAGGAGGGGCGGTGCCCGGAATAGCGCGCCGGGGCGGCCATCTGACAAACGGTGGCCGCCGTCATTTGGGAGGCGGCAAAAACGCCCCCACCCCCACCCACAGCTGCAGGAATGCGTCCGGCTGCTGCGTCATGCGCCACGCCGCCCACCTGAGGCGCGAGCTCCGCTACCGACACACACCGTCGAGGAGCCTGCGCTCCGCAGCCGATAATTCTATTCTAGCTACTGATCGAGAGGCCGCTGCACACGGTATTTACCTGCTGCATTGCTGCTCGCCCCATTCTCGCCGAGTGAAAGTGCCGGCGTGCCGTTAAGCGTATCCATGTAATTGCTACACCACGAAGATGACGTGCTACAGACGCGAAATTTAACCGACAGCAAGAAAATGCTGTGATATGCAAATTAGCTTCTCAGAGCTTTCACACAAGGTTGGTGCGGGTGGCGACACCAGCAACGTGCTGACATGAGGAAAGTTTCCAACCGATTTCTCACACACAAACAGCTGTTACCGGCGTTGCCTGGTGAAACGTTGTTGTGATGCCTCGTGTAAGGAGGAGGAATGCGTACCATCACGTTTCCGACTTTGATAATGGTCGGATTGTAGCCTATCGCAATTGCGGTTTATCGTATCGCGATATTGCTGCTCGCGTTGGTCGAGATCCAATGACTGTTAGCAGAATATGGAATCGGTGGTTTCAGGAGGGTAATACAGAACGCCGTGCTGGATCCCAACGGCATCTATCACTAGCAGTCGAGATGACGGGCATCTTATCCGCATGGCTGTAGCGGATCGTGCAGCCATGTATCGAACCCTGAGTCGACAGATGGGGACGTTTGCAAGACAACAACCATCTGCACGAACAGTTCGAGGACGTTTGTAGCAGCATGGACTGTCAGCTCGGAGACCGTGGCTGCGGTTACCCTTGACACTGCATCACAGACAGGAGCGCCTGCGATGGTGTACTCGACGACGAACCTGGGTGCACGAATGGCAAAACGTCATTCTTTCGGATGAATCCACAGCATCATGATGGTCGCATCCGTGTTTGGCGACATCGCGGTGAAGGCACATTGGAAGCGTATATTCGTCATCGCCATACTGGCGTATCACCAGGCGTGATGGTATGGTAAGCCATTGGTTACACTTATCGGTCACCTCTTGTTCGCATTGACGGCACTTACATTTACATGCATTACGTTACATTTCAGATGTGTTACGACCCGTGGCTCTACTCTTAATTCGATCCCTGCGAAATACTACATTTCAGCAGGATAATGCACGACCGCATGTTGCAGGTCCTGTACGGGCCTTTCTGGATACAGAAAATGTTCGACTGCTGCCCTGGCCAGCACATTCTCCAGATCTCTCACCAACTGAAAACGTCTGGTCGATGGTGGCCGAGCACTTGGCTCATCACAATACGCCAGTCACTATTCTTGATGAACTTTGGTATCGTGTTGAAGCTCCATGGGCAGCTGTACCTGCAAACGCCACCCAAGCACTGTTTGACTCAATGCAGGCGTATCAAGGCCGTTATTACGGCCAGAGGTGGTTTTCCGGGTACTGATTTCTCAGGATCTATGCACCCAAATTGTGCAAAAATGTAATCATATGTCAGTTCTAGTATAATATATTTGTCCAATGAATACCCGTTTATCATCTGCATTTCTTCTTGGTGTAGCAATTTTAATGGCCAGTAGTGTAGTTTTGAAGGTCCGGTGGACTTTGCGTACTCCCTTCTGTCTAAGGTAAGGGTTGAGAATTAGGCTTTTGTTAGATGTGTGGGTTTCTGAATTTTATGCTTACTGTGTTATGAGGTGTATTGCTATTATGTGCAGTAGGTTATCCTGGAAACTGGCGAGTGCTAATAACTTAAGAATACTTGTAGTTACCTTGATTGAGGACTGTATATAAGGATGAGATGAGATGTATGTTTTGTTGTGGAGTGACTGCATACGTTTTTGTATGATAATATAAGGATTTTGAAACTTACGTTACGAGGAGAAAGATAAATACGGCCTGCAGAAAAATTTAATAGGTCTTCGGAGAAAGCTGTATGAATAGCAAGAGTTCGGATGGAAAACCAGTCCTTATCAATGAAGGGAAAGCTCAAAGGTGCAAGGAGTACATAAAGTGTCTATACAATGGAGAAGTACCTGAGGGCAGTATTGTAGAAATGGAAGAGGACGTAGTTGAAGATGAGATGGGAGATATGACAGTCAGAGAAGAATTTCACAGAGATCTGGAAGACCTAAGTTGTAACAAGGCCCCGGGAGTAGACGACATTCCTTTAGAATTATTGGTAGCCTTAGGCGAGTCAGCCATGACAAAACTCTTCCATCTGGTGTGCAAGACTCACGAGACAGGCGAAATACCCTCAGAATTCAAGAAGAATATAATAATTCCAAAGGAAGCAGGTGCTGAAAGGTGCGAATATTTTCGAACTATCACTTTAATAAGTCAGAGTTGCAAAATACCAAAATGAATTCATTGCAGAAGCATGGGAAAAAACTGGTAGATGACGATGTCCGGGAAGGTCAGTTTGGATTTCGTAGAAATGTTGAACACGCCAGGCAATTGTAATCCTACGAGTTCTCTTAAAAGATAGGCTAAGGGAAGGCAAACCTATGTTTTTGACATGGCTGGAATACTCTCTTTGAAATTCTAAAGGTAGCAGGGATAAAATATAGGGAGCGAGAGGCTGTTTCCAGCTTGTACAGAAAGCAGACACCAGCTATAAGAGGGGCATGAAAGGGAAACTGTTATAGAAAAGGTAGTTAAACGGGGTTGTAGTCTATTCGCGATGTTATTTGATCTGTACATTGAGCAAGTAGTAAAGAAAACAAAATAAAAATTTGGAGTAGGAATTAAAGTCCAGGGAGAATATATAAAAACTTTGAGGCCTATGACATTCTAATTCTTCCTGAGATAGCAAAGGTCTTGGAAGAGCAGTGTCTTGAAAGGAGTGAAGAAGATGAACATCAACAAAAGCAAAACAAGAATGATGGAATGTGGGTGATGCTGAGAGAATTAGATTAGGAAACGAGGCATGTAAAGTAGTAGTTGCGTTTTACTATTTGGGCAGCAAAGTAATTAATAATGGATGGGCTAGAGACGATATAAAATGTAGACTGGAAGTGGCAAATGTTCCTGAAGAAGAGAAATTTGTTAACATCGGGTATAGATTTCAGTATTAGTAAGTGAAACCTGATTGTTAAGGAAGGCGGGATAGGGTTACGATTGTGGACGGGCCCCGAATCAATTACTATTGGTTTGCTTTGCAATTTCACTCATTTATTTTAATAAATAATTTCTGAAAACAAGCCAATGTGGTCACAATCAGACTTTTAAGGCACGTAACCACAATGACGGCTGAAGGCTTTTAATGCTAAAAATGGCAATTATTTAAAATTTAACAAATACATATAATGCAGGCAGCCAATAATTTCGAAGACAAGTTAATGTGGTTGCAATCAGAATTTTAAGGCACGTAACCGCAATCACGACTGAAGGCCTTTACGTCCAAAATGGCAATTATTAAAAAAATGTAGCAAACACATATAAAATGCAGACAGCAAATAATTTTTGAAAACAAGCCAGTGTGGTCGCAACCAGAATTTTACAGCAAGTAACCACAATCACGGCTGAAGGCCTTTAACGCCAAAATGGCAATTACAAAAATTTTTAACAAATATACTGTCAAACGGCAAATGGCATAGCGAAAGTTATGTACTTAAAAAAACAATAGATCACCAAACAGGTGAGAGAAATGATGGGAACTTAATAATACAATAATAAAATAAAACACAAGGGCCAGTGACAGACGGTGCTCCAGGAATCGACCTCTGAGAAGGTCACACCAAAAACACTTTGGCGAGCGAAGAGAAAGGCAGCCAAGAGTTGCATTCAGATCACAAGATGGTAAATCGGACTAGTGGCAGTCTAACGAGCGGCTGATGGTAATCTTGGTGAGGCTACTAGACATCCAATAAAACAAATGCAAGATGTAAAATTACGCCAAAGCCGTAACCGGTGGTCTGGACTCCGCCCGCAAAATACTGTGCTTAGAGCGCCCGGAACAAGAAGGAAAGACTACCACCAAGGTAGCAAGGTAGAAGAACGCCACCCATCCTATAATCAAGAAGCTGTCAAACTTACACGCTTCACCGGACAGCCGCGGCAAGGCGAGAAAATGTACACTGCCGTTACGTACACTAACCCCCAGGGCAGGTAACTGGGGCGTTAGCGGCCACAAGACAGAAAAATACCGCTGATTGAACTTAACAATGTAAGAAGCTGAAAATAGTTAGAGGCTCGGGAAGGCTAATGAGATCCGCCTTACCTAGGTACTCCACTCGCTGCTTTTCGCCTCGGCTACACTACGAGCAGCAACACGAACCCAAGTCTCTGGAGAATCGCGAGATTTCACAATCGTGGAGGTTTCTCTACGCGAATTGCAATGCACTCAAACACGCAGGATCCGGTTTAGAAGAGGTCGTGCACTCTCGTGACCACTGCCCTTCGATCTGGCAGTCGATACATGCCGCCAGCGGTCCCGGCGTGTTGTCGTACTGCGCGGACCTTCCTGCTACTGTGTCCCCCACCGAACTCCACGGAAGAAGCACGAGGTCGCCTTAAAGATGGGCAGCAGAACTACATATCGATAAGCGCCGCTGCTGCCACTAGCGGACAGGCAACGCTTACGAAACCGAGTGGCGCCAGTGAACGAAAGAAGAAGACAAAGAATGCAACCATGCCAATTCAACGACACGGTCTGGCAGAAACCAACACACCGCACCAACACGAGCTGCAGCACGGCTCAGTAAGTCTTCTCTGAAAGTATTTGTTTGGTGTGTTGCCAATTACGGAAGTGAAATATGAGCGATAAACAGTTTGGACAAGATGAGAATAGAAACTTTTGACAGAAAAATGCTGAAGGTTAGGTAAGTAGATCACATAACTAAAGAGGAGATACTTGATAGAACTGGGGAGGAAAGAAATTTGTGGCCCAACTTACTAGAACAGATCGGGGTAATAAGACACATTCTGAGACATTTAGAGATCACAAATTTAGTACTGGAGGGAAGTGTGGGGGGTAAGACTCGTAGAGAGAGACCAAGAGAGGAATACAGTAAGCAGATTCAAAAGGATATAAGTTGCAGTAGTTATTGCGAGATGAAGAGGCTTGCACAGGTTAGAGTAGCATGGAGAGCTGTGTCGTACCAGTCTTCGAACTGAAGACCACAACAACAGCAGATGTGATGATGGTATGTTCGTGTATTGGTGTACGTGTCTGTTAGGAACGAATTAGGGTGCATCTTTAACGCTTCCAAGTGCTGTGTTTTGCAGCACTCGTAGTTTATGCCGGTGAGTCCCAGCAACCATGCCCCAGACCACACGGCCACGCAGTTTGTCAGGAAGTACTATGGTCTTTCAAATTAACAGTTTACCTAGTGCTCTTGAGTAGTATAACTGATGAAGCGAATCAAAATTCCGATCACATGAATCGGCAATGTGCGAGTTCCAAAATAGTTTATCATCAATTCTGAGGCCTAAATATTTTACCAAATTACACCAGAAGAGGTCACGTCTGTCTAGAGAAAGTTGACGATTGGGAGATCTCCTTCTGTTAATAAACATGGTAAACATGCAGTTTTCGGGATTAATTTTGATTTTACAGAAGATGCACCACTGAGTAATTTTCTAAAGGCGACGCTGTAGAAGTAGAAGGGGTTTGGGCTACTGGAATAGACAGCTGTATCATATATGAAGAGTGCGAGATGACTCTTGTCTACTTTGGGGATTTAATTACTATAAATACGGGGCCCAGGACAGAACTCTACGGTTCCCCTGCTTTTATTGGATTAATGTTACTTTTGCACTTGTCTAAGCTAACAAAAAAAAATCCTGTTGCCTAAGAACAATATCAGAATTTTGATTATGTGCAGGAAAAACTCAATCTTATGAAGTCTTTGTATTATGCCGTCTTGCCAAACACGGTCGAAGGCATTTTCGATATCCAAGAAGACCGCTTCCGTGCTGTGCCCTTCTGCCTTGGCCTTGCAGATTTGCTCAACCACACAGATGGCCTGAGTTTTGCCACGCCCTGCACGAAAGCCAAATTTATGAGGGATGGTAATTCGCCTGTCCTTTAGGAAGGACTGCAATGACTTCCGGTAGCTGTTGTATCAAGCTGGTTTATGTTTTGAACTGCAATCGTGGCCATCCTTCCTGAAACTTGAAATGCAAATGCCTGCTTCACGGTTACTCTGACACGGTTTCTCATTTACACGGTTTGTCGCAAACCATACACTTATACCTTCCTCTAAACCTACACTCCGCAAACCACTCTGAAGGCACTTTTCGTTGTACCCAATATTAAATATCCTCTCGTTATAATCGGTTTGCAACGCGGTAAAAATATCTGCTTGAAAACCTCTGTGCAAGCTGTAATTAGTTAAACCTTCTCTTCATGATCTCTGCAAGAGAAATACGTAGATAATTGTAGTATACTACTAGATTCTTCTTTTCATATGGGCACAAGCATATATCTACTCTTGCTAACAGAATGGATGTGAATGAAAGCGACGTTCTCTGAAACTTCTAACGTCGGTGACTTGATTCCTGAATGACAACGAAACGTGGGCATTCCCTATGAGAAAGAAAGGAGATATGGGGTGCATCTTTGAACACCAGAATGTCCATAACACGGATATTTTCGTAATCCCTATAAAATTGTCCAAATCACATTTTCAAACGCTTACGAATGACATGAACGTTTCCATATTTCAATTATTGTTGAAACAAAAGTAGTTAAATACATAGAAATTTCAGTTCAACATTTTTAATCTAATTTCTGTATAAGACCAGTACGTACTCACTGTGAGGTAATATTTCATCACAGTTTATCTACATCCACTTCTTGCACTACATGTAGATTTTCGTCTTGATATTTTGCAAAATAACAATAGAGAAAGACAGTACAGATTTAAACAAATTATCACACTATTATGAAGCGGTTGTGATAATCTACATTCTTTCACACAACGGGATTCTGTATGATAGCAAAAAAGAGAATTAATTAATTAAAAATTTCATTATGACCGATCCCAAGGCCGGGGCCCCGTCTAGCAAGTGACGGGGTCGGAGGAGGGGGAGGAGTAACTAACTCGTTAAAAAATCTGGGTCCATCTGGCCCTGTGAGGTCTCCTGCCTATTGTTACAGATGAAACTCCACCAACGGTCTCGAAGGCGGAAGGGGAAATATGATTTAATCCAACGGTGGAGAGAACGGAAGACCCTAGTGTATTGAACCACGAACGAACAATCAAATTTCGGTCTAACAGTCCGATATTACCTTGGAATGTAATTCCTTACTTTGTATGTAATACAATTTCAGATCCAGTGTGGAGTGCCCGCAATTTGATTTCACTACCCCAGGTAGTAACTCGAGAGAGAAATCCAGCATTGCGTCAAGCAATGCATTGGGACCCAGGGTTCTGCGCATTCGCAACAACTTCAATCAACAGGTTGAATCGTAGCAACCTTGGAATCATTCTAAAATAAAATTAAAAAATAAATTCTTTTTGGGCACTTTAACTGTAACTTCTCTACTCATCACTGGTAAACAAAAAGAACTAAAAGACAAAATTTTGAATCAGATGCCATTATTGGGTAGAGCTTTCTGTGTTCATAAAAATATAACAGAAAATGTTACAAAATTTAAATCCACCTCAGAGAGAATATTTTTCCTATCGATTAAATGTAAAAACAAGATGTACACACTCGTTAATGCCATGCATCAATAAATGAAGACAACAAGAAAAATTAATAAATTACAGAGAAATTCTGGGATCTTTCAGAAACTGAAATATCCAAAATTCTAAAGTTGAACACCATATTACCAATAGTCGACTTCAATCCAGAAATAGGCAGAGAAAAGAAATTTAGAATGTAGTAGGACAATATCCAGCTCATAGAAGAACCAACGCCAATGATATGAGGCTAATTAATTTGTGTCATAGCTCTCACCTGAAACTACCGTCCACGTGACTATTTCGCAAAAACGTCCAATGGAAATTATGAACGTGAAAGAAGTATGGAGTCGTGAATTTGATTCTGGTCATTACCCTTCTAAAATTGAAGTCAAACTTCTACATAATAAGAAACAAAGAAAATCACAAAGGTTAATAAAATATAATACAGACAGACTTGCTATAACAAAAGAATCAATTAAAAACTATCAAGACGAAATTAAAGTGACAGTCGACAAAAAGTATCCAAAGCAATTAATAATGTGGCACAGAAAATATTTAGGTCAACAAAAAATAAAAGGAAAATGTGTTGGAATGAAACAAGCGAACAAGCCATAGCAGAGAGGGTTAAAAATGGTAAAAATGGAAATGCTCAAAGAAAATTGAAGATTATGATCAATTTAAACAACAAATGAAGGAAACAGCTACGTTAATAATAAATGCCAAACGAACCTTTGAAAAGGAGAAACTTTTGTAAATACACAAAAGCGTTGTAACAATAACACACGTGACTTTCATAGCACTTGTAAGAGCAAATTAAAGGGGTACCAAACTTCAAATGTATGTTTCTAAAATGAAAATGGCAGAAGTGAGTTAAGCAATATCCAAAATTGTGAAATACTAGCACGATATTTTCATCAGCTTCTAAACTATCCTGAACCAAGTTATAAATTAGAATTCTAAGGTATTAAAGAAAGTTGGGAGGAAGATTTATCACTAATTATAGAATAAACTGAAGAAGTCATTAAAACCCTCAAATACAACAAAGCTAGTGGAGAAGATTCTAGTATAGCTGAACTTTTGAAGTGGTCCTTGCCAAATATAGCAAATGACCTAAATTTGAAGAAATCTGAAAAACAGAAAATATCCCAGAGGAATGTAAAGTTGCCTTGCTAGATCCACCCCACAATAAAGGTAATAAACAGGATGGAAACAACTACAGAGGAATTTCTTTACTCCAGTAAAGTATAAATTATTTTCGAAGATCCCATTAAGCAGAATAGAAACAACACTCGACATCAAGGTAGTTTTAGGAAAGGAAGGTCTTTCTCAGAACAAATATTTATTTTCAAGTCAGTAGCCCACCACAAATTACTTAATTCAAAGGACAATGATGTTATGTTTGTGGATTTCAAAAAGGCTTTTGATTCTGTTGACAGAGAAACATAGATAAAACAATTCGAGAATTTCACATACAGGCTAAACTGGCAAAACTAATCCGTGTAACACTTACAGATAAAGCCTGTAAAGTAAAATTGATGGGAGAAATTTCACAGCCTTTCATACTAAAAGCAGGTGTACGATAAGGTGACAGCCTACACCCATTTATTTTTAATCGTGTTTTAGAGGAAACAGTGACAATTTGGAACGAAAAAGTTATTGAATTCAACATTTCGCCGATAAGGTTAGGAAGAAGAAGCAAAAAGATCGCAATCAACTGTCATGCATTTGCAGATGATTTTGTTATACTTTCCGAAAATGTAGCATCTGCTATAACACAAATAAATCTGCTGGAAGAAATTGCCGGTAGAACTGGCTTCAGAATTTCTGCAGAGAAAAGCAAAATTTTAACAAATGTTAAGGATGCTCTAAAAATCTTGTAAATAGATACTGACCAAATAGAGAGGGAAAAAAATTCAAATAGCTAGGGAAGATAATCCAAGAAAACGCTTTGGAAAAATCTGCAGTAGAGGAAAGGTTGCAAAAATGGGGAGTGCATCTGGTATCACCAAAGACCTCTATAATAAAAGTGTATGTGCAAAAATAAGGCATTACAATAAAATAGTGAAGCATGCGCATATGCAAGTGAACGTATGGCACTAAACCATAATTTAGATAATTTAGACCCATTTGGTCTATTAGCCCGTTTCTCATAATAATTCTATTAGATATTTCTTACTACATGTCAAAGCAGACTTTAAACTCACTCTCAAAGATAAAATAATAGGCAGCTACAGAAGTTTCTCACAAGAATTCCGAGAGGTGCCTAGCAGCCATCGAAGAAAAGCTATCATCAGCGCGATTCTATTGAACATTTAAATAGTTTCCCTACTAAGTATTACTAGTTCCGCCATTGCAGCTTTCAGTGAGCGTGTATAAGGACCAGTAATCTCAGACGCTACATCCACAGTCTTATTCTCAGTTTTCAGGGCCCAAGTGCCACGGAGTTGAACTGCTTATGCATTTATGCACGTACGGACCACCACAGTTCAACGAGATCAAATTTTCGTGGCTTCCTCTGTCCACCTGTATTAGTGGGTAGCGTTAATGGCAAGACACAACTCTGAGCAAGAAGTCCATCTGTAGAGAGGACGTCTTGTTCAGAGCTGTGTTTTGCCAGTAATGCAACCCATTTTTAACTTTTACCTCAAGTGCGTAATTCCTGAAGAATTTTAAGGAGAATCTAAAGCAAAAGTTCAATGGTAAGCCAATGAGTTTTTGGGAAACACAGCTGCAGAGCAAAGTTCACTGTTATTTTATTCATTTTTTCTCCAGATACTGATCGGGACGGAAAGGTGCTTCCATCGTCTTAGTCTATTAGTAGTGCTGTCGTTCACGCCAAGTTTACTTTGGCCATCGAAGTAGTTTACTATGGAAATGGTTCTATAGGACCTTGCCTTCCACCATCAGTTGAAATGTACTAATCAGCAAGCTATAGAGAACCCAGCATTTGATAAGAACTGCAAAACTCAATGTATCTTGACATTTTTCACATACGTAAATCATTGCCAGAGATGGAAAGAGAAACGAGTGAGCAAAAAAGCCCTGGATCTGATTGACGGCTATGCGCCGAAGATTTTGGATTTATTGTCTTCAAAATGGTTCAATGGTAACATTAAAATGCAATAAGTTTAGATTGAGTTTGCAACGTAGCAAGTCATTATGAGCTTTCATCTTGCATTGAAAGCGTAGCTTGCCGTGGAACCGGGAGAAGAGCGGATTTTGGTTCTCACGCTCGCACGGCTGAAGCCGGCAACTGGGCCGGGCGAATCTTTGTACTTGCTTAACGCTGCATGCAGTACGTTACACACACTTTCTATGAATCTGAAGAAGTACTGTTAAGCATTAATCGATTTTTTCATAACTTGTATACCAAATTCTATGGATAATAGAACCATACTGCTAAAATTTCGAACAACTGGGCCGGGCGAATCTTTGTACTTGCTTAACGCTGCGTGCAGTACGTTAAACACACTCTCTACGAATCTGAAGAAGTACTCTTAAGCATTTTTCGATTTTTTCATACCTTGCATACCAAATTCTATGGATAATAGAACCATGCTGCTAAAATTTCAAACCAAAAACTTCAGTATTTTTGGTTATAGGTATTTTTACCTAAAACACATAATAACTGTAATGGTGTTCTGAAACCGAGTTACGTACTGTAATGTCTTCATCTATAGTCCCAACTGAAACTAAAATCAAGAGGATAGGTTAACATAATTTAATTTTCTAGAATTTTCTTTACTTTCGTTGCCACAAATTTCTGACGTAATTAACAGTACATTGAAAAATTAGTATTTCATTACGTTTTGGTTGTGTGAGTGTTTTGGGGAAACTGAGAGAGTGAATGGAGGACATGCATAAGGCGTAAATGTGATATTTTATTAAAACTGTGTAAATGTAAGGGTGAGCAAGTAGTTGTGTAATAAGGGAATTTCTGACATATGTCCGGGCGAGCTTAATTTTGTAAAAAGTAGCCATTCATTAAATTTTATCTAGTTCCAGAGTTACGAGATTTCTAGTCTAAATTATATGTAGTAATCTGATAGGCTGACATTAGAAATACCGCGAGTATAGAAGTGCTGGAGATGATCTGTTTGGCTGCTTCACATACTAACCAATAGGAATTCAGCATTTCTCGCGCTTTCAAGTAGAGCTTGGTGCCTCAGATCTATGAGTCGAGGCAGTTGCTCGGGACCCGTCTTCTTGTAAACATCTATGTTATATCGCGCTGATCAATTTGTACGAAAATCAAGAAATCTGCTCGTTCGATCGGTTCTCATGTAGGTGATGAAAAGCGACTAAAGCGTCGAGTATTTTGAGAAAGTTTGACCTTTGTTCAAAATGGTTCAAATGGCTCTGAGCACTATGGGACTTAACATCTGAGGTCATCAGTCCCCTAGAACTTCGAACTACTTAAACCTAACTAACCTAAGGACAACACACACATCCATGCCCGAGGCCGGATTCGAACCTGCGATCGTAGCAGTCGCGCGGTTCCGGACTGAAGTGCCTAGAACCGCTCGGCCACCGCGGCCGGCTTGACCTTTGTGAGTGATTGATTTTAGAAGATTTCGCGTGTGAACATTTCAAGTCGTACATAAACTCCGCGTGGCGTATTTCGTGCAAATTACGAGACATTCTGGCGAACACTTCTGTGTTAAGTCGCAAACAGTAATGGGTCAGTGACCGTATAGGACGTTTAAAATGTCGGGTCGGACTACACAGCTTCTGGCTGCTATTGGGTGTGAACTTGTTATAAAGACAGCCAGTAACATTGCATAATTAGTGTCGGGATATTAAATGAGGACCTGATAGCCATTTTCTGTATTTTAAAAGCAATAAACCAGCTTGCAGGAAATTTTAGATATTTTTCAAACGAGTCATGTAGGAATCCTGAACGCCTGATAGTTTAACTAACTTTCAGATGCTGACCATGGACTGGAGTTATGTGGCCTTTGCGTGGTAGGTATTTAGCTGACTTTTCGTCAACGCTGCTTTTATCTACTACGGCAGTATCTACCATTGCAGAGTGAAGGGGCAGAGAATCAGAAACCTATCCAGGTAGGTGGACAGATTGTTTAAAGGATAGTGAGAGAGCGACTCTCTCGGCTCAAGTTATACTCACTATCAAGGTTCATCCTTTCTTTCCCTTCCTTAGCCTATATACAGTCTGATGTGGGATCAGCTTATGTAGACTGTGGCAAGTTTTATTTTATAATTTTAACTTTGCGACCAGATGCCACTTTTTAAGCCACTGTCATCAAGGGCGGGAAATGGTGTGTGTCGTCTGTGAGTCGTGTAATCTTTGTTTTTTGTCGTCTTTTAACTGTCTGCGTGTCGTGTTCACTAAGCGATAGTAGGGAATCGCCTGCAAAGCACACTCAGGCTGTCCAGTATACCATTCCAATAATCGTTAATCTGCCACGCTGAATCGAACAGGGTCTGGCTCAGTTCCGTGTCTCGTCAGCTACCACGCTGCGTGTTACACTGTACGAGCATGTCCTCGCCATCAGGCGCGTTAATACGTTAATATTAAATTAAAACTCGAGTAAAGTAGCAGTACAAGACGGCCACTACGTAACAGCTTATCACATTAAGTTCGCCAGCAGAGCACAGCAAGTGCCATCAACCGATTTCCTAGGAAATTCGCTCGGTAGAAGAGGAGTTAAAATAAGCAGATACGTGCTTCGGCTTGTTCGTAGATAATCGAGTTTCTGAAAAAATGGACGGTTAATGTTTTCGATATAATTTAGGTGCTTGTTACCGAGAGATGTTATTATCGTATCGGATTCTTAATTTTGTGCCCCGAGTTGCAACCCATATTATTGTTTTTATTTATTTTATTTTTATTTTTTTAATTGCTCTACCCATTTTCGTAGAAGGTTGTTACACGATTGTTTCTTTTAAATTAAGAGAGACAAGGGAGTTATGCTAATTGTAAGACTACAATTGGATTTCGCAACAGGTGTCACATATGTATTACATAATATATGTGTATATAGGATGTTGAAGGGTTACAAAAAAAAATGTTTCAAATGGCTCTGAGCACTATGGGACTTAACATCTATAGTCATCAGTCCCGTAGAACGTAGAACTACTTAAACCTAACTAACCTAAGGACAGCACACAACACCCAGCCATCACGAGGTAGAGAAAATCCCTGACCCCCCGGGAATCGAACCTGGGAACCGGGGCGCGGGAAGCGAGAACGCTACCGCACGACCACGAGCGGCGGACAAGAGTTACAATCTTTTTAAATTATCATATTCTGATACTTCATTCTCAAATCTATACTTGTGTTGATTCTTAATTCATATGTTTAGTATTTAGGAAGATTTGGTACATTACCTCAGATGGTACCGATCTTAGAAACATTCAAAATTTAGATAATCTGAGCACCACGAGCGTCGCGCTAAGGCAGATTCTCCACAGTGATATTTCTTCGGAACAATCTTCCTCGGGAAAGAATTTTAGTTAACAGTGGCGAAGATTTTGGGCGTTGGCAATAATTTCACGGTAAACCATGGATAACGGATCACTTTTCCGAAAACTGGTGCTTGTAATTGATTACGTATCTAGATACATTACAGGAATTTCACCGAAAACAATTTCAAAAAATTTTCTTATTTTTCTATTTATTCATCTGGCATACAAATAGTAGCCGAATAAAGACAGCCATATACCAAAATACACTGGAAAACATTTGCGTAGTAATCTTCTACAAACATGGGTATATAAATGAAAAACAAAAATAAAAGTAATAATAGCGTTTCAAATACAGAGCACAAAATTAAGCAACTGCGACGCTCGACACTCGCTCGACACTGTGCCAGCATCTCGTCTAAGGGTATTGCCTGGTAAAAGCAACATGTAGTATCTCGAAATGTTTAAATGTCACTTTTTCAAAAACCGTCGAGAATCTATGGGCAAGTCGGTACACGTGGTCCCTCATTTTGACTCCTCTTCCACTGAGCGAGTTTTCTGGGAAATTGGGTTATGGAACTTGCCGTGTTCTCCTCGTCAGTTAAGTTGGAGACTGTACAGTACGGAGCAGGCCTATTCAGATGTCGGCTAGACGAACAGGAGCGCTCACCTTCGCTCGCTGTTCGGGTAGGGAGAGCTCGCGATAAAATGTGCCTTTCAGATATCATTATGTAGGGTAGGGAGGTGCAAACTATGCGCTGTCTTCAGAGGAATGACAATACCCTAAATTCACCATAATGCTAATCGCAAGGATATGACTTAACGGCGCAGTGCATAAAGTAAGGAGTAGATCTTTTAAAATCGACGAAAAATAGAAATTTGGCCGGTTTGGGAACTCCAAAGCGAAGATCAGACACACGTCAGTAAAAGGATGCCTAGTTACAGTTAGAACCTACGTTGTGACAGGAAGTAGAGCGACAAGTTCAATAATAAGGTAAGTCTCGCAGAAGTGTCAAAAATTTTTCTTCAGCGTAAATGTCCTCAACTTCAATGTTTTCATCTATGAGTATGTCGATGTTTGAACTTAAACATTTGTGAGAGCAAACTTTTTCTGGAACGAAGACAACGAAATCTACCTGCAGAAGCTCACTGACCAACTTAAATGCTAATTTCCGCATTAGGTGTGCTCTGAAGGTGGTACCAGGCTTGTTGCTTTAGTGAAAAGCAAAATAAGTAGTGTTCATTCAGATGGAGTTTTCCTATGTGAATAAATTAGTCACGAAAAACATGTTGAAGACAATTTAAACTTCTTCCGATGACGATATTCATTATAAAGCTGTATCAGTTGTAACAAATATCATGTTTCGAACTTACATTCCACGTGTTCTTTACCACATTGATTAAAAGGAATTAATTTTCATTTCATTGTCATTTCTCGTCAATGCAACACAGTTTTAGGAAATAAAATTGCCACCAAGGCATTATTTAGTCGCTGTGAAGCGATACATCTACGTAGAACTGTTGTCGGCTTTAGAGCAGACTCTGCGACAACAGTTTCTAGTGACGAGCTGCCTTGTTCAGATTCCTCCTCCCGTCCCCATCTCTTAACCCTCCAATACTCGCAGTGAGCCGCACGGTTGCTCACTACTGAGGCGTGAGCGCGAGGCACCTCTCACGAGTAGATCGATGAACAGATCTTCTAAAAGATTATAGATTCCTAAAACGTGCAAGATCACAACAGCTCATGTGCGTGTGTACACGGGGAGAACGAATGTTTTAATGAAAATGGGCGTTATAGGACAATGGTTCCAAATATTTCTCGGTGACTGAACCCCGAATAGATCATATCTCCCCTTTAGGAAGGTTATTACAGTGCATGCATCTTGTTTAGGTTATACATTAGGATCATATACCATAAAAATTTTCACACGACTCCTTTTTTCAGCCACTGTCATGGGTTGCTTCGAAAATCGCACTCACGAAGTTAACTTCCATCAAATACTACAGTAAAAGCACATAAATCCATCCTATGAAGGAGGCATAATTGTCCTAAATCCACAGTGACTGGTTACAGATGTTGACGTATTTAGACCTAAAACGCACCCATTCAAAGTTATCAGAAATCATGTTTCTTCCTATGTGGAAGCATTCTTGAACTTCTCAAAGTTTGATATTTAGTAAGTTGCCCTCCTCCTCTTTGTTGCTCTTCATAATTGTGCCTTAGCTTCGTTTATCCTAAACATGAGCTCTATGTGATGAAGAATGGCCATTATAGCTCGCAGAAGAAACTTTCCTTATTTTTTATTGGAAGGGCTGTGACGCATCTGAAACATAGGTCTGTTATCTGTTCCTCTTGTACAAATTTCCTTTCATTTCCTTCACTATCTCTTCCACATAATTCGAACAACAGTGGTGGTAAGTTTTTTCATCCTCCCCGAGCACAATCATATTATCAACATGTGCTTTTGAAATTTCCGTATTTATTAGTATCTGTAGTGTCTGAAATTGTTTTGCAGATTTTGGGAAGAGTTCCGAGGAGTCGATGGGAGGCCTCAGATCTGGTTCTTGCTCATCGTGGGAGTCCCAGTGTCAGCAATTAACTGCTGACGACGTCGTGGATTTCTCTTCAGAAGAGAATGGGAAAGGCGGCCAGCAGTTGCCGTTGGCGTCGGTTTAGCGGTGGAGAAATCGCCTGTGTGTCCTCAGAGGCACAGGCGAAAGCGATGTAGCGGTGTGTCGCAAGCGCCCGGCACCCACTGCTCGGTGGCCTACCCCTGGACAGCCTCTCTGCACTCCTGATAGCTTCGCTTCACATGACCTCGTCTGTGCCTCCAATACGACGAAGTGAGCACGTTGCGTAGCCCATGGTGTGATCGGATACATGTCCTGGCATGTCATCGCCGGTATGTTGTGTATCTGTATCAAATTAAGATACACATGACTTCTGCGCCCAACTCTGGCAGTGTTTGCTCTTCGAAGAACCTTTTGTATCACTATACAGACTGCGAAAATGCAGCGCGTCATGATCGGCAGACATTAACGATTACATCCCTAAGGACTACTGAGGAACCTTGCACATTTGCATATGCACTACTGGCCATTAAAATTGCTACACCAAGAAGAAATGCAGATGATAAACGGGTATTCATTGGACAAATATATTACACTAGAGCTGACATGTGATTACATTTTCACGCAATTTGGGTGCATAGATCCTGAGAAATCAGTACCCAGAACAACCACGTCTGGCCGTAATAACGGCCTTGATACTCCTGGGCATTGAGTCAAACAGAGCTTGGATGGCGTGTACACGCACAGCTGCCCATGCAGCTTCAACACGATACCACAGTTCATCAAGAGTAGTCACTGTCGTACTGTGACGAGCCAGTTGTCGACCACCATTGACCAGACATTTTCAGTTGGTGAAAGATCTGGTGAATGTACTGGCCAGGGCAGCAGTCGAACATTTTCTGTATCCAGAAAGGCCCGTACAGGACCTGCAACATGCGGTCGTGCATTATCCTGCTGAAATGAAGGGTTTCGCAGGGATCGAATGAAGGGTAGAGCCACGGGTCGTAACACATCTGAATTGTAACGTCCACTGTCTAAAGTGCCGTCAATGCGAACAAGAGGTGACCGAGACGTGTAACCAATGGCACACCATACGCCGGGTGATACGTCAGTATGGCGATGACGAATACACGCTTCCAATGTGCGTTCACCACGATGTCGCCAAACACGGATGCGACCACCATGATGCTGTAAACAGAACCTGGATTCACAAGAAAAAATGACGTTTTGCCATTCGTGCACCCAGGTTCGTCGTTGAGTACACCATCTCAGGCTCTCCTGTCTGTGGTGCAGCGTCAAGGGTAACCGGAACCATGGTCTCCGAGCTGATAGTCCATGCTGCTGCAAACGTCGTCGAACTGTTCGTGCAGATGGTTGTTGTCTCGCAAACGTCCTCATCTGTTGACTCAGGGATCGAGACGTGGCTGCACGATCCGTTACAGCCATGCGGATAAGATGCCTGTCATCTCGACTGCTGGTGATACGAGGCCGTTGGGATCCAGCACGGCGTTCCGTATTACCCTCCTGAACCCACCGATTCCATATTCTGCTAACCGTCATTGGATCTCGACCAACGCGAGCAGCAATGTCGCGATACGATAAACCGCAATCGCGATAGGCTACAATCCGACTTTTATCAAAGTCGGAAACGTGATGGTACGCATTTCTCCTCCATACACGAGGCATCACAACAACGTTTTACCAGGCAACGCCGGTCAACTGCTGTTTGTGTATGAGAAATCGGTTGGAAATTTTTCTCATGTTAGCACGTTGTAGGTGTCGCCACCGGCGCCAACCTTGTGTGAATGCTCTGAAAAGCTAATCATTTGCATATCACAGCATCTTCTTCCTATCGGTTAAATTTCACGTCTGCAGCACGTCATCTTCGTAGTGTAGCAATGTTAATGGCCAGTATGTATCTACATGTACATGCCGCATGCCGGCCGAAGTGGCCGCGCGGTTCTGGCGCTGCAGTCTGGAACCGCGAGACCGCTACGGTCGCAGGTTCGAATCCTGCCTCGGGCATGGATGTGTGTGATGTCCTTAGGTTAGTTAGGTTTAACTAGTCCTAAGTTCTAGGGGACTAATGACCTCAGCAGTTGAGTCCCATAGTGCTCAGAGCCATTTGAACCATTTTTACATGCCGCATGTCTCCTCTTGGTCTGTTGCGTTGGGATCTTATCTACCACTGTAACTCACCCTCGCCAGTCCAGTCCAGTCGTGAACGGTCCTCGGAAAGAGCGGTTGTTGCTACGCCTCCGTGTAAATATGCATCTCTATAACCTGCTTATCATGGCCTTTTCCCAAAAAATACTTGGGAGGAACCAGTATATTGGTTGACTCTTCTACCAACGTACCGAAGTTGGACAAAAATATGAAAATATCGCGAGAAATGCGTGGTTGAATATAAATGAAGATACCAGCCAATCCTGCTGCCTGTGCTGTTGTATGTAACCACGAACGGCGCCTCTGCGACGTCCTCAATGAATTACAACTGTCAGTCGTGGTTAGAACTGTGTTCTGTGTAGTTGTGGGAGCATTATGTCACAGCTAAGTGGATTCGAAGACGGACAAATTGACTGTGCTGTATACTGGGTGCTTCCTTAGCCCTGTTAGTCTATGTGTTTGGTGTTTCAAGAGGCACAGTACCGAAGATTTATACAGCTTACAGGAAAAGTGGAAAAGCATCATTCACTAAGTCACAACGCGGACGTAACTGTGTGTTAAATGATTGTGACAGACGCTGATTGAAGTGGTCTGTGACCAAAAAATAAGAGAACGATAGCTACAAAAGTCAGTACAGAACTAAATGTGCGCATTCGCGAACCCTGTCAACATAAAGAAAACGCCAACACGTAGAGAATTCCATAACCTCGGAATTGCAGAGCGAGCTACGATTCCAAAACCCCACATCAGTGATGAAAATGTGCATAACAGGGAAACATGGTGCCGAAGCCACGAAAGAAATTCATTTCGTTGGATGCGTCTTCCTTCACACAGTTTCTAATTCTGGCCCAATTTACGTCCGAAGAGTGAAATATGGCGGGGGTGCGATGATGATTTGGGCAGCCATACGGAGGTATTCTGTGGTGTCACCGCCACACACCACACTTGCTAGGTAATAGCCTTTAAATCGGCCGCGGTCCGCTAGTATACGTCGGACCCGCGTGTCGCCACTGTCAGTGATTGCAGACCGAGCGCCGCCACACGGCAGGTCTAGAGACACTTACTAGCACTCGCCCCAGTTGTACAGCCGACTTTGCTAGCGATGCTACACTGACAACTACGCTCTCATTTGCCGAGACGATAGTTAGCATAGCCTTCAGCTACGTCATTTGCTACGACCTAGCAAGGCGCCATTACCTGTTTATATTGAGATTATATAATGTATCAACAAGAGCGATGTTCACCAATTATGGAATAAAGTTAAGTATTACTTCAACTACGTACTTTATTTGCTATATTAATTACATTGTAATGTTCCAGACCTCACGCCAGTCTGCGTGAGCTTAACGCGTGCCTTTCGGCATCCTCGCATAGTGACTTGGCTGTCTTGCCAAGTCACAACAGGTATTCTGTGGCCCCATCGCGACTCTGCAAGGTAGAATTGCTGCCAATATTATGTGACCGTTTTGGCTGAGCAGGTGCATCCCACGGTACAATGTTTGTTCCCCAGTGATGATTCTGTGTTCCAAGACGAGAAGGCCCTTGTTCACACAGATCTCTGATATATATATACATATATATATATATATATATATATATATATATATATATATAAAAAATGACTTTTGAATATTAAGGTAAATACATTGTTTGTTCTCCATAAAAATCTTTCTTTTGCTAACTATACTTATCAGTAGTTAGTGCCTTCAGTAGTTAGAATATTTTATTTAGCTGGCAGCATTGGCGCTTGCTGCATTGCAGTAGTTTGAGTAACGAAGATTTTTGTGAGGTAAGTGATTTATGAAAGGTATAGGTTATCGTTAGTCGGGGCAAAAAAAAAAAAAAAAAAAAGAAGTGTGTCAGTTTAGTGTTAATCAGAATAAGTAAAGAGACAAATGTCTGAGTACGTTCAGTTTTGCTCATTCATAAATTTTTCTAAGGGGATGTTTCATCATCATCAGTCTGGCAGGGGTCTCAGACTGCAGACTGACGACCAATACTCCTACAGTATGTCGACTGAACGTCGGGATAGTTGCAGCCTTCGTGGGTGAACTACACCTCCTGAGGATTCTTAGAACGAATCTCGACCTGGCATCTACCTTTCTTAAGATTAGCCGTAACGTAATCGTTTTAATTTAAATCGTTCCATCCGCATATGCCCAGATATTTAATGGAAGCAACTGCTGCCACTGATTATTCAGCAATCGCGAGTAAGACAGTAACGTATATTTATGTACAACACGTTCCTTTCGTTTATGTTGAGGGGAAATTGCCGTCCCGGCACCTTCTGCGTAGTAGGTCTAGCCACCTGGTTCTGGGGTTACGATGTATCTTACCACCCAAAGTCCAGATCAGTCTATTCTTGGTTGCTTAGTTTTCTTAAAGAATTAGAGTGCTGTCTGTTAGTATCGGCTGAGAAATGGTCAAAGTTTTTTAATTTCGGCTAGGAATCTTTATGGGAAATCTCATGGTGGACCAAAGGCGAGCCTCAGTACCCGGTTTTGTACTCACTGTAGTTTGATTATATAAGAATCTGCTAATTTTTTGTAAACAGTGGAACCGTATTCCAGCAGTGGACTACTGAAGTCATCCACATGTCGCATTCGAATTGTTGTGAAAGCATGGATTCTGGATGAGTAGCGGGTACAGAGCATGCAGTTGATAAATGGCCTTCATGCATATTTTTTGTAGGTATTGTCCCTACGATAGTGTTCTGTCTAATGTGACAATGAGATATCCTGCTGCGACGTCACCACCGTTCACCCGATGTGGCAGCAAATAGGCGGAGATTTTCTTTTGACAAAAAATCTAGTGTCAGGCTGTTGGCAGTGTTAAAGTGTAGTCTCCACTTTGTTGCCATGTATTTCAAGTTCTTCAGCATGGAGTCGACGCTGGGCAGTACGGTCGTTCATGCGCCTAGTGACTAAGGCCATGCCGGAAGCACCGACTGTTAGATGGACAAGTTCGCTCCTAGGGACATCTGTGGTGTGGAGGGCGTAAAGTACGGATCCTTGAGGTGCTCCAGCCAGGGGCAATACATGTGATGTGGGGACTCTCCGTCCTAATTAAACAGGAGCCTCTCATGCTACACAGAGTTGAAAGGTTTGGAAATGTCGAGAAATATTGCGCCTCAGTACACTAGGTCTTCAAAGGCGTCCGTAGCTTCCTCTACCAGTCTCAGTACGGTAGTCGTCGATTTGTTGTGTGTCCTCTTCTGAATTTCAGCTTGGACTTGGCGTAGCAGGCACACACAGTATAGGCTCTTACAAGTTCTTGATAGACTGTCGGGAAACTGATGATTCTGTAGCTCATTTGTGGTCCAGAATACTTCCCATCCTGGGATGTAGCCACTTGTTATGATGTCCTTAGAGGAATTTTGTCATCTTATCTGGTGGAAAGGTATCGGAAGTTATCCACTAGGTCATATACATATATTGTTAATAGTAATGGTCCCATGATACATTCCTGGGGGTGTGCTCCAAGTCATATTTACTTACTTACTTAACCGTGGCTTGGGCCTTAGTGACCATATGCCTACTCCACACTCGTCTATCGTTCCCGGTTGCGAGCCTCCTGCCACCACTCGCCCGCTCTTTGTCCCTTGTCCTCGGTGTCCTTGTCAGTATTGTCCTTCCATCCTGTCCACCGTCTTCCCCGGTACCTCCTTCCAGCTACAGCTCCCAGAAACACATCTTGGGGTATTCTCCCTTCATTCATCCTTGCTACATGTCCAGCCCAGGTCAACCTTCTTCTTATTTTTTTTATAATGTCAGGCTGTGCAAAAAGCTCTTTTAATTCTTGGTTTTTATCGAATTCTACATTCCCCTGTTTGTGAATCTATCACAGGACTGTACATTTTCGGAGGATTTCTCGTTAGAAAACAAGTAGTTTCTTTTCATATGTTCTCCTAAAGGTAAGGCTTTCACAACTGTACATAACCACTGGCATAATCATACTTTGGTACAGCCCGATCTTAAAACTGTAAGTAGGCTGTTTATGTTTTCTTATTGGCAAAGTTACGTAGCGCTCTGTATGAAAATCACTGGCTGTGCTGTGTGCAGTCTGTGGCTGGTTTGCATTGTTGTCTGCCATTGTAGTGTTGGGCAGCTGGATGTGAACAGCGCGTAGCGTTGCGCAGTTGGAGGTGAGCCGCCAGCAGTGGTGGATGTGAGGAGAGAGATGGCGGAGTTTTGAAATTTGTAATACTGGATATCATGAACTGCTATATACATTATGACTTTTGAACACTATTGAGGTAAATACATTGTTTGTTCTCTATTAAAATCTTTCATTTGCTAACTATGCCTATCAGTAGCTAGTGCCTTCCGTAGTTTGAATTTGTTATTTAGCTGGCAGTAGTGGCGCTCGCTGTATTGCTGTAGCTTGAGTAACGAAGATTTTTGTGAGGTAAGTGATTTGTGAAAGGTATAGGTTAATGTTAGTCAGGGCCATTTTTTTGTAGGGATTTTTGAAAGTCAGATGGCGTTGCGCTAAAAATATTGTGTGTCAGTTTAAGCACAGTCTTGTATAATTTTTCAAAGGGGACGTTTCAAAACTCCTTCACAGGAATCTTTTCTTCAGCGCATCCTGAAGGCTAAAGTATGCTCTGTTGCCTCCGACCAATTCTTGCATTTATTTCAATTTAACAGTGGTTCTGATCGCTGCAGAGACTACCAAGGTATTTGAAAGTATTTGACCTTTTGAAGCGGAGACTGTCCACTGGAGTGGGTCCCCATCTGTCGCTGACTTGCTCAGGACCATGTATTCTGTCTTATTTTCACTGACTTGCAGGCCTGCCCTACAGGAAATCTTGCAGTACGTGCCTGCCATTCTTCTGAGCTCTTCTCTATTACCGCTGATTAGGATTATATCATCCGCGTATGCCCGTCGAATCACTGACATGTGGTCTAGGTGTTTTCCAATGGGGTCAGTTTTCATAAATTCCCGGTCTGTTTTTTCTAGTACTAGGTTGAATAACATAGGGGAGAGGGTGTCTCCCTGTTTGAGGCCGGTTCGAACTTCGAACTGTTCTGATAGACTGGTACTTGTCTGCACTTTACAGAGTGTTTGTTCTAGACGCATTGCCACCAAGCGGATTATTTTGGATGAAAACTGAAATTCATTTAGTACTCTGATTATAGTACCTTTGTGTATGCTGTCACAGGCTTTTTTGAACTCAATGAAGAGCATGTGCATATCTATATTATATTCCCAACGTTTCTCCGTTGTTTGACGTAGGGTAAATAGGTGGTCCACTGTTAATCAGTTGCGTCTAAACCCACACTGGTAGTCTCCTACAGCTTCTTCAGCAAGTGGCAGTATCCTATTTAGGAGACATAGAGATAGTACTTTATAGATGACAGCTAGCAGAGATATTCCCCTACAAATGTCGCATACCATGAGTCATTCTTTTTCAGTAATGGACAGATGATGGCCATGTCAAATTAAATTTATGTCCGAAAATTTCTGTTTGGGCATGACATGTAGTGTTCTGTTAGTAATGAACTCTTCAATCTGATCGCAAAGCTCGTCTGATGTTCCGTACGTTCGCATTTTGTACATTTGGTGACTGTGGTGAACTGTAGCGAAATGTATGCTTGTATATGGCACCACGTATAAAGTTGTATGGTAGCTGCGATGTTATGTATCGCTTTTCATGGAAGGCCTTTCTAATCTTACTGTATAGATGTTGCCTTCAAGCGCTTTTTAAATCGTTTTTATACTTATCCCTTTTATTTTACATAATATATTACGACTTTTTATCACGTGTGAAATTAAGTGTTCTTTAGCTTTTACTTTATGTTATATTTAGGAAATAGTTTTAAATGTACAGATCATGCCTCATCTTAGAAATGTACGAAAGGTATTCCATTCTACATCTTCTAAAATGAACGTATTCTTTACTTTCTATGTTATAGAGATACACTTTCAATTGTCTGTAACTGGTATTTTACTTGTTCCACTAACACTGATAATTCTGAACTTTATTTAGCCTGTAAGTAGTAGCCACGTGGTTTGAGGCGCCATGTCACGGATTACGCGGCCTCTCCCGCCGGAGGTTCGAGTCCTCCCTCGGGCATGGGTGTGTGTGTTGTCCTTAGCGTAAACTAGTTTAAGTTAGATTAAGTAGTGTCTAAGCTTAGGGAGCGATGACCTCAGCAGTTTGGTCCCTTAAGAATTCACTCACAGTTGAGCATTGCTCTTGCTGTTTTATGTACTGACTAAACGCTTAAGTGACGCTACTGTAACTCTCACGTAACTTATTCATTTTATGTCACAAATTTGTTATCCATTTCCTTGTTTTATAGATGTATTGATCAATCTTTATTTATACTTTTTTATTTACGGATCTGGTAATGGCTCGAAATGTGAAACTGGTGATTAATTGTAATAAATTAACATTTAACCAAGACATGAACTTTCAAAATTAATCTAATCTGATACAAAGGTAATCACTCTCTTTAGGAGCTACAAACCACCTCATTTCGCAAACCGTCAGTAAAGTGGACACGTCAGTTCAGAAATGAAACAAACGATGGGCCTAACGAATTGTCAATTGTAGCGACTTGTAGTCGCAGGAGCAGTACTGAGAGTTACGTAATATGTTAAAGAGACAATACAGATTTGGTAGTGATGGGAAGTATGGTTCTGTGGCTTAATGGTCAAGTTCCCGACAATGGATCCAGAACTCTCAGATCCGACGGCAGTGAGTCCCAGGAGTGCTGTCTGTCACTAACCATTTCCTGCACTTCTTGGCATCTTGGTTCGCGGTCCATGTTAAAATGTAGGTTTACCTGTAACTAGCTAGGTTAGTCAGCTGAAAATTCGGACGAAGGCAAGTGCATTCTACCACCAACAAGGCCTTGCCTGCTAAAGCATTCTGGTATTGAAGCTAAACTTTGGGTTATCGATAGCTATAATTATTTTCACATTGGAAATACATTTTGCCACGCAGTATGACTACGTAGCTGTTATATACAGTTTTCTATATGCAGCTATGAGTCTTGTATGACCTATTTTTGCTATTCCTTTCTTGTTATTGTGGAGAATACATACGGAAGTGTGCTGCGAACGGCACACTTTTGTCATGTGATCGTTGGAGTTACACAGCACTTCTCCTCCTCTCGCACTGACTTCAAGAAATTCCGAGAAAATATGTCAAGTATTGCTCTGGTCTAAATAACACCTAAGCCTCGCAGTCAGAGCAAAAATGAATTATCATAAATACCAGAACTACTGTGAATTTCTCTGTCGAGCTACAGATCTGTTAGACATGTTCTCGAATACAGTGTTGGGCTACCACAACAACGTGCAACTAACAGTATACCACGGACACGTGCCACACTGATTTCTGCGGTTATTTCATGCAGTGTTGCTTGTCTGTTAGCACTGACAACTCTACACAAACGCCGCTGCCCTCGGTCGTTAAGTGAAGGCAGTTGGTCACTCGTTGTCGGTGGTGAGAGGTAATGCCTGAAATTTGGTATTCTCGCACTTTCTTGAGACTGTGTATCTCGGAGTATTGAATTCCCTAACGATTTCCGAATTGTAACGTTCTATGTGTCTAGCTCCTTCTACCATTCCGTATTCAAAGTCCGTTAATTTCCGTCTTGCTGCCATAATCACTTGGGAAACCTTTCGACATGAATCACCTGAGTGCAAATGACAGCTCCGCCATTGCATTGCCCTTTTACAACTTGCGCACGCAACACTACCTCCTTCTGTACATGTGCATATCGCTATCCGATTAGTTTTGTCACTTCAGTGCACGTCTTGATATAAAATTAACCTTTCATTTGTGTTTTATTAATATTAATGTGAAACTTCCTGGAAGATTAAAACTGTGTGCTGGACCGAGTCTCGAACTCTGGACCTTTGCCTTTCGCGGGCAAGTGCTCTACCAACCGAGCTACCCAAGCACGACTCACGACCCGTCCTCACAGCTTTAATTCCAGTAGTAACTCGTCTCATACCTTTCAAACTTTACAGAAGCTTTTCTGCAAATCTTGCAGAACCGCTGCAGAGTGAAAATCTCATTCCGCAGGCTGTTGCTAAGCCATGTCTTCGCAATAGCCTTTTTTCCAGGAGTGCTACTTCAGCAGAAGAAGTAGGAGAAAGTAATAGAAAGAAAAGCGTCTGACTGGATTGTACTACAAGTAAATTATGGTTTAACCATGATTGCACTTATAGAGCCTTTCGAATAAGTTGATACGCCCTAGGAACTAAGCTTCGCAACAGGGAACTACGGAAGGGGGTTGTAATTCCTTGCAGGAAGGAATATAAAAAAACAACACGCTTAAAAGGGCTGGATAATGGTAATACCAGAGACCCCACCAGTTTCTAAAGCATCGTGAGAACAAAAATTAAAACTTATAACAGCTGGTTCTCTTGCACAAGAATTTTAAAACATACATTTTTTTTAAGTTAGATGAGACGTAGGTCCGTGATATAGCTAAGCGTGACAACTAGCCACATTATATGACAATAACAAAACCAACCACGGCAATTTGTTTTGAGAGAGAACGCTGGCCAGCAGATTGAGACAAGTTACTTCAAAATCGCACAGAGGAGGTAAAGAAATACACTGGTCCTAGAATGACAGAGCCAGGTAACAAGACGTGCATGACGACTCAATGAAACACAAATACAAACATCTGTTCAAACAGCTTGGGGAGCAGGAAATGGGTGCACAGAGCTGAACATCTAGTTGCGCACAACATACGCGAACCAGACCTTACCTTCTATCCAGTCCTGGTGAAGAAGGGTGAACGACCATCCAGAATAGACGTCGTGCCCATCCACAGACCATGAACGTCGCTGCAGGCACTGCTGCTGCTCTCGGCTCGACACAATGCGGAAACTCCAGTCAACTACCTGCGCCGCGCTCTTCGGAAGCATCTCTAGACGTGACTCGAGCGACCGCTTTTGGTGAGTAGGCGAGGCAGCGATAACCGCACAATGAAGTCATCTGCGTCCTCTGGCGAGACACCAGCTGCATGTTATCGATAGTGAAACAAGCCGCCACGGGTCAGAAAGGACGTAGCAATGTAATCGCAGTCTACACACAACATAATGTAAACAAACATAATATCGTCGCCTAGCATTTAAACAATAGGATGGAATAAAGAGCTCCCGTGTTTATAATGTTCACAGTACAATAATTTGTAGACTACTTGTATTAGTTTAGTGTAACATACACCAATGGAACCTGGTAGTCGCCGGCCGCTGTGGCCGAGCGGTTCTAGACGCTTCAGTCCGGAACCGCGCTGCTGCTACAGTCGCAGGTTCCAATCCTGCCTTGGGCATGGATGTGTGTGATGTCCTTAGGTTAGTTAGGTTTAAGTAGTTCTAAGTCTAGGGGACTGATGACCTCAGATGTTAAGTCCCATAGTGCTTAGAGCCATTTGAACCAGTTTCAGCTTGGTAGTCAAGGAAGGCAGGATTCGGTTACGATTGTGGATGGGACCGTAATCAGTTACTATTGGTTCCCTTTTGCAGCTACATACATTTATTTTAACACGGTAATTCCAGTCTCAGCAATAAATCAAGATATGACACATTATTAATGAAGGAATAAACAATTGTATAACTAATAGTGCTTTCAGTGCGTTACAATTTACCAAATGAGCATAAAATACAGACACAGCAAATAATGCTTTAAAAACAAGCCAATGTGATACCAGTTAATATTTTAAGGCAGGCAACCACAGTCACGGCTAAAGGCCGTTAACGCCAAGAACGGTAATTATGAAAAATTTAACAAACATACTGTAAAACGGCATTGCAATAGCAAAGGTTAATTTTAAAAAAGAGAGGCAACTGATCACCAAAGGGATGATAAACTAGGTAGCACAACCATTTAAATCTGATGTAACGCCAAAAATGGCAATTATATAAAATTTTTTAAAAACATAGAATAAAACAGCAAATACAATAACAAAACACAAGGGCCAATCACAGATGGTGCACCAGGAATCGACCTCTGAGTAAGTCAAAAGACTCTTTCGCGAGCTATGAAATAGGCAGCCAAGAGTTGCATTCACTTCACAGGATGGTAACTCAGACTAGTGGGAGTCTAATGAATGACTAGTGATAACCTCGCTGAGGCTACCTGACGTCCAATAAACCAAATGCAAAGATGTAAAAATACGCCAAAGCCGGTCTGAACTCTGTCCGCTGAATACTGTGCTTAGAGCGCCCGGAACGAGAAAGGAATCACTACCAACAGAGTAGAATAATCGTCAACCAACCTACAATCAAGGAAGCTGTCAAAACTACATGCCTCACCGACAGCAATGGCCAGGCGAGGAAACATACACTGCCGTTAAATACGCTAACTGCCAGGGCAGGTAACTGGAGCGTTATCGGCCACGAGGCAGGAAAAATACCGCTGGTTGAACGTAACAAATAGTAACAAACTGAATGCAATAAATATTAATTAGAAGTCCAGGAAAGCTAATCGGATCCGCCTTCCCCAAGCATTCCACTCGCTGCTCTTCGCCCCGCCAACACTACGAGCAGCAACACAAAGCCAAGTCACTGGAGAATTGCAAGATCTCGCAATGGTGGAGGTTTCTCTACTTGATTACAAATTCACTGAACCTAAAGCTTGCAGGATCCGGTTTACGACGAGGTCGTGCACCCTCATGACCACAGGCCTTCCATCTGGCAGTCCATGCGCGCCTCCAGCGGTCCCGTCGTGTTTCCCCACTGCGCGGATCTGGCTCCTCCTGAGTCCCCAACCGAACTGCACACTGACTCCGGAAGGACAACGACGCCGCCCCAAAGATAGGGCCACAGTTACTACATATCGATAACCGCCGCTGCTGCCACTAGTGGACAGGCAACACTTGCGAAACCAAGTGGCGCCAGTCAACACGAGAAGAAGACAAACAATCGCAACCATGTCAGCTAAACGATACGTTCTGGGCTCCAACAGAGGACGGAAACCTACAAACAGCACTAACGCGAGCTGCAGTACGGCCCAACCAACTATTTTAGGATTTTACTGTCAGTCGGTATTGTCCCATTTAAAAATTTGTAGCTGTTGTAAAAAAACAGCACTTCCGTCAACGTCTCTTAATCTGTGTATTAGCTGCACACGCCATTGCTTACATTTCAGTTCTGTGAAATCACTTATTGATAGTGCCTTCCATGTCTGAAATATCTGCGGTACAAGTATTAGGTGACTCACCCTATATATAGGGAAACAATGAACAATGTTTGAGGTACGACACTGCAATGACTACGTTGACGGATGTTTACGTTCGTATAGAGAGGTATCTAAAACGAACCGTTGAGTCAGAAAAGTAGCACTACAGTTATCGCTGGAAAATAATAGCTAGGCTTTAAAGCCTTTTGTGTGGCGCAAAAAAAGCGAGAAAGAGGTTCCCCCGGCGTATGATTGTGTTTAAAAACGAGAAGTTCTTCATGGAATTACGAGTCAGATTCTGTACTTATATTGTGTTCTCTACCGAATAAAGGCTAATAGAAGACACGGGCGGGTCTTCTCGTGAAAAGAGTCCTCATACGCCGGTGGCTCTCGGGACGGGACGGGACAGAGCAGAAGCCAAGTTTTATTGAAGTCCGCCGGCTGGGCCTTTTACAGCCGAAGCCGTGCACATCCCACCACCCGCCGAGAGAAAGGAATTAAATCCTCAGCTGTGAGAGGCCTTTTGAAGGGCAGGTATCTCTCAGTCCATTTCTTATTCAGAGCCGGCTTTCTGTTACACAAAGGGCCGGCGAGACGCGAGAGACTATTCTGGAAGGCCTCGAGCCGAGGAGAGGTGAGGCGGAGAGGGCGCCGCTTCCTGGACGCCACCTCGCCACTGGCCTCCCGGCAATCTTCCGAGAGTCACCCGCACTGCACTGGGGCGGCCGCACGACTACTCGACGCGTACTTCGCGTGGAAGTGCGCAAAACATTGAAATCATCTAAATATCAAACCTGGAAATGTGTACGAGTTGTGTTCAAAAAATGACACCACCTTTTATTTTTTGGGAACAGTTTCCTTTATTCGTCGACATCAATTTTATGCCCTTTAGAATAGTTCCCATTAGGTAAGATATACCGGGTGATCAAAAAGTCAGTATAAATTTGAAAACTTAACAAACCACGGAATAATGTAGATAGAGAGGTAAAACACACATGCTTGGAATGACATGGGGCTTTATTATTATTATTATTATTATTATTATTAGTCGTAAAGCTCCCAACATGGAAGACGCTAAGTAATGATGGTTCACTTCTGGGGCTTCTTATTCTTCTTGTTTGCCCACCAGGTCTTCATTCTTTGCGAGAATTCAGCTTTTCTTTCTTCGCTCCATTTTGTTCCAGTTCTCGGCGCTTTTGTCTCTTTTTTTGTTTTTTTTTGTTTATTTGCTGTTTATTTGCTTTTGTCTCTGGTTTGACCTCCCATTTGTCAACTTTAAGTTTGAAATTGTTTCTTTTGTTCATGTCTTCGGTAGTAATGTTGGCTAATTCCAGATCTTTCTTTACATTTTTGATCCATTCTCCTCCATTAACAAGGGATGCTACGTATCTTACTATTCTTTTTGTAAGTCTGTGATCGGGAAGTCTCATTATGTGGCCATAGAATTTTAGACGCCTCTTCCTCATGTTTATCTCTATGTTAGAATATTCTTCAATTTTAGAATTTTTCTGTAATCTATACCCCTCTTTGGTCCATCTTGGTCCCAGAATTTTCCTAATGATTTTCCTTTCCTCTTTCTTCAGGTTTTCCATATCTGTTTTTCTTTTAAGTGTCAAGGTTTCGCTGGCATATAGCATTATTGGTTTAATTACCGACTTATAATGTTTAATTTTTGTATTTATAGATAGACATTTTTTATTGTAAATGTTTTGGACCAGCCCTAGACCCCTACGAGCTTTTAATATTCTTTCTTGTTGTGAGTATTTTTCAGAAATTATCTCTCCTAAATATTTAAAGTATGGTACCCTCTTAATTTCTCCATATTTGGTTTGTAACTTAGAAATTTCTAGATTCGTTGTTGTAAACACCGTTTTCTCAAAAGATATTTGTAGGCCAACTTTTCCTGCACACTCTTTTAAGGTTTCTATCTGTTTGACTGCCATTTCACTAGAATCTGCCATTATTGCAAGATCGTTTGCGTAGGCTAAGTAGGGGATTTGTAGGTCATCTTTTTTGGTTCCCAGTGATATTGGTTTCCAGTACTTTTCTTTTTTGAGTTCTTTTTCCCATTCTGCCATGACTCTATCCAGAACTAAGTTAAATAACAGAGGTGATAATCCATCACCTTGTCTAACCCCAGTTTTTATCTCAAATGATTTTGAAAGTTTTCCCATGAATTTCACTTTGCATTTTGTATTTGTTAATGTCTGCTCTATGATGTTCCGTGTCTTCTTATCCAGTCCTTGTTCTTCAAGAATTTTAAATAGTGTGGGTCTGTGAATTGAATCATATGCCTTTTTAAAGTCGACAAAGACATATACTGTAGGCTTCCTTCGCATTTGTCTCATCCTTGTAATCAATTTCAAGTTGAAAATTTGTTCTGGACATGATCTGTTTGGTCTGAAACCAGCTTGGAAATCTGAGATTTTGGGTTTGGGCTAGTCTCCTACCAGGCGCCTCCCCAGGTGGCGGATAGGGGAATGCTCACCAGATATGGTGGGTACCGGGGAAATAAAATACCCGGGTTGGACCAAAACTAGCAAACTAGGGAACGACGGTTCCACATGTCAGTGGCGGTTTCCCGACAGCGTCTGTTCCACATGTTAGTGGCGGCTGATTTGTGTTTCAAGGCTCCACAACCTTGATCCTACCAACTGGCACATGTCAGACCAAAATACAATTACAAGTAAAATCATGGTGCTTTATTAGAATAATAATAATAAAAAAAACAAAGTTCACAAAATGTCCGACAGATAGCGCTGGACAGCAAAACGTCAGTGACTGCGCATGACAATCGTGTATAAAAGGAGCTGTAATGAGAGAGAGAATCAGATGCGCCAGCAGTTGCACCGTGTTGTCATTACCTGAAAAGGCGCTTTTAGTGAAGCTGTATTATCAGAATGGGGAATGTGCTAGTTCAGGGTTACGATCCTATCGCCATAGGAAGAGGTCCGTTGACAAATGCAGCTGTGGCGAGAATGATTTCGAAGTTCGAAGCCACGGGTTGTTTAGACGATAGACCCCGTAGTGGCCGACCGAACACAAGGCGTAATGCTGCTGAGACAGTTCAGGAAGAACTGGAGACTGTAGCGGGTTCGTCTATGCACGGGGAAGTCAGCGCTCGTGCAGTCGCACGTCGTACCGGCATACTGTTTGGTTGGCACTTAGGCGTACACTCCGATGCTATCCGTACAAAATCCATCGGCATCATGAACTGTTACCGGGCGATTTAGTGAAGCGGAGGGCATTTGCGATGTGGGCGTTTCAACAGATGGCGGAATATGACGATTGGTTGAGTAACGTGCTGTGGACCGACGAAGCTCATTTCCCGTCCCGAGGGTCTGTCAACGCCCACAACTGCAGAATCTGGGCTACCGAAAATCCTAGAACTGTCGTGGAAACTCCATTGCACGACGAGAAAGTCACGGCATGGGTGAGATTTACCATATCTACCGTTATCGGTTCTTTTTCTTCGTGGAAATGCGTGATTCTGGTTTTGTAACTGCTACCGTGACGGGTGAGAGGTACGCTTATATGTTACAGAAGCCAATCATCCCCAGCCTGGCTGATAAACACCTGCTGGAACGTACGATGTTTATGCAGGATGGCGTTCCACCCTATATTGCTAGACGCGTTGTTCGCGTCGTTTGGTGATGATCGTGTGCTCAGCCGCCACTTTCGTCAAGCTTGGCCTCCCTGGTCCCTAGACCTGTCCGTGCGATTGTCGCCTTTGGGGTTACCTGAAGTCGCAGGCGTATCGTGATCGACCGACATCTCTAGGGATGCTGAAAGACAACGTCCGACGCCAATGCGCACCATAACTCCGGACATGCTGTACAGTGCTGTTCACAACATTATTCCTCGACTACAGCTATTGTTGAGGAATGATGGTGGACATATTGAGCATATCCTGTAAAGGACATCATCTTTGCTTTGTCTTACTTTGTTATGCTAATTATTGCTATTCTGATCAAATGAAGCGCCATCTGGCGGTCATTTTTTGAAATTTTGTATTTTTTTGGTTCTAATAAAACCCCATGTCATTCCAAGCATGTGAGTCAATTTGTACCTATCTATCTACATTATTCCGTGATTTATTCAGTTTTCAAATTTGTACTGACTTTTTGATCACCTGGTACTTATATCAGCGCTTTTTCCAACCGCCGAAATATTTCTGGAATTCGATCTTTCGTATAGCTTTTAGCTCTCTCAGCGACGCGTTTTAATCCCATCTAAGCTTACAAAACGGTGATTCTTTAAGGCTTTCTTGATTTCTGAGGATGGAAAAAAATCACACGGGGCCATGTTGGCGAATACGGGGGCTATGGCATTACCACAGTGCTGTCTTTGGCCAAAACTTCACGAACAATCAACAAAGTTGTAATGTTTAATTAAAAAATGATCATAAGCAGCGGACACCCAACGCCATATTACAACAAAAAGTATTAATAATATTTTACTACTACATGCACAAAAACTGAGAATCTGAAATCGAAAAAGAATGACTGGAACGTTGATGTGGGCATTGACCTTAATATAAAATTATATAACACTGAACAACGTAACAGTATGACAAAGTAATAATAAATAAGCACTCACACGCCCATTCATGCATACTGTACTAGTCACGCACTTAATAACATTGGCATTGCTGCATATACCTTATTCCCGCAATGTCTTCTGAGATTCAAAAAAGATTTTCATAACGCGACTTTAATTACTTGAAGTGCCAAACTTAATGTAACATTTCATTATCCAGTGTCTAAACAAGTACGAAGAAAGACACTGAAAAACTGCACTTTACAACAATTTTTCGAAATTTAGTGGACTGTTCCCTGGACGTAGCGAATTTACTCGCAAATTCTCATTTTCTCAGTTTCTCCCTCCTCTTTCTGTGCCGTGTTACGTTAGATGACTCATAGCGAAAAATCTTTTCTAGCAGCATCCCAGTAAATAGCCATTACAATAATACTCAGCCACGTGCTTTCTTCCAAGCTCCACAATGTGAACGGACTGTCTGACAGCACAGACTGTTATTCCACCAACTGCGACATAATCGCGTGTTATTTCTTCTCTTTTTTAACAGTAATAAAATGTTTGGTCCAAACCAATGCAGCTGTCTTTGACATTTAAAAAAATTGTTTATACATATACTATACACTCAAGTCGCCCAAGTGGCGTCCAATTGAAAGACCTGCACGAGACCATGGTGCCACATGACTGTTTCTTTCCCAGACTACACATTCTAGTTTTTGAAAGTTATTCAAACTTTTAAGAAAATGTGCCATACAAATACTGCCAAAGGCCTTGCCACAGTGGTGACACCGGTTCCCATCAGATCACAGAAGTTAGGCACTGTCAGTCTTGACTAGCTAGCATTTGGATGGGTCACCATCCCGGTCTGCCAAGTGCTGGCGGCAAGCGGGGTGCACTCAGACCTTGTGAGGTCAATTGAGGAGCTACTTGATTGGGAAGTGGTGACACTGGTCACAAAACCTGTCAATGGTCGGGAGAGTGATGTTCTGACCACATGCTTCATTTCCACATCCGGCGACGCCTAGGGGCTGAGGATGACACGGCGGCCGGTCGGTACATTGGGCCTGGCCTGCTCGGACGATGTTTGTTTGTTTGTTATGAAAACAATAATAAACAGAATGACAACTTAACACAGAGCAAACCTTTGCATGGCTTTAGCTGAGTTGGTGTAAACTGATCCCTGACAGATGCAGTGATTTGGTCATGCCAGTTTCGCAGGCCTACCTCAACCAATAACGTAATGTGATTTTGTAAATCTCTCTATCTCAAGGTCTCAGTGTTGTCACAGCTCTGTAGAAGGATACTGCTTCTCCTGCAGACATTAGCGCTACATTCGCAGCTGAAAGCTGGCAACAGCGCTGTGGACTGCCAGACACCTTCTTATCCTGTCTCGACTGTGCTACCAACAGGTGGCCCTGCTAGTTACATTTAAAGGACGTTTGCGTATACATCGACACATTTCAGACTGAGTTATTAAATCAAACTGACGAATAAAAGAAGAAGTATGTTGTGCCATTATGTTTTGAAAGTGTGTGTCTTAAATGTATGTTAATATCTTGTATTAACTGTCTCATTACAAAGCGTGAACAGGTGCATTGTAACCTCCCCACAATAAAATAATATGAATAATATTCACATTTAGTGTAACCTCCCAACAGAAAAGTTCCGAAACCTCCCAACAGTAAAAAATATAACTATAACATTGACATTTAGCGTAACCTCCCTATAAATAAATTGCGTAACCTATCCATAATAAAATGTGACTAATCTCTCAATAAAAAAAATTGTGGCTCAGTTATAACCTTTCAGTAATTGACTGTGAATTTAAACTGGTAAATTTTGGACGTCAGCAGTGCTGCGTCATGGCCCTGAAAATGCATCCTGAATAAACTGAAAATTCTTACCTCAATAAGGTCGCCGGATAACGCATATATATCTGCTCCTATAAGAAATTTTTCTGGCACAGCCCAGTGCAATGATGGCCGATAGATTTGTCATGTATAAAAAGAAACAACTGATTTTTCTTTGCAGTAATCGGGATGACCATAGATTGGAGAAATTAGTAAATTCTTTAAATTGAGATGAATAATTGTCAAAAGTTAATTTTTATAAGAAAGATTATTATTAAGAGATTTAAAAAAAACATTTACATGGGATTTGATATAAAAATAGTACATATGCGCGAGGCTGCTTTTACCTTATACTACAACGCTCAGGCTCCGCCATCGCTCCCCACGACCGGCCGAGCCAACTCCACGCACATGACTGGTAGCTACTACAACTACAACTGCTACACAGTTCCTACTGCATACAACACTGCTCTCTGGTCTGAGATTCTCTTACAGCTTACATATCGCAGGCAGCGTGTGAGCAATCCATCGATTACATCTGCTCGAGTGTGCTAGCAACAAATTCCTTAAAATTCCAAAAATTTGGCAGTGATGGTGAGTCAATTGGACTTGCCATGAGCAACAAATTTTTCTATAATCTATTTAGTTACTAAGTCTACAGTCACAGAGTATATGCATATATATAACATTATTGATAAATAATATAAGACAGAACATATTAAGAAATGACAAAGTGTATACGCAATGAGTACAAAATATATTAACAAATGACATAAAGTGCAAACGCAATGTATAAGACTTTACCATTTTACAAGAATTTAAACATATTGAGAAATGAAATAAAGTGCACACGCACTGTATATGTCTTTAGCATTTTTTTACATGAACTGAACACATTGAGAGATGAAATAAAGTTCACACGCACTGAATAAGTCTTTACCAGTTTACAAGAATTTAAACATATTGAGAAACAAAATAAAGTGCACACGCACTGAATAAGTCCTTACCATTTTACAAGAATTTAAACATATTGAGAAAGGAAATAAAGTGCACACGCACAGTATAAGTCTTTAGCATTTTTACATGAACTGATCACATGAAGAGATGAAATAAAGTGCACACGCACTGTAAAAGTCTTTAAAATTTTACAAGATTTTAAACGCACTTTGTAAGTCTTTACCATTTTACAAGAACTATGAAAGGAATGGGAAGGATAGCATCATGGTTGTAGCAGAGGGTTGCACGTAGCTGTGCTGAAAGTCCATATCTTTCTACAGAAGCACAACACCAAGTGAGACAATCTGAAGTTCTCTTCCCTGAAGTATTCATCAGCGTAGCCAAGACACTCAAATCCTGTATTAAAATTGTATGTTATCGTTTTGGTAGTACATTAGGTACACCAGACAGTAGGACCATAATAACATCTCCATCGTTCAAGGTGGTGGACAGCTTGATATGTCAATACCACATTCTTGTAGAATCCATACTCTTACATCAACATAGAATTAGTGCAAAAACCAAATATAGTGCTCCATGGAGGATGGACAGGACATACGGATATTGCAGTAAATGCTGGTAATTAGGTCAGAAGGTGAAGGAACGCTTCCACTGGGTCTATTGAATCTTAGTTTCGGATGACATATCTCCAAAAGCATGTTTCATCACCACTTACGACGTGTTTCAGTAGTTTTGCGTTGCTGTTGACTTCACGCAACGACTTCAGAGCAACTTGCGTTCACCGCTAGTTTTCTTAAAAATTCCAGGAGATTTGAGAAAATGTTCTGTCACAGGTTTCGTACAGAACACAACGGCAAAAAAATTTATGGCATGAACCAGTTGCTTTGCTAAAATCATCGGCGACTTTTCTAGTTGTGATCTTACTATTACTGATAATCATTTCATTCAATTTTTCAAGGATTAGATCAGTTGATGAGGTGCTGGAGTGTGATCTTCGTTGTATTTACAGCCTCTTCTGAAGTGATTATACCAGCTAGTAAACCCTTCATTCACTCATAACACAATCATCAAAAGCAATATTTAACATTTCTAGCCGGCCGAAGTGGCCGTGCGGTTCTAGGCGCTGCAGTCTGGAACCGCGAGACCGCTACGGTCGCATGTTCGAATCCTGCCTCGGGCACGGACGTGTGTGATGTCCTTAGGTTACTTAGGTTTAACTACTTCTAAGTTCTAGGGGACTAATGACCTTAGAAGCTAGTCCCATAGTGCTCAGATCCATTTGAACCATTTAACATTTCTAAAATTTTCCTGTACTTTATTCCATTGTTGTATTCAAATTTAATCCAAATTCTCTAATCCGTATCCCTCCTCCAGCGCGAAGTACCAAGTGCCTGGAAGAAAGCTCGGGTCCCTAGTGTATATAAGAACGGTAAAAGAACAAATCAACAAAATTACGGACTAATATCGTTAACAGCTGTTGGCTCCAGAGTTATTGATCATTTTCTCAGATAGAATGTAATAAATTTCATTCACTTCCTTCTGTCCACAAACCTGCGCGGATGTAGAAAATATCGCTCGTGCAAAACTGTGCTTGCTCTCTTTTCACACACTATACTGCGAACCATGGATGAAAGGCAACAGGCAGGCTCGATATTCGTAAATTTCCAGAAAGCGTTAGACACATTGCCCACTACAGACTGTTAATGAAGTTACGAGCGTAAGGAATAGAATCTTGGGTGCATGAGTGGCTCAAAGACTTGTTATGTGATGCACCTAAATGAGTTTTCCTCGACGGCAAGTGTTCATAGGAGACAAGGGTATCGTCAGAAGTTCTCCAGGGAAGTGCGACAGGGGCGCTCTTATTCTCTGTGTCCTCAAAAAAAATCTGATGTACAGGGTGAGCACCAACCTGTGACTGTGACTGTTGTGACCTAATAACATACGGTGTAATGGCGCCGTACGACAAACAACGATGTACAAAGTGGTTCATTGGCGCCACACTCGAGTGAGTCCCTTTTTTGTGTACGAGGTGACTATGCACCAGTGCGCGAGCAACGCCGGACCGCAAGACGACTGGGCAGTGCCAGCAGCATCCTCCAGTTCGAGACCAGGCTGCGTCTGCCGATGCAGTGGGCCCTCCACGGGACTTGATACCGCATCCCACCAGCCTGCAGTTCGTGTCTGCTGCCGCTGACGCTGAGGCTCGAGGGAGCGACTCGGCATCACAATGTGAGCCACCGGCTGGCGCGCCGGCCGAAGTGGCCGTGCGGTTCTAGGCGCTGCAGTCTGGAACCGCGAGACCGCTATGGTCGCAGGTTCGAATCCTGCCTCGGGCATGGATGTGTTTGATGTCCTTAGGTTAGTTAGGTTTAACTAGTTCTAAGTTTTAGGGGACTTGTTATATCCTAGCCAGTAATGCCAACCGAGCCCGCTGCCAAAAGGTTGGCAGCATCAAAGTCCGGACGCCGTCCGCATAAGCAGCGCCAGCGATACAGGAAATCGCCGCAAGTCTGCGCGCGCCACCGCTGGCTTCTGGCTTCTTAAGCGCTGGAGTCGCGAGCACTAGGACAGTTCTGTGTTCGCCGCTCAGTTGTATACTCGCCACCGATTTGTGTACTTGCTAGACAGTTGTGTGTTCATCGCAGCAGAGTTGTTGTTTGTCGTCAGCCGACGCTGACCTAGCCGCTCCGACTCGAACTAGACAGATTTCTGTAGACACGGAGTTCACTACTGTGTTTCTGTATCTTCGTTAATAAAGATAAGTACCGACTTTTATTTAATCAGAGTGTTTGGGTTTTCATCTTTCTGTTCACTGTTCCAGCGGACCGGTCGGCCCGCTATTAAAAGTGTGGCGGTGACTTCGTAAGCCGTTTCTACAGCGAAGTGTTTGTCGCTACGAACGCCGCCACAAAAGGACTAATGACCTCAGAAGTTGAGTCCCATAGTGCTCAGAGCCATTTGAACCATTTGAACCGACTGGCGCCTGTCCGAGGGCTGCAGGTCGGGACCCGCGCACATCCACTTCCGCCACAGCATGGCAAAGAGTGGCGGGGCCGCACCTGAAATGTCGCTCCGTCGGGAAGGGCTGCTGTCACAAGTGGCCGTGGCCTTGCCTTCGCCTCCGGGTCGGAGTCCTGACGCAGCATCGCCAGGTGCCGTCCAAGAAGCTGATGCCAACTGCACCATGCAGAGCTCCCGAGCAGAGACGAGCCTCTCTTCGAGATGTAATAAAGTTATATTGCTAAATTCTCCACGCCGGCCGTTGTTCTAGGCGCTTCAGTCCGCAACCGCGCTGCTGCTACGGTCGCAGGTTCGAATTCTGCCTCGGTCATGGATGTGTGTGATGTCCTTAGATTAGTTAGGTTTAAGTAGTTCCAAGTTCTAGGGGACTGATGACCTCAGATGTTAAGTCCCATAGTGCTCAGAGCCATTTGAGCCATCACCGCACACGCACCTCCTCCTACACAGCTGCCACTACAGAATGGTCTGTAGAGAGTGTAAGTAGGCTGTTTAGGTTTTTATGCTGGTAACGCCACGTAGCGTTCTGTTTGAAAATCACTGATTGTGCTGTGTACAGTCTGTGGCTGGTTTGCATTGTTGGAATATTTGCTATTGTATTGTTGGGCAGTCGGATATGAACAGCGCGTAGCGTTGCGCAGTTGGAGGTGAGCCGCCAGCAGTGGTGGATGTGGGGAGAGAGATTGCAGAATTTTGAGAGCGGACGATCTGGACGTGTGTCCACCAGAAAGAGTAAATTTGTAATATTGGATATCAGGAACTGATATATACAGGGTGTTTCAAAAATGACCGGTATATTTGAAACGGCAATAAAAACTAAACGAGCAGCGATAGAAATACACCGTTTGTTGCAATATGCTTGGGACAACAGTACATTTTCAGGCAGACAAACTTTCGAAATTACAGTAGTTACAATTTTCAACAACAGATGGCGCTGCGGTCTGGGAAACTCTATAGTACGATATTTTCCACATATCCACCACGTGTAGCAATAATATGGCGTAGTCTCTGACTGAAATTACCCGAAACCTTTGACAACGTGTCTGGCGGAATGGCTTCACATGCAGATGAGATGTACTGCTTCAGCTGTTCAATTGTTTCTGGATTCTGGCGGTACACCTGGTCTTTCAAGTGTCCCCACAGAAAGAAGTCACAGGGGTTCATGTCTGGCGAATAGGGAGGCCAATCCACGCCGCCTCCTGTATGTTTCGGATAGCCCAAAGCAATCACACGATCATCGAAATATTCATTTAGGAAATTAAAGACGTCGACCGTGCGATGTGGCCGTGCACCATCTTGCATAAACCACGAGGTGTTCGCAGTGTCGTCTAAGGCAGTTTGTACCGCCACAAATTCACGAAGAATGTCCAGATAGCGTGATGCAGTAATCGTTTCGGATCTTAAAAATGGGCCAATGATTCCTTTGGAAGAAATGGCGGCCCAGACCAGTACTTTTTGAGGATGCAGGGACGATGGGACTGCAACATGGGGCTTTTCCGTTCCCCATATGCGCCAGTTCATCTACATCTACGTCCATACTCCGCAAGCCACCTGACGGTGTGTGGCGGAGGGTACCTTCAGTACCTCTATCGGTTCTCCCTTCTATTCCAGTCTCGTATTGTTCGTGGAAAGAAGGATTGTCGGTATGCCTCTGTGTGGGCTCTAATCTCTCTGATTTTATCCTCATGGTCTCTTCGCGAGATATACGTAGGAGGGAGCAATATACTGCTTGACTCTTCGGTGAAGGTATGTTCTCGAAACTTCAATAAAAGCCCGTACCGAGCTACTGAGCGTCTCTCCTGCAGAGTCTTCCACTGGAGTTTATCTATCATCTCCGTAACGCTTTCGCGATTACTAAATGATCCTGTAACGAAGCGCGCTGCTCTCCGTTGGATCTTCTCTATCTCTTCTATCAACCCTATCTGGTACGGATCCCACACTGCTGAGCAGTATTCAAGCAGTGGGCGAACAAGCGTACTGTAACCTACTTCCTTTGTTTTCGGATTGCATTTCCTTAGGATTCTTCCAATGAATCTCAGTCTGGCATCTGCTTTACCGACGATCAACATTATATGATCATTCCATTTTAAATCACTCCTAATGCGTACTCCCAGATAATTTATGGTATTAACTGCTTCCAGTTGCTGACCTGCTATTTTGTAGCTAAATGATAAAGGATCTATCTTTCTGTATATTCGCAGCACATTACACTTGTCTACCGATCGAGGTGGCGCAGTGGTTCGCCACTGGACTCGCATTCGGGAGGACGACGGTTCAATCCCGCGTCCGGCCATCCTGATTTAGGTTTTCCGTGATTTCCCTAAATCACTCCAGGCAAATGCCGGGATGGTTCCTCTGAAAGGGCACGGCCGACTTCCTTCCCCATCCTTCACTAATCCGATGAGACCGATGACCACGCTGTCTGGTCTCCTTCCCCAAAACCAACCATTACACTTGTCTACATTGAGATTCAATTGCCATTCCCTGCACCATGCGTCAATTCGCTGCAGATCCTCCTGCATTTCAATACAATTTTCCATTGTTACAACCTCTCGGTACACCACAGCATCATCTGCAAAAAGCCTCAGTGAACTTCCGATGTCATCCACCAGGTCATTTATGTATATTGTGAATAGCAACGGTCCTATGACACTCCCCTGCGGCACACCTGAAATCACTCTTACTTCGGAAGACTTCTCTCCATTGAGAATAACATGCTGCGTCGTGTTATCTAGGAACTCCTCAATCCAATCACACAATTGGTCTGATAGTCCTTACTCTTACTTTGTTCATTAAACGACTGTGGGGAACTGTATCGAACGCCTTGCGGAAGTCAAGAAACACGGCATCTACCTGTGAACCCGTGTCTATGGCCCTCTGAGTCTCGTGGACGAATAGCGCGAGCTGGGTTTCACATGACCGTCTTTTTCGAAACCCATGCTGATTCCTACAGAGTAGATTTCTAGTCTCCAGAAAAGTCATTATACTCGAACACAATACGTGTTCCAAAATTCTGCAACTGATCGACGTTAGAGATATAGGTCTATAGTTCTGCACATCTGTTCGACGTCCCTTCTTGAAAACGGGGATGACCTGTGCCCTTTTCCAATCCTTTGGAACGCTACGCTCTTCTAGAGACCTACGGTACACCGCTGCAAGAAGGGGGGCAAGTTCCTTCGCGTACTCTGTGTAAAATTGAACTGGTATCCCATCAGGTCCAGAGGCCTTTCCTCTTTTGAGCGATTTTAATTGTTTCTCTATCCCTCTGTCGTCTATTTCGATATCTACCATTTTGTCATCTGTGCGACAATCTAGAGAAGGAACTACAGTGCAATCTTCCTCTGTGAAACAACTTTGGAAAAAGACATTTAGTATTTCGGCCTTTAGTCTGTCATCCTCTGTTTCAGTACCATTTTGGTCACAGAGTGTCTGGACATTTTGTTTTGATCCACCTACCGCTTTGACATAAGACCAAAATTTCTTAGGATTTTCTGCCAAGTCAGTACATAGAACTTTACTTTCGAATTCATTGAACGCCTCTCGCATAGCCCTCCTTACACTACAGTTCTGTTTATTGACGAAGCGGTCCAGGTAAAAATAAGCTTCGTCAGTAAACCAAATGCTGCCCACATGCATATCGCCGTCATCAATCCTGTGCACTATATCGTTAGCGAATGTCTCTCGTGCAGCAATGGTAGCGGCGCTGAGGGGATGCCGCGTTTGAATTTTGTATGGATAGAGGTGTAAACTCTGGCGCATGAGATGATACGTGGACGTTGGCGTCATTTGGACCGCAGCTGCAACACAGCGAACGGAAACCCGAGGCCGCTGTTGGATCACCTGCTGCACTAGCTGCGCGTTGCCCTCTGTGGTTGCCGTACGCGGTCGCCCTACCTTTCCAGCACGTTCGTCCGTCACGTTCCCAGTCCGTTGAAATTTTTCAAACAGATCCTTTATTGTATCGCTTTTCGGTCCTTTGGTTACATTAAACCTCCGTTGAAAACTTCGTCTTGTTGCAACAACACTGTGTTCTAGGCGGTGGAATTCCAACACCAGAAAAATCCTCTGTTCTAAGGAATAAACCATGTTGTCTACAGCACACTTGCACATTGTGAACAGCACACGCTTACAGCAGAAAGACGACGTACAGAATGGCGCACCTTCAGACTGCGTTGTCTTCTATATCATTCACATCACTTGCAGCGCCATCTGTTGTTGAAAATTGTAACTACTGTAATTTCGAAAGTTTGTCCGCCTGAAAATGAACTGTTGTCCCAAGCATATTGCAACAAACGGTGTATTTCTATCGCTGCTCGTTTAGTTTTTATTGCCGTTTCAAATATACCGGTCATTTTTGAAACACCCCGTATATAGTGACTTTTGAACATTATTAAGGTAAATACTTTGTTTGATCTCTGTCAAAATCTTTCATTTGCTAACTATGCCTATCAGTAGTTAGTGCCTTCAGTAGTTAGAATCTTTTATTTAGCTGGCAGTACTGGCGCACGCTGTATTGCAGTAGTTTGAGTAACGAAGATTCTTGTGAGGTAAGTGATTTATGAAAGGTATAGGTTATTGTTAGTCAGGGCCATTGTTTTGTAGGGATTATTGAAAGTCAGACTGCGTTGGGCTAAAAAAATATTGTGTGTCAGTTTAGTGATGATGAGAATAAGTAAAGAGAGAAATGTCTGAGTACGTTCAGTTTTGCTCGGCTGTTTGAAATTCAAATAACGTAAGGGGTTTACCAGCACAGTAATTCATAAATTTTTCTAAGGGGAGGATTCAAGAGTTGTGTCAGGAGTTGGATGACGTCACAGCAATCAACAGCGGAGGGTGAGGCTATGTTGTTGTTGTGCTTTAGTAATCATAAGGCTGAATTTTACAGGATGTGATTTTACGCACGTTACTTTTACGAAACTAAAGGAACTTGTGGTTCTGTCGCAGTTTAGGAGTAATGGTAGTAATGGTAATAATGAACGGTTAGTACCTGTTCATTGCTCTCGGTGTTAGTTTACTCCAGCATTCTGCACCCTGTTTTGGGCACACGGCTGGCAATGTAGTGAGTCCAGCTGACTCGTTATTAGAGAAAGTAAGTAACTTGGTAGAACAATTCTGGACTAAATGCTCTGTGCATTTGTTTTGTTGTAGTGCAGTTTCAATCCTGGATAATGGACGCAGAGCAAAATCAGATACAAAAGGTGTTACCAGTGAAGAAACTGTGAAGTTATTAGTAGATCAGGTGACTCCAATGTGATCGGATAATGTGGTTATGTTTAATGAACTACCGGGAAATAATCACAAGGAAGAAATGTTGAAGTCACAAACTCTAAGAATGGCTCCGACTGTGGCGAATCTTGTTTCCCTTCCCTCTGGTAGAGTGTCAGGGGATGTGTTGGCATTTATAAAAGATCTTAAGTCATCACCTGATATAGGGGGTTGGTCAGATAAATAGTTGTTTCAGATCGCAAGGATACATTTGTCAGGAAAACAAAATTATTCGTAAGGTGCACAGAAGCATTGCGAAATGCAGAAACTTTTGACCACTTGAGGCAGGGGTTGAAACAACGATACAGGAAGCAAAATAGTTCACCGTTTATTCGCGAACAATTAGGGATGGTATCAAGGAGACGTAATGAGGCAGTAGAAGACTTTGCGGGTAGAATTAGAGAAATGAACGTACGAGCTCTAATTAAACAAGCAGGTAACTAACGAAGTGTAGCAAGAGGCCGAGCAACGAGCGCTCGATGATTTTTTTAAGGGGTTAGACACCGGAAATATCTAGAAGAGAGCGCGTAGGGGCGCCTAAGGATCTTCATGAAAGGGTTAGGTTAGCTTTGGAATACAAAGAAACCGACAGATCAACAGGGGTAAGAGAGAGAGAGAGAACATGTATTTACAACGAATAGTGTTTTAATTGTAGTCGAACTAGACATGTAGAAAGACAATGTTACACAGTACAACTGGAGTAACAGGTGTCGCCAACAGTTTGGTTGAAATGTCAGTAGTGAAGGTTTTGAACGCCGGCAATATTGAATGGCTAATAGCAGAAGTAGTCCAGGGAATAGGAAGGGTCCGTTAAACTTATAAGGGAGCCCGTGGGCCGTCGACAGGAGTTGCCGGTAGGAATAAGTTCAGAGCGAATGAAGGGGCTGAATGTGCCTCAATGGGTATTGTGTATGGAGGAGAGTGGAAAGTGTTGCTGGACACAGGAGTATATGTGTCAGTCGCCTAGATAGAATTAGTTGGTAGGTTATAGTGGAAGCCACCACGATACGAATTACGTGGGGTAGGAAATAATGACCATTGGGGTCAATAGTAGTGAATTTTTTGGTTGGGCTAACCAGATGTAGGCAATGTGTGAAAGTGGTGACTCATGTAAACGAGCGGTGCAGTATGAGCCTTGGGTTAGATTTTCTGTACCGAAGTCATGCCATAATTGACCTTAAATGACACATAATGGAACTGAGTGGGAAGGCATTCCTATTAGGCTAAACTGCTGTCAATGTTACTCTGCTGTGAGCAGTGTCTGGTATACATGACGGTCCTGTTGAACTGCGAGAAATAGCATTAAGGATTGATTCACACGATTTTGTGTCGAAAGGCACCAGAAAATCACTATGAGGCAATGTGGAACCGAAGTTACCAGTAGGTGTGAGATGTGTAATAGAGGATAGTGAAGTATTAGACATATCGTGTTGTTTGGTGAAGCGTAGTGTTGTACATATATAGGAAAGGGCTGGAGGAAAGGTGATATCCGACACGTGGATAATTTTGACGCCGAAGTTGCAAAGTTTTTGAAGGGAACGTTATTAGCACCACTAGAGATTACGGATGAGGAAGGTAACCTCATGGGAGTTGTGAGCTATAAGGGGTACAGGACGCTGCTAGGACTGTTGAAGCATTTGAAAGGAGCAGAAGGAGCACTTTTGGAGGCCCCCTCGCTACAACTCCAAGATCTGTTTTTACAGAGAAAGACTGTATTGTAATAAACGTAGAATAATGGTTCGGAGTAAGACCTGAGGGACCAAGTTTTCTCCACAGAGAGATGCAGTGTATTGAAACCATCCAGTACTTTCGGTAAAGCAATTAAATCTTTAGTGTAAGTGACTGAAAGTAGCAAGGAGGCCACCGTGGAGATTTGTGGTAATAACACTGGGCGTCAGCCTTGCCACGTCCATATCTAGGTCAAAATAGCAGGTGCACAAGTGAGTTGCGAAGCGAGGATAGCTGAGTTCAGCGGTAAATTGCCCACACAGCAAAGAACAAAGTAGTAAGACTGTCGTTGCCACCACACTCGAGCGAGTCTCTTTGCTATCGGTTGCGTGGCTAGACACCAGGCTTTGGAGCAACCAGTGAGCAGTAATGGCGTATAAATGAGGCTGAAGTTGAAGACATGACGTCATTCGATTCAGAGATTTGGTCATGACTGTAGCACCACGGGACCGCGACACTACTGGGCAGCGCCAGCAGCATACATGGGACGTCACAGTCCCAGCAGCCTGCTGCAGCCGGCGCTGAGGCCCAGTGATGGACTCGGTGTCACATCGCCAGCTGCCGATCGCCGCTTGACCGAGAGTCGTCGGTAGAGACCCGCGCACAGCCACCTCGGCCACAATAGGGCCGCTGACTGGGACGCGCCGCCGTTACAACTGGCCGTGGCCTCGCCTTCGCCGCCGGGCCAGAGTTCTGACACAGCAGCGCCGGGTGCCGTCTTAGCAGCCGACGCGAGCTGCACCATCCAGAGTTCACGAGCAAAGGTGTGCCTGTCTCACGTAGAATTGAAGACGTAATAACATTTAATTGTTCCACACCACACACGCGGCACCCCCTACAGAGGGGCCGTTACAGAGTGGTCCGTACAGTTCAAAAATGGTTCAAATGACTCTGAGCACTATGGGACTTAACATCTGAGGTCATCAGTCCCCTAGAACTTAGAACTACTTAAACCTAACTAATCTAAGGACATCACACACATCCATGCCCGAGGCAGGATTCGAACCTGCGACCGTAGCGGTCGCGCGGTTTCAGACTGTAGCGCCTAGAACCGCTCGGCCATCCTGGCCGGCAGGTCCGTACAGTGGGATGGTGTCGTCGTTGAGTGATGACACAAGATAACTGATACGAAGGTCACTCCAAAAGAAATGCACACTATTTTTGTAAAAATACAGTTTTCATTCTGGATGTGTGAAAGTTTTACAGTGTGTAGATACTTACTTCCCGCTTGTTTTCAAACTTAGTTCAACCTGTTCCCGTGAGTGGCGCCGTCAAAGCATGTCTTCTAGATAGCTGCTACTCTTGATGTTCGTCAGAAGCAACGTGCTGCCATAGAATTCCTGTGCTGTGAAAACGAGACAGTGGGAAACATCCACAAGAGGTTGAAAAAGGTGTATGGAGATGCTGCTGTCGATCGTAGTGCGGTTAGTCGGTGGGCAAGCAGGTTACGTGATGAAAGCGGGCACGGCAATATTGAGGATTGTCCTCGCAGCGACAGGCCTCGTACTGCACACACTCCAGACAATGTGCAGAAAGTTAACGAATTGATGACTGCTGACAGATGCATCACAGTGAACGAATTGTCACGCTACGTTGCGATAGGGGAACGAAGTGCTTGCAAAACACTGAAAGTGTTGGCGTTAAAAAAGGTTTGTGCTAGGTGGGTTGACGGTGGCTGACAAAGAAACAAGAAAAACGGTATGCAGCGAACTTTTGGAACAGTACGAGAATGGTGGAGATGAATTTCTTGGAAGAGCTGTGACAGGTGAAGAAACATCGTTCCATCATTTTTCACTAGAGACGGAGAGGCAATCAATGGAGTGGCATTATGAAATTCACCCAAGAAAAAAAAATTCAAAACCACACCTTCTGCTGGAAAAGTTATGGCTACAGTGTTTTTCGATTCCGAAGGACTATTGCTTGTGGACATCATGCCAAGTGGAACCACCATAAATTCTGATGCATATGTGACGACACTGAAGAAAATTCAGGCTCGACTGAGTCGGGTTCGACCATATCGGCAAAAGCAGGATGTTTTGCTGTTGCGCGACAATGCACGGCCAAATGTCACTGAAACACCAGCCTTACAGTCCTGACCTGGCTCCATGTGACTATCATCTCTTTGGGAAACTGAAAGACTCTCTTCGTGGAACAAGGTTTGAAGATGATGACTCCCTTATGCACGCTGCCAAATAGTGGCTCCAGCTGGTTGGTCCAGAATTTTACCGTGCGGGTATACAGGCGCTGGTTCCAAGATGGCGTAAGGCAGTTGAGAGGGATGGAAATTATGCGGAGAAATGAAAATATTGATCCTAAAGGATGTATCTACACACTGTACAACTTTCAAACATGTAGAATAAAAGATGGATTTAAAAAGAAAATAGTGTGCATTTCTTTTGGAGTGACCCTCATACCAAATTAGTAGTTGGTGTGGTGAATGACAGCTTACTCTAAGTGTATAAAAATGCAGATGAGTATGAAAAACGATCACGTAATGTTACAATAAAGGTACATTATTAGCAGTGTCTGCTTGACACAGCCACATAACTTAAACATCTAAGCGTAGTGCTGCAAAGCGAAATGAAATAGAAGAAGCATGTACGAACGGTAATAGTGGACGCGAATGGGTGCCTTCGCTTTATTGAGAGAATTTTGGGAAAGTGTGGTTCATTTGTAAAAGAGATAACGTACAGAACACTAGTGCGACCCATTCTTGAGTACCGCTCGTGGGTTTGGGATGCCCACCAGGTCGGATTAAAGGAAGACGTTGAAGCAATTCACGGGCGGACTGCTAGATTTGTTACCGGCAGGTCTGTTCAACTTAAACTGAAATGGGAATCTGTGGAGAGAAGAGGAAGTTTTTTCTGTGAAACGCTGCTGAGGAAAGTTAGAGGACTGACATTGGAAATTGTCTGCAGAATTATTCTACTACTGCTAACGTACATTTCGCGTAAGGACCGCAAAGACAACAAAGGAAAAATTAAGGCTCGTACAGAGGCATATAGATAGTCATTTTTACCTGGTTCTATTTGCGAGTAGAAGAGGAAAGGAAATGGCCACTAGTAGTAATATAAGGTACCCTCCACCATGCACCATACGATGCACTGCAGAGTACGTAAGTGGATGTACAATTTTTATGAATAATCGTCAGTACTCCCAAAACATGTATAACCCTTTCGTCATCTGACAACAAACCAAATACCCGACATGACTGTATAGACACTTTTCAAACACATATACATATGTGGACATGTCCGAAAGAACAGACACCATATCCATGTAAGTATACAGGGTGGTCCATTGATCGTGACCGGGCCAAATATCTCGCGAAATAAGCGTCAAACGAAAAAACTACAAAGAACGAAACTTGTCTAGCTTAAAGGGGGAAACCAGATAGCGCTATGGTTGGCCCGATAGATGGCGCTGCAATAGGTCAAATGGATATCAACTGCGTTTTTTAAAACAGGAACCCCCATTTTTATTACATATTCGTGTAGTATGTAACGAAATATTAATGTTTTAGTTGGACCACTTCTTTCGCTTTGTGATAGATGGCGCTGTAATAGTCACAAACATATGGCTCACAATTTGAGACGAACAGTTGGTAACAGGTAGGTTTTTTAACTTAAAATATGAACGGAGGTACGTTTGAACATTTTATTTCGGTTGTTGCAATGTGATAAATGTACCTTTGTGAACTTATTTCTGAGACAGCGTGATTACCTGTAAATACCACAGTAATGCAATAAATGCTCAAAATGATGTCCGTCAACCTCAATGCATTTGGCAATACGTGCAACGACATTCCTCCCAACAGAGAGTAGCTCGCCTTCCGTAATGGTCCACATGCATTGACAATGCGCTGACGCATGTTGTCAAGCGTTATCGGTGGATCACGATAGCAAATATTCTTCAACTTTCCCCACAGAAAGAAATCCGGGGACATCAGATCCGGTGAACGTGCGGGCCATGGTATGGTGCTTCGATGACGAATCCACCTCTCATGAAATACGCTATTCAGTACCGTGTAAGTAGGCTGTTTAGGTTTTTATGTTGGTAACGCCACGTAGCGCTCTATATGAAAATCACTGACTGTGCTGTGTGTGAAGGCTGTGGTTGGTTTGCATTGTTGGAGTATATGCTATTGTAGTGTTGGGCAGTTCGCTGTTAACAGCGTGTAGTGTTGCGCAGTTTGAGGTGAGCCGCAAGCAGTGGTGGATGTGGGGAGAGAAATGGCGAAGTTTTGAGAGCGGATGATCTGGACATGTGTCCATCAGAGACAGTAATTTTGTAAGACTGGATACCATGAACTGCTATATATATTACGACTTTTGAACACTATTAAGGTAATTATATTGTTTGTTCTCTATCAAAATCTTTCATTTTCTAACTATGCCTATCAGTAGTTAGTGCCTTCAGTAGTTTGAATCTTTTATTTAGTTGGCAGTAGTGGCGCTCGCTGTATAATCGTCAGTAGTTCGAGTAACAAAGATTTTTGTGAGGTGAGTGATTCATGAAAGGTGTAGGTTAATGTTAGTCAGGGCCTTTCTTTTGTATAGATTATTGGAAGGCAGATTGCGCTGCGCTAAAAATATTGTGTGTCAGTTTAGTGTTGATCAGAATAGGTAAAGAGCGAAATGTCTGAGTATGTTCAGGTCTGCTCAGCTGTTTGAAAATCAGATAATGTAAGAGGTTTATCAGCATAGTAAGTACAGTGAGTCTACTCTGTGATGACCTACCTACCAATATTCTTTAACTTCGACTGACTCTGCTGTGGGTTTGCTCTGTTGTGGACCATTACCTGTCTGCATGTCAAGAGTCAGCATTATCTTTCCGTTGGAAGGACAACACTACTGCTTCAAGACTGCACGGAAATCCACTACTTCCGTGTGCATTTTCTTTTACTGCTCAGACTTTGTGCATAAAATTGTAATTCATACTGTGATGAATGATCAGGACTGTCTTTATGGACTGTGAACAAATTTTAGCTTTTGACCAACATTGTATCGATAAGTGTATGAATTTTATATATTTGTTATCGTTAATATAAATTTTTTTAACAAATATGTATTGGCCAGTGCCCAAAACAATTTGTAAAATTTTTTATGTTGGTAACGCCACGTAGTAGCGCTCTATATGAAAATCACTGACTATGCTGTGTGAAGGCTGTGGTTTGTTTGCATTGTTGGAGTATATGCTATTGTAGTGTTGGACAGTTGGCTGTTAACAGCGCCTAGCGTTGTGCAGTTGGAAGTGAGCCGCCAGCAGTGGTGGATGTGGGGAGAGAAATGGCGGAGTTTTGAGAGCGGATGATCAGGACGTGTGTCCATCAGAGACAGTAAATTTGTAAGACTGGATACTATAAACTGCTATATATATATTATGACTTTTGAACACTATTAAGGTAATTGCATTGTTTGTTCTCTATCAAAGTCTTTCATTTGCTAGCTATGCCTATCAGTAGTTAGTGCCTTCAGTAGTTAGAATCTTTTATTTAGCTGGCAGTAGTGGCGCTCGCTGTATTGCAGTAGTTCAAGTAACGAAGATTTTTGTGAGGTAAGTGATTCATGAAAGGTATAGGTTAATGTTAGTCAGGGCCATTCTTATGTATGGATTATTGAAAGGCAGATTGCGTTGCGCTAAAAATATTGTGTGTCAGTTTAGTGTTGATCAGAATAGGTGAAGAGCGAAATGTCTGAGTACGTTCAGTTCTGCTCAGCTGTTTGAAAATCAAATAATGTAAGAGGTTTATCAGCATAGTAATTCATTAATTTTTCTAAGGGGACGTTTCAACCGCTTCAACCGCACGCGAGCTATGTGCCGGACATTCATCTTGTTGGAAGTACATCGCCATTCTGTCATGCAGTGAAAAATCTTGTAGAAACAACGGTAGAACATTACGTAGGAAATCAGCATAAATTGCACAATTTAGATTGGCATCGATAAAATGGGGGCCAATTATCCTCCCTCCCATAATGCCGCACCATACATTAACCCGCCAAGGGCGCTGATGTTCCACTTGTCGCAGCCATCATGGATTTTCCGTTGCCCAATAGTGAATATTATGCCTGTTTACGTTACCGCTGTTGATGAATGACGCTTCGTCGCTAAATAGAACACGTGCAAAAAATCTGTCATCGTCCCGTAATTTCTCTTGCGCCCAGTGACAGAACTGTACACGACGTTCAAAGTCGTCGCCATGCAATTCCTGGTGCATAGAAGTATGCTAAAAGTGCAATCAATGTTGATGTAGCATTCTCGACATCGACGTTTTTGAGGTTCCCGATTCTCGCGCAATTTGTCTGCTATTGATGTGCGGATTAGCCGCGACAGCAGCTGAAACACCTACTTGGGCATCATCATTTGTTGCAGGTCGTGGTTGACGTTTCACATGTGGCTGAACACTTCCCGTTTCCTTCAATAACGTCACTATCCGGCGAACGGTGCGGACACTTGGATGATGTCGTCCAGGATACCGAGCAGCATACACAGCACACCCCCGTTGGGCATTTTGATCACAATAGCCATACATCAACACGATATCGACCTTTTCCGCAATTGGTAAACGGTCCATTTTAATACGGGTAATGTAGCACGAAGCAAATACCGTCCGCACTGGCGAAATGTGACGTGATACCACGTACTTATACGTTTGTGACTATTACAGCGCCATCTATCACAAAGCGAAAGTAGTGGTCCAACTAAAATATTCATATTTCCTTACGTACTACTCGAATATGTAATAAAAATGGGGCCTATTTGAAAAATGGCAGTTGATATCCGTTTGGCCTATGGCAGCGCCATCTAGCGGGCCAACCATAGCGCCATCTGGTTTCCCCCTTCAAGCTAGACGAGTTTCGTTCTTTGTAGTTTTTTCGTTTGATGCTTATTTCGTGAGATATTTGGCCCGGTCACTATCAATGGACCACCCTGTATATGTATTTAATACCAGAGATCTGAAGATGATAACGTGAAATGCGTCACGAATATGGAATAAAGAAATCTGTAATCAAGATATTCCTATACATTATTAAGTACAAATAAACAAAAACTTAAGCCCAGTGAAACACGAGCTAACAGTGTTGTCTACAATGCAGACCAATAAAATAAAGAGTAATCATTGTTAACACTTGGTTCAAAAATCATGAGAGAAAGTTGTATGCGTCGAAGAGACCTGAAGACATTGGAAAGTTTCAAATAGACTTCACAATCGTAAAACCACCTCCGTAACCGAGGTCGCTAAAGCACGATTTCGTAATGGCGGTCAACAAGGAAGTACGCCTGTTAGAGTCCTGGTAATGGGTAATTTTCACTGCTAATATTTGGTGGACAAGGGGAGGAGAGGTGGCGGCATAAAGTTCTTCGTCACCCGTTTTCTTACCTAAATTCCAAACCAATCCGCAGTGTCCCATGAAGTGAGGATATGTGACATGGTTGATGATGATCCTTATGTCGGGTAGGGACATTAAGATACACGGCTCCCTTTGTGGTATTTACGAGGAATATGCTATCTTTTGTGGTATTTGGGAGGAATAGGCAATGTGTCGGCAGTGGTGTTCACCCTTTTCCTTACCTTCATCCATAACAACACAACACAACCCAACACTACCCAGTACATGTATGTATCAAAGTCGTCCACGCGACACTGTTACACGCTTGACACATCATAACAGGTCGGGGAAGTCAATGGTAAGCCACCTCCAGTAGATACTTGCCAGGAACAATCATGCAGGATTTCTGCATATGCTCCCCTACGTTCATTTCCGGAATATGGGACCGTTTTGACTTGACATAATCGTCAGAGAGAGAGACTGAGAAACGAGGCTGTTAATTCCCAAACATATTCAGTAGCAGATTGGGGCTTAAACCATAACTGATTAGCTACAAAATGCAGATGGAAGCTGAAGGGATCACAGTAAATCAGGAAATTAGAAAGATGGAACCAGAATAAATTGAAAGTAACAGTTGTTTTAAGAAATTCAGAGTCAATATTAGGCAAAGGTTGATTGAAATGGTCAACAGAAATTCAATAGAAGATGAACTAGTGAAGGCAATGTAAGACAACAAGGCGATGACGGAGGCTCAGTAGGAATCCTTGGATAACACATGAGAGATTACATTTATTTGATGAAAGGTGAAAATATAAAAATACAGCAAGCAAAGCAAGCAAAACAGAATGTGAACGTTTAAAAAAAGTGAGACAGCCAAAAGGGGATAGAACAGAAATGCCAATCTGTGTAAGCATGGTCGAAGATACGAAAGATGAAGGCTACATAGAAGAAAGATAAAGAAACTTATGGAAAAAATAGAAGCAGTTGTGTGAACATCAAGAGTTTTGAGGGCATAGAGCAACTAAGCAAAGAAGGGAAAGCTCGAATGTGGAAACAGTATATAGGAGGACAATTAAAAGGGAAGATTCTTGATGATAGTATTATTATAGTGGAAGAGAAACTGAATAAAGAAGAGATGAGGAATGGAATATTTGAAAATTAATTTTACGGGGCGCTGAACAGGTCGGAACAAGGTACCTGGACTAGATGACACTCTCTCATAATAAAAGATACTTGGGTGGACCAACCATTACGAAACTATTCCACCTTTTATAAAGAATATATGAGACAAGCGAAACATCCTGAGACGTCAAGAAGAATGTAATACCGTATTACGCTTACAAAAGAATGCAAATGCTAACAGGTGTGATCATTACCGAACCATCAATGTAAGAAATGGTAGTTGCTAAAAGCTAATTACTTTCGGAGGAGGGAACGACTGGCAAAAGGCAATGTTGGGGGGGGGGGGGGGAGATCCGTCTAGGTTTTATGCAGCAACGCTCAAAGGAACACAAACCGTACGTTTTATCTTAAGAGATACGAGTAAATTTTAGAAAGGCAAACCCACATTTATAGCAACTTTAGATTTAGTAAAGCTTCTGAGAATGTTTACTGGAATAACAAACAGTACTTGAGACGGGAGTGAGACAGTGTTGTAGCCTTTCCCCATTATTTTTCAATATGTACATAGATCAAATAGTGAAGAAGTTCAAAGTGAAACTTACGGAATACTTTGAAGTTCAAGGAGAATAAAAAGAACTACAGATCGGACGAGGTAACAGTCGATGCCGCATAAAGCTAGCCAATTAGCCTGTGGATTATTGACAGCCATCCGCTCCCATTTCCGCCCAGTACACAGTTCGTTCTCACAATACGCGAGTAAATTAACACGAACGTACAAAGGATACAGCTTATTTGAGTGACAGGGCCAGGCGCCGCACAATGGTGTGCTCACAGCTGCAGAACACACGTCACGCGTTGCTCCTCCCATTGGAACGGTGAGAAGGCCGCCGGGACAGCAGTTGAGAGGAAGGCAAGGGGAAATGGCGACCACTAAAATTCCGCCCCGTGCACTAACAACACGCTAGAGGTTTCTCCTTCGCGACAACAATGCTTCTCCGCCCCAGGCAGCGACACAGCAGCTGTTCCTTTCTCCAAGACTCTTTAAGGAGTCGCTACATTACGGCAGAGATCAGCTAAACGTGTAATATTACACCCCATAACTTCGATTCGGTCAAAAAATTGTGACAAGTTTCGAACAGTTATGCGCATCTTTGTAGCTGATGCATTCCAAAACACTGTGTGTAGACTATTTAATAAAATTGTTCCAAATTGAATTAATCATTAAGCTTTTGATTTTTTTTAAATTTGTGGTAAGTTGTGTGGGATTAAACTGCTGAGGTCATCGGTCCCGAGGCTTACACATTATTTAATCTAACTTAAACTAACTTACGCTAAGGACAACACACACACCCATGCCCAAGGGAGGACTGGAACCTCCTACGGGGGTAGGCGTGCGAACCGTGGCAAGGCGCCCCCTAGACAGCGCGGCTACCACGCGCGGCTCCTCTGGTGTCCTCTGCTTACAGTGCCTTCGACGTTCCCCAGTATTAATGCTTTTCCTGTGAAACATGTCTTCTCATGGGGTGTCCAAAGTAAGTCAGCTTTTGTTTTGGTATAAGACCTTTCAGGGAGCACTCTGGTTTTTTATTAGCTCCAATATTGACCTATACTCTTTGCAGTCGCCGGCCGCGGTGGTGTAGTGGTTCTAGGCGCGCAGTCCGGAACCGCGGGACTGCTACGGTCGCAGGTTCGAATCCTGCCTCGGGCATCGATGTGTGTGATGTCCTTAGGTTAGTTAGGTTTAATTAGTTCTAAGTTCTAGGCGACTGATGACCTCAGAAGTTAAGTCGGATAGTGCTCAGAGCCATTTGAACCATTTTTTCTTTGCAGTCCATGGGACTCTAAGAAGTTTCTTCCAACACCACAATTCAAAGGAGTCTGTTCTTTGCCGTTCCACCTTTCTATGGTCCAGGTCTCACATCCATACATCACAACTGGAAAGACCACAGCCCTTACAATACGGATTTTTCTTGCTAAAGTTGTATCTCTTCTTCTTAAAACCTTGTCAAAGTTTAAAGTTGCCTTTCTTCCAAGCAGCTGGCGTCTACTGATTTCGTGGTTGCAGTCACCATCAGCAGAAATCTGGGAACTGAGATAATTGAATGTAGACACTACCTCCATTGTTTCTCCTCCTATGTTCCATGGAATGATAGGTGTAGTTGCCATAATTTTTGTTTTCTTGACATTCAGTCTAAGATCAACCATTACACCTTCAGCAAGAGAGTCTTTAACTCTTCTCCACTTTCTGCCAAAAGTATAGTATCATCTGCGTATCTAAGGTCGTTTATTTTTATGCCGGTACTTTAATTCCGCTTTCTTCTTCATCTAACCTGACGTTTCACATAACGTGCTCTGCATACAGATTGAATAAATAAGCTTAGTGGTATAATTAATTACTCCCCATTTACTGGCAAGTGGTCAATATAATAGTATTTCTTGGAGATGTCATCCGCCTATGCAACTAAATAAAAATGTCCTTTGTTTCGCTTCTTTTTATTAGTGAAACAAGTTCAACTGCAACTAATACATGTTGGTTTTATGCACGATTAATTGAGTTGTATAATGTTTCCAGGTATACTGTTATAGAGGGTGTCTCAGAAATGAAGCGACAGACTTCGAGGGGGTGTAGAGCGTTTCTTGAGCAACAAATCGAGAATAGGAATCTGTGTCCAGAAACGACGATACTGAGCGTAGAAGTTATAGGCACCGGCGCTTGTCTTTAGGCCATTTCTTGGGAAGCAAATGTGACTTTGTACGCTGACGACCCATAGACGGAACGCCTCGTTATATTGTTTGTTATTTAGTACACACTGTCTCCTATGAGAGCGATGCTCTGTTGCATCCTCTGTGGATGACAGGTTCCGACACAGGTTTCCATCCGCAGTTCATTTTTCTCCTGGAACGCTCTAAAGTCGCCAGTGTTTTCGGTACACAAGCTTTTAAACTCTGTTATCATCAGCGATTTTGTAATTGCTCTTGACACAATGTGTAATATGCCGATCGCGTCTTTATCAGCATATGATGACTTGGAATTTATGTCCAGTAAAACAACCAGCACACTCCACCCCACACCAGTGGTCGTGCCTTTCCAAAAGTCTTGACACGGATAGGCAATGATGTGCTGACTGCTTAGTGTGTCTTTCACGGTCTACAGGCTGATTTTTTCCACTGTGTACAAACTCTAGGGACTGATCGATGAGAGGAAACGGAACAAAGAAAGGTCTAATGAACTTGTCCGGAAATGCATGGTTTCCACGCATTTATTCAATCATACACTCCAGGAAATGGAAAAAAGAACACATTGACACCGGTGTGTCAGACCCACCATACTTGCTCCGGACACTGCGAGAGGGCTGTACAAGCAATGATCACACGCACGGCACAGCGGACACACCAGGAACCGCGGTGTTGGCCGTCGAATGGCGCTAGCTGCGCAGCATTTGTGCACCGCCGCCGTCAGTGTCAGCCAGTTTGCCGTGGCATACGGAGCTCCATCGCAGTCTTTAACACTGGTAGCATGCCGCGACAGCGTGGACGTGAACCGTATGTGCAGTTGACGGACTTTGAGCGAGGGCGTATAGTGGGCATGCGGGAGGCCGGGTGGACGTACCGCCGAATTGCTCAACACGTGGAGCGTGAGGTCTCCGCAGTACATCGATGTTGTCGCCAGTGGTCGGCGGAAGGTGCACGTGCCCGTCGACCTGGGACCGGACCGCAGCGATGCACGGATGCACGCCAAGACCATAGGATCCTACGCAGTGCCGTAGGGGACCGCACCGCCACTTCCCAGCAAATTAGGGACACTGTTGCTCCTGGGGTATCGGCGAGGACCATTCGCAACCGTCTCTATGAAGCTGGGCTACGGTCCCGCACACCGTTAGGCCGTCTTCCGCTCATGCCCCAACATCGTGCAGCCCGCCTCCAGTGGTGTCGCGACAGGCGTGAATGGAAGGACGAATGGAGACGTGTCGTCTTCAGCGATGAGAGTCGCTTCTGCCTTGGTGCCAATGATGGTCGTATGCGTGTTTGGCACCGTGCAGTTGAGCGCCACAATCAGGACTGCATACGACCGAGGCACACAGGGCCAACACCCGGCATCATGGTGTGGGGAGCGATCTCCTACACTGGCCGTACACCACTGGTGATCGTCGAGGGGACACTGAATAGTGCACGGTACATCCAAACCGTCATCGAACCCATCGTTCTACCATTCCTAGACCGGCAAGGGAACTTGCTGTTCCAACAGGACAATGCACGTCCGCATGTATCCCGTGCCACCCAACGTGCTCTAGAAGGTGTAAGTCAACTACCCTGGCCAGCAAGATCTCCGGATCTGTCCCCCATTGAGCATGTTTGGGACTGAATGAAGCGTCGTCTCACGCGGTCTGCACGTCCAGCACGAACGCTGGTCCAACTGAGGCGCCAGGTGGAAATGGCATGGCAAGCCGTTCCACAGGACTACATCCAGCATCTCTACGATCGTCTCCATGGGAGAATAGCAGCCTACATTGCTGCGAAAGGTGGATATACACTGTACTAGTGCCGACATTGTGCATGCTCTGTTGCCTGTGTCTGTGTGCCTGTGGTTCTGTCAGTGTGATCATGTGATGTATCTGACCCCAGGAATGTGTCAATAAAGTTTCCCCTTCCTGAGACAATGAATTCACGGTGTTCTTATTTCAATTTCCAGGAGTGTACATTGTTACCGATACGGCAGTCTAATACTCGCTGTACCATGTATAGTTACAGTGTGTGTTGAAAATGGTTTCGATGTGCCACAACGCATGCGTGTACGCGCCGCAGCATATTCTGTCTCACACGTTCACATCGGCCTGGCTGCATCCGAACAGTGTCAAAGTCAGCGTGAATACGCTACTTCATTGTCTCCACACCTGGAATGGACTCTGCACACACGATACTCTTGAGATGGCCACATAACCAGAAATCGCACGGGTGGAGATCCAGTGAACGAGAGGCAGTGCGGATGGACCACCATGTCCGATCCATCGACCAGGGAAAACACGATTGAGATGCGTCCGGACGCTAACGGCAAACCGGGCTGGAACACCATCATGCAGCAGCCACATAGCCCTTCGAATTATCAATGGCACTTCTCCCAGAGGAGAGGCAAAGTTACCCGCAAGAAACGGCGATAGTTCCGGCCCTGTCAGGCGACGTGGAAGGAAGACCGGTCTCAAAATACGGTTGCCAATATTATCCCGGCCCACGCATTCCGGCTGCGCCGATACTGGTGATTGGCTGGGTTCTGCATGCTACCCCAAAGATGGCTGTTATGAAAGTTGAAGATACCACTCCGCGTAAAGGTGGCCTCATCTGTGAAGAGGATGTATGATACAAATCCTGGAATCGTGGTCGCCTGGTGAAGAAACCAGTGACAAAACTGCTCCCGCAGTGGAAAGTCTGTCACTAATAAGCCCTGCACACGCGGTAAGTGATAAGGATAATAACAATTGTCTGGAGAATGTCCCACACGGTCGTCTGGGTTACCATGTACTGGCGGGCCAAATGTCTGGTGCTGACACGGCGGACGCCTTCCACAGTATTAATCACATTTTCCTCCAAGTCTGGTGTCCGAACATTTGGGGTACGTCCTTCATAATTTCCTGCTTCCTGAAACTACCCGGTCACAGACAAACGGCGAAACACTGTTGCAAACATTGAATGCTGTGGTTGTTATTGGCGGGGATAGGTCTCCTAATACAACCTTGCTACCCGCCTCCCATTGCCATTTGCATTTACGTAAGTAAACACCATATCGGCAAGCTCTCGATTCGAATACGGGGCCATTGCTTACAACGCCGTAGCACATCCAGTACAAGGTGACTCAGCAGGAGAAGTGAATCGGGCACAACATTACCAGTTACTGTGGCAGGAGAGGGCGCTAGGGCCTGACGTATGAGGAACAGCACCGCCCTCTAGGAGGAAACCATGCTTAGTAACTGTGGCTGAATGGTATAGCGCGTTTTAGATCGCAGTCTCTGTAACAACCTATGATTGAATAAATGGTTTCTAGCATGGGAACCAAACATTTCCGGACGTAAGCTCATTAGATCTCTTTTGTTCTGTGGCCTCTCATCAATCAATCCCTAGAGTTTGTACACGGTGGAAAAGATCACCCTGTATACCAATCATCATAATTTAACTTAGTCCGTATGAAGTTTAAGAGTTAGTAATTTCACTTTGCTCCCCGTTTATTACCACATGGCCATGAGATACCCAAACTTTGAACCGCATTTGATTTGTTGTGTTTTTTTGGTCATTTCGTTCTCTTACGTGCTGCGTCGTGATTAAATTGCACAGTTAAGGCCCCACCGCCTTCGAAAATTGGAACCAACGTTGGTGGTGTATTCCCACTGCGGCGAGGGGCGCACTGTGCATCAAATCAGCCTAACACAGTGACACCGGAGTTGAGGAGCAGACGGGCGCTACAGTGTTAAGGAACGCTGAGTACGATAGCGGACCAGCCTGAACTTGTAACCAACGCCTAGGCCATGGGTGGCAGTTGGCCGACAACATATCGGCAGAGGTGTGAGATGCACATCGAGAGCAGTGTCAGATGCACGGAGGGCGCTCCGTCCGGTGTTGTCCCCATTGCCGGGCAGTGGACTGATCGGTGCTGGAAGTCAGCACGCCTGGAAAAAGGAAGGGCTGCTGATGTCCAACAAGACAAGGATCGCAGCGACAAATACTATGGGGGTGGGGGTGCGCCGGCGGGTGCTGTCTTGGCTGTTCCTGCAGGGTTACTGCGAACAATGGAATGTCTGGAGGCTGGAACTGGATCCATGGCGAATGCTGGCTAACAGCATCCGGCAAGCCGTACTGAGCGCACGGAGATGAGCCGCTGGGGGTTTTTTGCTTCCGAGAAGCCTGTCCTGTAGTGTTTTGGGGAACAGCGTCACAGTCTAGTCTCGAAACGCACGCCTGCGGATTTCAGTGGCAGCTGTCGACACCGAGAGAGCGTCGCCACGCACGTGAAGATTGGCCAGGGTCGTGTTTTTCTGGTTCTTGGGAAGACTGTGCATGCAGGTTACGGAAGTGACTGCAACTAGTGCTGTGCGCCCTCTACACAGGATTCATGAAGGATGCTTTCAGGTCTTGGAGTGTTCAATTAACAGTCCTTGACACTTGTTACGTATTCCGTGACGTGTGCTTGATGTATTTTGATGCAGTGTGCCTCCCTTCTTGTTCTATTGCAACTTATTTGACCAGTGCGCCGTTTCGAGGAATCCGTCTCCTTCGCCTCTCCCACCCGAGTGCAAGCACGCTCTCTACCGTACTGGCTTAACCACGGTCCCCATCAGCTCGGGGCAGTCGTTGAACATCGATAACTTGGGGAGTACAATCCAAAGACAAGTTTCTGCATTCATGTGGGACGTGCTGAACGACAACGGACAGAAGCCTACACGGAAGACCGAAGAGCATCTCTCGCCCACTTGGTTATAGATCATCGTCCAGGGCTGATTTCGATTGGGAACGTCGTTTAGTGAACTCTTAGAAGTCAACAGACAGTTGTAAATTGCATTTGATATGTACTGTGAAGTCTACCTATGATTATTTGCACTTCGCCATTGAGGGCCTTTTTTGTATTATATTACGTTCAGTGTTGCAGACTTCATTACTCAACAAGTCGCAAAGATAAGTAAACCTTTTCAACTCATTTGTGTGACTTTCTTACTGATTTGTTGGAGTGTTGTAGAACCTTTGTTCTCCTATCCTGTTACCTGACCCTAGGGGCATAGCTGTGTAACAATTGGGGGGGGGGACGGGGGGGGGGGGGAGAAATTGTCTTAGCGGTGTACTGCAACAGCAGCCGTTCCACGAAGTCACAAACTCGGCCTACCACAACAGCAGTGTCAACTCGGCCTCCACAGAAGTATCGAAGAGTTTACAAAAAATTTTATTTGTGTCTATCAGGTTTGAGCCTGGTGCTTTATTTATGCACACTGTTCTGCCTTGAAGCAACTGAATTTTGTACTCAGATTAATTTGACAAATTCTTGTTTTAAGTGAAACCTTGAGAGCTTTCTTTTATAAAATCAGTATTAGTAATTTCAATTTAAAATCAAGTTATGTACATTGGCAGCCGTTCTTGGCTGACATTTGCATCTTACTTTATGATTTATGAGCTTTCAAATGATATTTCTCTGGTTCATATTTCACATTGTTTTATATTCATTCCTAGCCTGTTACAATTCCCTTTCTTATCAGGTGTTAAATGAACCGATAATTAAACTTTATTGGTGATTGTTATATATTTAGGGAACGTGGGTTAATTAAAATGTTTTTGTCTGTTTTAAAGGTAACTGGGCTGTGCTGGACTTACGTAGTGGGGAACCACCTGCGTTTACAATGTCTCACCATTTCTAATAGCAATTTACAATTCAAATATTGGATGTTTATTGGTCATGGTTTGCATGTATCTGAGCTCGTTCTCCACATCTTGAAAGAAATTTGTTTTATCTGGATAAAGCGTTATGTTTTCTGTGGCATGGCCTCTTACCATTCTCAGCTCCTCAGTCGCTACAGCATTTCATTCTTTGTGAGCAGGGCTTGGGGCAGATTCGTGTTGATATTGTTATGACATTGTTTCTTAAACGGCCACGTTCTGTGTTGATGTTTAACAGTACTAGAGGTTTGTTATAACCTTACCACCTAAAGTTATTGATAATGCTGGGTGACCTGTGTGTTTGGAAGAAGGATTTCAAGCCAGCATTGCGGAGTGTCTTCTCGGTTACTGTATAGCGTGTTATTCCGTGTAATTAAAATTTAAAGTGTGATTTTATTATATGCCTTTTGCTTTAGGATTTTAACCTTGTTAAGTTACTCCTTGTTGAGGTTTTGTAGTATGGCTGAGTCAGAAATCAGTTATGAACTGTGCGATTTTGCAAAATCGTGGAAGAGTGATTCACTTCCTGTGTTAGAGAACTAAGTAACACAATTTCCCTCAGTGAATATCTTTTTGGTGTTGTTTGCATATTATTAACCATGAATGCGAACTAGTAATGCTTGTTATAATTACTGCTCTCTAAAATTTATTGTTTTTGAAGTATTTTGATTAATGTTTTAGTGACTGTGTTTGACAGTGCTGTTGTTAATAAATGATATCACTGGTGTGTTATAAATATGTCTTCACAACCCCCAGTCAGTTCCACTGACGTTGCTACAGAATTCCAGTTCTACTGTACCAGTGTTCTAAGCTTCTTTATGTCTCTGAAACAGAATAAGTGGAATGTTATGTAAGGTTACCTGTATAATTAATTACATCCGTATCTGCACTCCGCAAGCCCCCGTGTGCTGTGTAGGCTACTGCGTGGCATATCCTACACGTGGTACCACTCACATCTCTCTCACTCCACCACCTTCGCCCCCTTTCGTGTTCCATTCACGGATGTAAATGGGTGAGAAGAATGACTGCCACCACTCAGCAGCGTAATCCTGATTTTCTACAATTTTAGCTTCGCAGACACAGTACAAATTGTATATTGTGTCTTAATCTTTTTGCAACGTCACCTTTCAGAGTTTTGTGTGCAGGACATCCCGCGATGCAAAACGTGTTTGTTGTAATGTCGGCCACTGCAGTTTGTTGATCATCTCTCTGACGCACTCACGCCAACCAAACAGACTCCTTTCAAGTCGTGCTGTTTTCAATCTTTTCCATCCTATCCTTTAATCAAACTTGGTAACGATCTTAGACTAATGCTGAAGAACTGTTCTAACAAGGGTTCTGCAAGCGACCTCACCCGTGCGAGAAATACACTTCCTGATCAATCTTCCAATAAATCTGAATCTACTATCAACCTTCCGCGTGAGTACATTGTATGGTATTTCCATCTTAAATCGCTATCGAAGTGCGTTACATTATATTTCGATACATTTGTGCTTATTCTATAAGAGGTAGCCCTCTCTGAACACATGGAAAATAGATGATTTTCGTGATTTTTTTTCAAGTATAATAAAAAGTAATGCTAAATCTGATGACATAGTTTTATTCCTTACACTTTTGTCTTTATGAAGTCATTTTTGTGTCGACTCCCTATAAATACTGCGTTGGCGGGAATTCTCGACGACTTCGTATTGGACCCATAATAAAATAATTCTGTATATGTCATTTTGAAAAGGTTTCAAACAGCATACAAACGATGATCGAAAACTCTGTCACACGCTGCAAACAATTACAAAGGTTTGTATTAGTACCTCGCTTTAGCCTCACCAGAGTGCTGGCACGTACCGCTCACGCTTTCGGGTTTTATATGCACCACTAGAAATGATCGTAGCGCTTATCCAGCTTTTCAGGTTGTTGGCAACGGAATTTAGCTTGGTTTTTCGGGTCCCATTAAATTTTTTTTTCTTTTTCTCTCTTAGCCCCTTATTGATTTCCTCTCTAAATTAGTTGTAATTAAGTTAAAAATTAATTAAGTTAAAAATACCTCTAAATTTGTTGTAATTAAGTTAAAAATACCTCCAGTCAGCAACCCCCGAAACACACATCAAACCTTCCGAATACAGAAGGAGATCCTCCTCCATCTACTTAAAGCTGCCGAATTTCATCAAGTTTTGTCCATCCAACTGGATTGTTGCCCCTTCCTCCCTGCTCCTTCTAGACACATATACTCATTTTTTTCTTATTCATTTTCAGCCCTTTGTCTTCGAAAGCCTTGTCCAACTTTCCAATCTCATTTCCAGCTCATCCTTGTTGGCACTCCATAACATCATATGAACTGCGAACATAATGCATCAGAAAATCTAACATCTTCCGGTAATACAGACTGAAAATGTATGGGCTCAGTGCGGATCCTTGATGCGATATAGCTTTGTCTGGTATCAAATATCTTAGCCCTACACTGCTACTTACCTGCCTCCTGGCACCATTATAAACGTTCCGAGTATTCTGTACATATTTCTCTGGCATTTACCTCTCTCTAATACGTCTACAGCCATATGTAATCTCTTCATTGTTTCTGTGTAAGCTGCGAAACATATAGACTACATTGATTGTTCATTTCCTCAACAACAGTCAAGAATGGTTCAAGTGGCTCTGGGCACTGCGGGCCTTAACATCTGAGGTCATCAGTCCCCTAGACTTAGAACTACTTAAACCTAACTAACCTAAGGACATCACACACATCCATACCCGAGGCAGGATTCGAACCTGTGACCGAAGCAGCCGCGTGGTTCTGGACTGAAGCGCCTAGAACCGCTCGGTCACAGCAGCCGGCTCAACAACAATCCAAAGTCTTCAACTTCTGTTATTGTTTCCTGTTGAGGCCATCTTTCCACTGAATTCTCCCAAATACACTCCTGGAAATGGAAAAAAGAACACATTGACACCGGTGTGTCAGACCCACCATACTTGCTCCGGACACTGCGAGAGGGCTGTACAAGCAATGATCACACGCACGGCACAGCGGACACACCAGGAACCGCGGTGTTGGCCGTCGAATGGCGCTAGCTGCGCAGCATTTCTGCACCGCCGCCGTCAGTGTCAGCCAGTTTGCCGTGGCATACGGAGCTCCATCGCAGTCTTTAACACTGGTAGCATGCCGCGACAGCGTGGACGTGAACCGTATGTGCAGTTGACGGACTTTGAGCGAGGGCGTATAGTGGGCATGCGGGAGGCCGGGTGGACGTACCGCCGAATTGCTCAACACGTGGGGCGTGAGGTCTCCACAGTACATCGATGTTGTCGCCAGTGGTCGGCGGAAGGTGCACGTGCCCGTCGACCTGGGACCGGACCGCAGCGACGCACGGATGCACGCCAAGACCGTAGGATCCTACGCAGTGCCGTAGGGGACCGCACCGCCACTTCCCAGCAAATTAGGGACACTGTTGCTCCTGGGATATCGGCGAGGACCATTCGCAACCGTCTCCATGAAGCTGGGCTACGGTCCCGCACACCGTTAGGCCGTCTTCCGCTCACGCCCCAACATCGTGCAGCCCGCCTCCAGTGGTGTCGCGACAGGCATGAATGGAGGGACGAATGGAGACGTGTCGTCTTCAGCGATGAGAGTCGCTTCTGCCTTGGTGCCAATGATGGTCGTATGCGTGTTTGGCGCCGTGCAGGTGAGCGCCACAATCAGGACTGCATACGACCGAGGCACACAGGGCCAACACCCGGCATCATGGTGTGGGGAGCGATCTCCTACACTGGCCGTACACCACTGGTGATCGTCGAGGGGACACTGAATAGTGCACGGTACATCCAAACCGTCATCGAACCCATCGTTCTACCATTCCTAGACCGGCAAGGGAACTTGCTGTTCCAACAGGACAATGCACGTCCGCATGTATCCCGTGCCACCCAACGTGCTCTAGAAGGTGTAAGTCAACTACCCTGGCCAGCAAGATCTCCGGATCTGTCCCCCATTGAGCATGTTTGGGACTGGATGAAGCGTCGTCTCACGCGGTCTGCACGTCCAGCACGAACGCTGGTCCAACTGAGGCGCCAGGTGGAAATGGCATGGCAAGCCGTTCCACAGGACTACATCCAGCATCTCTACGATCGTGTCCATGGGATAATAGCAGCCTGCATTGCTGCGAAAGGTGGATATACACTGTACTAGTGCCGACATTGTGCATGCTCTGTTGCCTGTGTCTATGTGCCTGTGGTTCTGTCAGTGTGATCATGTGATGTATCTGACCCCAGGAATGTGTCAATAAAGTTTCCCCTTCCTGGGACAATGAATTGACGGTGTTCTTATTTCAATTTCCAGGAGTGTATTCATGATGTGTGACGTTAGTTTTATTCCTCTATAATTACTTACTTTGAATAATGTACGTTTACAGTATTTCCGATATGTAGAAGACTGTATTGATGAATAATTTTCATTATTAAATCTTATTACTCTGCCGGAAAAAATATTACACCCTTTTAGAGGTTTCCAATTCTCTAAATATTTATTGTTGCAACACTGCTATATTTACAGATCAATAGCACAAGCGGTTCGAGGTACCAAGTATCGACCCATGCTGAAACAGCCGTATTAGTACGTGGTGCAGCCTCCATGGGCGGCACTGCCAGCGCTGACGCTGGCATCTAGTCGATGGTAAAGATGGCGAATATTATCCTGGGGTACGTTATTCCACACCTGCTCGACCTCTTCAGGTAGTGCTGTAGATTACTTGGTTGACGTGTCGCACGCATCACTTCTTGTCCCATCACTTCCCACACGCTCTCGATTGGAGACAAGTGAGGAGGACGTGCTGGCAAAGGAAGTTGCTGCACGTCCTGGAGAGCACGTTGAGTTTCACTGAGTTTCACTGGAACCATGTGGACGAGTATTATCCTGCTGGAACAACACACTACGTTTCTATTACAAGAACGACAAAAGAACGGGTCTAGCAAGGTGCTGAGCGCTGGTTAGCGTCCTATATAGAAAGACCAAAGGTGAATGAGAGTTGTAACTTATCACACCCCAGACCATAAGGCCTGACGTGTATCTTGGACGAATGCATTCTACGAGACAGCTCTCACCATGTCTACGTCGTAAGCGCAAACCACCATCACTTGCCTGCATCCAGAATCAGTTTTCATCGCTGAAGACCACGACGTGCCATTCCATCTTCCAAGTGATCCTCTGACAGCACCAGTCGAGCCGTGCACGTCAATGTTGAGGCCTGAGTGGAAGACGGGCTAGAAGTATTCGTTCCCTTGGACGCACTGCTAAAAACCGGTTCATAGCAGTTCGTGCTGATAGATCTGGGCTCACAAGCCCTCTTATCTGTGCTGTGGTAGCTGTACGATCTGCCACTGCTGCCCTTACAACACGATGATCCTGGGGGGCGTCTGTGCTACGTGGACATCCAGAAACTCGTCTTCTGGTGTGAAAACGTTCACCTAACCACTCGCATCAACATCGTTGCACGACTGACGTAGCACGTCGCACTTGTGTGGCAATTCTCCGAAAGGACCATTCCGCCACTCCGAAGGCCACTATTTGACCCCTTTCAAACTCTCTCATCTGGCAGTATAAAGCACGACTGCATCTCTGTCGCGTGGTTTTCTGTATGCTTCTCACTTTTGCACCATACTGAGCGTTTTGGCAGTGAGCATTCCCTATTAAAAGATGGAAGCAGATGTCACTCTGGTAGCTATGTCACTACGTCATCTGTAGGCGGACGACGCTGAAACCATTATGAGTACATCTATTATCCCCAAGGTGGCATATGCCGTCTTAAGATCAAAATCGATGTCGCCTTTCCAGGTGTACTAATTTTTTTCTGCCAATGTATTTCTCGGCTATATCGTCGAATGTATGACACTGATGTTGTTGTTGATGATGATGACTATTATTATTATTATTATTACTGTTATTGTTTTTATAGATAGTCCTTTGCTTGGAAGCATGATTCATGCTGACACAAACGTTTGATAGACGATCATGAAGAAATGACAAGACGCGAACACAGTGCTGACGTACTTCTAGCCTTTCTCGAAGGCTTCACCCGAGAATTTGCTTAACACACATACTGAACACAATTTCTCGTTCCCCTTAATGTGTCCACCTCTTCCTCCCTTTGCCTGTCCATTGCATATTCCCATCTCTATACGTCTATCTCCTCCTCCCCCCTCTCCCTGTCTCTTCAGTTCTTCCTCTCCCTCTCTTTGTCCATTTCCTCCTCCCTCTCATTTCATCCATCGCCTCCTCTGTCTATCTCAACCTGTCTCAAGCCATGCACATCAGCACCGTTAGCCCCTGCAAAACAATTCGGTAAAGCAGGCTGACAGTACTCCCACAACATGCCTGACATGCAGGGCTGGCTACCATCAAGGGATTGAAACTAAATTTATTTGCTCCTAACCCACAGGCCACCAACGCAAAGGTAGATTAAGTAGGAAGATACTCGATCCCGTGCGCGGCTCGCGGTTATGCCGTTTATAGCTAGTCATCTTGTTTTTGTGGTTCTGTCGCCTCGTTTTACTTTTAATTCGATTTACTGGCGTCACTAAGTTGCTGGTTTGCTTGCCCTTGACTAGCAGCAGCGGCAGTAGCAGCAGCAGCAGCGCTTATCAATAATGGCACTGCCGTACCATCTCTGGAGCGACCGCTAATATTTCCGGGTCGTCGTGTGTATGGAGTTCAGTCGGGACGGAGCCGCAGTGAGGTGCGGACAGCCAGTACTCGCAAACGGCTGGAGACACACATGTACTGTCCGTTCAGAACTCGGAGACATGGCGACCCGGGCACACTGGATCGGACCCAGCCATGCAGAGGGAACTCTTGCTCATTGGCCACACGACATCTGTGCACAAGGAAGGAACCGACCCACGTCCGGCAAGATGACCAACTGACGAGGCCCAGAACGGTCACGAGACCAAATACACGTCGCCCGATGAGACGGCCGACCGAACGACCAACCAGCGGTCCTCCCCGCTCAAGTCTCCTTCCGTCGGACAGTACATGTGTGTCGCCTGCGGTCGGCGAGTAGTGACTGTCCGCACCTGTCAGAAGCTCCGTCCCAACTGAACTGCAGACACACGACAACCTGGAAATACTAGCGGTTGGTCCAGAGATGGTACGACAGTGCCCTTATCGATAAGAGCTGCTGTTGCCGCACACGGGCAAGCAAACCAGCAAGCTAGTGACGCCAGTAAATCGAATTAAAAGAAAAACGAGGCGACAAAACCACAAAAACTAGATGACGAGCCGCGCACGCCTCAATACTACTCGAACACAATATGCCTGTCACGCAGGACGCCTACATGTTGGGGCCTGCAAATCTGTTCGTGTAGGCTGTCACCCATACAAAGCAGGTTGATTTGACAGGGCACTACTCTTCCCACATGACATGCCTGTCTTGCAGAGCAACCTAACCGCCAGAATCTGGGAAAACATGTTTTTGGCTGTATCTCCACTCTCATTGGAGATAGGAGCGAAGAAGTTATAAACTCCACACTGCTGTGAGGCCTGATGTTTCTGCGCAAATTTTTTCTGAAATCGATGTAGGGATTTGGGAGGAGATCTCAGACATACGCAAATACATACACTGTGATTTATATGAGAGTATATAAACAGGTTGTTATTCCCTTTTGTACGAACATGATTTGTAGTGATACATGTATCTGATATGTGATTGGGAAAAAATTACGTGACTAGAACACAGTACTGACAGACGTCTATGCTGCTGCCTTAGCTCTATGCGATAACGCTGCTTTCGCCTATTGGAGGTCTCGTATGGTATCCAACAATTTCGACAACTCTACATCTCGATTACCAGAAAACGCTCGAGAAGGACTTCGCCATTGAATTGGAATTTATTACGCCTCAGGACCACGCGAAAAGTGAGTCATACGGCTGGGCCGCTGAACGTATGGTTTCCTTGTAAGATGTTACCCTCACCCGACGAAATTTAATTTGCTCAGCGTCCCTCTTGTTTACAGCAGATAGGAAGAGGACGGCGCTCTGGTGGGACCAGTTACAAGTCCGGAGGTGAGTAATTAAGCGGACACACGTGTGCGCCGTGGATTAAGCCGGCCGGTGCGGCGTCTGATAGGAGAGCGGCCGGCGAGGGCGGCAGCGCAGAGCCGCGGCCGGCACCGGGCCCGGCTGAGAGGAGCGGAGCGCCGCCTGCTTTGCATGCGGCGGCCGCCTTTCAGCGCGCCTGCCCCCGCTCACACCGGCTGCCGCCTTCAATAGGAGCGCCGGCGAGGGAAATGAAATATTTAAGCCTGAAATAAGGAAAGCCATTGAGGGCGACACCTCTCACAATGCCGCGTATAAATAGTGTATGGCCGCGCACAAAGGCGGCCCATTCACGGCTTTCATGTTCTCCGGAGGGATTAGCTTAAAGGACGGACAAAGGGTAGGGGGTCGGCGGCCAGGGGGTGGGCAGCCGCCCCCTCGCCGCGCCAGAATGAAATAGAGGTAAGAAACATAACGGCCCTCAATGGCGGAACATGATTAGTTTTGAAGACCGGCCATTCACGCCGGCTGCGGGCTTACATTATTTAACAAAACAAGCTATTGACTCGCCCCTGCGCTCGGTTTCACACGGCCCGCCGGGGCGCGTCTGGAGCACGGGCGCACTTTTCGCGACTCATTACCGGGTGCCGAGTATGCTGCCTCTTCTGTATATAGACGGGCGTAACCTGGCAGCAAGTGCCGCCCGCGGTGCCCTACGAGCTGGCAGGAGACACCTTTTCGAACTCTGGGGCAGCACAGTACACGTTTAGGAGGGTAATACATCGAACATTGGTTGGGCTTATGTCAAAGAATCGATTTTCTGTATGTACGGCTCTATGTATAATCTGTGGCATTGTCTGCTAGCAGAAGCTAAAAAAACTATTTCACGACGGGCGCTCAATAAGTAACACTCACTTTTTTTCTGAAATCCGGTTGTTTTACTCAGAATTCCAATACATTGTATTATTGCCTGCTCTTTTATCTCCAAACCAGTGTTTTTCAACATGTTTGACAGCCTAACGCCACCGTACTTGGAGGGCCCGTTTGCCTGCATGGTACCACTTTAGTGGTCGACGTTGGAGCAAAAGTCTTCCTCCTTCAGTAACCTCCCCAAGCACAGCTTCTTCATTGGGTCAAACATATGGAAGTCGGAAGGTGCGAGATCCGGGCTGTAACTTGGACGAGGACAAACAGTCCAACGAAATTTTATGAGCTCCTGTGGAGTGCGCATGTAGCGGAACAAGCGCTGTATCGTTTGTGAGATACATCTACATCTACGTGGATACTCGGCAAATCACATTTAAGTGCCTGTCAGATGGTTTATCGAACCACCTTCACAACTCTCTATTATTCCAATCTCGTATAGCGCGCGGAAAGAATGAACACCTATATCTTTCCGTACAGAGGCGAGCGAGTGTGCCGAGACTTTCCCAGTTCACTGCCAGTAGCGCCACGTCACCATGACGCTTCTGCGCGTAGCGCACAAATATTGCACCATAATTAAGAATAAAATTAAAAGTTAAAATTGCTTTTTCAAACTTTGTCAACATATACTTCAATGATAATAACGTTTTAAATGTCGATTCTTAGAGTGATTAGATCAATAGTTTTTACAAACACATCGTTTTAAGAAAAGAATCAGTGGCGCTAAATAATAAAGATAGAAAGCCAGACATTTGTCATGATGTGTCAATGTATGCCAAAATTAACTTCTGCTAGTCTCATCATCGCCCAGCCCAAACAGCTAAGGATTGAAACTTGAAATTTCGAGATGGTGTGTACCTTTAATTGAAGGTGTCGTTTAAAAGGAATTTTTCAGAAGTCCATCCCTAAGGATGTGAAATAGGGGATTAAGTTTTTTTGAAAAAAAAAAGAGTGTCGCTATTAAGGCAATTTTGAAGCCAGACCTACGAAATTTGATATTTAGCTTCTCGGTCGAAAATAAAGAAATGTGTGTTTCAGCATTTTTGGAAAATTTAGCCATATGGGCGTGGAATAGCGGGTGAAATTTGTTTTCTAAAAACATATCATTATTAAAGAACTACTAAAATATTGTTAATGCTATATCTACGAACACTTGTATTGACTTCTCGGTTACAAATAAAATAAATGTTTTTCAGTGTTTTTGGAAACTGAACCTCTAAGGGGGTGAAATAGGAGATTAGAATTTTCATGAAATAATTTTATTATGAAAGCATTTTTAAAGCTAAATCTATGAAAATATGTACTTGGCCTCCTCCGTACACATGTCACTGTTTGTGGAAATTCAACCCCTAAGGAGGTGAAACACTGACTGGTTCAGTGACTCATAATTGCCCAGCCAAAACCTCTCGCTAAAGAGAGAAACTTGAAGTTTGGAAAAGGTGAGGGTCTTTTACTGTGGGTAACGTTTAAGAAGGGTTTGTCCGAAATTCCACTCCAAGGGGGGTGAAATAGAGAATGAAAGCCTTTTTGAAAGAATGTCGCTATCAAAGGAATTTTGAAGGTAGAACTACGAAATCTGGTATTTGGTTTCTCAGTCAGAAAACAAAAAAACATGTTTGTGTTTTGGGAACTCAGCCCCTAAGGGAATGCAATAGGGGTTGAAAATTTTTAAGAGAATATTTCGTTACGTAAAAAAATTTAAGGCTAAATTTATTAGTATTTCACTTCTCTGTTAGATATAAAAAAATATTTGTTAGGGGATGAAAAGTGCTGTGGAAATATCTCCACAAGAACGCAAAAGGCATGATTAACAAAATCTTTGCACTATAGCTAACAGAACAACGTCTTGGTAAGAAGTACATTCACAAAAGACCACTCCTATATGGCCTTAAACAGTGAAAAGCTTTGAAGGCGCTGAAATTTGTGAACAATGTAAAAATTCGATTACATAAAAGCAAATCAAAAATCTCTGCAGGCCCTACAGCCCACACGAGCTAAATAGCGGGCGCGAATGCAGTCTATTATTATTTCATCTAGCAATCATTCGTCAATTTTAAAACCTGTTTTATTACCATCTACAATGTTTACTACGTCCACTGCCATTCCCTTATTGAGTACGGTTTGGATTAAATCCTTTTTTTCTAATCTTATCATACTCTTTAGACAAGTCAACGAAACGCTGGTAGGCTGCATTATTAAACTTTATGAATTTTTCCACAATCTGCCTTAGAGTGAAAATAGAATCTATTGTGCTCCTGTATCTACTGCATCCTTGCTGTTACTGTAATTTCTGTATCATTGTGATTCTGTCTCGAATTACTGATGTTAAGAGTTATAAGGTGGTATCAACAGGGTAATTCCCCAGTAATTATCTAATACTCGTTTTCCTCCCTTTGTACATACTAGAATTCTATTACTTACTTTCCTTTCTCTTGGTATCGTACTTCCCCAGATTACGTTTCCGTAAATGAAACGTGTGTACGTATAATGGAGTGAAGCAGGTTGACTAGATCTAGACCCTGCCTACTAGCAACAACTAAACAGTGTGGTCTGAAACAGGCTGAAAAAGTTTGTAAGAATATTGTGGGGAAGCCCGTGCTGAGAAATAATTGTTAAGATAAATATTCAATACCTTGCGCCATTTCCGAGTTATTTGGAGATGAAGTTAGCCAACCAGGTCGTCGCAAGCCCAAAGTCAAGCAGCCCGCCAGAGACTGCGTCGCCAAACTTGTTTCCTCAAACCGAACAAACGTAGTTTTTTATCACCTAGCTTAAATTTATCACTTCCGAAAAAGACGCCGTAAACGGTAATGAGCATTTGAACAAGTAGTGACTCATAGACCCACATATTACTGTGCATTACCGCATTTTAGCGTGTGCAGGTGTTAGAATTAGCGCACGCAAAGAGCTGATTGGGTAACTTCAGTGCTAAGAAACTTGGAAACGGCCCAACGTACCGAATTCTTTTGTTAACAGTTATTCCTCAGTTTAATACTGACACGTTTATGTATTCGCTCATAGTCGGCTAACAGCTACTGACTCGTGTTCAAATGGTTCAAATGGCTGTGAGCACTGTGGGACTTAATATCTGAGGTCATCAGTCCCCTCGACTTAGAACTACTCAAACCTAACTAACCTGAGGACATCACACATATCCATGCCCGAGGCAGGATTCTAACCTGCGACGTTAGCAGCTGCGCGGTTCCTGACTAAAGCGCCTAGAACCGCTCGGCCATTTCGACCTCTACATGAACTGCAGTTACGTACATCTAATTCTACAAACGCGTAAAACAGATATCACACATTTAAAAAATGGACATGAAATTCTTATCAAGGGAGGCAAACTTGCTTTCACGCAAGATCGCTGTAGGCGAAACACTGTTGGTATCTTATCACAAAATGGGTACAAGAAATACAATAAATTGAAAGTATTACTAAACTTGGCCGCGCGGTATTAGCCGAGCGGTCTGAGGCGCTGCAGTCATGGACTGTGCGGCTGGTCCCGGCGGAGGTTCGAGTCCTCCCTCGGGCATGGGTGTGTGTGTTTGTCCTTAGGATAATTTAGGTTAAGTAGTGTGTAAGCTTAGGGACTGATGACCTTAGCATAGGTGTGTGTGTTTGTCCTTATGATAATTTAGGTTAAGTAGTGTGTAAGCTGAAGGACTGATGACGTTAGCAGTTAAGTCCCTTAAGATTTCACACACACACACATACTAATCTTGCACTCTACTAAGGCGATGAATTGAAGCTAACATACATTACTATGAAGCAATACATTCCCAGAAATAACACGTTAGGAAAACCAACACAATGAAATGTGTGCGATGGCGTTGCTTTGAAAATCACCAACAAATAAAAATTTCGACAAATAACATCACTTCAACTCAAGTGCAAAATGAATTGATTTCTGATCAAAGATTTATATAACTGTATGTGATTGACGAAGGCTGTCAATACTGCAGTCATGTGTTGCTGACTGCAGACAGCTGCCTGCGACAGGCTCTGACTGAAACTCAAACTAGAAAGTCTCTAAAAAATCTTTTCTGTTCCACCTTGGATGCGGCCCGTAATTCCTCTAACGTCACATCATGTGATCCCCCATTAGAGCAAAGAAATTATACCGAAGTTTTTGATGACATGAAAGCTCCCTTTGTTCCGGCCAAGTATGTATCAAGGTTTACAAAGACAAAAAGGGAGAGAGAGAGAGAGAGAGAGAGAGAGAGAGAGAGAGAGAGAGACAGAGACAGAGACAGAGAGAGAGAGAGAGATCTATAGACAAAGATATGTCTATAAGTGCAGCGATAGTCGACTGTAGAGAGGCAGAGGGACTGAGACATGTTTACACATGCAACGGTAATGGTATGCTACGAGGTAAACTCATACTTTCTGGTAATGAAATATTGCTGAAGACACAGGCACCTTACAATCTGTTTCATTCTTTCCCGCATTTCCTCGCATCTTTCTGATTCTCTAGGTCTAGGAGTAATTGTTCTTTGTTACTTACCAAAGATAAAATGCTGTGAACACAATCTACTGTACATCGACATAATATATACTCTGCAAACCATTGAGGAGTGGGTGGCGAAAGGAACTTGGCTTCCATTCGAGTATTGGGGGAAAAATGACAATATACCTCTGTATGCTCCCTAATCTCTCTTATGTTTTCTCAATATCCCTACGCGAGATAGTCGAAATTGAAGACCGAATGAGTCGTCCTTGGATACAGACTCTTAAAATTTACGGCGCTTCACGAGAACTATATCTCTTTTTTCCAAGAATTCCCATTTAAGTTCGCTGAACGTCCTTTCGTATGAGCTGTATCGTCCCGTGTCTCTGAACTGAATCCGTGTCTCTTTTCATGCGGTGTTGATAAAGGACTGAGCGATCTGAGAAAGAGCTCTAGAATTGGTACCAATAGAGTCCTGTATCCAGCTTTCTTTATAGAAGCACGACATTTCCGAAAAATCTAAGTTTGCTGTTTACTTTACTTAACAATGATTGCACGTGGTAATTATTATTATATTGTGAGATGAACTCAAGAAGTTCCACAATAATTTTGTATTCGGATACTATCTTCTCGTTACTACAGACATTATCTTGCATATACTCGCATTCGAAGATGTATGGTGTCTGTATAAAGACTTTAACTTATTGTGTTGTACCCTGAAACGCTCACATACGTTGTTTATTTGAAAATTATTAAGACCTGCGCAGATTAGTATCTCGTAGATCTCGATGAAGTCGTACCTTCCGATGCAAAAGCAGCTTCTTTCTGAATATTCGCTATCAGCAGAAGTGATGCTGAGTGAAACATTGATTGGGTTAGACACGAAAATATTTAGTTTAATTATTTCCATGTAAATTATTCGTAGAAGGTCTTGTGGATGCTCACTTCTATCATCCAACGAAACCTGTACTTCATTTAAATGACTTTATGAAAGATAGTAATTTGAAATAAAGGTATGATATATGCATTAACTTTGTAATTATTTTCATTCCTCAGGAATAGAGAAGCTTTACATTCATCACACTAATGAAAGCTGCACGAAACATGTACTGCTCACAGCACAGCCATGTGAAACTCTGTTCTTCAACGTACATTTCAAAATCATGTAACATGCAAAATATGTTTCTTGAATGAAATGTTGACTTTTTAAACCCACCTGCGAAATAACTGCAGTTCATAAACATAACGGAAACTGTCCCTCTGAGTCGTATTCACAAGAGCCACTCTGCTACAATGTTCAGGACTTGAGCACGGTAAATATCGACAAGCCAACATGGCCCAGGCCACATTTAGTAATGCAAAAATGTTACTTTTCGTACAGAAGCTTCTTATAAAAACAGGTTTATTTTAATAAAATATCTCACATGTCCAAACGATTGATGTCTTCACATATGTACTAGGTGTCACAGGTGTAACTGTAAATATTTCTGTTGATGACTGAGGACAGTGTTGTTAATAACAGTACAACAAAATTTAATTCATTTTCAGACTAATGAGACGTGTTTTTTTATTTGGTTAGTAACTCCAAGTATATGTGGCACAAGGATGCCATTAATGTTTGCTTTTCCCTGGGCACTAGGTCAGGTACTGAAGTGTAGACATGTAGATGCAAAACAGAATGTCTGTACGGACAGGCGTAGTCCACTTTATGGTGCAGCTATGACTGTGTAAAAAACACCAGGTTTTAAATTATGTGATTTGTTTATGAGAAAACTGTTAGACAAAGAGAAAAATCAGTTAACACACTGAAGTCACTCTCTCTCTTCCTCAGAAGCCACTTTCAATAGCACACCATTTCAAACCGTAAGAAAGTTCACTTTATCTCGACCGTAACCACGAACAGAATAGGAAGAAGACATCACCTTTGTTCTCCTTCAAAACTTGAAAAACGTGTCCAGCTTCTGCGTTCCTATGCACGTCATTGACTAATGCCACTCACACCCGAACGAACTTCAACAGAGAAATTACTGTAGCAGACGTCACAGTGAAAGTAGATCTTTGGGTTCAGGAGAAGAGAAAATACCGCTCACTGTCAATTGACACGGAATAAAATGAATCTATGGAATTTGCCATATGTATAGATAACGTAACTGGAATTCCGTCAGTAGCTGGTACCTTGAGTGCTTTAAGTTGTATTAAGTGTTTTTTACTGCTAGGGGTGCTTACATTCATATCCATGATTTTTGAATCTGTATGGTGCACAAATATTGATACGGTAGTATCTTAGTGTGTAAATAGATTTTTGGGTGCGACATTTAATATTTATGCATTCTGTTTCTGTTGTCGTCAGTTCAACACCAGAATGTTCTTCGAAATATGGAATTTAAGTTCTGGATCCTTTCACTGACTTTGCGGATGACTAGAACTTCTCAATATTTTTGATCGATCTTCCATGGTAAGTTCATATTACAAATATACAGCTTTATACAATCTTGGTGTCACTTAGTAGTCAGTACATCACTTAGTAGTTTGTAATAACCTTCTGGCCCTTCCCAAGCGTTGCTGTATTGCAATGCATGGTCCAACACGTTAGGGATCTTCATTAATACTAGCAGTAAGATCACAGACACAGGCAGACAGAGAAATAGGCACAAGCATAAACTTCAATTTTTGGCTGGGACCAAGGGCAAAATTATGCCAGATTGAAATTGGAATATCCCCAGACCTGCGGCTCTGACCACAGTTTTTGAGGTGTTTCTGCTTGGAGGTTAACGTGATTTGATGATCTAAATTCTCTTGAAAATTAAAAATCTTCTTGTAAACTTAAATCTTCCCAGATATGTGAAGTAAATAAATCTTTTTGTACAGTGGAAAGTAGTAGTAGTAGTAGTAGTAGTTTTATTCAAATAAACGATTGGAATTCCGCCGAAAGTTGCATTAAGAAGCATCAATAATTTTAATTGAATCAACTTAGGATTTCACAATTTATTATTAATTTTATTGCAGAACCTAGGTTTCGGGTTATAAGCCCATTTTCATGTACATTACTGATTCCCTTTATTTATTGGTGGTGACTAGCTTCGGACATTATGTCCATTTTTAAACCATCCTTTTTCGTAAGTGATAAAAATACAGTGAAATACGCAAGCTTGGAAATAGCCACAGCAGACAATCCGGAATGGCAATACGGATATTTCGACAGACAATAAACGAACTGTCCAGAAGAGCACTGAGAGAACTGATGCTCGAAGACACCAGCAGTTACCAGGTATTTATCCATAGATAACTTTTATGAGGTTTTTTGGAAGATTACGCATTACAATATAAGAACAACAAAAATAATGTAATTCACATATACAGACATTTACATAGTTACAGGCCTAGTATGGCAAGGAAGCGACTGGTAGCCGGCTGTGGCCTTACAATAGGAACCAACGGGGCCGTTACCTGAAGAAATTTAGGGAAACCGGGGGAAACCTAAATCAGGGTGGCTGGCTGAGGAATACAAGGCCACTCTGTTTAAAACGGTGCTACCTCATTCGGTTAACCACTAGTGTACAATACTGTTTTACAGATAAGTTATTTAATAATGCAAAAGGTTGACGCTACAATCTTCACCCAGTTACTAAACACACACATTATACACACTGTACATACATTGTTTCGTAACAATACATTTAGCTGACGTCAGGACCAATTTGTGTACTGCAACTTCCCATACGCTAGACTGAAAAACTGGGTCAGCATCCCTCTATGACGAGTGAGGTACTAGGTTCAGAAAGAGAATAAGGTGTTAGTACTATACTTGCAAAGCTTCGGAAGTAGGTTTTTGCAGAAAAAAATGAAAAATATAGTGTAAAATTGTAACTTAGACTGACAGATCTTGTATTATAGTTTTATTATTTGTCTGTGTTACATTTTTTAACAAACCCCTAGTCTGGGTTAGCTAAGTAATCCTTCAGTACACAGAATGTATCGTTTAAAAGGTTCTTTTAACCGTATCTTTAAATAAATTTATCTTAGCAGTTCTTTAACTCTTTTGGTAATTTATTGTACAGTTTATTCCTTGGTGGAAAATGCTTTTGGAGTATTATATTTATTCTTTCTTGATAAGAGTAAGTTCAGTTTAAATCTTGTTCCACAGTCGTGGACGGAGCTGTCTGTTCAGTAATTATCAATATTATTTTTCATGTGTACGACTGATTGGTAAATGTATTCGCATGGTGTACTTGAACCCCAGTGTTTTGAACATAACTTTATAGTGAGCTCGACTACTAATTTTGGTTATTATTTTTAAGACGCTTACCTGCAGTTTGAAAATTGGGTTTCTTGTTTTGTCCATATGTTCCCCAGAAAATAGTGCCATATCTAAGAAATGAGTGTACATGTGAGTAGTATGTACCTAAAAGACACAGCCTGTTACACAGTGCTGACACGATTATAAGGGTGTGACATGCTGATGGTATTCTGTTTGGAAGTATCTTCGTGTGTTTACACAGCTTCAGAAAACACCTAGTATCGCTTACCTTTAATAACTAAAGAGATAAACGTGAACAAATCTGTAACAAAATTTAAATAAAAATGTCATGAGGAAATATCAAGTTTGGATGGGGTGGGGATGAGGAGTTGATAGTAGGGACAGAGGAGATCGGGCTGGGAAGAGGTCAGGAGCCCAAACTTGGATTGGCGAAGGATATCTGCTGTGTCCTTTCAAAGCAACCGCCCAGCTTCTCTCATTAAGCGATTGAGAAAAACCACAGGAAAGCGAAATACCAGTAGCCACATTCGAATATTAAAAACTGACCTCTCGTATAAGAGTCCAGTGTCTTACCACTGCGCTACTGCTACTGACAGTCGTCGCTTTACGTCTGTCTCCGTTCATTCTGAAATGTGCAAAGAAGATATACTGGCAACAAAAATTGCTAACCACGCCTCTTCCAGGCCAAAAATTACTAGGGGCATTCAGTAAGTAATACAACACACTTTTTTCTGGAAGCAGATAGGTTTTGTTCAGGGGTTATAATACGCCATATTATTGCCCATTAGTTTGGCTACCAAACCCTATTTTTCAATATAACTTCCGTCCCTTCCGACGACCTTACGTTACTTTACCGGGAGGGTCTTTGTGCCTGCATGATACCACTCCACTGGTCAATGTAGGCGTTAACGTCTTGCTGCATCGATAACCTCTCTATCATCCACATAATATTATGCGCAAAGTGCATCCTTAATGAGCCAAAAAGATGGAAGTCGGAAGATGCGAGATCCGGGCTGTAGGATGTACGAGACAGAACCATCCAATGAAGTTTTGTCAACGAAGTTTCGTCAGCTCCTTTTCGCTTGCGCAGACTTGTGTGAAGCATTGCGTTGTAATGGATAAGGAGACGTTCGTTTACATTTTTGTGGCGACATACACCATGGAGCCGTTTCTTCAATTTCTGGGGGTAGCAGAATACATTTCAAAGCTCAGCCCATTCAGAATCCCAGAACACCGCCACCATGAATTTACCGACCGAGGGTGTGGTTTTGAGTTTTTTTCTTCGGAGGAGAGGTGGCGTGGCACCGCCCCATGCATTGCCGTTTAGTTTCCGGTTCAAAGTGATGGACCAGTGGTTCATGCTCCTTGACGTCCGACAGAAAATTGTCACGATCAATCTCGTAAACTGCAAGTAATTCCGCGCAGATGGTCTTTTGTTGCTGTTTATGGTCTTCTGTTAGGCGGCGAGTAGTACAGCGGGCACATACATTTGCGTATTCTAACTGGCGGACGAGTATGTCAGCACTATCAACAGACAGCTCCAGACTGTGCAGTGTGTGCATGTTCCAAATTGCAGGAGACGCAGCTGTGTGCGGACTGCCGGACCGCGGGAGATCGAACAGGTTTGCACGGTCTCGTTGCGATGATGACAGACGCACCGCCCTACGACTCACCATGCTTTTGTTCACTGACAGGTTTCCGGAGACATTGTGTAAGTGCCTATAAATATCTGCGATGGTCTGCTTTTCCACCAAAAGAAACTCAATAACAGCTTACTGCTTGGCACGCACTTCCGTTAAAGACGCCATGTTGAATGTTAGGTACAGCGGCGCCACCAATCCTAACTTCATGAAACTATAGGGGTTGAAGTGGGAATATTTTACGATGTTTCACAAAAAATATCGAATTTTTTCAACAGAAACTGGTCGAGAAAAAATGAGTGTTGCCTTACTTGTTGGACGCACCTTTGACAATTAAAGAATGCGATGTGACTAGAACAACCACCAACAAACAATGCAGTGTTCCAGACGTACAGTTTGCAAGGGTAAATGTGAGCACGCGTTAGGAGGCTACGGAGCAGCACTTGAGCAGAGCACAGGTGGTAACCCGCCTCGGCGCGAGCTTGCTCTCCTGCGGTGGACTGATCCGAGCGGTGATTCATCGGAAATCGGCGCGCCACCTTTCCTTTCGGCGTTCCACTTTTATTGTCCGGGCCGCAGTATCTCGCATTAATCGCTGGTAGCAGCTCCGCTACTAATGAAGCGTATAATAATAAGAACTTAATTACCGCTATCGCGCCATCGCGGATTCTTTTATACCTCCGAATGCGGCCGAGGATAATAGAAACAGACTACTTGGAATGTTTCCATTCTCTCTGTGTGGAATTGAATCACTGTCGCGCTACCGATTCAAAATAGAACACGAAATGCGATCCGTTATCAATGGCCATTGTCTAATTTCTAATGTGAAGGCGTTTTTGTGCGCGAGCCGGCGCGGCTTTGAAAAGCGAGCGTACCGCCCGTTGTGCCTGAGGTTCCCATTGGCTACTGTGGACCCCACAAAGGCCCTGGTCGCCGATACTGCATCGCATCGCCAGCACAGAAATCGAAACGCCGCGCAGCGCCTCGGTCGCACTGTGGCTGCCTCGCGTGTTGTTCCTTGTTGCCGAGAGACCACAGTGTCCTTTGTTAACGCCTGAAAACGTTTATAGCGACATTCTCAGCAACCTGCGAAGTGTGGTGGCTGCTTCCTCTCTTCCTAGTCATTCACTGTTCCTGAATTCCTTATGAAAAAGAAACAAGGAACAATGCCGTAAAGATCATCTACTAGCACGGAAAGACGTCACAGAAATTTACTAGGTACTTAAACAAATAACAACGAAATGTATATATATTATAATATAATCCTCTTATCCTCTTTTTGATCACAGCATCTCTCTCATTACGGATGAATAATGACCCAATTTTTCACGCAAGAAAATGGGAATTCGCGGTACACAAAATGAAAACCATACATCGTCGCCAACATTCCGATGTAAGATGATGGCGTGTATACCGCTAGACTATGAAATGATATGTCTGCGGTTTGTAGAGTGATCCTCATTAAAAATGAAAATGTTGTGTATTACTAGCATTTTACATTGTTGAATAACTTATTTGCAAGAGCGTTTAATAAAAGCTGTCTGTACACTGGTGGCAGGGGGGTGGGGGGGGGGGCTAAACCGAATGAGGTAGCACTTTTCAAAAGAAACTGGCCTTATGTTTGAGGAAATGGACGTTTCTGATTTAACTTTTCTGTGGTTGCCCTGTGTTACTTCAGGTAAATGCGGGGATAGTTCTTTCTATAAGGCCAAGGCTGACTACCTGTCCCATATTCCTGTCCAGCTACACCCGTAATTACGTAAATACCTGTATGTTTGATTTAGTTGCTTTTTTCCTTAATTTGTAATACAGTGTCCGTATCCGTGTAAAAATGATCCACGCATTAATAAAACTACTGCTGCTAGTATTACATGTAAAACTTGTTGGAAAAATCTATGTACACCACTGGCCATTAAAATTACTACACCAACAAGAAATACAGATGATAAACGGGTATTCATTGGACAAATATATTATACTAGAACTGACATGCCATTACATTTTCAAGCAATTTGGGTGCATAGATCCTGAGAAATCAGTACCCAGTACCTCTGGCCGTAAAAACGGCCTTGATACGACTGAGCATTGAGTAAAACAAAGCTTGGATGGCGTGTACAGGTACAGCTGCCCATGCAGCTTCAACACAATACCACAGTTCATCAAGAGTAGTGACTGGCGTATTGTGACGAGCCAGTTGCTGGGCCACCATTTTCCAGACGTTTTCAATTGGTGAGAGATCTGGAGACTATGCTGGCCAGGGCAGCAGTCGAACATTTTTTGTATCCAGAAAGGCTCGTACAGGACCTGCAACATAAAATGTAGGGTTTCGCAGGGATCGAATGAAGGGTAGAGCCACGGGTCGTAACACATCTGAAATGTAACGTCCACTGTTCAAAGTGCCGTCAATGCGAACAAGTGGTGACCGAGACGTGTAACCAATTGCACACCATACCATCACGCCGGGTGATACGCCAGTACGACAATGACGAATACACTCTTCCAATGGGCGTTCACCGTAATGTCGCCAAACACGGATGCTACCATCATGATGCTGTAAACAGAACTGGGATTCATCTGAAAAAATGACGATTTGCCATTCGTGCACCCAGGTTCGTCGCTGAGTACACCATCGTAGGCGCTCCTGTCTGTGATGCACCGTCAAGGGTAACCGCAGCCACGGTCTCCGAGCTGATAGTCCATGCTGCTGCAAACGTCGTCGAACTATTCGTGCAGGTGTTGTCTTGTAAACATCCCCATCTGTTGACTCAGGGATCGAGACGTGGCTGCACGATCCGTTACAGCCATGCGGATAAGATGCCTGTCGTCTCGACTGCTAGTGATACGAGGCCGTTGGGATCCAGCACGGCGTTCCGTATTACCCTCCTGAACCCACCGATTCCATATTCTGCTAACAATCATTGGATCTCGACCAACGCGAGCAGCAATGTCGCGATACGATAAAACGCAATTGCGATAGGCTACAATCCGACCTTTATCAAAGTCGGAAACGTGATGGTACGCATTTCTCCTCCTTACACGAGGCATCACAATAACGTTTCACCAGGTAACGCCGGTTAACTGCTGTTTGTGTATGAGAAATCGGTTGGAAACTTTCCTTATGTCAGCACGTTGTAGATGTCGCCACCGACGCCAACCTTGTGTGAATGCCCTGAAAAGGTAATCATTTGCATATCACAGCATCTTCTACCTGTTCGTTAAATTTCGTGTCTGTAGAACGTCATCTTCGTGCTGCAGCAATTTTAATGGCCACTAGAGTAAAAAGTACGGCCATGGAACTTTAATAAGGGCGAATAAATAATAAGTAAAACGAAAACTCCGCTATACGAGGGGCTCATCTCACAAGCGATGAGGAAGGAGGAGCGGGGGAGCGGGATAGTACCCTGCAAGGGTCCCTGCCTAGGGTACAGCTGCTGCGGGGTTCTGTGGCCCAGCGGTTCTAGGCGCTTTAGTCCAGAACCGCGCTGCAGCTACTGTCGCAGGCTTGAATCCTGCCTCGGGTATGGATGTGTGTGATGTCCTTAGGTTAGTTAGGTTTAAGTAGTTCTAAGTCTAGGGGACTGATGACCACCGATGTTAAATCCGATAGAGCCGTAGAGCTTAGAGCCATTTAATCCTAGGGTGCAGGTGAAAACTGGTCAACGGCTTCCAACGCGGAAGAAGATGGTTGATACAATCTCAACGGCAAGGAAGGCGGAAGAACCACATGGGGAAGGTTGGTCTCCATAGCCTGGTAAGCAACTAATCTAAGGGAGTAAACCCTGAAATCAAACCTACCAGAGCTTACAACCTCGGTAGTAACATGATTTTGTCGTAACAATACTAATCCATCCAACAACATTTTCAACGAAAGCATGGAGGACGAACTTACCGATATAATTACCCCAGGTGGTATTCAATCCACCGTCGCCTCGGAGGACGTTAGTGGGCCTTTGGATTCTGGGGAGCCCACATTAGTATGCTACAAGGATTCGTCGGAGCATCCTGAAACCACTAGAAACAAGATACGGCATAAACAATGCTACTACTTCGCCACGCTGGACGTCAACTCCTCGCTCAACATGGGCAAGTTGAAGCATCTGACAGACATTCTGACACAAGATTCTTATTACAGCGGTACAAGAGACCAGGTAAACAGATGAACATGCCTTTGAATCTCATGTTTATCGAATCTTCAAGGGCAAAGTGGGACGTAGGAAGCTGAAGAACGTGCCTCACCTGGGAACTGGATTCATTGTCAATAACAAAATACATGATTCACTTATCGACTTCCATTCACCTAATAGTAGAGTGTGTCTATTAACATTTCGATGCTCCAATAAGGTCTACACCATTGTGAATGTACATGCACCTATTAACCAGGACAAGAAGAAAAACCCTGAAGGCACAGACCAATTTTGAGAAGAACTCGAGCACACTCTAAGCAAGATCCCAGAGCGGAATACAGTCATATTATTGGGTGATTTTAACGCCCAGTTAGGGAGAGAGCGGAAGTATAAATATATAGTGGGGGGAATACCCAGCTCACATGCGCACTAACGGAAATGGAGAACGACTTGTGGGACTCTGTGAAGCACTTAACCTAGTAATGAAATCAACGGCATTTAAGCATCTACCAAGAAAACAGAAGACATGGACTTCACCGAATAAACTCCTAGGAGAGTTTGAAATAGATCTTGTGGCTATTTCAAGAAAGTCCTGTAGAAAAGTCCAGAATGTAAGAATGTTAAGAGTGGCGAACTTGGACTGAGACCACTACCTCTCCAAAATAAAGTTCCGATTTCTACCTACGAATACAAGAAAGTCTCAAACACCCAAACTTATCAAGTTTGACTTGTAAAAACTGAAAACCTGCAGTATGCTTATAGAGAGAATGCAAACACTAGATCATAAATGCAACAACTGGGACCAGCTAAGGGACAAATTAGTAAAAGCTGCAACAGAAGCCGCCCCACTAAGGAAACAGAAGAAACATGAGTGGTGGACAAGTACCTGCGACCAAGCGATCGCAAAGAGACAAGCAGCTTGGCTAAGATGGAGCTCACAGAAGTCCGAAACAAATTAGGAGAAGTTCATATAACAGCGCCGGCTAACGGCCAAAACCATCAGGCAGGTTAAACGTCAGTACACTCAGGACCAATTGACTCAGTTACATGAATATTTCAAGAAACTTTTACCAAACTTTCAAGCGAACCCTTAGAAGCTGTGTTCAACCCAGCTTACACTTCAGAGCACCAGATGGAAACATAGACTATAATGACAAAGATAACTTTCGCATATTGGCCAAATATTTTGAGAATCTTCTCAGCTGTGAGACCCCTAAAACCTCCTTTATCTATCAAGACAGTCCCAGACAACCAAGCTCTCACCCTCCAACAGAAGAAGAAGTGAAAAACAACATTAAGTCATTCCGTCTCTGAAGAATAACAAAGCATCAAGAGAAGACACTATAGTTGCAGAGCTGTGGAATCAGGCTGGAGACAAAGCAATCAGCAAGTTGACCGAGATCCTACGGAAGATTTGGGATACTGAGAAGCTACCAGACGACTGGACATCTGCTCTGATCCAACCCTTACACAAGAAGGGAGATTTGATTAATATCAACAATTATAGAGGGATCTCATTGATACCAGTCACCTGTAAGATATTATCTAAGGCATTATTGAACAGAACCGAACTTGAATTGGACCAATAACTTGGAGATTATCAGGGTGGTTTTAGAAAAGGACGATCTTGTGCTGAACAGATCCTTAACTTGAAGTCAGTATTAAGTCAGATTAATCTTTGGTGTGACGTCATAAGCGAGTGACTGCGTGTGAGATTGCTCTCCAAGTTTTTATATATTTTTAGGTTTCAGATACATATTTTAACGGCTTTTGTGATAATATTTACTATATAAGTGACTTATTAGTGGTTTCTTCATTCACCTCTGCCTTTCTTGTGTTGTGACCTGATATTTGTGAGTGTTTAGTATCGAGCAACGTAACCTCTTACCTGTGTTTACATTCCGCGCTGACCAGTTGCAGCTTAGCGGCGCATCGAAAGCTAAGTACTAATTAATTGTCTGTGTACAGTGGTTTATTTAGGAACTTTAGTAGTCTTCAACCGGAGTTTGGTGTTGTCTGGTGAAATAATTTCAGACGAACCTTTTGGGAACTGTTTTCAGCTTCGTTGCTGTGTCATTATACGTTTGATTCTCTTTCTGTATTAATCTTTTGTTATATTCACATTTGTTGTTGATTAATACTTTTAATAATAGTAGTTACTTACTCTACAAGAGTAAGTTTGTGATTATTGTGGTCAGGTTTTTAACATCTTCTTATTGTAGTAGCGGAACTTAGAAAAAGTAAAATTTTACCATGAGTGAGAAGTGTGGGTTTTGCCGTAGGTTCGTGAGTAGTGGATTGCGGTGTGAGACTTGTTCGAAGTATTTTCGCTGGGGGGAATGCAGTGGGGAAGCCAGTGGCCATTCTGGTGAGATCCTCTCCGGGAACTGCAGGTTATGTAGCAAGAGTAAGTTGATAAAGGAGCAGGAGCGTACGATCAGTGCCCTTCAGGTGCAGTTGAATAACGCACAGGAGGAGCCAGATAGGATGAGGAGGGAGAAGGGGGTTGGGAAATGGGAGCTGGCTGTTGGCAAGAGATCTGCTAGGAGAAGAAGGTTTTCAGATAGTTTTACTATTGGTGTTTACAATAGATATGACCAACTGTCAGAGTCTAGTGGAGAGGAATCTCTAGTAGCTGTAGATGTAGGAAGTATGCAGCACACCTCAGTAGTTACGGTGGCTAGAACAGTTGCAAAGTCGAAGAGGAAGAAGAAGGTTCTGCTGTTAGGTAGTTCTCATGGCAGAGGTGTAGGCCAGCAGTTGCAGGAAGTGCTGGGGAGTGAGTACCAGGTCACCAGCATTGTGAAGCCTAATGCAAGATTGGCTCAGGTGACTGTTAACATAGGGGGGTTATGTAGGGATTTTACTAAAGAGGATCAGGTAGTGATTGTGGGTGGAGCTGGTAATAGTATTGATAGGGATGGGTAGTATGACATAGATGGTGACCCGGAAAAGATAGCCACTCAGACTGGCAACAAGAATGTGCATTTCGTGGAACTGTTTCATCGTCACGATCGGCCTCATCTTAATACAGCCGTCAGGCGTAATAACATGAGACTTGGGTGTGCGCTGATGACAGAAATCATGGGTCACATTTCAGTGGTGTCGGTGGAGTCTATCAGCAGGACGGGTTTCACTAGACATGGCCTGCACCTCAACAGGTATGGGAAGGGGAGGTTGGCAAAGCTTATGGGTGACAGCATAGGTTGGGTTGGTGGGATCACTCATGGGAAAATTCCTGCAGTAGTGGGTGTTAGAGCTGCACCTTTTTTAGATTGAAGTCAGCTGACAGGTATTCTTCCTTAAGGGAAGCCTCTCTAACAAAGGAACCATTTCTGACAAAGCTTAGGTATCCGAGTAATGAGGGAATTAGTATATTTCATCAAAATATACAAGGTATTAGAGATAAAGTTAGTGAACTGCTTATAGATGTTGACTCTGAAATTATTGGTATATCTGAACACGTCTTAAACAAGGAGATAATTCAGAGGCTCTCTTTACCAGGATACAGGTTGGCTGGTAGCTTTTCGAAGAGCTCTTTGCGGTGTGGAGGAGTAGCCATGTATGTGAAAAACGGCATCCCATTTGAGTCAATTGATGTTTCAAAGTACTGCACTGAAAAGGTGTTTGAATGTTGTGCAGGTGTGGTTAAATTTAACGGAGCTAAACTTCTAACTGTTGTTATTTATAGATCCCCAGACTCCGATTTCACAACATTTTTGTAAAGCTAGAGGAGGTTCTTGGTTCACTTTATAGGAAATACAAAAAGTTAGTTATATGTGGTGACTTCAATATTAATTGTATAAGTCATTGTGCAAGGAAGAGGATGCTGGTAGACCTCCTTAATTCATATAATCTTATGCAAACCGTATTCTTTCCAACGAGAGTGCAAGGGAACAGTAGAACAACCATAGACAACATTTTTGTTCATTCCTCCTTACTAGAAGGGCATTCTGTTAGCAAAAAGGTGAATGGCCTTTCAGATCATGATGCACAAATTTTAACTCTAAAAGATTTTTGTGCTGCAATACGTGTTAAATATAGTCATCAGCTGTTTAGGAAAGCTGATACAGTTGCTGTAGAGACCTTTGTAAACCTTATCAAGGAACAAGGGTGGCAAGATGTTTATAGCGCTGATACAGTAGACGATAAATATAATGCTTTTCTCAAGACTTTTCTCGTGCTCTTTGAAAGTTGCTTTCCGTTAGAACGTTCAAAACAGGGTACTAGCACAAACAGGCAGCCTGGGTGGCTGACTAGAGGGATAAGAATATCTTGTAGGACAAAGTGGCAATTATGTCAAAATGTTAGAAACAGTCAAAATCTAAATGCAGCAGCCCATTACAAACAGTACTGTAAGGTGCTTAAAAATGTTATTAGGAAGGCAAAAAGTATGTGGTATGCAGATAGAATAGCTAAGTCTCAGGATAAAATTAAAACCATATGGTCAGTCGTAAAGGAAGTGGCTGGTCTGCAGAGACAGGTCGAGGATATAGAATTTGTGCGTAGTGGGATGTCCGTGTTACTGATAAGTCGCATATATGTTCAGTATTTAATAATCACTTTCTGAATATAGCAGGTGAACTAAATAGAAACCTAGTCCCAACAGGGAATCATATAGCGCTCTTAGAAAAAAGTGTTCCGAGACTGTTACCTGAAATGCTCCTCCATGATACTGACAAGAGGGAGATCGAGTTAATAATTAAATCACTAAAGACCAAGAACTCTCATGGATATGACGAGGTATCTAGCAGAATACTGAAGTATTGTTCTATGTGTGTTAGCCCAGTACTTAGCCATATCTGTAACTTTTCCTTTAGGAGTGGTCGGTTTCCTGACCGATTAAAGTACTCGGTAGTGAAGCCACTTTATGAAAAGGGAGACATTAATAATGTTGACAATTTTAGACCTATTTCTATGCCATCGGTGTTTGCTAAAGTTATCGAGAAGGTTGTATATACAAGGTTACTGGAGCATTTAAATTCACATAATTTGCTGTCAAATGTTCAGTTTGGTTTTAGAAATGGTTTAACAACTGAAAATGCTATATTCTCTTTTCTCTGTGAGGTTTTGGACGGATTAAATAAAAGGTTGCGAACGCTAGGTGTTTTCTTTGATTTAACGAAGGCTTTTGACTGTGTTGACCACAAAATATTACTGCAGAAGTTGGACCATTATGGAGTAAGGGGAGTTGCTTACAATTGGTTCGCCTCTTACTTTAAGAACAGAAAGCAGAAGGTAATTCTCCGCAATATTGAGAGTGGTAGTGATGTTCAGTCCCAATGGGGCACTGTTAAGTGGGGCGTTCCCCAAGGGTCGGTGCTGAGGCCACTGCTGTTTCTTATTTATATCAATGATATGCCTTCTAGTATTACAGGCGATTCAAAAATATTTCTGTTTGCTGATGACACCAACTTGATAGTGAAGCATCTTGTGTGTAATATTGAAACAATATCAAATAATGTAGTTCATGAAATAAGTTCGTGGCTTGTGGAAAATAATTTTATGCTAAATCAAATACACCGCAATGAATGTTACAGTATTTGAAAGAAACCTCCAAAAATATTTCTGAACATGGTGCCTGCCAGTTAGTTTAGAAAACCGCCGACCGACTCACCACCGACCGTAGACGCTGAAAATGACAAAAGCTTTTTTTATGGTAGAAGTTGCCTTTGCCAATCTGTAATGAGCGTGCAAGGAGCTGTCCTTGCAAGATTCTCAAAACAACACAAGTTTACAACAGCATAGTTAAGTGCTACAAGAAATTCGAGTAGGACGGCTGTTTGTGCGATGCAAAACATTCGGGCAGACCGGGCGTATCAGGAGAGACAGCGGACCATGTCGCGGATGTAACCTTTGGAAATCTCACACAGTCTACCTGTCCAGCTAGTGCAGAAGTGAACATCCCTCATTCAACAATGTGGAAATGTTTCTTAAGCATTTAAGAGTGGAGCCGCACAAATTGTAGCTTCTGCAAGCCATAAGCTATGAAGAATGCACCGTGTGGAGTTCCGCATCCAAATGTAGAATCATCTTGAAATTGATGTCTTCGCAAGAAAATTAATGTTCAGTGACGAAGCCACATTTTGCTTTTCGAGAAAGGTCTGCCGACACAATACGCGACTATGGGGGCAAAGAATCCACATGTAAGTGATGAATGCTGGCGGGCATGCAAGGAAGTGCCATGTCTACCAAGTCAGTCTACGGATCCTTCTTCTTCGCTGAGAGAACTGTCAGTGGTATCTGCTCTGTTGACGTGCTGCAGTTATGGCTCACGCCCCGAGTTGAAACTGATAACAGGGATCTCATCTTTCGACAAGATGGCTCCCCTCTACATTTCCCCAGTTATGTAAGATATTACCTGAATGGGACGTTGCTACGCCACAGGGTAGGTCGTGTTGCCGTCGCTCACTTGGCGCTACTCGAGTGGCCACCACGATCGTCGTCCGCCCCGGTAGCTGAAAGGTCAGCGTGACGGACTGCCGTCCTAAGCGGCCCGGGTTCAATTCCCGGCTGGGTCGGGGATTATCTCCGCTCAGGGACTGGGTGTTGTGTTGTTTTCATCATCATTTCATCCCCATCCGGCGTGCAGGTCGCCCAATGTGGCGTTGAAAGTAAGCAGACCTGCACCTGGGCAGCCGGACCTGCCCTGTAAGGGGCCTCCCGGCCATAGACGCCAAACGCTCATTTCCATTTACCACGATCGTCGGAGCTGGCACCTTGCGACTGTTTCTGGTGGCGTTACACCAAGAATAGCGTTGTTGTTCCAATTTCTCCACACAAACTCGAAGACTCGCGACACCGCATCGCAGAAACTGTTCCTACCGTCACTCCTGATATGCAGGGTTGGGTATGGGCAGAATTGGGTTATCAATTAGATGTCTCCAATGTGACGAAGGTTGGACACAAGAAATATTTATAAACATAGTAAATAAAAACCTTGAGAATTCGTATTCCATATTCTGTATAATTTGTTACGTTATTGTTGGCTACATATCTGTTCCGATACTTTGACGTGTTTCATGGATTTTATAATTACCCTGTGTTACAAAAAATGAAATCATGAACTATACTAAAGAAAGAGAAAGACAGAAAAGGTGTAATACTACTACTAAATAAGCACAACCGTCCCAGTGTTTCACCATAAGTGGGCATGTGAGGTCTTTTCCAGTCATTTCCTGTTTATTCTGCAATTCTGCTATTCGGGGCACGTTGTGATCATCTCCACACGCAGAGAGAAATCCAGGAGACAGACAGAGTATGCACCGTAGGTCTCATGTCCTTCATCTTATCAATATGTGGCTTGACTTCCCTATCTCTTTATGAAAATTGCAACCGCCAGAAAGAAATATTCCAAGATCTAAAGACGGGTAGAGCAGTGTAACAGTGATAAGGCAGTGTCACTGCACACGCACACCAGACAGCGTCTCCAGTTGTGCGAGCAGTGAGCGATGTGGCGCAGCGGTTAACAACAAACTGGACTCGCATTCGGGAGGACGTGGTTTCAGATCTCCAAGCAGCCGTCTGAGCTTTCTTCTGTACTTTCCATAAACCACTTAAGGGAAGCGACGGGATGGTTCATTTGAAAAGGACACAGCCGATTTCCTGCTAGATGCACCGCCCAGTCGGAGCTTGTTGTGCTTCTGTGATGATCTGGTTGATACGGAACGTTAAACCCTGATTTTCCTTCCTTCTGTTTCTTGTGTGAGCAGTAAGGACGATATTATGGCAAGCTCTTTTAATGGAGGACCGTCACCAGAGTGGGAACGTTATAGTAAATAACAGTATGCCTCGCCAACGTGAAAGTGCTCAATCTCAACTTGAAGTAAATTCCAATGGGGCAGGTTGACTGGTTTCTGGAGAAAAGGTTCGTCGCACCAGCCTATTTGAAGCTGTACAAAGCGTACTTCTAAGCAGGCGAAAAGTGTCTGCAACCATTTAGGGGAATTCAGAACCGCCTGTTATGAACAACTGAATTTTCTCATTTTGATAAGACAGAAGGAGCAATCTGTTTTACGTGCTAAAACATTCTAAAGCCAAGCTCACTTAACTATTTCATTATTCAAAACAACTGTTTTCGACAGGCTTTCCTGTCATCCTCAAAATCTTTTCGTATTGAAACGTATTTATCCACATGACAACTTGGCGTGAGGTCCAACTTAAAATGGACGCGTTTCATAACAAAAAGATTTTTTACGACCTGAAAATCATAGAAAAGTCTGTCGAAACCGGTTATTTTAAATAAAGAAATACTTATGCGATTTTGGCTTTAGAATAATTTTAGTATTTATTATAAAAAAAACAGTAGCTTTCAATGCCCAAACATGTGTTGGCTTATTTGTGATAGCATCAGAAATTCTTTTATTTAGGTCTGTAAAGTGGAAACACGTTTTCAAACACTACTTCATGGAAGGAAAAATGAGCCCAAAACCATTTTACATCTGTTGTAATTATTACCTTACGCAGTAGAATGTTCGACAATAAGGTACACAAATAACCATAACAGACATGTAACGTTTTATGCTTTATTATCATTCCATTAATCATTATTTAAAACATCTTTGCTTTTTACAGACCTGAGTAACAGTACTAGAAACATTTTTATGCATTAAAAACAATTGTTGCTTGCATAATGGGTGGGCCTTAGTTTATGTAAATTAATCTGCAAATACGGCTTAAAACAATACTGTACTTCCAAACGAATATGAAGCTTCTTTAAGAAAATTCATTAAATTCTCATCCACCACCTCTCAAGCACATGGATAAAATCGCTCATGAGAAAGAATTAAACTCGACTTAAATTTGAAATAAGCTTCCAGGGTGAATCATTTGCTTTAAAATGAAATAAATAAAATAAGGTAAATAAGAAAATGAAAACAAGATTTTAATTGCCAGGTATATAGGTTGCACCATTTACTCTCCAAAGAGTAAAAGATTTCGACCCCAGTTTCTCCTAATTTCAGCTTCATAACTACAATTGATTTAATTAACATAAAACTTAAATACGCTCATACAACTAATTAACTGATAGCATGAATTAATGTAGTGTCTTTTGTTCATCAATGATTAAAATTCCCTACAATTATGTAATTTAAAAGTTTACGCTTCCACGTATTAAATCAATACCTATAGTTGATAAACAATTCACAGACATCATAGTTGGGCCAGAATGAAAAATGCTCTTATAATAGCAGAAAAAAGACGAATATGTCGCGGGCAAAGTTAGGGATGTAAAAGAAGGGAACTAAATTTTCGACTTATCTCGCAGTTTCAAGGACATTTAAGTCAAACATATTGATATGTTGTATCTTTTTTTCTTGTTATAGTGAAATTATCCGGAGTTAACAAACACCAACTGCAATCACCTAAAGCCTGGTTTACAATGGGGCAAATGGAAGCAAACACATGCGAATGAGCATTTGCAGAAAATTCGCTACCATTCACTTGTACGTTGTATATGGGTAGAATCGTTTATAGTAGAGGGAACGAAAGATTTAGAACGGAAGAGAGCACGAGGTTGCAAACATTGCCTATGAACGCTGTGTTAGTTTTTAGTTTTTGGAGCTAATATTCGGCATATAGGATACAGCTCTATCTTGATAGAGCGACAATGCTAAACTTTGCTATTCAGCTAGGATTATTTTGCATGGCGAGCGCACTGACGGAGTATGCTAAATGGCGCAAGGAAGGACGAATTTAAGTGTCTCAATTTGAATTGAAGCGTGACATGCTTGGAGATAGTGCACTTCACACAAAATTGCATCTTCATCTTTCCTTAACACTGGTTCTAAATTTTTCTTCTATGTCGGCTGCCGTTTTTCTCTGGCTTCACATTACCATTGAGGGAAAATTTATAAACAGAACACTAATTACCGACGTCGAGTATCATCTCCAGAGGTGACACAGCTATCGTTTCCACTTCGTGTCTAAGGCCTAATAGTAATTTTTTTTTCTAAACGAAAAGGGTCTAGTGGCAAAGAGCGCTCTTCGTGATCCAGAGAGCCGGGATCAAATCCCGTTAAGACCACAACTTTTTCACTATGAATTTTAAACGAGCATTCACTTCTCAGAAATGTTGCACTGGCCACGAAAGGCATGTGTTTCGGATTCCACGTTAAACTACAGGTCTTCATTTTCCAATTAGGTGACTGGGGAAGGTGAGGGACACGTAAGTAGCTTCAGTGGCATCCAGTTGAAAGACCTACAAGAGGCCTACCGGGTACACCAGACAGAAATCTCTTTTGCTCGTGCATGTTAGATGTTAGCTTGTTTGCTCCGGTGAAAACTTGGCTTAAACTATGCAAACATGTTTTTGAATAACGTCATATCGACAGTTCAATTCTTGCGCATGTAATTCTGATGAAAGTGGTTAGCAGAGAATATAAAATCATGGCAGTGTTTGATGTCACAGACGCCTTCCATCAATGAGGACATGTACTTTGTTGAAATGAAACGTGTGTTGCAGTAGTACATTTTATAAGAATTCCTGCAGGACAATGCTTATAACAATGTTTGAATGTTATACACTTGACTATCAGTGAAACAGTTCTTTGTTTATTTCCTGCAGTCGTCACAAAAATGGGAAATGTCTATTGAATGACAAAAACAAACATTTTTCTTGCACCAGGCACACCGGACAAAGGAAATATTGATGCAGTCAGGAATTCGCAGTAACCACTAGTTTTATTTAGACAGAACTGGGATGGACTCAGAAATGGTCCTGGTCGTTGTTGTGCATATTGCGCTGCATTCCAGGCATACTTGAACAATTCGTAAAGCGTGGCGAAGAAAACTGGTAATGCACAAATGACTGGAGCTTAAGAATACTGTTCCGCCAATAAACCTGAAACGAAAGAAAGGTATCGGAAAGTATGTTGCCTGATAATCTCCTGAAAAATGCTTTCCGCTGTCGAAAAAATTCTTTATCGAGAGGCTGAATCACACTGGTAGCTCCAGGCGGAATCCACATTACATCTAAAAATTTTTCGTCGTCCTCCACAAAAACAGAGGCGTCGTAATGTCCGGTCCATGAATCCAACAAAAGCAATTAATTAGTTTCTGCATCTGGTAGGAATATGTTTCGAAGGAAATGTTGAAAGTTATTCTCTCCCATTTTTCTAGATTTTGATACGTCGATTACAAGATTTTTGCAATTAAACAGTTAATTTTTTGATTTTTGTTCCTAATTTGCCTTGCAGTTCTTGAAGACAGATATACAGCTGCGGAAACAGTAAACCACTCATACTTATCATTGGCATTATCGTATACGAATGTGTCACTGCATTCATTGATTGGGTAACCGTCTCCATCTTTTTTCAGCCCGAAATGATGATGTGCGATGTGCACGCAGTTCTTTCATGAAACTCGACTCATCAGCGTTATAAACAGCAGTTGCGGGAATAACAGCAAGTTTCTTCTTTACGTCAGCTACGAATTTCTCTATAGCATTGTCTATCAATGGCAGCTGCTCTACACGTTTACGTGACATGAACTCGGTAATTTTGTGACTTCCTATTCTGTACGATTCCTTGAACCTGCATAACCAGGTTTACGAAGCCTGGGAATTAGCAATGTTCATGTCAGATGCAATTCGGGGAGCCCAGTCTCGTGGATCTCCATCGATAATGGTGCTTATCCTCTCACGAGCAGTTCTAAATCTTTCGAAGAGTTTTTCGTTCAGATGGTTTCGGGTTTCCGTTTGACGCATATTTCTTACTTCATGTAATTCAGTATTCGAATTGTAAAGTTCACGCTTGTAAAGACATTGCTTCCCCCAAAGTCGATGATACTGTTTTTCTTTTGTGCATTACCTTGTCATAGTATGTATGTATAATTTATTTCAACTATTCTTTAATTGTTAATACGTCACATTGTTTCTTCATTCATTTTGCTACTGTTTTATATTTTATATTGTACGAATATGAATGTTCTGGTTCTATATGCTTGGTAAATCTTTGGTTAGGCTAGGAGAAGTACTGTGTCAGAGAGAGAGCGAACGACTATCGATAGAGAGCGTGCGAGTTGTTGTGGTGCGTGGCCGGTTCTCGGGTGAAGAAACGTGGCAAAGTTCGCCGTGAAAGACGGTGATACGCGGAGGAACAATTAATTACAGTGCGTCCGCTGTGTTAATAGGAGATCGTGCATTATTAAGTGAACAGTAAAACCTTAAAAGTATATCGAGTGTTTGCGGTGATTATTTTACAAACTGTGTGAACTTGTGACAATTAGCCATGAATCAGACACCATTGTCGTGTGGAGACACTGTTAGAATTGCGTGGAAGCGGAACAAACCAAAATGTTAAGTGAAAGAACAGTGCTGTGATTTGATCAAGAAACATTTATTATATCGTCCAAATTGTCTTAATGACGACGACGTAAATTGAACTGATGTTTAACGGACTGTTATAGTGTAGACACATGTGACTATTTTCCTGTGGCAACACGGTGAAAGAACTGTGCAAAGTATTGGCATTAACCGGATATAAATCGTAAATACTTAAGAAATTGCATAATTCCGACCTACCCGCACCGCGTGATTAATAAACTTTTAATAACAAAATGTCGCGCGCGTAATGACAAAGCACACACTGGAACTATTATTATCGCGCCACTGCTGCCAGCTGATTCAACTACAACGGAGACGTGGACCACCGCCGTAGCTGGAATATTAATGAAACAGGAGGATCCATCATTATCTACACGCCACGAACCAGGATTCACTTCACACATCGTCCGCGCAGACCACCGCTGACGTCATCGCACTGCCTGCAGCAACGGTTAAGACATTAAAAGAAAATTATTACGCTCTCTCTCATTTCGAAATTAAAGACAATTGCAGTTAAATTAACTATTTTAAAAATACTGTCACAATATCTCAATTTTGTTTGGTTCCAATAAATGTTCTTTCCATTATCAGTGTTGAAAACCCGCCAAATTAAAGTTCAATTAATAATTTCCTTCCAAAATTCTTCTCAGACATTTTGCTGCTCATTATAATTTTATTTTAATGTTTGTTTGTAACTTCTTTTGGAGGGAGTACATATTTTATTTTTTGTGTAGTAAAATTAGCTACCATAAAATTACGTATATTACCAGCTGATGCTGTCCGCCATTACTGCTTGAAAATTGAAGCTATTTTTCTCATTGGCTGTCAGCTTCAAAACAAAATTACGTATTTCGTGGGCATCTAGCAGATGCGCGATGTCTATGTAGGCCCCTACGATAATTTGCTTTTACTTTTGCAGGTTTACTGGAATTACATTAACTTTAATTGTTCATTTGGCACTCGTTAAAGTGATTTATCGCATCTATATAATAATTGTACTGAATTACCTAATTTATTTTTTTATTATATAAACATTGGCATACCATATTTAGATTAAAATTGACGTCTTATTGGCCTCACATAAGATTCTGCACGTTCTGACAAAGACTATGCCATTTATCTTTTTCGTCCATGTCTAACAGGGGTAATCAGATTCCTTATGTAGGTCATGTTTTATTATTTAAAAATTTTTTAGAAGCAGAGAACCAGTTTCCTTACACGCTCCGATTTTACGAAACGAAAACGCCTTTGAAGAATGCCTAACTTCAAGCGTTTTTTTATTTTTTATTTTTTTTATTTTTTTTTAAAGGCCTTGGAGGTATTCTGCTTCAGAACTGTTACTGTAACAACTGACGTCGTCCGAACCGCAATTCATGGAATCGTCACAGTTATTTCCTATTTCTTCTAACGTGTCCACAATTTCAAACGAAATGTCGATATCTTCGGAATGAATGTCAAGGAAGTCGACTTACAAATGACACATATGTACGTCCTCAGAAGATGCAGGTGATTTCGACTGGAAACCACATTCTTCATATTTCATCACTGCTAAACTGAGAATTTTCATTGGATTCCACATTACTGTGAAACTGGAAGAAATGAAAGGTACTATTAACAGGCATATCTAACGAAAGCACAATAAATATTAATCCAGCTTTGTCAGCATTGTCAATACTTACCAATACTGCAAAAAGCAACAGATAATTTGCAATAAATGTTACTTGAGTGGCTAATTCGAGAGAATAGTACCTATGTACTGTAGTGTCAGAGAAACTATCAACGAACGATAACGTCCTTAACAAATTGTCATCGGGTTGTGTCGTGTTTCCTGTTTACAAATGTACAGTCGACTTCGGCTGTGTGTGTGCCTAGCTGCGCAGGCGCAATTGCTACTGCGCCAGTAGGGGTGTATATTTCTACATATCTACCGCCGCCTGGCGCGCTACGAATTTGCCAATTTTCACCTACTTTTTTGATGCTTGCAACTAAAATTTTGATAGTGCATTTCTTTCGTTGTCTTCTTCCTGCGTAAAATATTTCAGGTTAGGTTTCGACATGTCTCATTGGATGATTCCCTTGTTAGCTACAATGTATTGGCACATTTGCATCTTCTAATTTATAGATTAAACTTCCTGAACCTGTGCCCAAAGTCCCAAAGATTCTCCAGCCGTAGTCAACAGTATGTGTAATATCACGCAGGCGAAGGGCAAACATGTAACAGCTAAAAATGTATTTCTAGGAATGGATAAAATTGTTATGATTGGATTTGTTCCCGGGGAGGGGGGGCGGGGGGACGATAACACAATTTCTTGATTTCTGGGTGGGGGGAGCGAGTGTTTTTTTCCCCGTGCCGACCATTTCTCCCCAAAACTTGTACTCTTTAACATGTATGTAAGTATAAGTGTAAGTGTAAGAACAAATAGACACAAATTCATGTGCTTCTAGAGAGTGGGATGTATCTACAGTAGAAAGTATCTGGGAGCGGGAGTGCGTCTATGATACGAAGTATACCAGAGTGGGGATTCATGAATCCTAAACTTAAAATACACGTTGTGTCATATAGCACGACATGACAAATTCCATGTTGGATGACATGATGACATGTCATGTTATACGACATGACATCATGTATCATGCTACTTTACTTGACACGACGCAGTATATTACTTTACTGCGTGAGTGATTCGCCCAGTAGCGAGCTAGGCGGACAGGGCTGTACAAACCGCTGTCATAAGCTGTTCTTCGCGCGGTAAAAATGAGTAACTTCAATATTTTTTACAATATACTTGCAGTTCCTCTCAGCAGTTAAAATTTTGGCAGTATTTCTTTCGTTGCCTTCATCCTGTGTAAACAATTTCAGGGTAGGTTTCGACATGTCTTACTGGACCATTCCCCTGTAAGAGAGATCACTGCGCTGGGGAAGTATGGTTAACTCGTAAAAAGAACGGAAATGTCAAGATTTTTTGACTGAAATGCCTTTGTACCTATCAGATAAAAGCTAGTTACCTTCTCTTATATCCCTAGGTCCAGGATATATTCTCGATTTGTGTGCTATGTTATGGGCATTTTTCATTTTGGTTCCTAACTTTTACTCTACTATAATTTAGACATTAGACCGCCATAGGTTAGCAAGCGATATAGATTTTAGTTGACTCAGGCGACAGTTGATCTGGCAGAGGTTTTTTCCAAACAATGTTGTTTATATCATGGCAACGAATAAAACTTTCATAAAATAATAGGACCATCATTACTTACAAATATTTGCCTACCTTCTTATAAAATTTGAATAATTTTGCACACATTAGAAACAACTCCAGGTGTAACATTTAGTTCGACCATAAACCATCATATCTCGGCAACGGATAAAGATTTTTGCACTCTCTACCTTCGCGAAATGTTTGAACCGATTTGTACAAGTTTAAAGTTTAGATTTGGGCGCTTCGAAACCGTCCCAGTAAACCGTATTTCTTGTACGTTTTTTCACGTAACATCCGATCTGTGTACATTGAAATGGTGCCATTAGCTTGGCATTAATTTCATCCCAATTAAAATCATTTAAAAAAGGAATTAATCGATTCCCGCAATTTCTCTGGACGCCAGCTGCGGTTAGTCGTCCTAAAATTGTTTAATATACTGTAACATAGCTACGGGAAGATGTATGTTCGAATGGCTATACTAATGGCCTCTGTTTCGGTCGAAACCAAGAACTTTTTGTCCCTTTTTCTTAGCTCAAATAGGAACCGAACACCAAGGCATACGCAAACCGCGATTGTGCGCGCACCATTTTGTAAGTAGGCTATTTAGGTTTTTATGTTGGTAACGACACGTACTGCTTTGTATGAAAATCACTGACTGTGCTGTGTGCAATCTGTGGCTGGTTGGCATTATTGGAATATTCGCTATTGTAGTGTTGAGCAGTTGGATGTGAACAGCGCGTAGCGTTGGGCAGTTGGAGGTGAGCCGCCAGCAGTGGTGGATGTGGGTAGAGAGATGGCAGAGTTTTGAGAGCGGAGGATCTGGACGTGTGTCCGTCAGAAAAAGGAAATTTGTAAGACAGGATGTCATGAACTGATATATGTATTATGACTTTTGAACACTATTAAGGTAAATACATTGTTTGTTCTTCATCAAAATCTTTCGTTTGCTAATTATGCCTATCAGTAGATAGTGCCTTCATTAGTTAGAATCCTTTATTTAGAAGGCAGTATTGGCGCTCGCTGTATTGCAGTAGTTCAAGTAACGAAGATTTTTGTGAGGTAAGTGATTCATGTAAGGTATAGGTCATTATTAGTCAGGGCCATTCTTTTGTAGGGATTATTGGAAGTCAGATTGCGTTGCGCTAGAAAAAAGAGAGAGAGAGAGAGAGAGAGAGAGAGAGAGAGGGAGGGAGGGAGAAAGAGAAAGAGGATATTTCAAAAACGGCCCTCAGATTTCCTTCAAGCTCTGCCATATCTCAATAGCCGATGTAACATAGTATACAGAAGTTGCGGTTTTCTGTCCGACGATAGGTTTGATGCAGCTCTCCACGGTAATCTATCCTCTACAACCACCATCCATTTGAATCGGTGTATGTAATCAAGCCTTGATCTCTCTCTACAATTTTTGGTATCTCTACTTCCGTCCATTATCAAACTGATGATTCTCTGATATCTCAGGATGTGTATTATTACCCGATCACGTGTTTTACTCAAGTTGTGCCCTAAATTTATTTTTTACTCACATTAAGTTCATTATCGTATCATTAACTACGATTTTTATCTATGACAAGCTTTTTGCCCACAGCTTCGCCCACGTATACATATGTCACATATATTTCACAAGAGTATACATGACATGCATTCAAAATATTACACGCATACTTTTACACGTATTTCATCTATATCTCTAGCATATTTGGCCCCATAGTTCCGTATGAATTCTGAATAAATTTGTAACTATGCCAGTGCCTGACCGTAGTTTCGAGAAGAAGGACTGTCATTGGACTCCGTCTGACTCTCCACTCATTAACATTGTGCGACGCTGGAGAGGACGTTAAATGCGCTTCTGTTATTGAACTGAGAGATCTAGTGCGGCGCCTTTGATAAGTAATCAAAACTTCTTAAGACCTAGGTTCGAATGTTGCTCCAGCTTAAAATTTGAATAATAATCTGCATTATGTAATATTATCGGGATTTCCGTAGTATGAAAGCTGTGAGTACCGTGGAAAGGCATTCACCTAACTGTATATTAAATGATCAACTTATGAGATGAGACCTATTCTTTGAAAGACATTTGTTTTATATAATTTACGTAACTGTAAAGATGCGCATCTAGCGCGGACGCTAATATATCGATTGCGCAGTCAAAGAAACATTTTAACAGAAGCTGAACTGAACGTTCCGCTTCGATGTAAATAAAAGGTGACAGTAAAAACTTTTGTAGATCTTCAGATTTTAATGTACTTCTGCTGGTAATGTGAAAGCGTAAAGAAGATCGTCTTTTAAGCCATAAAAGTTTTTTAAGCCATGCAAAGTTTATATCTTAGCAACAGTTATTAATTTATAAAATTCAAGTAATTTATGTTCGATACTGTAAATTTACTCTTTCAAATTCTAAAGGTGGCAGGGGCAAAATACAGGGAGCAGAAGGCTATTTACAATTTGTACAGAAACCAGATGGCAGTAATAGGAGTCGAGGGACATGAAAGGGAAGTAGTGGTTGGGAAGGGAGTAAGACAGGGTTGTAGCCTCTCCCCGATGTTATTCAATCTGTATATTGAGCAAGCAGTAAAGGAAACAAAAGAAAAATTCGGAGTAGGTGTTAAAATCCATGGAGAAGAAATAAGAACTTTGAGGTTCGCCGATGACATTGTAATTCTGTCAGAGACAGCAAACGACTTGGAAGAACAGTTGAACTGAATGGACAGTGTCTTGAAAGGAGGATATAAGATGAACATCAACAAAAGCATAACGAGGATAATGGAATCTCGTCGAATTAACTCGGGTGATGCTGAGGGAATTAGATTAGGAAATGAGACGCTTAAAGTAGTAAAGGAGTTTTGCTATTTGGGGAGCAAAATAACTGATGATGGTCGAAGTAGAGAGGATATAAAATGTAGACTGGCAATGGCAAGGAAAGCGTTTCTGAAGAAGAGAAATTTGTTAACATCGAGTATAGATTTAAGTGTCAGGAAGTCATTTCTGAAAGTATTTGTATGGAGTGTAGCCATGTATGGAAGTGAAACATGGACGATAAATAGTTTGGACAAGAAGAGAATAGAAGCTTTCGAAATGTGGTGCTACAGAAGAATGCTGAAGATTAGATGGGAAGATCACATAACTAATGAGGAAGTATTGAATAGGATTGGGGAGAAGAGAAGTTTGTGGCACAACTTGACCAGAAGAAGGGATCGGTTGGCAGGACATGTTCTGAGGCATCAAGGGATCACTAATTTAGTATTGGAGGGCAGCGTGGAGGGTAAAAATCGTAGAGGGAGACTAAGAGATGAATACACTAAACAGATTCAGAAGGATGGGAGATGAAGAAGCTTGCACAGGATAGAGTAGCATGGAGAGCTGCATCAAACCAGTCTCAGGACTGAAGACCACAACAACAACAACAACTGTAAATCGGCAAGTTATTGTTATGAAGGCGTTGACGGTGCAACAATTGTCTCGAAGGAAGGAGAAAAGTAATGACTGTAATTTGTGATAAAAACGTGAACCAAGAAACTAGTACAGGACAGGCAGAAATCTGATCGCATCATACAGTTAGAAAAGAACTTATGTAAGCTATACTGTCTATAAATAAGCCCTAATTGCTTGTGAGAATTGTTTGAATACATTTAGTGCTTACCAGATTTCTTATTCTATTCTTTTCCTTTGTATATTTTTTTTTTACCTTCATGCCATACTATTTTTATAAATGTCAAACGGCCTTTACTACAGCAGAGAATACTGCGGCATCCTGGACGCAGACAGAAGGCCCCTACTTGTCTTCTATACAGCTCATAGCTGCCCCATTTATTAATAATTTCATTTGCAAATGCAATTTTTTTATTGGTCATTGTTAAAGGTCCCTTGGGTGATTATAAATTTTATACTGATTACGTAAAGAAATCCGGGTTGTTCTTTTCCAAATAATAGAACCCCTTGCGTAATCAAAAACTAGCCTCCTTCTGACAACGATCAGGAGCCGATCAGAAGGCGGACGTCTTCGACCGCTTTCGTGTTTCCTGTGGCAAAGCTGTGCCAAACTGGGAACACGACATTCTAGTATGAAACACAATATAAATATATATAATTATTAGAATAAAATTGAAAAAAGTCAAACATATTTAATCTATTTTTTTATCATACTAGAATTGCCAGCTGAAGACTTCCGACGTGATAAGTCACACTCATTCTGGCAACAGCCATATCAAGGAGGGTGGAGGAGAGGAAAGATGTTCTTCCCATTGGGGTGGGAAATTCCTCTTAAAGACCGAAGAGTCAGCAATGATCAATGGATGTAGAAGGCAATGGAAACCACTGCATTAATGACACTTAATGTGTACAAGCTTCCAACTTGGACTTGTAATCAAGACTTTAATGAAAATGGGTAAGGTAATGTTAATCAGAACACTGGTAGGAGTTGTGATCTAAATAACCATAGATTTATTCATTCTTAACAGACACAGAAATGGCTAAAGAAACGGCACAACAACTTCTTTTTTTGTTGGGCAAATGCTTTCAATGATGTGCGGTGGATGGTGAACAAATTTCAACTCATGTACGTTCCTCTCAGGCAATAGAACCACCTACCAATGATAGTTCAGCAGATACGACGTCGTAAACACTGAGATGCATAAAATATAACACATAATGCATGAAGTTTTAATACATTTATTGTTTACTACTAACAAGGGAAACTCCCCATCTCACCCCCTCAGATTTAGTGGTAAGATGTCACAGTGGATAGCCCGCCAAAAGCTGCACACAGATCAAGCATGAAAACTGGAAGAAGGTGTACTGAACTGTGAAAAAAATGCAAAATCGAAACAGTGAACGATCCAACCTGAAGATATGCAACATGGAGCGAGTTTTAATACGGCTTCGTGCATATGTGGTCACGGTGTTAAACTCCACCGGCCGGGGTGGCCGAGCGGTTCTAGGCACTACAATCAGGAACCGCGTGACAGCTACGGCCGCAGGTTCGAATCCTGCCTCGGACATGGGTGTGTGTGATGTCCTTAGGTTACTTAGGTTTAAGTAGTTCTAAGTTCTAGGGGACTGATGACCTCATAAGTTAAGTCCCATAGTGCTCAGAGCCATTTGAACCATTTGTTAAACAGTGAAGCGGGAGATTCCTGTTCAAATCTGCCTGGTGTCCCATTATTATTTAATTTGTTTTACAAAATTATGAACTGCATGTCTTGTCACTGACGTTTCTGTTTGCTGTATTCAAATCTGTGTCTGGTCGTGTCGTAACGTCCGTTTGCAATAGCGAGGCGTAAGGAAGGGACCTCCAAACCAACGTACTCCCTATATCTTCTACACAAAACCACACGTTATGACTTTGGCGTTCCGTATTGGAAGTTTTGACTCTTAGATTCCTGTACTGTAACATAGTCCACACCTGTCTATATGTTCATTTCTGTGAGAGATCTATGAGGCATCTCGCCTCTCTCACATTACAATTAATTGCGACTGTAATATATTCTTACCACACAAATCATGTTCTATAACCAACGTTTTGTATGACAACTACCAATAGTACAGAGAGAGAGCAGACACGTCAATAACCGGACGGAAAACTCATAATCTTGTAATTAAAAAAAATGTGGCACGAGGAAAATTTTGAATACGCATCTCCCGCTTTGCGGTCTAAAACCATTATCATTTTCATGCTTGATTTGTGGTCAATTTTTGACGGGCTACCGGCTATCGGCAGGGTTTTTTACCACTAAATCTGTCATCTGGGGGGACGGGGAATGCGATGGGGAATTTCCCTCGGAAGACACTCCTACATAGAGCCAATTCAAGAAGTTCCCTGACACCTGGTAGCGCTTTTGATAGCTTTCAACTGCGAAGCGAAAACTGCGGTAGGCGAAAACAATAGCCGACTATAGAACTATGAGGAGTAGTTGCCACAGAAAAACATTACAAAGAAATTGTATACTATACTTATGCTATACTCGTTGCGCGTATTTAGTTGTACGACTATTTCATAATTTCAGAGAGGTGTTTTAACGAACACATGGAAATGAAATTTTTTAAATATTACCTTACAATCACCGCTCATTTTTTGCTTTAATTTTTAATAGAAAACTGGCAAAATAAATACCTTGGCAACGTCGGGTTTGTCAGCTGGTAATCAATAAAAATGCATACCTACTTGCTCATTTTAATACTAATTGCACTAAAATACGCAATTGAAACAAAATAGTGTAAACTTAGGGTTGTTTAATTTAAAGTGATCACAGAATAAATAATATAAAATGAGTAAATACATAAAAACATTACATTAAACGACAGACAAAATTAAAGATGAAAAGGATGTAGAAAACAGAAGAAGATTAAAACACATGTTTCGAGATTTCAGGTCTACCTATGACGCTAATAACTAAACCTTTCATTGCCCTATCTCGTGACAGCACACTTTTTCCATCAAAGGTCACTTTTATTCGGGTCTACAAAATACAAAAAATCTTTAAACAGTAATGGTGGGAATGAAAATTAGGTCGAAAAACACTCCTCGTCTATTTTAATTAATACTTTAATCACTAGTATACTGGTTCTGTGGAATGTTCTTTAAATTACCGTATACCTTGTCATCCGCAGGGAAATGTTGTTTTAGTGCCGTTAAACGTGAAAACAGTGCGTGATTGTGTTTTATGATTACTTAATGTTTTTCTCGTGGCATCTGTATTCATCTAGATGCTCATATGAGACATAAATACGCGCAGAAACCAAAATGGGTGTTTTTAATGGACACTGCACGTACGTTTAAACGTTAAACTACGCAAAACAATGTTTATATTCCTGTTGTGTTGTAGTCACCGTTGCTTCTCAACAGTTTTCATGCTTGTTCCGGCGCCTCATTAGAACGTGCTTTAACTCTCTCTCACCGTCTCTCCCTGCACCCCCCCCCTCCTCTCTCTCTCTCTCTCTCTCTCTCTCTCTCTGTGTGTGTGTGTGTGTGTGTGTGTGTGTGCATTTTTTTCTATTTGTGTTGTCTCCTTTACGTAGTTCTCTTAATGTGTCAAACAATGAGTCTCTGCATATAATACTGTAGGTGTTTATAACCTGTTTTCGTTCTGCTATAGTCCTTTGTGTTGAAAGTTATCTTCTATGGCAGGTATGCCACGTAACGTGTGGCTGATTTCAGTATATTTAAATCTGTATCTTTTTATTCGGTTGGTGTCTGTGAGCTACTCACATGTTGGTCAATATGCTGTGTAACCCACTATTTTTTAGGCTCTGTGATGTTCTAAATATATTATTTTTAAATCTCTAGATGTCTGTCTTATGTATACTAACTGAGTTGCATATACGTTGTTATATTACTGATATGTTGAATACATCTGTGAGTGCGACTTGCCTTCTGAGTTTTGTCTGTGTCTTGTTGTCTATTTAGTAACCATTCAGCCCCTACTGTATCCTATGTATGGTGACTTGGGTTCTTCTGTATCGCTGTGCCGTGCCTTGCGTGCACACGGCATGTTCAATCACAGTCTGTCTGCATTTTTAATGGCTTAGTTTCTTTCTTGTGTAGGTACCACAGACATTCTCCACTGTAGACAGCAAACTACAATTAAAAAACAAACTGAAGAACTTTCTCCTTACCAACACCTCTATCCCGTGGAAAAATTTCTATTATTGTAATGTGCAGAAGGTAGTGGTTACGAATTACTAACTCATATTTGTGTAATATCTCTTTATATTCTACTAATTATCCCTGCACAATTCTATGAGTGAATTACGTTTCCTACTTGACCATCTATATACTCGCAGAATCGATGCGCAAAGTAGTACAGTACTATTACTATTCCATGAGCGCATAATTACTCTTTGTAATATTCTCTCTGATGTGTTAGGACTTCTAGGATCTTCTCCGCGCCGAATAGCCGCATTGAATAATTGTAATTTTGCTATAGAGATTACTAGAAGAAAGAGATTGAAAATATATTGTATGCTACTCAAGGAAATATATACCGAGCATTTACATCAAAAGTGTGTAAGGAATTTCATTACATATGTATTCTCTAATTGGAAATTTGCACGGAGGTGTCATTTCGTTGGTAATCAGAAGGGAACTTCCCATGAATTGGAAACGAACTTGCAATTATTACATCCAAGAGCTCCATTATTTCATCGGATGATTAAACTCAATCAAAGCAAACTTTCCGCTTGATCTGAGGTTTCCCGACTGACGAAAGAAAACCAAGACATTTTATTTACACAGGATTGCCGATCGCTTCGAATCATAGAGACTGCGGACTAGGAGAGTCATCGTCCGATTCTGATTAAACAAGTAAAGCTTAATAATAACTTTCTTGAGAGACTGTGATGACTGTGATACGGAAGTTTATGAATGAGATCATTAATAAAATACTAATAACTAACTTTCTTCCTCACCAGAAACCAGTATAAACACAATATTAATTAAAATTATATTTGCGTAAAAAGAAAATATTATCAATGTTCAGCACACTGCCATATTTACAAATTAATTCGTGATGTGAATGTAAGATGACTTCTTGAACATCATTACGATTTATCGTGCCAAATTATCCTTGTAACAAGGAACTAACTAATAAATCAACTACCTTCTATTTGTTTTACTGTAGTTAATTCCTGTGTGTAGTAATGTTGCCGGCCGCGGTGGCCGAGCGGTTCTAGGCGCTTCAGTCCGGAACCGCGCTACTGCTATGGTCGCAGGTTCGAATCCTGCCTTGGGCATGAATATGTGTGATGTCCTTAGGTTAGTTAGGTTTAATTAGTTCTAAGTTCTAGGGGACTGATGACCTCAGATATTAAGTCCCATAGTGCTCAGAGCCATTTGAACCATTTTTGTCGTAATGTTCACGTATGGCTGTTCTGTGTAATCTGTGGAGTATTAATATGAAGCTTTTTTGTCTGTGTATGAATTTGTGATTTGATTGGTTGTGGAGAGCGCTGCTAGTGGTAATAGCTTTTCTGAATATTGTAAAATCATGTATGTTGTTTACCTTTTGTGTGATAAAACTCAGAATATATAGTTTGTGGTCTGCTTCTGTTTCTATTGTGAAATAAATTTTATTATATTTCTCCAAGTAGTTGTTTTATGAATATGTGTAGTTCACCAGATAATAAGAAGACTGGTTGCTTGTATAATGAGCGGATAAGAATTCCCGTAGTTTACGTTTCAAATACCGCTTGTCTTTTAGCTTTAACACAATAAGATGGTAAAATACCTAGTAGAAAAAAAAAAAAATATATATATATATATATATATATAAAGGAGAAGTGACATACCCCAGTCTAACGTCAAATTCTGCCAATTGATGACATAAAGTAGCAGAAACTATTTGCATTATGCATCATATTAAAGGAGCATAGTAAAGCCGCTGACAACACCTTTGGCGCTCTACAAAGCAGTGTGTTTTATGAAAGCTGTCGTACGCAGTGTAGACAAGCTGAAAACATTTGCGCTCAGTAAGTGACCATCTCTGCAACGTTTCTGCTCGCTAGCATGAGTTTACTAGGTTACTGTCTCCGCTGAATCACGTTAGACCTGTTTTGTTCTTCTCCACAGTCAGTCAAGGTTCATTTTGAAGCCAACCCAACGTCATGGATTGTCCTCGTCATCGATTATCCTCGATGTGTTGTCATATGTACGCAGCTTATTTTGCTCCACGCTGTAAAACTTCAACTGCTTCTCGTCGACTGAGCTATTCCGAAGGGACGAAAAGGGGAGAGTTTTGAGGAAGCAGTAAGCTATTCGATACGCCAGTATCTGCCGGTAAAGACCATTAGTGAAAACTGCTTATTATACGTCGAGAAGAGGTACAAATATAACTATATTCTCAATAACGGGAAAGACTTTCTCAGAATGTTTTGTTAGTTAACTTAGTACCGAAAAAAGCATTTCGCGGAAGTGACTGCGTACCGATAACTCACGAGCAGCCAACGTGAACGGCCGTTAGTCTCACGGCAGCAGCTCACCGTTTCTCCGAATCAGGCCACGTGAGGGTGGGTAGCGTAAGGGGAGCCTGCATTTGTCGCTCCGCGCCTCAGGGGAACGTCACCAACCAACATCTTCTGTACGAACGTTACATCAGGCCCACGTCATACGAAAAAGGGTAGAGGCATATTACATGAGTTTTGACGCCCTGTTCGGCCCACATACAGGGTGATTATAATTAAGCTTTCAATTTCAAAACACAGTGAAAGAAGAACAACTAATCAGAATGACGTCAAATTTGAACTGAATATTATTCAAGAGGGGGAAACGTTATGGAAACAAAAAAATAAAAATAAAAAATTAACGAAAATTTCCCTACTAGATGGCGCTCTAAGCAGGTGAAATTCAATACGACGGCTATAGCGTGATTTGCACATTACATCAACTGTATTGTGCTATGTGCATGATTGCACGGGTTGGGCATGCAGCAGCTCTGCCACTGTTGTTAGTTAAGCCCATGCCCCACAGCAAGGACGTGCCACATAGTATTTTTAATTGTTCTTAGGTCAAAAACCAAACAAAATGCAGCAGTGACATCGGTGTTTATCTCTCTTGGCCCAATAACCGCGTAAAAAGCAACAATGAAATCCGTTTTCAGTTGTCGTGAGACCGGCGCAAGGTATGTTCAATATGGTGTCTACCTTTTTCTGCCGTAAGTTGAAATCGAGAAACAGCATGTTCCACAACAAATTGGATTGTCCCAGTGGTCATGTACAGAATACGTTGCGCAGTGTGTGCCTTCAATTCTGCTACGTTTGTAATCGAAGCACTGAGCACAGCATATCTGAGATAACCCCACATCCAGAAGTCAAGCAGATAAAGATCAGGTGACCTGACGGCCAGCCTATAGAGAAATTAATGCTGATAATTCTAACGTTTCCAGAATGCCTCTGCAGCAGTTGCTTCACTAGCTGTGCAGTGTGCGGTGGAGCGCCAGCCATTCTGACTAAAAATGATCCTACCTGCACACCCACGCTATTGAAGGGTTCGAATGACACTGGTGCGCAAAACACTTTCATACCCTTTACAAGCGACTTCACAGCTATCAGGACCTCGTCGATAAAATATGGCCCTACGATAAAGGATGCTATCAACCCGCACCAGACCGCTGTCTTTGCAGAATGAAGCGCTGCCGGTTGATGTGCAAGTCAGTTTACATTGTCCTTAATGTGAAATTCTGTATATTTTCATGTCTTTGGAGAAGAAAATAAGGCTTTCTCTGCCCACAGAATGTTCCACAGGCATTCATTGTCTGCTTCCATGTGAGCTAGAAATTCTAGAACAAACGTTTGACTTACTGGTAGGTCAGCATGAAGCAAATCCTGAACACGGGTAATTTTGTATGGATAACAATACTGGAAGTTTCGGGGAATTTTATGCATTGGGCTCACAGGCATGTCCAAGGTACGGGCAATCCCCGTGCACTGTATGTTTGCGCAGCAGCACTCGATTCCTCATGCAACTCAACTGACGTTGGATCAATTGCTTCCCCCCTCCTCTCCCCCTGCGACAGTACATTTCAAAATAAATTGTTTTTCGAATTTATTCATCATTTTCTCTAGAATATTGGCAGACATCGGACCACCGTTAAGGGGGGACGTTTATCAAATTGACCAAAAATGTCAACTTTCGGTTTATATTTTATTCGTTAGTACAACTCATGGACAATAACTTCCCAAATTTTCAATGTTGAAATCCCATCCGAAGTGCCTGAAAATTAATTAAAAGCGACGCGGCCACATTAGCTGGTGTAAATATCTACAAGCTCAGAGGGATGACAACCCCTACATTCACAAGGACGGGCTTCCAAATTGTATCCTGGATCTTACCAAGCCCACTTACAGGTTTCTGGCCGATTCTGCACTTCTCAAAAAGTGTGTTCATGGCAAAACCCAAAATCCAAATGAGTCTCTAAATTCACTCATATGGAAACTATCCCCTAAAATTACGTTTGCATTTGCTACAGTTGTCAGAATTGCAACTTATGATGCAGTTACTGTATTTAATGATGAGGACGTCGGAAGGATGAAGGTATTAGAAAGAATGGGCTTCAAGATAGGAAATTTTTCTAATGACATCATGAGAAAAATAGATTTACAACGCGTCTCTGCAGCTGAAAAGTCAGTTGAAGACCTGGTAAAGGAAAGAAGATAGACAACATGAAACCAGAAGAGAAGCCTTGAAGGGAAAGACGACCCAGAGTACAGATGCGGTGCCTTCTGAAGAAGTGACGTAAAGAAAAAAGTTAGGTTGAACTTTAAATTGCAGTTTCCTGTAAAGTTTGTTTTTTAAAGTTTATGTACCTTTCCCGCAGATTCTATGAATGCTAGAATTATGAAATTTTGTACACATATTTCTGTAAACGTAATAAACGTTGTCTCAAGATCAAACTTTAAAATTCTGATTGCAAGCTGAGATATGAGGAGTGCTTGGAATTTTGCATGAATTGAAAATCGTACTTCTTCAATTATAATTAAAAAATCATGAAAATTCTCCTATTTGACCTATTCCAAAAATCTCATGAGAGAAGCTTACAATATATAAAGAGATGAAAAAAAGAAATTTTTGTAGAAATCTCTGAGAAAAAGGAACGTACATAATTTTTTGGAAATAAAACATCAAATTTCATTCAAAAAAATTTGAATATATATATAATCAAAGGATGTAAAGTAGTGTGGTACAAAATTTCATTGCCATATCTCCAAAACTGTGGATTTGGTGCATTTTTCAAATATACTGAGTTTTTCATCAACGTCCCCCCTTAAATGTCCGAAACCTCTGAAGAGCTACTCAGATACATTCGCCGCTCTTGCAAAAGCGGTAGGAACAGCCGTGTACCACGCGTCTTTTATTTTGCGTACTCAGCCGCTTACAGCGCTATCTAGTGGTAAAATTTTCTATTTTTCGTTGTTGTTGTTTCCGTAACGTTTCTATTTTATTCAACTACATCCCTTTCAAATTTGGCGCCATAATAAGCAGTGGTGCTTTTTTCGTGTAATTGAAACTGGAATTCTAATTACAACACCGAGTTGGAACTGGATGCAAGTCATATTCCCTTCCGGAAATCGTTAGAGAATTCAATATTGCCGGCCGTTGTGGCCGAGTGGTTTTAGGCGCTTCAGTCTGGAACCGTGCGACCGCTACGGTCGCAGGTTCAAATCCTCCTCGGGCTTTGATGTGTGTAATGTCCTTAGGTTAGTTAGGTTTAAGTAGTTCTAAGTTCTAGGGCACTGATGGCCTCAGACGTTAAGTCCCATAGTGCTTAGAGTCATTTGAACCATTTTGAATTCAATATTCCAAGATCCACAGTGTCAAGAGTAAGACAACAATCGCTGACGCCTTTCACTGAACGACCGAGAGCAGTGGCGTTTGCATAGAGTTGCCAGTGCCAACAGACAAGCAACAATGCGCGAAATAATCACAGAAATCAATGTGAGACTTACGACGAATGCATCCGCTAGAACAGTGGGAACTAGATAAACCTAACTAATCTAAGGACATCACACACATCCATGCCCGAGGCAGGTTTTGAACCTGCGACCGTAGCGGTCGCGCGATTCCAGACTGTAGCGCCTAGAACCTCTCGGCCACTCCGGCCGGCAGCACGACGTCTCCTGCAGCGCCTCTCCTGGGCTCGCGACCATATTGGTTGGACCCGAGATGACCGGAAAAACATGGTCTGGTCAGATGAGCCCCGATTTCAGTTGGTAAGAGTTGATGGGAGGATTCGAGTGTGGTGCAGACCCCACGAAACCATGGGCCTAAGTTGTCAACAAGGCACGGTGCAAGCTGGTGGTGGCTCCATAACGGTGTGGGCTGCGTTTACATGGAATGGACCCGATCCTCTGCCCAGCTGAACCGGTTATTGACTGGAAATGGTTATGTTCTGATACTTGGAGGCCATTAGCAACCATTCATGGATTTCATATTCCCAGACATGTCACCGGGCCACAATAGTTCTCAAGTGATTTGAAAAACATTCTCGACAACTCTAGCGAATGATTTGGCCACCAAAATCGCTCGACATGACACCCATCGAACATATATGGGACATACTCGAGAGTCAGTTCGTGCGCAAAATCCTGCACCGGTGACACTTTCGAAATTATGGGCGGCTATAAAGACAGCATGGCTCAAAATTTCTGCAGCGGGCTTCCAACGATTTGTTGAGTCCACTCCGCTATGAGTTGCTACACTACGCCGGGCAAAAGACGGTGCGACTCCATACTAGGTGGTGTCCCTTGACTTTTGTAACCTCAGTGCATAATTTTGCTTCAGAGATGCTTCTCAATATGTCTACTTTTGGCAAGATAGCGATACACGAGCATTTGTAGGTTTACAGTACCGTTATCTGAAAGCTGCACCGCTGATGTTATCGGATAGTCTAACAAACAATCCACATTATTTTCCTCCCTAAAAGAAATTTGCAATATCTTTTTTAAGATCCACAGAGAGATTTATTTCAGTTAATGAATGCGTTTCATTGGTACGGATGTGCTTGGGAATATTCCTAGGTCATCACAGTAATGTCTCAAATGATACTCCAGCTCTCCTCGAAATTTCTAGCGTACTGTACCGTCGATTTACAGAATCTGCACTCTTTTGAAATACTCTTGCGCACGACTTGAATTAGAGGCTGTTGCTTTTTTACGTTCTTTTAAACTTCCTGCGTGTATAAATATTTTAACTACATGTTTCAGACAACTTCACCACTTCGCTTGTAATATCCTACGGTGGACGGTAGATAAACATGGTCCCACTAACATACTTACAGAATTGACGATTCAGCTTCACAAAATGAGGTGAAGCTCGAACAGACAGCAGCCCACCTCTAACCATAAATTTATGTAATTTACACTGAAAGTTGCCCAATTGTTCTCTGCTTATTGTTTTGGCAGAGGGTCGCTAAAATGAAAGTATGATGTTATTCGTTAACCATTTCTCCTTCCCTTTGGCTTTCATCCCTCACGTCAGTTCCCTTGCCTGTCGCTTTAGCTATTAGGATGAAAGAAAGAAATTAAGCGCCCAGAAAACAATAATAAAACAATGACTTATTAGCGCACAGGTGTTATAAACTAATTTGGGGGCAGCGCATACAGCAGTTTGATACGTCGGATATAATTTATTTCCGACGTGGTTCAACCTGAGAGTCTCCTATTCTTTGTCAATATTCAAGTTATCGTGTCGCGAAAGCCTCGGGAATTTTCGGGATCTCTTTGCATAAATGGTGAGATGCTTCCATAATCTATAATGACAATCTTCTGATTCTCAAGACCAAGTTAACTAATTAAAGAAGCATTTTTACATGCAAACCAGAACATTACGACAACGAGTGTTCCTCCAACACATAATAGTTTGAGATTCAAAGATTCAAAGATGAGCTCACTTGAGGAGGAACACTCTCGCATTCTTCACAGATACACATGAAAAACGTAGCTTGCTATTAGTCACCGTTCACTGCTGTAAAACACTGGTAACAGAGCAGAGAAGTAGCCCTGCCTAAAGCGGAACTGAGAGTCTACAGAACTCCAAAAATCACTCTAAAACATCATAACAACACAAAATGCGTCATTATCATAACTGATCTAAAGTAAACGCAACTGAAAACGGTAAATCGCAAAAATCCTCTACTGAGCTTGTCTCCTTCCCTCTATATCTACACTCACGGTGTCCTGTCCGTTTAAAAAAGGAGGAGAGAGAGGTTCGCTGGTTTTTGAAGAGATCAGCAACCTTCCCTACTCTGTCGCGTCTAAAACGACGCTGACTAGAGAACGTTCCCTTTAACGGGCCCTCTATTTAAAAAGTAGAGGAAGGTGGGTCTGAAACTCCAACTTTCGCACTCCGTGCTTGTTAACGCCTGTTTCCTTCTTTGTCGCCAAGCGAAGTTAATTTTTTTTCAAACACACATATATACATTCAGTTAAAACCACTTATGGGACACAGGACAAAGGAAGATAAAAACAGCATCCATTGGAATAAATGAAATGAAACACGTAACTCACAAACATCTAGCTTGCAACGGTAAAAATTTAGCGTGGCAGACTCGATAACAGCGCAACAAACATGATACGCCAAAGACAAATTTACTCAAATTATATGAAATGGATCGAAAGCGCGTTCCGACGCGAGAGGATAATTGATCAAACGTTTGCAGTAACGTACAGTGCGAAGAGAGGCAGGAAACCTGTTTAAAAGAAACATCCAACTGCACTGGTATCACTACAGCACTACCTACCTATGTAGCTTGTATAAAACCGCAATATATTCCAAACTTCTGATTTACAGCTTCTTCTACTTTTTAATCATTCATTACCTCTTTCCGTTGCTCATCTTGAAAATCATTTTACCAAACTTATCTGGCTTTTGTGTATCGCTTTTCTATTACGAATTCGTAAATAATATCTTACAATATCTTACAATAATCCACAGCGACATATTCGCCCTACAACTGCTGGTAGCTGACTTCAACATGTCCATTCGCTGCCAGAAAAGTACAGAATGGTATCCAGCTCCTGTTGTAGACTAATGCTGAATAATCTGCAATAGCTAGAAACTTTTGTACACGTAATTTAAGATGTGTGACAAGTACTTCGAAGCCGATACTATGCTTGCAGTATTTCCACCACAACAGCGTTTGGCATGTCAACAGCGCCTGACAGTAGAAATTTCTGCAACCAGCGCATCACCACCAAGAGCGGTGGTGCGCTAGTTTTCCTACCGTCCTATTGGAAGTATCAAGTACAGCCACAGCTGCTACAGAAATCATCTACATGGTACTGGTCTGCTGGCATCCCATTGTGTGCCTGTGGTCAAGAGAAGGATGTCAACCACATCTTTTTCTGGCTGCTCGAACAGATATAACGCTAGAAGTCACCTACTATGACCTCTGGTCACCTTCGGTTGTTGTATGCCGATATGTGTCACGTACTGCTGAGCTTGAAAGACTTGAGAATATGTGGTCTTTTATACGAAGATTTGTTGGAATTTTATGTTTATATTGATTTACAGTGTATTAAATTCCGAGTCAAGATTTCTCTTCAGTGAGTTAAATCTTGTATTTATGAGAGTGACTGTAAGGGTCCTGCTCAAAAGTAGAAATAAAAAAATTATAGAAAAGAATAAAATTTTGGTTGTATTTTTGGGGTCTTAATTTATGTCGTATTTATGTCTTATTGTTCTTAGCAATACGAAAATATGAAATACAAATGACTGAAACATAAGAGTTTCGTTTAAAATTACTAGTCACTGATTATTTAGTTTCATTTAATGTATTTTATTTAGATATTCCTTACATTAATTGACCATTGTTTGCAAACCAACAGGAACAGTGGTGAACTTGACTTCAGTGTGATCTGTCTCGAGTTTGCAGGTGATAACCTACTTTGCTTCTTGCATGGGTCAATCAAAATACGTACAATATAATATAATAATTTCCGATGTGTCATTACTGGAACAGCGCTCTCTACCTCTAGCAGTGGGGAATGAAATGTATATTAAAATTAGTACAGCACTCACTGGTACACACGCTCATACGTACATAGCTGCTGCATCTGTTCTAAAGGTTGCCTGTCACTGGGCCCGCAATGCTTGCCACTAGAAAAGTGATTATTTTTGCCGTTACTACTTGGAATAACGACCGCGTGAAACGACGTTGTCTCGTACGGAAATCTACGGAAGACAAGCGCTCGCTCAGCCCGAAGACCTTTTGAGTCTTTACTTGTGAAGGATTTCGGGCAGTCAAAAGTGTTGTCGACCAAGAGTGTGAACTATAACATCACCGACATGCATGTGCATACATACATGCTACGACAGTTAATAACAAATACCGAAACTCTAAGATGTCGATTTTAATGCTTCAGGTGTTCTACGTAATCTCCTTCCACTTCAGTAAAACGCACAGGAAGTTCATACAACAGAGTAAAAGTGTCGGAAAAATTCTTCTTTGCGATGTTGTTCAACTCGCTCATCACATTGGCTTCAGTATCACACACTTGTCTATTCTTGAAAACATTTTGGAGAATGACAGAGGAGAATATCGCTTGTTTCTTGAAAAACGTGGGAGCACTGCAGAAACTTCCACTCTTGGCATACAATATGTACCTTGACATGTAAGAAGTGTTTAATGGGATGGAACAGTGTCTCATCGATTGGTCGGCTTCTTCGAACCATGCACAATGGTGGAGTGACTCAATTCGATTCAGTACACCAAATTTTTGAGCCAAACCAACAGACCCTGCCACAGTGGTCGGGTGGCGTCTCAGTGTTTCGTTGTTCGGTGTCGGAACAGAATAGGGAAAGTGTCATGCTCAGTTATTCTCTCGGAACGGCAGCGGCAGCACACCGCCTTCCATTTAGGGCTAGGAGAGGCACTGGCTCTACAGACAAAGGCACCAAGCAGGCCTCAGCCTCACTTTCAAGGAAACTGCTCGGCTTCCAGAGGACGTTCGTCATTCCTAATGAGATTCTGTGACCACCACCTGCGGATAAAGGAGACCAAGTGACCACACTGGGAGAAAACCTTTCCAGTGATAAAACAGAGTGCAAAAATGAACAATATCTATATCACATAACGACATAATGTTACGTGACAGTAATGTCACGATGCCTTTTCTAGTAGATTAGCTCACTGACCACTGCAACCACATCCGCCTACAGTTGCTGACGACAGATAGTGAGCATCTGCGACTGGCAAGGAAAAAAGAAAAAAACATGTCACCCAAGAAAGAAAACCCAACTTTCTTTAAGAAGTTGTGCAAATTGCTGTTGTGAATCTTGTTTTAACACGTGTAACTTGGCAAATTCATACGAACGCAATTCTTTATAACAATCCAAGAAAATCAGTAGTAAACATTTAGTATTCCGGATTGTCAGATTGCATTGAGCTTGACCTCACTCAGGTGGTTCCGTCTCAAAATAATTTCAATAAAGCCCGATATGAATTCAAGTGTTAGTAGAACAAAAAGAACAATGCATCAAACATCAATAAACATTTAGTTACCGATAACAGATCAGCTGTAAGCATACGAAATCACAAAAGGCAACAAGCAACGTAAAGCGAAAATTGAAACAACGTTTCTGTAAATCGTAAGAAATTTGTCCGAACTCTCATAAATAGGCAACAGTTATCTCACTAAAGAGCCCGAGATTAGGGACAAATAGCCAAATGCGAAATTAGGTAGAATGCAAATCTCTGCCAAGAGGGAACATACCAATGTGAGCAACTTGGCTTCAAGCTGCAATACCTCAGGCTGGTTCTGTAAAAGTGTGTATAAATAAAATTTACAGAGCAATTCCCACATGGTTTAAACTAAAACAGAAGGTAGAAAAATTGGACTTGAATAGGACTGAATCACATATGACCTGCACATACAATGTTCATAAATTACCAACAGGGCTCAAACATGATAGAATGAAATTAGAAAGCCCGCCCTGAATAGCTGTGGCATAAAAAATTTTAGCAATGTACGTTAGCCAAATTGTAACCAATAAATCCTTTAAATAAAATCTGCGTTAACTCAAATCTAAAACATACATAACACACGTAGTTTAAAGAATCCTGTGGCGGGGTGGATAGCTCCGAATAACTGTTTGTGCAGTCTACATACTTAGGTGCTCACCGAGTATGTCCAACAAGCTCCGATGACTATGGCTCAATATCCCACTTTTCCTTGTGAATTCTGTAGACACAAATAGCAGACAAAGTTCCAGGTTCATCTCCCACAATATCCGAGCAACGTGTTTCACAGGCACTTAAATTCTGTTGACACAAATAGCAGACAAAGTTCCAGGTTCATCTCCCACAATATCCGAGCAACGTGTTTCACAGGCACTTAAATTCTGTTGACACAAATAGCAGACAAAGTTCCAGGTTCATCTCCCACAATATCCGAGCAACGTGTTTCACGGGAACTTAAGTGGATAGAATAGACATTCATACGCCCATTGAAAGTCATATTTAACTTCGGCAAATGTTCATGGTATCCACATACCTCGTGACTGACAGCACGTGTCCCTGATGACCATCCTACAGTCATCGATGGTAAATGACTAAGGGTGTGCTCGCACACATCGCCATAAAGTTGGCGCCATGGAGAGTGCACATCCTGGCGGATTGCGAAGGAGGCAGCTGCTTGGACACACAAGCAAAGAGGTTATATCGCAGTTTCGAGCTCATGTTGTAGCACCGCACGGATCAGCAATAAAGTAAATTTTCTAATTGTATATAGCTCCAAAGAAGTATAATAATTTCTTTCTTAAAGGCAAAAGCGGTATAATCCTACTATAAGATTAATGGTTCGGCTGTTCAGTGACAATAGTATGCACGTTATGTGGGCATGCACATTAAAAAGCAGTGGAGTAACGCAGCCGACATCGAACGAGTAACAGCTAAGGCAATGGCATTATTCAACAAATTAATGAGTATTAGTCAAAAGAAATTTCGTTTATCGCTGTCACAGACCAAAATGCATCGTAACTGCTTCATAACCTCGATACTGCAGTATGGCCCCAGTGCATGGATGCAGGTCCTGGCGAAGGGTGTCTGGTGAATAAGAACATCTAAAGAAATGTAACCATTCGGTGTGTAGCTGCATTTGGCACAACTCTCACGAATGCACCATTTCTAAGAGCAGAATTTGCCCCTTGGATCTGCCCATAAGGCAAAACAAACACGTATATTGGCTAACCAAAAGGAACTTGGATAAAATTATAAAAATCACGGGTAGCCATCTTGGCAGCGTTCATGAAATTAAAGACAGAACACAAGAAAACGGCAGAGTCAGTGTGAACAATCTGGAACAGATAGGAGAGTGGATGATTTATTCTCATATATTAAAAAAAGATTAAAGATAAACACCTCAAACCATTACATGCAGTGGTTCATTTTCTTACTGCACACTGCTCCTATCTGATTTATGTCCGCCGGATTAGCAGAAGACCTACAGCAGAATGTCGTTGTGGTGCTACAATGGGGACGCACGAAGATGCTATGTACGAATGTCACGATGTTGCACAGGTTGCCTCCGAAGCGAGATGTCTCCCTTGACAGCAATAAATTTTAAATATTTGATAGACTGGTTTCCGGATATGCGGATATGCAAGACAGGTACTTGCACAGACCTACTGGAGATGAATATAAAAAAGAAGGAAGCCTTGCATCTGAGCTAAACTTGTGATATATTGGCAGGTAACAAATTGCCATTACTCATAAGTTGTTTAAGGGCCTACCATCGTCAGTGGAAGGGAGGTCAATGACTTGAGCGTTGCCCTCTGACTAGGTTTAATAGGGCAGTGTAGGGGGCAGGGTAGACAGAATGGTGGACTCCCCCTATCTACCAAAAGAGAGATCAGAATGGTTCTTGTTGATGGTCGTTTCCGCACAAGTCCAAACTTTATACCAACCAAGAAAATAATAGCATTGCCACCACGTACCAGTAAATATTGTAAAACATCAAGTTAAACCAAGAACTTTCTGTATTCAATAATGCGGAAATAGCACTGTAAAATAAATAGTGGTTGACTTGTTTGTAGTTCTAGTTAGTAGCGTTTTAATTACGTTTCTTTGACGGTGATGTGAAGATGTAAAAAATCATAATAAGGCAGTGGTTAAACAATATTAGTGCGACCTTCCCCCATGGAAGGGACAAGCAATGTCACCGAATTAGCCTGCGGCCGCTAACGAGCAAAACACAAACGTATGACTCATTATCAACGCACAATGTATTCACTCCCAGTCGACAGTAATCATAGTAGCATTATTTAGTATTACTGCCCACTCAGCTGTAATTCAGATAGTCTGCTTTTTTTTATAACTTAAGCTGCCAAAAAAAAAAATTGTGTGTGAACACTTGTTATGCTGCAAGCAAGCCTATTTCCTATCTCTAGATACATAACATGGCTGTACGATCTGAAAGAGCGCTCTGTCCATTGTCCTCTTGGCCGCTAGTCGTGTGGGACCGCTGAACCATCGATCCCACATTCGCAAGACAGTCTTGTGATTGCAAACTACGCGTGTAGCAATATGGCGGACTAATGGAATAAATGAGAATATCGATAGCCGACGATTCTATGACTGTCGAATTCTGACACGTGCTGATAGATATTTCTCCTTGTCACACGAGGCAGAACAGGACCTTCTCAGAAACTTCCAACACTGAAACGGAATTTTTGTGTGAGAAACATACTGTCTAATCTTTCCTTATCTACGGAACGTAGATGATGTTGCTCTTATGTGCTTTACGCGGTTCCGCTGAAATGATAATCGATTGTACAGAGTGACCCAAAAGTCCGCTAACATTTGAAGACCCACAAATTCACGGAATATTGCAGGTAATGAGGTAAAACTTGCTTCATATGCCTGAAATGACAAGGGGGTTCTCGCTTCCCACGCCCGGGTCCCCGGGTTCGATTCCCGGCGGGGTCAGGGATTTTCTCTGCCTCGTGATGGCTGGGTGTTGTGTGCTGTCCTTAGGTTCGTTAGGTTTAAGTACTTCTAAGTTCTAGGGGACTTATGACCACAGCAGTTGAGTCCCATAGTGCTCAGAGCCATTTGAACCATTTGACAAGGGGTTTTATTGAAACCGTAAACGAGTACACAAACCGGCCAACAGATGGCGTTGGGCAGCAAGTCAGTGACACCGCATGAGAAACGTATATAAAATGAGCAGTAGTGAGAAAGGGAGTCAGATTCGCCAGCAATCGCGGCCTGTTGCCTTTACCAGAAAAGTCACTGTTAGTGAAGCTTTACCATCAGAATGGAGAATACGTTACTGTAGCTTTACGATACTGTCGCCGTAATATCGGTATTCAAAGGATAAAGATGCTGTGAAATGTGTCGTTGTGAAGAAAATGATCACGAAGTACGAAGCCACGGGTTGTTTAGACAATTAGCCCAGTAGTGAGGTAGTGAGCGACCAGACACACATGTTACTGCTGCTCGTATGGTTCAGGAAGGAATGAAGACTTTAGAAGGTTTGACACCAACCGTGAAGTCGCACTTCGAACCGGTATTCCGCACACTTCTGTTTGGAGAGCTCGAAGATGTGCTCTTCAGTGCTATTCGTATAAAACCTTGCGTCATCATGGATCGTTAGCCACCGATTGTGTGACGCGGACAACATTTGCGGTGTGGCCACTTCGAAAGATGTGAGAAGATTGAAAGCCTTCTACTTACGTTTCAAATCTAAACTTTAATAATAAAATGGGAAGGTACTGTTCATCAGAACTCAGGGAGAAGTTTTGATCTAAATGACAATAGATTTATTTAGCCTTAACATTACAGGACAACAAAAATGGCTAAAAAACGTCACACAAACATTTTTATTTGACAAACGCTTTCACTAACATGGGGTCTATGGTGGACAAAGTGATCAGCTGGGGATCGACACTCGACACTAACCGGAACACTAATCGCTTTATCTGACTTCATAGACGCGAATCTCAGTTATGGCACAAAAACTATACCACTATGAAACATGTGTATCCCACCATTCCAAAAAGAAAAATATGGTTCGAAAGAACAGGGTGCTGAGAAACATATATTGGAGCCCTACACCGTAGCAGCGAATATCTTACCCTCCTGTTGGTCAGGGCGGCACACCACGATGTGTTCAGCGACTGAAGTCATGGATGGATGCAATCTGTTATTAATGGGGCGCGCCCGAAAAATGCAAGTAAGTGGTCTCACAATCGGTTAATTCGGAACGCAGGTATTTTCCTATAAGCCTCTGAAACCCCGGTGGATTCCAGTGTGCAGGTGGACACGTTTGCTGGTCTGCCAAACCAATGTGACTCCGTGCCATGACTATGCGTGACGGAATATGCCAAACGTTTAGACGGCTGACTCAAGACAAATAAGTACACCCACGCATCATTCGTTGTGTGCGTGATGCTAGAAGCAGCACCTCTGACGGTTCAGAAAGTGACTGGCACCGGCTCTAAGTGGCACAATAGCAAAGGACACAAGTCTCACCGTTTAGGTAGAGACCTGCAGTTCTTTACTACCAAAGCACCAGTACAAGAGTGACATTCTCTTTCTGTCCGCTTCCCTCCTCAGCTCGGCAGCAGAAGCCCATTTACATCTTAGACTTGCCCCACTTTAGCACAAGTCAATCACGAGTTGGAGTGCGGCATTCGAAGCCCGGAGAGCGCCCCTTGCTCTGCATACACCGATTTGACCCATCAGAGACTTTAAAGTTAATTGGGAAAAAGGAAAAAAAAAAAAGATTCAGCTTTTAGGCTCTTTCCCAAGTGTTCACGCCATGTCTTTTGCTAGCAATATGACCAGGTTGGAACCACACTCCTCCATAAAAAGCTTATTGTGTCCCCTGCCGCGTCCATTTCGATGTTTCCAACGAACGGCCATAAACTCGCTAAAAGCCTTGTGCTTTCACAAATACGTTTTGTAACAGAGTCTGGACGTCTGGGCGCCAGTGTCCTGTCCCACAGAAATTCCCAGAACGCTCACAGTTGTTTTGTCGGCTTCCTGCTAACAAGAGCCCATCCTCTGCTTTATTACCGGTCTACAATGCACTGGCCATTGAAGCGGCGCTAGTCAATCTACCTGGATGCAGCTGCCTCCCAACCGGCGCTAACCAACGTGCCTGTACAATGAGCCCGCAGAACTTGGCCATCTAGAAATGTTTCCACCCAGGTTCCGCAGAAAAAACGCGCTTCCCTCGGCCCACCGTCGCCGTGCTCTTTTACTGCAGTCGTTTAAATCGGCATCCCATTCCTTTGAACGCAGATAAAGCTTACCGTTATCACTTCCCTAGAGCACGCAAGCAAGAGCATTAACTAGTGCCCACCATTTCATCATGATGTATGAAGTCAAATCGAAATAAAGATCATATTCCCCAAGCTCATGAAGCAGCATAACACCGAATCAGAATTGAGAGTGCTCTGCAATATCTCAAGATGACGAGTAGTTGTCTTGTTATGGACCCACAAAGTCCGTTTCACATTCCAAAGGAGTGTCAAACACCCACAACTGCACAATTCTGGCTACCGAAAATCCTACAACTGTCGTGGACACCCCATTGAATGACGAGAAACTCACGGTGTGGTTTAGATTTACCCCATAGTAATCGGACTCTTTTTTCTTCGACGAATTGCAGGGTTCTGCTTTTCAAACTGTCGGTGTGGCGTGTCCGAGGTGAAGTGATATGTTACAGAATCGCATCTTCACTAGCCTGGTTGATAAACACCTGTTGTAAGTTTCAACTTGGATGGGGTACACGAGTGAAAGACCTCTTGCGCACCTCGTCATGCTTGGTCTTCCAGATCCCCGGACCTCAGTTCTTGTGATTATTGGTTGTGAGGTTATCTGAAGTCGCAAGTCTATCGCGATCGTCCGGCTTCATTGGGGACGCAAAAAGACAGCAACCGACGGCTACATCGCACCGTACCTCCTGATATGTTTTACAGTGCTTTTTACGATATTGTCCCTCGACTCGACTCGAAACAGCGATCGTGTGAGACCCAACTCGCTTTATTTGTTCATGAGACCCAGAAAATATTAGATACAGGCTCCCAGGTAGATGCTATTTTTCTTGACTTCCGGTAGGCGTTCGATACAATTCCGCACTGTCGGCTGATAAACAAAGTAAGAGCCTACGGAATATCAGACCAGCTGTGTGGCTGGATTGAAGAGTTTTTAGCAAACAGAACACAGCACGTTGTTATCAACGGAGAGACGTCTACAGACGATAAAGTAACCTCTGGCGTGCCACAGGGGAGTGTTATGGGACCATTGCTTTTCACAATATATATAAATGACCTAGTAGATAGTGTCGGAAGTCCCATGCGGCTTTTCGCGGATGATGCTGTAGTATACAGAGAAGTTGCAGCATTAGAAAATTGTAGCGAAATGCAGGAAGATCTGCAGCGGATAGGCACTTGGTGCAGGGAGTGGCAACTGACCCTTAACATAGACAAATTTAATGTATTGCGAATACATAGAAAGAAGGATCCTTTATTGTATGATTATATGATAGCGGAACAAACACTGGTAGCAGTTACTTCTGTAAAATATCTGGGAGTATGCGTGCGGAACGATTTGAAGTGGAATGATCATATAAAATTAATTGTTGGTAAGGCGGGTACCAGATTGAGATTCATTGGGAGAGTCCTTAGAAAATGTAGTCCATCAACAAAGGAGGTGGCTTACAAAACACTCGTTCGACCTATACTTGAGTATTGCTCATCAGTGTGGGATCCGTACCAGATCGGGTTGACGGAGGAGATAGAGAAGATCCAAAGGAGAGCGGCGCGTTTCGTCACAGGGTTATTTGGTAACCGTGATAGCGTTACGGAGATGTTTAACGAACTCAAGTGGCAGACTCTGCAAGAGAGGCGCTCTGCATCGCGGTGTAGCTTGCTGTCCAGGTTTCGAGAGGGTGCGTTCCTGGATGAGGTATCGAATATATTGCTTCCCCCTACTTATACCTCCCGAGGAGATCACGAATGTAAAATTAGAGAGATTAGAGCGCGCACGGAGGCTTTCAGACAGTCGTTCTTCCCGCGAACCATACGCGACTGGAACAGGAAAGGGAGGTAATGACAGTGGCACGTAAAGTGCCCTCCGCCACACACCGTTGGGTGGCTTGCTGAGTATAAATGTAGATGTAGATGTAGATGTAGACTGCAGGTATTGTTGATGAATGACGGCCGGTATTTTGAACATTTGTTTTAAATTAGAACATCACAAGCTGACACATCGTCGCGAAAAGACAGTGACCCGCATATGTAATAAGTTTCCTTCAATTTACGTCTATGGTCACAAACTGTTTGATAACAGATCACCGGTTTCGGTCTTTAATGACCATCATCAGATCTGCAGCAAATGGGAAAAACATAAATACACTCCCAAACTGTATACAGCTTAAAAACAATATATAGACCATAATGAAAAGTAGTACTGACAAAGATTACGTTTGTGCGCTTTAAATATGAAGAGGCATACCTGTTTCATAAAAACAAAGTCCTAATGTACTGCTGCCATAGTGACATCGTCAAATGTAAAATGCGAAATGTCCGCAGCTCGTGGTCGTGTGGTAGCGTTCTCGCTTCCCACGCCCGGGTTCCCGGGTTCGATTCCCGGCGGGCTCAGGGATTTTCTCTGCCTCGTGATGACTGGGTGTTGTGTGATGTCCTTAGGTTAGTTAGGTTTAAGTAGATCTAAGTTCTAGGGTACTGACGACCATAGATGTTAAGTCCCATAGTGCTCAGAGCCATTTGAACCATTTTTTAAATGCGGAATCAGCACCAGAATCGTCAAATACAATAGATAACATCACATGCAGGAGTCATGTTGCGAGTAGTACTACTGTTTAAAACAAGCTGCAGTACAGTAGCCACAAGATGTTTGTGTTGTAAGTTCAACAGATGTCGCTAATGTCGGCATACACTAGTTTTCACTAATTAATTGAAACAGCGAAAATAAAGGGTGATAGAATAGTTGAAGTCTAGAATAAGCTTATAACGTATAAAAGACATTACAGTAATAAAAAGCAATAAAAAGAAGAACACGACAAAAGTAATATTGTTAAAAAGAGGAAGAGTTAAAAAGCAGTGGTTGACGTCTGCTCTAGTGCCAATATTCTAGTTAATGATATAAATATTTAACATCGTTGACAGTTTACCGGGTAATACTAAACAACCATAAAACAAATCTCTAAAGGAGCCAGAAATGAAAGAAAACATAGTGCTGCACATAATCAGCGCCCTCTGTTAGCGCTAACGCCAGAATTTCGCATTTAACATTTGACGATGCCACTACGGCTGCAGTACATTAGGACTTTTTATGAAACAGGTATGCCTCTTCATATTTAAAGCGCACAAATGTAAATTTTGTCAGTACTACTTTTCATTATGGTCTATGTAATGTTCTTAAGCTGTATACAGTTGCAAGTGTATGTTTTTCCCATTTGCTGCAGATCTGATGATGGTCATTAAAGACCGAAACCGGTAATCTGTTGTCAAACAGTTTGAGACCATAGACGTAAATTAAAGAACATCGTCTTGAGTAAAAATCAATCGTTATGTTAATAATTTTAGCCGAGCGGTCTAAGGCGCTGCAGTCATGAACTGTGCGGCTGGTCCCGGCGGAGGTTCGAATCCTCACTCGGGCATGGGTGTGTGTGTTTGTCCTTAGGATAATTTAGGTTGAGTAGCGTGTAAGCTTAGGGACTGATGACCTTAGCAGTTAAGTCCCATAAGATTTCACACACATTTCTTTGTTAATTATTGCTTTTTTTATCATATGAAGCGCCATCTGCTGATCTTTTGTCCACTTATTTTGGTTGTAACAAAACCCCAAGTCATTTCGACCATGTGCCTCAATTTTTACCTCTCTTCCTACGCTATTCCGTGAACCATTAAATTTGAAAATGCTAATTGAGTTTGGATAACGCTATGTATCCAGGTATATGGTACAGTTTTATCAAACTAATGAGTATTCCGGGCCGTCTTCGTGATGTTGGAAATTCACTGGCAGCATTCTATTGTATTACGAAGAAGAATGCCAAAACGGTTGCTATTTTATTTTGAGTAGTTCATAATTTTTTTGTGCTCCGTATCCAGTAGGCGTAAGACTGCGGAGGACTCACTAACGTCGTTACCGGCAGCGCTGCACGAATAGGCGCCGTGGGCCCACCTTTTTATCGGCGTGACAGGTGCCCGCTCCGCCGGCAGAGCCCGCTCTCGGCTAACAGCCGTAATAAGCCACCGTTCGTGGCCGAAATATGCTGCAGCGGGCAGCAAACAAGAAGCGGCGCGGATTCTCTGAAGCCGCGGCCGGGCCGGCGCGTCCCGGAGAAAGGAGCGGAGCGGTCCGACCGTGACTCGCCGGCGGCGCGTAAGTGGGCGTATGTGTCCCATTACGGCCGTGATTAATGCAATTAAGGGGCAGAATGGAGTGTTGGCACTATATTTAGAGCGCGCGCGTGTTGGCGCTGAAAAGCGGGGGCTGTCGCCCTTTGTTCGAGCCGTGGCCATTGTGGCGGCCGTCGCATTCTTATGGAAAGCCGCTACAAGGAGGCCGTAATTACGGCGACTGTCACAAAGGGGGTCCGGACAGCGCCTCGGAAACGGTAAACAACGCCAGCCGTGACCGTAACGAGCCCGGGACCCAGCCTTAGCCGTCTGGATAACGGCGGCTAATAACGCCAGGCTGTCCGTCCGACAGACCGCTCCACGCTGCACTGTCGCCCAGCGGCAGGCCGGCAGCCGGCCGCCTCCATTTGTGTATCTGCATTCAGGTGCACTGTACAGTACTTCAGTTATCTGTGAAAATATGGAGAGAAAGAGACCTAAGCCCACAGGGCGATTCAGCAGCCCCGACTCATTGGTTTTATGCAACCCGCAACGCAATAGAAAACCACGCGCGATATTTCCATATTCTCTCGCGCGATATGCGCAAACTCTTAGTCGTAAATATAAAAGGAACTGGACATTCTGGTAGGAAATTTAATGAAGTTAAATTTTGTGCAGGGATACGTTTTTGGTGCAGGCCACAGTTCTCCAGTTCTTCTAAAAAAAAACGCGTTTTTAGGTGACTTCTGTAGGTTTTCCTTCAATAATTCGAGAACTATGGCCTCTAGGGAAAACGAATCCCAGTACAAAATTTCTTTGATGACACTGATCATTATTTAATCTGTAGTGAAATTGGGATTGTGAGGCCGAAAGTGCAGGAGGTCAGGTCCATATGTAGGAGGATAAGAGTGGAGAAACTTCAGGATAAGGAAATCAGGCACATGTACATAACAGCGATCTCAGAAAGGTACCAGTTAGTTGAATGTAGTCAATTACAGTCATTGGAAAAGGAATGGACAAGGTACAGGGACACAGTACTAGAAGTGGCTAAAGAATGTCTTGGAACAGTAGTGTGTAAAAGTAGCTCAATGTAGGTGAAAATGCGATCAGTAATGTTTCAGATTTCGAGGTAGAATGCGATAGGAATGATGATGGAAATAGGATCACATTTGAGGAAATGGAAAAAATGGTCAATAGATTGCAGTGCAATAAAGCGGCTGGGGTGGATGAAATTAAGTCGGAACTCATCAAATACAGTGGAATGTCAGGTCTTAAATGGCTACACAGGATAATTGAAATGGCCTGGGAGTTGGGACAGGTTCCATCAGACTGGACATAAGCAGTAATCACACCAATCTTTAAACATGGAAACAGAAAAGCGTTGTGCGTAAAATCTTCTCAGGTATTGTTGAAAGGAAAGTGCGAGTATTAGTTGAGGACCAATTGGATGAAAATCAGTGTGGGTTTAGGCCTCTTAGAGGTTGTCGGGACCAGATCTTTAGCTTACGGCAAATAATGGAGAAGTATTATGAGTGGAACAGGGAATTGTGTCTATGCTTTATAGATCTAGAAAAGGCATATGACCGGGTTCCTAGGAGGAAGTTATTGTCTGTTCTACAAGATTATGGAATAGGAGGCAAACTTTTCCAAGCAATTAAAGGTCTTTACATGGATAGTCAGGCAGCAGTTAGAGTTGACGGTAAATTGAGTTCATGGTTCAGAGTAGTTTCAGGGGTAAGACAAGGCTGCAACCTGTCTCCACTGTTGTTCATATTATTTATGGATCATATGTTGAAAACAATAGACTGGCTGGGTGAGATTAAGATATGTGAACACAAAATAAGCAGTCTTGCATATGCGGATGACTTAGTTGTGATGGCAGATTCGATTGAAAGTTTGCAAAGTAATATTTCAGAGCTAGATCAGAAATGTAAGGACTATGGTATGAAGATTAGCATCTCCAAAACGAAAGTAATGTCAGTGGGAAAGAAATATACACGGATTGAGTGCCAAATAGGAGGAACAAAGTTAGAACAGGTGGACGGTTTCAAGTACTTAGGATGCATATTCTCACAGGATGGCAACATAGTGAAAGAACTGGAAGCGAGGTGTAGCAAAGCTAATGCAGTGAGCGCTCAGCTACGATCTACTCTCTTTTGCAAGAAGGAAGTCAGTACCAAGACTAAGTTATCTGTGCACCGTTCAATCTTTCGACCAACTTTGTTGTATGGGAGCGAAAGCTGGGTGGATTCAGGTTACCTTATCAACAAGGTTGAGGTTACGGATATGAAAGTAGCTAGGATGATTGCAGGTACTAGTAGATGGGAACAATGGCAGGAGGGTGTCCACAATGAGGAAATCAAAGAAAAACTGGGAATGAACTCTATAGATGTAGCAGTCAGGACGAACAGGCTTAGATGGTGGGGTCATGTTACCCGCATGGGAGAAGCAAGGTTACCCAAGAGACTCATGGATTCAGCAGTAGAGGGTAGGAGGAGTCGGGGCAGACCGAGGAGAAGGTACCTGGATTCGGTTAAGAATGATTTTGAAGTAACGGGTTTAACATCAGGAGAGGCACCAATGTTAGCACTGAATAGGGGATCATGGAGGAACTGTATAAGGGGGGCTATGCTCCAGACTGAACGCTGAAAGGCATAATCAGTCTTAAATGATGATGATGATGATGATGGTGATGATGATGATGATGATGATCATGATAAGTTTCCTACAAGAAGTATACGTCAATCTTTTACTGTAGGACTAATAGTTCTCTTGTAACAAGTGAGAGAATATGAAAATCTTGTGTGAGGTATTTGAAGGCACTTCGGGTTGCATAAAACCCCTTGGGTAGGGGAAGCTGTATGTGCGTGAGTGAATGCAGACATGTAATAGCCCCACATACTAGTTTCAAAGTGAACCCCAGGAAGTTAACATCTTTTATAAGTTTTAGTTGCCTCTTAAGATTATTCATTGTGTGCTATAGTGTTATCAGTGGTATGGTGCCAAGTTTCACAGTGTATCAGTCAACTGACTTATTTTCTCAATGCAGTGTCGATAACTGCGTTTTGCCGAAATTTGGAAATTTGTGGTAAGTTCTTATGGGACCAAACTGCTGAGGTCATCGGTCCCTAGGCTCACACACTACTTAAGCTAACATAAACTAACTTACGCTAAGGACAACACACACACCCATGCCCGTGGGAGGACTCGAACCTCCGACGGGGGGATACGTTTTGTTTGTTCCAGTCTTATGCTCGTAGTTTGTTCACTCATGTTAGTTTAATTTGCGACACAAAGTCACGCAGGAGGTCCGAAATCATTATGTGATTAATTGAGCACGCACTTAATTGCTTCAGGTCGCTAAATAGCAAGAATCCACTTGTTATAAAAACAATATTGACTCACTTTGGGCGTGGTTTATCATCTCATAAAAGAAATTAAATGGTGGTATTGACCTATTATTGGTGATTATCACACCTCGGAATGTTCAGTGGCCAAGTTCAAGTCTTCCTATTTGACACCTAGTCGGTGACTTGCACATCAATGAAGACGAGATGAAATGACTTGGACAACACAAACACGGAATCTTCAGTCTGGGCAGGAGTAGAACCTGTGCGCTCATGATCTAGGGATGGCAATGCTGAACACTTGTTTCACTTATCTAACTAAGTTTAATCTTCAAAAAATAAAACAAAAATCAAATCTGTTTCTACTTGACATCGCCTCTTTTGCCCCACCATAAAAAATGAACTATCCCTATTCAGGAGTTGGCCCTAATTATTCCCAAAAATTCTCCTAAAGCAATAGAATCTACAGTTCTACAATATCTTTTACTTAATTATAATTAGTAACACCCCCCCACCCGCCCATGAACCTTGCCGTCGGTAGTGTGGTTTTCGTGCCTCAACGTTACAGATAGTCATAGCGTATGTCCAGTGACAACGATCACAACAGAGGTGTGTCTGTTGAGGGGCAGACAAGCGACAAACGTGAGGTTCCTGAAGAGGGCAGCAGAGCTTTCAGCAGCTGTAGGGGCAACAGTCTGGGTGATTGACTGATCAGCCCGTGTAACATGAACCAAAACGGCTTTACTGTGTTGGTACTGCGAACAGCTGAAAGCAAGGCAAAGTACAGCCGAAATTCCTCCCTAGGGCATGCAGCTCTACTGTATGGTTAAACGATGATGGCTTTCTCTTGGCTAAAATATTCTGGGGATAAAATAGTTTCCCATTCGGATCTCTGGGTTGGGACTTCTCAGGAGGATGTCGTCATCAGGAAAAACAAATCTGGCATTAGATCCCTTAATCGGGCAAGTAGGTAAGAAAATTTAAAAGGGGAAATGGATGGGTTGAAGTTAGATATAGTGGAAATTAGTGACGTTCGATGGCAGGAGGAACTGAGTTTCCGGGCAGGTGAATACAGGATTCTAAACGCCAAGTCAAACAGGGATCAGGCAAGAGTGTGTTTAGTAATAAATAAGAAAACAGGAATGTGGATAAGCTACTGTGAACAGCATAGGGAACGCATTATCGTAGTCAAGATAGACACAAAGCCAACGTCTACCACAGTAGTACAAGTTTGTATGCCAACTAGCTCCACAGATGACGAAGCGATTGAAGAAATGTATGATGAGATAAAAGAAATTATTCAGATTGTTAAACGAGACGAAAATTTAATAGTGATGGGGAACTAGAATTCAACAGTAGAAAAAGGAAGAAAAGGAAAAATAGTAGGTGGTCATGGATTGGGGGAAAGGAACGAAAGAGGAAGCCGCCTAGCACAATTTTGCACATAGCATAATTAAATAGTCGCTAACACTTGGTTTAAGAATCGTTAAAGATGGTTGTATACATGTGAAAACACCTGAAGACACCGGAAAGTTTGAGATTGATTATATGAAGGTTAGGCACAGATATAGGGGACATATTTTAAATTGTAAGACGTTCTCAGTGTCAAATGTTTACTCTAGCCACAATGTATTGGTTATGAACTGTAAATTAAAACAAGAAATTGCAAAAAGGTAGGCAATTAAGGAGATAGGACCTGGATAAGCTGAAAGAACTAGAGGTTGTTGAGAATTTCGGAGGGAGCATTGGGCAACAGATGACTAGAACACGGGAAAGGAGTACAGTAGAAGGCGAATGGGCAGCTTTAAGACATGAAATAGTTAAGACTGCAGAGTATCAAATAGGTAATAGAAATTCTTGGATAACATGAAGAAAGGAGAAAATAAAAAAAAATGCAGCAAGTGAAGCAGATGAAAGGAAATACAAACATTTAAAAATGAGGGTAACAGGAAGTGCAAAATGGCTAGAGAACAGATGTAAGGATTTAGAAGTATATTTGACTAGGGGAAAGATAAATACTGCCTACAGGAAAATTAAAGGGGCCTTTGGAGGAAAAACAAGCAGTTGCATGAATATCAGGAGTTCAGTTCAGTCTTGAGCACTGAAGGAAAAGCTGAAAGGCGAAAGTAATATGTAGTCGTTCTATACAAGGGAGATGAACTTAAAGGCAATAACGTAGAATGGAAAGTGGACGTAGATGAAAATGAGAGGGGAGATACGATACTGCGAGAATAGTCCAACAGAGTTCTGAAAGATCTAAGTCGAAACAAGGCCCCGAGGGTGGATGATATTCCGTCAGAATTACTGATAGCCTTGGGAGAGCCAGCAATGACAAAACACTACCATCTGATGTGCAAGATGTATGGGACAGACGTAATAACCTCAGACTTCACGAAGAATTTAGTAATTCCAATTCCAAAGAAAGCAGTTACCGACAGGTGCGAAAATTACCGCACTATCAGTTTAATAAGTCATGTTTGCGAAATACTAAACGAATGCCTTACAGAAGAATGGAAAAACTGGTAGAAGCCGTTCTCAGAGAAGATCAGTTTGGATTCCGGAGAAATGTAGGAACACGCGAAGCAATACTAACGCTAAGACTTATGTTACAATCTAGGTTGAGGAAAGGGAAAGCTACATTTATAGCATTCGTAGACTTAGAGAAAGCATTTGAAAATGTCGAGTGGAATACTCTCTTTCAGATTCTGAAGGGAGCAGGGGTAAAATACAGGGAGCGAAATGCTATTTACAACTTGTCAGAAATCAGACGGCAGCAGTTATAAGTGTTGAGGGGCATGAAAGGGAGGTGGTGGGTGAGAAGGGAGTGAGACAGGCTTGTAGCCTATCCCCAATGTTATTCACTCTGTACATTGAACAAGCACTAAAGGAAACCAAAGAAAAATTTGGATTAGGAAATAAAGTTCAGGAAGAAGAAATAAAAACTTTGATGTTTACCGATGACACGGTAATTCTGCCAGAGACGGCAAAGGACTTGGAAGAACAGATCAATGGCATGGATAGTGTCTTGGAAGAAAGACATAAGATGGACATCAGCAGAAACAAAATAAGGATAATGGAATGTATTAGAATTAAATAAAGTTATGCTAAGGGAATTAGATTAGGAAACGAGACACTTGAAGTAGCAGATGAGTTCTGCTATTTGGGCAACGAAATATCTGATGACGGTCGGAGTAGAGAGGATATAAAACGCAAACTGGCAATTACAAGAAAAGCGTTTCTGAAGAAGACAAATTTGTGACCTTCTAATGTACACTTTAGTATTAGGAAATCTTTTGTGAAGGAGTGTAGCCATGTGTGGAAGTTAAGGCACAAAGAAAGTAGAAACTTTCGAAATGTGGTGGTACAGAAGAATGTTGAATGTTAGATAGGTCGATCACGTAACTAATGAGGACGTACGAAATAGAATTGAGGGAATAATGAAATTGTGGCACAACTTGATCTAAAGAAGGGATCAGTTGATAAGACACATTCTGAGACACCAAGGGTTCACCAGTTAGTATTTGAAGGAAGTGAGAGGGGTAAAAGTCATGGAGAGAGACAAAGAGATGAATACAATAAGCAGATTGAGAAGGATGAAGGTTTTAGGTATTCGGAGATGAAGAGGCTTCAACAGGATAGGGTAGCATGGAGAGCTGCATCAAACCACTCTTCGGACTGAAGACCACAACAACAACAACATAATTAATAAATGTATACAAATGAAAATGTTATAAAACGTAGTGTTACAGGAAGATGTTATTCAAAGGATAGACAAAAATAACATTTGTATGTTAATTGTACAATTTCAGCAAAAAGAATCTTTCTTCGAGAAATAGTGCAACTGGATTTTCTTGTTCACTGCTGTTGTAAATGCCGTGTAAAAATATCTACTACAGGCTCATTCTGCTTTGCTAATATCTCACTGAAAGCAGCTTTCCATAAAACAGCTAATCTCTTTCCTTCCTCAGCGATAACAGTTCAGGACATTCTGTTTTCAGTGTGATGCTGCACGTGACTTGAGTCTGACAGTCTCAAAATAAGGGGTAGGGGAGAGGGAAGGGTTAACGAAAACGCTGCGTAAATAATATGAGAACAGCGTACGGTATCTCAGTGTGCATTCGAAGGCGTTGTGAACGTTTTGCGGGTACCATCAGAAACCAAACTTTACTTTCTCCACATCGCCGAAGACGTTGTCGATGTTCATTCCCTGATAGTGATATTTTGCGGGGGGAAAGTAATAGTCATCCGGACAGAGGAGGGTCCGAGATTTAATCTCGTCAAATGTGACGCAGAGCTAGCAAGCTACGATCTTCTGTGTTTAAACCACGAGGTACAGAGAGGACGTTAGAAACAAACTTGATACAAATTATCGTGGTAACTCGATATTTACTTGAGCATCGATGTTAGTAAAAGTAGCGTCATGTGGCAAGAATGGCTGGGAGACCCCGAAGGGTAGGTTCAGCCGACTAATTTGAAAGGCTTTTCTGTCCTTCGTGCACAGTCGAACCTTTCTTTTGCGAAGTGTGGTGTTTTGTGGTTAAGTAAGTGGCTGTAATGGGCGAGTATGCGTGTAGCGTGGTGTCACGTTTGTGTCGGATGATGATGAAGGAAGAGAGAGGCCAGCACACAGCCCACTTCTTTCGAATAGCACAGAGGATGCCGTAGATCTTAATGCCCCCATCCGACGGACGAATCACCACCAAACGTGTCGGATGTCATTTCATGAGGCACTGCGGAGGAGTTTGGAATTTAATCTAGGATATTTGGCGCAAAATCTGGTGATCAGGGACACTGCGGCACTAACCCTCCTCCCCTTTGCTGTAAAGGGAAAGGGAAAGCAGCCAACAGCACGTGGAATACCTTATCGGTTCCACCTTCCAAGTGATGGCTACACCTTTCATTGCTTATCGTCGGTGATCTGACGAGAAGCGGTTTATTCAACGAGGCAGGTCCGTTGGGACCGATATTAGTAGCATTACCACTTGTCACAAACCTTTTGTATCACTTTTTTTTTTCATAATGTTATGGTTATGATCCATGCTCGAAACGTGCGAATAAAGTTTTTACGAACGTGGATTCTTGTTATTTAGCAATCTGAAGCAGTGTTAAGGTCGTGCTCAGTTAATAGTTAGTTCACATTTTCTACAAGCATATTTTACAGGAATTAAAACATCTGTGTTTCTGCCAAATCCAACTTATTTTCTATATTTTCATTATGTTGTAAACTTTCTATAACAAAAATGGTTACTTTAACTTTCTAACACAGAATATTTAGTGGGAACTTTTGCAATAACTATGTTTGAATTCAAAATGCTTTCGTAAATCAATTGCATTAACGACAGTTTTGTAAATTTTTATTCCGTCTTGGTATTAGCATAACCTTTGGCGGTTACATGACTTTTTATAAAGCAGTAGTAGTATTGTAGGTTCGATAGATGTCAGCTGGAAGACGGATTTGTAGATGGAAGAAATGGATTATAAGGAACAGAAATAAATGTCATATTTTCTGAGAATTTAATAAACTGTGGTCACTACTTATATATTTATCAATATGACGTGTGTGAATTTTGCAAAGAACCCAGATACCAATGGAAATCCTTCAACAACTGGCAGCAATGAACTGAAGTCAGTAACCAGAAGGGCCAGATAAATGAAAATTTAGTTATACTTCTTATTGACAATTATTTTCAGAAAGTGTACAATATTCGCCACATTGAAATAGGAATTAACTGATAAATTGTATATGGTTAGGTGAGAGAGAGTGGTGTTGCGGAATTGAGACAGCGGGCTCTACTTCTTGCGATAGAGTCGGTAACTGGTGGTCTCGTGGTTTGTGCTGCTGACTCTCAGGGGTCTTGGGTTCGATTCCCGGCCGGATCGGGGATTTCATCCGCTTGGGACTGGGGACTCTCGGCCAAAACTGCCATACCTACATTTCATTTGGAATATACAGGGTGTTTCAAAAATGACCGGTATATTTGAAACGGCAATAAAAACTAAACGAGCAGCGATAGAAATACACCGTTTGTTGCAATATGCTTGGGACAACAGTACATTTTCAGGCAGACAGCATATTGCAACAAACGGTGTATTTCTATCGCTGCTCGTTTAGTTTTTATTGCCGTTTCAAATATACCGGTCATTTTTTAAACACCCTGTATAATGGAACTTGTAAAGGAAATCTGCAGATTTCATGGGAGTGTTAGTCATATATTTCTTCCGGCTGCACTGTCAATAAGACAGATTTTGGCATTTGTCATCGTTTCTGGTTCTGTCGTTTTTATGGAGGCAAGGGTGCATAAAATATTTAATATAACTAGCACATCCTGAACAAGAGGAAATATATTTCCCATGTAGATAGTAAAAAAAACATAATACATCAGAGTACTGATGAATATAAATACATTTTCAGGTAACAGTTTAACTAGTTCGTAATTACCTTTCAATCAGCGACTAGGAGTGCGAGCAATCTTAATTTTATTTATCGGACAACATTCCTCATTACTTTGATCACAGATTATATTATTATTTACGAGGATTGTCCAATAAGTAATTCCCCACATTTTTAAGAAACCGCTAATATACTTAGACAAACGCCTTTGTTGGTGCTTCACATTTCATGTTTGAGCTGTGAGCCGGTGAAGTTTCGAAGCGTTCTGGCTGATTGTAGAGCCGTAGTACAGCATCAAAATGGCGTCTACGTATGACTCACGTTAGAAGCAAGGCTCTGTTATTGAATTTTTGTGTGCAGAAAAAGAAACCGTGGTGCACATCTATAAACGTTTGTATGCAGTGTATGGCGATGCTGTAGTTGATAGGAGTACAGTTGGGCGATGGGTTAGGAAAGTTACAGCCTCAGGAAATGCAGAAGTAGAGCTCCATGGCCAGTCACGCTCGGGACGTCCTGCCACAGCCACTGCTCCAGACATGCTGAACCGTTCGGCTGCCATGATTCGTGCCGAACGGCGCATCACAATTCGACAATTGGCTCTACTGTTATAGGTCAGCATTGGAAGTGCGTCTGCAGTGATCGAGACTCTCGTATATTCAAAGAGGTGCTCACGATGGTTTCCACGAATGCTCACAGCGGACCACAAGAGTCAAAGAAAAGCCATTTCATCTGAATCTTTGGAGCGTATTGATCCCGACGGAGAGCCCTTTCTGCCACGGATAGTTAAGGGAGAAGAAATCTGCGTGCCTCACTTTTCCCCGGAAACAAAAAGGCATCATCATGACTCACTACAAAAGAAGAAATTCAGGGGAACCCCCTCTGCCGGAAAAGTCATGGTGACAGTCTTCTGGGATTTTGATGGCCTTATTCTCGTAGATGTGATGCCAATAGGATCAACCATCAATTCAGAGGCATACTTGAAGACTCTGAATAAACTCAACGACCGTTTCCGACGTGTTCAATCGGACAAGAATCAAGCATAAATATTGCTCCAACAACGATAATGCACGCCGACACACAAGTCTGAGAACCTGGAAACACATCGTCAAATTGGGATGGACAGCATTGCCTCATACAACCTGCGGTCCAAACTTCTCACCCTCAGAGTTCCATCTCTTTGGACCTCTTAAAGACCATCTACGGGGAACACACTTTGAAGATGACGAGAGTGTAAGTCATGTAGTGAAAACATGGCTACGCCTACAGGACAAGAGCTTTTACCAGCAGGGAATACAATCTCTTCCACAACGTTGGCGTACGGCCATAGAACTTGATGGAGACTACGTAGAAAAATAGGACATGGACATGTTGATGTATGTCGTCGCCAAGTTCTGAGTCTTAACAATAAATATGTTCTGAGAAAAAAAAGTGGGACATTACTTACTGAATTACTCTCGTACAATTTCATATGATTTGTCTACTTATAAGAAGGCTTTCAAAAAGTGTCCCACTTTCATTTACAACATCAATCTTTATTCACATACAAGTGTTTGACACCAGTCACCCTCAAAATTGTCCCATTTTTTATGATTAAAGCCAATGTTTGACTTCCATTTTAACAGCCTTCAGTCGGAACAGAAACGAATCCAAATTCATTCTAACGACAATACGAGTCGCAAATTTGGAAGTCCACTGACATAAGGGACTTTGGCAAAGGGCAGGTTGTTGTGGCACTACTCCCGGGGAAGGATCATCTCAGAAACGGAGAAGCTGTTCGGCTATTCGTGTATGAGTGTCTACGGAAAGTGGATGAAAGGTGTCAAGAGTACACATGGGCGAGAATGTATTGGAGGAGCATGCCTCATCATGGAACTTGGAGGTCTGAGGTTTGCCCATAGATGGTGATTTTTGGCAGATCAGGCACCAGAGCGAGATAATGGGGTAGATACAAGTGTTTCGGATACACCGTTCACTGCCCGTTGTTGAGCATGGACTCCGCAACAGACAACCCCCACGACTTCCCATGTTGACACAACGGTATTGTGAGTTACAGTTCCGGTGGGAACGGTATCATCGACATTGGATTATTCATCAATATACACGTCTCACCTGGTCGTAAACGCGTTTCTTGTTACACCAGGTCTGATGATAGTGCGCGTCATATCTACATATACATGGATACTCTTCAAATCACATTTAAGTGCCTGGCAGAGGTTTCATCGAACCACCTTCCAATCCCGTATAGTGCGCTGAAAGAATGAACACCTATATATCTTTCCGTACGAGCTATGATTTCCCTTATTTTATATTGGTGATTGTTCCTCCCTATGTAGGTAGGTTTCGACAAAATATTTTTGCGTTCGGAGGAGAAAATTTGTGATTGGAATTTCGTGAGAAGATTCCGTTGCAACGAAAAACGCCTTTCTTTTAATGATATCCAGCCCAAAACCTCTATCATTTCTGTTACACTCGGTCCCATATTTCTCGATAAAACAAAACGTGCTGCCTTTCTTTGAACTTTTTCTATGTACTCCGTCAGTCCTACCTGGTAAGGATCTCACACCCCGCAGCAGTATTCTAAAAGAGGACGGACAAGCGTAGTGTAGGCAGTCTCCTTAGGAAGTCTGTTACATTTTCTAATTGTCTTGCCAATAAAACGCAGTCTTTGGTTTGCCTTCCCCACAACATTTTCTATATGTTCCTTCCAATTTAAGTTGTTCGTAATTGTAATACCTAGGTGTTTAGTTGAATTTACGGCCTTATAGATTAGACTGATTTATCGTGTATCCGAAGTTTAACGAGTTCCTTTTAACACTCATGTGGATGGCCTCACACTTTTCGTTAATTAGGGTCAACTGCCACTTTTTGCACCATGCCGATATTTCTTCTAAATCGTTTTGCAGTTTGTTTTGATCTTCTGATGACTTTATTAGTCGATAAACGACAGCGTCATCTGCAAACAACCGAAGACGGCTGCTCAGATTGTCTCCTAAATCGTTTATATAGATAAGGAAGAGCAGAGGGCCTGTGACACTACCTTGGGGAACGCCAGAAATCACTTCTCTTTTATCGATGAATTTCCGTCAGTTACTACGAAGAAGTGGGTGGGGGTAGTATTATTCTACGAAGACCATGCGACTGGGCTCCCATAGAACCTGTGGTGGTAATCGAACTCACCATGACATCTGTGGACTATGTGAACATTAATGCTGATCATCAGCATCTCATCATGCTTGATGTCTTCCCCGACGGAAATGATACGTCTAGCACGATAACAAGGGTGGAATTATGCTACAGTGGGTTGAGGAGCATAATGGTGATTACATGTTGATGTCTCGGCCACCAAATTCGCCTCGTATGAACCCTATGGAACACATCCGGGACTCTTCCCACAAACCGCAATTTACGGCAACCGCGTGACCTGGTGCTACATACCTCGAGAAATCCAACAAGAATTTTTCGAATCCACTGCACGCAGATTTGCTGCTCTACTGTGTTTCACATGTGGACAAATACGCTGTTTAGCAGTTGATTATAACGTTTTGACACAGTAGTGTATTGTTGTTGTTGTAACAGTACCAACTTTAGACGTTAGCGGTTGTGGCTGCCATGGATGTCATACATGGCGAGTTGAGAAATTTGTACAGTGACTGACTATCATAGATGTCGGTAAAACCTTTCAGATATAGAGTAAATGTCTTCAGAAGTAGTTTTAATTTTCTCTTCATTTTGTATGTGACATACAATAGAACGTATAATGCACTGTAAGACAAAAAAGAAAGCGACTCACCACGAAAGTATTAGGAGATTGGGATGGAAATCGATAGACAGGCTGCACATGTACAGACAAACAAATGATTCATCATCATCATCAGTTATCTGCTATATTAGCAGGTCCTTTGCCTCTCCATTTTCTGCGATCCATTGCTTCCTTCTTTAGGCTGCTGTATGTTGTACCGTCCATCATGTCATTCAGTATCTGGAATCTCTTCCTTCCTCGCTTCCTTTTCCCTTCTACATAACCTTCTAAAACTGTTTTTATCAGTCCATCATTCTTTCTTAATATATGCCCAATCCAATTTCTTTTTCTTCTCTTTATTACATCTAGTAACTGTCTTTTGTCTCCCATTCTTCTCAGTACCTCTTCATTTTTTACTCTGTCCATTCAACTTATTCTTTCCATCTTCCGCCATGTCCAGATCTCAAAAGCCTCCAGCCTCTCTCTGTCTTTTTTCCCCATAGTCCATGTTTCAGCGCCATATAGAAGAACACTCTGTCCAGACCGCTGCAGAAGATTCTCCTTTTCTTATAAAACGCCTCTTTTGCCATTGCTATCCTTGTTTTAATTTCTGTGGTGCACTTCCAGTCGGTGTCTATCGAGCTTCCAAGATACTTAAAATTTTGCACCTGCTCTAGTGTTTCTCCACTCAGCATAATTTTTATTTCCTTATTTCCTCCTAGTGCCAATACTTTTGTTTTATTTGTGTTAATTTTCATTCCATATTTTTTCCGTTAGTTGCAATGGTGTCCACCAAATCCCGTAATTCTTTTTCTCCTGTGGCTAGAAGAACCATGTCATCAGCAAATCTCAAACACCGTACTCTTCTTCCTCCAATTTCTACTCCTTTGTCATCTAATGAGCATTGGTCAATAGTATTTTCCAAGTAGAGGTTGAAAAGAGTAGGTGATAAACAGCATCCTTGTCTTACTCCTTTTCCTAGTCTGATCCAGTTTGTAATTTCTCCTCTCACTTTAACTGAAATTTTTTGATTAAGATATAATGAGTTTATAAGTCTTCTGGTTTTCCAGTCCACTCTCTTTTCCCTCATTATAGTCGCCAGCTTGTCCCAAACCACATTGTCAAATGCCTTTTCTAAATCGATGAAGCACATATATAGGTCTCTTCCTTTTTCAATAAACCTTTCTCCCAAGATTCGTAGGAGCCCTATTGCATCTCTGGTGCCCGTATACCGTCTAAAGCCAAACTGCTTCTCGCCGAGATTCTCCTCCATTACTTTTTCAAGTCTTTTATGAATTATTCTTAACATCACTTTGGCTGCATGTGAAATGAGCTGATTGTCCTGTGCTTGCTGCATTTCTTGGTTCCTTGTTTTTTCGGTAATGGAATCATTACTGTCGTCAGAAAGTACTCAGGCCATTCAACACTGTCGTATATTTTATTACATAATCTCAATATTTCTCTTATTCCATCGTGGCTCAAGCATTTTAGTATTTCTCCCGGTATTGTATCTGTACCTGTCTCTTTGCCATTTTTCATTGCAGCTATGACAGACTTTACTTCTTCCATTATGATGGTCGGTCCTTTCTCATCATCATTTACATTGTTGTGTGATTCAAGTTCCAGAGTTTCTGGTTTGCTATTTGTGTCATATAGCTCTTTTATATTATCTTCCCATCTCTGGAGGACATCGTCACGATCTTTGTACACTACCTCTTCGTCTTTACTCAAAATTTCCATAGTAGCACTTCCTGCTGTGTTTTGTTCCCATGTCATAGTCTTTACTCTGTTGTATAGTAAGTCGTATCTTCCCTTCCTGTCCAGTTCTTCAAATTCATCACATTCCTCTTTTAGCCATTTCTTTCCTAGCCTGCTCTGTTTCTCTTCGCAGTTCATTATTTAACCTTCGGTATATCTTTCTTACATCTTCAGTGTTCTTGTTTTTCAATTGTCTTCTCTCCTCCATCTTCGAAATCATTTCTTGTGTGACCCATGTTTTTTTTTACCTTTTCCCTTTTACGTATCCTATATTTTGCTGTCCTGCTTTTATGATTCCTTCTTTCAGCATATTCCAGTACTCGTTGGCATCATCAGGTGCTTCTTTGTCTCGTAATGTGTTTAGAAAGTCCCGAGACAGCATTTCTGTAATTTGTTCTTTGTTGGATCTTATCTTCTCTAAATCCCACTTCTTCACCATGGTCGCCTTCTTCAGTTTTTTACTCTTATTTCTATTTCTGCCATAAGTAAGTTGTGGTCACTGTTAATATCTGCACCTGGTAATGTGCAATGATTACAGTTTCAGAAAAACTGGATGATTTATTCGAGAGAAAAAGCTTCATAAATGCCACCTGTGGCCCTTATGTGAGCAGTTACTCGGTTTCACATTGATTTATAGACTTGTTGGATGTAGTCCTGAGGGTGCACGTGAAACCCTGTCCAATTGGTGCGTTACATCGTCAAAATCCCGGGATCCTTCCCATAATGCTTCAAACGTTGTCAATTGGGGAGAGATCCGTTGCTTTCCAAAGTAGGATTTCGCAAGCAGAAAGAAGACAAGCGGTATAGACTGTCGCCGTGTGTGGGCGGTCATTATCTTGACGAGGTTGGCTTGCCAGGAAAGACAACAAAACGGGGCGTAAAATACCGTCGATGCACCGCTGCGCTGTAAGACTGCCGCAGATGACTTTCAAAGGGAGTCGTGCTACGAAATGTAACGGCACTCCAGACTACCAATGTTGGCTGTCGGGCTTTATAAGCGTCCGACAGTAAGTCTGATATCCCATGAAGTTGTTGTGGTCATAACGGGCCTGCGTACTTTTTTTTATTTTTATGAGGGTGAGTCAAAAGAAACCTTAAATTTTTAATAACAAATCGAAATTTCACGCTGTTATCCTGTAAGTTGGTAAGCGGGCTACAAACAGCGTGCAGAATGGCCTGTAGATGGTAGCATAGTGCAGATGCACACATACCGTCGCAGTATCAGTATAAAGATGGCCGCCCCACTTGCGACTTGCACCAGGGAAGAACAGCGTTCTGTTATTCGGTTTTTGCGTAGCGAAAGTGTGAAACCTATTGAAATTCATCGACGAATGAATATTCAGTACGGTTATGCATGTTTGTCACAGCAGCAAGGAGTAGGAAGTTCACAAATGGTGTGACTTTAATGGAAGATGCTCCTCGTCCAGGTCAGGCACAACGAGTTGTAACTCCACAGAACATTGCAGCAGTTGAAGCCATAGTGAAGGAAAACCGCCGAGTGACACTGAATGACATTGCAGCATGTTTACAGATTAGTCACGGGTCAGCACACCACATTGTCCATGATGTACTCCAGTTTCACAAAGTGTCTGCAAGATGGGTGCCACGGCTGACTCCTAAAATGAGAGAACTTCTTCGGCGCTTTGAACGAGAAGGTGATAGCTTCCTTGCAAGAATCTTTACTGGGGACGAAACCTGGGTTCACTTCCACCAACCAGAAACGAAGAGAACGAGCAAGGAATGGCGCCATTCCTCGTCAGCAAAACCACAGAAGTTTCGAACAGAAGCATCAGCAGGGAAGGGTATGCTGACTCTCTTTTGGGACGAAAAAGGTGTCATTTTGGAGCATTACATGCCTAGAGGGACCACTGTCACCAGTGCATCATAAACAGATCTCCTAAAAAAAAAATCGTCTGCGGCCTGCAAACAAATCAAAGCGACGTGGATTGCAGTCTGCAGATGTCCTTTTGCAACATGACGATGCAAGGCCCCACACTGCCCGTACAACAGTTGCAACAATCAAAAACCTGCATTCTGAGTGTCTTCCTCATCCACCACACTCACCAGACCTTGCCCCAAGTGATTTCCATACGTTTGGACCACTCAAAGACGCAATGCGAAGAAAGAAGTTCCGTTCTGATGAAGAGGTACGCTATGGGGTGCATCGGTGCATGAGTGGCTGCTCGGACTACCAAAAGAATTTTTTTCTAAAGGAATTTATGCACTTTGTAAGCGCTGGAGGACCTGCATTGAGCGTGGGGGGAGATTATGTTGAAAAGTGATACAGCTTTGTACCACATCTGCACAATAAGCAATATTTAAATAAGTATTAAAGGTTTTCATTTGACTCATCCTTGTATTGGGGTGTATCCCTTTCATTTTCTTGAAATATTTGTACTTTGCTGTCCGGGACATCTTATGAAACGTCCCCTTAGAAAAATAATACAGGACTGTGCTTAAACTGACACACAATATTTTTAGCGCAACGCAATCTGACTTTCAATAATCCCTACAAAACAATGGCCCTGACTAACATTAACCTATACCTTTCACAAATCATTTACCTCACAAAAATCTTCGTTACTCGAACTACTGCAATACAGCGAGAGCCACTACTGCCAGCTAAATAAAAGATTCAAACTACGGAAGGCACTAACTACTGATAGGTATAGTTAGCAATTGAAAGATTTTAATAGAGAACAAACAATGTATTTACCTTAATAATCATAATATATATAGCAGTTCATGACATCCATTTTTACAAATTTGAAAATTGCGCCATTTCTCTCCCCACATCCACCACTGCTGGCGGCTCACCTCCAACTGCGCAACGCTACGCGCTGTTCACATCCAGCTGCCCAACACTACAATGGCAGACAACAATGCAAACTAGCCACAGACTGCACACAGCACAGCCAGTGATATTCATACAGAGCGCTACGTAACGTTGCCAATAAGAAAATATAAACAGCCTACTTACACCAGACACATCTTCTCTGGTCATTCGGGTTCAGTTCGAAGCAGGACTCGTCACTGAAGGCAATTCGAGTCAGTTAATGAGATTTCAGGCCGAAGAGATGTCTGGAGACGACGTGGGCAACGCTGGGAAGACAACCTGGCTGTCGCTTCCGATATGGCCTGACAAAGAGGAGTAATAGTGTGGGGTGCCACTTCACTTCAAATCAGGTTGGCATCCCAGGACCCTTACAGCTCAGCGGAACATCAACGATATTCTATGCTTCGTTTTGCTGTCGTTCATAGAAAGCCATGCTGTGCTTCAGTTTCAGTAAGATAGTGCCCGCCCGCACACGGCGAGAGTCTCTACTGCTTGTCCTCGTGCTTGCCAAATCCTACGTTGGCCAGCAAGGTCGTCGGATCTCTCCCCAGTTAACAGCATTTGGAGTATTATGGGTAAAGCTCTCTAACCATTTCAAGATGTTGACGATCTAAAGCACTAATTGAGCAGAATGTGGCACGATATCCCTCAGGAGGGCATCCAACAAACTCTATCAGTCACTGCCAAACCGAATAACTATTTGCATAAGGGTTGCAGGTGGACGATCGCATTATTGACGTGCTCAGTTTGTGAAGCTCTTTCTCTTGAATAAATCATCCAATTTTACTGAAATTATAACAATTTGTGTGTTTGTACAAGTACATCACGTCTACCGATTTCCGTCCCATTCGGATGATTCCTTCGCCGTGTTGTGTCTGGAGGCAGTTGCAGGCTCCATGGGAACAGCCAGCGCGGCTGCGTCCCTGAAGATCGATTGCCGCCGGAGAGCGGGCTGGGAGGAGCAGCCGCCACAGACAGGACACAGTAGCTGCGCCTCGCCTCTGTCTCGCCACTGCGCACGCGCCGCCAAAACACACGTGCCAGATACGGGCTGCTGCAGCCAATCACCCGCTGTCGAGACCCCGCAGGACTCCTCGTTTTCTCTGTTCCTGGAGCGCAGGGGCTTCTTCTACTTTACTTCGTCTACATCTGTACTATGCAAAGCACTAAGAAATGCTTGCCGGAGGTTACCACTTATTACGGCTTTTTCGCATATTCAGCATGAGAAGATAACTGTTTAAATGGATCTCTGGATACTGTAATAAGTTGAAAGCGGGTTTTGCGATACGTACGGGAACGATATGTAGAGCGTTATGGTATTCTCCTAAATCCCTCATTTAATGCTGCTACTTGAAAATCTGTAACTTGGACAGTATCTTCAAGCGTCTCCCCATTCAGGTTTTTCAACATTTCCGTGAAGTTCTACCGTGGGCAAAACAAGCCTGTGAACATACTTACTATTCATCTTTCTATGCGTTCAACATCGTCCATTACTCCTACACGCTTGAGCAGTATTCTAGAACAGGTCCATCGAAAGTTTTCTAAGCAATGTGCTTTGAAAACTGATCCTTTGTTCCCTATAGCAGTCATGTGCACAACAGAATCAAGATAGCGCGGAAAACCAGAAAAAAGTGTATGTCACCGTCTTCAGCCCTTTCAGACGTCAACATCGCATCCAACCTTCAAAGGACACTCTACAGTCAACCCAACGTAGTGGCACTCTATGCAGAGATATTAATAGAAGTAGCGTCAAACAATAATAATGTTCATTAACAAGACGCTGCAAGGTGAAAATCAAAAAAAGTAATACAAAGTTAATGGAATATGAAATAAATCGGCTAATATAAGCAGCAACCAAAAAGTTTCCGTTTGAGGGCGTGCCGGCCGATGTGGCCGAGCGGTTGTAGGCGCATCAGTCTGGAACCGCGCGACCGCTACGGTCGCAGGTTCGAATTCTGCCTCGGGCATGGATGTGTGTGATGTCCTTAGGTTAGTTAGGTTTAAGTAGTTCTAAGTTCTAGGGGACTGATGACCTCAGATGTTAAGTCCCATAGTGCTCAGAGCCATTTGAACCATTTTGAGGGCGTTTCTGCAGCGTATATGCAACCTGGCGCGACTCCGGTGCGGGTATATAAGCTCCGACGCGTAGGCAAGGTGTTAGTGTGGACCTCCAACGGCAACTTTTTGATCACCCCATATATAAATGCAAGCGTTAGAAAATTCTTTATTTAGGAATTTTTGTGGAGCGTAGTCTTGCGCCGAAATGAAACGTGGACGGTAAGCAGTTCAGACAAAAAGTGTGTAGAAATATGATGCTACAGAAAAACGCAAACGATTAGATGGTTAAATCGAGTGACTAATGGGAAGATACTGAATTTAACTAGGGAAAGAGAAATTTATGGCACAACTTCACTATGAGTGGACCGGTTGATAGGACGCATTCCAAAACATGGAGGAATCTTCTGTTTGGTATGGAGGGAACTGTCGGATGTTAGAATTGTACATGCAGACCAAGTCTTCAGTGCAGTAAGTTATTTCAAATTGATGTAGGATGCAGCAGTTACTCAGAGATGAAGATATTTCGTTTAATGTGTGGCTGGATGCCCTTCCTGTCGCCACACCTTTACACCCCGGCACGGAATTTATGTACTCCAACTGCCTGCGTGTAGTGTTATTCATGCTTGCCAGTCATCTAACTGAGGCGGTACTTGGGTACCAGCACGGTATTCACCTACTGGGATGCGGGAAACTGCCTTACAACCACGTACGGGCTGGCCGGCACACCGACCCTCGTCGTTAATCCACCGGCCGGATTCTGGCCACGGGCCGAGCGCCTCCCCGTTCTGGAAGCGACACTTTGACAGGCACGGCTATCTCTGCGGGTGAAATCGTAGTACTTACACTGTCTTAACTTTAACTACAAAGTAAGTATTATTGTGATATCCGCGGATATTCGCATGCATGCAGGCCTCAACCCACCATGTGCGTTATACAAAAAAGGAAATTGCTCGTTCTTTAAATCACTGTCTGATTTCATTTAGTGGTACATCACAGATCTTGTTTCAGTTAGGATCAACTTCGCAGAGAAATAACTTTATTTCACTGATATTATTATACAATGAAGAACCAAAGAAACTGGTACACCTGCCTAACATCGTGTAGGGCTCCAGAGAGCTTGTCGTAACACGACGTGGCATGGACTCGACTAATATTTGAAGCAGTGCTGGAGGAAATTGACACCATGAATCCCGCAGAGCTTTCCATAAATCCCTAAGAGTACGAGGGATGCCGGCCGTGGTGGCCGAGCGGTTCTAGGCGCTACAGTTTGGAACCGCGCGACCGCTACGGTCGCAGGTTCGAATCCTGCCTCGGGCATGGATGTGTGTGATGTCCTTAGGTTAGTTAGGTTTAAGTAGTTCTGAGTTCTAGGGGACTGATGACCTCAGAATTTGAGTCCCATAGTGCTCAGAGGCATTTGAACCATTTTTTAGTACGACGGATGTAGATCTCTTCTGAACAAGACGTCGCAAGGCATCCCAGGTGTGCTCAATAATGTTCAGGACTGGAGAGTTTGGCGGCCAGCGGAAGTGTTTAAACTCAGAAGATTGTTACTGGAGCCACTCTGCAGCAGTTCAGGACGCGAGGGGTGTCGTATTGTTCTGCTGGAATTGCTGGAATTGCCCAAGCCCGTCGGAATGCACAATGTACATGAATGGATGCAGGTGATCAGACAGGACGCTTAAGTACATGTCACCTGCCAAGGTCTCATCTAGACGTATAAGGGGTACCATATCACTCTAACTGCACACGCCCCACACCATTACAGAACCTGCACCAGCTTGAACAGTCCCCTGCTGACATTCAGCATCCATGGGTTCATGAGGCTGTCTTCATAACCGTATGCGTTCATCCGCTCGATACAATTTGAAAAGAGACTCATCCGACCAGGCAACATGATTCCAATCGACAGTCCAATGTCGGTGTTGACGGGCCCAGGCGAGGCGTAAAGCTTTGTGTCGTGCAATCATCAAGGAACGTGAGTGGGCCTTCGGCTCCGAAAGTCCATATCGAGATGTATCTTTGAATGAATCGCACGCTGACTCTTGTTTATGGCCCAGCACTGAAATCTGCAACAATTTGCGGAAGGGTTGCGCTTCTGTTACATTTAACGATTCTCTTCAGTCATCATGGTCGTATTCTTGCAGAATCTTCTTCCGGCCTCAGCGATGTCGGAGATTTGATGTTTTACAGGATTCCTGATATTCAGTTTACACTCGTATGGGAAAATGCCCACTTCATCGCTACCTCGGAGATGCTATGTCTCATCGATCGTGCGCCGACTGTAACACCCCATTCAAACTCACTTAAATCTTGAGAACCTTCCACTCTAGCAACAGTAAGCGAACTAACAACTGCGCCAGACATTTGTCTTATATAGATGCTGCCGAGCGGAGCGTCGTATTCTGCCTGTTTACGTATCTCTGTATTTGAATACGCACGCCTATACAAGTTTTTGTGGCGCTTCAATGTTCTCCCAAAGATTGACTATATTGCATACAGCTTATTCTTTTATGACAGTGCTTTGTCTTTCTCTGTTCTAGTTTCTTGGACTGGGAGCGGTAAAATTTCGACTATTTAGCCGAGAGAATTTATAAAAATATAAAATCATAGTTTTAAAATGTTAACATGATAAAAATATTTAAGTACTTTTAATAATTCTTGTATGCTTTAAAACATTTAGAATCCTTCAAAGCAAAGAAATGGACGGTAATCTTTACAATAAAAAAAAAGAATCACATCACTTCACTATGTTACTCTGTAGGACCTGCACCGAGAAAGGACTAATCGGAAGCAGGAGGATTAAGTGCTATTATGACGGTTGATGTGGTAACGAAGCGGTCGGAATGGTATGTGTAGATGTGTAGTGTGGAACAGATGGTGGCAGGTGACATTTGACGTGGAACCCGGAAATTAGCATGGGGGTCAGACTACGTCTACGGAGAGGAATGGGTGGGAAAGGAGCCAATCTTGTTTTGGGAAAGGATAGGGAGAAATGAGTTAAACCTTATAGGATGGATATCGCTTCTTGAGAGTGGAAGGCTGTGGAGGGTTGCGTTAGAAGGCAGCTTGGTGTTATGAAGTCGGAAAAAAAGCATGTCACTGTTAACGGAGAAATATCTTCAGGCATAAAAGCAACTTCTGGCGTACCAAGGGGAGTGTTATAGTATCATATTTCTCACAATATACATAAATTAACTAACGTCGGAAAGATTGTGACTCTTTGAGGGTGTGCTGTCAAACCTAGAGAAATGGTAAAGTTCGAAAATTGTAGCGAAATGCAGGAAGATCAGCTGAGGATAGATGCTTGGTGCAGGGATTGGCAGTTGACCCTCAATATAAATGTAAAGTATTGCGGTGATTTTTCATGTTTTCTAGGCGTGATTGATTAATGATGTGTCTCCATGTGTTCTGTTATGTTGTTATTTGCGTTTTATGCAGAATACCCAGAACCAGACCATTCAAGTATTTAGCATAAACAGGCAGAAAGTCTCATTACTCTGTGATTACAGGCTTGCAGAACTATCACAGGAACCAGTCACATCCATTAAATATCAGGCAGTATGTGTAAAGAGCGATTTAAAAATGAACGACTGCAGAAAACTAATCACAGGCAAGGGAGACGCCAGACTGTGATTGATTAGAAGGATCCTCAGGAAGTGTAGGGCAGGCGCGGAGCAGACAGCTGACAAAACCGTCGTTCGACCTTTAACTGAATATTGCATGTCAGTCTGGGATCCATATCAGAAACAACTGATACACGAAAAGGAGAAAATTCAAATAAGACTATCGCGTTTCGTCACCTTTTCATTTACTAAGTACAAAAGCGTCACGGAGATGCTCATTTACACTACTGGCCATTAAAATTACTACACCAAGAAGAAATGAAGATGATAAACGGGTATTGATTGGACAAATATGTTATCCTAGAACTGACATGTGATTACATTTTCACGCAATTTGGGTGCATAGATCCTGAGAAATCAGTACCCAGTACAACCACCTCTGGCCGTAATAACGGCCTTGATACGCGTGGGCATTGAGTCAAACAGAGCTTGGATGGCGTGTACAGGTACAGCTGCCCATGCAGCTTCAACACGATAGCACAGTTCATTAAGAGTAGTAACTGGCGTATTGTGACGAGCCAGTTGCTCGGCCACAATTGACCAGACGTTTTCAATTGGTGAGAGATCTGGAGAATGTACTGGCCAGGGCAGCAGTCGAACATTTTCTGTATCCAAAATGTATTTTCTGTATCCAAAATGAGTGCAACATGTGGTCGTGCATTATCCTGCTGAAATGAAGGGTTTCGCAGGGATCGAATGGAGGGTAGAGCCACGGGTCGTAACACATCTGAAATGTAACGTCCACTGATCAAAGTGCCGTCAGTGCGAAAAAGAGGTGACCAAGATGTGTAACCAATGGCACCCCATACCATCACGCCGGATGATACGCCAGTATGGCGATGACGAATACAAGCTTCTAATGTTCGTTCACCGCGATGTCACCAAACACGGATCTAGGCGCTCAGTCCGGAACCGCGCGACTGCTACGGTCGCAGGTTCGAATCCTGCCTCGGGCATGGATGTTTGTGATGTCCTTAGGTTAGTTAGGTTTAAGTAGTTCTAAGTTCTAGGGGACTTGTGACCACAGATGTTAACTCCCAGAGTGCTCAGGGCCATTTGAACCATTTTTGGACCAAACACGGATGCGACCATCATGATGCTGTAAACGGAACCGGGATTCATCCGAAAAAATGACGTTTTGCCATTCGTGCACTCAGGTTCGTCGTTGAGTGCACCATCGCATGCGCTCCTGTCTGTAATGCAGCATCAAGGGTAACCGCAGCAATGGTCTCCGAGCTGATAGTCCATGCTGCTGCAAACGTCGTCGAACTGTTGGTGCAGATGGTTGTTGTCTTGCAAACGTCCCCATCTGTTGACTCAGGGATCGAGACGTGGCTGCACGATCCGTTACAGCCATGCAGAACAGACGTCTGTCATCTCGACTGCTGGTGCTACGAGGCCGTTGGGATCCAGCACGGCGTATTACCCTCCTCAACCCACCGATTCCATATTCTACTAACAGTCATTGTATCTCGACAAACGCGAGCAGCAATGTCGCGATACGATAAACCGCAATCGCGTTAGGCTACAATCCGACCTTTATCAAAGTCGGAAACGAGGTGGTACGCATTCCTCCTCCTTACACGAGGCATCACAACAACATTTCACCAGGTAACGCCGGTCAACTGCTGTTTGTGTATTAGAAATCGGTTGGAAACTTTCCTCATGTCAGCACGTTTTAGGTGTCGCCATGGGAGCCAACCTTGTGTGAATGCTCCGGAAAGCTAATCATTTGCACATCACAGCATCTTCTTCCTGTCGGTTAAATTTCGCGTCTGTAGCACGTCATCTTCGTGGTGTAGCAATTTCAATGGCCAGTAGCGTAATTCCAGTGGCTGAAGCTACAAGAGAGGCATCGTGCATCACGGTGGGCTTTGCTGTTAAAATTCAGACAGCTCAGGTTGCTAGGAGAGTCAACCAATATAATACTTCTCCCTGCATATACTCTGCGAAAATATGATAGAGGTAGGATAAGAAAGACTCGGACGCACACAGTGGCTTCCCAACATGTCTTTGTAGGAGTCGATAATGATGGATAAATGAAATCCCAACGTGTGATAGGGAAATCCTTTTATTAATGTTTTTTTTCCCGTGTGTGTAGAAATAACTGCACCGTGTCGAAGATTCATAGGAACGCCCCCGCAGTGTAACTGTCTGTTGGTATGACAGCCAGTGTCTGGTAATTACGATCCGCTATCGTCGTTCCGCAGAGACGGATACAGTGTCCATAGCGCAGTGAGCTATGATGGGAGCATCAGCAGGCACACACGCCTCGCGGAATTCCAGTGGCGGCACCTCGTGCAAAACGCTTTAATTACTGCAGACCACTCGGCGCCGGCACGCGCGCTCTTTGCGTTTTATCAGGAGCGGCATCCAGCCCGCGCCGCACACGTCCTCCGCTAGCCGGCGCACAGACGGCGCGGCATTCCCCGGTGTCCGACGCTTCCGTACGCACCACGGCCTGTCGGCTCTCCCTTAAGGATTCCTATAATTAAGTGGAGAATAACTCCCAATTAAATTTTCGCCGCTGCATTCTCTCCAGCCGTAGGGTCGACGACAGATCTAATTAAATTAATTTCATCCACCGTTTCCTCCCTTGTATTCACGTCTCACCAGATCTCTTTAAGATGACAAAGCCGTGTTCTGTTTTTAAAGCAATCGGGTTAAATCCAATTCTTCTTCAGACGATTCATTAACCTTTTGCGAGCTGTTGCGCTTGCACAATATTTATCCATCATTAGACATTTTTACATTAAAAGAAAGAAAGGGTATTGACTCTCAAACATTCAGGCGATAATTTCGTGTTTTTCGACTAACATCTCACTGATCTATAACTAAGTGTTGGTATTAAACAGTTAATTTTACCTGATGTACAATAATGGAAGAAGGTAGTTACTGCATGAAATAGAGTCACATGGTGTTTTATTTTTGTTTCACGTTCTACCTCCTGTGTAAGTTTTACCACAATGTTGTCCATCTCCATTTTCTACCATTTTTTCCATTATGTAACGATTTTGTAGTCTTAGTGCATCTCATTAGATTGCATATTTTCCTTCACCATTCACCTTTTCGTCAAATACAACAATAAGTAAGAACTTTTCCGTTAGGAAGTGATCAAGACTTATTTTTACCCCTTATTTTCCTGAAATACTTTTCTACTTTCATTTGCTGCTGATAATACTTCCTCATTATCTCTTTGTGTCCAGCCTATACCTCCTCTTTCCTGCATAATCACATCTCAGATCTCTTTTTATCTTTGTTCTCTACCGTCAATGTCTCTGTATCATATGAAACCACAAACCGTACAAAACACCTGACCAGTTTTTATCTCAGTTGGAGATTCATTTTATCCATGATAATGGCCTTTCAATCCTTGCAATTCTGGATTTTATTTCTCGTCGTACGTATTTTAGTGTTTAGTTCCTCAGTGATATAAAGCTTTCCTTTCGTTTGTCGTAATGAGGATACATTCAGTTATCCGATTGTTAGTTTTCCTCTGCTTGATGTGCTGCATTACGATCCTTTTTCGTGAAATGCATCAGTAAAATTACCGTATTATTAGGAAATTTAATACTACCATTGTCACACCAAAAATGTACTAAGTCTCCACCAACAGTTTTTCTTATAATTGAGTCTATGTCTACATTCATTGGGAAACCCTTTTTGCCACGTATGCTATTTGAAGCCTGAATTTCTGCTGCAAGCTTTCTCAATCGATATTCTTTCCTTACCATCAGCTACCACACTTTTCAAACTCTGTAAGTTCTCATTCCATTTTGCTCTACCAGATACTGTGTCTGACGACCTAGTCGTTGAAACCACGTTGAAGCCTCACTCTGGTTACTGTACAGCTATAGGATAGCCAGATTGGTATGACTGGGCAAGTGCGTGTCTCCCAGATTAGGTCCATCAATGGTTAGCCTAGAGGCAGGGGGGGGGGGGGGGGAGACTACCAGATGCCCGTCGTTCTGGCAATATGAATGCGCGCGTCTGCTTGGTGATTGCCGAAGTTGAGCCGTCATTAATCCGGACCTAGGCTGTGGGCTGTCGCGTGCGCGCCCTCGTTGGCAGACACCTGGAGTACGGCGGTGCGAGGAGTTGCCTGTCGGCTCTGTGACTTGGTGCCAGTTAGACCATCAGGTTCTATGGCCGAAGTAGCATTGCGGGTTATGCAAAATAGGGTAAAGTGTTGACAGCTGCCGGCCGCGGTGGTATAGCGGTTCTAGGCGCTGAGTCCGGATCCGCGCGACTGCTACGGTCGCAGGTTCGAATCCTGCCTCGGGCTTGGATGTGTGTGATGTCCTTAGGTTAGTTAGGTTTAATTAGTTCTAAGTTCTAGGCGACTGATGACCTCAGAAGTTAAGTCGCATAGTACTCAGAGCCATTTGAACCATTTTTTGTTGACAGCTGGTGTCCGCGGCCACATAGTCGATCTGCAGCTTTTGCAGCTGTGAATTCCGCATGTCTTTTGTGAGTAATCAGTTTGAAAGAACTGCATTACAATAGTGTGTGCGGCCGTTGATGCAAAATGAAGATACCCTGTTGCTCATTGGAGTCCGTTCCTTTACGCTGAGTTTGAGTGGACTGTTATACACTGAAGCGCCAAAGAAACTGGTGTAGGCATGTGTATTCAAATACTGGGATATGTAAACAGGCAGGTAACGGCGCTGCAAGCGGCAACACCTATATGAGACAATAAGCGTTCGGCGCAGTTGTTAGATCGGTTACTGCTGCTACAATGGTAGGTTATCAAGATTTAAGTGAGTTTAAACGTGGTGTTATAGTCGGCGCACGAGCGATAGGACACAGCATTTCCAAGGTAGGGATAAGGTGGGGATTTTCCCGTATGACCATTTCACGATTGTACCGCAGATATCAGTAATCCGGTAAAACATTAGGATTTCTAAAGTCTCTGCTGCCGGTAAAAGATCCTGCAAGGACGGGACCAACAATGACTGAAAAGAATCGCTGAACGTGGCAAGTGCAACCCTTCCGCAAATTGCTGCAAATTTAAATGATGGTTCATCAGCAAGTGTCAGTATGCGAACCATTCAACAAAACATCATCGATAGGGCTTTCGGAGCCTAAGGCTCACTTGTGTATCATCCTTGATGAGTGCACGACGGGAAGCTTTACGCCTCGCCTAGGCCAGTCAACACCGACATTGGGCTATTGACGACCAGAGACATATCGCCTGGCCGCACGAGTCTCGTTTCAAATTGTACCGAGCGGATGAGCGTATACGGGTATGGAGAGAACCTCATGAATCCATGGAACCTGCATGTCAGCAGGGGACTATTCAGGCTGGTAGAGGCTCTGAAAGGGTGTGGGTTGTGTGCAGTTGGAGTGATATGGGACCCCTGATATGTCTAGATACTACTCTGACAGGTGACACTTACATAAGCATCCTGTCTCATCACCTGCACCCATTCATGTCGATTGTGCATTCCGACGGACTTGGACAATTCCAGCAGGACAATGCGACAGCCCACACGTCCAGAATTGCTACACAGTGGCTCCAGGAACACTCCTCTTAGTTCAAACACTTCCTCTGGCCTCCAAACTCCCAGACATGAATATTATTGTGCATATCTGGGAAGCCTTGCAACGTGCTGTTCAGAAGATATCTCCAACCCCTCGTACTTTCACGGATTTATGTACAGCCCTGCAGGATTCGTGGTGTCAGTTCCGTCCAACACTACTTCGGACATTAGTCGAGTCCATGACACGTCGTGCTGCGGCACTTCTGAGCCCTCGTGGGGGCCCTGTACGATATTAGGCAGGTGTACCAATTTCTTTGGTTCTTCACTGTACTTTAGTTCTCCTATTAATTGCTTTAAGGAACGTCGTTCCCGTAGTAGGTGGTCGTGGTCGTGTTGCGCAGGCAGTCATGTTGACGAAATTGTGAATTGCTTTCAGTTGGATTATGTTTCATCGTGGCTGTGAATGGGAGCTCATTTGCTTCGGTGTTTTGGCGAGTGTTAACTGTTACCAAAGAAAAAGAATCTTATAGTGAACAGATGTGGTACTATGCGTGTGCAGTGCCCAGTACTGAAATTATGTGAAAATATTTAGACAGAAAATCCCACGTAGTAGCTACGGAATTTCTATGGTGGGTCATGTGCACCATCTACGGTCGCGGAACCAGGTCAGTGTTGTCTGGGTCTATGAGACGCACTAGAATGGAGTGGGGGCCACGTAAGGTGTTCCAGCGTTGTCGCCTAGTATTGCTGTTATCCTGTCCGTCTTTCTCTAGTCTACAGCAAGTCGTGCGTTATTCTTTATCTCTACCTGTGCCGATTGGTATAAGGGCGTTTTACGGTGACGTTTTACACCACTGTGTGGAACGTGGTTGCAGATTTGACGAATGTGTGCTGATGCTTCGAGATTTTATTGTATTAAAGATTCTTATTGAGACTCATCTTTCGGGTACAGAACGTGCAATAAAAGAGAACGGTTTTCCCTTTTAGAAGTGCAGCTTGTGAAATTATTACATGACGTTTTAAGTCAGGTGAAAAAATCAGGCAAAATCTTGGTTCGGCGTAACATTAAATGTGTTTTCCGTCCACCTCCGGAAACGCATGCTCTATTAGATACGGTGAAAGATGACTTGGGGGCCCATAAACTAGGTTTTTACCGCCGGCCGGAGTGGCCTAGCGGTTCTAGGCGCTTCAGTCTGGAACCGCGCGACCGCTACGGTCGCAGGTTCGAATCCTGCCTCGGGCATGGATGTGTGTGATGTCCTAAGTTCTAGGGGACTGATGACCTCAGATGTTAAGTCCCATAGTGCTCAGAGCCATTTGAATCATTTAGGCTTTTACCCTATTCCGTGTAAATACGATAAGGCGTATATCGGGAAGACTGTGCTGACAATGGAAGAAAGGCGCACGGAACGCAGACGACACACAGAACTCAAGAAACCAGCAACATCTGCGTCATTTTGGGACTGCGTTCAGGAGGCAATTGAAACACGAGCCGCTGACCGGCTGATCCACAGAGAGAATGCGTTTACTCTCAGCAAAGCTTGGAACCCAGTACTAGCCAACTAAAATCACAGCGTCGACCGAGAACGACTTCCGCGCCCGACGACGGCCACAGGAGTACTGAGGGACCAGAGTTCACGCCCTTCATACTAAGAGCAGCGGCAATTTAATTCGTAGTCATTCAGAAACAAAACCCATCCTTTGGACTCTACAACACACTCAAGAGGTATAAATTTGCAGTTGTGCCATAAGGAAGAAAGCACGCACTCCTTGGGGACGTTATATACGCGCTATTTCGTTCAAGAACAATGATTTCAATCGAAGTCAATAGATGGCAGCACACGTCACATTTCCAAAATATGTGCATGCACTGCGGTAGACTGCAAGCCAGTGTTTCAAAATGCAATGAAGAATTATTGCCGTTATATTCTGTGTACAACTTATGCTACAGAGTACCGAAACTAACACAAGAAAGCTGAAAATTTATTCTTGCCTGTTTCGCTTCGGGAACGCCAGATTTCTTCACACAACTTCTACGAGGTGTTCCTGTTATCACTCTGAACACAACTACGTCAGTTGGGAACTGATGAGTTTAATCAATTGTCAAAGAACACAAACTGCGCTCTCGTTACGACTGCAAATTCTTTGGTACATTTACCATTTCTATTATCACAAGATTAAAGTTTTATCTTTTGTGTAATGGTAGCATTTGGAACCGGTTAGTAAACGAAAGTCTGTGGATTTTAGAGAGTTTTTTAAACTATACCCTTTTGTTACGACAGTATTTATGAAATTTTAAATATAAAATCCCTTCAGAATATCTTTGATATAAAGATGTCTTATATTTCGATCTCAAATGTTGTGTAACTTGTCGTATTTAAAGGGTGATGACTTGATTGGCCGATGGTTCTTTTATTGATCGTAGCTACTGGGGAATCAACGATGCAGGACATCGCTATCAATATTGTGACGTCTCCACTGTAGTCTTCAAGATTTTGAGCCAGCCACAAATGAAAGTTTCAATAAATGATGTTCAGCTCAACTTGGTCAGTTAATAAACCTAGCCCTCCTCTCTCAAAGACAAAAATCTTGGTTAAACTGGTAGCAGAATGCGGTTGTGCTTTCGGTTTGACTGAGATTGAGCTGATAATTCTGAACCTGTTTTGTGAGACGTTCTGATATACACTCCTGGAAATGGAAAAAAGAACACATTGACACCGGTGTGTCAGACCCACCATACTTGCTCCGGACACTGCGAGAGGGCTGTACAAGCAATGATCACACGCACGGCACAGCGGACACACCAGGAACCGCGGTGTTGGCCGTCGAATGGCGCTAGCTGCGCAGCATTTGTGCACCGCCGCCGTCAGTGTCAGCCAGTTTGCCGTGGCATACGGAGCTCCATCGCAGTCTTTAACACTGGTAGCATGCCGCGACAGCGTGGACGTGAACCGTATGTGCAGTTGACGGACTTTGAGCGAGGGCGTATAGTGGGCATGCGGGAGGCCGGGTGGACGTACCGCCGAATTGCTCAACACGTGGGGCGTGAGGTCTCCACAGTACATCGATGTTGTCGCCAGTGGTCGGCGGAAGGTGCACGTGCCCGTCGACCTGGGACCGGACCGCAGCGACGCACGGATGCACGCCAAGACCGTAGGATCCTACGCAGTGCCGTAGGGGACCGCACCGCCACTTCCCAGCAAATTAGGGACTCTGTTGCTCCTGGGGTATCGGCGAGGACCATTCGCAACCGTCTCCATGAAGCTGGGCTACGGTCCGGCACACCGTTAGGCCGTCTTCCTCTCACGCCCCAGCATCGTGCAGCCCGCCTCCAGTGGTGTCGCGACAGGCGTGAATGGAGGGACGAATGGAGACGTGTCGTCTTCAGCGATGAGAGTCGCTTCTGCCTTGGTGCCAGTGATGGTCGTATGCGTGTTTGGCGCTGTGCAGGTGAGCGCCACAATCAGGACTGCATACGACCGAGGCACACAGGGCCAACACCCGGCATCATGGTGTGGGGAGCGATCTCCTACACTGGCCGTACACCACTGGTGATCGTCGAGGGGACACTGAATAGTGCACGGTACATCCAAACCGTCATCGAACCCATCGTTCTACCATTCCTAGACCGGCAAGGGAACTTGCTGTTCCAACAGGACAATGAACGTCCGCATGTATCCCGTGCCACCCAACGTGCACTAGAAGGTGTAAGTCAACTACCCTGGCCAGCAAGATCTCCGGATGTGTCCCCCATTGAGCATGTTTGGGACTGGATGAAGCGTCGTCTCACGCGGTCTGCACGTCCAGCACGAACGCTGGTCCAACTGAGGCGCCACGTGGAAATGGCATGGCAAGCCGTTCCACAGGACTACATCCAGCATCTCTACGATCGTCTCCATGGGAGAATAGCAGCCTGCATTGCTGCGAAAGGTGGATATACACTGTACTAGTGCCGACATTGTGCATGCTCTGTTGCCTGTGTCTATGTGCCTGTGGTTCTGTCAGTGTGATCATGTGATGTATCTGACCCCAGGAATGTGTCAATAAAGTTTCCCCTTCCTGGGACAATGAATTCACGGTGTTCTTATTTCAATTTCCAGGAGTGTATTTCAGTATGAGTGCATGTATTGAACGCAGTCTGCAGCTGCTCGGACAAGAGAGGCTGCGGTATGAACTAAATATTTGAGGAACCGATTATGAGGGTACAGTACCAGCACAACTTAATATGCTTAAACAAGTCACTGGCGTGCCAGTGATGATCCTGCACAACAGCAGTAAAATAGTGAGTGACATGCTGGAGCCTATAAAAGCAGCTGCTGCAGACATGTAATTTATTAGGAAGCTTTGTGATGTTGGGCCACCATCATAGCCCAGTGGCAAAGACTGGAGGATAGAGTGCTGCACTATCAGAATACACTGAGATATATAAGTGAGGCTAATGAAGGCAAAAATGGCTTAATGGAGTGGTTGGGGTTGGATAGAGGAGACGATTGAAGCCGAACTGAGGAGGCAGAATCCAATATCAGCCCAGTGATGTCAATGCAAGAGATTAGAAAGGTTAATGTTTTTGCTAAGGGGTCCAGTCTGTTGCAGGAGTTTATTGGTAATATAGGACTCATTGATTAATGATGTGGTGAAATTTTTACATGTATTGCTGGATTTACAAGATGAAGGTGCACTTCGTGGAATTAGTCAGCAAGATTTATTAATCCCGATTGCAGATGAGGTTGGAGGGAATTTCTTACAATTTATTAAGGATGCTAAAGTCAAGGTCAAGATTTACAGCAAGTTAAGCAACAGATTTTTATTGACATGATACCAGGATGTGCCAAGCAGGAATTTGTTCACTTACATTATGGGAGGAACAGGAAGTTGATGAGACAATGGATGATTGTGTGCATGAGGTGGAAAGCAGTGTTAGGGCTCTTGGACTAAATTAAGCAGAATAATATGTGGTTAGCCATGTTGTAGAGGGTATGAACTCAGCAGATAGGCAAAGAGTTTTCTCGTGTCGAATTTTCGAAGACTGTAGACAGTTAGACCAGTTAACACGCTACAGTCAAGGTGTGATGTATACAAACCAAAGACAGGATGTCAATCACCACACTTTATAATCGGTACAGACTGTAAGGTGGCAAGGCATCTTCTGCCATAGTGAGATTAAATGTTATCAGTGTGGTAAAACGGGACCGATTCGTCGACTCTGTACCTAAACTAAAGCAGATAGTGGGAGTTGGCAATTAAGAAAACGGCGTAGGTCGAAGATTATTTATGGCCAACGCATTAAAGGAGTAGTGTTCCTGACAGCTGGCAACGTACATTTCATTTGTTGTGAAGTTAATGGTGAACCTGTATGTGCAATCCTGGATTCAGGAAGTGCAATCTCGACTATTACTATTCGTTGGTTAAAACGACATCCGACATCAGCAGCATTGTAAAAGTTCCCCATTTCCGGCTGACGAAGGCAGTTATCTCGCGGCCAACAATTCCCGTATTGGGACTTCGGATGTCAGGTTGTACATTTATAATTCTACACTCCTGGAAATGGAAAAAAGAACACATTGACACCGGTGTGTCAGACCCACCATACTTGCTCCGGACACTGCGAGAGGGCTGTACAAGCAATGATCACACGCACGGCACAGCGGACACACCAGGAACCGCGGTGTTGGCCGTCGAATGGCGCTAGCTGCGCAGCATTTGTGCACCGCCGCCGTCAGTGTCAGCCAGTTTGCCGTGGCATACGGAGCTCCATCGCAGTCTTTAACACTGGTAGCATGCCGCGACAGCGTGGACGTGAACCGTATGTGCAGTTGACGGACTTTGAGCGAGGGCGTATAGTGGGCATGCGGGAGGCCGGGTGGACGTACCGCCGAATTGCTCAACACGTGGGGCGTGAGGTCTCCACAGTACATCGATGTTGTCGCCAGTGGTCGGCGGAAGGTGCACGTGCCCGTCGACCTGGGACCGGACCGCAGCGATGCACGGATGCACGCCAAGACCGTAGGATCCTACGCAGTGCCGTAGGGGACCGCACCGCCACTTCCCAGCAAATTAGGGACACTGTTGCTCCTGGGGTATCGGCGAGGACCATTCACAACCGTCTCCATGAAGCTGGGCTACGGTCCCGCACACCGTTAGGCTGTCTTCCGCTCACGCCCCAACATCGTGCAGCCCGCCTCCAGTGGTGTCGCGACAGGCGTGAATGGAGGGACGAATGGAGACGTGTCGTCTTCAGCGATGAGAGTCGCTTCTGCCTTGGTGCCAATGATGGTCGTATGCTTGTTTGGCGCCGTGCAGGTGAGCGCCACAATCAGGACTGCATACGACCGAGGCACACAGGGCCAACACCCGGCATCATGGTGTGGGGAGCGATCTCCTACACTGGCCGTACACCACTGGTGATCGTCGAGGGGACACTGAATAGTGCACGGTACATCCAAACCGTCATCGAACCCATCGTTCTACCTTTCCTAGACCGGCAAGGGAACTTGCTGTTCCAACAGGACAATGCACGTCCGCATGTATCCCGTGCCACCCAACGTGCTCTAGAAGGTGTAAGTCAACTGCCCTGGCCAGCAAGATCTCCGGATCTGTCCCCCATTGAGCATGTTTGGGACTGGATGAAGCGTCGTCTCACGCGGTCTGCACGTCCAGCACGAACGCTGGTCCAACTGAGGCACCAGGTGGAAATGGCATGGCAAGCCGTTCCACAGGACTACATCCAGCATCTCTACGGCCGTCTCCATGGGAGAATAGCAGCCTGCATTGCAGCGAAAGGTGGATATACACTGTACTAGTGCCGACATTGTGCATGCTCTGTTGCCTGTGTCTATGTGCCTGTGGTTCTGTCAGTGTGATCATGTGATGTATCTGACCCCAGGAATGTGTCAATAAAGTTTCCCCTTCCTGGGACAATGAATTCACGGTGTTCTTATTTCAATTTCCAGGAGTGTATTTGGAAAGCCTGGTTTAGGTGGTGGATAATCTTACCACCAAAGTGATTCTTGACTCCAATATTACGGCAAAAATGGATCTCTTACTGAACTGGTGGCGCAGATATTTTGAATTAAAATTTTGTAAAGGTAAACAGCTGTTGTCTTGTGAGCATCAAGGTGACGAATGTCACGAACTCAAACAGACTAAGATGTCAAATCCACAACACCAAGTAGGTGGTTTTGGAATTCTTGACCAATTTCAACACCTGTCTAGTCAAGATAAACAGAAAACTAAGTCATTATGTGCAGGTTTGCTTAGATGTTCGCAGAAAGTTTAGGCCTTACTAACCTCATCAAGTATAAAATCCAGGTTACCAATAATGTTCCTGTTAGGAAACCAGCCTGTAGGTTATGACCGTCAGGTACGCAAAAACTGAAGGAGAAGATAGAACGGATATTACAGTAGAGGTAATTCGGAAATAATCACCTGCTTATTCGTTACCTATTTTTATGGTGAGTAAGCTGGAGGGACGTGTTAGGCCAGTAGCTGATTTTAGAGAACTGTACAAGGTGTTATTCTACTTTCCATTCCTCTCCTCGATTTCCACTCATGTTATGCCTGGTTCAGAGATGCTAGAACTATTACCACTCTAGACTTATCACACATATAGCCAAATACCTCTCAAGAAGACAAGCCATTAACTGCTTTTTTCGAATTTAACCGAGTCCCCTATGGCCTGTCCACAGTAGCGGCTGTTTTGTCTCACTAAGGGACACGATTTTTGAAGGCATTAAGTTTGAGTTTGTTTACCATTACCTCAGTCATGTGGTGGTGTACAGTGCCTCTATGGAAGAGCATTTGAAACATATTGAGATACTATTTGAGAGATTACGGAAGGTGGGACTTAAAGTTAATCTGGATAAGGTTACATTTGCATGTTCCTTAATACAATTTTTGAGGCATGTTGTCTCTGCCCAAAGGATAAAAATCTATTACGAAGTTTTTTAAGCCTTCTCAAGTAAAGCAGCCGGCCGGAGTAGCCGAGCGGTTCTAGGCGCTACAGTCCGGAACCGCGCGACCGCTACGGTCGCAGGTCCGAATCCTGCCTCGGGCATGGATGTGTGTGATGTTCTTAGGTTAGTTAGGTTTAAGTAGTCCTAAGCTCTAGGGGACTGATACCCTCAGAAGTTAAGTCCCATAGTGCTCAGAGCCATTTGATGTAAAGCAGGTGGCGTAGTTCGTCGGAATGGTGAATTGTTTCTTATATTTATACCAGGGTTTAGACAGAAGGGGCCTCCTCTTATTATGTTCAGAAAGATTAGTGTTAAGTTTCAGTTGACTAAGTCTCAGGAGGCTGCATTTTTAGACCTTAAGAAAGCACTTACTACAGCCCCAGTTCTGGCTTTACCTGATGTCCGTAAGACCTTGATCAATCAAACTGATGCTTCGCAGGCGGGCGTCCGAGCCGTTTTTATTGCAACGGCATTAAGGGGAGCGATAAGCCAATTGCTTTTGCTCCACGTTCCTTAAATGATTTGGAACACAGAGGTTTGTTCTACGAATTTGAAGCTTTGGCTGTGCTGCTTGCATTAGAAACGTTAAAGCCAAATCTTAAACACACCTGTTTTTAGCTGATTAGCTGGAAACTAACAACGAAGCCCTTAACTGGGTTCTGGGTCGGTCCAGGAAAACCGGTAGGATAGTGAGATAGCTAACCGTATTTTCGCCTTTAAACTCCAGGTTCTACATATTAAGGATGTGGATAACGCTGTGGCGACTGCTCTGAGCCACATGTTTGAGTACAACCGCAACCTGAGGAAGGTTCTGAGTAGCTAGTGGAACATTCAGGGAAAATTAATACTGTACTACCGAAGTTCCCTGCACTTATTCAGGGAGTTAGCAGAATCAAGATCCAAAAGTCAAGAAAATTGTCAAGAAAATGACTTGGAGTGAGGAATGCTGTACTTACTTATGAAGGAAAGGTATTCTGTGATATCAAAAATGTGATGACGACGGACCAAAAGTCATGATCCCCTCCAGTACTATCGCTTGTCTTTAGCAGTACTTCCAAGTGTCCCCTACGGGCGGACACCCTGGATTTTATAAAACAAGGGCAGGAATGGACATTGCTGTACATAAATTTGTTAAGAACATCCAGTGCGCGGCCTGAGTAAATCTGTCCAATACTATAACCATGCATCTGGCTGCCAACCAAAAAGGGACCCATGGAATAGGTGTTTATGGATTTCGTCGGGCCACTAACAGAAGGATTATGTACATCTTTGTTGTTGCCTATGCTTTCTCAGGATTTACCTGGTTAGTTTTCACCAGAGCGGTGACGGCACAATCAACGGTAGATGTGTTAAAGGGAATATCTGGGATGTTTGGCCTCAGTAGGATCCTGGTTTCCGCTAATGCAGCCGCATTTACATCAAGAGAACTTAAAAACTTCTGCGGACAGGGACCGTACCGTCTTGGAACATAGCATCACCATTGGCGAACAAACACTCTATCATAGGATGGACCTCATCAGCGAGAATGGTGACATAATCTTTGATAATAATACGAATATGCAGAACACCCATGGGTCCCATGGAATACCATGATGTGGCTGTCCAGATCATCACCAAAGCTTCGCTATGTTTCACTCTTGGAGCGTAAAGTCAGCCATAAGTTGAAAACAAAGTGAAACAAGACTCATCCGGAAATGAGCTCCACAGTCCAGGTTTTATGCCTCCGCCACCATGTTTCCCTGTTAAGAGCATCTGCATCACTGGTACCGGGTTTTGGAATCCAGCTCTAACCGCAATTACCAGCTTATGAAGCTCTCTTCGTGTTGGTTCGTGCTGACAGGGTTCAGGAGCGTGACACTGAAATCTGCAGCGAGTTTACGGCTGTCGTCCACTTACATTTCGTCACAATGTTCTTCAATGACTGACCGTCACCGTCAGTCAATACACACATCTGTCCCAGTTGTTATTTAGAGGTTGATATTTTGCTGCTTTCCTGGATGCAGCATACATCTTCGATATGGTAGCTCTTGAAATACAAAACATATTGACTGTCTCAGTTATGGAAGTGCCCACCATACGAATACTAACAATTTGCCCATGTTCAAATTCACTTAGCTCCGACATAACGCCATCACTACTGCACAGAAAATTGAAGTGAGGATATTGCACAGATGCTGTTCGTAGTCATGTACACACATCAAACAAAGTTTTGTATCACCCCGGTTACCAGAACTCCTGAAGACAGACGTTGGCTGTGGATATTGTATCACACACACATAATCCCTTTGAATGTTCAGAGATGTCACTAAACCCGCCCAAACATGTAAACAACTATGCACGAGCAGCGCCTATTAGACGGAGAGTGTCCGGCTGCCGATCAGTTTCAGTCATTCCACCAGGAAGGAGGCACATGGCTCGTGTTGTCTGTAATTCAACCATGTCTAGACATTCAGTACCGCGGTTTGACCGCGTCCGCATTGTTACTTTGTGCCAGGAAGGGCTCTCAGCAAGGGAAGTGTCCAGGCGTCTCGGAGTGAACCAAAGCGATATTGTTCCGACATGGAGGAGATACAGAGAGACAGGAACTGTCGATGACATGCCTAAGGGCTACTACTGCAGTGGATGACCGCTACCAACGGGTTATGGCTTGAATGAACACTGACAGAAACGCCGCCATTTTGAATAATGCTTTTCGTGAAGCCAAAGGACGTCGTGTTACGACTCAAACTGTGCGAAATAGGTTGCATGATGCGCAGCTGCAGTCCAGACGTCCTTCGCGAGGTCCATCTTTGTAACCACGACACCATGCAGCGTGGTACAGATGGGCCCAACAACATGCCGAATGGGCTGCGCAGGATTGGCATCACGTTCTCTTCACCGGTGAGTGTCGCATATGCCTGTAACCAGACAATCGTCGGAGACATGTTTGGAAGCAACCCTGTCAGGCTGAACGCCTAAGACACACTGTCCAACGAAGCTGTTTCGGAGTGGCATTATGTGTGGCCGACGGACGCCGCTGGTGGTCATGTAAGGCGCCGTAACGGCTGTTCGTTTCGTGAATATCATCCTCCGACCGATAGTACAACCATATCAGCAGCATATTGGCGAGGCATTGGTCTCCATGGACGATTATTCGCTCCCCCATCGTGCACATCTTGTGAATGACCTCCTTCAGGATAACGACATCGCTCGACTAGAGTGGCCAACATGTTCTCCAGACATGAACCATATGGAACACGCCTGGGATAGATTGAAAAGGGCTGCTTATGGACGACGTTACCTACCAACCTCTCTATGCCAAATAGCCATTGAGGAGTGAGACAATCTGGACCAACAGTGCCTTGATGAACTTGTGGATAGTATGCCATGACGAACAGAGGCATGGATCAATGCAAGAGGACGTGGCACTGGGTATTAGAGGTACCAGTGTGTACAGAAATCCTGACCACCACCTCTGAAGGTCTCACAGTATGGTGGTACAACATGCAATGTGTGGTTTTCATGAGCAATAAAAAGGGTGGAAATGATGTTTATGTTGATCTCTATCCCAGTTTTCTGTACAGGTTCCAGAACTCTCCGAAATGCAAAACCTTTTTGATGTGTGTATAACAGTGCAACCTGTCGTAGCGGCCCTTATCAGTTAGAGGGCCTGCACAACCGGCAAGCAAGGTGGGCTACCGACCTCCCATCAAAAGCTCAGATCAAAACATCGCCAGTGGATGTAAACATCAACAGACTCTCCAAGAAAATACGGCACTACCTTGTGAAAAGCCATGGAACTAATAAGACTACGTGTAGCACTCCGTCGAATCGGCGTTATAAGCACGCCAGCAGACTCAGACCTGCAGTGTGTACCTACAAATAGGACAGCTCCAACCAATACCTACGCCAGCTCTGGCCTGATAGACACTTGCCGTAGCTTTGAGTAGAAAGTTGTCTCTTTGTAATTATGTAGAGTAATATTTTCGTTACTATTTTCTTTTCATTGTCTTGTACTCTTATCTGGCTTTTGCCAACACAAGAATTACTGTGCTTCTTGTTGTTCTTGCGTTTGGAAAGACGGTGTTTTAGTTATAATGACGTGTGTCTTTGCTGCCGACCGCAGTACACTACACAACCTGCAGGCTTGGCTAGCATCTGCATTTACGTTCAAGCATTCATTTCTCGCAATGTTTCTATATTGTCCGACCCCTGTATATTGCTCACATGGACACTGTCCACTCAAATTTAGGAGGGGCGTTCAGTAAGTAATGCAACATATCTTTTTTTCTGAAAGTAGTTTGGTTTCATTCAGGATTCAAATACACCGTATTATTCCCTTATTCCGCACTCCTTTGGCTACAAAACCTTATTTTTCAACATAACCTCCGTTCAGTGCACTGGCCTTACTGGGAGGACCTGCATGTCCGCATGGTTTCACACTACTGGTCGACGTCAGAGTCAACATCCAGCTGAATTCAAAAACCTCCCCGTTATCCAAATACTGCTTTCCGCCGAGCACATCCTTTACTGGGCCAAACAGTTGGAAGTAGGAAGGTGCGTGATCTGGGATGTAAGGTGGATGAGGAAGATCAGTTCAATGAAGTTTTGTGATATCCTCTAGGGAGGGTAGGCTTGTGTGAGGCCTTGCGTTGTCATGGAGAAGGAGAAGTTTGTTTGTACTTTTGTGGCAACGAGCACACTGAGATCGTTTCTTCAAATTCACGAGGGACGTTCAATAAGTAATGCAACACGTTCACGAGGGATGTTTGTGCGATCTTGTTGAGAAGATGACAGACGCCTCGCCCAACGACTCACTGTGCTTTTGTTCACTGCCCGGTATCCGTAGGCATTCTGTAAGTGCCTACGAATTTCTGCCATACCCTTGTTTTCCCCCAAAAATGACTCAGCGACAGCACTCTGCTCGGAACGCACCTCCGTTAAGCCGCCATTTTGAAGGCTACGTATGATGCCGTCACCTATCGGAACTTCATTAAACTACAGGGGCTGAAGCTGGAATATTTCATGATGTCTACAACAAATTTCGTATTTTTTTTAACCGAAGTTGACCGAGAAATATGTGTTCCGTTGTTTATTGAACACCCCTTGAATATGACCATATTTAAAAGACTGAATAACCATTGAATAACCACTGCTAGACGTGCAGGAAGAGGGTCATTTACGTTCTGGAAGGTACTGCCAGGGATGGGGATCCGTGCCGATTACACATTTCTCGGCTTAGGATCAATGACTGGGTTTTAATCCGAGTAAGTTGTTGGCTACGAGGTGTGTAACACGTTGCACTTTGGTGTTGGCAGGTGCCATCTTGCCGAGGAAAAACAAACTGGATGTAAGGATGGACATGGTCCTCAGGCTTAGATGCATAATTTAGTTTATACATTATGCCTTTCAAAATGACGATCTCACCCAGGAAAAGCCAGAAAAACATTCCCCTGTCCATAACGCTCCCTCCTATAGCCTGTACCCTTCAGAGAATGGTTGCAGGGTATGGTTGCAGGGTATTTGCTTTCACACGTTTTATTTCGTACATGGCAGTGGTCATCTGTCCGATAGAGCATAAAACCTCATGTTGCTGAAAGGCCACCTGTCGCCACTCAGCCCGCATCTCGTGGTCGTGCGGTAGCGTTCTCGCTTCCCACGCCCGGGTTCCCGGGTTCGATTCCCGGCGGGGTCAGGGATTTTCTCTGCCTCGTGATGGCTGGGTGTTGTGTGCTGTCCTTAGGTTAGTTAGGTTTAAGTAGTTCTAAGTTCTAGGGGACTGATGACCATAGATGTTAAGTCCCATAGTGCTCAGAGCCATTTGAACCATTTTTTTTGTCGCCACTCAAAGGACGTCTTAACTGCGGTAATGGCTTGAAAATTCTAGCCTTCGTCGCCGATGGGCAGCAGTCAACCTGAGGTGAATGAATCAGGTGTTTGTTGCGGAGACTCATACGCAGCAGTGTTCGCTGAACGGTCGTTGAGGAGACACTGTTAGTAGTCACTTGATTTATCTGGACAGTCAGTTGCTCAACAGCTGTGTACATTTCCGCAGCCGTCGTTCATCCCTGTCGTCTATTGCCTGTGATGCACCACAGCTGTCTCTGCACTGGTTTTGGATAACACCATTTTGCCATGCATGGTATACTTTCACCAGGGCGGCACGTGATCAGTTTAAAGTCTTAGCCATTTCTGAAATCCTTCCACCCTTTGCCCTAAAGCCAAAAACGATAGATAAATCGCTCCGCTTTCGCATAAGACAACTACTCCACTGTTCGACACGTCCCATAGACAAGCTTTACGTACCCTCCACTTCTAGTATTGGCACCTGCCGTCTGTGGGTGACAATGAAAGTAGGCGATGGTCACATTAATGTGACTGGATTGCGTATGTCTGATGCTCTACGGTTTTATACCATACGACTCTAGAAAACGTGCTAAATTTTCAGTATCTCTGGTGCAATGTCATGTGGCTTGATCCTATGTCCATAAACATGTCGACAAAATTATTGATTCGCTGCAATGCTTATTCTCTCGACCTTTACGACGTAATCCATACTTTTAAAAGTAATCTAAGTCATCTAAATACAGCATATAAATAGCAATAGGTCATTTCCGAAAATTTTTACTTCATGTCCACTCTCATCCACACCCCCAACCCAAGTGGTAGCGGGGAAGCTTATTCCCACAGTAGTTCTGTACAGATAATAAGTCATGTGCTTAATAAATTTGCTTGGAATTGGTGAAGGTGTTCCTGAGTTCAGTCTCAGCCGTCTTTCGTCCCTACACCTATGGGATGTATGTGTTTCCGAACCTCACACTGCATCTTTCCAGATGGTAAGTAACCAGTAAACCCGATTCTTTAATAAATCGAACTGCCCCGTATAAAACAGATTTAAACTTTTGAGTACTTTACAAATGAGTTAATGCGTTATATATTTCACGTTAAGCATGTGAGCAAAATAAATTAAGAAAATGTTTGAATTTACGTTTATAGTTTTCTGGGAGTCGCTAACTGCTCTCATTGTCAAACAAAGAATGAGTATAGTCAGGGTAATCCGCGCGCCGTTTAAGAAAACATAGCTTCTCATGCATTTCATTATTTGTGACGACATATGTCCTGAAGAATGTGTCGTATAATGAAATCATTTCGCAGGTACATTCAGTGGTAGATGCGGATACTGTCTGGAAAAAGTAATAAATGAAAACGTTATGCCTGATGCAGTAGATTTTCTTGCATCTCAATGTTTATGACCTCATACTTCCTCAACTGTTTGTCGTACGATGATATAATTTTGCAAGCAAATTTTGTGGTATACGTAGATATTTCCTGCAAAATGTTTTGCGAATGGAGTTAGCAGTAAAGAAGTAAATTAAAACGTCATGCCAGATGCAACAATTCTGCTAAATGAACAGCAAAAATGGACAAGGGCGATAAAATTTTTTCATTCATTATTTTGTTGCAATGCAGCAATAAACGTTTCGTATAGGTTTGAAATATGTCTAATGTTGTTGGAAGCCACTACGTTCTCTCATTCACAAACACTGAATGAACAGAATCTAGGGGAAACTTCGTAGCAGGTTAAAACTATGTGTCGGACCGAGACTCGAACTCATGACCTTTGCTTTTCGCGGGCAAGTGCTCTACCGACTGAGGTATCAAGCACGACTCAGAACGCGTGCCCACAGCTTTACTTCCGCCGGTACCAAAAACGGCTCACGGCCCGTTCTCACAGCTTTACTTCCGCCAGTATCTGAGAAGTAAAGCTGTGAGGGGGCGTAGTGAGTCGTGGCTGCGTAGCTTTGTTCGTATAGCCCTCGCCCACGAAAAGTAAAGGGCTCGAGGTCGAGTCTCTGTCTGGCATACAGTTTTAATCTGCCAGGAAGTGCCAATCAGCGCACACTCCGCTGCAGACGGAGAATTTCATTCTGGAGAATCTGGGTATTTGCACGTGGTGCACTGAGCTTCTTTTTCACGTTCACATACACTGCTTTGAGAAGTAGGTGTTTTTCACCCCCACAGTCCTTCTTTACACATAGCGATTAAGTAGTTTAGGAGGAGATGTTGAACGTGCATACGTATTTACAGACATTCATTTTCCGTCATACAAGTGTTTATCGATGTGCGTATGTTCCTATCAGATCTTGGTTGTTACCCTTTAGTTTTGCCAGGATTTCTCCCACACAGACGTGTAACATCTCACTTCACCCACTTACTCAACACAATTTCAGCACTGCAATTTCCACTTTTCTGATCTCCATAATGACATAGTCGGTGCTCTCCATAATTGAACGCTCTAAACATCTCGCTTCAGACATTCCGAATATACTTAAAATATTTTTTCCCTTTCCTTGTTTTGAAATCCATAATTTTTCTACTTTAAGCAGTGGTCAGACGTTCTTAAGTATTTCCCTGTTTTGTCTTTCTCATGCAATTTCTTGTGAAGCACACAGAACACAAGGTCCAATGCCATCGTAACTTTGTTCACGTATAAACCATCCGTAGGTACGTAAATGATTAGAGCTGCGTATCAATGTGACTGGTGGAACAGCCAACAGAGTGCATTAGTGTTGCTCATGTTTAGTGTTGTTATAAGGCCTGGAAGCGTATATAAAGGGTGTGAACAGCGTCAGATGTTGAGGATAATTTTGAAGAATACGGACATGCGGCGTACTCCTGTAAGACAGCGTTACCACCTTCTGACAGTGTTCGAAAGCAGCCTCACTGTGGATCCCTTTTCAGCCGGCTGATCAACTCGTGCTGTATCCATACACTGGGGCACTGGGATCTGACAGCTCACGAGAGGATGAAAACAGGCACACCAGTACTCAAAGTTCTGGTTGACCACCAATGACCACCACCAGGGAGAACTGTGGCACCGTACACTAAACGAATTGTAAACAGGGTGAGGTGAGTAGTAGGGTGATTCGCACATTAAATCCAAAAAACATAATTTCACACCGTTTATCAAAACATTAATTAAAGTACACTTGACCCAAAGGAGTACAGGATTAATCAACATGGAAAACTTAAAACATTTACTATATCCTGTACCAATACTGAAATCTTGAAAGCATTTATTATATAACTCATTAGGTAAAAGGTTGATTACCATGTAAAGGTAGAGAGCCAGAAAAAATTTTACTCCAACTCTCAGGGTCATACAACTCTGTCTCTAGGTTGACTGATATTTAACAGTTTTTAAATACAATAACATCACAAATAACCATATTCACGTACAAGCCAATACCAAAAACAAGACGACACGACGCCGCTACACCGCCGCAGCCACGGCCCCACGGCCGACATCAAAGGTATCACAGTAAGTAATTCAATTAAGGCACCTAACCAAGTTCTAGACAAGTCTCTCAAGTAACGGTTAACTGTTATAACGGTCAGTCGCCCGCTTCAGATCTCGAAGAAAGATCATCCGTGTCAAAAAACTATTGTTAAGACAAATTTTGAATTTATTTGCGTAATGTTAACTTAAACAGGACTGAGTTTTAAGCGTGCCACAAGTCACTTCAAGCAATCAGTGCCATGGACAGAGAGAAGCCACTTATCATACCGAACTAACACCCCTGTATATACGGAGATAAATAGTCAATCAATAAGCTATATCTCTTTACGCCGTTTAAGGGGAACAATACAGAATTTTAATTTTGGGGGCATCAGCTAAAAGAGGATCATAACAACGGTTACCTCCAGCAGTGAGATATCAGAGGCAATTTTCAGTCGCATAATGCTTTTTTTCACAGTAACAGTCAACAGGTCGTTTTAAGTTTGAGAAAAATAAGTGATCAAGTATCGTAAGTAACAAAAGGAGCCGTTACTGCCATGTTGTTGTTGTTGTTATGGTTGTGATCTTCAGACCAGAGACTGGTTTGATGCAGCTCTCCATGCTGCTCTATCAAAAATGGCTCTGAGCACTATGGGACTTAACATCTGAGGTCATCAGTCCCCTAGAACTTAGAACTACTTAAACCTAACTAACCTAAGGACATCACACACAGCCATGCCCGAGGTAGGATTCGAACCTGCGGCCGTAGCGGTCACGCGGTTCCAGACTATAGTGCGTAGAACCGCTTGGCCACACCGGCCGGCTGCTGCTCTATCCCGTGCAAGCTCCTTCATCTCCCAGTACCTACCGCAACCTACATCCTTCTGAATCTGCTTCGTGTATTCACCTCTTGGTCTCCCTCCACTATTTTTACCCTCCACGTTGCCCTCCAGTACAAACTTGGTGATCCCTTGATGCCTCAGAACATGTCCTACCAACCGATCCCTTCTTCTAGTCAAGTTATGCGACAAATTTCTCTTCTCCCCAATTCTATTCAGTACCTCCTCATTAGTTATGTGATCTACCCACCTAATCTTCAGCATTCTTCTGTAGCACCACATTTGGAAAGATTCTATTCTCTTCTTGTCTAAACCATGTATCGTCCATGTTTCGCATCCATACATGGCTACACGCCACATAAATACTTATACTTTCAGAAACCACTTCCTGATACTTAAATCTGTACTAGATGTTAACAAATTTCTCTTCTTCAGAAACACTTTCCTTGCCATTGCCAGTCTACATTTTATATCCTCCCTACTTCGACTATGATCAGTTATTTTGCTCCCCAAATAGCAAAATTCATCTACCACTTTCAGTGTCTTATTTCCCACAGATTACCGCTAATGATGCGGTCATTAAGGTTTCAGTGGATAAGCGCATGGACACAAGATCAAGAAATCTGAAGCTATATTTTCAGTCCACAACCTTTGAAACGATAGGTATACAAAGTATGTGAACAAGATAGTTGGAGGAAAACATTCCTCAATTCAAGGAAGTAATAGCCTCGACGGCATCTGCAAATAGAAACACAGCCCCTGAGGTTCATATAGTGTAAACACGTAAATCAGCTAGTAATTTACCTTAAAACCTATCTAAGGACTACAATAAACATACAAGATTGAATAACAGTAAAAGGAACAGAAATTTCACCTTTTGAAATAGCGGCAGCCGCAACAGAAATAGAAACAAATGTACAGACAACTCCTTCAAGATCTCCACAGCATATGTTTAACTCAGTGGTCTAAGTACAAATTGTGCAGTCAAGGTTTTGATGGTTAAGAAACTTATTTCTGTTGCTGCATGAAATTTATGACACGAATTACACACACAAAAGAAGCAACACAAAACTACTGAAAACAGACTGTCCAAAACGGTATAATCGCCACACATGTATGCATACAATGTAAACACTCGCTACAGTTACGAGCATATTGTAACAACAAAACAATTTAATAAATCTTGGGACGCCACTAAGAGCTGCGCTCATTTGTACTTCATGTACGCAGTAATGACACCTGATGAACAAAACTTTTATCATTAGAGGCCGACTATATGCATCCACGGTGCGTCCGCTCAGCGGACCTTCAATTCGAACTTGAGAGTCACAACAGACCGCCATCGACACTGATCAGGCCAATGCATACATTAATGAGCCAGCCGCGAGGTTGAATACCTCCTGGTGGTGTTTCAAGCACGTTACGCAGTAAGGAAAGAATGCAAGATGAAGAGAGACGAATTGGTAGTCATTATAGTAAAGATACGGGACACAAATGCGAAAATCCACTGATATAAGCGGTTTTGACAAGACATTGTTGTGGCGCTGGAAACGAGAATCTCCGAAACGGCGAAGCTGGTCGTCTGTTGGCGTACTGCTGGTGAAATAACGAGTGGGTCGCATGGTATTGGATAACCAAGTCTCGTCACAAAATGAAGAGGCTGGAGCAGCCCCCACTGGGTAACTCAGGACAGACAACGATCTAACGACGAAGCACAGTGCTGGTGCAGGCACGGGTGTTTCGGAGCTCACCGTTCGAAGACCATTGTTGAACATGGAGCTTCACATCACACTACCCCTACACTTTCCGGTGCTGACTCAACTACATCGCAGTTATAATTACAGTGGACACACCATCACATAGTTTTCACAGCGGAGCAATAGAAACGTGTCGCCCGTCGAATTAAAGGCATTTCTTGTCATACCAGTTTCAGGGCTGGGTCCTTACACCCCGTCATTCAGACGAATGGCTGCACGAAACAAACACTGCACCACAGATGCAGGCCAGTGAGGGCAGAATTATTCTGTGGGATATAGTAGTTGGGCTTCCATAGGATCTATGGTAGTAATGGAAGCCGCCAGGACAACAGTAAAATACGTCAGCATTGTTGCAGACCACCTGCATCGCTTCATGCTTCAGATCTCTCGCCATGGCAGTGACATCTTCCAAGACGATAACTGCCCATGTTTCAAACTCAGAATCATGTTACAGTGGTGTGAAGGGCATTATAGTGAACTCACACTGATGTTTTGGCAAGTAAATATGCCTTATCTGTAACCACTGAAATACAAGTAAGGAACCAGCTGTGTGCCTCGTAAACCACCATCCCGTAATTTGCGGGAGCTGCTGAATCTGTGCGTAGACATCTGATGCCACATGTTTCTGGAATCCTGTCAAGGACTTGTAGAATCCACGCCAAGCAGAATTTCTGTTGTACTGTCTTTGAAAAGTGGACCAGTACGCTATTAAACAGGTGGTCATAATGTTTTGGCTCATCGGCGGTCCTGTATCCGTGCTCACGAATCGCCTCAACTGTTTACACCTACAGCATACCTCGGATCCATCTCCATCTGTCCACACTCGGCCTGCGCAGCCACCCTTAAAGTCTCCTGTCTCCGCCAACTGTCCTGACATCTAGCAACTGCCCATCGGCCACAGATATTCCAGTCCGCTACTATTTTGGTACTAACCTCCAAAGACATGGATATAGCTGGCGCACTGCTCACCTGCCATCCGAGAACAGCATTTGAGCCACCCTGCTGCACTGGTCAGAGACTAGGATCAGCCGGATAAAGAAATTCCCGTCCCATGTATAGGCCACCGTTAACACCACAACACAACAGCTGCATTTGGAATGCTTCTGCAACCTCCATGCGTGGACAGTTGATCAATGATGTTCAGGGATAAACAGCGATTCTGCACTATCTAAGATGACAATTGTTGGCGAGTACGGCGGCGACAATCCAATACTTTGGGGAGTCACAGCGGTGTTAGTCTTGGCCTCATAGTCTAGGGAGCTATTGGGTATGACCTCAGGTCTTGGCTGGTAGTGATTGAGGGAACCCTGACGGCAAACGGTACTGGCGGACATCCTGCGGCTTCATATGTTACTTCTCATATGACAATATCTTGGTACCATTTTGCAACAGGACAATGCTCATCAATACATGGCTGTCTGCGTGATGTTGACGTGCTTCCGTGGCCAGCAAGATTCCCAGAATTGTACGAGATAGAGGATCTGTGGGACCAGCTCCAACGTCAACTCCTTCCCAGTCGTGGCGACTTTGCCTCAGAGGAATACCCAACGGCTTTATGGGAGCATTCTCAACGTAACGGCAGCATGCATCCAGGCCAGATGGAGTGCAACGTGCTACTGATAAGTGGATTAATGCTTCCAAGTTCTTTATAAATTTATGTTGTAATCACTCACTCACTCACTTATAGCACGGACTGAACATCGAGTCCGATGGGGCAGGAGTCTAAACAGCAAAGGTGCTGTTTGTCCATGGTAGGCAATGGTGGTAACGATGGCCTCTGGTACGGATGGCAGTCAGGCTACTTTCGAAGAAGTAGGCGATGGCGGCTGCGTCCTCTGGGGTAGGTTTTCTTATGCCGGAGCGCCACTCCTCCTTCAGCCACTTCTCGGCGTCCTGGTAGATGTGCTCCCAGTCGTCGGGGGTGAAGATGGGGAGGGTGGATGTTGTAATTAGTAAAATGACATCGTACACCCTCTCGTGAAGTTTCATTTCGTTTCCTCTTCATTTTACAGGCAATGTGTAGTAGTCGAAGGACATGAAATCGAAGCGGTAGCTGAGAAGGGAGTCAGGCAGGTTTGTAGCGCATCCCTAATGTTATTCAATCTGACACACAACCTTTCGAACGAAGGAATGTTAGAATGTAACAGCTCCTGATAATATAGGATGTAATTTCTGAGAGGTTCGTCTAAGGACATTTATTACGCGGCGGGTGCCAGGTTGAGATCCATTGGGAGAGTCCTTAGAAAATGTAGCCCATCAACAAAGGAGGTGGCTTACAAAACACTCTTTCCGCTTATACTTGAGTATTGTTCATCAGTGTGGGATCCGTACCAGGTCGTGTTGACAGAGGAGATAGAGAAGATCCAAAGAAGAGCGGCGCGTTTCGTCACAGGGTTTTTTGGTAAGCGTGATGGCGTTACGAAGATGTTTAGCAAACTCAAGTGGCAAACTCTGCAAGAGAGGTGCGTCTGCATCGCGGTGTAGCTTGCTGTCCAGGTTTCGAGAGGGTGCGTTTCTGGAAGAGGTATATATTGCTTTCCCCTACTTATATATCCCGAGGAGATCGCGAATGTAAAATTAGAGAGATTCGAGCGCGCACGGAGGCTTTCCGGCAGTCGTTCTTCCTGCGAACCATACGCGACTGGAACCGGAAAAGTAGGTAATGACAGTGGAACGTAAAGTGCCCTCCGCCACACACCGTTGGGTGGCTTGCGGAGTATAAATGTAGATGTACATGTAGATGTAGAAAAGTAAGGTGTCTAGTTGCGGGATTTCAGCCAAGCTTCTTCCTGACACGGCTGGAGTGTCTCAATCGTTTTGCCACCTCACTCAGAAAATATAAATAAACCGATGCTCTACCAAATCGAAATCGAGCCTGTAGCAATGATTGAAGGCGACTTACGGGACAGTTACAATGAAAAGGACACGGTTGGTTTTCCTTCCTAGTCCAATACAAATCTATGCTCCGCCTCTAATAACCTCACCGAACAAGGTAGTGCAGTGTTTATCACACTGGCCTCGCATTCGGGAGTACGACGGTTCAAACCCGCGTCCGGCGATCCAGATTTAGATTTTTCGCGATTTCCCTAAACCTTTCCAGGCAAATGGGGATTGGATCCTTGGAAAGGGCACGGCCGTTTTCGTTCACATCCTTGGAACATTCTAAGCTTGTGCTCCGTCTCTAACGATCACGTTATCGACGGGACGTTCCTTCTAAGGGCTTCGGGGCCGATGGAACGTCGAACCAAACATGTATTACGAAAAATGCTGCCAGTTTGTACAAAGTGTAGGACAATGATCTTTTAGAGTAGCACAAGAAATAGCCTTCCAGTAGTGCCACCCCCGTCCGCCCCTCGTGGTCTCGCGATAGCGTTCTCGCTTCCCGAGCACGGGGTCCCGGGTTCGATTCCCGGCGGGGTCAGGGATTTTTCCTGCCTCCAGATGACTGGGTGTTGTTGTGTCGTCTTCATCATCATCATTCATCCCCATTACGGTCGGGCCGGCCGAAGTGGCCGTGCGGTTAAAGGCGCTGCAGTCTAGAACCGCAAGACCGCGACGGTCGCAGGTTCGAATCCTGCCTCGGGCATGGATGTTTGTGATGTCCTTAGGTTAGTTAGGTTTAATTAGTTCTAATTTCTAGGGGACTAATGACCTCAGCAGTTGAGTCCCATAGTGCTCAGAGCCATTTGAACCATTTGAACCCATTACGGTCGGAGGAAGGCAACGGCAAACCACCTCCATTAGGACCTTGCCTAGTAAAGCGGTGCGGGTGTCCCGCATCGTTCCCCTACGTTCTGTAAAGAAGCATAGGACTTCATTTCATTTCCAGTGCCACCCCCTCCACAAGCAACTTGGCTTTGAACTGTCCACCGACGTTCCAGAACGGTTCCGACAGTTTTCTTGAGATATTCAAATTGAACAGGGTATAGGGTGAGTAACGAATCTCACCGATGAAATTTCGTTAAGTTCTTCAAGAATATTTTCCAAATGTTTACGTTCAAATGGCTCTAAGCACTATGGTACTTAGCATCTGAGGTCATCAGTCCACTAGACTTAGAAGTACTTAAACCTAACCAACCTAAGGACATCATACACATCCATGCCCGAGGCAGGATTCAAACCTGTGACCGTAGCAGCAGTGCGGTTCCAGACTGAAGCGCCAAGAACCGCTCGGTCACAGCGGCGAACCCAAATGTTTAAGTATAAGGGATTCTTTGCCTACGGTGGCTCGTTATAGAGTAATTGAAATTCATTTGCATTGTATCTTTACTGCACTGGGAATATTTGGACAATTTTGCAGATGTTAGCAATACGAGCTGTGTGTCTTGTCTGGAAACAAACTACTTTCGTCCAGTCAAGGCAACGTTTGCTACAAACTAACAATAGCATCCGCATCACAGTTGCATTACTCTGTCTTCCGTGTTGTGCGTTTAAGTGAGTGTCTGTTACAGGCTTTCCCACTATACTCGAGATATTTTCACATGAATAAAATTTCTTTGGTAACAAACTGAAAAAATCACAATTACATTATTACTGTGATGGTACTTTCACGGAAACAGTGGTGTATGGGGTAAAAAACCACATAAATCTTAATTACATTTTTACTCCGTAACGAGCCACTCAAGACCATGGGTCTCACACCAAAATGCACAGGAAATATCCCTGAACAAACTTCAGTGTTCACCCTACACAGGATGTAACATAATTAAACAATAACGTAGGAAGTACACGATACTAGAAGTATACTCAGTAAAGACAGGGCCGCAAACGAACCGTTTGCGACAGTATTGAGACTTTGTGACAACCAGCCACCAGTGACTTGATTCTGTGTAAACGTCATCCCAATTAGGAGAAGGTGACAATACTGAACAACATTAAAAAAAGCTATTAGAGAACTTTGGTGGAAGTGCAGGTGTTCTGAGTGGAAATGACGACAGTGACATGATTGTACTTGTAGTTAAAAGAGGTGTTCAGAGTGTCGTCTTTGTACCCTGATGCAGGCCTGCTCCCGTCGAGTTCTTACCAATAATCCTATATCATTTCAAATGGCAAGTATCTCCTCCAGTTCTTCAACCGTGTTAAGCGGAGCGGACCCAAACATACAAACCAATGTGGTTCAGACCAAGTGATCCTGGAGGCCACGGTGCAGGTCTTCCTCGTCCAATCCATTTATGACCATATCGGCTCGTTAGATTTCGTCTCTCCATAGTGTCAAAATGTGTTGGTGAACCATCTTGGGATCCTCTCGCGTTGCCCTAAGGGAACACTCTCAGGCAATCCTGCCAGTCGATCTCGCAGAAACCGAAGTCAATTCCGTCCACTGAGTTTCTGTGGTAACATGTACGGCCCAATAAGACGATCACCTAGTACCCCTAGCTGATGTGGAGACTCATGCACAGCATATGGGTTGGAGCTTAGATAACTCCAAAGAACTGAGATAATTAAACACAACGTCACAAGTGATCCCTGCTTCATATGTAAATAAAATGTTATAGTCAAACGTAGGGTTGCTTACATCTTGTTGCGTCCTCTGGCAGAACGTTAGTCTAGGGCCAAAGTCCGCCGTCCGCCTCACTAAGGCACTGAACCCGTTGGAGGTGGGGGTGGTATGTTGAACTGTGATGCATTATAAAGCAAACACTACTGTGCCTAGTTTTGTTGCAAGTCTCCTTGTCGAGATTCCAGCACCACATCTTCAAGCACATGAGTAATTAGTGCAGGCTTTCCCACTCCTGCAGCATGTGCCAAGTTCCCAGTTTCTTAGAGGTGTTGATGCAACCTTGTAAACGTTCGACACTCGGGTTGCCTCTGCACAGGGTGTGCTCCTTGGTGCAAGCGTGCAGCCTCCCTTAGATTGCCACTGTCCCTACCACATACGAAATAAAAAAAAGCACTCCGTCTTCAGGCCACAAGTGGCCCATCGGGAGCACCCGACCGCCGTGTCATCCTCAGATGAGGATGCGGATTGGAGGGGCGTGTGGTCAGCACACCGCTCTCCCGGTCGTTACGATGGTTTTCTGTGACCGGAACCTCTACTATTCGGTGCAGTAGGTCCTCAATTGGCATCGCGAGGCTGAGTGCACCCCGAGAAACGAGAACAGCGCATGGCGGCCCAGGTGGTCACCCATCCAAGTGCCGGCCACACCCGACAGCGCTTAACTGCGGTGAGATGACGTGAACCGGTGTATCTACTGCGGCAGGTCCGTTGCCGTATGCGATATACCTATCCACATAGTACTTGTTACTCCAATGTTCCGTCATGTTACCACCAACACTCGCACAACACAACTGACACAGCACAAGGAACTGCCCCGAGTGGCACTCTGACTGTATACTGTATTGTCATATCCACTTTGTTTACAACGTATCAAAAATATAAACAAAGACCACGCCACAGACCGTCATGCGGTGTTTTAACAGGATCTCGTCAGTGGTGGCTGGTAACCTCAAAGTCGCAATTACTGTATCACGCAAAAGCTTCGTTTTGGGCCTATTTACTGAGGCATTTTTGCTTGTAGCATTGCGTACTTTCAATTGTATGCGTTTACGCCATTCATTATGATAGATCCCGTACAGGAAAGAATATTTCTAAAACCCTGCACTTTAGTCATACTCAGGAAGACAATTGCGAACGACGTTCGAAACATGCTTTTGTAATATTTCAGTGATTCAGAATGATGCGACCTGACCTCCAAAACGATTTCATTCAAATTATATATTTCTCCTTTGGACTACCAAAGTTCCTATCCTATCTTCAAACTTAAAATGGAGATAATTTAGAGGTTACTTTTTGTAATAAGTACATCTCTGTATCGGAAATGCTGTCCGATCCCGGTGGCTGAGTGGTCAGCGCGACAGACTGTCAATCCTAAGGGCCCGGGTTCGATTCCCGGCTGGGTCGGAGATTTTCTCCGCTCAGGTACTGGGTGTTGTGTTGTCCTAATCATCATCATTTCATCCCCATCGACGCGCAAGTCGCCGAAGTGGCGTCAAATCGAAAGACTTGCACCCGGCGAACGGTCTACCCGACGGGAGGCCCTCGTCAAACGCCATTAATTAATTAATCGGAAATGCTCATAGCACCACTTTGGTGACGAGTAATCCAGATCACAAACCTGGCTTTTCGCCGATGCAAAGGTTCGGCCTCAAGCACATCGCTCACCATTGCCAATTGCTGGAGAGGGCTAACTAATGAGATCAGAATGACACCACGCAAAAGTGCTCTACTGAATGATCGCCTCTTAATTGCGCCTCCAGAGCGCGGCTGGGTTTCCGGCCGCCCGCGTGACGTCATAAGGGCGGCGAACCCGCGGCGCGGGGGACGCGAAACAGTGGAACCCCGCCAGGCGCCGGGCGGCGCAGCTTTGTGGCGTCGCCGGGAGATGTCTCTGCCGTTTCCGGCGCCCGGCCGCCCCCTCGGCTGTCTTTTGTCAGGCCGCGCGGCTACGAGCTTCCCATGCAAATACCGTCCTATCGGAAAGGTATTAGCGGCTGAAAAACGCGAAAAGGACGAATAAAAGAATGAGAAAACTGGGAGCCGGGGAGGAAAAAGAAACAGGATGCCGTGGAGGGGGGAACGCAGGAGGGGCAGCATTGTGACAGAACAGAGCACTGTCGATAAAATATAAGATCCTGACAATGGCTGTTTTCAGAAGGAGGAACAGCACAAAAGTGTTGGCTGGGGCTGATAAACCTATATAGGAAATCCGGAGAAGATGTTTTATTCCAGCAGCGACGGCGCCGGCAAAGCGCTGTGTGAGCGTCGCGTCGGCGCCTCGTTAGCTCGCTGCTGCCGCTGCTGCCACTGCAATCCCTTATTACGGGCCGTAATTGTCAGCGCAGGTACACGGGGGAGGCCCCCCGGCTTATTCCTGGCGTGCGGAGGCAGTCTTCAGCCCAGGCACAAACGTCTCGGTCAGAAGTTACTGCTTACCTCCCTCTCTCATTGTTCGAAGAAATGTCCGCTACAGTTAATACGGATCAAATCTAATACAACGCGCTGAAAGTCGAGATGAAACACACACTTGGAGCACTGTAACTACTATTACAGTTCATTCTTATTTTCGCCTGAGCTACTTATTTGCATTTACAGTATTTTATTTGCAACAGCTCCACAAGATGATGAAATACGAATAGGACACATGTATCTTGAACATGTGGACGTCTTAAGAGCATAGGTGGGAAGTACATTAGTAACTACATAAGGTACTTTTACTAGGTATGTATTGAAGGCACATGGCAGAAGGTAATGAAAAAAATTACGTTAATTACATGTGAGTTATCTGAATTAAAAGAAAACTTACACAATTACTGACCTTAACGAACATGTACTGAAGTAAGCTCCTCCTATAGGTCTGATTCCCGACCACGCTCTCTATCGACATTACACTTGAAAATGGAACATGTTGTTGTTGTTGTTGTGGTCTTCAGTCCTGAGACTGGTTTGATGCAGCTCTCCATGCTACTCTATCCTGTGCAAGCTTCTTCATCTCCCAGTATCTACTGCAACCTACATCCTTCTGAATCTGCTTAGTGTATTCATCTCTTGGTCTCCCTCTACGATTTTTACCCTCCACACTGCCCTCCAATGCTAAATTTGTGATCCCTTGATGCCTCAAAACATGTCCTACCAACCGATCCCTTCTTCTAGTCAAGTTGTGCCACAAACTTCTCTTCTCCCCAATCCTATTCAATACCTCCTCATTAGTTACGTGATCTACCCACCTTATCTTCAGCATTCTTCTGTAGCACCACATTTCGAAAGCTTCTATTCTCTTCTTGTCCAAACTAGTTATCGTCCATGTTTCACTTCCATACATGGCTACACCCCATACAAATACTTTCAGAAACGACTTCCTGACACTTAAATCTATACTCGATGTTAACAAATTCCTCTTCTTGAGAAACGCTTTCCTTGCCATTGCCAGTCTACATTTTATATCCTCTCTACTTCGACCATCATCGGTTATTTTACTCCCTAAATAGCAAAACTCCTTTACTACTTTAAGTGTCTCATTTCCTAATCTAATTCCCTCAGCATCACCAGACTTAATTTGACTACATTCCATTATCCTCGTTTTACTTTTGTTGATGTTCATCTTATATCCTCCTTTCAAGACACTGTCCATTCCGTTCAACTGCTCTTCCAAGTCCTTTGCTGTCTCTGACAGAATTACAATGTCATCGGCGAACCTCAAAGTTTTTACTTCTTCTCCATGAATTTTAATACCTACTCCGAATTTTTCTTTTGTTTCCTTTACTGCTTGCTCAATATACAGATTGAATAACATCGGGGAGAGACTACAACCCTGTCTTACTCCTTTCCCAACCACTGCTTCCCTTTCATGCCCCTCGACTCTTATAACTGCCATCTGGTTTCTGTACAAACTGTAAATAGCCTTTCGTTCCCTGTATTTTACCCCTGCCACCTTCAGAATTTGAAAGAGAGTATTCCAGTTAACATTGTCAAAAGCTTTCTCTAAGTCTACAAATGCTAGAAACGTAGGTTTGCCTTTTCTTAATCTTTCTTCTAAGATAAGTCGTAAGGTCAGTATTGCCTCACGTGTTCCAACATTTCTACGGAATCCAAACTGATCTTCCCCGAGGTCGGCTTCTACCAGTTTTTCCATTCGTCTGTAAAGAATTCGCGTTAGTATTTTGCAGCTGTGACTTATTAAACTGATAGTTCGGTAATTTTCACATCTGTGAACACCTGCTTTCTTTGGGGATTGGAATTATTATATTCTTCTTAAAGTCTGAGGGTATTTCGCCTGTCTCATACATCGTGCTCACCAAATGGTATAGTTTTGTCATGACTGGCTCTCCCGAGGCCATCAGTAGTTCAAATGGAATGTTGTCTACTCCCGGGGCCTTGTTTCGACTCAGGTCTTTCAGTGCTCTGTCAAACTCTTCACGCAGTATCTTATCTCCCATTTCGTCTTCATCTACATCCTCTTCCATTTCCATAATATTGTCCTCAAGTACATCGCCCTTATATAAACCCTCTATATACTCCTTCCACCTTTCTGCCTTCCCTTCTTTGCTTAGAACTGGGTTGCCATCTGAGCTCTTGATATTCATACAAGTGGTTCTCTTCTCTCCAAAGGTCTCTTTAATTTTCCTGTAGGCAGTATCTATCTTACCCCTAGTGAGACAAGCCTCTACATCCTTACATTTGTCCTCTAGCCATCCCTGCTTAGCCATTTTGCACTTCCTGTCGATATCATTTTTGAGACGTCTGTATTCCTTTTTGCCTGCTTCATTTACTGCATTTTTGTATTTTCTCCTTTCATCAATTAAATTCAATATTTCTTCTGTTACCCAAGGATTTCTATTAGCCCTCGTCTTTTTACCTACTTGATCCTCTGCTGCCTTCACTACTTCATCCCTCAGAGCTACCCATTCTTCTTCTACTGTATTTCTTTCCCCCATTCCTGTCAATTGTTCCCTTATGCTCTCCCTGAAACTCTGTACAACCTCTGGTTCTTTCAGTTTATCCAGGTCCCATCTCCTTAAATTCCCACCTTTTTGCAGTTTCTTCAGTTTCAATCTGCAGTTCATAACCAATAGATTGTGGTCAGAATCCACATCTGCCCCAGGAAATGTCTTACAATTTAAAACCTGGTTCCTAAATCTCTGTCTTACCATTATATAATCTATCTGATACCTACTAGTATCTCCAGGATTCTTCCAGGTATACAACCTTCTTTTATGATTCTTGAACCAAGTGTTGGCTATGATTAAGTTATGCTCTGTGCAAAATTCTACAAGGCGGCTTCCTCTTTCATTCCTTCCCCCCAATCCATATTCACCTACTATGTTTCCTTCTCTCCCTTTTCCTACTGACGAATTCCAGTCACCCATGACTATTAAATTTTCGTCTCCTTTCACTACCTGAATAATTTCTTTTATCTCGTCATACATTTCATCTATTTCTTCATCATCTGCAGAGGTAGTTGGCATATAAACTTGTACTACTGTAGTAGGCATGGGCTTTGTGTCTATCTTGGCCACAATAATGCGTTCACTATGCTGTTTGTAGTAGCTAACCCGCACTCCTATTTTTTTATTCATTATTAAACCTACTCCTGCATTACCCCTATTTGATTTTGTATTTATAACCCTGTAATCACCCGACCAAAAGTCTTGTTCCTCCTGCCACCGAACTTCACTAATTCCCACTATATCTAACTTTAACCTATCCATTTCCCTTTTTAAATAATCTAACCTACCTGCCCGATTAAGGGATCTGACATTCCACGCTCCGATCCGTAGAACGCCAGTTTTCTTTCTCCTGATAACGACGTCCTTCTGAGTAGTCCCCGCCCGGAGATCCGAATGGGGGACTATTTTACCTCCGGAATATTTTACCCAAGAGGACGCCATCATCATTTAATCATACAGTAGAGCTGCATGTCCTCGGGAAAAATTACGGCTGTAGTTTCCCCTTGCTTTCAGCCGTTCGCAGTACCAGCACAGCAAGGCCGTTTTGGTTAATGTTACAAGGCCAGATCAGTCAATCATCCAGACTGTTGCCCCTGCAACTACTGAAAAGGCTGCTGCCCCTCTTCAGGAACCACATGTTTGTCTGGCCTCTCAACAGATACCCCTCCGTTGTGGTTGCACCTACGGTACGGCCATCTGTATCGCTGAGGCACGCAAGCCTCCCCACCAGCGGCAAGGTCCATGGTTCATGGAACATGTAGAGGAACAAAATTTTATTCGTGATAACAATTACAGAAGCCCAGTGGTAATACATTATAGGCCATTAAAATTACTACACCACGAAGATGACGCGCTACAGACGCGAAATTTAACCAACAGGAAGAAGATGCTGTGATATGCAAATTATTACCTTTTCAGAGCATTCAAACAAGGTTGGCGCTGGTGGCGACACCTACGACGTGCTGACATGAGGAAAGTTTCCAACCTATTTCTCATACACAAACAGCAGTTGACCGGCGTTGCCTGGTGAAACGTTGTTGTGATGCTTGGTGTAAGGAGGAGAAATGCGTACCATCACGTTTCCGACTTTGATAATGGTCGGATTATAGCCTATCGCGATTGCGGTTTATCGTATCGCGACATTGCTGGTCGCGTTGGTCGGGATCCAACGACTGCTAGCACAATATGGAATCTGTGGGTTCAGGAGCGTAATACGGAACACTGTGCTGGATCCCAACGGCCTCGTATAACTAGCATCTTATCATCATGGCTGTAACGGATCGTGCAGCCACGTCTCGATCCCTGAGTCAACAGATGGGGACGTTTGAATGACAACCATCTGCACGAACAGTTCGACGACGTTTGCAGCAACAGGGACTATCAGCTAGGAGACCGTGGCTGCGGTTACCCTTGACGCTGCATCACCGACAGGAGCGCCTGCGAAGGTGTACTCAACGATGAACCTGAGTGCACGAATGGCAAAACGTCATTTTTTCGTATGAATCCAGGTTCTGTTCACAGCATCATGATGGTCGCATCCGTGTTCGGCGACATCGCGGTGAACGCACATTGGAATCGTGTATTCGTCATCGCCATACTGGCGTATCACCCGGCGTGATGGTATGGGGTGCCATTGGTTACACGTCTCGGTCACCCCTTGTTCGCATTGACGGCACTATGAACAGTGGACGTTACATTTCAGATGTGTTATGACTCGTCGCTCTACCCTTTATTCGATCCCTGTGAAACCCTACACTTCAGCAGGATAATGCAAGACCGCATGTTGTAGGTCCTGTACGAGCCTTTCTGGATACAGAAAATGTTCGACTGCTGCCCTGGCCAGCACATTCTCCTGATCTCTCACCAATTTAAAACGTCTGGTCAATGGCGGCCAGGCAACTGGCTCGTCACAATACGCCAGTCACTGCTCTTGATGAACTGTGGTATCGTGTTGAAGCTGCATGGGCAGCTGTACCTGTACACGTCAGCCAAGCTCTGTTTCTCAATGCCCAGGCGCATCAAGGCCGTTATTACGGCCAGAGGTGGTTATTCTGGGTACTGGTTTCTCAGGATCTATGCACCCAAATTGCGTGAAAATGTAATCACATATCAGTTCTAGTATAACATATTTGTCCAATGATTGCCCGTTTATCATCTGCATTTCTTCTTAGTGTAGCAATTTTAATGCCCAGTAGTGTATTTTAACTAGTAGAATAGTAGTGAACATAACTTTCCCATTTATTTTAAATTATTTACAAGAGAATGACAGAAGTAAATTCAAGGGTAAAAATCTTTCAGCATTGACTTCTATATCTTACACAAGTACAATCTTGGCGTCAGACTTTGGACTGTGAAACTCACTGCGCTGTCGTCGGAGAAATGGCAATATCGTCTGTGGGGTGTTCGTTCCTTCGTATACCCTTATTATACTAAAGTCCGATCTCTGGTGACCTAAAATGAGGGGAAACACCACGTATGATCATTCAAGTTACTTAAATAAAATAGTGATATCACACCATGTAAATGTGTTACTGAATGATAATGAATAGGGGTGGCCCAAGCAAACAAGACAATATGAGTACCACGCCATACAGAGAGACATATTAATGAGAGGAGGGATCATATAATCTATAACAGAAACAAGTGGTCACTATACAAAATCAGATTTGTTATGGCAAAATAAAACGCGTGAGTTACCCATTGAGTGAAAATTAAATGTTTTGACCGGAGGTTCCAATGGTGAACTGAACCTTGGTGCAGGTGATTGAGTACGATAAATGCAAAGTAATATGGATAGTAGACGAAGAGGAACAATGACTGTAAGCATGGTTAGTAAATTACAGGAAGAACTTGGAGAAATGGGATCGAACAACAGTGAAATCGCCGAAGCACATACTGAAGGCAAACGTGATGGCTGCGAAATATTAAAACTGAATAGCTGGCTCCTGAATGGTGTGGATTAATATCATGTCCCTAGTGAATCAGTAGCGACAATGATGATGCGTCTTACCTTACTTATAGCGTAATGCAGAAGGCAGCGGCGGTAGCAGCTGCATACCGAGAGTTCAGCTCTATTTCTGGCCTCAGACCTCGAGATCAAACATCCTTCTCTGTGACCGCAAGGCACGCCTCATCAGTCGTTCAGTAGCTACTGTCAATACTCTTCAAATGAACTTATTAATCTCTAAAAGCCTAACTCCTCCATCTCCTAAGGTGAAGTGTCCTCTAAAATTACCTCAAGTAAAGTGCACTCTTTCATTGCTTACCGTTAAGCGTTCTCTTTCTGAATGCTCTGCAATGTGGCCGCTTTTCGCCAGAGCAGGAACTCGCTGGCCAATAGCGACAGACATTGTGAGTTCTGTCCAGTAAACTCCAAAACAATCACCTCCTAGGTAGGGCTGAAGGCAGAAAATCTCTTCTACTACGTGGCAAAATTTTGAAGCAGACCTATGAGACTGCTGGCGTGTGAACACGGCCGTGAAAGTGCACGCGCTATGGGAAATAACGACTAGGAAGCAACCAGTAAAATGGAATCAGAAAATTTAAACCGAACGTTATTTCGTGGCGTCGCTCTTGAGATAACGAAGATTAAGTCACGAACCTCTGGGAAGAGACACCTGGTTAGAGATCTCGTATCTTGCTAAAAGGTTTCTACGAACAATACTGTGGTTTTTTTGACAGCAAACAGCCATACAATGTCCGTCTAGAGTGGGCGATGAAGGAATGGAATGCCTGTCTGTCTACCTCAGGCTGTGACTTCACCTCGGATTCTGAACGTTTTTTTGCAGCCAACTCCTCTTGATTTGTTCTGTGACATGTGCAGCAAATGTAAATGCGATATTTTAAACTTGCATCTTTTGCTAGCCAGCTCGTAGGCTCCCAACCGTGCAGTCCCTTCGTCGTATGAAGGACACAAGTGAACAGAAATCAGCAAAGGAACAGTCACTAGTGATACTGAATTTTGACTGCGATGCAGGGTCAGTGAACAACTACTTGGTCAAGAGAAATGAACATAAAAATGTTCTAAAATATGTTGGACGACACTTTCAGAGAAAACTAATCACTTCACACCTCAACACATATTTCGGTTTTGCAACTGATGTAGTATGGTATGACATACTTTGCGGTTGTCTTTCCTTTTTTGAATTCATCGACATTTTTCCATTTTTCTATTCCAGAAAAGAATATTTAATAGCTGTTTGAGATGGATGTGTATCAGATACGTTGATCATATTGAATTTGAAGATCTTAGATGCCTTCATTGACAACAGTGTTTCTCCAGCGTTTATAAATTCAGTTCTATCCATTGAAATTACGTGGAATTGATTCATAGCTTTAGTTGATCCAGCTATCTTGTCCAGATCTTAAGGAATAGCCGGCCGATGTGGCCGAGCGGTTCTAGGCGCTTCAGTCTGGAACCTCGCGACCGCTACGGTCGCAGGTTCGAATCCTGCCTCGGGCAACGATGTGTGTGATGTCCTTAGGTTAGTCATGTTTAAGTAGTTCTAAGTTCTAGGGGACTGATGACCTCAGATGTTAAGTCCCAAAGTGCTCAGAGCCATTTTTCTTAAGGAACAAAGGCCGTGCTTATCTTTCTTTATTTTTCAAAAACTGTAAAATCTCTATTGCTGCTCAAGAGGCTGTACCCACACACCTAAAATGTGTGTTATCCCTTCCATCCCAGGCTAATGGAGGATACCTCGAGGCGTGGTATCTCAAACTTAATTGGTACGCACTGCTTGGCACGAAGACCGTGCGCCACCTGATAATGAACATTTCCCCCACTTGAAATAAGTCTAGCGGCACGCGACGGGGAATGGGGCAGTACTGAAAGCGTGTTTTTTCAAAAGTGGCACTTACATACACTCCTGGAAATTGAAATAAGAACACCGTGAATTCATTGTCCCAGGAAGGGGAAACTTTATTGACACATTCCTGGGGTCAGATACATCACATGATCACACTGACAGAACCACAGGCACATAGACACAGGCAACAGAGCATGCACAATGTCGGCACTAGTACAGTGTATATCCACCTTTCGCAGCAATGCAGGCTGCTATTCTCCCATGGAGACGATCGTAGAGATGCTGGATGTAGTCCTATGGAATGGCTTGCCATGCCATTTCCACCTGGCGCCTCAGTTGGACCAGCGTTCGTGCTGGACGTGCAGACCACGTGAGACGACGCTTCGTCCAGTCCCAAACATGCTCAATGGGGGACAGATCCGGAGATGTTGCTGGCCAGGGTAGTTGACTTACACCTTCTAGAGCACGTTTGGTGGCACGGGATACATGCGGATGTGCATTGTCCTGTTGGAACAGCAAGTTCCCTTGCCGGTCTAGGAATGGTAGAACGATGGGTTCGATGACGGTTTGGATGTACCGTGCACTATTCAGTGTCCCCTCGACGATCACCAGTGGTGTACGGCCAGTGTAGGAGATCGCTCCCCACACCATGATGCCGGGTGTTGGCCCTGTGTGCCTCGGTCGTATGCAGTCCTGATTGTGGCGCTCACCTGCACGGCGCCAAACACGCATACGACCATTATTGGCACCAAGGCAGAAGCGACTCTCATCGCTGAAGACGACACGCCTCCATTCGTCCCTCCATTCACGCCTGTCGCGACACCACTGGAGGCGGGCTGCACGATGTTGGGGCGTGAGCGGAAGGCGGCCTAACGGTGTGCGGGACCGTAGCCCAGGTTCATGGAGACGGTTGCGAATGGTCCTCGCCGATACCCCAGGAGCAACAGTGTCCCTAATTTGCTGGGAAGTGGCGGTGCGGTCCCCTACGGCACTGCGTAGGATCCTACGGTCTTGGCGTGCATCCGTGCGTCGCTGCGGTCCGGTCCCAGGTCGACGGGCACGTGCACCTTCCGCCGACCACTGGCGACAACATCGATGTACTGTGGAGACCTCACGCCCCACGTGTTGAGCAATTCGGCGGTACGTCTACCCGGCCTCCCGCATGCCCACTATACGCCCTCGCTCAAAGTCCGTCAACTGCACATACGGTTCACGTCCACGCTGTCGCGGCATGCTACCAGTGTTAAAGACTGCGATGGAGCTCCGTATGCCACGGCAAACTGGCTGACACTGACGGCGGCGGTGCACAAATGCTGCGCAGCTAGCGCCATTCGACGGCCAACATGGCGGTTCCTGGTGTGTCCGCTGTGCCGTGCGTGTGATCATTGCTTGTACAGCCCTCTCGCAGTGTCCGGAGCAAGTATGGTGGGTCTGACACACCGGTGTCAATGTGTTCTTTTTTCCATTTCCAGGAGTGTAGTTTTCCAGTGTGACACTACATATATAGTCCTTAAGGCGCATTATATATATATAGAGTCGAAGTAGGAAACTGCTCAAGGCACCTTCTAGGGGCACAGAAAGAGGCTCCTAGTAGATCAATAAAGATCGAGCGTTCCCGGAAACGGCAGGCAACCGGCTCATCACGTAAAACCAGTACATCAAGGAGAAACGTAACTGTGGACAAAAGGACCCTTTCAAAACCAGCCTTAAGAATGTATTCAGTTAATAATTACGGTTTGTCTGCAAATAAAGAACTTTTGCCGTGTAACATGTGCAGCAAATGCAAATGCGATATTTTAATCTTGCAGGAAACCCATAAAGGATACACTAGACAAAGACCAATAAATCAAAAATATGATACTGGCTTTAGAGATACCCCATGAACAATACCGGAGTGCAGTATTGATGAAGCCTGGCCTTATGGCTCGATTAGCGGCGATGACGCATAAAGATAATACAGAAATTTTAACAATCGAATTGAAGACATGCGCAGTGGCCCCCATCTCCAAGCCATCTGAGGCAGATTTCAGGTTCAGAGAACCTAGTAACTTTCAAAACCAATCAATCAAGTTCATAATCTGAGATTTCAATAGCCACAGCACACCACAAGCCTAGCAAGAGAGAGGTTTCTGTAAGAAAAAAGTCGAAATGTGTGCAAAGAAATCTAGACACAAGCTTATAAAAAACACAAGATTACTAGCCTCTTTCAGCACTGGTCGAAGGGAACTTGGGAACAATCCGGACAACATATTTGCAAAGATATAGTAGCTCATGAGTCAGTTCAGTCGGTAGAAGACTTTCTACCAAGGACTCAACATACACCCATCACAGTGACCGTGAAAACTGTAGAGTGTCTAGGTACCGTCTCATTTAAAAGGCAGTTCATGTTCAAGAAGACACGTTGGAGATTTTTCACATAAGAACTGGATGCCGAGATTGATGAGCTGCCTCCAGTCGCTTGCTCCTATGACATGTTTATACAGCTCAGCTGACGAATAGCTCGGAAACTCATCCCTAGAGGCTGACGGAAGGAATAACAAGCTAGCATTAATGACGACATACAAATAACCCCGCAAAATTATAAGCAGCTTTACAATACCTATCCATTCTCTGAAGACACCGTGAAGACTGAAGAGGAGCTGCTCCGAGCCTGGACCACCAATAGAAGGGTAGAAATGGTGTGACGTGGTCACATCACTGGATATGGTTCAGAATAACAGACAAGCATGGCGGTTGCCCACGACGCCACCAGGCTCTATTCCCGTCACGCTATTTTAACATTGTATAGGTCGTGAAAAACTGAGATCTCAAATTGTCTGCCTCTACTGGAAGAAAATGCTATTGGAAGTTGGATAAACATCGCAGCAATAGAGAAAGACTGCAATCTGCATTGTCATATTTGCTGAGGTGTCGAGATCAAAATATCGTTCCAACGTTCGCCAACGTTGTGTATTGTACTAACTCTCCTGCTGCCAGTCACATCAAGCAACTCGCTGGCGTTGCTCTTGTTCGTGAAAGGATCCATTACACTCGTCGACAGTTGGATTTTGTTTCGAAGGAATTGTTTCGGCTTCATTTAATGATTGCTTCAAAAATTTCGGCTTTATCTTGTGGCTGGCTGGACGGTGCCTCATGTTCGCAGTCTGACTGGCAATTTCATTCTATTACTGTTCGGACATTTCCGTGGCTAGAAGTCTAATACTGTATCTCGACGTTTTGTGATAAACCTCACGGAGAGATCTCTTGACGAAGTAGCTTTGCATTTGATAGGAAAAGGTTTAAATTTTGCACGACTCCCGAGCGTTTGCCAGTAGTGTTTTTATTAGTTCCGTTCAACAGACTGTTTTTAAACTACCTCCTGATGTTGCAGAGGAGGCTAGGAGGGAGGCGTGTCGTGTGTTGACTGGAGCACGTCCACACAAGTGTTACATCACAACACTTCAGAGGGTCCTGCGGACAAGGACAATGCTATTGGTGTTTTGGTGAAGCAGGATTACATTCAAAAGGTGCAGTGTTCCCTGTCTGATTCATAGTATCACAGGATCGGTACTGACCCCACAAAAAGTGTTGCCAGAAGGATTAACAGCGTCCTGAAGGAAATTTTCTTATCGCAGGAGACTATAAAGAGTCTTAATTCTAATTGTGCTGTCCTCCTCAGGTTATATGGTCTCCCTAAGGTCCACAAGGAAGGGGTTTCCCTTCGTCCGGTTGAGAGTAACATTTGCGGTGTGATATATCGTGTAGGAAAACATATTGCTACTCCGTTGAGGCTTATAGTATGTCGGTGTGAGCACCAAATTAACATCTCGTCGGATTACTTACGTCCATTAGAGGCAATGCGTTTGAATGACTGATATTCTGGTAAGTTCTGATGTGGTCTCTCTCTTCACTCGTGTTCCTCTGTCCTATTCGTTAAGGCTGATTGAGGTTTGATGCTGAATTAATGATACTAATATCGACATGTTTTAACTTCCACTTACTATTTATTCAATGACCGGTACTACGAGTAGACAGATGGAGTTGCGATGGGAAGGCCGTTGTCATCAATTACTGCGAGTGCGTTTACGGAGGATTTCGAGGAAAATCCCTTGGAGTCGGCGTCTTTGAAACCTGCGGTCCTTTTGTCCTACGTATTGGTGATTAATTGGAGTTGCTGTAAATACACGGAGGTGACAACAGTTATGGGATACCTCCTAATATAGTGTCGAATCTTCTTTTGCCCTGCATAGTTCAGCAATTTGACGTGGCTTGGACTCCACAAGTCGTTGGAAGTCTCCTGCAAAAATATTGAGCCATGTTGCGTCTACGGCCATCCACAGTTGCTATTGTTGCCGGTGCGGGATTTTGTGCACGATTATATCCAATAAATATTTGATGGGATTCATATCAAGCGATCTGGGTGGCCAAACCATCCGGTTGAATTGTCCTGAATCACGAACGTCTCTGGCCGGGTGACATGCTGCATTGTCACCCAAAAAATTCCATTATTGTTTGCGAACATGAAGTAGTCGACCACTACATTTCCAGTCACTCATCGGTTCATCTCGCCCAGAGAACCCAGTCCGTTCCATGTAAATACAGCCCACACTATTATGCAGCTACCGCCGGCTTGCACAGTGCCTTGTTGACTAGGGTCCGTGGCTTCGAGCACACTCGAACCCTACCATCAGCTCCTATCAACTGAAATCTGGAATCGTCCGACCAGCCCACGGTTTTACGGTCGTCTAGGGTTCAATCGATACGATCACGAGCCAAGGAGAGACGCTGGAGACGATATCGTACTGTTAGCAAAGGCATTCGCGTCAGTCGTCTGTTCCCCTAGCCCATTAATGCCAAATTACACTGCACTGTCCTAAAGGATACCTTCGGCGTAAGTCCCACATTCATTTTTCCGGCTAATTCACGCAGTGTTGCTTGTCTATTAGCACTGACAACTTTATGCAATCGCCGCTGCTCTCGATCGTTAGCTGAAGGCCGTCGGCCACTGCGTTGTCCTTGTGAGAGGCAGCGCCTGAAATTTTGTATTCTCCGCACATTCTTGACGCTGTGGAACTCGGAATTCTTAGTTCCCTAACGATTTCCGAAACGGAATGACCCGTGCGTCTATCATTCCGCGTTCAAAGTCTGTTAACTCCCGTTGTGTGGCCATAATCACGTCGGAAACGTTTTCACATGAATGAGTCCAAATGACAGCTCCGTCAATGCCCTGTCATTTTACAGCTTGTGAAATCGATAATACCACCATCTGTAAATGTGCTTATAGCTATTTCATGACTTCTGTCAACTCATAATATTATGGTGTTTTCTTAGGTTCGTGAGTGTAGGGCTCAAAAATTATAATTCTGCGACTTCGGCTTCTCTGTGGATTATTAGCACTTTTGAATACTGAGATGATTTCATGTCCACTCTTTTATTGATTGAAAGCTTAACGACAACGTTCCCTATTCTAAACCGACCCTAATTAATAAACTAAATGAGCATAGGACCCAACCCACTATTCGTATACGTTAGAGCCTATAATTGAAAGAAATATAGAGTGTAGTTATGTACACAAGTAACTGCCCAGAAACTATATCTTTCTCGTGTTGTTGCACAAAATTGAGACCCGTTCGTCCTTTTTCAACGGCTTCTTGCAAATGGAGCTGTTCCTGCAGTGACAGTAACTGCACCACAGTACGCTCGGATCGTCTGTGGGCTGTTTCATTGCTGGGTGTTGTTTGTTGTCTGTTTTGGTAACTGTATATTCGAAGATTTTGTACTGCTCTGAAGGTATTTTCCCATAAACTAAGGTGAATAAAGTAACAAGCATAATAAATCATTGTTTCTTTATTTATTTTTAAGAAGACAAAGGAGGCCAGGAACCTCTTATACCAAAAGACTCAGGAATGTTCCCTAAGAAAATTCGAAATTTTATCGGTTTCCTTTGGGGACCAACTTTATGTGCAACATATGGTCAGTTTTAGAAATGATAAAATAAATAATGTAATAAATTAATCAATGTCCTTTAACTGAACACAGGTAACTGAGCAGAACTAGGCATCAGGAGGTCAACATGCCACTCATACCACCGCAAATGGCAAAATTAAGAAGTTCAAAATTCCTTCCACCACCAGCATTCGGACCAGTTATCTCAGTGTCGAATGTAACATATGCAGCTCATGTTAGCGACATATTTTCTACAGCACGTGCTACGGAACCTTTCTTCGCCTAACATTATTTCTTTTTATATTCTCTCTTTCTCAATTAAAGAAAAAGGATGTCGAGTGTAGTTCACAGAATGTTACCGGCTTAGATATTTACTCTGAAGTTCACGATATTAGTTTCACAATACACAACGCTAAAGAAATGGTATTTGCGAACTTTATGTACTACTGCTGGCGTTTATGCCCACCTTTTACAGGAGAAGGATTAACCCTGTTGGAGGGCGGATATCCCCTCTCGACCTTGCTGTGTCCGTTTCCAAGAGGGGGCCACGTCTACCCACCTATTCTTCCTGTATTGTCAGCTATCGATTTTGTGTCGCCTCCCTCGAGCACAGCAAAGCACAGTGCGCAGTCGGGCATTGTGATCGGCCCGTCCGCCAGGGAGACGTGAGTAATGAATCACCAGTTAAATGGCGAAAAAACTCGTGTCCGATCGATCACAACGTCTGAATAAATCTGAGGGAAGATCTTCTGCCTTCAAACAGTTAACATACCTTCGCGACTCAGAGGAAACGACATTGCTCGCATTATGAAAAAATAACTAACTGTCCTGAAGTTTTAGTTCGCGGCTATTGCTGTTCTTGAATTACGTTTTTACGCAGTGACAAGTTTCACAGGCGGCATGGACAATAAACGTGACGAAGTATGATTATGCAGTTTATTACTATTTCACCACAACCGAAGTTGAGAGTATCTCTATCCACATTCCGTGTACAGGGAAAGATTACACAGCAGGCTTCACATTTAGAAAGCACATTTTAATGTTGATTGATTATGTGAAGTTGGTATTACGCCTCGCGCAAGAAGGAGAAATGTCTTCCCATACATGCAATTACACAGCACAAGGGTCATGACCTATCGAGAGGGATTGGATGGTTGTCATGCGATTATCGAACTGAAGAATTTAGAAGGGCTGTTCCCAACGTCATGGATGATCTTATCAGTCCCACTTCCCTAGCGCATGAGGGGACAGACATAATGTTTACTCGACCACGCAGCATCATAAAGCCACCAGTTATACAAGAGCAAGGCCATGGAATATCGAGACTGTCGTTTACCATCCACGATACTGTTGCTCGTCTTGGCCGGGATCACATGACTGTAGTGCGAATATGGAGTTGAAGGATTCAGAATGGCTATTCTGAACGTCATGCAGGATTTCATCAGCCCCACGCAACTAGCTCTGGAGAGGCATACGTAATGTTTGTTCGGGAGTACAGCATCACACAGCCACATCACGTATCTAGTGTCATGAAGCTGGCTGGTTTGCATCAGAACAAATTTCCTCAGGGGCAGTATGATGACTTCTGGTGCAACACAGATTATCAGCACTGTGATCACTTTGCAGTTTCCCTGAATGTGGCGGATGAGAGATATGCACCGACAATTGCGGTCTCACATACTCTACTGGACGCGCAACTGGCACCTGGTTCTCTTTTCAGGTGAGTCCTGGTTCTGTGTGTGGCACCACAATGAAAGTATCGGCATGGGAAGGCTCTGAGGAGACCCAATTTTAAGACTCTGCATACGTCATTGTCATCAGATGCCAGACACTGACTTAATTATGTGTGTCGTTGGTTACATAATACAGTCACCTCTGGTTCCGATATTCGATAACTTGTTAACGGTAGTGGTGTCTTCGAGTTCTCTGTGACATTGTCTTTCAGCACCATAACGCAAGACCTCACGCTGCCCGCGTCGCCCTGACTTACCAAGATACAGGGTGTATTTGATTGTCGCGCTGACCAGTACGTTAGCCAGATCTCTCACCCACTGGGAACACCTACTCATGGGTTGCCGGGAGACTGGCGTACTACCACCCACCAGCCACTACAATTGATAAACTCTGGCTTAGAGTCTGAAAAGCGTAAAGTATCTGTCATACAAGCTCCGTTCGAGTCGTGCCAATCTGTGTTAGAACCATTGTTGTTCTCAGAGAGGGCAGGTCTGTGCAGTACTAAATTTCGTATTCTCTACATCCGTCAAATCACCTACGAATTTAGTCATATAGTCTTCCTATCGCAAGGTATACGTACAATAAGTTAAATATAAGCTCATGCTCATAAATTAAGGATAATTGCAGAATGTGGTGCCACACAACCTGGCAAAATGGTTCAAATGGCTCTGAGCACTATGGGACTTAACATCTATGGTTATCAGTCCCCTAGAACTTAGAACTACTTAAACCTAACTAACCTAAGGACAGCACACAACACCCAGCCATCACGAGGCAGAGAAAATCCTTGACCCCGCCGGGAATCGAACCCGGGAACCCGGGCGTGGAAAGCGAGAACGCTACCGCACGATCACGAGATGCGGGCCACAATCTGATACTACAGAAAACTGGCGCTAATAGCATAGGCACGTAGGGAACACACACAACACAAATCTGTAAATCCCCAGTATTGCTCATAAGTTGAGAAAACCGTCCCGAAACACATGTGCTACAAAACGCCACTGTTTCCTGCGCATTTACCCCGACATCACTATGGGATATGATCACCATGCACACGTACAAAGGCCGCACAACGGGTTGGCATACTCTGGATCAGGTGGCCGAGCGGCTGCTGGGGTATAGCCTCCCGTTCTTGCACCAGTGCCTGTCGGAGCTCCTGAAGTGTGCTAGGGGTTTGAAGACGTGCAGCGTTACGTTGACCGAGAGCATCCCAGACGTGCTCGATGGGGTTTAGGTCTGGAGAAAGGCGGGCCACTCCATTCGTCTGATATCTTCTGTTTCAAGGTACTCCTCCATGATGGCAACTCGGTGGCGCCATGCGTTATCATCCGCCAGGAGGAAGGTGGCAACTACTGCACCCCTGAAAAGGCAGACATACTGGTGCAAAATGACATCCCTATACACCTGACCTGTTACAGTTCCTCTGTCAAATGCGTACAGGGTAGGGGTGTAGGTGCACCAATCATAATCCCACCCCACACCATCAAACCATGACCTGCGTACAAGTCCCTTTCAAGGACATTGGTATCTGGTTCCTGCTTCACGCCAGATGAAAACCCGGCGAGAATCCTGTTCAGACTATACCTGGACTCGTCCGTGAACATAACCGGGGACCACTGTTCCAATGACCATGCTCTGTGTTCTTGACACCAGGCTTTACTGGCTCTCCTGTGACCAGGAGTCAGTGGAATGCACCTTGCAGGTCTCCGGGCGAATAAACCATGTCTGTTGAGTCGTCTGTAGACTGTGTGTCAAGAGACAACTGTTCCAATGGCTGCGGTAAGGACCCGAGCAAGGCTACCTGCAGTACTCTGCTGGCACTGTGGTGTTGTACGTTGTGGACGTCCGTAATGTAGCTCCTGGACACGTTTCCTGTCTGCTGACATCGTTGCCATAATCTTGAGACCACACTTCGTGGCAAACGGAGGGTCCGTGATACGACCTGCTGTGTTTGACCAGCCTCCAGTCGCGCTAGTATTCTAGTCCTCATCACGCCATCAATATGTGTTCCTTGAGCCATTTTCAACATACAGTCACCATTCGACGTCTGAAAACGTCTGCACACTTGCTGCACCGTACTCTGACATACACCATCACACCTCTGCGTATGTGGACTGCTGCCAGCACCACCGTACGACGACCGCAGGTCAAATGCACCGCATGGTCATACCGGCGAGGTGATTTAAACCCGCAAACCGCCTACCAGAGCGTTGTTTCACCATGTATCTGCATTATCCTTAATTTATGAACATGAGTGTAGTCATTTGTTACCCTTCGAGATCCTGTAGTCTGAGTAACAAGCAGTATTTTAATGGAATCCACTGTCTTTTCGATAATACCTCTTTATATATATAGGACCAGTCTGGGAACCTCATCCTAAAACACGTGGTTATGTCCCGACAAATTTCAAATTGATTAAAAGGATGGTAGTACACTACACATTGGCACTTCTCAAAATATTACACAGGAGTAGTCTCTAACCGTAATAATTAGGCAGAGGAGTGAGAATGCGTGAGGATGTATACTGTCCAGTCTCGTTAATGTGACCGCCCGTCAGAAGCCTGACTAATCACCTTTTGCTGCGTGACCCGCTGCGAGACTTGGTGGAAGAAAGTCAGTGAAGTTCCGAAAGGTAACGACGGGGATGTGAAGCCATGCCGACACCAGTGCCGAGGCCAGTGCGCCAGCTGCGCTAGGTGTCTCGGCTGAGGATCCGTGGCGCGAACAGCCCGGTCGAGGTGGTCCCACAGATTCTCGACTGCGTTTAAATCAGAAGAGTCTGGTGACCAGGGGTGTGTGGTAAAGTCACCCTCGTGCTCTATGAACCACGCACACATTGCGAGCTGTATTACACGAAGCGTTGTCTTGCTGGTAGATGCTATGTTGCCGAGGAAAGACAAACTGCATGTAGGAATGGACACGAGCGCCAAGGACAGATGCGTACTTGCTGACCCATTCTGGTAATCAGAATGAAGAGACTATCCCGGGAACACCATGAAAAACATTCCCCAGGACATAAAGCTCCCTCCTCTGGTCTGAAACCTTTGCTTTTAGACGTTTCATGCAATACATGCTTATGGTGTTCTGTCCGACGGAGCATGAAACGTGATTCATCTTAAAAGGTCACCTGTAGCCACTCAGTGGGCGTGCAGCTGCGTTATCGGGGTGAAAATTCTAGCCTTCATTGCCGATAAAGCGCAGACAGCATCGGTGCAGGAACGAGGCGCCTGCTGCGGAGGTCCATAAGCAACAACGTTTGCTGCACGGCCGTTGAGGAGACTATTGGTAGCCTCTTGGTTCGTCTGCGCGGTGAGCTACTCAACGTTGCATTCTATTCGCCCATTCACATCTCCGCAGCCTGTTGTCTATGGCCCTTGGCGTAACACAGTTACCTCGACACCGGTTTTGGATAGCGCCATTTTTCATGCACATTATACTTTAACGACAGCGGCACTAAAGCAGTATACAAACTTAGCAGTTTCGGAAATGCTTTCATCCTTGGCCCGAAAGCTAGTGATCCTGGCCTTTTGGATGTCAGATAAATCGCTCCGTTTCCGCAATACAACAACAAATACACTGTTGTCCGTGTCCCCCCGAAATGCTTTATATACCCTCAGCGCTAGTGCTGCCACCTCCTATCTGTGAACAGTTATTGCACGTTGACGTCGAACATACGTGGTGGTCAAATTAATAAGATTGGACCGTGAAAACCAAACTCTTATGTAGCTTTAGTTATGTGTGTTATAGCTTTAGTTATGGTTTAGTTCATTAGTAGGAGTACTACAAGGTGTTCAACTTTGCTTCCGCCGTTTGCAGATAGGCGCGACAACGGTAAGCAGCGGTAGAAAGAAACATATCGCAGACGTCAGGCAGATAGCTTGGACCTCGGTCAACATAACTTCATTCAGACATTGGCCGATTTGTTTCTGCATCATAAAGTTGTTCGTGATTGAAAATATCAGTTTTCGAGCCTAATTCTCGTCATTTGCAGAAGGTGTTATTGTTTTGTTTCAATATGAAGAAAACAGCGGCTGAGTCTCATCGAATGCTCTCAAGTACGTGTGGTAAGGACGCTATTACTGAAAGAACGAGTCGTGAGTGGTTTCAACGCTTCAAGAACGGTGATTTTAACGTCGTAGACGGCATAGTGGTGGAAGAGAGAATGTTTTCGAAGATGCAGAACTGGAGATGTTGCTAAGTGAAGACTCACGTCAAACTCAAGAAGATTCGGTACGACCAGTGGTAGTGACACGGCAAGTCATTTCAAAACGTCTCCAGGCTATGGGCATGATTCAGAAAGAAGGAACTTGGGTCCCGTATGAGCTGAAACCAAGAGACGTTGAACGGCGTTTGTATGTTGGTAAACAGTTGCTTCAGAGGCAAAAACGGAAGTGATTTCTGCATCGCATTGTGACTAGGGACGAAAAATGGCTTCATTACGATAATCCTAAACGCAAAAAATCATGGGGATATCCCGGCCACGCTTCCACGTCGACGGCCGAACCGAATATTCACGGCTCCAAGATCATGCTCTGCATTTGGTGGGACCAGCTCGGCGTCGTGTAGTATGAGGTGTTAAAACCAAGTGAAACAGTCACAGGTGCTCGTTATCGAACGCAATTAATGTGTCTGAGCAGAGCATTGAAAGACAAACGGTCACAATACAGCGAGAGACAATTTAAGTGATTTTGCAGCACGACAACTCTCGATCCCACATTGCAAAAGAGGTCAAAACGTACTTGCAAATTTTAAAATGGAAAGTCCTACGCCACCCGCCGTATTCTCCAGACATTGATCCCTCTGACTATCGCATGTTTAGATCAATGGCGGATGACATGGCTGACCAATACGTCCTGTCTCAAGAAGAAGTCACAAATTGGTTCGATTTGTGGATCGCTGCAAAAGATGAACTGTTTTTTCAACGCGGGGTTCCTACACTGCCCGGAAGATGGGAGAAAGTAGTGGCCAGCGATGGGAAATACTTTGAATGATACATGTGTAACCAATTTGTTTCATTAAAGCCTCAAGTGTTGAAGAAAAAACGACAGAAGCAAAGTTCTACACCTTGTACTAGAACACTTGATCTACGAAAGGGACTCCTTAAAAATACGGTTCTTCGAGTAAATTGGAATACTTCGCAAATGAGTGAGCTCTACTTGTTCTTGTATGAACAGAATGCACCTTACGTGAGTAAACAAGGGTCTTAGACGACACTGATTCTCAGGTGTCAGCCACAGACGCGTTGAAACGTTTAATGTGCCCCAAAAAATAGCTTTAGCTATGTGTGTTATAGCTCTAGCTATGTTTTAGTTCATTAGTACGAATACTACTAGAAACTTGATCTACGAAAGAGTCTTCTTAAAAGCACGGTGCTTCGAGTAAACTGGAATACTTCGCAAGTGAGTGCGATCTACTTGTTCTTGTATGAACAGAATGCACCTTACGTGAATAAAAAAGTTTCTTACACGATGCTGATTCTCAGGTGTCAGCCACAGACGCGTTGAAACATTTAATGTTCCCCAAAAAATAGCTCCAAAAAAATTGTTCAAATGGCTCTGAGCACTGTGGGACTTAACATCTATGATCATCAGTCTCCTAGAACTTAGAACTACTTAAACCTAACTAACCTAAGGACATCACGCAACACCCTGTCATCACGAGGCAGAGAAAATCCCTGACCCCGCCGGGAATAGAACCCGGGCGTGGGAAGCGAGAACGCTACCGCACCACCACGAGCTGCGGACAAAATAGCTCCATATTTAGCAATTATATACAACCACTCGCTCACAGTAAGATCCGTACCTAAAGACTGGAAAATTTCTCAAGTCACACCAATACCCAAAAAGGGAAGTAGGAGTAATCCCCTGAACTACAGGCCTATATCACAAACGTCGATTTGCAGTAGGGTTTTGGAACATATACTGTATCCGAACATTATGAAGTACCTCGAAGAAAACGATTTATTGACACATAGTCAGCACGGATTCAGAAAACATCGTTCTTGTGAAACACAACTAGCTCTTTATACTCATGAAGTAATAAGTGCTATCGACAGGGGATGTCAAACTGATTCCATATTTTTGGATTTCCAGAAGGCTTTCGACAGCGTTCTTCACAAGCGTCTTCTAACCAAACTGCGTGCCTACGGAGTATCGCCTCAGTTGTGCGACTGGATTCGTGATTTCCTGTCAGAAAGGTCACAGGTCGTAGTGATAGACGGAAAGCCATCGAGTAAAACAGAAGTAATATCCGGCGTTCCCCAAGGAAGTGTTATAGGCCCTCTATTGTTCCTGATCTATATTAATGACATAGGAGACAATCTGAGTAGCCGTCTTAGATTGTTTGCAGATGATGCTGTCATTTACCGTCTTGTAAAGTCATCAGATGATCAAAACGACTTGCAAAATGATTTAGATAAGATATCTGTATGGTGCGAAAAGTGGCAATTGACCCTGAATAAAGTAAAGTGTGAAGTTATTCACATAAGTACTAAAAGAAATCAGCTAAATTTCGATCACGCGATAAGTCACACAAGTCTGAAAGCTGTAAATTCAACTAAATACTTAGAGATTTCAATTTCAAATAACCTAAATTGGAATTATCACATAGATAATATTGCGGGTAGAGCAAACGTAAGACGGCGATTCATTCGCAGAACACTTAGAAGGTGCAACAGGTCTACTAAAGAGACTGCTTACACCACGCTTGTCCGCCCTATTCTGGAGTATTGTTGTGCGGTGTGAGATCCGCATCAGTTGGGACTGACGGATTACATCGAAAAAGTACAAAGAAGGGCAGTTCGGTTTGTATTATCGCGAAATAGGGGAGATAGTGTCACAGACATGATACGTGAATTGGAGTGGCTATCATTAAAACAAAAGCGTTTTTCGTTGCGACGGTACCTTCTCACGAAATTTCAATCAACAGTTTTCTCCTCCTATTGCAAAAACATTCTGTTGGCACCCACCTACATAGGGAGAAATGATCATCTCGATAAAATAAGAGAAATCAGAGCTCGCACAGAAAGATTTAAGTGCTCGTTTTTCCCGCGTGCCGTTCGAGAGTGGAACGGTAGAGAGACAGCTTGAAGGTGGTTCATTGAATCCTCTGCCAGGCACTTTATTGTGAATAGCAGAGTAATCACGTAGATGTAGATGTAGAAATGTAGTAGATACATGAACGGATATCATTAATTACGCGTGCGGTAAATAGTTCAAATGGCTCTGAGCACTATGGGACTTAACATCTGAGGTCATCAGTCCCCTAGACTTAGAACTACTGAAACCTAACTAACCCAAGGACATCACACACATCCACGCCCGACGCAGGATTCGAACCTGCGACCGCAGCAGTCGCGCGGTTCCAGACTGAAGCGCCTAGAACCGCTCGGCCATAGCGGTCGGCGTGCGGTAAATGTAACCATACAAATCATTAGTACTTTATCCAATGTGAAGTACCTTGGAATGATTTGCAGTGCATAGATAAAGAATTAGAGAAATAGTTCGTGAAAAAATCGTCCTAGATATCATATCAAAACTTGTGACGCTTGAGTTCTTCCCGGCGTATACAATGTTCAAATAAATTACGAAAATAAGTCTGACCAACTTTCTCGGCAACCGCCGATATTTCGACAACTATACATTCCGTCAGTCACAAGGCACTTTTTTGTGGCGTATATATGAATAGGTCCGTGTTTGGTTGCAATAATCTGATCATCTCCTCAGCATCATGAATCTGTAATCGGATTTTCTGGATTAATTTTATTTTAATCTCTTCCTTTATTTTCTGATACCAGCAAGGGTAGTATGGATGACTTCGCCACTTGCTCGATCACAAAACGTCTGTGGGTTGCAAATTGTAAGTGTTAAATGGTCACCAAAGGAGTCTAGATAACCCAAAGATTCGCCCCAGAAACCGTGGCAGAGCGCCAATTTTATACAACGACAGTTATTTGACGCAGAATACTTTCTTGTTAAATTATCGTACGAATTTACAACAACTATATTCTTCAAAAATTTGGTATAATTATCGCTATTTAACAATAAAGCACGCTTCAAAGAACGGTTTCAGGGCCGTGTGAAATACTGAAGATTTAAGAATTTGTAAAGTTTTTATCTCAAAATTTATATGTAGCCTACCTAAAATTTGACTATTTACCTGTGTACTCTGCTGCTGTAGTAAAGAAGACTTTCAATTTAAACACAGTTATTAAGAAAAATTTTATGCTACATAATATAGAAACCTCTCGTGTGATATCACCTCGTCACACACACAAAAAATTAACTCTTCGAAACACGTATTTTTTAATTGATGTAGCTCATTTTGTAAAATTTATACATTTTTATGGTGCCCCAAAATTTTTAACTACTTCCATAATCCAACATTTTAACAACTGCTCTAGCACAATATTAAGATAACACACCAAAACAATAAATTACTCGTGAATTGACAGACATTGTTCTTCAATGATGTCCGAGCACCTTTCACCGTAGCAAATGCACGCCTGTGTAGTCGCGCTTGACTCGGAAGTAGACCGCTTCGAATCCTGGTGGTGGTGGTTGCAAATTGCATTGCCAGTGTTTGGCCGGCAAGGTAGGGGAGATGTGGGGGCGTAAAGTTCCTCATCACCAGTGGCTGCACCGATGTCCTGTATTAAATTCCAAACCTCACTGCAGTGTCTCAAAAGTGAAGGCGTGAGACATGTTTTATAGCGATCCGTCCGTCGTCTGGCGACGTTAACGTCGGCGGGCCTCTCACTTCCGTTCGAAATGAGGCATTTCCTTCTGTCATCATCATTATCATCATCAAATAACAAACACATAACACTACACCATACACGCATTCATTTTCCTCGTTTAGACTCCACAGATACACAATGACACATGTCTCCCACTTCATCAAGGAAAGGGGTCAATGAGTGTGGAGACGTCTGAACACACCCCGTGGGATATCCCAGTCAACGGTGCCACATTACATACAATTTTAATGAGGTGTATTGTATAAACAGTGTTATACCCGCCTCACAGTCACTCACAAATAATAATCAATCTATACCTACTACATCATAATCCATACACATTACAACAATGGACATACAGGCTGGAGCAGAGGAAACGCATGTTTTTTAAACCACTAGTACGCGGTGATGAGAGGGGGTATTGACCTTGAATGAATGTTGGCAGTTTCAGTTGCTATGTAGCGTTGGAGCGTAGAGAATAGTGTGTTCGTTGTCGAGCAGTAGTCACAGTGCAACGTCTTTTCCTTCAAAATTTTAGAGTTGGACGTCGAGGTGCAGCGTTTAGAAGTACTGTATCTGTGATGAAAAAGAAACCCCCTGGTCTTCCCCGTTCAGTTCGTACTCCGGAAAATGTAGACCGAGTGAGAACGGCAGTTCTTGCTAGTCCGAAACGATCGGCTAGACGACAGGCTGCAACGCTTGATAAGTCACGTCGTTCGCTTCACCGCATCTTACATTATGATCTTAAGTTTCATCCATACAAGATAAGGATCGTCCAGAAGCTTAGTGAAGGGGATTTTGTGCAGCGCAGAGAGTTTTGTCTCGCAATGGACGAAATTCTTACGGAAGATGCACATGCTACAGTCTTCATGAGTGATGAAGCACATTTTCATGTACACGGTTATGCCAATGTTCAATATTGTCGGTATTGGGCGGCCGAGAACCCATATGAATTACACCAAAGACCTCTCCACAGTTTAAAAGTAACAGTGTGGTGCTGCATTTCAATGATGGGGATTGTTGGGCCCTATTTTTTTTTGTAGAGGAAGGAACTGCAGTTACTGTGACATCTGCGTGTTATGTTAAAATTTTAAACAACTTTCTTCGTTCAGAACTTGAAAGACGTCAGGTGAACATGAGAGAAATATGGTTTCAGTAGGACGATGCCACAGTTCACACGGCGAGAGCATCCATGGTAGTGGATGCTCCCAGGACACGTTATTTCGAGATATGGTGATGTTTACTGGCCCCCTCGCTCACCCGATTTGTCGATATGCGACCTCTTTTTGTGGGGATATTTAAAATCAAAGGTCTACATGAATAAGCCTCGCACAATGGATGACCTGAAGAATTTCATTCGTCAGGAAACTGAAGCGTTGCCGAATGAAATGTTGGAGAGAGCCATGCGTAACTCTCGGGAGAGGATCCATATTTGTAAAGAAGGACGTCACCTCCAAGACATTATTTTTCGAACCTAATTAAAGTGTGTATATTTCAAAACTGCATTAAAATCTATCACTGAATGCGTGTTTTCATTATTTTTATCAAACTGTGTCCCAGTCATTCAATAGTGAAAAACATGCTTTTCCTCTGCTCCACCCTGTATATATCCTCCTAAACCACTGGAGCGATTTCAAACAAACTTGATACTGATATCACTTACTACTTGGAACTGTGGGGGCAAGGACCACCAACCTGTCAAATGGGAGGAGGGGACGAGGGGGTGGAAAAGCAGTGTAGTCCACGACGCAGGAATACCCATAATTTAGTCATCCAATATTTGAGAATGAGAACACTTTGTACCTTGCAACAAACTTGACACACAATTTAAACTTTAAACGAAACTCTTTCTCAGTGACGGCCCCCACAAAATGATGGAAGGAAAAAAAATCTCTCGCTTACTACATTTTCACTATCCATACAGTAAAACTGTCGTATGAAGCACGGCACTTTAATTTATTACGTCTTTACTTCTTACTCTATTAGCAACACATTTCGTATACAGTATCCAAAGACACCGGTGAACGTACATGAATAATTGTATCACTCTACGACAGCTTGTTCAGGACATACAACGTCATAAAAACTGAGCTGCGTGAAAATCAAACTACAGGCTGAAATTCGATAGAGATACAGGTGAAACGTGTGTACAAATGTGTCTGAAATATGTTAAATATATACGAAACATTTAAAATGTCCACTTTAAAAATTAAGAATGACTGTGCAGTTAAACTTCTACGTTATTAGATTTTCAAACAGCTGAGCAAAACTGAACGTACTCAGACATTTCTCTCTTTACTTAGTCTGATCATTTCTAAACTGACACACAATATTTTAGTGCAACGCAATCTGACTTTTAATAATTCCTACAAAAGAATGACCCTGACTAACAACAACCTATACCTTTCATGAATCACTTACCCCACAAAAATCTTTGTTCCTCGAACTACTGCAATACAGCGAGCGCCAATACTGCCAGCTACATAAAAGATTCTAACTACTGAAGGCACTAAATACTGATAGGCACAGTTAGCAAATGAAAGATTTTGATAGGAACAAACAATGTAGTTACCTTAATAGTGTTCAAAAGTCATTCATGACATCCAGTCTTAAAAAAGACATCCAGTCTTTAAAAAATTGTTGAAATGGCTCTGAGCGCTATGGGACTTAACATCTGAGGTCATCAGTCCCCTAGACTTAGAACTACTTAAACCTAACTAACCTAAGGACAACACACACATCCATGCCCGAGGCAGGATTCCAACCTGCTACCGTAGCAGCAGCGCGGTTCCGGACTGAAGCACCTAGAACGGCTCGGCCACAACGGCCGGCGCATCCAGTCTTACAAATTTCCTTTCTATGACGGACACACGTCCAGATCGTCCGCTCTCAAAACTCCGGCATCTCTTTCCCCACATCCACCACTGCTGGCGGCACACCTTCAACTGCCCAACGCTACGCGCTGTTCACATCCAACAGCCCAACACTAAACAAGAGAATATTCCAACAATGAGTCCAACCAGCCACAGACTGCACACGGTGCACTCAGAGATTTTTATACACAGCACTAAGTGGCATTACCAACATAAAAACCTAAATAGCCTACTAACACATTTTTGACATTTGAAATTCCATGGGTAAAAAGCTCATCCTAAATCAGTAGAACGATTTCACCAAATCAGTTACAGTTTGGAAACAAGTACTGCGAGGGTATGAAGTGCCAGACTTCTGTTGCGATGAATGTGATGACATAGAAGGGGGAGGAGAGAATGGACAGACAGAGAGGGGGAAGGATGTGATGGGCACAGACAGGAGGGATGAGGAGGAGGTGGACAGAGAGAGAAGCAGGGAGCAATGAACAGAGAGAGAGAGAGCAGGAGATTAACAGAGAAAGAACCGAAAAGGAGATGGACAGAGACGGATGGAGGTAGATATAGACAGAGAGAGAGTGAGGAGGAGATAAACAGACAGTGAGGAAGGAGAATTATGGATAGAGAAAATGAAGAGGAAATGGTGGAAAGTGAGAGGGGAGAGGAGGAGATGGACAGAGAAAGAAAAGCGGAGGAGATGGACAGGAGATGGGGGACAAGAAGGTGGACTAATAGAAGTTTGGAATAAATATCTGTCTGGGCAACACTGGGTACTCAGATCGTTAGATAACAAAAGTCTGAGGGAGAGAAGAGTGTGATACACCTGACGCTCAGGTGATAATTACTGAGATCCTGTCATCTGTATTTTCCATGAGGGCCACCTTTGAACGTCCTGTAGCAAAATATATTTTAACCATTTCGAGAACTTTAGTCAGTGCTGACACAACGTGATACAGCCTAATGTGTCACTGTATAAATCTCCTGTACGATCAGGAAAGAGTTTCTGAATATCTAGTAATAATCAAACGTTTCTAAAAACTTGAGGATATCGTTTTTTGCATTGAAGAGTATTTTCTGGAATTCGTACTTAAACATTTATCCCTGCCAGGAGAAGTGAATAATAGACGGGAAACCAAGAATATGATGGACTTCCCAGAAGATTAAGAAATCTTGAACAGACGTCTCATGGAAAACTCCAAGCCGAAGTTGCACGTATTGTCACTTAAGGCTGGTTGGTAGGAAAAAGGGACTCTGAATTGATTTAACTGACGTATTTACTAGCTGTAGACACGCTTCGTGATTCAGGTTTTTTGGCAGCAGGTAACCTGGGCATAACAACAGGATTTCAACTAACACTAAAATAAAAGGGTGGTTATCACTATAAGAATGTCTGTGAACAACAGACAGCTGTAGTAGAGGTGGAAAGAATGATTATTGCTCGTCTTCAGAAAGTATTATCATCATTTAGCACACACACGACTTTGAAACCTGTTAAATGGAATTCGGAAAGATTTTTCTCAACGAGTATGGTTACCCCTTCACCTCTTATATTTTTGCAAAGTAACTATGTGGACCACATGTTTATACAAGGGCCAATCAGATAAAAGTGAGGCACCTGGAAAAAAAGTAAACTGTTTATTGTTTTAGAAGTAGTTGTCATAACTGTTATTATATTTACACACAACAAAAATTTTTGCATCACCTCGGTTCCGAGAGTTCTGGAACATGTACGGAAAACTGGAATAGAGATCCACATAAACATCATTTCCGCCCTTTTTATTACTCGTGAAAACCACACATTGCATGTTGTACCACCATACAACGAGACCTTCAGAGGTGGTGGTCCAGATTGCTGTACACACTGGTACCTCTGATACCCAGTAGCACGTCCTCTTGCATTGATGCATGCCTCTGTTCGTCATGGCATACTATTTAAAAGTTCAGTAAGGCACTGTTGGTCCAGATTGTCCAAGTCCTCAATGGCGATTCGGCATAGATATCTCAGAATGGTTGATGGGGCACGTCGTCCATAAACAGCCCTTTTCAATCTATCCCAGGCATGTACGATAGGGTTCATGTCTGGAGAACATGCTGGCCACTCTAGTCGAGCGATGTCGTTATCTTGATTGAAGTCATTCACAAGATTTGCACGATGGGAGCGCGAATTGTTGTCCATGAAGACGAATGCCTCGCCAATATGCTGCCGATATAGTTGCGCTATCGGTCGGAGAATGGTATTCACGAATCGTACAGCCGTTGCGGCGCCTTCCATGACCACCAGCGGCGTAAGTCGGCCTCACATAATGCCACTCCAAAACAGCAGGGAACCTCCACCATGCTGCACTCACTGGACAGTGTGTCTAAGGCGTTCAGCCTGACCGGATTGCCTCCAAACATGTCTCTGTTGATTGTCTGATTGAAGGCATATGCGACACTCATTGGTGAAGTAAATGTGATTCCAATCCTGAGCGGCCCATTCCTCATATCGTTGGGCTCATCTGTATCGCTCTGCATGGTGCCGCGGTTGCAAAGAAGAACCTCGCCACGGACGTCGGAACGAAAGTTGCGCTTCATGCAATCTACTGCGCACAGTTTGAGTTGTAACAGTAACACTACGTCCTGTGGCTGCACGAAAAGCATTATTCAACATGGCGGCGCTTCTGTCCGGGTTCCTCCGAGCCATAATCCGCAGGTAGCGGTCATCCACTGCAGTAGTACCCCTTGGGCAGCCTGAGCGAGGCATATAATCGACAGTTCCTGTCTCTTTGTTCCTCCTCCATGTCGGAACAACATCGCTTTGGTTCACTCCGAGACGTCTGGACACTTCCCTTGTTGAGAGCCCTTCCTGGCACCAAGTAACAAAATGCGGACGCGATCGAACCGCGGTATTGACCGTCTATGCATGGCTGAACTACATACAACACTAGCTGTTTACCTCCTTCCTGGTGGAATGACTGGAACTGATCGGCTGTCGGACCCCCTCCGTCTAATAGGCACTGCTCATGTATGGTTGTTTATATCTTTGGGTGGGTTTTGTGACATCTCTGAACAGTCAAAGGGACTGTGTCTGTGTTACAATATCCACAGTCAACATCTATCTTCAGGAGTTCTGGGAACCGGGGTGATGCGAAACCTTTTTTGATGTGTGTATTTCACTGTGAGACGCGAGGTCAATGTCTTCATGGAAAAATGTTTGTGGTTGACTATGGAGCTATACTTTTATTCAGACGTGCACCTCTTCGTCCGAAGCAAATAGACACCCACGAATTCTTTAGTTTGATAAGCTCTCTTATCTTACTGACTTTATGTCTGTACGAGATTTGCAATGGTGGCAGAATAATGGCCGCACCGTTCCCTTCGTACACGTTCTCTGCTCGAGATCTACGTCCTGTTTCTTCCATTGGTCCTCATTTAACTTCCAAGGACACTTCCGTTATGCTCTCGTATGTGTTATGGCGATATGTTACGATTCTACCAGCGCGTCTCTAAAATTTTTCGTTGTCAATGGTCATGCTTACTTGACTATTATTCAAAATGTTGGCACAATAGTCAATAATCGTTCCCACGAGTGCCTAGATTGTGATTTCCTTTACAGAAGTAATACACTGCACTTTCCAAAAATTCCAGCTCTTCCTTATGTCGTCCGATTTCATATAGCTTATTAGTATTACCCCTAACTACTTATGCAATGTGACCTACTCGGGATGTTCTCCACTAACCATGTAATCATGTGCTTTTGGGTTCTATATCTTTGTTGTACGCATTGTCTTACATTGATCCACATTTAAAGAGAGTTACTATTCATTACAGCAAAGGACCATTTTATCCTAGTCTTTCTATGATTCCTTACGATCGTCAGATGGAAACACTAATCCGTAGCCGTCAGTGCCAAGAAAAAGAAAAGAAAACTTGATAGAATTAAAATATTTTTCAACGCAGTACCTTGCTTTGCAATTAAGGCAAGAGGTAAGTATTTCGTGATCCCTAAAGTAAAACACATTCACCTTTAGACAATATGAAGGAATGTTAAAAATGTTGAACTTCCCGTCAATTTTTGTAGAAATTTGAAGTTATTGAGATATACACAGCTATCCCTATAAGGCGAAGATAATCACCTACGTGCAATGAAAACACTACTACACTTAGGTTCTTGTCAAAGTCTCCTCTGCAATGTAAACTGCTATCTCACACTAATTCTAACATAACAGGGAATGTTCACACTTGCTTATAAACATGAACACAGATCTGACGCACGTTCTTCCAGTGTTGATTGTCCGTTTCGCATAACTTCATACTGGACGCTGTCTTTTCTTGGATGGCTCCGTGTATTAAATATTCACATATTTCCTAGAAACTACTGCCTGGAGTTTCTGTCACCCTATTGTAAGTGACGGGACATTGCCCTCTCGAGTTCTGTCATGAGACTTCGGATGCGAGATACTGGGATTTGTCCCTCACACTGCCGTTGTAGGAACCGAGCGAATCGGTGCAGTGCTTCAGATACTCAAGTGACATTAGGGAAGATCAGGGACGACATTCTCTTTCCCACAAACAGAGAATCCTCAAAGATTTTCTTGTCATTAAAGTTGCTTCCTGAAGGTCGTATTGGTAAACCTGAAGAAGCACATTCGGTATGATTCATCAATACAAATCTGTCCCGTTATTGCTCCCTGGGCGTGTTTTGTACTGAAATAAATAATTTTAAGACTTCCAGGCACAGGACCCATTCGATCTGAAACGATACTTACTAAACTTGAAGTGATTTAAAAGGATTTGTCAACGAATGTCTCGCATCGCATGCTCCAGGATTGGTAGAAACTCAGCAAGGGCAATGAAGGAATCATATTAACTGAATCTTACGTTGGTTCTTCGTAGAACAACATTATCATAAATTAAGAGCGCTAATTTGCTTGTGTTCTACAGTGTATTCAGTGTACTGTAGAGAAAAAGCAAACTAGCCCTTTTCATTTATTACAGTGAAGGAAAGTTAGAGTTTAACATCCATGGAAAAAGGATCATTATAAGCTCGTTCTTCAAACATATGGACTGAAATAGATCTCTGCTTTTAACACTCTTTACTATTTATGTTTAACCAAAACGTGTTGATACTTAATCTTAATTTTACCTAAGGATGGGGCTAAATTAGTTTTATAGTCGAGTATACGGTAGCCAACGACAAACAGTGCACAAAATCTCGATGTGTTTTTACCGAATCGCCATATAAAATGACCAGTCGCCATTCGAAAGTAATAGACATTTAATTTTCATAACTATTCTGAAGTTAATATTATTGTACTGTACTGTGAACAAATGTTATAAAGTCAACTCAGGCTTACGTAAATTGACATTAACCAACATTAATTGTTCATTGCTATATACACAAAAAATTTAAATTTGATGAGACACAGAATATTCTTTCATCACTCTGGGACAATTACGTAATTTCTAATTGCAAAGTTATTATTAAGCTGAACGTTACAATTACACCTTACAGTAAGTAACCTGCACTGTTTCAGATTGCCTACACTTCCATCGGTATGAACACTGAGCGAAACCTATATTCATTGTATACTAACAATATCAAGAATAAACAACGCCGAAAACACGGCCATTTCACTGCAGACCAGTAAAACAAGACAAACATACATTTGCATATAGTTAATACATAGTTGCAGGGTCTGAAAGTATCAGTTTGACAGGGATTAAATATTTCGTTGATCAAATGCTTGAAATGCAAAATTGTAATTATTACTGTCACTAAATTGTTTGAAACAGGTATCTTTCATCGGAAATATTACATGAATTATTCTCAGTTCATTGAAGTATCAGGTTTTGTTGTTGTTGTAATCTTCAGTCCAGAGACTTGTTTGATGCAGCTCTCCATGCTACTCTATCCTGTGCAAGCTTCTTCATCTCCCAGTGCCTACTGCAACCCACATCCTTCTGAATCTGCTTAGTGTATTCATCTCTTGGTCTCCCTCTACGATTTTTACCCTCCACGCTGCCCTGCAATACTAAATTGGTGATCCCTTGACGCCTCAGAACATCTCCTACCAACAGATCCCTTCTTCTAGTCAAGTTGTGCCAAAAACTCCTCTTCTCCCCAATTCTATTCAATACCTCCACTGAAGTTATGTGATCTACCCATGTAATCTTCAGCATTCTTCTGTAGCACCACATTTCGAAAGCTTCTATTCTCTTCTTGTCCAGACTATTTATCGTACATGTTTCACTTCCATACATGGCTACACTCCATACAAATACTTTCAGAAACGACTCCCTGACACTTAAATCTATACTCGACGTTAACAGATTTCCCTTCTTCAGAAACGCTTTCCTTGCCATTGCCAGTCTAAATTTTATATCCTCTCTACTTCGACCATTTTCAGTAATTTTGCTCCCCAAATAGCAAAACTCCTTTACTACTTTAAGTGTCTCACGTCCTAATCTAATTTCCTCAGCATCATCCGACTTAATTCGACTACATTCCATTATCCTCGTTTTGCTTTTGTTGATGTTCATCTTATATCCTCCTTTCAAGACACTGTCCATTCCGTTCAACTGTTCTTCCAAGTCCTTTGCTGTCTCTGACAGAATTACAATGTCATCGGTGAACCTCAAAGTTTTTATTTCTTCCCCATGGATTTTAATACCTACTCCGAATTTTTCTTTTGTTTCCTTTACTGCTTGCGCAATATACAGATTGAATTACATCGGGGATAGGCTACAGCCCTGTCTCATTCCCTTCCCAACAACTGCTTCCTTTTCATGTCCCTCGACTCTTATAACTGCCATCTGGTTTCTGTACAAATTGTAAATAGCCTTTCGCTCCCTGTATTTTACCCCTACCACCTTCAGAATTTGAAAGAGAGTATTCCAGTCAACATTGTCAAAAGCTTTCTCTAAGTCTACAAATGCTAGAAACGTAGGCTTGCCTTTCCTTAATCCATTTTCTAAGCCGGCCGATGGGGCCGTGCGGTTCTAGGCGCTTCAGTTTGGAACCACGTGACCGCTACGGTCGCAGGTTCGAATCCTGCCTTGGGCATGGATGTGTGTGACGTCCTTAGGTTAGTTAGGTTTAAGTAGATCTAAGTTCTAGGGGACTGATGACCACAGACGTTAAGTCCCATAGTGCTCAGAGCCATTTGAACCATTTTGAACCATTTTCTAAGATAAGTCGTAGGGTCAGTATTGCCTCACATGTTCCAATATTTCTACGGAATCCAAACTGATCTTCCCCGAGGTCGGCTTCTACCAGTTTTTTCCATTCGTCTGTAAATAATCCGCGTTAGTATTTTGCAGTTGTGACTTATTAAACTGATAGTTCGTTAATTTTCACATCTGTCAACACCTGCTTTCTTTGGGATTGGAACTATTATATTCTTCTTGAAGTCTGAGTGTATTTCGCCTGTCTCATACATCTTGCTCACCAGATGGTAGAATTTTGTCAGGGCTGGCTCTCCCAAGGCTATCAGTAGTTCTAATGGAATGTTGTCTAGTCCCGGGGCCTTGTTTCGACTCAGATCTTTCAGTGCTCTGTCCCTTCACGCGGTACCATATCTCCTATTTCATCTTCATCTACATCCTCTTCCATACTATTAGCCTCAAGTACAACGCCCTTGTATAGATAGTATAAGTATCAGGTAAGGAACCTCATATACACTCCTGGAAATGGAAAAAAGAACACATTGACACCGGTGTGTCAGACCCACCATACTTGCTCCGGACACTGCGAGAGGGCTGTACAAGCAATGATCACACGCACGGCACAGCGGACACACCAGGAACCGCGGTGTTGGCCGTCAAATGGTGCTAGCTGCGCAGCATTTGTGCACCGCCGCCATCAGTGTCAGCCCGTTTGCCGTGGCATACGGAGCTCCATCGCAGTCTTTAACACTGGTAGCATGCCGCGACAGCGTGGACGTGAACCGTATGTGCAGTTGACGGACTTTTAGCGAGGGCGTATAGTGGGCATGCGGGAGGCCGGGTGGACGTACCGCCGAATTGCTCAACATGTGGGGCGTGAGGTCTCCACAGTACATCGATGTTGTCGCCAGTGGTCGGCGGAAGGTGCACGTGCCCGTCGACTTGGGACCGGACCGCAGCGATGCACGGATGCACGCCAAGACCGTAGGATCCTACGCAGTGCCGTAGGGGACCGCACCGCCACTTCCCAGCAAATTAGGGACACTGTTGCTCCTGGGCTATCGGCGAGGACCATTCGCAACCGTCTCCATGAAGCTGGGCTACGGTCCCGCACACCGTTAGGCCGTCTTCCGCTCACGCCCCAACATCGTGAAGCCCGCCTCCAGTGGTGTCGCGACAGGCGTGAATGGAGGGACGAATGGAGACGTGTCGTCTTCAGCGATGAGAGTCGCTTCTGCCTTGGTGCCAATGATGGTCGTATGCGTATTTGGCGCCGTGCAGGTGAGCGCCACAATCAGGACTGCATACGACCGAGGCACACAGGGCCAACACCCGGCATCATGGTGTGGGGAGCGATCTCCTACACTGGCCGTACACCACTGGTGATCATCGAGGGGACACTGAATAGTGCACGGTACATTCAAACCGTCATCGAACCCATCGTTCTACCATTCCTAGACCGGCAAGGGAACTTGCTGTTCCAACAGGACAGTGCACGTCCGCATGTATCCCGTGCCACCCAACGTGCTCTAGAAGGTGTAAGTCAACTACCCTGGCCAGCAAGATCTCCGGATCTGTCCCCCATTGAGCATGTTTGGGACTGGATGAAGCGTCGTCTCACGCGGTCTGCACGTCCAGCACGAACGCTGGTCAATCTGAGGAGCCTGGTGGAAATGGCATGGCAAGCCGTTCCACAGGACTACATCCAGCATCTCTACGATCGTCTCCATGGGAGAATAGCAGCCTGCATTGCTGCGAAAGGTGGATATACACTGTACTAGTGCCGACATTGTGCATGCTCTGTTGCCTGTGTCTATGTGCCTGTGGTTCTGTCAGTGTGATCATGTGATGTATCTGACCCCAGGAATGTGTCAGTAAAGTTTCCCCTTCCTGGGACAATGAATTCACGGTGCTCTTATTTCAATTTCCAGGAGTGTACATCGCCCTTGTATAGATAGTATAAGTATCAGGTAAGGAACCTCATATAGATTCAACATAAGAATTGATTTGCTACAGTCCGATAGATTAGAATATTAACACAGATTAGTATTCATTGGCCCTGGCCTCTTACAAAACAATGAAGTCACAGTACCGTTGGCTGCGATGATTGCGGCAGGCAGTCGTAAATGTTCTCCAGACACCGAGCTGTATTTGTAGCATTTATCTCTCGCTCAAGCACAGATACGGTTTTGAATGTCAGCAAGATTACACAGTGGCAACATCCTTCCAACCACAGCGTATCTGTGGAGCTCAAATAGAGAGCCATTTCACCAGTTCCATCACAAAAACGTCGGCGCGCTTGAGAACGCCAAAGACGACTGTTCAGTTCCAATGCCGCCGTCGCACTTCTTGTGTGCATTCTGCCTGTTCGCTGCCCCTAGTCAACATTCCCGGCGGTACGCGTTTCCCCTAGGTGTCAACTCTATCTCTCAGAGATTAATTATATAATACAACTTTGGTCTAATTAGCCTGAACAACGTACCAGTGGCGACAGTCTATTCACAATTAAAATTTTCATATTGCACAGTTTTACAATATGAAATGTGTTGTACAAATATTTAAAATTAATGACAATCATTTTATTACAAAAACAAAAAAGAAATAAAACGAATATTTCAAGGTTAAAAACTGTGTAGTGTTGTATATGTTTGCGTTACAGACCTAATATATCAAATAAATCCGGTATTTGCATGAAAAGAATGACACTGAGGTGACAAAAGTCATGGGACAGTGATTTGTGTTGTGGGTTGGCAGGAGAGCCAACACCGTGTTACTAGAGGAAGCCGAAAGGCACGCGTTTTAGCTCACGCAGGCCGGCGTGAGGTCTGGAACAGGACAAAAAAATTAGAATTTAGAAAAAAGGACGTAGCTGGTGGAATACTTAACTTTAATCCATTAATGATGAGCGTCGCTCTTGACTGTAAATGATTCAGTATCAATAGTAACTGGTAATGGCGCCATGCTAGGTCGTAGCAAATGGCTATGCTAAATTCCGTCTCGGCAAATGAGAGCGTATTTTGTCAGTGAACCATCGCTAGCAAAGTCGGTTGTACACCTGGGGCGAGTGCTAGGAAGTCACTCTAGACCTGCCGTGTGGCGGCGCTCGGTCTGCAATCACTGATAGTGGCGACACGCGGGTCCGATGTATACTAACGGACCGCGGCCGATTTAAGGGCTACCACCTAGCAAGTGTGGTGTCTGGCGGTGACACCACAGTTTGTACGTATACTGATGGCGGTAGCACCACGAAAGCAAGGTATAAAAGGGAAGTGCTTTGTCGAAGCTTTCAACTGCACTCAAGTGATTCATGTGCAAAGGTTTCCGACGTTATTACTGCCGCACGACCGGTATTGACAAACTTTGAACACGGAATGGTAGTTCGAGCTAGACGCATAACACGTTACACAAAGGTACTGGCTGTGTTTCCATGGAATGGACTGGATCCTCTCGTTACGTTTTGCTACTTGGACCCCATTTTCAGCCACTCATAGACCTCATGTTCTCAATCAATGATGGAGTTTTTACAGATGACAATTCGCCATGTCACCGGGCCACAATTGTTCGCGATCGGTTTGAAGAACATTCTGGACAATTCAAGCCAATGATTTAGCTACCCAGATCACCCGACACAAATCTCATCGAACCTTTGTTGGATATAATCGAGAGGTCAGTTCGTGCACAAAATCCTGCACCAACAACACTTTTGCAGTTACGGACGGCTGTAGAGGCATAGTATTTTTGCAGGGAATTTCAAACCACTTGTTCAGTCAATTCCATCTTGATTCGCTGCTCTACGTCAGGTCAAAGGGGGTACGACACGATATGAGGAGGTAACCCATGACTTTCGTTACCTCAGCGTAAATAAACCAATAAGCAGAATGCGTCTTTGTGATTGCAACAGCGCTCGTCTCGAATACCAGCGCTATGCCATATGCACAGTTTCCACTCCGTTGTTTCTGTTGGGGCCATAGTTGGAAGACTGCTTTGAAACAGCTCCTCACGCTATTCTATCCTGTTGTACAAACCTCTTCATGTCTATATAAGTGAAACACTTTACTTTAGTTAGGCTTTGATCTCTTTCTGCAAGTTTTGCTGCCCTCACTTTCCTCAAGTATCAAATTGGCGATTGCTGCATGTTCCAAGATGTGTCCTCGCAACAGATCTTTTCCTTTGGTAAAGTTGTGGCATAAAGCTCTTTTTCTCCCCAATTTGATTCAGCACCTTGACATTAGTTATCCACGCTACCAGTCTCAAGCTCCATAGGTTCTCGGATGTTTCTTCGGATTGTACTGACTAACCGAAACAGCTGCTTGTCGTCTCAGACGTACCTGAAGTTGACGAACAGCTGCACAGCTGTGTTGTAGAAATATTGTGCAGTTCAGACAACACCACCTCATACAACGACCGAGAATCTATCAAGAAGTTACTACGCCGAGAAGCCTGAAACAGCAGACATATAATCTTCAACACTCTTCTGAGCCACTTCGTTTCAAAAGAGCTTCCGCTCTGCTCGGCACAAATTTTGTTATAAGTGGATTTATACAGGAGGTGACCACAATGGAGAACATCGAGTAAACACTGAATCGCCGCCCGGGGTGGCCGTGCGGTTCTAGACGCTACAGTCTGAAACCAAGCGACCGCTACGGTCGCAGGTTCGAATCCTGCCTCGGGCACGGATGTGTGTGATGTCCTTAGGTTAGTTAGATTTAATTAGTTCTAAGTTCTAGTTGACTGATGACCTCAGAAGCTAAGTCGCATAGTGCTCAGAGCCATTTGAACCATTTTGAAACACTGAATCAGAGAATTAAACTCTGAATGGCAATTAAAATCTCAGAAATCGTTAAGCACTTTGCCAGCCGGAATGGCCGAGCGGTTCTAGGCGCTACAGTCTGGAACCATGCGACCCCTACGGTCGCAGGTTGGAATCCTGCCTCGGGCATGGATGTGTGTGATGTCCTTAGGTTAGTTAGGTTTAAGTAGTTCTAAGTTCTAGGGGACTGATGACCTCAGAAGTTAAGTCCCATAGTGCTCAGAGCCATTTTTTGCTAGTAGTTTCTAACAATAACGCTTTATTGATTATGGTTTTAATAGCACATTGTATTCAGGAGATCCATGTAGTTACAATAAGAAAACTCGAATGATTGTCGGCAACGATAGCAGAATCCTAAATTACTGTCCTGGGCAAAATCCCTGGGGGAATGGTTTTCTGTGTACGCAGGCGGTGTGTAAGCAATATGTATCCATGCGACATCAATATTCGGCTAAAATGGTACATCCTTTACGTTTCTTCTCCGCTATTTATCCATTCCTTTGCAATACTCTCTACCGCAGCGCACATGGCTCTGTCACAAACCTGCCAGCAAGTTCAGACAACTATGCTCTTAATCACGCTGCTTACGCCCCATGGCTGAGAAAGGCCACTGTTTGCGTAATAACTTATTGACGGCTGCCAGTTATACGACACGCATTGTCCAACGAGAATAGGCGGACAAGCTGTTATTACCTGTGCTTCATAATTAACGACCTGTCAGAAAATGAAAGGCAGTTTCGATCATATCGGCTTTCTGCTGTTCTTAGAACGTACCTTCTGTAACCAGGACGATAATGTTCTTTCAGAATAATACAACAAACAACAGAATTCCCGCTTGTAGCTCTATACAACTGCGCAGGCAACGAGTAGAGCAGTACTCGAAATGTAAGAAGACTGTACTTCCATTTACGAAATAGTATCATACTACACTGCTACGGATGACCGGCAAATAAATCATTAACGTATGCCAGAGGAGTTAATATTCTCATTTGTGAAAGGCACCTAACGAAATTTCTTTGAGTATTTATACGAAATATTCTAGCAAACTATTTCTGTCCGAGGCTGATACTGTTTGCCAGGAACCTAAAGATGAATGGGTAGCGCTCTTTTCTGGATCTTAGAACTTTGCAGCTAGCTCGGAACGACATATATTAGCAGAGAAAACCTTATCCCTTCACCTACTACAATCAGAGAAATTTCCTTCATCCTCGTATAACTATTGCAATCTACATCCACTTGAACCAGTTCACTATAGTCAAGTCTTCACCTCCTACTACAATCCCAGTCTCCCCCATACCCCCTTCCTCCACGCACACGCACACACACAAACACACACGCACGCACACACTCAAACACACACACACACACACACACACACACACACACACACAGATACACACACTTCTCTCAATTACCAGATCAACTATTCCTTGATGCCTCAATTAACCTGTCTCTTCTTTTAGTCAAATTGTGCTACAAATTTCTTTTCATCTCGTTTCCTGCTCAGTGCACCTTCATCAGTTATCCGACATACCCACCCATTCGTAATTCTACATCTTGAAAATTTTTATTTCTTTCCCTTCTGTACTATCTATCGCCCTCGTTTCATTTCCGTGTAACGTTTCACTGTAAACAAATGCTTTTGGAGAAGATTTCCTAAAACTCGACGTTAACAAATTTTCCTTTTAAAAAGAACTTCCATTGCTGTTGCCACCTCTATTTTACACATTACTTTTTATCCACATTTAAATGATCTTTCAATACTGATGAGAAATGGGATTAATTACAACCACACAGACGGATATGGAGAAATACTCGTTGTTGAGTTACTGTAGGAAAATTCCTAGCGACAAAGACAAAATACTCACTTTTTGTCTCTTTATATTTCGTTAATTTCAAGACAGTGGATTGAGTACTAGGCAAAAAAATTAAGCAGCTTTTGAGAACAATGAAAGACTCGTGATATCCGACAGCCCTGGCTCGCGCAAAATAACGTGGACCCTATGCAGAAACGCATTTTCGTAATCAACTCTTGGCGAGTCCACCCACTGTTCCGGAGGGCAGCCGCCTCAGTTAACTATTGCTTGCCGACTTACACAGTTGGAGCTTTCTCGTTGCTGTCTTTTTTACTACACAGCGCGGGAGTGCAGTCCACACACAACAGAGAAAGTTTTCGGTAACAAACACGTATGGTTATCTGCAGTGTCATTAAATTGAAGTCGACAGAGGCAAATGAGGAAGCAAAAATCTCGTAAAAAGTGTGCTTGAGAGGACTGCAGTTTGAGGCGCCATGTCATTGACTGCGGGGCCCCTCCCGCCGGAGGTTCGAGTCCTCCCTCGGGCATGTGTGTGTGTGTTGTTATTAGCGTAAGTTAGTTTAAGTAGGGTGTAAGCTTAGGGACCGACGACCTCAGTAGTTTGGTCCCTTGGAATACATACACACACATTTGAACTTGATGACAGCAGTAAACGTTACGTATTGCAGTAAAATGGAAAAGATGTGGAAGGAGGAGAAGAAAATTTTTTTACTTAGGTAATACTGATATACATGTTATCAAGGGACTGACCTACAATATCCATGTGACACATCTTCTTTATTTTACATTGCATAACATAATTAAAAGATCAGTCTTTCGCAACGCCATAATTCCCACCCACTGCGACGTTTAAAATTTGTCTCAAAGGTGCGGACAACATTCCTCTGTAACGGTGCAAAAGTGTGGCGCTTTGACGCGCCACTCTTGGTCTCGACGACCCTTAAACAGAAAGGTGTCGACACATGCGAAAAAAGGGCCACAGTTCAGATGCTAATATGAGGTATAAGGTGGGCTAATAGTGTGACATTGGCATCAAACTTCACCACAATTCTGCCAAATGCCAACATGGAAGCGTTAAGCGATTGGAATGTAGTCGGAACTCTTCTTACGAATATTCCACCTCTGCGATGGAGGTCAGAACTGCTACGACCAGAGTAGAAATCAAGGTTGTCTTATGAGTGGCCGAACATAACATTCCAGACGCATCTCTGTTCAGAATCGGCACGAAAAGGTCGCACGGAGTGACATAAATGGCGTCAATGAAACCACTCCTTCGACTGGGGTGTTGATTCCCATACATTTCGTTGTCGAAAACGACAGTTCGCAGAGCGATGAGCAACAGTTGACGTTGTTCACATCCTTTCTCCTGCTGGTACCCCTGAGCTTTTCAGCCCTCTCTGAGGGCATTGGGTGGTTGAACCCACATCGAACGTGGTCGCACCCGTTTGGAGCACGGCGTGACCGCAATTTTTGCTCTCATATACAACTTGGAACCACCAGGCATCATTCAAAAACATTGGATGAAATCCGAAAGTCATCCGAAGCAGCTAAGAGTGCGTATGTTTTTTTGGCGCTACTACTTTGTGCAGTCGTGTGGCGTGATCACGGAGAATGCGACATTGATACATGCGTGAATAAAACTGCAAATGGTCACTCTGAGACCTTCCAGTTTGGCAATCCGCCCACCTCTATAGCGAATTTTAAAAATATACCTATGCAGATAGAACCTATGAGAATACCTGGCGCCTGGAGGAGGGCTATGATCCTGCCCTTTCGCCGCTAGACTGATGCTCATCTGCCTGATAGTAGGCTATTTGTAATCAGAGAGTGTCGAAGGGGTTGCCAGTCTGCAAGTGCCTGGGAGTCTGTCAAGGGGTTCTTTCTGTATGAGAACATTTTTAAATTCAGTGGCAAAATGCTCATATCGGAGAACAACAGAGGTGAATATCCGTTTCTTTACTAAAAGACCCTGACTGTGAGTGGGGTAAGAGCTACCTCATTCTAATTTCCTCAACACCAGTAAAAATTTTCGCCAAATTATTGGCATGCAAACATATTCGTGCTGGTTTAAATATTGAATCACTTCTCACTCCCACAAATTGCCCTAACCATAACTCGCGTACACCCACTAGTCCATCGCTGTAAGTTTCTTAAGCCCATTCTCCCCAAATTGCCCATTTCCACTCAGTCATTTGGCCCTACTCATTGACAGTATTTCTTTGTGTCTATCCGACTTCCACTGTCTCCTGTGTCACAGCCACAGTCGCCTTCGTTCTGTCCTGCTATTACTGACTCCACTCACTGTGTCTCCCTCTTGTTCTCTCCTACTGCTACTATCTCACTCATTCCTTCCAACTGCGGCTGTCTCTTCTCACTGTCACTACCTCTCTCTTCCTCGTTCTCATTGTCATAGACTCTGTTTATCATTATCATTGGCTATCACCCATTTCCACTTTCTCTTTCTCTTCATTCCTTTCCCACTTTCACTCTTTTCCTAGTACTGTTCTCTCACTGTTTACAATGTCCTACTGTCAGTGTGCCCCTCTCTTTCTCTTACACTGCCATTGTCTCTTTCCCAAAAATTTTTAAAGGTGCTGAGGAAGGTAGAATGAGGCAGCTTGTACCCCTCCTGCCCATATGCATTCAGTCTTTTAAATAAAAAGGAGCATATTCGCATTTTTTGTGCTTCGATAAGAGTATGTCACTCATTTGAAAAGAGCTTGATGGTTCGATAAAATTTCGATATTAAATGAAACAACAAGTTTACTGTTACCAGTCACCGTTTATTTATCTCCATGACGGGTTTAAAAGGTTTAAACCTCTATCATCAGGTGTATTTACATTAGTTAGTATGAAATTTGTGTGTGTGTTGTGTTATGATTTTTTTGAGGAACTTGTGGCACTGTCTAGTGGAGAAACAAGACACTATTTTAGAACATGGTTTTCGGTTTCTTCTGACAAAAAATCAAATTAATATCTGACGGTATCTCCACTAGACAGTACCACAAGTTCCTCCAAAAAATCATTACACAACACACACACACAAATGTCATACTAAATAATGTAAATCCACCTGATGATGGAGAGTTAAACCTTCGAAATGCGTCGTGGAGATAAATAAACGGTGACTGCTAACAATAAACTTGTTGTTTCATTTAATGTCAGTACCAGTCACAGTAAAGCCTAACATAAAATGTTCAGATTTAAAATTTCGATAGTTTTCTTATGTGAAACTGAAATAACGCAAAACTAATTTTACACCTGAGACAGGATTTTACGCATACATTAAGTTAACATGTGATTCAATACTACAACGTGGAGTTCCCTGAACCCTTCTGATGATAATGGAGACAGTTTACGTCATATTTCTTCACGCTACGCCACTTTATAAACTACATTTTCAACTGACGCCGCATTTTACTTGCGCACTTTACGTGCACAAATAGGATAAATTTGAACTTCTGTATCTCGGAAACGGTTAAACATATCAACAAAATTTTCAAGGCAGTTCGAGTTCGTGATCTTAGGGGTAGATCTTAAAAATTGCAGATATTTGCTATCTTGGAATGCGCGGCTGGGTTTGGTCCAATGCTGACGGCGGAAAAATGGTGAAAAACGCTTCTTTGAAGTTTTCTCAGGAATCGTCCATGAATTTACGCATATGCATCATTCGTTCATTCAGTCACATGGATACGCGTCAGTTTAATTAAACTGTGTATTTATCACGGTTACACCCGTCGTTTATCAATCTATTTAATTTTTACGTTGATATTTTACTTGTACCAGAGAGGTAACATCGAACCTCTGTATCTCGGAAAGGGATAAAGATATCAAGGAAATATTTAAGACTGTTCTAGATCCGGATCTTATAAACATACAAAAAAAATTCAGTCATTTGCTGTGCATATCCATCTTAGAATCGCAATGGAAATACTACCGACGACAGAGCTGCCAAAGCAGAATTACTAAACACAGCCTTCCGAAATTTCTTTACAAAAGAAGACGAAGTAAATATTCTAGAATTCGAATCAAGAACAGCTAACGACGTGAGTAACATAGAAGTAGATATCCTCGGAGTAGTGACGCAAAACATTTAACAAAAGCAGGTCTTCGGTCCAGACTTTGTAAGAGTTGGGTTCCTCTCAGAGTATTCTGATACAATAGTTCCATACAACAATCATATACAACCATTCACTGGACGAAAGACCCGTACCCGAGGACTGGAAAGGTCACACCAATATTAAAGAAAGGTAGTAGGGGTAATCCACTATGCTGCAGGATTTTGAAACATATATTGTGTTCTAACATTATAAATTACCTCAAGAAAACTATCTGCTGACACACAGTCACCACGGATTTAGAAAACACCGTTTTTGTGAAACACAACTACCTCTTTACTCACACGAAGTGTTGAATGCTATTGACGATGGATTTCAAATTGATTCCGTATTTCTAGAGTTCAAGAAGGCTTTTGACGCTGTATCACACAAGTGGCTGTAGTGAAATTGTGTGCTTATGGAATGTCGTCTCAGTTATGTGACTGGATTCGTGATATCCTGTCAGAGAGGTCGTACTTCGTAGTTCGTAGTAATTGACGGAAAGTCATCCAGTAAAACAGAAGTAATTTCTGGCGTTCTACGTGGTAGTGTTATAGGCCCTTTGCTGTCCCTCATCTACATAAACGATTTAGGAGACAATTTGAGTAGCCGTCTTAGGTTGTTTGCAGATGAAGCTATCGTTTACCAATTAGCAAAGTTGTCAGAAGATCAAAACAAATTGCAAAACGATTTATAAAAGATTTCTGAATGATGTGAAAACTGGTAATTGACCCTAAATAACGAAAAGTGTGAGGTCATCCACATGAGTGTTAAAAGGAATCCGTTAAAATTCGGTTACATGATAAATCAGTCAAATATAAAGATCGTAAATTCAACCAAATACCTAGGAATTACAATTATGAACAACTTAAATTTGAAGGAAAACATAGAAAATGTTGTGGGGAAGGCTAAACAAAGACTGCGTTTTGTTGGCTGGACACTTAGAAAATGTAACAGACCTACTAAAGAGACTGCCTACACTATGCCTTCTCCGTCCTCTTTTAGACTACTGCTGCGCGGTGTGGAATTCTTACCAGATAGGATTGACGGAGTACATCGAGAAAGCTCAAAGAAGGACAGCACGTTTTGTATTATTGCGAAATATGGGAGAGAATGTCAATGAAATGTTACACGATTTGGGGTGGACATCATTAAAAGAAAGGAGTTTTTTTTTTTTTTTTCGCAGCGGAATCTTCTCACGAAATTTCAATCACCAACTGTCTGCTACGAATGCGAAAATATTGGCCGGCCGCTGTGACAGAGAGGCTCTAGGCGCTTCAGTCCCGAACCGCGTGACTGCTACGGCCGCAGCTTCGAATCCTGCCTCGGGAAGGTGTGTGTGACGTCCTTAGGTTAGTTAGGTTTAATTAGTTTTAAGTTCTAGTGACTGATGACCTCAGATGATAAGTCTCATAGTGCTCAGAGCCATTTGAACCATTTTGCGAAAATATTTTGCTGATGTAACTCTTCAGGCTTTCCCGGCGATCTAATGACATCTTGGGTTGTCAGGTGTTCTGCCGGATATCAGCGTCGTACTTGCACGATATTTCGGTCACGTAGCTCGAGACCTTCATCAGGTGCGACCTGAGACTGCTCCTCGAGTGGACCTGGTCCAGTATTTATGCCTATGGCCTTCCCCCTCCACCAACGGCTGCAGGCGCTTCCTCTGTGGTCCGCGCCCATTCCCTGCGACCTCCAGGCTCCAACAGGTCGCAGGGAATGGGCGCGGACCACAGAGGAAGCGCCTGCAGCCGTTGGTGGAGGGGGAAGGCCATAGGCATAAATACTGGACCAGGTCCACTCGAGGAGCAGTCTCAGGTCGCACCTGATGAAGGTCTCGAGCTACGTGACCGAAATATCGTGCAAGTACGACGCTGATATCCGGCAGAACACCTGACAACCCAAGATGTTATTTTGCTGATGCCGACCGACAATAGGGCGAAACGACCACCGTAATAAAAATGGAAAATCAGAGCTCGCACCGAAAAATATACGCGCTATACGTGATTGGAATAATAGATAATTATTGTGAAGGTCGCTCGATTAACCCTCCGCTAGGCACTTAAATGTTATTTGCAGAGTATCCATGTAGATGTAGGGTGACATCGCAGTGCCGCACGCTTTTGCATCATTACAGAGGAGGGTTGTTCGCGCTGCTGAGCTAATTTTCAAATGTTAGCGTCGCAAAGGGTGTTGCGCAGTGTATATTGTCAGTATCGTAGCGACCAAAGTTCAACACTACGCTTTATTTCTGATTCCATCTTTTCTTTCGTGAGAATTCGTTCTGGAAGCATATGGATTGGCTTGTTTCGCTTTGGTTGATCCTTTTGTTTATGCGACTATTACTTTTTCGTACTTCAGGGAGGAAATGTTGCGTCTGAACGTATATATTTGTAGAACTATTGCTGGTGCTGACATCACTGCGGACTCGCTAGGTGCAGCTTACAAGTTATGGAAGATTTGTCGCACCGCATCTCCGCCCCCCTCTCCTTACCACGCAGCCACGCAGTGGTCACCGTTCTCAATGGAGCTCTCGTCACTACCTTTGCACGTTCCCCTACAGCGTCGTCATTGCAAATGTGGGCCATATACCTTGAAATAGCTGGCCGTAACAGCTGAAGCGAAAGAATCGTTAAAAACACAAGAAACCACCTGTGGCAGACTAAATGGACGGCGGCGATTTATTGGAATAGCTATAGAAAAATGTAGTACGTAAAGAGCAGCTCACATACGACCCTTACTGTGGTATGCTTTTTATTTGTCCTCGAGTATTTGAGATTCTCAACAGGTATTAGGAATTCAGAGGTGTGTCACTAGATTTGGAGGCATACTGCTCATATTTCCGCCGTCAGTTAACAAGTTTCATAGTAAAGGAAAGTTCCCAAACTGCCATGGAAGCCATAATGCCTCCCGGAGTGGATACAAAGAGTGGTTGTAGCCCATGCATCTTGTTGCTTTATTAGTATTCCTCCGTGTCGAAGGAATAAAGTTTTCCGATTTTCTGCGGTGCGTTTCTGTGTCCATGAGTCTGTAAAATGGACCAGACACATAACGTGAAATACGCTGTCTGACAATGGAGTCCGTATCACTGAACGTTTCTGGCTATGTGCGCCACTAATCCATTTCAACAGTTTTTCCACAGATCAGACGTTCTCAATTCCGCTTTTGTTCACCGACAACAAGCGCGAGTGAGTGTTTAATGAAGTATTGGTATGTTATCCTTGTACGTGTGGAAACAAGTGTGTAATCTGCCCTAGTTCACGAAACATCAAAGAAAAGCAGAATGTGCAGATTCGCACACTGTGAAACTATTCTACGGTTTCATTTAACGAAATTAGAAGCTACCAGTTGCACATGCCACGCTGTGTGTTGACCGCAGACTTTGAGAAGTCATTATTGTGGCAATTGGTTTCCTGCGCTTTCGAGATTGTGCTGTTAATTTACATTAAATAATTTTGCTGATTACAAGTAATAAATGGTTGTTATTAAATCTTTTCCTAAATCCAAAACATTATTTCGAAGGGAGTAGGATAGATGCATCTATGCGGCGTGTTGTAATTGCGAGCGTAACTAATCAAGTTTTTTATGTCGACATTCCGGAATGTCTATGCGATTTTTGCAAATTGCAGCTTGAGTCATAAAAATATTATGGATGTAATTCTTTTACATGAGCCCTGACAGTATCTCACTTCGCTTCTCTCTCTTTCATTGCAAACAATGGTGTTTAGGAGTGCTGCTGTGACAATGGCCTCTATGTAGGAGAAAGCACAGTGCGCTTTGTGGTTTCACGGAAAACAGTCGCCCATCACAGTTCTGCGACAATTCCCGTCCACGGTCGAGATCCGTCAGCATCAGAGTGTGGTATGAAGAGTTTAAAGAAACAGCCAGTGTTGCTTACAGTGCAATGCAGTTGACCTGGAGCGAGTGACGTCACTGTTGATACCGTACTTACATCACTTACACACAGTCCACGAAAATCGACGCGCCTTGTTTACCGAGAAACAGATATACCTCGAAACACCGTGGTGAAGATTTCAGACAAACGGTTGCATTTTCATGCGTGGTAAAAAGTACAACTCCTGCAAGACTTGTAACCGATAGATAGGCGCAGACGTACTGAATTTGCTAGGAACATGCTCGAACGAATCAATGCAGCCAATAATAATTAACTAAAAATGTTTAGGTTTAGTGTAAAGCGACTTGAGAATTTCAGCAAAGTAGACAGGCGTAACGACCGAATATGCGAGATGGAGAACCATATATCGTGTTCAGCAGATACGGGAGAGCCCGTATGTGAAAGTGTGGTGTAGCTTAATGCAAAACTCAACTATTGCACAGTTCGGTTTCACCTAGCTTACCACTTTACCTGGACATACCGGAACTTTATGTTGCAGCTTAGTTACAGGACTCTCAACCATGGGTAGTCTTTCAACAAGATGCTCTGCCAAATTGGACGTTATTTGCTAGCAAGTTCTTGGATGATACTTTTCCGGACAAACTGACCTACATAGACGGCCCGACAACATGTCCACCATTCGCCCCAAACATACGTCCGGGATTAGCACGAATTGTCCTTGTTTTTCTAGTGATGCTCGGGATAATGTCTGCAAAAATGTCCAGGGTTTGAGAAATTCATGGCTGACGAAGGTTTTTTTTTAATGTCAGGCTTATATATTCAACACTGCGTTTTTTAAACATGCTCTTATGGTCGTACAGCTGTCAGCCTACCTGGGAGCAAGCCCTGACGTCGACAGGGAGGCGTGGCTGCCGGTTCCGTCACAACCTTTCACTTCCTGTTAATGACTGCACAACACAACAGGGACAATTTGTTTATGTTGTTTCTATGTGTGAAGTAACACGTCTACACGTTTTTGGTCATTTTACCTCTATTCGTTTTTTGTCTCATCTTTCAGTAATGGGCAAAAGAATGTGTGTGTGTGTGTGTGTGTGTGTGTGTGTGTGTGTGTTTTTGTGCTTGCGTTTAATCCTAACCTGTAAAAGGGGTACTAATTGCTTGTTATGAATCTTATGATGTAATTAAAACAAACAAACCTTTTCTGAAAAGAATCCATGTCTAGAGAAAAATACAACTGAATAGATAATGTTTAATGTTTCTGTAAACTGTTAAGACTTTAAGTAATTTCAAACATATGTGTCGGACCCAAAAGAATATGGTATTACGTTCTGGGTTGGGCCCCAAAAATTGGTAATATGTCCTGGGCGGGGTCCAAACAAATATGCTAACGCTAGCCAGATATAACCCCTCTTGATTTCTTGTGTTGGTTTACTTTAAGAATAAAATGTTCAGTACACTAGTACCTGATGCGCAGACACACACGGTGCGAATACGAGATGGTACAGAGACGCAGTCTGAAGGGATGTTGACAAAGGCATGGAGAGAAATTCAGTGTCTCCCAGACGTTCTACTGAGGAAAAGTGAAGCATATGTGGAACTTTATCCTTAAAAAAGTAAATGAGTTGAGCTATCACTTGCAAAAAACCGCACTGTTGTGCCTTGTGTTTCCAGCTCCCTTAATAGGAATAACTTATAACTGACGTACATCATCACAATTACTTTTGTTTGCAAAAGAATAATCCATTTTGTTCCTCAGCCAAGTTGATGATGGTTACCATTTACGAAATTATTTATATCTTATTCCGATATAGGCCAGAACTGAAACAACACATATAATTCCACCATAATCTTGCGTGTCAGAGACGATAATACGGCCATTCCATGAATGATAACACCAGGACCATTTTCCAAGGGGTTACTTGTTAACCCTTTAAGCACATGACCCGACATTTGGCGGACAGATGAAAGTCATTCCCCACACAGGACCGTGCAACGCTCATTGTGTCTTGTACAAGAAGTTTCATTAAGGACGTACGTGTGCAATTACATAGAATGGTAAAACGACCTAACATGTCAACGCAGAAGTAGTTTAATGTTCCTAGTAAAAGAAATAGTGATGATCTTCTAATATCTGTTTGTCAGATGATGATGCTTGCTCAAAAGAATGAACAGCATTACCTTAACACTCGACTGCGACAACAATTACTCACAATATCAAACAAGGTGCATTATTTTCGTACCGTCCTCAGACTCAGATGAAAGAGACCATGGTAGCCCCTAAAAGTAATTCAGAATCACTTTGTCCGATGATAGTTACGAGTATGCCTTCGCCTTTTTCTACGACGGTCAACCCACATGTTATCACTGCTTGCTCGGCTCCTTGTATCTTGATGACGGTGATACATCCAGCACTAATTAGTGGTGTCTAGGAGGCCAAATAAGTCACCTGGATTGCTCTGACACAACTGCAACATCGCTGCTGCCTCGACTCGGCGGTCTATTTCAATAGATTTGAACAGTCAATGAACACAAAGGACGACGATTTATGTCATATACAAAATGTCTTGCAAGATATTGAAAATTGGTCCATGACTCTTTTAGCATTGTCGTCTCTATTGTGATACTTGGATTTTCGAGCACCGGAGCCTCCACTTCTCTAGTGACTAACAGTTCTTCGCACAGAGCTGGTGCACCAGATCCTCCTTTGTCGTTCAGACTCGTTTGATCACTCTGGAACCGCCTGAGCTAACTAAGAACTGTTTAACGTAAGAGCAACTCAGACCTCTGCCACAATCGGCCAATGAAAAAAATCCAATAGTGACATGTGAAGATTTGTGTCGGTCTGGGACTCGAACCAGGGTTTCCCGATTTTCGTGAGCGGTCAGCTATCCGAGCACGGCTTCCATCCAACCCAAATTCTCAACTTGTCGCAAGCTACACATGTAACATTCACTATCCACTGTTCTCATGGCTCACAGCTTCACCTGATTCCTGCAAGAGTTCGACGTAATGTGCATCTTCACTGAAGGTATCAATATTTGCCGTCAGAGGCATACACTGATCAGCCAGAACATTATAACCACCGACCTATTATCGATAAAATCCCATCTAGACGGTAGCAGCGTCACCTGGCGAGAAATGTGGTATCAGTGAGGGTGCTGTGCTTATGTAGAATGTGGAAGGTGGGTGATCCATCTGACCCCGACCCAGGGCAGATTGTGACGGCCCGGAGGCTCGGCACGACCATTTCGGAGTGCTGTGGTGTGTATCTTCAACACGTGATGAAACCAAGGTAAAACCACGTCCAGACATGCTGGGATTGGGGGGCCACTGCTCATTACAGATGTGGGATGTCGTAGGCTGGGCAGACTGGTAAAACAGGACAGACGGCGAACTGTGACGCAACTAACGTCAGACTTTAATGTTGGGCAGGCTGCCAGTGTGTTTGAACACAGGGTGCACCGATAACTCCTAACGTTCAACCTCTGCAGCCGAAAACCCATGCACGTGCCATTGTTAACACGACATCGGAAACTACGACTGAAGTGGGGACATGACCATCAGCACTGGATGTTGATGCAGTGGCCGAGCGTTGGATGGTCTGATGACTCCCAATACCCTCTTCATAATACCGATGGGAGGGCACGAATCCGTTGTCTTCCAGAGCTCCTTGACACCTGTACTGCAGGACAGAGACAAACTGGTCGCGGCTCCACTGCGCTCTGGGGAATATTTATGTGGGCATCCATGGGTCCAGTGGAGATCATGCGGGGCACCATTATGGCCAAGGAGTATCGTACACTGGTTACAGATCGTGTTTCCTGACAGCAGTGGCATTTTTCAACAAAATAATGAGCCATGTCACTAGGCCAAGAGTGTCATGGATGGTTGAGGAACATAGTGGCGAGTTCCATTTAACGTGCTGGTCCCCCAACTCTCCAGATCTGAAACCGATCAATACATCTGGTACGTGATTGAACGTGGCGTGAGAGCCCATCGCCCCCCTGTTAGGAATTTATGGTTCAAATGGTTCAAATGGCTCTGAGCACTATGGGACTTAACATCTGAGGTCATGAGTCCCCTAGAACTTAGAACTACTTAAACCTAACTAAGCTAAGGACATCACACATATCCATGCCCGAGGCAGGATTCGAACCTGCGACCGTAGCGGTTGCGCGGTTCCAGACTGAAGCGCCTAGAACCGCTCGGCCACACCGGCCGGCGGAATTTATGGGAATTGGGTGACTTGTGTGTGCATATGTGGTGGCAAGTCCCTCCGGTGACATGCGAAAGCCTCATTGCTTCCATGCCTCGATACATAACTGTTGTTATCTGTGCCAAATGCGGACATACTGGCTATTAGGTGTGTGATCATAAAGTTCTGGCTAATCTGTATATGTTGTCATATGGATGGTGTCTCTTCTTCCTTTCAAACAAATTTGAAAGAGCAGACACCCATACATAATAACTACTGTTTAATATGATTGTGTTGTTGCCGTGCGCTTCCAGCGACTCCAGTGTGGATTGTTTCAGTGTAGTTCTCCCTCAAATACAGAAAATGAGTTAGGTTCTGGAATCGGGTGACCTAGATGTAGTCTCTAAAAATGGAGCTTTCCAATCGGCAGTAGTATACCTGAATCGACGTAAGTTGATCTCTGACAGTTGGAGCGGGCTTCGCGAGTCTACCTCTACCTACCACAACACTATTTTGTAAACGCCTCTATGGGCACGTCTCAGAGTTGTCATAACTCCATGAATGGCTACTGATTTCGCCTGCAGCCGTTTGGCCTTCGCAGTGCTGACAGCTCTCAGGAGCTTCTTACGTCATCTTGACAATAACTACTACTGTCTACTTGCTGTGCTGCCAGTTGTGCCCCACATCCTGCATCAAGAAAGATCTACTTCAGGCAGCTCCGAAAGCTCTTGAGATTTTCCGCTTTTGTTTATTCATGATGTAAACTTCCAAACACTTATACCTGAACTTTGGATTAATCGTTTTATATGTTCTGTAACTAGCAACACGTCCAAGCTTCGCACGGGTAGCACTAAGTACCTGTGGCCACGCGACTTGCTTATAATATTTCGTGAGGGGTGCAATAATGTATGATGCCATCGAACAAAATTATGTCATGTCTCGTTCTTATAAGGAGTTTCCAAAGAGCGAGTTCAAGCTTCATGTCTTGGAGCTGCAGCAAGTTTCACCTCAATATTCTTGAACCGCATATTCTTCAGTATTGTAGCCATTCGAGTATACTGGGAAAGAATTCACTGTTTTCTAGGCAGTTTTATTTGTAAACAGAACCAAACCAAAATGTAATAAGTAGACACCCAGATCGCAAAGCAGCCATGACGTAAAATGTAATTAAAAGTTATCGGAAGAAGTAAAGCAGTTTCGTTACGTCATTAATACACAAAGCGAAATCAGTAAGTCCGTATATCCTGTCTAAGAAAATTCACTGTTAGTTTGTACTCATAAAGATTGTGACGTTTTATTCTGTTAATGGCGTAAATCGCAGAAAATGCTTCTTTTACTGAGGTAAAAAAAAAGTAGCCGTGCTATCTATTGGTTCTTTGGTGTATTACGAAACGAACAGGGCCAATTATTGGTTTTTTGGTGTACTACGGTGCGATGACAGTGTCACTGCGGTAACGATCCGAACTTCTATAATGAGCAGACTTCTAAAACATTGAATCTAAATACCTTTTTCCTTGTGATCCGCGTTTGATTAAGTAAAGCTTATATGTCGTCCCAACGTACGCTCAAGTTACCTGTGAAAACTTCATGAAAATTAGTCTAATAGTTTCCAAGGTTAACGTGTTCAAATAGACGAGCAGACTGATAAAGTTTATTAAGAATAGTTTTATTGTATTTTGTAAATCTTTGTATTGATGCTTTCGACATAAAAACAATTTTTAATGTAACACGTTTTTAAAAAGGACTACGAAGTACAAATCTCTCCTCTCCCCATACAAAATCTTACCGCGGTCACATAGTCCTGAAAATTTGTACTTATGAATTTTTTATTGCTATGACAATACTTGTAAAATCTAAAATGGAAAACGTGGGGCACATGCAATAAGCAGATCATGCATAAATAGTTCGCCTATGTCATCAACTGTTTCATTGAATTGAAAATGATGTGCACTGTTGTGCAGTTCTTCTTGACGACAGCTGCTCTGTTCACTCCTTATTGTTATCTATTGCATGCGCCCCACATTTTCTATTTTAAATTTTACAGGTATTGTCATAGCTATCAAAAATTACACGCAGAAACTTTCAGGACTATATTTATGGGGTTAGGAATCTGCGTGGGGCTAACAGAAATTGTTTTATACTTTTAGTCCGTTTTAGAAATGTTTTATATTAATAAATTTTTATTTTAAAGTTTTTTTCTGTTGTTTAGTCCCCTGTGAGTAAATTTTTCCAATCTAGTTCGAACACTTTCACGTGAATCCGACTTGGTAAATTTCAGTTTTATTTCAGGTTCTCTTCATCAGAGCCAGCCGATGTATTTCTTCCTTCTACATATATCCTGCGAAAAGTCAGAGAAGGTAAAAATGTGAGAGAATCGAGCTCACATGCAGGAGTTAATATTACATTGTCATAGACACCAGACACGAAAGCGAAGTAATATTATAGTGTCATCCATTTCTCGGCTACGTTGAAAGTTCGACGTCTATAGCTCATCCGAAAGTTAAATGAAAATCAACTGCAAACTTGGAAGCAGGTGACCTAATAAAAACATGTTAAAAACGCGTGATACTCGAACAAATGAATGGTCTGTGGCATTTTGAGTTAACCTGTGTAGTGACGTGCTATGGTATTGTGGTGTGGGGCTTTCATTGTGAACCTGGACTGCGGGGCCTGTCAGTTGTCTCTTTTGCAATGTCCTCACATACCCCGTGAGACAGCAAAATGTTGCTTTGAACGATCAAGTCAGTCGCAGCAATTCATACAAAACAGTCTTTCGCCAGAGACGTGAAATGTAATTCTGTTTACCATATGTTTCACTGAATGAACAAAGACACTACTATTGTTTGATGTCCCGGGTTCGATTCCCGGCGGGGTCAGGGATTTTCTCTGCCTCGTGATGGCTGGGTGTTGTGTGCTGTCCTTAGGTTAGTTAGGTTTAAGTAGTTCTAAGTTCTAGGGGACTGATGACCATAGATGTTAAGTCCCATAGTGCTCAGAACCATTTGAACCATTTTTATTGTTTGATGCGAACTGTTTGAACGTAGAACTAAATCATGCTCCAACCAGAATTATTGATTCACAAACTATTCTGCACATCATTAAGTGTCAGGGACCTGATGCAAATTGTCTTGAAGGACGCAGATTTATTTGAATTAGGTGTGGCCAAACGACACTCTTGCTCGAACGGTCTCGAGATTTCCCGACTCGTCGCAGATCTGCTCGAACACTCGAGTGATATTTGACTCGCATAACGTGAATACACACGTTGCATCGGATGTTACTTACAAGCCGAAACAACAGCTTTCCTTAAGGTTTGGCATTTTCGTGAAAGACGGGACGAAGTAACATTAATTCTACCACCATACAATCTCCTTTCTATTTGAACAAATTTGCAATCAGAGTTCTCATACAGTGTGAATGTACATATCAACATCGGTGATGATTTTTAAGTAGAGCCCACAGTCAGAAGGGAAAATGTCAAAAAGATATTACTTGACTCTGAACACACTGCGATATTATATTTATTTTTTGGACGCTATAGTGATTTGTCTAGTGGATGCGAATTAGCATTAACATCCCGTTCAATACATTTAAAACGACGCACCATGAAGAGCCGGCCGCTGTGGCCGAGTGGTTATAGACCCTTCAGACTGGAACCGCGTGACCCCTACGGTCGCAGGTTCGAATGCTGCCTCGGGCATGGATGTGTGTGATGTCCTTAGGTTAGTTAGGTTTGATGATCTCAGATGTTAAAGCCCATAGTGCTCAGAGCCATTTGAACCATTCGATTTGATTTGCACCATGAAGCAATTACCCGAATGGGATGGAAATTGACAAATGCGATGTACATGTACAGACAAATTTATTCAAGAGAACGAGGTTCAGAAAGTGAGCAAGCCAATATCGCGTCGGTCCATCTATGGCCCTTGAGGAAGTGGGAATTAGGCTTGGCATTGATTGATAGAGCTGTTTGATGTCTTCCTGAGGGATGTCGTACCAAATTCTGCCCAAATGGCGCATTACGCCATTAAAATCCGGAGCTAGTTGGAGAACTCTGGCCTGCCTGCACCAAACGTTCTCAACTGGGGGAGATCCTGCGACCTTGCTGGATAAGGTAGGGTTTGACAAAAACGAAGGCAACCAGTACAAATACACGCGGTGTGCGGATGGGCATTCTTTGGCTGAAATGTAAGCCCAGGATGTCTTGCTGTGGAGGGCAAGAAAACGGGGTGTAGAATATCGTCGACATACCTCTTTGCTGTAAGAGTACGGTGGATGACAACCAAATGAGACCAGCTATGGAAATAAATGATAATTCCGACCATCACTGCTGGTTCTAGGGCCGGCAGTCAGGCTGACATTCCACCACTGACATCTCCAGACATGTCTTCGCTGGGCATCGGGACTCAGTTCGAAGCTGAGATCATCACTGAAGACAATTCTACTCCAGCCAATGAAGTTCGAGGACGATGACGTGTCTGAAGATGTCCGGGAGTGGGTTACCAACCCGACTGTCTCCCGCCATACGGCTCGACTACCACGAGTGATGGCCTCCGGCGCCATTTATTTCCGCAGCAGGCAGCATTTGGTTGTCATTCGCGGCACCTCTGCAGCACAGCGATACGTCGACGATATTCTACGCCTCGTTTCGTTGCCCTTAATGCAAGCCATCCAGGGCTTACATTTCAGGAAAATAACGCCCGTTCGCACATGGTAAGAGTTTCTGCTACTTGTCCATTTGTTTGGCTAGCAAGGTAGCCGGTTCTCTCTCCAGCTGAGAGGTTTGGTGCGTTGTGACTAGGGCCCTCTTACCACCTAGGAATTTTGACGATCTAAGACGCCAATTTGGCAGAGTATGGCACGATATTCCTCAGGAGAACATCCAAAAGCTCTATCAATGAATGTCAAGCCGAATAACTGTCAGCATAAGGGCCAGAAGTGGACACAATACGTTATTGACTTGGTCAGTTTGTAAAGGTCTTCCTTTTCAGTACATAATCCAGTTGTTCTCAAATTGTAATCATTGTTTGTCTGCACATGTACATCGCATCTAGCGATTTCCATCCCATTCAGAAAATTCCTGCGCAGTGCATCGTTTTCTTATTTTTGTTTCTTCTACCAGCTTTTAATCAGCTTGAAAACAAGATGGTTATATTAACATTAAGTAATGAAGAAAAGTACTTGACAATTAAAGCCAAATAAATAGGAAAATTATGTTATCGCGCGAACAAATTATAGCGACAAAGCCTGTCTAGGTATAATGCCAGCAGATATTACTATGTCATGGGACGGACTGAATTTGAGAATTGGACAGAGTCTTGGTTGAGATCTTTTATTTGTTTATATATTTCAAAATGGTTCAAATGGCTCTAAGCACTATGGGACTTAACATCTGAGGTCATCAGTCCTGTAGACTTAGAACTACTTAAACCTAACTAACCTAAAGGGCATGACACACATCCATGCCCGAGGCAGCATTCGAACCTGCAACCGTAGCAGCAGCGTGGTTCTGGACTGAAGCGCCTAGAACCGCTCGGTCACAGCGGCCGGCATTTATTTATTACATGCTGTTTTTACATACGACCTGCCCCAAAAGTACTGAAATTTTTGTTTCACTGTTACTTTTATTATCAAAAGTCATTTTACATTAATAACGGCAAGACAGATCGTGGAGATAGAGCCAACATAAATCCCTAGATCGCGGTGCCAGTCCATGCTTGAGTAGAACACGAGATTTCTTGAGCTGTGATGCAAACTGTTCGAGCAGTTCGAGAGGTGCTCAAGCAGAGCACTAATATACAGTGTGTTCCAAAACTACACTGAGGAACTTTGAGGGAATGTAGGAGGTGTCTCGAAATACAAGGTAAGGATAGGAACCCGCGTCCAGAAACATCATCCAATAGCAATTCAGAGTGTCGAAATTATAGTCGCCAGTGCCTGTATATGTATCTATATACAGAGTAATTCCGTGATGATGTTACAAACTTCGGAAGATGATGCGGAAGAACAACTGTATCAATTTGAACTATGGGATCCTGGTCCGGAAACGAACGAGTCGGAACATATAAGCGAAAATTGTTCTGATACGTCAACCGGTACCGTTACTAAGTTTGTGGGGTTGGCGACTTTCAGAGGTTGTATTACGGACCAAAACAAGAAAAAAATCTTGCGTAAGCGTGGGATCTAAAATGCATTCTTTAAGAGTTATGAGCACTTTTTCGATAGAGGAGATGTGTTTCACAGTAGCGAAGATGAAAGAGTCGTGCTCATAGATCCTCAGGTATGCATTTTAGAGCCCATCTTTACTCGGCATTTTTTTCTTGTTTTGGTCCTGCAAAAGTTGCCTACCCTTCAATCTTAGCAATAACAGTACTGGTACGTGTATGTTCCTCTGTCAGAGATATATGAACGATTCTCGGTTGTTTGTTACTGGATTTGGGTCTTTTAAGTCAAATTGATATATTTAGCCCGTTTTACCATCTTGAAAGTTTGTAACATCATCATCAGTGAGTCAAGTTCTAAATGTATGTACACTACTGGCCATTAAAATTGCTACACCTCGAAGATGACGTGCTACAACGCGAAATTTAACCGACAGGAAGAAGATGCTGTGATACGCAAACGATTAGCTTTTCAGACCATTCACATAAGATGCGCGCCGGAGGCCACACCTACAACCTGCTGACATGAGGAAAGTTTCCAACCGATTTGTCACACACAAACAGCAGTTGACCGGCGTTGCCTGGTGAAACGTTGTTGTGATGCCTCGTATAAGGAGGAGAAAAGCGTACCATCACGTTTCCGACTTTGATGAAGGTCGGATTGTAGCCTATCGCGATTGCAGTTTATCGTATCACGACATTGCTGCTCGCGTTGGTCGAGATCCAATGACTGTTAGCAGAATATGGAATCGATGGGTTCAGGAGGGTAATACGGAACGCCGTGCTGGATCCCAACGGCCTCGTATCACTAGCAGTCGAGATGACAGGCATCTTATCCGCATGGTTGTAACGGATCGTGCAGCCACGTCGCGATCTCTGAGTCAACAGATGGGGACGTTTGCAAGATAACAACCATCTGCACGAACAGTTCGACGAAGTTTGCAGCAGCATCAACTATCAGCTCGGAGACCATGGCTGCAGTTACCCTTGACGCTACATCACAGACAGGAGCGCCTGCGAAGGTGTACTCAACGACGAACCTAGGTGCACGAATGGCAAAAAGTCATTTTTTCGGATGAATCCAGGTTCTGTTTACAGCATAATGGTGGTCGCATCCATGTTTGGCGAAATCGCGTTGAACGAACATTGGAAGCGTGTATTCGTCATCGCCATACTGGCGTATCACCCAGCGTGATGGTATGGGGTGCCATTGGCTACACCTCTCGGTCACCTCTTGTTCGCATTGACGGCACTTTGAACAGTGGACTTTACATTTGAGATGTGTTACGACCAGTGGCTCTACCCTTAATTCGATCCCTGGGAAACCCTGCATTTCAGCAGGATAATGCACGACCGCATGTTGCATGTCCTGTACGGGCCTTTCTAGATAGAGAAAATGTTCGACTGCTGCCCTGGCCAGCACATTCTCCACATATCTCACCAATTGAAAGCGTCTAGTGAATGGTGGCCGAGCAACTGGCTCTTCACAATACGCCAGTCACTACTCTTGATGAACTGTGGTATCGTGTTGAAGGCAGCTGTACCTGTACACGCCATCCTAGCTCTGTTTCTCAATGCCCAGGCGTATCAAGGCCGTTGTTACGGCCAGAGGTGGTTGTTCTGGGTACTGATTTCTCAGGATCTATGCCCCCAAATTGCATGAAAATGTAATCACACGCCAGTTCTAGTATAGTATATTTGTCCAATGAATACCCGTTTATCATCTGCATTTCTTCTTGGTGTAGCAATTTTAATAGCCAGTAGTATAAATATACAGGCACCAGCGCCTGTAACTTCGACGCTCTATACTAAGATGACTTTTCCGGACATGAGTTCTTATCTTCATTTTGTCTTCAAGACAGCTTCTACACCCCTGGACGTGCAACTGATGTATGTTTTCAGAGATTCCGCTGGTGAGTAGTTTCCGTTACAGTCTCAGTAAAGAGGACAGGAGAACGAGACGTGACACCGGCAGGATTCTACGAGCAAAGAAGCTAACGTGTCTCCGAGGCCCTGCTAAGGGAGACGAGTCCACACCCAGCGTGACTACAGGCTGGGCGCCAATCACGGCAAGTCTGGAGCGGCCCCTTCACCATTACGGTAAGTACTGAGCGCGCCGCGGACGCGTTTTTAAAAGCCCAAATCTCAGCGGCATCTTGGCCGGAATTTGCGCTCGGCTAATGCCCCAGCAGGTCCCCGCTGACAATGGCGGAAGGGCCCGCGAGACAATGGCGCCGGCACACGTCAGCCCGCGGCGCCTCCCTGGAGACGAGCGGCTAATAGAGGACCCCCGCGCCCGCCGACGACTGCCGCCGGCGCTGACCCGCTGCCATTTCAGAGATTAACCCTCGGCCCATTGAGAGCGGGTCTAGCCCCGCGCTGCACTGCAGCTTCCGCCCCATAATTACTAATCCGGCACGTCACGAAACAACACGCACGCCGTCCCGCGGGACGGGGGCGTACTACGGGCGCTGCCGGAAGACGGCCGCGTCTTGAGGACGCGCGGCTGCGGGGACTCCCAGAGACAATCGGCGTGACAGGTGGGACCCCAGTCGCTCCGCTCGCTCGCTGCCATTCAGAACGCCACCGCTCTTCCGGGATGCCGCATTTTCTGCCTGCGCGGCGTCGAGCAACGTAAGCAACCGGGTGTAAGAAATCTGCCTCTTCGCCTGAGAGGGCGTGCATAAGAACTCGTGTCACGTCTGTCTTGCTCAGCTGTCCGCGCCGCCTGCAACGTTGCGAATATGCGAACTTTTGACGGCGGACGTCCTGTTTTCAGTCCCTGTGGCACTGTCTTCATTTTAATAACTCATTGCCAGAACCTTCAGGGGCGAGTAATTAAAAGTATCACGTGGCTTAAGCTATATATTTTAGAAACTAACGCTGTAAAAGTATTAGCATCTTCCAAGAGAAATGAATACTGCGGCTGAAAACAATGGTTTGTGACACACTGCTTGTGGTTGTTGTTGTTGTTGTTGCGGTCTTCAGACCTGAGATTGGTTTGATGCAGCTCTCCATGCTACTCTATCCTGTGTAACCTTCTTCATCTCTCAGTACCTACTGCAACCTACCTTCTTCTGAATGTGCTTAGTATATTCATCTCTTGGTCTCCCTCTACGGTTTCTACCCTCCACGTTGCCCTCCAATACTGAATTGGTGATCCCTTGACGCCTCAGAACATGTCCTACCAACCGATCCCTTCTTCTAGTGAAGTTGTGCCAAAAAATTCTCTTCTCCCCAATTCTATTCAATACCTCCTCATTAGTTATGTGATCTACCCATCTAATCCTCAACATTCTTCTGTAGCACCACATTTCGAAAGCTTCTGCTCTCTTCTTGTCCAAATTATTTATCGTCCATGTTTCACTTCCATACATGGCTACACTCCATACAAATACTTGCAGAAACGACTTCCTGACACGTAATCTATACTCGATGTTAACAAATTTCTCTTCTTCAGAAACGATTTCCTTGCCATTGCCAGTCTACATTTTATATCCTCTCTACTTTAAGTGTCTCATTTCCTGATCTAATTCCCTCAGCATCACCCGACTTAATTCGACTTTGCTTTTGTTGACGTTCATCTTATATCCTCCTTTCAAGACACTCAACTGCTCTTCCAAGTCCTTTGCTGTCTCTGACACAATTACAATGTCATCGGTGAACCTCAAAGTTTTTATTTCTTATCCATGGATTTTAATACCTACTCCGAATTTTTCTTTTGTTTCCTTTACTGCTTGCTCAATATACAGATTGAATAACATCGGGGATAGGGTACAGCCCTGTCTCATTCCCTTCCCAACAACTGCTTCCTTTTCATGTCCCTCGACTCTTATAACTGCCATCTGGCTTCTGTACAAATTGTAAATAGCCTTTCGCTCCCTGTATTTTACCCCTGCCACCTTCAGAATTTGAAAGAGAGTATTCCAGTCAACATTGTCAAAAGCTTTCTCTAAGTCTACAAATGCTAGAAACGTAGGTTTGCCTTTCCTTAATCTTTCTTCGAAGATAAGTCGTAGGGTCAGTATTGCCTCACGTGTTCCAACATTTCTACGGAATGCAAACTGATCTTCCCCGAGGTCGGCTTCTACCAGTTTTTCCATTCGTCTGTAAAGAATTCGCGTTAGTATTTTGCAGCCGTGACTTATTAAAGTGATAGTTCGATAATTTTCACATCTGTCAACACCTGCTTTCTTTGGGATTGGAACTATTATATTCTTCTTGAAGTCTGAGGGTATTTCGCCTGACTCATACATCTTGCTCACTAGATGGTAGAGTTTTGTCAGGGCTGCTTATCTTGAGAAATTTCGCTGTAAAGTTTTAATAAAATCTGAAAAATGGGATATATCACCTAGTGATTTACTTATTCAGGTGTGTTGTGCACTACTCCGTACACAGTGGTAAGGAGAAGTGGGCTACAAACTAGTGTGGCAATTGTCGCCGTAGGAAAGCTGGATAGGAGCAGAAAGGATTAGCGAGCATGTTAACATAGTTGAGACGCCCGCTAAACCCGCTGGGAAGAACAGGTAATAGGATTATGGAAAGGGCCAAAGGTTGAGGTCAGTTTCTCATTCTAATTGTCATTTATTGTAAATTAATAACCCTTAAAACCGAAGCGGCACATAGCCGGGCCCTTTCCGAATGCAACTCTATCATGGCTGAAGGCCTCCAAACAAGAAATCTTAACAAATCAACAAGATAAAAATCCAATTACGATAGAAAATAAAATAATTAAAAAAACAGCAAACATATGCAACCTGCAATACAAATGTCTGAAAGCCATAATTAAATTTCAAAATTTTAGAATATATTACCACAGACCTTTAAAGGCAGAAGGCCAGAATGTTAACAACAAGAAATTTTAAAAATCAACAAAGTTAAAATGCAATTAAAGAGGTATATCAAATAAATAAAAAAAACGTATCATGGCTACGTGGAAAGCCTTAAGGCTAAGCAGATAGAACATAAATATGCAAGGTGCTGAAGGCCACAATAAGTTTCAAAATTTTAAAATATATTACCTTAATGTTTTAAAGGCAGAAGGCCGCAATGTTTAAGCTTGAAAAATAAAATTAAGAAATTAATTTTGCCAAATTTTTAAGAAAATTAAAAAATAGCCATACACTTGGAATTTAAAGTAGTTGACAACAGGTAATTAAAAACCGGTGGCACTCAGAAGCTTCCAGGGAGGTCAGTCTGCCCTCGTTCACTTAGTCGACACAGGTGGTGAGCACAACTATACTTGATCCGTCGGAACCCAACCAGAGGGCAGCCACGGACCGACCGACACAACGACTTGCTTCCCGTCAATCAGTACATGAGAACTCAAACCAGAAAGGTTACAAACGCGATAATGCACAATGGAGTACGTATTAGCTGTCAAAATTACACACAATGTTGGACAGCGACAACAGATGTGGAAAGGACGCTGTCTGAAATTACGTTAGTGGCCAGGGCAGGTAACCAGAACACTAACGGCCACAAGACAGAAAATTCCACTGATGCACTCAAATTGCAGTCAACCAAAATAGTTAATTGCACCGCATGGCGGCTAAATTTCAGCAGTAGAAACACTCGGTATTGCTCACAGGAAAACCTCCCCAACAACAAACCACCGAAACGAACCAACACAACAAGAATGGACGTGGTTTGGGTAGTTGAACCCACTACTCAACTTTGACGTCCTGGTCGGTAAACCACGAAGCTCGTAGCGATCGGACAACTCCACACACGCTCCGACACTGCGCATCGGCTGCCAGCGGCCCCAGTCGACTGCACTGCGCGGAGATAACTTCCCTCCTCGGCAACAGCCGAACGACTGCCTGCTGGTCTGTCGCGACTGCTGGTCCGTCGCGACTGTATTACTGGTGTGTCTCCCACTCACTTCCACACACACACGCACACACTCACACACAGTCGACTCATGAACGATGGTGAGTCAAAACGTGTCGTCCGGTAGGACGACCGACCAAGGATCCACCAAGACCGTCCTTCGCCTCAAGTGATGCGTAGCGGCAATGGTCGGGCGAGCCATGTCGACGCAGAGCTCACTGCTGCTCCAGCCCGACTGCACTAGTTCCGCATTGCAATTCCCCGACTGGCATGTCCGGACTGCGCTCCAGACGCGTTCCCACTGACTGGCAGACCCGAATTCGCGACCGGAACTCACTCACGACAGACAACGACCGGGAAGCAATAGCAGTCGAGCAAAGACACTACGAGAGGGGATACATCGATACGCGCTGCTAACGCCGCTCACGGTCAGGCAAAGCAGCAATTCAGTGACAGTAGTAATTTAAATTAACGTAGTGAGATGGAAGTACGCTAAAAACAGAGTGTAAAATACATGATGGTGGGAACACGAGCCACGCACGGCTCAGTAGTAAGCAAAAGATTTACTTTACTTGTAATTCTCCAAGCATACAAACGCTCGTTACAAATAAGTAGCTAGAAACAGAGTCCAGTTATCACAACGTCAACAAGGAAGAGGCTCACTGTACGAACACGAAGGTGTTATCGCGGTGAGGCTCCAAGTGCAAAGTGGCTAAGTGGCTGCCGGCGGCCGTCCTATATCACGATGCAGAGGGCGCTGGAGGTACGGAGCCACCTGGAGGTGTGGCTCAGTGGGCACACACAGCTATCAGTGTCTAATGGAAACTTGTCATTCCTCTACCAACTCTGGAATGCCATTGGGGTGGTATCGGTATGCAGTGCCATAAGATAAGCCATTGTTTCCACATGTTTCTGGAGTAATGATACATTTTTAAAATCTTAAATTCTACCCGAAATTTTATTTAAGAGTACAGCACGAGTTGCTCAACTTTGTTCACTTCCAAACTGTGTGCGCTTAACATAGCTTAGCGTTGACTTGTCGCTGTTTACTTGCTGGGCGAGTTATCGGAACATTGCTGTGACAACTCTCAAAAACACGAGGGCGTGCTGAAAAGTATTGCCTCCGAATTGGCAAGAGGGCTCTAAATCGTAGCCTGTAACATGACGATGTGTAAAGTAACTACATCGGTGTGAGACACATCGTGCTGTAATCGAGTTTCGAATTAGAAAACCGTCTACTCACAGAGCTTTTTCTGACAATGCCAGACCACACACGAGCTCAGCGGCATCTGGAACTATTTGACGCCTTGGGTTCACTGTCGCCGATCATCCTCCATACCATCCCGACTTGCTCCCACCCGATTTTCAGCTGTTTCCAAAATCTGAAGAACATTTTCGAGGGGTTCTCTTTGATAGTGATGAAGTGGTGCAAGCGGAGGTGAGGTTTTGGCTTCGTCAATAAAGTCAAACATTCTACAGAGACGATATAAGCAAACTGGTCTGTCTCTTTGGGAGAAATGGGTTCTTCGTCAAGGTGACAATTTTCGATAATAAACATGTATACATGAAGAATAAGGATGAAGAATGTTAATAATGTTTGTTTTACTGAAAAATCTTTAAGAGTTTACCCATTCTCGATCGAGGAGAGATCAGGTGATGTGGATGGCCATAGCAGAATATCCACAGCTGCGAGCCATGCTCGGGAGGCGGCAGCATTATGAGGACAAGCGTCGTGCTGTTGAAATAGGACATGTCTGTGGGTGTTCACGAACGGCAGAGCGACCGGATATAGGATCTCCTCCGTGCACCGCGTGAGTTTCACGGAGTCCATTAGAAAGGCTAAAGGGTAACGGGCACTGACGTGACGAAACTACAGTCGCTCAGTCATAACTGTGGGTTCTTTGATTGCTCTAGGAGATGACTGATCGGAGCTACAACTTATGAACTATTAGTTCACTTTGCTACAAAAATGATAAAACGATTTACGTAACATTATAGAATCCACATCCACAGGAATGTGCCGAATATTTACTACTGTCTTTGAATATTTAAGCGTCTCTTGATGCCCACGGTTATAAAAGTCTTCTGTTGACGTACATATTTTATAAGCAATGAACACATAGTGCGTAGTGGGGCGATCACTCTGTTGTAGAAATAATTCAAAAGCCACGATTGCTTAAATACTGTTTACTGGATAACCGGTTTCAACGGTGCCATCATCGGATCTGCGAAGACATAACAAGACAGGTTTGAGGGAGGGCTTACATGAGTTCCACTATATACAGTACTATTAGTGCAGTATCACATACCTGAATGTAGATTAACATTTATAAACCATTTGGATATAACGATACATGAGGCAGACCAGCTGATATAAAATAATTGCCACAAAAATTAACAAACAACTGCTCTCTTGGTCATTCTTTTCCAAGAGATATGTAAAACCGAAGTCACAAGATAAAACTATTTGGTACATGACCGCTGCTCGACTGAGCGGTAGGCAATTAGGTTTTTTTCTGCATATATTCTCTACGAGTAACTGCGAACTGAGAGACAAAGGGCAAAGAAACTTCCTGGCAGATTAAAACTGTGTGCCCGACCGAGACTCGAACTCGGGAACTTTGCCTAAAGTCGAAACTCGATTACAGCACGCTGTGTCTCACACCGATGTAGTTACTTTACACATCGTCATGTTACAGGCTACAATTTAGAGACCTGGTAGGGCGCTGGAGGTACGGAGCCACCTGGAGGCGTGGCTCAGTGGGCACACACAGCTATCAGTGTCTAATGGGAACTTGTCATTCCTCTACCAACTCTGGAATGCCATTGGGGTGGTATCGGTAAGCAGTGCCATAAGATTAGCCATTGTTTCCACATGTTTCTGGAGTAATGATACATTTTTAAAATCTTAAATTCTACCCGAAATTTTATTTAAGAGTACAACACGAGTTGCTCAACTTTGTTCACTTCCAAACTGTGTGCGCTTAACATAGCTTAGCGTTGACTTGTCGCTGGGCGAGTTATCGGAACATTGCTGTGACAACTCTCAAAAACACGAGGGCGTGCTGAAAAGTATTGCCTCCGAATTGGCAAGAGGGCTCTGCAAGTTTCACAGGAGAGCTTCTGTAAAGTTTGGAAGGTAGGAGACGAGATACTGGCAAAAGTAAAGCTGTGAGGACTGGGCGTGAGTCGTGCTTCGGTAGCTCAGATGGTAGAGCACTTGCCGGCGAAAGGCAAAGGTCCCGAGTTCGAGTCTCGGTCGGGCACACAGTTTTAATCTGCCAGGAAGTTTCATATCAGCGCACACTCTGCTGCAGAGTGAAAATCTCATTCTGGAGACAGAGGGTAACTTAACATTGTACTGTATACACTGCCTGCCAAGAAAGTTAAGCACCCAGAGGACACGATCGGATGTCACTGTAACTTCGTACATGTACGCGCCATCGGCGGGTATGTAACTGACTAATGCGACCATAAGTGGTTGTACGGGAATGTGGATGTGGTGTTGATAACGAAATAAAATACAATTTCTCTCATCAAATCAAAGTTCTAAACGGTTCACAAGTTCGATATCAGCTCGGAGTCCCCAAATGCTACTGCACGTAAAGATTTACCCACACATTACACAGCACAAGCACTTCAATGGCCGCCGTAAATGTGGTTGGAGTTGCAAGTTTCGTTACGTACGCACTCATGTGTTTTTTAAGGTTTCATGAATTCGAGTTTATTTCCAATAAGAGAACAGAAATATCCAAGAAAGTCGCAGTTCACAATAAATTAATTTCAAACCAGTCCGAGTTTCTTAAGATCTTGGAGGTGGTTGAATAAACCACGATTAATTGCACGAGATATCCTTAGAAAACCGTTAAAGTTCCACAGTATCTCAAACTCTTATATTCTACAACGGCCACACACTGAAACCTTCTAAGTGGGACTTGTTATTACACGCAACCCGAAAAATAACAAATGCATCAAGTGCTGAAAAATTTCTGTGTCCGAAATTAGGAACTCTGAATAATTCACACACGCGAAATAGCAGCTGTTTCATCACTCATTAAATAAAACTTTCTCGAAACACAGACAAACACAGTCTGACCGCCTCCAACGGCATCCAAACACAGACACTCACCCAAAATGCTCCTGTCTGCCCAGGAGACTTCGGTCAAGCACCAATGAAGTCATTTAAACTACTGAACATGAAAATTGCCGAAATTCTTAATCTTAACCTTCTAAACACGTGCGATACATCAAATCACACAGAAACTTTCCGAGAAATAATATTCTGTTACCTGTTTTCTTTTATCTGCCATAGTTTATTTATTAACGATAATTTCTATAGTTCTCTTCCCTTTTCAAATTTGTAAGTGTAAATAGTAACGAACAATTTAAATTATGCGCATAATAATTTGGTGTGCCTCCTAAGTTTACAGTAATGCCGCTGTTTATAACTGCGCAGACCCCGCTTTTCGGCTTCTCGTTGAAATTTGTGAATAATTTCAGTAAATCTACTATCGCAGCCCAATGCAGTTCTGCGAAATGTACCAGAACACACCTCGTTTGTTGCAATGGCATAAGGCGTTGTCGAGATACTGACTTTTACAGTTCAGAAATTATTTATAAAATTTAACTTACAATAAATCCTATACTAAGACGAATATAAAGGACACGTCTTCACATGCGTACTTATCCATCTTTTCCGCTTCAAATGAGCCTGTTGGCTCTTCTGACACACTTCTGGTCCAAAATTTATTAATTTTGGGGTCAGCTTTAATTTTGCGCTGGACGTGAAAAGCAGCCATTGTGCTGCCCAACGGACGGGTTTTCCGGGTCAAGCGGTCACCTTAGCGGCCGGTGGAAGTCCAGAGACAACAGCATCTCTGGAGTATACAGTGAACTGGCCATTCACGTGCTCCCGTCAAGCTGATTTCAGCTGTCACCATGAATATGACCGGATCTCAGCCATCGCCTGTGCGTCCGCGGTCATGTGTTTGCAACTCAATAAAGTGCATCTTCCATTTATAATAGGCTGTTGTGTTACACCAAGAGTTGCAATTCCCTGTGACAGTTAGGACGTCCATCAGTGTCCATTAATGTTGTTCCTGATTAGTGTTGTTACTTGGCCTGTTAGGATATATAAAGAAGAGAAGAGAGTTAGGGGTTTAGTGATAGCTGTTAACGGCATAGTGAAGCCTTGTACTCGTGTGAGACAACCTTATCAGCACCTGACGTAATTCTAAAGGGGCCTCTTTGTGGGTCTCCATTTGACTGGCTGGTCGAATCGCACAATTTCCATATTTCTGGGTGATTCAGATGTGGCAGTGGCTCATAGTGGACTGCATGGAAACGTGAGTGTAGGCATACTCGCCTCAAGGTTTCGGTCGACAATGTCGGACCACCAAAATCTAGGGACGCTGTTTTGTGCACTAGGGTAGCTGTATTGTTCACTATTAACACTGTAAATTCTTAATATCTGCATCTGCCTTCCTAGAACACGAAATCGACTCCTTGCAAGTTTCTGTGTCATCCTGTACCATTGTACGTATCTATGTATGTATTGAACCAGGGACCTAGAAACGATGGAGAGGCTTCGTCCCCACCGTAGCCCTCAGTGGTATACAACCCCACAACAGGCGACAGCAGTCCACTCACACCACCGCCGCGCCACACCGAACCTAGGGTTATTGTGCGGTTCTGCCCCCAGTGGACACCCCCGGGAACGTCTCATTCCAGACGAGTGCAACCCCAATTTTCGGGTGGAAGAGTAATTATGGGGTACGCGTACGTGGAGACAGTGTTCGCGCAGCAAACGCCGACATAGAGTGACTGAGATGGAATAAGAGGAACCAGCCCGCATTCGCCGAGGAAGATGGAAAACCGCCTTAAAAACCATCCACAGGCTGGCCGGCACACCGGACCTCGACACGAATCCGCCGGGCGGATTCGTGCTGGGGACAGGCACGCCTTCCCTGTTGGGAAGCAGTGCGTTATACCGCACGGCTAGCTGGGCGGGCTTCCCGTACCATTGATTGGAGGTTGGTAGCAGTCGGACCAGAGTTTTACCGTTCGATATGTAGGCTGCTCAGCGCAAAGGGTTGCGTTAGCAGTGGTGCCCTGAACAGGAAGCATGGACTGCTGACGAAAGTCGTCGCATTTCGCTCAGCGATAAATCGCAGTTGTGCACTAAACCAGTTGACCTTCGTCAGCAACAACGTTGGCGACCTGGGGAGAGATCCCATTCTTCCAATGTTTTGAAGAGGCATATCGGTGTTAATTCTTGCGTCACGGTGTATCAGGTACGACTTCATCTCACGGCTAGTATCAATTGGCAGCAAAACCATACGTCACGGACATCGTACGTCCTCTACATCTGCATCTACATAGATACTCCGCAAGCCACTGTACGTTGCTTGGCGGAGGGTCCCCTCTACCACTACAAGTCATTTACTTTCCTGTTCCACTCTCAAATAGAGCGAGGGAAAAGGACTGTCTATATGGCTCCATATGAGCCCTAATTTTTCGTATCTTATCTTCGTGGTCCTTACAAGCAATGTATGTTGGCCGCAGTAGAATCGTTCCACAGTCAGCTTCAAACGCCGCTTCTCTAAATTCTCCCAACAGCGTATCTAAAAAAAATGGAATATTCCCTCCAGAAATTATCATTTGAGTTGCGGAAGCATCTCTGTAACACTTATGGGTTGTTCTAACCTACCGGTAACAAATGTAGCAGCCCGCCCCTGAATTGCTTCAATTTCTTCCTTCAGCCCGACCTGGTACGGATCCCAAACATTCGAGCAGTACTCAAGAATAGGTCGCATCGGTGTCCTATATGCGGTTTCCTTTTCAGGTGAGCCATTCTTTCCTAAAGTTCTCCTAATAAACCGAAGTCGACCATTCGCCTTCCCTACAACAGTTCTCACATACGCGTTCCACCTCACACCGCTTTGCACGTTAGACCGAGATATTTAAACGACTTCACTGTGTGAAGCAAGACACTAGTAATATTACTAGTAGTAGCACTCCTGACGATACCCTTGCCTCTGATGAACACTCTCCGTCGAGGACGACATACTGGGTTCCATTACTTAAAAAGCCTTGGAGCCACTTACATATCTGTGAACTTATTCCATATGCTCGTACCTTCATTATCAGCCAACAGCGGGGCACTGTGTCAAACGCATTCCGGAAATCTAGAAATATGCAGTCTGCATGTTGTCCTTGATCCGTAGTTCGCATTATATCATGCGAAAATAGGCCAAGTTTAATTTCGCACGAGCGACGCTTTCTAAACTCAACCTGATTCGTGGACACAAGCTTCTCAGTCTCAATAAAGTTAATTGTATAAACTCATACGCTACCTCTCGTGTGGTAGTATCGTCATGCCAGTCTTCAACTGGACACAGACCGTTCACACAAGCTGTCTTCGTGGTGTTGAGATACAATACTGGCCATTAAAATTGCTGTCCCACGAAGATGACGTGCTACAGAAGCGAAATTTAACCGACAGGAATAAGATTCTGTGATATGGTACGGATCCCAAACATTCGAACAGTACTCTAGAATAGGTCGCATCGGAGTCCTATATGCGGTCTCCTTTTCAGGTGAGCCACTCTTTCCTAAGGTTCTCCCAATAAACCGAAGTCGACCATTCGCCTTCCCTACAACAGTTCTCACATCCTCGTTGCACCTCACACCGCTTTGCACGTTACACCAAGAGCACTCGCACAAGGTCGGCGCCAGTGGCGACACCTACAACGTGCTGACATGAGGAAAAAATGGCTTAAATGACTCTGAGCACTATGGGACTCAACTGCTGTGGTCATAAGTCCCCTAGAACTTAGAACTACTTAAACCTAACTAACCTAAGGACATCACACACATCCATGCCCGAGGCAGGATTCGAACCTGCGACCGTAGCGGTCGTGCGGTTCCAGACTGTAGCGCATTTAACCGCTCGGCCACTCCGGCCAGCTGACATGAGGAAAGTTTCCAACCGATTTCTCATACACAAACAACAGTTGACCGGCGTTGCCTGGTGAAACGTTGTTGTGATGCCTCGTGTAAAGACGAGAAATGCGTGCCTTCACGTTTCCGACTTTGATGAAGGTCGTATTGTAGCCTATGGCGATTGCGGTTTATCGTATCGCGACATTGCTGCTCGCGTTGGTCAAGATCCAATGACTGTTAGCAGAATATGGAATCGGTGGGTTCTGGAGGGTAATACGGAGCGCCGTGCTGGATCCCAACGGCCTCGTATCATTAGCAGTCGAGATGACAGGCATCTTATCCGCATGGCTGTAACGGATCGTGCAGCCACGTCTCGATCCCTGAGTCAACAGATGGGAACGTTTACAAGACAACAACCATCTGCACGAACAGTTCGACGACGTTTGCATCAGCTCGGAGACCATGGCTACAGTTAACCTTGACGCTGCATCACAGACAGGAGCGCCTGCGATGGTGTACTCAATGACGAACCTAGGCGCACGAATGGCAAAACGTCATTTTTTCGGATGAATCCAGGTTCTGTTTACAACATCATGTTGGTCGCATCCGTGTTTGGCGACATTGCGGTGAACCCACATTGGAAGCGTGTATTCGTCATCGTCATACTGGCGTATTACCCGGTGTGATGTTATGGGGTGCCATTGGTTACACGTCTCGGTCACCTCTTGTTCGCATTGACGGCACTTTGAACAGTGGTCGTTACATTTCAGATGTGTTACGACTCGTAGCTCTACCCTTCATTCGATACCTGCGAAACCCTACATTTCAGCGGGATAATGCACGACCACATGTTGCAGGTCCTGTACGGGCCTTTCTGGATACAGAAAATGTTCGACTGCTGTCCTGGCCAGCACATTCTCCAGATCTCTCACCAACTGAAAACGTCTGGTCAAAGGTGGCCGAGCAACAGGCTCGTCACAATACACCAATCACTACTCGTGATGAACTGTGGTATCGTGTTGAAGCTGCATGGACAGCTGTACCTGTACACTCCATCCAAACTCTGTTTGACTCAGTGCCCAGGCGTATCAAGGTCGTTATTACGGCCAGAGGTGGTTGTTCTGGGTACTGGCTTCTCAGGATCTATGCACCCAAATTGCGTGAAAATGTAATCACATGTCATTTCTAGTATAATATATTTGTACAATGAATACCCGTTTATCATCTGCATTTGTTCTTGGTGTAGCAATTTTAATGCCCAGTAGTGTACTTTCGTTGCCATCAGGATCCCTAGATCTGTCGCTTGTAGAAAAAGTATGAGACCAGCTCGGGCGCCAATTCGGTTCCAGTGTCAGTGCCTAGGGTAACAAAGGACAATATACAACGTTTGTGGGCCAGTGTGCCTCAGAAGAGGATACAGCAGCTTAATGGCACCCTTCCCAACAGAACTAGTTCATGCGTCCATGCCAGACGTGGAGCAACGTCATACTGATAAGTGGGCTCATCCTTCTAATCTTAGCAAGTATGACTCAATTATGTAATCATTGTAATTACATCACATGTCCCCGCAACCTGTGAAGTTTTAGTTAGATTCCTCCTCCCATTCTGTGTGCGTCGCTTCTTTTGTCAGGCAGTGTATTAAGTTTTTTTGCAAGTTTCGATCACGGATAGAGTATACAAAAAATGATTGCTTGTACTCCTCTGAAAGAGCATCGAGCTTCTGGCTGGTCTAACGTGGTCGGTCACCAATTCCTCTCCTTTGAAAACCTCTTCAGCTCAGAGTGGCACTTGCAACGTCCTCAGTTATTTGCCGGATGTACTCCTAATCGCTGTCCTCTTCTACAGTTTTTACCCCCTACAGCCCCCTCTGGTACCATGGAGGTTACTCCCTGATGTCTTCACAGTTGTCCTGCCATCATACCCCTTTTCTTGTAATTTTTTTCCTTGTCTTCCGTTCCTCCTCAATCCTTACCTAATCAGGCCACCTAATTTTCAACATTCTTTTGCATCAGAGAGAACTCTTACAGGTATCTGCCTAATTTCATCTGCACGATCTCTAGCGAAGAAGAAATTTTGTAGTTTCTGACCTGAATTACGCTCCTTAAAGGTTTCCAAGTATGTTCTCATGAACTGTAGGAGGATTTTTTAGTGTGTCTGCCAGTCAGGATTTTCAATGCACCTGTCAAAATCGCCAGTTAGACCATGCATGTGACCATAGATTCCGTCGTTGTTTCTATACGCTCTACGTCTCCAGTTTGTCCGACTTGATATGAGTCCCATAAACTTGAGCGATATTCAAGCGTGAGCAATGCAAGAGTTTCGTATGCGACCTGTTTTTTTTTTTTTTTCACAAACTACAGTTGCTGCTATCCTACCAATGAATTATATCCTGCCATTTGCTTTACCTACATCTGAGCCTATGTGATGGCTTTTACTTCGTATCTATGCACATTGATTCTTCCAAATCTTTGTAAGATATGACTACTTGTGACTATTTTATTTCTGCAGTCAAAATTTACCACACGTTTATGTTTCGTGGAGTGCATAGCTTCGATTTTTACTACAGGACACCTAGCTGACAGTCTTTGCAATATTCTCGTGTCTTCTTTGGATCTCAGTAGTTCTCTATTATCAGTTACCACTCACAATTTGCCTTCTGAAGAAACAATAATTTTTCACCCAGCCTCAAATAATCCAATCACAACTTCTCCAAATTCTGTTTATTATTTATTTTATGCAGGTGCGGTTTGATCACGTAAGCCAAAGCTAGACCATTGTTGGTGAGACACAGTGTAATTGACAGAACGCTACCAAAAGGAATTACAAAGTATTAACACATGCGTACAATAAAAAGGAGAGTTCCACAAGGATGTCTTTCAGTATAGATACGAAAAAAGGGACCTGAAATGAGACATTTTTTACATTCTTCCGGATGTTACTCCAAAATGGAATGTTCAGGTAGCTAAGTTCTAGATAATGGCGCCTGACATACTCAAGTTCTGGATTTATAGATCCCACATTAATCGATGGTAGGGCGTTGGAAGATGTCAGTGACGTGAATCAACATTTTGCGTCAGAGTTGTAATTATTTTGAAGAGTTTATAAAGTCTCTTTAATAAACAAAGGCATTGACTGTGCCATAATATTTTTAATTCCCCAACTCCATTTGAGATGCTGTAGAACGTACGTATTAAATGTGGTCTTGAATATGTTGCCTCGCCAGACATACCAACAGGCCACTGCATGAATCCTCCATGCGATATACGGTAAGTAGCTGTAGGTATGATGCAACGATGTAATTTATTTTGCTAAACACATAGATGTTGATTAATTCAACCGTTTATAGTGTGTCTAGTGTTTCTAAGTTGTGTTCTTTGATCATTGAATCATAGAATCACGTTGATGTCATTCGTCCAGATGGCAACAATCATCTGTTTGAGATTGGCCGAGATAGTTAAATCTAATTGCTCTCTAGTTTCTGCGTTGGGATTCAGTTTCGTTCGTTACAATTAGTTGGTGAACTTAGTTCCGTTAGCTGGGATTTACATGGGTTGATTTTGGCTCCCGTGGCATCAGTGTATGTTTGAATAAGCTGTTGTTTCGGAGTCCTCCTTGTTGTTTAGATAAAACTACCGTATCCATGTAGGCTTTGAAAATAGTCTTGGTATTAAAGATCTAAAGGCCCTGTAGTTTTGAATGCAGATTTTGGAGGAGACCTTCGACGCACAGTGCGTACAAAAATGCCGAAAAACGAGAGCTTTGACGAAATGAAATCTAAATGATCACTAGCGCTGTGATTAGCTCGTTAACTTCGGCTCTTGAGCAAGTGTCTGTTAAAATATCATACATGATATTGGTGAACTGTTCATTAAAACCCATAGTTCTCGTAGTGTATAATAAGGCTTCGTGGCTGATTCAATCGTATGCATAGTCGAAGTCCATAAAAATAACAGATAGTTTACTCCGGCATATCGATGCAAGATGGATAATATCCAGGTATTCTAATGATAGATTGGCCTTACGTTACAGTTTGCGAGTTCATTCTTGATTGGATACGATTGCTGATCGCCAATGCATAGTTACACACTGTACTAGCTATAGCAAGGCAGTGACAAGAGAAAGCAGTGACTCACCCTGTAAAGGAATGACAGTAACATAAGTGCGAGCCCTGCACAGCAATGACACACAGGAAAAACTGAGTTTTGGGCCGCTCCTGGAGCCGTGGTCGGATAGCCGAAGTTGTCAGTCTGCCTTGAGGAGTCATGCAGCGCAGACGTGCTGTTTACGTCTCTGCCGTTGTGCGCGCATTCATTGTTTTCCTACTCGTCTGTTCCGCACGTGCTGGTGTTTTCGTCGGTTAAAATGGTCAACACTTACAGAATACCGACACTGAAATTAAGTTTCCGGAATGAATTTGCTCGACTAAAAGTTCTGGAAGCAGAATGTTTCCTCTCCGACAAAGTAAAGATCCTGAGTGACGAACTTCTATGTATGCACCTTTCCATAGTCAGCACTGTGGTGTACGTCAGGCTTCTCAGCGTCTCTTTCTGCGGCTGGATCCTTCAAAAGACTAAAAACGATCTCAAATTCTTCCAATTTGATGGTAATGTCAATTCTGGGCTGGGATTGCAGATGATCCGGATCTTCGAACTTCCTTTTGAACTGGGTGGTGTCCATGCTCCACTCTCATGGCATGCTGCATGGCTAATACAGTGTGAAACACAGCGTTGACGATCAGCAGTCGTATCCAATCAAAAATAAACTCGGAAACTGTAATTTATGGCCAGTCTATTGCTGAGAAATGGGCTCATTTCATCATGTATTCCGTCATTGATGGAGTGCATTAGATATGCATTACTTTAAATAAACCTGTCCCATGCTATTTGCGCATTGGGGTATGCAGAACTGTGAAAGGTCTCTGTTGGATTCCTTTCATGTTAATTTCTTAAATATGTTGTCATTTACGGCATAAATTCCTCTTCTAAATTTACTGTGATGTTTCTGACTATCTGAGAGGAGACTGAGCAGTGGAACGTGTTACTTTTACACATAAACAAGAACGATCTGTCACACTACTACACTTTAAAACACAGTTTATATGTAATTCATGTCACACAGTCTCATACGGAACCTACATCCGCTTTCTTTTATATACTGTATATGATAAGATACTGTCATCCCACTTCCCTTCTGTGTGAGAGGATGAATGAGCAAAAGTATTTCTAGTTGTATGCTTGATGGTAGCAGACAAGCCTGTCTGCTAGAGAACAGTAGTACCAACGTCGGAACAGGTAGCTACGCTTTCTAGAAGCAAAGAGGTTTCTATTTTTAGTATGGTCCTGTCCGTCCCTTGTCATGTTGGTATAGGAAGCTGCCTCTCTGGTCACTTCCGTTTGTATTTGTGAGGCACCCCTCAAGAGGGATCTACGGCAGTCTGTCCGTGGCGAGCGTCTGAAGTGGTAAGATCTCCGGCTAAGCGCGTGTCTGCTAAGTCCGTAGGACAATGGATTTCTTAAGTTCAGCCTAACTGAAAATTGAATCACCTTTATTTCAGGTTTAGCTCTAAAATATCTAATGTTATCTTAAATTGCAACGCAGTGTATTTCGAGTGTGAAGTTCAGAATATCTTCCAGTTGTTGCTTTGTCACTACTTTGTGAGTAAAGTGGAACCACGTGTTGATCAGTAACTCTAAGATCATCAATCTTAAATGCGAATGTGCGTGAGATTATAACGTCTCGTCTTGACAATATTTTTCAATATAGCAACTTTTCTTTATGTTCAACCCACATGGGGTGTACTTTGTGAGACCAGTACCACGTGCTTATACAATTGTTTGACCCATCAGGTTAATAATAAGACGATAGTAACCAGTTCGAGGTTTTTCTTTAGTAAATTGCGTTTCGATGTAATTTATTTTAATTATCAAAATTATTGTGGAGTTACACTCTTTGTGTAAACCACGTGAAGCATGTGGTGTAAGCATCAAAGTAGCCCTCAGCTATTCTTTTCGGGATGATTTCACAGAGAGTTAGTATGAATTTAGTACACCAGTGTGTGGTAATTTCATGACGGACAGGATTGCGCAACGAAAGTAACTTCTTTGGGTGAAAATTGAATCGGTTGGTTGTGGTTAATTTCCTCTTGCATATGTTTCAACGTTCTTTGTGTGTTATTTTATGAATGCATTGTTGTATGCAGTCTCCCAATCTTGGCTCCATATTTGATGTGTTCTGTAAGATTATTACAGACTCACATTTTCACAATCCTAAATAAGGCACCAGTTTAGTTATGAATCAAGTTTAATATGCTGAAATTTCAATGATCAATGTTAAAATAAATTCCCAAATATAAACTGATTTATATCTTTTTATTTAAATTCTCTTATATATATATATATATATATATATATATATATATATATATATATATATATATATATATATCACCAGTTGTCGTATGACTATTAAAAGATTATAATTAATGTTAGTCTGGTTGGGAATTTGGTAAGCTAGACTGGATACCTGGTGAAACAGTTGCGCAGTAATGCAAGGTTAACTTCCCCAGACAGCCCACAGCTTTTAACCCACTTTTATGATCTCGGATATCAGCACCGCTTACACCACAAATTAATGCAACAACATTACAACTGTCATTAATTACGACGTCCTGCCGAAGATGTGCTCAGGATGAGGCAAAGAAGGCCACATCTGGTCGGAATGTCTGCAGAGAAGGGTAGCACAAGTGTCACATGCAGACCCGATCCCTCCCCCATTGCTGCCGTCCATACCTGTGACATGCGGCAGCGCTCAAAAATGATGTAGGAACGTTGCCGCCTCAGACGTGACCTAGTGACACTCCGCAGATGAATGGGAAACTACAGAAGAAAGAGGAGACTCCCGCACCCTTCACAGTTCCCGCTCCTGCCCCTAAAAGCTATGTCGACGGACGATAAAAATGCCGATAGAGGCATAAATGTTGACACTATGATAGTGCCCGCGGTATCGTTCGTGCCAGACCGTCGGCACTCTTTGCCGTCGTCCGACGCGGAAGCCCACTCACGTAAACAACGACCGCGGAAGAAGCACAAGAGGTAACAGAAGACACCACCTGGTGATCGTGCGACACAGTCGCACCCAGACATAACACTCTGATAGAAGCCATGGAAACACTCAATCTTTGCAAACACACTGGCGGACACGGCTGCGCCCTTGTAAAAAGTGACACAATCTGACGATGATCGACAGAGGAACAATGCTCCCTGCTACTGTAGCACCAGATGTTGAACTCCTCGCAGGTGCCGACGGCTGATGCCACCCCGTCACCCACCTATGTGGGCGGATAATGACGACGAAGATCCCGTGAATGACGTTTCGCCGGCGCCCGGGGCTTAAGCGGCCCAGGATTAATAAATATCTGGCGAAGTGGAAGAAGACGCGCCCATGGACACAGGAGAAGATGTTGTAATACCGCATCCATCTGTTGCAGTGTGCTGTGTCCACTACTGTGAGAGTCAGCACCGACACAAACAAGAAAGGAAAGAATCTGCGACCGCCAGTGGCAGGAATCCAAAATCATCTGTCCAAAACACTTCAAATTTAATCGAAGTATTTATTTCTAGATAGAAAATAAACTTAACTTCTTGTACCTGCTGTGCCTTCGACTTGCAGTTACGTTACTCGTTATTTCTACTGGCAGAACGCAGGCTAAGTAGCGTCTTCCTATTACTTAGTACTGATGATCTCTAAGTCTGGGACCGAACTGGGGAGACCAGCGATGGACGGCTGGTTAATCAATTCCTGGATGCGTGGCGCTGACTACTCTATCCACTGGCGCGTGGATCGGCGCCTTTTTGATGCTGTTTCGTGGCACTGCGCTGGTCAGTGTGTAGTCGATGCTTGACGACTACACACAACGAATGTCCCTGTGCTTGCAGACTTGCGGCAGGCCTATGGATTGCTTCCATCAATCTAAACAATATCGGTTCGAAAGTGAAGTTTCAATTTCTGCTTCGAATGTCAGATATGGACACTGTTCTGATTCAAGAAACTCGTTTGGAGACCTTTCCAGACTCCTGTGGTTATGTTTCGTATGTTATGCCTGCTGATGATGCTGGTAGCGGTATGTCGATAATAGTGCGAAATGGCATAGAGGTTAACAAGGTGACGTATTTTCCGTCAGCCAGAGGGTTGGCGAAAACCACGCAAGGCACAAATATTGTAATCACCTGTGCCCCCTCTGGCACAGACAAGAGACGGGAGACCGGTCGTGTTTCTATTTGGGCGAGATCATGCCTCTCTCCCTGGAACACTTTGATTATGTCCTTGGTGGTGACTTCAACAGCGTGCTTCACCCGAAAGATAAATACCTCAATTAAATCACTTGTCCTGAAGTCCGTTTGCTGAGGCAAGAGGTACATCTTCGAGATGCTTGGGAAACTGTGCACGATGAGCGCCCCAGATACACATACTTCTCCAATCACTGTACGAGTCACCTCGATCGCATTTATGTCTTCCCTGATGTATCAGCAGAAAGATGGTCGTTAGTTTTCTATTCTGTCTCCCTCTGTCGTCAGAAGGCGTGGAGGAGTCGTTGCTGTTGGAAAGTGAGTGTAGCGCACCGTTAGAGGCGGAATGTAGTCGACTCATAGTAGACACATGAACTGCTTGCGAAGGTCGACTGCTGAGATACCTTCCACGCTGAAATGGTGGCTCGAATGCGCCAGACCGGCACTATGACGCGCGATATGCAATATGGAAGAGAACAGTCTCTTTGGCATAGCCACACGGTGGAACAACCGAGAACTCATGGTAAGCCCACCGTCCCACGATAAGGAGGCGGAGAGTCGTTGCATCCCGGCGAAGTTCATCTCACATCCGCGTTGTCGTCTCGAAGCGCGGTATTGATTGGGTCGGTGGTAAACACCCATTTGTATACCATATTCTTCGGAATGACAACAGCGACAATGAACGGTGGTCCACCTTCTTAACACGTCAGATGGTCGCCGTTTGACTGCGCAGGAAGATATTGTGAATGCATTCGCTGACCACTACCGACGGTTCTACCGTGAGGAGGCTTACGATGGTGCAGTTTTTGATGGAATGCCACAGTTGATAGGACGGCAGCGGAATCCCTGTTTGCTACCAATTACCTGCGCAAAAGTAAAGGAAACGGTAGCAAGTGTGCAAGCAACAACAGGTTCCCTGGTCCTGACGGTATCCCCTTGGAGTTCTAGACGGTCATTCAAGGTTTGATGATTCTCAGATGCACATCAGTGTATCAGGAACTGATGATAGATACTGTTCCACTGCCTCCATTCTTTGTTGAAGGTGTGACTATTCGACCATGCTCAACAGTGACTTTAAGATCGTCACAAGGGATCTGGAGGCACGGCTTAAGAGAGTCTTGCGCCAAGTACTTTCTACGGAACAAACGTCCATGGGAGGCACTAATAATATGCAGAGGCGCTAACTGACTATCTGGATATGATAGTCCTCGCAGTGGCTTGTCGCCTTCAAGCTGCCCCGATCACAGTGGTTTTTACCACGCTTTTAACAGAGTGGGCCATGATTTCCTTGTGGCGCTGATGACCCACATGGTTTTCCCCCCATGCCATCTTGCGACGTCTCCGTGATGCATCATCCTAAATGCTGGTTAATGGAATTGTGGCGGACTTTCTGTCAGTTTTAAGGTAGTTCCTTCAGGGTTGCCCGCTCTCAGTGATCTTACGTACATTTGCTCTTGAACCAGTTATGTGCGCATTCAAGCGTTGTCTGTCAGTGAAAACGTTGCAAGGGCACACATTACATTGCAGGGCATGTGCAGACGATTTGGTCTTCCGGGTCCGATCGGGACATGAGGTGAAGTCGACACTAGAATGGATCACGCGATATGGTACAGCGACAGGTAGGTGTACGAACATGGACAGTCTGGGGTGATGAACATTGTTAAAGGTATACAGGAGGACAGTGTAGCGCTCCTGCAATACCTACGACGTTTACCGCTTGGCAGCAATTAATTATAGATACTTTCTACAAGCAGTCCAGATGGCCTGAGGAGGCACTTGTTACGAGCATTGGATGTAGTCCAACGATTCACCGTCATCAACACACAATGTCATCCAGAACAGCTCACCTGGCTCATATTTTTCTAATGACAGCCGTATTGGCACAACCATTACTGGCAGCACTCATTATTTCGTCGGAGCTGTACGTATCCTCAAAGATACGGGACGAAATCCTCACTCTCTCCACACGCGGTGGTGGATTGGGGCTTGTTAAGGTCCGTGCGAGGTCAGCGGCACTGTACAACAGCACGATGGTTAATGTGTGTACGCATCTCCGGTGTAGTTCCACTGTTCTCCTGACTGAAGCACTGACGCCTACTTTCCGCCTTCCGACCAACGGCGAAGGGCATATAACACCTAATGATGAGAAAGATGCCCGGAATGTGAATGAGGGTCGTAGCTTGAAGTTAATGAGAAACACAAGACGCGGAGTTGACTGCACAGTATCAGTACGACTGATTCCCTTTCTCTACTCTCAGCGTCGCCTGATGGATACGGACGAACATCGCCTAGTGTGTGGACCCTTAGCAGACGTATGGCAGTTGGCACAGAGAATCCTCGCGTTTTCTCTTCGAACATCGCCACACACGATCGAGCCACGGATGCTATTCCCTCCGGACACGTATTTTCCATTTATGAAGGCCCACGTTCTGACGGGGATCAAAAGACTATCATTTTACCTTTTCCGATACGATACAAAGAATGTGCTCGGCTATTGAGCATTATTACAGGTACGATACGACTCTTTGATGAAATCTTCTCGATGCTGTCAGTTTTTTTGCCAATTACTAGGTTAGTGTTTACGGATTCCACCCGCAGTTGGGGCAAGAGAAGATGACCTCATGCTGCTCTCATTACAGTCCTGACATGGAACACAGAACTACGAAAATATTCGCCGAGAAGATTTGCCGGTTCACGCTCCAGCCTTGCTTCGAGGATCTACTGCTAGTGTATTCTTTTCCTTATATTGTGGTCGCCGAAAATGTTTTGCTTTTGGTTGAGGACCTCCTCCGTTATTTTTTTTTCCTTTTTCGTACACAGATCTAAAAAAAAGGAAAAAAACCTTTATGGTACAACATCTTGGTCACCTGATTATTTAACTTCGATTTTCTTCTTATTATTAATAGCCTGTATATTGTGTAGTTGATTATTAAGAGAAGCATCAGACATATATATTTTATTATTGGTGTTTCCGCACAACGGAGATGTCCGTTATAGAAGCATTGTTAAAGTAGTCTCAAATAAAAAACTAAAAATAAAAGAGTGGTTATGTCAACCACTTGTGTTAAGCAGGAAATCTGGGATCGAGTTCCGATTCGATACAAATTATCATATGTTACCGATAAATGGCACAGCTGAAGTCAATTTAAATTCACAGTTTGCTAATCGAATTTGGTAATATTTAATGGGTGGCTGGGGATCGTCAAACGGAGCCTGGTTCTTCAAACATGCATGCATGTTGAAGGAACATTGTATAAAGTGAATTGTCAACACAGACATTGTACAATAACATAACAAAATTAATCACATTCACATTTTTCCGACCTTCTCCGTAACAAATTGATGACTTTAAACTATCAAGATTGAATTAGGCTGTTACAAAAGAGAATGGCGACACCCCCAAGCAGTAATTCGCGCGTTTGGCTTAGCAGCGAAGAACCAGGGAACTGTTGGGTGTAGTCCCCGTCTCCCTGTGTTAACTCGCACTTGCCGCTGGCTGTCAAACGTACTTCCTTTCCCCACACACAATGTATGAGTGAGCACTGTACCACAGGTCAGAAGTTATACTGAAAGGTCATAGCAGAAAAGACAGAAGAAAAGTAATTAATACTAGCTATCTGCATACGAAACTTTTCCTCAAAGCGCATCATAAAATTTAAAACAAGATCAACAATGACTGGTTATCGGTTTTATTTGTGAGTTAGCAAAAATTCCGTTCTTGGGGAAATCTTGGAAGCAATTAACAGTGATTCCTCTTTCGCTGACTACGCTTAACTTAACTTATAACTGAGAAGAGACACACGTTTACAAGGTTATGTTTGATTCACTTTCCCAAAGCGGGCTTCGTAGAACACGTGGTCAGGCGGAAATCAAATCACCCTCCCCCATGAACCATGGACCTTACCGTTGATAGGGAGGCTTGCGTACCTCAGCGATACAGACAGCCGTAACGCAGTTGCAATCACAACAGAGGGATATCTGTTGAGAGGCAAATAAACGTGTGGTTCCTGAAGAGGGGCAGCAGCCTTTTCAATTGCTGCCAGACGGCAGTCTGGATGATTGACTGATCTGGCCTTGTAACATTAACCAAAACGGCCTTGCTGTGCTGGTACTGCGAACTGCTGAAAGCAAGGGGCAACTGCAGCCGTAATTTTTCCCGACGACATGGAGCTCTACTATATGGGTAAATGACGATGGCGTCCTCTTGGGGAAAATATTCCGGAGGTAAAATAGTCCCCCATTCGAATCTCTGGGTGGGAACTAATCAGGAGGACGTCGCTATCAGGAGAAAGTAAGCTGTCGTTCTACGGATCAGAGCGTGGAATTTCAGATCCCCTATTCGGGAAGGTAGAAAATTTAAAAAGGGAAATGGATACGTTAAAGTTAGATATAATGGGAATTTGTGAAGTTCGGTGGCAAGAGGAGCAAGACTTAAGGTCCGGTGAATACTGGGTTATAAACACAAAATCAATTAGGGGTAATGGAGCAGTCGGTTTAATAATGAATAAAAAAATACGAGCGCGGGTAAGCTACTACGAACAGCATAGTGAACGCATTATTGTGGCCAAGATAGACACGAAGCCCACGCCTACCACAGTAGTACAAGTTTATACACAAACTAGCTCCACAGATGATGAAGTGATTGAAGAAATGTATGATGCGATAAAATAAATTATTCATATAGTGATGGGAGACTAAAATTTAATAGACATGAGGGACTTGAATTAGGTAGTAGGAAAATGAAGAGAAGGAAAAGTTGTAGGTGAATATGGAATGGGCGCAAGGAATGAAAGAGGAAGCCGCCTGGTAGAATTTTGCACAGAGCATAACTTGATCATAGTTAACACTTGGTTTAAGACTCATGGAAGAGAGCTGGAGACCTTGGAAGGTTTCAGATAGATTATATAATGGTAAGACAGAGAATTAAGAACCAGGTTTTAAATTATAAGACTTATTCAGGGCAAATGTGCATTCTGATCATAATCTGCTGGTTATGAACTGTAGATTAAAACTGAAGAAACTGCAAAAAGGTGAGAATTTAAGGAGATGAGACTTGGATAAACTGAACGAACCAAGTTGTAGAGAATTTCGGAGAGAGCATTATAGAAAAATTGACAAGAAAAGGGGAAAGAAATACGGTAGAAGAAGAATGGGTGGCTTTGAGAGAAGAAACAGTGAAGCCAGCAGTGGATCAAGTAGGTGAAAAGACCGGGGCAAATAGAAATCCTTGGGTAACAGAAGAGATACTGAATTTAACTGAAGAAAGGAGAAAATATAAAAATGCAGTAAATGAAGCAGGCAAAAAGGAACACAAACGTCTCAGAAAATGAGGACGACAGGATGTGCAAAATGACTAAGCAGGGATAGTTAAAGGACTAATGTAAGGATGTAGAGGCGTATATCACTAGGGCTAAAATAGATACTGCCAACAGGAAAAATAAAGAGATCTTTGGGGAAAAAAGAACCACCAGTATAAATATTAAGAGCTTTGATGGAAAACCAGTTCTAAGAAAAGAAGGGAAAGCAGAAAGGTGGAAGGAGTACATAGAGGAACTGAACAAGGGCGATGTACTTGAGAGAAATGTTATGGAAAAGAGCACGTAGATAAAGATGAAATGGGAGATACGATACTGCGTGAAGAATTTGATAGAGCACTGAAAGATCTAAGTCGAAACAAGGTCCCGGGAGTCAACAACGTTCCACTAGAACTACTGATAGCTTTGGGAGAGCCGGTCATGACAAACCTCTACTTCTGGTGTGCAAAATGTGTGAGACAGGCGAAATAACCTCAGACTTCAAGACGAATGTAATAATTCCGATCTCAAACAAAGCAGTCGGTGACAGATGTGAAAATTACCGAACAAACAGTTTAATAGGTCACAGCTGCAAAATACTAACACGATTTCTTTACAGACGAATGGAAAAACTGGTAGAAGCCGACCTCGGGGAAGATCAATTTGGATTCCGTAGAAATGTTGGAACACGTGAGGCAATACTGACCTCACTACTTATCTTACATGATAGATTAAGTAACGGCAAACCTACGTTTCTAGCATTTGTAGACTTAGAGAAAGCTTTTGACAAAGTTGAAGGTGGCAGGGATTAAATACATGGAGCGAAAGGCTATTTGCAATTTGTATAGATACCAGACGGCAGTTATGAGAGTCACGAAAGGGAAGCAGTGGTTGGGAAGGGAGTGACACAGAGCTGTAGCCTATCCCCAATGTTATTCAATGTGTATATTCAGCAAGCAGTAAAAGAAACAAAAGAAAAATTTGGAGTATAAATTAAAATCCATGGAGAGGAAATAAAAACTTTGAGGTTTGCCGATGACACTGTAATTCCGTCAGAGACAGCAAAGGACGGGGAAGATCGGTTGAACGGAATGGACAGTGTCTTTAGAGGAGGATATAAGACTAACGTCGACAAAAGCAAAACGAGGATAATGGAATGTAGTCGAATTAAAGCAGATTGACTGAGGGAAGTAGATTAGGAAACGAGACACTTACAGTAGTAGATGAGGTTTGCTATTAAGGGAGCAAAATAACTGATGATGGTCGGAATAGAGAGGATTTAAAATGTAGACTGGCAATGGCAAGGTAAGGGTTTCTGAAGAAGGGAAATCTGTTAACATCGAGTAAAGATTTAAGTATCAGGAAGTCTTTTCTGAAAGTATTTGTATGGAGTGTAGTCATGTATGGAAGTGAAACATGGGCGAGAAATATTTGAGACAAGAAGAGAATAGAAACTTTCGAAATAATGCGTCAGAATAATGCTGAGAATTAAATGGGTAGATCATGTACGTAATGAGGAGGCATTGAACAGAACTGGGTAGAAAAGTAATTTGTAGCACAACTTGACTAGAAGAAGGATTCGGTTGGTAGGACATGTTCTGAGGCGTCAAGGGATCACCAATTTAGTATTGGAGGGAAGCGTGGAGAGTGAAAATTGTAGAGGGAGACCAAGGGATGAATACACAAAGCAGATCCAGAAGGTAGTAGGTTGCAATAGTTACTCGGAGATGAAGAGGCTTGCACAGGATAGAGTAGCATGAAGAGCTCCATCAAACCAGTCTCTGGACTGAAGACCACAACAACAACAACACTATCACGTAGTGTTCAGAGTCAGGGGTTCCGATTACTTGGTAAATAGTGTTCACAGGCTTTCCTGGCGAAAACGCTACTTGAAATTCTCTCGGGCATGCTGCCGGATAGATTGGTGCCGTCGGCTGCATGCCCGAGAGACTTGCAAGTGCCAAGCAGAACGCTTCGTACCATGTTCCATTATTCGTGTCCTATGCATTCTGCTGCATCACGAAAGTTATTCGTTCTAATTAACTGAAATTCCAGGTCGAAAACTTGGTAACTCTTGGTCGCTCGTGTAGAGCAGCTCTTAGATGGCCAATGCAATTTTTCAATAATATCCATGTTGTTGTTGTGGTCTTCAGTCCTGAGACTGGTTTGATGCAGCTCTCCATGCTACTCTATCCTGTGCAAGCTTCTTCATCTCCCAGTACCTCCTGCAACCTACATCCTTTTGAATCTGCTTAGTGTATTCATCTCTTGGTCTCCCCCTACGATTTTACCCTCCACGCTGCCCTCCAATATTAAATTGGTGATCCCTTGATGCCTCAGAACATGTCCTACCAACCGATCCCTTCTTCTGGTCAAGTTGTGCCACAAACTTCTCTTCTCCCCAATCCTATTCAATACTTCCTCATTAGTTATGTGATCTACCCATCAAATCTTCAGCATTCTTCTGTAGCACCACATTTCGAAAGCTTCTATTCTCTTCTTGTCCAAACTATTTACCGTCCATGTTTCACTTCCATACATGGCTACACTCCATACAAATACTTTCAGAAATGACTTCGTAACACTTAAATCTATACTCGATGTTTACAAATTTCTCTTCTTCAGAAACGCTTTCCTTGCCATTGCCAGTCTACATTTTATATCCTCTCTTCTTCGACCATCATCAGTTATTTTTCTCCCCAAATAGCAAAACTCCTTTACTACTTTAAGTGTCTCATTTCCTAATCTAATTCCCTCAGCATCACCCGACTTAATTCGACTACATTCCATTATCCTCGTTTTGCTTTTGTTGATGTTCATCTTATATCCTCCTTTCAAGACACTGTCCATTCCGTTCAACTGCTCTTCCAGGTCCTTTGCTGTCTCTGACAGAATTACAATGTCGTCGGCAAACCTCAAGGTTTTTATTTCTTCTCCATGGATTTTAATACCTACTACTAATATCCATACGTGTTATAAAAGTGGATATATGTTCCACATCTCCTAAACCGCTGGATCAATTTCATTCAACCTTGATATCCATTAATGTCTGGAAAGAAACACTTTTTAGGTAAGAGCCACCTTTCTCGCAATTGGGTTGGTGTGTTGATGCAAAAGTACCATGGTTCACGACACGAAAATAGCCAAAATACATTCTTCCAGTACTTGAAAATGAGAGCACTTACTGACGTGGGATAAACATTACACATAATTTCAAATACTTACGAGATTATTCCTCGCTGACATCCCCCCACAGAATGACAAAAGGAAAAAAGTCTATAGTTTACTACCTTTTCGTCGTTCATGCATAAAACTGCTCCATCAGGCATGGCGTTTTAATTTATCATATCTCTAATAGTACCTTTATGTGCAACACATTTTGTAGGCAGTATTCCGAATCATGTCTCTGCGCAACTCATACTACCGGAGATACGACGTTGTAAACATTGAGCAGAGCGGAAACGAAATTTCAGAGCTAAATTCGCTAAACATACATGTGAAATATGTGTATGAATATGAGGGAAATATGTTAAACATATGTGACAAATACGTAGGCGGGCAAAGCCACGGGTGTGGAGCTCCTGCTAAACTCACGGTTCGTCCGCCGCTCGTGGTCTCGCGGTAGCGTTCTCGCTTCCCGAGCACGGGGTCCCGGGTTCGATTCCCGGCGGGGTCAGGGATTTTCACCTGCCTCGAGATGACTGGGTGTTTGTGTTGTCCTCATCATTTCATCATCATCCAGAAAAGTGGCGAAATTGGGCTGAGCAAAGATTGGGAAATTGTACGGGCGCTGATAACCACGCAGTTGAGCGCCCCACAAACCAAACATCATCATCATCAAACTCACGGTTCGCATTCAACCAAACTTGTTGCACATATTACTTAACATCTGGAAAAAAATGTAGTTATATTTCCCTGGAGACATAATGAGTCTCAACTTTATCTTCTATGATGACTGAAATTAAAGAAATGAGTTAAGATTTGAGGAAAGGCAGGGACTTGAACCCGGTTCTTGTGCTTACTAGGCAGACGTGTTATCTACTTTTTTCCAATTTTCTTCGTTACTGTTCGTGGCATTTGGTCTGGGTGGACATCAGATGACCCTCCACACTTCAACCACCTTTCTCATTCTTAAATCGTCAGTATTACCGAAGTTCTCCGATACTGGAATACACCGCATCTTTGTACATGTCGGGGAAATTCTGCTTGTACCTCAAGCGTAGGTGATCTATTGATCTGACGAAATTATATTTTCCTTGAAAACATATTGAGTAGCAACTTTATCTTCGATAATGATAGATGCTGAAGTAATGAGTTAAAATTTGTACCCAAAAAACAGTGTGGAGGTAAGAACCAACAACCTCTTAGTTTCGTGAGGGTGGTAAAGTGGACAGAAAAGGCGAGAGGAGGAGATGGACAAGAGAGAGGGAAGAAAGATATGAACTAATAGCAGACTGGAGTAAATTCACGCCTTTGCGACGCCAGGTACTCAGCAAATTGTGCAGTAAAATCAAATTTCTCCCTGGAATGCTGAATAAAAATGTGCAATAATATCGAGCAGTATTTAGTTTGGTTCGAAATGTTGTATGCTTAAGGCACTGCTGCTGCGTTAGCTGATCTGCTTTAACAGTAATAATTGGTAAATGTAGCCCAACAACGCATTTCGAGAAACAGTGGTTCAATAAAATGGTTCAAATGGATCTGAGCACTATGAGACCTAACATCTGTGGTCATCAGTCCCCTAGAACTTAGAACTACTTAAACCTAACTAACCTAAGGACATCACACACATCCATGCCGGAGGCAGGATTCGAACCTGCGACCGTAGCAACAGTGGTTCCATCATCTGGTTATTGAATTCATCTCAGAAGGTTAAAGCAATAAAAATCATACCAACACATCCACGGTGTTCTTAAAATAAAATAGAAAAAAGACAATGTTCTGTGAGTCCCCGTCTTACATCAAAGTCCTCAGATCTCAGAGGTTCTCAACACAGGAAACAAGGGATGAAAACTCTGCTTGATAGAGGATTTGTAGACTGGCATTCATGAAAAGAAAAATGTTAACATTCGTAATGCGCAAGTGAAATACTAAGGACCGAGATTTCTTAACAACTTTTTAAAATTATTTTAAAACAGATAGGTAATTGTCCATTTGCAATTCTTCTTTCACGAAACAGTCAATCGTAGACGATAACATGCAAGAAGCATGTTTGGGAATGTCGAAAAGTAGGTGGTAATTACAATAGTTTAATAGTTGAGCCAGTAGCTGCGGTTAGACAATAATATGGCAGACAAGTCAATTCACAACTACCCTCGGGCACCTGGAGAAGCACCAGCTGGTCAGCCTGGGACCCACAGCAGGTCATTAGGACGCAGGCTGCTGCGCCACACGGTCTGAGATGGGACGAATATCGACTGAAGTCGACGGTGTTAATCTAAGACGAGGACCCACAGTACAATATGTTCTTCTTCTAATTTATTTTACGGACGCTGCAGATGTGTTGGCGCACTGTACAGTGTTTCAACCTTGTCAGCTGAGTTTGAAAACCAAGTGATGGAAGCACTGTCTCTCGAAACGTGACGTAAAACTGCTTTCTTTAAAATATAATAACCGTTACCTCATATCTTGAATATGGATAATGCACTGAGGCCACACAAGTCATGTGCGAGCTTCTTTCGCCCGGCGTGGTGTAGCAACTCGACGTGGCATGAACTCAACAAGTCGTTGGAAGACCGTGCAGGAATACTGAGACATGCTGCCTGTATAGCTGTCCATAACCGCGAAAGTGTTACCGATGCAGGATTTTGTGTACGAACTGTCGCCTCGATTACGTCCCGTAGATGTTCGATGGGATTCATATCGGGTGATCTGGGTTGTCAAATCATTAGCTCGGATTGTCCATAATCTTCTTCAAACCAATCGCGAATAATTGTGTCATTGTAGCATGACATCGTTGTTTGGGAACATGAATTCTATGAATGGCAGTAAATAGTCTCCAACCAGTCGAACGTGACCACTTACAATTAATAATCCCTTCAGCTGAAGAAGAGAAAGCATCTATTCCATGTCAACATAGCCCACACCATAACGAAGCCATCACCAGCTTGCACAGTTTCTTGCTGACAACTTGGGTCCATGGTTTCGTGGAGTCTGCGCCACACTCGATTCCTACCATTAGCTCTTACCAACTAAAATCGGGGCTCATCTGACCAGGAAACCATTTTTCAGTCGTCTAGGGTCGAACCGATATGGTCACGAGCCCACGAGAGGTGCTGCAGGGGAAGTCGTGCTGTTAGCAAAGACACACTCGTCGGTCGTCTGTTACTATAGCCCATTAAGGCCAAATTTCGTCACACTGTCCAAGCAGATATGTTCGTCACACATTGATTTCTGCTTGTCTGTTAGCTGACAAATCTACGCAAACACCGCTGCTCTCTGTCTTTAAGTGAAGACCAGTGGCCACTGCGTTGTCCGTGGTGAGAAGTAAAGCCTTAAATTTGATATTCTTGGTACACTCCTGACACTGTAGATCTCGGGCACTGAATTCCCCAATGATTTACGAATTGGAATGCTCCATGCGTCTAGTTCCAGCTACTATTCCGCGTTCAAAGTCTGTTAATACTCGTCGTGCGGCCATAATCTCGTCTAAAACCTTTTCACATGAATCACCTGAGTACAGCTCCGCAAATGCACTGCCGTTTTATACCTTCTCGGCGCGATGTTACAGCCACTTCTATATGTGCATTCGCTGACCCGTGACTTCTGTCCTCTCAGTGTTTTAATTGGTTTCCTTTGCTGCAAGCAGAATAGAAAAGGTGTATGAAAATTTGATGTAGGAACACATTACAATTCTACATTTTGTTCTATTTTAAATATCTTAATTTTCTGGTTCTTACATAATATTTCTTCATTTTCTGAACTCATTTTATTAAATAAATCGAGCAGCGAACTTAAAGACCCCGAGAGACACGAAATGCTGGCAACGATACTGTCAATACTACCCGCTGAATGTACAATATTTCTCTTCTACCGTAACATTTTTTAAAGTTTTGACCTGCCTAATATTGTTTTACCTCATATTCTAATCCTCATACCATCAATATTGTTCCTTATCTAGAAATATTGAGTAATAGTATTGACTGTCTAGTGGCTCTTAAGAGAAGGAGTGAATCCGGTTTCCGCCATTTTGCTATGTAAAAGTTGGAGTTAGCTCTACATATCATTTACTACAATGTGGTAGTATTCCTCAAAGCTATCCACATGACAGGGTTCCTTTTAGTAACACATCGTCATGTGGCGGATCTAATACAAATCAGGCACAACGCTAACAAGTACGACGTTTTAACTATCATCTCGAAAGAAAGAAGCTATCTGGTTAAATCTTTGTTTGTTTGCGTTTGCATTTACACGACTGTAGTCCAGTCATACATTGAAATTCCCGCACCATGGGACCATAGCTCGCCACTAGAATAATAAAATAAAATTGGGCAATCCAAACGGAGTATCCTGCGGTAATTCGTTACCTGCATCTGAAGCGCAACAACGCACTTACAGTCCATACTGGGTTAGTAGAAGCGTACGGCAACAACGCACCATCCTATAAAAGAATGGACGTGTGGCGTAAACACTTGGTGTTGTCAAACAAGTCTGCATCACGAAGAACGAAGTGGCAGATGATTTTCCTGTAAATAAGTAAGGTCGCAAGAAAAGTAGCAGCCTTGGTGGACGAAGACCGGCGAATCTCAACCGAGACAATAGTGTAAAAAGTGAAAATCAGTCGTTAGTCAGGCTACAACCTCTTGCACAGTGTTGTGAATGTGACAAATTCTGCCGCTCGATGATTTCCGCGGCTGCTCACATCTACTCAAAGAGACAGCAAACCTGAAACATCGGCGAAAATGTTGTAGCTGTGTCCGACTTTTTTAACTGCCTATTCATGTTGGAGGAGTATTGAGTATATCACTATGATACCCTACGTAAGGAGGAAAGGAAGCAGTGGGAACATACGAATTCACCAGGGCCGAAAATAGCAAAGACCCAACCATTATCGGATAACGTGATGCTAAATGATTTTTGGTGTGATGCTAAAACATTATGCTCCTATGGGACACGGCATCGCAGAAGCACACTACTAAAATCTTCACAAAGGGTCGCGCAACACTGTCCAAGGAGACGTTTCTTCTCCACAACACTTCCCCATGTCATTCCGCACAGGGCACAGTGTACACATGCTGCTTCTTTGGGCTATCAAATTTTGCCTCATCACCGTTACTACCCAGTCACGGCATTCAGTGATCTGTTCCTCTTTCCTTAGGTGGAAAAACCACTGCGTAGTAGGCATTTCCAACTGGCGGGAAACTGATTTTCGAGGTGGAACGTTTCCTAAACAGGGAGAATGGATAATTCTATAATGGAAGGTCTCCAACAAGCCTTCCCCTCCTGAAATAAATGTGTAGCATTGAAGTACGAACATGTACATGAAAACTAGCATCATCGCCAAATTTCATCGTCCTAGGTTAATTTTTTCGAGGTGATACCTAAAACTTTTGAGACTAAGGACAGAAGCAGAAGCAATGTTTCTTACTATATTTCATTATTTTGTGAGTTTGTTTCACATAAAGTCCTACACAAGTAGGGAAGTACCTGAAGAAAGTTCAATACGCTTAGTATTAGGTTGGTGCTTAAGTTCGTAGCGTTTTTGTTTTGCATGTTCGTATTCCGGCTGTTACGGGTTTATTTATCGATTGTCATTTTCTATTTTTATTTCACTGTTGATATTAGAGCTTACATATTGTCGTTTCGTCGTTTGGAGATAGTGAGTGAAGCTGTGGACGTCAGAAAATGGAGTGTCACGTGGAGAAATCAGCACATTTCCAATAAACTTCTGTGTTTGCGTTCATTAGAGGAGTGACAGTAGCGGAGGTAGCCAGAAACATTTGCGCTGTGTAAAGGGGATAATGCCACTGGACACAGCAAGGCAAGAAAACGGATTTCTCGTCTGAAGGGGAATCGTTTTGACATTAATTACTCTCCACGGTCAGGAAGACTTTCGGGGTTTGATGAAGATCGTTTAAAGGCGTTAATCCACAATGGTACACGTCAGTGTACTCGAGAAATGGCAATTGTGATGAAGTGTGATCATTCCAGCGCCGAGCGACATGTGCACGAGTGGGGAAGGTCCAAAAATCGGGTGTGTGGGTACCGCACGCTCTAAGCCCAAATTACCAAAATCAGCAGGTAACCATATGTGCATCTCTGCTTGCTCGCTATCAGTTGGCTCATGAAAAACACCCACCGTTCCCATCATGTATCGTTCGTTACTGGGGTCTTTAGGCTAACATAAGGAAAAGAAAGGAATGGCAGAACCCAAACAAAGCAGCAACTTCCAGTACAAAAACCTGTGCGCAGCCACATAACACTGTTATGCATCTGGTGAAACAGCGACGATGTGGTGTACTACGAATTGCTTCCTCAATGTGTAACCATCACTGCTGAGATTTATTGCCAACAACAAAGAGTTCTTGCAGGCACAATCCGAGAGCAACGACCAGAAAGACTGCGTGAAGTGTTGCTACTCCACGATAACGCTCGCCCGCATTCTGCTTCATTGGCAAAAAGACTACACAGGAGATGGGTTGAGAAGTCATTCCACACCCTCCTTATTCACCTGATATTGAGCCCTCAGATTTAAACCTTTACCGCTTTCTACCGAACAGCCTTTGAGGAGCTTGCTTTTCGGAAGAAAATGCACTCCGAAATGGCTCGACGAGTTCTTCACCCCAAAACCACGTGATTTCTACAGTCGCGGTATCGAAAATTTACCACTGCGGTCACAGACTGTTGTGAATAGTGAAGTAAAATATGTTATTTCTGACTATAGTCTGTGTTACGTGTATCTACGAGGTGCGACAATAAAGTAATGAGACTGATTTTCTTTTCAAGATGTATCAACACTACAGGCTTGCGTAGGCACAATATCTTTGACCTGGTCTATAAGCTGCTTCTAGTCCAAGCGGCACATCGATGCAACTGCTAAGTCGTGAGTTGTGCTGTAATAAGTTAACATGTGTTTGTGTCTCTCGTCACCGAAATGGAAAAAAAATGGTTGAAATGGCTCTGAGCACTATGGGACTTAACATTTGAGTTCATCAGTCCCCTAGAACTTAGAACTACTGAAACCTAACTAACCTAAGGACATCACACACGTCCATGCCCGAGGCAGGATTCGAAACTGCGACTGTAGCAGTCGCGCGGTGCGGAAATGGAACTGCATAATATTGTGCAACGATATGCCATTTCTTTTTGTGTTAAATCGGGTGAAAAAGGCACGACAACTTACGGTAAGCTTCAGAAGGATTTTGGAGAGGAGGTTATGTCAAGGGCTCAAGTTTTTCGTTGGCATAAAGTGTTTAGTGAAGGCAGAACGAATGTTGAAGATGAAGACCGCAGTCGACGACCATCAATCTCACGGACGGATGTCAACTTGGTCAAGGTGCGTGAACTCGTACGATCTGATCGAAGATTTTCCGTGAAAATGGTTGCAGAAGAACTGAACATCAATCGAGAAACGGTTCGTCTAATAATAACTGAAGATCTTGGTATGAGAAAGATTGCCGGCCGGAGTGGCCGAGCGGTTCTAGGCGCCACAGTCTGGAACCGCGCGACCGCTACGGTCACAATTTCGAATCCTGCCTCGGGCATGGATGTGTGTGATGTTCTTAAGTTAGTTAGGTTTAAGTAGTTCTTAGTTCTGGGGGATTGATGACCACAGCAGTCAAGTCCCATAGTACTCAGAGCCATTGAACCATTTGTACCATTTTGAGAAAGATTTGTGCAAAAATGGTCCCCAAAAGTCTCACACCAAAACAGTGAGAAACACGGAAAAATGTGGCAGCCGATGTTTTACAGCAAACGGAAATCAATCCAGAATTGCTGAGTCGTGTTATCACTGGTGATGAAAGTTGGTTTTTTCAGTAAGATCTAGAAACAAAACGCCAAAGTTCGCAACGGTGCTCAAAGGGATCACCCGGACCATAAAAGCTCGCATGTCAAAGTCAAAAGTGAAATGCGTGCTTGTGTGCTTCTTTGATACCAAGGGAACTGTAAAGAGTGGGTGCCTCCTGGACAAACTGTTAACCAATGTTACTACGAAGAAATTTTAGACAGACTTAGTAAAAGAGTTCTTCGTGTCCGTGCCAACACTGCTGATAATCGGATTCTGCATCACGATAATGCGCCATCCCATACTGCTTTGTCAGTACTGCAATTTTTAAACTCAAAACAAATTTCAGTACTACCACAGCCAGATATCGCTCCGTGCGACTTTTTTTCTATTTGCAAGAGTCAAAACGGTGGTCATAGGACACCATTTTCAAAGAACACAAGATGACCAGAAAGCTGTGACGAGGGTCTTGGAGGATATTACAGAAGATGAGTTCCAGAAATGTTACCATCAATGGCAGAAGCGCTGGAAAAAGTTTGTGCAATCAGAAGGGAACAACACTACTGGCCATTAAAATTGCTACACCACGAAGATGACGTGCTACAGACGCGAAATTTAACCGACACGAAGAAGATGCTGTGATATGCAAATGATTAGCTTTTCAGACTATTCACACAAAGTTAGCGCCGATGGCGGCACCTACAACATGCTGACAAGAGGAAAGTTTCCAACCGATTTCTCATACACAAACAGCCGTTGACCGGCGTTGCCTGGTGAAACGTTGTTGTGATGCCTCGTGTATGGAGGAGAAATGCGTACTATGACGTTTCCGACTTTAATAAAGGTCGGATTGTAGCCTATCGCGATTGCGATTTATCGTATCGCGACATTGCTGCTCACGTTCGTCGAGATCCAATGACTGTTAGCAGAATATGGAATCGGTGGGTTCAGGAGGGTAATACGGAACGCCGTGCTGCATCCCAACGGCCTCTTTATCACTAGCAGTCAAGATGACAGGCATCTTATTCGCATGGCTGTAACGGATCGTGCAGCCACGTCTCGATCCCTGAGTCAACAGATGGGAACGTTTACAAGACAACAACCATCTGCACGAACAGTTCGACGACATTTGCAGCAGCATGGACTATCAGCTCGGAGGCCATGGCTTCGGTTACCCTTGACGCTGCATCACAGACAGGAGCGCCTGCGATGGTGTACTCGACGACGAACCTGGGTGCACGAGTGGCACAACGTCAGTTTTTCGGATGAATCCAGGTTCTGTTTACAACATCATGATGGTCGCATCCGTGTTTGGCGACATTGCGGGGAACGCACAGTGGAAGCGTGTATTCGTCATCGCCACACTGGTGTATCACCCGGTGTGATGGTATGGGGTGCCGTTGGTTACACGTCTCGGTCACCTCTTGTTCGCACTGACGGCACTTTGAACGGTGGACGTTACATTTCAGATGTGTTACGACCCGTGGCTCTACCCTTCATTCGATTCCTGCGAAACCCTACGTTTCAGCTGGATAATGCACGACCGCATGTTGCAGGTCCTGTAGGGGCCTTTATGGATACAGAAAATGTTCGACTGCTGCCCTGGCTAGCACATTCTCCAGATCTCTCACTAATAGAAAACGCCTGGTCAATGGTGGCCGAGCAACTGGCTCGTCACAATACGCCAGTCACTACTCTTGATGAACTGTGGTATCGTGTTGAAGCAGCATGGGCAGCTGTACATGTACACGCCATGCAAGCTCTGTTTGCCTCAATGCCCAGGCGTATCAAGGCAGTTATTACGCCAAAGGTGGTTGTTCTGGGTACTGATTTCTCAGGATCTGTGCACCCAAATTGCGTGAAAATGTAATCACATGTCAGTTCTGGTATAATATATTATTCCAATGAATACCCGTTTATCATCTGCATTTCTTCTTGGTGTAGCAATTTTAATGGCTAGTAGTGTACTTAGAAGGAGACAACACTAAACTTGACTAAAACGGTAAGCGACTTTTTTTTCCACATCAGTCTTATTACTTTATTGTTGCACTTCGTATTGTGTTTATTTAAGTTATGGGAACACCCTACGCACGAACCAAGTAACAACGAAGGCTAAGCGAGTTTGTCACTAAATCGCCACTTCAAGTTCAAACCTCAGTGGAACCACCTGCTAGCATAGTGAGCAGGGGAGCAAAGCGGGAGCGCAGTGAGGCCTGAGACGGCAGCAGGTTTTGTGGTAATAAGGGAGGCGGTGGTTCGTGCAGGCCACGGTCCGCTACGCGGAGTCGCGGCGCCTCGTTAGCGGAAGCGCAGCGGCCGCTTCTTGCTGCCGTCGTGACCGCGCCGCGGGCAATTAATCCATTACCACACGGCCGCGCTTCTTTCCCCACTCAAGGTCCCGCCGACCCAAGGACCCTCCGGCGTCGCTCAGAGAGACACAAATCGTCCATCACGCTCAAAAGCACCGAAATTTCTTGCAGTACTCGTGTAACACCTACCTTCCGACAAGTAAATCAGTTGATCGCTAGATAGTGTATCTGACACGTCTACGTAAAGATAGGTTTTGCAGAGGGCATCTAGTGTCAGTCAGAAGATATCTCCTCAGAAATTCACTGTGGTGTTCATGATGTTCATAGCCGAGCGGTCTAAGGCGCTGCAGTCATGGACTGTGCGGCTGGTCCCGGCGGAGGTTCGAGTCCTCCCTCGAACATGGGTGTGTGTGTTTGTCCTTAGGGTAATTTAGGTTAAGTAGTGTGTAAGCATAGGGACTGATGATCTTAGCAGTTAAGTCCCATAAGATTTCACACACATTTGAACACATGATGTTCAAATAACAAAAGTATCCGTACCTACTAGTCAACTAAGGGCATCGACACTGTGAAATTGGATCGTTACCAGCGGACAAATGTGGAAAAACTGAAAAAATCGCTATCAAATTGGCCAGAAGAACTGGCATAACAATATGGGTTTCAACGTAGAGGGTTCTTGTCTTCACATTTTGAGTCGTTAATATCGACCTATCCGTAAGCGTTGCAACAATCGTAAGTGTATGGCTGCATGTTTCACTGTGTTTCAACCCAAAGAATTCCATATGGCAGCTCCTGGAGGGGACTTATTTTTCGGCCTCGAAATTTAACACTTTTGTTTTCTTTTCCAGTATAGAAAATGACTGTTTCGTTTCAGAATCTTGCAGATGGTTCCATAACCGAAGCAAGTTGTTCTCATATGGTTCCAATATGTTGTATGTCTGTGCAGGAGTCACATTGCTAGATGATTAAACAAGATAGGGACAATCCGTCTTGTTATTTACAGAAGCGTCGTTATTAATGTATGCAAATATGTACTGACTTGACGAGTGCTCTACAGTCTTACGAAGGCGCAGAAGGAAAAAGTGTAGATCCCTTCTTCTTTTCTACACGTACATCTACATTTATACTCCGCAAACCACCCAACGGTGTGTGGCGGAGGGCACTTTACGTGCCACTGTCATTACCTCCCTTTCCTGATCCAGTCGCGTATGGTTCGCGGGAAGAACGACTGCCGGAAAGCCTCCGTGCGCGCTCGAATCTCTCTAATGTTACATTCGTGATCTCCTCTGGAGGTATAAGTAGGGGGAAGCAATATATTCGATACCTCTTCCAGAAACGCACCCTCTCGGAACCTGGACAGCAAGCTACACCGCGATGCAGAGCGCCTCTCTTGCAAAGTCTGCCACTTGAGTTTGCTAAACATCTCCGTAACGCTATCAAGCTTACCAAATAACCCTATGATGAAACGCGCCGCTCTTCTTTCGATCTTCTCTATCTCCTCTGTCAACCCGACGGTTCTAGCCGCTTCTGTCTGGAACCGCGCGACCGCTACGGTCGCAGGTTCGAATCCTGCCTCGAGCATGGATGTGTGTGATGTCCTTAGGTTAGTTAGGTTTAAGTAGTTCTAAGTTCTAGGGACTGATGACCTCAGAAGTTAAGTCCCATAGTGCTCAGAGCCATGTGAACCATTTTTTTGTCAATCCGACCTGGTACGGATCCTACACTGATGAGCAATACACGAGTATCGGCCGAACGAGTGTTTTGTAAGCAACCTCCTTTGTTGATGGACTACATTTTCCAAGGACTCTCCCAATGAATCTCAACCTGGCACCCGCCTTACTATCATATAATTTTATATGATCATTCCACTTCAAATCGTTCCGTACGTACACTCCCAGATATTTTACAGGCGTAACTGCTACCAGTGTTTGTTCCGCTATCATATAATCATACAATAAAGGATCCTTCTTTCTATGTATTCGCAATACATTAAATTTGTCTATGTTAAGGGTCAGTTGCCACTCCCTGCACCAAGTGCCTATCCGCTGCAAATCTTCCTGCATTTCGCTGCAATTTTCTAATGGTGCAACTTCTCTGTATACTACAGCATCATCCGCGAAAAGCCACATGGAACTTCCGACACTATCTACTTGGTCATTTATATATAGTGTGAGAAGCAATTGTCCCATAACACTCCCCTGTAGCACGCCAGAGGTTACTTTAACGTCTGTAGACATCTCTCCATTGAGAACAACATGCTGTGTTCTTTTAGCTAAAAACTCTTCAATCCAACCACACAGCTGATTTGATATTCCGTAGGCTCTTACTTTGTTTATCAGGGGACAGTGCGGATCTGTATCGAACGCCTTCCGGAAGTCAAGGAAAATGGCATCTACCTGGGAGCCTGTATCTAATATTTTCTGAGTCTCATGAACAAATAAAGCGATCTGGGTCTCACACGATCGCTGTTTCCGGAATCCATGTTGATTCCTACAGAGTAGATTCTGGGTTTCCAGAAATGACATGATACGCGAGCAAAAAACATGTTCTAAAATTGTACAACAGATCGATGTCAGAGACATAGGCCTATAGTTTTGCGCATCTGCTCGACGACCCTTCTTGAAAACTGGGACTACCTGTGCTCTTTTCCAATCATTTGGAACCTTCCGTTCCTCTAGAGACTTGCGGTACACGGCTGTTAGAAGGGGGGCAAGTTCTTTAGCGTACTCTGTGTAGAATCGTAATGGTATCCCGTCAGGTCCAGTAGACTTTCCTCTGTTTTTACGACCTTATTGGGCCACTTCAGTCACTCATTTTCTGGTCTTCTTCTTTCGGAACTGCCCAGTACCTTTTCATTCATTCTGATCTTATTCGTCCTTTATTATCTCTAAATGGTCTTTTTATCGTATGTCGTTTGTCTATTTTTGGTTTAAATCTTATTTTTATGTTTTTCAGTTTCTTTAAATTTTCTGTTTTGTTTTGCAAATCTTTCAGGATTAATCGTAGCTCTTTCATATTCTGCCTGGTTTCGTTTACCCATCATACATGTTGCTTCATGTTACAAAGTTTATCTATAATTTGTCTTGACAATTTGGTTTCATGGTGTCGTCGCAATACGACCAAAAAAAAGAGATCCTTCTCATCCGTAAAGTATATGTGATGGGCTCTAGTTCACTGTTCATCACTTCATTTGGCACTATCCGCCATTGTCCATCCTCTTGATAATCCTTTTTATGCAAGAATAGCCACTTGCATCTCTTGCAAACTGGAGTGTTAACTTTTAATTACAGAATTCTCACATATTTCTCGAAATAACTATGCGCGATTCTACGAAGCCGCAGATTTGGCAATGCAGATGGCGACGTTAAATACTGTAGCTTTAACACGCATTACATAACTTGGATTTGGCAGTCTGTCAGGTTTTTCAGGAGAAACTGTGGCTTTTCCTTCCCGTAACGGGAATTTAAATGTGTTAGTATGAACGCCGATGAGAATCTTCATAGAACATCGTCAAAATATAATTCTTCATGCTTTCCCGGCCATCTGTTGACATCTTGGATATTAGGGAATCCAGCGTGCCTCGCTGTCGTCTTCAGGTGCTTCCTGAGAATCACGCAAACATCCGGCTGGATTCCCCAATATCCAAGATGTCATCGTCAAAATAGTCTACAATATTTTCTCCGGCGCGTCGCTTACTGGCACAGACCTTGTCGAGTTGGATAAAAGGTGTAATACAAGAGCGTGGCACGGATTTCACTCAATTTTAAAAGGTACGGCGCTTTCAGTACACCCTGAAAAATACCACATATTTACACAGTAATTGTGCTCACCTGTGCTTCGGTTATGGAACCATCTGCAAGATTCTGAAACAAAACAGTCATTTTCTATACTGGAAAAGAAAACAAAAGTGTTAAATTTCGAGGCCGAAAAATAAGTCCCCTCCAGGAGCTGCCATATGGAATTCTTTGGGTTGAAACACAGCGAAACATGCAGCCATACACTTACGATTGTTGCAACGCTTACGGATAGGTCGACATTAACGACTCAAAATGTGAAGACAAGAACCCTCTACGTTGAAACCCATATTGTTATGTCAGTTCTTCTGGCCAATTTGATGGCGATTTTTTCAGTTTTTCCACATTTGTCTAGTAGAATTCTGAGCATGGTTAACTTGTTACGCAAACAACCCTACAATGTAGCTTTCAACCACATTTTAGTCATTTTTGATTATGCCAGTGAATATTAACAAATAGAGCCAAGAAATTAATCCAATAAATTTGTTAACATCCTGGAATATTAATTTTTCCAAGGAAGAAAAATATTGTAGATGTCGTCCCGTTATATAAGCGATTTTTTTATGTTTTTATCTTGTTTCTCCACTTTGAAGAATGTTAATCGGAGTCATATTTTGCTGGTTATTTTTGTTGATATCCATAAATATTTCTCTGTCGTCCAGTCTCTTTTTTGAGTTTACGACTTTTAATTTTCGGTATCAACCACACATTATCGATTTATGAATGGAAATACGTTTTGTGAAACTTTTATAGCGCTTTATTTCCTGAACTGTTTGGCATGACTAATTTAATCATATGAGGGTGTTAAGTCTTTAACTGAGAAAAGGTGTCATCCATAATCATATCAGTAATATCCAAAGGTGTACATTCCATATACTGATGAAACATAGAGTACATGTACTGCCACCTTATTCACTATAGACGCACGTCAGTGTTTCCGGACCCTCTACAGAAAGTATAATAACGATTACCAGTTTAAAAGTGATAACGGGGAGTGATATGGGGACCTGAAGATAGTGTACTGTTCTAGGCGCTTTAGTCTGGAACTGCGTGACAGCTACGGTCGCAGGTTCGAATCCAGCCTCGGGCATGGATGTGTGTGATGTCCTTACGTTAGTAAGGTTTAAGTAGTTCTAATTTCTAGGGGACTGATGACCTCAGAAGTTAAGTCCCATAGTGTTCAGAGCCATTTGAACCATCTGAACATAGTGTACTGTTAACATTGAAACCGTTTGCATCTGAACAAAACCAGTGAATACAAAACAATGTTCAAATGTGTGTGAAATATTATGGGAATTAACTGCTAAGGTCATCAGTCCCTAAGCCTACACACTACTTAACGTAAATTATCTTGAGGACAAACACACACACCCATGCCCGAGGGAGGACTCGAATCTCCGCCGGGACCAGCCGCACAGCCACTAAAAACAGGTGATTGTGTTGTCCTCAGTACATATAATATACAATCACAACTGTTGTCACAGTATGCGACAGAAAGTGTATGTACGGTGAGGGGAAGAGACAGCCCGTCGGCCGCCACGGCCATTACCTGGAGGTAGGTAGGCGGGGCCGGCGCGGCGCGGCGCTTCGTGCGGACCCAGCAGTGTTTTAATCACGTAAGGCGGCCGCCGCTGGCTAGCCGCAGCCGACGCCTCCGTAATGCACGTTAAGAGCGCCGGCCGGCGATGAACAAGCACAAGTCCTTCACATTTTATTACGAAATGGAGTGGAACAGCAACAAACGCCGCCTTGTGGAGTGTGGGCGTGTTTGCCGAGAGGGACGTCCCTGAAAAGAACGCATTGTCGCGAGCAAAGACAAAAAAAGGAAAGAGAGAGAGAGAGAGAGAGAAACAGAGAGGGAGGGAGGGACGGGAAAGGAACGAGCCGGCTGAATAGGCGGACTCGCGGGAGAAAAATGGGTGAAGTGCGTACACATCTCTTTTCAGCTGCAGAATATTCCTTTTCTTTCCGAGTATTATGTTCGGATTTCAAATCCGCTGCGCGACTTTGACAAATCAAAAGCACTTCTCTATTTCCCATCCCGCTACTCCTCTTTCAGCGCTCTCTTTCAGCGGCGCCAGCATCCCGTCGCGGTCCGTTCCCCCCTCCCCTGTCTCCACCTCCTCCTCAGTTCCCCCACTCCTACTATTCCCTCTTTCCCTTTCTCTTTTACTCTTCCTCTCGCTCATTCACTTTATCCACCCACCACCTCCACCCACCTCCGCCACCCCTGGCTCTCCCAATTCCATCGGAACAGGCACGCACACACACACACACACACACACACACACACACACACACACACACGCACAAAGCGGGCCGGCGCTACTGCCGTCGCAGTATAAAGGATGGGAGTTGTGAGTGACAAAACAATGCAGTGTTATTCTGGCGCACAATACCGTCTATCGGGCGCGCGGCCGCTGATAAAGGCTGCTTGGCACAAGTGAATGGCAGCGCCGCGCCGCACCGCGCCACAGCAAGCTGGCTGGCTGCTGCCGCTGCTGTCTCGTGGCTCGCGGCTGCTGCTTCTGCTCCTGGACTCAAAGTACGCCGGACGGACACGCCAGCCGACCCGCCGGCCGCCGCTTCCCGCTAGCGCCACCCTTTGGCTCGCCAAAATTAATGTCCTTCCGCAGCACTCGACATTGTTCCTTACTAACGTCCAGCACACTGCACAAGAGTTGTAAGGCAACCGTAGTCTACCGTAGATTACCGTAAGTAAGCGTAGACTACGGTAGATTGCCCAGTAGCTTTGATCAGTTAACATAAGGTCCGCGTTGCCTGTACATCAGGTGTGTTGCATACTTATTAGGCGTTATACTATAATACAAACGTCGCAAAAATGAGATCGAGAGGAAGTGCAAAATCGCTGAGCAGGGACAAATGTAAGGATGTAGAGGCTTATCTCACTAGGGATAAGATAGATACTGCCGACAGGAAAATTAAAGAGATCTTTGGAGAAAAGAGAACCACTTGTATGAATATCAAGAGCTCAGGTGGAAACCTAGTTCTAAGCAAAGAAGGGAAAGTAGAAAGGTGGAAGGAATATTCAGGGTGTTACAAAAAGGTACGGCCAAACTTTTAGGAAACATTCCTCACACACAAATAAAGAAAGGATGTTATGTGGACATTTGTCCGGAAACGCTTAATTTCCATGTTAGAGCTCATTTTAGTTTCGTCAGTATGTACTGTACTTCCTCGATTCACCGCCAGTTGGCCCAATTCAAGGAAGGTAATGTTGAATTCGGTGCTTGTGTTGACATGCGACTCATTGCTCTACAGTACTAGCAAGTACTAGCATCAAGCACATCAGTACGTAGCATCAACAGGTTAGTGTTAATAACGAACGTGGTTTTGCAGTCAGTGCAATGTTTACAAATGCGGAGTTGGCAGATGCCCATTTGATGTATGGATTAGCACGCGGCAATAGCCGTGGCGCGGTACGTTTGTATCGAGACAGATTTCCAGAACGAAGGTGTCCCGACAGGAAGACGTTCGAAGCAATTGATCGGCGTCTTAGGGAGCACGGCGCATTCCAGCCTATGACTCGCGACTGGGGAAGACCTAGAACGACGAGGACACCTGCAATGGACGAGACAATTCTTCGTGCAGTTGACGATAACCCTAATGTCAGCGTCAGAGAAGTTGCTGCTGTACAAGGTAACGTTGACCACGTCACTGTATGGAGAGTGCTGTGGGAGAACCAGTTGTTTCCGACCATATACAGCGTGTGCAGGCACTATCAGCAGCTGTTTGGCCTCCACGGGTACACTTCTGCGAATGGTTCATCCAACAATGTGTCAATCCTCATTTCAGTGCCAATGTTCTCTTTACGGATGAGGCTTCATTCTAACGTAATCAAATTGTAAATTTTCACATTCAACATGTGTGGGCTGACGAGAATCCGCACGCAATTGTGCAATCACGTCATAAACACAGATTTTCTGTGAACGTTTGGGCAGGCATTGTTGGTGATGTCTTGATTGGGCCCCACGTTCTTCCACCTACGCTCAATGGAGCACGTTATCATGATTTCATACCCTACCTGTGCTGCTAGAACATGGGCCTTTACAAGTACGACACAACATGTGGTTCATGCACGATGGAGCTCCTGCACATTTCAGTCGAAGTGTTCGTTCGCTTCTCAACAACAGATTCGGTGACTGATGGATTGGTAGAGGCGGACCAATTCCATGGCCTCCACGCTCTCCTGATCTCAACCCTCTTGACTTTAATTTATGGGGCCATTTGAAAGCTCTAGTCTACGCAACCCCGGTACCAAATGTAGAGACTCTTCGTGCTCGTATTGTGGACGGCTGTGATACAATACGCCATTCTCCAGGGCTGCATCTGCGCATCAGGGATTCCATGCGACGGAGGGTGGATGAATGTATCCTCGCTAACGGAGGTCATTTTGGACATTTCCTGTAACAAAGTGTTTGAAGTCACGCTGGTACGTTCTGTCTCTGTGTGTTTCCATTCCATGTTTAATGTGATTTGAAGAGAAGTAATAAAGTGAGCTCTAACATGGAAAGTAAGCGTTTCCGGACACATGTCCACATAACATATTTTCCGTCTTTGTGTGTGAGGAATGTTTCCTGAAAGTTTGGCCGTACCTTTTTGTAACACCCTGTATTATAATACAAACGACTCAAAAATGAGATCGACAGGAAGTGCAAAATGGCTAAGCAGGTATGGCTAGAGGACAAATATAAGGATGTAGAGGCTTATCTCACTAGGGGTAAGATAGACACTGCCTACAGAAAAACTAAAGAGACCTTTGCAGAAAAGAGAACCGCTTCTATGAATATCAAGAGCTCAGATGGAAACCCAGTTCTAAGCAAAGAAGGGAAAGCAGAAAGGTCGAAGGAATATATACAGGGTCTATAAAAGGGCCATGTACTTGAGGACAATATTATGGAAATGGAAGAGGATGTAGATGAAGATGAAATGGGAGATACGATACTCCGTGAAGAGTTTGACAGAGCACTGAAAGACCCGAGTCGAAACAAGGCCCCGGGAGTAGACAACATTCCATTAGAACTACTGACAGCCTTGGGAGAGCCAGTCCTGACAAAACTCTACCATCTGGTGAGCAAGATGTATGAGACCGGCGAAATATCGTCAGACTTCAAGATGAATATAATAATTCCAATCCCAAATAAAGCAGGTGTTGACGGATGTGAAGATTACCGAACTATCAGTTTAATAAGTCACGGCTGCAAAATACTAACACGAATTCTTTACAGGCGAATGGAAAAACTGGTAGTAGACGACCTTGGGGAAGATCAGTTTGGATTTCGTAGAAATGTTGGAACACGTGAGGCAATACTGACCCTACGACGTATCTTAGAAGAAAGATTAAGGAAAGGCAAACCTATGATTCTAGCATTTGTAGACTTAGAGAAAGCTTTTGACAATGTTGACTGGAATACTCTCTTTCAAATTCTGAAGGTGGCAGGGGTAAAATACAGGGAGCGAAAAGCTATTTACAATTTGTACAGAAACCAGATGGCAGTTATAAGAGTCTAGGGACATCAAAGGGAAACAGTGGTTGGGAAGGGAGTGAGACAGGGTTGTAGCCTCTCCCCGATGTTATTCAATCTCTATATTGAGCAAGCAGTGAAGGAAACAAAAGAAAAATTCGGAGTAGGTATTAAAATCCATGGAGAAGAAATAAAAACTTTGAGGTTCGCCGATGACATTGTAATTCTGTCAGAGACAGCAAAGGACTTGGAAGAGCAGTTGAACGGAATGGACAGTGTCTTGAAAGGAGGGTATAAGATGAACATCAACAAAAGCAAAACAAGGGTAATGGAATGTAGTCGAATTAAGTCAGGTTATGCTGAAGGAATTAAATTAGGAAATGAGACACTTAAAGTAGTAAAGGTGTTTTGCTATTTGGGGAGCAAAATAACTGATGATGGTCGAAGTAGAGAGGATATAAAATGTAGACTGGCAATGGCAAGGAAAGCGTTTCCGAAGAAGAGGAATTTGTTAACAACGAGTATAGATTTAAGTGTCAGGAAGCCGTTTTTGAAAGTATTTCTACGGAGTGTAGCCACGTATGGAAGTGAAACGTGGACGATAAATAGTTTAGACAAGAAGAGAATAGAAGCTTTCGAAATGTGGTGCTACAGAAGAATGCTGAAGATTAGATGGGTAGATCACATAACTAATGAGGAGGTATTGAATAGAACTGGAGAGAAGAGATACTTGACTAGAAGAAGGGTTCGGTTGGTAGGGCATATTATGAGTCATCAAGGGATCACCAATTTAGTATTGGAGGGCAGCGTGGAGGGTAAAAATCGTAGAGATGAATACACTAAACAGATTCAGAAGGATGTAGGCTGCAGTAGGTACTGGGAGATGAAGAACCTCGCACAGCGAGAGTAGCATGGAGAGCTGCATCAAACCATTCTCTGGAGTGAAGACCACAACAACAACAACAGTAATTGTCCCGTCTGTTTGATAAAAATATTAGTATTTATAGCAAAATTGAAATTGTCAATGTTTAATTCAAGTTTCATTCCAAAATTGTTAACAATGTTGTGATAAAACTTGAAAGAGAGGGTTGCTATAGCAAAAATGAACGCAACAATACAGATTTAATATATAGCGGTAGAAAACGCAATCAATATGTCAAACATCACTTCAGTGTTTCGACGAACTTATAAAAAACGTGTGTCTCTGATTCACAAATAACTTTCACATTTATCAGTGACAACAGGAAACTCTTGCCTTTGATAATGATGAAGGATTTTCTATTGAAAACAAAATAGCAGAACTAACTATTTACATATTTTTTATGTTTTTGTGGCTGAACGGTTCTAGGCGCTTCAGTCTGGAACCGCGCGAAGGCTACGGTATCAGGTTCGAATCCTGCCTCGGGCATGGATGTGAGCGATGTCCTTTGGTTAGTTAGGTTTAAGTAGTTCTAATTTATAGGGGACTGCTGACCTCAGATGTTAAGTCCCATAGTGCTCAGAGCCATTTGAACCATTATTTTATGTTTTTGCGTCCAAACTGTTATTGCATCAAAAGAAATTGAATTGATAATATAAAGCGCAGAAGATATGCGATCAACTAGTTTTTATTACTTACAAAATGCAATTTACGTTCTGCAAGGATGTCAAATACGCAATTGTCTAACAACACTGAGTAATGTACGGTTCTCATTATGTGCAAAACAAACAAAAAACAAAGAGAAGTTGTCGGCTCCAAGTTTCTCCCTTACACAATCATATTTGGAAGCGGTAACATCCGTCAAGTATCTGGGCGTGACTATTCGAAATGATCTCAAATGGTATGATCAGATTACGCAAGTAACGGTTAAGGCAAACTCTTAGATTCCGGTTTATTCCCAGAATCCTGAAGTGATGCAGTGCTTCAAGAAAGGGAATAACTTACAATAGGTTAGTTCGTCCAGTCTTAGAGTATTGTTGCGTGTGATTCAGGAGATTGAGAAGGTCCAAAGAAGAGTGGCAAGATTCGTGACTGGTACATTTAGCCATCGCGAGATTGTTAAAAATCTCATAGAAAGTTTGAAGTGGAACACACTTGCAGATAGACAGTGCGCTAAACGGAAGGGGCTGCTCACCAAATTCCGAAATACGATCTTCACCTACGATGTGGAGCATATATTGTTATCGCCAGCTTTCAAATCGCACAACGATCACCATTCAAAGATAAGGGAAATTAGAACTCGTACTGAGGCGTTCAGACAGTTGTTTTTCCCTCGCGCGATCTGCTAGTGGAACAGACGGGGGGAATATGCCATTGGGGCGAATTGTGCCCCCCGCCACAACCCGCTTGGTGGCTAGCGGAGATATGTAGATATGCTTCTTTCCCCACCAGCGCTACGAGTACTACCGGTAATCCTACCATTTACTAAGTCATTTTAATTGTGTACCGAAATTACTGAACTGTGCGTTTGGCAGAGCGCGTCTCTACACGGCACAAAACATGCGACTTCTTCTGCGTTTGCTTGATGGACCTGTGACGACCGAAATCGACCTCCGCCGCTGCAAAGTATCACCGGCTGATGACTTACGTCGGTGCATCTCCACCAGCGTGCGCGACGGAAGCAAGTACAGCGATTTAGAAGCCCTGATTAATAAAGGATAGCAGATGGATCGCTCGTAGCATACAGGGTGTTTGACCATTATAGCTACAAACAAAAGGCCAGTAGATGACAATGAAACAAACGAATAATTCTGAAAAACACAGGACCAGAAAACAATGGTTTTCTCGATACGACATAAGCTCACCGGTCAAGGAATTGGTCACCCCAGTGGGCAGGTACGTATGAATTGTTAAGCCTTTACAGGTGGTGCAGCGGACGAGTCACGTGCTTAACTGTACGCGCACTGACTCTCCATGAGTATAAGGCACTAGTGATCGGTGATCAGTGAGACATTTACGTTTCAAGGGGACATTGTAAGTAACCATGGGTAAGGACGTGTCGGAGTAGCAAAAACGGGTAATCGTTTTTGGCCGTGCCCATGGCCACATATTGTGCGAAGTTGCTGGATTTGTTGATGTTTCGCGGCGGACTGTTCAACCCGTCTACAAGCAGTGATGACGCACGCCAAGAGACACGACGTCAGTATTGTGGTTGGAAAACATCCTGACCGGAAAGGCCCATAGGAGCAATTCATGGGTTGTGAATCAAATCGCTTCTAAATTGCTGCAGGCAGTGAATGAATGTCGATACAAACCTATTAGCGACAGAACATTGAGGCGGGAACTGCATGAAACGAACATTTGGAGTCGGTCTCCTCTCAAGAGGTCATTGCTGACGCAAGCACATAAAGACGGCAGAAGCAAAGTTCATCGGTCTGGAAGAAAATGTGACTGTTTTCTTGGAGACTCCGCCACCCTACTGCTTCTCGATTGGCCTGCGATACCACCTGACTTGAACCGCATAGAAAATCTGACGGACATGTTGGAACAGTGGCTGAAACGTCGACATCAACATCCTCGCAGTGTGGTGGAACTGCGCAGTCAGATCCTCAGCAAGTGCCTTAACCTGGATGAGACGTAGCTGTACAACGTTGTGGACTCACTTCACTTACGAGTAAAGACACTGGAGTAACGCACTGGTGCTGTCTGTAAAGTCACTCTGATGCAGACTCAGCCGTTCTAAGAGCGCAGCCTGTGTTCAATAGACGATATTTTTTTCTTGACGTCGCAGGAAATCGTCTGCCAGAGTCTACTTCTAGTGTCCTAAATTAGCTTGTATAACAAGTGGTTTTAACTTCGTATGACACTGAACACGATTTCGTCACAGTGTGGTGATACAGCCCGTGTGGCTTGTTTGTGTCTTTTTTAATTAATTAGACATTAACTGTGCAATAGATTGTCTCGAATTTTTTTCTCGTATTTTTACATAAGGAACTTAAAATTTCACAGCCAAACACCATATTTGCGGTGAGAGTCTAGAGTCGATAGGAAAGATCGATAGGGAAGGGTGCGGACGACAGTATGTCAGTGCAGCATGGAGTCGCTCGTTTCGTAGTTCACCGATTTTCCGAGTATAATATATATTTCGCCTAATAAAGATGTTGTGCAATAGAATAGTTGAGTATAGTATTAAGTGAACTGCAGTGACTGACGAATAAAAAGCGTTTATCTGTGTTTCTACGTAGCGGGAGAGTTTTATTTTATATTTGTATTACTCCAATAATAGCCTGACGTACTCTGTCGACATACTTATTTACACCACTAAATTTGCGATGTCCAACTTCCACCTCAAGAAAATGCGCTGGTAGTTTACGTGACATGGAAGGGCAGAGCTGTAGTAACTTACTGGCGTCTTCCTGGACGCTTCTCATTACTACAGGCACATGGTACAAGCGGCATACAGACGCGCTTTAAGTGGAAGACAACGTACTGTGGGAGCATTAATGAACTCACGTGAGGGAAAATTTTGTAAATGTTTGTTTTCAGAAATTTAATAAAATTGTGCGGCTTATATTTTGGAAACTTTAACGACAATACTCATTGTTGTCGTAATAATATTCGTTCCATTCCTGGTCTATAATTTCCAAACACTAGTTTCTATTTTCAACTCATACCTAGTGAAGCATTCGAAGCGAAAGTTCTACTTGATCTTGATAAGTAATGCTGGATACTGCGTTCTTACTCCTTAAATTAACAGAAAAACGCATGTATTTCATGTGTTCTGTTTCTTCGAGTTTGAGCTGTTGCACAATTTTTGTAAAATGGGAATGGCTCTGAGCACTATGGGACTTAACATCTATGGTCATCAGTCCCCTAGACCTTAGAACTGCTTAAACCTAACTAACCTAAGGACAGCACACAACACCCAGTCATCACGAGGCAGAGAAAATCTCTGACGCCGCCGGGAATCGAACCCGGGAACCCGGGACAATTATTGTACCAATGTTTGCAGTAAAAAAATCACCTTTCGCTGCTCTTTAAACATTACAGGAAAGGAAATTCATTGGTATCAATTATTTCTGAAGTCGAACTGAAATGCCGAGTGAATCAGCATGCCCAAGGCATTGACCAAACGCAGATTTGACAATGCGCTACTACTGGTTGACGGTAGTAAATGGCGCCACACCCTAGCTTTCTAGCTGTTCCGAATGTGTTTTTCTGGTTGTTTAATTTTTTTCTGAGTGTATGTCCAGGTGTCACATTAGCGGTTTGTGGTATTCTGGTACAATTATGTGACACAGAGCGACGTAATAATGCACGGCACTGTATTGGTTTATGCATTTGCTATGTCGTCTAACTGCCTTCTTTATTCGTGATGGAAATATGTATCATCTATAGTTAGGATAATATTAATGTTTTGAGGGAAGCTTAGATAGTTTCGAATTTTTTGTAAGTTATTACAATTGACTAATGTTCTTTTAAAATGTTTATATTTTGCAACATGTCCATTATAAATTGTGCAATTTAAAAGATATTTGGCAATGCTGAGTTATTTCGATGAGACAGGCACTATAAGATGTGATTTTCCTTGAAAACAGATGCTCAGTTTTATTAGAATAAATCGCTTATGTTGCAGTATATTTGAACTCGCTTGTCTTGTTAGTTTCATTACTTTTCGGCCAAGGTGTCTTTTTGTTATTGACACTCAAATTAATATCTTCTCGCTGTCATTGGAAATATTTCACAGAATTAATGCATGATCAAAGTTGTCCGTATCTGTAATACGAGAGTAAGTGCATAGTAAAGCAGTTGTCATACTGCTTATAGTAGCTATACTTTTAGTTTATTGGAAAGCCTATGCGTCTTTCTCGGTTCCGGTGGCGTAGTATGGAAGTAGGTCTGCACGAGGTAATAAATACAAATTTCAGCACACAGACGGTGTATTTAAATTGAAGTAGAGCATTCATTTCGTCGTCACTTGTGCTAATTTTTATATTCCACACACTGGATATTCTGTTTTAGGTAATTTGATCTATTCCCATCCGTAGAGACTTTTTCCCTTCTATCGCTGCTTCCAGCAGCACGATAACAGTTTCTGGACGTCGACATGTCAGCATGTCTCCCTCTACTTTCATTACTCGTGTTTCACAGACTACTTCGCTTGTACATTCTTTCTAGTACGACTCCATTTCTTATTTTATCAGTCGACTTAATTTTTAACATCCGCTTGTCACACTACATTTCAAACGCTTCCAGTCCAATTCTTCTCTTGTTTTGCTTTGAGCTACGTTTACTTTCGTTCAACACTGTGTTATACCCGAACTTGTAATCGTTGACAACCAGTTGCGTAAATGGCGGTCGTCTATCGTGTGAACGGGCTCACTATTATGACTGCCGCACATTAATTTTAGGGACAAAGGAATAGGGCGAGTTCTAAATTCGGTACTAGTAGCCTCACTGCGAATGCCCGAGCTAGGAGATGTCTGCTGTGGTCACGTCTCAGCTAAGTGCTGGGTCTGCCATATTGCTTTCAGGTGCACTTACAATATGTCGAGTTTTGTTTCTGTTTATGGTCGTTTCGTTATCACAACGAACTTTCTTACCGAGAATATTTCGAAAATATTTTCTCGGAAGCTTTTAAATCTTTGTAAATTTCATACATAATTAATGATGCGCTAATGTGAAATCACGACTTTGGCTAGTAACGCTACGCTGTGTTTACGTTTATCATTCAAACACGCTGCGACAAGATCTGGTACGAGTTTATAGTTCGAGCCTAGTACGTTTGGAGCGATTCAGTAGATTATAATCTTTCTTGAACACTTCAGTTCCTCGTGTAAAAAGGGCTTTAGGGACGTTCAGTTTTCAAGAATCTACTTCAGTTTCATCTCAGTATTTTATAAGAGAAGAGCTATTTTGTAAACGAGAGTTCCCTTCATCCGCAACTAGCTACATCAGATATCTTCGTTGCTTCATTATTCATGTATAATATTTTTGGAGGAATTACCTTATTTATTCCGCTGTATTTTCAACAGTCGTATAATTTATCAAGCTAGGATCTCTCTCTCTCTCGTTCATATCGGTTAGTTTTATTTGTACTTTAGTAATATGGTGCCCTGAGTAGGCTCTTTACATCATACCGCAGCTCTTGTACTACGATCGCAAGTATAAATCACAGTTCTGTCAGTTTATAACAGCAACCGTTACATCATTTGCGAATATAGACAATTTACATCAACAATACTGACAAGAAAGTGCCTCACCCGACCCGCAACCAAAATCTAATCTTTTCCCGAATGCTTGGCCATCTGGAGCTCTCACTTTTCTCACTTTCATGTCTGACCAAGCCCTGTACACACCATAAATTTGGACGAAGTTGGTGATGACTAGTAGATGCAGTCCCCTTATCAGGTGACACTCAACGAATAATCTACGTTCGAAGTTCCTGAGCTCTTGTGATTGACCGATTCTACTGTTACGCTTCTCTACTGATAATGCAACCCCGCAGTCTTCTCGTATTTATTCGTTAAACGTGAAAGCAATGTTTACCTTGTGCCACTGACCGTTAATTTCACTTGGTAGACAGCTAGGTAGTTCGGTATTTAATTGTGCCTTCTTGGGTGCGTTAACCTCACATAAAGCAACACAACCCGTCTCCTTTTATACAGGTGGGTCAACGACTCGTGGCATCTAGTAGTCAGTTCTACGCCGGGATGCTTTTGGTCAGGTGGTGTACATGGTCCTACTGCTTGCTTGATGTTCTGGCTCGGGTCCATAGCGATACATGCAGCACTCATCAATGACGATTAGGTGGTTAAAGAAGTCTGCTGATGCCTCGGATCGGCTGGCATTTTAGACGGGTGTTACCAGTCGCGTAATCCAGCGGGCTATATTCGAAACGCAGTGCAAGATGTTTAAAACTGATCCATGAATTATTCTCACTTTTTCCACTATAGACTCGCTTGTGACGCACGGGTTTCGATTCCCGTGTATCCTCAGAGAGATAGTCCGGCTCTTCGTTCTTCCACATTCGGACTTGCCATGGTACCATGCCGTGGGGATGTCAGTTTGTATCAGAACTGTATACACTTCCCTGCAAACAAACAGAAAACTAATATCTTTTTCTAGGTGCAATTGAGAAGCTTTCGACTACACCCCATACTGCTGCATCGACAGACATGACTGAGAACGTTACAGAAGCTAGAACTGTGATTAGTGAAGAAAGATTATTTGTCTAGTAACATAAAGGAAGATGTAGTCTAACACAGTAACATCCACGATATTTCGAAAGTATGACGCAGCGTTCTCCCAGTACATAATTTCTTGGGAGCTACAACTGGCTAATGAAGTATCCCTAAGCTGTGGTGTGTTGGCTCTCTGCTTTGCATATTTATAGCCGAACTCGGTTCCGGTGCGTAATCTCGGTAGCACACACTGTCGGTACAGGCGGCGAGTGGGAATGGGCAGATGGGAGCGCGCACGCGGCGCGGCCGACGTGTCGTGCGGGTGGGCGATGCCTCAAGGGGCAGCGTCCTTATCCGCCGGCGCCATCGCACGGAAAAAAGCCAAACTTCTTACGCCGGGCCGTGTACTATGCAAATGATCGCATTCGGCCGTTGTTCGCCGCCGCATAAAAGTCCACAGCGACCGCCGTGATGTATGCGCTTTGTACCACAGGGCGCCTGACCGTGCCCCCACACTGCCGTGAATGCGGCCGTAATCGCATCAGGGCACTGATTGCCGCGAAATACGAGTGTCCGACAGTCAGCCCTCCCACAGAAGAGTTCTGACGTTCTACGACGTCGCTGTCGTCACATCGCGTGCCCGTCGTTCGTGTCTGTCACCACAGGGTAGGAAATATTCGTCTGAATTACTGTCGGTATACCTGGAATGTCAACGAAAACCCACGTGTGTTTTTTATTCCATTTACCGTCGTGCTTTCCGTTTTAATATTTATTGGCCACTATTTCGTTCCTGCCGCTAAACACTCAGCAAATATAATAATTTACAGTGATTAAATTTCTTCTCGGTATTATGCCGCGTCATTGCCAAAAAAACTAACAACAATAATAAACTAAATTCGACGTTTCGGCCGAATAGCAACGGCCTTCCTCAGGGCACGACTGGTTTTGCATGGGGATAGGTGCTTCTATTTATTAGAGACTATCGATGTCTGACGTCACTGTTGTAAAACTTTTAATTGGCCATCTAATATGATTGACCAGTCATGACGTAAGGGAAGACGGAAGGAAAGAGGCTATTCGTGGATGTCCTTGTCGTCAACGATTGGTAGCTCTCCGCCAATCAGCGTTCGGCATCTGGTGGATGCGAGAACGCAAAACACGGGAGGTGATCGAAATTATTAAGCAGCCTGACAACATCAACAGAAAAGATAGCTACAAACTCACGGCGTCCTGGCTGCCGGCCATACCAGTCCAACGGGCCGCGAGCGGTCGCGGGGCAGAAGCTACACGGGACACGGACGTATCTGCACAAACAGCTGTAGAGCAACTGTCAGTCCACTTCCGCGCACACCAGGAGGAGAACTTGCCGACCAGAAGCCGAACGCTGATTGGCGGACAGCTACCAATCGTTGACGACATGTAGCCTCTTTCCTTCCATGTTCCCATCACGACTAGCCAATCATATTAGAGGGTCAATTAAAGTTTTACGACAGTGACGTCAGACATCGATAGTTTGTAATAAATAGAAGCACCTATCCCCATGCAAAACCAGTCGTGCCCTGAGAAAGGCCGTTGCAATTCGGCCGGAACGTCGGTTTTAGGTTATTACTGTTGTTAGTTTTTTAGCAATGACGCGGCATAATACCCAGAAGAATTTTCATCACTATGACACCGGCGGCGGAAGCCTACGTTCTTATATAATAATTTACAGTTGTTCATTATGTAATAGCTACAAAAATTATTCCAGATATCATGTAAGTAAACATAGCTATTTCGAACCATTTTCGTGAGATAATAGCGAAAAAGGAAGGAAAAAGAATAGCTTGTGACGTCCTATCAACGACGAGAGCATTAAAGAGATAATATAAGCTCGGATTGGTGAAGAACAAGGAAGCCATAAGGTATAGGGAAATATGGGTGCAATGTGGGGGAGAACCAATACGAAACAGTAAGGATGAAAGACAAGAGAGAAGCATTCACATTACAAAGACAATGACGGAAATAAAAGAAAGGTTGAGGAGAGACATTTAAAATCATAGTCAAAAGATATCAATGACAACATTCCCTGTCCCCACTGGAAGTGAAAAAAAATTACTGCACCTGCTGAATGAAATAGTCTAATTAGGACAGAACGGAGAATGACAGTAAACCGAAGGAACACAAAAATTCTGAGGACTAGTAGGAATGAGGTTAGGCCTACTGATAAACTTCGCATCCTATCTGGAGCGATGTAGTAGATGGAGTCAAAATAAACTAAAAACATTAAAAAAAGAAACGCACCACGAAGGAATTATCCAAATGGGACGGAAATCACTATTTGTTATTGTCAGGTACAGACAAACAAATGACACAATTTCAGAAAAAATGGATGATTTATTCAAGAGAAAAACTTCACAAATTGAGCAAGTCAGTAACGCGCTGGTCCACCTCTGGCTCTAATGGAAGCAATTATTTCGTATGGTATTGATTGACCGAGTTTTTGGATGTCCACCTGAGAGATATCATGCCAAATTCTGTCTAAGTGGAGCGTCAGATAGTCAAAATCTCGAGATGGTTGGAGGACCCGGCATGTAATGCTCCAAACGTTCTCAATTAAGGAGAGGTCTGGCGACCTTTCTGGCCAAGGTAGGGTTTGGCAAGCACAAAGACAAGCAGTAGAAACTCTCCCCATGTGCGGGTGAGCATTGTCTTGCTGAAATGTATGCCCAGAATGGCTAGCCATGAAAGGCAACAGTAGGGGCCGTAAAATAACATCGACGCATCACTGTGTTGTAAGGGTGCCACAAATGACAATCAAAGGGGCCCAGCTTTGAAAAGAAATGGCACCCCAGACCATCATTACTGGATGTCGGGCCTTATGGTAGGCGGCAGTGATGGGTCCCGCTCCCAAATGACCACTGATGACCAGTGAAGATTTGTCTAGAGCCTCCCCACACAGTGGTGGGATAAGATCCGCACAGTTGCCCGCCATACGGTCCGACAACCAGGAGTGATTGTCTAAGTCGTCTTTTCGTTGCACAGCAGGACCCTATCAAGAAAAGAATAGTACAGGCACTCTGCAGAAACCCTGTGTTGCTTCCATTCGTGTGACAGACACTGAGGTGGCGGAAGTCATGGGAAACCTAATGTAGTGTCGCAATTCCTTTTACCCGGCTGGTGCAGCAGATCGAAGAGGCAAGGACTCAACAAGTCGTTGGAAGTCCACTAAAGAAATATTCAGCCATACCGCCTCTATAGCCATACATATTTGCGAAAGTACTGTCGGTGCAGGATTTTGAGCACGAACTATGTCCCATATTGTTCAGTGGCATTCATGTCCGGCGATATGTGTGGAAATATCATTCGCTCGAATGCTCCAGAATGTTCTTCAAACCAATGACGACAAGTTGCGGCCAGTGTCATGGAGCACTGTCATCCATAAAAAATCCATAGTTACTCGGGAATATAAAGTCTTCAGTTGATGAAAATTGTTTCCATTGGCCGAATATAACCACTTTTAGTCAATGATCTGTTTAGTTAGACCAGAGGACCCAGTCTGTTCCATGTAAACACAGCCGACACGACCAGCTTCCACACTGCCATGTTGTTAACTTAAGTCCATGGCTTTGTGGGGTCTGTGCCACACTCGAAACCTACCATCAGCTCTTAGAAACTGAAACAGGGACTCATCTGACCAGGTCACGGTTTTACAGTAGTCTAGGATCCTACCTATATGGCCATGAGCCCAGGAGAGGCGCTGCACGCGATGTTGTGCTGTTGGCAAAGGCACTCGCGTCGGTTGCCTGCTGCCATAGCCCATTAACACCAAACTTCGTCGCACTCTCCTAACGAATACCTTCGTCGTACGTCGAATTTCTACGGTAATTTCACATATTGTTGCTTGTGTCTTAGCACTGATAACTACACGCAAACGCCATTGCTCTCGCTCGTAAAATGTAGGCCGCCAGACTCTGTATTATCAGTGGTGAGAGGTAATTCCTCAGATTTGGTACTCTCGGCACTCTCTTGACACTGTGAATCTCGCAATACCGAATCCCCAAACCGAAATGGAACTTCCAATGCGTCTAGCCCGAACTGCAATTCCGCGCTCAGAGTCTGTAAATTCCCGTCACGCAGCCATAATCTCGGCGTAACCATTTCACATGAGTCCACGAATCAGCTGAGTAGAGAGCTCCACCAATGCACTGACCTTTTATGCCTTGTGTACGCGATACTGCCGCCATCTGTATACGTGTACATCGCCATCCCACGACTTTTGTCATTTCAGTGTATTACTTCCAGGTGAAATTTAACGGAAACGTGTTCATGCTTAGATTGAAAAAAACCAGGTGATCAAAAAGTCAGTATAAATTTGAAAACTGAATAAATCACGGAATAATGTAGATAGAGAGGTACAAATTGACACACATGCTTGAAATGACATGGGGTTTTATTAGAACCGAAAAATACAAAAGTTCAAAAAATGTCCTATAGATGGCGCTTCATCTCATCGGAATAGCAATAATTAGCATAACAAAGTAAGACAAAGCAAAGATGATGTTCTTTACGGGAAATGCTCAATATGTCCACCACCATTCCTCAACAATAGCTGTAGTCGAGGAATAATGTGAACAGCACTGTAAAGCATGTCCGGACCTATGGTTACGCATTGGCGTCGGATGTTGTCTTTCAGCATCCCTAGAGATGTCGGTCGATCACGATACACTTGCGACTTCAGATAACCCCAAAGCCAATAATCGCACGGACTGACGTCTGGGGACCTGGGAGGCCAAGCATGAAGTGGCGGCTGAGCACACGATCGTCACCAAACGACGCGCGCAAGAGAGCTTTCATGCGTCTAGCAATACTTTGGTTTTTATTTGGTTCTAATAAAACCCCATGTCATTCCAAGCATGTGTGCCAATTTTTACCTCTCTATCTACATTATTCCGTGGTTTTATAAGTTTTCAAATTTATACTGACTTTTTGATCACCCGATATGTAATTAGTCTACTTGACTTAATGCAACAATCTGTTCTTCTGGAAGAAAAAAAGACATTGTTAAGTATCTGTAATGAGATGAATGGCCGGTCGCTGTGGCCGAGAGGCTCTAGACGCTTCAGTCCGGAGCCGCGCTGCTGCTACGGTCGCAGGTTCGAATCCTGCCTCAGGCATGAATATGTGTGATGTCCTTAGGTTAGTTAGGTGTAAGCAGTTCTAAGTCTAGGGGACTGATGATCTCAGATGTTAAGTCCCATAGTGCTTAGGGCCATTTGAACCATTTGAGATGAAGCCCATATAAATGCAAAGAAAACTGTAACTATGACTGTAGCCATAGAGTAATAATATCTAGGGGGCAGCATAGGGTACTCCTTGAAACCTACATGAAAGGGGGATAGATCCGTGGTGTTGATGTGGCTGCGGTATGAGGCTGTCGTTTACATTTTGTACAAACACTTCAGTATTACACGTATTTGACAATCACACATTTAATTATGACGAGTGTGTGCTGAACAGTAATGCCTCCGACTTTTTTCATGAAAACGGTAGTTTTTAAATAAAACTAGCTTTATTAACATTCTACATGCTTATTCTTCATGTCTACACATTTATTTCCAACAGTCCTCCAAACGAGATAACTGTTTCTTGGTACTGTCACTGTAGAATGTTTGACTTTGTTGACGGAGCCTCAACCTCACTTCTGCTTGCACCGCTTCATTATTATCAAATCGAAGGTGTTCTTTAAGTTTTGGAAACAGACGAAAATCGGATTGAGTCGAGTCGGAACTGTGTGGATAATGAACACTAGACGTCGGATTGTTGTAGATGCGGCAGCGCTCGTGTGTGGTCTAACATTGTCATGCTGAAGGAGAGAGTGCTCCAAGTGTGGACGAACTCTTCGAATTCGTGAAACTCTATTACAGGAAGCTGTTTCTCACGCTCCGTCATGTTACGTTACACCTTGGCGTGTTACATGCTACAATTCGGACCCATCTAGCAGCAGAATATTGCAGCTTGCACCAGCGAAGTGAGAAACACAACTGACTAATATGCACGACGCGTAATACCTCAACCGATATTGAGAACAGATTAAAAAATTTCGGAGGAACTACTTTTCGGCATGCCGAATTCCCGCTACTGGTGGAAGAGTAAATTAGTCTAAGAAGTTAATGTGCGTTTCATAGTTAAGTACCGCTTGGGACTAATTGTAATTATTACAATAGTAAGAGGCACTTCGTGTGTTAATATCCAGACACAATGTAATGAAGGCATAAAGTCCTAAGACAAATGCACGCGACTGTATTCCCCTGTGTTTATGATGATGATGATGATGATGATGATGTTGTCCCATACTCCTTGACAGGGCGTAGGGGAACGATACTGGAGACTCGGACCGCCGTACTAGGCAAGGTCCTAGTGGAGGTGGTTTGTCATTACCTTCCTCCGACCGTAATGGGGACGAATGATGATGATGAAGACGACACAACAACACCCAGTCATTACGAGGCAGGTGAAAATCCCTGTCCCCGACGGGAATCGAACCCGGGAACCTGTGCTCGGGAAGCGAGAACGCTACCGCGAGACCACTGTGACTATGAAACAAGTCAGGGTGGGAGGGTGCTGTCAGTCAATTTGATGAATGTATGCACATTTATATCAGTGTTCAGCAGCAGATGTGCTTTATATATGACATTCTGAGTCATTTTCTTCATACTGTTCAATTTTCCAAAACATTGTCCTTATTTTTCGGTATTCATGAAGTTCCTATGACGTGATGATGAGTACGTCAGTTTCCCTACGGATGAATAAGAGTTAAGAGGATTGTACCAGAAAGAAGTTAAGAAGATTGTACCAGAAGAGAAACAGAAGAATTTTCTCCATCAAAATTTTTCAAGGTGTGAAAACCCGCTAATTTCCTGCATGTTATAACTCCAAATTCAGAGTTTCTCAGGACTTCCACACTTGCGTATCAGGGAACTACTTCGAGATACCATCGTCTCGTAATTTATTAAAACAGGAACTTAACATTACGAAAAAATGCAGTAAAAACGTAAAATGTAGCGGTGGCAATCCTTTGCTTTCCTATGACAAAAATTAATTCATCTAACTATGAGACGTATGCATTGACCTCTTCGGAAATTCCACGAAAGTTTATTACAGATATTGAATCCAAACTATTACGATGCCTATCAGACGTGTTCGGAAAATTTTTAAACGGTATCCGCCTGTACTAGCGATGTAACGGCATTCAAAAACTGCAGAGCGCTTACGATCAAACCTTACCTCACAACATACTCGCGTCACTTTTCGAGTCAGTGAATGCCGGCGATAAAAATTCTAATCTATGCACCTGAACTCTCAATCCATTGATATTCTTGCGCTCTGTTTATCTTTGTAGAGAGTGTCTCAAAGAAATTGAAGCAGCCCTTTGCTAACTGTTCTGACACCAGCTAGAAAGTAACGTAATTGCAATCTCTACGAGAAAGAATGGCTGACATTTTATTGTAAAGAGTTGTTTACTGGATACGAGTAAGACTTTCCTTTGAAGAAAACGGTGAATAATTTTGTGTGGAGGCAGACTGGATTTATCGATTCAATTTGTATTAAGCCTTGAAATTGGTGTTATTTATTTATTTTTGTTTTCCCTTTCATTTTTTCAGAAAGCTATTAGTTGCTTACGGTATATTTGAGTCTAATCATACTATTAAGCTAATACTCGGAAGTAAATTAAAAATATTCAACATTTTCGTTCGTACCAAGGCAATATGTTTCTAACTGATTCGTAGTGACAAATTGTGGTAATTTACGTGAGTAGACCTGAGAAAGGTACCCTGTTGGCAGTATGGGACATCTTTTTTTTAAGATTAAAGGATGTTAACAGAAAGAAATTTAATAATTTCCTAAAAAGAGAAACTTTTCTTTTTCTAATTGGTTCAAATGGCTCTAAGCACTATAGGACTTAACTTCTGACGTCATCAGTCCCCTAAAACTTAGAACTACTTAAACCTATCATAAGGACATCACACACATCCATGCCCAAGGCAGGATTCGAACCTGCGACCGTAGCGGTCGGGCGGTTCCAGACTGTGGTGCCTAGAACCGCTCGGCCACCCCGGCCGGCTTTTCAAATTGGTGAGAGAAGTAATATGTACAGTTGAAGTACGAATGATTGCTGTTTATTTGACTATGTGAGTATTCGGCGTTTAATGGCGCCGAATTTTGATTAATGTGAAAGAAGAAAGAGCAAAAGATTCCAGTGACAGTATTTTGAAAGAACTGTATTCAATGGCAAAATATTAAGCACCATTGCTGAAATGACAATTTCAAACAATTGGATCTGGGTGTATGCTGAGAGCATCCACTCATATTTCTGTTTATTTTTGTTGGTATTATGGTGACGGAGTTGACTGAGAGTTACTCACAATCCAAAGATCATGATACGAGTTTGTCTCGAATGAAAAACAGAATATAGTTACACGAAATTATGTTTACATTAAACCTTGACCATAGTTTCAGCTACAATAATGTAGCCTTCTTCAGCAGTCCTAAAAATGATCAAAATAACATCTGGACCAGTGATACAATCTACATATAAACTTCTAAATTACGTAAGTGATAACATATTACTTACATATACACTAATAAATGATCAATGTCTTAACCCAGCGGCTGCGTCAAGACCAATAGAATAACTTCAACAGACATAAGCCTGTTTCTAACGTAAGTAAAATTACATATGGCACAGTATGTCCTCCGCAACTACCACTGTTATACTGGGCGCACGGTTGTGAAATGTGCTGCAGGCCGAGCATCATAGGTGGCGCTCACCACAGTGACTACGTCGCACCGTTTATCAGGCAACTAGTCAATATGTGCGACAATAAATTAATGACAAGCCTACATGTGCAAATGAAGGACCATATACTTATTAATACGAATGTCCAACAAACGAAATATTGTTGCATACGATCATTAGAGTGGTAGAACATTAACAATTACATATAACAAAGTTTTTCGTATCACTATTTGATGCCTGATTCAGAAACGAGACTATCATATGCAATTAGATATGAAATTAGATTTATTGGAGGAGATGCAGATATCCATGCACAAAGAGTTTGACGATAGGAATTTACTGAATGATCAGTGCTATTTGAAAAGTACCAGCTTCCTTGAAGGTTTTCAGCCAGAATTGAGCGTAGCAGATTGGCTCTAGTAGTTACTCGATTGTGCCATAGGATTCTATGATTATCTTTGGAGATAAACTAATGTCTTACGAGGCTGCTCCGGGAGGAATGTGTCACAAAGACTTATGAGCTGCTTTTATGTTAGCAGTGGTTTGTGTTGAGACAGATATGTTAATGTGCCCTTGGTTATCTTGTGCCATGTTACCGCACTCAAGCACAAGGGTGCTAGACGTAGAACCAATGTCAATCATTGGTAGAGTGGCTATGTACGACGACTACGGTCCGCTGGTAGAATTAGCCCTTTAAGCTATTAGAGCGTATAATATAAGCTGAAGTTATTTTTGCATATGATAGTCTCATTTCTGAATCGTACATCAAACAGTGATACGACAAACTTTGTTGTATGAAATTCTTGATGTTCTACCACTCTAATAATCGTATGCAACAGTATTTCGTCTGTTGGACATTCGTATTACATCTATCTACATCTAGATCTACATCCATACTCCGCAAGCCACCTGACGGTGTGTGGCGGAGGGTACCTTCAGTACCTCTATCGGTTCTCCCTTCTATTCCAGTCTCGTATTGTTCGTGGAAAGAAGGATTGTCGGTATGCCTCTGTGTGGGCTCTAATCTCTCTGATTTTATCCTCATGGTCTCTTCGCGAGATATACGTAGGAGGGAGCAATATACTGCTTGACTCCTCGGTGAAGGTATGTTCTCGAAACTTTGACAAAAGCCCGTACCGAGCTACTGAGCGTCTCTCCTGCAGAGTCTTCCACTGGAGTTTATCTATCATCTCCGTAACGCTTTCGCGATTACTAAATGATCCTGTAACGAAGCGCGCTGCTCTCCGCTGGATCTTCTCTATGTCTTGTATCAACCCTATCTGGTACGGATCCCACACTGCTGAGCAGTATTCAAGCAGTGGGCGTACAAGCGTACTGTAACCTACTTCCTTTGTTTTCGGATTGCATTTCCTTAGGATTCTTCGAATGAATCTCAGTCTGGCATCTGCTTTACCGGCGATCAACATTATATGATCATTCCATTTTAAATCACTCCTAATGCATACTCCCAGATAATTTATGGTATTAACTGTTTCCAGTTGCTGACCTGCTATTTTGTAGCTAAATGATAAAGGATCTATCTTTCTGTTTATTCGCAGCACATTATTTATTAATAAGTACACGGCCTTTCTTTAGCACATGTAGGTTTGTTATTAATTTATCGTCGTATATATAGACTAGTTGCCTAATAAACTTTGCGACGTAGCTCACTGTGGTGAGCGCCACCTGTGGTGCTCGGGCTGCAGCACATTTCACAACCGTGCGCCCAGTGTAACAGTGGTAGTTGCGGAGGACATGTTGTTGTTGTGGTCATCAGTCCTGAGACTGGTTTGATGCAGCTCTCCATGCTACTCTATACTCTGCAAGCTTCTTCATCTCCCAGTACCTACTGCAACCTACATCCTTCTGAATCTGCTTAGTGTATTCATCTCTTGGTCTCCCCCTGCGATTTTTACCCTCCACGCTGCCCTCCAATACTAAATTGGTGATCCCTTGATGCCTCAGAACATGTCCTACCAACCGATCCCTTCTTCTGGTCACGTTGTGCCACAAACTTCTCTTCTCCCCAATCCTATTCAATACATCCTCATTAGTTATGTGATCTACCCATCTAATCTTCAGCATTCTTCTGTAGCACCACATTTCGAAAGCTTCTATTCTCTTCCTGTCCAAACTATTTACGGACCATGTTTCACTTCCATACATGGCTACACTCCATACAAATACTTTCAGAAATGACTTCCTGACACTTAAATCTATACTCGATGTTAACAAATTTCTCTTCTTCAGAAACGCTTTCCTTGCCATTGCCAGTCTACATTTTATATCCTCTCTACTTCGACCATCATCAGTTATTTTGCTCCCCAAATAGCAAAACTCCTTTACTACTTTAAGTGTCTCATTTCCTAATCTAATACCCTCAACATCACCCGACTTAATTCGACTACATTCCATTATACTCGTTTTGTTTTTGTTGATGTTCATCTTATATCCTCCCTTCAAGACACCATCCATTCCGTTCAACTGCTCTTCCAAGTCCATTGCTGTCTCTGACAGAATTACAATGTCATCGGCGAACCTCAAAGTTTTTATTTCTTCTCCGTGGATTTTAATACCTACTCCGAATTTTTCTTTCGTTTCGGAGGACATACTGTGCCATATGTAATTTTACTTACTTTAGAAACAGGCTTATGTCTGTTGAAGTTATTCTATTGATCTTGACGCAGTCGCTGGGTTAAGACATTTTTCATTTATTATTGTGTATGTAAATAATATGTTATCACTTACGTAATTTTGAAGTTTATATGTAGATTGTATCACTGGTCCAGATGTTATTCTGATCATTTTTAGGACTGTTGAAGAAGGCTATATTATTGTAGCTGAAACCATGGTCAAGGTTTAAAATAAACACAACTTAGTGCAACTGTAGGCTGTTTTTCATTCGAGACAATTTCGTAACGGTTGCTGTGTTGTCGCTGCCATGATTAAAATAATGAGAGAGGAGTTTGTGTCTGTCTGCGTCCTTCACAAGTGTACGGTATGTGAGTGTGTGAGAGCAAGACTTTAACTATCAGATTACTAGTACCATTAATCGGATGCCGTCCCCACTGAAAACCAGCACACAACTGCGCGAAACACTTCCCGGCCCTTCGCCCTGTTGCCGTTCGATCGACTGAGTTCCTGGTCCTAATTATTTCTCTTGTTAACTGCAAGGTTAGATTTGTCTTAAATTTATGAACACTTACACCGTTATGGCGACAGAAAGTCGTCGTTAGCTCTGTTCACTCCATGCACCAGATGTCACGCGCAAACAGCGGAGGTCGACAGGGGGGTTTCATGTTTCTGTTTTCATGTATTGTCCTTATTCTTGTAGACTATGTAATTGAAGGGGTAGTCAGGCAACATATCTGACATTAGTAAAACTATTCTCAGCTGCTATAGAAGACGTTTTCGAATCTCTAAACTATGAAAAAATGGAACGTCGTAGTCGTCTGTGCTACATTCGCTTTGCTGATAAAATGTACGGCTTCCTCTAGTGAAGATAAAATTTAACCATGAAGAAAGCATACTTAAATTAAATACGAAAATCAGCTGCAGTCACATTAAAATAAAGTATAATAAATATCAAACAGTACTGGTTTTTTATTCACTCAAGGTAATGAGTGCTTTCGATAAGGGATCTCAGTTTGAGTTCATATTTGTAGCTTTCGAGGCCATTAGGTGTTTGACATCGTTCGTCACATGTGTCTTCTAATCAAACTGCATGCCTGTACAGCATCGCCGCAGTAGTGCGACTGCATTTGTGCTTTCATGTGAGACAAGTCATAGTTCATAGTAACTGACGGAAATGCCATTTAGTAAACCGGAAGTTATTTCTGAGGTCCCCATGGAAGCGTTACAGGCCCTCTGTTGTTCTTACCGTATGCAAACGATCAGGAGACTGAGTAGTCCTGCTAGTCCGTCTTCAGATGATGCCGCCGTTTATCCTCTGCGAAAGTCATTAGAAGTTCGAAGCGAATGGTGTGATGGCAAATGACGCTGAATAATAAAAAGTGTGAGTTCTTCCTTAAGAAGAATAAGAACATTCAGTTAAATTTCTATTACATGATAAATAAAACAAATTTAAAATTTTTTGATAAACATGTAAAATTTGTTGATTCTAACTAAATACCTATGGATTACAATTACAAAAAACCTTTGCATCACAACTACCACACTCACACTGTCACCTCATTTCACCACAATTGTGTCCAACGCATGACGCATCACACAACACGAAGGTCATCACACACCTCTTACCCACATTTTTTTTTTTTTTTTGACGCCTCTGCGATGGAGGTCAGAACAACGAAGTAGCTGAGGAAACCATTTTAGACGCATAACCGCCGACCAGGGAGAAGGAGGGTGTCACAATTCGTTGCAGTCTCCGCCCCTTCAAATATTACTTGGCGTCACTCACACTGTTGCACACGATTTTAGTAATAATACAAAATGCTTAAAATGTGTTGATACAATAATGGCTTGTTTACATAAGTTCAAATGACTCTGAGCACTATGGGACTTAACATCTAAGGTCATCAGTCGTTTACATAAGTACTTAATACATCGCTTTAGCGTTAAATCTAATAAATTACAGCGCAGAAACATGTTTTGATTGAAAAGCACTAGACTGAAAATTTGAGAAGAAGGTCACACGTTGAACACCGCTCCTGATACTAATTTTAATGATTAATGACAATCATCTCAGTGGTATTTAGTGTACTAAGGCTGGTTTTGTTCTTTGAACATCTTCAGGTTGCCACGTTGTGCTAAAGTCACGATGTAAACTATTTGTCGTATGTAACGTTTCCGGATTTAGCCCTTAACGGTATATAATTATGACAACCAGAACATTTATATCATTATTTTAACAGAATTCGGTAACCTGAAGACGTCTTAAGAACAACAGCGGTCGTAACACAATAAATACTTAATATTACACCTGAGGTTGTTTTCATTACTCATCAGAGCTATAATTTACACAATGTAAAATCGAAGGATGCACTCGCCATTATTATGTTTCATGTAGCACTACGAATGCGAACACAGGTCTGAAGACTATTACTATGTGAGTGAGTAAAAGAGGAGAATACTGTTTTCTGTTTTCTTTTTTTTTATTAATCACTTCGACGTAAGTTCCAAAAGTCTTTCTTCCTGATATTTACTTTCTTAGTGGAAGGTCTGCCCCATTCTTCCTTTCCTTGCTAAAGTCTCCGCTCCACTTGCGGGCTTATGAACCATGTCAGATTTCCAGAATGCGAATTTTCACTCTGCAGCGGAGTGTGCGCTGGTATGAAACTTGCTGGCAGATTAAAACTGTGTGCCGGACCGAGACTCGAACTCGGGACCTTTGGCTTTCGCGGAGCTTGGGTAGCTCTGTTGGTAGAGCACTTGCCCGCGAAAGGCAAAGGTCCCGAGTTCGAGTCTCGGTCCGGCACACAGCTTTAATCTGCCAGCAAGTTTCATGTCAGATTTGGTTTTTATAGCACGCACTTGCTACGTGCATCTCTACCTCACTGGCATGTCGCGTCGTAAGCCCATCGAAGTTGGCAGACCCACATACAAGCAACTGCGAAATATCCTGTGCTAAATGTTTTTCTAATACAAAGAATACTTTGGCATTTTCAAGACTCGTAGTTTCCACGCTATTTTATTCTCCTAAAGTTAGGTATGGAGTTTGAAAATTGACATTTGAAAAAATCTGAACTCTCCACTGATTTTCATTTAATTTTTTTTGTAGGAGGGGGGCTGGACTGGGGGGGGGGAGGTGAGATGCCATGACTCCTTCGACACACACACACACACACACACACACACACACACACACAGACATTGCCCTCTTGGAGCTACGATTGTATTCATGGAACTAGTCGAACACGGGCAGGCATTCACTTAAACATCGTGTGCCCTGGCGTATATTTAGTTTCGGTTCTTTCCTCACTATGAAATTCAAAATTGTTCGTGTGGCGATGAAAGCTCTCTTTCCTTGTTAGGACCCAAATAAACAGTTTTGATCCTTCTCAACAAGAACACAGTTTGCTATGAAAGAGTTTTGGATAGTACCACGTTTCTTGCAGTTGAAAATGTTGTGTATTTCTCTCAACATAAGACCAACTGTGTTGAGGTTCGCTGAAATTCAGGAGGATTTCCTTGTGTGACTTGACCTAAGTCCTTACTTGCATCCCAACGAATATTTTCTATGAATTGATGGCCCTGTCGCATGCGAGATCAGTTCGTCCTAAAACTGGAAATTCTACCTTCGTGGAATGCTTGCTCCGAAATTACACTCCGAAACTGAAGGAAAATAACGTAGTGTTTGAATTTAGAAAAATGACTTGAATTTAGGAAATTTATCGATGGGCATCTCCTGACTTTTGATCATATATTGTATTCAGTATTATTTTCTAGAGCTTCATAATACAGTGGGTCACAAATTAATGTTTGCCTCAATCACATTCATTCGTAAACATGGATCCAAAGCTGCTATGCCCTTGAGATAAACCATTTTCTTGCGTTTTTACAATAGTTTATTTTATGATTTAGCTATTATCGAATTTCGACTCCTTTGGAACTTTCAAGTTACGTTTGTTATTTGCATCACAGTATAAAACTGCATTCGTATCCCATCTTATATTCTACAAACATTTTAACGTGTTTTACTCTGGTGCATTCGCAAAACCTACATAAGAGTGACACTTTTCTTTTACTGCATACAGATTTTACATTTCAAATAGTTAATAGTTGTGCGCGCAACTGTCATGATATTAAAATACCAAGATTAGAGACACTCTCAGCTTTTGCTTCCTCTACACAGATATCTGAGATATAAGATACTATCTATACTATTATAAGGGGCGAATAAAAAATTTCTATATGAGGCCAATGCTGCAGCGTATATACAGCGTACAGCGACTGCGATGCGGGTATATAATCACCGACAAGTATGCAAGCGATTAGTCTGGCATTCATATCATTCCGACGTGGTACAGCAAGCGCGAAAACATGAACTATAGCGAGGTTATTACCAAATGCGTCAAAAAAAGGTTAACATGCTGTTATTCTCTTCTGGGTTGCCGAAGTACAAGCGCTGGCAGACATCCATCGGAGAATAAAGAATGTGTATGGGGCAGGGGACTGTTGAAAGCCATCGTGGAGCGCCGAGGGTGTTGCCGCTTCATAATGACGCACGTTTCCACGTTGCAAATGTCATAATTCAGTATTTACGGCAGCTCTAGTTGGAGACACTCAAGAGCTCACCATATAGCTCTGATCTCTCCACATGTCATTACGTGGCTTCGGTTCCTTACTAGTCCTACACTCAAGACCTCAAGATCTTGAAGGATCGACGATTTATAGCCTGAAGGGCTATATTTCCTTGAACATTAGTTTTCTGTGAAAACTGACTGCAATAAAGGAAATGCTGTACTGTGCTCTGTTTTCTTGTGAAAATCTCTCTCCCTCTCTATTCCAGAATTCGAATCGAGAACAGCTGCCAACATGAGTAACGTAGAAGTAAATATCCTCGGAGTAGTGAAGCAACTTAAATCACTTAATAAAAGCAAATATTCTGGTCCAGACTGTATACCAATTAGGTTCTTTCGGAGTATGCTAATGCATTAGCTCCATACTTAACAATCATATACAACCGTTCGCTCGACGAAAGATGAGTACCCAAAGACTGGAAAGTTTAAAAGGTCACACCAATATTCAGGAAAGGTAGTAGGAGTAATCCACTAAATTACGGGCCCATATCGTTAACGTCGATATGCAGCATTATTTTGGAACATAAATTGTGTTCGAACATAATGAATTACCTCGAAGAAAACGGTCTATTGACACACAGTCAACATGGGTTTAGAAAACATCGCTCTTGTGAAACACAACTAGCTCCTTATTCACATGAAGGGATTTCAGATCGATTCCGTATTTCTGGATTTCCGGAAGGCTTTTGACACTGAGCCACACAAGCGGCTCGTAGTGAAATTGCGTGCTTATGGAATATCGTCTCAGCTATGTGACTGGATCTGTGATTTCCTGTCAGAGAGGTCACAGTTCGTTGTAACAGACGAAAGTCATCGAGTAAAACAGAAGTGATTTCTGGCGTTCCCCAAGGTAGTGTTATAGGCCCTTTGCTGTTTCTTATCTATATAAATGATCTGGGAGACAATCTGAGCAGCCGTCTTCGGTTGTTTGCAGATGACGCTGTCGTTTATTGACTAATAAAGTCATCAGAAGATCGAAACAAACTGCAAAACGATTTAGAAGAAATATCGGAATGGTGCGAAAAGTGGCAGTTGACCTTAAATAACGAAAAGTGTGAGGTCATTCACATGAGTGCTAAAAGTAACGCCTTAAACTTCGCTTACACGATAAATCAGTCTAATCTAAAAGCCTTAAATGCAACTAAATGCCTGCGTATTACAATTACGAACAATATAAATTGGAAGGAACACATAGAAAATGTTGTGGCGAAGGCTAACCAAATACTGCGTTTTATTGGCAGGACACTTAGAAAATGTAACAGATCTACTAAGTAGACTGTCAACACTACGCTTGTCCGTCCTCTTTTAGAATACTGTTGCGCGGTGTGGATCCTTGCCAGATAGGACTGGCTGAGTACATTGAAAAAGTTCGAAGTAAAGCAGCACGTTTTGTATTAGCGTGAAATATGGGAGAGAGTGTCACAAAAATGATACAGGATTTGGGATGGACATCATTAAAAGAAAGAACTGTCTAGCACCATAAGCAGGTTCTTTTTCATTTTCTAAATCAGGTTTCTTCCTTTTCACATTCCTACGATGCACTCTTCTTGATTTTATCACCTCCAAAAATCATTTATATGCTTTCACTACACGCTCTCTCTCTATCGTATGCAAAGCTTTGATGCAGTTCCCACCGGGCTTAATTCTCATTTTCTTTAAAACGTATTTCCTGTTTTGCCACCATCATTAAATCATGAAACTGCATCATAAACACCAATATCAACTACATTTCTTCCCGAAAAAATTGTTTGGCAATCTTTCCCATATACTTTGGTCAAAAATTTTAATTGGTTTCTGGGTACCACCATGAAGACATTTCTTCAATAAGTTTTCATTTACAAGGCCCCTGAATATAAGTTTGATAGCTTCCATTACAGCAATTGTTAGAGAATTCCTGTGATGATATTTTTCCCCTACGTATGACAGAAGAATGCTGTGAAAAGGGGTGTGGCGCTACATCCTGATAAACTTAAGACCAAATAACGTGCCTTATAGTCTCTCAAATATACATATGTGTTGTATACATCAAATTAGTCTGGAAGCGATGTGCTGCAAAATAGGAATATTTTTGAAAAATCGAATTTTTGTAACTTTTGACGTCCTAACCTCTTGATTCCACCCGGTGCGGATCCCAAACACTCGAGAAGCACTCAGGAATACGTCTTACTAGCGTCTTACATGCGGTCACCTTACAGATGAACCCCACTTTCCTAAAATTCTCCCATTCAACCTTAGTCCCAGCCACTATTTTCACATGTTCGTTCCATTTCACATGCCGACAAGCCATAAATACAGTCTTGTTGATATAAAAGTTTTCTTTCACAACCGAATGTGAGGCAGAAATCAAATGAGCACATTGTGGTGTATACGATTTTTGTTCCAAATTGCTTATACGATGAAACAATACAAATGAGAGAAACACTTTCCGTAATGGTTTCAGTGCTCTGCTATCGTAGTTAAAACAGATGACGAGAAAGAAACCGAAACCGCACATTTCCAGATCACAGCTCAGCACTTAAATTTTCGCAGTCGGTTTTAAACCTTTTAGTACCAGTAGTTTCTGTCTGAATCCACCATTTTATTAAATTTTAACTACAAATGCCTTTCGTATGAAACCATCGATGCTATTGAAAAACAGAGACATCTAGTGGTACACTGAGATGCTTCTACAAATGTAGTGCATTGTAGCAGTCGATCACAGTGTTCACAGCAACAGTGGCTCGGAGATTATGCTACATGATTGTAGGAAACTGTGACATTTGTTTTTGTTAAAGTGGTCATGTTAAGGAGATCAATGACTGTGAAAACAAGTAGATCTAAAGTTACTGTAACATAAATTTGAGTTTGTACAACTGCCGTTATGAATGGTTTCGTAATGAAACTATTGTAGTAGAGGTAATCTTGATTTAAATTTATTACATTTTAGGTCAATTTTTGTTTAGGACTACAATTTGTTTTAGGCATTATGGGTTCACGGGAGTTTCGAGATGTGGATTTGTGTCTAGGAAAAATGCGAAACCTCTTTCAGATATATCTCATGAAATGATGACTGGTTAATAACTATATTTCCCAGAAGTTCCAAAGTGAAACCACAATCTTAAAACAATTTGGTCTTTACTTTTTTCGTATTTCTTCGGGTATTCATTGCTTACTATGATGATAAAGGTTAATTTTTTGAAAAAAAAATATATTTCAAGGCGAAAGCAGCTCGATAAAATGATTGACTTTATTTATGGATTCTTCCGTCGCTTCTTGGTAGAACAATTCCATCTGGTTGAATAACACTTAGGCGCTTTTTTGTTCTACTGATTTTTATTTGTATGAACTAGTCTTTGGCTTATTACGCTACCTTCAGGTAGCTGAAGATGGCCTAATAAGCCGAAAAGCAGTTGATACAAATAAAAATCAGTAGAACAAAAAACCGCCCAAGTGCTATTCAACCCTCAAATAGATTGATTATTTTTTGTCGATTTATTCTTCTATTCGTTGCTTACTATATTGATAAATTTCGTGTAAACACTTGAGAGTCAAATGTTTAACAGAAAATCTGTGTATTATCATTTAAGAAAATACACAACCTGTGTCTGTCTGATTGTTTATTAAAACATCACCTAAAAATTAGAAGCAAATCGGCAAAGAACCTTTCGAGATCTTTTTCATTCATAGTATTATCTATGACAATTTCGAGTTCAGTACCTTCCAACTGTGATATGTCACTTATAGGATCCTGACACAATTCGTAAAGGATATCTCAGATTAAGACGTACAGTATATCGAATTCCTATGCATACACAATCGCGAAGCATTGGTGAGTACACGAGAATGATTACATTTTTTTTTAATGTGATGCATGTAACGGGTAGCTTGAAAATACCCAAGGGGGCAAAATTTAGCTAAATGCTGAAATAATGTTTATTTCAAAAATAAAAACAGTCTACGCAGGAAAATCACTTCTCTCGAGTCAATCATAAATGCTTCGCACATCCTAGTATAGAGGACTGCGTATAAAATACATTACTTGTGCAAATGGGCGTGCGCAACTAGCAGTGATTGGAAGAAAGAGGCGGTGTCTTTGATATGATAGAGGAAGGAATAAATTAACCCTCCTCTCCCTCTCCCTCTTTCCACACTAACAGGACGAACTGGAGCCACAAAGCTCACTCAAAATACGAGTGTTTACTTAAGCACGAAACTGTTTCGGAGAACTAGAGTTCCCTGCCCCATCAACTGTGTTGACGAAATATGAGTTTCGCTTTTCTTTCGGGCAAAAAATGTAAACAAAATTCTTGGGCATGACAACCGCCGTCATTGTCTCGCCTTTTTCCCGAGTCACTGCAATTTAATTTAAAGCGGCCGCCGCCGCCGCTATGGTATCGTATTTATCATACGGGGTGCCCTCTCAGACTTGACTTTTCTCTCTGTCTCCCTCCTTCTGCCTCTCCCGCTCGCCATCTGTCCTGCTTCTCCCTGCCTTCTCTCTCCCTCTGTCTCTGTCTGTCTCTCTCTCATAATTTATACGCGGTGCCCCACTTGCTCGCAACTCATAAAAGCTTTATCCGGCGCATCTTAAGGCCTCTTTTATAACTTTGCCGATATTTCATTGTGGCGCCGCACGGCCAGGGAGACTAGCGCAGGGCATTAATCTCCGGAGGCGGTGGGGGTGGCGTGGGCGGTGGCGGGGGCGGAGGCGAGGGTGCACTGCCCCCGCACAGCAAAACACACATTACGCCGCGCACTGTACGGCCTATGCCTTAAACGTTTGTTCACAATCCAAATTGCGTAGCTATAGGTACGCATTTAGCATTATGGATATTGTTAGCTCGTTGTTCTGTTACCATTCGGTTGCTAAATGGACTTTCAGTGTGTCGTGCAGACAAGCCATCCTTCTGGAATTAGAGCTGTCGAGGGGTTGCGCTTGTAACAACTCCAAATCAAATGTATATGTACCAAGCGAGACACTCTGGGGAATCGCCTGTCTTCCCCGCCGCGCCCACCTTCTTAGGAGATGGAGGAAGAATGGTTTCATCTGCTGCACACAGAGCCAAATGGGAAAGGGAAGGATATGATAGACAACGCAGACAAATCTGGTTGTCAACGAGATTTTGTCATATCAGTTCATCACAGAGATTTCTCAAACAATACAAATTAGCAAAACTTCATAATTCACATAATCACAGTACTTACGATATGCGTTTTGGTTTCGAGACTTCTACGGGAGTCAGCTGGCTTCACGGAGGGACTGAAGTCTTCCGTAACGGAAAAGCACAACTTAAACTGGAGAAAATGCACTATATGGCAATCGACAAATAATTTTCTAAGAGCTCTAAGTACGACAAACCAAACACAGCTTAAATGGAGAAAAAGCACGCACTATATGGCATTCGACAAATAATTTTCTAAGAACTCTAAGTGCGACAAACCAAACAAAGCTTAAACTGGAGAAAAAGCACGCACTATATGGCACACGACAAATAATTTTCTAAGAGCTCGAAGTACGACAGTCGAAACACAACTTAAACTAAAGAAAAAACACGCACTATATGGCATTCGACAAATAATTTTCTAAGAGCTCTAAGTACCAGAAATACAGCTTAAACTGGAGATGTGGTGAATTTTAGAAGATTATCATTGGCTGTAATCATCGGAAAAATTAGCCCCTAGCAATTTCTAAGATTTTGAATCCTGGAAATTCCTTAATAAAGCACAGACAGGGTCAAAATTATCACAAAAATACCCTAAAATGGCGTTACCGAGTATCTTGTAACCTGAGTAGCTGCCGTGAGGGACCAGACGGCTCAGCACATGTATTCCCACCGTGAGTGTCCCATCCAGTGCTGAGCCGGTGACTTCACGTCAGCAGCTACTGATGTGTAGAGGTCGAGGGTAATGATCCCTATGGTTGGTGGTAGGGCTCAGTTGCTAGCGTCAGGAAGTCCCGCAGTTCATCTCCCTAAATGTGATTGAACCGTTGTGGTGGGTAGGTACCAGGTGGATGCCAGACGTCCCATCATGAAAAGAGCGTTTACGTATAATCTTTTATTCAGTGCGAAAAGTATGTAAGTAGGCTGTTTATGTTTTCTTATTGGCAACGTTACGTAGCGCTCGGTATGAAAATCACTGGCTGTGCTGTGTGCAGTCTGTGGCTAGTTTGCATTGTTGTCTGCCATTGTAGTGTTGGGCAGCTGGATGTGAACAGCACGTAGCGCTGCGCAGTTGGAGGTGAGCCGCCAGCAGTGGTGGATGTGTGAAGGAAATGGCGGAGTTTTGAAATTACATATATTACGACTTTTGATGATATTAAGGTAAATACATTGTTTGTTCTCTATTAAAATCTTTCATTTGCTAACTATCCCTATCAGTAGTTAGTGCCTTCCGTAGTTTGAATCTTTTATTTAGCTGGCAGTAGTGGCGCTCGCTGTATTGCAGTAGTTCGAGTAACGAAGATTTTTGTGAGGTAAGTGATTTGTGAAAGGTATAGGTTAATGTTAGTCAGGGCCATTGTTTTGTAGGGATTATTGAAAGTCAGATTGCGTTGCGCTAAAAAATATTGTGGGTCAGTTTAAGCACAGTCGTGTATAAATTGTTCTAAGGGGACGTTTCAAGTATATCGATGTAGGTGCCAGATACCGGTCCACGCCCCCAAGATGCATGCCGTCCTCGTTCGATGAAACCTGCTGCGATCAACATGCGGGCTCTTGTCACGGCTAACTGGCAGCGGCTAGTAATCGACTGGTCAATGGGTATTTTTAACAACCCATTGGCTAGACGATTGCTTTTTCTTTCAGTCGAATGAGACCACTGAATGAAACTGGTCTCTAACCTATATAAATGTTTTCGCTCGCTCTTCTGATCTAGATGGTTTCCCCTAATGCGGGACAACCGACTGACAAGTCTCTAACAGCCACGGCTGTTGCATGAATCTTTCCTATCAGTGTCCGGGTTTGGATGATTTCGTTTACATAGGCCTGCCTTTTCAACCTTTTCGGTGAACCATGAGTATGGTTGCCAACTTTTTTAGACACAAATAACGTATCCTGTTTCAAGGAGAGGTGCATAAAAAGTAAATTTTTAAAAATGAAGTATTTTCAAATGTGTGTATTCACTTAGTTAAATACGAACGTTTCGTACTTATAGCATAAAATACAGATTTTTCGTTGGTTATAAGAGACTAATAACTGGTGTTACACTTCAGATTTTTGTTTAAATAACTGACTAGTTACTTATTTATTACTTGTCACCTATAATCCTACTTCGGTCAATGCTTAGGTGAGCGAACAGATAGGATATAAGATACAACTTTGTAAGCGTCTGGTGCCTCAATCACTTGCTCTTTAAGCATATACCGTCAGTTGACTGAAGTATTTAGTTCGCGGAAAATACGAGGTGCGACAATAAAGTAATGAGACTGATGTGAAAAAAATTTGCTTACCGTTTTCGTCAAGTTTAGTTTTATCTCCTTCAAAGTAGTTCCCTTCTGATTGCACACACTTTTTCCAGCGCTTCTGCCATTGATGGTAACGTCCTCCAAGACCCTCGTTACAGCTTTTTGGACATCCTGTGTTATTTGAAAATGGCGTTCCTTGACTCTTGGAAATAGAAATAAGTCACACGGAGCGATATCTGGTGAATAAGGTGGCTGTGGTAATACTGAAATTTGTTTTGAGGTTAAAAATTGCTATACTGACAGAGCAGTATGGGATGGCGCACTATCGTGATGCAGAATCCAGTTATCAGCAATGTTGGCACGGACACGAAGAACTCATTTACGAAGACTTACTAAAATTTCTTTATAGTAATATTGGTTAACCGTTTGTCCAGGAGGCATCCACTCTTTATGAACAATTCCCTTGGAATCAAAGAAGCGCAAAAGCATGCGAGCTTGTTTTGGTCTGGGTGATCCCTTTGAGCACCACTGCGAACTTTGGCGTTTTGTCTCTGGATCGTACTGAAAAAACCAACTTTCATCACCAGTGATAACACGGCTCAGCAATTCTGGATTGATTTCTGTTTGCTGTAACAGATCGGCTGCCATATTTTTCCGTGTTTCTCACTGTTGTGGTGTGAGATTCTTGGGGACCATTTTTGCACAAATCTTTCTCATACCAAGATCTTCAGTTATTATTAGACGAACAGTTTCTCGATTGATATTCAGTTCTTCTGCAATCATTTTCACGGATAATCTTCGATCAGATCGTACGAGTTCACGCACCCTGGCCAAGTTGACATCCGTCCGTGAGGTTGATGGTCGTCCACTGCGGTCTTCACCTTCAACGTTTGTTCTGCCTTCACTAAACATTTTATGCCGACGAAAAGCTTGAGCTCTTGACATAAGCTCCTCTCCAAAAGCCTTCTGATGCTTACTGTGAGTTTTTGTCGCGTTTTCACCCAATTTAACGCAAAAAGAAATGGCATGCCGTTGCGCATTATTATGCGGTTCCATTTCCGTGACGAGAGACACAAACACGTGTTAACCTATTGCAGTACAACGCATCGTGCCTATGCAAGCCTGCAGGATTGCCACATCTTGCAGAGAAAATTAGTCTCATTACTTTGTCACACCTCGTATGTTACAGCATTCATTAATTTCTTTTGATTTCCTTAAGTAAAGCCTGCAGCGGTGGCCGAGCGGTTCTGGGCGCTTCTGCCCGGAACGGCGCGGCTGCTACGGTCGCAGGTTCTAATCCTGCCTCGGGCATGGATATGTGTTAGGTTGGTTAGGTTTAAGTAGTCCTAAGTTCTAGGGGGCTGATGACCTCAGATGTTAAGTCCCATAGTGCTCAGAGCCATTTGAACCATTTGAACCTTAAGTTATATGGTTTCGTAATATGAATTGCTCTTGGAGATACTGTATATTGCACTGAATTTATTTTCAGATCATTTTTTATCCAGTCATATGATTTTTGGCATTCTGGTCCAGACGCAAAGGACCCTAATAAGAAAATACCTGTTCATAAACATGGACGAAAAACTGAACTAGAAGCTAGTTATGGCACTCAGTAAAAAGTGAACATCGGAACGGCAGTAGCAATGATGACAGGCGACAGCAGTCAGCAATAACTATTCAACAATGGCAAAACGATCGAATATTTCCGATCAGAACTGAGAGCATCGAAATCCGTCGTCTTAGTTCGGCTGCTCTCACAGGATGGTTCCTTTAAAGAGAATGAATGAGTAATTCAACCAATACGTAAAATTACAATCGCAGGTGCCGATCGTTTTCCAACAACCGACCGAATAGATTTTTTTCTTTCGGGTCTGGCCAACGTTGGCAGCCGTCAGGTGAGGCAACGTGGTCAGCTCCCCAGCCGTGCAGCGCTGACCTCGGGTCCAAAAGAGAGCGGTATGCCGCAGGCTCGGGGGGAGTTGCATGGAATCAGTGCACGGGACAGCGGGCCGTGCAAAATCAGATTATGGACCCCAGCGTACATGGCAGCGGCTCGGGTTAAAGTATACCCGCACAAGCGATGATAAACTCCAAAAGAGTTTGCCCTCTGATAGGCGATGACGAGTGGAAGCTAGGTGGTCCAGGCACAATCCAGAAGTGGAAGTAAGCTATCCAGCAGGTGGCGTATCAGTTGGAAGGCACCAAGTCTGCAGCATCTGGACTCAGCGCGGGCAGCAGCCCCCTGCCGCTACTAGCGACAACATCAGGGGAGATGGGGGGCGGGGTGCAGCTTGTTGAGCCATCCAGTTTATTGTGATTGAGACTTTGAACTCTTATTCTGGTAACATAACATGACCATCATCGATGTGTGACACCTTCCCCGTATCGTGAAAATTTCTACTGTTATTTGGTGCTTGGATATTACCGTTTAGTTGAAATGGGGTGACATACGCGGTTAAGTTTAAGAGAAAGCTTGTTTTTTAGAGCATTTTTTGGCGAGTGTCAATTCTGAGGTGTTAAAGAAGTCAGATCGTAATTATGAGAATAACTGCCTTCGCACAGTTTAAATATACGACCATTCTCTTCTTACAGGCGAATTATCGTTGCTATACGATTAGCCGTTTTCTCCTAATGATGCTAGTTGTAGATTGCAGCAGTTTGCCTGATAATGGTGATACGAGTTAACAAGACGAAAAGCTTAAAAGTAGGCTCCGTTGTTGCCTTTCACAGTAGTTATGTTTTTGTGCACGTAAATGTACGTAAAGCACTAGTATGACATTTTTATTTATTTGCTTTTGCATCTTTATGTGGAGCTTGCTCGCATATGCTATATTCTACATCTACATTTATACTCCGCAAGCCACCCAACGGTGTGTGGCGGAGGGCACTTTACGTGCCACTGTCATTATCTCCCTTTCCTGTTCCAGTCGCGTATGGTTCGCGGGAAGAACGACTGTCTGAAAGCCTCTGTGCGCGCTCTAATCTCTCTAATTTTACATTCGTGATCTCCTCGGGAGGTATAAGTAGGGGGAAGCAATATATTCGATACCTCATCCAGAAACGCACCCTCTCGAAACCTGGCGAGCAAGCTACACCGCGATGCAGAGCGCCTCTCTTGCAGAGTCTGCCACTTGAGTTTGTTAAACATCTCCGTAACGCTATCACGGTTACCAAATAACCCTGTGACGAAACGCGCCGCTCTTCTTTGGATCTTCTCTATCTCCTCCGTCAACCCGATCTGGTACGGATCCCACACTGATGAGCAATACTCAAGTATAGGTCGAACGAGTGTTTTGTAAGCCACCTCCTTTGTTGATGAACTACATTTTCTAAGGACTCTCCCAATGAATCTCAACCTGGTACCCGCCTTACCAACAATTAATTTTATATGATCATTCCACTTCAAATCGTTCCGCACGCATACTCCCAGATATTTTACAGAAGTAACTGCTACCAGTGTTTGTTCCGCTATCATATAATCATACAATAAAGGATCCTTCTTTCTATGTATTCGCAATACATTAAATTTGTCTATGTTAAGGGTCAGTTGCCACTCCCTGCACCAAGTGCCTATCCGCTGCAGATCTTCCTGCATTTCGCTACAATTTTCTAATGCTGCAACTTCTCTGTATACTACAGCATCATCCGCGAAAAGCCGCATGGAACTTCCGACACTATCTACTAGGTCATTTATATATATTGTGAAAAGCAATGGTCCCATAACACTCCCCTGTGGCACGCCAGAGGTTACTTTAACGTCTGTAGATGTCTCTCCATTGAGAACAACATGCTGTGTTCTGTTTGCTAAAAACTCTTCAATCCAGCCACACAGCTGGTCTGATATTCCGTAGGCTCTTACTTTGTTTATCAGGCGACAGTGCGGAACTGTATCGAACGCCTTACGGAAGTCAAGGAAAATGGCATCTACCTGGGAGCCTGTATCTAATATTTTCTGGGTCTCATGAACAAATAAAGCGAGTTGGGTTTCACACGATCGCTGTTTCCGGAATCCATGTTGATTCCTACATAGTAGATTCTGAGTTTCCAAAAACGACATGATACTCGAGCAAAAGACATGTTCTAAAATTCTACAACAGATCGACGTCAGAGAGATAGGTCTATAGTTTTGCGCATCTGCTCGACGACCCTTCTTGAAGACTGGGACTACCTGTGCTCTTTTCCAATCATTTGGAACCTTCTGTTCCTCTAGAGACTTGCGGTACACGGCTGTTAGAAGGGGGGCAAGTTCTTTCGCGTACTCTGTGTAGAATCGAATTGGTATCCCGTCAGGATGCCGGATCTCTGAACAGTATTTCTACTTCATTGCTCATTGTCGCAGTGTTAAAATCGGAGACGGCCGCTGTGGCCGAGCGATTCTAGACGCTTCAGTCCGGAACTGCGCGACTGCTACGGTCGCAGGTTCGAATCCTGCCTCGATCATGGATGTGTGTGATGTCCTTAGGTTAGTTAGGTTTAAGTAATTCTAAGTTCTAGGGGACTGATAACCTCAGATGTTAAGTCCCATAGTGCTCAGAGCCATTTGTTGAAATTGGAGCTTTCTGTGTGATAGGAAGCAGTATGCTTCCATTCGTTGCTGTATAGTTGTGTGAGACAGTCCTCGAAATTTGCGTGAAACCATTCATCGTTTACGGAGTTGTGGAAAGTCTGATGAACGGTGCGCGTGGTTACTTTGAGCCCGAGGAACAACAGGGTTCGAGCAGATCCGCATCAGAGCCAGAAAAGAATGTGTCGGTATTAGTGAAATGTACGGCAAGAGGAAAGGAAGACTAGATTTAACGTCCCGTCGACATCGAGTTCATTAGAGACGGAACATAAGATCGGATGGTGGCAAGGATGGGGAAGGAAACTGGCCATGCCCTTTCAAAGGAAACATCCCCGCATTTGTCTGCAGTGATTTAGGAAAACCTAAGTCTGGATAGCCGGACGCGGATTTGAACCTGTGATATCGATAGCTACGATGCCACGGCGTAGGAACAAGTTCTTAGGTTGGCACTACGACACCGACGACAGCGCCCTCTAGCCGAAGCTGTGTAGCTCTACGAGCGCCGCTCCAGATTCAACTCATTTGATTCCGAGAAGACGACCAAGCAACACTGTTTCTATTTCATAGTGGGCGAGCCTTTGTAACTTCTGGCCGCTGTTAGATTCGACTGATGAACGGCTTCGCACCTACGTGCTTATCTGTATGCAAAGTTAAGTAGTAATATCAGTTGTATATGTTCATACCCCCAGTAAAAGAGTTATAATCTATACGCAGTACGGAAGCATTTCACCTTATCCTGCTCCTACTCACTTCCTACATTCGGCCTACCCTTCAGTTTACAGGAGCAGACCCACGCCCCGCCTATCCAGGCGGGATACAAAAGAACCGTCGACCTCCCAATTTGAGTCCAGTGAACCAACCCGCGTACGACCCGAGACAGAGCTGCGTTGTTATCAGTATGACGAGAGGGGAGCGGGGGCAATGATCCTGTATAGCTACGTGCCGCTAATGAAATATCATTCAGTTAACAGTCGTTTATTGTTGAGAGTTTTAAATTTACTCCATGGTCTTCGCAGCACTGCCTAGCAGCCACGGTGCTGAGTCCATGCTGCTCGAAAGCGCGAGGTGGCTTGTCAGTGGCCGGCGAGGAACTTGCTCAGTACAGGTCGTGCTGCGGCCCCGTAGCAGGAGGATGCGGTGGCCGTGCTTTCCCGCAGCCTGATGAGATGCTCTTGATGAGTGAAGCTGCGATTGGGCTCTGTACCAGAAAACTGCATGCCCCTGTTTCGGTTGACATGGTGGCGTGCAGGTGGAAGACCCAGCAGCAATATGAAGAACTGTCCGGGTGGCGGTCCCAGCAGACAACTGGTGAGGCGGTACTTGTACTGCCCGCTGCGCGGGATTAGCCGAGCGGACTCGCCGGCACGGTAGCAAAGCGTGTTCGGTCAGAGGGTTAGCTGGCCACTGTAGTATAAAAAAAAAAAAAAAAAAAAAAAAAAAAAAACTGAGTTAATGGCACCCGGCACGGCAGGTCAGCGTGTTCGGTCAGAGCTGGATGGCCTCTGTAGTAAAAAACTGAGTGAAAGGATCAACAACGAACTTGGACGGATGTCATGTGACGTCCGCAACGACCAAACACAACGAAAAAGTGAAAAAAAGCGGTCTAAGTCGGTGCAGTCATAGACTGGGCGGTTGGTCCCGGTGGATGTTCGAGTCCTCCCTCGGGCATGGGTGTGTGTCTTTGTCCTTAGGATGATTTGGGTTAAGCAGTGTGTAAGCTTAGGGACTGATGACCTTAGCAGTCCCTTAAGATTTCACACACATTTGAACATTTTTTTTTTTGTACTGCCCCTGTAAGCAGCGGCCGGCCGGTGGGGCCGTGCGGTTCTAGGCCCTTCAGTCTGGAACCGCGTGACCGATACGGTCGCAGGTTCGAATCCTGCTCGGGCATGGATGTGTGTGATGTCCTTAGGTTAGTTAGGTTTAAGTAGTTCTAAGTTCTAGGGGACTGATGACCACAGATGTTAAGTCCCTTAGTGCTCAGAGCCATTTGAACCATTTTTGTAAGCAGCGACGCAGGCGCCCAGCGTCTGCGTCGAACAACTTAAAGACAGGCATATTGATTCTTCATCCACGGAAGATCGGACCGTCCCCCATCCTCAGTGACTCACCGTTGTGACACGCAAGAATGCTTCTTGCAGATCGGAAGCGCCCTTCACGACCAGACGGCTGTGGATTTGCATCACTATACTCGACGTTGGTGGCAGCTTTTAGACACTTGTCGAATACACCAGAGAATCCTGCAACTTAACAGAGCTTGGATTCCATCGGCATCCGTAATGCAGATGGAATGGCCTAACTCTCAGAATGAGCTTGAGAAAGGCGGCGGTTTTATGGTAGGCAATGATGTGATCCCTACCCACACTGGTGACCGAATCTGCTCTCGTAGACCTGTCAGCGATTTCGGTTGCCCTAGTGTTTAACTTCAGGGTTTCAGAACGTTCCTTTAGCGAAATTTGCATCCTGAAAGGTGTTCTGAAGATAGCTCTAAGTGAAGTTGCTGCATTTGATGCCTTAACAGTGGCAGGTTCTGTCCGTTTCGCACTGTTGTCGAAGTGCTGAATCAGCTGTTCTGGGCTTGCCTCTCGCATACTCTGATGGAATGAGCTCCCAGCTTGTCTGCACTCCGGGCCCCTCTTGTTGACGTTCAGTTACGACACCGTTGCGTAGCCAGCAGACGCGTCCCACTTAGCTGTCTCTGTCGGTTCTTTAATAAAATTTTATTCCTGCACTTACTTACTATTCTACAGTGCAACAGAAAGAACAGTAAAACGAATGTCAAGAGACGTTACAGAAACTTAATGTAGCACCAAAGAAAAGTTCTGCCAGGCGATAAATTTTGCATTTTTACACATGGAATCATAAGAAGGAAAATCCACGACTGCTTTGTCGAAATGCAGTTTCCAACAGTCTCAGTCGTGTTGAAGACTGAGGTGGAAGACTTCCCTGATATGAGTGAAACAACCCTTTGGCGTACTACTAGGAAATTGGGCTTCAGATACAAAGAGTTCAACAAACCACCTGTACTGATGGAAAATAACCGAGCAGTAGAAAAAACAGACAAGTTATTGTGGAAAATAAGACATATTTGAAACACTGAATGGACAAGCAAGTTTCTTTGAGTGGTCATTCTCCGCAGCAAGGACAGAAATATTTGTTTTGTAAATAAAACCGCCTTTTCTTCCTGCAAGTGTAATTTATTTTTCCGAGATGCGTTTCGCCTTTTTCTTACTCTGAGGAACATTCAGTGAGATCTAGAACGATACAGTTTTGTTATTTTTAGATTATCAAACAGTTCACGTCGCGTTTTTTATGTAAAGAAGTAATTACATACAGTTTTTTGGAATCTGGGTTTCCTCTCATCTGGTCTGGAGGTCGCGCTACCACTTCATTTCCGAATTTTACAAAACAAACATTACTGGATGGACTATTTATTACACTCATGAGCGGTGGTGTGGTGCAAATCATTCCAGAAAGTTAGGATGGAAGGAATAAGAAACACCTTATGCATCAGAAAACGTCAACGATTCTCACAGAAGAAGTGTTAAAGAGTGGAATGGCTGGAAAAGTGGAATTTAAACAGTCCGATTATGGAAAAGAGACTGTAATGTGTCACAAACGAAGTTGGATACGTATAGAATGCTGGCTTATGTTTTAGTGGGCAAAAGGGAGATGCAGGTTACCATTCTGAGATGAATCCAGACACTACGGAAAGTGATTCTTAACAGCGTTCTCGGAAAATTACCGAACAGATGTGCAGTTCTTTTAGTTCAGGCTCCGTATTACATGAGATAAATCCAGCACCGCGAAATCTGTCAGTGAAACTCAGAAAGGATTCTGTTATTGAATGGATGTAAAAAAATAATGTAGAGCTTCCATATACTGGAATATTAGATGGTATACGTCCAGCGTATATGGATAACACTAAACTCTTCCATCTCCTTCTCAATTTCAGCCATGCAACTCTGGATCAAACCATCCTGTAACCTGTATGTTATTCAAAACTGTTCTGCATACAAGAGGGGATTTCATCTATACCTATTGTCATCGTTGTTGTTCCCTCTCTACATATGCCAAGAATTAACTTCTTTACAAAAATACACCAGTATTGTAAACTATACATGCTTTTCTCATTCCTACTATCTCTTTTTTATCATTCTGTCTTATCCATTTGCTTCTCGTTCTTCCTCTCATCCGTCGACTTCTACACATCTGATTCCTTCTTACTGCTGCCACGCATTTGTTTTAGATGTCATTACTCACATTCGACAAGAACGTAACGAGGAAATAGATTGACGCAATGATAATTACTCTGGTTTTACTCAAATTTCACATATTAATTACCATATATTATTATTATTAGAATTATTGTAGTTATTACCACTATTATTACGAACAGTAATATTGTCATAAAATATTGGTCATACTTATAGTAATGGTGACTTACTACGAATGTGTGGTTAGGTGTATGAGAGGGCCTGATGGCCCTAAACGCGTTGGGTGATACAAAAGCAAAACAAATGAATATATAAACAAGAAGTCACTATCCGTAAAACAAACTTTTATGTTCTCGAGAGAGCATAGTTTCGTCACGAGACGTACTTGACGAGTGAAGAGCCCATGTTCAAAAAGAGTATTCTGTCTGTTTGTAGCCAGTCAATTTATAGACAGTGCCGTGTAGTCAATGACAAACCCATGAGTCTCCCCGGAAACAAACGAGGAAAAACTGCCCTGTTGAAGAGGGCGAAACCTCCGAAGAGACGCACTTTTAGCCATCGCCCAGCAGTTACAAAATCACCGCCCAGTGGCAATGATGAGCCATGAGGGGGGATACCGTCGACGCATACGTGTAGTGAGTGTGGCTGCAATGTTCACGATGATCACATCTACGAATTATCGAGCTCGTGTTACACTTGCTGGTCAACTAATACCCACTGAACCCAAAGTACTCATCATGGAGAAATTTCTCTTGTCGAGTTTGACCAATCACGGTAGTGAATACTTGCTAGGGAGTACCCAAAAACGGATTTTTTAAAAACGTTATGTTTTTTCAAAACGTGTACAAAACAACCTTATCCCCTTCAAAATACTCTCCATTACAACTAATACATTTGTCCCACCGGCGCTTCCACTGTCAGAAACATTTTTTGTAGTCATCTTTAGAAATGGCTGACAGCGCCTTCTTCCTTTTTTTTCTTGACTTCTAGGATGTTGTCAAATCGATGTCCTTTCATGCCCCTTTTCATGTGTAAAAATAAGAAAAAGTCGCACCGAGCCAAGTCAGGCGAGTAAAGTGCGTGGGCTAGCGGAACCATGCCATATTTAAAAACTGTATAAGAGAGATGGCTGTGTGTGGAGATGCGTTGTCAAGAACCAGTGTCCTTGTGTTTTTGTTGTGGTCTTCAGTCCAGAGACTGGTTTGATGCAGTTCTCCAAACTACTCTATCCTGTGCAAGCTTCTTCAACACCCTGTACCTACTGCAACCTACATCGTTCTGAATCTGATTAGTATAAAACGGTTCAAATAGCTCCGAGCACTATGGGACTTAACATCTGAGGTCATCAGTCCCCTAGAACTTAGAACTACTTAAACCTAACTAACCTAAGGACATCACACACATACATGCCCGAAGCAGGTTTCTAACCTGCGACCGTATCAGTCGCGCGGTTCCGGACTGAAGCGCGTAGAACCGCTTGGCCACAACGGCCGGCTGAATAGTATATTCATCTCTTAGTCTCCCTCTACGATTTTTACCCTCCACGCTGCCCTCCAATACTAAATTGGTTATCCCTTGATGCCTCAGAACATGCCCTACCAACTGATCCCTTCTTCTAGTCAAGTTGTGCCACAAATTTCTCTTCTCCCCAATTCTATTCAGTACCTCCTCATTAGTTATGTGATCTACCCATCTAATCTTCAGCACTCTTCTCTAGCACCATATTTCGAAAGCTTCTATTCTCTTCTTATCTAAACTACACTCCTGGAAATTGAAATAAGAACACCGTGAATTCATTGTCCCAGGAAGGGGAAACTTTATTGACACATTCCTGTGGTCAGATACATCACATGATCACACTGACAGAACCACAGGCACATAGACACAGGCAACAGAGCAGGCACAATGTCGGCACTAGTACAGTGTATATCCACCTTTCGCAGCAATGCAGGCTGCTGTTCTCCCATGGAGACGATCGTAGAGATGCTGGATGTAGTCCTGTGGAACGGCTTGCCATGCCATTTCCACCTGGCGCCTCAGTTGGACCAGCGTTCGTGCTGGACGTGCAGACCGCGTGAGACGACGCTTCATCCAGTCCCAAACATGCTCAATGGGGGACAGATCCGGAGATCTTGCTGGCCAGGGTAGTTGACTTACACCTTCTAGAGCACATTGGGTGGCACGGGATACATGCGGACGTGCATTGTCCTGTTGGAACAGCAAGTTCCCTTGCCGGTCTAGGAATGGTAGAACAATGGGTTCGATGACGGTTTGGATGTACCGTGCACTATTCAGTGTCCCCTCGACGATCACCAGTGGTGTACGGCCAGTGTAGGAGATCGCTCCCCACACCATGATGCCGGGTGTTGGCCCTGTGTGCCTCGGTCGTATGCAGTCCTGATTGTGGCGCTCACCTGCACGGCGCCAAACACGCATACGACAATCATTGGCACCAAGGCAGAAGCGACTCTCATCGCTGAAGACGACACGTCTCCATTCGTCCCTCCATTCACGCCTGTCGCGACACCACTGGAGGCGGGCTGCACGATGTTGGGGCGTGAGCGGAAGACGGCCTAACGGTGTGCGGGACCGTAGCCCAGCTTCATGGAGACGGTTGCGAATGGTCCTCGCCGATACCCCAGGAGCAACAGTGTCCCTACTTTGCTGGGAAGTGGCGGTGCGGTCCCCTACGGCGCTGCGTAGGATCCTACGGTCTTGGCGTGCATCCGTGCGTCGCTGCGGTCCGGTCCCAGGTCAACGGGCACGTGCACCTTCCGCCGACCACTGGCGACAACATCGATGTACTGTGGAGACCTCACGCCCCACGTGTTGAGCAATTCGGCGGTACGTCCACCCGGCCTCCCGCATGCCCATTATACGCCCTCGCTCAAAGTCCGTCAACTGCACATACGGTTCACGTCCACGCTGTCGCGGCATGCTACCAGTGTTAAAGACTGCGATGGAGTTCCGTATGCCACGGCAAACTGGCTGACACTGACGGCGGCGGTGCACAAATGCTGCGCAGCTAGCGCCATTCGACGGCCAACACCGCGGTTCCTGGTGTGTCCGCTGTGCCGTGCGTGTGATCATTGCTTGTACAGCCCTCTCGCAGTGTCCGGAGCAAGTATGGTGGGTCTGACACACCGGTGTCAATGTGTTCTTTTTTCCATTTCCAGGAGTGTACTTATCGTCCACGTTTCACTTCCATACATGGCTACACTCCGTACAAATACTTTCAGAAACGACTTCCTGACACTTAAATCTGTACTCGATGTTAGCAAATTTCTCTTCTTCAGAAACGCTTTCCTTGCCATTGCCAGTCTACATTTTATATCCTCCATACTTCGACCATCATCAGTTATTTTGCTCCCCAAATATCAAAACTCCTTTACTACTTTAAGTGTCTCATTTCCTAATCTAATTCCCTCAGCTTCACACAACTTAATTCGACTATATTCCATTATCCTCGTTTTGATTTTGTTTATGTTCATCTTATATCCTCCTTTCAAGACAGTGTCCTACATGCCACAAATTAAGTCGTTTTTCACGAAAACTATTGCCCCATCTTCTTAAAACTTCCAAATAAAGGATTTGATTGATGGTCTGACCTGGGCAAACAAACTCTGAGTGAGCTACGTCCATGGCGTCAAAAAAGCAAATCAGTATTACTTTGACGTTCGATTTGATTTGACGACATTTATTGGACGGTGTGACAATGACGTGTCCCACTGGCTTCACTGATGGTTTGTTTCTGGGTCGTAACCGTAGCATTATGACTCATCATTAGTAATGACAGAAAATCTAGATCAATTTCAAACTGTTGTTTCGAAGCACGACATGTTTCAACTCTGCATTCCTTTTGATAGTCAGTCAGAACCCGAGAAACAAACTTGGCGGTAACCCATTTCATTCCCGAGTCTTCCGTTAAAAAATAAACCACTAATCTCTGACAATTCTTCCACTGTCTGCTGACGGTCTGTGAGCAGAAGCTCTCGAATTTTTTCAATATTTTCGTCGATTCCGATAGTTGATGGGCGTCTAGAACGAGGTTTGTCATCAGTCGACAAGTCGCTAGTTTTAAATTGAGCAAACCACTCGTGCACTTGAGTTCTTCCCATAGCGTCATCTTGGTAAGGTGTTTTCAACATTAAAACAGTTTCAGCATCATTTTCATAGAGCAGAAAATAAAATTTCTCAGTTGTACGTTGTTCACTTAAAGTTACCATCATAAAAAGCGAAACAAGAACAAAACAGCGCTAGGAAAAACAGTCTCTGCAGACGAACGGAACAAAATGGTTCAAATGGCTCTGAGCACTATGGGACTTAACTGCTGCTGTCATCAGTCCACTAGAACTTAGAACTACTTAAACTTAACCAACCTATGGACATCACACACATCCATGCCCGAGGCAGGATCCGAACCTACGACCGTAGCGGTCGCGCGGTCCCAGACTGTAGCGCCTAGAACCACTCGGCCACTCCGGCCGGCGAACAGAACAAGCCAGGTCGATACCACAGGCAGCACAAAACTGGCAATGAATTGCGATACACATATTTAGCGGCAGAAATGCATACTACACAAGCCCCGCCCACGGCAAGCCCCGATTTCTTTTGGGGTACTCCCTCGTAAGCATTACCTCTACCACACATCGCTTCTGCTAATGTACGTCAGACATCCATATACCCGTGTATGTAAGGGACTGGATGGTCCGGACACAGAAAGGCAAATGCCTGGTGGTCTACATATGGTTTCTTTAGCATCCCAAGGAGTCTTCGGATACTGGTCAGCCCCGACAAGTCTAGCAACTGCTCCAACGCAGACAGTCCGTCTCGAAGCCTACGTATGCAACTTTATTTCTTAATGCATGACTAACTTCTGCAATGTGATAATAAACCAGAATACAATAACTGTGGAACGACACAATGCAGCAGTTCCACCAACGCCGTGTACTGCATACGTAAGGATGAAAGCTTCTCAGCGATTGGCTGAATGTTTATTTTTCAGTTTTCGACAGTGTCTGGAGAAGTCTACAGTCGTGTTGTGGATTAAACATCTAAAAATATAAGATACTGAGTAACAAGTCCGAAATAGTAACAATAACAAGTGCGAAAGCCAAGTATTCGGAGTAACACCAGTACCAGCCGGAGTGCCTCCCACAGTTGACCGAGTCCGTTGCAAAGTCTGTCGCCGTAAGGGTAATAGGATGGTCGGTAGTTGAGACCTAAACATGGCACACATACACACACACACAGACACACACACACACACACACACACACACACACACACACACACACATACATACATACATACGAATACATACGTTGTCATGACGCCTCGTTCCTTTATATCCACGTATACCATGATATCGCGAGGTAGCTGCTTAGTGTATAGTGCGGACACTTTAACATTGTACCCAGTAACAGGAAAAAGGCGAACAATCCCCACCTTGCTCTCGGACTACAACCCCAGTCACGTGATTTGTATTTCTGCGAAAGCAAAACTGACACATTGCTTTAGCGACTACCGATACCTTTTGGGGTCTTGGGAGACTCTAAGGTCAATTCAAATATGATGAAACATTCCTCGAAAGATTTCAAATGGCGGCAATCAAATTTGCCATCAACAGAACGAGGCGCTAACGTCAGGTTTTCTCGGGAATGGAGTTTTGACGTTGCTCTGGCATAACCACAAGCGCCGGAACGAAGACAAAGAAAGCAAGACCAGGGAAGGCGATGAAATGACGTCGGCCAATGATGTGCGGAATAGGACCGCACCATGACAGGAGCGCCCTCAAGCCAAGTGAACATAAGCGCCGCTTCTGCCAGCCTCTGCCACTCAGGTCGGTTAAGTATAGCGGACAGTAGTGGACAGGATTCGATGAGTATTAGGATGGCCTAGCAGAGAGTGGTACGATATCAGATTGTAGTGATCCATATCCATTGCTTGTTTGAATACCGCGTATACCAAGGACTCGGAATTATGTTTCATGTCGCCCATCGCTTGCGACACCTTTGCACATTAAAGTATTGTCAAAGTGATTTTTGGAAATAAAACTACTAATGTTATTTGCTTGAATTGTTGTACAGCATTCCGAGAACGGAGCATCCCTTAGGCAGCCTATACGAGACGAGTGGGCAAGACCCAACAGACGTTAGACGGGGATGGAGAGGGATGCGTTGGCGTCTGCTAACACCGGAAGTTAAACTGTTCTCGCCCGGCTCACTAATGTTACAGGAGTGGTCTTAGTGTCTTTTTAGTCTTTATTTTATTACTGAGAATTCTAACACAAAAGAGATGACATATCTGAAAGCGTGTAATGGTTGAAGATTTACAAAATCTGGAAAAAGTAAAGGCATACACTATGTACAAATAAGAACGTCAATTGATAAACAGTTTTCATTAACCAAGATTTTTAAAGCGTTGAAAAATTAAGCTCTACTGAAGCTGAAAAATAGTTATTTTTGACATTATTTGCTACTTAACAACATGAAAAACACAGTGAATAACCTAAACAGGGACAATGCATTGTCTTCTAAATATTGTTTGATGCATTTGTATGCAATTATTTTCTTTGTAGTTTGAAATGTTTGGACAATTTTTTTCCTATTTTTTCACTTCTTTCAGTTTAGCATACATACTTTCTGAGGAACATCCTTTATGAATCTTGATTCAGCCATCAACCCATTCGTAAATGATGGCACACATACGCTGCCTGACAAAAAAAAAAAAAAAGGTGAAATCCATGGAAGACGTGACCGGATGTCGGTGTAACTTTGTGCAGATACAGGCCATCGGCGTCTGTGTGACGATTAGAGTTGCAGTTCTCTGTGATGCGCAGAACGGCCACCAGAGTGCACTAGTGTTGTTCGTGTACAATGCTGTTGCCAGGATTGTTAAGGTGTCGTATTTTACCGCATAAGCTCCCCCGTCGCATATTCCCCTTCCGTACATTTTTTCATCATTATAGGATTATTTTATTAATATCACGCATAATCACCTCTCCTGGTTCCTTCCTTCTGGAGCGACCATCAAATGACTTGACAATAGACAACAATGGACACAGTGGTATTTATTTCGACTGTCACAACATACCGTAAATTTGAAAAGTAAAGTTCCAGACGTATTTCTAACACCGTTTGTAACACGTCGTCTTAATGTCGTGTGTTATCTTAACGCCGATTCAAACGGGGTGAAAGCTGCAGAAAGATATTTCTCCGTTGATTCTCATTTAATACGGTCTTTGGCTGTCAAGACAAGCTCAAAATATTTCCGTAGGCCTAAAACAGGGGAATATCTCGAAATTGACAATTGTGTTACTCCTTATGTCAGTAAACTTCGGAATGATGGCTGCTTGTCTCTTACAAAATGATACAGAACAAAGCTCGCGAGTTAGCTGCCGCGCTCAGAATTGACATAAATGATTTTGAGGTAGCATTGGTTGGGTGATTCACTTTATGGGACGGCAAAGTCTCAGTCGATGAAGCAGAACATCATTGTGCCGGTGTTTACCATGAAACTACACAGATACGGTAATCGATTTCCATCGTTACGTAATACAAGTGCGACAGCAATACAAGCATTTGCTCTTCCAAGTTGGTTATGTTAACCAGACGCCAATGCTTTTTGATATGCCGTATAACACCACCGTTGTTCCAACTGGGTGAAAAAGTGTCCTTGTGAAGACGACTGGAGCGGATAGACTAAGGTGCACAGTGATGATTGCTTTACAGCAGAAGGCAACAAACTTCCACCTTTTGGCCATTACCAAAAGAGACTACCCCACATGTAGTTCACTTACGAGTTCAGGAAAGGGCTAGATGACAGCAGATTTGATGATAGATTCGTTGGAGAAAGTCTGGATAAGACGACCAGGAGCCCTATACAGTTTCTGGGGTCACCTTGTGGAAGCTGTAAAGGAGAAAATGAAATGGATGAAGTCCCACCCTGTTTAACGTCCATTCTTCAACCTTTAGATGCCAGCACCAACAAACCCTTTAAAGATCACCTTCGAGGCCTGTATTCAGAATGAATGGCGGCGGCATATCCATCAGCACACTCCAGGAGGCAAGATAAGGAAGCTATCAATACCGACGATGTGCGAGTGGATAACCTGTGCATGGGATAAAAATTAGTGCCGATACTGTTAAGAAGAATTTTTAAAGAAACTGGAATTTTATGCCATATACGGATCCGAGAAAGACATATTGTGGAATAGTGAAAATCAAGATGATGTGTCATTTGAGCCTGAAAATAGTGATGATAATAACGAAAGCGTGGCCATAGAATAGTGAAAGAAAGGAAACAGTGAAACAATGCATTGCTGATCTTCATTGCAGACATAATGAAACTGTGGTACGAATCCAGTTCTTTTGTATTCATTGAAAATAAATACCTGTAGGTACCACATATTTCACAAATTTTCGTAAATACACACATCAAAAAATGTTTTGCATCACTTCGGTTCCGAGAGTTCCGCAACCTGTACATAAAATAGGAATAGAGATCAACGTAAACATCATTTCCGCCATTTTTATTACTCATGAAAACCACACATTGCATGTTGTACCACCAAAAAGAGAGACCTTCAGAGGTGGTGGTCCAGACTGTTGTACAAACTGGCACCTCTAATACCCAGTAGCACGTCCTCTTGCAGTGATACATGCCTGTATTCGTCGTGGCATACCATCCACAAGTTCATCAAGGTACTGTTGGTCAAGATTATGCCACTCCTCAACGGCGATTCAGCGTAGATCCCTCAGAACGGTTGGTCGGTCACGTCGTCCATAAACAACCTTTTTCTATCAATCCCAGGCATGTTCGATAGGATTGCTGTCTGTAGAACATGCTGGCTACTCTAGTAGAGCGATGTCGCTGTCGCCTGCCGGAGTGGCCGAACGGTTCTAGGCACTACAGTCTGGAACCGCGCGACCGCTACGGTCGCAGGTTCGAATCCTGCCTCGGGCATGGATGTGCGCGATGTCCTTAGGTTAGTTAGGTGTAGGTAGTTCTAAGTTCTAGGGCACTGATGATCTCAGAAGTTAAGTCCCATAGTGCTCAGAGCCATTTGAACCATTTTTTGATGTCGTTATCCTAAAGGATGTCATTCACAAGGTGTGCACGAAGGGGGCGCGAATTTTCGTCCTTGAAGACGAATGCCTCGCCAATATGCTGCCGATATGTTTGCACTGTCGGTCGGAGGATGGCATTCACGTATCGTCCAGCCGTTTCGGCGCCTTCCATGACCACCAGCGGCGTACGTCGGCACCACATAATGTCACCCAAAAACAGCAGGGACCTCCACCTTGCTGCACTCGATGGACATTGTGCCTAAGGCGTTCAGTCTCACCGGGTTGCTTCCAAACACGTCACCGCCGATTGTGTGGTTGAAGGTATATGCGACACTCATCGGTAAAGAGAACGTGATGCAGATCCTTAGTGGTCCATTCGGCATGTTGTTGGGCCCACCTGTACTGTGGTGCATGGTATAGTGGTTGCAAAGATGGACCTCGCTATGGACGTCGGGAGTGAAGTTGCGTATCATGCAGCCTATTGCGCAAAGTTTGAGTCGTAACACGACGTCCTGTGGCTGCACGAAAAGCATTATTCAACATGGCGGCGTTGCTATCAGGTTTCCTCCGAGTCATAATCCGTAGGTAGCGGCCATGCACTGCAGTAGTAGCCCTTGATCGACCTGAGCGAGGTATGTCAGACGTTTCCTATCTCTCTGTATCTCCTCCATGTCCGAACAACGTAGCTTTGGTTCACTCCGTGACGCCTGGACACTTCCCTTGTTGAGAGCCCTTCCTGGCACGAAGTAATAATGCGGACGCGATCGAACCGCGGTATTGACCGTCTAGGCATGGTTGAACTACAGACAACACAAGCCGTGTACTTCCTTCCTGGTGGAATGACTGGAACTGATCGGCTGTTGGACCCCCTCCGTCTAAAAGGCACTGCTCTCGTATTGTTGTTTACATCTTCGGGCGGGTTTAGTGACATCTCTGAACAGTCAAAAGGACTGTCTCCATGACACGATATCCACAAAAACGTTTATCTTCAGGAATCCTGGGAACCGGGGTGATGCAAAACATTTTTTGATGTGTGTGTAACGTTTACCTACGTAACACATCATTTCGCTTCTTTTGTGAATTCCTAGAAGCACCACTCTAAAAATCGCGTAATTCCTTTCCTAATGTCTTCAAGAAAACTTTTCGAAAAAAAAGGGGGGGGGGGGATTACGGGATAAAAGACGGTAATGTAAGGGGCGGTGACAATGTCATATGTTGAGCGACTACTGTGAAGTACACGGAGATATCATTTACTCCTTTAAGATGGCGTTATCAGCACTCGCCGTAGTTTTGAAGGGGCGACCTCATTGTAGCTCTCCAAGTGGTAGGCTGGTCGGATTGTGTGATATCCAAATTTGTCGGGCTTTCGGTGTGGCAGTAGCCCGATGTCGGACTGCTTGTGGACGTGGGGGCAGCCATACTTATCGTCAACGGTCCGGTCTTCCACGTCTGACCACCGGAAGGGAGGATCGCCGTATTCTCCGACAAGTACAGCGTATCCCCTTCATATCTGCGCTTGCCATCGGAGAACAAGCAACGAACTCCCTGCAATGGCCTGTGGCATCCAACACCACTGATAGGAAAATAGCTGCAGCCGGTTTACGGAGTTACCGACCCATGCGTAGGCTCCCGTTTATACCACAACACAAACGACTGCAATTGGTATAACTGACTGGATTTTACAAAAGCATAGTAGTCGCCAAAAAACAGAAGCTAGTTGTTTTTTTGTGCGTATATCCCGAATGACATGTTTCCGGTTCTACCCAACATCACATTCCCTGGCGCGTACACATTACAAGAAATAATTGATTACACTTAAAAAAAATTATTAACATGGATGCGCAAAATCAAGCTACGCTAAGTGATCAAAAGTATCCGGACACCTGGCTGAAAATGACTTACAAAGTCGTGGCGCCCTCCATCAGTAATGCTGGAATTCAATATGGTGTTGGCCCACCCTTAGCCTTGATGACAGCTTCCACCCTCACAGGCATACGTTCAATCAGGTGCTGGAAGGTTTCTTGGGGAATGGTAGCCCATTCTTCACAGAGTGCTGCACTGAGGAGAGGTATCGATGTCGGTCGGTGAGGCCTGGCACGATGTCGCTGCCCCAAAACGTCCCAAAGGTATTCTATAGAATTCAAGTGAGGACTCTGTGCAGGCTAGTCCAACACAGGGATGCTATTGTCGTGTAACCGCATTATGAACAGGCGCTCGATCGTGTTGAAAGATGGAATCTCCATCCCCCGAATCGCTCTTTAACAGTGGGAAACAAGAAGGTGATTAAAACATCAATGTAGGCCTGTGATAGTGCCACGCAAAACAACAAAGGGTACAAGCCCCCTCCATGGAAAACACAACAAAACCATAACACCACCGCCTCCGAATTTTACTGCTGACACTACAAACGTTGACAGATGACGTGCACCGGGCATTCGCCATAGCCAGACGTTGTCATCGGATGGCCACATTGTGTACCGTGATTCGTCACTCGACACAATGTTTTTCCTCTGTGCAATCGTCCAATGTTTACGCTCCTTACACGATGCTAGGCATCGTTTGGCATTTACCGGCGTGATGTGTGCCTTATGAGCAGCCGCCGCCCATGAAATCCAAGTTTTCTCACCTGTCATAGTACTTGCAGTGGATTCTGATGCAGTTTGGAAATCCTGTGTGATAGTCTGGATTAGTTTTTTTTTTTGTCATCAGTCTACTGACTAGTTTGATGCAGCCCGCCACGAATTCCTTTCCTGTGCTAACCTCTTCATCTCAGAGTAGCACTTGCGACCTACGTCCTCAATTATTTGCTTGACGTATTCCAATCTCTGTCTTCCTCTACAGTTTTTGCCCTCTACAGCTCCCTCTAGTACCATGGAAGTCATTCCCTCATGTCTTAGCAGATGTCCTATCATCCTGTCCCTTCTCCTTAACAGTGTTTTCCACACATTCCTTTCCTCTCCGATTCTGCGTAGAACCTCCTCATTCTTTACCTTATCAGTCCACCTAATTTTCAACATTCGTCTATAGCACCACATCTCAAATGCTTCGATTCTCTTCTGTTCCGGATTACCCACAGTCCATGTTTCACTACCATACAATGCTGTACTCCAGACGTACATCCTCAGAAATTTCTTCCTCAAATTAAGGCCGGTATTTGATTTTAGTAGACTTCTCTTGGCCAGAAATGCCTTTTTTGCCATAGCGAGTCTGCTTTTGATGTCCTCCTTGCTCCGTCCGTCATCGGTTATTTTACTGCCTAGGTAGCAGAATTCCTTAACCTCATTGACTTCGTGACCATCAATCCTGATGTTAAGTATCTCGCTGTTCTCATTTCTACTACTTCTCATTACCTTCGTCTTTCTCCGATTTACTCTCAAACTATACTGTGTACTCATTAGACTGTTCATTCCGTTCAGCAGATCATTTAATTCTTCTTCACTTTCACTCACGATAGCAATGTCATCAACGAATCGTATCATTGATATCCTTTCACCTTGAATTTTTATTCCACTCCTGAACCTTTCTTTTATTTCCATCATTGCTTCCTCGATGTACAGATTGAAGAGTAGGGGCGAAAGGCTACAGCCTTGTCTTACACCCTTCTTAATACGAGCACTTCGTTCTTGATCGTCCACTCTTATTATTCCCTCTTGGTTGTTGTACATATTGTATATGACCCGTCTCTCCCTATAGCTTACCCGTACTTTTTTCAGAATCTCGAACAGCTTGCACCATTTTATATTGTTGAACGATTTTTCCAGATCGACAAATCTTATGAAAGTGTCTTGATTTTTCTTTAGCCTTGCTTCCATTATTAGAAGTAACGTCAGAATTGCCTCTCTTGTCCCTTTACTTTTCCTAAAGCCAAACTGATCGTCACCTAGCGTATTCTCAATTTTCTTTTCCATTCTTCTGTATATTATTCTTGTAAGCAGCTTCGATGCATGAGCTGTTAAGCTGATTGTGCGATAATTCTCGCACTTGTCAGCACTTGCCGTCTTCGGAATTGTGTGGATGATGCTTTTCCGAAAGGCAGATGGTATATCGCCAGACTCATATATTCTACATACCAACGTGAATAGTCGTTTTGTTGCCACTTCCCCCAATGATTTTAGAAATTCTGATGGAATCTTATCTATCCCTTCTGCCTTATTTGACCGTAAGTCCTCCAAAGCTCTTTTAAATTCCGATTCTAATACTGGATCCCCTATCTCTTCTGTTACCACTCTTAATGTTACCACCGTTGCTTTTAATGTTACCAAAGGTTGTTTTGACTTTCCTGTATGCTGAATCTGTCCTTCCGACAATCATATCTTTTTCGATGTCTTCACATTTTTCCTGCAGCCATTTCGTCTTAGCTTCCCTGCACTTCCTATTTATTTCATTCCTCAGCGACTTGTATTTCTGTATTCCTGATTTTCCCGGAACATGTTTGTACTTCCTCCTTTCATCAATCAACTGAAGTATTTCTTCTGTTATCCATGGTTTCTTCGCAGCTACCTTCCTTGTACCTATGTTTTCCTTCCCAACTTTTGTGATGGCCCTTTTTAGAGATGTCCATTCCTCTTCAACTGTACTGCCTACTGCGCTATTCCTTATTGCTGTATCTATAGCGTTAGAGAACTTCAAACGTATTTCGTCATTCCTTAGTACCTCCGTATCCCACTTCTTTGCGTATTGATTCTTCCTGACTAATGTCTTGAACTTCAGCCTACTCTTCATCACTACTACATTGTGATCTGAGTCTATATCTGCTCCTGGGTACGCCTACGCCTTACAATCCAGTATCTGATTTCGGAATCTGTGTCTGACCATGATGTAATCTAATTGAAATCTTCCCGTATCTCCCGGCCTTTTCCAAGTATACCCCCTCCACTTGTGATTCTTTAACAGGGTATTCGCTATTACTAGCTGAAACTTGTTACAGAACTCAATTAGTCTTTCTCCTCTTTCATTCCTTGTCCCAAGCCCATATTCTCCTGTAACCTTTTCTTCTACTCCTTCCCCTACAACTGCATTCCAGTCGCCCATGACTATTAGATTTTCGTCCCCCTCTACATACTGCATTACCCTTTCAATATCCTCATACACTTTCTCTATCTGTTCATCTTCAGCTTGCGACGTCGGCATGTATACCTGAACTATCGTTGTTGGTGTTGTTCTGCTGTCGATTCTGATTAGAACAACCCAGTCACTGAATTGTTCCCAGTAACACACCCTCTGCCCTACCTTCCTATTCATAACGAATCCTACACCTGTTATACAATTTTCTGCTGCTGTTGATACTACCCGATACTCATCTGACCAGAAATCCTTGTCTTCCTTCCACTTCACTTCACTGACCCCTACTATATCTAGATTGAGCCTTTGCATTTCCCTTTTCAGATTTTCTAGTCTCCCTACCACGTTCAAGCTTCTGACATTCCACGCCCCGACTCGTAGAACGTTATCCTTTCGTAGATTATTCAATCTTTTTCTCGTGGTAACCTCCCCCTTGGCAGTCCCCTCCCGGAGATCCGAATGGGGGACTATTCCGGAATCTTTTGCCAATGGAGAGATCATCATGACACTTCTTCAATTACAGGCCACATGTCCTGTGGATACATGTTACGTGTCTTTAATGCAGTGGTTTCCATTGCCTTCTGCATCCTCATGTCGTTGATCATTGCTGATTTTTCCGCCTTTAGGGGCAATTTCCCACCCCTAGGACAAGAGAGTGCCCTGAACCTCTATCCGCTCCTCCGCCCTCTTTGACAAGGCCGTTGGCAGAATGAGGCTGACTTCTTATGCCGGAAGTCTTCGGCCGCCAATGCTGATTGTTTATCAAAATTTAGGCAGTGGCGGGGATCGAACACGGGACCGAAGACGTTTTGATTATGAATCAAAGACGCTACCCCTAGACCACTGGTAGCGTGGCCTCTGAATAGATATCTGCCTCTTCAACTGCCAGCGGTTTCTGTCAGTCAGCAGACGAAGTCGGCCTCTACGCTTTTGTGCTGTACATGTTCCTACACGTTTCCACTCCACTGTATCATCGGAAACAGTGGACCTAGGGATGTTTAGGAGTATGGAAATCTCGCGTACATGCGTATGACACCCAATCATATGACCACGCTCGAAGTCCGTGAGTTTCGCGGAGCGCCCCATTTGCTCTCTCACGATGTCTAATGACTACTGAGGTCGCTGATGTAGAGTAACTGGCAGTTGGTGGCAGCACAATGCTCCCGATATGAAAAATGTATGTTTTTCGGGGTGTCCGGATGCTTTTGATCACCTAGTGCAAGTGTCAGAACTAATACATACCATTTCACATGAAAAATAATTTTGACAGCTTGTTCCTTACTCATATACTCACGAACCAAAAGGTGTTACATACAGGGTGAGTGAAAAGGAAAGGTACATGCATTGGGGGGTGATAGAATTAGCGATTCTGAATGAAACAACTCCGTATGGGCAAATGCAATGTTCCGAACGGTTTCCGAGATAGAACACATGTAATATCATTTTTGTACGATTTCTTGAATCACTCGAAACCCACACGCCTTCGCAGTACAAAATTAATCTACATTCAGTTTCCTGCAAAAACAGGACCCACTCATATTTCTCTAAGACTTACAGTTTGTGCAAAGACAGCGCGAGGATACTAAAAACCTGGTGCGACGTGCGTGAGCTGTAGATTAGGTACTCTTTGTAGCCCAATTTGAAATAGATTCCAGACCTGATGGATCATAAGTGTCGTGTATCAAACTATTCGTCTCAGCTTCCTCTACACTGCTGTCGTACGTTGTGAAGAATAATAATGTTTGAATAACGCAGAAAATAAGTAAGAAAGTTTTATTACACATTTATATCTCGGAAACGATTCGTAATAGGGCATATGTCCATATGAAGTTTTTTGTTCATAATCACTTACATGATCACCCGTCAAAGCCTGTACCTTTCCTCCTGACTCATTCTGTATAATTTAAACTTGGGAAATTGGAATGTTGGTCGTCAGCAGGATTACGAGGAACTGCTACTTCAGGACGGTCGCGGTTTTAGGCGCTTCAGTCCGGAACCGCGTGACTGCTACGGTCGCAGGTTCGAATCCTGCCTCGGGCATGGATGTGTGTGATGTCCTTAGGTTAGTTAGGTTTAAGTAGTTCTAAGTTCTACGGGACTGATGACCACAGATGTTAAGTCCCATAGTGCTCAGAGCCATTTGAACCATTTTTCTGCTACTTCACTGCGCTCGGACTTGCTAGGTAAACCACGCGGTGCAGGAGGGCACCAGCTTACGGCATTGCGGCTGTTTATATGCCAATATGTTTACTAAAAATTAAAACGGGAACCAGTAACAACCAGAAATTCGTATTGTGTGCCTGCATATAGGCACATTAATACACACATCGCAGTAGTACAAAATACAAGAAAGTACATTTGAAAATTGTAGAAAAAAAAATTGTAAAGACATGACTTGTCGAAGATTACAAAAGGATTTGTTTGCGATTACACTTGTTGACTATTCGTCAAACATAAAATATTAAGACATTTGCCCCATCCTCTGATTTACTATTGAAGCTGTCCATATGTCAAAATGTTTACTGCCCGTTAAAACAGTAAGTATATGTAGCGTGCCTGCATGTAAGCACAATAGAAGAAGCATCGCTGTAGTACATGGGCTTCGAACATATTAAAACATCTTAAAAGGATGACGTATCAAATTACAGAAAAATTTTATGTCTTGATTCACTGATCAGAGTAGTACATAGGGAAGGGTCTGCACATTCCAACGTTTAACCATCGATGAACTTAACTAACGAGGTGTTCATTAACCACAGTAGGACACAGAAAAAAGTAAAGGGAAAGGTGGTTGTCGGTATGCCTAGCTTCAGAAACGTGGTTACAAAAGTTATCATAGCCTCATAACAAATCGTCAAAAAGACTACACGAACATTTCCTACCACTACTGATTTCCTCGTTGATTAGCAGTTTTGGGGTCACTTGACTGACTGCATGTACTTCCAGTTCCTCCAAGACGTCCAAATTTGGAGTGGTGCCATGACTAGGACTCAAGGACTGTCGATGAACTGCGTCGCACTGTGTTCAGAGATGAATCGCGGTTCCGCAGTATCCCCGATGACAATCGTCGGAGAGTATGGCGTCGAGCTGGTCAGAGATCCCAGTCTTCCACTGCTTTGGAGAGACTCAGCGCCGTTATTACTGGCATCGTGCGGGGTGCCATCGGGTATGACTTGAGGTCACGGCTGGTAGCTCTGACAGCCTAGCAGTACGGCACGGGCACCTTGCGTCCTCTTACGTTATCCCCCATGTGACAGTATCGCAGTATCGCTTTTCAAGAGGTCAGAAACAGTGTACACATGGCACGCGTGTCTGTGAACTAACCGCATAATGTTGATGTGCTCAAATAACCAACAAGGTCCCCAGATCTGTCCCCGATAGAACACGTGTGAAACCAGCTCGGACGTCAGCGCCGTCCCACTGCCAGTACCCAGCATATCGAGGACCAGTTACGACAGCTATGTACCAGTAATCGCTGAATCATAACAAGATATATCGTATCAAGCCGTGAACTTTCCCTCGTTTCCTTTTGCGTTTTTGTCAGGCAGTCTAATACGCAGTTTTGAGCCTTGGGACGTCCGTATTCCATATCGTGCTATCATCTAGTGCTAACCTTTCGAAACGGGAAAAATACTATGTGCCATGGCGTAGGTATATAGAAGGATGTGATCGATCAAATGGAACACAGTGTGTTTGCAGCTGTAACACTCCGTATACAGGCCGCAAGTGGCCCATCGGGACCATCCGACCGCCGTGTCATCCTCAGGACAGGGTGCTGATAGGAGGGGCATGGGGTCAGTACACTCTCCCGGCCGTTATGATGGTATTCTTGACCGAAGCCGCTACTATTCGGTCGAGTAGCTCCTCAATTGGCATCAGGAGGCTTAGTGCACCCCGTAAAATGGCGACAGCGCAAGGCGGCTCCGATGGTCACCCATCCAAGTGCCGACCACGCTCGACAGCGCTTAACTTCGCTGATCTCACGGTAACTGGTGTATCCACTGCGGCAAGGCCGTGTGTTTGCAGCTGTACAGTGCTCCTATTTCACGGAAATTACAACAAATAACCTTACTTTCTGTTCTAACAACGTCTGAAGTACCATACTATGTCTTCTTAAACATCATAAAATTGTTTTAAAACGTTACTACTTTCCTCAGGAATTCTTACCGTTTATACACAACTAGCTTAGCGCCCGCCGCTCTATTTGCGTACACTATATGGCCTGCAGAGACTTTTTTATTTAATAGAATTTTTTATTGTTCACAAACTGCATTACCTTTTTTTGCTAATTAAGGCCATATAAGGATGGATTTTTCCGAATGTACTTCTGACCAAAAGGTCATTCTGGATGTCGGAGTCCAAAATATGTGTTAGTCGTACCCTTCGCGTTCTTGTGGAGATATTACCACAGCAACTTTCGTCCTCGATTTCTTTATAACTAACCGAGAAGTGAAATACTAATTTTCATAAATTTAGTTTTACATTTTTTTAATGGAATGAAATATTTTCTAAAAAATTTTCGTTCCGTATTGCACTCCCTTGGGGGCTGAATTTCCAGAAACAGTGAAACATGTATTTATTTATTTTTAACCGGTAAGTCAAATACCAGTAGCCCGAAAATCCTTAAGTAGTTCCGTAGCAATTATTTATTTCCAAAAAAAAGCTTTTAAGCACTATTTCACCCCATTAGTGGCTGAATTTCCAAAAATGCCGAAACACGTATTTTTTTTTATTTTCTGAGACACAAAATACCAGCTTTCGCAGTTCTAGCTTCAAAAATCCCTTAGTAGCGACATTCCTTCAAAAAATCTTTCATCCCTTATTTCACCACATAGGAGTAGAATTTCGGACAGTCCCTTCTTAAATGATGCCTACAGTATAAGTTCCACACCGTCTCCAAACTTCAAACATCTGTCCTTAGAGGTCAGGGTTGGGCAATGATGAGTCACTGAATCAGTCTGACCCTGTTTCACTCCCTTAGCGATTGAATTTCCTAAAACAGAGAAACAAGGGTTTTTCTTATCCAACCGAGAGGCAAAATTCCAATTTTCAAAGACTTAGCTTTAAGGGGCTCCGAAAAGTCCTACTTTCCCAATGTTAAAATAGCGCTTATAAATTACATGTTTTCTCATAAGGTATTTGAGATAGGAAGTTGAAATTTTTACATGTTATTTATTGGAGTATTGGATACAACTTAAGACAGATTTTAAAAATTTGTATTCAGTTGTTAGAGATTAATTTTTTCCATTGTAATGAAAATTCACTATTTATTTGTGCCATTTTTTGTTTCTAAATTCAAAATTATACAGGCTTTTAGAAAAATTGTGTGTTAAGTTACGCAGAAGGAACTGTGTAACATTTCCTGAAAATTTTAAGCAAATTGATTTGGTAGATCCTGAGAAAATTTGTATGAAAAAATAAAACTTTTGGGAATCGAGCGACAAAGGTTGGGTTAACTTTTTAATGCATTCCCGGACCATAGGATGGATTATCTTCATCTTCTGCAAACCCCTGCCCCTGCTTCCTCTTTTTCTTCCTCCTGTTTACTTTGGCTTGTATTTCTAGGCTATTTACAACCCTGTCAGCAGCCCAAAGATGCTCCTTGTCTAAACCGAGAATCGTCCTACCTTGATGAAACCTAACTTCATTCACGCATTTCGAAACACTTTGAAATTTACTACGTTGCCATCGCTGAATGTAGCAACAGCATCATACACACCAGAGTGAAGTGTTTCTATTCCAACAAACACAGTCTTGGGGATTCTTGTCCATATAACACTATGTACTCTTTCATCGGGGTTTTGAGTTTTCCCATGAACATACTTTTTTAAACGGTTCAGGTACTGCTAAGTCTCTGAAAATAGGTTTTATCACCTTTATTGCCGCATCAGGCAGACTATGTCTATGAGTGTACACTTCATCAGTCAGCAATCCTTATTGTACTTACACCAACTGTTTCCTCCTTTGGGATACAAGTAATGATGGGGATTGTTTTCGGTTGAAAAAGTACGAAAAAAAGAGCACAAACAGCATTCTTCATTTCATCGACACAGTGCTTGTTTTGCCTAATAGCGATTCCATAACAGTTCTGTATTTTGGCAATTATACTGTCAGTTAACCTTCCCTGCCCATCCAACCCTTTACCATCATTGAGTTCTTGTTTTCTGTACGAAGCTTTCAGTCTCCAAAATCTTGATCCCATTCGTTTCTGTACGTGTTCAATACAATCAAATTTCTGCAGTACGCCATCATCACCATAGGGTTTTAGTTCTTGAATATGTTTGAAACTTTAAGAATCACCGTCACCTAGGTAATTCACAAATCGCACTTTATCATACGAAACAGAACGTTGATACATGCTAGCTACACCAGCCAGTTCCATTCCTCCATTACTGCCACGTTAGTTACTTGTGCAATTACTGTCATGTGTACCTTTATTTTTTTGTGGACACCTACAATATTTAGATATAACTGCGACATCTAAAACTTTCCATGTATGCATACTGGTGGCAGGTACTACACCATGAAGAGATGTGTGCATCGAATGCTGCAGTTAAGTCTCTATTACCACTGTTTTCTATTACTGCCTCTTCCACGGAGTTCTTCATAGATTCTATACAATCATCTTTACCTTAGACCCTATAAATCTATTATCGCTCGTAAACTTCGTTGAGGGATTTGAAAGATTTACCATGCCACAGAAAACTGCACCTGCAGTCGCACCCTTACCAACTGTGCGCAAGGCATAAACAAATCAAATGCTGTGTCCCTAGCTTTTGCTACCATTTTATTCATCTGAAATTGCTGCAACACTGTTCCAAAAGAGTGGTCATGTATGAACACTTGCCACACTTCAGTTCCATTTGACTGGCAAGTCCTACGTGATTTTTTTATAGAAATGTAGAGATCGACTTTACTAAACTGAATACTTCTTGCACAGTTTGCAAAAGTTTGAGAACTGACTTATCAAATATTTCATTCCCATCCGATTCACCCATAAAACATTCATACTTTTCACTACCTGAACCAAGCTTGATCTGCGAGGTACTTTCTTTTTCACTTTCATTGCAATGAGCAGGTGTACCAGCAAGGTTAGGTTCACACACTTGGTTATCGTCTTTATTGTTTACAGTAACAACGCCTACCTTTGGCTTTCCAAAATTTCTCCTTTTCTTAAAAGACTTCTGAGGATTACTAGTCACTACACGTTTACCCATGATTATCCTTCAATAAAAAGAGACTTCAATGAACAAATTTCACTACGAATACTTACAGGTTTATAAAAGAGTAAATAAACATGAAACCCACGACAATCGAGCTAGCGATACATATCGAACAATCACAGATTAGTCACAACACTTACTTTGTAACGCTTATTTTCTCTCACATCACTACAGTGCACATGATGAGCATGTAGATTCACGGGTACAACATTTGACAGCAGTTTAACAGCGTCACAGTGCGTCACGCCCATTCAGAACATATTTCAAAAATATTTTGAAAATAGTTGTAGTCTTCTGAACTGAATAAATTATATATCAATTGAAAAAAGAAGGTCTGCACGTTTTTAAAGTGCAAGAAAGTACGAACTGAACATCTCATGATTTTGAACCTTTCCAGAGCCCCTTAAAAACGCTTTTGCAAGGAAATATTTTCATAAAACTTTTTCACGCCCTTAAGGATTGAATTTCCAAAAGCCATGACACGCGAATGTTTTAAATTTTCATATATTTAGCTTCAAAAACTCTTGCGCAATGAAGTATTTCCATAAAAACTTTCATCCCAATCCCCCCCCCCCCATGGGATTGAATTTCAAAAACAGTGAAACACTTATTTTTTATTTCTAAAGGAGATGCCAAATACAGTTTTTTAACTTTTAGCTTAAAAAATTGCTTGCACAAGGAAATGTTTCCACAAAATTTTCATCCCCCGTTTCACCTCCATACAAGTTGAATTTCCAAAAACAGTGAAACTCGAATTTTTAAATTTATAATTGAGAAGTCAAATTCAAATTTTCATAGATATAGCATAAAATGCTTTCGTATTACAATATCTTCATAGAAAATCTCATCCCCTATTTAACCCCCTCATGTAATTTCCAAAAACACTGAAATACATATTTTCTTATTTGTAACCGAGAAGTCAAATACCAATGTCCATAGATGTAACTTTAAAAATTCTTCGGTAATTTTTTAATAATGATATGTTTTCAAAAAAAGGTTTCACCCTTTCTCCCCCATGCGATCAAATTTTGCTGAAACACGTATCTCTTTATTTCTGATCTAGAAACCAAATACCAGTTTTCATAGGTCTAGCTTAAAGATTGGCTTCATAGCGACATTTTAGAAAAAAGGCCTTTATCCCCTGTTTCACCCTTTAGCGTTGGGATTTCGAAAAATTCCACACCTCCTTCAAATTTCAAGTTTCCATCCTTAGCGGTGTGGGCTGGGTGATCATGGGTCAGTCGGTAAGTCAGTCAGTCATGGCATTGCCTTTTACGTAAAGAGATTTGTGTTTTGTGGGATATACATGCTCCAGCAGACATCACAAACTATAGAAAGCGTGTGCGATGTTAAATGGCACCATGAAGTTTACGGTGAAAATTTGTGTGCTATATTTCATGTTTTAAAACATCATGGTAATAGATATTTTGGTATTGATCTCCTGTACTTTTCCGTATCAGCTATCCTGTTAATATCTCCCTATAAACAAAAATTTAGCGTTGAAAATCAGAGGTTCACGTAAAAAGATGGATCTAATTGTTTTTGGGCGACACATCTGTTCCACTTCACTAATGTTCAAAATCGGTCAAAATATTTTTGGTAGTGGAAGTGTTTTATTGACCATAAACGAATACACTTTTTGATCTTTTATGTTTGAAATAAAATTTTAACCACGAAAAGTTTAAAACAGTTTATCATTGTTGGTTCCTTAATTCTCATATTACACTCCGACTTTTGGTATAACATACAGTACTTCTTCACCTCACTTTCACCGTTCGCTTCTGGACCAAGCGAAGTGACCTGGTGCTGACGCTCCGTCTAGTGTGAACATACTACCAATTGACAGTGAACTCACATTCCGTTCCATTGATGTCATATCGATCTGAAATCATGGCCTGTCATGGACCTGAATTAAAAACAAGAAAAGAAAACAACAAGTGGCGCACAACACGAAGCAAAGGGAAGTACACAAAACTTTTCGTCTGGCTACCGCAAATATTTGTTGAAATTGCCAGTGTAAACGAAGTATTACATGTCCGATCTCTGTATCTGAAGGAACGCCGGCCCCTATACCCCCTCCTCACCACTCAGGCCAGCCCCCCCCCTTTCTCCCCTGCCCAACCGGCCTAAAACTGCCACGCAAAGTGTCCGTGCGACAAGTGGTGGGCATCGTCTATAATCTTCTTTTCATTCTCTGTGTGTAATATCAATCTGCAAACTGTCTGGTCATCCGTATGTATTAATGACGTAGCCACGCTAACGTGGGTCAAGTAGGTGTCCGACGGAATTTTCTTCTTCCAAGCCAACAACAGTTCTGAATACCCTGTTCTTCCCTCAGTGACATGTAGATACTGTACCTAAATATACTCTTCCTTTGAAACGGCTACCTCCTTAGAGCAGCGGTAGTGTTACTGCCTACCACGCAAGTGGGCCAGTGGACGCTGATGACCACGCTGTTTAGCGCCCGTAAACTTCAAACACACACACACACACACACACACAAGTGGGCCAGGGTTCGATTCCCGGCACGGGACTGGGTGTTGTGTATCTTTCATCACCATTTTCATCATCACTGACACGCAAGTCGCCGAAGTGCAATAACTAAAAATACTTGCAATACGGCGGCCGAACCCAGGTGGGGATATCCCGGCCAATAAATGCCATAAGATGATTTCATTATTTTCCTTTGAAATGATCCTGCTACTCCACATTACCATCTCCATCAGGAAACAACATGTGGATTAATTGGAACGCCTAACTAGACGGTTTTGGCACTATATTCATTTCTGATACATAAAATTGCTTGAAAGAGTTCAAATAAATTATAGAAGAGTTTACAATATTATTCGAATGAAGTTCTGGGATATTGCATAAATACATCACTTAAAGTGTCCACAAAAGGCAGAGTATTGACGTAACAGGGATAAAGGCTATAATGATACAGGCGAAGATGTCAAGAAGAAAGGATAAATCTATGGTAATCACTAACACGTATAAATCAAATACTTTTACGAATATGTAATATGAGCTACTTTCCGTCTTTGCATATTCAGGGTGTCCCAGGAGGACTGCTCAGCATTCATGAGTATCTCAGAACGATCATTCCAAGCAAAAAAGTCTGGTAAACATGGACTCTAAAATGTACACCTTAACAGTTATAAGCAGTTGTTCAGTAGAGAAGACATGTCTCATAGTAGCAGAGTACGAACAAGTATGAACAAGTGCTCACAGCCCTTACGACATGCGTTTTAGAGCCCAAGTATACCGTACATATTTTTCTCTTTCGATCCATACTGTCAGTTCTCAAAATACGGAAAGCAAAGAGCTTGCAATAGAAGAGATGTTTTCTCGGTATCAGACATGCCGAAGTGCTCATAGTTCTTAAGTTAAGCAAATGGTTCAAATGGCTCTGAGCACTATGGGACTCAACTTCTGAGGTCATCAGTACGGTAGAACTGCTTAAACCTAACTAACCTAAGGACATCACACACATCCATGCCCGAGGCAGGATTCGAACCTGGGACCGTAGCGGCCGGCTTCAGTTAAGCATTTTAGAGCCCACGTTTACTAGTTTTTTTTTTTTTTTTTTTTTTTGCTTAGACTGATCATTCTTGTCATGTCGACGAATATTGACCATTCATTCTCTTGGGACACATTATGTATACAGCGTTTAACAGGTGTAAGTGCTGTTACTTCCATTACTGAAGGTGGTTAGTACCTCCAAGCATGTGTGGCAAGAGAAAGCCACTAATGCTTGTTTTCCGCTGGGCAGCAGGTTAGGCGTTGAAGTATGGACGCTTGGGCGCAAAACGATAGGCGTAATCCACTTAGTGGTGAATGGTACAGTTAGGACCATGAAAAAAACATCAGGTCATAAGTTTGTGATGTGTGTGTGGGAAGACTGTTCGAAGCAGAGAAGAAACAACCAGCACAGTGTTGCGAGTACATGTTAAGGTACCACATACAAAAATATGTGCGCTTTTACACGTTCAACGCTGTATACAGGGTATCGTTCTTAATAGTCGTCAGGCGCATTTTATCTTGTGTTTCGGCAGATATTTGCAATTTGGTTCTTGCAACATGTGGTTGGAGTCAACCCAAACAAATACTGTTAATCATTCTTTCATATGACACTCAGCGCCAATGGAAAGTGTGGATATGCTTTCCTTTACAAACAAAGTAGTTTATAAAACAAAATTTTAGGTGCCCATCCGATAGCACGGTCCCAGAGTAATCTAGTGCGATACTCGGTTTAGATATACATATGAATGGGGATACTAAAATATAACAAAATTCGCCATGTCTTACCCCGCCTCGTGTTCTGCCCTGGTCAGCGCTGACTGCTACCATCATGCAGTAACACTACTCAGTTGCTGCTGGAGTACTGACTGTTCGTCATGTTTTACTGTTCCCGTTAACACATATTGCTAAACCTAATACCTCACTGGACTAATGTGGAAGCACTCTGTCGAACAGGAACGTAAAATTCCGCTTTTAAAAATCACTTTGTTTATAACTGGAAACAAACCAACGCTTTTCGGTGACATGAAACATGTAATGAGCAATATTTGTTTGAGCCACTCCTTCCACACACGGCAAAAACGAAATTAAAAGTACCTGCCGAAACACCAGAGAATATGCGTTAGACTGCTCTTTGGAGGGAGAAACACACACACACACACACACACACACACACACACATACACACACACACACACCAGTAGAAACAAAGAGAAACACAGAGGACTAGCAGACGCTACCACAGCAACATAAACAAGTGACCACTAGAGATGCTTTAAAATAAAACGAAACACGTCTGGTCTGAATAAGACTTTAATAGCAGTCGCTAACATGGAATAAACCCCATAGTACATGAAAAACTGCGACTGTAGATGAGAATACGTACGTGTCTTTACGAAATACATTCCACCTGTTATTTTGTCAAATAGTGATTACGAAAACTGTGACTGTTATTTGATTGAAAGTGTTTATAATGCACAACAGCAACCGGCCACAATTTGGTTATGGTTTATTTTAACTGAATAGCACCGCTCCAGGTTGCGAATTTACACACTTATCGTCAGGCGGCTCGTCGAAACACGTACTACATTGCTTTACACGTGAGTTGTCCTAAGACAATTGAAATTCACAATTGCTAAAGTGTGGTTGTGATGGCTGTACTACGAACTCGTGTTAGAGTACACTTGCCGTGAAATGTCAGCGAGCATTATTTGTTTCCATCGTCTTTCTGCAACGCCTAACATTGACCTTGTTCGTGATATTTTCCACTTTCACCCATAGTGCTATTTATCATTTCTCCCTTTTCTTTTAACAACACAAATAGTCTAGACGCGCAAGCTATTTTGTATAACATATTAAATTAACACAAATACTGAAAACTGGCATCAACTCACGGACTCCTCTGTCAATAAATACGCCCGAGGGCGCTAAGGCAACATCAATGTAAAGTAGTTACAAGGTAATTATATCAGCGTCAAAGATGCTGCGATACAGACATACCGCACAACGCTATGGCACTTCAAAAGAGTGAGGCGCGTGTTACTGCTAAATTAGACTCAAGCAAGCGTCTTAGAATATGGTATTTTTTTGGGGTGTGTGGGAGGGAGTAGACTGAGAGAGAGAGGGACATAATTGCCATTTAGGAAGTTGCAACATTCAGAACACCCTGAACAAGATAGGAGAGCAAGCGAATCTCACACAAAGAGGGAAACAGTATGTGTCAGGAGCTCCACTCAGACACATAGAAAAAGCACAAAAACGCGAGCTCTACAAAACCTAAGTACGCGCATATACGTATATAGTCTGTTCCCCTTCCGAATCAACATTTCATGAAGTATAATCACAATCAGCATCCACACTTCAACGCATTTTTAGAAGAGTAGTATTTTTCACTAAAAGATGCTAGTCAAAGAGTACTATAGAAAGGAAAAAGACAAAAAAGCCGATGATGTCATATTAAGCATTAAAAACATGAGAAATTCAGTAACGAAGCAATGATAAACGCTTCTTAATTGCAGATGACATACTGGAAGGCGGTAACTGTAGAGCCGGCCCTTGTGGCCGAGCGGTTCTAGGCGCTTCAGTCCGGAACCGCGAGACTGCTACGGTCGGAAGTTCGAATCCTGCCTTGGACATAGATGTGTGTGGTGTCCTTAGGTTAGTTACGTTTAAGTAGTTCTGAGTTCTAGGGGACTGATGATCTCAGATGTTAAGTCCTATAGTGCTCAGAGTCATTTGAACCATTTGATAACTGTAGCTGTGCCGCAAATGCCAAGCAGACCTGCGAATAATATTCTTCATATCAATAATTCTGTCAGTACTCACAGTAATGTAAATACTATAATCTCAAAAATTTGGTCAATATCGTAGTGCATAAACTTTTTGTATACTTTTCAAAAGATAATAAATAAAACAAGCTGAAGACGGAAAAACTTCTTCGGAACATGCATCGTTAATAAAAAAAGAACAATAGTGTTTACTCAAGGCAGAGCCACGTTTCCTTATTACAAATTACAACATTGGTTGCTACGCAAAAGAAAGTATGAATAGCTTGATTTAAGGAATCATTTAAAATCACATGTGCCACTGTAATGTTGTTATGGACAGGACGCTACAGATTTACCTGGTAATGAGACGTAAAACTTAATGACTACAGCAAATACGTTCAGCATTGTAAAATAAGTAACTTAATCTACATCTTGTGCAGCCATTTTTGTAGGGAGCATGGGGAAGGGGGGAGGAAGAAAGGATTGTTATCCATTTCCAGTTGTTCGTTGAGGATATAACGAGGGAAATTTTGTTTGTAGATGACAGAATGTTATGCTTTGTTAAGACCTGTTAAAACGTAGAAGATGGTATTCTTCTTGTCATCAAGTGAGACTTCTTGAATGTCTTATAAAATTAAATTCGCCTTGCCTACAGTTACAGCTTTTAAAGTTTATTAATGAGTGTGTCAGATGGGCTCCTGCCAAGGGGCAGAACATCGGTAACCCCTGTCCTTCCAACTTCCCTCCTTACTCGCTCGTCTGGACCCGAACGCTTGTGTCCTACTTGGCATCGATTTAACGTTTCCGACGGTGTACCTGAAGATGCACTAAACAATCGGTTTGGGTAAACAAAGCCGTATTTTTAACGTGGACCTGAGGATGGATGACAAAACCGAAACGTGTTACACACTGTGATGTCAATGTACGGCTATTTTTGGTGCGCGGTACAATCGCAGCGTCCGTAGTTTATCTGTACCGCAGTTACGAAGTACAAAGCGCCAGTGGTAAATGCGGGGCGAGGGGCTTAACTTGTCCTCACTATTGGCTTGTCGGGGCCAGCTGAACAAGTATTTGGCCACGCTTAATTTTAATGGAGTGGCGCGTTCGACAGCAGTGAAAGCGCTTTAGAGAAAGAACACCCAGGTAGCGGCGATATTTCTAGATTTCCTGAGCGCGTTGGTCACGGCTGTGGCCGCAGAAAGCCAGTGAGTTACGTGCAGGCGGCGCGGCGAATCGGCCCATTGCAGCCGTCCGGCCGCTCAAAGGACACGTCAGCCGGCGCCGCCGCCGCCCGCCTGCCACCTCGCCGCTCTTCTCACGAGCGCCTTTGTCGTCGCTGCCAGCGCGGCGAGCCCGCGGCACCGACCACCAGCGGCCGCGCCCGCTCTTTCTATAAAGCCTTCTGCCTAAGTACCCCACTGTGCCTAGTAAGTAATAACATTAGTATCTGCTTACAAGGGAATCGTCCAATCCGACATGCCGAAACCTAACCTGAAATTTTTCACGCAGGAAGAATACACTGAAAGAAATGCGCTGTCAAAACCTTAGCTGCTAAGACACACTGCAGGTACTTAAAACAACAAAAAAAGTTGAACATGCTCATTTTTGCCGAAAGAAGAAGCGCTTGTGACAGAGGTTTGTGCAGCTCTTCATGCCTAGCTCTGATCAACTTACGAGGTGTGGGCCCTCACACTCCGTGAAAATTTTCGAACTCGATCTTTAAGGTCAGTTCTGGCGGAATGGTTCTATTCCTCACGTACATGCATTAAACCGGCAATGGCACTATGTCTTACTGCCGGCTGCATTATTGCCTTGATTAATCATGTTGGGGTTGAAACCCCTTTTTCCGTGTTTGCTTTAACAATACATACGTTTTTGGATAGGGACCGCCTTTAACAAAACACAATTTTGTTTTTTAACCCAAATATGTTTCATTGCAGTTGCTGCATCTTCAGTGGGATTTTATTTTATGGCTGTTAAAGATAAAGAATGTTCTTTACTGTTCGTATACATGTAACTATTAGTTTTTAAATCATAATTACAGATGTTTGAAAAAACACATAAAATTATTTATTCATACCTCTTTACCACATGGTGTGATTTTTCTGATATATTGTGTTTCTACAGTGACTGTTTTGTTTCACAGTTTGTCATCTGCAACCACTTACACCTTAAAGTAGATAAATTGTTTAAGCCAAAATTAAGATTTGAAAATTGTGTGTGTGTGTGTGTGTGTGTGTGTGTGTGTGTGTGTGTGTGTCTGTTTACATTATATTTCACTTACGTCTTCTTTTTCCTCACCTTCATCACTGTCAAACACTATATATTGAGCTGTCACTGTCACTGTCACTGTTTCACTGTTTACCAGCTGTGAAAACAAACATGGCGGACAGTGGAACAGCTGAAGGTGTAAAAACAAGATGGCTGACGGTGGAACAGTTGAAGGTGTTCCTGGCGGTTGTTAGGAATCTTTCAGAGGTGTCTGTGCATTCTGTGTCGAATGAGAAATTGTTTTGCTCTGTGATTAGTGTTTTAGAATGCTAGCTATTTCTTTTATTCTATTTCTCTTTTGACAATCAGTTCTACTCACAAGAAGATGGGCTTCCAATGTGGTCACCAGTCAGTGGACTCCTAGCCGACATTTTTCTCAATCACATTGAAAATAAAATATTTGAAACAATAGTAAGAACCAAACATTACCGGATAATATATTGGTACTGTTATTTGGATGACATCATATGCCTTCTGGATGAAACACCAAGTCACATACAACAACTCCATGGTAATATAAACAAAGTACACCCAAAAATAAAATTCACCACAGAAACAGAACATGGCAAAAGGTTAAACTTTCTTACAGACACAACAACCAACACCAATACTCTATATTCAAGAATGTGACAAGCATAGCCATTCACAACGATTCTATCATCCAATTAGACACATACTAGGCGGCTTCCAGTATATGCTACTCAAAGTGAACAAAACCCCACTCGCTGAAAATAACTACAAGAATGAATTACAGACAAACAGGCAAATAGCAGTAGAGAATGGATATGACACAAACACTATGGATAAACTGAACCAAAAAATTAAAACAAAATTAAAATGGACACCGAACAAACAAAAACAAAAGCTTCCTCATCAACTTACACACAGAAGACACATACGAGCACACATGAGCAAGAAACACCTACAATGACCAACAAGTGGTTCACTCTCACCTACAACAACAAAGCAGTCCACAGAATAGGCAACATACTCAAATACAAGGGGTAAAAATAGCCTACAGGACAGGCAACTCAATACAGAGAAAACTAAAGACAACCAACACAAGCACAGACAAACACAATACATCTGGTATTTACCAACTAACATGTCAGGACTGCAAATCATTTTATATAGGGCACACAAGCAGGAACTTTAACGCCAGATACACGGAATACAGAAGAGCAGTAAAAAGTAACAGCTGTCATTCCACATTTGCTGAACGCCTTATGCATAAGAAACATAACCCAAAAAACATCAATACTGATTTGAAAACTCTCAAACGCAGTAACAGTCCGCCACAAAAAACTTATAATTTAAGAAAATTATCAGATACAAAAAGCCATAGTGGAAGGAAAATAAGTGATAAATGAATACACAGCTCTCTGCAATGAAACTCTGTTCTCTGCCCTCAAAGAACTATTAGACAAGACCAACCTATAGAGCTCTCTCTCCCCCCCCCCCACACACACACCAAAAAAAGAATCCTCAAACCTCTTGTCATACTCAATCCCTCTGTCTGTCTGTCTCTCTCTCTCTCTCTCTCTCTCTCTGTCTCTCTCACTCTCTCTCTCCCTTTCACACACAACACATACACACACAAAAGCACTTGTAATAGTACTCTCTCTCTCTAACACACTCACACACATCGAATTAGTTAATTTCAGGCATAGCAATAACAATTTTCAAATCGTAATTTTGGCTTAAATAATTTATCTACTTTAAGGTGTAAGTGGTTGCAGATGACAAACTGTGAAACAAAACAGTCACTGTAGAAACACCATGTGGTAAGAAGGTATGAACTCATAATTTTATGAGTTTTTCAGATATCTGTAATTTCTATTTAAAAACTAATAGTTACATGTATACAAACAGTAAAGAACATTCTTTACCTTTAACAGCCATAAAATAAAAGCCCACTGAAGATGCTGCAACTGCAGTGAAACATGTTTGGGTTAAAAAATAAAATTGGGTTTTGCTAAAGGCGGACCCTATCCAAAAACGTATGTACCGCCTTCATTGTTTGCTGCTGACAAGTGTTACTGACACAGGGTCTTCTACTCCGCACCTCATGAAATACGTACCTGTTTTCTTCAATATAGTATAAAACCTGTTCGCCGCAATGTGTCAGTTTTAACAATCTTGAGTTTGATGAAACTGTTAGTCGGTGGATGGAGGAGGGTATCAGTGATATAGATCAAGAAACGGACGAAAATGACGACGATTTTACAACACCCAGTGATCACAGTTCTGCTAGGAGACAAGACGATCATTCAGAGGAAGATCTTCAGGGAAACTGTGACGGGGACCTTTCTGTTTCTCCAATACACTAATCGAAGTGTCAGTTGAAAATGAAATGCGATATGGGGGGTGATAAAGATAAATGTAGATGCAACCATTCTATATCACTTTTATTGACTTTACTTTAGTACCTATCGTGACCAATTCTTATGTGCAATTTTAAACCCAGGAATTTAGTTTTGCCTGAAAGTTTTCTTGGTATACAGATATACTATTTTCTTTGAAAAAATCACACTTAGTTCTCTGACAGTTACCTTGCATGCACTAATTAAAATACTACGCAACACACAGTATGCAATTTTGTGAGATAAAAATCAAAATCCTGCAAGCTTTATTTACTACAATAAAATCAATAACAATCAACAACAGTTACATAACTGTAAAAATAAATGCTTTACAAGTCATATTAAAAATTTCAAATGATTTGCGCCTTAAATCTCATTTTAAACGTTGGGATCCCAGAGACAACAGCTCGTAGAATACGTTACAGGAACCTCATCCAGTGAAAAGGGTAGCGCGCGAAACGGCGAATAAGAAGACGTGGCCGGACCAAGAGAACGTACCGGCGCGTAGCGCGAAGTTCAAAGTGCACACACGTCAATTTTAAGCACTTAAACCGTAACAAAAAAGGCTCAAATCATTATTTTTTGAATAACTTGCAGTTCATATCGACAGCAAAATTGCCGCAGATTTAATTGTTATATCAGTGACTAACACAGAAAAAATCAAAGCCGTGCTCGTTTTTACATTCACCAATCGAATCTTAATTTGTTGACATTAAATAGTTCATAACAATTCACGTAGCACTGTTCTTATGATAATTTTTTAATAATGTATATTTTACTAACAACGCAATAGCTCTGTGTTCAGTCCCTGTAGTCGTCACAAAATTGCGAAGCCTCTATTGAATGACGAAAACAAACTCACGCACTTCACAGTAATTACTATTTCATTTCGACAGAACTGGAATTGAGCAAGAAATGGCCATGGTCATTGTTTTGCATATCATTCTGCATACCAGGCGTGCTTGATAAAATTCGTAAAATGTTGTGATGCAAACTGACAATTTAGAAATGACTGAAGTTTGAGAGTACTGTTCCGCTGGTAAACCTGAAGTGACGAAGAGCTATCGGAAATTATATCGTCCGAATATTTTATGAAAAATGCTGTGCGCTGTTGAAACATTTTCTTATCGAGATGAATCACACTATTAGTTGCAGTTGGAACCCGAGCTACACTAACAGTCTGTTCGTCGTCCTCCTACAGACAGAGGTGTCGTTATCTCCAGGCCAAGAGTCTAACAAAAGCAATAAATTGTTTTCTGTAGATGGTAAGACGTTTCGGATGCAGCATTGAAAATTATTCTCTCCCATTCTTCCAAATTTTCCTACGTCAGTTACATTATTGTTGCAAGTAATGAGTGAATATATTTAAAAATTTTTGGTCCTTTATATTTTTGGTCCTTTATGTGTTTGGTCCTTTACATTTCTAAAGACAGGTATGAAGCTGCGAAAACAGTAATCCACTGACACCTATCACTGGCTTTGTTGTATACGAATGTGTCATAACATTCGTAGACTGCACAGGCGACTCTGTCTTTTCGTTCTGCATGGAATTCTTGCATGAAACCTGACTGACTGGCTTCATGCGCAACATCTTAGGGGATAACAAAACTCTTCGTCTGCATGTCAACTATATAAGCGGTACTTTTTTAGTGTATAGTACTTCCTGTTAAGGGCATATCATCTACACGTTTACTTGCTGTAAAATTCGTAATTTTGTGATTTGATTTTCAATATAACTTCCTCAATCTCCTTAATCAAGTCGAAGTAGCCTGGCAATCTGTAATGCTCATATAACTTGAAATTCAGAATGCCCAGTCTTATTTCAAATGCAATCAGTTGCATCAGAGGAACTACCAACGTAAACTGAAATTCGCTTTACAAATAACGATCGTTTTGTGCCGTGTTATCTGTTTACCGATGTGCCGACGACCAAGAATATGCGCCCGCCGTGTGGCCCATGCACCTGTTACAGCTACGGAAGGGGTGTGCATTTTTTCCAGCCGCCTAGCGAGCTACGGATTTCTCAATTTTAAACATCTTTTAAAAATATTTACAGTGTGTCTTAGCTGCTAAAATTTTAATTTTATGTTTCCTTCCGTGTACTCATCCTGTATAAAAGAATTTCAGAGCAGTTTTCCACTTGTCATATAGGACTGTTCCCTTCGTAGACTACATAGTCTACACAAAAATCTTTGGTGCAGTGATGATTAGATGACAGAAGACAAGGAGATGGTGGAAACAAAAGGCTTAGATCCACTAGCTGTAGAAGTATTGAAAGAAGCATTAAGAAGGGTAAAAAAGCTAAAAGGCAGATCTACTGAAGTACAGAGGAGTACTACTGAAATATTGCTTTCTGCCTTGATGAATATCTGCTGCCTAGGAAAGAAATACTAGAGAAGTGGAGGGTAGCAAATACAGTATCAGTCTACAAGAAAACAGATGGACCTAGTGCAATAAATTGTAGAGGAATAATGATCTTGAACACAGGGTACAAAATATATGCTATGATACCTATTGCTCGTTCGCAAGCCACAGCAGAGCCCAAGTTATCTGAAATTCAAAATGTGTTTAGGAGAGAAACAGTTAGCTCAGATAATATACATCGCAATAAATAGAACATTGAAGAAGCAAAAAGGTATATCACATTCCGACACACATTGCGTTCGTCTATTTTGAAAAGGTGTTCGACAAGGTAGGTAAGTCTAAACTATGTGAGATTTTACAAAGAGATGGATACCTAAACATCTGGTTTCAGCAATAAAGAGCTTGTTATTGAACACGCAGATAGTTCTGCAAAAAGAAAGAGGGCAGCAAGTATTAATTATGAATCAAGGAGTAAGACAGGGATGTAGTGTTTCTCCGACATGGTTTAATGTTCATTTAGAATAAGGCACTCGAATGAAGCGAAGTACACTTACAGCACAAGGTATTAACCTAGGATAGAGCGAATTTATTAAACGCTGTAATTTGCTGACGGCATGGTGCTTATACATAAAACAGAAACTGGATTGCAAAGAGCATTATGTAAGTTGCAGCTGTTCTCAACTCCATATACCCTGAAGATTTCCATAAACAAAACAAACGTTACGACTTTCATAGGAAGAAAATCCCTAAGAGCCAAAACAATGCTAAATAACCAAGTAATTGAACAAGTCTCTAACTTTAGCTACATTGGATATAATATACCTTTCGATAACAACAGAAACATATATTGTATATTAAGTAATTTCCAGATGATATACAGCACCACCAGAAAAAAATTAAAAAACAAAACCCACAAGGATAATCAGCTCGTGTTCTATAATGAAATGGTTGTCCCTATACTGCTTTACGAACGTCAGCCATGGACAATGGGAAAGAGAAATAGGAGCGGTATACAAATAGCGGAAATGAAGTTTCTATCGTCTATAAAAGGATGTTCTAACCGGGATGGATTTAGAAATGAAAAGCTCAGAGAAGAATACAAATATAAAACCTATACGATAAAATACAACTACATAAAAAGAAATGGAAGAACCATCTGGAGCCTACGAGTGAAAGAAGACTACTAAAAGCAGCAAGTAGATTCAAGTCCTTTGGAAGAAATGCCAGAAGATCAAAGAAAAGGTGTGAATAAGTCTTATGAAGCCAGAACAGATCACTAATGCCTAATTCTTGTTGGGAAGAAGGAGAGAATCTTCTTAGCGTATATGTTGCGTCTCTGCGGCTAAATACAAGGCTTGAAAATACTCCCTTCCCAATTAAGCATTGCGTTCTTCCGATCTGAATTCAAGCATTCAAAATAATTTATCGTCGAACACAATATTTTAAGAAAATCTTAACAGCTCATAACACCTTCTAGCAAATTCAACGCTATTGTGTCATGTTTTATACTCACGGATGAGGAGAGTGTTTAAAAATTAATCTTGAATTAAATTTCATACTCATTCTTTTAGTTATGGTCTCTGTCGGAAAAAACCTAGATGTCCGCGGGAGACGGTCTTGAAATTTATACGAATGAAGACATTTCGTTGCTTCGTAATAGAAAATTTTTTTTCTTTAAGTCTTGGTTGACTTTTAGTTGTATATCAAATTCACAAAAAGTTTCACAATTTTACACCAAATAATATTAAACAGTCACATCATAGTACATCCCCAACAAAGTAAAATGAAAAAAAAACTGCGTTCTATGCAAAGAACTAAGGAACTGTCTGCATCAATTGCGAACTGATGTTCTGGCGCGCATTTTACGAGTATAAAAGTTATGTATGCTCGCCAGAACAATCTCGATATCTCTGATATTTTACTAAAATCCTGTTTCCACAGAAGTATAAATTCAGATAAAAATATTTTATTGTGCAGAAAAATGAAAAAGCTGAAACAGTGACAATAGACAAGTTACGTAACTACGATTTCAAATGGTTCAAATGGCTCCAAGCACTATGAGACAACATCTGAGGTCACCAGTCCCCCAGACTTACAAGTGCTTATACCTAACTAACCTAAGGACATCACACACATCCATCCCCGAGGCAGGATTCGAACCTGCGACCGTAGCAGCAGCACGGTTCCCGACTGAAGCGCCTAGAACAGCTCGGTCACAAGGCCGGCAATAACGATTTAAAGACAAAATGTTCCATAATGTGATGCCTCTGCAACTTTGTTTACATTTTACAGTAGTCCTATTTTATGTTAAATAAAAACTTTTTTGTAAAGCCAACTACATTTTCATAGTTAAAAGGTAACTATTTAAATAATGAATAATAGATCCTAGTGGAACAGCTAAAATAAAATTTCATGACTTCCGAAGTTTTCGTGACAATCGTTATTACTTCAACAAATAAAATACGATACTGGAAAGCTACAGTGTTTTCGATATAGCCTACAGTTATTCCAGAATTATGTTCCCTTTTCCACTTGAAGATGGAATTAACAGGATGGCTAACCTTGTGGAATATTACGTTTAATAATCAAACTAAGCTATCTAAATAACGATTAATAAATTGTAATCTGGAACAACTTAAATGGAAGTTCATATTTTCGATAGTTTTCGTGAGATTTGCTATTGATTGGACAAAAAATAAATACAGTACTATAAAGTTACAATGTTTTCCACATACATTTATGTTGCCATCTGTTCTCTACTGTTAGAAGGTGAAATCAATAGGATGACTAAACTTGTGGAATATTACGTTTACGTGCTGCGACTGACAGGAACGTTATCGTTAGTTACAAGCATCAAATAGCATTTTTGTTCCTTTAAAAGCTCCGCTGTGCCATGTCCTTTATCAGAAATCGAGTATCGCGCATTTCACAACTAAAATGGCACAACCACTTCAAATCCAAAAGTGGATTCGAGCAGTTCATTTGTCAAACTAGCATAATCTTGATTGTTTATAGGTTTCTTACACAAGTCTGCATTCTTTCGTACACTTGTCGTTGATGATGACATTTTCTGAGGGAGTGTTCAGTAGTCCGGTGACACCTGACGACTGCTGAAGAAGATTCTGGCATAGATTTCGAAACATCGAGTACTGGAGAAGCTTGAAGAGGAATATGAGAAGGCCTAACGACCCAGAATATGTTACGATCGTTAAACGCTGTTTGTTTTGATTCCAGAAGCTTATCGGTTTTTTTTTTTTTGTTTTCTAGGCAGTTTAAATGTTCTGTGATATATATGTCTCTTCCTGCTACATCTAAAAACGAGTCTGCTTTTTTGCATCGTTTCATTAAGACATTGTGGTTGCAGTACTTTGGCATCCTCAAAGAGCACGCATATACAGTGTAATGTATGGTCGCAAGAATGTCGGCGTCAGGGAGCCCGCGTGGTTACCGTCAGCGAAAGCCATTGTGTTCGGCGTATGGCTGTGGCGCCTCATACTGCGTCTACACCAGCAGTCTGAGCAACATTTGACACCACACTGACACAACAAACTATTACAAATCGGTTACGTCAAGCACAGCTCAGAGCCAGAGGCCCTGTAGCGTGCATTACACTGACCCCAAACTACCGCCATTTGTGACTTCAGTGAAGTCAAGCGAGGACTCATTTAAGGGCAGGGCGGAGGTCTGTTGTGTTTTCTGATGAAAGCTGGTTCCTCGGGCATGGATGTGCGTCATGTCCTTAGGTTAGTTAGGTTTAAGTAGCTCTAAGTTCTAGGGTACTGATGACCGCAGATGTTAAGTTCCGTAGTGCTCAGAGCCATTGGATCTGCACCAGGAGTTATCTTCTGGGATGCGATTTCGTATGGCACCAAGAGCACTCTAGTGGTTATCCCACGCATCCTGACAGCAAATTTGTGCGTCAGTCTGGTGATTCGAACTGTGTACTGGCATTCTTGGACAACATCGCCGGCCTTTGTGGCCGAACGGTTCTAGGCGCTTCAGTCTGGAACCGCGCGACCGCTACGGTCGCAGGTTCGAATCCTGCCTCGGGCATGGATGTGCGTCATGTCCTTAGGTTAGTTAGGTTTAAGTAGCTCTAAGTTCTAGGGTACTGATGACCGCAGATGTTAAGTTCCGTAGTGCTCAGAGCCATTTGAATCATTTTTTTGGACAACATCCCTAGGTGTGCTTTCCAACAGGATATCGCTCGCCCACATACTACTGATGTAACCATCATGCTCTACAGTCGACGTGTTACCTTGGCCTGCTCGAACACCAGATCTGTCTCCAATCCAGCACATACGCGACATTATCGGGTGAGAACCACAGCGTGGTCCACAAACAGCATTAACATTCTCTGTGTTGCCGACCAAGTGCTTACATTAACCTGTGATCTTACAATATTAATCACTTAAATACTTTTCCCTAGATAAATGCATTCCCGAACGACATTTCATTACTCTAGCGTAATTATTTTTTAGTGTTGACTATATAGCAGGTGTCTTTCCTAAGAGTCGCCAGACGCATTTTCTCTGCCGTTACGAAATACTTTTGCAATTGTGTTTTGCAGTATGTAAATGGAGTTAGCCTAAACAGATACTTCTGAGTACTTTTTTATCCACCGTACGGCGCCAACGTAGAGCGTGTGGCGTCCCAAACGTGAGTGTTGTGAGGGATTGAGTGACAGGGGCTTGCTAGGAGTGAAACAGCCGGTTGGTGTCTGTGAAAATGAATGTTGGTCTAGCCGTTCCTCTTTTCAAAATAGGTTAAGGACTGGAAGGTAGCTTGAAACGATCTCAACAAAAAGTGCGTTAAAACTCCTAGTTCATTAAAATGTCTTCTCTACTGCTACTCTTACAGGTTAGGCTTCGTACCCACAAAAAGACCACGTCATTACACGGAGACAGTGATATGATGGCACCGTTCCGTCTCCACTAAATATCACTGTTATGTGGTTTTGTACCCACTCATCGACGAACAGAGTCCCTCAATAGTGGTCGTTTCTAGAGCTTCCGGTAGTTCTGAATCTCTGACCGTAGCTCCCTGTTTCTCTCAGACTCTGTTTCTGACATGATGTGATGCGGAAGACGTGTTAACTTCTCACTTGCTTTAATTTCCACTCTTCCTTGGTAGCCTTTCGTAGGCTGGGTAGAGTGGGAGAAGTGTCTGTCCATATACTGCGTTTCTAGCCGTTATTTGCTTCCCATGACATATAGATTCTCTTTCCAGAACATCTTTCTCTGTCCTCTTCTAACCCTGTGCCCGCTGTTACGTCAGAAAACTGTCCAGACCCTTATTTTGATGTATGTGTGTATTGAGTACACCTGGAAAGAATTCAGTACAAAGCTGCTGTGTTCGCATCCCAACCCGGTGGTCACCGACATCCTCGCGCCGGCTCTGTACTCGCCGTCGTGTCACGCCTGGCATACCGCCGATCCCCACTACTGCAATGGATGTGACTTACTTTAACTTACGACACTTGGCCCTTTATCTCTGTGGGTACAAGACGTGTCGCATTACAAGCGTCCCATTACGTACAAATTTATCTTCAAAGCGGAATTTTGAATTTCCATTTGATAGAGTGGTCCCAAATTAATTTAGTGCGATATTCATGTAATCGTTATGTGTTAACAGAGACAGTGAAAGATGAAGGATAACAAGTACCCCAGCAGCGACTAATCAGCGCTGCTCTTGTTGGGTAACTGTCAGGGCGGACTAGGGCGGCACGCCAATGGTTGCTGGAGTACTGGTTATTCTTCGTGTCTTACTATCCTGTTAATATATATCGATTTTAGGAATATTGCACTAGACTAATTGGGACTATGGTTGCTGGAGTGCTGGTTATTCTTCGTGTCTTACTGTCCCTGTTAATATATATCGATTACATGAATATTGCACTAGACTAATTGGGACTATGGTTGCTGGAGTACTGGTTATTCTTCGTGTCTTACTATCCCTGTTAATATATATCGATTACATGAATATTGCACTAGACTAATTGGGACTATGGTTGCTGGAGTACTGGTTATTCTTCGTGTCTTACTATCTCTGTTAACATTTATCGATTACATGAATATTGCACTAGACTAATTGGGACTATGGTTGATGGAGTACTGGTTATTCTTCGTGTCTTACTATCCCTTTTAATATATATCGATTACATGAATATTGCACTAGACTAATTGGGACTACACTATCGAAAGCGCACTTAAAACGCCACCTTAAAAATCGTTTTGCTTGTAATTGAAGAAACTGACACTATCCATCGACACGGTGCGTAGCATGAAAGACGGTTGAGCAGTAGTTTTTTGGGCTGACTGCAGCTGCGCATTGCGAAAACAAAATGCGCTTGACGAGTTTCAGGAGAGGCAACTGGTACAAATGTTATACTGCACCTTGTAACTAGCACCGCTGAGCGAACAAGAACTGAGTCTAAGTACTGTATACACGTCTACGTGTCACTGCTGTACTTTTTCGATCTGATGATGGCTGGACGATTATCAGTTTTAATAAATTAACATCTAACCAAGACATTAACTTCCATAATCTAACACGAGCTGGAGTGACAGCAACATCTTGCGCAACTCATTGGACTAACAGTTAGCCAGACGAGAGTATGAACATTCAGCCAATCAGAAGCTTAGACGCGAGAGCTCGGTCTGTCGTTGATTATCAGTCTGTTCGGTGGTATGCAAAAAATGCTTCAAATGGCTCTGAGCACTATGGGACCTAACTTCTGAGGTCATCAGTCCCCTAGAACTTAGAACTACTTAAACCTAACTAACCTAAGGACATCACACACATCCATGCCCGAGGCAGGATTCGAACCTGCGACCGTAGCGGTCGCGCGGTTCCAGACTGTAGCCCCTAGAACCGCTCGGCCATCCCGGCCGGCGGTGGTATGCAGTTTAAGGTAATGATTCATTTGCTCAGTGCGCTAACAGAATTCAGGCTGAGGTTACTGCCAGTAAGATTGTTACATACTTTTGGGTTAGGGGACGGATTTCTGTTATAACGTGTTGTCCTCATTTGGGACGAGCATTTTCATTTTCGAAAATTGTTCAAATGGCTCTGAGCACTATGGCACCTAACTTCTGAGGTCATCAGTCCCCTAAAACTTAGAAGTACTTAAACCTAACTAACCTAAGGACATCACACACATCCATGCCTGAGGCAGGATTCGAACCTGCGACCGTAACGGTCACGTGGTTCCAGACTGAAGACCCTAGAACCGCTCGGCCACACCGGCCGGCTTTCATTTTCGATGTCGCGGTTACGCTCAGTAGATTCTTGCATTTTTCTTTTACTTTCTGACTAAAATCAAAACTTAAATTTTATGAATGGACTAAGTCCAGTGGCAACATGTGCCGTCATCCACTCGTTCCATCAGCAGCGGTATCGATAGTATACGCACACCTTCTCTTAAATGGTAGGAAATTAGTTCCACTCGTGGAAAACGTTTTTTAAAATCTTTTTGTATTTATTTTGTGTCTCAGTTTATGGGTTTGCATAATACTGACCAACAACCCTTAATTTGCACTTGTTAGTCTTATAAAAGATATTTTCGTGCGGCTGGTCCCGGCGGAGGTTCGAGTCCTCCTTCGGGCATGGGTGTGTTTTTGTCCTTAGGATAATTTAGTTTAAGTAGAGTATAAGCTTAGGGACCGATGACCTTAGCAGTTAAGTCCCATAAGATTTCACACACATTTGAACATTTGATATTTTCGTTAACAAATGTTTCGCACATTCAGCAGCACTACTCGTCTCTGTCTTTTCTATCTTATATCATTTTGAGCAGCAAAATGTGAGTCATTAAACAGAAAAACCGGTGGCAATATCAGCTGCGCGGTCAGCACTTACTACAGTTCGTCTCTTATTAAATTTTCAATTACTGCCTCCTGGTACTCACGGAAATTATTCTGTTTGTGAGATTCCTCGAGACTCTGGTGCAGTGAGTTGTTATTCGTTACAGAATTCTCATACACTTCTAGAAGTGAGTGGATAAGCATCAATTTTCTGCGATATAATAAGTTTTTTGAGCCATCTGCAAGATTTTATTCTGTTACAATATCACGTCTCGAAACTGACCAACTAATTTACCTCAAAAACAGCAATTTTAGAGTCTTGCCCTCGCCTCCCAAGGATAAATTCGTGTCTGTACTCGTGTCCACATGTGAAGGCGTGATCAATTCCTGTAAGGAAGACTCAAATTACATTAAAAGTTCTTAACTGCACATTACAAAGTCATTTTCTGGGCTACACAGTCATTCTTACAATTAATAATTTCTGATGATACCTGATTTATATTGCGAAGATTATCTGCTGTCGCCACATTACATCGCCAGCTGCGTAACTAAATGGGCTCGCCGAGGAAACTGCTTCAAGAGCAGATAATAAAGTTGCTACCTTAAATTGAAATCGTAGACAATATTTATATATCACAGTTTTTGCTCTGTTATAACGTTGTTACTTTATTTGGGACTGTGAGCGGTGGTGATAGCCAATAAAAGCGGTTTAAAAGCTGTGAGCTGTCTGGGGAAGTTAACCTTGCATTACTGAGCAACTGTTTCACCAGGTATCCATTCTAGCTTACCAAATTCCCAACCAGACTAACATTAATTATAATCTTTTAATAGTCATACGACAACCGGTGATATATATATGTAAAAGAGAATTTAAACAAAAAGAAATAAATCAGTTTATATTTGGAAATTTATTTTAACATTGATCATTGAAATTTCAGCATATTAAATTTGATTCATAACTAAACTGGTGCCTTATTTAGGATTGTGGAAAATGTGAGTTTGTAATCTTACGGAACACATCAAATATGGAGCCAAGATTGGGAGACTGCATACAACACTGCGTTCATAAAATAACACACGAAGAACGTTGAAACATATGCAAGAGGAAATTAACCACAACCAACCGATTCAATGTTCACCCAAAGAAGTTACGTTCTTAGCACAATCCTGTCCGTCATGCAATTACCACACACTGGTATACTAAATTCATACTAACTCTCTGTGAAATCTTCCCGAAAAGAATAGCTGAGGGCTACTTTGATGATTACACCACATGCTTCACGTGGTCAACTTGGTTTACACAAAGAGTGTAACTCCACAATAATTTTGATAATTAAAATAAATTAGATTGAAAAGCAGTTTACAAAAGAAAAACATCGAACTGGTTACTAACGTCTTACTATTAACCTGATGGGTCAAACAATTGTATAAGCACGTGGTACTGGTCTCACAAAGTACACCCCACGTGGGTTAAACATAAAGAAAAGTTGCTATATTGAAAAATATTGTCAAGACGAGACGTTATAATCTCACGCACATTCGCATTTAAGATTGATGATCTTAATTAGAGTTACTGATCACCACGTGGTTCCACTTTACTCACAAAGTAGTGACAAAGCAACTACCGGAAAATAATCTGAACTTCACACGCGAATTACACTGCGTTGCAATTTAAGATAACATTAGATATTTTAGAGCTAAACCTGAAATAAAGTTGATTAAATTTTCAGTTAGGCTGAACTTAAGAAATCAATTGTCCTACGGACTTAACAGACACGCGCTTAGCCAGAGATCTTACCACTTCAGGCGCTCTCCACGGACAGACCGACCTGGTCCCTTTCTGAGGGTCGCTCACAAATACAAACGGAAGTGGCCAGAGGGGCAGCTTCCTATACCAACATGACAAGAGACGGACAGGACCATACTAAGGATAGAAACCTCTTTGCTTTTAGAAAGCGTAGCTACCTGTTCCGACGTTGGTCCTACTGTTCTCTAGCAGACAGGCTTGTCTGCTACCCTCAAGCATGCAACTAGAAATGCATTTGCTCATTCATCCTCTCACACAGAAGGGAAGGGGGATGACAGTATCTTATCATATACAGTATATAAAAGAAAGCGGATGTAGGTTCCGTATGAGACTGTGTGACATGAATTACATATAAACTGTGTTTTAAAGTGTAGTAGTGTGACAGATCGTTCTTGTTTATGTGTAAAAGTAACACGTTCCACTACTCAGTCTCCTCCCAGATAGAAACGCCACAGTAAATTTAGAAGAGGAATTTATGCCGTAAATGACAACAGATTTAAGAAATCAAACATGAAAGGAATCCAACAGAGACCTTTCACTGCCTTCAGGCTAAAAATAATTTCGAGGTGCTATCTACGTTTCAAGAGTTTTTGGTTCCATTTACGATTTCGTTTGGTCTTTTCTTTACGTTTGCCTTGCCGTGTAACTGCCTGTAGCTACCCTGCGTAGTCCACGATGTTGTATTGTTGACTTTTGCTTTCACATGTCACTGCCTACCGTACATGGATTGCTCAAAACAGAACCTCTGTTTATCAGCTATACTGACTGCCCTCCCCCGTCCCCATCCAATTTACAATTATACAACTGTACAGCCTAGCACCAGGCTCTCTGTCAGAGGAAAGCTGACAACAAGTGAATCACAAACGGTGCCTGCACGATAGCTGACACTGAGCGGCCGATTTTATAATCACACTGACCTATCTAATGACTACCTTGGCCCGTTACAGGGCCGAAGCCTCTGCGGTTGCTTCAGGAGACATCGTCAATGCACAGAAATAACTTCCCAACTACTAACAGTGCTTGCACCACTTGCATGAACTGTCCCTGTTGGCAGCATAATCCGCCAACAGCCCTGTCACCCGTTTAACTTGTCATTGAGGTTTTTCCTACGCTTGCTGTAGCACTTTTCTCTCTGCCCTAAACTGCTACCCTTCAGACGTGTCTGTACACTACCTTGTATATCTCATATGGCTGATCGCAGCAGACGTATGAACACACATCGCGCACCAGCATCCTGTGAAACCAACATAGCAAATTAACTCTTTCACTAATGTGACAGTGGAACTTTTTGCTACGGTCACCATGTAGAATGGAGGGACTCCATTTCTCAGATAAGGAAAATGCTGCCGTGAGTCTTTTGTCGTCTTATGTTTGTGTTGTGGTGGCTATACGCAACTGAGTTTTCGTTTTCAATTTTAGGTTAGAATGAAAGTGGTGATGGTTTATGGGAGATTGTATACTTACAGTTTACTATGGTTTTATTTCAGAAATCAATCTCTCTACCCTCTCCACTCCCAAAAACCACCTCCGCCACATCACTCCTTATATAGAACTAAAAATACAAATTGCACTGAGCAGGTTCTCGGCGATGCTAGTGAGTACGTCCTGTTTCATCGATATGTTACACTCGATTCGAAAACATTCTAGTTCTTATTCCTCCAAATTGTTTTGGAAAATACGAAGATAAATCATCGTCGGCTCCTGTTGACTATCGTCAGCTCATGTCTTTTTTTGTTTGTTTTTTTTCAGCTCATGTTATTCAGCGCCATTTGGAATTCCGTTCTCATCTCACGATCACCTGTTTCTTCAGCAGCAACGTCCTCATCTGCCACACTTTACAGAAGCCCTTTTCTATCGTACAGTTCGTCACAACAGTTCTGCCGACTGTTCTTTCTTCTGTTCTTCAAATTTCCTCTCTGTAAGCAATAAACAAACACAATTATATCTACTTCTCCAAAATTATGTTTAATGTTCCTGTACGCACTCTCTCCTACGATAACTCTTTCTCAGTTTGGGGAAATGTTTTTACACTCATCCTTGCTTTACAATCCCTTTTGCTTAATCTGAAAGTAACCAGCTCTGTTCATTTCAGGTCTCATTCAATGCTTTCTTTTATCTTAATATTTAAAACAAAATAAAAAAAGACACACCAGAAGGAATGGGACAGAAATAGGTACATGTGACGTAAACGTACAGATAAACAAATAATTCCAATTTCAGAAAAATTGGACGATTTATTTAAGAGAATTAACATCACAAATTGAGTGACTCAGTAACGCTTTTGTCCCCGTCAGGCCATTACGCAAGCAGATATTCGGCTTGGTATAGATGGAGCTCTTGTATATTCTCCTGAGGGATGTGGCCCCAAATTCTGCACCAAAATCCGAAGCTGGCAGGAGAGCTCTGCCAATGCTCCAAACGCTCTCAACTGGGGAGAGATCAGGTAACATTACTAGCCAAGATAGTGTTTGGCGAGCACGAAGACAGGCTGTAGGAACTGTCACCGCTTGCCGAAATGTAAGCCCAGGATGGTTTGCGTTGAAGAGCAACAAAACATGGCGTACAGCATCGTAGACGTACGGTTCTGCTGTAAGGGTGCAGCTGATGATGACAACCAAAGGGGTCCTGCTATGAAATGAAATGGCACCCCATACAATGACTCTGGTTGTCGGGCCGTATGTAAGAAGACAGTCAAGTTGGTACCTACCGCTGTCCGGGGCGTCTCCAGACAAGTATTCGGCCTGGAATCTCGTGGACTGGAGTAGAATTGTATTCATTGATGAGTCCCACTTTGAAACGAGCCCTCCAGTCATCTCGGGATTATGACGAACTGCCGCGCTGGATAGCCGTGAGGTCTCAGGCGCCTTGCCATGGTTCGCGCGGTCGCCTCCCGTCGGAGGTTCGACTCCTCCCTTACGCGTGGGTGTGTGTGTTGTCCTTAGCATAAGTTAGTTTAAGTTAGATTAAGTAGTGTGTAAGCATAGGGACCGATGACCTCAATAGTTTGGTCCCATAGTACTAACCACAAATTTCCAATTTTTTTGACGAAGTGACGCGCCAATTGGACAGAATTTAGCACGATATCCTTCAGGACGACATCTATCAATCAATGACAAACAGAATAACTACTTCCATGAGGGCCACAGATGGATCAACGCGTTACAGGTTTGGTCCATTTGTGAAGCTTTTGTCTTGAACGAATCATCCGATTTTTCTGAAATTCTAGTAATTTATTTGTCTGTACATGTACGTCACATCTACCGATTTCCGTCCCATTCGTATAATTCCTTCCTGGTAAGTCGCTTTTGTCTTAGGTTGTATTTCTTTGATTAGAGTGTTTTAGTACCGACTTTCACTCTACGTCCGGTTAAGATTTTGAAATGTGGTGCTACAGAAGAATGCTAAAGATTAGATGGGAAGATCACGTAACTAATGAGGAGGTACTAATTAGAACTGGGGAGAAAAAAAATTTGTGGATCATCCGGACTAGAAGAAGGGATCGGTTGATAGGACAGATTGGCTCAAATGGCTCTGAGCACTATGGGACTCAACTGTTGTGGTCATAAGTCCCCTAGAACTTAGAACTACTTAAACCTAACTAACCTAAGGACAGCACACAACACCCAGCCATTACGAGGCAGAGAAAATCCCTGACCCCGCCGGGAATCGAACCCGGGAACCCGGGCGTGGGAAGCGAGAACGCTACCGCAGATAGGACAGATTCTGAGACATCAAAGCATCACCAATTTAGTACTGGAGGAAAGTATGCGGGGGGGGGGGATGGAGGGAGGGGGAGGGTGTAAAAGTTTTAGGGGAAGACCAAGAGATGAATACAGAAAGCAGATTCAGATTCATGTAAGTGGCAGTAGTTATTCAGAGATAAAGGGACTCGCACTGGCCAGAGTAACACGAGGAGCTGCATCAATCCAGTCTCCTAGGGTCATGATATAAACGTGTGTCCACACTCTGGATATGGAGTGTAATCCAGTATTCGGTTTCCAGATCTTTCTCTAACTGTGAGAAAGTCTAGTTTACAAGCTCTCCGGTCAAAATATTTTTGCCCCTCTTAAAAGGAGTACACTTCTAGCTATGGAACGCTGTGGATGGTATAGAACTGACACCACGCTTTTATGCCATACGTGGCCCTGTAACACTGACGAAGTCATGGGATACAATTGGTGTGTATGTCTCAGTCGACTGCATGGTTTCAGCGCAGTAAGCTGGGTGAAGTGTAGACGAAAGATTGGCAGAGAAGCAGATGTCGTGTTTGGACGTGCACATGACAACACCGAGTAGGAAGTTGTGTAGTTTGCTGATATATCAACGCAGCCGCTCCACGGTGCACATAGGGAATGGTGTACCATCTGGAAGCATGTAACACAGAGTAATAAATGTAGTTATAAGCAGATCCTCACAGATAGTGACCGGAGAAGAATGTCACACCTTGTCAATGGCAAAAGGGATTTCTGCTGTCACTGAATGAAAGTCCATCACAACCAGATTTCGAATACTGCAGTCTGGTACTTTGCAAAAGGCATTGGCATGTGAAGCTACACGTCATGGTTGGACAAAAAAAAAACTGGGCAGTAGCTGACTGGAGGCGTATATTGTAATCTTCGAGCCGCAATTCGCAGTTCTCCCTCTTTCCAAGTAATGTTAGGCGTCTAGTACACCGGCGTTTCAATGATACACATAAGCCGCACTGCGTAGTAGTTGCCAGAGCCGGTTGTACAATGTTTTATAGGTGTTTATCTTATTATGACCTGGGCCCACTCACCCAGTTTACCATTAAAATGATCCAGGCTGTTTGTTTCAACATACTCGGTTACCAAATTTGCCCTCTCTTGTACATCTTCATGATGAGTACACTGGAGACATCCCATCTTCCATTATGAGAACATTCGTATCCGCAAGGCTGTACGCATATACTTCTGATCTGATATACATTCAACACCCTATCACAGCTCGTCTGGTCTGCTACATCACTTGATCCTAATACCATACAAAATGTCGCAATTATTTGGAACTCTGGGTGAAACTATGGGATCTAACGATCAGTGACTGTCTTCAGCTGAGTATGGCATACATGGAGTTACTTGTGGACTCTCTCCTAGCCAAAAGACCATTATCGAATCTAGAGACCGTGTCGCACAATATTAGCTCGATGTCACCTTAGACGTACTAATATTTTATTTGGTGTGCTTAGGTTATCGTTCGCCTCCGTTGCGCAGCTGTCATCGTCCCTGGCTGCAATGCAGACTCGGTTTTGATTCCCAGTACTACCAGGGATTATTTGTCCTTGGTGGGAAGATTGGAAGGATTGATTCAAACTCGTGATACAAATTGAAGAGCTACTTGATTAAGAAGCGGCGGCTTCACGGTGAAGAAAGCCTACAATTATCGGGATATTCGTGTGCTGACACACGCCCCTCCTTTTTTTTATTCGTACGTCTTCTGACTGGTTTGATGCGACCCGCCACGAATTCCTATCCTCTGGCAACCTCTTCATCTCAGAGTATCACTTGCAACCTACGTCCTCAACTGTTTGCTGGATGTATTCCAATATCTGTTTTCCTAAATACTTTTTACCCTCTACAACTACCTCTAGTACCGTAGAAGTTATTCCCTGACGTCTTAACATATGCCCTATCCTTCTCCTCCATCTTCTTGTCAATATTTTCCATATATTCCTTTCCCAGTCTTCGCAAAACATCCTCATTCCTTAACTTACCAGTTCACCTAATTTACAACATTAGTCTGTAGTACGACATCTCATCTGCTTCGATTCTCTTTTGTTCCTGTTTTCCCTCAGTCCATATTTCACTGCTGTGCTCCAAATGTACATTCTCAGAAATTTCTTTCTCAAATTAAGGCCTATGATTGATACTAGTAGACTTCTCTCGTCCAGCAATGCCCTTTTTGCCAGAGCTAGTCTGCTTTTGATGTCCTCCTTGCTCCGTCCTTCACTGGTAATTTTGCTGCCTAGTTAATAGAATCTTAACTTCATCTACTTTGTCATCACCAATCCTGATGTTAAGTTCCGTCTTTCTTCGATTTACTTTCACTTCATATTCTGTAATCATTAGAGTGTTCATTCCATTCAGCATATCCTGTAATTCTTCTTCACTTCACTAAGAATAGCAATATCATCAGCGAACCTTATGATTGATATCCTTTCACCTTGGATTTTAATTCCACTCTTGAACATTTCTTTTATTTCCGTAAATGTTTCTTCTGTGTGTACATTGAACAGTAGGGACGAAAGACTACGTCCCTGATTCACACCCTTTTTAATTCGAAAATTTATTTCTTCGTCTCCCACGCTCTTGATTCTTGTACATATTATATATTACCCGCCATTCTCTATAGCTTACCCCTAATTTCGAACATCTTACAGCGTTGTCGAACGCTTTCTCAGTTCAACATATACTATGTCCGTCTCTTGATTTTTCTTCCGTCTTGCTTCCATTACCAACCGCATCGTCAGAATTGCCCCTCTGGCGCCTTTGCCTTTCCTAAAGCCAAACTGATCCTCATCTAACACATCCTCAATTTTATTTTCCATTCTTCTGTATATTGTTCTTGTCCCCAACTTCGACACATGAGTTGCTAAACTTATCGTGCGGTAATTCTCACACTTGTCGGCTTTTGCAGTCTTCGGAATTGTAGGGATGACGTTTTTGCCGAATGTCAGACGGTATATCACCAGACCCATACATTCTACTCACCAACGTGAGTAGTCGTTTTGTTGCCACTTCCCCCAATGATTTTAGAAATTGTGGTGGAATGTTATCCATCCCTCCTGACTTATTCGATCGTAAGTCTTCCAAAGCTCCTTTAAATTCTGATACAGGATCACTTGTCTCTTCTACATCGACTGCTGTTTTTCTCCTACCACGTCATCAGCTATTACCAGCAGTTGTACTCTTTCCACCTATCCGCTCTCTCTTCTGTATTGAACATTGGATTTCCCATTGCAATGTTAATGTTACCACCCTTGCTTCTAATTTTATCAGAGGTTGTTTTGACTTTTCTATGTGGGGAATAAGTCCTTCCAATAATCATTTCTTTTTCAAGTTCTTCACATTTTTCCTACAGCTATTTCGCCTAGCTTCCCGGCACTTCCTATTCATTTCATTCCTAAGCGACTTTTGTTTCTGTATTCCTGTATTCCCCAGAACATTTTATACTTCCTTCTTACATCAATTAACTGAAGTATTTCTTGTGCTACCAACGGTTTCTTCGCTGTTATCTTCTTTATGCCTATGTTTTTCCTCCCAATTTCTGTGACTGCCCTTTTTAGAGATGTCCATACCTCTTCATCTGTACTGCCCACTGAGGTATTCCATATCGCAGTATCTATAGTCTTCGAGAACTTCAAGTGCATATCTTCATTCCTTAGTCCTTTCGTATCCCACTACTTTGAGCATTGATTTTCCTTGACTAGTGTCTTAAACTTCAGCCTATTCTTCATTACAACTAAACTGCGATCTGAGTCTATGTCTGCTCCTGGTGCGTCTTACGATCCAGAATCTGATTTCAGAGTCTCTGCCTGACAATGACTTGGTCAGACTGAAATTTTCCAGTACCTCACGGCATTTTCCAACTACAACTCCTCTTCCTGTGATTCTTGAACAGAGTGTTTGCTATTACTAGTTGAAATTTATTACAGAACGCAATTATTCTTTCCCCCTCTCATTCCTAGTGCCAAGCCCATGATCTCCCGTAAGTCTTTGGTCTACTCTTTCCCCTACAACCGCATTCCAATCACCAACGACTATTAGATTTTCATCTCCTTTTACGCACAGAATTAATCGTTCAGTATCCTCATATACTTTCCCTGTCTCTTCATCTTTTGGTTGCGACGTAGGCATTTAAGCCTGAAGTATTGTGTTTGGTGTTGGTTTGCTGTCGATTCTGATGAAAATAACCCTATCACTGAACTGTAACTCGCTCTCCCTTCTACCTTCCGATTCATAACGAATTCTACTCCAGTTATACCATTTTCTGCTATTCTTGATTATCCTATACTCATCTGAACAGGATTCCTTGACTTCTTTCCATTTCACTTCACTGACCCCCACTATATCTAGATTGAGCCTTAGCATTTCCCTTTACAGATTTTCTTGTTTCCCTGCCACGTTTAAACTTCAGACATTCTACGCCCAGTCTCGTAGACCGTTATCGTTGCATTGGCTATTTAATCTTTATCTCATGATCACTTCCCGCTTGACCGTCCCCGCCAGGAAATCTGAATGAGGGACTATTCTGGAATCTTCCACTAGCACAGAGATCACCATGACATCTTTTCCGAGTTGCAGGCCACATCTCCTGTAGATAGACAGTATGCGTATTTAACCCAGTGGTTTCCATTGCGTTCTGCATCCTCATGCCGTTGATCATTGCTGATTTTCCCGCCTTTAGGGGCAGTTTCCCACCCCAAGGCCAAGGGAGTGACCTGAACCTCTGTCCGCTCCTCCGCCCTCTTTGACAAGACCGTTGGCAGAATGAGGGTGACTTCTTTTGCCGGAAGTCTTCGGCCGCCATTGCTGATGATGTTTTTTTTAAATTAAGCGGTGGCGAGGTTCAAACGTGAGACCGAGGACGTTTTGACTAGTAATTTATGAAGCTACCCTTGAACTCTCAATACCACAGCAAAACTGCGTCATTGATGGAGGAAAACACGGCGTCTATCGGTCCCGTCTGGACCATAATGCGGAGCTGAGAGTTGTGGCACATTTTCCCGTTCAACAGTGAGTAGTAACTTATTGAACCTCAGTGGGACTCAAGGAAGTTAGTGCACCATAACGGCCAATGCGATACATGCATGCTTAAAGATGTCCAGGGTGATTGAAGGGGCTGGAACATGGGCTTGACACCGCCGGATTCCTTTCAATGTATACACAATTTGTTGCAATATTCACGATAATCGTTGTATACATAATATAATTTATAAGTTTTAATAGAAAATGTTCGAGGCGCACATTGGCGTTACTGAGGTTTACAGCACGTATGAGACACCTGCTCTGGGCGCCCTTTCCGTGTGGGCTCGGTTTTGTGACCCCGATGAAAATTATGAAGGATAAAAGAAAATGAGAAAAGAAAGAAGAAAGTAGGAGGGAGAAGAAAAGAAGAAGGAGGAGGGGAGGAAAGGGATGGGAATGAATTAAAATGGGAAGGGCGTAGACATGTATGAAATAATTGCTGTTTTTCTGTTACACGACGGACTTCGACAGCACCAGACGGCGCCACCAAGCGCCACCTGGTGGCTGAAAGTCCTGAGCAGTCGTCGCCAGGATGGCGCTCAGAATCAGGAAACCATCTTAGCTTCCGAAATGAAACATTCAGAGCTAATTCCATTAGGTGCCACGGGAGCGCCAAAACCCGGAACTGCTTTTCAGCTTTCATCAACGAGATCACAGACGCAAGAGTATTCCACCGAAGGTGGATTATTTTAATAAGTGTTGATTACTTGTTTCATATTGGTAGCCCATGTATGATCACACAAGTTACAAAGTGTTCTTGGGTGTAGGGTGCTAGACTTGCTTTAGTAAATACGACGGTAATGCTGAAGTGGTCTCGGGCTTGTTGGTTTAGCAAAGGGCGTGCAAACAGACAGAAGGTCACACCATCGAATCCCGACTGAACAAAGATTTTACAGTCTGCGTTTTAACCTAAGATTCGTCTCTGAACGGCGTTGAGATTCGCTAGAAACAATGCGTGGTTCGAATTTCAAGTTTAGTTGTAGGTCCCCTTTCCCCTGTTGGATAACTGGACTAAGGTAGGGACACGGAAGTCACTAAAGTGCCGTCCAATAGTAAGATTTGCACCAGGCCATTGACAAGCACGAAATTATTATTAAGAACAGATTTGTCTTGTAGCAACACTTCTACAACACGTAGAAGTCCGTGGTTCTAAGAAGTTCATTTCTTGTCCTCATTTAGTAAGTGGAACCACTCTCTTTACAGCAAGTCAGCCAACACAACGAAAGCGCGAACAATATATTTGCTTTGTTTGTCAAATGAACAATTAAAAAAATACCGTGTTAGTATTGCAAGCAATGCGACTATGGTCTGTGTGCCGATGCACGTTTTAAATCGTATTACTCAAATAAAAAATTGCTTCATTGTAAAGCTATATTTACATCATTAAACGAATAAAAAGGCGAAGAGACGGTATGCAACAAACAGAAAATTGGTAAGCAGAGTGTCTTCTTCAGCCAGTAAGTGAAGAAGTGAAGTTTTCGGAAAGCAAAATTTTATCTGCAATACGAACTATTATTCGTGGCTATTCAGAGGACCCATCGAAATATATAAACATGAGAACAATTGAACCAGAAAAACAAGAACCATGAATTTTTTTTGTTCCGTAACGTTCGTTGTGTTTCGGTCTGGGCGGACGTCGTAGGATATCCGTTCAAGTTGCTCCTTGATCCCTTTACTTAGTTATTTTATTACAGACGGCCAGCGCTTCTCTGACCGAACACGTTGAGCTACGTGCCGGCGGACTCGAATGCGGGTCTTCTTGCTTGCTACGCAGAAATGCTAACCATTACACCACCGTAGTACGACGGTCAACATTGCTGCATGAACTACCTAAGCTGAGTGTTGCTGTATATAAAGCTTACTGCGCTGGTGTAATGATTAGCATTTCTACCTACCAAGTTAGAAGACCCGGGTTGGAGTCCCTCCCGCAACACAAATTTTAATTCATTTCGTCTGCTTCGGTTATTATCATGAAATTAGTGATACAGAGAAAGCCACTTCACAGTATCAATATTATTTGTGACGGACGAGAGTTCGACAGTTACATTTTACGACAAGAATTACCTCTGCCGATCACATGTAAAATTCTAGGATGGCCTATTTTCACAGTACTTATGTCACTCTCTGATGTCTGACCCAGCAGTCGGCAAGAGCCAACAGAACGGGGAGCACTTCTGAAGATGCCCAATGCAGCTGTGGACGAAACGTCACAAACAAAAAAGTTTCATGCACCACGATCATACGATCTGGGAGCTCCACTAGCATCTCACACAAATAGTCAAGAAAGCCGTCATTGTATGAAAGTCGAAGATTGCCTGGACGCCCGTTATCCTAGTTATCACACTGGGGGCACAAGTGTCGTGACATGGACTGGTGACTTTCTGGTTCGAGGCCGATAGGAATGTCTTCCTTAAAACTGTTAGCTAGTCCAGCAATAGCAACCCTTATGGGACGTTGGACTGAAGAACTGAAAGACTAGCGTGTCCATCACACCAGACGGTGTCAGCGGCCGACGGAGGCAGCTACTGTGCGGCAGCGGGCGCCGCAGGGGCCCTCGGCCCGAAGCCGCGGCAGCTGCTCGCTTTCCGGAATGCACTCCTTTGGCCCCCCGCGTGCCGTCGCGTCCTCGTCTCCTCTCGTCGGCCGTCTCCGACCAATGGAGAGCCGCCCCCGCCCCTCCACCTCCCCCCAAAACCCAAACACGGCGCGCCCGGCCGCATTGTCCGCGCACCCAGATACGTTGTTGTTATTGTTGTTATTATTTCACAGAGAAAATGAAGCTCCTTCCATTGTCGGGCGGCTGCGGGCCCGGCCTCGGCCCCGTCTATCTCCGAAATGACTCGAGATTCCTAATGAAGCATTGAGACCCCCTGAAAAGAAGTCGAATAATGGCGGGGGAGCCGGGGCCCGGAGCGCGCGGGGGATGCCGGGAATAATGGAGCCAGAAGAGACGGCAGAATTGAAAGTCAGCAAGAGAGAAACAAACGTTTCAATGGTGAATGCCACCTGAAGCAGCGGCGACAAGGGGGCGCAGCGCTGCGCCATTGTGCGCCATATTGTGCGGCGCATGCGCGCCAATCAGCCGGCGTGATTCATCAACAAACGAGTTCGTCGTCGCCGGAGCCGAGGCGCTGGCGGCGGCCAAGTGCTGCCCCCGGCCGCCTCCGGCCCGCCGCGGCCTCCGCCCCCGCGCCCGCCCCCGCGCCCGCCTCCGCGCCGCGCCGCTACTCTGCTCCTCGCAATTACGGTTATGGATATCGGCGAGCGGCGCGCGGCGACACTTCCCGGAATTACTCTCAGCCTGTCCTGCCTCCTGCGACACAAGTGACTCGTCTCTTTCTCTCTCTCTCTCTCTCCCTATCTGTCTCTCTCGCTGTGTGTGTATCTCTCTGTGCCACTCACTCACTTGGATGCACGTCCTAGGCTGTGGAAGAACGCCGACCATTATCTTGTGACGTTGCTCGCACACGCCTTTCTTACTTCTTGCGTACTCAAACAGTGGTTGATCATTTAAAGACGATATTGAAATTGGTATGGCTAGATGCTTAACTGGTTAGGAGGCGGACCATAAAGCTACAGGCCTCGGTTCTTATCCCCTAGGTTTTTCTGTCTATCACTTATCAATTCTTATACCTCTGACACTATTTGTTAGTCTCAAAAATGACGAGTTGCGCCATGATTCGAACTCCCCGCTAAACGTTAGGTCTCCTGTAACCCAACAAAGTCAGCCACGCGGGATTAGCCTAGAGGTCAAAGGCGCTGCAGTCATGGACGGTGCGGCTGGTCCCGTCAGAGGTTCGAGTCCTCCCTTGGGCATGAGTATGTGTGTTTGTCTTTAGGATAATTTAGGTTAAGTAGTGTGTAAGCTTAGGGACTGATGACCTTAGCAGTTAAGTCCCATAAGATTTCACACACATTTGAACATTTTTTTTATAACAAGTCAGTCGTCAGCTGCCCAAGAAAACATTTATTTGGGATCAGTTTCCCTGTTTCAACAATTTAAACTGACATCTTCAGATGCGCAATAGGCTCAAGTCACTGGTGAACCAACCGCAAGATAAGAATCGGATGGTAGCGTCCTGATAAGGTTCAAATGGCTCTGAGCACTATGGGACCTAACTTCTGAGGTCATGAGTCCACTAGAACGTAGAACTACTGAAACCTAACTAACCTAAGGACATCACATACATCCATGCCCGAGGCAAAATTCGAACCTGTTACCGTAGCGGTCACGCGGATCTAGACTGTAGCGCCTAGAACCGCTCGGCCACTCCGGCCGGCCTCCTGATAAGCATTGGCAAGAAATACATATATATTGGCAAAAAACACATGTATAAAGCAAGTACTCACATGTTAAGAACGAATGTACCGATACTGAACAGCAAAAATAAACAGGTTTGTTAAACAAAAAGCCATTTGGCAGTACATTGTTTCCAGCTCATCACACATATCAAATATTTTTATCGATGTCACTCTATGGCCGGCTGTTGTGGCCGAGCGGTTCTAGGCACTTCAGTCTGGAACCGCGCGACAGCTGCGGTCGCAGGCTCGAATCCTGCCTAGGGCATGGTTGTGCGTGATGACCTCAGGTTAGTTAGGTTTAAGTAGTTCTAAGTCTAGGGGACTGATGACCTCAGACGTTAAGTCCCATAGTGCTCAGAGCCATTTGAACCATTTGCACCATTTGAAGTTCATTGTTGATCCCTTCACTCGGTTCTTTTGTCCGAAAGAACAGAAACCACTCTGATTCTACAGCCGCTATTAATCAAGACACACAAATGAATTAAACCCATTAGCTACCAGTGGGTAATGATTTAAATCAGTGGCGAAATTGAAAATTTGGGTCAGACTGTGATTCGAACCCAGGTCTCCCATTTCCTAGGCAGATCCGCTGACAACTATACCATCGAGACAAAGTTGACACGATAACTGCACGGAATACCTTAGCACGCCTTACGTCAGACCCAAATTTTCAACTTGTAGCTCACACTACTAGGTTTCCAGTAAAAGTTAGAACTAGGTATACATCTGCACTGAAGGGATCATTGGCTGTCATCGTCTTAATAATATATCTGGTGTCTGTTCTTTTGGACATATCTGAAGGGAAAGCCCACATTGATATAAATCGATGCCCACTGCCAGCTAATGTCTTTTGTGTCTTGAAATGTAAAATAATTAAGATTGAGAGCCACAGCTTACCTTTGCTACAGGATCAATAAAATAGAGTGACAAACAAATGGTTCAAATGGCTCTGAGCATTATGGGACTTAACATCTGAGGTCATGAGTCCCCTAGAACTTAGAACTACTTAAACCTAACTAACCTAAGGACATCACACACATCCATGCCCGAGGCAGGATTCGAACCTGCGACCGTAGCGGTCGCGCGGTTCCGGACTGAAGCGCCTAGAACCGCTCGGCCACAACAGCCGGCCATAGAGTGACGTCGATAAAAATATTTGACATGTGTGATGAGCAGGAAACAATGTACTGCCAAATGGCAAATAGTACACAGTATGTGCGACGAAAGTCAACCAACACACTGTTCACATTAAGGGCACTGAACATACGCATATACAAAGTGGGAGCGCTAATGCACTTGTGAACTGTTATAAAGTCTACGACAGTTAAAGCGCAAGTATCCATTAAACCTTATAAAACCCTATAAAATGATTAACAAAAGCATTGACACCGACAGCATACCGTGGATCAAATGTTAAGCAAGCAGACGTAACAAATATCATTACAACGTAAATGCAGCTAAACAAAGGAAGGCCATATTTTATTATCAGCTTATGGTGGAACCATGGGCCAGTGGAACAGCGGTGATATGTTCAACTGTGCAGTATCCCGGAGACGAGGCCGGCCGGTGGGTGGGCGTTACAAGCAAATACAAGTAAGTGAGCTACAGCCGGGCTTCGGTAGCAGGGAGTGGACGCCGACCCGATGTTGTGCGAGGGGCCCCAACACGTGTTTACAAGTTGACTTGGTGTGCCGAACCGTGCTGGTAGCTTATCTAGGTGCTAAGTAAAACCTAGTGTGTGTGAGCTAATAAACGTTGGTAGGCGTTTTAACAAGACAGCTTGTGACAGGTCCCTGTTACAAATAAATACCAATCACACATCGTCAGCAAGTAAGTAACCTATGTTATTTCACTTCTGAAGAAGACAGTTTAAACCGTTGAAACCGGTAAAATGAATCAAATAAAGATTTTCTTGTGCAGCTGACGACTTACTTTTTACCTTTGTTGAAATACTCGGCAGTTGCTGAATTACAGCTATGAAGAAAATCATATGCTTAACTGACTTCGGATGTGGTTATCTAGCATGTAGTAAACAAGAACCCTACCCCAGATGTCCAGGTTTCAATCCCGGTTAGGGGGTGGAAATTATTTCTCGTTCTATCCCCTCCAGGAAGCCCAAATGGTTCAAATGGCTCTGGGCACTATGGGACTTAACATCGGAGGTCATCAGTCCCCTAGAACTTAGAAGTACTTAAACCTAAATAACCTAAGGACATCACACACATCCATGCCCGAGGTAGGATTCGAACCTGCGACCGTAGCGGTCGCGCGGTTCCAGACTGAAGCGCCTAGAACCGCTCGGCCACACCGGCAGGCATAGGAAGCCCACAGATCCCCACAGTAAGCTACCAAATGAGTAGCGGTAATCTTTCCTGAGAATAAAAGGCTGTCGGTTGGTGGAGCTGCCACTCTCCTCCTCCTAGCGTCGAGGCAAAGAAAGGCTGCACTCGACCTTAAGTTAGGCCAATAGCGCGGTCACAGGGTAACACCACAGACTTTTAGAGCTCACTGTAAGTCATTTCGATGGTCGGGGAAAGCATGGGCAGACCACCTCCAAAATGTTTATGCCTAAAATAGCACGCTGGAGTTCAACCTATTCATGGTTGGTGGATAACGATAACGAAAATTTCTGCTTGACCGGGACTTGAACCGGGATTTCCTCATTGCCGGGAGCGGTTGCCTTACTATTAGGCTATCCGAGCACGACTCACGTCCAGACGTAAACTTTCATTTATCGTTAACCACGTGTCTACAACCAGTACTCGTACGTCCAATATAATCCCGCATAGGGGACACATTTTTACTTGAAAATCGCTTGTCCGGTGTCGGCGGATACGTACACTATGTGATCAAAAGAATCCGGACACCTGGCTGAAAATGACTTACAAGTTAGTCGCGCCCTCCATCGGTAATGCTGAAATTAAATATGGTGCTGGCCCACACTTAATCTTGATGACAGCTTCCACTCTCGCAGGCATACGTTCAATCACGTGCTGGGAGGTTTCTTGGGGAATGGCAGCCCATTCTTCAAGGAGTGCTGCACTGAGGAGAGGTATCGATGTCGGTCGGTAAGGCCTGGCACGAAATTGACGTTCCAAAACATCCCAAAAGTGTTGTATAGGATTCAGGTCATGACTCTGTGCAGGCCAGTCCATTACAGGATGTTATTGCAGTGTAAGCACTCCACCACAGGCCGAGCATGATGAACACGTGCTTTATCGTGTTGAAATATGCAGTCGCCATCCCCGAATTGCTCTTCAGCAGTAGTAAGCAACACGGTGTTTCAAATATCAGTGTAGGCCTGTGCTGTGATAGTGCCACGCAAAACGACAAGGGGTGCAAGTCCCCTCCATGAAAAGCACGACCACACCATAACACCACCGCCTCCGAATTTTACTATTGGCACTAACCACGCTGGCAGATGTCGTTCACCCTGCCATCGGATCGCCACATTGTGTGCCGTGATTCGTTGCTCCACACAACGTTTTTCCACTGTTCAATCGTCCAATGTTTACGCTCCTTACACCAAGCGAGGCGTCGTTTGGCATTTGCCGGCGTGATTGTGGGTTATGAGCAGCCGCTCGACATGCAATCCAAGTTTACTCATCTCCCACCTAACTCTCATTGTACTTGCAGTGGATCCTGATGCACTTTGGAATTCCTGTGTGATGGTCTGGGTAGTTGATGCCTTTTACACATTACGACCCTGTTCAACTCTCGGCGGTCTGTCAGTCAACAGACGAGGTTGACCTGTCACATTTGTGCTGTACGTGTCCCTTCACGTTTCCACTTCACTGTCACATCGGAAACAGTGAACCTAGGGGTGTTTAGGAGTGTGGAAATCTCTCGTACAGACGTATGACGCAAGTGACACCCAATCACCTGACAACATTCGAAGTCCGTGAGTTCCGCGTAGAGCCCCATCCTGCTCTCTCGTGATGTCTAATGACTACTGAGGTCGCTGATATGGAGTACCTGGCAGTACGTGGCAGCACAATGCACCTCATATGAAAAACCTTTGTTTTTGGGGGTGTCACGATACTTTTGATCACATAGCGTACGATACTGCAGCGCCTGAGTTTTTGCTGCACAAATTTTCAATGTCGCCATTCCATTACACAGTTGATGGATGTCCATGTTCGCAATTACGAACACATTTTGTGCATTTCATAACGGCTGTACTCGCCGCATTTCCAGTTCTTTTGCTCAAGTATGCATGTCCGAAGGAACATCGCATCGTAATTCGGAATAACGCAGGCACTGGAGTATGGTAGTTATGAAAATGTTTGAACTTAATATTAGCTACCAAAAAACCACAGTTATGATTGAAATCAAATCAAAATTGGAAAGGAAATGTAACGAATAAATTTAAAAAATAAAATTGAAAGTGCTGATAACTTTTCCTTATTCAAGTGCATTAACTCCAGAGGATAACAGGTGCAACATGCATATCAGAAAAAGAAGTGCAACAGAAAAACGTACTTTCAGTGAGTGATATGAAAAACTAGTGAACAAGTCGTTTAATAAACAAAAAGAATAAGAAATTCCTCAAGACTGCATTTGGAATGTAGTCTTGTATGGCTGTGTAAGCTAGACATTGATGAAGCGCTTAGAAGTGACAGATACGTGACTTTGGAGAAAGCCCACGAGGATCAGTTGGAAAGAACGAAGAACCGATTAAGGTTTGCTGCGACAAGTCATTTGGTAGAGGAACCACGAAGCAAGAGCAAAAAAGTCTTTTGCGACGAAATTTGCCTCGAACGACTTAGTCAAATCACAGAAAATCCATGTTTAGGTGGGTGGACAGGAATTTGAACCGTCGTTCTCCCAAATGCAAGTTCAGTGTGCTGACCACTGGGCCACCAAACTCGGTCGATCGTCAAAGAGACAGTGGAGATCCGAATGTGTAACAACTTTAACTAGGACAACGGATATAATCTTAATGGTTTGTGGAAGAGGTCACTCGATGTTGAAAGACTTCAGGGAAATTTGCCTGTAGTGAAATCAAGTTCCAGCGGCAGCGTTTGCGCCCCTGGATTTGAACATCGACGAGATCCCTGCCCACAAGGTGTCACGATTGCTCAGGGACAGTTATTGTTTATGTACGACCGTTACAGCACCGGTTACATCAGTCAGTTGTTCTTGATGACAACAATGAAAGCTATCGTCGAAACCTACAATTTTTTATTGTAATTTGACGCTACAAGTGAATCTAGAGTACTGAATATAAACATGTCGTTGCAACAAACTTCATTCCCCCAAACTCGTGGTAAGATGTAATTTCTAATACCTGGGACCCGCTCACCCCCTCCTCTTTCCATGGAGGTGTTTTAAGATATTTAGAAGCACAAACATCTGATATAGAGCCAAATGTGGAGAATCTAATTTGATGCTCTGTTGTGGCTTAAGCTAAGCATGTAGGGTGCAGGGTTGTGTGTGTGTGTGTGTGTGTGTGTGTGTGTGTGTGTGTGTGTGTGTGTGTGAGCTCGCGCGCGTGCGCTTACGTTATTCAGAGACTAATATCTTTGCCATTTTACATGTACTTGTTGTTTTTACTTACCATTTTAATACTGTACTGTGATTACCTGGACGGGGGGTGATGAGGGATGGGGAGAGGAAGGTAGGGGGTTGATTATGTAATGCATTCAGGGTCAAGAATAGGTCAATGATCAATCACACATGATGTGTCACCACTGTAAATAAGATACGCCAGAAGCCTCATAGCTGCACTCTGAAAGTTGTGGCACACGTCAGCACCAATGACGACTCTCGTTGGATTCTGAGATCATACGCGGTTCATACGGGCGGCTGACAAAATTGGTGAAGTGTGCTGGCGTCGCGCGCTAGGTGCAAACAGAGGTCGCAGTTTTCAGCATTGTTCCCAGAGATTGTTGGGGTCCTTTGGTTTGGAGCCGAGTAGAGGGTCCATCCAAATGCTTCGTCCACTCTGTGAAGGTCTTGACTGAAGATTTCTGGACCTGTGTTATCGGGTATAGTTGTAGGACTCTCCTTGATATGTCAGGGGTGCACTACACAAAGGAAGCAGTTCCTCGGGTAGCAGAATACTTATGGAGTGCACACTGCGGTTCTTTTTTAGAATGGGAGGTGGTTTGAGGTACTCTGATCAAAACTCCCCAGTCGACATGTCTGTAGAAAATCTGACCACGCTCAGAGTAAAGACACTTCGACTCTCGAAATTTTACTAGTAGACTGTCGTAGTATAAATAAGAAAATTCTTGAATTTACTGCCCTCCAGGAAATTTGTCACGCTCAAATTTTTCTCGGGACGAAAACTAACTGAAATTCAAAGGAGAAAAGCTCTAAAATATTTAAGTAGTCATGGAATGTATAACGTAAAGACAGAGTAGACGCCTTAGGCTACGGGTGTTCATTGCAGTCGTCTAAAATATTGTCCCTACTGAGGTCTATTCTGAAAGTGATTGTGAAGTTATCTTGATACGTATGATGCGTATAATATGTGTAGGTGAAAGCAAGTTAATTGTTGGATGTTTTTACCGGTAACCCTATTCCGCTGTGACAATTTTAGAGTCATTCAAAGGAAGTCTATGCTCACAAGGGAACCTCCCCATCGCACCCCCCTCAGATTTAGTTATAAGTTGGCACAGTGGATAGGCCTTGAAAAACCGAACACAGATCAATCGAGAAAACAGGAAGAAGTTGTGTGGAACTAAGAAAAAGTAAGCAAAATATACAAACTGAGTAATCCATTTGGAAGGTAGGCAACATCAGGGCAAGTGGGAGCTCAGCAGCGCCGTGGTCCCGTGGTTAGCGTGAGCAGCTGCCGAATGAGAGGTGCTTGGTTCCAGTCTCTCTCACGTGAACAGTTTAGTTTTTTATTTTCAGTTTATGTGACAAACACTTATGTTTTCATCACTTTTTTTGGGAGTGATTATCACATCCACAAGAAAACCCAAATCGGGCAAGGTAGAAGAATCTTTTTACCAATTCGCCAAGTGTACAAGTTAGGTGGGTAGACAACATATTACTGTAATGTGACGCACATGCCGTCTCCAGTGTCGTATAGAATATATCAGACGTGATATCCTGTGGAGGAATCGGTTGACCTATGATCTTGCAATCAAATGTTTTCGTTTCCCATTGGAGAGGCACGTCCATTCGTCTACTAATCGCACGGTTTTGCGGTGCGATCGCAAAGCACAGACGCTAAACATATTATAGTGAACAGAGACGTCAATGAACGAACGGACATATCATAACTTTGCGAAAATAAAAAAAATAAACCTTTCACTCGAGGGAAGACTTGAACCATGGACCTCACACTCCGCAGCTGCTCACGCTAACCACGGGAACACCGCGCTCCTGAGCTCACGCTCTCCTTGACGTTGCTTATCTTCCGCATGGACTACTCAGTTTGTATATTTTGCTTATTTTTTTCATAGTTCCACACAACTTCTTCCTGTTTTCTCGATTGATCTGTGTTCAGTTTTTCAAGGCCTATCCACTGTGACAACTTATAACTAAATCTGAGGGGGGTGCGATGGGGAGGTTCCCTTGTCAGTAGCCTGGAAATACCCAGATTGTGTAATATCAGTTGGAGGCTACTTTAATGTACCGAGTATAGGCTGGAGCGTCTACGGACTCACTGCAGGGGATACAGACAGGCAGTCCTGCAAAGTACTTTTGAATGCATTTTAAGAGAACTGCGTTGAGCAGCTAGTTCGACAGGTTGCATGCAGTGGAAATGTTTTAGACCTTGTAGCTACGTACAACCCTGAATTCATTGACTGTGTCACTACAGAGACAGGGATTAGTGATCGTGATATCATCATAGCGACAATGATTACTAAAGTTAATAAACCAGCTCTTAAGGCCAGGAGATTATTTTTGCTAGAAAGACCAAACAAGCAGTTTCTAACGTCCCACTCACATAATGACTGGACAGTATTTAGTTCCAGTACGATGGAAATAGAGGAGTTACTGACAAGGTTTTAACGCACTGAAACTCCATCTATGGAGAAGTGTGCCGAGTAAGTGGATTAAGGACAGAAAACATTCACCGTGGTTGAATAACAAAACTCTGAAAATGCTGATGAATCAAAGACTGCCCGCTCTCTGTTCAAAAGAGAATGGGCAAATGCCGACAGTAAAAAGTTAGTAGAGAACTGTGTCTGTAAAAATATCTATGCGCGAAACATAGAGCAAGTACCATCGTCATTCCCTGGCAAAGGATATAGCTGAGAACCCGAAAAAATTCTGGTCCTATGTAAAACTGCTAAGGGGATCGAAGGTTTCTATCGAGTCACTCGTTGACGAATCTGGCATGGCAGTAAAAGATAGCAAAAGGAAATCTGAAGTTTTAAATCAAGTTTTAAATCATCATTAAAAAATCATTCGCACAGGAGGCCGTACGAACAAGCCGCCGTCAGAATTTCGCACAGATCCCCGTAGGGAGAACGAAGTAATAGTGATCCTTGGCGTAGAAAAGCAATTGAAAGGTGAAAAAGCAAATAAGTTACCAAATCTGGATGGATCCCATTTCGATTTTATAAAGAGTAGTCTACGGCATTGGCGCCTTACTTATCTTGCATTATCACTAATCTCTCACCCAGCGCAAAGTCCCATGTAACTGAAAAAAGCGCAGGTGACTTCTGTATATAAGATAAAAAGAACTAATTCGCAGAATTACAGACCAATATCTTTAACATCGGTTTTCTGCAAAAACTTCGAACATAATCTCAGTTCGAATATTATAAAGTTCCTTGAAACGGATAGCATCTGTCCACAAGTCAACACGGTTGTAGAAAGCACCGCTCGTGTGAACCTCAGCTTGAGCTTTTCTCACATGAAATTCTGTGAACTATGGATGAAGGGCAACAGGGAGAATCTACATTTCTAGATTTCCGAAAAGCGTTTGAGATGGTGCTACACTGCCGACTGTTAACGAAGGCTCGAGTATACGGAATAGGTTCCCATATATGCAAGAGGCTCGAAGACTTCTTAAGTAATGGGATCAAGTACGTTGTCCTCGACGGCAAGTATTCATTAGAGATAAAAGTATGGTCAGGGGTGTCCCTGGGAAGTTTGATAGGACCGCTATTATTATCTATGTACATAAATGATCTAACGGAGAGTGTAAGCAGCTGTCTGCGGCTGTTTGCTAAGTATACTGTGGTGTACGGTAAGGTTTCGGTGTTGAGTGACTGTCCGAGGATACAAGATGATTTAGACAAAATTTCTAATTGGGGTGATGAATGGTAGCTAGTAAATGTAGAAACACGTAAGTTAATGCAGATGAGTAGGAGAAACAATCCCATAATATTCGAATAAAGCATTAGTAGAGTGTAGCTTGACACAGTCACTTCGATTAAGTATCTAGGCGTAACATTGCTGAGCGAAATGAAAAGGAACGGGTATGTAACTATTGTAGTGGTGAAGGTGAATGGTCAGCTTCGGTTCACTGGAAAACTCTTAGGAAAGTGTGGTTTCTCTGTAAAGGAGACCGAATATAGAACGCTACTGCGACACATTCTTGAGTACTGCTTGAGTGTTTAGGGTCTCCACCTGGACGGCTTAAAGGAAGACAGCGAAGCAATTCAGAGGCTGGGTGCTAGATTTGTTACCACTAGGTTCGAGCGACACGCAAGTATTACGGAGATAATTTGAGAACTCAAATGGGAATATCTGGATGGAAGACGGTGTTCTTTACAAGGAACACTATTGTGATAATTTTGTAGAACCGGGATTCGAAGCTGATACAGAATGATTCTACTGCTGCCAACGTACATTTAGAGTAAGGACCGTAAATACAAGATGAGAAAATAGGGCTTGTACGGAGGCATATAGATAGTCCTCTCTCCCCGCATTGCGAGTGTAGCTGGAAGGAAATGGCCAGTAGAGTACAATTTACGCTCTGTCACGCACCGTACGGTGGCTTGGGGAGTATATATGTAGCTGCAGATGTAGATGTTGAAGTTTGGTACTCAGATGCTACTATGAATGTCACCACTTCGTAATGACAAGCAACAGGAGCTTAAAGCAGAAGTTAATTTTGTTTTGCATTATTGATGACCTGGTGAATAGCGTTTAAAGTAATACTCATCTTCGTCAACTACATATTACTAATTAGTTAGTTAAATTGCATAAACAGACTTGGTTTTCAAAATATATTTGTGGAAAGTATGTCTTATACTTGTTCTAGTATTACACTGCATAATCAAACATTTCTTTTTAACTGCTTTCGTTCTCCTATTCCACAACAACTTTACCTGACTGTATCGCAGGTGTTCAGACTTTCTTACTGTAGAATTCGCAGTCATGTCCTTGACACCGATTTGTCATAAACATTGTACTTTTCTGCGTTGCTGATGCAATTTTGCAGATTTGAAAATAACAGTATTGACATCTGACAAGCATCATATATCCGGTAGATAATTAATCTAACGATTCATTGTGACTCACTCTATCGTATACTTGTCAGAGTTTGAACGTCTCACCAGTGCAGCCATCTGTTGATGAAGACAAGTAACAGTTGATTTTATTTCCCTTTTTTAAAATTTTCCGGAATAGTACTTAAGGTAAGAACTCACGTTTGGCAACTACATTTTACTAATTCGTTCATTACATAGGGTGAGCAAATGTTCGTTTTTAAGTATTTACTTAGTGTGTGTTATATACTCGTTCTAATATTCCATACCGAACCTAAATAACTTCTAATGAAATTTACCAATATGACTGACATGGCAGTAAATAAACGATTTTATGAAATCAGTAATGAAAACATAGTTGACAACATTTTCGTCATTTTATGCAATTCAGATATTTTTTTAAGTGTGGGACAAATTTTTTGATAAATAATTCAGGTCGCTTGGGTACTTTTCAGCACAGCCCAAATGGAGAGCTCTGAGAGGAGACGGAGGTGGTACATTATACGGTATGTGTGTGTGTGTGTGTGTGTGTGTGTGTGTGTGTGTGTTTACGTAATTCAGAGACCTATATCTTTGACACTTTGCATGAACTTAGCGTTTTTTACTTGTCGTTTTAATACTACACTGCGATTCGCCGGAATAGAGGGAGATGATAGGGGAGGGGCGAGGGGGGAGGGGAGAGGGGGGGAGGGGGAGAGGAAGAGACAGACTTGTTTATATAACAGACTGAAGGTCAAGAAGAGGTCAAAGACAAGGGACATATGATGATTCGACAAAATAAAGAAAGTGGACCCAAAGCCGCTTAGGTGCACTACTGTGTTTCTAAACAGCTCGTTTCTGATTAGTAGGCTTACACATTAACCTCAGTATTACCATTACTTCCTTAAAACAGATAGGAGGGATAAAATTTTTAGGTGATCCGTACGGCAAGAAACTGAGAGTGCAGTTTCACATATGAAAGGGAGCAGCTTTGGAATTGCCGTTATTTGCGACGCATACCATTTGGACATGTAGTCGCGACGACCAGCTCAGTGCTATTCATGAGAATATTTACGCAATCCTGCACGCTTGGAACGCTTCTTGAAATATTACCAATAGCCTGTGATTTGACACTGACAACCACAAAACCGATTGCTGTCTTCTTTCTATATGAACATGTAGTAAAAATCATTTTGCAGCACTAAAAGAGGATTTGTGTCCATAGTAAAATTTAGGTCCCCCTCGAACTGCTCAAAAATCGGAGTAAGGCAACGGCATACTACCTCTACTAGCACAATGCGTCCCTGCAGTTAAAGTAATGATGTGTTCAAACATCGTACCCATTGTGGACAACATTCTTTACCAAGTCAAAAAGAGAGAGTCTCCGAAATAACAAGATTTTTGGACAACTGTGAGAAAGCACATATTCTTGAATTTGTTATTGCACTGATAATTTGTGATGTCCCAGTTACAATAATGAAATGGGAGAAAATCTGTCAGTTGGCAACCTCTCGCCAAAGAGGAGTTAATATGTCAAACGCTGATATGTCCAGAGAGTATGGTAAAGAGAAAGTGGACTGCTGGTTGTTTACGAGGGATGTTCAGAGCTAACATAAATGTTTAATGTAACATTTCTTTTTTTATTTTTCCAATTTTTTTTCTTTTTTCTGTAGTGCATCAACAGTTGGGTGGATGAAGTGCCCATCCAGATGCCCAATGTCCCTTTATGGACCCAGGTGCTAGAGGCAAGGACCAGTGCCGCCGAAGCGTTGCAACATGGGTTGCAACGATGGCGTGCAGCCCATCAGCTGCCGAAGGAGCAGGGTGCAGAAAAATCATAACTATTTTTCTCTGTAACAGAGAACACAAGGCACAACAACACCCTTTGATGGCATTAAAAAAAAGCAAAGCCAAAGAGCAAAACATTACTTAAGCACTGTCACAAAATTTATTTAGAAAACCTGAACAAATTCGCATTTCGTATTTATTAGTGAGCATTGCATTATGCATTGCTATTAAAATAAACTGGAAATGCATTAATCTAAATCAGGCCACCGTAAATTCTGAACATAAAGAAAAAAAAACACACAAAATGGGCAGAAGCGAGCATTCTTAGCTGACGTTTCTCAATATACTCAGTTAGCTGTCCGAAGTAGTGCACGTAACAAGCAAACAGCGGCCCTTATAAGCCACAGACAAGCTTATTAGAACTATTGAACTCAGAATTAGTACTATAATTAGCTAGGCGCCAATTATGAGTATGCTAATAAGCCCTTATTACAAACTATGTATGCTCTTACAGGCACTTGCAGTAACTTAAGTAGGCTTCAGTTCAGGGTGGGGACCTAACTCCTTTAAAACTAAACAGGCACTAACCATAAGCTAAAATCAAATGCAATATAAAAGTAAATTGTGCCTTATGCTACTCAAGTGCCACCAGGTGAGCATAATTCTTGGTGTAGGACTTCACAAGACAAACTTATTGGCTAGCAACAAACGTCTATTGTTCTTAAGTACAACTCGAGGTTAGCTAAATAACTGTTGAGATGCCCATAACAAACAAGACGGACAAGAATAAAACATGGCTATACCATGAGCCACAGGGCCCTCGCATTTTTAAGGAGAGGCAGTGGCAGAAATCATGAAAAAATCACAATTTTTTACTTCGCTTATTTTAAAATAAATATGAGATTATTATCCCAATTTTTTCTTTTAAATTCGAATTACAAATGTTATTAAAAATTAAAACCGTAAATAGTGTAATGCACCTTGCCCACTTTTCAAGGTACTCGATGGAGGAAAAATTTTCTTGCTCAATTTTCCCTGTAAACCTGGTAAATATAGCTTTAGAATGCTGTGATTTTTTTGTATAGAACACAGCAGTGTTGTATAGAAGGCTGTGAGTTATTTCATGACCTAAGCAATGTGGTATAGAAGGCTGTGGAGCTTTGTAAAGAAATTTTGTGCTGTTTAGTGTAATTTGAATGAAGCTGGATTTATTGTGTCATTCTTTGTGCAAGGTTGAATATATTGATCTTTTTTTACAATGACTAGACCTGGAAAAGTATTAAAAATATAGTAATTCCCATATTTCCTGTGTAAGGCGAAAAACTGATGTTGAGGTTAGTGTCAGGCCTGCAGATGCTAACATTAGCGTCTCTCCAAGTGCAACTAAACTTAAAATTGAGAAACGTACTGTGTCAGAAGAAACAAATCACGACAGAAATACAGGTTTCAGCATTTTGGATCTAGAATTGGTGGCAGAGGCACTTAGAAAAGCCTGCAACTGCTCTTTTTGTGGAAGATATGTGAGTCTGGTGGGTGATGGAAAGAGTGAACGTTTGGTTTGTACATTGCACATTTTATGTCAAAACTGTGATGCTGACACATCATTCAAGACATCAAAGGCCAGTAATATAATGTATGAAGCCAATATGATATTAGCTTATGGACTAAGATTTGTAGAATTTGGAAGAGACGGTGGAAACCCTTTATGTGATATTATGAACTTGCCTGGTCCTCCCCCAAAATTTACTGCAATGAACACTACTCTCAACAGTACAGTTGCAGAAGCAAGTGAAGAGAGAATGAAAATGGCAGTCCTGGGGGCAATTCAAGAAAACTGTGATACAACTAATATCAAAGATATTGCAGTTTCCTGTGACAGTTCCTGGATGAAGAGGGAGCATACTTCACTGCAAGAAGTTTCAACAGTCATTAGTGTTAACAATGTAAAAGAAGTAGACTTACAGATAATGTCTAAATATTATTCTGCATGGTCCTTACACAAGAAATATAATGATGCAGGTAAGGAAACAGAATGGCAAGAAATCACAAAGCTGTTTGTAGGAGGAATTATATAGGATCCAGTAGTGGGATGGAAGCTGCTGGAATGAATCTCATTTTTGAAAGGTCTTTGCAAAAGTATAGAGCAAGATACATACAGTATTTAAGATTCGGAGACTCTAGTGCTTTCAAGAGTGTAGTTGAAAGTCAGCCCTATAGAAAAGACTACACTACTGAGGAAATGCAATTCTTAGGTCATATCTGGTAGAGGATGGGTGGACGACTCAGAAGACATGTTGCAGACAATAAAGGCAAGCTTCTAGAGTATGGGAAGTCACAGGGAAGTAAAAACAGACTAACAAAGAAGAGAATTAACAGCCTATAACTCTATTATGATGCTGGAATTAGAAATAACTTCACAGTTTTGAATAGTATGAGGAAGGCAGCATGGGCCATTTGATTTCATTACTTATCGACAGATGCTACACCTCAAAATAGCCTATGTTCTAATGAATGGCGCAAAGAAAGTGGGGAAGTTTACAGCCATAAAAATAACCTTCCTTATGAGATTTCAATGGCCATTAAACAGCTTTTCGAGCACTGGCTTCATAAGAACTGTTAGAAAACTGTCTGCATGGCAAAACGCAGAATCCAAATGAAGCTTTCAATGCTCTTATTTGGAAGGGATGTGCAAAGACTGTGTTTCTTTTCAATTTGGTGGCGACTTTTGCTCTGGAAGCAGCAGCAGTGTTTAATGATGGGAATGTGGAAATACTTCACATCCACAGCAAGCTGGTCTTTACACCTGAAGTCTTCACTGAGCACTTAGTTTGGATCATCGATGAGCAACGAATTGCGAAGGCAAAGACTTCGGTACAGAATATAGAAAAAATTGCTTGGCAAAGGAGCAGAGGAGCTAAACGAGCTGCAGGGAATGATATGGATATGGGCAGTTTTAGTTAAGGTATGATTTTAAAAAATTTAAAACCTTTCATCCAAACTTTAAAACAGTTTTTCTGCAAATTAATGTTTTTTCTTTTCAAGAACACATATATCAGAAACTATTGGAAGTATTTCTATGATATTTGGGACACCTATTCCTTTATACATGGACAGTCTTAGCTAAGGTATGATTAAAAATTTTTTAAAACATTTGATCCAAACTTTAAAACGTTTTTTCTGCAAATTAAGATTTTGTCTTTTCAGGTTCACATATATCAAAAACTATTGGAAGGATTTCTATGATATTTGGGACGCCTATTTTTTTACATGGAGCAGTATTGAAGTGGAACAAAATTTTAATCTAGACATTGTAAACAGTTTGATGGTTGATAATATCTGGAAAATTTATCCAAAAAATGTTAAATCCAAAATATTACACAAAATAATATAAATAATTTATCAAAAAGTTACTGCTCTTAATTGTATATTTATTAATGTAGATTACTCTAGCATACAAAAATTTGTGTTCGCGAAGTGGGGCCGAGGCAGTTCCAGATAAGTTTTTTAGTCTGACGATGATTTTTGGATTTGTAGTTTTAGCTTGACGATGTCCACTATGGACAAACTGTAGTTGCTGTTATTCTGAAGAAAGCTGGGTTATTCCGACTGAAACCTAGGTAAATTCTAGGTAAACGGTGAAACTGAGGCTGTTAATTATTAAAATTAAAATTATGCAAGAGACCTTACTAACAAAGCATCCGCATGGCGAACCCGCTTGAGTAGCGCCCATCTACATCACTGGTTGTGCACGTGCATGCGGATTCAGTGGCATGAGGCTGGCAGTTCACTCACTCGGCATCTCGTGGTACTTGCCCATGGAGTGTTGGGCAACGTCGCCTTACTTCGCCTGTAATGAAACATAGACTCTACCGATACAACTCTGACATAGCGTAGTGGCATTAAGGGGCCTGGCAAAAGTTCTAATGTATTTAGAATTAGAATTTCTTTTTAGCTGCCGATTTTCCATGTTTTCTATGGAGAGGTTGGGTGCTGCGTACCTGAGATTCACTAAGTGTTACCACAGTGTTACAAAAATTAAAGTGATAACCGAATATTGAATGTTATTGAAGGTCATTGTTTTAGTTGTGAAGCTGTCTATTCCCGTGAAATAACAGATGATAAATTAATTCTCGCTTTCAGTCAGCTGCTGAAATCGCACTGACATTTAGACATGTTTTGAACAGAACAAATTATAAAGATATACGTTGAGAGTGTGACAACAGACTATAATTGTCAACTTTGTCCCTAATTAACAAAAATTTTCAATCCAGGCACACTGTAGGCTTTCGTGAGTGAATCGAGCAAATGAACTAGTAGGACTCGTTACATTTGATAACAAGAACCGAAAAAGAGAGAATGCGTAATGAGTATTGATGAAAATAGATAATTATTTTTCGAACAGGTTTCTGTCTGAATAATTATCCGAATAAGTAAATCATTCAAACAAATTTATTCGCCAACAAATTATCTGTAAATTACATAACATACAATGCTACTGTATTTTCTTTGTTTACTTCTTTTACAAAATTACTATTTGTTCTCTTGGCCGCGCGGAGTGGCTGCGTGGTTTGAGGTGCCATGTCACGGACTGCGCAACCCCTCCCGCCGGAGGTTCAATTCCTCCCTGGGGCATTGGAGTGTATATCGTTCTTAGCATAAGTTAGTTTAAGTAGTGTGTAAATCTAGGGACCGATGTCCTCAGGAGCAGTTTGGTCCCTTAGGGATTCACACACATTTGACATTTGTTCTCTTGGCTCAGTGCAGTTTCTGTTTTATAAATAACTTATTAATGGCTTGTTCAGAAATGTGCTATTGTAGGTCAGTGGCTTAAGTTACAGACTACAGACGTTGGACTTAGGGTTCGATCACCGGTTAGTCCTACGATTTTCTTTGTTCTTATAGCTTCTTTCGCCTATAACAATGACAATAATGCCAAGTGAAGTTGCACGGTATTTTGGAATACGTGTTGAAAAGTACATCCCTCTCGCCCCAGTGTTAAGCAACCAATTTAGTCAGCCAGCTGACCGACAGCCGTGTCCGATCAGCCGAGCAAGAGGGACGTCAAATACGTTACGCCTTTTTTCTTACAACAAACGTACTTTTCTATTTGCTTGTTTTATGCACTGCGGATTGTAAATTAACTTACACAGATGTTGGATCGTACGGAAAATACAGCGACTCATCTATTTTTAAGCAATCAATTAGTAAAAATTTGTAAATACCACAGAAAAGAGCCCCCCACCTGTGAGTCATTATCGGAGATGAGGCACTTGGTGTATCTGAAAATTTAATGCGTCTTTATGGAGGAAAGAGCTTGACAAACAATAAAAGAACTTTTAAGAACCGACTCTCTCCGGACTAGGCGGCTTATAGAATACAATCTGGAAAATCAACAGAGAACGAAAATTTTTCATCGCCCAGTGGATGTTCGAGATGAAATTACAATTTCCGTAATAAATGCATGCTATTGCACGTCCCTACAAAACTGGAAATTCTTCCAAGTCCTACAGGCTGACTAAAGTCATCATGAAATTAGTTTCAGGATGCCAGAAGGTGCCGCTGTTTCGACATGTGCACGGAGACCGAACAGAGATGCCAACCTCTGAAGCTCAAAAGTCCCAACGGGCTTATCAAAATGTTCCTTTCCTGTACAAATTGACCAACACTAAAGAAAAACATGTGGTACCTAGGGAAAAGAGAGAGAGAGAGAGAGAGAGAGAGGGAGGGAGAGAGGTATAACAAAAGAAATAATCGATAACGATCCCATATGCAGGACGATAAATTAGTAATAGAGTTTAAGGTGCAACTACAATATTTACTAGCGCTCTTGCAATACAGAGTAATATAATGTAAAATCTGGACTTACGTTACTGTAGTGATTTCTTCTCCGTTCAGTATATACAGCTTTTCTGTTGGCTCTATGAATTTTAAGTTTCCAAGGAATTCATCGTATGTAGACGTTTCTTCATTTCTTCAGTTGCTGCGATACAGAGATGAAGGCATTTAGGTCTTAGTTGATTAATTCCCTTGTCACATTCTGTTGGGAGAGTTTGCAATAACTGTTCACATTCGGGGCCAAGGTACATTGATTCTAATGGGAAAAAATGGCATGGTTGAAGTGTATTAATCTTGTGCATTTCAGTAAGGATTCCAGGGTTTAGAAAGTTCTGACTAACGTTTTGAAACAGACATAAAGCATCTTCTGAAAGATTGTGAATTAATATTTTCCTCTGTTGGAAAAGGGCGTTAAACCTGTTGAAGTAAAACAAAACATACTTTACAAATAACATGTAAACTTTAGCATATGAATTTGCTAATTCGCGAAGAACTATTTCTGTATACTTTAATTTGTTTTAAACAGTTACTAACTGGAAGTAGTGCAAAATATATCCCAGTTTTCTAGCAGACAAATAACACATGCATGTGAAACAAGGCATTTTACGAGATAATTTAAGCACTTTTTTACTTTCGACTCCAAAAATACTTGAAATTCTTGTAGAATAGCGCAGCTCATCGTTCTCCCTGATACGTAGATTGCCACAGACCTTGTTAACTTTTCGTAGGATCTGCGAAATTTCTGACATCCCTTGCTTACAGCTAAAGTGGATGAATTGCATATACAGTTGAGAAAAGTCAGATTTGGTACAACATTTCTAATTCTTCTTGTGACAGAATTACGTCTTCCCACCATTACAGACACATTGTCAAAAGGCGTGCCAATTATATTTGTAACTGGAATATCCTTTTCTTTCAACATACTGTCCAGGGCTATGAATATGTTTTCTGCCGAGCAGTCTTTGGCATCGAAAGGAATCAATTCCAGAAGTTGTGTTCTCACACGCCCGTCAGTTGGTGACACATGTTTCACTAAAACGCATATTTGTTTGCTGTTTACGTTTGATGAGTTTCCATCTTTCCAGCAACATTTTTCATATATTGCTACACTTTGTACGACCTAAAAGTCACTTCTAAAGCAGTTTTGGAGTCAGAGAAAACATGTTTCAATCCCGGAACAGGATGGTCTACTGTTCGAAACGCTACATTATGCTCCACGAAAAAAGTTTCTATCTTATTTCAGCTGTCTTCACTTTTTCCGCATGTTTGCTTTCATCAAACATTTTAGAAAAACAGTCAACAAAAGCTCTGTCAGTTTACATAGTTTTAACATTTTTAAGGTGTTTAACTCGAGAAGCAAGTTTTTCGAGTTCACTTTTACCACAAGTAACAGTCACGTTAGAGCGCGCCTTTCTGTCGTCACCTTCAACGGCCTCCATCCATCTTTTAAATCTATTAGTTTGAAGCCAAGATTCTTGGAAAGTTTAGTATGTTTTCCGGCTCTAATTCAGTGAACCAGGGTTTCAGTTTCTTTGCAATCGAAGGACAGCAGCCCGACGTTCTTAAACGTGTGCAAAACAAACCACTCAGAAACAATTATTACTTAATAAGATCAAGATTCGCACACAAGACTGCAAATCCAAGCGACAACCAACGGGTAACAACTTCGAGTGATACCGAACTAAGCAAATTAAACCACTCCAAACAATACCATATAATAATGTGCTACGTTACGGCTTAACATGCACCTCTGTCTAGCTTCCATTCTGAGATGCATTTTTTATTCGGAAATCCGACAATGTTTCATACGTGTCACTCATTCATAAATAATGAGGATCTAAGTCATGCATACGAAAGGAAATTTGAACTAACAATAGCTACTTCAATGTGCTGACTGTTGTTTGAACAAATGACAGTCAGCAGGTGTCGTATAATTATTCCCGTGAGCTGTTTCACTTTATTTTCGCGGTATGTGACATACCTATAATAGCGTACGTGTGTTACTGTTGTGTAAGCAAACCTATTGTGCCCATAGTGAGAATGCTGACTGTTGGTTGTACAAATGGCAGTTGGCGGGTGGCGTGTACTTAATTTCCCTGTCCTGTACTTAATTTCCGTGAAATGTTTATTTTTGCTGTTGTGTGAACCATAACCATTACTACACTATGTTAGAGTCAGCAATTAAATGCTCACTCTCTGCCAAAAAAAGAGTCCCTTCGACCCTTCCTGAAAAATATTTGTCAAAATTTCCCACGGTATGGGACAAATTCCACTGGTTGGCGACACACTGAAGGCAGCCACGTACGTTCTCCAGGAGACAGCCTGCCCACAACTGGCAGCGCGGAGCCAGCTGCAGTTTTGCCAACAGTGACATCGAATTTCCTAGTAAAACGCTTTTACAGAAACTCCAGAACCCATCAAATTTTTTTCGTACGCTTAACAAAACCACCAGATTGTTGTTTTTTTAAGCATTGAGTATATAGTTTAAGTTATAGGATTTTTCGGTCTGGTTTGAGAATATCATGCAACAGACAAATAATAATAGATAATGATAACGGAATGTGATCAGAGTATAAATTTCTAATGGTGCTTAATACAAAGTCTGTGCGCTTGGCAATGGCTTTTTGCAAAATGTCCGTTCATTGTAAGTTTGACCGTGGGTGACTCTTCTCAAAATATTTATTCGTCGGACTTCGTAGATTGAGTAATTTCAAAGCATTGGCTCGTGCTGGACCATTCATAAGATTTGTAACACGTCACCTTTAACCATGCCAAGACGCCGTTTAATTGGAATAATAGCTTGCAACATAAATGAAACACAGAATTAAATAATATCACAGTACTCACAAAATTTTACAGTAAATTAAATTACATAGACTCTTACATTAATTCTTTTGCTGTGTGCAACTATGAGTTCGCCTAGTGAGATTGCGTCTCAATAAAACAGCAATAGTAATAATGGCGGTCTGCCAAATAATTACCTGCACCTATGTCAGATACGCGACCGCTACAAGAACAAAAAAGGTGCCCTCTTCACGGAAAGACAAATGAACTGCCTAAATATTTTCATGTTTCAGCGGTTGCATGCCACAATCTAACCAAGCGCTTATACTAATTAATATCTTAATTCTTTATTTATATTCTCAACTTATATCCACGTTTTTCCAATGTATCAACGCCCATCTTGCAAACAATCCTTTGAAGTAGAATAGCCAAAAATATGAGATAATGCATTTTATCCCTTATGTTTGAAGAAAGAACGTTATTTGTCACAGTGAACTTAACTAAAAGAAAATGAACTGCTCGGGATCATCAACGTCTTCCTCGACAGAAGGTTCAACACCAGAAGCAGAGATAGTAGTGGATGAAGTACGTTCAGATGTTTTATGTGACGTAATGGTTCCTCTCTGCTTCAGCACTTCTCTTGGCAGTTCTTAATTGTGGCAACATTGTTTCTTCCTTCTCATTCCTGCTACAATCGACAACAGTAAATTTATCATTTCGAACGTCATCCTATCCTTTTCTTTAGTTTTAACAACCTTCATCTCGCTAAAAAGTGTTTCCACTTCTGCATTTGACCATAGAACTCTAGCCGTGACATTGCAAACGTTGACAATTCGTGAAATAGGTTGGTGTCACTTGCATCTTTATACAGGGCTATTACAAATGATTGAAGCGATTTCATAAATTCACTGTAGCTCCATTCATTGACATATGGTCACGACACACTACAGATACGTAGAAAAACTCATAAAGTTTTGTTCGGCTGAAGCCGCACTTCAGATTTCTGCTGCCAGAGCGCTCGAGAGCGCAGTGAGACAAAATGGCGACAGGAGCCGAGAAAGTGTATGTCGTGTTTGAAATGCACTCACATCAGTCAGTCATAACAGTGCAACGACACTTCAGGACGAAGTTCAACAAAGTTCCACCAACTGCCAACTCCATTCGGCGATGGTATGCGCAGTTTAAAGCTTCTGGATGCCTCTATAAGGGGGAATCAACGGGTCGGCCTGCAGTGAGCGAGGAAACGGTTGAACGCGTACGGGCAAGTTTCACGCGTAGCCCGCGGAAGTCGACGAATAAAGCAAGCAGGGAGCTAAACGTACCACAGCCGACGGTCAACAGGATGGTGCTCCACCGCACTTCCATCATGATGTTCGGCATTTCTTAAACAGGAGATTGGAAAACCGATGGATCGGTCGTGGTGGAGATCATGATCAGCAATTCATGTCATGGCCTCCACGTTCACCCGACTTAACCCCATGCGATTTCTTTCTGTGGGGTTACGTGAAAGATTCAGTGTTTAAACCCCCTCTACCAAGAAACGTGCCAGAACTGCGAGCTCGCATCAACGATGCTTTCGAACTCATTGATGGGGATATGCATACGCCGAGTGTGGGAGGAACTTGATTATCGGCTTGATGTCTGCCGAATCACTAAAGGGGCACATATCGAACATTTGTGAATGCCTAAAAAAACTTTTTGAGTTTTTGTATGTGTGTGCAAAGTATTGTGAAAACATCTCAAATAATAAAGTTATTGTAGAGCTGTGAAATCGCTTCAATCATTTGTAATACCCTGTATTTAACCACTTCACACCAGAAATTAACAGTGTCTGTGATTTTTGACCATTTGACGAGAGTTAAATTTTGCGACTGAAAACCAATTTTTGTTATTGTAGCAAGATTAATGTTGCACGTTTCAAGGATAGGAATCAATGGGTCTTTAACAACTCGATGAGAATTGGACACTGAAAGAAGTGAAATTATGCTCAAAATTTCAATGGTGTGTGGAAGTCTTTGCAACGAACGAATTATTAATTGGCAGACAAACTGGATGCATCTTTGACGTAGGACGTGTTCTTGTTCTGGGTGTGATTGAGTTCATCAATCTTTTCTTTTTTCGAATTTATATCCTAGATGTGGTTTGGGATCTAAGTGCTTCTAAAAGTCTAAATTTAACTTGCTTTGCACTGGATATGTGGGGACCAAAACTTAATATCTGTATTAACACAAAAAAGTAATTTAATAGCTTGCGTGGATCTCCGCTCCTGGATTCAAAATGTTTATTGACAATGTGCAAATCTGAAAGAACCGACTTGAAAAATATTAAATACACCAAATTGCATTTATCGGAAAACAATGCATAAAGCATTATCGCAGTGTGACACCTGGCTTTGATTCGGGTTATTTCCTAGGTTTTAATCAGTCATCTGCAATTCTTGTTACCGCAGAGTCTATGGACAACCATCGTGCATCACATACGTGTGGAATTTTGAGAGGTTCTGGTCCTTCACTGACTGTTTGACAAATACCACATTACACCAGTTGGCCAACTGAAGGACACGGAAACCAATTGTATGTATCTCTAAATGAGAAGTCAAAATTTCTTGCCACCGTTTCACTCGCAGCGGGAGTAGCAAATTGACTTGAATAGCACACATTTTATAACGATCAATTGCGGAATGTCTTTTTTCAAAATCTGATGGACGTCATTGTTAAAACCTACCACAATATTCGCATTTTCGGTGCCTACATCCCGCACCTTGTTTAGATCTAATTTGAATTCCTGAAAAGTGTCGTTACTTGCTGTTGCAACAGACTGTGAATTACAATAGACGAGGTTGCCTTCTTTCAAAAATATTGAAATGATCGCGTTGGTTGCAGCACTGTATTATCTTCTTATTCTTGTTTCGAATGGGCCTACTTTGGACCACCCTTGTTCAACTGTTGGGCTTTGATCTTTGCCCAGTACTGTCGCATCCTCTGTCAGTGTAACTCCTTCCTTTCTTCTGTCCAGGGGGTACCTTTTCTTCGGGGCTTTCCTGAAATCCTTAGATTTCCTTCAGGGTGTGTGTTTGGAGGCAATCTTGCAACATGGCTATAGAAAGCTACCCTTCTTTTTCTTGCACACTCAGAGAGCATCTCGATATGTTCGTAGAGCTCCAGGTTATGCCGGCTTTGAATTTCCCAGCTTCTTCTACTGGGCCTAGGATCTTCCTGAGGATTCTCCTCTGACTTCCAACTTCTCCATTGGACCTCTCCTGGTCATAGAAAGACATTCCACGGCACACAGAGCTTCTGGTCGTATTACTGATGCGTAGTGCCTAAGTCAGTCGATAGACTAGTTCCAACTTGTTGACTCTCATGAATAATGACGTTTTTTCTGACAAGTTGGGTTCAATCCATTCGCCGAGATACTTAAATCTCTGAGTCCTTTTGATCTTTCCCTGGTCTAGTAACATCTCTTTGTTAGCTTCTTTGATGTTCGTGAAGAACTCTGTTTTCTCCAGCGACACTTAAAGACCAACTTTGGCTGCCTGTCTTCTGAGGCAGTCTACCTGCATTGTTGCCACTTCAAGAGAATCAACACTCAGTGCCATATAGTGTGCAAAAGCCAGGCAATTTACAATGAGTCCTTCGTTCTTATGCCCCAGATAGACACCACTCAGGACACCCAAATTGGTCAGTTCTTTGCGCCATTCTCTCACAACCTTTTCGAGGATACAGTTGAATAGAAGAGAGGAGAGTCCATTCCCTTGTCTCACTCCAACTTTTATCTTGAAGCTTTTTGAGATCTCACCTCTAAATTTGACCATCGAATGGGTATTTGTCAAGGTTTCTAGAATGAGTCTGCGGGTTTTGTTGTCTAGTTCTAATTCCTGGAGTATTTTTTAAGTGTTTCTCTTTCAACAGAGTCGTAGGCCTTCTTGAAATCAACAAAGGTGACAACCTCTTCGCGGTTTCTCATCTTGGAACATTCCAGTACCGTTTTAAGGTTGAGGATCTGTTCAGCACAGGATCAGGTTTTCCTGAAGCCTTCCTGGTATTCTCCCTGTGACTGTCCAGTTGATCTTCTGCCCTTGTTAATAATGTCTTGTAGAGAATCTTGTATGTTACCAGGAGAAGGGAAATTCAAAGGTAGTTGTTCAGATCAGTAACATCTCCCTTTTTGAAAAGGGGATGGATCAGAGTCATGTTCCAATCAGGTGGTAATTTCTCTGTTTCCCAGATGTTTTGTATGATCTCGGTGAGATTGCCTAGGGTATTACTTCCAGCACATTTCCAGAGTTCAGCAATGATAGAGTCCTCTCCAGCTGCCTTATTATTCTTGAGAAGTTCAATGATTTGTCGAACTTCTTCCAATGAAGGAGGCAGTGAGTCTGGGTTCGGGGTGGTTTGTTTGTAATTGAAGTCTTCACTGGGTGGAGCACAGTTGAGTAGGTTTTTAAAGCACTGAGCTAAGAGGTGGCAGTCGTCCTTGTCGTTAAAAACCAGTTTACCGTGTGAGTCTCTGAAGTGGAGGCTTGGTGGTTTGTATTTTTTATCTGCTTGGAGGTTCTACAGAAATCTCTGGAGTTATTCTTAGCAAAGTTCCCTTCGATTTGGATTAGTTGGTTTTATGTGCAGGTCTCTTTGGTTCCTCGAATTATCTTAGTTCTCCCAATTTATCTTCGTTTTCTTACAATTCCACTTCTCCCAGAGTGTCTGTCTTCGGGCTATTGCATTGTCACAGTCTTCATTCCACCACGGATGCTTCCTTCTTCTTGTGAAGGGGGCGAGTTCATTTGCTGTCTTCACAAGAGTGAAGACAGCCAGCTTTCAGTTGGTCCCAGCTGTTGAAATCTGTGCTGTTGAGTCTCTGGCTTAATTCTAGACTGTTCTTAAGTTGATCTACGTCAAATCTCACCATCTTGGGGGTTTTGTGTACTCTAGTGTTTCTAGGCTGGACTCTCATTTTGATCTTTGACAGGTAGTTGTCTGAATCCAGATTGGCACTTCTCAATACATTCACGTTTTGCATTTTCTTTTGAGATTTTCTTGAAATGGCCACATGATCTATCTCGAATTCACCCAAGTTGGTGTTAGGTGAAATCCAGTTTTCTTGACAGGTGTTTGTAGGCTGTAGACTTCATGAACAACCCAAAAGTCCTACACAGATCCACCAATCGTTTCCCATTGCGGTTGGTTCTCATATGTGCTGGATAGTTGCCCACTATATTTCTGTACTTTTTCTCTCTTCCCAATTGGGCACTGAAGTCATCAAGCAGCATGACGGTGTGTGTCTCTGGAATTTTTGAGAGAATATCTTCCCAGGATTTCTCCGTTCGGTCTGGATTGCGTCCGTTGTCCTGGTTGGTTAGGGCATGTACATTGACTACACTTTAGCCCTTGTTAGCACGTTTGAGGTACAGGATGGATACACGACTGCTTGGGGAGGTGAAGTCAATAACTGAATCCAGTATCTTGTGACCGATTATAAATCCTGTACCTAAGTGAGGTATGTTCTTCATAACCCGCTGACCCAATTTTCCTTTGAGGATTCTGTATCCTTGGGACTCGAAGGCACGATCATCTGTGAATTTGGTTTCCTGTACTGCTGTCAGTACAACGTTGTGCTGTGTAAGTGATTCGGTCAGACGTTTCAATTTAACCACTTTGAACAGTGAAATTGCATTAAATGTTGCGAAGAAGCTAAGCTGTCTTGGTGTGAGTTTAAGTCTGGTGATTTCAGGATGCTCCGACTCATCCTTGCGGACCATGTTGGTGCCGATTACCTAGAATCCGAAGGTCCGCTAACGTCGCCTAGGGTGACGGTTGATTGGGGTAGTGCATACAGCGAAATTATCCTTCATGCTCAGTTGAAGATTATTGTTTGCGAGACAGATTGGCTTCACTACAGCTAAGGAGCCCTGTCTACCCCACCCTTACGACAAGGGATGGTAGGAAAAAGCACAAGGCAAGGACAGGATGAGGGTAGGAAAATGGGGATAGATTGGACGTTTTGAGACACATTTTGTCTGGCTCCTTCCCTTCGGCCTGTCCGGCTTGGGTGACCCTTCTGGTACCGCCGGCATAGTCTTCCGCATCCAAAGCATGCAAACCTCCTCGCCCGCAAAGAGAGTGCTTCGTTAAGGTGGCCCCTGAGGAGGAGCACTGTATTATTATTATTCCTACAAATTTGGTCATGTTAATATCTAAAACTTCCTGGCAGATTAAAACTGTGTGCCGGACCGAGACTCGGAACTCGGGACGAGGCGTAAGTCGTGCTTTGGTATCCCAGTTGGTAGAGCGCTTGCCCGCGAAAGGCAAAGGTCCCGAGTTCGAGTCTCGATCCGGCACACAGTTTTAATCTGCCAGAAAGTTTCATATCAGCACACACGCCGCTGCAGAGTGAAAATCTCATTCTTATGTTAATATCTGTTGATTCATCAGTTAAAATGCTGTACATGCAGTCATATCTTGCCGCAAATTTTCCACAAAATGGGGCCTTAGTACATATTTTATAAATGTAGAACACTTTTTTCTATGTATTTGAAGTATTCTGGTGACATCACTATCTGCAAATATCCACTTGCACAAATCACTTTAATGATCATATGACATGACAGCACAACGACTGGAAACAAATAAAGCAATGGAACCCTGAGCTTGATTCACTTCTAAAGATTATTATGCGCTTTTGAAATGTATTTTTGTTTGTCTTACGCTGTCGTATTTTTTGTGGCACAGTGGCTTAAAATGTCAGCATAACGCTCCAGAAAACTGCAGTGACAAAATCTTGGGTCATCACCATCAACTCTTTACAGCCATTCTGCAAATTTACTGTCGCGCAGCCATTCAGCGCTAAATTTCTGTGTATACTGTGGCTTTACTTTACACTCGTTTAGCATTAAAACAACATTCACTGAAATACCCCTCAGAGCTCTGTGTTGTCTGCCATCCCTTTTTAACATTTATGTTAACTATATGCCAGTCCTTGCGCACTGCCACCTGACGCAATACGTTGATGATACGGCGCTCTATACCACCGGCCGCACACAGACCAGCTTATTGCTCGCCTTCAGAGGCAGGTGGGCGCGACAGTGACCTGATACCGTTCCAACAACATTGCCCTCAATGCCACCAAAACTACGGCAGTCTGCTTCCCTAAACAGCACCCCATCCTCCACCACAACATCACTATAGCAGGCGTCCAGGTCCCTTGATACCCTGATACCAAATACCTAGGTATCCGGATGTATAAAAAACTGCTCTTCCATCGCAATGCAGAATATGTAATCCAAAAAGGACTCAAGCTGATCAAAGCGTTGTACCCAATGATCCCCAGCAGGGAACTGAACCTCAACACCAAGCTCCGGCTGTACCAGATGGTTGTCCACCCTTCCCTCATCTATGGCTCCACTGCGTGGGCTACGATTAGTGCCTCCCGGATGCAGACCGTCCAGTGCCTGGAGAATAAAATGCTTTGGTGGAACCTGCATGCCCCTCTCCTCACGAGGGTAGTTTCCCTCCACGAGGAAACGGACGTGGACATTCTCAAAACGTCCATGCGAGAGAAGGCAAGGTGTCTCTACGCCAAAGTAGAAGCCCTAAGCTACACGGTTGCTGGTTTGCAAAGCATTGGCACCACGACATGCCGGCACTGGCACCGACACCCAGTTCCTCTCAACATCCTTGAGGACTCCAATCCCGAACATAATTATCGTTAGCCTTCCTATGGCCACTCATGCAGCGTTAGTATTGACTTGACTACTCGATGGGTTTCGATCATCGTAAACCACCGAACTGATACCTAATGTTGCTCGCTGTTATGCCTGCAACCTCATCTTTCACCGTCGGAGTGTGGTATGGGACTTCAAGTCCCACCGCCACATCTCCGGTGCACTCTGGTGATGTCTTTGGAATTGCATCACTGTCGAATGGAACAGTTTTACCATCCACCAACACAGTAAGACCGTGAGCAACCAGTGAAGCTGTACTTCGACCTCCCAAGGAAAAAAAGATCTACGTGGACTAATGCCGGTATTGGGCTTATTGCAGAACATTGTGAGTCCAGTGATGTTGGTAACTGACTTTCGAGAAAAACTCATTTTTTCATAATTCTAGAGAGATATATTTTAGTTCTAGAATTCTCTGTACAACATTTCAACACTTCTGCAGAATTTCACGGAAAAAAGAAAACAATGTTTCTTGGGGAAATTTTAATCTTGTAATTATGCACCAATCTGCGAGAAAGGTTATGATCACAATAACAAATAACTCCCCAAGAATTCTACAGAAAACCCTGATGACATTTTTGTGTGCAGATCGTAGTTACCACATAACTGAAATAATGATGGACCGATCCTTACCGTGTGGTACTGCCGTTCGGTAGGAAAAAGACTATCTACTAAAACCGTGCAAATACGTGCAGACCTTTCGCAGCAGATGGCATCTGTTCACCTTCTTGAATTTTCTTTTTTGGACTCTCGAGATGAATGGGTGCTAGAAGCCGACGGAATACGACATGTATCGTTACATTTGAACGCGTCAATTATACTATTAAGGTTGTAGGAGTGCCTTTTACAAAAGTGAAACCACGTGAAGAATATTTTGTAGCCAACGATTTCGGGTAAGATCGGCGGTAGCTTAGTTTTAAGTGGATATACGTCAATAGCACCGGTTAAAAATACGTTCTGCAGTGCTACCCATCTCATTCTATCATTACGACTAGGTAGGATCGCTGTCATATAGTAAACAGGCCACATGAACAATATCTGAAAAATGTGTCGTTGTCCGGTTCACTGTTTACCGTCCACTGTGACGAGACGAATCTTATCAATTTGAGACTGGAATGACATAACGGCACTGATAAAGTATGCACCAGTCCAATCTACGTATGATTTTGTGGGATTAAAGTCGGAGCACGCTTTTTTTTCTTTCCCTACTCTGTCCAGGTTTTGAAGCGAGTTGGCCCACTGTGCGACGGTACACTGAGCAGTTTCCCCAGTGACGGCAAACACATCATACGGCTGACGGCTGTTGTACAGAGACATCTACAAGAAACCGGATCTTCCCCTGTTATAATGGAAAATACTGGGAGCACTTTTCCCCGTCCTGAAGGTATTTTCGAAGAAACCCATGTAAGTGGCGTCAAAAATCCAGTGAATCGTAGTCACACAATTATTCTATAACGAGCCGCCGGAGACCAGGGTTCCTTTACACTCAGAAAATATACCTGAACAACCTCCGAAGTTTTGTCTGTAGAGTTCGGATTCACCCTGTATATCAATTACCATTTTAATGATCTTATTTAATAACAAAATAGTAGTATAAAAATTGTAATAACATTATTTCGCTTACGGTGTGTCGACTGGGCACTACGTTCATGTAAAGACCAGTGAGAAAAGTGTTGTGGATTAGTGAATTCACTATAGTCGATTAGTTGACTCACTCTCGAAAAATCCAACACAGGAAATCGTCTGCAGCGTAGTCGAAACAGCCTTGGCAGCGTGTGGGCGGGCATTATCCTGCAATAGAATGCTGCCGTTCGTCAACATTCATGGATGTCTGGACTTGCTGGCGCACTTCAGGTTTTGAAAAGTGTCCACGTACCGCTGTGCGTTATTTGTGGCCCGGTGTTCCAGAAGGTCAGTGAGCAGCTGGATGACGGACGGCATCATTCCATTGCACGATAATATTCATCCACATGTTTTCAAAGGTTGTTTCGATTTCGCTGGAGACGTTTCGCTGGGAGGCACTTACACATCCTCCATACATTCACGATCTCTCCCCATGTGATTTACATATTCTAGGAGCCCTGAAGAAAGATATACTGGCCATGTATCTGCTCTAGACGACGAGGTGCACGCCTGGGCACAATAATGGTTCCCCAGGCAACAGAAAATATTTTTCCATGAAGACATTGACCACCTTGTCTCAGAGTGGGGTAATTGTATGAAGAGTTATGACGATTACTTTCGAAATAATAATTTAGTTACGTATTTTCCATCTGCATCGTTTTCATTTGACTGCCCCTTACGTATATAAACTCTACCAGTCAGTTTGAAGGACGTGGCACAGATTACTTTTTATCGTGTCATATTAAGGCGCCCTCAATTTCCATTGACCAGTGCTTGTTCCCCTCTGTGCGAGCTGTTATACGCCTGACTATCTGCACGATTTCTTCTGGAGAGATAAGTAGGTTACTGAAGAATATTCCTAACTTTTCCACTGGAGGACGCCTCTCGAAACTTTTGAAGGAGGTTATGTCGAGATGATTTTTTGCCAGTTATAATTTTTAAATATTTTCGTTATCGCCTCTTACCAACAAAGCCTATGACCAGTTAATTTGTCCTGGTATGGTCCCCATATACTTAAGCTGTACTGAAAGTGTGCAGCACCTTTTGCAGACAGATTCTTTTCTTATAAATGGTAACCTGCCAGCCGGCCGAAGTGGCCGTGCGGTTATAGGCGCTGCAGTCTGGAACCGCGAGACCGCTACGGTCGCAGGTTCGAATTCTGCCTCGGGCATGGATGTGTGTGATGTCCTTAGGTTAGTTAGGTTTAACTAGTTCTAAGTTCTAGGGGACTAATGACCTCAGCAGTTGAGTACCATAGTGCTCAGAGCAATTTGAATTATTAGGGTTAGGGTAACCTGTCATTTGCTTTACCTACAATTCATCATAGGCGGTCGTTCCACTTGATACCTCTATACTTTTTTACTCGCAAATAGTGTGTCATTAATCCAACAGTCAAGGGGTACCAGGCATTTACGAATTGTGGAGGGAACAACTTTGCATTGCTCTGCATTGAAGGATGGTTGCCATTCTGTTAGGCTTATACATATTTCGATAGTGAAAGTACACATTCATGTAGTTTGTGTCGGTTGGGACTTCCTCGTAGATAACTGATTTATCTTCGAAAAGCACGAGATTATAAGTAGCATTCTCCGAGAAGACATTAATTTTTAAGAATGATTCTCTCACATTCTTTTGGTACATAAGATATCGTTCTGGTGTCTAGAGGTGACTCTCAATCCAGAATAATATATGTTTTCGTTCCAGCGAAAACCTGGTTAGATATCATATAGGAACGTGTTTTATTTTAAGGCTTCGACGTGACACTGAATCAAACGCTTTCCAAAAATACATAAATTCCGGATCAAGCTGGTTTTCTCTATTCATGACGTTGACTACGTGTGAGAAGCTCCAGTTGTATTTTATTTTAGGTATATCGTAATGTTTGAACTGAAACAAGTATTTTTTTACCGTAAGCAGACGTGGATGATGCGTGACGGAAGTTCTGTGGACCCGTTCTACTTTTTTTTCTTATAGATGTGTTTGAACTGTCCTCTTTTTCCATCATGGTGAGCAAGCTATCTACAATAAATAATAGATAAAAGCGGATTTGATTAACTGACAAATTCTGTATAGAAGATGTCACAAACTTTATAAGGGTATTAGCAATTTAAGCATATTTTCAGCATCATTACCACTGATTGCTATGTCAGAGACCTTAGCAGTGGTACGACTATTGAACGAAAGCCACTGTCCTTAATTTTCCTTTGTGACGGAAAATTTAAAGAAAGATTCCGACATTTAGAGTTTCAAGATTGTAGTTTCTGTTTCGGTTCCTACTCTCGTCTACAGGTGTCTGGTCGCTGATACTGGTGTCTCTGACAGTCTTGAATATATGGTGACAATTGCTACAATATTTATTGAAGCCTACAGGCATTGCCAGTTTGGTAACCAAATGCACTTTAATTAATATCTACTGTGGATTTAAATTTTGTTGTGCAATAATCCCTGTCTCTACGTGATGTGGTCTATATCCAAAGTGGGACCTCATCCATCTTTAGTTTTCTATTAGATCCAACTCTTTCTAGAGCTTGGTCGATTATTCCTTTGACCATCAGTCACCGTTCCTCTATCCGCACACTGGAATCGAGGAAGTGGCGCAGAGGTTAGCGCACCAGACTCGGGAGGACGACGGTTCAGACCCTTGTCCGACCAGCCGTAGTTAGGTTTTCCATGAATTCCCTAAATCGCTCCAGACTAATGCCGGGATGGTTCCACTGAAAGGGCGTGGCTTATTTCCTTCCCCACTCTTTAACACAGTCTGAGCTTGATCTCTGTCTCTAATGACCTCGATGTCTAAGGAGCTTTAAGCCCTAATCTTTCTTCTTTCCTTCCGTCCGTACACTCGATGAATCAGATGATTATCACTGTTGTCTGAGAAGGCTTCATACAGTTAGCCACTTTAGTAGTCACCTCTGGTGGCAAAACTAAACCGTTAGGTTTTTTTAATATTACTGAGAGTATGATTCGTAAGAGGATACTATGGTTTATATCAGCCATTTCAGTTACTGAGTCCTAGATACCCTCTAATGTACAATTTAAAGTCACAATTGGTGTCAAGATATCCATCAAATCTCGTTAGACTAAGTTTAACCGACAATATGGGAAGCACTTCCTAAGTAGTTAAGAATCCTCAAAATAACCAATAAAACCGTGGTCACGCGATATTCAACTAAGGGCATTTTGCAAAGACTTAGACGGTTTGGTATCATTTCGATCCGTAATCTTTCAGTTTTGTAAGACCTGTTGTTGCTGACTGTGCATTTTTTTGTAATGACGTGTAATTTGTATATGTATACGTATATCGATCCTTGAGCAAGTGTCAGTGCATTTCACATGTTGATGCGGGAAGTTCATCTGAGGTCGTCGCGCTCGCCAGGTGTTCTGCACTTAGCTGGAGGTATTTCATTGCTGCTGCGCTGGAGTCTGAAATTGCGTGTCGACTGTACTTGACGTGTTGATAAATGGTAAAGGACGGAAGTCTTGTTCTGACTGGCGCGAAAACGGTGTTCAGAAAAGATAAGCTAAATACAGTTGGCAGTGGCGTGTTTGTTGCTTTTAGAAGTGGCAACCGGAACAAAATAATAATTGGATCCGTTTACGGACCCCCCCTCCCCATCCAACTCAGATTCCAGCAGCGCAGTGCGTTGCGTATTACGTTCCACTCCCCTTGTGGTGAATCTCTTCTCACACGCACGCCTCATTGAAGTTACTGAACTGCAGTTTTGCAGTGAACACATGGTGTTTTGCGAGGCGATCATTCTGTTTTAGAAATAATTCAAAAGCCAAGATCGCTTAAATATTGTTTACTGGATGACCGGTTTCAACACACTAAAGGTGCCATCATCGGATCTGTGAAGATATAACAAGACAGGTTTGAGGGAGGGCTTACGTGAGTTACACTATAAACATAACTGTTAATACAGTACCACATAGCTGAATGTAACTTAACATTTAAACTCCATTTGGATATAACGATACACGAGGCAGACCAGCTGATATAAAATCATTGTCACAGAAATAAAAAATAAAAAACAACTGCTCTCATAGTCATTCTATTCCATCAGGTATATAAAACCGAAGTCACAACATAAAACTATTTGGTACATGACCGCTGCTCGACTAACAACGATCGGCGTCACACTGCCATATTCCGCACCGGTTTGCCTGCTGCGATTCTAGTGATTCACAACCGTCCACTAGATAGCACTGTACCAGCAGGGCACACACAAAAATGGTTCAAATGGCTCTGAGCACTATGGGACTTAACTTCTGAGGTCATTAGTCCCCTAGAACTTAGAACCACTTAAACCTAAGGACATCACACACATCCATGCCGGAGGCAGGATTCGAACCTGTCACCGTAGCGGTCCCGCGGTTCCGGACTGTAGCGCCTAGAACCGCTCGGCCACTCCGGCCGGCAGTGCACACACAGTCCCACGGTATAACCACTCATTACTACTAATAGTGATGAAGCGTAGGCTGAAGTTCAAGACATTAGTCAGGACGAATCAATACGCAAAGAAGTGGGATACGAAAGTACTAAGTAATGACGAGATAGTTTGAAGTTCTCTAACGCTATAGATACAGAAATAAGGAATAGCGCAGTAGGCAGTACAGTTGAAGAGGAATGGACATCTCTAAAAAGGGCCATCACAGAAGTTGGGAAGGAAAACATAGGTACAAGGAAGGTAGCTGCGAAGAAACCATGGGTAACAGAAGAAATACTTCAGTTGATTGATGAAAGGAAGAAGTGCAAACATGTTCCGGGAAAATCAGGAATACAGAAATACAAGTCGCTGAGGAATGAAATAAACAGAAGTGCAGGGAAGCTAAGACGAAATGGCTGCAGGAAAAATGTGAAGACATCGAAAAAGATATGATTGTCGGAAGGACAGACTCAGCATACAGGAAAGTCAAAACAACCTTTGGTGACATTAAAAGCAACGGTTGTAACATTAAGAGTGCAACGGGAATTCCACTGTTAAATGCAGAGGAGAGAGCAGATAGGTGGAAAGAATACATTGAAAGCCTCTATGAGGGTGAAGATTTGTCTGATGTGATAGAAGAAGAAACAGGAGTCGATTTAGAAGACATAGGGGATCCAGTATTAGAATCGGAATTTAAAAGAGCTTTGGAAGACTTACGGTCAAATAAGGCAGAAGGGATAGATAACATTCCATCTGAATTTCTAAAATCGTTGGGGGAAGTGGCAACAAAACGACTATTCACGTTGGTGTGTAGAATATATGAGTCTGGCGATATACCATCTGGCTTTCGGAAAAGCATCATCCACACAATTCCGAAGACGGCAAGAGCTGACAAGTGCGAGAATTATCACACAATCAGCTTAACAGCTCATGCATCGAAGCTGCTTACAAGAATAATATACAGAAGAACGGAAAAGAAAATTGAGAATGCGCTAGGTGACGATCAGTTTGGCTTTAGGAAAAGTAAAGGGACGAGAGAGGCAATTCTGACGTTACGGCTAATAATGGAAGCAAGGCTAAAGAAAAATCAAGACACTTTTAATAGGATTTGTCGACCTGGAAAAAGCGTTCGACAATACAAAATGGTGCAAGCTGTTCGAGATTCTGAAAAAAGTAGGGGTAAGCTATAGGGAGAGACGGGTCATATACAATATGTACAACAACCAAGAGGGAATAATAAGAGTAGACGATCAAGGACGAAGTGCTCGTATTAAGAAGGGTGTAAGACGGACGGAGCAAGGAGGACATCAAAAGCAGACTCGCTATGGCAAAAAAGGTATTTCTGGCCAAGAGAAGTCTACTAATATCAAATACCGGCCTTAAATTGAGGAAGAAATTTCTGAGTATGTACGTCTGGAGTACAGCATTGTATGGTAGTGAAACATGGACTGTGGGAAAACCGGAACAGAAGAGAATCGAAGCATTTGAGATGAGGTGCTATAGACGAATGTTAAAAATTAGGTGGACTGATAAGGTAAGGAATGAGGAGGTTCTACGCAGAATCGGAGAGGAAAGGAATATGTGGAAAACACTGATAAGGAGAAGGGACAGGATGATAGGGCATCTGTTAAGACATGAGGGAATGACTTCCATGGTACTGGAGGGAGCTGTAGAGGGCAAAAACTGTAGAGGAAGACAGAGATTGGAATACGTCAATCAAATAATTGAGGACGTAGGTTGCAAGTGCTACTCTGAGATGAAGAGGTTAGCACAGGAAAGGAATTCGTGGCGGGCCGCGTCAAACCAGTCAGTAGACTGATGACCAAACAAAAAAACTACTACAACATAACTTTACTGTTATTGCTAATCAAATACCCATGCAAAGAACACTTTCGCACTTTCCCATACACTTACTGTAAATATTATACATGCTATGCATACTATATATACTGTAAAATATGGCAGGCCACGCTCCACAAAAAGAGAAAAAAAGTGTTTGAAATCATTTGGGACTTAACTGCTAAGGTCATCAGTCCCAAAGCTTACACACTACTTAACCTAAATTATACTAAGGACAAACACACACACCCATGCCCGAGGGAGGACTCGAACCTCCGCCGGGACCAGCAACACAGTGCATGACTGCAGCGCCATAGACCGCTCGGCTAATCCCGCACGGCAAAATGCCGTTGCGGCAGTTTTAGGACATATCTTGTTCCCAGTAAAAGCCTCTGCTTTGATAACTCATGTTGCGCGCATCTTTTATTCTGTTGTTGTTGCCTACTGACCTCTAATCGTGTGTAACTCATGGCTTAGTGGAAACCTGTGCAGTGGACACATATCATCTGATGAGTTAAAAAGCAAGAATTTTTTGAATGTTTTATGCTATTATTTAAAATATCATGACCAGGTAATGGTTAGTTGGCAGGAGCCGAGCAGTATTTCGGTGGCGGTGTGACACTGATGGTCGGTGTTTGACATCCCTTAAGGTAGTGGCTAGCATACGTGCATTTGAGCACGTGACATTTTGGTATGATTTCCGTCAGGTTGTCTTTCTACATACGGTGCTTACATAATGTGGCACACATGGTTTTTAAATAATTTAGATGCTCACATCTATCCCATAGACAATAGTCATATTCATATAAGTGGTCACTAGCCCACGAGCAGTGAAATGGAGCCTCAGGTGACAAGATGAAGTTTAGCTAGTCCATCTCGACCTTTTGGGATTTAATTCCCTTTACATTTATTTGTAGTTGCAATCCAGAGACGACTTCATCCTTGTCCATTCATGGCATGCTCATGGGCATATTAGTAGCGATCTTTTATTTCTTTTTAATTCTTCCCTGTGAAGAAAATGCCGTTTTCCCATGTCAAGTGTCCATAAAATTTTCCTATGTGTTTTTTCGGGTCAAGCACGTTTTATCATATCATATCTTTTTAACAATAGCCTTTAATATAAGAGGCCATAATTCTCTTTTGTAGCGCGCTGTGATTGTCGGCGATAGAATATAACGGTGATGAAAGGCGTTGCACGTCCGTTCACGCAATTACCATATTTTATACACGTAAAACATAATTTGACCTATGATGGTCATTTGCTATTACATGGCAATGAAGTGGCGTTATTTTTAGTAATAAGATAAAGAAATAATCTTGGTAATATTCTTCATTCAGTGCGTGTCATCAATAATATTTATTTCCACATCCATCGATAAAACCACTTACTCGATCATCTGTGTACAGGTTAACCGAGATTATTGCATTATGGCGTTTACATACTACAGTTTCGCTGTTTTATCTCCTATGTCATCTTTCATTAATAACGATGGGTGCCTTATGCAGCATTCGTTGTGAAAGGGCCGATATATTCCAATAGTGTAAGTCGGGGTAATGTGTTCGAACTCATATAAGTCTATGCATAGTTTGTTACATTTTAGTCATAACCTGGTGCAGAGACTTTATGTTTAAGATTTTCAACATTTCTATAAGTTATGTGTTTTAAGATATAACTGCGTTGGTCTTTTATCTTTGACAGTCATGGTCTCAGTTAGAAATGCGCAATATTTCCCACCGTGTTGTTTTGCAGCGCGTTATCTAGTCCTACTTAGTTTCACGTGAGCTCCCAAGGCCCACCACACGGCGTCCATGGAGACGAGGTGCACCCAGAGCTTAAGTCTTGGTGTTGACTTAGTACTTATGTACCGCATTTTTAAAATGTGACTTCGCCTATTCAGGCTGTTTTAGTTTTATTTCTAGATCATGCCCTCTTAGACAAATTATAGATTCAGGTATATCTTCTGAAGAATGATCAATTATTTGGGCTGAAACCTAGGTAAAGGTTGGTTTCATTACCGCAATCGAGGCTGATAGTTTCTTATATATTATATTATCACGATTGCTGGCTGTGCTGCAATATTGAAAGTACAAAAATAGATAAATCTACCTGCTATCCTACAACCTACACACATACGAATCCCTATCCCTTTGCGACTTTCTATCAAATATCTTCACTCTGATTATGAAAACGTTGCTCCATATAACTATCAATTTTTCTTCCCAAGACAGTGTCATCTCAATATGGTATTAGGCTATTAGCTACTAATCCCGATACTGTTTCGATTTTAACTGGATTACGCTCAGCTGATATGATGTTGATTCTTTGTTTTCTGTGAACTTCATTTTCCCTTCGTAGTAACGTTGCGAAGAACATAGGCTGCGTTGATGTGACCTATCTTTTTGTCTTCATCTCAATAAATTACAAACAGTCCAACATTATGCGGTGAGAATACATAGTTATTTGATATGGATGTAGCTGCATTTTCTGATGTTGGCTGGTTTACATTCTTTTCTTTCACCAAACGTAGTACTTTAAACGCTCCGCCATCACGCAGTTCCGTAGCTGAATGGTCAGCGCGGGTGACTGCCACACGATGACCCGGGTTCGATCCCCGGTACTGCCGTGGAGTTTGCCTTGCTGAAAGGACTGGAATGGGGTCCAATCCGCCTTTTGAGGTCAACTAAGGAGATACTTGACGAGTAAAATCGGTTCCAAGGTCATGTAACCTGACAACGAACTGGACAGTAGCATTCTGACCACATGCCTCTTCATACAGCATCCAATGAAGCTACTGGCAGTGGATGACCCGGCGGTCGGTGGGGCCCGATTGGTCCTTCGAGGGCCTAAAGGCGGAAATTTAGTATTTTTTAACATCTTGTATTAAGTATAAGCTTACATTTTGTGTGGATGTAGTTGCACTTTTCGATGATGATTGGCTTATATTCTTTTCTTTCATGACATACAGGATTTTGTCTCCCACGTCTCCCGTGCTACATTCGCTATTGTTGGGATTGCACGTGTTTGTTTTTCTACTGTTTATTGTTTATAGAAATAGACACAAGTAGAATTTATCTCCTCTTCGTCAGTTACTACACGAAAAGCCTGTCACGCTACTATACCGACACTTCAGTCTGGTATTGCAGAACAGTATTGACTTATACTGACTCCGTGAGTTAAAGCAATTTTTTCGTTCAAAGAATGGCTTCCTTCCATGGTGTAAATCGTTAACTAAAGTGCCATTTTATTCATCACTCTATGTAGGCAGTGGCGTACGGTTGTACACTGTACTATTATTGTTGGAAACCACGTGATTTTAACCACTGAAGCAAAAGTTCGCGAGTGGAATTAGCAGCCGAAAAGGTTCCTCTCTGTGTACAGTGAGGTGACGAAAGTCATGAGAAAGTGATATGCGCATATAGCTGCAATATCACGTACACAATGTACAAACGGGCAATGCTCTGGTGGAGCTGTCATTTGTGCTCAGATGTTTCTTGTGAGAAGGTGTCCGACGTAATTATAGCGCTGCGACAGGAATTAGTACACTTTGAACACAGAATGGTGGTTGAAGCTAGACCCATGAGACACTCCACTTCGGGAATCGTTAAGGGATACCAGATTCCGAGTTGCACAATGTCAACAGTGACCGGAGAACACCAGATTTTAGGCATTACCTCTCACCACGACCAATATCTCACCACGAGCAATGCAGTGGCCGATGGCCTTCATTTAACGACCAAGGGCAGCGGCGTTTGAGTAGAGTTGTCAGTGCTAACAGACAAGTAGCAATGTGTGACATAACACAGAAATCAACGTGGGACGTACGACGAACGTATCCCTCAGGACAGTACGACGACATTTGGCGTTAGTGGGGTATGATAGCAGAAGTACGACGCGAGCGCCTTTGCTAAAAGCACGACATCGCCCGCATCGCCTGCAGCGCCTCTCCTGGGCTCGTCACCGTTAAAGATGTCTCTACGCTGAACAGGTTCAATACAATCAGTGATCATCGATTAATAAGAGAAAGATTTTAAGTAAGTGAAAAAGATGAAAGACTGAAACTAATTAAAGGAAAAAGAAAAATTTTAAATTTCAAAACTCTCTAAGAACGAAAAGAGGAAATTCAAGAAAGAATTAAGAGAAAATTAAAAGAATGTGAAGTAGAAGCAGCAACAAAGGTGCTTATCACCTCAGCTGAAAACGTGCGCGGTTTGTGTACATCTCAAAAGCAACCAAAGAAGCTCACAAATAGAGCTATAAATTTGATAGACAAAAGAAGAAAAATGAAAGTAGAAACAGACAAAGGTCAGATAAAGTATGTAGAACTGTGCAAGGCTTTGAGAAAGAACATGAAAGATGACATCAATAAGTATGAAGAATAGATGCTAAAACCCAGTTTTGAAAAAAAATCTAGTTTAAAGACAGCTGAGGAGAAGCTTATGATTGGAATGAATCAACTAGAAGCTTTAGACAGACCAAGACCGAATTATAGATAAGAAATAAATATTCAAATACACTGAAAATTTTTGTTGTAACCTGTACAGTAAAGTCAATGTTGATATTTTAAACCTAGGCGAATTGTATGCCTCTGTTTTCCAAAATCTGAAATTCTTAACTCAGAGGTCGGACATGCTATAGACAAGATAAAAACATGAACCACGTTGTGGTGACGTCTCAGGCGATGTTTCGAAGCTATTGAATGACGAATGTCACTGTACCCAAATATCTAAAATATTTTCAAATTGTTTACACAGTGAAAAATTACCAGGGCATTGGAATGAAGCCAAAATAGCCCTAATACGCAAGAAAGGTAATACAAAGTACATAAAGAACTGTCTCCCGTTCAGCATCCTGTCCATACTGCACAAAGTTTGTACCAGGATTTTGACCACCAGACTGAGCACTACACTTGACCTGGCCCAACCCATTGAGCAATCTGGATTCCGCACAAGGTTTAGGAGAACTGATCATATCCTCTCACCCAGCGAGGTGATGCAGTGGTTAGCGCAGTGGACTCGGATTCAGAAGGACGACGCTTCAAACCAGAATCCGGCCATGCTCATTTAGGTTTTCCGTGATTTCTCTAGATCGCTCCTGGAAAATGCCGGGATGGGACCTTTGAAAGGGTACGGCCGACTTCCTTTACTAATCCGATGCGACCGATGACCTTGCTCTTTGGTCCCTTTCCCCCAGTCAACCAATCAACCATATCCAAAAAGTTCGTAGATCAAATGAGTACCATCTACCTGTTTGCCTTGACTTCATATGTATCGAAAAGGCTTTCAAATGGTTCAAATGGCTCTGAGCACTATGGGACTTAACATCTGAGGTCATCAGTCCCCTAGACCTTAGAACTACTTAAACCTAACTAACCTAAGGACATCACACACATCCATGCCCGAGGCAGGATTCGAACCTGCGACGGCAGCAGTCGCTCGGTTCCGGACTGAAACGCCTAGAACCGCTCGGCCACAGTGGCCGAAGAAAAGGCATTGAGTTCGATCGGTAACCCAGCTGTGGTTTGAGACTCTAGCAGAGCAAGGAATAGAACAGGCCCATATAAAAGTTTTATATAGCACATACAAAATATTCACAGCATTTGTAAATGTTGTTGAACAAACTATTTAATTTCCTATAGAAAAGGGTGCAAAACAAGGCGACTCTGTATCTCCAAAACTTTTAACAGCAGTCCTCGAAAAAGCGATGTCTAAATTAGTTCGAAGAACAACGGGACTCCAAATTGTAAGAAAGAGATGAAACAAGCTGAGGTTCGCTGATGATATTGTACTATTTGCAAATAGTATAGAAGGACTTCAAAGGAAGATCATTGAACTTGCACTGCATGGCCTAAAAATGAGCTAAGATAAAACCAAGAACTTGATGAATGAATGGACACCAGAGGGAAATATACCTGTTGGATCACAGAATACTTCTATCTGGGTCAACTGCTAAATATGAAAGGAGAGCTAAAACCAGAAATATTTCAACGTATTAAAATAGACGGGTAAGCTTATAGAAGACACTCCTCAGTTTTGAAGTCCAAGACGTCGGCCGAGGTAAAGAAGACTGTCATTGACCAATGTACACTACCAGTAATAACTTACGGCTGTGAGACATTGATATTAAATGAGGTCATTGTCAGAATACTAACAGTAGCCCAAAGAGGAATGGAAAGATCAATGTTGGGCTACACAAAGAAAGACAGAAAGAAAGCAGATGATATCAGACAGATAAAGCAGATCAATAACATAAAGGAAAGAGTGAATACCTTAAAATGGCAGTGGGCTGGTCATGTCGCTCGAAGGAAAGATGGCAGGTAGCGAAAACAAGTACAAGATTGGAGCCAAGTTTACTATAAAAGATCAGGTGGAAGACCACCTGACAGGTGGGAAACAGACTTAAAGAAGACAGACGGACTGAACTGGCAACGGGAAGCTCAACATCGGCAGAAATGGAAAAATCTACAGGGATCCTACGTTGCACGCCGAATGAGAGAGGCCACATCTTCATGATGATGACAGTTTACATTTGCGACCAGAGATTACTTAAGCAGCTGATGTTACTAAGGTATCTGTAAACGCTGCAAAATGTTGAAACGTTGGTTCATCAGCAGTGGCAGGCTGAGGAGTGGAACTGAGTGGGGGTTGTGAGAGGTAAGATTTGTCTGAATAGTGACACAATGTATAATCAACTGCCTTTCACAATTACCAAAATTTACAAAAATAATTCCAAAAGTATTTATATCAAAATGAACACCTTATAAAAACGAAACAATAAAAATGTAAAATAATCCTCACTAATCACAAAAGCTTTAATCTGTTCCCTTTTAATTAAATGCTTAGATCAATAGGACAAAGTCTTCTTGTGTGACTGAACGAGACAATCAGTAGGGGAGAGTGTTGTACCTTGGTGCGCTTGTCAGACTTTTTATGTGCGGCAATCTTTTTCTGTAATTACAAAAATTATTTAGAAAAATTAAGGTTTTACCAAATACAAAAACATGTTCCAGGTTCAACATGATCATATAGCTACGAACAAATATTCTGTTGAATTTTAAAAGCGTTTCAGTTGAGAAAACGTTATCACTACTACACGCAATCGTGTATCTGTTGCCTAATTAATCAACTATACTCTAATAAGCAGAATGTGAAATCAAATTAAAAAGAAGTATAATCAAAACTGTGATTTTTTGAAAAATGGTCTTTCTAAAAATATGTAAGAAGAAGCGTGTATTTATTAGCGGAACATAACTGCGATTTTATGTAACAAACATTGCTTAATCATTGAAAATGTCAGAGAATCATTACTGGAAGACAAAAAATAAATCTTTGCCATCATTTTTGTTATCTTTTCGAGATCGCCTCTTCCATTTTTCTGATGAATATATGCGAGCTGTTTAAACCTGTTGATGTTTCTGATAAAAAGGAGCGGTATATTGTATTATCTACATACAAAATATACAGTGTAAAATATACAAGTGTCTGTGAGGTTGCTGACACATGGTTGACGACGTATGGAAGTTTAAGTCTACCCGTAAGTCGTGCTTGGACAGCCAAATGATAAGGCGACTGCTCGCTATAAGCGGGAAATCAGGGTTCGAGTGCCGGTTCGGCATAAGTTTTTACTGTCGTTATTATTTTATACAGCAACTGCGATTTCATGTAAAAGGTAAAATGCTAAACTTTAAAATATTTATGGATTTATGGACATGGACTGTTTGAGTGTGTTGACGAACTAATATACAGAGCTTCTCAAGATGGACGTACCAATTATATATATATATATATATATATATATATATATATATATTCCTTGTAAGGTGGTAGGTCGTCACAAGCTTCTGTTGTCTTATTAGTTTATTATAAACTCAATCGGAAATTAAATAGGTTTTCAAGCAGAAGCTATTGAAAACTAACACAGTTTCCACAGACGGGCACAATTGTTCAGACGTTAAAAAAATTCAGTTAATTTGCAAGTATCACATATTCCGTAGTAAAAGACCTTCTTCTGTTTCAAGGCACAAGATGGTTTACGACTCACGAAATGTGGATTAACTGTCCTCGTGTTACGTAAAATCATTCTAAAATATACAGGACGGTCGGAAACAGCCTGAAAAGCGTGAAAGGGTGTTGCAGGGGAGGTTATACTGGGAAAGAATTGTTGAGAAAAAAATTCGATACGTGGAGCCGTTTCCGCTTTTCTTATCACTGAAGTTATCCAATCAGGTCGTCGCGCGTGCAAATTCAAGCAGCCTGCTAGAGACAGTGTCACTAAGCTTGTTCTTCGTTTGGTATCCTCAGAACGAGCAAAGACAGCTTTCGCTCATCTAGCTTAAATTTATCACTTCCGAAAAAGGCACATTAATACTGGTAATGAGCATTGAACAAGTGGTAACTCTCGGACCTACAGACGTCTGTCCATTACCGCATTTTCTCCCGTGCGGGTGCTTCACTTAGCGCGTGCAGCTTCAGTGCTAAATAACTCGGAAACGGAGCAACGTATTGAACATTTTTCTTAACAGTTGTTTATTAGCACAATCTCCCCTCGAACATCCTTACAAGCTTTTGAACCTGTCTCTCACCACCTCATACACGAAAACTAAAACTAAACTCCTCCCGAACGGGCCATGAAGACCCAACGGTACCGACCGGCCGCCGTGTCATCCTCAGCCCATAGGCGTCACTGGATGCGGATGTGGAGGGGCATATGGTCAGCACACCGCTCTCGTGGCCATATGTCAGTTTCCACCTTATGTACACAAAGGGACAAATAAAAGAGGTCCGGACGACTTGATACGATTGGACGTGAATGTGCGCATGTAAACACACCCCGTGACGCGCACACCACGAGTACGTCCGGCAACGTGATCCACACCGGTTCAGTGCGTACTGCGGGCTGTGTCAGTGTGAGTGGAGCAGTGCAAAAGGCAGTGGAATGGCGAGTGTTCGTTGTGGAAACTTATGTGACAGCAAAATCGTGTAAACTGTGCGGTCAGTGGTTTGATGAGAAGTTTAATGCTGTCAAAGTGGCATGCAACGCTTAGATCGAAAATGGCGTCAGACAGGATCTGTTTTGAACAAGCCAAAAAGCATTCCTGAACTTTCCCGTCCACCAGAAAATGTTGCTGCAGTTCACCGGAAAATGTTTCCGAGTCCTATGAAATCAACCTGATGCCTAACGCAAGAGACCGGCATATCACGTCGATCATGCGGACAAATACTCCACCTGCACCTGCAGCCCGGACGCAGCCATAGCTGGTCGCCCAGGCCACCTGAGTTGTCAGTGTGCGATTACTTTGAGTAGGGTATCCTAAAATCTAAGACGTATCACAACAACCCTCATAGTCTTCAAGAACTGCAGCAGAACATTTCGGACAACATCGCAGGAATTCCACCGTCCAGCTTCGATCCGGCTTCAGCAACTTGCTGATCAGGGCAAAAAAGTGCCAAGAAATGAATGGTGGTCACTTTCAAAATCTGCTATAGTCAGGTTAGTACTTTATTTCCTTTCCTCTGCTGTGCTTCTTTGTGCACCGGAACTCTGTCCTCTGTGTCACTTTTATTTGCCCCACCCGCAGCATTCCTTCTCCGATGGAAAAACGTTAAAGGAAAATGTTATAGGGCTTAAAACGGTCTATCGATTGATTTCCTGCGAGTATCGATTTGTTTCTTATGTTTCGAGATACATTGAAAGAAATGTTGAAAGTCAGGCTCTCAATAACTCGTTAACATTCACCGTCCTATGCTTGTTATTTACCGTAAGTATAGCTCGCAGTAAGTCGAAGGAATCGAAAAATTAAAAAAAAAAACATGTTAATTACTTTTGGAAATATATCCATTTGTGAAAGAAAGAGCTGCTCCTACAACTGGCTACATCTTCTCAGGGACTGGCCCGACAGTAACGATTTTAGACCTATTTTCTTCGCAAAGAGTTGTGCTATTATGCAGTTTAATAAGGCCAATAAAATCCAATATATATGATATCCGTGGTATAGTAACAATGTTAGAAAAGAGATATACTGAAACTCGTATTCCATAGCTCTTTTGTCTTTCCCCTAAGGAAGGCCGCTGCATCACAGCCAGATCGACGATTTAGTACTTTAAGTATCGCATTAGACGACGTGGCAGCAGGTCAGAAGAATTTTAGTGACATTGACACCATATGCAAAGATCTACATATTTATATCTTGCTAATCGACAGTAACACTAAGAGCAACCGCGTGATGGAAGGGAACGAGGGGAAAGAGTATTTTTTCGAACCGAGTGAGGTGGTGCAATATTTAGTATTTTAGACTCGCATCGGGAGGAATAAGGGCTCAAATCCGTGTCAGGCTACCCAGATTTAGGTTTCCCGTGATTCCCATAATTGGTTCTAGATAAATGTCGGAATGGTTCGTTTGAAAGGCCACCACTGATTTCATTACTCATCCTTGAAATAATCCGAGCTGTGCTTCGTCTCTAATGACCTCGATGTCGACGGCACGTTGAAGCCTAATCTTCCTTCTTACGTAAAAGCAAAATAGAGGAAGACATTAGTCGGCCGGTATGGCCGAGCGGTTCTAGGCGCTTCAGTCTATAACCGCGCTCCTCCTACGGTCTCAGGTTCGAATCCTGTCTCGGGCATGGATGTGTGTAATGTCCTTAGGTTAGTTAGGTTTAAGTAGTTCTAAGTCTATGGGACTGATGACCTCAGATGTTAAGTGCTTAGAGCCATTTGAACCATTTTTGAGGAAGACATCTTCGTCACTGCTGGCAAGCATTCTTCTTAGCTGGAAGTACGAATTTCGACCGAGGTCACAATCTCGGCATGTTACAAATAGTTTCTTTCTTTATTTTTTTTATTTTTTACTATTTCAGTCATCGGTCTTCTGACTGGTTTGATGCGGCCCGCTGCAACCTACGTCTTCAATTATTTGCTCGATGTATTACAATCTCTGTCTTCCTCCACAGTTTTTGCCCGCTACAGGTCCTTCTAGTACCTGTCCTTTCTCCTTGTCAGTGTTTTCCATATAATCTCTTCTTATCCGATTCTGCGCAGTACCTCCTCATTCATCACCTTGTCAGTCCACCTAATGTTCAACATTTGTCAGTAGCACCCCATCTCAAATGCTTCGATTCGCTTATGTTCTAATATGCAACAATCCATGTTTCACTGCCATACAATGCTGTGTTCAAAACGCACATTCTCAGAATTTTCTGCCTCAAAACTGTGTTTGATACTAGTAGACTTCTCTTTCCTAGGAATTTCCATTTGCCAGTACTAGTCTGCTTTTGATGTCCACCTTGCTCCGTCCGTCATTGGTTATTTTGCTACCTAGGAAGTAAGTAGAACTCCTTAACTTCATCTACTTCGTAATCATCAGTCCTGGTTTTAAGTTTCTTGCTGTTCTGATTTCTGATGCTTCCCATTTTTCGATTTACTTTCAGTCCGTATTCAGCACTCATTACACTGTTCATTCCACTCAGCAAATCATGTAATTCTTCTTCATTTTCACTCTGGATAGCAATGTCATCTCCGTATAGTATCATTGATATCCTTTCACCTTGAATTTTAATTCCACTCTTGAATATTTCGTTTATTTCCATCATTGCTTCTTCGACGTACAGATGGAACAGTAGGGGCGAAAGACTACATCCCTGTCTTACAGCCCTTTTAATCCGAGCACTTCGTTCTTGGTCATCCATTCTTATTATACCCTCTTGCCTCTTGTACATATTATATATTACCCGTCTCTCCCCAAATCTTACCCCTATTTTTCTCATCATTTCTAACATCTTGCACCATTTTACATTGTCAAACGCTTTTTCTAAGTCGACAAATCTTATGAACGTGTCTTGATTTTTCTTTAGTCTTGCTTCATTATCAACCGCAATGTCACAATTGCCTCTCTCGTAAAAAGTGATCGTCTTCTAACACATCCTCAATTTGCTTTTCCATTATTCTGTATATTATTCTTATTAGCAGCTTGGATGCAAGAGCTTGCTAAGCTGATTGTGCGATAATTCTCGCAATTGTCAGCTCTTACAGTTTATGGAGTAGTTGCCGACGATTTTTTTCCGAAATGCAGACTCATACATCTACACACCAACGTGAACAGTCGTTTTGTTGCCACTATCCCCAATGATTCTAGAAATTATGATGAAATATTTTCTATCCCTTCTGCCTTACTTGATATTAAGTCTTCCAAAACTCTTTTAAATTCTGAATCCAATACTGGAACAACTATTTATTCTAAATGGACTCGTTTTTTTTCTCCTATTACATCAGACTAATCTTCCCCCTCATAGAGGCCTTCAATGTACTCTTTCCAGCTATCCGCTCTGTCCTCTGCATTTAGCAGTGGAATTTCCGTTGAACTCTTAATGTTACCACCCTTGCTTTTAATTTCACCGAAAGCCGCCATTTGTCTTAGCTTCCCTGCAGTTCCTATTTGTTTTGTTCCTCAGCAACCTGTGTTCCTGTATTCCTGAATTTCCCTGGTTATTCCTTCTTTTATCGATCAGCTGAAGTATTTCTACTGTTACCCATGGTTTCTTCGCAGTTACCTTCTTTGTACCTATCTTTTCCTTCCAACTTCTGTGATTACCCTTTTGAGAGATGTCCGTTCCTCTTCAACTATACTACCTGATGAGCTATTCCTTACTGCTGTATCTGTGACCTTAGAGAACTTCAAGCGTATCTCATCATTTCTTAGTAATTCCGTATGTCATTTGTTTCTGTATTGATTCTTCCTGACTAATCCCTTAAATTTCAGCCTACTCTTCATCATTCCTACACTGTGATCTAAGTCTGTATCTGATCGTGTGTACGCCTTACACTACAGTATCTGATTTCTGAATCTCTGTCTGAGCATGGTATGATCTAACTGAAATCTTCCTGCATTATCCGACCTTTCCCCACTATACCTCCTCCTCTTACGATCCTTGAACGGAATATTCCCCGTAACCAGCTGAAATTCATTACATAGCACAGTTATCCTTTCTCCCCTCTCATTTCTCGTCCCTAGCCCATATTCTCCTCCTTCCCCTACAACTGCATCATGGCTATTAGATTTTCATCTCGCTTTGCGTACTGTATTACCCTTTCAATATCCTCATTAATTTTCTGTATCTCCTGATCTTTGTCTTGCGACATCGGCACGTTTAACTGAATTATCGTTGTAGGTGTTGACTTGCTGTCGATTCTTATAGGAACAATCCTATCACCGAAGTGTCCACAGTAACACACTCTCTGTCCTACCTTCCTATTTATAACGAATACTACTCCCGTTGTACCATTTTCTGCTCCGGTTGACATCACTCTATACTCATCTGACCAGAACTCCTTGTCTTCCATCCATTTAACTTCACTGATCCATACTATATCTAAGTTGAGCCTTTCTACATCTACATCTACATCTATACTCCGCGAGCCACCTTACGGTGTGTGGCGGAGGGTACTTATTGTACCACTATCTGATCCCCACTTCCCTGTTCCATTCACGAATTGTGCGTGGGAAGAACGACTGCTTGTAAGTCTCCGTATTTGCTCTAATTTCTTGGATCTTTTCGTTGTGATCATTACGCGAGATATATGTGGGCGGTAGTAATATGTTGCCCATCTCTTCCCGGAATGTGCTCTCTCGTAATTTCGATAATAAACCTCTCCGTATTGCGTAACGCCTTTCTTGAAGTGTCCGCCACTGGAGCTTGTTCAGCGTCTCCGTAACGCTCTCGCGCTGACTAAATGTCCCCATGACGAATCGCGCTGCTTTTCGCTGGATCATGTCTATCTCTTCTATTAATCCAACCTGGTAAGGGTCCCATACTGATGAGCAATACTCAAGAATCGGACGAACAAGCATTTTGTAAGCTACTTCTTTCGTCGATGAGTCACATTTTCTTGGAATTCTTCCTATGAATCTCAACCTGGCGCCTGCTTTTCCCACTATTTGTTTTATGTGATCATTCCACTTCAGATCGCTCCGGATAGTAACTCCTAAGTATTTTACGGTCGTTACCGCTTCCAATGATTTACCACCTATGGCATAATCGTACTGGAATGGATTTCTGCCCCTATGTATGCGCATTATATTACATTTATCTACGTTTAGGGAAAGCTGCCAGCTGTCGCACCATGCATTAATCCTCTGCAGGTCTTCCTGGAGTACGTACGAGTCTTCTGATGTTGCTACTTTCTTGTAGACAACCGTGTCATCTGCAAATAGCCTCACGGAGCTACCGATGTTGTCAACTAAGTCATTTATGTATATTGTAAACAATAAAGGTCCTATCACGCTTCCTTGCGGTACTCCCGAAATTACCTCTACATCTGCAGATTTTGAACCGTTAAGAATGACATGTTGTGTTCTTTCTTCTAGGAAATCCTGAATCCAATCACAAACCTGGTCCGATATTCCGTAAGCTCGTATTTTTTTCACTAAACGTAAGTGCGGAACCGTATCAAATGCCTTCCTGAAGTCCAGGAATACGGCATCAATCTGCTCGCCAGTGTCTACGGCACTGTGAATTTCTTGGGCAAATAGGGCGAGCTGAGTTTCACATGATCTCTGTTTGCGGAATCCATGTTGGTTATGATGAAGGAGATTTGTATTATCTAAGAACGTCATAATACGAGAACACAAAACATGTTCCATTATTCTACAACAGATTGACGTAAGCGAAATAGGCCTATAATTATTCGCATCTGATTTATGACCCTTCTTGAAAATGGGAACGACCTGCGCTTTCTTCCAGTCGCTAGGTACTTTACGTTCTTCCAGCGATCTACGATAAATTGCTGATAGAAAGGGGGCAAGTTCTTTAGCATAATCACTGTAGAATCTTAAGGGTATCTCGTCTGGTCCGGATGCTTTTCCGCTACTAAGTGATAGCAGTTGTTTTTCAATTCCGATATCGTTTATTTCAATATTTTCCATTTTGGCGTCCGTGCGACGGCTGAAGTCAGGGACCGTGTTACGATTTTCCGCAGTGAAACAGTTTCGGAACACTGAATTCAGTATTTCTGCCTTTCTTCGGTCGTCCTCTGTTTCGGTGCCATCGTGGTCAACGAGTGACTGAATAGGGGATTTAGGTCCGCTTACCGATTTTATATATGACCAAAACTTTTTAGGGTTCTTGTTTAGATTGTTTGCCAATGTTTTATGTTCGAATTCGTTGAATGCTTCTCTCATTGCTCTCTTTACGCTCTTTTTCGCTTCGTTCAGCTTTTCCTTATCAGCTATGATTCGACTACTCTTAAACCTATGATGAAGCTTTCTTTGTTTCCGTAGTACCTTTCGTACATGATTGTTATACCACGGTGGATCTTTCCCCTCGCTTTGGACCTTAGTCGGTACGAACTTATCTAAGGCGTACTGGACGATGTTTCTGAATTTTTTCCATTTTTGTTCCACATCCTCTTCCTCAGAAATGAACGTTTGATGGTGGTCACTCAGATATTCTGCGATTTGTGCCCTATCACTCTTGTTAAGCAAATATATTTTCCTTCCTTTCTTGGCATTTCTTATTACACTTGTAGTCATTGATGCAACCACTGACTTATGATCACTGATACCCTCTTCTACATTCACGGAGTCGAAAAGTTCCGGTCTATTTGTTGCTATGAGGTCTAAAACGTTAGCTTCACGAGTTGGTTCTCTAACTATCTGCTCGAAGTAATTCTCGGACAAGGCAGTCAGGATAATGTCACAAGAGTCTCTGTCCCTGGCTCCAGTTCTGATTGTGTGACTATCCCATTCTATACCTGGTAGATTGAAGTCTCCCCCTATTACAATAGTATGATCACGAAACTTCTTCACGACGTTCTGCAGGTTCTCTCTGAGGCGCTCAACTACTACGGTTGCTGATGCAGGTGGTCTATAGAAGCATCCGACTATCATATCTGACCCACCTTTGATACTTAGCTTAACCCAGATTATTTCACATTCGCATTCGCTACTAACTTCACTGGATATTATTGAATTCTTTACTGCTATAAATACTCCTCCACCATTGGCGTTTATCCTATCCTTGCGGTATATATTCCATTCTGTGTCTAGGATTTCGTTACTGTTCACTTCCGGTTTTAACCAACTTTCCGTTCCTAATACTATATGCGCACTATTTCCTTCAATAAGAGATACTAATTCAGGAACCTTGCCCTGGATACTCCTGCAGTTTACCAATATTACGTTAACTTTTCCTGTTTTTGGTCTCTGAGGACGGACGTTCTTTATCAACGATGATAATGTCCTCTCTGGTAAGCCGTCAGGTATTTTATCGTTTCGCCCAAGGGGGGGTCCCTCTAACCTAAAAAACCCCCGTGTGCACGCCACACGTACTCTGCTACCCTAGTAGCTGCTTCCGGTGTGTAGTGCACGCCTGATCTGTCTAGGGGGGCCCTACAGTTCTCCACCCAATAACGGAGGTCGATGAATTTGCAACCATTATAGTCGCAGAGTCGTCTGAGCCTCTGGTTTAGACCCTCCACACGGCTCCAAACCAGAGGACCGCGATCGACTCTGGGCACTATGCTGCAGATATTAAGCTCAGCTTGCACTCCGCGTGCGATGCTGGTTGTCTTCACCAAATCAGCCAGCCGCCGGAAGGAACCAAGGATGGCCTCAGAACCCAAGCGGCAGGCGTCATTCGTTCCGACATGTGCTACTATCTGCAGCCGGTCACACCCAGTGCGTTCAATAGCTGCCGGAAGGGCCTCCTCCACATTACGGACGAGACCCCCCGGCAAGCACACCGAGTGCACACTGGCATTCTTCCCCGACCTACCCGCTATTTTCCTGAGGGGCTCCATAACCCTCCCTTTCCAGATTTTCTAGTTTCTCTACCAAGTTCGAGCTTCCGACCTTCCACGCCCCGACAACTTTCGTTGGTTATTCAATCTGTTTCTCATTGTCAGGTTCCCCGTGACAGTCCCCTCCCGGAGATCAGAATGGGCGACTATTGCGGAATCTTTGGCCAATGGAGAGATCATCATGACACTTTTTCAATTACAGGCCACATCTCCTATGGCTACACGTTATGTGTCTTCAATGCAGTGGTTCCCATTGCCTTCTGCATCCCAATGCTGTTAATCAGTGCTGATTCACCGCCTTTACGGGCAGTTTCCCATTCCAATGACAAAAGAGTGCTCTAAACCTCTGTCCGCTCCTCCGCCCTCTTTGACTAGACCGATGGCAGAATGAGGGTGAGTTCTTATGCCGAAACTCTTCGATCGCCAGTGCTGGTTATTAATCAAAATTTAAGCGGTGGAAGTTTTCCAGCCCTGGACAGAGGACGTTTTGGTTACAAATCAAGACCACAGATGCAGAACCCTAAATGGTTTTCGGAACAAGAGATCGCTCTTTCAATAAGTCGAATTCAGATGAGGTCAGCATCGTAAAATGGAAATGAGCGTATGGCGTCAGTGGCCGGGAGTTTCCACGAGGGAAGTTCGGCCGCCAAGTGCAGGTCTTATTGAGTGCGACGCCACATTGGGCGACCTGCGCGTCCACAGTGGGGATGAAATGATGATGAGGACAGCACAACACCCATTCCCTGAGGGGAGAAAGTATCCCATCCCAGCCGGGAATCGAACCCAGGTCCCCGTGCGCGGCATTCCAACGCGCTGACTTTTTTAAATCTCATTTTTTTCGTTTTCGATCGTTATATGTGCTCGGGGCGGACGTCGCAAGACATCCGTTTCAGTTCGTCGTTGATCCATTAACTCAGATTTTTTTTATTACAGAGGGCAGCAAACCCTCTGACCGAACACGCTGAGTTACCGTGCCGGCAACCATTCAGCTAATGGGGCGTACGTCTGCATCATATACTAGGTACTAAGTTCCTCTGTAGTTTGCAGCACAGTGTGCTTTACTGATCTTGGTCAGTGCCAATACAGGCATAAAATTTCTATACAATGTCTTTAGAGGCATTCGTTTTTCATCACTGTATTACCATTCGTCAGTGATGGAGATAATAGTACCCAAATTACATTTAGCCTCAAAAATTGTATGCACACCACTTTCTGCTGAACCTACGCTATTCGGAGTAGCCTCAGAAGAACAACGTAGCGGTGACAGCATTCAGTGTAAGTCGTGTTTCTCTACCAACATTTAACGTTTTACTCGCTTTATTCTGGCATCTTACAGCTGCACGCGGCATTCTCTTTCTTCTTTACACAGACGCCCGTGGTTACAGCGACTAAGTTCCTCTGTGTGAAAAGACCGTAGGTTTGCCTACCGCGTGAAGGGTGGACGGCGGCAGCCGAACACTATATTTTTAGACTCTTTACACCCCCGGGTAAAAGACGAGAGGTGTCGTCTACCTACTCACAAAGCGTACTTGATGAAAACGAGTAAGCGATAAAAAAATTCTGTCATTGTATGAAAGGCGGCCCTGGGAGGGAAGAAGTAAATGGTGTTGTTCCTCTCGTCCTAACGAAACAAAGGGCGCCATCGGGCGAGACAATGCTGTCCGCGGGCCTCTCCAGCGCCACGGTCACGCTCCTCGGCGATATAAAGAGAACCAATATGCAGCATCACCCCGCCCACACACACGTAAATAAAACGGCCGCGACTCTCGTTGCGGCGGAACAACCGCAGACCTAAACAAACAAAGCGCCAGAGAAGGAAACCAATCAGCGGCGACAATGGCGCGGATTATCCTCGGCCTGTGTCGCAGACCACCGCGATGGCAGCAGGCGCGCGCGCCGCTCGCGCAGTGCGGGGCGTACTGTGGCGGTGCCGCCGGCCCCGACCGGATCTGCGCCGGTGGACGTCGGAAGGAAAGGCTGCGGCGGTAAGGAATCCTTCCCTGAGTTATGAGCGCAACGTCAACATTCTGATGAGTTTGGTCGACGTCGCCTTTTGGAGAGGCCTCGTATTAACCCGAAGACATGTCTCGGCTGACAGAGGGTAAAGTAAAATTCATTGAATACCCTTGGTGTTTCTGAAGTGTTCCACAGTTGGCGATTTAAAAGCATTGATGACATGTCAAAGGACATACAGTGGTGCTGGAATCATGTAATGGGACTGTTAGAATATAAACCAGCGTGAAGCTACTGCTGGTCAGTAGAAACTTTGAAAGTTGCCTGTTAAATTGGCAATTTCCGTTGTTAAGGCCGTAAAAGTAGGCAACTTTTTGACACTTTTAGCACTTTTTGTAACATATCCTTACATAAATACATAGTGCGACATTTAATATCCACATTTGTGGAATATTATAATGATTATCTTTTAATTTTGATGAAAATAAAATTTTTATTTGCAGTCACGAATAGTAATGTTATTTGTCACAGTTCCCCCTCCCCCCCCTCCTCGCCCTCCCGCAGACGTGGACGACGTTATGATGTAAGTCTAACACAGCAGAAGTAGAGTTAAATTCGTTCCTTCAAAATGTTCAAATGTGTGTGAAATCTTATGGACTTAACTGCTAAGGTCATCGGTCCCTAAGCTTACACACTACTTAACCTAAATTATCGTAAGGACAAACACACACACCCATGCCCGACGGAGGACTCGAACCTCCGCCGGTATCAGCCGCACTGTCCATGACTGCAGAAAATTCGTTTGTCATGACAATGGGTTGACCCGGTGTTTCTTTATGACACGCAGTCGAAATGTCGTTACAAATGTGCCCAGTTATATGAGTGTTGCTGCATCAATACACAGAAAAATATTTGTAACAATATCTGCCAATTTTCAGAGATTTGTTTTACTAATTTTCTCAAGTATTTACTATCAAAAACAGTCTCGATCACAATTTATTTATTACGGTGACCGGTTTCTACCACTACTGTGGTCATCTTCAGACCAATGAGTAACAACCTCCTTCTGCTGGAGAATCACTACACTACACAGTAGTGTTTTTACATGAAAACGCTGGTACAGGAGAGAAATTTGTGGTGGGGGTGCATCAAAGCAGTCAGAAGATTGGTGACTCAAAAACCAAAAAAAAATTATGGAATTTGATTCATATGACTTTTGCATATCGCCGGCTAGTGTGGCCGAGCGGTTCTAGGCGCTACAGTCTGGAACCGCGCGACCGCTACTGTCGTAGGTTCGAATCCTGCCTCGGGCATGGATGTGTGTGATGTTCTTAGGTTAGTTAGGTTTAAGTAGTTCTAAGCTCTAGGGGACTGATGACCTCAGAAGTTAAGTCCCATAGTGCTCAGAGCCATTTTTTTTTTCGTATCTGGACCACTTGATAGTGTCTTTATGCGACTATGGGGTCATGTGTTATTCACTTCTCTTGAATTTTGAACTAATTGTATAACGTGGAACTCAAATATTTTCTCTCGTTTGAACTACGCTGGATGCACTGGCATTGGCGTAACTTTGACTTTGCTGCTTTACATGATCGCGTGTTGCGCAATAAAGCCTTACCTTCGATAACTGATGCATTTGTTAATTTTCGCTTAACATTTCACAGTTCTAAACGTTACGTATTCCCATTCTACTGCATGCTTTTTACAACAATTAAGGAAGACTACGACACCGCTGCTACTTGGAGAGGCGTCTACGTGCTGATGCGGAAGTGCTTATGTTCATCGTTTCGTATTTGGCTGTTATGATTATAGAAACTGGGTTAATATCCCCACTACATCACAATCGACTACACAACCGACGCACATATTGATTATTGTCGGAGTATTTAGAAATAATTTTCAGAGTCATATATTTCTATATACATGTCGTGTTCAGAGATGTTCGAAAGAAATATATATATATATATATATATATATATATATATATATATATATATATAAAATAGACGATGACGGCCAACGATCCCCACAGTGCAGATGAATGACAAACTAGAATTTGAAACCTCCCCTTTGAAAAATTTATCAATTATTGTGCTGATAAACCCCTTACGTTATTTGATTTTCAAACAGCTGAGCAAAACTGAACGTGCACAGACGTTTCTCTCTTTACTTATTCAGATCATCAATAAATTGATATTTTTAGCACAACGCAATCTTTCAATAATCCCTACAAAAGAATGGCCCTGACTAACAATAAGCTATACCTTTCACAAATCACTTACCTCACAAAAATCTTCGTTACTCGAGCTACTGCAATACAACGAAAGCCAATACTGCCAGCTAAATAAAAGATTCTAACTACTGAAGTTACTAACTACTGATAGGCATAGTTAGCAAATGAAAGATTTTGATAGAAAACAAACAATGTATTTACCTTAATAGTGTTCAAAAGTTATAATATAATATCAGTTCATGACATCCAGTCTTACAAATTTACTGTCTCTGATGGACACATGTCCAGATCATCCGCTCTCAAAACTCCGGCATTTCTCTCCCCACATCCACCACTGGTGGTGGCTCACCTCCAACTGCGCAACGCTACGCGCTGTTTACATCCAACTGCCCAACACTACAATAGCGAATATTACAACAATGCCAACTAGCCACATACTGCACGCAGCACAGCCAGTGATTTTCATACAGAGCGCTACGCGACGTTACCAACATAAAAACCTAAACAGCCTACTTACAAACTCTTACAGGAATCGGAGAGAAGCCACGAGCAATGAGCCTAATCAGCAGCGGCAATACATCAGTAGTGTGTGGTGTTTGTTTAGAATTAGTGTCTAATGGGAGATGTGTAGAGCAGTCTGTGCGGTTGTGTCCGTATGGCGCAGTGTCAGCAAATGGGCCTAGTAAGCAGAAAACTTGGGTTCCAATCCCCGTCTGGTACGAATTTTCAGCTTGCCCCATTGATATAATGTCTTTAATTCCTTTGTATCTTCGGTTTTCACGTTGACGGTTAATCTAAAAGTGTTCTGTTCAATTAACTTTCAGTGATCATGTTACACAGCCATATTTTGTTTATCAATTAATTACTACGGTCTCTATCATATTTCGTATACCAATGAATTCCATCGGTCTTTACTTGCTCTATTATAAGGCAGAGTTTTTTTCAAATGAAGGCGATTCGGGTTTTACTGACATGAATAAACTGACAGTAAGAACATACCACTTGCAACTTTTAAGGAAATAAGGAAATTACGAGTTGTGGAATCATTGGCCAAGTATACATCGTCCAGAGCCCAAATACATTAAGCTAAGGGCCGCGAACCTGACGCAAAGATTAAAGTTTATGATGAAGAATTCTTCTGTGATTACGAGTTGAATAACTTCGAAGTTGCTGTGGCTTTCGTGGTCATTGTCTTTTGGAGACGCATCGTATCAACTGGAAGCTGTTACTCAGCTGACTATGGGAGGAAAAATTCGTCTGTAAAACTCGTCCAGAAAACTCGCCTTCCCGAAAGTGTTCCATAGTTATGGACTAATCTGCATTAGTTATGTGTCAGAGGAAGTAACATTCTGACTACGTCAAAAAGTTGGACTGTTAGAAATTAATTCAAATGCGAAACCATTGAAGGTACTGGAGACCCTTTAAGGATGTGTTGAAATTATGAAGTTTGGACTCTTTGGGCGGATGAAAGTATTTCATATTCCAAAACATTTTACTAGTAATGGAACCCGCAAACTTGGCTACCTTTGTTAACGAACGACATTTCGATGAGTTTCGTTCTCGTTGTCTTTTGGAGGGGATTCGCATTAAGTCGAAGGTGTTACTCGACTGCTAGTTCGAGAAAAGCTCGTCTGTGAAAAGAATCGAGAAACAAACTTCCTTGATCGAAAATGATCCGTAGTTATGAACTGAGCTGTGTTAGTGACGTCGCACAGAAAGTACTGCTCTGATGGTGGAACAAAAGTGTGGTAAGTTGTAGAACAAGTATTCAACCCGCATCAGTCTTTCATTCTGAGGCTAAGAGAGTGCTTTTGTAAGACTTCTTGGCCTATTAACCCTTCGGAGGACGCGCCTTTCATACTTCCATGAGTGGAAGCGTTCCGGGATTTACACCGCAATTAATATTATATTTTTAACGTAAGGAAAAATAATCTTTATATAATCACCAGTTACATTTTATTGGAGGAAACATAACATTACATGGGTGCATAAAAATAATATTTTAATTGTTTGTTGCCTTAACAATTGTCTATTATTGTCATTGTAATTTATAACAAGCCGATATTCTTTACTGCCTTCATGGTTCTTTTAATTATATCACTTAATTGCACTGATTCACATGAACAGAAAGTAACAAGGGAACACATTATGAAATGGAGCATTCATAAACTCCCACTCCTATTTATGATTGTGAATAAATTACTCAACTTCCATCTGCAGCTTACTTTTGCACACATTTTGTATCTATGACACTATGTTTCTTGCATATATTTTTCTTGCATTTCATACATACTGCTTTGGTTCTGTTGTTTTTATGCCTGCCACATATGTAACAAATTCCATGTTTTGTTGGCTCCTGTATCTTCTTCGTGCCTATACTTGGTCAAGAAGGCGTGAATATCCTTGGGAAGTGTCTCAAGTAACGCTCGTTGATTCAAATGATCTTCCATTAGGTCCAGAGCAAGATTTAAAAAAAATCGTCTTCTTTCTTTACTATCAGGATTGTTGAATTCGAAAATAATGTTTGCATTTATCTCAGCAATATCTAGATGTCTGTAGAAAAGTGTAAGTGGCCATCATCGCGTTTTCTGGAAGTACTGTAGGATGAGCACATCTGATCTATTGTATCTACTCCTCCGTCGGTAACATTGTAGTCCAAATTCACTCTCGATTGGTCAGTCTCTTGATTTATTTCATTTGCGCTGTGCATTGTCGATAAAAATCAGAACTTTCTTCTTTTTAGGAACAGTCGAGACCGGACAAAAATCGCCTTGAAAACCGAAGAGACATGACTGGACTTCTCGGGTTTTATTTGCTTGGAATTCTTGAGGTATTTCCTCCTTTTTTTCATGCTTCCAAAGAAAGTCAAACCTTTGTCGAGATTTTCAGCCAGAGGGTAGCTACTGTAGTAATTGTCTGTCGTAAGATTTCTGCTTGTTTCCTCAATTGGTGTCACTGATCTTTGCACAATGCCATTAGGCATGTTAGACTTCAAGTAGGGTCCTGGCATCTGCTTGCCATAGTAAATTTTAAAGTTCAGGGTGTAAAATGTTTTGGCATCAAACGAGGCATAATTCTTGATCCCATATTTTGCAGGCTTATTAGGGATATACTGTACAAATCCGAAGCGTCCTCTAAAAGGATGCAACATCTCGTCAATGGTGACAAATTCGCTGACATTGTAGAGAGTAAGGCAGTTGTTGACAAACTCTTGATGGAAGTCCCGAATAGGTGCTAGTTTGTCACTTTGTTTTCTTTTAATCCCGTACCCAGGTCGTCGAACCTAAGAATTCGAAGCAGAAATCAAAAGCGCTTACAGCTGAAGAGAGCTCGTAAAATAATCATTCCTGTACGACCTGCAGCTCACAGTTCACAGCAGTTCGTGTATCCTCCTTTCTTCATACCTATTAGATATAATGCACCTAAGAGAGCCTTTATCTCTGGTTGTGCAGTCTCTGCAGTTTCGTTGTCTTGAATATTGAACTTCAGCTCTTCCACTATTCTGGGTGTATCGGTTTGTATTTTCCACAGTGTTGTCAATCATCCCATCAGTAATAAATAGGTAAAATGTATTTCTTTTTCTGTAATTTCAGCACTTGCTTTTGGACCTGGCAAACCGTTTAGGATGTCCTAAGCCTTGGTTGTAGAAGACGAAGGAAGCGGTTCACTTATCCAAATAGTTCCTTTATCTTTTCCTACGTAAAATCGGTAATCATCTGTCTGTTGTCTTCCCTCTTGAACCAGGTAGTTTCTGTTCCCTTTGTTGATTGTTCGGAGTCACTGCTGTGGTTTCCTTCTTCAATAACTTCCTCTTCCGACTCAGATTCACATGAATCTGAAAATTCTTGAAATTCTTCTTCTGACAATTCTCGCGATACTTTCTTATAGTCTTCAGGACGTACAATTAGACGGTGCCTGTCAAATGCGTTCTTTTTCTCCAAATCCACGCTTTTATAAGACCTAATGAAACACATGTTTTTATAAAGTAATATATTGTAGCAAATCAATATCAAAGATTGTAAAAAGTAATGAAAATTGCACATGGGGACTTTGATTCGATTCGAATATTCATTATAAACTAATATAAAAGAAAGATTGCCTTGTGGCGAAAGAAAAACACAAGTATAGAAAATACTTACATCACAAGGCGCGTAGCGGCAAACATACCGCAAACGCAACACTCACATTTCAAACAACAATAGCGACCAAACTGCTGCTTTTATGATGTTGCTAAGTGTTAACAATGGCGATAAAACTGAGTTAATTTTCTTTGTGTTTTCTTCCTATATGCTTGCTAATAGCGTCTGTTTGCATGCAAGTTCACAGTAATGTGGAAGTCAGTTAGAGATTACAGCCATGCAAAAATGAAATACTGAAAACGTAATACGCAGCAGAAATTTACCACTTCTCCTGAAGATCTACATAAGTGTCCTTTATTAGTTAATTTCTTGGGTATCTCTTCGAGTGATATCGGCATTTCGTTAGAAATTGTAGAAACATTAGAAGATATAGGAAATAACTCTGATGATTCCATGAATTGTGGTTCTAACGATAATTGCTGTACTCATTAAAGACCAAACCAAAAATACAGTACCTTACCAGATAAGATTGACGGAGTACATCGAAAAAGTTAAAAAAAAAGGGCAGCACGTTTTGCATTATCGCGAAATATGGGAGAGAGTGTCACTGAAGTGATACAGGATTTGGGATGTACATCATTAATAGAAAGGCGTTTTTAGTTGCGACGGAATCTTCTCACGAAATTCCAATCACCAACTTTTTTCCTCCGAATGTGAAAATATTTTGTTGACACCGACCTACATAGGGAGAAACGATCACCACGATAAAATAAGGGAAATCAGAGCTCGTACGGAAAGATATAGGTGTTCTTTCCGCGCTGCACGAAATAGGAATAATAGAGAATTGTGAAGGTAGTTCGATGAACAGTCTGCCAGGCACTTAAATGTGATATGAAAAGTATCCTTGTAGATCTACATGCAGAACGTTTAAAACTAAGCATTGTCCAAATCTGGTCTCGTTTTGTAAAATCTGAAAATGAATTGTATAAATGAAAGGAAGATTTACACGAAATACAAAATATCCATCAAAATGAAACGTGCAAATGTGTGAAAGAATAACCGTTTAAAAGATTCATACATACTCGTCAGAGTCAATGCACCTTTACTGAGGAAGATCTACGAGACTGGGTGCTCTGAATTGCAAGTGAGATGAACATTACTAATTCATCAACTTGGTTAAGCAGATTCAGGAAATTGTGCCAATAACGAAGTGACAAAATCATGAAGTTTACTTGAAGCAAACTTGTAGAAGAGACGATATTAATAGATAATACTATAGAAAAATTTATAGCTAATGTGAAGACCAAGCTTCTTGTTATCCCTGGCTGGAGTCAGGTCTCGTGCAAGAAATGATTCGTGTGCATGACACATTTGGCGAGAGTCCGTTTTCAGGGAGTTTATCCATCTGGTCCAAATCTTTTTATACTGTGCCATATCAACGGTTTGCTTGTTAATAACTATGAAATGATGATGAGGGTGACAAAACAGCCAGTCCGATAGAACAAAATTTTCGACACAGTCGGGAACAGTGCCCGAGCCACTTGTACAGCACTCAGCCACTCTAACCACTTTGTTTTGGTCTGTGCATAACGACGATCCGTCCTTAAGAACACGACGACAAGATTAGACATAATTCGGGTCCCACCCGGAACTAACAGCGTGATGCAGCTTCCCAATTCAAATTTTCAACAGTGTAAAGCATTTTTCAGAAACTTGTCATACAATATAATTTCCCATTTCTCTTTGTCATTTCAGGCTTATCAGGGGAACGGTATCGTTGAACTTCAGTCATTTGAACATTATCAATTTGTATCACCACGTTTTACTGTTGATCATGTATGTTCGGTATGCAATGTAATATGCAGAAAAATCGCCACGATCATGTCTTCCTCCATTTTTTCTGTCTGAATATAACCATTAATTACTGTGACGTGCCTGTAAGCATTAAATTTTCTTTTATCGAGTGTGCCTGGTTCAAGGAAAATACTTGTTTTTGCCATAAAATAGATACTTCGCCTTCTTGTGACGACTACAGGGAATGAACTCGGAATTGTTTCATTGTTAGTAAAATATGCAGTACTCAAAATTTATCATAAGAACTCTGTTACAGGAATTATTATAAAATATTTAATGTCAACAAATTAAAGATGCCATTGATGGAAGTTGTCTGTAATGCTGCCGCCCCCCCCCCCCATGAACCACCATAGACCTTGCCGTTGGTGGGGGAGGCTTGCGTGTCTCAGCGATACAGATAGCCCTACCGTAGGTGAAACCACAATAGAGAGGTATCTGTTGAGAGGCCAGACAAACGTCTCTTTCCTGAAGCGGGCAGCAGCCTTTTCGGTAGTTACACGGGCAACAATCTGGTTGATTGACTGATCTGGCCTTGTAACAGCAACCAAAACGGCCTTGTTGTGCTGGAACTGCGAACTGCTGAAAGCAAAGGAAAACTACAGCTGTAATATTTCCCGAGGGCATATCGCTTTACTGTATGATTAAATGATGATGGCTTGCTCTTGGGTAAAATATTCCGGAGGTAAAATAGTCCCCCATTTCGGATCTCCGAGCGGGGACTACTCAGGAGGGTGTCGTTATCAACAGAAACAAAACTGGCGTTCTACAGATAGGAGCGTGGAATGTCAGATACCTTAATCGGGCAGGTAGGTTAAAAAATTTTAAAAGGAAAACGGATAAGTTAAGGTTAGATACAGTGGGGATTAGTGAAGTTCTGTGGCAGGAGGAATAAGACATCTGGTCAGGTAAATGCAAGGTTATAAATACAAAATCAAGTATGGGTAATGCAGGAGTAGGTTTAATAATTGCAGCCAAGATAGACACGAAACCCACGACTACCACAGTAGTACAAGTTTATATACCAACTAACTCCGCAGATGATTAACATATTGAAAAAATGTATGATACAATTAAAGAAATTATTCGGATAGTTAAGGGAGACGAAAATTTAATAGTCTAGCAGACTGGAAGTCGTTAGTAGGAAAAGGAAGAGAAGGAAATGTAGTAGGTTATTATGTACTGGGGGCAAGGAATGAAAGAGGAAAGAGAAGCCTGGTAGAATTTTGCAAAGAGCAGAATTTAATTATAGCTCAGACTTGGTTTAAGAATCGTGGAAGAGGCCTGAAGACACTGGAAGGTTTCAGATAGATTATATAATGTTAAGACAGAGATTTAGGAACCAGGGGCAGAAGTGGACTCTGACCACAATTTGTTGGCTACGAATTGCAGATTAAAAATGAAGGAACTGCAAAAATGTAGGAATTGAAGGAATTGGGACCTGGATATGCTGAAAGAGCCAGTGGTGTACAAAGTTTCAGAGAGAGTATTAGGGAATGACTGACAAGAACAAAGGAAAGAAATTAGAAAAAGAATAGGTAGTTGAAATAGTGAAGGCAGCAAAGGATCAAGTAGGTAAAATGGCAAGGGGTAGTAGAAGTCCTTGGGTAACACAAGAGATATTGAATTTAATTAATGAAAGGAGAAAATATAAAAATGCAGTAAATGAAGCATACGAAAAGAAATAAACGTCTCAAAAATAAAATCGACAGGATGTGCAAAGTGGCTAAGCAGAGATGGCTAGAGAACATACGTATGGGTGTGGAAGCATACATCTCTAGGAGTAAGACAGATACTGCCTACAGGAAAATTAAAGAGGCCTTTAGAAAAAAGAGAACCACCTGCATGATTATCAAGAGCTCAGATGGGAAACAAGTCCTAAGCACAGAAGGGAAAGCAGAAAGGTAGGAGTATATACAGGTTCTGTACAAGGGCGATGTACATAAGGGCAATATTGTGCAAATAGAAGAGGACACAGATGAAGATGAAATGAGAGATACGATACTGACTGAAGAATTTGACAGAGCAGTGAAAGACCTAAATCTAAATCGAAATAAGGCCCCAGGAATAGGCAACATTCCATTAGAATTACTGATGGTCTTGGCAGAGCCAGCCATGTCAAAACTCTTTCATCTGGTAAGCAAGATGCATGAGACAGGCGAAATACCCTCATACTTCAGGAAGAATATAACAATTCCAATCCCAAAGAAAGTAGGTGTTGACAGGTGTGAAAATTACCGAACTATCAGTTTAATAAGTCACGTTGGCAAAATATTAACACGAATTCTATACAGACGAATGGAAAAACTGTTGGAAGCCGACCTCGGGGAAGATCAGTTAGGATACCGTAGAAATGTTGGAACACGCGAGGCAATACTGACCCTACGACTTACCTTAGAAGATAGATTAAGGAAAGGCAAACATACGTTCCTAGGATTTGTAGACTTAGAGAAAGCTTTTGACAATGTTGACTGGAATACCGTGATTCCAATTCTGAAGGTGGCAGGGGTAAAATACAGGGAGCGAAAGGCTATTTACAATTTGTACAGAAACCAGTTGGCAGTTATAAGGCTCGAGGGGCATGAAAGGGAAGCAGTGGTTGGGAAAGGAGTGAGACAGGGTTCTAGCCTATCCCCGATGTTATTCAATATGTATATTGAGCAAGGAGTAAAGGAAACAAAAGAAAAATTAGGAGTAGGAATTAATATCCATGTGGAAGAAATAAAAACTTTGTTTGCCGACGACATTGTAATTCTGTAAGTGACAGCAAAGGACCGGAAAAGCAGTTGAACGGAATGGACAGTGTCTTGAAAGGAGGATATAAGATGAATATCAACAAAAGCAAAACGAGGATAATGGAATGTATTCGACTTAAGTCGTGTGATGCTGGGGGAATTAGATTAGGAAATGAGAATCTTAAAGTAGTAAAGGATTTTTGCTATTCGGGGAGCAAAATAACTGATGATGGTCGAAGTAGAGAGGATATAAAACGTAGACCGGCAATGGCAAGGAAAGCGTTTCTGAAGAAGAGAAATTTGTTAACATCGAGTATAGATTTAAGTGCCAGGAAGTTGTTTCTGAAAGTATTTGTATGGAGTGTAGCCATGTATGTAAGTGAAACGTGGACGATAAATAGTATAGACAAGAAGAGAATATAAGCTTTCGAAATGTGGTGCTACAGAAGAATGCTGAGGATTACATGGGTAAATCACGTAACGAATGAGGAGGTACTGAATAGAATTGGGTAGAAGAGAAATTTGGGGCACAACTTGACTAGAAGGGATCGGTTGGTAGGACATGCTCTGAGACATCAAGGTATCATCAATTTAGTATTGGAGGTCAGCACGGAGGGTAAAAGTCGTAGAGAGAGGCCTAGAGATGAATACACTAAGCGCCGGCCGAGGTGGCCGAGCGGTTCTAGACGTTACAGGCTGGAACCGCGCGACCGCTTCGGTGGCAGGTTCGAATGCTGCCTCGGGCATGGATGTGTGTGCTGTCTTTAGGTTAGTTAGGTTTAAGTAGTTCTAGGTTCTAGGGGACTGATGACCTCAGAAGTAAGTCCCATAGTGCTCAGAGCCATTTTGAATACACTAAGCAGAGTCGGAAGGATTTAGGTTACAGTAGGTACTGGGAGATGAAGAAGCTTGCACAGGAGAGAGTAGCGTAATATAGTCACGGAATAAACACTGACAACAATGGATAAAATTACGAAACATCTTTCTACTGATCCATGTCCCATTCTCTATGGTCCCGTGTCGTTTGCAATCATAAATGACGATTTCATTGGGTCAACATGGGAACAGGTATGGATCGTCTGCTGTGGAGTCCTATGTTCAACAATGTGCTGTGAACGGTGAACTCTGAAACACTTGTGCTTGCGTCAGCATTGCACATGGGAGAAAAAATTACAATAGACGGCATGAATATTCCAGTATAAAGACGCCATAGGCAATGTGATTATTGCTCAGAAGTTTAGTGTTAGAAAAGGAAATTGGCCGTGGGCGTTCGCCTTAAACGTAAACTCTCTAAAACTGGACGAGCGAATTTCTCTAAATTATCCCAGTGTCTCAATCACTACGCCATTGTACTCTTAGGTTTAATATATAGAAGTCCAAGAACTATTAGTCGGTTCTGTGTGGTCAGTGTCAGTTTACTGAATTTATACCTCAGTTTCTAGAGCCACCTGTGTAGTGTAGGTTTGCACTGCGCGATTAGCACCGTGCCATAACACCCTACAGTAAATGTTTCGAGTCTTGCTGGGGAAAGATTTTTTCACTAGGAAGGGGTAGAGAGAGAGAGAGAGAGAGAGAGAGAGAGAGAGAGAGAGAGAGAGAGACAGACAGACAGAGAGCGCTGTCGGGAACGCAATATTATGCGTGAAAGTGGCTTCGGGAGAATCTCAGGCGATTGTCATTTGATTGCTACTGATCATGGAGTGTATTACTGACGAGGATGTCGCTGTTCCTTACAAACAAGTCGAAACGCCACGATATTGTGGAGAATTGTAGGAAGATATTCAGAGGGTCGACTCTTGGTACAGAGACTGACAGTTCCTTTCCTCTTTATTTGGTCTTCGGCAGCTGACGGCTATTTAACCAGCTAAGAGGTAAATAATTAAAATACGAAACATAAATTGATGAAATAACATGAGAACTTACGAATACTGGTTTATCAAACGAGTTTAGAAGTCTACTGTTAATTGAAATGCATGTTTAATTTAAAGAGAAAGATACAAGAACAATAGAACAGTATTAATTAACGGTGTTGAAACACAAATATAAATAGAGAGACAAGGACACGTTTAACAAGTGTGTTTAAAATGCTGTCAAAAATTGTAGGCGGAATTCCAACAGAGTTAATTGTTCTGGTTCCATAAATTTAAGAAGTAAAACGAAAAGAATATGAAAAATGGAATTATAAATGTTCAGTGCCTAAGCCGAAATAACTGTATATGCAAAATACAGGGATTGGACAATGGTGAGGAACGCACACTTCAACATACATACTGATGCTAGGCAAGCCATCAAATTGCGCTATTTTGAGTGACCATGAATGGCACCTGTGCAGTGCCACCAACACGTTGCAAGTGCCAGTCGTGGTTGGTACAGTACTCCGTGTGTATTGTGAGAGAATCATGTCGGGGCTAAGAAAACTGGAATATGGGCAACCTGTTGCTGCTCTTATGGTAGATGCTTTCGTAACAAAGAGATCCAAAGTGTTCGGTCTTTCAAGAGGCACTGCACAGAGTATTCACATCACATCCAGGGAAAGCAGAATCACGTCATCTTCTAAGTCACGACGGGGAGTGTGTGCGTTGAATGATTGAGACAGATGCTTATTAAAGAGGATTGTGACAAAAAATAGGACGACTGTTACAAACTACGCTGCAGAACTTACCTCCGTAATCGTTACCTGAACTTGTCACTATTTTGGGGGAAGAATGGTATAAGTTCTCTTGAAAACAATACAGGTCCTGTATCTGTCCACTCCGACACGAATGGATGCTATTTTGAATGCCATCTGGTTTACTACACCGTATCAAGCATGGTAACGCGTTCTGTTTTTCGTGTTTCCAGATTTGGGTCCAACCGCTGTACACATTAGCATGTAACCGGGCCTAGGTAGAATAACTGTCTCCAGAATGTTGAAACACGTTTCGGTCGTCTTGCCATTGTCGAAGCACGTTCTATTTGACCAGATGCAGAAGGGATTGGTGGTTGACACACAAATAAAGTAGTTTCTTTAATTTGCTTTAGTAACAGTCAGTCGCTGGATAGTCTAAGCACTGAAGTATATAAGACTATATCGTATGGATCAATTTTAAAACAGAACTATCACTTGCCGGCCGCGGTGGTCTCGCAGTTCTAGGCGCGCAGTCCGGAACCGCGTGACTGCTACGGTCGCAGGTTCGAATCCGGCCTCGGGCATGGATGTGTGTGACGTCCTTAGGTTAGTTAGGTTTAAGTAGTTCTAAGTTCTAGGGGACTGATGACCACAACTGTTAAGTCCCATAGTGCTCAGAGCCATTTGAACCATTTATTTGAACTATCACTTGCAGGAAATACAGCTAACAAACTAAAATTTATACTATAATACTAAAGAAGTGTAATTGCTCTCCAGACTTGACTGATTTACGTCAGTCTCAGAGGGTAACATGTAGAACTAGTAAAGAACGTCCAGTTTTATCTTTTGTCAGGAATTATTTTAATCAACTCAATAATACTGACGTCTGGTGTGTGTGTGTGGTGGCCAGAGGAGACAGGGAAGTTCATGCTTGTGCTCACAAAACTAGTTCCGAACGAGATGAGTGGTGTGAAGCTTCAGGTTGGTGCTTTCCCACCATTTCAGTGGACTGATAGGTGCGGTTGTGGAACATTTACTAGTTCTTGAGGCACCGTGCTGTGTTGTCAGAATGAAGTTACAAAACTTCTTCAGTGAGGTCATGTTGCTTAATTAACGATTCAGACTTCTAGCGTGGGAAATATGAAGCAATAGCTTCCAGCGTGTGCCATATTATTTGTAATATCGGCTTTCTGCCCGTTCGTCATTCTGGTTGGTACTTGGCAGGGGATGGCTTGGTTTAAGTTGACTTGGCGCTGGCAGGAGAAAATTTAGAATATTTTGCACTTGCCTATGGTATCTTTGTGTGGCGCACCAAGACCTAGCAGCCGGCGGATCGTTAAGCTATAACCTTCCTTTCATTTTTCCTTTGCACCATTATCTGATTAGTCTTTATTCTGCAATATAACATTGTGATATAGTCTATGGTTCTGATGAACTATCCATTCTTTTTGTAAATCAAAGATCGATTACAGGTTGTAAGTAGGCTGTTTAGATTTTTATATTGGTAATGCCACGTAGCGCTCTGTATGAAAATCACTGGCTGTGCTGTGTGCAGCCTGTGGCTAGTTTGCATTGTTGTCTGCCATTGTAGTGTTAGGCAGCGGCAGCTGGATGTGAACAGCGCGTAGCGTTGCGCAGTTAGAGGTGAGCCGCCAGCAGTGGTGGATGTGAGGAGAGAGATGGCGGAGTTTTGAAATTACATATATTATGACTTTTGATGATATTAAGGTAAATACAGTGTTTGTTCTCTATTAAAATCTTTCATTTCCTAACTATCCCTATTAGTAGTTAGTGCCTTCAGTAGTTTGAGTCTTTTATTTAGCTGGCAGTAGTGGCGCTCGCTGTATTGCAGTAGTTCCAGTAATGAAGATTTTTGTGAGGTAAGTTATTTGTGAAAGGTATAGTTTAATGTTACTCAGGGCCATTCCTTTGCAGGGATCTTTGATAGTCAGATTGCGCTGCGCTAAAAAACATATTGTGTGTCAGTTTAAGCACAGTCTTGTATAAATTGTTCTAAAGGGGACTTTTCAAGGTAATCGATCTATATCTAAATGATTGCTTCAGATGGCAGTCCTTTGTCTGCCACAACGTAAATGAAAGTTTATTCCCGTGTAACATAACGGCTGCAACGTAAAATTATTTGAAATTATCCCCCTCTATTCATACAAGTCTCCATTTATGTTCATCTTATCACCTTTCTTCATGTAATTGTTTTTTTTTATATCCTCTTACAAATTATTACCTGCTTTACTAATATTCAAAATTCGGAACCCCTATCAGAAGCTCTTCTTTGTCATAAGAAGGGACATAAAACATCCTTATAATGATAAAATTCGTTATATCTGCAGGTGATCAAGACACAAACACATTCACTTAGGGCAGTTGATGGACAAATTAGCACTGTTGAACGTAGTAATTCGTTGATATTTGCGAGCTCCTGGTTTTCATTTTCGAATTCTCTCATCTCCGACATGAAGCTCTCGCAATACACACAGAACACTGTAATAATCACGACTGACACTTGCAACGTATTGGGGACACTGCACAGGCGCCGTTCGTGGTCAAATACAATAGCGCAGTTTGATGGCTCGGCTAGCATCAGCATTTATTTCAGTCCGCTCGGCATCTAGTAGGATCGCAGTCATCACAATACGATATATGTTTCTAAACGTTTGCACGGAACCTACAAGACCTGTCGCTGAAGGCAGCTGTCAGCAAGCGACTGAACACTGGATCTGTTTGAAGTCTGACGCAAATAGTTTCGAGAACTATGCCTGTCAATACTTACGTCACAAAACAAAATTACCCCGAAAATTCGTAGAATAATATCGGACTTATCAATACGTCCTTTTCGCATTCATCGTTATTTGCATTGTGACAACAAAGACACTGAACGGTAAGAAGTTCGTGATAGACTAATTGTAAGCCAGCCACGTGGAAAATGCTGTGCGGCATCAGGGCGTCAGTGAAGGTGAAAGGATGAGTGTTAAGAATACAGATGGAGAAAACTAGGTACGAGCTACATAGTAAAAGGCTGCTGCAGCGAGCAAAAGCTAGAAGCATGTTTTGGCATAAGCAAAGTGATGCAAAAAGTAACTGATTACTGTATTTCTTCAAGTAATTAATTCACAGTGACGAAGCTCAACCATCAATAACATGGATAAATTTCCGTTCGCCATCGGTAATTCTTGTGGTGCTATAAACTGTACCTCTACATCTAGTTTAGATAATTCTGTCTGAAACAAAACTGACTTCGCCACTGTAGGGCGTCATGCCAGGTAAAATAAATGCATAAATAAATAAAATATTAATTCTAGCAGGAGGCTGTTCTGCATCGCCGATCAATTTACGAGATTCTGTACCATCTGCTCCCCTTGCAAAACTTACCAATTTACAGTGTGGTGTGCGTTGGCACCTCCTACACTCTGTCCATCTTCTCCCGTCCATTTCTCTGTACAACTGCTCTTCCCCCACCCCTCTATATGTCGATCTGTTCCTAGCCCTTCTGTCCATCTGTTCCTTGCTCCTCCGTCAATCTGGTTCTTCCCGCCGGTTAATCTCCTCCTCGCCCTCTATTTCCATCACCTCCTCCCCCTCTCGTTATCATCTCCTCTACCCCCCTCTCTTTGTCATCTCCTTCTCTGCCTCTATCTGTTATTCTCTTCTGCCCCCCACCCCTCCCTGTTCATCTCCTCCCCTTTCCATTCTGCAAAACTTACCAATTTACAGTGTGGTGTGCGTTGGCACCTCCTACACTCTGTCCATCTTCTCCCGTCCATTTCTCTGTACAACTGCTCTTCCCCCACCCCTCTATATGTCGATCTGTTCCTAGCCCTTCTGTCCATCTGTTCCTTGCTCCTCCGTCAATCTGGTTCTTCCCGCCGGTTAATCTCCTCCTCGCCCTCTATTTCCATCACCTCCTCCCCCTCTCGTTATCATCTCCTCTACCCCCCTCTCTTTGTCATCTCCTTCTCTGCCTCTATCTGTTATTCTCTTCTGCCCCCCACCCCTCCCTGTTCATCTCCTCCCCTTTCCATTCTGTGTCCATCTCCCCTCTTCCTCTCTCTCAGTGCACTTCCTCCTCTTTTCCTTCTCTCAGTCTTCTGCTCTCCCTTCTCTGCGTCCATCTCTCTCTTCCCTATTTCTGTCCATGTACTCCGCCTCCTATCTGTACCCGACTCCTCTTTCTCCCAATGCTGTCTGTCAACCTACTCATCCTCCCTTCTCCTTCCACACTGTCACACTCGCTCGAATACGAGGCTGGTGGTTGTTACCCCTACAGCATTATTTATACAATTGATTTAAACACGTTTTACATTCCGGTTCACATCTCCAGTACAATTAAGAAAAATGAGTGTATCAATACCGCACACAAGTCCAATCGTTTTGTTTCTAGTGACACACAATATCATGTTCTAGATTAAGAAAAATATTCGTGTTATCATACGAGTTTTCTCTTGTAATATTTTCTAAACAATAAAGAAATTCGAAACATCAGTCTAACTGTCCCTATTATCCATCGAAAGATATAAAATACTGCAAAAAGGTTTTTACGGTGTCTTGAATTTCGGTAAACCGTTGAATTTTTTACATGTGCCATTTGTAACAATACCAGGCTAGTTTTGTACGTGACCCTCTGGTCACCATTGTCAGCATGGCAGCAGCAAAAACTCTGCTACAGACGACGCTTGTCCATGGATTTAATTTCGCGCTCGACGTCTATGGTTAACTTCTTGCTGTCTCACGTATCGCAGGTTTGCAGCGTCACTGCGTGATCTCGAGAACGACTCTCACGCAGAAGGAATGCATTTTCCGCAGTTCTTCAGCGAATGCGAGATTCTGCGAGATTCGCGACGATGAATGTGACTGTTCGTTCAGTGAAAGAGCTAAACGACTTGGAGACATCATATATCTACAGTTCTTGTGGCTGTTACACTTAATGTAGTGATTTACTCAGATGATCTGCGTTGGCAGCTGTGTTCATTTCCTCACAGATCTTTTTCAACCAGTCCAACTCGTAGATGTACTGTCTTCTATTTCTGCATTTACATCTACATCTGTAGTCTGTAAGCCACTGTGAAGTGCGTGGCAGAGAGTACTTCCCGTTCTTTCAGTTATTAGGTCTTCTTCCCGTTCTATTGACAAATGGAGCAGAGGATGAGTGATGAGTTAAATATCTCTGTGCGCTCTGTAATTAATCTGATTTTGTCCTCGTGATCCGTATGGGAGCGATACGTAGGGGATTGTAGCATAATCTTAAAGTCATCATTTATAGCTGGTTATTAGCACTTTGTAAATAGACTTCCTGGGATAGTTTACGTCTATTTTCAAGTGTCTCCCAGTTCAATTTCTTCAGCATCTGCTTGACACTGGCAGAAGGGCCAAACAAATCTGTGACCATCTGTGCTGCTCTTCTCTGTATACGTTCGATATCACCTGTAAGTACTTTTTGGTACGATTCCACACTGTTGAAAAGTGTTCTAGAATGGGTTGTTATCATTCTCCATTGTAGACTGATTGTGTCTCCCTAGTATTCATCATATGAACCGAGGTCTGTCGCCTACTTTACCTACGACTGAGCGTATATGATCATTCTATTTAATATCCCAACAAATTGTCACCCCCAGATATTTTTGTGCGTTGACCTATTCTAATAGTGACTCTTTGATAATTTTGTCGTAGGATACAACGCTTCGTGAAGTGTAATTTTACGTTTCTCGGCATTTAAACCAAGTTACCAACCGTTGTAGCACTTTGAAGTTTTATCAAGATCCGTCCGAATATTCATTATAGATGCCTCCAATATCTGCAAAAAGTCTGAAGTAGCTGTTAATGGATTTCCAGCACGCTGGGTTAGTAACGGCACAGGAGTTCGTGTTAATCAGTTTGATGTAGAAAACAGACAAAGTTGCAAAGTTCATTTTTGTTATTTAATTCATGGCTAGTTTCGGGTTACCTGAACCTATTTTCAAACCATGGAAACAGACATTACGGTGTATTCCGTAATAGCACGCAAATCAAAACTGTACATAGACTTCTTGTGGAAGTCAAGTTTTTCAGTAAAAATCTCTGTGCGCTCTGTAATTAATCTGATTTTGTCCTCATGATCCGTACGGGAGCGATACATAGGGGATTGTAGCATAACCTTAAATTCATCATTTATAGCTGGTTCTTAGAACTTTGTAAATAGACGGTTTCACACTGTTGAACAGTATTCTGGAATGGGTTGTTATCAATCTCCATTGTAGACTGATTGTGTCTCCCGAGAATTCTTCCAATGAACCGAGGTCTGTCGCTTGACATCCACAAAAGTGTATGTACAATATTAACATGGTTTGCGTGCTATTACGGACTACACCATTTCCACTGTTTGGATGATTTGGAAATAAGTTCGGTAACCAGAAACTAATCATCATTTACATAAAAAACTGAATTTTGCAGCTTGGGCTGTTTTCTACATCAAACAGCATAACTCTTATATTCTCTTCAATATCATTAATACACAACATGAACAACAAGGTTGCCAACAATCCCTGTGGCACACCTGAAGTGGTTTTAACATCCTTCGATGTGTCTCCATTGAAGATAACATGCTGTGCCCTCAATCCAGTCACAGGTTTCGCTTGATAACCTGTAAGACAGTACTTTGATGATAAGGATAGGTGTAGTACTTACCAGACTTGAAGAAATACTTCGTCTATCTGATTACGTTGACCCATCGTTTCCTGGATGTCGTGTGAGAAAAATGCGAGATGAGTTTCACATGATAGATGTTTTCGGAATCCATGCTGGTTGGCGTGGAGGAGATCAACCTGTTATAGATACTTATTACATTTCAACTCAGAACATGTTCTAAGATTATACAACAACAGGATGTCAGTGGTACTAAACGATAGTTTTGTACATCATTTCTGCTACCCTTATTACAGGAAGGTGTTAGCTGTGCTTTCCTCCTACTAGTGAATATGGTTATTTCTTGGAAGAGTTTACGGTAGATTATGATTAACAGAAGGGCTATCTCAGCCGAAAATTCGGTATGGAATCTTATAGGGAATCCGTTGAACCTTGGAGCTGTGTCCAAATTTAGCGATTTCAGCTCTTTCTCGACTCTACTGACACTAATATCTGCATCATTCATCCTTACAGTGCTGCGAGAAGTAAAATGGTACAATAACTGTGGATTTTAATTATAAAGGAACATTAGAAAACGAAGTTCAGCGTCTCTGATTTTGCTTTTCTGCCTTCAATTTCACTTTCTGTTTCGTCTGTGAGTGTCTGGATATTAACTTCGGCACCAACAATAATTTTTCCATATGATCAGAGAGAGCTGCCTCGATAACATTGTGCTAGCGTAGTTGTCTAAAGGTTCATGCATCACCCTCTTGACAGCCAAGCGAGTTTCAGTCAGTAGGCCGACATCTTGTTTTATAACGTAGTCTACGTTTCTTTAGAAGTTACAGTGAATGTAGACCATGATAACATGAATTATTCTACTAGGTAGGCTATAGGATTGTATCTTGCTCCTCTTTTCAGACGTTCGCTTGTAGCCACGTCTGCTACAGAGTTTCAATGCGCTTTAGTACTCCATTTTTAAATGAGGGCATTTATTCTTTATATGCTACAGCCTTTTACTAAAATTACAAAAATTACTACATAAAAATTAAGGTTTACGAAATGTAAAAACATTTTCCAAGGTACAACATGTACTCAGGAGCAAATATTCTATTGGCATTTAAAAGCATTACAGTCAGGAATGTCGTGTCACTACTGTATTTAATCTCCTACCTGTTACATCAATACTTTACTACACACCAATAAGAAGTAATAGAAATAAAATTAAACAGATATATTAGCAATAGCCATTTACTTTTTGAAATAGAAGCTACTGTAAAGTAACACAAATTTCAACTTTCAAGACAGGTAAAATTATTAATACCGAGCCGTAATGACTCTGGATACAGACCGTTGCCATCTGTTTTGCCCGCATCTCGTGGTCGTGCGGTAGCGTTCTCGCTTCCCACGCCCGGGTTCCCGGGTTCGATTCCCAGCGGGGTCAGAGATTTTCTCTGCCTCGTGATGGCTGGGTGTTGTGTGCTGTCCTTAGGTTAGTTAGGTTTAAGTAGTTCTGAGTTCTAGGGGACTGATGACCATAGATGTTAAGTCCCATAGTGCTCAGAGCCATTTGAACCATTTGAACCATCTGTTTTGATCTTTGCTCGTCGTCTGCGACTCAGGGCGAAGTGGTCCGCTCTGGAGGAGTGAAAAGGGGTCGCTGGAGAGACGTGTGGGTAGTACGAGCCTAGCTAGTGCCTAGCGAAGTGTTCTTAGATTGGCTACTGTCGGAAGTACTTGGCGGTGTATTGTCGATTAGCCAGGAAGCCTAGGTGCTTAGGAGCCTTGACGGCTTTTGCTGTGTGGACTTGGTTCACGTATCTGCCAAATAGAGAATTTGCGGTGTCCAGACATGCACTCTAGGAAATGATTTAAGGTGATTTTGCTCTTCTTACGTCGTTTTATTATGTTCACAATAATATTCACGACAGCATTGTGTGTGGAATTTGAGCGAACATTCGCGTGATATTAATAAAGAAGGACTTCATCGATACTAAGATAATAATAAATAATTATTGTCAGTGACATAATTTAATATTCTGTAAGAAATTATATCTCAGACAATACTCATGGAAAAAATTAATGCAAATGTTCATGTTTTGTTATCTGTGATTCTTCTAGAATAATCCTTCTTCTTCTTCGAACTGTTTTAATGATCGGACGTGATTGATGTTTCGTAGCACAGAGGTCTGTAAAAAACTGTATTATATTGTTCATTAATATTTGAAAAATAGAGTTTCTTTGTGATTGAAATGAATCTTCTATGTTTAAAGTTTTGTTTTATTGTAATTCTCGTCCTATATAAATGTTAAGTGTTCTGGTCAGCTACAAAGGAGCTATAGTAGAGGTACAAAAAGGTTTAATATATATATTATTTGTTAGTATTTAAACAGGGCCTGAAACAGAATCGATAAGTGATTGTCATACGTTAGCCACCATCTTAGTGAAATATTGCAGCGGCGGTTTTAAATTGATTTTCTATACGGACATAAATGTTGTTGGTCATAATTGCGATAATTGTTCACTGGTGGCCCAGAAACCACTTTGAGGTAATAAATTCGACTTGGATTTTGAATAATCTTTAAATACAGTGCAAATAGCATCTTACGTGATATAAACTCTTATCTGCTGATGAATGAAGCCTGGTTATTTCGTAACAACTTTTACGAAATATTTTGACAGGAAAAATGCATTAGTATTGCGTGCGTGTAGTACTGTGTGACAAAACTCTTCATTTTGCTTAAATTAATGTACTGCCACCTAGAATAACAGAAGCGTTAAATTCGGTAAACGATCTGCCACTTAGCGCCATTATCACTACTTGACAGACAACATTGCTACACATTCCCAGGTGGAAATTTCTTTAACAACGTAACGATCATTGGTTGCATCAGTGGCAGCAGGTTTAAGTAGTATTGCTTCAATATTCTGGCTGCGAGTGTATTACTATCAAGTGTATTTGTCTTGTAGATATTTTGTGCACACATTTCACCCATTTTTGCTACTGTTATTTGCATATATGTGTTAGTTGTAAGATATTTTGTGGGAAATATTGATATTGCTTCTTTGGTCTAACCATGTTTGTCATTGATCTTGCACATCTAAATATATATTGTGCAAGATTAGTGACAAACATGGTTAGACCAAAGAAACAAGTAAAGTCGAATGAGCAGGCTGATGTAGAAATGGCATCAGATCCTCAAATAGATCAACATTCGCACACTTCAGTGCAAGCACGTGAGGATGAAAATATTGATGATGACAATTTATTTCCTGATATTCCTAACCAAAATGAAACTGAGGAGTTGTCAACACAAACGGACATACCTGCAGTTAAACCTTTAGAAGTGAATGATAGTATTTCTACTGGGTAGGGGGTAGAAATTAGCAACTCTCAAATTACGTGAGTACCGGATATGCTAGCAATATCATTTGTAAAGTCCAGTATAATGGAGAAGGAACGCGAGCGCAGGGAGCAGGAACGTGAAGAGGAAAAGGAAAAGCGTGGCAAGAAAAGGCTATAAAAGAACAGCAACGCGAGCTCTGGGAGCAAGAGCGTTAGAGGAAATGCAAGGAACTAATAAACAATATTTTTACAGAACGAGATGAGGAAATTGTTCAGAGATTTAATCAGGTGTTAGTCAATCGCCATAAAGCAATTACGACTCATTTCAACAAAGAAATCAGTGCAATAAAAACTAGTATTGAACCGTTGGTAAATATACCAACTCAAGTGAATAATGTTCAAACCGAAGTAGATACGTTACAAACCCAGTTCTAAGCTTTGCCTGCTACTGTGGGGTCAATACAGAACGACACCCCGACAGAAGTACAGAAACAAGTCACAACGGAAGTAGCCAAGGTAATGAACAAGGAAACCCACTATTTTGAAACAATGTTAACACACAGCAAAGAGGTCACTGGTACTGACAAGCAAAGGAACAGTGAAAATTTGCCGACGACCTCTATCGCAACGCATAAAAGACCAAGTTTCGGTAATTAACCTATATTACCCCAGTGTTTTGTTTCACCAAGAAACCGAATTATGAAGCGGAGTGTACTTGTAATAAAGTCAGCACAGCGACTGTATTGTCATAGACATATTAAGAAATATTTGCAATAGGAATCCAGTTTTATGCCTATATAAAGAAAATAATATGTCTAGTGCTAATGCACAATAGCACAATTGTAAATATGTAAATAGTAATTATAGTGAAAATGTTATCATAAGTAATTTCATGAATTTATATGTAATAATCTGTAAGCTTATATGCCAGTAATTACACTACAGTATTCATGAAGTATAAATGACTGATGGCATCAGATGTAAAGTCCAATAGTGCTTGGAGTCATTTGAACCATTTTTTAAGTATAAATCCCAAAAGGGGAGAATTTTGTTATGATAAAAATTTTAATTATTCTGAAAAGGGCATTTGCTCGATACAAGTCACAGAAAATGCTATCTCAGTAAACGTAAATTTTTTGTCTTTTCTCTGTAGGATATAGAAATTCCCAATATAAATATGGGTATGGATAGATACTGTGTTTATTGTTGTACGAGGGTAAATGAGTCAAGAATGTTTCTATGAACCTCACGTACGTAAACACACACACGTAACGGGTGTTAATTGTGTGTGAGTTGCATGTCTGTCTGTATCCACATTCACTTATTCATGGTACGTTTTCCTGTTGTGTACCGTTTTGAGTACATTTTTTCTTTACGCGGTTATATTTGCCGTTTGCTCTTATGAGCATTTTTCTTATTAGGTACACCGAGCGTGGACATCTGTCGCATAATCAGGTAATAATCCTAACAAAAATATGAATGAATGAGTATAAATGAGCAGAAATAAAACTATGACATCAAATATGGAAATGTACTGGTATCTACACAGTTCAATGATGTTCCTATTGTCAGAACAATGTAGAAGATTCTAGCAGTCATCTTGTATCATATTTTTTTGACAGTGTATAATCTTTGTTATCATGTTATTACAATATGCAACAATGTGCACATGGACAAAAAAAATCAATATTTTGTGAAGTGCCATTTGTATAGAAGATTATCTGTTGTGTGGTTTATGAAACGCTGTCAGCAATCATGGCACTGAAGCGTGTCTCACAAGAACTATGAAAGTCTAGTTGACGCATGAAAAACTATGTTTTTTTAAGAAAAATGATGGACAGTGATTGTAACCGTGATTATAGTACATATGAACGATCATAGCGAGTTAATGTTAGCAGCAACGACATGGACGTTAAAAAACTATTTACAGTATTAAAATCGATGTAAAACTGTAGACCTCAAATGAAGGTGTTACGAGTGACCTTCGCCTGCCAAATGTTATGAGACAAAGTATACAGTCAGCCACCAATATAGTGCAACGTTGCCAATGCAGCGCCTCGAGGGAATGTCTGCTTACCGCAGGAGATAAACAAAGCACACGACGGGCACCAGAATGAAAAACGGTGGTGTCGTGCATGTGCATAGTTAATTAAAGTTGACAAATTTTCACTACATTCAAATGAACAGTGTCAAGATGCAGGACATAGTCCAAAAATAAACTGTGTGAATCCCTGTGAATGAAAGTGAATTTAAGACTAAAACTTCTTCCACAGGATAAATATAATATTGCCCGCATCTCGTGGTCGTGCGGTAGCGTTCTCGCTTCCCACGCCCGGGTTCCCGGGTTCGATTCCCGGCGGGGTCAGGGATTTTCTCTGCCTCGTGATGGCTGGGTGTTGTGTGCTGTCCTTAGGTTAGTTAGGTTTAAGTGGTTCTAAGTTCTAGGGGACTTATGACCACAGCAGTTGAGTCCCATAGTGCTCAGAGCCATTTGAACCATTTGATAAATATAATAATTATATTGTTAGTGATACCTTTTTTTTCGACATTTCATGAACCAATCTTGTCCGAGAGGGACGTGGAAAGAGAGAAGCAGGAGCTGCTGCAGTAATACTTCCAGACAGCAACACATCCAGACCGAGGTGCGGCCGACGGCAGCCGACGCTCCATCGACGCGGTCGGGCGTTCCAACAGCGGTCTCTACTTGCCTGCGACCCAGCGACTCGACGCGGGGGCGGCTACGCGACGTCGTCGGGGAATCGTTATATCAAATTTGTTTCTTGAGCTACTTGAACTTTTAATTTTCATTTTAAACCTCCTTGAAAGACTCTCTTGACTTATGATGCGACTAAACATAAATATAAATTCGCGTGTTCAGAACATTATCTGTTATATTCAAGTCAAGCCTGACAAGAGTAGGTTACTGTATTGTCTTGAAGCCCCTTGGAAGGTTTTTTCTCCGGTTTTCCGAATCCAGTGAAACGTAGTAGGGGGAGGAGGGAGGGGGGAGAGGGAGAGAGAGAGAGAGGATAAGATAATCGGGGAAGTCTCCAAGTACAATTACTGAAGCAATTTACACAATCACGTCAACACTAAATGTGTCATGCGTTACTCAATATTATATCTGAAGATTGCACGATGAGAACAATATGCTAATCATGTGAAAGTGAACAATATGCAACGTGGATATGGTGGTCTGATAAAAATAAAATGCAACAGATAATTTTTTTTTTCTCAGCCCAAAGTACAATGTAATATTCACGACTAAATTTTATTCAGAACAATATTCACGACAGCATTGTGTCTGGAATTTGAGCGAACATTCGCGTGATATTAGTGACAAAGGACTTTGTCGATACTAAAATAATAATAAATAATTATTGTCAGTGACATAATTTAATTTTTTGTGAAAATCATATCTCAGACAATACTCATGGAAAAAGGTAATGGAAATCTTCATCTTTTGTTTCTGTGATTCTTCAAGAATAATCCTTCTTCTTGTTCGAACTGTTGTAATGATCGGATGTAATTGATGTCTCGTAACACAGAGGTCTGTAAAAAACTGTATTATATTGTTAATTAATATTTGAAAAATAGAGTTTCTGTGTGATTGAAATGAATCTTCTTTGTTTAAAGTTTTGTTTTATTGTAATTCTCGTCCTATATAAATGTTAAGTTTTCTGGTCAGCTACAAAGGAGCGCAGCCATTAGCGCTATTGATCTACAGCGCGGTTTATTGGTAAATGATGAATAATAAGCGACTAACATTAGAAACGTTTTCAAATGTTAGTGCATATAGTGAGTGTACAAAAAGATTTAATAGGTATATGTTATTTGTTAGCATTCAAACAGGGTCTGAAGCAGAATCGATAAGTGATTGTCATATGTTAGCCACCATCATGTGAAATATTGCAGCGGCAGTTTTAAATTGATTTTCTATACGGACATTAATGTTGTTGGTCATAATTGCGATAATAATTGTTTACTGGTGACCCAGAACACACTTTGAGGAAATATATTTGACTTAGGCTGTGGATAATCTTTAAATATAGTGCAAATAGCATCTTATGTGATATAAATTCTTATCTGCTGATATATGAAGCCTGGTTATTTCGTAACAACTTTTACGAAATATTCTGACAGGAAAAATACATTAGTGTTGTGTGCGTGTAGTATTCTGTGAAAAAACTGTTCATTTTGCTTAAAGAAAAGTGCTGCCACCTCGAATAACAGTAGCGTTAAATTCTATAAACGATCTGCAACTTAGTGTCATTTACACTGCTTGACAGACAACATTGCTATACGATCCCAGGTGGAAATTTCTTCAGCAAAATAACTATCACTAGCCGGGAAAAGCAGTGTTTAAATGTAGCCTCATGTTACATTGATAATAAGTAACTAGTTTTATTGTAATCTTGCTCAAATTGTACAACACGCAATCAACCACTCTATTCACATCCCACACTGGCCACTTTTTCTGCAGGTGTGTTTACCCTGAAGTTGTTTTAAGTGCAGTTTCCTGTTTGCACCTGTAGTCAATTAATGACTTACTGCGGAGGTCGGTGTTACTATCCGGTAAGTTCAGAGTGATGCTGAAAATAGTAATTAAAGTTATCAGCGCCAGGGTTTGAGTTGTTTCACTGACAATGTTATCTTCAAAAATGTGATCGTTGTGGGTGATTGTTGCTTTACCTGCTCTCAGTACTGACGTTTAGTCTTTTCCAGACAGCGCATGCAATGTTCGACAGCTTTGTTACTCCGTAAGATATTATATGAGGAATTTTAGGTGTTTCTTCTGCACCGGAAAATCTATGGCTGCAAGGCAGATTTATAACTGGATATATAGTGTGCATTTTCAACTTCTAGCGGCGTAATGAGTAGCCCATTAAATTTCGGGCATGCAGCCGCGCAGATAAAATTTCTTCAACTTATTTATTCATGGAAGACTTCGAGGACAATGCGCTGGACTCAGCAATTTTTAAACCAACGGTCCTCTGGAGCTAAGTGGACGACACATTTGTGGTATGGCCGTACGGGATGGATGAATTACATCGATTTCTTGAGCATTTGAATTCTATCCTTGCTGGTATCAAATTTACTATGGAAATAGAAAAAGACGGCTACCTCCCCTTTTTGGATGTTGTCGTCCGCAGTAAAGTTGATGGCACATTAGAATATGCCGCATATCTTAAACGAGCACACACATATCTATATATACATACCAGTAGCTGCTGTCACCATTCACAGCCCATAGGTGTCCTTCAGATGTTAGTGCATAGGGTACACTGTGTATCCGATAAAGATAATTTGCAAGAAGAGCTCACATACCTCAAGAGCATTTTTAAAGCGAATGAATTTTGTCCGCAACAAATTCGTAGAGCATTCAATGTGAAACCTGGAATTTAGGTATGTGATGGGGAAGAAGACAGTAATTCCTTCAGATCAAGTGCGTTTTTGCCCTGTGGGGGTGCTCGTTCCTCGAAGATAGGCCGTATTCTTGAAGAACACTGTGTTAAGGTGATCTTCGGGCCTCCCACGAAGATTGCAGCTTTACTCGGCTCCGTAAAGGACGATTTACTGCTTCGTAAAACGGGTGCGTATCAAATTCCTTGCGTAAATTGTGAGAAGTCATACATATGTCAAACAACACGCACCGTTCATGAGAGATGTGTGAAGCATCGAAGATATCACGTTTATCACAACCAGGCAAGCCAGCTGTGGCCGAACATTGTACTGATACAGGGCATTCCATGTGCTACAGCGATGTGAAGATTTTAACATCCGCTATTCCTTTTGGGATTCTGTCTTCAGGGAAACTATAGAGATTATATTAGCTCATAATTTAATAAATAGAGATAATGGTTTTAATTTGGACAAAGCACAGAATCCGGCGCTTGGAGTAATTAAACTGCAGAGAAGTCGTCGTGGTGTCACAGCCGCCGAACGTATATCGATAATCGAATCGAATGTCTGAACGTCCTCCCCACAGGAGGCTCATGTGTAAGCGAATTTCTTTGCCGCCGACCAGCGTCTGTGACCCGCATGCGCAGTACCGCCGCGGTGGAGCATATAACTGCCGCGCGTAGTATCTTGTCGTCAGTCTTGTGATTCATTCTGAAGTTGGCCGAAACATTAGTGGAGCACATTTTATTTGCACGGCTGCATGCTCGAAATTTAATGGAATATGGATGGTTAGTGATCTACTTTTCAGGCAATTTTGATGTGGTTTTCACCCGAGCATTTTCAGATTAAAATTTCTTTGTTCACTCGATTCGACTGTAGACCACTCCGTGTTCGTGATTTATATTTTGCACACTCAGTTCGAATTGTCATGGAACAGGGGTTCCTTCGGGAGTTATGGGATAAGTTAAATTGATTTGGTGCGCACGCAGTTGGGGTATCCGTAATTTAATATTCACTAATGCATGCTCTGTACTCCACATATCTGCGCCAAACTGGATTGCTTGTGGACCTGGTACTGCTATGCACAGGCGTGAGTGTTCGAGCGTGGCTAGAATTGTGATCCTTGTTTCGCTCGCACATAGTCTATCTGTAGACTGTTTGTCCATCCCGTGGCTGCCGAGCGGTTACGATAGGTAGACATTATGTGTACCTGCCGTTGTTCTTGACGCTGTTATCGGAGCGCACTTCGTGCACGGTGTTCATATACCATGTATGTTGTATTCGTTTTGTACTACCCTCAAAGTGTTTGACACACTTCTGGAGTATTTGTTTTAATAGCTTGTGCTCTCCAAGCGGTCACTAAATTCTATGTTAAAGAAAAGAGCTTTAATTTTCCATTTTACCAAACCATTGGGTGGTACATTGAGATTGCTACGTTTTTTTGCTGTTGTGTATTTATTTTTCTAAAAGAAAAAGGTTCATATGCTAACCCTTTCCTAAAAATGTTGGTGGGCATGAAAAGTTTCGTCCGTGAGATCTCTTATCCCCGCTAATAACGATTACCACCAGTTGTTCAAAATTATTTTAATAAGCAGTGGCTGTGATCTTCTCATTTTCCTGGATCGAATTCTTACGTTTTATTTCCATCAATTTTTTCTATTATTATTCTAGGGACATATTATTTTAGTACGGTTGCCGCCCCTTAGGGCTTGTTACCTGTTGCAAATAAATTTTGGGAATTGGTATTATTCGTTCGACCCATTGTTAATTGCTTAATTTCTTATTAACTGGTGCATGTGGAATGGTTTTACTTGCTGATCTCTTGCACACTAAGGGGCTGTTGTTATAGTCATTCAAAAAAGTATAGAAGTTTATTTAAACTAAATTTTTGTTTTTCTATCTAAAAGCTTGTATTGTCGAGTCGTAGATTTAAAATCGTAAACTTCGAGTTTAGAGAACCTTTATATTGTCATGTAAAGTTCATTGTTTTATTTCTGAAACTTATGAATAAATAATTTTGTGTTCAATAATTGAATGATGATCTAAAACTCTGGTGTCCAGTTTTCCACTAAAATCCTTATTGGCGATTTTTTGGCACCGCGTTTTACCCGTTACAAATACATTAAAGAAACTCAGTTCATTTGCACGGTAAAATGTCTTCTTCTGTTTCAAGGTACGAGATGATGCACGCACAATGAAGTATGGCTTAACAGTCCATATGTTATATAAAAGGTTCAAAAATATAAAGCATTGTACTCACCAAAAAATTCTGTACCTGAATTAACGACATATTCGATACAGGATTAATATAGTAGACAGCACTTAAATGTGGAGAATTCTAAATGTTTACAAACCTTGCACTAAAAACTACCTCACGTGCAACAACAGAAACTATATAGAAAATGACGGAAACAGCTTAAAATCAGTCACTAGATTGAATCACAGACCAAAAAACATCTCGGGTTCTTACGTACACTGGAAGTAACACTCTCCACTTACAACTTTAGAAAGTACATGGTCGACTATTCTTCTGAACCTAAGCCATAGTTCTTAAACATATACTAAAGCTAAGAGCTAAATGTTTAAACTTCGGTCTAGGCGCTCAGTCCGGAACCGCGCGACTGCTACGGTCGCAGGTTCGAATCCTGCCTCGGGCATGGATGTGTGTGATGTCCTTAGGTTAGTTAGGTTTAAGTAGTTCTAAGTTCTAGGGGACTGATGACCACAGATGTTAAGTCCCATAGTGCTCAGAGCCATTTTTTTGTTTAAACTTCCTTACTGATACGACACTACTGATTCTTTATCAGGTTTGCCGAAAATCACTTTTACTTGTTTTACTTTCTTCACTGTGGACATCCTAAAAGATGTCAGGTCTGTTTGTTGTTACTAGGTCAGTATGTTTCCATCAAGAGTGGGCTTTCTAACGATGTTCTACATAGTTGTTAGAGACAAGTCCATTTGGATTCGCAACCTCTTGACACCAGATAGAACAAATTTCCGAACAGGTGACATGACTGTCACCGAATCATTTTCCATTGTAGTGGAAGACAAATGGTTCAAATGGCTCTCAGCACTATGGGACTTAACTCCTGAGGCCATCAGTCCCCTAGAACTTAGAACTACTTAAACCTAACTAACCGAAGGACATCACACACTTCCATGCCCGAGGCAGGATTCAAACCTGCGGCCGTAGCGGTCGCGCGGTTCCAGACTGTGGCGCCTAGAACCGCTCGGCCACTCAGGCCGGCGTAGTCGAAGACAGCGCCTTCAGCTTCATGGTTAGGGAGATGGATGTAATACCATGAGCTCTCCTTGGTCTACCCTGTGCAAGGCACCTATCCCTACCACAGTCACGCCTTTGTCATGTGGACGAGTAGGATAGATACCATACTTCCTGTAGGGAAGACAGGACCCGGTAGTGAGGACAGTACCAGATGCACCTTCGGTATGTCTGGTACACGGCAATCGAAACCTCCTACACACGCAGTCACAGTATCATTCAGTCGCTTGACAACAGTTAGGGTGATTTGTACGCCATATACTTACTACACCTGATTTCTGGTGGAAAGGAAAATAACTTCATTTAGAAACGTTTTTTGTCTTATTTCAGTCTGATGAAACGTAATTCTCTAAATTTTGTTCCTATCTCTCGCCTAATGCGAAAATGAAAGTGGCTGTATAGAAACTATAACGAGTGGTTTCAAACACGTTAAAATACTGTTGAAATCCGTGAAGATCCCCTACCACATTCCAGCGAAGTTGAGCTAAACGTCAGAGGATAGTGTACGCTATACTAACTGCCAACCTGAGAAAGAGGGCATTGATTCAGTCGCAGTAGAGATATATGTCAATGCTACAGCTTCATTTACATATTATCTAAAATTTTATTTGAAGAGGAGTCAACTAAGAAGATTCTTTATCAGCGGATCTATTTTCATTTGTCCTGAGGAAAGTTTTTCCGCTCTTAAACTAGGACGATGAAAATGAATTTGCGTTAATGAAAAGTGCGTGAACGACATGTTTTTTCCAGATGCCATGGTACTTTTTTGTTCTGCTAAATTTCGACAACAAAACGTGAAAGTATGTTTGAAAAAGTGTTCAGTGATACATCGAAAAATAGTACAGACTAGCAATGTGGTTACAGAAACAATTAACGAGGCTTTCGTCTTCAGATCGGTTCAAGAGAGCAGCTTGGTCGACGCGAAAATAAATAGAAGAATAAATCGTTCTGGATATGCGTGAAACGGAAACTTTACAACGAGCGTATACTAACAGTTTGGACTTAATGCCAATGAGATACGGGCTTTTAATGCAGGTATCAGAAATAGATGGGTTTTCATGGTACACTGGATAGGCGAATGTGGGGATGTACTATGACAGAAAGAAAAACCTAGACTTGGATCAGGAAACAAACTCAAGTGTTAGACGTAATTACAACTAGCGAAAACAAAATGCTGGTGAGTCGAAAATGCAACCTGCATGGAGCAGGAAAATTTTCTGTATTCTACGAGACGAGCAAAGGTAGACCTAATGGATGTGGTTAGATAATATTACTAAACATGCACAAACAATATGGATCCGTTTCGCTTAAGGCTATTTAGCGTGAGCAAGTCTAGAGGTGGCCTTTGTCAGCTGTGGACGTCAAATTGTTAACGATATAGTAGGGCTACACGGTTAATTTTCTATTATTTGTCAATGTTTTTATATTATTGTAAGTAAGGTTCCAGTGCCACTGCTTAAAACATTTATTGATTATTACTGCAGCTGTTTCGAATGATTCCCATTTTCAAATACATATACGTTGTCCTGACATATATATTACTATGTGGTGTGACTGTATCTCCTAACTGTTCTCGTTATATTTCACGTGAACTTCTAAAATATTGATTTCACGCCGGTTTTGTGCTGTTTTATACAGTTTGGCGTAATAGTTTTATATAGTATTGTACGTATTTCCGCAATTTTTTTGACAGTTCACACCATAGATGTTTTGTATTTGTGGTGTGAAGTGTCAAAAACAAATACACGATATGCCTGTAATATTATATCAAAATATTACGCCACACTGTATAAAAAAGCACAAAATCGACGTGAAATCGATATTTTTAATTTCACGTGAAATATAACGAGAACAGTCACCAGGTGCAGTCACATCAAATGTTAATACATACGTCAGGAGAACGTAGACGTACTTGAAAATGGAAATCTTCCGAAAAAGCTCTCGTAATAATCAATAACTGTTTTAAGCAGTGATACTGGAACCTTACAATGTCCTATCAAAACATATATTTCACTGCAGGCCTAATCATCATGAAAATTTTTATATTATATTTTAAGTTACACGCACTTAGTTTCAGCACAGTTTTCACTCAAACTACGGATGGGAAATCGTGTCGATGTTCCTTGATAAGATTTTTCGGGTTGATATCGTGTTTAACTGTTTATGTATCGTATTTTCTGCTACGGTCGCAGGTTCGAATCCTGCCTCGGGCATGGGTGTGTGTGATGTCCTTAGGTTAGTTAGGTTTAAGTAGTTCTAAGTTCTAGGGGACTTATGACCTAAGATGTTGAGTCCCATAGTGCTAAGAGCCATTTTATCGTATTTTCTAAGCCACCTTTTACCTAAACGAGTGTGGGGAACAGCCTATAAACCACGCTCTGTCTGCCTGGCGTAACAGATCAGCGGTCATCAACGCGCAGAGCGACTTCAGTGGGGGTCTCCTGAGCGTTAAGCTACACGAGATGGTCATCTCGAAGAAAAAAATAGCTTCCGTACGTAATATACTAGTATTTTAATAGTAATAGTTTTTCAATAATTGCCTGAACTGTTATGTTTTTTCACTGTTTGAGAGTCGTGCCTGCTCTTATCGATAACGCGCATGATTACGCTCTTTGGCTCTTACTCAGCAACGGCTTCGCGCGTGGCGACCGAGAGGAAGTGCTCGTCGACTTTCTACTTTTGAGCTTTTACAGGCGTTCTGGGCTCATAGAGAGGAGTCTCTGCCTGGGGGTCAAGAAGTCCATTCCGGGCGGACGAGCTGAGTGGGCGACTCCAGAAAAGAACATGGCCGACTGCACGACGCCAGCACCGTATCTTTGCGAGTGTGCAGACAGGAGGCGAAGTGAATGACTGTACCCCAGGTGAAGGTATAGGAGTAACGTGGCGCGACCAAAGGAAGACTGGTGTTCCAGTCACCACATGTAACAGCCCCTGTCCACCCAAAAAGGACATAACCTGGTGAGCCTGCGCCGCGGAACTGACTTTAACACACGGTCCAGTCTCATTTATTTCTATTTCCTGGAACGTCACTCCCTATTGCTCTGCAATTAGTTTACTCACCTCGTTTTTGTTACTGGCACTGACAGTTTTATTACTAGTTTGGCGTCAATTGCTTCCTGTTATGATGGGGCAGAATCAAATGTTATTTGCCCTAGGTTTAAATTGGTCATATATTCGAGTACCGCGGTTTGCTGGGAGAACAGATTGAGTGGTAGATCTGGTCTGAACATGCTCCTTGAGTGCGTCCAGTTTTAATATTTTTATTGTGTGAGTATTGTAGCTTGTCCTAGTTCATACATGAAATGTATTCGCATTGGCGAATATTGACAACCATCAGCTGTATAATGGAATGACTACAAAGAATATTTGTGACGAACCGGGACTCGAACCTGGATCTCCCACTTATTGCGATCTGTCGCCATACCATTAGCCTATCGGAGCCCTGCTCAGGGCCAGACCCAAACTTCGATATGTCATCAGCCGAGAGCCTACAAGCTACACTCGTATATTCACTATGTGTGTTCCAAACAAGGGAAACATTTTAACTAAAAGTCGCTTGCCCAGTGTCGGCGAGCACATACGTTATTGCAGTGACTGTGTTGTTCGAAAGTATGATACAAAGTTACTTCGGACATGCATGCATGCAATACTGAACAACACAGGCACGGCATCGTAGTATCGTGTCTTCTCGTGTCCTAGTTCATGCTGTATCTTTCACTTAATTCTGTTCGATTAGGCTTCCGTCATCAGCACTGAATCTAAGTATCAAACTAGCTCTGATGGCTCTGAGCACTATGGGACTCAACTGCTGAGGTCATTAGTCCCCTAGAACTTAGAACTAGTTAAACCTAACTAATCTAAGGACATCACAAACATCCATGCCCGAGGCAGGATTCGAACCTGCGACCGTAGCGGTCTTGCGGTTCCAGACTGCAGCGCCTTTAACCGCACGGCCACTTCGGCCGGCTATATCAAACTAGCTGTATTGCCTTTGTATGAGGTTTCCTAGCTTTGTTGTTGCGGTTTATTATTCTAGAGTTAACAACTATTTGTTTTAAATAAATGAAAAGCATCAGTTTGCTTTTGTTCTACAGTATTACTTTTATTGTGTTAACGGGTTTTCTGCTTACAAGGCCATTTCAGATGTTACTGAATACTGTCACCAGAAAACTTCTTTCGTGACAGTACTCAGTAAATGTCTGAGTAAATGTCTGCTGAAGCTTGTAAGCCGAAAACCAGGTAACACAATAAAACTAATACTGTAGAACAAAAGCAAACTGGTGCTTTTAATTTATTATAATGTTGTTCTATCAAGAACCGACGGAAGATTCAGTTAACATTTGCTTTAAATACAAGCACTTATTCTTATTCTTATTTGTGGAGTTTTAATTACACTCCTGGAAATGGAAAAAAGAACACATTGACACCGGTGCGTCAGACCCACCATACTTGCTCCGGACACTGCGATAGGGCTGTACAAGCAATGATCACACGCACGGCACAGCGGACACACCAGGAACCGCGGTGTTGGCAGTCGAATGGCGCTAGCTGCGCAGCATTTGTGCACCGCCGCCGTCAGTGTCAGCCAGTTTGCCGTGGCATACGGAGCTCCATCGCAGTCTTTAACACTGGTAGCATGCCACGACAGCGTGGACGTGAACCGTATGTGCAGTTGACGGACTTTGAGCGAGGGCGTATAGTGGGCATGCGGGAGGCCGGGTGGACGTACCGCCGAATTGCTCAACACGTGGGGCGTGAGGTCTCCACAGTACATCGATGTTGTCGCCAGTGGTCGGCGGAAGGTGCACGTGCCCGTCGACCTGGGACCGGACCGCAGCGACGCACGGATGCACGCCAAGACCGTAGGATCCTACGCAGTGCCGTAGGGGACCGCACCGCCACTTCCCAGCAAATTACGGACACTGTTGCTCCTGGGGTATCGGCGAGGACCATTCGCAACCGTCTCCATGAAGCTGGGCTACGGTCCCGCACACCGTTAGGCCGTCTTCCGCTCACGCCCCAACATCGTGCAGCCCGCCTCCAGTGGTGTCGCGACAGGCGTGAATGGAGGGACGAATGGAGACGTGTCGTCTTCAGCGATGAGAGTCGCTTCTGCCTTGGTGCCAATGATGGTCGTATGCGTGTTTGGCGCCGTGCAGGTGAGCGCCACAATCAGGACTGCATACGACCGAGGCACACAGGGCCAACACCCGGCATCATGGTGTGGGGAGCGATCTCCTACACTGGCCGTACACCACTGGTGATCGTCGAGGGGACACTGAATAGTGCACGGTACGTCCAAACCGTCATCGAACCCATCGTTCTACCATTCCTAGACCGGCAAGGGAACTTGCTGTTCCAACAGGACAATGCACGTCCGCATGTATCCCGTGCCACCCAACGTGCTCTAGAAGGTGTAAGTCAACTATCCTGGCCAGCAAGTTCTCCGGATCTGTCCCCCATTGAGCATGTTTGGGACTGGATGAAGCGTCGTCTCACGCGGTCTGCACGTCCAGCACGAACGCTGGTCCAACTGAGGCGCCAGGTGGAAATGGCATGGCAAGCCGTTCCACAGGACTACATCCAGCATCTCTACGATCGTCTCCATGGGAGAATAGCAGCCTGCATTGCTGCGAAAGATGGATATACACTGTACTAGTGCCGACATTGTGCATGCTCTGTTGCCTGTGTCTATGTGCCTGTGGTTCTGTCAGTGTGATCATGTGATGTATCTGACCCCAGGAATGTGTCAATAAAGTTTCCCCTTCCTGGGACAATGAATTCACGGTGTTCTTATTTCAATTTCCAGGAGTGTATTTATTAGTATTGTGAAAGTTTATTTCAAATATTTCTGGGCGCTGGCAGTCCAATGTGTAATCCTGAGAAGCCTAGAAGAGCTGCCTGCTGTTGTGTACTGGTTATTGTGCGTTTGTTAAATGTACCCCAGTTATATGTTTCAGAAGTACCGGTGACTGCGCTTTTTGGTCCAGCATCCTATAGAACGGCGCGCCCGGTACCGCGAACTGGTGCCTGGTTTCAGTCCGGTCAGCACTTAGTTGATTGTAAAAGGCATTTATAATTATACTGTAGACTTCTGGGCAATCATTTGTATCTTGTTACTTAATGAGAACAGTGCTGGTTTATTATAAAGTTGTTGTTGAGCGAATAATAATTATTTGACTGTCTAGTACTACCACTCGCCAAGCATCTAGCTCTTTGCCCATTTCGGTTTGTAAAATTAATTTTTTGCTCACAAAGATCAGTTCTTTATAAAATATTAATTAAATTGCACGGGGCTACTAACAAGACATCAAAGATCGTTGCATCAAATTAGAACACCAACACGGAACTGTTGTCGATTGCTGAAAGAGGGAAAGTTACAATGGTGGTTCATCTAGTGTGACTGTGTAGAATACACTAGTCAGCAATCGCATTAGTGATAACTTTTGTATAAAAGATAATGCACTGCTGTAACGACGGAGGATGGAAAATTTTGGCTTGTCATGTAACTGGGATGTCGCTGGACATTTTATTGGCAGCACCATAGTTGGTTGAAGGATAGGCAACATACACGATATCAACTTATTTTGACGTTCTAACAAAAAGTAGTAGTGTAAATGTACTAACAGTTGTGGCAATTACGATTGAAATTATACAGTTTACATACTTTCTCAGTATTTCTTGCTTCCATTTGACAACCCCTCACACATTTCTTTCTTCATTGCAATAATCTAAATAGCATAGATAGAGGCATTGTGTTATAATACACTGAATAGGCAAAGAAACAGGCACATCTGCCCCGTATCGTGCAGGACACCCGCGAGCATGCAGAAGTGCTGCAACATGACGTGGCATGGACTCGACCTATGTTTGAAGTAGTGCTGGAGGGAACTGACACCATGAATCCTGCAGGGCTGTCCTTAAATCCGTAAGAGTACCAAGGAACGGAGAACTCTTCTGAACAACGCGTTGCAAGGTATCCCAGATATGCTAAATAATGTTCATGTCTGGGGAGTTTGGCGGCCAGCGGAAGTGTTTGAACTCAATAGAGTGTTCTTGGAGCCACTCTGTAGCAATTGTGGACCTGTGGGGTTTCTCATTGTCTACTAGAATAGCCCAATGGACATGAATGGACGCAGGCAATCAGAAAAGATGTTTACGTAAGTGTCACCTGTCAGAATCGTATCTAGATGTATCAGAGGTCCCACATCACTCCAACTGCAGATGCTCCACACCATTACAGAGTCTCCACTAGCTTGAACTGTCCACTGGTGGCTGCAGGGTCCATGGATTCATGAGGTTGTATCTGTACCCGTACACGTCCATCCACTCGATACAATTTGAAACGAGACTGGTCCGACGAGGTAACGTATTTCCAGTGAACAGCAATCAGTCTCGGTGTTGACGGCCCCAGGCTGACGCTTGTTGATGGTCCAGCATTGAAATCTGCATCAATTTGGGTAAGGGTTGCACTTCAGTCGCTTTGAACGATTCTCTTCAGTCGTCGTTGGTACCGTTCTTGCAGCTTCAGTGATATCGGAGATCTGATGTTTTATCGGATTCCTGATATTCACGGTACACTCGTGAAATGGTCGTACAGGAAAATACCCATTCAACGCTACCTCCTACATGCTGTGTCCCATCGCTGATGCACTGACTATAACAACACGTTGAAACTGACTTAAAACTTGATAACCTCCCACTGTAACAGCAGTAACCTATCTACCAACTGCGCCAGATACTTGTTGTGTTATAGCCGGCCGCTGGGTGGCCGAGCGGTTCTAGGCGCTTCAGTCTGGGGCCGCGCAGATTCGAATCCTGCCTCGGGCATGAATGTGTGATGTCCTTAGGTTAGTTAGGTTTAAGTAGTTCTAAGTTCTAGGGGACTGATGACCTGAGATGCTAAGTCCCATAGTGCTCAGAGCCATTTGAACAATTTTTGAACTTCTTGTCTTATATAGACGTTGCCGACCGCAGAACCATATTCTGCCTGTTTTCATATCTCTGTATTTCAATAAGCATGCCTATACCAGTTTCTCTGGCGCTTCACTGTATTTGCTATAGTATAATTAACATTACAAAATTACAGTTACGACGAAATTTGCCTTTCTGTTGTTGCTTTGATAGGAAAAAAGTTCCGAATCTAATTCTATAGCAACTGGGATTTTGAGGAAAATTACACAAAGTACGTGTTATAAATTTTCATTGCAGGAAGTTTTGAAGGAAATACTTTCTGTGGAGAACAGAACCAAACATTTATGAAACCACCAGTTTTCTTCGTTACCAGCATTGGAGAAGGTTCATTCACATTTAGAACTTATCTCCCACTTCATACATTAATTCCATCCTCTATGTTATATTCAGATAGGAGGGATGGATAAGGGTCTATCTTGCTGCCTCTGCCTTCTGTATATACAGGTACTAGCATTTTTTTGTGTTTTCCCTCGCTCGCCGTGTGCAACCTGGTTATTAGCTTGAAATATTTTCACATACTTAGTAAACACTTTATTTTCAATGCGGAAGACACCCATTACAATTCTGTCAAAAATGGTTCAAATGGCTCTGAACACTATGGGATTTAACATCTGAGGTCATCAGTCCCCTAGAACTTAGAACTCCTTAAACCTAACTAACCTAAGGACATCACAAACATCCATGCCCGAGGCAGGGTTCGAACATGCGACCGTAGCGGTCACGCGGTTCCAAACTGAAGCGCCTAGAACCACTCGGCCTCATCGGCTGGCTAGCACTACTTAAACCTAACTAACCTAAGGACATCACACACATCCATGCCCGAGGCAGGATTCGAACCTGCGACCGTAGTGGTAGCTCGGTTCCAGACTGTAGCGCCTAGAATCCCTCGGCCACTCCGGTCGGCAAAATTCTGTCCACTGGTCTATTCTTTAATGGACTGCAATTTCCCTTTTAGAGCGAAAATATCAAATACAGTTCATTTCCGTTTGAAATGATATACTGCAGTATTCCACTATGCGCAAGTATTAACTATTAATTAGGAAAAAAGATACATAACACACTGTAGGGTTTTTACTTACTTTTATCATGTCCAGAATTACTGTGAATGTGTAACTCCACATGACAACTAGCGACGTGCAAAACGTGATGGACATGGCTCCTTATATTACTGATCAAATATATCTGACTTCTTAGAAGTAAATAAATTTAACAGATGGTGGATTAATATATGATGCAGCAGCGGGAACGCATTATATCTTAAAGTCCTTTGTCTCACCTACAAGAAGCAATGCATAACACAAAAAAGGCGAAACTAGGCATGGTCTACATTTATACCCGAGTGTCCATATGAGTTGCCGTATCCACGAGTGTATGCCCCCTGCAACACAGCCAGGTTTGCCGGGTTGGCTACTCGGCAGACATCAATATCAAAATAGCAACATGTTTACAGTCTGGCTTGTGGAAGTCAAAACAAGGCCCCCGGAGTAGACAATATTCCATTAGAACTACTGACAGCCTTGGGCAGGGGCGGGCAAACGTTGCACGCGGCTCATGAGCGCACAGCGCTGCACGTGTGCTGCTCGCGTGCAGGCGTCGACCGGGGCTGTGGCGACAGCCGGCAGGTTGCGGCAGTGTAGTGCCAGGCTAAGCTGCGGACGTTGATGCGAAGCGAGCACTATGTAGTGAACGTTGTATTTCAAGAAACGGAGATGTGGAGATTTGCTATCTTTTAAAAAGTAATGGGAGAATCACTTTTTCTTTGTGCAAAAACGTGAAAATTCGAAATGTCTAATATGTGGCAGTATTCTCGCTGGTCAACGGATGTTTAGTATTGAAGGCCATTATAATAAATTTCACAAGGACGAGTACAATTTATTGTCGGATTCTGAGCGGATGGGGAATTGACTGAGCTTAAGAAGAGCGATCTGACGGTACCAGATGAATCTGTCGTAGTTGGCCGGCCGGAGTGGCCGAGCGGTTCTAGGCACTACAGTCTGGAACCGCGCGACCGCTATGGTCGCAGGTTCGAATCCTGCCTCGGGCATGGATGTGTGTGATGTCCTTAGGTTAGTTAGGTTTAAGTAGTTCTAAGTTCTAGGGGACTGATGACCACAGCAGTTAAGTCCCATAGTGCTCAGCGCCATTTGAATTTGTCGTAGTTGCTGTTGTCACGAGAGATCTGCGACTTCCTCTCGTCATGTCTCTCATCTAACTGATTTAACATTTTATGGAGCACGTTTTCAAGTTTTCAAGACGACAACAATAATAGCCCAGCGGTATGTGCAAGTTATAAGACTGCGCTTAATATAGCGAGAGCTGGAAAACCATTTGCTGAATTAATAAGTCTTGGTTAAGAGCAAACATCAGTGATGAAAATTTACGTAACTGTTTGTGTTTGTCTGTATGTAGAAACTTTGTTCCAGATATTAAACGTATTGTAAACTCCACGTGTGATAATTAAATAAAACGTATCGTAGATAATAGGTACTCTTTCAAACCATGATTTCTTTCAAGCACTCCTACTAATCTTATTCATTCACTCAATAAAGCAAGCTAGGAAACAAAACGCATTACAGAGGAAGGAGCGGACAGAAGGTATGGTGGGGATGGGAGATAAGTGGGTGGCCAGCTTGCCCCTGTGTGCACGCGGAACACCTGTTAACTGCACGTGTGCAAGTGCACCGCACATGTGCAGGATTCTTGCCCGCCCCTGGCCTTGGGAGAGCCAGTCCTGACAAAACTCTACCATCTGGTGAGCAAGATGTACGAGACAGGCGAAATACCCTCAGACTTCAAGAAGAATATAATAATTTCAATCCCAAAGAAAGCAGGTTTTCACAGATGTAAAAATTGCCGAACTACTAGTTTAATAAGTCACAGCTGCAAAGTACTAACGCGTATTCTTTACAGACGAATAGAAAAACTGAGAGAAGCCGACCTCGGGGAAGATCAGTTTGGATTCCGTAGAAATGTTGGAACACGTGAGGCAATACTGACCTTACGACTTATCTAAGAAGAAAGATTAAGGAAAGGCAATCCTACGTTTCTAGCATTTGTAAACTTAGATAAAGCTTTTGACAATGTTGACTGGAATACTCTCTTTCAAATTCTAAAGGTGGAAGGGGTAAAATACAGGGAGCGAAAGGCTATTTACAATTTGTACAGAAACCAGATGGCAGTTATAAGAGTCGAAGGACATGAAAGGGAAGCAGTGGTTGGGAAAGGAGTGAGACAGGGTTGTAGCCGATCCCCGATGTTATTCAATCTGTATATTGAGCAAGCAGTAAAGGAAACAAAAGAAAAGTTCTGAGTAGGTATTAAAATCCATGGAGAGGAAATAAAAACTTTGAGGTTCGCCGATGACATTGTTATTCTGTCAGAGACAGCAAATGACTTGGAAGAGCACTTGAACGGAATGGACAGTGTCTTGAAAGGAGGGTATAAGATGAACATCAACAAAAGCAAAACGGGGATAATGGAATGTAGTCGAATTAAGTCAGGTGATGCTGATGGAATTAGATTAGGAAATGAGACACTTAAAGTAGTAAAGGAGTTTTGCTATTTGGGCAGCAAAATAACTGACGATGGTCGAAGTAGAGAGGATATAAAATGTAGACTGGCAATGGCAAGGACAGCGTTTCTGAAGAAGAAAAATTTATTAACATCGAGTATAGATTTAAATGTCAGGAAGTTTTTTCTGAAAGTATTTGCATGGAGTGTAGCCATGTATGGAAGTGAAACGTGGATGATAAATAGTTTAGACAACAAAAGAATAAAAGCTTTCGAAATGTGGTGCTACAGAAGAATGCTGAATATTAGATGGGTAGATCACATAACTAATGAGGAGGTATTGAATAGAATTGAGGGGAAGAGGAGCTTGTGGCACAACTTGACTAGAAGAAGGGATCGGTTGGTAGGACATGTTCTGAGACATCGAGGGATCACCAACTTAGTATTGGAGGGCAGCGTGGAGGGTAAAAATCGTAGAGGGAGGCCAAGAGATGAATACACTAAGCAGATTCAGAAGGATGTAGGCTGCAGTAGGTACTGGGAGATGAAGAAGCTTGCACAGGATAGAGTGGCATGGAGAGCTGCATCAAGCCAGTCTCAGGACTGAAAACCACAACAAGAACAACATTGTGGAAGGCTCCACTTCGACCGGCGGTGCCAACGTTCCGCTCATGTGGCCGCACTATTGCGCTACGCTGATGACATGTCGAAAAAGAGACACCCACCTTTTTGTTCAGCCAGTACTTAGGAGGCCACCTCGCTCCAAGCAGGCGGGTTGAAGCTGTGGGGCATGTTCCGATTACAGGTTGATTTCAGCGAATTAGTTGAAGGTTCAGCAAACTGCCAAGCAGCGAACCTCAGGAAACCATCGACTGACCATGCAGCACTCACCACCAACAATTGTAGATTTTGGGCTTTGCGTTTAAGTAATCAGTTAACTCCCTTATCTTTGTAAGTAGGCTGTTTAGATTTTTATATTGGTAATGCTACGTAGCGCTCTGTATGAAAATCACTGGCTGTGCTGTGTGCAGCCTGTGGCTAGTTTGCATTGTTGTCTGCCATTGTAGTGTTGGGCAGCGGCAGCTGGATGTGAACAGCGCGTGGCGTTGCGTAGTTAGAGGTGAGCCGCCAGCAGTGGTGGATGTGTGGAAGGAAATGGCGGAGTTTTGAAATTACATATATTATGACTTTTGATGATATTAAGGTAAATACAGTGTTTGTTCTCTATTAATATCTTTCATTTGCTAACTGTCCCTATCAGTAGTTAGTGCCTTCTGTAGTTTGAATCTTTTATTTAGCTGACAATAGTGGCGCTCGCTGTATTGCAGTAGTTCGAGTAATGAAGATTTTTGTGAGGTAAGTTATTTGTGAAAGGTATAGTTTAATGTTAATCAGGGCCATTCTTTTGCAGGGATCTTTGATAGTCAGATTGCGTTGCGCTAAAAATATTGTGTGTCAGTTTAAGCACAGTCGTGTATAAATTGTTCAAAGGGGACGTTACATATGTCGACCCTTAGCCTAGGATACCTCACTGGAATCTTCTGATTTTTTTCTTGTAGTTTGTGTATTTAGTGTAGCTTTTGTTTATTGCTAGCGCGTAATTGTAGAGAGAATCTCCTTTGTAGTTGCAGTCTTTCATTGTTGTACTGTAAAACAGTTGTGGCATGCATGTAGATTTACACCAAGTATTTCGCAGCTGTGCTTGCAATTAACTACATATTATTTTCAGTGCTATGTTAATGTGTTCTCTTATTTTTGCTATTCAAATTGTGCTTTTCTGTGTTATTGTGTGAAATATTGTGACAATAATGGCGTGTGAAAAACACTAGGCTCCAAAGTAAACTGAGAAATAATAGTGACGACGAGCGTAGCTTATCAGCACCACTGGGTAGTGAATTAACAGACATTCGAAGTAGTAATTTGGTAATTGTGCATAGGGATATGGAGCGGCCGGCAAATAATGGTGTAGACAGTCAAACAGGTAGTGAACAGGGAAGCATTATCGATCGATCGGTCGGCAACAGCTCGCCTCAGGAATCCGAAATGACAGAACACAATATTGCAAATACTGTAGACTTAGGTTTTGGGTCCTCACCGTTTTCTCAAATGAGTCAAGACACATTTTCTGCTTGTCAAAATGTGAATGCTGCCGGTGAAAACGCACTGCCAAAAAGCATAGAGAAACAGATTCCAGACACTAATACATTATTATTGCAATTAATGCAAAAAATGGAACAAAATCAGAAACAAACACAGCAACAGTTACACACAATGGAACAAAATCAGAGACAAACACAGCAAAAGCTTCAAAAGTTAGACTCATTGGAACAAACTCTCGAACAAACACGTGAAGATTTAACTGCTGAGTTACATAACATTGAATCGAAATGTCAGAAAGTCTGTAATGATGTAAAAACACAAATTTGTGAGCATTTCCAACCTATTTTTGTGCGTCATGAAAATGCATTACAGAATCATGAAGCAGCCATAAAAGAACTGCAAACTATTGTTCATGAAAATCATGAGACCTTGCAAGCTAAAATTGACTCAGTTGCATCTACCGATTTGGTTACGCAACTTTCAAAAACTCAAGAAAACTTAAAGGACACAGTAGATACTCTGAAAATTGGTTCAGAAAGACACATGGAGGAAATTAGTTCATTATCAGAGAAAGTAGTTGAACTTTCGGATCAGCTAAATAATTTATCTACGAAGGTAGATGATAATCTGAATGACACAAAACCGGTTGTCTTTAATAACACAGAAGAGTGCGAACAAATTAGGAAACTGAAACAAAATCTGAATCAAATTGATACACAACACCAAAGAGAAATCCGGGAAGTACAAGTTCAGCTGACACAGGTAATACAAGAATTACGTATTTCAGAGGACACTCGCGCTCCAATGCGGGAAGAGGGACATAGAAATACGGAAAAGCCACAAAATAATAACACAGGGCATTTCGGTAATTATGAAATAAATTGGCAAGGTACACCGAATTTTGAGATGGAACCGCCGACACGAAGTAACAATGACCGATATGCTACTCGCCGACACGATGATTTTGACTGTAAGCTGTTCATTACTACACGTAAATTCAAAACGTTTAAGAATTCTGGCAACGACATTCATCCACAAGCATGGCTCCATCAATTCTCTCATTGTTTTATTCCCAACTGGTCATTAGAACACAGATTAGAATTTATGTGTGGCTACTTGGAGAATGAACCAGCTGTAAGAATGCGATCGGTCATTCACGATTGTCACAGTGAAGGAGAATTTTACCATGCGTTCCTCTCAGCATATTGGTCTCAAGCTACACAAGACCGAGTAAAACATAGCATCATTATGATGAGACATTTCGAACAATCTGAATTTTCCAGTCTTGTGAAATATTTTGAAGACATGTTGCACAAGAATCAGTACCTGTCAAACCCATACAGCCCCTCAGAACTCATCCGCATTTTCTTAATCAAACTGCCTGAACATTTACGACATATTATTTTAGCAGGACGTTGCAAAGACGACATTGAAGCTTTTCAGGGACTGTTACAAGAATTAGAAATTGACACAGACAGTCGCGGGATGCGAAAACAGGAAAACAATCACTACAGGTCACATCCGTCACAATTCCGTGACCACAGAAACAATAACTGGACACGACAAGCCTATTCTTACAACGTAAGTCGTGACCAAAACAGACACCACCCGTATGACAACCGTTGGCAGAGTAGTAATAATTACAGGGAAAGATCACCTCTCCGCGGTAATGACTATCACAGAGACAATCAGAGAAACAGACAATATGGGAACCAAAACAATTATTATCAAGGGAGACAGAATAACTTCAGATTCAACAGTTCAGCGCGCAGTTACGATTCCGGGAGAAATTCTCCACCACATGACCGACAAACAAGAAACTATGTAAACTACCGACAAAACGACAGGCCTGAATTCCATCAGGCTGGGCCCTCTCGGCAATGCGAATTTGTAGAAGTTAGGTCTCCTAATCCCAGTAAAGACGCGCGCCAACAAAGAAACAGACAATGACTCGCACCGCAGGGTGCCAGAGCCACCTGCGCCCGCTGGCTCAGGGAAAAATAACATTGACGCTAACCTTGAGCAAAATTCCAGTATTCTTTACGGACGAATACCACATGATAATTGCGTTGAAGTTGAAACTCTGCGTATTAGGAAGAGTAAAGGTTTACACCACATTTCACATGTAAAACCATTTATTGACAGATAATCTGCTTTTTAACTTAGTCTTTGCAATTTTCACTTCACGCTACTTGTACAATTTGTCACACTGAGAAACTGTTAACATGCAACAATGTTTTGAAGTTCAATATCCACTCAAGAACCAAGAGAACTTATTTAAACAGAAATTACGAATGCATTGTTATTGCGAACAGACGTCACAGTGTTATTGTGTGGGTGCATTCTTCCTTGTTAGTTGCACGATTACGTAACGACTATAAGGCTCACATACTTAGAACATTTACCAGTACTGCTAATGAGACTTTAATGCAACATTTTGGTGTACTTGAAAATACATTCTGAATTAAAGTACTTTCTGAGCGATACCAGATGACACAGTGGTTAGTTTATGTGACAGCTACATGATTATATCACGACGTTACTAATGAGTGACAATTTACAATGTTGCTTTTGTGGTGTTTCTGTTTTATATCTGCACAGTTTTTCTGAATTCTTCTGGAAAGTAAAACATGTTTTAGTAGTAACTTTTGTGGTACAGCTACAATGAGACAGCCTTTTCTGTAGCACAACAATACGTTACAGCACAGTACTTTCTTCATCACGGCAATAAGCGTAATAAGTAAGATATCTATACGCAAAGCATTTCACTTTTGTTTATCATGAGGTCAGTACATTGACTTCTGCAGAACTTAGCTTTTGGAGGACGATAACTACGACACTTCCACAGAGATTATCTTACAGCAAGACGCACATTTAGCGCTACAGGACACGTATTTGAGTGATTAATTTTGTACTTAAAACATTTATTTTTAAAGATTTTTGAATTACAAAGAAAGTTTTCTGTGATACATTTCATTCCATTGCTGTAATCTGTAACACCTGAGGGTATAATTACATTAATCCTCAGGGGGGTACACGCGTACTTTGTGTACCATGTGTTTGGCAAGCACAAGGAGCCCTAGCTAATATGGTATTTGCTTATACAACTTTACACATCGGTACCATATTTCTCTAACACATAAATTACATAGCTATCTGATCATTTAAGTGAGAGAGACAAACTTTTTTACTACATCAGTGACACATGTTTACTCAATTACACTGTTGGGTAACTTCACACTTATGAAATTGTATTTTGTCTGTACTGTGTGAACTCTTCATATTTTTTTGGAACCATTGTGATACTATGAGAGCTTTGAATGATGTATTTGGTATGATATCATGATTTTTAAAGTACGTTTGAGGTAGATGACACTACTGAAATGAGCAGAGAATTTTCTTTATGGTTTGAAATTATTGCAGAAAGCTACGACGTTTTTGAGATTTGACTGAGGTGTTATGATGTTATTTTTACGAGGACGATGTGTATTATGCTGTTGAGGTAAGTTTATGATCCATAAGCTGATGCTATATGAGTTATTTGATTATGCTATGTATCTGTTATGATGAAATATTGAAGAGTGTCGATGAATACGTATATGTGTAATAAGGTAAGGAGTAATGAATAGTGGGTAGGGACTCTTGACTTGTGAAAAAGGATGTTGGAAACCAAGAATCGTACTTTAAGAGTTATGAAATGTGTGTATATGCGTGAATGTATCACAATGCCGACGAAAATTTTTTGGACACTGTTATATTCATAAGATTTTGTTTCTACACATTTGCAACGCAAATTCTTGACCTGTGAAATATTTTTATATGAGACTGTCACTGTAGCGGAAACTGCTGTCGTAAATATTTCTGTAAGAAAGTTAAGTGACCACCTGCACGTAATGCGTCTTGGGCAACCAGCTGTGTCAGACGCCGGGAGAACAAGTCATTAGCGTGTGCCCCTTTCAGAAGCACAGGTAGAAAAAAAAGGGAGGCCATTATCCTTGCTATTGACATTTCTTAAATACGACACACTTAAACTTTAAAACATATTATAACACTGTGGAGCTCTTAATTTATGATATTTACTGAAATGCCTAATGAAATGATGAGAAATATTTTTATGTTTATACACCTGATTATGACAAGTGTCTTTCTACGAGAGTTGAGAGCTACTGACTTATGAAATGCCACATAGCTATTGAATGATGTTTTTATGCTTTGGTTTGCGTAAATGCTTATTTCATTTAATATCTGGTTTCCAGCTGTGTTGCAGCGTTAGTTTTATAAAATAAACTTATATGCATTTGCTAATGTGAACACTTTCTGTCAACATATCTATTAAATAATTATTTTCTGATCCACATTCTTCGAAAAAGGAGCTCTTGGAATGGAGAGAACAATAAAAAGGGACTAGTAGCAGTAACTGCATACATAATTTTCTTGTCAAGTACATGGTAATATTTTTTACGATAAGTTGTTGTGGTTCACCACTTTAATTACATAGACATTAGGATGTGAATATGCATTTCCCTTGTCTGCATTGTTGTCTTTAGTGTAATGTTTTTTTTGCTTGAGCTATGTCATGTTTAGATATAAGTCGCTGCTGCTGTTTGCCAGGCGTAGTGTTACTGAATTTGACGTTGCATTACGCTGTTAAGCCAGTTTTACTACTAATTTATTTTTCTTGTTTCCTGCACAGTGCCTTATATTAGTTGTAGTACTGCAGTTGCTTTGCCTATTTAAAATTTTTGTCCTTGATGTTTGTGTTAATTGTTTTATGCTGCTGCATTGCCTCGTCCCTTAGTTTAGCATCTGAGCTCAGTAGATTTAAGTTAGCTTAAGAAGGGGTAGACTATATAAGAAACTAACTATGATGACTTGGAAGAAATGTATTGCAAAGCTATATGAAAATGGTTTGGGCAAAAAAAAAAGGATACTGTACAGTGGAGAAAAACTATTTTTGACAGAGGATGTGAACACAATACAGAAAGCAGGCTTAGATAGGACTTTTGGGAATAATGATAAACGAAGGGAGATCTCCATGCAAAATACTGCAGTAAAATAAACCCCGTCCTTTGCTTTTGTGTCATCCCTCTATATGTTTATGTGCCCTTGTGTATTTGTGTTTTTCCTGTCTTTATGTGTTTAGCTGATGAGAGCTATGTTGTAGAATTTTTCTAATACTCTGTTATTTACTTTGTAAAGATGCTTAGACATTATTTATTCTGTTTTGTTTTAATGCTCATGTGTGAAGTTGATGTTTCGCAAGTTATTCTGATCTTTTATGTATGTACTCATGTAATAATTCCTGTAACACTGATGTATATGTTATTTCGATTCTTTTGTATAGCCTGTACTACAAATGTTATCTGAATTTTTATGTTCTTTAATGATGTATTTTGTACCTTTGTAATTGTATTCTCTTGTTATAATATTGTAATTGACACCAGTTAATCAAATTAAGTAACTTGTAAGTTCCATTTCACTGCACACGTTTCTGTTGGTCACAGTATGTGGAGAATATGTGAGAAGTAGGGACTGTTAGTGTTTGCACATGTGTTAAGAATTCAGCAAGGGACTGGATAACAGCATTGCTGGTTTTAAGGACAATTCCAAAAACTTTGTGAGTGCACAAGTGGTGGTTATGGACTTGCTATATTAACTGCAAGACTCTTCAATGGTGATAGTGCACCCGCACAGTCACAACAGATGGCTGCTGGCCATCTCTACAAGGACTGCAGTGGATCTGCATCTTTGATGACTCACCAATACCATTATCTCTACCAGGACTACAGTGGGTCTACTCTGTGATGACCTACCTACCAATCTTCTTCAAAACGTCGAATGACTCTGCTGTGGGTTTGCTCTGTTGTGGCCCATTACCTGTCAGCATGTCAAGAGTCAGCACTGTCTTTCAGTTGGAAGGACAACACTACTTCTTCAAGACTGCATGGAAATCCACTACTTCCCTGTGCATTGTCTTTTACTGCTCAGACTTTGAAAAAAAAAACATTGAAATTTTACTGTGATGAACAATCTGGACTGTCTTTATGGACTGTGAGAAAATTTTAGCTTTAGACCAACATTGTATAAATAAGTGTGTGCATTTGATATCTTTGTTATTGTAATTATGAAAAATTTTATCAAATCATTATTGGCCACTGGCCAAAAAAATTTGTAAAATTTTTTGTGGAGAGCATGGGGGCTATGTAAGTAGGCTGTTTTATATTGGTAATGCCACGTAGCGCTCTGTATGAAAATCACTGGCTGTGCTGTGTGCAGCCTGTGGCTAGTTTGCATTGTTGTCTGCCATTGTAGTGTTGGGCAGCGGCAGCTGGATGTGAACAGCGCGTGGCGTTGCGTAGTTAGAGGTGAGCCGCCAGCAGTGGTGGATGTGTGGAAGGAAATGGCGGAGTTTTGAAATTACATATATTATGACTTTTGATGATATTAAGGTAAATACAGTGTTTGTTCTCTATTAATATCTTTCATTTGCTAACTGTCCCTATCAGTAGTTAGTGCCTTCTGTAGTTTGAATCTTTTATTTAGCTGACAATAGTGGCGCTCGCTGTATTGCAGTAGTTCGAGTAATGAAGATTTTTGTGAGGTAAGTTATTTGTGAAAGGTATAGTTTAATGTTAATCAGGGCCATTCTTTTGCAGGGATCTTTGATAGTCAGATTGCGTTGCGCTAAAAATATTGTGTGTCAGTTTAAGCACAGTCGTGTTTAAATTGTTCAAAGGGGACGTTACATATCTTGGACTTTGCATCTGAGTGGTTATTTAAATCTTTTAGTATGGATTTTATGTAAAAGTGACCATTTGACTCTACTGTTTGCTCCATGCCTGTACAAAATGGTTCAAATGGCTCTGAGCATTATGGAACTAACTTCTGAGGTCATCAGTCCCCTAGAACTTAGAACTACTTAAACCTAACTAACCTAAGGACATCACAGACATCCATACTCGAGGCAGGATTCGAACCTGTGACCGTGGCGGTCATGCGGTTCCAGACTGTAGCGCCTAGAACCGCTCGGCCACCCCGGCTGGCTCATGCCTGTACAGGATAACTGATAACTAGTGAACTTGTGTGATTCACTTTCAGTCGCTTCGTACGAGTGTGATTTTAACAAACACGTCGATTTTAGTCAGAGTGTCATTGGTAGTTACGTAACTACATTTGCAAAAACTATCAATTTATGACATGTCATACAGCACTTGGTGACTGCTGTCACGATATGATTGCAGCCATGTTGTGGGTGTCTAATGCAGGTCTGAGGCCGTGCAGGCACTGAGTGCGTCGTGTAACATGATATCAACTGAAACTTCCTGGCAGATTAAAACTGTGTGCCCGACCGAGACTCGAACTCGGGACCTTTGCCTTTCGCGGGCAAGTGCTCTACCAACTGAGCTACCGAAGCACGACTCACGCCCGGTACTCACAGCTTTACTTCTGCCAGTACCTCGTCTCCTACCTTCCAAACTTTACAGAAGCTCTCCTGCGAACCTTGCAGATGTAGCACTCCCGAAAGAAAGGAGATGAGATCTGCACCCCCTCGTACTCTTACGGATTTACGGACAGCCCTCCAGGATTCATGGTGTCGATCCCATCCAGCACTATTTCAGAAATTTGTCGCGTCCATGCCACATCGTGTTACGGTACTAGTGAGTGCTTGCGGGGACCCTACACGACATTAGGCAGGTGTACCAGTTTCTTTGGCTCTTCAGTGTGAATGTATTTGCAAAACAAGTACCTGTAAAAATTTTATATCCCCAGGTGATGTGAGACCGTCCGGGTTGGGCTAGGCAGGGCGCAACCATACTGAAAATCACATTGTTACAAGTGTGGCGTATGAAAACCCAAATACTATCCGACAAGAGTACTGCACCTAATCGTCATCGCAAATGTCGTCCAGGTTTATGGTGTACGCAATGTTTGGCCAGAGGTGAAAGTGACGGAAGTGGGAGCTCGACATGGCCATGCGTTCGAAGAAAATAACAGTAGTAGCGCGGACAGGGAAAAGCCTCAGAGGTTTATCTTCGCGCAGTTTGTGGGCAGTGGTTGGCGTAGCTGAATCTGTTGTGGATTGGCAAGACAGCCAACCCACTAGGAGGAAGCCGAAAGGCACGCGTTTAAACTCACGCAGACTGGCGTGAGGTCTGGAACAGGACAAGGAATTGAGACTAGCAAAAAAGGTACGTAGCTTCTGGAATACTTAACTTTAATCCATAATTGGTGAACATCGCTCTTGACGGTACATGTTTTACAGCATCAATAGTAACTGGTAATGGCGCCTTGCTCGGTCGTAGCAAATGACGTAGCTGAAGGCTATGCTAACTATCGTCTCGGCAAATGAGAGCGTAATTCTCAGTGAACCATAGCTAGCAACGTCGGCTGTACAACTGGGGTGAGTGCTAGGATCTGTCTCTAGACCTGCCGTGTGGCGGCGCTCGGTCTGCAATCACTGATAGTGGCGACACGCGGGTCCGACGTATACTAATGGACCGCTGCCGATTTAAAGGCTACCACCTAGCAAGTGTGGTGTCTGGCGGTGACACCACAGAAACAAAACAGATTTGTAATCTGAGTACCGTGGGATCACGTCCCTGTGCAGAGACCTTTCTTTTTTAGTATGAAGTTTCACGTCACTTATGAAACAAGCGAACCGAATAATGCTGAATTTATTGTATTTATTAATGTTGTCATAAAAGTAATGAAATGGAAAGGCAAGGAGAATTTTGAATTGACATCGTGTAGTTTTAAAATTATTCTTCGCAAATATACTACGCTAGTGCATCCATGCAATTTATATTTTTGTCGTCAGGTCAAGAATTTCGCCGCGCGGGATTAGCCTAGCGGTCTCAGGCGCTGAAGTCATGGACTGTGCGGCTGGTCCAGGCGGAGGTTCGAGTCCTCCCTCGGGCATGGGTGTGTGTGTTTGTCCTTAGGATAATTTAGGTTAAGTAGTGTGTAAACGTAGGGACTGATGACCATAGCAGTCAAGTCCCATAAGATTTCACTGAAAAACTTCATGGAGACAGAATAAGAAATCACATTCCGAGATGACTGCAGCTGCACCTGCCAATATTTAGCGAAATAATGCGTTACGTGCGGATTTTTGCCAAGCTATGAGATGGGAAAGAATCTTTTACGAATGCAAATCATGTTTGTTTTTCTGAAGAAAGTTTAAAACAACCACGTAATACTACGAATAACAATGCAACCTTTATAACGTGTGCAAGATGCTGAGAAAATTACTGCCTCCCCCACTTTTACGATGACTGTCACCTCAATACGTTTAAATTGTCAAGTGTAAAATAATAAAAGTATATAATTTTATATACGAAGTTCTCGTATACGATTTACAATCCCTTCCTGGAAATTCATTTCCAATCTCAAAATTTCCTTTGCCTTTTCTTATCACGGCTTTCATGAAAATATTAATAAAGAAATATATTGAGCATTATATCCAATTATTTGGAATGTAAGTAACGCAAAAATAAAAAATAAACGTTTCTGTATATGGACTCGATTCCACGACACATTGATTGCCGATCTGCACTCTTTGCGCTGCGCCGGCAGCTACCTGAAACCTACGCTTCCCGCCCCGCCCCAAAAATTTCTTTCTGAACGCTTGGCCATCTGGAGCTTCCACTTCTGTCCTTTTCGTTTCAAGCCTTGTCCTACACATACCATAAAGATGAACAAAATTGGTCCTCCTGTTAGTCAAAAAACGTCCGTATCACATTTATAATAAGCTGGTGTGAGCGCCGTAATTTGAGTTTCTTTGCCTCTTGGGCAACGAACGTATGTAGGAAAATTGTGTCATATGAATGGATGAATGAACTGCTGTTATATTCAAGCAGAAAACATGACAAAAATAAGATAAATATGATTCAAGTAGTAAGATCTCTAGAAATGCATAAGCTCATCTTCTTCTTCTTCTTGTTCCTATCCCTTCCGGATGTTGGGAACCATCTTGACAGTGCTTTTCCTGTCACTTGCAGCTCCAAATAGCTCTGTAGATGTTTTAGATGTCCACGTTCTGATGCTCTTAAGCCAGGAGATTCTTCTCCGGCCAACGCTTCTCTCACCTGGTATTTTTCGTTGTAGGATGGTCTGGAGGAGATGGTATCTGTTGTTGTTCCACATGATGTTGTCAAGGTACTGGATCTTTCTTGCTTTCACGGTAGTCAGTACTTCTGTCTCTTTCTTCATTCTTCGTAGAACCTCGACATTTGTGGCCTCCGCTGTCCACAGTATTCTTAACATTCTCCTGTATAGCCACATTTCAAAAGTCTCCAGCCGCTTTCCCAACGATTCTATCAGAGACCATGTGGAAAATACGTAGCAGCGTAGAAGTCTGATCTTCGTCGTCATTGCTGAGCTATGATTCTTGAAAAGGCTACTGATCTCATTAAAGACAGCCCTGCCTTTTCCAATTCGAGTTCTCACCTCATCAGAAAGATCTCACTGGTCATTTATTGTAGTGCCAAGGTACATGTATTTATGTACTTGCTCTATGTCAATTTGGCCTATCTTAATCTGAGACGCAGGGACTCTGTTTTTACTGATTATTATTGTTTTCGTTTTTTGAGGGTTGACATCTAGACCATATTCAGAGCTTTTTTGTGCAAGTCTATCGACAAGGTATTGCAGACTATCCTCACTATCAGAAAATATTACTGTGTCGTCAGCATATCGGATGTTGTTGATATATTTACTGTTTAAGAGCACTCTCATCTCTACTTCATCAAGAGCTTCCTTAAAGATGTTTTCTGAATAGATGTTGAAAATCAGTGGGGATAATATACAACCTTGCCTTACACCTCGTAGAATGGTCTTCTGTATTTTCTCTGTCCAGCCTCACAGAAGCCGACTGATACCAATATAGGTTCACAGTTATACGTAAGACTTTATCATCTAAACCAATGCTTCTTAAAATGTCAACAATCTTCTGGTGTTTTACTCTGTCGAAAGCCTTCTGTTAATCAATAAAGCAGGCATAAATGTCGCAATTCACGTCTCAGCACCATTGCAATAGTATCTGGATACTAAACAATGCTTCGCGCGTGCCAAATGCATTTATGAAACCAAATTGTGTAGAAGAAATTTTTTCTTCACAGATCTTCTAAATTCTTTGGTGAATGAGCCTCAGAAAGATCTTTAGCACTTGACTCATGAGGATGATGGTCCTGTATTCACCACAAGTCTTAGCTCCGGGCATTTTGGGCAATTTAATAAATTCGGATTTAAGCTATTCTCGTGGAAGGTTACCAGAGTCGTAGATGTCATTGAATATTGCAGTCAACCATTTTAAATTATCCTCATAGAGTAGCTTGAGAATTTCGGCATTCATATTGTCGAAACCAGGTGATTTATCATCTTCCATTCCTTTTATTGCAGCTTGTACGTCTTCAAAAATGGTTCGAATGGCTCTGAGCACTATGGGACTTAACATCTTAGGTCATCAGTCCCCTAGAACTTAGAACTACTTAAACCTAACTAACCTAAGGACATCACACAACACCCAGCCATCACGAGGCAGAGAAAATCCCTGACCCCGCCGGGAATCGAACCCGGGAACCCGGGCGTGGGAAGCGAGAACGTTACCGCACGACCACGAGATGCGGGCTGTACGTCTTCCAACAGAATTCTAGGTCCTGTTTCGCAATATATTTGAGAAAGTTCTGGCCAGTTGTCATAAAAGAGTTGTTCTATGTATGTTTTCCATGTTTCTTTAAGTTCATCTTGTACAGCTATTATTTTTCCTTCATTATTCACCAACCTGTTTCCTGTCCTTTTCCTGTAATTTCCTGCCACTTCCATGACTGTTTTAAGAATATTGAAACTATCATGCTTCAATTGTAATTTCTCTATCTCATTGCACTGTTCCTGTATTTCTCTTTCCTTAGCTTCTCGTATTCGTTTCCTGATCTCCTTGTTGATATTCTTGTATTCATCAGGATTACTTTTCACTTCCCTCCTTCTGTCCATCATTTTAAGTATCTCATCAATCATCCATGACTTCTTTTTGGTGACATAGGATTTCTTATGTCCTTGTTTAACTGATTCCACTATAGAGTTTATCTTTTTAATTTTCTCTTCGCTGCACAAGTTACCTGACAGAGGCTTTAGTTCATTATTAAGATGAACTCCTGCATTTTATCTTATGGAAGATTCTTTCAATTTGCGGATCATACATTTTGACTTTTTTATTTTGAGCTCTTTTCAGTCTGATTTTAAAGACACGAACTAGGCGAACATGATCTGAGTTAATGTCGGTAGCTGCATAGATTTTCATTGAGAGACAGCTGTTTCTAAATGATTTATCAGGACATAATAAATCTGATTCCGGGTTATATTTTCTTCTGAATTTCTTGGGGACTTCCAAGTGTAGAGACGTCTGGGTGGTAGTGTGAAGAATGTGTTAGTTATTACGAATCTCCACTCTCCTGGAAATGCACTGAGTAGTTCGCCTCTCTCATTCCTTTCACCAAGTCCATAGTGACCTATAACGTCACCTTCGGATTCCGTTCCTATTTTGGCATTAAAATCTCCCATAATTATTGTAAGATCTTTCTTCGGTAGTTGTTGCAAAACACCTGAGATTTGGGAATATCATTCTGCAACTCCTTCATGACTATGGTCTATTTTTGAAGCGTAGACCTGAATGATGTTCAGTTGTGCGGGCAGATACACAATTAGTGATACATTTTGCGATTGTTTTCGATACTATCAATCCTACTCCAGACTTACACTGTCTATTAGATGTTCCTGAGTAGTAAATTGTGTGTTCATTGATGTTACAATAACTTGAACCTGGCCATCGCATTTCACTAGTGCCCATGATCTTAATGGTCATGCTTTGCATTTCTTGGATTACATTGTTGATTTTTCCAGCACGTGCCATCGTATTCACATTCCATGTGCTTATCTTCATACTATCTTTCAATGATAAGCTCTTCTTTGTGACAGCGTTGCTCAAATCTGTCCCCCGCCGCCCGGAGTTCCGACTGCGGGACTTGAAACTCCGGAAAATTTGGTTTTGAACACAGCCAGAGAAATCCATATGATCTTTAATGTGGTGTTTTCTCGTTGCCTTCCACATTCTGCTGCCTTTGACCAATCTGGTTCTTCCGCCTTCAGGGACGATTTCTCATCCCAAGGACAACAGAATGCCCTACCCTTTACCCCCCATCCACCCTCCAAGGAGGCCGTTGGCACTCGGTAGAAGGGGACCACTTATACCGGTGGTCAGTCGGTTTTCGACGCAGTTCAACGTCGTTCCCAGGACGTCATAAGCTCATAGTCAGCAATTAATCGAAACATTTTGACTTGTGTGGCTGACACTTGTGTTTGTCACACGCTATTTATGTATATTCCCTTTGGCTCACGACAATGATTATTCGGCACTGCGATGAAAATTTATGTTCAGGCTCTGGGTTCACTTTAGGGGTAGAACAGATTCCCGTCGCTGGTCATCAGCTGTGCTCCTCGAATCTAGTTACCTCGGATGTGTGGAAATAGGGAGTAGGTTTTCCTCATCTCGTATGTGGGGCATTTGGGGCGGGGAGGGAGGGGGGGGGGGTTAGGAAGGGGTTGGTAACAAGTGTCCTGTAGATGGCGAGAACAGTTCTGATTTTTGCACCTGAGTGGCTCGGCAAGGACTGAGTTCTAGCGGGGTTATTATCTTTTGTGTATTGAGATCACATGTGGAGTCAATCTACATGCTTTGGCGTGTTGGAGTTTGTTTCTACCTTGTGCAGACGCTGGAAGAGAGAAAATGATTCATAGGAAAGTAAATATCATGTGATAATGTATAAGTAACGCTGTCTGGCGTAGTACTGCGATCTTGTATATTTAAGACAGAACAGCGTTGCACGGTTGAAGGCGGGGGATTGGCTCTCACAACTAAAAATGTTAATCATGGATGCAAATACCTTGGCAAAATGCTACCATGTGTTTTAGCCTGACCGACTTGATGTCTTTCGAAGACCAGTGGTCTCTGTCGATGTCCTGTGGGGCTCCTCGATGTGTATCCGCAAAGCAGTAGCCTTCTACTGCCCTTCCGCGGTGTAGAGTTGTCTACTTGGGCGCGTGCCAAGGCTTGTGTTGTGGCGCGGCTGCCTGTTGGCCTACGTCATCTGCCGACGCTGGCGTGCCCTGCTCTGGTCCCAAGGGTGTGCCACCGTCTCCGTGTTGTGCCACGGACCCTGCTGATCGCCTTGCGGCATGTGCCAGACAATAGTGCTGCTGAGTGCCCACATCTTGCTCCTCACAGGGAGCGTACTCTGGGCGGCCGCCCTCGTGATAGGCCATCAGCTGGTACTTGGTTGGTCTCAGAGAATCCTCCGCAGGATTCTCCCGAGCATGCCTGCCACTGCTGAACCGTAACGTGCTGTTCATTGCTCGCACTCGCCAGCTCGTATCTGCACAATACTAATAGCGCAAATTTTTCTTATTTCTCGCTGCATGTCTGTTCTGATATACCTTATCGCTAAACAAGTTGCCAAGGTCAGATATCTACAGACGCTACACGTACCAAGATACAATTCGTTTCTATTCGGTCTCTTTTCGTTTTTGTTCCCTCATTCTCATTATCTTACTTATAGTGACTTGTTAACACAAAGTTTTCTTACTGATATCAACCCTATTAGTTTTGCTGCACTTATTTTTAGTATTAGTAGAGTAGTAATTATTATTGCTTTTATTTGTTACTAAACCATGCTGTTGTATAAGCCATCTTTTATACACATACAACTTCGCCTATGTGCTTCCTAGGTTAATTTCCCTAGTTATCTACATTACCGTTAATTATTACTTACTCAAACAGAGAGGAGAAGATACCTTCACTCAACACAAATCACTCCTCATAGCTGAGCTTGGACTTTCTTTTCTGCATGATTGTGCCTGTACTTCCATCTCTATCTCTTGGCATTCCTTTAATCATTCCGCCATTCCCAGACTACCTGTGGTACCATGTGGACTGTCCACTTCTCGTCACCGTCGTTCCGTTGCAACAGCCTCGTTCCTGTGAACACCTTAAAAAATTACCACAGTATAACCTCTTACTCAACCTTATATTTTTACCTTCGCATTTCATGGCCATTCAAGAAGTTGTTGACAGTACATATGTTTCTCTCATCTTTACAAGATCTCCCTTCCTTCTCCATCATGGGCGTTACCTCTTCCACTCGTATGTAACAAAAAAATGCATATATTTTGCAAGAACTCTTCATTATAATCAAGCTTGCTCCCTTGGTCATTTGGACATTCATACAGATTGTTGTTAGTCCACTTGTCATTTTAATACTTCACTTCTTGGTTTGCTCCCTATCCTCAACAATTATTTCTGTGCTCTATATGCACTATAATACATCTCCACTTCCTACAGTATTTCAAAAAATACCACACTTATTCTGGATGTAGGCTATCCTGTTCAATCTCACATATCACTTCCTGAAACTTGATCTGAGTGGACACATACAAAATCACCTACTACTTTCTTCACAAATGTTCTTTCTCACTTTTGCTTCCTAAAGCATCAGACTCCAAGTTTCCTGGAAATCATGTGGATTCATTCACGTCGGAGTACTCCACATCAACTTATAACGTATCTTCCCCCGCTCTATGGTGTCTTTTATGTCTCCTTACGAAAGATATCCACTTGATTAATGATTATCTACCTCTTAGATTATTCCCATCTTTATCATATATCTGCAGCTGCACACTGTACATCCAAGCTGGATTCCTCTTTCCACACGTCAAAATTTGCTTCCACTCACACATAATAAAGTATGAATGACAACAGATTTGGCTAAACAACTACTGCTTACACTTTCAATTACCCAGTTTTATCATTTCTTCTTATTCCACACGCCATAGTCCAATTTTGGCATCATTCTCTATTTAGTGTTGCTGCCGGCCGCTGTGGTCGAGCAGTTCTAGGCGCTTCGGTCCGGAACCACGCGGCTGCTACGGTCGCAGATTCGAATCCTGCGTCGGGCATGGATGTGTGTGATGTCCTTAGGTTAATTAGGTTTAAGTAGTTCTAAGTCTAGGGGACTGATGACCTCAGATGTTAAGTCCCATAGTGCTTAGTGTCATATGAACCATCTTTAATGTTGCTAATACATGTTTTTCTCCATATTTGCCTGTCTTGAACGACTCCTTCTCTTCTACATTGGTATGAGTAATACTCACTGGTCCATAACATACTGGGAGGAATTTAAGACACACTGTCTTCTCTCTGCTTGATAGGATGTGTGACCATACCAAAATCTTCTGACTTATTTCACTGTTCTGGGTTGTTGACTTCCTACCCTCTTCTCTGCTGTTACTCTTATTTTATTTATGACTGACTCATTAACTTCCTTGTCCCACTGGTGTTGTCTATTTGGGAACACTACCATCTCTGTAATCTTGTCTGTTGCTAGCTTACTCTTCGGTATTGTTATTAGAGCAATCGCTATTACACTAAGTGGCAAATTGTTGATCACGTCTTCAAAATGAGTGAGCAATGCATCCCACAGTTCATACTGTTCACTGCAATATAATCAATAGAGGTATCCCAATTCTCCCATGATACACTCAGATGGATTTGAGCAAGTGGGCTAAGCTGATATAAGTATCGCCTGGATATTGGTCTGCGTCAATACTCATTTCCATGTTATTTTCCAGAACTGACGCCCAGTATCAGAGATAATCTTTTCCACTCTTCCAGTCTGCTACAGAAATATCTCTGGAATGCATCCAAAACTATTCTAGCTGTTGCTGTTCATAGTGGCACCAAGGTCATATATTTAGAGGCTAGTTCTACTGTTACCAAAATATAATTACATATCCCTCTCAAGTGAGGTAATAGTCACCTTATATCTGTTGCTACTAGCTGCCTTAAGCTCTTCAGTACTGTGAGAAATAGAGGCACTGGGTTCAGTGTCGTTAGTACTAGAGGAAGTCAAATGAAAACCGAACAGCTGCTACAGTAGGATGATGGAATGTTGCCATTCAAAATAAGCACCACACACGTTAAGACATTTCTGCCACTGGGAGACGAGACTATAGCTTCCTATTTCATAGAAGGCAGTCGGTCCTGACGGATCCACAATCGCACCCCATCTTGTGCTTCCTCATCTCGCAGAGCCTACTCGCATGCATGCCCTTCTTTAGGTCATCAAAGGTGTGGGTATTACACAGTGAAGGATCGGGACTGTACAGAGAATGTTGCAATGTTTCTCAGCCTTCGTTTGACTGGCAGTGTGGGGGCGGGTGATATCGTGCAACAGGATGATTCCGTTCGACAGCATTCCTGGGCATTTTGACTTTATGGTGCGTCGCAGTTTCGGCAAAGTGTCTTCAGAGGATGTTCACCGATTGTGGTTCTGCACTCAAGGAACTCAACGAGCAGAATGCAGAATGGCCTTACTTGAACTTATGTTAACAGCTTTGTATTTCTTTGGTGGTGGAGATGTGGGTTGTTTCCATTGTTGGCTTTACCGTTTTCCCTCGGTTTGTCAAAATTCCGTCAGACGAAATCATCCTATTGCATGATAATTCGCGCCTCCACACCGACATTCGAACAAACGCTCCGCTTTAGTGACTTAGTTCGTAAACGCTGCAGCCTCGTCTGCACAGCCCGGATCTTTCATTGTGTGATTTTCATATCTTTGGCGACCTGGAAAGAGACATACATGGATGTCGGTTTCAGCCAGATGAGGAAATTCAAGAGTGGATGTGATAGTGGATCCGTCAGCAGTGTCCGCCCGTCCGCATTCTATGAAACAGGAAATCATTAACTCGTCTCCAGATGGGATATATGTCTCAACATGTATGGTGATTAACTGTGAATGGAACCATTCCATGAACCCATTGTGGCGGATTTACCGTCCGTATTTGACTGGCCCTCACAGCTTTAACTCCTAGCCTTTTGATTCGTCTTTCCATAATCATGAACTAACAAGTCGCTCATAACTTGAGGCAACATTTCCTTGGTCTGTAATGTGCATGACTATCATGAGTATATCATGTAACTTTATTTATCGTTTCTTTTGTTATGCACAGAACCACCTAGTCGTGACATCGAAGTAGTACTCCTTTCTTCAACAGGTAGAACTGTCTGCTAACTGTCTTTCCTCCTTCTTTTTATTTGCTTTAACATTGGGTCGCAGCCGTGTTCCTTCAAAATATCTTGCAGAGAAGCCATAATAAAATTCTACATCCTTGGTTAATCCCACGGGGGCGCGAGATAACGTATCGGCCAGGCACTTAACTAGCTGTGAACTGGAGCTCTTCTAGGCATAGTGCTGACCTTCTATGCCTTATTTTTGCTGTCATCAAAAATTGTAATGCCTTGTGGTCTGAGAACACACACGTCTTCCTTCCATACAGAAAATATCTAATTTTTTCGAATTCCCACACAATGGTGAGGACCTCCAGTTCCGTAACTAAATAATTATATTCATCTTTCATAAGAACACGATTGGCAAATGTTATCTTCCCGACTGTCTGCTCTGTTTCTTTGCTGTCTTGGAAGATAACCATTCCAAGGCCGTCTTTCTGTTGTCCATTATTATGCAAAAATCATTGGAGAGATCCACGTGGAATAATATTGGCGTCACTATTATTGCCTTCTTTCGTACCTGGAACTCTTTCCCAGCATCTTGTGAGGCAGTGGGTGGAAAATTTTTATTGCTGCTGTCCTGTGGGGACACGTGAAAATACGACATACGCAAACTCAGAATAAATCACTGAAGACGTTCCGCAATTAACACTTTACCCCAATGCGAACTCGTTGTTATGTGCATACCGAATTACATAATACCGCATCCAAGGCTGTTCCTTGCAACTGCACAGACGCGATGCGGCTTCCGACATAGAGTGTGCGCTGATACGAATCTAGAAGAGAACCAGGGTCCTGAATCCAGCTCGCAGCGCTCTTATTCGTATAGCCACGGTACGGAGCGCCGCAAGCGCAGCGAACAAAATCTGCCTTCCTGACTAGCCACTGGGGCTAGGAGAGCACCACTTCAAGTTACTAAATAATTAATTGCTTCATTCGCTGAAGTCCGATGAAGCTCTCAATTTAACTGTGCAATCAGCACACAGGTAAGTATCTGCAATATAATTCTGATGTGGCTAGGTTAAATACTTTTGGCGAGAGAATTATTTTAGTTGCACTGCACGCAATAGATGAGCTCTGAACTGGCCCCTTGGAGAGACGCTACAGCTATAGTTTTATAGCTACCTTTTGGAAACTTCTCATATCTTTGTTATTAAAGCGTATCTCCATTCTACCTAAATATAAACACCATAGCTTTATCTAATAATTTTATCTTGCTTCCGTCCTTTTAGGACACAAAAACAGAAAATCATGAATTTCAACCAAAATATTACCTTGTTAAATCCAGAATGCTGTTTCCATTAAATTAAAATGGAAAAGAAATCCGAATATAAAGTTTGAAGTTTCTAGCTCCTTCCTGTTGTGCCGATGATTTTTTGCATAAAATGCCCAAATTTCGAAACTGTTAAAGTTACTGAACTGAAACTTAACACATTATCATTTTTGCATCAGTCCTGGCATGCTATTAACTTTCCAGATTATTTACTTTACTTTTAAGGTATTGAGCAACATTCGTGACGTCATAGCTAGTTACAGCGGACTAGGCTGGCACACTGTGGAGAAAGCATATGAATTCTATATGGCGTGAGTAGGCTGCTTCCCTACAATCCGCATTCCATATCCAACCCGTCGTTTTCTGTGTCAAGTCACACAGTCTCAGCATGGCCCGATCCTCAATGTGCCTGAAGCATTTATAGAAGTCTATTAGGCCAAGGTTTGCCAGTAGTTATAGTTTGGAGTTGTGTAACACTGTGCTGCCTCCAGAGTTATTCTATATGGCGTGAGTAGGCTGCTTCCCTACAATCCGCATCCCATATCCAACCCGTCGTTTTCCGTGTCAAGTCACACAGTCTCAGCATGGCCCGATCCTTAATGTGCATGAAGCATTTATGGAAGTCTATTAAGCCAAGGTTTGCCAGTAGTTATAGTTTGGGGTTGTGTAACACTATGCTGCCTCCTGAGTTTGCAGATCCGGAAATATCCCACTGCAGTCTATTATGTGTCCGAAGAATTTGCTCTAGCAACACCAAATTGAGATTTCTCAATAGTTGTTTTCTTCCGTGGTATCTGAATGCTACAAGTAAGTCCTTCAATGTGCGATTATGCTGTTCCCTTGATGGTTCAGCTGTTAATACATCACCTGCATAATCAGTTACATGGCGCCCTAGGGAAGCATCTAATATGCTGTCTAAGCCTCTAATAAATATGGCTGTTAATATGTTAAAGCGTGTGGGAGTCATCTAAACTGGTAACAGAAAACCAAGAATGCAGTAGATTGTCGGAATTATGGTTCAGGTTCAGTTTTCCAGTAACTGGCCTGCAAATCTGAGAAAGAGAAGACTCGTATGCCATAAAACTTTTGCAGAAACTCTTCTACGTTTTCTGCTCCATTTCAATTACTGTATTAATTTGTTCAGTACCAGACGAATTGTTCCATCTTTTTTGTGCACGACTCTGAAGGGGTTCTTGTATGGGGAGACCACTGGTTTGATCACTCTCTGATCCACTGTCCTCTGTATTTCATCACGTACTTGGTTCTTGAATGCCAGTGGGATCGCTGTCGATCTTACAGAAATTTTTGTATTAGGCTACACCTTAAACTTATACTGGAAATTGCAAAATGTAAACTACTTTCGATGAAAATACCTTCAAATTGTTGTTTGTAATACTAACTCTGAAATAGCACATGGAACCACCTCCTATACCACTTCCTTCTTTGCCGAGATTTGTCTCCTTATGTTGTCTTTTCTTTTGCAGTGATCAGGTCGAAAATAGCTCTCTGTATCCAGATGCTTGAACCTGTGACTCTATGTACAGTTTCAGACAGGTGTGCGGTAGATGTTCTCATATGACACGCTCTTCTAAGCATATACAGATTTCGGTGTCCTGTAAATTTCATTCGCCTCTACCTAGGTCCACCATAGAGTAATATGGTTGCATAAAGTCCATCGCTAATATCATTGATATGGAGATATTCAACACAGTTAAGAAATTCCACTGAAGTCTCGACACAAACTTAAACTGAACTTGGTACCATATACTTGGTACGACATACCTATGCTATTTCCTGATAACATGTTCTTTACTGTTGTACTGGCTCTTTACTTTAGTGCTGGCCAGTCTTTTCCTTGTATACAGCCATGAAACAGTTGTCCTACATCGCTGAATTTCGACTGATGCTGTCGAGAATGGCTTTAAAACCTATTTCTCCCACTAGTATAGTTACTACTGGGTGTAAATTTTGCGTCCGTATAGTCTCTTTCTCCTCTAATAGTACTGCTCGTAAGCCTTCGAACGCAACATAATTTATGCTTTCTGTTCCAAATTTGTTCACAGGAGTTGTATTTATTGTGCCCGTGAGGGTCTAGAGTCACTGTTCCGATGACGGCCGTACAGTTTGGTTCATATACTGGTTTCCATAATTTGTGCCACTTTTCATGATTACACCTGATACATCAGATAATTCCTCTCCCGTATATGACCCATCCTCTTATTATTATAGTTGTTGTAACCCTTCCGTCGTTGGCTCGTTGGTTATCCAAATTATTCCATCCTTCACGTTCTGTTGATAAGGCCTGGACTGTCCTCTGTCATTGGGATGTGAACGATTATTTCTCCTCTTGCGACGCAGTCGCTCTGGTCGCATAAAATTACGTGCCAGAGTCGCTGGCTGATTCAATCGGTGATCACCAGAATGCACAATTTGAACTTTCTACAGAAGATCCTAAAATTCACCTATGCCATTACTGCAGTGTCCTACGTGAATGCGTTGGTAATGGCTGGGTATAATAATCTCCTCTTAACTTTATGGTACAGCCAAGAATTGATTCTTTTTCACAGTCTCTTCCAAGTTCACCAGGCTTCAAGATTCTGAGTCTTCGAAGTTACTCCCCTTAACAATTTTTTCTTAACTGTGGCTTCTGTCCGTTTGGACCAGTAGATGGCCAAACACGTCTCCTTGAACTCATGTAGCGCGTTTTAGTGTTATTGGCCACATCTTCACAGTGGGTTCTCCCTCGAATAAATTACAAATGTATTCAAGTGTTTGCATCGGCGTCTATTTAAATTATTAAACTCTTCAATTCACGCCTTGGGTTGAAGCATAAAGACATAGCACAAAGATATATAATGCTTGTAATAAAATGGCTCAAACTCAACTCTGTGCCTGCCAAAATAACTCTGCTCCATCTGTCTCGACTTCCATCGCAAACTTGATGTGGCCATGAATGCTGTTCAGGTGTTCTAAAAATTCTCCCAGTTTTTCTCGATCATGGGGCCAGATGATAAAAGTGTCATCGACGTAACGATAAAAGCAACTTGGCTTAGCTGGAGCCGTGTCCAAGGCGATGTCTTCAAATTTGTCCATAAAAAGGTTGGCTATGGATGGAGCTAATGGGCTTCCCATAGCCATGCCGTCCAACTGGTCAAAATACTGGCCGCCATGTAGGTAGTACGACGATGTCAACGTGTGCTTAAATAGTCCCACAACTGTGCGATTTTAGAACACCTGAACAGCATTCACGGCCACATCAAGTTTACGATGGAGGTCGGGACAGATGGTGCATTGCCCATCCTTGACGTCTTCGTTTGACGGAAAACCAACGGACACCACAGCCATAGTGTCTACAGGAAACCGACACACACAGATCGGTATCTGCACGCTCTCAGCCACCACCATCCGGCACAAAACCGTGGCGTTCTGAATACCCTCGTCCATCGTGCTAAAGTAGTCTCAGACGCAGAAAGTCTGCCACTAGAACTGAGCCACCTCCGAACAGTCTTTCGGGAAAAAGGATACAGCCACGAACAGGTGTGACAGGCTCTATCTGGTGTAACACGCAAGAAACACACCAACAGAGAAGAGAACACCATCGATTGAAAGGTCTCTGTTGGGTTCCTTTCATGTTTAATTTCTTAAATCTATTGTCATTTACGGCATAAATTCCTCTTCTAGATTTACTGTGGCGTTTCTGACTATCTGGGAGGAGACTGAGTAGTGGAACGTGTTACTTTTACACATAAACAAGAACGATCTGTCACACTACTACACTTTAAAACACAGTTTATATGTAATTCATGTCACACAGTCTCATACGGAACCTACATCCGCTTTCTTTTATACACTGTGTATGATAAGATACTGTCATCCCCCTCCCCTTCTGTGTGAGAGGATGAATGAGCAAATGTATTTGTAGTTGCATGCTTGAGGGTAGCAGACAAGCCTGTCTGCTAGAGAACAGTAGGACCAACGTCGGAACAGGTAGCTACGCTTTCTAAAAGCAAAGAGGTTTCTATCCTTAGTATGGTTCTGTCCGTCCGTTGTCATGTTGGTATAGGAAGCTGCCCCTCTGGCCACTTCCGTTTGGTATTTGGGAAGCACGCTCGGTAGGAGCGCAGGTCAGTGGGTCCGTGGCGAGCGTCTGAAGTGGTAAGATCTCCGGCTAAGCGCGTGTCTGCTAAGTCCGTAGGACAATGGATTTCTTAAGTTCAGACTAACTGAAAATTTAATCACCTTGATTTCAGGTTTAGCTCTAAAATATCTAATGTTATCTTAAATTGCAGCGCAGTGTAATTCTCGTGTGAAGTTCAGATTATTTTCCGGTAGTTGCTTTGTCACTACTTTGTGAGTAAAGTGGAACCACGTGTTGATCAGTAACTCTAACTAAGATCAATCTTATATGCGAATGCTTGTGTGATTATAACGTCTCGTCTTGACAATATTTTTCAATATAGCAACTTTTCTTTATGTTCAACCCACGTGGGGTGTACTTTGCGAGACCAGTACCACGTGCTTATATAACTGTTTGACCCATCAGGTTAATAGTAAGACGTTAGTAACCAGTTCGAGGTTTTTCTTTTGTAAATTGCTTTTCGATCTAATTTATTTTAATTATCAAAATTATTGTGGAGTTATACGCTTTGTGTAAACCAAGTTGACCACGTGAAGCATGTGGTGTAATCATCAAAGTAGCCCTCAGCTATTCTTTTTGGGAAGATTTCACAGAGAGTTAGTATGAATTTAGTATACCAGTGTGTGGTAATTACATGACGGACAGGATTGTGCTATGAACGTAATTTCTTTGGGTGAAAACTGAATCTGTTGGTTGTGGTTAATTTCCTCTTGCTTATGTTTCAACGTTCTTCGTGTGTTATTTTATGAATGCAGCGTTGTATGCAGTCTCCCAATCTTGGCTCCATATTTTATGTGTTCCGTAAGATTACAATCTCACATTTTCACAATCCTAAATAAGGCACCAGCTCAGTTATAACTCACGTATAATATGCTGAAATTTCAATGATCAATCTTAAAATAAATTTCCAAATATAAACTGATTTCTTTCTTTTTATTTAAATTCTCCTTTTATATATACATATACTACCGGTTGTTGTATGACTATTAAAAGATTATAATCAATGTTAGTCTGATTGGGAATTTGGTAAACCTAGACTAGTTACCTGGTGAAACAGTTGCGCAGTAATGCACGGTTAACTTCCCCAGACAGCTCACAGATTTTAACCCGCTTTTATTGTCCATCAGTATCGCTTTCATCATAGCAAATTAAAGTAACAAACTTACACGATGAAGAAAGCAAGAAACTTGTGTTTTTGCCTTTCTGTGGTACAGTGTCGCCGCGCGGGATTAGCCGAGTGGTCTGGGGCTCTGCAGTCATGGACTGTGCGACTGGTCCCAGCGGAGGCTCGAATCCTCCCTCGAGCATGGGTGTGTGTGTTTGTCCTTAGGATAATTTAGGTTAAGTAGTGTGTAAGCTTAGGGACTGATGACCTTAGCAGTATAAGTCCCATAAGATTTCACACGCATTTTTTTTTAGTACAGAGGCCGGCCGAAATGGTACATTTTTGGTACATTGTCGGGAAAGATTTAAAAAATGGCTCTGAGCACTATGGGACTTAACATTTGAGGTCATCAGTCCCCTAGAGTTTAGAACTACTTAAACCTAACTAACCTAAGGACAGCACACACATCCATGCCCGCGACTGGCTTCGAACCTGCGACCGTGGTGGTCGCACGGTTCCAGACTGAAGCGTCTAGAACCGCTCGGCCACACCGGCCGGCGGGAAAAATTAGCCGGCTCCTGAAGAGATATAACATTTCATCGGTGTTCAGGCCCCCAGCAAATATTCGTCAGCTCATGAGGCTTAGAACACCTGGAGTGTAGAAGATACCATGCCAGTGTGGCTATTACTACGTCGGCCAAACAGTGCGCACGGTGGAGCAACGCCGGACGGAACACGAGAGGTGCTTACGCCTAAGCTATCCAGAAAAATGAGCCGTGACAGAACACGCCTTAGAAAATGGACACCGAATTCTATTCGACTAAACATCTGTCGTTATGAAGACGAAGGGATTTTTGGGATAGTGTCGTAAAAGAAGCTATTGAAATAAAAACCTCTGAAAACACCATCAACAAGGACGGAGGTTTGCAACTCAGCACAGCCTGGGACCCAGCTATCGCGATGTTAAAATGGGCGCGACGGACGCGAAATGAAAACATTACCACATATGGCGAGGAAGAGAGCACCAGTGACGTCACAGCCAGCAGTGCGGCTATATAACGACGCGATCGCGGCGACCCATCAGTCAGTCTTACCACTTCACAATGACCGGGGAGAGCTCTGTCGAAAGCTCGTGGTATTTTAACCACCTGATGCGACCGGAAGGCCGAGAAAATTTTATTAATTCATATCGCCGCGAAACCATGCTTTCATACAAGTTGTAAAATATATTTGTGAACTTTTCCCTAATTGCCATGTTAAATATTGAAGCAATTTAACATTCATTATAAACAGTTCTGAACCAAATGGTACATAGATGGTCAGTTTAATAACTTTTGATATGGTTCTGAGGTGGACTAGAATAGTAATGTGATTACATCAATTCCATGTCATCGTTATTCTATCACAAAGTCAAACATCAAGTACACAGTGATTACTAGGAAAGAAGATGCCACCAAGTGAACGAAGCACATTATTGGGACAGAGAGTTAGCTTTAGGTTTTGCTTCTTCCATAAACATGCCTATCCCGCCGATCATGCTGTTGTCGCAACGTGTTCTTACTGGTGTCAGACATGACCTCTCACTACAGAGGACTCTCTGTCACTCTTCAATAGCTCGGTCTCAAATCTCCTCTCTCCCTGATTGTTGAGCTTTAGTGTCCTCCCTCATCTTCCGAGCTTGAGTCGGTCCTCATCTAGCATTGCCAGTTGAGTGTCAAAGAGCGCAACTCATTTTGGCCTATCAGCTGTTTTAAAACTATTGTGACAATCAACTGCCTCGCTGTCACAAAAAAAAGTTCAAATGTATGTGAAATCTTATGGGACTTAAGTGTTAAGGTCATCAGTCCCTAAGCTTACGCACTACTTAACCTATATTATCCTAAGGACAAACACACACACCCTTGCCGAGGGAGGACTCGAACCTCCACCGGAACCAGCCGTACTTTACTCTCACTCTCAGTCTAAAAAGTCAGATTCAAGACCTATGTCAAAGACCGTCTACCAACGCAGGAGTGTGTTCTTCCTGACCGCAAGCTTCCGCCACCATGGTAAAACATAAAGGAGAGAAACGTTCCACTCTCTTGGCATCGGCTTGGTGCGCTACCAGCCACACCGTCTCAGTCTCAGTAGTGTTCTGCGTACTCTTTCTAAAGATGTTATCTACGGCCAGAATCTACGCTTTTCAAATCACAGACTATTAACAGTGCTTCTCTGAAATCCCTCATTCATTCTTTAGTTTGGGGGAGGGGACCAACAAACGGCGTGGTCATTGGTTCCATGGGATTAGGAAGGATGGGGAAGGAAATCGGCCGTGCCCCGTCAAAGGAGCCCTCCTGGCATTTGCCTGAAGCGATTTAGGGAAATCACGGAAAACCTACACTACTGGCCATTAAAATTGCTACACCAAGAAGAAATGCAGATGATAAACGGGTATTCATTAGACAAATGTATTATACGAGAACTGAAATGTGATTACATTTTCACGCAATTTGGGTGAATAGATCGTGAGAAATCAGTACCCAGAACAACCACCTCCGGCCGTAATAACGACCTTGATACGCCTGGGCATTGTGTCAAACAGAGCTTGGATGGCGTGTACAGGTACAATTGCCCATGAAGCTTCAACAAGATAACACAGTTCATCAAGAGTAGTGACTGGCGTATTGTGACGAGCCAGTTGCTCGGCCACCATTGACCAGACGTTTTCAAATCGTGAGAGATCTGGAGAATGTACTGGACAGGGCAGCAGTCGAACATTTTCTGTATCCAGAAAGGCCCGTACAGGACCTGCAACATGCGGAAGTGCATTATCCTACCCAAACGTAGGGTTTCGCAGGGATCGAATAAAGGCTAGAGCCACGGGCCGTAACACATCTGAAATGTAACGTCCACTGTTCAAAGTACCGTCAATGCGAACAAGAGGTGACCGAGACGTATAACCTATGGCACCCCATACCATCACGCCGGGTGATACGCCAGTATGGCGATGACGAATACACGCTTCCAATGTGCGTTAACCGCGATGTCGCCAAACACGGATGCGACCATCATGATGCTGTACACAGAACCTGGATTCATTCGGTAAAATTACGGTTTGCCATTCGTGCACCCTGGTTCGTCGTTGAGTATACCATCGCAGGCGCTCCAGTCTGTGATGCAGCGTCAAGGGTAACCGCAGCCACGCTCTCCGAACTGATAGTCCATTCTGCTGAAAACGTCGTCGAACTGTTCGTGCAGATGGTTGTTGTCTTGGAAACGTCCCCATCTGTTGACTCAGGGATCGAGACCTGGCTTCATGATCCGTTCCCGTCATGCGGATAAGATGCCTATCATCTCAACTGCTAGTGATACGAGGCCGTTGGGATCCAGCACGGCGTCCCGTATTACCCTGTTGAACCCACCGATTCCATATTCTGCTAACAGTCATTGGATTTCGACAAACGCGAGCAGCAATGTCGCGATGCGATAAGCCACAATCGCGTTAGGCTACAATCCGACCTTTATCAAAATCGGAAACGTGATGGTACGCATTTCTCCTCCTTACACGAGGCAACGCTGTTTCATCAGGCAACGCCGGTCAACTGCTGTTTGTGTATGAGAAATCGGTTGGAAACTTTCCTCATGTCAGCACCGGCGCCAACCTTGTGTGAATGCTCTGAAAAGATAATCGTTTGCATATCAAAGCATCTTCTTCCTGTCGGTTAAATTTCGCGTCTGTAGCACGTCATCGTCGTGATGTAGCAATTTTAGTGGCCCATAGTGTAAATCAGGATGGCCGGACGAGGCTCGACCCATAGTCCTCACGAAAGCGAGTCCACTGGCAAAGTTCCTGCTAGCTCGTGGATTCACCGTACGTCCAACAAGTTAGATGGGGGGAACAGGAGGACCGTGGAAAGGGGGGAGGGGGTGTCATTTTAACATAATGTGATGACTCTGCATGTTGTGCCCTGTCATTGGCACAAGTGCACAAAGAACTGGCCGTGAGCTCACTGTTCAACCAGAAAGGACACCGCCTCCTGTGTCCCAAGAGACGTCCCGCGGTGCGACCAGCAGTGTCATTCCAGGGCTCGCTCTCTTCTGATGGCTACCTGTCTGCCGCTACACACCATTATTACAACATGCAGGAAATCCAATCAGAATATCAAATCACAGTCAGCACTGGCATCGCAACCATTGCCAAACTCTCTGCGACAAAGGTAAACAAAAATTTTGTCTATTTATGTGAAATTGTAGGCATTGACTTCACAAATTAAAATTTAAATAAGATAAACAGTTTTTTGAAGCAAATTATGCGAACTAATTAAGACATTAGCGTCAGCACCAGAGCTGGATTCTAGCAAGACTAGATTTCTCTCTGGAGAAGGTCGAGCTGATAATACAACACGAATAAAATATTAGATCGCTTTATTAAAACCCGAACAATCTGTAATACTCAAATTGGAAGTAATCCATGTACACAGCAGTGTCTATGTATTGTCGCTGAACTCCAACCTATCACTAGATACAGTACAGAATAATAGTCGTCTCTCAATATACAGGGTGATTATAATTAAAGTTGAAATTTCAAATCGCTGTAGAAATAAGACCACTGGTCAGGATGACGTCAAATTGCAAAGGAATATTATCGGAGAAGGGGGAAAACGTATGGCAGAAGAAAAATAAATATTTGCAAAATGTAGCAATAGTTGGCGCTGTAAGCATCATAATTTAATAGTCGTCGACTACAAATGACGAATGAATCATATAACAATGCCTAAGGTGTACGTTTGACGTTAAACAAACTGTTTTACTCAGGCAAGGTCATATCACATCACATGGGAGAAATCGGTTTTTAATTGTCCCGAAGCCAAAAACCGCATAAAAAGAGTCACTTACGTCGGTCTTTAATTGTTCTGAGGCCAAAATCCCCATAAAAAGCATCAATAACACCGATTCTTAGATATCCTGAGGCCAAAAACTGCATAAAAAGCATCAATCACATCGGTTTTTAATTGCCGTGAGGCCAGAAACAGCATAAAAAGCATCAATGAAAATCAAATCGGATATTAGTTTCCATGTGACCTGCGCAAAACAGGTTCAATATGCCTGTCCACCGTTTTCTGCAACGAACTGAAATCGAGAAATAGCATGTACAACAACTGATCGAAGTGTTTCCGGGATCACGTTCAGAATGTATTGCGCAATGCGTGCCTTCAATGCTGCTAAGTTTTTCAATCGAAACACTGAACACATGTTTCAGATAGCCACACAACCAGATGTCACACGGATTAAGATGTCATTATAGGGACGGCCAGGCTGTAGGGAAATGGCGGCTGATAACTCTAGCATTTCCGAAATGGCGCTCCAGCAGCTTTTTAACTGGAATTGCGATGCGCAGAGGTGCGCCATCTTGTATAAAAATGATCCCATCCACACATCCACGCTGTTGGAGAGCTAGAATGACGTGGTTGCGCAAAAGGCACGCATAGCGCTTACCAGTGACGGTACAGGTAACAGGGCCGGAAGCACCTGTCTCTTGAAAAAAATATGGCCCTGTGGTAAATGATGCCGTAAACCCACACCCCACAGTGACCTTTTCAGGATCAAGTGGTACTAATTGATTTGTGTGTGGATTTTCCGTTGCTCGTATTCGACAATTCCGTGTATTGACATATCCTGTCATATGGAAGTGGACTTCGTCTGTTTTTGACATATCCTGTCATATGGAAGTGGACTTCGTCTGTCCACAAAATCTTCCACGGCCAATCATTGTCCACTTCCACTCGAGCAAGAAATTCTAAAGCAGAGGCCTCTCTTGCAGGCATGTTAACAGGAAGCAACTCTTGCACATAGGTAATTTTGAATGGATAGCAAAGAAGGATGTTCCGTAGGATTTTACGCACAGTCCTCACGAGTATGTCCAACCTTCGGGAACTTCTCCGTGCCCTACACGTTTCCACACCACCTCTCGTCTCCTCCTGCATTGCTGTGCCACTGCTCTCACGGACGTCGAATCAATTCCTTTCCTCTCTCTAGTAGGTTGCACACCAAAAGAACCCGCCTTTTCGAATTTCCGAATCCTGCATTGCTGTGCCACTGCTCTCACGGACGTCGAATCAATTCCTTTCCTCTCTCTAGTAGGTTGCACACCAAAAGAACCCGCCTTTTCGAATTTCCGAATCATTTTCTCCAGACTCACGGGAGTCATCGGACCAATGTCTTTTTTCAAACCTTTCAGCATCTGGAACTTCTGCAGAGCGACATGTGAACAGTCATCATTCTTGTAGCACATCTTTACAAGCAGAGCGCAATCCTGCATTGAAACAATCATGCCGAACGCCGCATACACGAAAGGAAAAAGAGCCGTTTACCGGCGTATTTGTACCAACTTCAGTAGGTCATGTGTATGACATGTGTTTTCATTTAGGTATTCTGACACATACAGCGCCATCTATTGATCATTTTTAACACCACTTTTTTTCTTCTGCCCTACATTTTCCCCCTTCTCTCATAATATTCCGTTGCAATTTGACGTCATTCTAGCCAGTGGTGTTATTTTATAATTCACTATAAACTTCTTCGCACTGCTGGATCTCAGGTAAGACGATGTTGTCGTCATAAGCGCAGATTGGAGATTGTGGTGAGTAGTACTGTGTTCTGTTGTAAGTACTCTTCCTGCAGAGGCGGCGAATGGGACCTCTTCATAGTGTGCCAACGTCGACGTCTCTCATTCGTTGCTGCGTCAGGCAGTGTCTGTCCTCACTTGTGCTGCCATTTTGAGGTACCAACTTTGAAATGGGACCTGGTTCTTCGGACGACACCACAGCAACAGTGAGGGTTTGCAACTAGCGGTCTCATGCCTGAAGGATGCAACCCTGCTCTAAGAGATGCCTTAATACACTATTGGCGATTAAAATTGCTACAGCAAGAATAAATTCACATGATAAACGGGTATTCATTAAACAAACATATTATACTAGAACTGACATGTGATTATATTTTCACGTAATTTGGGCGCATAGATCGTGAAAAATCAGTACCCAGAACAACCACCTCTGGCCTAATAACAACTTTGATACGCCTGGGCATTGAGTCAAACAGAGCTTGGAAGGCGTGTACAGGTACATCTGCCCATGCAGCTTCAACACGATACCATAGTTCATCAAGACTAGTGACTGGCGTATTGTGATGTCATCTCCACTGCTAGCGATACGAGGCCGTTGGGATCCAGCAAGGCATTCCGTATGACCCTCTTGAACTGACCGATTCAATATTCTGCTAACAGTCATTGGATCTCGACCAACGCGAGCAGCTATGACGCGATACGATAAACCGCAGTCGCGATAGGTTACAATCCGACCTTTATTAAAGTCGGAAACGTGATGGTACGCATTTCTCCCCATTACACGAGGCATCACAACAGCGTTTCACCAGGCAACGTCGGTCAACTGCTGTTTTTGAAATCGGTTTGAAACTTTCAAAAATGGTTCAAATGGCTCTGAGCACTATGGGACTTAACTTCTGAGGTCATCAGTCCCCTAGAACTTAGAACTACTTAAACCTAACTAACCTAAGGACATCACACACAACCATGCCCGAGGCAGGATTCGAACCTGCGACCGTAGCGGTGCCACGGTTCCACACTGTGGCGCCTAGAACCTCATGGCCACCACGGCCGGCGGAAACTTTCCACATGTCACCACGTTGTAGGTGTTGCCACCGGCGTCAACCTTGTGTGAATGCTCTGAAAAGCTAATCATTTGCATATCACAGCATCTTCTTCCTATCGGCTAAATTTCGCGTCTGTAGCACGTCATCTTCGTGGTGTAGCAATTTTAATTGCTAGTAATGTGTATAGCGGGTACTTTTGTGAAGGATACAGAGTGTCACACAGTTGTAAACAAGTCAAATGTACGAATGTTTTTCACATATAATTTCTGAACCACTCAGGTAACGTTACAATAACTGTAATCAACTATTGTGAATTGAAATACAGAGCGCTAGAAAACTGTTTGTTTAGTTCTACATTTATATTTGATTAATGGTGTACTATTAACAAGTATTTAATCTAGATTATAAAATAATGTCGCAGTAATGCACAAATCAAAATTTGCATTTGTGCAAAATTCTTCTAGCCGAAAATTTTATAAATCATACTATTAATGAGGGTTTTAAAAGTGAAATATGTGTGTAATAAATGGAAACTAACAGTAACGTGCTGAACGAAATTTTATTACCTTTAAACTAACTTTTCACATATAGACCCAAACATTCCATATCATATCTACACTGCAGTAAACTGTCAATACTGATTTGTGTAGTCTACATTACATTACATCATTCATTGTAAGATAGCCCTTCAGTATGAATCATCATAAGTTTACTGTCTCTACAGAAAGATAAATTCTGATTTTTGTTTTCACATTTTTCATGCAACTAAACCCTCGCTCACTGTCAACTCTATGCAGGGGAATTCTAATGGCGTATCCTATAATTAAATCCATGAGAGGGAATTGTTCAGTCATCTTATTAATATAAATGAGCTCTACGAGCACTCTGAAATTCATTCCATTGCATCTATTCTGCAACATCTTCTTAAACAAAGCACATTCCAGTAAAAAATCTATTAAATTTACAGGCGTGACAGAATTAATTGGTGCATATATTATATTTCTGTGGTTTGCTTATTGCCACACTAGTCTTCATTTCCTGTGATTTTTATGATATAGTATATTAAATACTCCCATCTTATCTGAATCCCCTAGTCTCTTACTAAATTCATAAGCAAATTATTATCTAAGTCTTTGCAAATCGTGAACTCAATAACATTTCTACGTCTCTATGACCCTTGTTTAATATTCCCAAGAAACTCGCACTCACCTTCTGAAATTCTTGAGGTACATTATCAAGAAAAGAACTGTAATTTGTACCGTATTTCACTTAAGGTCCTCGAGCCCTTGTATGCATGGGTTCACGCAAATCTGCACACTTTCGACATCTAAATCTGACTTCTGAAATGTCAAACACAATTTGTTAACAAGGAATATATCTTTCATAAAACGCAATACTGACAAAGATTTTAGAAGTTTTACATTTTTAGAATCCAGTAGCTACTGGTCTTCCATCTTTTTACATCACAGATACCGAGCGAGTTGGCGCAGTGGTTAGCACTGGACTCGCATTCGGGAGGACGACGGTTCAATCCCGCGTCCAGCCATCCTGATTTAGGTTTTCCGTGATTTCCTTAAATCACCACATGCAAATGATGGGATTGTTGCTTTGAAAGGGCACGGCCGGTTTCCCCATCCTTCCCTAATCCAGTGAGACCGATGACCTCGCAGTTTGGTTTCCCCTTCCCAAATGAATCCAACCCAACCAGCACAGCTATCAAAGAATTACAGTTTACACACTGTTAATATACCACCTCTCCCAATGAGAGCCAGCGAATGCCAGAAGTTCTAGCAAACTATTTCCTTGGCTCATTAAGTATTTCTCGCATATCTTTTAATGCTTGGGAATTCTTTGGTGACTGTTCAGAGTAGCTATAAATTCTGTTTAGAATATCCTGAAACTTTACATGCTCCAGATAGTATTCAGTTCCTTGACTGACTGCTACGGCTGCCCAAGGGGCCACACAATATAAATGTAATATGTTGGGGTAATTATTCTTAAAATGAGTTGCCATCCCTTATCGAACTCCTGTCATAACACATGCACCATCAGTGGCAACCGAGGAGTATTTACTCTTGTCATTACCACTCCTATCCAGAATTCCTACAACATATGAATACACATCTCTCACGGTACACTGTTAGTCGACGCAGTGTTTAAGTAGTCCAAGTACATTTTCCGCTTCTGCGCTATTTTTACATATGTAATTAGAGATTCTGTTTGAGTAATATCGGTAGACTCGTCTACCAGGATTGAATACCGCCAGGCTGCATCCATTTCTGAGAAAATAAATGGTTCAGATGGCTCTGAGCGCTATGGGACTTAACGTCTGAGGTCATCTGTCCCCTAGAACTTAGAACTACTTAAACCTAACTAACCTAAGGATATCACACACATCCATGCCCGAGGCAGGATTCGAACCTGCGACCGTAGCGGTCGCGCGGTTCCAGATTGAAGCGCCTAGAACCTCTCGGTCACACAGGCCGGATGATAAAATATCATCAGTAATTATTTTATACATTGTGTCCCCCATAGCATGAATACTGTCATAACTTTCATAATTTGCATTGCTACTGAAAGTTAATATGGTCACCCTGAGTCTACATACAGTTCTTTCAATACGAAAAACTTTCTTGTAACAATATTTTCCTTTGTTATGGTGTAGATGATTTTTATAACGACTACTATACTTTTCTCAGCGTTTTTACAGGACACCGGGGAGACTTTGACAAAATTTTGTGCCTCTAACGACTCTTTGACTGTAACTCTTATGGTCCGCCGAGATTTCATGCCTCCTAATGTATCGGCTTAGACAGCATGATATCCAGAATGTTAAATAACATTTAGGGGTCACGCATTTACTTGTATCTAGCTTAAAAGTTAGAACTAAAGTATGACGAAGTTGTAATACATGGAATTCAAATTATTTATTAACGCGGAAATAATTTAGAAATGCATTAACAAATTCATTAGGTCGCCATGAATAATTTATTTGAAACTGGAGTGTATTTTTTTCAAGGCAACCTAATTTGCGTTAGATATAAATAACGATCATTTGCACTGACATCTGTAGTAAAAACTGTTTTAAACTGCTAAGTTCTCGCATATGTAGTGAAAATTAATTATAAAGCGGCATACCTTACGGCCTGTTGAAAACTGAGGGGCTGTGTTTCTAGCCTTTATTGTTTGGTTCTGTGGCAGATTGTTGTCGCATTCTGGTCGGGAAGGTGGCATTTCATGTTTTTCTGTTACAGATTTTAAGGCTTGTTTCTGTTTACAGCCTAACAGAGGTCCCCCTACCCCAGTGCCAGCTTTCACGAGGCTCAAAAGAAGGAAGTTACACACGCGCCCGCTCTCTCCTCTCGCAGAGGGAATGAAAGGCGAGATAAAAACAAAAATCGTTCTTCCTGTGCCATAATGTCACATTTTTGCGAACGCTCTTTGAAAGTTCGTCGCATTCTTCGATATTAAGTATCAAAAAGCGGCAAAAGCTACTATGACTTGAACCCTGCTTTTAACGTTGGTAGAAAACAATTTATGAATTTAAATAAATAGATTTTTACCTTTTTATTAATGCTGTACTTTTAACGTAGGTAATGGTTCGATAAAGAACAGACATGTTCGAAACCCGTCAATAACAATCGGTGCAATTGAGACAGAAAAATAAAGAAGCAAGGAAAAAATCTTGTTGCTAAGGGTCCTGGAATATTTATTGAAAGATGTCTCTGACACATTGTCAGAGGAATATCTGTTTTTCGTCTCAAAATGATGATATCAATTTGTACTGGAAGATCCCAGTAATGTGTATATTGTCGCGAAAAAAGGCGAAAAATATAGGTCGCTGTGTGAACTTCTGAATGTAAAAGCCCGAAATGGTGTGTTCTTCATTCTCTTGCTGCGTCCTCACTTCCCCCCTACGTCTCTGTTAAACAGTCCCTTCCAAGAGATTGAACAAACTCATAAAACAGACCTACAGAGATTAAGCAGCAGCGACGAATTCGATATTTTGGTTCTTTATCTTCTGTGCCGCTTGAGACAGAGCATTATTAGCTCTGATTTTTCTAGTTGCCCTAACTGCGTATAGTGATGGATTTTTCATCGAATCTGTCTCTAACAGAGTGGCAAGTTGATCGTCACAGGTCTTCCTGCAATGGTGCGGAATATCTGTGACAGCCACAGTTATGGACTGTGCACAGTACATCAAAATACGAACTTGGTGACAACCAGAAAGCGATATTCAAATTAGTTTTCGTCCAGTTCACCACATGATATTTCTTATTTATTGATTTCTCTTGAGTATTTTGCAGTGGCGATATCTTGAAAGATATAGAACAAGTCCAGCCAGATGAGCATAAGAGAGCAACCATTACTGAAAAAAATCATTTCGCGACTTACATGAGGTGGCTGTAGAGCCTATCGCAGAGACACTTTTGTACTCCTTTCTGAAAACCAGTTCCTTGCGCGTCTAATTCTTAGTTCTAATGAATCTAGTAGTTTAAACAACATAGCAATAAATAAGCTATATAAAAATAGTAGCCCAGTCAGTTAGGAATAAAAATGAAAGGATCATAAGAAAATAATAAAACAAGAAAAATAATGAACTTGTTATGTTGCTTTTTAAATGCTCAACTTTAAGGAATTCTTTTGAGGTTCGTCGGTTAGCATCTATCACTGCCTGCACCCAGCAGTAAAATCCTCTACATTTATAGACACATGTACATTTTATATAAATTGTATCATTCATTACGCAGCTTATATTCTTCTAGAAGCAATTAGTGGTTGGCTCAGAAAGTCTCGAGCTAGCTACTGATTTGGTACATCATCTATTTATAGCCCACATACACTATCTAATCAAAAGTATCTGGACACGTATTAGGGAACATTAATATTGAGTGTATGCACCCTTCGTCCTCATGACGACTTGTACTTGCTGGGGACACATTCAATTAAGTATCTCAGTATCTGTGGAGGAATGACAGCCCGTTCTTCCTCAAGAGCCGAAATCAGAGGTGGAAGAGATGTTGAGCGCTGCGATCTGGTGCGACGTCGACACTGTGACTCATCCAAAATATGTATCACTGCCTCTGGGCAGACCAGTCCATTTCACGAATGTTACTGTCTACAAAGCTTTGCCTCACAGACGCTGCTTTACGACAGACCGCACTGTCTTGATACAAACAGTAATTGCCTTCGAACTACTCTTCTACTGGATGCAGTACACAGTGCGCTAAAATCCGTTCGCAGAAATATTTAATGTTTTCTTAAGTGAAATAGGAGGACTGCACTCAAACCACGGAACTCGCCCTCATACCGTAACACCCGTTATCCATAGTTCACTTTGGCACGTTGACTCATTAGTGAAAGACTTTTCTATAAGATTGCCGCATGATACAGTCTGATTCATCACTCCCAAATCGCTCTGTTCCATTCATCCGCTGTACGGTGGTGTTGCTCTTTACACAACTTCAAGCGTCGCTAATTAATGGCTATAAGAATGTGTGACTTAAGAGGAGTTGCTCGACCTCTGTACCGCAATCTTTTTAACTCCTTACGCACAGTCATTATGCTACTTGGACTGCTGGTACCACATTGGAACCCACGTGTGATCCTTTCCACTGCTTTCATGCGCTTTCCTACAACCAACCTCAGCAATACCCGACCGCCCCTTTCCGCCAGTAGATGAGGTGTGCTTGGTCTTGTTTAGCTGTGATCGTTCCATCGCGTTTCCACTTCACAAACGGGTACACCAACAGTCGACTCGAGCAGCCTTAAAATGGGTAAAATGTCACAGATGAGTTGTTACACTGGCAACATCCAGTGACTTGTCCGTTCCCGAAGTCACTGAGTTCTCCAGTCCAACCAATTTTGCTGTTCCTCCATTCCTACTGACAGCACAACATCCCCCGCCTCCTACTGTCGGGTCCGCCTCTCACGATATATAGTGCTCAATTCTGTGTTCCGTAGGAGCAACGAGATATACACATCAAAAGAAGTTTTGCATCACCCATGCTCCCACAGTTCCGGAACCAGTACGGAAAACTGAAATAGAGATCGACATAAACATCATTTCTGCCCTTTTTATTGCTCATGAAAACCACACATTTCATGTTGTACCACCATACAGCGAGACCTTCACAGGTGGTTGTCGACTCAGCTGTACACACCGCTACCTCTAATACTTAGTAGCACGTCCTCTTCAATTGATGCATGTCTGTATTTGTCGTGGCATACTGTCCACGTGTTCATCAAGGCACCGTTGGTCCACATTGTTCCATTCCTCAACGGCGATTCGGCGTACATCCCACAGAGCGGGTGCAACAAGAATCATCAAAACTAAGTTATAACTATGAGTCATATGTGAATCGATTGAAAACCAGAATGCAAGAAGAACACAATGCAGCAAGACAGTCAATAATACAACATAAAATGTCTAACAAGGAACAGCATGATGACTGTCAAAATACAAAAGAATTCAAAGTAAGAGATATCGTATTGCTGTACGATGGGACATGAAGATGTGGCAGAAGTAGGAAATTAGACTCATAGTGGCGAGGACCGTATGAAGTTGTCAGAATAGACACGCCGAATGTTGCCATAAAATTAAGAGGAAACAAAGAAACAAAGCACATGCAAACATATTAAAACAGTACTTCTAATTTCAGTTATGACACAGGCAGGAAGAATACTACTATTACTACTACTGCTACTACAAATCAGAGCAAATCTAACGCATGTTAGGCGACAGCCTGTTGTAAAGGGAAGAGATACTTTCTTCAGGCACAAACACACGACCGCGAACGCTCAGGCGACGGCTAAGATCGGGTCATAAACGTATTTACAGCCGAAATCAGCATGACAGGAGCTCGTGGAGGACCAATTTCACACTGTGCTCCACAGATGGTGTTGTCTCTGGACTTCCACCGGTCGCTAAGGTGACGGCGTGACCGGCAAAACCCTTCCGTTTGGTAGCACAATGGCTGCTCGTTTCTAGTGGCCGGTTTTCTCGTCCGGTGCAAAATTAAAGCTTACCCCAAAATTAATAAATACTGAACCATATGTGTTACTGAACAGCCAGCATGATCATTTAAAGCGAAAAAGATGGAAGATTAGGCTTGTGAATACGCGCCTTCGATATCCCCATTAGTTCATAAGTTACTGCAAGTTAAATTTATAAATAATTCCTGAACTGTGAAACTGAATATCTCGGCAACGCATTATGCTATTACAGCAAACGAGGCGTCTACTAAAACAGCTCATGAAACTGTATCGAGCTGTGATAATAGACTAATCGAAATTATTCATGTATTTGAATTAGAGGACGAAAAACGGATTTCGGGCAATTAAAAATAGCTTTCCTTACTAACTAAATAGAGAAACATTAAAAATAGTGGCAGTACTGTAAACTTCAAACATATAGCAAATTATTTAATGTATAATTTAAATGTTTTGTTTATATTTAGACTGATAAATCCGAAAACGGAGGAAAACCCTAGAAAATATTGTTTATAAATAAACTATCGCAGATAAAAAAACTGACAATAGTATAATATTTCTCGGAAAATTTCCTTGTGATTTGATGTATCACAGCTGTATAAGAGGTTAAAATTAAGAATTTCTGCAATTTTCATGTTAATTACTTTAACTGACTTCAGCGGTGCTTGACCGAGGTTTTCTGGGTGAACAGCGGCATTTTGGTGGAGAGTCAATGTTTGGACGCCACTGAAGGCGATCAGGCTGTGTTAGTCTGAGTTTTATCTGATGAGCGATGAAATAGCCGCTTGTTCGCGAATGTGAATTATTCGGCGTGCCTACTCTTAGACACAGAAATTTTTCGGAATCTGACGGACTTGTTATTTTTCGGGTTGCATGTGGCACAAGCCGCACTTAGGTTTCAGTGTATAGTCTTTGCGGAATTAATAGTTTGAGATACTACGGACCTATAACGATTTTCGAAAGATAACTCACAATTAATCATGTGGTCTGTTCATCCGCCTCCAAGATCTTAAGAAACTAGGTCAGGCTCTGAAATTAATTTATTGTGAAATGTGATTTTTCTATGTTGTTATTGGACAAAAATTCGAATTTTTAAACCTTTAAAAAATAGGCGAGTGTGTATGTGATTTTTGCGTAGCAAGTTCAACCTGCATTTATATTAAATACTGTTGTCGATATATTGGGTATATTGTGACGAATGTGAGTTGACGCCCTATAGACGAAACGTAGCCAAACTTGTAAGTCCAATTACATTTACGGGGGCCTATTAAGGTGTTTATACGGTGTAATGTATGGGTAAATCTTCGTGCAGTAGAACGTGGGGGCTTCGTGCTGATATAGAACTTGTGAACAGTTTAGAACTTTGATTTTCCGTGATCTGATGAGAGGACTGTATTTTATTTTGTCATGCACACCACATTCATATACCCACAAAACCCGTATGGTTGCATGCAGAACCACTGGCAACGGATTACGAAGTTTCAAACATAGATAAGTCTTCAGGTAGTACTACAATAATTTAGGAGACGTAGAAATAAACAGTACCACACCAAGGACTGAAACATATGTGAATTTGGATGATATAACTGAACTTTTTCAGACGGCTGAAAGATACGTAAAACTAACGGCACAGAAATGTAGGGACATTCTAAAAGAACTTAACGCAGGTTTAACAGAACGTCTCTTACTAGACCCACAGATGACGTGCGCGTAGAATAGGTAACAGCGCTACAGAAGTTGGCTCATCAGTTGACAAGGCATGAGGCAAGAAAGAAGAAAAGCATGTTTAATTCCGTCGGTGAGGTAAATAAGATACTATATGGTATTCTAGAGAAGTTGATGCCACATATTACAGGGGAAAAATAGATGAAATACAGAAGAATATCAAAGATTTTTTGTTGTTAAGTACGGAGCAAGTGGCATTGGTAAGAATGACATTGCAAGGGGTAAACAGAACAATAAGTGCTATAAAATAAAACTAAGACACTTTAAAATTTTGGCTGAAAACTCTAAAAAGATTCATTAGGTCGTAGCTTAAGGAGACACATATAGGATTTAAGAGATTTGAAACCACATGGAAAAAGTGTAAAAAATAGTAGATGTATTTAGTTTATAAATTCAAAATATGAACAAATGATAGATGTTCGTCAGTCTAACAAGAGATGAGCTGAATGAAGTAAACTTCCCTGTTTCTCTAGCTGAATCGTCAGGATATCTCTTGTTCAAGTTAATAGCAGTAGACGTATTTATAGCAGGAAGCATATCAGGACGCGTGATAAATGTCCCCTCAGTAGATAATAACATGTTCACCTTATACAGAATGTTTCCTTCACCACAAGAAAGCCCTCTGTCGAAAGGGATGTATACTTTCAGTCAACAAGAAAGGAAGTTTTTGCTTATAGACGATGCGAAAATACAGTACACAAAACCATCGCCAGAACAACTGAATTGTATGTAAATTGTATGTAAGTGTAAACAGAAAAATCTGGTAATAAACATTTCTGTTCTTGTCTGTAGCAGACACTTTTTTGGTCTGTCTGTAAGTTTGTGGACTTTGAGCTGGCACCTCTTAGCAACCGTTTGTCACACTGTAATTTATGGCTCACTTGCGGTATTTAGAAATAAACGTAGCCTTACACAATAAAAGTATTGTAACACTGGTATGCAGCACTTGTGCATACACCTTATTTGGGAAAACATTGGTTCTGAGATCTACGTTTATTAGGATTTATTACTGGGTTAATTACATTTACAATTTAGACTTTCCTCTGGAATGAAATAATGGCATTTGCAGTTTTATAAATTCGGAGACTTATATTTCCACTTTACATTTTCTTTTGGCGATATGGAATGCAACTACTGTGTCTCTTGTCAGTTCTAAATTAAACTGAGTCTTCTTGTTTGTTTGGACTTCCTTCATTTATATTGCTACTTCCTCAGGAACACTGTTAAGGTGTTTTCATGCTATTGTGTTCTCTGCACTTTGACTTACAATGACAGTCTGAACACATAACTAACAACAACAGTTATTGTCGTCAACATAATTCCACATAATTCTAAAACATTTCTACAACATTTACTCTGTCTGTGACAACAGGTCAGCATAACTAGTATAATGCTCTAGTATATTAGTATAATTGGTATAATTATGTTTACATTTGCAGTGATGAAATAATGCATCAGATATTTCTTGCTGTTCAGTGATAATCTTACCTAAGTCGTTTAAACCCTTTCCTCTGATCTTTAATTCATCTAGTTGTTTCACCACATCATCTAATGGTAACTCTAAGTTTAGCAAAGAAATATTTGTATTTTCCTTATTTACTATCAACAATCAATTTCCAACTTTGTTTGTAGATTACATCCTTTTTAATTGTGTTAGTGTGTATTATTCAGCCTGACTATCAGTCTTAATTTACTACAGCTGCTTGTTTTTCCAACTTCTCTTAGTACTACATGCTCTGAAATTGGTCTCTCACATAATACTGTCAGAACACTCCTCCTAAGGAACTATGTATAACCACACATTGTTATTTCAATGTTTCCACATATTTTGCTGTAAGATTACAATTCTCTTTTCACAATTACTGGCATTACATTTGTTAGCTTCACTCTCTTCCTAAGAGCAAGTCCAACAGGGATGGAACTGCATCCCACAAACTGACATCCAACACCTGTGCAAAAAAAATGTATGCACTTTTGCTTGCTCACATGGAACATTCTGCCATTTACACCGCTTACTAATGTACCAACATTTTAGGTCTGTAATCGCTTGTCTTGTGCTTACATTAACGTTTCAATTTGCAATGTTAATCAGTTAAATATTTTACCTAGACAGTTGTATTCCAGTATATTTCATTACTCTATATTAAATTTTTTTTACGATTTTCCCTCCATTGTATTTCAGATAAATTAATACGAACTGGGGCATTAATGAATATAGAATTCAGTGGTGGTTCGTAACCACACGTTCGCAATCATCCCGGAAATGGCTGGCTTACGGGTTCATGTTTATTGGAACGCTTGTGCTTCGATAATCGTGTACTTCCACCCGTGTCGGTTTCACTGCTAATTATGAAACAAATTTTGCATTTGGCGCGACTCTGGTGCCTCTTTTAACGTGGCACCCCAAGTGACCGTTTGGGCCTTAAATGTGACCTGTTTAGAACCATACGTCACGGTAATGGGCCACGTAAAATAATTTTAGATTACTGAGAAAAAAAAGGTAAATGACAATACAAACTGAGACTATTCCGCTTTTTAGTCAGTTTAGAAATAACACAAGCTACTAGTGTCTGTTGTAGCAGACTTTATTTTTAATAAGGTGAACGTTCATTTGAAAAATTTATTGACTCCGACTACGTCGACCGGGTGAACAGGTAGAGAATTCATCACACACCAGGATCGCTCACAGGGGCTTATTCAGACATCTGTAGTCGAGAAGGTGCAAAAATATACCTATACCCTTGTCCCTGAGCTCCGGCAGCAAGTACACACGGTGTCGTTTGAGATACAATGGAGCAGTTGGAAACATTATGTCGAGTACTGTGGATGCAGTATCGGTTATTGTGCAAACTCGCTAGCAAGTATGTGAAATAGTTTTCTTGTCATGTTCTCGTGGTTAGTTTAGCGTAATTTCACATTGGCACTATAAGGAACAATACTAACCTACTTTTATAAACAGCTTTTCTAGTCACCCATATCTGTAGGTCACATGCGATATGGGTTATTTTACTTACGTGGAGTTGGTGTCAATACTGGTTTCCATTTAAACACCACACCATTGGGGACTTCAGATGGAGTTTATCCATTCGATAAATTTCATCGCCCCAACATTAAGAAGAGCGCCACCAATCGGGAACACAATGCAACAAGTGCTGGTCTCATTACTGGAATGCTATACAAGAAGCGGTGTACTAAATTGCCTGAGAAAAGTGCTATCAAGGAGAGGACGTTGCGTTTCTCCAGGGTTGGAGGCCAGCTGTGGGATAGGGTAGCCTATTTTTATGTCAAGAAAAATGCTGGAGGAGAAGGTGGGCACCTTATTTTGTTTCTCAGATTGATGTACATTCTTTTGGAAAATTTTAGTTTGTAACATTACTTAAAAAGTATACAAATTTTTCTAAGTGGTAGGAGGAAAATCGATGATTAATATCAGTTATTTATATTTGAATGCGAAGAGTCACAAAAAGATGGTAAAACAGCACTAAAGATGTGGTGCTAACAGGGGCCCTCGCCAAAGCCTCATAAAAATCTTTTACAGCAGTGTGTAATCGTGTATGTCATGGATCTCCTTCAAAACCCCTGGATCGAGTTCAGCGAAATCTGGTGCAGATATAGCAGATCTCCAGAAAATCAGCACCATGAAGCTTAAAACCTCCTAGTTTCAACAGCAGTCAAGATAGAGCAAAAATACGTTTTTTCTAGACCCTGGTGTACAGGCAGCCATGCATGATGGGTGTGTTGTCTCTTAGCATACCAAATCAACCTGCTCTGCCGGGTAGCCTATATGTCAGAGGCAAGAAATGGTTTTCCAGTCCCCAACAAGTAAGCTGCCCTGCATGTCTGGCAAGTTGTGTTTTAGTATCTGACTGATTTATCGACCAGTATTGTATGGCGGCCTATATGTCATTGACAAATTCATGGTTTTCAAGTCCCTGATGTGTAGCCGGCTCGCCATGACAGATCTGTTGTAGGAGTAGCATTGACCTGATTTGTTATACTGTATTTCAGTGGCAACATGTGCTATGATATGGCTGGGGACAGGTTGATATGGATAGAGGAGGGAGGAGGGGAGATGCAAGATGCAGGTGGAATGTGTAGAGGGGGTCTAGGAAATGGGCAAAGAGAGGGTGAAGAGGAGATGAAGAGACATATGGTTCAAATGGCTCTGAGCACTATGGGACTTAACTGCTGAGGTCATGAGTCCCCTAGAACTTAAAACTACTTAAACCTAACTAACCTAAGAACATCACACACATCCATGCCCGAGGCAGGATTCGAACCTGCGACCGTAGTGGTCGCGTGGTTCCAGACTGTAGCGCCTAGAACGATTATGACGATTGATGACTATGACGTTATCGACCGATAATGTCCTACATGTGTATGATTGGAGAAAGATCTACTGATCGAGCAGGCCGAGGCAACATTCGGTAGAGCATGTCCGGTTACGACAGCGATGTGTGGTGGAGCAGTAAGCTGTTGGAAAACACCCCCTGGAATGGTGTTCATGGATCGCAGTTTAACAGGTCGAATCATCAGATTGACGTACAGATGTACAGTTAGGATGCGTCGGATAACCACGAGAGTGCTCTTACTGTCATGCAAAATCGCACCCCAGGCCATAGCTCCTGGTTTGGGTCCAGTGTGTCTAGCATACAGACAGGTAGGGTGCAGGCCCTCAACTAGCCTCCTAGCGGTCTCCACTGGCACAGAGGCAGAACTAGATTTCATCAGAAAACACAATTGACCTCCACCCTGTCCTCCAAGGAATTCTTGCTCGACACCACTGAAGTTGCAAATGGTGGTGGTTTGGGGTCAGTGAAATGCACGCTACGGGCGTCTGGCCCTGAGCAGTCCTTGAAGCAACCGATATGTAACGGTTTGTTGTATTATTATTAATTAAATAATTATTTTGTATTGCAGTATGGCCGCAGAGAAGTATTATGGAAAGAGAAGCACACATGAACAGCATTTAACTGTAACACTATACCTGAAAGGGATCATGGTTTAAACGAGGGCGCATGAAAATAAAATGTACTTCAGTCAGCAGTTAAGGAATATGCTGAAAATTAAAATAAAAACGCAAACAGGATTGTAAAAACTTTTTGCTGCGGTTAAATATTTCCCAAGGAAGCTGAAACGAAATGGTAGATCATCTTATATTTGAAGAGATGATGTTTGGTTTTCCACATACCCGGACACCATAATTACTCTACCACACAAACACTTGGGATTACACTCGTCTGGTATGAAACGTTCCCGGGGGGATCCACTGGGGGCCGAACCGCACAACAATCCTGGATTCGGTGTGGGGCGGCGGTGCGGTAGGTGGACTGCTGTGGCCTGTTGTGGGATTGTGAACCACTGAGGGCTACGGCGGGACGAAGCCTCTCCGTCGTTTCTAGGTCCCTGGTTTAATACGTACATATATACATGTTTTGTTTATGCATGTCGGACGTAAGAAAACTTGGTTTCGACGTTGAAAAACGAAACGGATTGCCTCGTACACCATAGTTTCGGTGCAGGAAAATCCACGATAAGAAAAAAGTGGTTTAAAGGTTGCAGGTGTCCATCCAACAAATATCACCGAAGCTGAAGGAAATAATGAAAGCTCCAAGTATAGCTTCAAGACCTAGCCAAGGAGCCAGTGAGCTGAAGAGTAGCCTATGCAAAAAGAAGTGCAACAAAGTAAAGGGCAAGAAATCCAGAACTGCAGCTTCACCCGTGGCACCCGTGGAAAGGAAAAGTTTTGCAAACTGCGGGGGAGTGAGAGTACTGCGTGTTGTGCAAGGAAGATCGCATGGATAAAATAATGCAGAAAGTGCAGAATGTGGATTCATGGAAAGAGTGCCCGGTGGGAAAAGAAGTGAAAAAGTTACATTGTAATGCCTGCAACTAGTGATCTAAGAACTAAAATATGAATCATTTTCTTAAACTTAAATAAGTACATATCTTCAAGCACAAGGACACAGTCGATAACGGTGATACAATTTATGCACCCATTGCTACCAAATACGAAACCATATTCCTAATTTGTATCACTTCCAGATGATTACAAGTGAAGTTTTTCTTTCTTCACTCATAATTTCCGTTCCTTAAGTCAGATACCAGAACCACATTCTGCAATTGAGAATGGCGTTGCTAAAAACTGTTGTAACTTATCGTTTAGCCAGTTATAATTACAAACTGAGGCAGCCGTCCGCTACAACTGCCTGTACACTCGTACATACTGGACACTTCTCTGCAGTGAGTTACGATCTGTTTCAAACAACCGTGGACTATCTCGTAAGGCTTGAGAAGACTGGACAGTTCACTGCTCCAGTTCTTCAACCATACAAACGTGAGTGCTGTACACTTTACCCCTGAGATGATTCTAGACAGAAAACACTGGAGAATTGAAGGTGATCTTGGAGTCCAAGGAATAGGATGAATTCCACCTATAGGTACACTGCGCACCTTTCTGAGGCATTAGACGTTTTCTAATACGAGTACCAAAACGTGTTGGTGCCTCGTCATGCATGTCCAACAATCTGGAAAGTTGTCCAAGGTGAGATAGAACATGGGTGAAATTTGAGCCCTATTAGATGACGACTTAATCTAAAAGTTTACATTTCTAGCACATTTGTACAAACTAGGAATACATATACTGAATTAACATGTGCACCGTAACAACACATTTGCAATTATACCTTAAAGTGCTCATTTGAAGACCGATATTTTTCTGGATTTGTTTTGTTCCTGGCATCTTATATTTTCAGAAATGGTTCAAATGGCTCTGAGCACTATGGGACTTAACATCTGTGGTCATCAGTCCCCTAGAACTTAGAACGACTTAAACCTAACTAACCTAAGGACATCACACACATCCATGCCCGAGGCAGGATTCGAACCTGCGACCGTAGCAGTCCCGCGGTTCCGGACTGAGCGCCTAGAACCGCTAGACCACCGCGGCCGGCTATATTTTCAGATGTAACAGTTTCCTCTGTTCATTGCGACCCACTTTGTATGTACAATAATAATTTTATATTGTAATGTTTATAGATAAATAATAAATCAAATATGGCTCGCAGCTTTCTGATTAGTTTTAGCGACAGATGCGTCAGTTGAAATTTGTGCTGTCATCAGTAATGGAACACAGGCTCACCGCCTGATTCCTCATGCCTACAATCTGTACTCGCACATTCATTATGTATATTCCCGTACAGGGGAGACATTCTACTTGCGAGTCGCTTGCCCGGTATAGGCGGATAGATACGATACTTGCAGTACCAGTGTTATTCCGAATTACGATGCACTGCATCCGCCGACACCGGGCAAGCGACTCGCAAGCAAAATGTCTCCCATGTACGGGAATATACGTAATGGATGTACGAGTGCAGGTTGCAGACACACGGTTGACGACATATGGAAGTTTATGTAAAATTATATGATTTTTTTAGTATTTCTGTCCCAGTTTTTCCGATGGACACTGAAATAAATTGTAAATTACGGAATTAAAAATTCCATTGTTAAACTAAAGAAGTAAAAGACGTTTTACATTTTTTCTTTCCTCTCAGATTACTAGATAGCAAATTTTATTGCAGGTAGAACAGTGAAATAGGTTTAGTTCTTTTTGATTTCAATGAAAGCTTTCAAAAATATCAGGTGTTACCTTAAATAGAATTATTTCTTCTTGTAACATGTAGCACTGGAATCGGATACACCGCCGGCCGTTGTGGCTGAGCGGTTCTAGGCGCTACAGTCTGGAACCACGCAACCGCTACGGTCGCAGGTTCGAATGCTGCCTCGGGCATGGACGTGTGTGATCTCCTTAGGTTAGTTAGGTTTAAGTACTTCTAAATCTAGGGGACTGATGACCTCAGATGTTAAGTCCCATAGTGCTCAGTGCCATTTGAACCATATGAGTCAGATACAGAAATTCATTTCTTTATTTTAAAAAGAGAAAAACAAACCATTATCCCGGTCGCTAGGCTTGGATTTATTTCTAAAGGCCTTACCGAGAGCTCAAATGATATGACGCTTATGTGGGAAAGTTTTCTCTAACCATCCGTGATTGTAATCTGGTATCAGCTACCATGAGGTCTGTAGACCTACAAACAAACGTAACTATGTCATCACTTGTCTCATCGTTTTGGCTGCATGCCATGCACACCAAATGCTAATAATATAAAATAAAAATAAAAAATCTCGTCCTGGTCCTGAAGTGATTTAAGGGAACCACGCAGTAGGATAAAGTGAAAGGTTTGACTGTGACTTGGTCCGCATTCCTTTCGTACCTCACGGTGAGTTTGTGCATAATGCCCTGCAAGCTCAAGCTGATCGTCAAAGCCAAATTTTCTGTTCAATCGGCCCAGCTTTTCAAATCCTCCGCGTACATTAAAGTAGGAGCGCCCGACAATCGGCAGGAATGCTTTTGACGCGACAGAAGACAGATCCACCTCCACTTGGCTCACAAAACGCTCGAGTTCATACGTGCGGAAATTTGTGCAATCTTGTCGAACGGAAGGCGGCGCAGTGAGCCGATGTGCTCTTGGCAATCTCCGGAAAAGCAAAGGCCCGGCCACCGAAATCGCCGTAGTGAACCGGGCCTCGGAGACAGAAAGGCTGCAGCAGAAGTAGTGCGCGGAGCGGCCGCGGCGCGGCGCCCCCGTCGCTGCGTGGCGCGCGTGTGTCCTCAACTTCTGGGCCCCCGCCTCTCCGCCGGCCACCCACCCGCTAAAACAAAGAGGCCCCTCGCTTTGTTTCGCCGTAAACAAAGCGGCTGAATGACTGGCCACAGTGAATAGTCGCTAGCGGCAGCGGCAGCGGCAGTCCTTCGCTGCTCGCAGCGCCATTGTTCTAGCACACGGAGGCACGACGTCGTTGGTGGGGGCGGGAGATGCGGGGGAGGAGCAGGAGGAGGAAGAGGCGGAGGAGGCGGCGCTAGCTGCGGCAGTGGAGGAGGAAGAGGAGCGCGCTCTGAAACAAAAATAAAAACACCGCGCCCGGCGAGGAGGGTGGGGGCGGCGCGATGTTGCGTCATTCAGCGGACAATGGCGGCGCGTCCGGTGCGCTACAATCTGTTAACAGCGTTTGTAAGTGCTGCTCGAGCCGCGCGCCGGCCCACAATGCCCCGCGCGCCGGCACCGGCAGCGGCCCGAGCGAGCCGTACACAGCTGCACCTGAGGACCACACCCGTGGCCGTAATCCCCGATGATTCTTTCACTTCCCAACTGTAAATCACTACTTTGAACTTCCGCAAGATGAAATAAAAAAGTGACAGCAGCAGACAATATTTAATTTTGCAGAATATTTCTGTTACTGTGCATCCTGGAAATGTAAACCGTTTTAAGTGTAATTTGCGTGGATATTAACTGCAATAATCACATAGGCTCAGACATAGGAAAGGCAAGTGCTAGACTTAACTTTATTGGCAGGATACTGAGGAAATGTAGCCAGCCTGCAAATTACAGCGTTACGAAAACGCTGACGACTTGAATTGGCAGACGCCTGAAAATAAACGCCAATTATCCTACGAAGGCCTACACAAAAGTGGGAATACCTAGAGATATTAGTTATACCTCTACGTATTGACCATGAAAATAAAATGAAACTAATTAGAATAGGCATTGAAGTATATAAGCAATTGTTCTTCCCGCACATTTGATAGGAACTGGAAGAAACATTTATATGTGGTATAATGACAAATACCGTTTGCCATAAACTTCACAGTGGTTTGCAGAATATATACGTAGATGTAGATGTAGACTACGTTCTTTGTACGGTCACGAAGAAAGTTCATCTACATCAGTGGCTCCCAACATTTTCGAAACTGTTAGCCCTGAAAGAGATCAGATCTCATCCAGTACCCTGAACCAAGATTGAGACGTAATTGGACATTAGACTGTCAAAAATTAAAACTCCTGTTTTTAGAGAAGCAATTTATTTATAATACGTTATTCAAAACAATTATAGGAACAATGTGTCAATATACGGCTTCTTAAATCTATTTTAATACAGGAAGTACCTTGGTCTCATTGCACGGATTGAGATCTTCGTTTTATTCAGTATGCGACGATTAAAATTATTGGCCATCTCTCGGCTGTGTTATGCTTCTCAGCGTCAGGTGACCCCTCAGAAGCCACTATGTACCGGTGTCCCAGTATTTTCCAGTGAGATACACAATGGCAGCTGTCATTTGCTTACGTTGTATTCAACCACACATACGCAATGCGGCATCTTAATGCAATGCAAGTTGCAAAGGCGGTCTGTTTGAAGCAGAAAGGATGGACTTTCAGTCATGTTGCAGCAGATGCCGATGCCTATCCATCTGTATTCCATAGGATCTGGAAACGCTACAGGAAGACAGGTCAGTACACAAGGTCGCCGACGCATTACAACTCCACGCGAAGACCGATATCTGCTTGTCTCTGCGTTGCGTCGTCGTACGGATATCGCTAGAACATTGCAGGACGGTCTCAGCAGGATCATTGGAGCCGTTGGTACGGTCATATTGTAGTGATCAAGTTACGATAAATACCTGTATTGCAGAGCCTATATTATTATGATTATGATGCAAAGTTGACCTGTACGGGAATATACAAGGGACGTTTGAAAAGTCTGTGCAAAGTGCAAGAGATGGCACCACCGGCGGGTATCGAGATCATGTTTAATTAGTAGCATCTTTGGAAAGAATGCACACCAAGTTTCATCTTTATTGGCCTATTTCTTGTGTTTGGCATTCGTGTGAATCAAGGAAGTCGAGTGATTGTCAAAAAATAGACGAAAAAGAATTTGGTGTGGTGATTAAACATTGGTTTATGAAAGAGAAAACGCCTCAGGAGACTAAAGAGAAGATTGACAAACATTACAGTGACTCTGTACCTTCGATTAGAAAGTTTATAAGTGGCTTCAAAATTTTCGGTGTTGCCATATGGGCCAAGTGGTGCTGAACGTTCTGGAGGCCCTGTGGGGGTTATGACTCCAGAAATCATTGATAAAGTCCATGATATGGTGATGGATGACAGAATAGTTAAGGTGCGTGAGATTGCTAGTGCTGTGAGCATCTCGAATGAAAGGGCACATAATATTTTGCATTAACGTTTGGACGTGAGAAAGCTATCCGCAAGATGGGTTCCACTATTGCTCACGCTTGGCCAGAAACTGAATCGTGTAAAGTGTTGCAAGGAGGGAGTGCAGCTGTTCAGGAAGAATCCGCAGGACTTTAAGCGTCGTTTCGTCGCTGTTGATGAAACATGGATACATTACTATACTCCTGAGACCAAACAACAATCTAAACAATGGATTACAAAGGGAGAATCTGCACCAAAAAAGGGAAGACCATTCGTTCGGCCGGAAAGGTTATGGCGACTGTCTTTTGGGATTCACAAGGGATAATCCTCATAGACTATCTAGAAAAGGGTAAACCTATTACAGGTGAATATTATTCATCGTTATTTGACCATTTGGAAACCAAACTGCAACAATAACGCCGGCGATTGGACCGCAAAAAAGTCCTTTTCCATCACGACAATGCACCAGAACACACCTCAGCAGTTGTGGTCGCAAAATTAATAGAAATAGGATTCCAAATCGTTTCACATCCCCCTATTCTTCAGACTTGGCTCCCTCGAACTACTATCTGTTCCCCAATTTGAAGAAATGGTTGATGGGACAAAGATATTATTCAAACGAGGAGGTGAATGCAGCAACTAAAAGCTATTTTGCAGAATTGGGCAATTCCAATTATTCTGAAGGGATCAACAAATTAGAACAGCGTTGGACGAAGTGTATAAGTCTAAAATGAGACTATGTCGAAAAATAAAAAAAAGGTTTACCCCAAACACGTAAGTAGTTTTTATTATTGCAGGGACTTTTCAAACGCCCCTCGTACATAATGGATGTACGAGTACAGGTCGTAGACTCATGGATGACGTCATGTGGAAATTTGGGTCTGGCCATGAGTCATGCACGGATAGCCAAACGGTAAGGTGACCGCTTGCGATAAGCGGGAAATCCAGGTTCAAGTCCCGGTCCGGCACAAATTTTCATTGTCGTCATTCCATTCTACAGCTGATGATAGTCATTCGCAATTGCGTATTCATGTGATGGGTTACGAGAAAGGACCGCACGACCCAGACCCAGTACCTCGCTCGACAAGACAACTTCTTGCACCTCACCTACAGTTCTGTCGTTCACTGGCGAAACGTGTTATTCACGAATGAGCCAGATATTCTCTGACGCGAGGTGAGCGTTATCGTCCAGGAAACCGACGGATATAAAAGTTCTGTGATGTTGTGATGTTGTGGGGAGGCAACACTGTTCACAGCAATACGGATCTTATTACTGTCCATGGTCGCCTTACCACCAGGCAGTACAGCAAGTGGTGTATACAAGATTCCATGTACATGTGGTAGGGTCTACATTGGAACTACAGAGAGAAGTGTGAATACACGGTTGATGGAATATAAAAAAGTCTTTGCCGACTAGGGAAAACAGACAAGTCAGCCGTGGCGGAACATGCTCTTCAGTCGGGTGATCACGTAGTGAAATTTTCGGAAACTGAAGTTTTATGACGAACTATTATCCACGGCTATATAGAGAAGCCATCGAAATATATAAACACGGTGATAATTTTAACAGAAAAGAAGAAGCTATGAAACTCAGCGATATATGGACAGTGGCGCTACAGAATCTATGAGAAGTTTTTATCTTTGACGTACTATGCTCGATAGTTATATTTTATCCTTGACAGTTCATCTCTGCTATCACGTGAAGGCCTTCATTGTATGAGTACAGCGAACACATCCTGATGGACCATGTGGCGAAAGGTGCATATGGTGGGGGCTCTGAATTCCTTCTAATGAGGGCGCCCATGTGGCGGACGTCGGCTGGGATGTCGTGCAAAGCCTAGATATTGAACTGATAGAATGGCCGGCGGCGAGTTCCGACATAAGTCGCACCGAGCACATTTTGGACGTGCTTGGTAGACGTGATCATCACAGACTCTCCAAGAATTCTTACGGACTCTCATTGAAAATTGGGAACGTATACTGTGGTGTCACCGCCAGACACCACACTTGCTAGATGGTAGCTTTTAAATCGGCCGCGGTCCGCTAGTATACGACGGACCCGCGTGTCGCCACTGTCAGTAATTGCAGACCGAGCGCCACCACACGGCAGGTCTAGAGAGACGTACTAGCACTCGCCCCAGTTGTACAGCCGACGTTGATAGCCATGGTTCACTGAGAATTACGCTCTCATTTGCCGAGACGATAGTTAGCATAGCCTTCAGCTACAATTGCTACGACCTAGCAAGGCGCCATCACCAGCATAGATATTGAGCTCTATTAATGTATCAGCAAGAGCGATGTTCTACAAATGTGGATTAAAGTTAAGTATTTCAGAAGCTACGTCCTTTTCTTTATAGCATTCATTACGTATCCTGTTTCAGACCTCACGCCAGCCTGCGTGAGCTTATAGCGTGCATTTCGGTCTTCTCAAACAAAACTGTTGGCACTTCTGCCGACACTTCATATACCACAGGGCGACCTCCGTAGACTTATACGGAGCATGCCACGTACTTATAAGGCAGTGATAAACGCTCACGAAGGGCGTACACGTTATTGAAGTTCTCAAAGTCCAATGATAAGCGCCCAGGCTGACGGAGTGATTGCTTGTTTCCACTCTGTTTCCAGCACCTGTCGAAAATTGCAGTTGTTTTTATGTAAACTATCGACGATGTTTGTTTACGTATCTAATTTGTGAAAGATGGACTTATAATTTGGTAACGTACCCAGTCCTCAATTGTTGCTCAGTGGAGTATGGCAGAAGCACAAAGTCATGTTTCCCTAACTTCTTTGAGTACTGTACTTACTTAACGTTCAAACAACGGAAACTCACGCGTTTTCTACATTTTTCATTAAACCAAGAAAAAATAAGTCATTGGAATAGATGGTTCTGATTGTTACTGTCCGCCATTGCACGTCGTAAGTTGCACTCCAAGTTAATTTACTGCTTCACTTTTCTTTCCTGTTCTACCATAGTCGAAGGTCTACTTTCAAACCTGCTACGTGTAGCGAATGGAATGTGTGTTCTTAAGAGTTCTTCCGGTAATAATAGCTGCTAGACAAAGATATTTCGTTAAAATAATGACAGTTCTGTTTCATGAAACAATATGGATTGTGTGTTGACTTCTCGACTGCCACGCTGATGTGCTTCTGCTCGAATTTCACTATCTGAAAATACTCCTTCATTCACAGAAACTGGTCCTGCAACCCATGTATTCATTTGTCAGTTTTGAAAATCACAAGAAGATGGTTCAAATGGCTCTAAGCACTATGAGACTTAACATCTGAGGTCATCAGTCCCCTAGACTAAGAATTAATTAAACCTAACTAACCTAAGGACATCACACACATCCATTCCCGAGGCAGGATTCGAACCTGCGACCGCAGCAGCAGCGCGGTTCCGGACTGAAGCGCCTAGAACCGCTCGGTCACAACGGCTGGCTCACAAGAAGAGTTCCTGTTAGAATTTACCACCGACAATGAGTAGTAACTATACCACAGCAAAAGCAAACAGCAATGCTGGTCTATAGTGCTCTGGGTAAACTAAATAAACTTTCACCGTGTAGTTTTCAATTCGTATGAAGCTAAACATTTACATACAGTTCGTATGAGAGCTTTTTGCTCATGATAGTGAGATGTGGTCCTTTAACACGAAGACCATTCAAAATTTGAGTGTGGTTCACCGATGAATGGAGTGATGAGTCTTGCAGATTACTGGGAGCGACAGGAATACAAATAAATAGATTAAGGGGCAGATTAAAATGGAAGACGTAACACTGATATTGATGAAAACAAGTGAAGGTGAGTTGGACGGCAGCTACGAAAATAAATGGTAGATGGCTAAGGGAGGTAAGGCTAAGGATGTATTACGTTGATGAAAACAAGTGAAGGTGAGTTGGACGGTAGCTACGAAGATAAATGGTAGATGGCTAAGGGAGGTTCTTTTATGTATTCCGAGGAATAAGGGGAAACTGAGAACGGAAAGTAAGTAGGTGACATTAGAAAATGTCGAGAAACAACAAGGATACATGTCGCTTAAGATCTTAATGCATGGCACTAAAAAGAGGAGGCCCTTATCCATCAGTGGATGTCAAATGGCTGATGGTGTGATCTATTACAAAACAAATGGATCAAATGGCTCTGAGCACTATGGAACTTAACATCTGTGGTCATCAGTCCCCTAGAACTTAGAACTACTTAAACCTAACTAACCTAAGTACATCACACACATCCATGCCCGAGGCAGGATTTGAACCTGCGACCGTAGCGGTCGCGCGGTTCCACACTGTAGCGCCTAGAACCCCTCGGCCACCATATCCGGCGATCTATTACATATTTTAGCCTACCGTAACAGTGATAACAATGATTTTTTAATGACTTGGTGTGGTCACTAAATCTTTATCGAACCCAGTTTTGTTTTTACTTATCTCATAGTTCCATTTGCCCCCTCAGGGGGTATTTACCACCAGGTTGGGAACAAATCTACAACTGCAGGAGATGGACCAAAATATGGAAACACCGCACACACAACATATTACCGGGCCTAATACGGTGTAGGAGTACCGTTGCCATTCAAAAAGATTCCAATCGTCTTGGAATGTACAAATGCAGGTCCTGTATGGGAATTCCGTACCATTCTTCCTGCACAATAGTGGCAAGTTCGGAAAGCCATGATGGAGACGGATAGCGATCACGCAGCCTTCTCACCAAAATAAACCACAACGGGTTAACAGTATTGATATGTGTTACCTATGGTGGCCAGGGGAGATGCCATTGAACTCACAAAAATCAGTCCTGCACCATCTGAGCTTCGCAAACAATGGCCCTGTCACCTTGGAATACAGTATCACTACAAACATTGTACCACGGGAACAAACACTGTAACATGGGATGTATCTGATCAGCCAAAATGGTCGCATAATCCTTGTCAGTAATGCGACTTTGCAAACAACGGGCCCCTGGAACATTTGGCTGCTCATGTCATCACCAAACCCCCGTCATGTTTCACTCTTGCAACGTAAACTCGGGCAGTGTGAAAGAACAGTCATCCGACCAACTGACATTTTTTCCATTGCCCCATAGCCCACGTTTTTATGGTTTCGACACCACGTTTTCCTGTTATGGGCATTTGCTTCACTGATGAGTGGTTTTGGAGTTCTAGCTGATGTGCGGATTAGCCGCGACAGCAGCTAAAACACCTACTTGGGAATCATCATTTGTTGTAGGTCGTGGTTGACGTTTCACATGTGGCTGAACACTTCCTGTTACCTTACATAACGTAACTATCCGGGGAACGGACCGGACATTTGGGTGATGTCGTCCAGGATACCGAGCAGCATACACAGCACACGCCCGTTGGGCATTTTGATCACCATAGCCTTACGCGATATCGACCTTTCCCGCAATTGGTAAATGGTCCATTTTAACACGGGTAATGTATCACTAAGCAAATACCGACCGCAGTGGCTGAATGTTACGTGATACCACGTACTTATACGTTTGTAACTATTACAGCGCCATCTATCACAAAGCGAAAAAAGTGGTCCAACTAAAACATTCATATTTCTTTACGTACTACACGAATATGTAATAAAAAATGGAGGTCCCTATTTAAAAAAACGAAGTTGATATCCGTTTGACCTATGGCAGCGCCCTCTAGCGGGCCAACCATAGCGCCATCTTGTTTGCCCCTTCAAGCTAGACGAGTTTCGTTCTTTTCAGTTTTTTCGTTTGATGCTTATTTCGTGAGATATTTGGTCCGGTCACTATATATATATATATATATATATATATATATATATATGTATATATATATATATATATATATATATATATAGAGAGAGAGAGAGAGAGAGAGAGAGAGAGAGATACGGGGGTTGGAATTTAAATAGTGGCAACTATTTATTCACAACCGATACAAAAGGGTTACATGTTTGCAACTATTGTTACTGTCCTTCAAAGAAGTCACCAGATTCGTGTAGAACCCGTTGACAGCGATGTGGAAGGCGTAGTATACCGTTAGCAGACAGTGTTGCTAACTCTAGAAAACCCGAGTCGCTAGATTCAATATCAAAAGTCACTAGGAAGTCGCTAAAACTGATTTTACTAGGGATGCACTGAAAATTTCGTGTTGTGAATGGTGCAATAAGCCAGTGGGGGGAGAGGTGGGAGTAAAATATTAATAAAAGTTGTGTCATACGCAATTGCTATATTGTCACAATTAAATGACGCATCGCTTGCAACAAAATACATATAAAATAAGCTAACGTTTAATTAAACATGTTATCATAATTGACGCAACACATAAATTGTTGTTTCAATCACAGTAGTCAGATATACAAGTATATTTGTAACAAAAGGAAGTAAGAACTCAAATTAGGTTACAAAATATATACATACCGGTATGTGAGCTACTCATCGTCGTCACTCAGAAGATCGAATCACTCTTGTGTTTCATGCTCTGACAGAACTGTAGTTGATGTAGAGGGTTGAACATCGCTCTAAAAGATGACGTTGCATTTCGACTGGTTTTGTTCGTTCCAATAAGCTCCAATACGTTTGACGGTATGTAAAAAGATGCAGAAGATGCACAATCTTTATTTTGTTTCTTCAGCTGGTCTCTCAATATGATCAAAGCATTAATTATCTTTAACGATAATCTGTTACGTTGTTTAGTTTTTATAATGTTCATAGAACTGAATATTCGTTCCACTTCTGCATTTGAATGAGTAGGCATAGAACAGTCATTGCTAGCTATGAAATCAAAGAAAAAGGATTCTCCCCTGCGGCATTTTTATACTGCAAAAACCTCACTCCAAAATCGAACAGTGTTAGTAGTGTTATTCCACCTAACGAAGTTGATATTACGCCATTCTTGCAACATACCGTCTATGAAATCGCCACTAAAACCCAATTCTTTGGCTACATCCGCTACAGCATTATTTTTATTCACTTCTGGTGTTCCTTCAACATTCAGCATTGATATTTTTTTCAGGATCGTAACGTAACTTGGCAGCCTTTGTTAAATTTCTTTTATGAGGTTCAGACTAAACTGAATGCATCTCTCCTTCAAATAAACTTTATTTTCTTCAGACAAACTTGACTCAGACAATTTCTGTTCAAACATAAAGCCAAGGTTCGGATTTGCGTACATACATTCGCTTGGAACTGGTGTTGTCAACAAATCAGCAGTTGGAAAAACTATGTTTTGTCCGAGTGACTGCATAAGAAATACAAGTGTATCTAGTAATTTAGTGGGGTCATTGTCTTCTCCTTCAAAACCTTTTATTGCTATTTGTACGTCTTTTAAAGCATGTTTAAGGTAAAACATGTAAAGATGATTTGAGTCGTCACAATACATCTTGTACAAAAGATCGGCAGTGTAACAATTGTCTTGAACCATGGCAAGTGAAAAACGTAGCTTTAGTTCTTCCCACTGCTCCAGAATTTTTCGTAATTCTGGCTCAATTGAAAGCCAACGTGTTGCACAGACCTTCAAAATTTTTAGTGGCTGTTTTCCACAATGTATTGTCTCATAAACCTTTTTATATTCCTCTTGTCTTTTGGGTGAAATGGAGAACCAATTGTAGGTTTCCCGTACAAGAAACTCTATGTTTCTAGGTATGGTATTCACTGAGGCGTGCTAAACTGCAAGCTGAAGAGAGTGACAAATGGAACGGATCAATACCAAATGCTTCAAACCATATTCTTTCTTGAGTTGTTCGAAAAGCCCATTGTTTATTCCAACCATTGCAGAAGCATTATCTGTGCTAATTCCTACCATATTAGCGATTGGAAGTTTGAGATCTTTCAAAGAATTCACAAGAACAGCAGCCAGATTTCTTGCATCTGCAGTTTCTACTACAGCGAGTATGAGAAATGCTGATCTAATGGTTTGGTTGTTTACACTATAGTACCGTATAACGATACCTAGCATTTTAGATATTGATACATCTGCGGATTCATCTATTAGTTCACTGTATTTTTGGTTACCTATATCTTCAACCAATGATTGTGTAAAATATGGAGCCAAAACTTCAGTTATAATGCTAGTGCACTTTGTACGATGTAATTGCATGTTTTTAGTGCCCTCATCACCGGAAAACACCTTCTTGCACAGTATTCCTAAATGATCTACAGCTAAAATAGAACAGTGTTCAGCAATAAATAAAGAAAGGACGGCTTCCGCTCTGCTTGCTATTCTAACTGTAGTTTTCGGAACAATTTTCACAGGTAAGGTGGTTTGTGTCTTTTTTTTAAATCAATTTTTTGTTTATGCTTAATAGTTTTCGAGTGCTTTCTAATATCACACAATTTAGCATAAAACTCTGTTGCACATACTTGACATCTTGCCTTGGATAAGTCTCCAACGACTGGTTTCAGCCACCCATTGAATTCAGGTTCTGCTTCCCACGCATCCCGATATTTTTGAGCGTACTGCTTCTTCTTCTGCGGTAAATCCATTATGTAAGCCACCACAACATAAGTTTCACCAGTTTATAATCACTGAAAATACATTAATACTCAGGCGAACTAGAGGTCATGAAACAATCTACTCACTCGGTAACTCGATATCAGTGCTATTGTTCATTATTTAAAACGTAATAATGTCTGAGATACCCCCACAGAATTGTTCTTGCGTTACCACTGTGCATGTGGTAATAATTTGACTGCGAGTTAACATTTCGAAAAATTAGAGGTTGCTGAACAGAAAGGTATTTTATTATACTTAATATTACGTATGTTTTTTGTCAGTTCGAAAAATAAAGGGAGTTCAAAAGTTGAAGAATTATAGATCGATATGCTATCAACGATAACAGGCTAGTAGGTAATGAATAATGAATCGTTCTATAGTCAAGGTTTTCTTACTCTGTAGGCAATTCCCACATTCAGGTTTACTAAATGCTGAACAACGCTACATGATCTGCTAAGAACTTAATTTAACTTAGTAAATCTAGAACAAAGTCAGTGTAGTACCCATTCTATAGTTAAAATCTTAGTTTTCTCAATGAAAATACTAGCCCAAAATAGTTTTGATTTGTATTTCAAAAGTGGTCAGTACTCCAAAAGTCTCCAGATAAGTCGCTAAATATTTTTTGTCGCTAAGAAGTTCTTTTTGTCGCTAAGACGAAGGTAAAAATCGCCGTTTCTAGCGACAAAGTCGCTAAATTGGCAACACTGTTAGCAGAGCCTGTTCTGTTGATGGTGCTGTAAGTAGGCTGTTTAGGTTTTTATGTTGGTAACGTCACGTAGCGCTCTGTATGAAAATCACTGACTGTGCTGTGTGCAGTCTGTGGCTGGTTGGCATTGTTGAAATATTCTCTATTGTAGTGTTGGGCAGTTGGATGTGAACAGCGCGTAGCGTTGCGCAGTTGGAGGTGAGCCGCCAGCAGTGGTGGATGTGGGGAGAGAGATGGCGGAGTTTTGAGAGCGGATGATCTGGACGTGTGTCCATCAGAGAGAGTAAAATTGTAAGACTGGATGTCATGAACTGATTTATATATTATGACTTTTGAACGCCATTAAGATAAATACATTGTTTGTTCTCTACCAAAATCTTTCATTTGCTAACTATGCCTATCAGTTGTTAGTGCCTTCAGTAGTTAGAATCTTTTATTTAGCTGGCAATAGTGGCGCTCGCTGTATTGCAGTAGTTCGAGTAACGAAGATTTTTGTGAGGTAAGTGATTCATGAAAGGTATAGGTTATTGTTAGTCATGGCAATTCTTTTGTAGGGATTATTGAAAGTCAGATTGCGTCGCGCTAAAAATATTGTGTGTCAGTTTAAGCACATTCATTTATAATTTTTCTAAGGGGACTTTTCAGTGCATATGGAGAGGTCTATGCCTGTCGAATCACTGGAACGGTTCAGAAGCGAATGCCACGAAGCCAAAACTGAAACATCAATCCAACGAATGGCGTCATTATGTGTCGCCGCGAAAGTCGAAAGTGCGTCAGAACCCCAGTATCGTGAAAGTTATGGTGAGTCTCGTGTACGACTGTAGTGGTGTTATCATAACGCATTACGTTCCTCCACGGCAGAACGTCAATGCACAGTACTACTGTTCGTTTTTGGAGCATCACCTGCGACCAGCTTTGCAAAAAAAGCTGCTCAATCCACCCATCATTTTGCACATTGGGCGGGCGCATACATTGCAAGCTGTGGCTACTCTGTTCGGTCGATGGGAATGGGAAGTACTGTACCATCGACCATACTCCCCGGACTTAAGTCCTTGTGTCTTTTATTTGATTCCGAAGATGAAGGAACCCCTTCGTGGCATTCGCTTCAGAACTGTTCCAGAGATTCGACAAGCAGTAGACCGCTCCATTCGCACCATCAACAGAACAGGCTCTGCTAACGGTATACTACACCTTCCACATCGCTGGCATATATATATATATATCTTGAAAGGAGGATATAAGGTGAACATCAACAAAAGCAAAACGAGGATAATGGAATGTAGTCGAATTAAGCCCGGTGATGCTGAGGGAATTAGATTAGGAAATGAGACACTTAAAGTAGTAAAGGAGTTGGCTATTTGGGGAGCAAAATAACTGATGATGGTCGAAGTAGAGAGGATATAAAATGTAGACTGGCAATGGCAAGGAAAGCGTTTCTGAAGAAGTGAAATTTGTTAACATGGAGTATAGATTTAAGTGTCAGGAAGTCGTTTCTGAAGGTATTTGTATGGAGTGTAGCCATGTATGGAAGTGAAAGATGGACGATAAATAGTTTGGACAAGAAGAGAATAGAAGCATTAGAAATGTGGTGCTACAGAAGAATGCTGAAGATTAGATGAGTAGATCACATAACTAATGAGGAGGTATTGAATAGAACTGGAGAGAAGAGATACTTGACTAGAAGAAGAGATCGGTTGGTAGGGCATATTATTAGGCATCAAGGGATCACAAATTTAGCATTGGAGGGCAGTGTGGAGGATAAAAATCATAGAGGGAGACCAAGAGATGAATACACTAAGCAGATTCAGAAGGACGTAGGTTGCAGTAAGTACTGGGAGATGAAGAAGCTTGCACAGGATAGAGTAGCATGGAGAGCTGCATCAAACCAGTCTCAGGACTGAAGACCACAACAACAACAACATACTGAGGTGATTAAAGTCGTAGGATACCTCTTAATATCGTGTCGGATCTTCTTTTCTTCGGCGAATTGCAGCAGCTCGACGTGGTGTGGACTCGGCAAGTCATCGGTAGTCCCTTGCAGAAATCTATAACCATTCATAATTACGAAAGTGTTGTCGGTGCGGAATTTGTATATTAACTGACCTCTCGATTATGTCCCATAAATGTTCGACGGGATTCATGTCGGGAGACTGGGTGGCCAAATCCTTCGATCGAATTGTCCAGAATGTTCTCCAAACCAATTACAAACAACTGTGGCCACACGCAATGGCGACTTGTCATCCATAAACGTTTCCTCGTTGTTTGGGAACATGAAGGTCATGAGTGGCTGCAGATCGTCTCCAAGTAACCGAACATATCCATTTCCACTTAATGATCGGTTCAGTCAGACCAGAGCACTAAGTCTATTCCATGTAAACACAGCACTCACTCTTATGGAGCCAACACCAGCTAGCACAGGGTCTTGTTGACAACTTGGTTCCATGGTTCGTGGGCTCTGCACTTCACTCTAACCTAACCATCAACGATTATCAGCTGAAGTCGGGACTCATGTGACCAGGCCACAGTTTTCCAGTCGTCTAGGATCCAAGCGATATGGTCTCGAGCCCAGGAACGGCGCTGTTAATGCCCGAAGTGAGTCCGTAATCACATGGGACCCCTTTTCACATGAATCACTTGAGTACTTTGAGCGTACATGAAGTGGCGGGGGGGGGGGGAGATTAGAGCGGCATTTTCCCGCCGCAGAGCACGTGGCTGGCGGTTGCTACGGGGCCGTGACGAGCGGCTAGCGATTACGCGGCCTTGGAAAAACCCAAGCGGAAGCTTGGGGCCGTGTCTGCGCTCTTAGAGAAATTTATATGCCAGACAAAAGTTGATAAAAACAGAACTAATGGTGACACGAAGGTGGGTCTCAAGGACAGAAAATTATGTAAAGCTGAATTATTTAGTCACGCCACAAAAATATATAGTAGTTTAAAAGCTATTGTTGTCTTCAGAATTGTAAATTTATGAAACTTCAAAAGCTAATATCCTGCCAACGCTTTGGCCGATTAATATGAACAAAGTGCATTCGAATGCGGCTAGTAGAGCTGCATCGAGCAATCACAGCCGATTTAGCAGAATATGTACCATTTTTGAATGAAAGATCGAAATATGGGATTCGACTGAGAGAAACTGTGTTTTTGGTGATAAATAAATTTAAAGAGACGAAACTAGCGGTATCATTCTAAAGTTTAAAGAGGTAGATGAGTAATTAAGTGTGTATTTTTGTTTGTTTATTTATGTTTAGTATCAAAATCTGGAAAAATCAAAATCACGCAACAAGAACATTATTTGTGAAAAAACAGTGGCAAATACAAAAAATTGGATTTTAGATTGTTATTGCACGGAAAATTTCCACATTTTTCAGTGTATCTTATGTGTTTTTGTGTTTAGTTTTAGATTATTCGTAATTTTTTGTCAAACCTTGTTTTGAGTTATCCACTCGTTTCATGGGTGCATAGGGTGGCCATCTTTGAGGGCAGTTGGTACTGAGCGATGCTACGAGCCCGACGTGCCACGAATCTGGGGGTAGTAGTGGGTTGGTAGCCACACTCGGTGACAACTGAGTATGCAGGGACGTTCGAAAACGCTCAAGTTGAGCGCGATATAGTGGTTTAGGACAGCAGACAACACTGTATTTTGTGATCTGTGAACAGAGTGTCGAGTGCCATGATCGCGACATATGAATTTTATAGTGAAGTGTTGTAGCATCAGTTATTAACGGCCGCGATTACGTAAAAGCCCCTCGGACTGCATTTTAACTGTTTAGTAAACATATTGAAGACTTTCGTGGAAAAATAAAAATAAACTACTTGTTCTAATTATAAATGAACGTGAGTGACTCAATATATTTTAAATTTCACCGCAATACCTCCGTGAATGTTTTTTTATATTTTTATTTCACCTTGAAAATTGAGTTTACGACAGGTATGAGCTGGCCCCTTTTGACTAAAAACGTAGCCAAACATTGAGACCAGCCGCTTTTATGGGCCGCTCAATTAAGCTGAATGTTGAGAGTAACAAATATAGATATTTTCGTGCCATAGCATGTGTGGGCTCGAGCTAACTATACAGATCTGCAGTGCGTAGTGCCCAGTACAGTCGTAGTACAAATGATAGCTCTTACAATGCACTGCCCCTTTATATCGTGTTTAAGTAATACTACCGCCATTTATGTATGTGGATATCGCTATCCCTTGACGTTTGTCACCTCAGTGTATCCAAAAGGATATAACTGATTTAAAAGCCCACAAATACAGTGAAAAATGCAAGTACGATCCTCCCACAGAATAATCGGAATCATATCCTCTCGATACACAACACAGATTATACGAAGACAATGACACCATACACTCCTGCAGAAGATAACCACATAATCGAGAAATTGGACAAACAAATTTCTCCAAAATAAATAGAACAAATAAAAACACAGCTGGAATTAAATTTGGCTCTTGACCTATATAGGTAAAGCAAAGACAGGGATACCAGCCATACGCCCAAAAGACAATGATTTATTCGAAAAATAAAACACACATTCCTCCAAACTAAACCGAAAAACTGGACTCTCACTACAAAAGAAAATTAACAAGTCAAAAACCGAACACTTATGGGAAATTAACCAAATAAATAACGAATAAATATAGAGACTCCATCCCATTCAACTAAATCATTACTACAAACATCACAAAAACGAACATCCACCACTAGAATGAGCTACAGGTAACAACAACACGACCACTTTAAAAACAATCGATTTCTTATACACGGGCCTCAACGACATCACATTTGAAAAAAAAACAGCCAAATGTTTGTAAAAACCAAAATTATAAATAACATTACTACTCGTTTCACTGACTACGATTTCTTGCAATGTACTAACGTCCCTAGGTAACCTGACCCTCAGCAAACTTGCCACATTAGAAAACTATCCTAATAATTGTAAGACGCAGCATGATAATCATAACCGTGAACCTTTTCTCTTGCAACAATTTAACTTGTGCTCTAAGATCTTGATTAAACTTACCCCCGGAACCGGCTTCGGTGGCCGTGCGGTTCTAGGCGCTTCAGTCCGAAATCGCGAGATTGCTACGGTCGCAGGTTAGAATCCTGCCTCGGCCATGGATGTGTGTGATGTCCTTAAGTTAGTTAGGTTTAAGTAGTTCTAAGTTCTAGGGGACTGATGACCTCAGATGTTAAGTCCCATAGTGCTCAGAGCCATTTGAACCATTTTTACCCCGGGAAATCGTGCCAAATACACAACAGTCAAATATTTGCGAGAAAAAAGAAATAAAAATATAATCGCTACTATTTCCTCTTTCGAAAATTTAAGCTTTGCTCTCACCAGGGTCCACCCAGACCAAAGCATCGTAAATCAAGACATATTTGTAATAAACAATATAGTTTGCAAACGTCATCGATTACAATAGTAACTAAGACAACCACAGACAACATTTAATAACAGGCCGCCATTGAGGCACGCTGGCAACCACAGGCTAATATAGACTGCACATGATGTCATTGGACTACATCACGTGATTCGGGGCAGGAAGCTGAATTCTATTATTAAGCGCTGCGTGGAGTGTAGGTTACAGTACAGTTTTCTATTTCTAACTGAAATCTAGCATTGGTTTTAACAATAAAACTTTTGCCTTGTTGCTATTAGCCTATTATCTAGTAGGACAGTTAACCTAATTTCTCCGAAATTCCTAATGCTAATGCGATGGTTATCGTTTTCACCTGCGGCCAGGTGAAACGTTGTGACCGTTCTGTTTACAAGCAACAGAATTACAGTTCTTCAGCGACTACCTGTTATTGTTCGAATGTGAGTCTTTAAATTCGCAGCTTTCATAGGAGCAGAAGAAAAAATTTCAAGTCGACATGCGGCATTACTTTTTTGACAATTCCTCGATCAAACGCATTAAGGTTTTGTTGCGCTTTTACAAGAAACGAAGTCCGTTTATATCCATATTGTCAGGTTTTTGCACAAAATAAGCCCTTATATTTTATGACTTTTGCCACCCACCTGTAGTGTCGCCGGTATGGTAAAGCCAGCAAAAGTTGGCAGTTTACATTAAAGGAAATTCCTGAGGGGACTTTAATGGTTCACTCGACAAGAACTGGTTTTGTAGATGTAATTAACAGTCTACATTCGCCTTTAGCTGTGTATGTCAGAAGCAGACTTTCTTACTGAAATATAAACTCAGTCAAGAACAGCTGGAAGTGTTATTCAGTGCTGTGAGAAGTCGTGGAGGAGTAGAATATCGATCTAGCAGTCTGAAGCTTTTTTCAAGGGATTTCTGGTACACTTTCAGATTGGTACATCCACTAGTGCTAATTGCTCTGTCATTGTAATAAATAACGACTATGACCTCATACCCCATACAGTTTTTAACAATTTGTATTTGGCTAGGAAACTGAACAAATATCTGGTGTGTCGCTTTTGGCAAATTTCGCCATGTTCTAATGTTTTTAGTACAGGTATCTTGAACGGACAAGGCAGAGATAGCTTCTCTATTAAGTCCAATGATCATATTTATCTGTGCAAAATAGCCCAGAATAATATTAGACAAAAGTCTATTTTTAATGTGAAAAACCCTCTGAAGAAGTTAGTTATTTTGGCTTTGCAGGATATAAGGAGTGAAGTTTCTTTCAGCTGACTAAACATATTTCAAACAGTCCTACCCTTGATAATTACATTCATCGACTGAAAAGAAAAGCTGAGTATTTTAAAATAAGGTTGCGTCATGAAGTAAGATTCAACAGTGAGAAGTTACACCATACTCTGATTAGAAACTTCCACACAAAAATAATTTTGATTTATAGCAAGTGATTTTATGTTTGTTTTAAGAATAGAATTACAAGCATATGTGGTGGCAGCTGCAGAAGTCAAGTCACCTACAGCTGAGCTGTAGATTTTGTTTGCTTGTATGAAAGAAATTAAGTTGAGTGCAATAGTCTAAACTTTCACTCTGTTTTTCTTAAACTCCGTTGCTGCAAGTGAGAAATTAATGGCTTATATGTGTTCAACTGTGTATCTCAGAATACCAGTTTCCAAATTTACATGCCTAAAAACTTCAACTTAATTTTTAAGATGACTAACCTATTTCTCCCTCTTCCCCCTCATACAGCATTTCCACGGCAGCAAAATTGGATGAAATGAAGTTGTTTCTAAGAGACCTGTGTTAAGTGATAAAGTACAGTATTAAATATCCAAGGATATAAATTTTGTGTAAATGCTGTTTTTCTGTGGCACCAATGTTTATGAAGTAAGTGCTTGCATTATTACCAACAGTACTTTCATTTTTCTGTTGTGTTCATCACTGTCCTGAGGAATCTGCTGAACTTTTTGGCACCAGCCCAGGAAAAGTAAAGTTTCAGTTATCAGAAACCATTTGTCAGTGACTACTTTCAAGAAAAGGTGGTAACCTTTATTCCCTAAAACGTATCATAGAGCCTATTGCAGATCCTAAAGAAGTTAATGCATTACTATGGAACCGATAATGATAGGTAAACAGCCTGTGTTTAACACAAATGACCATAAACTGTGCAGAATGCTTTTTAAGAGCCTTGAATTCTTCATGTACTTCCCAATACAAGTAATCCTTAACGGTTTTTCTTGCGGCCAACAAAAACTAGCTTTAGCTGGACTGTGATGTATACTGGCACAATACAAGAGACACAAATTGTTCTGCATGTACTCTTTGGCTTTTTGTCCTCTATTGAGAGTGGAGTTAGGGATTCTGCTGCGAAGAAACGGTGTTCAACAAGCTGCCATTTAATATGAAACAAGAAATAGGGTTTTTCTACAAATTTAAAAGAAAAATTCACTTAATTAGCCACTCTTTATAGAAATTATAGCAGATAAAAGTGTTTGTTGTAAATCTATACGTCCAACAGTAATTTACAGATGGAAGCAACTATTTTCTTTGATAAAAATAAGTGTAATCAAATAAACACCAAGCTACCAGTAGAAGATAAACCTGTTTAGTGCAACTGTGGAGGCAGCGTCTTCTTTCAAAGTAGCAACTTCCTTTTTAATTTGCTTCGTTAAACTTATCTCGTGTCGACATGAATAATACGAATCAAAACAATAGTAGGTACATTAATGTTAATGCTGCTACAGATCAAGTTCTTTGTCTTTTTTGATGCAGTGTTGACTCATTCTGCATCCTTGAAGGTTCTCTTTCTTGATGGGATTTTGTCTCAGATGAGATTTTGTGCCTCGCTGTAGAAGCGTACCTACTCAGACAAGTGCGTTTTGCTCCCTGCGGATTAGACACAGACAAAAACATCATTGTAAAAGTGTAGTATTCTTGAAAAGATATTTCCGTGAGTTGAAATTTCGGAAGTACGTTGGTCCTTAGGAGTGAAACTCGTAGAAAGACGAAACGTTTTAAGTTGACAGAACGTTAATATCTAACTAACTATAGGGGTTTTCTCTATAATCAACGTTTTCTAATATATCATGACACATATCGTTTCAGTATCTGTTCTGGATGAATCAAAAGTCGTAAGATATAGATGTTTACTTTATGTTAAAACCATACATTATGGATATAAAACGATTTCATTTCTGATAACAGCATAACAAAAAATTTCAGATGTATTATTGAGGATCGTCAGAAAAATAATGCTGTCTGCCAAACTGATATTTCGTCCTCTACTCCTATGGAAGCTGTGATCTTAAAGACTCACACTGCAACAACAACAAAAGTTTTCGCTGAAGAACTGTGATTGAGTTGCTTGTAAACAGAACTGTCGGTACGTTTCAACTGGCCACATGTAAAAACCATAAACATTCGGAATTTCGGAGAAATTAGGTTAACTGGTCCACTAGTTGCGTAATAGCAATAAAGAAGGTTGTTTTATTGTTGAAATTAGTGCTTGATATCAGTTGTAAATGAAAGAAACTGTAGCTGTCAACCCCACTTCGTATATCTCGCAATAGTGGAAATTCGACTTTCTGCACCGAATTACGTGACTTGAATGTTAGTTTCAAACTCCAACACGACAAAGATAGAGGCTTGTGTAGTCTATGTTATTTATGGTCTATGCAGACAACACCACCTAGAGACAAGACCAAAAAGCCGTATCGTGACATCACAGCCAAGCAACGATTGTAATATGAAGCAGCCAACAACAAAAGAATTCTGTAGTTCGCAAAACAAGCGATTTTTGAGTTGATGCTTGAGTGGCGTTGGTCAACACAGAAAACATAAATAGTTCTTTATGTAGAAATGAGCCAAAAACAATTAAGAATGCGTAACTGCAATTAATTTCGTGCGTAGCGTATACAGCATGACTAGCAAATTTGTGAAGAAATCTGTCTTTGAAAATATGTCTTATTTTCGCGTGAATGAACTGTTAGAAACATCTGGGGCATTTTTAAGCATACAGTAGTTTTTTAGTAAAACAGTCACAGATTTTTATAAAAAAACACTGAGGTCTGAGCATCACAGTCAGTTGTATTCACATAGTTTTTTGTTACCAGTATAACTTCAAGAACAAATTCAGTACCTAGAATTTTTTTCAGTGAAATTCATTTCGATTAGACCTGCACTTTCAAATGATTATCAATTGCAATCTACACTAAGCAATGAGACAACAGATAGATCAATCCATATACAAATAATACACTCTTGTTTCATTATTGTCACCTACCTCTTCTGTAAAGATGTTATATTAACTTTATCTTTTATTATCTGAAGGCTGTTATACGAAATTATTTTTAAATCTTATGGCTGGCTACATTATTCTTGATGCGTTCTGCAAAGCTGCTGTCTCCAAGGTGTTCTTGTTACTTCTGGTCGCTCTCTGGCTGGACCTGCAGCTGGCACCAAATGAGGAGCTGCTTGAACAAAGAAGCACCATCAGCATTATTCTGCTGGAAATAATGGCTGGAAGGATTTGCGACATGCCGATCACATTTCCCACGATCATGGATCGCTCCTCGTACTGTCTTGTAGCAAGTAGTCGACTAGTCGGAGAAGGCCTAAGGCCTATTTCGTCAGTGGTGTTTACGTTTACTTTATTATTGTTATTATTATTATACCATTATTATTGTTTAATGTGTTTAGTTCTTATTCCATCAACACAGTGGTCTGCTCACAGGTCATTTGATGTTGTTGCCAAATGACCCTTACGAATGAAACATTAATGAAAAATAAATGAATAAACAAATAATACTTCACCAGTCTCCTCTTGTAAGATGATTCGCAAATCTTAATTTTTTTCATTCAAAGTTAATCTCATAGGTATTTTAGAAATGTGATTAGCTTTCCGCAACACATCCCTCCAAACTTCTAAACAAATACCTGAAGGAGTATCTGAGATAATTTGCTCAGAGACTTCAAAATTTCCCGGCAGCTTATGGACCTACTGCAGAAAGTAAAGAATTTGGCCTAACAAGAAACTGCACAGTCAAAATTAAAGGAGGAGAGGAGACACGTTCTACGTCCGCTTAGTTAGGGTGAACTATTGAAGATTCGCACCAACAAACTTTAATATGTCTTCGCAGTGCAAGAAATCAATGCTGAGAGGTCAAAATTAATTGTCAAATATCTTACGCGATGATGATAACCCTCCTACGTAGGAAGGGATTAACTGAAACGTGTCGCGTACACAAAGTGTTTCACAATTCATATTACGGGTTTCTAAGGGTTGTAGAGTGTACTTTGCAGATAATGTCTCCTCTGGATGTAAAGTATGTCTGAAGATAGGATCGCTTCGAAATCTCCCACTTCACAGTGGAGTCAGTGAGCATCTTTCCTACGTGCTCTGCAGAGGCCCTTGGAGTGGACAACGTTTCATCTAGTCGTCGTCGTGTTCTCTCCTACCTGACGTAGGACGTCCCTCCCAGATTCTCGCAGCCATTTGTGTAGTCGAACGAAAGTGCCGTGTGATGCCATAAATACAAGAAGGACTGACGATGACGCTCTTTTCCTCGTTTCGTGAGGCGGGAAACTGAAAAGTGATCCGATATCCAAACTTATTTTATAACCATACGATGCATATCCGAATTTGGGTTCCTTATCAAAACTTTATCTATTTAGATCCGCTTACAACCCCTAGGAGCCCATAGTAAGAAATTAAAGCACCCTGTATGTTGTGGAATATATCATCATACAAAATGGGTGTGAATTAACAGAAGAAAAGAGGCAGCTGGCAGGCCAACTAAAGGGTATACACGTTCGCTTGAGCAACAATAGCCGGCCAGTGGTGGCCGAGCGATTCTAGGCACTTCAGTCTGGAACCACGCAACCGCTATGGTCGCAGGTTCGAATCCTGCCTCGGGCATGGATGTGTGTGATGTCCTTAGGTTAGTTAGGTTTAAGTAGTTCTAAGTTGTAGGGGACTGATGACCTCAAATGTTAAGGCCCATAGTGCTCAGAACCATTTTGAGCAACAATATGAGTCATCAGTTGTCTAAGATATGACTAAATGGTGGGTAAGGCAGTCCCTAGTTGAATCAGCATAAACAGTGTATGCTGACATGGTGCTTCATTAGCCGAGCCATAGGAACATAGCCACTGTTTATGGATCACGGAATTTAAACAGGGCATCTCGAACCTTCTAGAATCATTTCTGGTGTCGTGATTGCATGAACACACATCGCATTTAAAAGGGGATTCCTCATATCTTCCTACGGAAATATAAGGAGGACCTACCTGTAACTACGATACAGCGAGATACGCACAGTTATTGCAGTATGGCAGTATAAGAGTACCAGTGTGTTAGAATGGTAGGGTATATGCAGTTGGTGAGATCCAGATCAGGTTCACGTGCTAGTCTACTCTTTTGTAAACTGAGGAAATAGGCAGCAACGGCAGTTACCGAGGACTATCTTCTGCCATTCAGCAGCAGTAGTAATGGCAGGATATTGGGAAGAACTGTGACAAGGATTTCATAGAGTCTCCGGGACTGGGCATTGCTGATACACTTGGTTACACTGACGTGCTGGCTATCTAGGCTGCAGCCTAGCACCACACCAAAAAAGAAATATTAAGCTAAAATAAAGTAGTTTTTTTTAATACTGTCATGCGAGTCCTCTTATAAGCATGAATACATAGTCAGAATTATTTTGTATAGGTTCATTGCACTGAATTTCTGTATTGTTAGTGGGTATGAATTAAGTCAGCCTTCACTTCTCAAACCCCACACTCACTCGCGTGAAAGTCACAGTGGCACTCATTCAAACACGTAGCGCTTCGGTTGCCAAATTCGTTGATGGCGCGGGGGGGGGGGGGGGGTAGGACGTGAAATAGGGCGACTTAGAGCAGGAGAGGCACCGCAAGACATTTTAATTTCCATTGTCAGTACTTTTACAAATAAATTCGTAAAACTTTGTCAGCATGACTAGGAAGCATTCAGGATTCACACTCATTCACTTCTCAGAAAACTGTCTTCTTCCATACACCATTTCATTCAAACCAAGACTCACACTCCTCTTTTTTGTTACTTCATATTGCTAGATGTGGACTAAAACTGGGAAAAACAATTTTCAGATAGCTGTATAAGCTACCAGTTTATCACCTGACAGTAATATTTGCTAAATTGTTGCAGTCCTTTTGTTATCTTGTATTTGTCGAATAACCATGTTTGTATATTTGCTATATAAGTGAAGTTTCTGTGTGTATGTTCAGGATCATCTCCAAAACCCCTGGATCGATTTCAACCAAATTTTGCACAAGAGACAGCAGCAGTCACAAGTATCAGCTCTGTGTGGTTTATCATCTTCTAACTGTAATAGTAGCAGAAATATAGACAAAAACCTTGATTTTTCCAGCTCCTGACGCATAGGCTGTCTTGTGTGACTGACATTGTGTCAGAACAGTGTCAGCCTAGCAATGAATCTGCTGTACTGTGCAGTACTGCATGTCAGGGGCAAGAAATGATTCTCTGTGCCGCAATATGTAGACTGACCTGCTTGACAGACATTTGCTGTTGGCCTGTTTTGTCAGCCAGCTTTGCTTGGCTGCCTGCATATCAGGGGAAAACAAAAGATTTTCAAGCCTCTGATGTATTGTGCTTGTTGTGGAGGTGGTATCAGTCTACTTTCTAGAACTTTATTGCACGGGTACATGTGTCAATACCCACGTCTGGGGGCAGTTTGAGATGGATAGAGGAGGGTGTGGACAGAGTGAGGGGGAGGGGGAAATGGATGGAGTGAGGGAAGGGAGGAAGATGGAAGATGTAAAGTGGTGGTCGGCAGTTGGAAAAGGAAGAGAGAGGAGGCAGAGATGGAAAGAGAGAAAGAAGGAGGATGTGGCAAGAGGGATGAGGACGAAGATATGGTCAGAGGGAGGGGGTGGAAGAAATGGACAAAGAGAGGGAGAGGAGAAGATGAAGAGACAGAAAGAGTGGGGAGGAGGAGATAGACAGAGATAGAAGAGATGGGTACAGAGAGGGAGAGGAAGACTTGTGTTCAATGGATGTGTCTCATGCACAAATGGATGAAGCCACAGGGAAAACGTTAGTTGTATTATAAATTTTATTGCAAAACCTTATACAAGCAATAACAAATCTCAGATGCTGCAGTGTAGGCTTTTAATTCGAAAACTGTTTTAAAATACTTCTTTTTCCAGTTACTTTCAGATTATTTCCCCTAGTTGGGCCTCCGGTACAGATTCATCCTAGGGGAGCCTACAATCCTAAATATTGTTCTGGTTCTGTAAGCAGTTAGCTTGTCAGATGATATTTTACTACTGTTGCAGGAATGAACTGGCGCGTTTCTCTAATGCTCGTCCTTGTACTTCCTTGATTGTATTTACTTACCGCTTTTGTGATTAAAAGGCAGTATTCCCCTTCGCTGCCGACAGACTGCGACAAAGTGGACACTTTGAATTTTTTTGCACCATATTCAAATGAAGCATTGTCAAGGATGTAGCTTTCAATGTTTCAAAGTACCTCACAGGTTGCTCAAAACAATTCAAATGCTCGGATTTTTTTGCACTAAACTAAAGAATTACATAAGGGATGTGATATCCAATATTTGTACCGTACTCAAAAGTATCCGAACACTCTGAATTTTTTGCATTATATTCAAAAATATTTATACAAAAATTAGCTAAAGGGTGTAAATAGCAGTATTTCAAAGTACTTTACATGGTGCTGAAACGTCTCTGTACGCTTTACATTTTTTGTTCCCAGTTCAAAGGTATTTATCGAAAAACTACGAAAGGAGCACTTGTATACGTGCATATGCAGTGTAGGACACAGTGGACCCTCAAATTAATTATTTCCCGTATCTAAATTTCTCTACCACGATTGCAAAGAGCCACAAGGCAGGCAGCCAGACAGCGACAAGACTGAACTGGCTGATGCAGAGATCTGCTTCTTCCAACGAGTCGTGCCTTGTTGACATCCAGTCAGCGTAGTATGATACTCAAGGGACATTGCAAAACATGCACGAGCAATACTGATGACCTAATCGATAGCTTAAACCGCACTTGTTGATGACAGTAAACACCACAAATGTTCTTGTTTTTCACTTTTAAAATCAGCCAATGCCGCTCCCTGTGACATCTAATTCTACATCTACATCTACATCCATACTCCGCAAGCCACCTGACGGTGTGTGGCGGAGGGTACCTTCAGTACCTCTATCGGTTCTCCCTTCTATTCCAGTCTCGTATTGTCCGTGGAAAGAAGGATTGTCGGTATGCCTCTGTGTGGGCTCTAATCTCTCTGATTTTATCCTCATGGTCTCTTCGCGAGATATACGTAGGAGGGAGCAATATACTGCTTGACTCTTCGGTGAAGGTATGTTCTCGAAACTTTGACAAAAGCCCGTACCGAGCTACTGAGCGTCTCTCCTGCAGAGTCTTCCACTGGAGTTTATCTATCATCTCCGTAACGCTTTCGCGATTACTAAATGATCCTGTAACGAAGCGCGCTGCTCTCCGTTGGATCTTCTCTATGTCTTGTATCAACCCTATCTGGTACGGATCCCACACTGCTGAGCAGTATTCAAGCAGTGGGCGAACAAGCGTACTGTACCCTACTTCCTTTGTTTTCGGATTGCATTTCCTTAGGATTCTTCCAATGAATCTCAGTCTGGCATCTGCTTTACCGACGATCAACATTATATGATCATTCCATTTTAAATCACTCCTAATGCGTACTCCCAGATAATTTATGGTATTAACTGCTTCCAGTTGCTGACCTGCTATTTTGTAGCTAAATGATAAAGGATCTATCTGTCTGTGTATTTTCAGCACATTACACTTGTCTACATTGAGATTCAATTGTCATTCCCTGCACCATGCGTCAATTCGCTGCAGATCCTCCTGCATTTCAGTACAATTTTCCATTGTTACAACCTCTCGATACACCATAGCATCATCTGCAAAAAGCCTCAGTGAACTTTCGATGTCATCCACCAGGTCATTTATGTATATTGTGAATAGCAACGGTCCTATGACACTCCCCTGCGGCACACCTGAAATCACTCTTACTTCGGAAGACTTATCTCCATTGAGAATAACATGCTGCGTCCTGTTATCTAGGAACTCCTCAATCCAATCACACAATTGGTCTGATAGTCCATATGCTCTTACTTTGTTCATTAAACGACTGTGCCCGCATCTCGTGGTCGTGCGCTAGCGTTCTCGCTTCCCACGCCCGGGTTCGATTCCCGGCGGGGTCAGGGATTTTCTCTGCCTCGTGATGGCTGGGTGTTGTGTGCTGTCCTTAGGTTAGTTAGGTTTAAGTAGTTCTAAGTTCTAGGGGACTTATGACCACAGCAGTTGAGTCCCATAGTGCTCAGAGCCATTTGAACCATTTTTTTAAACGACTGTGGGGAACTGTATCGAACGCCTTGCGGAAGTCAAGAAACACGGCATCTACCTGTGAACCCGTGTCTATGGCCCTCTGAGTCTCGTGGACGAATAGCGCGAGCTGGGTTTCACGTGACACATGTAGTACAGACATTTGTTCATATCCACGACCTGGCTTCCAGTGTCCAAAATGCTTTGTAATAGCCTCCTGCCTATTTCTATGCTAACTAAGCGATAGCTAATACTAATTTCCTCTTCATAAGAGTCTGTCGAAGCACTTGGATATCAACCTACAGCATCTTTGCTTCTCTGATACAGAGGGTAGTGATTTCCGGGCTGGAGATATCTGTCAGTCACGACTCTCGTTACTGCCCTCACCATCATTCCTCTCATTACGATACATATCGGGATTTTGTATCTCAATGATTTCTATACCTTCTCTTCTCTGGTCATTGCATCCTCTGCAACTTTGCTATCACCTGCACAATGTGGCTGCTCCCATGAAACACGAGGATTTTCTTATGTTCCACCTGTTACCATCAAAAGGCGGCGGTGAAGAAGAATTTGGTGTGTTGTGAGCCACATTCTGTACCATATTTTCAGAAGCAGCAGCTACGGAGTCTCCCATGGCCTGTGACATTGTCACACTCTCTTCATACGACAACTCAGCTTCGGATTGTTCCACGTCATTCTGCAAGTTGTTTAATTCTCTGTCTGTCGGTAATGACTCACGACTTTGTTAACTCAAAACTGTGTGAACGGCATTGTTCTATTTCCATGTTAACTAGGCAGAGTACAGATACCGATTGACTCTGTTTTCCCTGTCAATGGTACTCATTTTATGTAAACTGCATGGACAGACACAGGTTAATCTTGGCATAACCAATACCAACACAAATATTTAGACACTTTCCCCTAGCAACAAACATTTAAACACTTGCCCCCTAATAACCAGATTCCTAACTTATGCACCACAAAAAAATAAATAAATAAAAAATAAAATCCTAACAAAGCGCAAGTACATAAAACAATCCCCGCAAAATTTCTACAATGAAACCCAGGACCATGACGCAATTTGATTCACCAACCTTCCCTGTAAAGAAGGACAAATTAGTAATGCACAAATATTTTATCATTAGTTTAAACTCTTGAGATTCTTTTATTGTTAGGGTCTTCATTTTTATTTCCAGTTAATGTACTACCAACAAAAATGTGACTACACTCATCAGAGGATTACAAGTTTCGAAAATCCTAGGTAAGATTCGACAAATTCAAGCTCTCCATAAAAGTGATGTGCAGTTTGGAAATATCTTATTGATGGAAAACAAATAGAGGTGGCAGAATCAAGCATGAAAATACATAGCTGTGCTAATGAAGGGGTTCTTCTATCTACAACAACCAGTCATTCTAACAATTTGGTTGTGAGCGCTAAAACTGCGATTAATCCTTCATGAAAGTTACCTAACCTCATGTCCCCCTTAAATCAGTGATTGCATCGCTGGCACAATCTTACCACTATTATGCAGCATGAATGTGGAAGACAGAGGCAGTAACAGCTGGAAATACTAAGTCCAGTATGCTGTCAGTACTCAGTTCTAATGTGGAGACATGCTTCCGTGTGACTCCAAGTCTTGTCTCATTGGTGACCTGGCAGTAAGTGTCTAACCATCGATTTCCGTAAACAAGCATCCTCTGCCTTACCTCTCTGAAACTTGGCTGTTTCTGCCAAGTTTCTGTTTCTCGACAGCCAGCTGCAGCAGACCTTACGAGTTCCAACCAATATAATTTTGTAAATAAGTTAAACAAAATCCTGCTCTCATGGATTCTATCATGGTTGTGACTGTTATGGGGAGCAATGCAGAAATTTTCACCCTCTCTATGACAGGTTTGTATCCCTGGCCTATCGAATGGTTTACATGAAGGCATATGTGGGAAAGTGCGTATTCTAAAGAAATAATTGCTGTGAGCGAATCAGAGCTCCCATTGCCAGTATTTTAAACTAACGTTCTGTCCTGGCGAGATTGCAGATGAACGATAGGTCTCATGTCCCTCCCGTTCTTGTGTCTGCACCGGGCTTCACACATTATCTTTCCAAAAGGATTTCCTTAGACGATTTACACAATCGCATCTTTTGAGAACAAGCTGGCCGTTGGGCTGACTTATGTCCAGATATGGGAGAAGGCAAAAATTGCATTTTCTACCTGACCCTCCTGGTCCTCTTACCTCTGTAGCTCAAACCATATAGAAAGAGTTCTCCAAGTCTGCAGAAAATTACAGGCCCTTACTTTAATAAAAGAAAACGAAGAAAAGACGTAATGAGTTGAGCAGTCACTGGTAGAATTGAATACTCTCTGAATTTTCGATGCAGCATTAAAGGGTTGGTTACAGTGATCATGGGAATGTGTACATAACATTATAAAATATGTTGCATGATAACTTAGGGGTAAGCAGGAATGTGTGTATAACAATATAAAGTATGTTACATGGCAGATTGGGATAAGGTTCTGGTGCCACTTTACTGTTTACAATCCATTAGCTGACACCCTCGTAACTGGCATCCCAGTTTCTGTCATCCCAGATACCCCTAGAAGTAGTTGCTAACATTCCCCAGTAGCTCACGTCTCCTCCAGTAGTTCACAGCTTCCCTGCAGGATGCTGACACCCCTAGTAGCTGACGACCCCACTCCACTAGCTGACACCTCCAGCAACTAACCCCCTCCAATAGTTAAACTCTCCTAGTAACTGACATCCCCAGTAGTTGACATCCTCCCAGCAGCTGACATCCCCGAGTAGCTGACATCCTCCCAGTTGCTTACATCTCCCCCAGTTGATGACACCTCCCCAGTAGCTGACACATCCCCCAGAAGGGGACACCCCAGAAACAGACACATCCAGTAGTTGACATACAAGGAACTGACACATCATAAAATCTCCCAGTAACTGACACCCCTAGAAGCTGACGTCCTCGAGTAACTGACATCATCCCAGTAGCTAACATTTTCCACAGTTGATGACACCTCCCTAGTAGCTGATACAGCCCCCAGAAGGGGACATCTCAGCAACAGACACATCCAATAGCTGACACACCTCTAAATGACACAGCCAGTAGCTGACATCTACAGCAGATACTCACTGTCAGTTTCTCGTGCTGGAATGCTTTAGGTAAATGTCAATTTGCTAACTAATCGCTTTTGTCTGTGAGGACAAGCTGCAGCTTGATTGAACAAGTTCAGTCTGCTAACGTCTGTCCCTGCTCATTGGTGCACACCCCAGTAGCTAAATATATACGGTATATATAATAGTAACTGACATCCTACGCATATATACATTGTAGTTTCTAATGATAGAACACTATCTAAGATCCAGTGGATGACATCTGCCATCATATTTTGGCACATCGATTTGAAGTCTGAATGTGTTTGTTTGGAACTGTCAACTGTCACTGCCTTGCCTGCTAACCATATCATTTTGCTTCATGTTTCCAAGAGTAAGTTGACAATGAGAAAGAAAAGTAAAAGAAGATCATCAAGTATGAAGAAAATCGAATACTTCAAGCTTTGGAAGCTGAAAAAATGCGATACCGTCAGTAAGTGCTAGTAAAATGTACAAAATTCCCAGCTCTTATGTATTTACAACACTGATGCGTAAAAATTCTGGAAAATATTCAGGCCAAAGACAAAGACTCCTGTATACTGGGTGAAGAATGTGAAGCTTGATTAGTCAAGTACATGTTGGTGAGTAAGAAGAATGAATTCCCTGTTAGTACAAGTCAACAAATAGGTTTCCACAAACTAGTTGCATAGCTGAACGTGAATACTTCATTCAAAGAAGAGTAACCTGACAAGAAGTGGATAGAACCGATTTTGCAAAGACACACAGATACTACACAAGAAATTCCAGAGACAATGACTCCATCAAGAAGCAGTGTTACTGATAAAACACTGAGGGAGGAGCATGTACCATATGTTGTAAGAGAAAAGTGAAGAAGATAAAGTTAAAACCAAAACAAGCAATGTATTTATGGAAAGAGCAGGTTGGGAAATTTGAGAAAGGGCTAGTTACTGTAAGGAAAGTGACGTTCATGATTGGTAGATAGTCTTCAACAACCCGTCAACAGATTTCGACTAGGGTAACCTGAATGAACTGGTAGAGTGATTAGTTTTCTGGCTGGCTGCGAAGGGAGTAGGCAGAAACGTATATGCTGATGAAATAAAACCGCTGAAGAGGAGCTTGGAGAAGCATCGATTTTCGCTTGAAATTTACAAGGTCAGCATAAATAAAATTAAAGACTCAATGGTAAGTTGCACATGAGAACATTGAATTTTATCTAGATAAATGAAGTGCTCAGATAAATAATGGTGAACGTATTCAATCGAACCAGATCATTGGTAATTTGCAGACTGAAGCAAGATGACGGAACTGGGAGGGAAACAAATCCACCCTGCCAGAGACTTTTGTTGTAATTAGGCATACCAACAAAAAGCATTAATGTTTTCAGAACGAATAAGTTTTCAAGCAACAAATATTATTTGTCAGATATATTGCTTAGTGGGCAACCCCTCAAGAGCTTCAACAAGAAAGATGTTAGTTAATTCTGAAACAGAATCGAGGTATCAAGACTCAACGACTTGATCCATGTGTTCCTTGACCTCAATTCTACTTTCCAGTTTAATAACATCGATTCCACATCAAAAGTTCTGAACTTTTTAACTTTTGGTGCAGTCAGACTTCTGTTTCTAGAACTCAGCTATTCCTCAAAAACGCTAATGAGTTTGATTTCGTATATCTAATAGCTGCTCGGTTAATACAAGAGACCTTTTTCCAAAATGATACACTCGAAACGCATGCAGTAGTGTCTACACTTATTGTAGTGCACAAAAACAACAAATTCATTGACACATGGCTGCAAACTACGTTCAGAGAGACTTTTGTAGTCAACATCCGCCTGTTATTTTCCATAGTAAGTTCAATGTCTGAAATACGCGTAACACTACTATAATTGAATGAGTAGTGAGAGATGAACTTTTGATGTGGGAATAACATTGACTCATCGACAAGTGCACTTTAAGCTGTAAGTTAGAGCTGTGGCAGTGACCATGTGTCGTTATCTCGCCGATTAAATTTTCAGAGAGGCAAGACTTCTCGGAACAAGCAAATCGCTCAGCCAACCAGTTCAGTCTTACCAATGCTTACCTGCCTGCCTTGTAACATTTGAAAATCATCAAAGAATCATTTAGATCCGCAAAATAATTAATTTGAGTCTCCGTCTACCACTGTATTTGGTAGTGAAACTGAACTTTGCATGTACGCAAATGCTGCTTTACGTAATTTTTTGGATAATTACTTTTTAATCATGAGACAAAAATTCAGAGCAGTTGGGTAGTTTGAACACCATGTAGTGTACTTTGAAATATTGCATGTTACATCCTTGCTGCATCTTTCTGGTTGACTTAGTTACGTGACCTACACCTAATCTTCAACATTCTTCTTTAGCACCACATTTCAAAGGCTTCTATTGTATTCTTGCCTAAACTGTTTACTGTCCATGTTTCACTTCCATATATGCCTACACTCCAGACAAATACTTTCCTGAAAGGCTTCCTAACACTTCAATCTATATTCGATGTTAATGAATTTCTCTTCTTCAGATATGCTTTTCATGGCATTGCCAGTCTACATTTTATATCTCATTTCCTAATGTAATTCCCTGATTTAATTCGAATGCATTCTATTATCTTTGTTTTGCTTATGCTGATGTTCATCTTCTTTCGAAACGATGTCCTTTCCACTCCTCTGTTTTCCCAAATCTTTTGCTGTGTCTGACAGAATTACATTGTCATCGGCAGACCTGAAGGTTTCTTACTTGTTTTCTCTGAACTTTAATTCCTACTCCAACTTTTTCTTTACTTCTTGTTCAACGTACAGACCGAATAATATCGGGGAAAGAGTACAACCACGTCTCACTCCCTTCTCAACCACCGTTTCCCTTTTATGCATCTCAGCTATTATAACTATTATAACTGTCGTCTTATTTCTGTACAAGTTGTAATTAGCCTTTCACTACCTGTATTTTACACCAGCTACCTTCAGAATTTCGAAGAGAGTATTCCAGTTAACATTGTCAAAAGCATTCTCTAAATTTACAAATGCTGTAGAGGTGGATTTGTCTTTCCTTTATCTACCCTCTCAGATAAGTCGTAGGGTCAATATTTTCCCGCGTGTTCCTACATTTCTCCAGAATTCAAACTGATCTTCCCCGAGATAATCTTCTACCAGTTTTTCCATTCTTATGTAAAGAATTCGTGTTAGTATTTTGCAACTGTGACTTATTAAACTGATAGTATGGTAATTTTCACATCGAGTCAGCAACTGCTTTCTTTGGAATCGGAATTATTACATTCTTTTTGAAGTCTGAGGTTTATTTCGCCTTTCTCATACATCAAGGCTACCATCAGTTCTGATGGAATATCGTCTACTTCCAGGGCCCTGTTTCGTCTTAGGCCTCTCAGAGTTCTGCCAAATTCTTATCACAGTATCATATCTCCCATTCCACCTTCATCTCCGTCCACTTCCCTTCCTATGATATTTCCTTGAAGTACGTCTTCCTTGTACTACAGACATCTTCTGTATATCCCTTCCATCTTTCAGCTTTCCCTTCTTTGGCTCGGACTGGTTCTCCATCAGAGTTCTTGATATTCATAAAACTTCTTCTCTCTCCTCAAAAGGCCTCTAATTTTGCTGTCGGCAGTATCTACTTTTCTTGTAGTGAAATATACTTCAAAATCCTTACTTTTGTCCTCTAGCCATTCCTGCTTAGTCTGTTGCACTTCCTGTCAATCTGATTTTTAAATGCTTGTACTCCCTTTCACCTGCTTCACTTGTTGCACTCTTATGTTTTCTCCTTCAGTCAATTAAATTTAATATCTCCTGTGTTATCCAAGGATTTCTACTAGGCCTTGTCTTTTTACCTGTTTGATCATCTTCTGCCTTCACTATTTCATCTCTTAAAGCTACCCCTTCGTCTTTTACTATATCCCTTTGCCCTGTTCTAGTCAACCTTTGCCTCATACTTCCTCTGAAACTCTCGGAAACCCTTGATTCCTTTAAGTTATCCAAGTCCAATCTCGTTAATTTCCTAATCTTCTCCAATTTCTTCAGTTTTAATGTAGAGTTCATATCCACACGAGTTCGCCAGAGTCCACATCTGCCCCTGGAAACATCTTACAATTTAAAACCTGGTTGCTGAATCTCTGTCACACCATTATATAATCAGTCTGAAACCTTTCATTGTCTCCACGTTTCTTCCACGTATACAACCTTCTTTTATGATTCTTAATCCAAGTTTAAGCGATGACTGAATTATGCTTTGTACAAAACTATCAGGCAGCATCCTCTTTCGTTCTTTTCCCCCAATCCAAATTAATCTACTATTTTTCTTCTCTTCCTTTTCCTACTATCGAATTCCAGTCCCTCATCACTATTACATTTTCGTCTCCCTTAACTCTCTGAATGATTTCTTTTGCTTAGTCATTCATTCCCTCAATCTCTACAACATTTGCAGAGCTAGTTGGTATATAAACTTGTACTGCTGTGGTGGGTGTGGGCTTCGTGTCTATTTTGGCTACAATCATGCGTTCACTGTGCTGTTCACAGTAGCTCACCCGCATTCCTATTTTCCTATTTATTATTAAACCTAGTACTGCATTACCCCTATTTTATTTTGTATCTATGATTCTGCCTTCACCTGACAAGAAGTTCTATTCCCCCTCCCACGGAATATCACTAATTCTCACTAAATCTCACCTTAGCCTACCTATCTCCCTTTTTTAATTTTCTAGTCTATTTGACCGATTAAGATATCTAACATTCCACCCGCCTATCCGTAGAATGCCAGTTTTGTACCTCCTGATGATATGATATCCTCCTTGGCTGACTACAGTGATAAAAAAAAGAGCCAGAACGTTCGGGTAAGTTTGAACACTTTTTTCTCTATCTTTCTCTCTCTCTCTCTCTCTCTCTCTCTCTCTCTCTCTCTCTCTCCCTCACTCTCTCTCTGTATGTGTGTGTGTGTGTGTGTGTGTGTGTGTGTGTGTGTGTGTGTGTGTGTGCGAGCGCCTGCATGTAATTCAGAGGAAAATATCTTTGAAAGTGATACTTTTTTACGCAAATATCTTCTAAATTGGCGCTTGTGAAAGTTACGTAAACTGTTCCCTGCAAATCTTCCAGCATGATGGCATTTTTACATTATAATACTACACTGTGTTCCGCTAGGGTGTGGGAGGGGTTCACAGCACAACTGGGTCATTTCCGACAGTGGTAGACCGATTACCTCGGCCATATGACTTCACAAATGTAAACAAAGTGTTCCAGAATGCTATAGACTAGAGATGCATAGACTGCGACTAGCGGAATCTATGTGGTCCGCCTTTGATCTGATTGTGACCTGCCTCTATCGGTAATCATCTTTCTTCAAAAGCGAGGACAGAATCTTGTGGAAACTATTAAATGGCATATTCCGGCAGGATAATATTTATGAAAAAAAAATAAGGAAACTATATTTTTTCTTTTTTTGTGCGAGCCTTACGTAGTTACCAGTAAAGGGCTTGCGGCCTCCGGTGCTAACAAAGTCTGTACTACTATAGCCTGCACTACTTCTGTCAACAACAAGCAGAAACAGTTCCACAGTGCAACAAAAAAATGGTTCAAATGGCTCTGAGCACTATGGGACTCAACTGCTGAGGTCATTAGTCCCCTAGAACTTAGAACTAGTTAAACCTAACTAACCTAAGGACATCACAAACATCCATGCCCGAGGCAGGATTCGAACCTGCGACCGTAGCGGTCTTGCGGTTCCAGACTGCAGCGCCTTTAACCGCACGGCCACTCCGGCCGGCACAGTGCAACATCTTTCTTTTACAAGTCAACGTACTGCTACCAGACATGTACATCTGGCATGTCTTTTTTTCCTTTTTGTATAAATAGCTGACCTAAAAGCTTACCCATCTGTGATATACCCTGTAAAATAGTCTGATTATGAACTTTTTAAAACTAAATCTAGTTGTATATTAGATTACTGTGAAAACTTGCTTAGCATCAGCTATTCACAAAACAAATGTTAATAGGAGACTTTTTATTGCGTTCTTAGATACTTGCTGTGCAACGTAAATAGTCAGCGTTAAGGTAAGGGAACGATTCCTTGCTTCACTGTTCGTGTTGATAGAGAACGAAAGCTATCAGAACAGTTTGTTGTCGATTGCGCTTGAATATAGCTCCAAGCTTGTATTGCGGCACTGAAATTTGTTAATTTGAAGAAAGCATTGTCTAGTCTGAAACATTCTTCAGGCCTCCCCCCCCCCCCCTTCCCATCTTTTCCTTTCCTCCCAGAACCAGGTGCCATCTCACTATCTTACAACACATATTAAACACTGATGCCATATTGCTCGTACACACCAATGAAATCAATAAACTTGTGTTATCTGCATACCGACTCCGTTTGTAGGTCCTTTGATAACTAACCATTGTAGCTGAAGAAGTAATATCCACAAACTAAATAAATTACATGAGGCGCCTACAGACTAAAGAGGCAGTTGGCGTCTTACAGTACCCTGTCACGTTATTGAATTACTTTCAAATACATATTCCCGCACATCCTGTAACCAACTCATCAGAAATTGCTCTCAAATAAACGCTTTTTGTTTTGGTTGGTGGAAAAATTAAAATCTCAGTAAAAAACAGATTTGTAAGCGACTCTTGCCTCTGACTACCTGGCGATAAGTCTGAGCAGTTGTGCGAGTATGCGAGTAACAAGCTCCAACACTGACTACGAGAGAAAACAAATAATTTTTTTTTTTTTGACGCTTGAAATTTTGTAGCGACGATTACACGACCGAGAAAAAGACTTAGGTTCGTATTCTTGTAAAGTGGGAAATTACTGTTCACAAACGCGGTCCCAAAGGGAACATGAGTGGAACAAAGCAGTTCGCACGGCAGCGCAGTGGCTATTTCCCTCTCTAGCAGATGAAACAATGAATGGCGAAACAAGCGAACTCGAAAATTTCAAGCTCTCGCTCTTATTTACAGGAATTCACATCGTACGAGCGATTCAATTCTTCACACCTCAAATGGTATTCATTTCACCAAGGATGGTGGCGCTAACACATCACAGATTCCAGCAGAGCGAAAATACGTTCGCCCGATTGTCCAGCTGCTGTCGAATGGAATACGAAGCGAATTTTTCGCTGAGACGCACTGAATCAACAAATTTTCTACAATTCTTTTAAGTGTTATAAAAGAAGAACAAAAATGAGAAAGAAGAAGAAGGGAAAGGAAACGGAGAGAAAATATCGGATGATAGTTGCAGGTTGCTCTAATGCGTTTCACCGTTTTACTCGTTTTCTGCTTCCAGTAAAGCGGGGACTAGTGTTAATGTGGATGGAGAACTGCAGTGATTCGGGTTTTACAATGACCGTGGTCATACAGTTTCATTCTGTTTTTCTTTTGTCTTTCAACTCCTATGAGTCTATCTTTCAACCACTCCCACACTCCAGATTTTCTTTTTCTCTTCCGACCAACTGCTGTCATTTCGATAATATGTCTTACGGATTACAATTTATATTTCTCATATTCTTTTCCCTTCGAATACCTCTCTCAGTGCAAAGTACCGGAACAGCTGCAATTTCTGCGTATTTCAGCACTTATGTTTACCCTTCCACGTTAATTCTTTAACAATTTGTTTCAATTTCTTCACAGCTTATTCAATATAAAATTAGAATATCAGTTGCGATAAGCTGCAGTGAGATCTCACCACATTCCCGACGCGAACTTGCGTTGATTAATTTTCCAATTCAAGTGGGGTTTGTAGATGATGAAGATTTCTGTTGTTTCGTTAGATTACTACCAATCACATTTCATTTTACAATTTGAAAGGTATACCGAGAGCGGTGACGCACTGGTTAGCACTGTCGACTCCCATTCAGGAGGACGACGGTTCAAACCGGCGTCCGGCTATCCAGATTTAGGTTTTCCATGATTTCCCGGGAAAATGGCGATATAGTTCCGAGCTTGCACTCCGTCTCTAATGACACTGGTGTCGACGGAACGTTAAACACTAATCTCCTTCTCCTCCAGTGAAAGCTATGAAGCTATCGTTGGTTTTTCTACATTCTTCCTTGCAACACTTAGCTCAAGGGTTTTTCCTCCCGTCGATTTCCTTCTTCCGAATTCCAGTTTCGCGTTGGTGTTCGATTTAGCACCAGTTATTCAGCGAGGAGAGTCTTTCATGTTGCATTGTGTGCAGTAATCATGTCTGCAAAATTAAACGATTTAATTCGTACATTTCATCCGTATACAGGTTGGTCCATTGATAGCGGTTGGTTGGTTGTTTCGGGAAGGAGACCAGACAGCGTGGTCATCGGTCTCATCGAATTAGGGTAGGATGGGGAAGGAAGTCGGCCGTGCCCTTTCAGAGGAACCATCCCGGCATTTGCCTGGAGTGATTTAGGGAAATCACGGAAAACCTAAATCAGGATGGCCGGACGCGGGACTGAACCGTCGTCCTTCCGAATGCGAGTCCAGTGTCTAACCACTGCGCCACCTCACTCGGTCGTTGATAGCAACCGGACCAAATATCTTACGAAATAAGCATCGAACGAAAAAACTACAAAGTGCGAAACTCGTCTAGCTTGAAGGCGAAAACCAGATGGCACTATGGTTGGCCCGCTAGGTGGCGCTGCCATAGGTCAAACGGATATCAACTGCGTTTTTTTGAATGGGAAACCCCATTTTTTATTACATATTCGTTACTACGTAAAGAAATATGAATATTTTAGTTGGGCCACTGTTTTCGCTTTGTGATAGATGGCGCTGTAATAGTCACAAACATATGGCTCACAATTTTAGACGAACAGTTGGCAACAGGTAGGTTTTTTTTAAATTAAAATACAGGACGTAGGTACGTTTGAACATTTTATTTCGGTTGTTCCAATGTGATACATGTACCTTTGTGAACTTATCATTTCTGAGAACGCATGCTGTTACAGTGTGATTACATCTAAATACCACATTAATGTAATAAATGCTCAAAATGATGTTCGTCAACCTCAATGCATTTGGCAATACGTGTAACGACATTCCTCTCAACAGCGAGTAGTTCGCCTTCCGTAATGATCGCACATGCATTGAATTGACAATGCGCTGACGCTTGTTGTCAGTCGTTGTCGGTGGATCACGATAGCAAATATCCTTCAACTTTCCCTATAGAAACAAATCCGGGGACGTCAGATCCGGTGAAGGTGCGGGCCATGGTATGGTGCTTCGACGACCAATTCACCTGTCATGAAATATGCTATTCAATACCGCTTCAACTGCACCGAGCTATGTACCGGACATCCATCATGTTGGAAGTACATCGCCATTCTGTCATGCAGCGAAACATCTTGTAGTAACATCGGTAGAACATTACGGAGGAAATCAGCATACATTGCACAATTTAGATTGCCATCGATAAAATGGGGGCCAATTATCCTTCCTCCCATAATGCCGCACCATACATTAACCCGCCAAGGTCGCTGATGTTCCACTTGTCGCAGCCATCGTGGATTTTCCATTTCCCAATAGTACATATTATGCCGGTTTACGTTACCGCTGTTGGCGAATAACGCTTCGTCGCTAAATAGAACTCGTGCAAAAAATCTGTCATCGTCCCGTAATTTCTCTTGTGCCCAGTGGCAGAACTGTACACGACGTTCAAAGTCGTCGCCAGGCAATTCCTGGTGCATAGAAATATGGTACGGTTGAATCGATGTTGATGTAGCATTCTCAACACCGACATTTTTGAGATTCCCGATTCTCGCGCAGTTTGTCTGCTACTGATATACGGATTAGCCACTTCAGCAGCTGAAACATGCAATTGGGCATCATCATTTGTTGCAGGTCGTGGTTGACGTTTCACATGTGGCTGAATACTTCCTGTTTCCTTAAATAACGTAACTATCCGGCGAACGGTCTGGAAACGTGGATGATGTCGTCCAGGGTACCGAGCAGCATACACAGCATTTTGATCACAATAGCCATACATCAACACGGTATCGACCTTTTCCGCAGTTGGTAAACGGTCCATTTTAACACGGTTAACATATCACGAAGCAAATACCATTCGCATTGGCGGAATGTTACGTGATACCACGTACTTATATGTTTGTGACTATTACAGCGCCATCTGTCACAAAGCGAAGAAAGTGGTGCAACTAAAACATTCATATTTCTTTACGTACTACACGAATATGTAATAAAAATTGGGGGTTCCTATTTTTTTAAAAACGCAGTTGATATCCGTGTGACCTACAGCAGCGCCAACTAGCGGGCCAACCATAGCGCCATCTGGTTTCCCCCTTCAAGCTAGACAAGTTTAGTTCTTTGTAGTTTTTTCGTTTGACGCTTATTTCGTGAGATATTTGGCCCGGTCACGATCAATGGACCACCCTGTATATTAATGCAATCCACATAATCTAATAACTGTATTTCACGTTGACAGACGTATACATTCCCGGCGATGGGCGAGGCATGACAGAATCTCTGACCAGAGAGTAGTTTATCGTTAGCTGTTGCTAGTCTGCGCTTGTCTGCGCGAGTCGACAGTAGTGGCAGTCTGACGGTAGTAGTCGGGGAGTCGGCATGCGTCGGCTGTGTGCTCTGCTCACGACTCTGGTCAGGACTCTGGTGGATGAGTATTGTTGTAGAAGGTAAAGAAGCAGCCTTGCGCATATTTAATAATGTATGTTAATTGTAATTTAATTTGTTCCAAAAAATCCCCCAATAATAATTTTATAACATAAAGCAACTCTTTTAAAGAAAAGCATTCATTTCAATTTAAAGAATATTTCAAATGGATGATCATTCCTTCCAATAATCAAAAAAAAAAAAAACATACGTCAGCATTGTACGAAGCTGTGTCGAAAAATTCCAACTTAAGAGCAGATATAATTGCAGTTTTTATTGAGGTAAGAATTTTTGCTTTTTTATTCAGAATACAGGGCCGAAGGTCAGCGCTGCTGTCCTCATAAAATTTATCAGGTTGCAAAACTTTTTTTATTATTTTGGTGTTTCGGAATTTTTCTCTTCCGAACTTGACATTAAATGAGAAAAGAATTTTGTGGGAATATTAAGAGTGAATGCATTTCCGCACAAAGATAATAAATCGAAGCCAATTTTCTTCAGAGGTTACAATATTTAAAATTCATTTAATTATTATTCTTTGGGGAGGTTACACTTGGCACATTTTCATTTTTCTGTGGGGAGGTTACAACGTCCACTACAGTTCATAACGGCTGAGCACTATTTATCGACTTTTTAATACCTGCACTACAAACCGAGTGTTATACACGATCCAGTCACATTAACGTGGCCATCGCCTATATTCGACATCAGCGTGCAATAACAACATACAGGCGGCAGGTGTCAGCACTAGCAGTGGAAGGTATACAAAGCGAGTCGGAAGGAGACACGGGAGACAGAGCAGTGGTAGTCGTAATGCGGAAACAGAGCGTTTATCTGACGTCCGAAAGAGCATCATCAGTTTTCTGGCTAACGGTGGGAATGTTTCCGAAACGACGATGTTTGTAAACTGTTCACATGTCGCCGTTTTTAAAGTATATTTGGAGTGGAAAAACGGCGCCGAGGATGCCGTGGTGCACAACGGGTCATAGATGAAAGGGACGAACGACGTCTACGGAGTTGCGTATGGGCGAATAGACAAGTAACTGCTGATCAACTGACCGTTCATATACGATGTGCGGCAATAAAGTAATGTGACTGATGTTTAAAAAAAACGTTTTAGTCAGGTTTAGTGTTGTCTCCTTCAAAGTAGTAGCCTTCTGATTGCACACACTTTTCTCCAGCGCTTCTGCCATTGATGGTAACGTTTCTGGAACTCATCTTCTGCAACATCGTCCAAGACCCTCGACACAGATTTTTGGACATCTTGTGTTGTTTGAAAATGTTGTCCCTTGACCGCCGTTTTCACTCTTGGAAACAGAAAAAAGTCGCACGGAGCGATATCTGGCAATGTGGCTGTGGTAGGACTGAAATTTGTTTTGAGGTTAAAAATTGCTGTACTGACAGAGCAGTATGAGATGGCGCATTGTCGTGATGCAGAATCCAATTATCAGCATGTTGGCTCGGACACGAAGAACACTTTTACGAAGTTTTTCTAAGATTTCTTTGTAGTAATATTGGTTAACTGTTTGTCCAGGAGCGACCCACTCTTTATGAACAATTCCCTTGGAATCAAAGAAGCACAAAAGCATGCATTTCACGTTTGTCTTTGACATGCGAGCTTTTTTGGGTCCGGGTGATCCCTTTCAGCACCAATGCAAACTTTGGAGTTTTGTCTTTGGATCATACTGAAAAAACCAACTTTCATCACCAGTGACAACACGGGTCAACAATTCTGGATTGATTTCCGTTTGCTCTAACAGATCGGCTGCCACGTTTTTCAGTGTTTCTCGCTGTTGTGGTGTGAGATTTTTGGGGACCATTTTTGTACAAATCTTTCTCATACCAAGATGTTTAGTTATTATTAGACGAACCGTTTCGCGATTAATGTTCAGTTCTTCTGCAATCATTTTCACGGATAATCTTCGATCAGATCGTACGAGTTCACGCACCCCGGCCAAGTTGACATCCGTCGGTGAGGTTGATGGTCGTCCACTGCGGTCTTCATCTTCAACATTCCTTCTGCCTTCACTAAACATTTTATGCCAACGAAAAACTTGAGCTCTTGACACAACCTTCTCTCCAAAAGCCTTCTGAAGCTTGTCGTAAGTTGTCGTCGCGTTTTTACCCAATTTAACGCAAAAAGAAATGGCATACCGCTGCGCAGTATTATGCGGTTCCATTTCCGTACAGCACGATTGCTACAGTCGAGGGTTCGAATCCTGCCTCGGGCATGGATGTGTGTGATGTCCTTAGGTTAGTTAGGTTTAAGTAGTTCTAAGTTCTAGGGGACTGATGAAATCAAATGATAAGTCCCGTAGAGCTCAGAGCCATTTCAACCATTTTTTTTTCCATTTGCATGACGAGAGACTCAAACACATGTTAATTTATTACAGCACAACTCACGACTTAGCAGTTGCATCGATGTGCCGCTTGGACTCGAAGCAGCTTATAGGCGAAGGTCAAAGATATTGTGCCTACGCAAGCCTGCAGGGTTGCCACATCTTGCAAAGAAAATCAGTCTCATTACTTTATTGTCGCACCTCGTAAACCAAGGGGAGTGTCTCCTCAATGACCATTCAGCGAACGTTGTTGCGTATGGTGTCTGCAGTAGTCCTTTGGTTCACGCACCCGTGCTGAATACCGTTCGTCGACAATGAAGCCTGGAATTTGCATTCTGATACGTCAACTGCACTCCCACTGTATGGCGACTGGTGGCGTTTTCAGACGAATCGTGTTTATGAGCCATCAGATAGATGGCCGTTGGCGTGTAGGGAGTGAAATATCTGAAAGCAAACACCCTGTTACAATCGTCCCAACGGTCCAGGTCACAGGAGGGAGCCTTATGTTCAGAGAAATGTTTTTTTTTGGCACTTCTCGGGTAATATCGTCATTCTGGAAGGCACAGTGGATCAATAGAGGAATGCATCTATCCTTGGCGACCTTGTCCATCCTTACACGCAGTTCGTTTTTTCCCTGGCACGATAACATCTACGAGTAGGACAATACAACGTGTCACACAGGTCGCAGTGTACGTACGTGGTCTGAAGACCAACAGGATGAGTTTACCGTACCTCTCTGGCCACAAAACTCCCAGGATTGACCCCTAAAAAGAAATGTGTGGGCGACCTCGATCAGTCTGTCCGCGCCATGGATTCCCAACCGACAAACCAAGCGTAGGTGTTCATGGCACTCGAGTCGGCATGGCTTCACATCGCTGTCAGTACCTTCCAAAAAATCACAGACACTCTTCTTGCACGTGTCGCAGCGGTTGGCGCAGCAAAGGGTTTAAGATAGGTTGTCACATAAGGGTGTCTGCACGGTGTGCAAGGTACTACGTTGTTTGAATTTACCCAAGGAACTAAGTCACTTTCACCTACACGATCACAAAATTCATTGAAAATAGAAAGTGAACCATTCTGCGATAAAACCTGAATCGGACGATTGATGTCGATCACAGTGAAGATGATGGTGTATTGTTGAGTCAGTTGTGGGCAAGCTTAAATTTTTCTAAATATAATTATATCTTTCATTTAGGAAAAATGTTATATCGACTGTAATACAGGGATCCTTCTGTTCCCCTTCTTGGATACGTCCTCTCAAGTTGCTAATTTTCGAGCCATGTTGGGGTGCTGTGTCCCCTGCACCATTTCATTTGAGGAGAATTATTCAGTCTTCCCTATTCACATTAAGAACAACGCCATTTACGGTCTAAAAAGTCACTTGTTGTCTTTCAATTACCGCCAGTGAAACCTTTGATCTCGCGCTTCTCGCAGACGCCAATGCTTCCAACGTTTGCACAGCTTCGAGCAATGAGTATTTCAGTTAGACGGATTCCGTGAAGAATAGCAATTCTCACTGCAGATTAAACGTTCAATTTAATAAGGCAGTTATTGCTACCGAATGTCTTATCAAAGGCTTCTTAAAGCGAGCCTCTCAGAAATTGTTTTACGTTTCCTGCGTTATGCAACGCTCCGGTAGTTAAATGAACCCCTTGTTTGTGTACTAATTACAAAGCAATTTCTTTCAGTAACTGTGTGAAGCTAACAAGAACAAAGACTCTATTGTGTCTCGAAATGTGTCCTCGGGGTGAAAATTTTCTTGGTGAATAGCTGTCTTTCAAGCGTTTTTGTCGGATTTCTGCAGCCTTTCATCCTGATACACAGAAAGTGTTTCGGTTAACAATTGTAAGACGTGTATATTTCTGTTGTCTATTGTCAAACCACAATTTATGAAAGATGTTTATATTTTATTAAGAGGATTAAGTAGAAATAATTAATATTTGTCATTTTGGAAATAATTGTGGTAGCACGGAATGTCCGCACCAAAGTATTGTTGGCGGAAGAGACCGGACATTGATATAATTTTAAAAATGGCGGGAGCGACCGCGTATGGATACATTTTAAGAAAAGAGCGGGAAAGACTGCGCATTGATACATTTTGTAATGATAGCAGGGATTGTCTGCACCAGAAAGCATTGTTGGCGGGAAAGACCGCACTTTAATGTTCGTAGGAAGTCAGTAGTAAGCGAGATGTGAAGCGAGTCGGCAGCAGGTCTGAAGCGAGAGGTTGAGAGGAGCGGTGTGCCTGCCAGCCACCAGCTATGATTTACAAGAGATTATAAACGGATATACAGAGACATCTGCTAACTGTTATCATAAGAGGAACTAATATTATTGAATTATTTTTTTTTGAGAAACTCAAGTCTACTGAAGTAATGTTTGCGCAATTCTAGTTGTAAGATTATTGTAAAAAGTAAGTCCCATTTGATCGTTTGTAAAATAATTTCATTACTAACAGTAAATATTTGAAGAATCGTTTTCAGAATATAATTAATTTTTGCCAGCAATATAACATTACTGATTATAATCCATTCCAAAAACCATCAACGTAAAACTTTGCAAAATTTTATTGTTGTTAAGAAAAAGTTTAACTATGAATTACGTAACTTCAGTCAAATTATTACAGAATAACGTCAGATTTGGCAATAAATACAGCCACTTATTATGAAAGCCCACCAGCAGCTAATAGAGTATAGTAAAACGGAGTAAGTATATTCATGTCCCTGTTCGATGTAGCAGTCAGATGGCGATCCAGTAACAGTAAAAAATTAAGGAACAGTTTTGAGTTATTGCACGTAACGACTAAGGGCCACGGTGACGACACATTCTATGTTTCGTTGAAATAATCAGCAAATCACTTTTAATAAGCAGCATTTAAATTTGTATGCTAAGATTGCACTTATTATTATTGAGAAAGAGAATTAATTTTAAAGGCAAGATTTCATTTGTTATTATTTAGCAAGAGATAGAAATCCTAAGGGAAGGTTTCATAGGTTATTGTAGAAGGGAAGGTTGCGTAACAAAATAGATATATAGGAGACGGGAAGGTTTCACTATGATACTCCTCCGGCGTTCCAACTACCTTAAAGAGTTGGCTAGTTGTTGGAGGTGACGAGAAGAGAGGCAGGCATTCATTACTTATAGGGTGCTCCTGGTCCCGTTACATGAACAGCTTATATGAAACCCACGTTTCTTACGTTTCCTGTTTCATTTCTCCTCTATAATCTCTTTCATAGTCATGTTCCTCAATTCTACGTACAATATTCTTTACAATTACACATAGTTACGGAACATAGCTTTTAAAAAGGTGTGTGATGAGCGTGGCCGGCAGTGAAGGTTCAGCAACGTGCTCCCACGATGACTACAAGATTAGTAAGGCGTGATAGTAGTGGGGCGTTCCATTCCTTCACGATTACGTGTAGCCACCTCTCGCCTTATGAGGGAATATTCAGCACTGCTGAACATGATCCTTTTGGTGGCCGTGTTGTATAATGTTACATGAGCGTACTGACCAATCTCAGTGGTCAGTGCTACTGCGATACTGCACTCCTTCTCCATGTGCTTGTTTTCGGAAAGTGCAGTCTTCTCTGACTCCATTTTTATGGATGAAAATGCTCGACTGTATCGAACAGCACAGTTGGAGGAGCTCTTGGAACCAAAGGATTTCCGGCGAATGTACGGTCCTGCCTGTTCTCCCGACTTAAATCCCAAGAAGCACATGTGAGATGCGTTGGAGACACGTATTGAAACATGTCCACATACAGCCATGACTATCCAGCAACTGTCCAACCACGGTGGTGAAACAATGCAACCCTCTGAATAAATTTGTTGTACCTGGGATTCACAGTCATAAAAATATTTTGAAGGACATCATATTTAAGCCAGTGACTGTTACAAGTTTTTATTACGCTATTGCAATACGACATACAAATGTGTCAGCTTACATTACGTTGACATGGCTTAAAGCCATAATATCAGCACTTGATAACGGCCTAGGGCCGAAATTGCAGTAGTGTAATAAAAACTTATAACAGTCACTGGCGTAAAGATGATGTCCTTCAAAATGGAACCCTCTATCATAAGAACTCCTTACCAAGCCTGTGGCCGGCATGGGAGCATGTTTCAGGGGATGCATTCCCCGCGTGGTGATCACACACCCTACTAACAAACATGTCCCGCATTTTGTAGTTTCCAGTGGACCATCATAAATCGCCGTGACTTCCGTATAGTTATTGTCTTTGAATAAAAATGACATTCATCTCATTGCGTATTTCTTTCAGTTACCTCCTGTGCTAGACTGTAGCAGTTCTCTTTATGTATGGTCCGATTATGTTAGTTGACAGCGTTACATCGTGTGAAAGTTATATTCTTTCTTAATTTTTGCACACCAATGTAGTTAGTACATCACTCTCTTGAAAATTTGTACTACGCTTCTTATCGCTTAAGAAGGGTTGTTATCAGTAACATAATATTTCTCTTCTCTTCCATATCACATACAGTGCAGAACGATAGAGAATTTTTTGCATGTATATACTAATTTTTGTGTGTGTACGAACATGATAAAAATATGTTGTACATGAATGTTTAGTCAAATTATAGCCGATGAAATTTCAGTCATCATGAAAACTAAATAATAATAATACTATGCAGGAGAGAATAGCCAGCGTTGTTCAGTTAATTTTTCTATCACTATCTGATCATTTTACTGTACATTCAGACAGGCTGACAAATGTAGCTCACACAACAGGCTTAATAAACTCTGTAGGAGAAAAAATCTCGAACACAAAAAACTCCAGAAGTTTTGTAACATATACTGGTCAAACAAGAAAGCTAAATAAATTCAAGTATTTGGAAGAAATTAAAAAAATAGCTTTGAAAAATCTCTAATGGAGGAAGGGATCTACGTGATGAAAATAGCTTAAGATATCATGACGAACGTCTACAGCAAACATTGCTTACCCGAACACCCTTAAGCAAACTATTACAACTCACTGGCGAAATCAGAACGGCTGTTTGCATGAATGCCTCGTATTCAATTACAAGTTGGATAAATTAGAAGCATTTGAAAGAAGGAAAATACTGGATCCGCAAAAATTAACAAATACCTCGGCATTGGTATACTTTGGTCGTTTATACAGAACGGCTGACAGTAGATTCTCTACATATCTTTGGTAAAGGAAGTCATCTGTTAGCTGAGTTCAAGAGCTCAATAACAAAAACCATGACAAAACAATAGAAACGGACAGTTTTAGAATAAAAATGTTCCATACGGTAGATTTCCAAGGTAGGAAGGAGAAGAGAACAGTTTTTTAACCGACTGAATAGAGGAAAAATGCAGCACAATCAAAGAATATTTATTACTGGACGGAAATGAAGAGAATAACAATCATAACAATGAAGAAAGGTTATTTATAGGTAGTCCTCTGAAGGCTACATGAGAGGAAAATAATACTACAGAATTCTAGACGAGTAGAGACAAGAAGTCCTTGTTCGTTTCAACACAATCGTGCAATATTATGGACCGTGGGATTTAAATATTGGAATTACATCGCGATTGTTGTTAACGTGTTCTTGCATAACAGTGTTACGTTCTGGGACATACGCTGATAACCTTGCTGTTTGGGTTCTTATACAAAACAAAAACAACATTCAGGAACGATATGGTTGTCATGAGAACAGGAAGGCCACTGTAGTGTGTTTCGTGTCTCATTCTAGAAACTTAAACAGCCACACTCTCCACACAACTTAATGTTATGCGAGTATATTCGACTGAGGTAACGGTAGTCCCTTAAAAAACGACGAAAGTCTACGTAAACCCATATTTTGGTGTTCAATAATTTAATGATTCATCATGTTCCATGGATCGTATCAGGAAGGAGAACCTTCAGGGATATATAATGGGTTAGGTGTTAATCTAATTCTGTATAGTGTGTTAACGTGTAATCATCATAAGTAATTATGTTAATGTACACATTAAAACCATAGAGGCTTAGTAGATGCTACTTTTCTATTAAGTGCTTAGACCACGATGAAAACTGAGAGGTCATAAATTTTTAATTATCATCGCAAGTAAATAAAATTACGTAATTAACGTTTTGTTTCTCTAGAGGGATACGTCTGCAGTCCTAACACACGTTACTGTTATAGCGCCCAATCATCGCAGCACCCCTCTAGAGGTGCAAATGAAAACGTCACACACCACTGATAAAGTTGAGTATTCCGCGGTAATTCGGTTTTGACAGCAGAGGAAATGTCCCAGCTGTGTCAAGCCAATCCAGACGGCTAAGGAAGTCATCTGATTTGGCATGACGCAGCTATATTATTTCTGCTGCTGTCGAAATCGAATTACTGCACAGCAGTCAGCTCCATGAACCGAGTGTGCCATTCTGTTTCGCCTCCGCCAGCGACCTGCTTCGGTACTGTGGCTCTAGCATTACACTGTGCTAGGACTGCAGACACGTCTCTGCAGAGAAACAGTTGTACTAAGAGAAATAACACTCGCCGGTACAGTGTTGGCTTCTTAGCTTTATTCCAGGAGGAGGTCGACATGATACTACAACACATTAAATATTAGATGACTTTACTACAATCTGAACAAGATGAAATATTTAAGTTTGCAGCAATCCCTGTCGACAGGAATGTCATGAGTATTTATAGATGTCACTGAGCAGAGTTCTATGTAATGAAACTACCGCACTGCTGGCTCGGTAGAGAGGCGATGCTGTCGTCCTCGGCGATTATGCTGGCTGGACCGATGGATGCTCTGCTTTGCCGTAGGTAAGCCCGCTCATGTGGCGCCGTGTGGGAACACTTCGTGGCGTGTCTATTCTGACTTCGCTCATTCGTCACTGCATCCCGCAGAAACTACTTTTACTTTTTTTTTGCGTGGTACCAACCTTACTTCGTATCTCGTTCTTCAGACGACTCCACAGAAACAAAACGTTAATTACGTAATTTCGTTTGTTAGAGGTTTAGACAAGAAGAAAATAGAAGCTTTTGAAATGTAGTGCTACGGAAGAGTGCTGAACATTACGAATTTGTGACACAACTTGACTAGAAGAAGGGAACGTTTGGTAGGACACGTTCTGAGGCATCAAGGGATCATCTGTTTAGTACTGGAGGGAAACGCGGAGGGTAAAAAAATGTAGAGGAAGACCAAGGCATGAATACACTAAACAGATTCAGAAGGATGTAGGTTGCAGTAGTTACTCGGAGATGGAAAAGCTTGTGCAGGATGGAGTAGCATGGAGAGCTGCATCAATCCAGTCTAAGGACTGAAGACCACAACAACAACAACAAGAGATGATGATTAAAACTTCATGATTACCCCTCGAAGCATAAGGCCTCGGAATAAAAGCTCCGTCACAGTACACTATTTATCAAGATGCTGCGGAATGGAAGTGTAGCTCTAGAGGACTGCTAAACTATTTTATGCTAGAATCTTGATAATCAGAAAAGTGTAGAAGGAGTGACTAATAGTTTCTATATATTTTTAGTTTTAACGATTATTTTAATTTAAAAAGGATCTCAATTTCTTTCTTTACGTTTACCGGAGTCTTGTTAAACACTGTGAAATCTGAGTTCAGAAACACATTTGAATGCTAGACATGAGGGACCAATGTATTGTTTTGTTATTGCGTAAATCGCATTTCATCTGAAACTGTTTTTTATTACCACAAGGTTGTAGTGAAAGGTTGCGTCATGACAGAGGGAGCGTAGACATTAATGAAATCTTATTTTTACTATTTTGTTGCTTTTGACGTAGTTATACGTTACATTCTTACTGCTACTGACAAAATACACCTAGAAGTCTTAGATCTGAAGGTGATCTGCTTGTCAGATCGAAAGCTGCCAAAGTCAATAAAAAAATAGTGATCCATGCGGACACGCGGTGTTATTCACTCGTTAAATGTTGAGTGTGTTTCGATCAACAGCTGGGATCCACGCCGACGTAAAATGCTTTCCTTTCGATAGTTTATTGCCATCGGAAATTCAGCCAGAGTGGGTCAAAGCTTCTTTTTGAACTATTAACTTTAAAATGACAAAGGAAGGAAAGTACAGTGTATTTTACAACAATGCTTTGTTATGAGATGGCTATGCGCAAAATGGATGGCACGTTTGTTGAATGATGACCAAAAGCAAGTGCGAAGAAGTGTCAGTCTGCTCTTTCCCTCTCCGTCCATCCTCTAATTATATCCCCTTACTCTATGTCCCTCTACCCCTCCCTCCTCTCCCTGTTCATCTCCTCCTTTCCCTCTCACTTTTCATCTCCTCCTTCCTCTCTCTGCCCACTTCCTATTCCCCTTCAGTCGGTGTACTCCTCTTCCCTTTCTCTGTCCATATCCTATCACCTCTCTCTGCCTGTCTCTTCCTCTCCCTGTCTCTGTCCATCTCCTCCTCTTCCCTTTTTGTGTCCATACCCCCCCCCCCCATCTTTGTCCATTTTCTCCACCCCTCTCTGTTCATTTCCTCCTTCACCTTTCTCTGACCATCTCCATGTTCCCCTCGCTGTCAGCCCGTTACCTCCTCCCCGTATATCTCCCCACATGATCAGGTTCACTCCAGTAAGAGGCTGGTGTTACTTTCCTCCCAGTATTTATTTCCAGATTGTACCAAATACGGTTAAAATCGTTCCAGGGGTTTAGGATAAGCCTCTTCCCGTGTAAGCAAAATAAAACTATTTATAACGTGCACAGAGGGATTTAAGAAGTCATTCTTCCCCGCTCCGTGTGTGGGTGGAATGAGAAAATGTCCTAATAACTGGTACAATCGGACGTCCGCTCTGCCACACACTTTACTAAGGTTTTCAGAGTATAGACGAAGATGTAACAAAGAAATATCGTAATTAGTAAAGCGTTACGAATATTCGGAAAGTGAACTATCTGATGCAATCGCATGAGTATTGAACAAGTATTTTGTTTTATATTATTTACACGTCACGTTCCGTAGGACCAAATTGAGGAGCAAATCTCCAAGGTCATGGAACGTGTCAGTACATGAAATTACTTCATAAAAGTAATAACAGATAAAAATTAAATGTTTATGAACACAGAAAAAGTCAAGCCATAATTTTAAGTAAACGCAGTCAACAATATGTCATAAGAATCAGCTTAATTTTTCAAGGACTTCCTCAACAGAATAGAAGGAATGACCCATGAGGAAACTTTTCAGTTTCGATTTGACAGCGCATGGATTACTGCTAAGATTTTTGAATTCTTGTGGTAGCCTATTGAAAATGGATGCAGCGGTATACTTCACACCTTTCTACCTTTCTGCAATATATATATATATATATATATATATATATATATATATATATATATATTGAGAGTCAAATGTCAAAATACCCAGACTAGTAAACAGGGGTCGACAAGAGATTCGCGAACTTACGAGTACATCACTTATTGACCGAACCGCCCGTTTCTGAGGCAAAAATATCCTTTTAGAAAGGAAATATAATACCATACGACAAAAGTGAATGAAAATAAGCCAATTAGACTAATTTTCGTATCGAATGATCTCGTACTTCAGATACCATTCGAATAGTAAAAATGGCAGCTTTAAGTCTTTGAACAAGATCCTGAATGTGGACTTTCCACGACAGTTTACTATCTACAGAAAACCTAGAAATCTGAACTGTTCACTTTCACTAATCATATGTCAATTCTGTGAAATTAAAACGTCGGGTTTTGTTGAACTGTGTGTTAGAAACTTTAAAAAACTGAGTCTTACGGTGATTTAGCGTTAGTTTATTTCCTACAAGCCATGAACTTATGTCATGAACTGCACTATTTGAAACCGATCCGGTGTTGCACACAACATCCTTTACTACCAGCTAGTCTCATCACTAAACAGAAATATTTTAGAGTTACCTGCATTACTAGAGGGCATATCATTTATATAAATAAGGAACCGGAGTGGCCCCAACACTGACGCCTTAGTTAAATCAAAAAATATGCCTAGCGTTCGCAACCTTTTGTTTAACCCATCCAGTACCTCACAGAGAAAAGAGAATATAGCATTTGCAGTTGTTAAACGGCTTCTAAAGCCTAACTGTGCATTTCATAGCCAATTACGTGATATAAAATGATCGATTATCCTTATACTCACAGCCTTTTCAATAACCTTAGCAAACACTTATGGCATAGGAATAGGTCTAAAATTGACTACTTTATCTCTTTCTCCCGTTTTATAAAGGGTCCTTTAATCGTTCAGGAAGCTGGCCATTTCTAAAGGAAAAATTACAAATATGGCTAAGTACAGGACTAACATGCGCAGCACAGTAATTTAATATCGTGCTAGACACTCGTGCATATCCATGAGAGTCCTTAGTTTTCAGTTATTTAATTATTGACTCAATCTCTCACTTGTCTGTATCACAGAGGAGTATTTCAGACGTCGATCTCGGAGAGGCATTTGCAAAGAGAGCTATAAGATTCCCTGCAGAAACTACATTTTTTTTTAATTCACCAGCAATGCTAAGAAAATGATTGTTAAATACTGTACATATATCTGATTTATCAGTAACAGAAATATTTTTACTACGAACTGGCTTTATATCGTCGACCTTTTGCTGCTGACCAGACACTTCCTTCACATCTGACCATATGGTCAGCTCAATTGCATCACACACAACTGAAATGACAGCTGCAGTATTAATCTCACGAGGGTTCATATTTCATTGGTTGAAATGAAGAAAAATGTTCTATAGGTATTAGGATGAGACATTAATAGCAATCGCACACTAAACGAAATAATACATGGAAAATTCTTAGATATTTAACAGTAGAAATCGTAAAATTGAATAAACACATAGAATAGTCAAGACTATGAGTCATACTATATTTTCGTTTAGAAGTACCTCTCGTTGTGTTGACATGAAAATAAGAGAGCTAGTTTATGTTACATGCTTTTCTCTGTGTTATACACATACAGACAAGAGTCTAGATTATTTTACTTACTCTCATTCCTCGTTACTCAAATTTATTATTTTAAGGAGTATTGCAACTACAATAAATAAAACAGTTGTTAAACAGAAGGTAGCAATAAAAATATTGTGTAATGTTTATACTCATATATTTTAGAAATCTTTACAGATATTTTGGTTCTCTTAGAATCAGCTTCCAGTATTTAAAGTTAAAAAATGCTGTTATTTTCTACGGAATTCCCTTTTACGCCGATACACTTTGTCTAGGGAGTATATTCCAGCCAACGTGTGAGATTCTTTATGATATGGAAAATATCCTTCTATGCCTGGCATACCACTGTACTCAAAAACCGTTACTAGCCATGAATTTGTCTGGATAGGAAAATAATTATTTATTTACTCGCTTTATGCGACCACATAACGGCGTCCAGACTCCATCTTACACGGGCCAGTCACCTTGCACACATCTGGAAACACATGTGCATATACAATCAGTGTATATTATATTATAAAAACTGTAGAATAATAATGAAATAAAGTTAAACAGAAAGTGGTGATGCACAAAGAGGATGAAGAAAAAAATGATAAAATAGTTAAAACGGTGTACGACTATAAGTAGGGATCTGAGACTGGAGGTTACGGTGTACAGGAACCCAACATAGAACGTTGCTCAATAGGACTAACAGGAGATAATGAACATGGTCACAGCGCTGTTTGACTCCCGGGGGAGCATCAAGAAACTGATGAAGAACTTAAACTGGCAGACGCTTGTTCACAGACGTCATCTATCATCACGAAAGCATACCAAGTTGAAAGAAACAGTGAGGAACCTAAGAATAAACAACAATCTCTCTAAGTATCGTTCGCTTAAGGTTTGTGAAAGAAAATAGACTAATTACATCCTGCACGGAGGCATTAACGCAATCAATCAGCCCGTACTCCATACGAGATGGGAATAAGAAGAAACCGTAATGTCTGATAAAAGGGGAAGTACCCTATGCCATACACATCGCAGTGATTCGTGGAGTATGAATGTAGACTTATATGATGATGATGATGAGGTCCCTTACTCCGAGGAGCGTAGGGAACGATGCGGGAGACCCGCACCGCTGACTAGGCAAGGTCGTAGCGGAGGTGGTTTGCCATTGCCTTTCTCCTACCGTAATGGGAATGAATGATGATGATGAAAACAACAACCCAGTCATCTGGAGGCAGGGAAAATCCCTGACCCCGCCGGGAATCGAACCCAGGACCTAGCGCGCAGGGAGCGGGGAAGCTACCGCAAGACCACAAGCTGGGGACAGACATATATAACAAGAGATAATATATTCGAAATTAGGGAAATATTTTCTCACGTTATTTGGCAGGTTACTCCATGGGCGAGTTCTTCAACACAGAAGGACTTGGATTAACACATATGTTAAGCGGGGTCTCGTAAATTTATTGTTATAGGAGTGATAGACTTGAAGATAGATATTTGGCGTTTTGATTACGAAGGTGCCGATAAAGGACATCGCGTTTTTGGGTTGCGAGTAACAAAGGTAGGAGATAATTTGATCATACAGTAGTGTTTTATTGATTTATCCCACACATGGTTTGTTGCCGAGTTCACTGCGTTGGAAATTTTCAGTGTCGCAAGCTGCTGTAAGATGTGACAGAACTACCACCTGAACTATTTTGGTTTAGATGTCTTGCTTTACATGCCCCTAGAGATCAGCTTTTAGCGTACGCGTAAAGTCTGGAGTCACGCACGTACCGTAATTCTAGCTATTACCTGCGTCTGCGCACGCTTATCATTAGTTTTGTTATGTTGTGTGACTGTGAGTAAACAAGCTATTGCAAGTGCAATAACGCCAGCAGTTGCCTTCACGTGTCTGCCTATTAGGGCAAAAAAGTGTGTGACGTGCACAGCACCCTCCCCCCCCCCCTCCCCAGAATGCCACAATGCACGTGTGGTGCGTGCCTGTGGAGGGGCGTGTACCTATGCATCGTGTTACTGAAGTAGCTATTCATTACACAACGTGTGCATTATGCAAGAAATTTAACAATTTTAAACATGGTTTGTGTTGACTGATTTTTTATAAAAAAAGGAAAACACAGTTCTGGTTATATTTATGCCAGTTTTCATCGACATTGATTCAGCAGTTTAGTCACGAAAACGTAACAGACAGAATAATGTTAACGCGGAAGTATGGATTAAAGAAGATGTAAGCATTCCATTCATTACCTTCAATCGTATTAGGTTCTACATAGATAAAGTAGAGAAAGAGATAAAGTAGTCAATTTTGGACCTATTCCTATGCCATAAGTGTTTGCTAAGGTTATTGAAAAGGCTGTGAGTATAAGGATAATCGATCATTTTATATCACGTAATTGGCTATCAAATGCACAGTTAGGCTTTAGAAGCCGTTTAACAACTGCAAATGCTATATTCTCTTTTCTCTGTGAGGTACTGGATGGGTTAAACAAAAGGCTGCGAACGCTAGGCATATTTTTTGATTTAACTAAGGCGTCAGTATTGGGTCCACTCCTGTTATTATATAAATGATATGCCCTCTAGATATACAGGTAACTCTAAAATATTTCTGTTTAGTGATGAGACTAGCTTGGTAGTAAAGGATGTTGTGTGCAACACCGGATCGGTTTCAAATAGAGCAGTTCATGACATAAGTTCATGGCTTGTAGAAAATAAACTAACGCTAAATCACCGTAAGACTCAGTTTTTTAAAGTTTCTAACACACAGTTCAACAAAACCCGACGTTTTAATTTCACAGAATTGACATATGATTAGTGAAACTGAACAGTTCAGATTTCTAGGTTTTCTGTAGATAGTAAACTGTCGTGGAAAATCCACATTCAGGATCTTGTAGAAAATAAACTAACGCTAAATCACCGTAAGACTCAGTTTTTTAAAGTTTCTAACACACAGTTCAACAAAACCCGACGTTTTAATTTCACAGAATTGACATATGATTAGTGAAACTGAACAGTTCAGATTTCTAGGTTTTCTGTAGATAGTAAACTGTCGTGGAAAGTCCACATTCAGGATCTTGTTCAAAGACTTAAAGCTGCCATTTTTACTATTCGAATGGTATCTGAAGTAAGAGATCATTCGATACGAAAATTAGTCTAATTGGCTTATTTTCATTCACTTTTGTCGTATGGTATTATATTTCCTTTCTAAAAGGATATTTTTGCCTCAGAAACGGGCGGTTCGGTCAATAAGTGATGTACTCGTAAGTTCGCGAATCTCTTGTCGACCCCTGTTTACTAGTCTGGGTATTTTGACATTTGACTCTCAATATATATATATATATATATATATATATATATATATATATATATATATATATATATATATATATATATATATATAATTTACAGTCGTTTCATGTTAACAATGTCAGCTTACACCCAAGAAGAAGCAGCTTTCGCTCAGTTAATACCCAGCAGAAATCCAGCCTGCATTTGGATCGGACTTCCTGTGCAGAAAGGTAGAAAGGTGTGAAGTATACCGCTGCATCCATTTTCAATAGGCTATCACAAGAATTCAAAAATCTTAGCAGTAATCCATGCGCTGTCAAATCGAAACTGAAAAGTTTCCTCATGGGTCATTCCTTCTATTCTGTTGAGGAATTCCTTGAAAAATTAAGCTGGTTCTTATGTCATATTGTTGACTGCGTTTACTTAAAATTATGGCTTGACTTTTTCTGTGTTCATAAACATTTAATTTTTATCTGTTATTACTTTTATGAAGTAATTTCATGTACTGACACGTTCCATGGCCTTGCAGATTTGCTCCTCAATTTGGTCCTACGGAACTTGACGCGTAAATAATATAAAACAAAATACTTGTTTAGTACTCCTGCGGTTGCATCAGATAGTTCACTTTCCGAATATTCGTAACACTTTACTAATTACGATACTTGTTTGATACATTTATTTATTTATTTATTTAAATGTCATGTTCCAAATTAAGGAGCAAATCTCCAAGGTCATGCAACGTGTCAGTACATGAACTTACAAAATAAAAAGTAATAACAGATAAAAATAAATGTTCATGAACTGAAAGAAAATCAGTCCATAAGTTTAAGAAAACGCTATCAGCAATGCAATGAGAATCATCTGAATTTTTCAAGGAACTCCTCGACAGAATAGAAGGAGTGACCCATGAGGAAACTCTTCAGTTTCGATTTGAAAGCGCGTGGATTACTGCTAAGATTTCTGAATTCGAGTGGCAGCTTATTGAAAATGTATGCAGCAGTATACTGCACGCCTTTTTGCACAAGAGTTAAGGAAGTCCGATCCAAATGGAGGTTTGATTTCTGCCGAGTATTAACCGAGTGAAAGCTGCTTATTCTTGTAAATAAACTAATATTGGTAACAAGAAACGACAATAAGGAATATACATATTGAGAGGCCAATGTGAAGATACCCAGACTCGTGAAAAGAGGTCGACAAGAGGTTCGTGAACTCACACCACTTATTGCCCGAACCGCCCGTTTCTGAGCCAAAAATATCCTTCTAGAATGGGAAGAGTTACCCCAAAACATAATACCATACGACCTTAAGTGAATGAAAATAAGCAAAGTAGACTAATTTACGTGTCGAAATATCACTCACTTTCGATACCGTTCGAATAGTGAAAATGGCAGTATTAAGTCTTTGAACAAGATCCTTAACGTGGGCTTTCCACGACAGCTTACTATCTATCTGAACACCTAGGAATTTGAACTGTTCAGTTTCACTAATCATATGCCCGTTCTGTGAGATTAACACGTCAGGTTTTGTTGAATTGTGAGTTAGGAACTGTAAAAACTGAGTCTTACTGTGATTTAACGTTAGTTTATTTTCTACAAGCCATGAACTGAGGTCATGTACTGCTCTACTTGAAACCGAGTCAATGTTGCACACAACATCCTTTACTACCAAGCTAGTGTCATCAGCAAACAGAAATATTTTAGAGTTATCCATAATACTAGAGGGCATATCATTTATATAAATAAGGAACAGGAGCGGCCCCAACACTGATCCCTGGGGCACCCCCCCCCCCCCCACTTGACAGTACCCCACTCAGATCCCACATCACAGCCGTTATCAACATTGTGAATAATGACCTTTTGCTGCCTGTTGCTAAAGTAAGAGGTGAACCAATTGTGAGCTACTCCCCTTATTCCGTAATGGTCCAACTTCTGGAGCAATATTGTGTGATAAACATAGTCAAATGCCTTTGTTCAATCTAAAAATACGCCAAGCGTTCGAAACTTTTTGTTTAGCCCATCCAGTACCTCACAGAGAAAAGAGAATATAGCATTTTCAGTTGTCAAACGGCTTCTAAAGCCGAACTGTACATTTGATAGCAAATCGTGTGATACTCTGAAAACCTTAGTAAAGTGTGTGGCAGAGCGGACGTCCGATTGTACCAGTTATTAGGACATTTTCCCATTCCACCCACATATGGAGCGTGGAAAGAATGACTTCTTAAATCCCTCTGTGCACGCTATAATTAGTTTTATTTGCTTACACGGGAAGAGGTTTATCCTAAACCCCTGGAACGATTTTAACCGTATTTGGTACAATCTGTAAATAAATACTGGGAGGAAAGTAACACCAGCCTCTTACTGGAGTGAACCTGATAATGTGGGGAGATATATGGGGAGGAGGTAACGGGCTGACAGTGAGGGGAACGTGGAGATAGTCACAGAAAGGTGAAGGAGGAAATGAACAGAGAGGGATGGGGAAAATGGACAAAGATGGGGGGGGATATGTACACAAAAAGGGAATAGGAGGAGGTGGACAGAGACAGGGAGAGGAAGAGATAGGCAGAGAGAGGTGATAGGAAATGGACAGAGAAAGGGAAGAGGAGGACACCGATTGAAGGGGAATAGGAAGTGGGTAGAGAGAGGAAAGAGGAGATGAAAAGTGAGAGGGGAAGGAGGAGATAAACAGGGAGAGAAGGGAGGGGTAGAGGGACATAGAGTAAGCGGAGATAGATATAATTAGAGGATGGAGGAAGAGATGGACAGAGAGGGAAAGAGGAAGGGGGAAGGAGAAGATGGTGTAATAGAAGGTTAGAATAGATACAAACCCGGGTAATGCTGTATATTCAGCTAGTGATTTATTAAAAATGCAAATTGTTAATATTATTATGAAATGCATGTACAAAGTTCACTATACATTTGAAGTGTATTAGTAATGTAATGACATTCAAAACCTGCAAATGCTTACAGGCAAACATTACTGCTGAATCTTTATCGCCTGACTTTTTGTGGCTATGGACATTGTCGATAAAAATTCTGTTCTGCGTATTTGAATGCTCACTCCATAGAGCTTCCTGCTCTATATTTTTAACCATGAAGCTATAATATGGGGAGGTGGTGCTGCAGGCGTACTCCCCGCACTGCTCTGAAGTCGGTGGAACCATGTTAGTAACCTCTAAACGTTAGCAAACTAGTGTTTATAATTGTTTCTTGTTCCAAGTTTCCGTCGTGTCCACGCAAGAGTTGTTATAAATAGTAATTATTACAGTGCATAAGTCGATAACACAGTGTCAGGAAGCCATTTTAAGAGCTTTTTTGGTCTTGAAGGCATACTTGATCCGGTTATACTACTCATTTGGCCTCGTTAATGCAGTTTTTTTTTTACACGTTTTGAATAACCAAGAAGCGAAGTAAGTGAAGGGAAAAGATTGATTTTGGAATCCAGCGTTCTGCTAAACGTGGAATGACTTTGGTTCCATCTATGTCCCCTTCTGACAACGCCACTAACATGCTTTGCTATCTCTGGATGGCGTGCAATGTTTTATTCTCACAGTGTTCAACCAGAGACGTTGTAAGTAGGTTGTTTAGGTTTTTATATTGGTAACGCCACGTAGTGCTTTGTATCAAAATCACTGGCTGTGCTGTGTGCAGTATGAGGCTGGTTTGCGTTGTTAGAATATTTGCCATTGTAGTGTTGGGCAGTTGGCTGTTAACAGCGCGTAGCGTTGCGCAGTTGGAGGTGAGCCGCCAGCAGTGGTGGATGTGGGGAGAGAGATGGCGGAGTTTTGAGAGCGGATGATCTGGACGTGTGTCCATCAGAGACAGTAAATTTGTAAGACTGGATATCGTGAACTGATATATATATATATATATATATATATATATATATATATATATATATATATATATATATAAATTATGACTTTTGAACACTATTAAGGTAAATACATTGTTTGTGTTCTATCAGAATCTTTCATTTGCTAACTATGCCTATCAGTAGTTAGTGCCTTCAGTAGTTAGAATCTTTTATTCAGCTGGCAGTATTGGCGCACGCTGTATTGCAGTAGTTTGAGTAACGAAGATTTTTGAGAGGTAAGTGATTCATGAAAGGTATAGGTTATTGCTAGTCAGGGCCGTTCTTTTGTAGGGATTTTTGAAAGTCAGATTGCGTTGCGCTAAAAATATTGTGTGTCAGTTTAAGGATAGTCATTTACAATTTTTCTAAGGGGACGTTTCAATGTTACAAAGCAAAGTTTTAGATTGTTTAGGTATTGCGCCAGATACAGGCTGAAAGAGATGTTATTAACACAGTCTAACAAGTACAGACACAACACTCCTGTTCATTTTTGTTACACAAAGCGACAGCAGTACTTCAAGTGGACAGTAAGCTACACTTTTAAATTCGAAATCGAAAGAGTGCGAATAGTATCTTTTACAATGATAGGTAAGATAGTTTGCGCAAAAGGGAGCGTATGCAATGTAATAAAAATCGGCAGTATTTACAGTGTACAAAAGAAGTAAACGGTCACTTTCTTGAAACCCAGTTATTTTCTCACCTTGCTACTAAGAAATCCTGTATAATGGTGCAAAAGCAGTGCACCCTCGGGCTCGGCGACCCTTCAAACAGTAAAGTGTCGACATATGCATTTCACATTAATGTGAAATATAATGCTGTTAATGAAGTCCCATTGGCACAAAATTTCACCATAGTTCGGTCCAAAGCCTCCGTGGATGTGTCAGATAATGGGAAACTCGTCACAGCACCTCTAACCACATATCATCCCTTCTTTCACGCCTTTGCGATGGAGGTCATTAGCGCGACGCCCAAAGCTGAAATCAAACGGTTTACTTATGGTTGGCTGAGGAAGACATTTCAGACACATCTGTGCTCAGAACGACACCAAAGGCTTCAGGACGACCTACCCATCGTGTGCCACGTCCACGGAGGCAATGGGCAAAATTGTGGTGAAATTTTGTAGCAATGCGACCTCATCAAGCCACCTTACACTTCACACGAACTTCTGAGACCTGACCTTTTTTTCGAAGGTGTTGATCCCTTGCTGTTCGAAGCGTTGCCGCACTTGAGGGTGATTTCGCAGGCTGCCACGCTTTTGCACAAGTACAGAGGGAAGTTTCATGCAACTTTGAGCAAAATAGCACACTTCGGCGACGCGATGGGGGTAAAGACAGTGTTTCAGAAAAGTGTTCCTCTAATTCTTTCGTGTAGTGTAGCTTTACTTTCCTAATAACTCTGGGAGGTATGTAATGGTACGTTACAGAGCAATTAATTCACGGTTCTCTTGTATAGCACAGTTTTTACCGAAGAATGAGCTTTTTCATTAAGACTAGTAGACAGCAGGAGACCTCACCTTTTGAGAAAGATGTAAAGCTTTGTTCGCTACACTCCCAGCCATCGTGGAACTTAGGAAACTTGTATAGTATACAATACTTACATCATTTTACGTACCAAATAAGACACCAAAACTGTAGCTAGAGAGAAATCCGTATAGACGTGATAGCAAAACGATAAACGCAATGAAACTGTTCACAAACACAGAGGAAACCAATTAAGCAATTGCTGCTATCTCTAAGCCACAGGCGGTAACAGTTTTCAACACAGTCGTCTTTTGAAGAAAAAGTGACTACATTTACAAAAATATTAGTGTATTAGAAAGTACAGTGAACTCCGAAAATATATGAATCATTGCACTACATATGCTATTGTTATGTGTCAAGAAAAGTGCCTATCATAATAAGAACAGATAACAACAGAAATATACTTCTCATGCACGAAATCCTGTGTTTATACTGTCTTGCTTTCAGCGGAAGAAGTTGCGACCACACATATTCTTCACGAATAACTTATAGCATATGTCACTGAATCCGAGAGACTCGACTATTTTTATGTTTATTTCACAAACACTCGTGTCTCTTTACAATCTGCTGATGCATGGAACGCAAAAACATAACCACTTCTTCAGTATAGTGGAAATATAATTAAAAACAAATATTAATCTTACCGATGGATTTCTCGCCACTAGGGGTGCTAGTGTCATTCCAACTGTCAGATGGGTAAGAACGTTCGTAGTAGGGACTGTCGGGAAAGTTTATGTTGGACTGCAGATACGTTGTCGACAAATAAAATACAACGCAGTTAACAGCAGAAACTAGTTGCCCGCATCTCGTGGTCGTGCGGTAGCGTTCTCGCTTCCCACGCCCGGGTTCCCGGGTTCGATTCCCGGCGGGGTCAGGGATTTTCTCTGCCTCGTGATGGCTGGGTGTTGTGTGCTGTCCTTAGGTTAGTTAGGTTTAAGTAGTGTTAAGTCCCATAGTGCTCAGAGCCATTTTGAAACTAGTTAAACGTATTTGCGAGATGTTAGCAAGATATTATCGCTATATTCTGGTATAAGCCATTAGCAGTACATCAATGCACGCTTCCTTCTAATCAAATATTGATATTGATACATGAAATTTCGGAATATATATATTTAATTCTTTCTCATAAGTTTTGAAGGGATATAGAAAATTCGTGAAGTTTTTAAAATAATACATGTGAAATCCACTGTTGTTTAAAATAGTAGGTTTTATACATAATACATGTGACTTACATAAAAAAGTGATAATACATATATTTTCCCAGCAGATCGTACTTTTTTGCTGAATTTGAAAGAGAACATTTCGAAAGTTTATATTTTTTTCGTTTCAAATCATTACCAGCCAGCTCCTTTGCTTGTGAAGAATTTTATGTGGAGATATGCTACTATTTTTAAATATTTCCCTCTCTTCTAAATTATTCGCAACAATGCTCTTATCCATAAATTGTCTTTGATGCGTTGCACAGAGTAGCTTCACTGAGCAATGTGACTAGAGACAGTGGATTTGCTTAGTTGTTTTGACGAAGTGCATCGAGATTCTCTTTAGATCTTATCTCAGAGCTTTTGCTTGTTTTTCCTATGCTCTGTTTTGAGCGGGATTCGGCTTATACCCTGTATGTTCCATATTTCTTGCGGCTATGGATTGTAGGCTTTCTATTCACTTACTAACGTGCATGGGTAGCGCTTTCCTATCTTTGCTGGAACGGCGATAAATTGTTCTTGGTATATGGGCCATGGGCCCAGAGCTCACGCTAGGCTCGTCAGAAAAATGTGCGTGGGCCTACAAAATTTCACGAAAAAGATAACGTCACCCGAATGCAGTTTATTAAAGTCATTCACTTTTGCCCCTTTGATTCACAGATCAATCACGTTCCATATTACTTCTGAACGGTACCTACGATTTCACTATTCTTCACACATGGAGGGTGTGCTACATAAGGATTCACATAAAAACAGTTGCGTAGATTCTAAATGTGCTTCATTCAGAGTACCCCGTCAAACTTAACACAGTTCTGTACACATAGATTTGCTAATGGCCATTGTATACGATGTGATTGTAACTAACTTCATAAACCACATACGAAAGAGAAACATGGGCCATAAGTCCACGCAGCATGTGGCCATAGCACTGAGAGTAACGTATAGGAGCATGTCACAGCCAAACATGAAAGTATATCACTTATTTACTCCTGATCGGAAAGAGATATGGCTTTCCTTCCTGTACTAAAAACAATTTCGGTATGCTGGCTACATTTCTTCCAAAGCAATGTATGACCTCAAATGCACCAAAGTTACAAACGTAAGCTGGGCACCAGCTGCACTGCAAACTTCTCAAAACGTACCCAGCGGTTTACTTATTTTCGTTGTACTACATTTTATTATCAAGTTGTAACACGGGACTATACGAAGCGATTTTTTTCTCCGAATAGTGTGCTTAGAATCTCACGAGAAAGACCGCGTAGCAGAACACCTGCGAATCTAATAACGTTGCTTTTTAATTTTTTAACGAGAAACTAAGTAGAGACGCAGATTAGGCTCTGCTTCAGTGACACAATATAGAGACGCGTTTGACGATTCCAAATCTATTTTACGTCGCAGTAGCGTGGAGCAACCAGCCACTCCGTGTTGTGGCAGGCGGTACGACAGAGATATATATATATATCGTGTATTGTATTGCTGTCATTCCAGCGTGAACCAATTATGTCGCTTCAGTTATAATCCTACGCACTCCGCCAACGAGGGTTGTTTCTGCGTCGTATCGCGAGTTAAACTCCAGCGCCGCACGAGTTTGACGGCCCATCGCTTAGGCGGGCCAGTTTCAGCATTCAGCACGACATCACAACATCCGACAATGAATTCCACGTAATGGCACAACATGGGCAGTGATCTGGGAGGGATTGAGAACTCCCCGAAGTGACGTGTGAATCAAACGCACACGTCGCGTTTAGCGACATCTCCAAGCATGGCTATGGGAGTGCCTGCTTCGCTAGGGGGCGGCAAACCGCTGCACTCAGAGCTGACGCAGCGTCGTCGGCGGATTTGAGTCCGCTCTTTGATTCAGTGGATTTCTCTCTGGATTACGTAGCCACCAGCTGTTGCGAAAGACACATCAATGACTTTGTCGTATCGGCACACAGCGAGTACCGCTGGCGCCGCACACGATGTCAACAACTGGCGCAAGTGAACGCGTCGTCGCGGGGTTAGCGGCAGCGTACACACCACTATCGATACGGATTGCCCTGGCGGCGCTGCCCTTGCCACCAGAGTGAGCAACCGTATAAGGGCGCCATCTACCAACACTCTGGTTGGCCGGACCTGCGGATTTAAGCGAGCTCCCTGCGCCCGTTCAACCAGTTCAATCTTCGCCGATGACTGTGTTACTACCCGGCTGTTGTATTCTCTACTAGTGACTCTGATTTCCCCTTGGCGCTACAGCCAGTGAAGTGTTGTGTAGTCGAACTTAAGTTTTGTTTTGAGTGACAGAAGGTCAAATAAATTTGGTTATCACGGAATATTTGTTGTGTTATAGTGCGGACATAACAGACTTGTATTATGCGTAATAAACGGAACGACCTTGAGTTCTGTTTTATTACGTTTCACTATGCCACACAGGACCTCGGTCTGCATCGCTGCGAACCAGTGGGATTTCCTGCCCGGCAGTGGGCGACCTCTGCAGTGCTAAGGTTACTAGGGGGCATGGTCATCGGTCTACGTCATAGTCGCCTATACGAACCGACTATTAGGTCGGATTCATTTCCTGAAAACACTGTCCAGGACAAGCACAGCAGTCAAACATGACGTAATTGGTGCCTGACACTGCAGACGTATCGCTTCTGGCGTCTTGCAACACATTGGCAAAGAGGGCCCTCAAAAAATCGTTGCCACGTGTCACAGGCGTGGCCCTGGCAACCGCGGGCCCCCAGAGCTCCGCTGCTAATTGCAGTTCGCGTGTCCTCTCCTCCTCCTCCTCCTCCTCCTCCCCCCCCCCCTACCCTCCCCTTTCACTGCAGACCAGCGTCCAGTCCAGCGGCGACGCCGGACAGGCCACCCGCAATGTGCGCCGGACAAAGCCCGGCACGACAAAACCCGCGGCCCGGGCCCGAGAAACAGATGACTGCTAATTGTACTCGCCCGCGGAGACAAAGAAACGCGCCAACAAAGGAGTAGTGCGTCAAATCGACAATGTCTCTTTGCCGGGGAATGGAACAAAACAGGCATTCTCCGAGCGACCTTCCCCCACCCCGACGACTGCCTCCACCCCTCCACCCCCACCACCTCGGCCCGACGACCCTCTCTGCCTCTCGACAACTTGCCAGACAAAAATAATTTCTATACAGCGCCGAGAACAATGCGATCGATAGAGTTCCTCCTCCAGCGCCGCTACAATAATACGGACACTTGTGTCTGAAATTCAATTAACTGAAAGCGAGCTTTCTCTCTAAATATTAACAATCATCCTCCGGCGAAAATGAATAACGAGACAACGGTGATTAACTCGCTGAAATAATGAAGCAATCTCGAATCCCCGTGCTTGTGAGAGAGGCGTCTTGAGGAACAATGGGCGCAGAGAATCCTGCCGCTTTAGAGGTGCTTTCGGCGTCAGGTACACGCGACGGGGCTCTCACAGCGAGCAAGAACCAGCGCCGCCCGCATTGTCTGCAATTGTGGACGCAACTTTGGAACAGACGTCGAAAGGTCTCGCCGATGGAACTTCAGGTTTCTTTCCGAAATTTGATCGGAACCAGACCTTCAGCTTACTTCACTCTGGCGATCAATTAAGCTAGAGCTCGCTTTATATTTCATTTGACTTCCGTAGGCTGTGAATCTCACAGTGTGAGAGTTTCTTCGCAAATACCACAGGCCACTCTCTAGTTATCTCTGTTGTCTGTTTTTGCAAACATGAATTAATTTTGTAAGCATTCTTTCAAATACTGACGAAAATGGGAAATGTTACACTATGAAGCACTATTCCAATACTTAACAATTTTTGTGGAGAAGCTTATCGCATAATTGGTGTTAATTGATTAGATTTGCGTCCTGTTTGGAACATTCCCAGTACGTTCTCGTAGAAAGTAAAAACTCAAGATAGGAATTCGTGGTGGTATACTTCTTTCTTCAGGGAATAAGAGATCTCAGTGAGGACAAGACGTAGATTTAGTTCCTAAGATACAAGTGGTATATATGTTTACAGCACATCATGCATCGCTGTGTTAATGTATCGTGTGATGGAACACAGTAGTTAGACGCGTTGCAATGGCAGGGTCACGCAGTTTAGACACTTCACGCAGCGATCTTAGGACAGCTTTCCCTGCTGCTACCACAACTACTTTGAAGTTAAAACGATTTTCATTTATTTTTCCTCCGATTATTAAACACGAAGCCAGAGGTCTTCCTCCGTTACCTCTTCATAACAAAGTTAATTTATGTTACAACTGTTACTGATGCTGTTCTTATCATAAACACATCTGTAAAATCTGAAATAAATGTCATGATTACAATTCACTCTACTACTCCCTAAACTGTCCAAATTCCATAAGCTTGTTTCCTTCTTCAGTTTCTTCGCTTTTTCGACAACATTCCACGCGTGCTTCCAGGAACGCAGCTTTATATATCCTGATAACGACGTGCAGTGCCGTTCTCACCAAGAGGTCCAATCTAGCAGCTAATTTACCCAAGCTCTTTCGCCGCGGAAGTGGTGGTACTCGTTGCAATACTTTAAAGGTCCGTACGTCTTATTGATGCTTGTTTTGTGTCTTTAACGAATTGGTTTCTGCTGTCTTCTATATCCCCAGCTAGTAGATGGATGCGTTTGTTTAGCTCACACGGGAGCACTCTAGCCGCAAGAGAGAGTCCAGATTCTTCTCACGTCCTTCCTCCTCTTTTGACCAGATTGGCTGTCAGCTTCAAATGCCGGCTCTCAAAATTTTCTCAATAGTGTTTCTCGAAAAGAACGTCACCTTCCCTCCATGAATTGCTATTTGATTTCCTGAAGCATCTCCGTAACAGTTACGTGTTGTTCGAACCTACAGATAACAAATCTAGCAGCCCGCCTCTGAATTGCTTCGATGTCTCCCTTCAATCCGACCTGGTACGGCTCCCAAACACTCGAGCAGTACTCAAGAACAGGTCGCACCAGCGTCCTACATGCGGTCTCCTTTACAGGTGAAACACTCTTTCCTAAAATTCTCTCAATAAACCAAAGTCGACCATTTACCTACCCTACTACACTTCTCACATGCTCGTTCCGTTTCATATAGCTTTGCAACGTTTCGTCCAGATATTTAAACTACTTGACTGTGTCATGTAGGGCACTAGTAATACTGTATCCGAACATTGCAGATTTGTTCTTCCTACTCATCCTCACTAACTTACATTTTTCCACATTTAGAGTTAGTTGCCATGCATCAAACCAACTAGAAATTTTGTCTAAGTCGTCTCGTATCTTCCTACAGTCACTCAACTTCGGCACCTTGTCGTACACCACGGCATCACCAACAAACAACCACAGACTGCTGCCCACCCTGTCCGCCAAATCATTTATATATACAGGGTGGTCCATTGATCGTGACCGGGCCAAATATCTCACAAATGAAGCGTCAAACGAAAAAACTACAAAGAACGAAATTTGTGTAGCTTGAAGGGGGAAACCAGATGGTGCAATGGTTGGGCCGCTAGATGGCGCTGCCATAGATCAAACGAATGTCAACTGCATTTCTAAAAATAGGAACCCCCGTTTTTATTACATTTACTTACTACACGAATATGTAATAAGAAATGGGGGTTCCTATTCAAAAAAACGTTGGTGATATCCGTTTGACCTACGGCAGCGCTATCTAGCGGGCCAAGCATAGTGCCATCTGGTTTCCCCCTTCAAGCTAGACGAGTTTGGTTTTTGTAGTTTTTTCGTGTGATTATTATTTCCTGAGAATTTGGCCCGGTCAGTATCAATGGACCACCCTATTGTATCATATGAGAGAAGAGTAGGCTGAGTTTTGGACGAGCGAAGCTTTCTAAAACTATGCTGATTCCTGGACATAAGCTTTTCAGCCTCAAGAAACTTAATTATATTCGGCCTGAGAATATGTTCAATAATTCTGTAGCAAACAGAAGTTGGGGATATTGATCTACAATTTTGCCGGTCCGTTCTTCTACCCTTCTTATATACTGGAGTTACCTGCACTTTTTTCCTGTCGCTTGAGACATTGTGATGGGCGAGGGAGTCACGGTAAATGCAGGCTAGATAAGAGCCTAACGCCGTGGAGTGCCCTTTGTAAAACCGAAATGGGATTCCATCCAGACCTGGTGATTTATTTTGCCTTTAAATCTTTCACTTCTTTCTCTACGCTAGTGATGCTTATTACTATGTCGTCCATACCGAATTCTGTCCGATGTTCAGATGACGGCACGTTTGTACTATTCTCCTGTGTGGACGACTTCTTTAACGTGAAATTAGAACTTCTGCTTTCGTTTTGCTGTCTTCAACTGCCACACGAGACTGATCAACAAGGAACTGAATGGAAGCCTTTAACACAAGATTTGTACTCATAATGGAGTGGAATACCGGATTCTAAATTAGCAATGACAGCTGCCAGCTCCTAATGCTGCGGACTGACGAGGATTGGTCAGATAGACCGGGCAACATGAGTTTGATTTTGGGCAGTGTTCCAGGCTCGCTTAGGCGAATTTAGAGACACATGGCGGACAAGAATTCCCTCCCTGAAGTTAATTGACGACTTTTTTGGTACCGTCTAAAGATCGTGGGACCACACTGAAGCCGGCAACACGCATCGATTGTAAGTAGGCTGTTCAGGGTTTTATGTTGGAAACGCCTCGTAGTGCTCAGTATGAAAATCGCTGACTGCGCTGTGTGAAGTCTGTGGCTGGTTGGACTCATTGTTGGAATATTCGCTAGTCCAGTGTTGAGCAGTTGGATGTGAACAGCGCGTAGCATTGGGCAGTTGGAGGTGAGCCGCCAGCAGTGGTGGATATGGGGAGAGAGATGCCAGAGTTTTGAGAAGTTACCATAAGCAGATGATCTGGACTTGTGTCCGCCAGGAAAAGGAAATTTGTAAAGATGGATGTCATGAATTGATAAATATATATATGACGACTTTTGAACATTATTAAGGTAAAAACATTGTTTGTTCTCTATCAAAATCCTTCATTTGCTAACTATGCCTATCAGAAGTTAGTGCCTTGAGTAGTTTGAATTTTCTATTTAGCTGGCAGTATTGGCGTTCGCTGTAATGCAGTAGTTCAAGTAACGAAGATTTTTGTGAGGTAAGTGATTCATGAAAGGTGTAGGCTATTGTTAGTCAGGGCCATTCTTTTGTAGGGATTATTGAAAGTCAGATTGCGTTGCGCTAAGATATTGTGTGTCAGTTTAGTGATGATCAGAATAAGTAAAGAGAAAACTGTTTGAGTACGTTGTGTTTTGGTCAGCCGATTGAAAATCAAATAACGTAGAAATTTACCAGCACAGTCATTTTTAATTTTCAAAGGGGACGTTTCAAGATTCCACAGACATTAGCGACGTCTCGCCGCAATCCGCAACGACGAATGGCACGCGCTCCTGAATACTCACACACTCTCTCAACAGCGCAGCGCCATCGTGCAGATGGCGATGCAAAGCCGAGCATGGACTCGCTCTGCCCAATTCATGACCTCAGATGAGGCAGTCAGCGCCATGTAATTAGGACACCAGTTCTATTCAAGTCTCAGAAAGAACTGTATTTTTGTAAATGTTGAAGTTGTACTTCAAGAGAAGAGTTTGTAATTGTTTACATCAAGTGATGCTTTACTGTTCACAGACAACTGTAACTATTCAGCTCATTCCTGTGGTAATGAAGTGAACTAATCTTTCGTGAGTTACAGTTCCGATAAGCCAACTCCCAGAGCAATCAAAGGACCCGTAGTAATGACCGGACGATCGTAGTTTCGTCAGATCGTAACAACTTTGATGACAGCTAAGGCATCTGTTCACAAAGTTAAAATAAAATAAATGCTAGGAAAGAGAAATGAAGGAGGAAAGCATGGATACTGGAACGGCAACTCAAGAACAAAATGCACGTTGCGTCTCACTTGTGACAAACGGCAAATCCGTCAGTGTCTGTTGGCCAGAAATGTGGCTAAGAAACTCGAGTAGTATCTCTGAGGGGCTTTTCGCCTAAATCAACAAACAATTAACAACGAGTTTCCTTTAAATCACGTCTATGGTCACAAACTTTTTGTTAACAGATTACCGGTTTCGATCTATAATGACCATAATGAGATATGTTTTATAAAAACGTAGTCCTAATGTACTGCAGCCATGGTGGCATCGTCAAATGTTAAATGCAGAATCAGCACCAGCATCGTCAAATATATATAAATATATTCGCGACAGTGTCGCAGCTTGTGAATGGTCATGCATTTTGTAAACAGATTTTACCAAGGGAAGGAACCAATCTCCAGTTTCCAAAGAAATGGAAAGTAGGCATTCGGATTCTACAGATCTATAAAGATGTCGAAAAGATCAATCGGAGCATTCTAAAACCTTCCTCAACCCATAAATTCATGACATCAAACACAGAAACACAGCCACTGTTGTTGTAAATTCACTCTTAAGAACACGAAAACCTTAAACATCAATAATCTTTCTAATGCATAATGTAATACAAAAACGTACATTCTTCAAACAATTCATAGGAAACAAACTAAAGGTACATGAGTATAAACAAGTCAGAAACCGTGGTGAAAAACAAGTCCACCATATTGCTAAAGTACAGGCTGATTGTGATTAAAGTTCCAGTTGTAGACCGCTGTAACAAAGAATCACTGCTGAAATTTGAACGGAAAGTTACCGAAGAAAGGGGAAACCAAAGAAATTTAACGAAAATTTTACCACTAGATAGTGATGTGAGCGGAAGAATACGCAAAATAAAAGACGCGGGGTACACGGCTGATCCGTTTACGTCTCACATACTCGACACGAAGGTGAGTGCACTGCTGGTAAAGCTCTTTTGCAAGAACGATGCCTGTGCCTCAGCAGTTCTACAAAAGTTCTGCACACTGAAGAGTATGAAGAAATGTCTGCCAAGGGTCTGGAGAAAATTATTACGAAATTCGAAAAGATAGGTTCTTTTGAAGTGCAGTGTGACAAAGGGGGGAAAACAATTGATTCGCCCTCAGTAGAAGGTGTGGCCACACCAATTCAGTACGGGTCAAGCTGTGGCGTACACCTGGCAGTAAGACAACCTTTTTCTCTAGAACTTGTTGTTCGCGTGGAAATGGACGATGAATGATCATGGAAAACTCTGTGGAGAGACGAAACCCATTTACAACTCCAAGGACATCGTAATAAACATAACTGTAGAATATGGGCAACAGAAAATCTGCTCGCACATCAATCGGTAGCACTTCATTCCGCAAAGGTGACTGTCTGGTGCGGCTTGATGACATCGCTTGTCGTAAGGCCATTTTTTTCGGGGAGTTGGGTCTGCGGGTTGTGTTACCTGTACCGTCACTGGTAAAGGCTGTGAGACTCTTGCGCAACAACTGCCGAATAACTGGCACCACACAGGGAAGCCGTACCGTACACTGCATGCAAACAATCTCCACCCATCCCCCACACAGTGAGTTGATCTATGGCCGATCTCCCACTACTGTATAACGATCTTGATTGTTCCAGGAATGTAGCAGCTGCAGCAACTGGGACACATCGCCATCGCTTGTCACGGTAATGATGCATGATACCTATACTAACAAATCCAACCTTGCATGAGCTATCGCAGCTAGTAAGCCACTACTGCTCTTACTACCCATCCCACTGTCGCAGAGGTTTTTTTCCCACGGCACGAGCCATGGCACTTTTTTCCCTCTGCTCTTCAAATTGCTACACTCAGTCGCGTCTCGTCCACTATCTATCACCTGATGGACCGTGTTAATGCGTAGACGTACCCAGACGCACGGACAACATCACAGCCCAGCATCCTGTGATCCACATACTAGATAACTAACATGTTTACGGAGGTGACAGTAGAACTTTTGGTTTGGTCACCACGTTGGTGCGGGCGTGGAGGGGCCCCATCTCTATTTATTGCGCAACAACGATATCGCCAGGGCATTTTGGAAATGCTAGAATTATCAGCCGTTATTTCCCTGCAGCCTGGCCGTCCAGATCGCCTGATCTTAATCCACAGGACTACTGACTATGAAGTATCTGAGAGATGCTATGTTTAATGCTCCGATTACAAACGTAGCTGAATTGAAGGCACGCACTGCGTAACGCATTTTGCACGTTGCCCCTGAGACACTCCAATCTGTTATGGAACATGCCGTTTCTCGGTTTAAACTTGTGGCAGAAAACGAGGGAATGTTTACTGAACATGTTTTGCACCAGTCTCACGACAGACTTCATTGTTGCTTTTAATTCGGTTTTTGGCCTCACGACAAGTAAAATCCGATTTTTCCCGTCAGATGTGGTACGACCTTGCCGTGGTGGACGGGCTTACATAACTAAATGGTGCACAACTACTGAATTCCAAACTTATGCAGTTAGGCACATCGCACTATATGGCCGGTTTAATGTGCACCTCACATCATAGTCATTGTATTGTGATGCATCTGTCATTTGTAGCAGAACCTACTTACTTTATGATGCTTACAGTGCCATCTAATAGGAATATTTTCGTTCGTTTTTCATTTCGATTCCCCCTCCTTCGATCCGTACATATTTGGCTTCATTCTGAGCAGCGGTTCTTTTTTAGAATGTCTTGAAACTATAACTTTAATTATAAACACCCTGTATACAAGTAGCAATGGCAATGCTCATTGTAAAAGTCTTAAGAGTGCCAGCTTAAATTAATACCATTAACTATCATTAAAATCAACATTAGAATGAGATCTAAAAAAAAAAAATACGTACCCGGAAAGTTTGATACACAGAAATTATCTAAGAGAATGACTTAAAATGCTTTCCTAAAAAAGAATACCAAAATGTTAGGAACAACTTCAAAAAGTCATTAGTCAGGCTGCAGAAAAACTTATTCCTATGAAAAGTAGAGGGAAACATGCTTGGTGGAATATGTACAACGAAAATAAAACCGATGAGAAAATTTTTTAGAAGCTAGGAAACTTGCATCAAAAGATTTCAAAAAGATCAGAGTACAAAATATAAAGGATCGGCTAGCGCCAATTAGGAGATATTTTAAGTAGAATAACGCAAGGGACTTTTACAAGTTATTGCATTTTATTGATCTGAAACCGTAGAAGACCGCATATAATAATACCGAGAACTGCAGAACACTTGTGGGTTACTGTAAAGAAGTGCACAGCAGAGATAAGATTTTAATCCTGATTACGTAATCCAAATTTATCCAAACTCAATGCCACCAACAATAGAAGAGATTGTAAAACAAACTGAATATAACGAAACATCCGAACACAATATAGATATTGTATTATCGAAAGAGTCTAGTAACAACATTATCAAATTTTAACAGAAATCGTTGATGAAATACCATCAGAATAGACTTCGTCGTTAATACATCCACTACATAACAAACGAGAGAAAGCAATCCTAACAATTATGAATGACTTTCCCTGTTGCCAGCATCATATAAGACCCTCTTCATGTAACTTTTGAAGAGAAATGAAGGAATACTCGACCCACAAGTAGGAGAATATCACGCTGTGTTTAGGAAGCGAAGGTCTCGTACAGAGAAAATATTAATTCTAAAGAACGTAACAGAAATGAAGAAAATTAGCAACTTGATATATGTGACAACTTTTGTGGATTTTAAAAAGGCCAGTAACTCAGTCAATATAAATGCCCTAGTCAGTATTATACAGGAATTAAAACTGGATAATAAAACAACAAAAATAATTAAAGGAACTTTTAACAAACACTACATCGAAAGTAAAGTGTATATGGAATCAGTCAAAATCTTTCGAAATAAAACAGGTGTAAGACAAGACGATGATCTGTTCCCTCTAAATCTCAATTCAACCTTAAAACAAACTGTTTTAAATACTTAGCAGAATGAATAATGAGCAATACAAAAGAAAAGGTAGGGATGGAAAATAGACAGTATAAAATACAGAGGGCAGCCCATATGGAAAATAATTCATAACAAAAATATTTGTCTTGGAACAAAGTCTTAAGACAGTATCAAACAGTGGTAAGGCTTGCAACACTCTGCGCAGCAGAAATACCTGAACTAACATGAGGACCTCGAAAAACTGAAGAAGGTGAAGCACGAATTTAAGAAAAATTGTGGACCTAAAATTAATATAAATGCTAAATACAAATTAAGATCAAACAGAGAGCGCTGTTTGAAAACAGAAAAGCTAGCAGCTGTAATCAGGAAAAGAATAGTATAGTTTTATGCTTGTAACAGATTAACCAAGCAGCTCTTCACCTTACTAAACAGTTACAAATCCAAACCCACTGAAACTGAGAGATGTATGAGAAGCACTGGTATTAGAACGGGCGTAATAAACATTGCACTGTTTAGAGACGCAATGCAAAAGACAGTATTTCGGGGAATAAAAAAGTCAGCAAAAGGAATGAAATGGGTCCAGAAAGAAAAAGGGCAACACTCTCAAAAATTCAAAAATGTGGGAGCAAAGAAAATTAAACGCAAAGGAGCAAAAAACACAAAGAAGCCTAAAAAAGTTGATTTGTCGTTCTCTCCGAAATCTTTGCTCGAATAAATAAATACATAAGCACAATAAAAGAGAGAGAACGGAAAATTTCTTTACCAAGTTTATTACATTTGTGGGCAGTAATTGTAGATCTCAGCTGACAATCAAATGAAATTATGATATTTTCTATCTGTATTGGCATACAGTAGCAACAAGGAGAATGCGAGATACAGAGAGAGTATGGAATTTATGGCACAACAAAAAATAAAAGTTATACTTTACTAACTTTTTTTGCGTAAAACAAACGTCATTAATATTCTACATTTTTATTTTCATGTTTACACATTTGCAGCCCTCTGCCGCTAGAGGGCACCGAATTGTAACATGGCTGTGTGTAACGTAACCATGTCGGTGCGTGATAAACAGCGTGCTGCAGTCGAGTTTTCAACACGAAGACTTCGTCCACACATGGAGCATCCTCTCTTTCAGCATGAACACATGAAACCACACACGACCGCTGCGACATCTGCAACAATTTGATGCTTCGGATTCGTTATCAGTGACTATCCTCCATACAGTCCCATCTTGGCCTCATCCGACTTTCATCTTTTCCAAAATTTAAAGACCACCTACAAGAACTTCACATTGATAGCGACGAAGAGGTGGAAGCAGATGTGATGTTTAGGCTCCGTCAACATAGTCAGACATTCTACAGTGACAGTATTAACAAACCAGCCTCTTCTTGGGAGAAATGTGTTCACCGTCAGGGTGACGACATTGAGAAATAAATACATACACATAAAGAACAAAGCTGTAGAAAATTAATAACGTTTGTTTCATTTAAAAATCATTATGAGTTTTCACATAAAAAAATCCGACGCGTTATTTTTCAGCACGCCTTTGTAATAAGAGCTAAACGCTAGAAAGGAAAGTCAATAGCGTTTTCTCTACACAACGCTGTAAATTGTGTTTAGCTGGGAACCTACCTACTGACCCTCAGCTTTCAGAGGTGTTATTGCTTAATGTTTATCATAGAAGAAATGTAGCGTACGATATTAAGGAAATATGTAAGTAGTTCGTTATTCACATGGTAGAATAGCATGTATCAGCAACACTACTAATATCACATTTATCATCTAAAAATCCACACAAAGTGTTTAAAAATAGTGTAGGTACATTTTATGAGAACTGAGGACATCATACATTAAATTCATAAAGTAACTGAGGAAATGAAGTTCGCCGTTCTGTGCTTACAGGAGCAGTACACTAAAGATGGAAAAATCTATGAAATGACTGTTGCAGCTCGGGCAATCAAACATACTCAGAAACCGATAACTACCTTTGTCATACTCAGCAAGAAAATCTCAGCTATAAAGAAAGCACGGTACTCTAAAGAGAACGTTATTTGTGTCGATGTTCTGATAGTCATGGGAAGTTTGAGTTTTGTCTCATTGTATTTCCAGTTCAGTGAAGCCGTTGATGAGTAAATAGGAAAATTTTAAGATAGTAGTCACCTTGGCCAAAGAAACCACTAATCTATACGAAGGACCTCAATGCGAAGTCACCATTGTGGTTTAGTTCAGGGCAGGATGAAAGAGGCATTGTACTACAGGAAGCCATACTGGAATTCAGTATGCCGGTAGCCAACGGAAGTGGAAATCTATCCTCAAATGAAGGTAGGGCAGGCACGCAGTGCAATATGGACGTCAAAATAGTTAGATAACATATAGTCAGGAAGATCAGTACCTGTAAAGTTAAAAGAGACCTCACCACGAGTGACCATAAAGTTAGAACTGATAGAGTTGGCTTCTGTAGAAGGGATGACGATGCATCAAAAGCGTTGAAGACATGATGCAACATAAGAAAGCCGATTAGAATAGTATTTTCCGTTTCCCAGGTCCTGTGGAAGAAATGACAACGTGGACACAAAAGCTCAAGACGTCACTGCAAAACAAGAGTCAATGAAAGTGTAATACCAGTCATAACACAAATAATTAATTAAGAGAGATCAGCTTCAGTTGAACTAATATTTATTAAAACCTCGACCGGTTTCGATATTTTAGAATCCCGTCTTCAGATGTACGAAATTATAGTATTTGGTAACACATAACGAGCGGTCTGGGAGTCAGTGCAAGAGTTTCAATCACTGCATGTTAGCGGAAACCGTCCGCCACTGGGTAGCCTCACGGTAGGAAGGCCAACCACTACTGTGTGGAGGGCCACGTGACCCTCCACATTGTGCAGTCCTAAGGCATCAACTGCACACAGTCCAACGCAGCGCCGCCAAACAGCATCAAGAAGGCGCTGAACCGCTCGCCAATGGAAAGAGCGCGCAGCGCCACACCTTCAGGAAGAGTTCAGTGCACCCTGTCAACGCAGATATAGCCAGCCGACCATCGCTGGTCGGCCTAGTTCGGTGGCGGACTTCAAAAGCATCAGTACTGAGTAATAGGAAGACGTTACTTAGTCTGTCTTCTGCGAATAGTAACAGACTGTCAATGTAATTGCAAGTAGGAGGCACAAGAAGTTAAGTTTCATTTCTTTTTAGAATTACATTTTTTGTAGTGAATAGCGTGTGATGTGTACAGATCATTTTGGATCCCTGCCACCGGCCATCGCAACTTCTCTCCTTCTTTATTTCTGTCCGCGCTGACTCCCACAGTAGGCGAAACAACTCTTGTACTGACTGAGCAGGCCGCACGTTTTGTATTACCAAATAATAGAATTTCCTGCACTTGGAAGACGCGATTTTAAAATCCCTAAACCGGTCGTGGCTTAAATAAATATTAGTACAACTGAAGCGGATCTCTCTAAGTTAATTATCATGCCTCTCGGTTATGAATGTCCTACATACCAAATGTTGTGTAACACAAATTCGTTGGAGTTCACAGGAATCATAGGAATATGGTCTCCAAAGACTGAGACCAGAAGTGAGAAGACCACGAAGATTCTACCAGAAAGGTGCCATTGCGGAAGAAAGAGCTCGCAGACTAAGCAGATACAGAGTCTTCAAGGAGCACTTTATAGATCGCCTGAAGCAGGCATGAAGGAGAGTTGGAATCGACTCTTGACCCATGGGGCACGCCGTATAAAATTTTCTGTCAAAAGATAAAGTCTCTGACAGTGTGATCAGGTCTAAACCCGCCAGGGTAGCCGCGAGCGGTAACGCGCTGCTTCCTGGACTCGGGTAGGCGCGCCGGCCCCGGATCGAATCCGCCCGGCGGACTGACGACGAGAGCCGGTGTGCTGGCCAGCCTGGATGTGGTTTTTAGGCGGTTTTCCACATCCTGCTAGGTGAATACCGGGCTGGTCCCCACGTTCCGCCTCAGTTACACAGCTCGCAGACATTTGAACACATTCACACTATTTCACGGATTCCTCTAGACACAGACAGTTAGGGTACACTAATTCCGTCCTGGGGGGGGGGGGGGGTACAGGGTGGCGGCAGGAAGGGCATCCGGCCACCCCTTAAAATTAACATGCCAAATCCGATTAACCATGGCCGACGCTGCGTAACCGCGGGACAAGGCGCGAGCGACAGATAGATAGTGTGATCTGATCTAAAACGAGCAGACGGCAGCATGATTGAAAACTTTCGTCATTCTGCGCTATTACTGATTGACAGCCATTTTACAGATACCTGCAAATGAAGAATTTGTTGAACGCAGAGAATTCCGGAATAAAAATAGGGAACCATACTGTGGAAACGGGATAGTTTGCCCTTTTTCGAAAGAGGATGTGAGAAAAGAAATCCTGAAACTGAAGAGGACTAAGTCATCTGGTCCTGACGGCATCCCTGCTGAAGTCCTATACGTCCTTCATACACACATAAGTTCTGTGTCTCGTCCAAAGGATGAGGTACCAGGTTACATTTGGTACCTCACGACAGAACCACACGCTAAAGACAGTTGTCGATTAAGACATGACCTCAAGAAGTTGCATATGCCAACGGTGCTGAGAGACTACTTACGTCAGAGCTCAGCGCCGCTCGCCCACTCTGCTGTCGCAGCATCGACTTGGTTCAGATCCGACAATGTTGATTTTAATTGTAAGAACTGTGTACCAAAGTTTATAGTTAAACGTACATTGATACGCAGCTGTCATTCAGTACTATTCAGCTTTATAACAGTTATTTTTGTACAATGTAGTAGTAATAAATATATATCGTCATTCAAGTGGACATGGATTTCATCGAAATGTTAAAGTGTTTAGTTGAAGTTCCCTAACATTTCATGTGTGTCGTCGTATCCACTACATCTGCTCCTGAAGTAAATCTAGCCTTGCTACGACACACAAAAAGTTTTTATTTGTGCTAGCACAAGCACTCGTGTTTGTTGCAAGCCACAATACCATGTAAATGGAAGAAAGCGGATGTTATCTACTCTAGCTCCAGATTCCTACAGTCCAGTTCCCCTTCTCAAAACTTTAGGAGACGTGCTGGAGAAACTGCTATGCGGCAGGCTTGAAGAGAAAAGACTGTTTCTTGTAATGAACACCCAGCAATATGAGTTCGGAAGTGGGAAAGTCAATGGAAGCTGCTGTAAATGAGATAAGCAAAAAATTTTCATGCTCCGCATAAATATGATGTAAACATAATGGTGAACATCGCCGGGGCTCTCGTTCACTTACGGTGATCAGCACTTTTTGACTGCCTGAGTGATTTGAACCACCCACGAGCGTTATACAACTGTTTTAAGATCTTTTGTCAAAATGAAGAAGCAGCTCCGTCGTGCCCAGGAGAGGCCCTTACGAAAGGAATTTCGAAAGGCTGCCCACAGGGATCCATAAGTGGCCCTCTCTTCTGGGAGGAGGAGGAGGATATTAGTGTTTAACGCTCTTCTGGGTCTGATAGTCGACGTAGCATTAGGAAAGCTGCAGGGTAAGGAAGTGTTCGTAGAAATAGTGATTTATGACGACGACCTAATGATACTTGTAAAAAGAAGGTCAAGGAGCAACCTGCAATATGGATGTAATATGGTCCTTCAACAATTATATGAGTGGTACCAAGGACTTAAATTATCTGTTGGCCTGAAAAGACCCAGTACGTGTTGTTAAAAGGAAAACTTAAATGAACCGATGAAATACGTCAGCAGATACCTAGGTTTCAACCTACACGAGAGATAAAATAATAGCGTACAACTGAAGAAATTTGCAAAAGAGGTAGGGACATGATGAACAAAATAATTAGCCTAGTCAGTTACCATTATTTACTACCAATTCAAATAATGAGAACGCATCGTATCACTTTCCTAAGCGCGATTATGTGATGCTGTTCGAGTGCTTGGGAGTGTAGACTTTTGTTCCTAACGCCAGCATAGCTACTTAGAATAGTACAGCACGGAATACTTCTTCGGTTGGCGGGAGCTTTCCGCTATTGTGTAAGTGGAAGCATTGAATGTAATATTTCGAATATGTTCACTCGATCTAAAGATACGGAAAAAACGGCGATTTATTGTCTGAAGAAAGAAAGAAATCATAAAGTGTAGAATGTGATAGGAATACATGCCACAAGCCATCAGAAAATTCACAATCAAATCCTCCTCCTGTGGCAGAAACGACTAGATGATGCCCAATTATAAAACAGAGACTGGAAATGAAGCACTGGATCCTTCAAGAGAGTGACAAACTTCTTGATGGATCTACATTTAGATATACCCTCCGCAAGACACTGTAAGATGCGTGACGGACAGCACCCTATACCGCTGCTAGTCATTCCCTTTTCTGTTCCACTCGAAAACACAGTAAGGGAAAAACAACTTTCTAGATGCCTCCGAATGATGGCTCTGAGCACTATGGGACTTAACTTCTAAGGTCATCAGTCCCCTAGAACTTAGAACTACTTAAACCTAACTAACCTAAGGACATCACACACATCCATGCCCGAGGCAGGATTCGAACCTGCGACCGAAGCGGTCGCGCGGTTCCAGACTGTAGCGCCTTTAACCGCTTGGCCACCACGGCCGGCCCTCCGAATGAATCTTAATATATTATATCTTATCTTCGTAGTCCTTACACGAAATGCAACAGTTGCAGTTAGATTACCTGAAAACAGATTCCTAATATCTGACAATTTGTGGTACTGAACAGCCGACAGCATCATTTACAGTTAACTGGCTCTTCGTTGACTTATCAACATCTCTCCTCAACCTTTCTCTGTCTCAGTTTTATGCGATGGCATTAAGTTCTTTAGAATTTCAATCCTTGTTTCAGGGATAATCGGGAGAAAATTAAGTTTTTAATTGCGATTCATTTACGATCCGTCAGGCATACCCTTACTCGTTCACTAGAATTAGCCGGTGGAAGTGGGATGGTTGCTCACGGACAGACACAAACGTGAAATTTGTTTAGATCTGCTGACTGTTGCACTATTCCCTAGCGCTGGACGTTTACATATGAAAAAAAGGCAAATCAAATACCCAGACTGTCTTCTTTCACCTGCAAAGGGGAGATTGCTTGATGACTCGGTTGTTACATCGTGGTTGACGACGGTTCGTTCCTATGATCGCACTAGAAGGAATAGTGAATGTTAAGGCTCGTGAGAGCATTTTAAGTGATAATTCTAAATGACGCATTTATTGCTCCCAGTAAGTATCATCTAAGACGATAATTCCATAACTCATACGGTTAGATATACTTAAGAATCTTTCGATGAGTATGAAGGTGAAATGCCACGACAACCAGATCTGAAAATTATATAATCATTGTGGCCTACTAAAAATTGAAACTCGGATTACCGTACTCCAGCACATCTAAAGAGTCTAGAGAATTTCATTACGGTGATGGTAAGATGTCCCCCAATCACTACAGTTCCGCGTAACGAACAGTAAGAAGATTGGGAGGCTACTGTAAAGCATTAGTTTTCTGCTTATCTGAGATTGTTTTCTGTTATGACATATGCACAGGAAGTGTCCGTCTGTGCTGAGAGAAAAGTTTCTAAGAGAAACTGGTAAAAAGTAAACTGAGATCCATTCACAGTAGCCGGCTTATGTTCACATGCAGGCAGTACAGCATTTCAGTGCCAGAAGGCGTCTTTCGAGATGAGTCTTAAGTGTGCTGCTGTATTTTGTATTATATTGATGTGATTCTCAGTAAAGAAAACTTTTTGAGTCACTTCCGTTCTTGGAAACAGTCAATCTCACAAGAAACAGTTTTAGAACAGTAAGGTGTTCGACGAAGCTGGAGAACAGACAGCTCACGTTCTGAGCATTGACAATACGTAGATTTCGCTTACTTGTAGAATACCCGTCCAGCCTCAACATCGTACAAGCACAAAAGAAAACTCACCGGCGACACTCCTTCTAAACGATCAGGCCTAAAAGTCAGCGGTTACCATGCACAGCGCTCGGAAACTCGGAAAACTCTGACCTTTTAATCTTTTGGTTATTTTCAATTTGCAGTAGAAGATTATTGCAAACAAAAAGTGACATCTCAGAACACTTCGATCTTCATGAATACGAATTTGTCCATCGGTACTGATCAGGATTCCTGTGCAGTTTTGGGAACATCACCAACAATAATATGCAAACTAGGTTAAGAAAATCATTAAAGGGGAATTACGCAGGGCCGGCCGATGTGGCCGAGCGATTCTAGGCGCTTCAGTATGGAACCGCGCGATCGCTACAGTCGCAGGTTCGAATCCTGCCTCGGGCATGTATATGTGTGATATCCTTAGGTTAGTTACGTTTAAGTAGTTCTAAGTTCTAGGGGACTGATGACCTCAGAAGTTAAGTCCCATAGTGCTCAGAGCCATTTTTTTGCTAGCTTTTCTGTTTGATCTTAATTTGTATTTAGCAATTCTATTAATTTTAGGTCCACAATTTTTCTTAAAATTCGTCCTCCAACTTTTTCAGTTTTTCAAGGTCCGAAAATCATGTTAGTTCAAGTATTTCTGCTGCACACAGTGTTGCAAGGCGGAAATCGGTGAGCCGGTCATTGTGACCGAGCGGTTCTAGGTGCTTCAGTCCGAAACCTCGCTGCTGCTACGGTCGCAGGTTCGAATCCTGCCTTGGTCATTGATGTGTGTGGTATCCTTAGGTTAGTTAGGTTTAAGTAGTTCTAGAGGACTGATGACCTCAGATGTTAAGTCCCATAGTGCTCAGAGCCATTTGAACCAATTTTTTGGAATTACAAAGGAGCTCATTCTTGACCCAGTAACGCGATGCGGATCTGTTTCTTGTTGCTCTGTCATAGTCAGAATTTCTTCAGAAGAAGTTTCCAAGATTTCAAGGGAATATTCTTATTATACTTGTATTGTACATTTGACATATTATTATTTTGCTGTCGTTTCAGTTCAGCAATATTTTATAGTCTACCAGGAGTTCTCAAACTTTATTCAGCACTACAATTCTTCTTCCTGAGTTCGTAAAACATACTTAATTATTGTAATATTCGAATCATTTTTTGTGCAAAACAAACTTTCTGGTTTAGTTGATTTTTAAAACGCGCTTTGACTTAAGAAAGTTACCCCGAATATCTACGCTTCATTTGGCCAAAAGTTATCTATACTTCTATATAAAGGTGGCTCGTAGTTATACATTGTTACAAAAATCTCGAAAATACTGGACCAGCTGACACGAAATTTTTACACGATACTCTAATGAATGTTCGGATGAACATGGACTATGTACTGATTTAATACACGTGGTACATAAGAATATATTGGTATAATCTATAAAGGTGCAGCATTATTAGCAAAATGCTCTAAAAGTACTTTGAGCGGGTTACGTCAGATTTTATAATACGATACTCTAATAAACCTTTTGACGAAAATAGGCTAAATGTTTTTAATATATCTAGCATATAAATATAGGCCCGTTTACATAATCTGTAATACTATATGAAGCAAAGTCTTGTTGAAAGTTGTTACTGAAACTCTCGAAAAGTACTTCACCGATTTACTTCAAATTTTTACGCGATAGTCAATAGAAACTCAAGTGGCCATAGACTGTACACTTTTTAAGAAAACAATGTACAGGTTTCTTATTAAAGTCAATTGCGAGAAAGTAAATGGTGTGGTGTGCTCTGCTATGAACATTTGTGGTTTTGTTTTCTCTGTCATCACAGTTGGTTTCCACCGAAAACAGGAATGTTGTGTTTATGGATAATGGTTTATGATTAGATTACTACCACGTAATATGAAGTTGCGATAACAAAGAAGGAGACTCTCGGTCAGAGAGGGGGGTGAAGAGGAGATGCACAGAGAGAGGGTAGGAGGAGGAGGAGATGGATAAGGAATGGCTGAGGAGGAGACAGGCAAAGAGAGGGAGACAATCAGATAGGACTCCCATACACACTTAGCAATTGCGAAGCATTGCCAGCTTATCTAGCAAATGTAATAAATTCACTCATGAGATATTTGCTTCCTCATTATGGTCTGTAAACGATTTTGTGCCAAATCAGTCAGGATATATTAGTGTTCGTCCACTGTTTTGTTGTATTATCGCACCAAGTTGCATATAAAATTTCGATTTAGGTTGGTTACCCAAAGTGGAGTGTATCTTGATTAAAAATTTTAATTCAGAACAATGTACTTACAGACATGTCACGTTGATAAAAACTAATTTAATAAAAGAAGTTCGGCGGTTGTAGCGAATTCTTATCAATTCAAAAAGGAGGCTAAGATCCAAAATATTGATGGCTTTTTAACCGTAAATTGTAAAGTTCTCGTACATCCGTCACCCTGATTTTTTAAAGAATCGGCCTTTCATTTATAAAACAGCTTGAAAAAATCTCAGAGTACTTTACAAATGAGTTAATATGTGATACATTAGACGTTAAGCGTACAAGCAAGGAAAAAAACAGGTTTGTAATTATGTTCAAAGTTTGCTGAAAGTCGCTAAGTGCCCTCATTGTCAAACACTGGCTGAGAATAGTCTGGGTAAACTGCGCTCCGTTTTTAACAAAGGCTAGTCTTTTCACGCTTCTCAGTACTAAAGATTTCATATCTCCTGAACTATGTGTCATACAATGATATAATTTTACTCATGCATTCCGTGGTATATATTGATCCTATCTGCAAAATGTAGCGACAGAAGATTTAGTAGTGAGTAACTAATTAAGTTAAAAGATCATACAAATAAAGCATTTTCCTTTCATAATTTTGTGTGGAATGTGAGCGAGAAAAAGTTACGTAAAAGTCTGTAATTATGTTTAAAGTTTGTCGAAAGTCGCCAAGTGCTATAATTCTCAAATGTTTGATGAATATATTCTTAGTAATTTGCTCGTCGTGTGTTATGCTGTGCTGCCTCAAGATATACACACTGTTTGTAGCCCTAATACTTTTCTCATTGTATCAAACCTTTAACGTAAGATTGCGGCTCTTATTAAATACGATATGACAACATAAATTTTTAGTATTGGAAATTAAATTTTTGCTGCCTCAGATGCCGTTACATAGGCTTCTTGCTGCTTGCACTGAAACCCTGGGTTAGTTAGCCATGTAGATCTCAGTACTCGAAAAGAAGTAATTTATCTTAATGCCAGTTTCCATGATAAAGCTGCTGCACCTTTGGATGCAAAAGTATTACAGTCCGAAGCGAAAGACGACATGCACACATCGACTGAATTTCCTGTACTCTCTCATCTTCTAGAAACGTTCGCCCTCAGATGCGCTCCGCTGTTGCGTAATTTCCCGACTTATAACTCAAGTTTGATGTGTGTATCGTTAACTCCCTAGAACCAGCATCCCCATTAATCAGCGGAAACTCAGCTCTTACTGAGTCGATCGCAGTGATCCACCGATGTCTAATTTTCCTGCTTACGCAATCCCAAAGGCGATATTTTTGAGCTTAAGTCACTGTAAGTAGCGGCTTCTATATGATCGGCTAAATTTCTGCCCAGATAGCGTATGTGGGGGTCGTTAACGTTGTAGCGTGTGACGCCATAATCTCTTATCCCTCAGCCGCACGTGTCGCTTTCATGTAGAAGTAGAACTGCGTCCCCGTGCCTCCAGGAAGAAAAGTTGATAGGCTGACGTGCAGTTGACGCTGACGTAACTTTTTTAACTGGTGTTTTTTTTTTGTACTCTAATAGCCATTACCTCAAGCTTCCAACCCTCCATCCTCGAACCCCTTTACCAAGTTTCACTCCCAACTCGCCCTCGCTGTGCACGGGTAGCAGCTGGACGACGAGTCTCGCGTAGATGTGCGTAATAAGCTGTATGCACAAAACTTCCTCTTAAATCAGTCTATCTATAGTGAAAACATGCCGCCCACGCTACCTCTGTATCAGGAACGGTATCCAGACAGGCGATAGCCATGTAATCGATGTAAGTTCTCTCTCAGGGCTTTGGGCGACTGTTAACAAAGAATGGCCACGAGTTCGACGGTATTATTGGACCAAGATACTCCTTATTTCTCTAATACTTATCCAAGTGTCTTCATTCACTTCTGTGTAATTAGTGGTGTAGTCATGTAGTTCGCTGATGTCTTCATATTTTATTCCGTTTATTGTGACTAATCTTTCGTAAATGGATTACAAATGTTGCCTTATAAAGAGTATTTCACCACCTGAAAGCAACGAAATCAACAGGAGGTATCAAAATGAGAAGAGGGGAAGGAACAACTTCCCAGTACATAATCCAATGAAAAGATTAATATATGACTCGCTGTGTTAATGTGCTAAATTAGTCTCATAAACAAAATTAGTGCAACTGGTCTAAATTGTCTTCAGATACTTTACTAGTTATTTTGTGACATTTTGACACTGTGCTTCAAATCTCTAGAGCAAACTGAACAACACCATTCTTGTATCACATGGGGTTGCATAAAATACGTCAGTAGTGACAGCTGAATCATCCTGTAGAAGATTCATAGGTGTCGCAGTGGTTTAGCTGGTAGCGAGTTGAACTCTGTGCCTAGACAACAAGTCTCTGGCGCAGTTGCTGCATCGTTACTGCTGGTGCGATGGCAGGTTACCAAGATTTAAATGAGTCTGGACGTGGTTTTATAGTCGGCGAACGAGTGATGGGACACAGCATCTCCGAGATAGCGATGAAGTGGGTATAATCCTGTATGACCATTTCATGAGTGTACCCTGAATATCAGGAATCCGGTAAAACATCAAATCCCCATCACTGCGGACGGAAAACATCCTGCAAAAACGCGACCAACGACGACTGAAGAGAATTGTTCATCGTGACCCTTCCACAATTTGCTGCAGATTTCAGTGCTGTGCAGTCAACAAGTGTCAGCGTGCGAACCATTCAACGAAACAAAATCGATATGGGCTTTAGGAGCCGAATGCCCACTCGTGTAGTCTTGATGACTGCACGACACAAAGCTTTACACCTCGCCTGGGCCCGTCAACGCCGACATTGGGCTGTTAATGACTGGAAACATGCTGTCTAGTCGAACGAGTCTTGCTTCAAATTCTATCGAGCGGATGGACGTGTACGGGTATGGAGAGAATCTCAAGAATCCATGGACCTTACATGTAAGCAGGGGACTGTTGAAGCTGATAGAGGCTCTGTAATACTGTGGGGCGTGTGCTGTTCGAGTGATATAAGACCCCTGATACGTGTAGATACGACTGTGATATGTGAGACGTACGTAAGCATCCTGTCTGATCACCTGCACCCATTCATGTCCACTGTGCATTCCGATGGCTTGGGGAGTCATCCGACACATCTAGAATTGCTACAGAGTGGCTCCACTCTTTTGAGTTTAATCACTTCCGCTGGCCACCAAACTTCCCAGATATGAACATTATTGAGAATATCTGGAATGCCTCGCAACTTGCTGTTCAGAAGAGTTCCCCAACCACTCGTACTCTTACGGATTTATGGGCAGCCATGCGGGATTGATGGTGTCAGTTCCCTCCAGCACTACTTCAGACATTAGTTGAGTCACATGCCACGTCGTGTTGCGGCACTTCTCCGTGCTCGCGGGGGCCCTACACGATATTAATCAGGTGTACCAGTTTCTTTGGCGTATATATATTTTGGTCAAGTTTCGCTGCTCTGTGGAGCTGCTGTGTGCTGTGACTGTTCTCTTCACTGCTTCTCCCTCCTGTGTAACCGACCAGCTCGGAGGTGCCACCATTGGAACAAGAAGTCACTCGAAACGCCACTTAAATTTGGAACAGATAAAAGTACATATATTACACGATCATCTTTACTATAATTATATACACAAACTAAACCGTTGCGAGCCGGCAGCTGTGACAGAGCGGTTCTAAGCGCTTCATTCCGGAACCGCGCTGCTGCTACGGTCGCAGGTTCGAATCCTGCCACGGGAATGGATGTGTGTGATGTCCTTAGGTTAGTTAGGTTTAAGTAGTTCTGTCTAGGGGACTTATGACCACAGCAGTTGAGTCCCATAGTGCTCAGAGCCATTTTTTTCTTAGAGCCATTTGAACCATTTTTGTAACCGTTGTGCGATCGATAGCTCGCGCACGTCTGCTGGAACACAATCTTTGGCGTGAAGGGAGCGTGCCACGTTTGTCGCGAGTGCCGTCGAGGCCGGTTCTCCGGGAGAGACTGTCAGGAAAGCAGCACGAACAGTCCAGGTACGCGGAGCAACGGGCCGGCTGCTTGTTCTGCAGCCCGTGTGACTTCCAAGTTGGTCTGGCTGAGCATCTTCCGGACACGAAGGACGTGCGCAGGAAACGGGAGTGGACACATTATCCCTTTGGCCGACCAGGTCTGGAGGCGAACGGTGGATCGTAGTCATCCACACACCTCCTGCCGTCTCTAAGTTTTTCCTCCGTCATCGCACAGCGGCTTTGTTTGCTTGTGAGCTGGTTTTAGTTCGCTGGTCGGTGCCTAGACTACGCGGCATTCGTAAGAACTGATCTTGCTTCCCAGTGTGAGTGTGATAATTGCGACAGGTTCGCTTGCTACGGGTTTTGGTGTCATGCTATGTCTACATCGGACTCCGTTCAGCCTTCTATTGTTGTTGCTTCACATTCCTCTGTTTGGTCAGAAGATTTGAGGAGCGCGTAGCTCGTATCAGAACATAATAGCTTCCATTTCGTAACTGTTATAAAATTGTGATCTGATTGTGTATTTTAAATTATTGGGTTTTTGTAAATTTCTTTTATTAAATGTATCCAAAACATTGTTTTTCTTACCTGGTAGGTTGTGTTTCCTTTACTTATTTGGAGCCCGCAAGCTTATGCGCCTTCCTGCGGCAAATCTTGTTGCATGAATTTTGGTGGGCTATACTTCCAAACCAAGCTTGTGTTTACGTAGGCGAGATTCACCGGCAAACCGTTCGCGTCTTCCCTGCAACTATGTTTTCCGTCCCGCGCGACGGTTAAGTTTTTACCGTTCCCGCCTCGGGGCGTGATTTGAAGCTGAATCTGGTTGTCCGCTGAAATTCTTTACCGTTAGGTGTAAGTAGTGGTGGTTATCATGGACAGTTACCTTATTATCTTTAAGGGACTTTTCGTAACTGTTTTGTCAACGTTGTCAGCGTGTAATCTGATGACTTAAAAACTAATACTCGTTTAACTTAAAACTTTTCTTCTCTTCTGTCATTGTATTTTTGTGCCCTGGAGTGTGTTCCCATTTGTTGCTTAGAAGTGGTGGAATGTGGTGACCAGCGTATCAGACCTGCCCTAAGAAATTTCGGGTCCTTTGTTGGTTGGTTTGGGGAGTAAGGGGACCAAAGTACGGCGTCGTACGTTTGTCCAGAACACATTGCCCGACGGGTGATGGTTTCGTATCAAGCAGCTCTAATCGTTTTTGTTTCCTTTTAATCAACTCCTTTTTAGGTAAACCTGAATTATTTGTTGTATTTTAGTCAAACACATTCTAAAGACGTTTGTGGTCTGTCTATTTCGAAGATTGTTTTCTTAGAACCTTTGAAGGGATTGTTATGTAACTTCAATTGGTGAAATATTATCTTGCTTCACTTATTGAAATTTGCTGTAAATGTTTCTTGAATAGTAACCAGTCACACACAAAATTTGTATATTCTTTGGAAAGAGAATAATATTTGTTGTAAATTTAAGCTTTCATACTTCATGTTACGATGAATGACTCCATACAGTTGAGAGCAAGTATTTGAAATAATACTATAATTCTTTGTTGTTTGAGCTCACTGAAACGTTTGATAACATTGTTGATCGATTATCAGTAATGGTTCATAAATTATTTTATCTAATTGCATAGTTTTCTTTTGATATGTCAATCTCCTGTTGATCTAATTAGTAAAGTTGTTTTGTCTGAGAAGTGTTAATCGAAATCTTGATACGAATGATGTTCAATCCTTATTTGGCCCGGTCCTTCCACTCCGAGTTAACCTTACTCCAGTAGTGCGTACCATAAATCTTGCTCGTAAATCAGCCAATCTGCAAGTGAAAACCCTAACCAAACATGTACAATATTTTCTGAGATTATCCTTGACCCAAAAAAAATAAAGATCAACGTTGTTCAAGATGGTGGAGTAGTTCGGATTGATCCATGCTGGGTAAAAACATCGACAGTGTTCCCGTTGAAGGATTCGTCAGAACATTCACCATAAGTACTTCAAGGAAACCGGCTTCAGGCAAATGCTGGGATGGTTCCTTTGAACGGGTACGGCCGACTTTTTTCCCCATCCTCCCTTCTTCCGATGGGACTATTGACCTCGCTGTTTGGTCTCCTCACCCGAACCAACCTACCAATCATCAAGGAAATCACGGAATGTTTAAATCACGATGACAACGATTAATTTTTTACACGATACTCTAATAGACATTCTGTCGATCATAAACTACACATTTTCTTAACAACTATGTTCAGGTCTTCTGTTAAAACCGGCTGCGAGAAAGAAAATGCTATGCTGTGCTGTGAAAATGTATGGTTTCTTTCTAGCAGGCAGTTTCAGCCAAGCTGGCATTTAGACATACAGTTTCACCCATATCTGTATGTTTTCTTCGTGTATGTAGTTTTAAACCAAAGTTGTATTCATAACCATGTTCTGTTTTCTACGCTCATGTTTAAAAGATATGTAGGCTATGTCTGTACGAATTTTTATTCTAGTGTTGTACAGAAATTTGAACGTTTCCAAAAAAACTGGAAAAGTTGTTTCTCTTGTATGCATTAGTATAGATACAGAAGAAAGAAGAGATATTGTTCTGCAGCTGTAATACCAATCACATCTTGTTTATACTACTACTTTGGTACATGTATGGCAATGCTATAACTCGTTCAAAAGCATTAACTGGAATAGATCACAAAATACTTTATTTTGGATATTTATCGACGACAGGAAGTCATGCAAAGTAAGCCAAAGTGTTCACTAATGAGAAAGTGAATTACAGGTAGCTGTTGTGTTGGACGGGAGTAGTCCAGTTGCTAATGCAAGTGCAATAGTTAGGCCAACAGCGTGACTGAGGTATCGTCAGATTTTGTGCTGGCCTTCAGTGTGACAACCGAGCCAGCAGAGTGAAACGTAGCAAGGTGAAATAGCCCAACTTAATTTAATTTTAGTCCTTAAATAATTTTTTTTTCTGTTTTCTATTGCATACTCAAAACACATACTTTGAATATGTGGAATCTCCAGATTATTACGTAAGCTGTATTTTTCGAAACTTTATTTTTCAGGATTTAGTTTACAGACTGCCCATCACAATAGTGTAAGTAGTTGAATAGCTGCAATTTTTAAATAAAATATTCTAAATTTACCATTAATTAAAGCCTTGACCACTTCAAAATTCGACTCTATAATTTTTTATTTTAGAATTGACAAACCTTGTTTGAAATTCCTCTTTCTTGTCTTTCTAAAACTTATCTAAAATTGGGCGATTAACAGGTATTCCTCCTCATAATTATGGTATTCTAAAAGAGCAGAATCTTGAAATGTAAGGGTTCCCAAATTAAGTGGTTATAATTTTGTAGCCCAAGTTTTTGAATTTCATCACATATGTAATTTCACTAAAATAACTTGAGTTGATTAGATCTGTTTAAATGGACTTTTCATTCCTCTAGATCCATAGTGAGAACATGCTTCAGGATTAGAACATATCTAAAGCAAGACTACACAATAAATATTTACAAAGAAAAGGAAATATGCTGATGTACCTTCCACAGACCACAAGTGAATAGCTCACATGGAATAAGTCAAAACATCTTAAAGAAACACTTTTAAGGGTAATAAGTAACTTGTCACACAACACATAAATGTTCAATACACTTATGTGCATAAGATAAATCATAGGCTGTGGTGCCGTGGATAATTAAATAGAAAAATCATGAAACTTTCTTGCAGATTAAAACTGTGTGACAGACCAGGCCTCAATTCCAGGAACTTTGGATTTCAAGTGCAAGTGCTCTACCAGCTGAGCTGTCCAAGTACGACTCACGACCGTCACGCACAGCTTTACTTCCTCATTTCCTACCTTCCACCTGCCACGAAAGGCAAAGGTCCAGTGATCGAGTCACAGTTTACCACACAGTTCCAATTTTCCTGAAAGTTTCATATCAGCGCCCACTCCGCTGCAGGGTGAAAACTACAATCTATAAAAATAGCTGTGCAACTCTTATTTATAATGATAACATTACTGTCCTTAATTAGTGTAGAACTCAGGTTGTACTAATATCCCCATTTTTTGATATTGTTAGTAACATACACACATCAACTGATTCTACTTAGAAATTCATCAGTAGATTAAAAGGACTTAGCCACCAACAAATCCTTTTGCTCTCAAACTGAAATTTATTGGTGGTTAAGCTTTGTATGGCTGCTGGTAAGCTACTGAAAATGTGCGTTCCTGAATAATGGACACCTTTCTGGACCAAAGTAAGTGACTTTAAATCTTTGTGAAAATTCTTCTTGTTTCTAGTAGTGGTTCTATGAACCCCAACTGTTTGGTATGAAAAATAAATATATTTGTGATAACAAATTTCGTTAAGGAGTAAAAATACATTGTGAAGCAGTAGTTAGTATACATAGTTCCCTACATCTCGTGGTCGTGCGGTAGCGTTCTTGCTTCCCACGCCCGGGTTCCCGGGTTCGATTCCCGGCGGGGTCAGGGATTTTCTCTGCCTCGTGATGGCTGGGTGTTGTGTGCTGTCCTTAGGTTAGTTAGGTTTAAGTAGTTCTAAGTTCTAGGGGACTTATGACCACAGCAGTTGAGTCCCATAGTGCTCAGAGCCATTTTGAGCCATAGTTCCCTAAAGAGACATCTGCAGGATGTTCTTCAGTACACAAAACAAATAATCCTTATGGTTCGTTTATGAATCCGGATAACTTAGTTTGCTGAGACGAGTTACCAAAAAAGTAATGCCGTGTGACATTATGGAATGAAAGTAAGCAAAGTACGCCAACTACTTTTTTAAATTTTTTTCTCGACTATGTCTGACAATATTCGCATTGCAAATGGTGATTTATTTATTTGTTTCAGCAGTTCCGTGGTACGCTTCCCCAGTTGAATTTCTCATCAGCCTTTCACACAGTCAACTTCTTCTCTTTATTTGGCGTCATATTTTAGACATATGCTTGCTATAAACTTCTTACGAGTTCTAAACTGCAAGAACTGTTTTTTGAAAATTTAGCGACAAAGAATTGTCTAGGATCCATTTATTAAGCTTCATGAAAATCCCATTAACCTATTTTTCTTAGACTTTGATTTGCTATTTACTGTAATGTTTGTGTAATTCGCAGGTAAAAAGGTACGATATCTGGCAATATTACAGAGGAAAGCTCTTTGATACGCGCAAGAAAAAGTAAGGGCCCTAAGATGGAACCTTGTGATAAGTTCCCAGTTGGATGGTTCTTGGTAGCTTAGTACACATTTCTTTACTAAAGACACCCTTTGTTTCCTGTCCGAGGCATAGGATTCTAGTCATTCTGCAGCATTTCCAGTTACTCTATAATATTCTTATTTAAGTAAAAGAATACTGTGATTTACACAGCCAAACGCCTTCCACACATCACAAAATAAATCTGGTAGTCTGTAATTTATTGTCTAACGAATTAAGTGCATTCTCGCTTTATGTGTAGGTCACCTTCTCAATGTAAGAAACCTTTAGAAATCCGAATTGTGACTGACAATATACTGTTTACTGTCAGATAGTTAAGAAGCCTATTGTACTCTAACTTTTTAAAGATTTTCGAAAATACCGGAAAAATGATATTAGGCGGAAATTTGACGATATTTCTTCATCTCCTTTCTTAAACATAATTTCAACTATTCAGAAAATTTTCCACTGATAAATGGCTGTTTACACAACTTAATATCTTATTAAACTTTGAAGCACACTATTTCATTAACTTAATCACTAGAATTTGTTGACTACAAGGATTTTGTAGTCTTAGTTGACGAAATATTCGAAACAGAGCATTTAAGTTTCCAGGAAATGCTGGCGGTCTTTTGTAGATCCAGCTGAAAGCCGAAACATCTACCCAGTAAAATTAATCCATTATCTTCATTAGTTTGAGAGAATAGAGCTTATGGCCACACAAATCTACTTCAGTATCCAATGTGTTCATGTACTTTTTTACTTTCTGTGTCTTTAATTTGAATATCTTAATATACCATTTTGTAATATTTGTCGTACGAGCGTTTTTAAATAGGTGTGGCGCATAAGCCACAACCAGACGTCGTCAGCCACTCAAAAAGTAAACTCTTACGACAGTGAATCGTCGTCTAGCATTCAAAGAACCAAGTCACGGTGTTAATCAGTTCCAGTATAAGATCGTTATGTGTCATCACAATGATTATTGCAGCCAAAGTAATTTATTCGCCCACTTATTTACGAACAGTCACTTGTTAAATTTTGTTAGGGCACTTAGGACCTGTGTGAGCTGATAAACTGTGTTATCACATATGGTAAACATAATACGAGTAGGCTGGTCATCGTTAGGTGTGACCGAGCGAGGTGGCGCAGTGGTTAGCACACTGGACTCGCATTCGGGAGGACGACGGTTCAATCCCGTCTCCGGCCATCCTGATTTAAGTTTTCCGTGATTTCCCTAAATCGCTTCAGGCAAATGCCGGGATGGTTCCTTTGAAAGGGCACGGCCGATTTCCTTCCCCATCCTTCCCTCACCCGAGCTTGCGCTCCGTCTCTAATGACCTCGTTGTCGACGGGACGTTAAACACTAATCTCCTCCTCCTCCTCCTCCTCGTTAGGTGTGAAGAAAATGAAAAGTAAATTCGACAATGTTGTAATGAATTATAACAACTGCTGAAAGCCCCTAATAATAATCATTAGGAAATGAATAGTCACGAGATTTATGAGACATCAAATAGGATCGGTAAAGTTCCAGATGGATAGGACGTTCGGCATCTGCGCATTTGATCGCTGCCAATTGTTGGGTGCCCAAGACATGGGACATTCTCTCTGAAGCTGCTTTTTCAGTTGTTACGGTGTTCAGGTTGTATCGCCACCTGTACCTTGATTCGGGGAAACCGTCGCCAACAGAATCAGCTGCCGTCGACAATAACTGATTGGTGACACGTGTCGCCATCTACTATGCCAGTTTGTAATTGAGGACGTACAAACTAACGTATAGCAAATCACCAGTTAAATGCTGGACAAAACCAATGAACAGCTATACAGGCTAGAACTATATCCTCGCCACGGTCCCACAGTGATCCTTAGCGATCCTTTACCCACAACACTTCACTCGGCGCATTAATCAGCATGTGCGCAATACACCGACATTATGCGCTCGATACATACAAAACGATTACCTGGACTAGTGAGCAGCGGCATATCACAGTGCAGACTGAAGCCATTACGGGAACATCGAAAACCACACCAGGCGATGCAGCCGCTTACTGTCACTACATTATTCAGGTAGATGATGGAGTTATTTCTTGCGAGAACATTCGATGGTATGGGACCCTGATAAATCTGACTTTCACTGCCGAAGGCCACAATAACCTACTGACCGCTCATGTGAAACCATTTGTTCCCCAACTCCACAGAATAAATGATAAGCACCTTCAGCGCCACAATTCATCAAGCCATCACCCTCGAAGTGTTTCATTATAGAGTTTTGTTTTATTCGTTATACTTAGTAATAAATGTCACTACATTCAAATAACACACCTATCAGAGCATAAATATTTCAATTTATCCGAATTCATCTTCGCTTTGAGAGTAGGGACGGCTGTTATCGCTGAAACAAGCGATTTTGGTTATGTCGGTTTTTCCACGCCAATTTAACATGACTGCTAAGACCACTCAAAATAACCGCTTTGTGAAATAACCGATTTTCAGTTTTTTATTCCTATTATTTCCTGTAATAAGCGTAGAAATCGAACAAGGATTGAAAAATTTTGACTCCCTTAACTTCAAAATACAAAGACGTTGTCCTCGATATCTGCGCAGTCAGAGTGGCGGATTGCTAGCCGAAAAGCACGGGTTCGATTTCCTGCCGGGTTGGAAATTTTCTCCACTCACGGATTGAGTGTTGTGGTGTCCTTATGTTCGTATCCTCATGATTACCATTGCATTACTGAGATGTCTGTATTAGCATGTCCCGAAAGCCAATAAATAAAAAAGGTACGTAGAACCAAAATATTTAATGAAATAAGGAAATAAATAACAGACACTAATGTTTACTTGGCGACATGTATGGTGGGTGATTTCTCGTGCGTTAACATACGGACAAAACATTTAAATTAATCTGTCCAACATACTGACGTGAAATGCGGAAGGACAGCTATAAATATTGCGTAGACGTGAATTTTATGCGGCGCTTTTATCCCTGGATATACGAAGCCAGTTTTTCCGTATGTAATCGACGCAGTGTACATTTTTCAGGCTTGAACATGTCGTGGTCTATGCTTTCATTTTAATAAGCCTTCTGTAGAGTTGTGTCAATCAAGTGAAACTGTTTCGCGGATGCCACGACGTACGACACTGCATAGAGGAATATGCGACGTAAATAAGTCAGTCGCGTGTTTCACTACACCAAGTTCACGACGTTAGGCGCTACAGTACAGAATTCCTATCATTACCTGCAACAGATAAATAACGCAGATTCATTGTTTTCATCTCAGAAACGCCAAATAGCAAAATAGTGCGGAACAGTCGCCACATTATTTAGGAACAACGTGAGGTGCAAACAAACGAGAGATTTTTGAATAAAGAATGCTAACTACTATCATCCTACCCCCATGAACCATGGACCTTGCCGTTGGTGGGGAGGCTTGGGTGCCTCAGCGATACAGATGGCCGTACCGTAGGTGCAACCACAACGGAGGGGTATCTGTTGAGAGGCCAGACAAACGTGTGGTTCCTGAAGAGGGGCAGTAGCCTTTTCAGTAGTTGCAGGGGCAACAGTCTGGATGATTGACTGATCTGGCCTTGCAACACTGACCAAAACGGCCTTGCTGTGCTGGTACTGCAAACGGCTGAAAGCAAGGGGAAACTACAGCCGTAATTTTTCCCGAGGGCATGCAGCTTTACTGTATGGTTAAATGATAATGGCGTCCTCTTGGGTAAAATATTCCGGAGGTAAAATAGTCCCCCATTCGGATCTCCGGGCGGGGACTACTCAAGAGGACGTCGTTATCAGGAGAAAGAAAATTGGCGTTCTACGGATCGGAGCGTGGAATGTCAGATCCCTTAATCGGGCAGGTAGGTTAGAAAATTTAAAAAGGGAAATGGATAGGTTGAAGTTAGATATAGTGGGAATTAGTGAAGTTCGGTGGCAGGAGGAACAAGACTTTTGGTCAGGCGAATACAGGGTTATAAATGCAAAATCAAATAGGGGTAATGCAGGAGTAGGTTTAATAATGAATTAAAAAAAATAGGAGTGCGGGTAAGCTACTACCAACAGCATAGTGAACGCATTATTGTGGCCAAGATAGACACGAAGCCCATGCCTACTACAGTAGTACAAGTTTATATGCCAACTAGCTCTGCAGATGATGAAGAAATTGATGAAATGTATCATGAGATAAAATAAATTTTTCAGGTAGTGAAGGGAGACGAAAATTTAATAGTCATGGGTGACTGGAGAGTAGGAAAAGGGAGAGAAGGAAACATAGTGAGTGAATATGGATTGGGGGAGAGAAATAAAAGAGGAAGCCGTCTGGTAGAATTTTGCAGACAGCATATCTTAATCATAGCGAACACTTGGTTCAAGAATCATAAAAGAAGGTTGTATACATGGAAGAATCCTGGAGATACTAGAAGGTATCAGATAGATTATATAATGGTAAGACAGAGATTTAGGAACCAGATTTTAAATTGTAAGACATTTCCAGGGGCAGATGTGGACTCTGACCACAATCTATTGGTTGTGAACTGTAGATTAAAACTGAAGAAACTGCAAGAAGGTGGGAATTTATGGAGATGGGACCTGGATAAACTGAAAGAACCAGAGGTTGTACAGAGATTCAGGGAGAGCATAAGGGAACAATTGACAGGAATGGGGGAAAGAAATACAGTAGAAGAAGAATGGGTAGCTCTGAGGGATGAAGTAGTGAAGGCAGCAGAGGATCAAGTAGGTAAAGAGACGAGGGCTAGTAGAAATCCTTGGGTAACAGAAGAAATATTGAATTTAATTGATGAAAGGGGAAAATATAAAAACGCAGTAAATGAAGCAGTCAAAAGGGAATACAAACGTCTCAAAAATGAGATCAACAGGAAGTGCAAAATGGCTAAGCAGGGATGGCTAGAGGACAAATGTAAGGATGTAGAGGCTTATCTCACTAGGGGTAAGATAGATACTGCCTACAGGAAAATTAAAGAGACCTTTGGAGAAAAGAGAGCCACTTGTATGAATATCAAGAGCTCAAATGGAAACCCAGTTCTAAGTAAAGAAGGGAAAGCAGAAAGGTGGAAGGAGTATATTGAGGGTCTATACAAGTGCGATGTACTTGAGGACAATATTATGAAAATGGAAGAGGATGTAGATGAAGAGGAAATGGGAGATACGATACTGCGTGAAGAGTTTGACAGAGCACTGAAAGACCTGAGTCGAAACAAGGCCTCGGGAGTAGACAACATCCCATTGGAACTACTGACAGCCTTGGGAGAGCCAGTCCTGACAAAACTCTACCATCTGGTGAGCAAGATGTATGAGACAGGCGAAATACCCTCAGACTTCAAGAAGAAGGGAAGAATCCCAAAGAAAGCAGGTGTTGACAGATGTGAAAATTACCGAATTATCAATTTAATAAGTCACAGCTGCAAAATACTAACGCGAATTCTTTACAGACGAATGGAAAAACTGATAGAAGCCGACCTCGGGGAAGATCAGTTTGGATTCCGTAAAAATGTTGGAACACGTGAGGCAATACTGACCTTGCGACTTATCTTAGAAGAAAGACTAAGGAAAGGCAAACCTACATTTCTAGCATTTTTAGTCTTAGAGAAAGCTTTTGACAATGTTAGCTGGAATACTCTCTTTCAAATTCTAAAGGTGGCAGGGGTAAAATACAGGGAGCGAAAGGCTATTTACAATTTGTACAGAAACCAGATGGCAGTTATAAGAGTCGAGGGGCATGAAAGGGAAGCAGCGGTTGGGAAGGGAGTGAGACAGGGTTGTAGCCTGTCCCCGATGTTATTTAATCTGTATATTGAGCAAGCAGTAAAGGAAACAAAACAAAAATTTGGAGTAGGTATTACAGTCCATGGAGAAGAAATAAAAACTTTGAGGTTCGCCGATGACATTGTAATTCTGTCAGAAGCAACAAAGGACTTGGAAGAGCAGTTGAATGGAATGGACAGTATCTTGAAAGGAGGATATAAGATGAACATCAACAAAAGCGGAACAAGGATAATGGAATGTAGTCGAATTAAGTGGGGTGAGGGAATTAGATTAGGAAATGAGACACTTAAAGTAGTAAAGGAGTTTTGCTATTTGGGCAGCAAAATAACTGATGATGGTCGAAGTAGAGAGGATATAAAATGTAGACTGGCAATGGCAAGGAAAGCGTTTCTGAAGAAGAGAAATTTTTTTAACATCGAGTATTGATTTAAGTGTCAGGAAGTCCTTTCTGAAAGTATTTGTATGGAGTGTAGCCATGTATGGAAGTGAAACATGGACGATAAGTAGTTTGGACAAGAAGAGAATAGAAACTTTCGAAATGTGGTGCTACGGAAGAATGCTGAAGATTAGATGGGTAGATCACATAACTAATGAGGAAGTATTGAATAGAATTGGGGAGAAGAGGAGTTTGTGGCTCAACTTGACAAGAAGAAGGGACCGGTTGGTAGGACATGTTTTGAGGCATCAAGGGATCACAAATTTAGCATTGGAGGGCAGCGCGGAGGGTAAAAATCGTAGAGGGAGACCAAGAGATGAATACACTAAGCAGATTCAGGAGGATGTAGGTTCCAGTAAGTACTGGCAGATGAAGAAGCTTGCACAGGATAGAGTAGCATGAAGAGCTGCATCAAACCAGTCTCAGGACTGAAGACAACAACAACAACAAATACTATCATGCTCTCAATGGAAAAAGTAATGTAGATAGGCATACCTTTTTTCTCTCATTCCTTTCGTAATATCGTAATTTGTCGATCTATGACAGATTGTAACTGTAATAGTACCAAGATATAAACGTGGTGTTATTATACATCCATCATTACAACTTTTCTGATGGTTTTTAAGAGAGTATTGGCACGTGCTGCATTCATTTAGTGCAGTAAGTATGTTTCGTAAATTCTGATTCCTCATGTACTAAATAATTATTTTTCTGATTTACAAAACCGTCATTATGTAGTGCGAGATGTGCTTCGTTCTGATCAGGTGAGAACCAGAACGTAGGCAGCATTTGAAACAGGCTTCTGATTTCCGTTTGGTTTGTTTACATACGAGGTGCATAGGTCTGTACGTCAGTGTATTTAAAGTAACTGAATGCATTTGTGGGTCCATGAATACTTATTACTCAAAAACAATGATACTTTATACTTACAGGAACTGTATTTAATGTCAGAGAAAGACGTTTATTTCAACTGATCAATAAATTCAATTCCGTACTTTTCACATCATAATCCAGCACGTGGAAGTATCACTCTGGGCTAACACAATTAAGTTGATTCTGTGTAACATGATAATATTAGGCCACCACTTGATTACAGTCAACCATTATCATTGTATTGTATGGGATGCGGCTTGTGACGAGACTTGAGGATTGTACATTCATGAATCTTGAAGTTGTAGTTCGAGGATAAGGCAAGTCCTGTTTAGTCGTTTATAGAGACACTCCTGTTAGGTTTCACATGGGCTGTTGTAAATCACTACCCGTGAGGAAGAGAGATGACCTAGATTTCACGTGTAGGATACAAAGTACCAGGTGACGCTACAAAAAATATCGGTAAAGAGACAGAAATGGGATCTCGTATCAATATAAATCTTGATGAGAAATAGTGTTTGGATAATGCACTACTAACATTATTACAGGCAATTCATGGGGTCACAACTGAATCTAAAACCAGTGGTGTTGAATCTCAAATTCATGAGCGAAATAGTGAAGTGAATGGAATAAAGACCATAAAAAATTTATGAAGGTATTAAGTGAGTAACTAATAGGGCTTGAAAAGTAATAGAGGTCAAGACAAACGTTGAAGGTAAGTTACAAGAAACAGTGAAAGTCTTAGGGAAAGGAAATAGAATTTACAAATGAAATATGAGTAATAATTTGAGAAGCTGCAGACGTTTGCAGAGCAAGCAAAGAAATTAGGACTCAGATTCAGATATGCAAAAGGCAAACATCGGATAAAATTAATAAACACAGAGTTAAAGAATGAAAGCAATAAAAAGATGAAATTTAAATTTATTGTTGCCAGGTTTCCTAAGATCATAAGGAATAAACAGTGGAAGAGGGGAAAAAAGAAAGAACGCCTCTGCAATTTGGATAGTTTGGAGTTACTTGTAAAGAAAGTTCAGGAAGGGAATATTTCAGTAATACAAATAAATTCTGGAAACCATTTCAGTACTATCAGTTTTGAGCCAAAGGGGTCATTGTATCCGGTTTCCTTCGTAAATAGTTTAGAGAGACGAATTCAATGAGACATAGAAAGACAAACTAATACGAGCCAGTGCATTACTTAAAGGGGAGAGTTTAGACCGGGGTGCTGATGTTCCAGGCATGTTCGAAAATTCTGATGCTTTAGCAAAATGTTTTCTCTATAAATCCCTATCCAGAGCCAAGCAGGAAGAAATAATAGTGTATGAATGAACTGCAGATACCATAGTCAGCAACAGTAAACGCTGAAGGAATGTTGTGAAGAACTGGTTAGAAAACTAATACACTTGTACCATTTCCAGACAGAAACGACACCACAAATTTATTAATGGGAAAAGTGTCCTATAACAAGAGAGCAGGTCTGATAGGTAGCAATCATAATATCTTAGAAATTTTGGAGACAGTAGGAGAAACAGGTAAGCCGCAAGAGAATTATAATTCTGGACATATTGGAGGTTAGTTGGAGGAGAGAAAATATGTGAACCATATGAGTCTGAGAGGTACGAGAGGAGGATGAGATAATTTTACAGAACATATAGATTAGTGTAACCATATGGGGAACAACATGTCACACGACTGAGGCTCTGGTCTGTCGCAGGTGAGTGTAGAGGACCAGAAAAGCTATTGATATACTGAGTCCTCATCTAATTACGTAAATCCATTTAGAAAAGGCAAGCCGTATAATAAGGAAGGATACAACATTAGTAACTGTGTATGGTTTGGGAAGAAAACGCTAAATTATCTAGCTCAGAATTGTAATAAGAATGATGAACGAATATTTAGTATAGAAGAAAATAGACATGTTTGTGATATTCAAAAACTGATTGTAAGGTGCCAGTGAAGGATGATATGTAAGATGGGGTAGAGATGAGAGAGCAATATCTTCATAAAATGCATCAGATGCATAAAGAGTCGGAAGTATGAAGGTGAGTGACAGACAGTAGAGCATGATGAAAGTGAGAAAAAGAGAAATTGAATATGCACTAAGGAATATAATGAAATAGCAGTACATATATGTGATGAAGCAGATGAAGAGGAAAGTGCCTTATGTGAAAAGAAATTGATTATCTCAAGCAGTATTATGCTTTAGAGAGTGTGGAGTTGGGGAAATGAGGAACTGATAAGGAAAATGGAATTAAATTGTTCGTTATATGGAAGATTGATGAAAAAATTACAGAAGACAATGAGGTGCCTGAGATGAGCCTAGAGTATTAATTCAAGTTGGTATAAGAGTAGGGGAAGAAAAAATTGAATAAACGGACTCAAAAAGCTGTTAAGGAAGCTCTGATATAGAATATACTGAGAATAACTAAGTTACAACTTAAGGATGATATAAGTGTCAGTGGCGAAAGAAGAATGATAATAGAGTTGTCAGTGTAGATGCTGTTGACAAAACCAGTAAGGTGAAGTGTCGACAGGAAGTTGTGAAAAAATGTGGTAGTGAGGTACTTGATATGAGCGAAAGATTTTTGAAAGGTATAAAAACAGATGGGATAATAAAGGAAATGAGTTAAGGCTCGAAGATGAGAATGAAGATGATAATTTAAGTGACAGATATGGGAAGACAGATTAAATATCAAGTATTGAATCAGATGAAAATTCCAGTAACAATGAAGAGGAAAAAATTATTGTGATAAGCAGCAACAGCGTCAATTGAGGAAGAGGCAGTGGAAATTAATGTTATTAATTCTAAGAAAGTATATGGACTGAAAAATATTTTTGCCCTCAATGTGTACAGAACTAGGCAGCTCAATACTTAAAACACTATTATAATTAATGTAATACGGGGAAACTAAGTGATAACAGAGAGATCTACTCAAAGGAAATATTAAGGAATAAGAAACGAGCAAGAGTAAATAGCAAATTGCGGGCTTTCAAAAATAAAGATGAAATGAAATGATGTTGGTGTGGCCCTCAACTACGCACCCACAGACTCAGAGTTGCAATATTAAAAGTTTTGGCTGGTTTCGTGGTCTAGGGGCTGAGATACGTAGTTGCAGCATTACAGGCCAAATACTGCTGATTGTACAGTATACGATAAAAATACACACGTGAATCGAATGGTCGAAGGTTTCTATCACTCTGCAATTGCGAATCATGAATGTCACATATAAATTTATAAATGAAAGATTGCAATTAAATAAAATCTGCAGGTACTATCTTAACGACTTTAAATGATGAGTACGATAGTAGAAGTCCTTTTGAGAATGCAGTATATTTCTGCAAAACAGTTATTTGTGTCGATGGTCCAACAATTAAATAACATATAAGCTCAATAACGGACAAAAAATAGATTCCTACAGCATGTAATTGGCTATGAACAACAACACAGCTCGCGAGATATTCACCTCTAAACGCACACTACGTCTTCACTGTAGAAGCCACGGAAATCACACAAGTGCACAAGTCAGCACTCCAAAGTATTTCCATCTGCCGCGACCTCGCGCTGACTGCTCCACACTCTGCAAGTCTCTCTCGCGACAGTGCGTGCGCCGCGCCGTCGCGTCCAGCCATTTTCGTGTCCCGTGCGACTCTCTCGAACTACCTCGTGTCCTCCCCGGAAACGATGCTCCTCCCCACTTCCACACAGTCTCTCCTTCACCGACAGAGCGTCACTATGGAATTCCCAGCCAAGCGGCCGATGGACCTCGTAGTCCGGCCGTTGTGCGGCATCACACGGTTACTAAGGAGCCGCGGCTTGCCCAGCGGCCCGAGCGGTGGCCGCCTACTCTGAACTTAGAATATGTCCAGGGCGCGGCAACTCGCCCGTTACCTCACAAAATTTTTGCAAATGTAACATTTTTGCTTCGGTAGAAGTATACGCAATCATGCAGGAATGTGAAAGACTAGTTTTAATAAAAAATATTTCAAGTAAGGAAAACATGTCTCCAATAGATATTATAGCAAATATGTTAGTTGTTATGTAAAATAATAATAATAAGTATCAATTTTAATATAGTAAAAAATCATGAAAATGATGCACTGAGTGATACCAATTCAAAAGATAAGTGATAAGCACAATTTTGAATTGTATATAAAATGGTAAATTTCACAGAGTAACTGATGCAGTGAGAATTGTGTTGGGAAATTAGGAAAAATATTACCAATAAAAAACAGACACTCTACTTACTTTGAGAAATTGTATGATGAAAGAACGTATAAGCAAACACATCCTGTGGAATTAGGACACAGAAATATATGTGCAGTTAGATTTTGACTTTCTGTCGCTGCAACAGTTCCTACATATAAATGTAGTGCTTGCTCCACACTCTTGCCTACAACTTTTCTGACGATTTGTACAGTAGAACACTTGCTCCCATTCATTCAGTGCATTAGTCAAGTTTTGCAGATTCTGATTTCTAACGAAGTAACTAAATATTTTTCTATAGTGAAGAGATTTAGCTATTGCATGACGTGTGCGCAAATGCGTCGTAGATGTGCTTTGTTCTGGTTCACCGAGAAACATAGTACGTACAGTATCAGAACTGGACAGCTGATGATGACAGGGCTGATTTCTTTTTACAATGTTACGCAAGTTTCACGGGTATGTGGGTTGATGTAGTCCGAGCAGCCGAATTCATTTCTGGGTCTATGCACACTTATTACTCAACAAGTTTGGCAATACATACCGGTACTTGTGGGAACTGTATTTAATTTTAGAGAATGATGATTATTCAGTTTTCTTGAACATGGTTTTTCATGTCTGAGTACAGTTGCAGTGGTTTATGTGTTGCAGCCTTATCGCTTTGAATTTGACAATAAATTCAATTTTGGTCTCAGAATCCCATACGTGGAATTAATATCCTCGGCTAGTAACAAAAAGAGTTAGGGTCACCATTGGATTACACGGTCTTTTACACCTTTTAACTTTAGATCAACTATACTTCTCCTTTAAGCTGTGGTATGCAGTCGAGCGATCATGGATCAGGATGGCTCCCAGAACTTTCAGCATTTCATGCAGCCCGTGCTAAGACCTATCGTTACTGCCGTCAGGGAGAAAGCGGTTGCTATACGTTGCCATGTAAGATGTCTGGCTCCATTGCTCATTAGTGTGTAACAACTTTGTTCCCTCTTTTCACAGTCAATAAATCTGTCGGAAGTATTAAAATAGGTTCTCTCGACGAGGAATAACGTGATGGACATCCCACATTGCAGTCGCGGAAGGAAAACTTCGAGAAACTGCAAAATATAGTATGTAATGCTACGGTGTTAAAGATACGTTATACATCTAACGGCATAGCTATGTCATTATAAAGAGTACACAATATTTTACTTCAGTAATCAATCACTTGTCTTGGACTGACTTTACCAGATATGATGTGCTTGTACAATGATGTGCTGCATTCCTACAAGACGTTAATCTTGTGCTATTTGTATCAATGTTAAGCAAATGTGTTGAAATGTGTATATGTCGTCCTGCACAGTGCACAGCAAAACACCGTATTCGATAATGGTACGGTCAAATGACGGTGTATTCTTTCAAAAAATACTGCTTGAGTGTGGCTCAGAACAATCGAAAGCTTTTTAATTACGAGAATATTTCAGTTATAGCTGCTGTCACAATTCTTAAAATCTTGCCAAAATCAAATGCGAACACGAGTTGCCACGGGTTTGTGTAGTTTTAGAAAGAACCCAACTAATTTGGGGCATCCAAATGTTAATTCCAATGAGACGTGATTCCACCACTTAAACGCCAGAAACGAAACAACAATCAAAGCTCTAAGCGAAAAACGAGACCCATACACCAATAGCAGTGACGTCAATTTCATCCGCTAAAAGGTTGTAGGTAGGATTCTTTATAGTACTACCGGGATTATCCTTATTGGTTATCTTACAGAGGCTAAAACAAATAATTGGCGGATACCACACAATTCTTCTGGAGGAGGTGGATGAAAAAATATATCAGGAGGCTGATATTTCAATAGAGGTAGTCCAAAAACCTTTCCATTAAGGCACGTTTCCAGCAGGAAAGTGGAGAATTAGAAGTACGGAGTGTTTGAACATCCTACAGATTCAGCAGATTTGGAAAAAGAATTGACCTTCAATATCTGATGAAATTCTTATCTTCATGCAGTTTGAGCCGAATAAAGCGACAACACAAATCATGGATGGGTATCTTACAACCCTTCCTGAATCCCAATCCAGGAAAGAAAGCTATTTACTAAACAAGCATTGGACAAAGTACATTGGCTCAATCGGCAAATGAGTCGAAGTTGCTCCTTTGACCTAAAGAGCGCTATCTTTCACTGCTAAGTCGGGAAATTACACCTTGGCGTCGGATTTGAGAAGTTCACTATTGAAACAAATATCTTGTCTTTTTGTAACAAGTACTAATTGCTTTAACTGTAATAACCTTCCTATCCAATTCATACTCTTCACTTAATTTTTGCACAAAAATTTTGTAGGCCTATTGTTTATCTACTGCTCTAACAGTACATACAAGAAGAAACAGTACCCACTCACCGGAGAGTACTTTTCTACACTGGAATAGTAACACAGGAATTAATATTTCGAACTTATAGATAATGTAAGATGAGTGAGGGTGCCTTTTAATTAATCTGGTATCTACCCGGATAATATTTTACATTCGTTTCCCTGATGATGTCTATTGATATTGACGTTTCAAACTGGTAGTTTTTCTCCAGTAGATTTGCGGTTATGGACCGTCGACGTAGATTCAATGAGTGCACCGCCTGGAACATCGCTGTTTTGTTAGCGATTTCTGCAAGTTATGTATGTTGCAATGGCAATGGCGTCCGTTTACGCAAATAAAACCACCACATAGTGGAACAATGTCATAGGAAAGGAGGAGTGCCTCTAAAGCATTTCAGCTAATACCAGTGCTTACTATTCTGACTTCAACTGTGTAAAAAATCCATTTATCGAGTTCGTACTTTCACATACGACGCGTAGTTTTTATGGCAACGCCTCTTCATAGCTGTTCATACGGCTATAGTTTTCGCCTACGGCCGTTTGCGATTCGCAGTTGAAAGCTGTCAAAAGCGCAGCCAGGTGCCACGTATTTCCTCAAGTTGACCCGACTGTAGTATTGTCTTAATAATAGAGAATAAATTTATTTCATTTATCCATGATGTGACATTTGTTCACGCATATCAGTGTTTATTATGTCATATCTCTTGAAATATGTGTCGTACAATGTATATTTTTGTAGGCACATTCAGGGGCTTATGTGCATATTGTCTGTGAAATGTGCTGCGAATAGAGGTAGCAGAAAAGAAGTAATAACTTTAAACTTCACGCACGATGCGGCAATTTTTCAATCATGTCATTGCTTATGATATCTCCTGATGTGGCAATATTTGACATCACATCTCCTGATCTAGGTGTCATGTTGTGAATAGAGTTAGTGGCAAACGCATAATACATTTAAACGTCATGTACTATGCGGTAGATTTTCACGCATGTCATTGTTTATGATGTCATGGAACATGATGGATAGGTGGTTTTACACCTCCTCCCCCCTTCCATCGATTGTTGCCTGACAGTAAGGGACGTGTGTACCTCGTTTGGTTGAAAAAGACACACAATCGAACATATATTTGTATAGTATGGTTGGATGCTTTTAAATTTGAATTTTCCTTATTTAAATTGTAGTCTAAGTCGAATTTCAGAGTAAATTAAACAATACAGTCTATGTATTACTGCGTCCTTCTCCGAAGCTGAATGGTCAGTGTGTCTGGTTGCTATGTGGAGTATCCGACGCCCGCATCTCGTGGTCGTGCGGTAGCGTTCTCGCTTCCCACGCCCGGGTTCCCGGGTTCGATTCCCGACGGGGTCAGGGATTTTCTCTGCCTCGTGATGGCTGGGTGCTGTGTGCTGTCCTTAGGTTAGTTAGGTTTAAGTAGTTCTAAGTTCTAGGGGACTTATGACCACAGCAGTTGAGTCCCATAGTGCTCAGAGCCATTTGAACCATTTGAGTATCCGAGTTCATTTCCTAGTACCGCCAGAGACTTTTCCTGAGACATGGTGCTCCCAGCCTCGTGACACTAAGTGAGGAGCTATTTGATTGAGAAATAGCAATGCCAAGATAAATAAAGCCGACAACGACGGGAGATCGGTGTGCTGATCCCTTGCCCCCTCGATACCGCATGCAAATGAAGCCATTGGCAGAGGTAGACACGGCGGTCGGTCGGTCCCGATTGGCCCGTGTAGGCCACAATGCGACTCAGTGTACTACTAACGAATTACTTGCAGCTCCGAACATTCATAGCAACACAGCGGATATTACTATTATTAGTAGTAGTATAAGTATTATTAGGCGTCACTTTATCGTGTTAATGCGCCATACAGCTTTTATCACGAATTTCGTTGTAGGTTTTGGATGTAATTGAAGAGTCAGATGAAACAGCATCCAGTATATATGAACCCTGGAAAAGTGCATGTATTTATACTACTTTCTATCAGTATGGCTCCCTACTCCACTGATAACACCAATTTGATCTTTGACAAAAAGAAAAATGTTTACAAATTGACGTAAAATGAGCATAAAGGAATGTCAAAAACAAATTGTAACGCGTATATGCTCAATAACTGCTGTAAACTTGCTTTTGAAGGGCTACGGTCGCAGGTTCGAATCCTGCCTCGGGCGTGGATGTGTGTGATGTCCTTAGGTTAGTTAGGTTTAATTAGTTCTAAGTCCTAGGCGACTGATGACCTTAGAAGTTAAGTCGCATAGTGCTCAGAGCCATTTGGACCAACCATTTTTTTTGCTTTTGAAGGCGGCGCATCTGTGACACTAATGAAATAAATAAAAAAAAGTGTCTTCTCTTGGTCATCTTCATACCAGGCTAATTGCTAAGGCAACTGAATACAAACGGTGATTCCATGCTGTAATAACAATTAAGGCAAACATCAGCAAATGCATGATATTCTGAACTCAGAACCCCAGAATCTGTTAGAGTTTAAGTACTTCGTTTAAGTTTAGTTTCTTATTTAGAACGCTTGGGAACATATCGCCCGCATGCCTTTTTTACCGTAATTTGTGAATCAGCGGCTTAATTGTTTTGGTACTTGTGCGTGTGGAGTGCGCATTACTTTGTACCAACGAGTTAAATGTAGAGAACTTGCGTGATCCTTCAGCTTATTAATGTGAGCCCAGCGACACAAATCTTCATCCATGATTTACGGTTTCTTTTTGTTTTAGTTTGTACAACTTCAGGGCGAGCAACGTGCTGAAACACGTCTTTGCGCTCAAGACAACGCTCTTTCATACATCGAAGAAATTTTGGCGAAATCGTTTTCTTTGTGAGAAACTTCTGTTTCGTGAGCTAGATAATGTTGCGAAGTGAGTACACCAGTATTTGTATCAAGTAATTTGGCTTTGTTTGCCGTAAGAAGGTACTTTTAGATAATACATTAGGTAATCTTCATAAATATCTTATTTTCTTCTCGGATAACAGGCTAGTCTGCAGAAGTAGATGTTCTCTTCTTCCTGTAGCGAGATTCTGTCATTTTTTAAACGCCGAGACGTGGTTTTTATGTGTCTTAACACATTTAAGTTAGAATGTTGGATCTCCCTTTCGTCTTTAATACCGCTGCCCTACATGTAGCCGGAGTTTCGCTACAGGCTGCTAATAGTTCGAAGTACAGGAGCAAAAAAACTTGTATGGGTATTACTTCCGCAATATTTTTGAAGTGTTGAACGTATGTAATCATTGCACCAAAACATGTGATCTGCCCTTATTATTCCATCTCGATAACGAGTCACGCTTGCAAGTAATGTTGCATTGTCAGGAATAGTGTTTCCAGTTTCCACACCACTCAAACAAGGGGACATCAGTAACTCCAAATTTTTACCCCGATCAGGTCCTTAAGACACGGACATGCAAAATGTAGTAAGACTTAATTTAACCAACTTAGAGCAAAATGCAGCATTAATAACTTTGAATGTAAGTCCTACAGAGCTTGTTTAAATACTTATAAAAATTCAAAACGTTAAACACTGAATACGTAAACATTGAACATATATCACTCTATCTGACAAAATCATACTTGTCTATTTCTCTTGGTTTAGTCAACAGTTTCCTGTCATTCTCGACAATTTCAAAAAAATTTTAACGACTGTGACTACAATACAATGTCATCTAAATTTAGGATTTTTGCAGAGTTTAAGATCTGTTTATTTCATCACGCCATTTGCTTTTCATTGTTGAAAACACTGTACCGACAAAGGAATAAATCCTGGTACACAAACGCAAATGAAATGAACATTTTAATGTTTGGTAGCTCTGATTTAGGACTGTTGCTAAAAATCTATTTCATTTCTACACGTTAAAAATTAATATCACATATTAAGTAGAGTGAATTTACAAATATAGAATGCCTCATAAAAACATCAAATTTAAAAAATTTCGTATAGCAGGAAAAAGTAAAGAGACCTCACTGCTTTTCCAAACAAGGCAAAGTCATCAATAAGTTTCACCATATGCAAATACTTAAAAGACATTACCATCACTGAGATCGAATGACTTTTCCATGTGTTTCAGACACGTTTCAGATGAACTCATAAGTTTTTTCATAGATTTGCTCTGTCTCTCATGTAATAATTTTTCACGCAGTAGTTAACTTCCATTCGTACGATGTTAACACTGTTCTATAACAACGTTTTTGGTCTTGCCTTCTTTTGCGAGGATATAAAGATTCTGACGGTGGGATACACGAGAGCGCGCCACACGGAGTCGTCCATGTGAAAACACTGGCTTTTTATCTGCACACCAGCAACTAGAAGTGTTTGTTCTTGGGTTTTATTTATGGTCATTCCAAAAGCAATTTGTGGTGGGAATTACAATCTTTCAAGTTGCAAAAGCAAATCCGTCGTTATCAATGGCATCCGTAATATTCAAAACACGACCTTCTGTAGGTATGCTACTAATTATCATAGTCGTAGCAATATTTTGGTCCAGACGTGTAATCTGTAACCGTGTATCATTACACAATCTCGTCGCATCAAGATTTCGGATTAATAGGATCGGAACACTAACCTTTATCAGTTCATGAGAAGACACTCCTGACAATTGCAGAGAGTTAACAAAATGTATAGGGTATGAAGGACTTTTTCAGTGTTCAAAATATTATCGACAGACAAATTCTCTACAATATTTTCTTCTAATTGTGAAATAATTTTTCATTTATGTGTCCTACAAATTCACTCGTGGGCGGCAAAATTTCCGCAGAGCTGTTCTTTATTTCCCATGGTCGCTAGCAGTTCAAAATAAACCTCGCTCACCAAGTCTTTTGTACTGTGAACAATGTTACAGAATTCCTGATATAATACATTCGTGGCGTTAGCATCTATATCAAAGTCATTTTCGCCGACTTTCAGACGAGCATCAGCATGTTGTCTTGTTTCCGTGTCGCTGTGCAGTTGTATCCGCGTATTTGTTGTTAAACTACAGCTTTTAACATGCTACCCTAAGGCTGGCGCCTTCAAACATGCATCTACTTCATCTGCCGTTGTGCGTTCAGTTTTTACGGGCAGTCTGTTTAAAATAGCCAGCCAATATACGACTATCCCTCCTACGAAACTTTCGTTGCATGAAAGAATCGAGAGCTTCATTATCTCTTTCATGGGATATTGCATACTGATTCCAACCCAGCAGCTTACGTTCCTTCAACAACCATCCACAATCGGTATTTTTACTGGTTTTAGAAATAAGTGTTTCATTATGGGCTAAGTTCTAAGGTAGCTGAGCACAGAATGCGCCATTCAGCCATCATAGAGTAGTGTGGCAGCTGTTGCAGAGAACGCTACCGCAACAGCAACTCTTATTTTTTAGAATTCAGACTAAGAGAAAATTTAAAAGAAAAGGCTTACCTGTTCTTGGGTTTACCGTCGGATTTTATTATTGTATCTCCACGTTATTCGCTGTAAAACTATTCAGTTTTACCAGGTGGTGTACCAGCTCTTTTTGAAATATCAGAAATCGCATGCACGAGTAAACATTGGAGTCGAATTGTCACAGAATAATCTATAAACACTCTGAGTCTCTAGCTTCCACGCAACTGTCGTCTGTATTCCAGTAACGTGTACCACATTTAAAAATATTAATAGTACTCAAAAATGCAACTATATGCTGAACAACGAATTAGTTTAACAGCATTTTTTTTTATTATAAGAAAGACAACTTTTCATATTTAACTAATTAATGATTACTTATAAAAAATCAGCAAAAAATTTTCATAGCGAAAAGATCATGAAAACAAAAATAAATAATAAGCCGAATAAACTGCTCAGGAACGTTAATTTTTAACATGTGTCCATAGTTTCAAAACTAAGTTGAACGTTCTATTCTCTAGCACAAAATGGATACCTGTTTCAGGGAATCAAGTTAGGCAGTAAAGCTAAATATGGACCTTCTGAAATTAGTCTATGAAATAGCATTAAAGTGCCGAGGAAATAAAATAAATAATTTGTGGTAGGGTGTAGTACGAATTTTGTAATATCTGTATGCACAATAACATTAGCTACCCTCATGTGTGTGCCTGTTTGGGTGAGCGTAGATCGTGATATGCCTCTCCCTCCATCCCGCCCCTTCCCGAAGCAGCCACGCCGCGACGCTACCGATTGGTACATGCGGAGGAGTATGGACAGGAGCGTGGATCTTTGCATTATACAATTCGTACATCATACTACAAAGTTAATAATTTCCTAACATGGTTTATCTTCACTGATGCAAAAAAATGTCCTGCTCCCTACTTCACCCTATTATAGCCCCATTATTTTTTTCTTAAAGTAGTCCATGTACTCCCTCAGGGTTCAACCTATCTCCAAATGAAATTTCATCAAAATCGGTTCACCGTTTTAATCGTGAATATATAGCAGGTAGAGCTACTTTCACATTTATAAGATTAATATGAATATCTGCTGGTTTCTTCAAAGGAAGTCATCTTTGTGGTAATAATTCAGATTTTTCGAAGAAGAAAAGGAAAGAAAGAAAAAAGGGTATCACACCAACCCTCTTCTTAGATGAACATGAAAAACTGCCGTATGTTTTATAAATTACATTATTTTTGTCTACGTACAAACCTAAAAGGTGTGGTCGCACGGGCAGGATAACGAAGGTGATATGAATGACCACCTAACATGAGCACAAACAAGAGAATAGCAGTAATATTAATAAGCGATGCGGAAAAGGTAGACTGCGTAAAATGAGTAGCAGGTAAGGCACATAGAAGAGTCTCGTCACGAGGATTGTGTGAAAATGCAATTTATTTGGGAAGGTAATTGTGTATAAGACGCTCGTGCGATCAAGTCTAGAGCAGTTGTTGTTCCAGTACTCGGAGTCCTTATCAAGTAGGCTCGACGACAAACAGTGAACGGATTCAGAGACATGTTGCTTGGGTAGTAATATGTCAGTACAGTCCATGCGAAAGTGTAACAGAAGTACTCAGGGAACTTAAATAGGAATCCTTGGAAGAAGTAGTTCTCACAGAACTATGGTGGGTAAATATACTGAAACTGTATTCGAGAAAACTTTGGGGTCATTATGCTGCCGTAATTGTATGTCTCATGCAGGCATCATGACAAGAAGAGAAATTAGGGCATGTACAGAAGCAAATAGACAGTAATTTTCGCATCGCTTAATAAGCGAGTGGAATAGGAAAGAAAATCGGTAATATTTGTTTCCTGTATCATGTGACATGAATGTGCAGTGGCCTGTGGAGTGTTTGTGTAAATGTAGATGTAGAATGTAAAATGCAGAATGGCAAATAGTTAGAAAAGACAAATTTGTTACCATCGAACTTAAATTTAATTGTCAAGAAGTAGTTTCAGTAGTTATCTGAAATGTAACTTCGTACGGAAATAAAATGTGGGCGGAAAACAGTACAGACAAGAAGAGAAAATAATCTTTTGAAATGTGAAGCTACAGAATGATGTTTAAGATTAGATAGGAGAATCTTGTAGCTGTGGTGTCGTCTGAAGAACGGGGTGTTAAAGCAGGGTTGGCACGTCGCAACGAAACCACAGAAGAGTACAGTCACTGCACGCCGCACCGACGAATGAGAAGCGCCGACGTAGCCTCCTAGAGTTTCTCTTCGCCTCCGCAACGGCTCGTCTGCTTACGGCTGAGCAGAGGAACGCTAGTCAACTTCGCAGTCAAACAATCAGGAAGACAGCATCTTCTTGGATAGGCCACCAGTGTATTAAGTCTGTTAAGAAGAACTGTATGTGAAAATGACGTCAGTTATTCTTCAAGTGAAGAGTCATAAATTTGTCTGTGTCAAGTGATACTTAAATATTCAGAGACAGTCGTAAACACTCAAAACTTCCCTGTGGTAACGGACTGTGCAAATTTAAGTATATGTTCGAGTGTATACTGTAATAAAAGTGAACTAATATTTTATATGTTAACAGTTATATGTTACAGTTCCACACAGTTCCCCAAGGAAACCAAAGAACCCACTATTGTGCTGGCGAGTTTACTTTCGTACGGCACAACAATATCGAACCGGGAAGAAAAGAAATTAATGTACAATTTGACTAAGAGAAAGGATCGATTGACAGAACACGTTCGGAGGTGTCAGGGAAACGTCAGTTTGATAATTGAGGGAAATGTGGACAGAGTAAACATTGCAGAGGAGGATCAAGAATTGACTAAGTATGCAGGTTCAAATGGATGTTGGTTGCTGTAGTTATGTAATTGTAGATATGCGTAGGGCAGTGTAGCATGGAGAGTGGTATGAAACCAATCTTTGGACTGAAGATCACAACAACATGGCATACGAATCAAGTCGGAAATCAAAGCGATTTCATGTCTCATGGCTGCAGCGTCCCAGTTAAATATCGATAAAATCTCTCATCAACTATTGGCCATACCATTCATAAGCTACAACACGTGACTAACATCGAATCGGAGTGGTGTGTGCGCAGTAAATACACTCCTGGAAATTGAAATAAGAACACCGTGAATTCATTGTCCCAGGAAGGGGAAACTTTATTGACACATTCCTGGGGTCAGATACATCACATGATCACACTGACAGAACCACAGGCACATAGACACAGGCAACAGAGCATGCACAATGTCGGCACTAGTACAGTGTATATCCACCTTTCGCAGCAATGCAGGCTGCTATTCTCCCATGGAGACGATCGTAGAGATGCTGGATGTAGTCCTGTGGAACGGCTTGCCATGCCATTTCCACCTGGCGCCTCAGTTGGACCAGCGTTCGTGCTGGACGTGCAGACCGCGTGAGACGACGCTTCATCCAGTCCCAAACATGCTCAATGGGGGACAGATCCGGAGATCTTGCTGGCCAGGGTAGTTGACTTACACCTTCCAGAGCACGTTGGGTGGCACGGGATACATGCGGACGTGCATTGTCCTGTTGGAACAGCAAGTTCCCTTGCCGGTCTAGGAATGGTAGAACGATGGGTTCGATGACGGTTTGGATGTACCGTGCACTATTCAGTGTCCCCTCGACGATCACCAGTGGTGTACGGCCAGTGTAGGAGATCGCTCCCCACACCATGGGTGGCCCTGTGTGCCTCGGTCGTATGCAGTCCTGATTGTGGCGCTCACCTGCACGGCGCCAAACACGCATACGACCATCATTGGCACCAAGGCAGAAGCGACTCTCATCGCTGAAGACGACACGTCTCCATTCGTCCCTCCATTCACGCCTGTCGCGACACCACTGGAGGCGGGCTGCACGATGTTGGGGCGTGAGCGGAAGACGGCCTAACGGTGTGCGGGACCGTAGGCCAGCTTCATGGAGACGGTTGCGAATGGTCCTCGCCGATACCCCAGGAGCAACAGTGTCCCTAATTTGCTGGGAAGTGGCGGTGCGGTCCCCTACGGCACTGCGTAGGATCCTACGGTCTTGGCGTGCATCCGTGCGTTGCTGCGGTCCGGTCCCAGGTCGACGGGCACGTGCACCTTCCGCCGACCACTGGCGACAACATCGATGTACTGTGGAGTCCTCACGCCCCACGTGTTGAGCAATTCGGCGGTACGTCCACCCGGCCTCCCGCATGCCCACTATACGCCCTCGCTCAAAGTCCGTCAACTGCACATACGGTTCACGTCCACGCTGTCGCGGCATGCTACCAGTGTTAAAGACTGCGATGGAGCTCCGTATGCCACGGCAAACTGGCTGACACTGACGGCGGCGGTGCACAAATGCTGCGCAGCTAGCGCCATTCGACGGCCAACACCGCGGTTCCTGGTGTGTCCGCTGTGCCGTGCGTGTGAACATTGCTTGTACAGCCCTCTCGCAGTGTCCGGAGCAAGTATGGTGGGTCTGACACACCGGTGTCAATGTGTTCTTTTTTCCATTTCCAGGAGTGTAACACAGGTTGCTAGAAGCAAGAACCGATAAATAACCTCTTTCCTTGCTTGCTAACACCTGACCATGAATTATTAGATGCTGGACAATTTCGTTCCCCTGTTTGAGTGGTCCTAAATGACTTATCATCAATATGGGATTGAGGGTCGGCCTTGGTAGAGAACATTTCCGTTTTTTATTTATTTTTTCCCAAAGTACTTTCAGTGACAGTGTTGGCATCATCCAAAGAAAACACGAAAGCAACACTTCTAACTGTACTTTTTGTTGCGCTTTTTTGTACCTTTTTCCATCAGAAGTTTTTGTATCTCTTGCGGCAGTCTTCTTTTCTTTTTGCACCTTTAATACTTTACGACAGACTGGTTTCGTTTACACTATTTTTGAAACCCACTGGGGAATGTGTATGTTTGGATATTTTCATAATTTTGTCTATCATACTGGATTTTGAAAAATACTTAAGAGAGAATGAGCCCCAACTGGGACCTGTATTCAGAGAAATTATTCTGAAAAAAAAACGCATTACTTGATAGTTAATGAATGATTTTAATCACCATCAAAGAAATCAGAAATATTTCACTGACAGATTTTCGTGATTCATATACATTTTTTTGGATGTAATACTGAGAAGAGGTCACTATTCAACTCAGTTATTTTTCTCTTCAGTAGCTTTCCTCTTGATTGCTTTTATATGTGGTTCCTCAAAATGTGTCTAAACGTCTTCCCACAAACTTAACGACCTAATGTTTTCTGAATAGTCGTAACTGCACCACTAAGTGGACTACGCCTGTCAGAATAGAACAATCGTTTTGAATCCACACAGCCAGTTCAATATCTGACCTGCTGCCCAGAGAAAAATAAACATTAATGGCTTGTTCTTGCCACATGTACTTGAAGATACTAACCAAACTAAAAACGTGCAACTTGTAGTAGCTGCAATTATTAGTCTGCAGATGAAGTAAATACTGATGATGTAATGTTGTTCAGTGCACCATCCTCAGTCACGAACAGAAATATCTGCTCTTATACCCGTTACATCCCGATTACCCAGAATAAGTGGTATCATGCCTCCACGGACTTTGGTACATTCTGTACGTACCGAGTGCTGGTTAAACTCCCCTACAGAACATCCAAAAGTGAACGAGAGTCGTAGCTTATCGCACCCCTAGGCCATAAGGCCTGGGATGGGGCCAGTGTGTCTTAGACGAATGCAATCTACGAGACAGCGCTCACCAGGTCTACTTCATACGTGTAAACGACCATCATTTTCGCGCTATCAGAATCAGCTTTCATCGCTGACGACCATGGTGTGCCACTTCATCTTCTAAATGATCCTCTGACGGCACCAGTGCAGCCGTGGACGTCGGTGCTGTGGCGTGAGTGAAACGCTCGCTAGAAGTGTGCGTGCCCGTAGTCCCAGTGCTAATAACCGGTTCGCAACAGTTCGTGTTGACACGACTGGTATCAAGAGCGTTTTTATCCGTACAGTGTCAGCTGTACGATCTGCCACTTCTGCCCTTACAGTACGATGGTCCTAGTAGGCGTCTGTGCTGCGTGGACGTCCAGAACCTCGTCTGCGGGTGTGAGAATGTTCACATGACCACTGATACCAACATCGTTTCACAGCTGACGCGGAACATCCAACACGTGTGACAGTAGTGCGAAAGGACCGCCTCGCCACTCGGAAATCCACAATTTGACACATTTCAGACTCGCACAGGGGGCTGTAGGAAGCACGAGTGCATCTTCGTGGCACGATTGCTGCTTGCTTCGCACGTTTGCACCGCGCTGAGCCTTCTGACTGTGAGCATTCCCTATTAAAGCGTAAACACAGATGGCACTTTGGCAGCTATGCCACTAGACTATCAGCTGCATTTTACACGAAAATTCTGCGAGACGAAGCGGCCACTGTAATGCCCTTTAATAACTTTTCTTATGTCTCGACAGCACTTTTGGTATTTATGAAAAACACGCGTTTCGACATTCCTTGATTTTCAAGGGTCAACCATATAAAATTGTTCATTAGATACATCGTATTACGTCAACATTCTCAATCACTAGATAAGTGTTTTCACTTTGTTAGGAAACATCTCGGTATTCGCTTGAATGATTTGGAAAAGTCATACTGATCTGGATTTGTACAGTGTCGTAACAATCGCTGTGCAAAGACAACGTGGTAAGCGAAGTCTAAGAAGAATGTGTCAAAAGTTTGTACGCATCTGGTCGAAAGCTGTTTATGAAGTGAAGAGAACCTGTGTGATAACGAGCTCACAAAATAGCAAGAGGCAGAACAGAATCTAAAAAAGACAAACAGGAGTTGCTTCACAAGAAATGTAACGCGTTACATAAACACAGAATAATGCCTGGCTACAATATTCCTATTTCACAAGAAAGAAGACAGACTGAACAAAAAAATAACTGAACATCTATCAGCCTCGTATCCTTAACGCACTAGATATTCACAAAGACGATCGTCAACTATATAGAAGAAAAGTTGGGTTTTAGTCAAGCAAAGGAACACGCCGGCCCTGGTATTGGATACAACAAAATAGCGAACGAAATTATGAAATTGAACAACGTTTACGAATTCCTACTTTCCCCTGGAATTCATACACTTTGAGAAAACTTTTGACTCAGTGACTTTCAGCTTTTTACTAACAGGCCTTGAGAAATCAGTAACTGACTCAGTAAATTATGCTAGTATACAGAAGAATACACACATGGTGCTACAATGTTCATTAGACAAGATCACAATAGCGCTAAACACAGAACTGAAAGGGGACTGATGCAAGCAGATTCCGTATGACTAAAACTACTCCCACCGCAAATGGGAAAATGAAGAAAGAATACGTGCTGACGGAATGTGTGGTGTCACCACCAGACACTACACTTGCTAGGTGGTAGCCTTTAAATCGGCCGCGGTCCGTCAGTATACGTCGGACCCGCGTGTCGCCACTATCAGTGACTGCAGACCGAGCGCCGCCACACAGCAGGTCTAGAGACACTTTTAGCACTCGCCCCAGTTGTACAGCCGACTTTGCTAGCGATGGTTCACTGACAAATTACGCTCTCATTTGCCGAGACGATAGTTAGCATAGCCTTCAGCCACGTCATTTGCTATGACCTAGCAAGGCGCCATTACCAGTTACTATTGATGCTATAAAACATGTACCGTCAAGAGCGATGTTCACCAATTATGGATTAAAGTTAAGTATTCCAGAAGCTACGTACCTTTTTTGCTAGTCTCAATTCCTTGTCCTGTTCCAGACCTCACGCCAGCCTACGTGAGCTTAAACGCGTGCCTTTCGGCTTCCTTATAGTGGGTTTGCTCTCTTGCCAATCCACAACAGAATGTACTTGGAACACTTTAGTTTTGTTGATTGCACTCTGCTGTTTGCCTCTGCTTCACCTACTCTTCAGTAACGAATGAAATATTTTAATACAACTAGTTTGAAAGTAGGCCTAGTAATCAACTGTAATAGAACTAAAATAAGGCACAATCAACGAATCGAACGGAAAATAATATTTGCTAACAATCAAGGCCTAAGCTGATGAGTTTTAGTACATAAGTCAGTTGAAACGATAAACGAAACAAATAGAAGAGCCATGCTCCATAATGCTTTCGGTAGAGTAATTACAGTTTTGAGTAGAAAGTTTACAGTCAGTATGTTTTACCAGTTTTGGCTTTTGTGAAAGACATATGGATTTTTATACTGAAAACCATTTGTAACTCTGGCTGCTAAGAGAGACAGAAAAATAAGGAAATGGATCAGTGCACATACACTCGTGGCGGACGTAATTATGACCGTAATGAAAATGAAATGGAGTTGGGCGTTTATATGAAATCGATGGCTGGGAGCTACAGCCTCGATAAATGTGAAATGTCAGATCGCTTTCACTAGGCTATTATTTTAAATCAGCATATTATTTAGCATTATTAGCTTGTTTTGAGCTTTGCAAGTTTCAAGTACATGGCACATGTGCTTACGTCATCCTCGTAAGTTGCACAAAACGGACGTCACATGCCTGCACAGTTATGCATGCCATGGTCGTCAATATACACGATATCGGAGTAGGAATCCACAAATTAGACATACGAGTTGCATTCAAGTTCTAAAACCTCCGATTTTTTTTTCCGGACTGGAAAGAGATAGAAACATGCGCATTGTTTTAAAATGAGGCCGCGTTCATCGTCAATACGTCCCAGAGATGGCAGCACCGTACGGCAAATGGAATTTTACCGCCAGTGGCGAGATTGAGAACTGTTTTAAATACTTAAAATGGCGACGTTTTCCTTACTTGAACAGCGTGCAATCATTCGTTTTCTGAATTTGCGTGGTGTGAAACCAATAGAAATTCATCGACAGTTGAAGGAGACATGTGGTGATGGAGTTATGGATGTGCCGAAAGTGCGTTCGCGGGTGCGACAGTTAAATGAAGGCAGGACATCGTGTGACAACAAACTGAAACAACCTCGGGCTCGCACAAGCCGGTCTGACGACATGATCGAGAAAGTGGAGACAATTGTTTTGGGGGATCGCCGAATGACTGTTGAACAGATCGCTTCCAGAGTTGGCATTTCTGTGGGTTCTGTGCACACAATCCTGCATGACGACCTGAAAATACGAAAAGTGTCATCCAGGTGGGTGCCACGAATGCTGACGGACGACCACATGGCTGCCCGTGTGGCATGTTGCCAAGCAACGTTGACGCACAACGACAGCACGAATGGAACTTTCTTTTCGTCGCTTGTGACAATGGATGAGACGTGGATGCCATTTTTCAATCCAGAAACAAAGCGCCAGTCAGCTCAATGGAAGCACACAAATTCACAGCCACCAAAAAAATTTCGGGTAACCGCCAGTGCTGAAAAAATGATGGTGTCCATATTCTGGGACAGCGAGGGCGTAATCCTTATCCATTGCGTTCCAAAGGGCACTACGGTAACAGGTGCATCCTACGAAAATGTTTCGAAAAACAAATTCCTTCCTGCACTGCAACAAAAACGTCCGGGAAGGGCTGCGCGTGTGCTGTTTCACCAAGACAACGCAGCCGCACATCGAGCTAACGTTACGCAACAGTTTCTTCGTGATAACAAGTTTGAAGTGATTCCTCATGCTCCCTACTCACCTGACCTGGCTCCTAGTGACTTTTGGCTTTTTCCAACAATGAAAGGCAATGCCCGCACATTCACCAGCCGTGCTGCTATTGCCTCAGCGATTTTCCAGTGGTCAAAACAGACTCCTAAAGAAGCCTTCGTCGCTGCCATGGAATCATGGCGTCAGCGTTGTGAAAAATGTGTACGTCTGCAGGGCGATTACGTCGAGAAGTAACGCCAGTTTCATCGATTTCGGGTGAGTAGTTAATTAGAAAAAAAATCGGAGGCCTTAGAACTTGAATGCACCTCGTACAGACAGCTGTTCACAGTTCCGCAACCTTCACATCCATACTCTGCAAATAATTATGAAGAGAATGATAGAGGATACTTCCCATTATACCGTTTATTAGTGTTTCTTCCCGTACCACTCACGTATGGAACTCTAAAAGAACGGCTCTTTTAATACCTCTGAGATCCATGTGATTAATCTTATCTTGTCCTCACGATCCCTACGGGAGGACACGGTTGTTGTATATTCTAAGAATCATCATTTAAGGCCGCTTCTTGGAACTTTGTAAGTAGATCTTCTCGGGATAGTTTGCATCTATCTTCAAGTGTCTGCCAGTACTGTTTCTTCAGCATCTCTGTGACACTCCTCCGTAGGTCAAACAAACATGTGACCTTTCATACTGGCCTTCCCTTTATACGTTCAGTGTCCCCTGTAGTTGTATATGGTACGGGTCCTATACATCTGAGCAATATTCTCGAGTGGGCTCAAATGGCTGTGAGCGTTATGTGACTTAACTGCCGCGGTCATCAGTCCCCTAGAACTTAGAACTACTTAAACCTAACTAACCTAAGGACATCACATACATCCATGCCCGAGGCAGGATTCGAACCTGCGACCGTAGTGGTCGCACGGTTCCAGATCGTAGCGCCTAGAACCGCTCGGCCACCCCGGCCGGCTCTCGGGTGGGTCGCACGAATTATTTGTATGCAATCTCGTTTGTAAACTGACTGCAGTTCCCCAGTATTCTACGAACAAACAGTAGCATGTCACCTGCTTTACTTACAACTGAGCCTAAATGAACTTTCTATTTTACATCCTTATAAAATGTTACGCCGAAGTGTTTGTATGAATTGACCAATTCCAACGGTGACTCATTTATACTGTAGTCATAGAAGAATATGTTTTCTCGGTTTATAAAGTGCACAGCTTTACATCTTTGAACATTTAAAGCAAGTTACCAATCTTTCATCCATTTTTAAATCTTATCAAGATCTGACGGAATATTTACGCAGCTTTTTCCAGATGTTACATCATTAGTGATAACTAATTCATCTGCGAAGAGTCTGAGGTTACTATTAATGTTGTCTGAAAGGTCATTAATATACGACATGAACAGCAAGGGTATAGAACTCTCAGGGACACTCCCGAAGTTACTTCTACATCTGTCGTCAACTATCCATCCAAGGTAGTATGCTGCCTCCTCCCTACCAAGAAATCCTCAATCCAGTCACAAAGTTCGTTTAATATCCTCTACGATCGCACTTTTGACAATAAATGTAGATGGGCTGCTTTTTCAAATGCTTTTCTACGTACATGTCTGCACAGGAAAATTTTGTTTTTGTTTTATGAAAATTAGTAGTATGTATCGACATCAGCTGTGCAATTGAGGATCAATAGCGCTCGAAACTAGCTAGTAATACTTAAGAAATACGTTTTAAAATAACTGCGTGGTAGAATCTGTGAATAATGGATGGGAGATGGCTCGAAGAAGTTTTCTGAAATACGAGAGATGAGTAAAGTCCAAGGAGACGAAAAAATGGTACCCTGCATGATGTCAGAAAACATGTTGAGTAAACATGGACACGCGTCACTGAGTATCACAGTGCGTGTCTTTATCCTGCTAGGGAAATCAGATGCCTCATGAGTACTACACAATGGCTATCAGGTCTGTCTCACAAATAAGGTATTTCAAATTTAATTCTGTGTTGCGTAGGGAACAGACAGCACTAATGAAGATTGCTCATGGGCGTTTCGCACGGGCAGTGCTGTTAAAGGACATATTATAAACAAAAACATTTGGATAGTTTCAAATGTAATTTTGTATGTCAAATCGAGAGAATAAACTTGAAGTAGTATGCTGGGCTATTTGGTTTATTTATTTACTCATTTACTTATTTTTTTAAAACTTCGTTATGCGCAGCTATGGAGAGTGACTGAACTTACTTCACCGATGTGCTTGTTTTCTTCTTCTCCCAGAATCTCCTAATCTTCTCACTGCGGTTTTTCCTACATCCTTCTGTCCATATTCTCCTAGAATAACGGTTTGGATTTAAACAGATGCTTGGCAGTTAGAGTGTTGGTACAAGATACCGAAAAATGGTTCAAATGGTTCTGAGCACTATGGGACTTTACAGCTATGGTCATCAGTCCCCTAGAACTTAGAACTACTTAAACCTAACTAACCTATGGACAGCACACAACACCCAGTCATCACGAGGCAGAGAAAATCCCTGACCCCGCCGGGAATCGAACCCGGGATCCCAGGCGTGGGAAGCGAGAACGCTACCGCACGACCACGTGCTGCGGACCGAGATACCGAACTTCTTTTTTTTTTTTTTGCACGTATTTTATGTACTGCCATAAACATATCTAACTGCATGATTCTCTCTTTGTTCGGTTCACGATTTAATCCAGAGTGTTGGGTGATTGCTCCTAGGCATTGAAATTTGGGTACTTGAGATATTTTGCCAAACCGTGTAAAATGGGATGTTCATCTAGGTATCGGCTAGAACCTTAAATGTATTTGTTTTTGGTCATAAGAAATTCTCAGTCGACTTTAGATGCTATTTCATGGAGTTCTGAAGAGCATAAATCGCCTCTTCTCTGCTGTTTCAAAAGATCGTTAGATCTTCTCAATACGCCAAACACTGTAAATGAATTTCTGTTGAAAGTACTCTGCAAATGGTTATTCGTTTTGCTTCTTTTTCCCACATCCTAATTACTTTTTTTAGTACAAAGCTGAGAAATAAGGCGGTTAGCACGGCTCCCTGACGGACCCCCGTTTTTATATCAAAAGGTTCAGACACTTGACTGTGGAATTTAAATTCTGAGCTTGTATCACTTAATAGTTGTTTAATCAACTGGCTTGTCGTAGCATCAACTTCATATTTTTCTAGTATGTTAAACAGTGTACGTCTGTCTACTGAATCATAAGCTTTTTTAACTCTACAAAAGTGATCGTCTGCCCTTGCAACGTTGTAGGACCGTCTTAAGATTGAGAACTTGCTCCACACAGCTTCCAACTTTCCTAAAAATCTGCTTGATATTTGCCAGTTGATTGGTCCGTTTGTATTTCAGGCATTTCAAGTGCAATTTTTGACAGTGTTTTGTAAGTAGCTGGTATCAATGAAACCTCTCGGTAGTTTTTTACATTAGTTTTGACCTCTTTCTTGTGTAATTCGTGAATTACGACACAGTACCGTTCTTTATGATTGCTGTTCCAGCCAAATATCTGTAAGAACTTTATGAGCTCTCTGCATGAGACTTTCATCAACTACTTCCCATATTTGTGCTACTATCCCATCTTCCCATGAAGTTTTATTGTTCTGAATTCCAAAAAGTCTTCTGTTGTTAGGGCTTCTGAAATTAAAATAGGGAGGATAACAGAGCTCCACACAGTCTTGCGTCCAGTGGCACTGCCCTTACACTCTGTGAGTCCCAGCACACAGCCAGCTGTCATGAGCCGTGTGCTCGACAGGACTAGGAATGACGGTTGTCGCTAAAACAACCGATTGTCTTTTGTACCGTTGATTTTTCGTCTCCAGTCTCAATGTCAAAACCGATCAAAGTAACCTGTTTGTGGAACGACCGATTTTTTACGTTTCTTTTAATTGCTGATATTTCTAGCAATAAACGTAGACGTTATCATACAAAATCCACAGTGAAATTAAGCTCACCTAGTCTCACATATCAAGATACCAATACAGAGATTAGTAGGAAAGTAGCACTAAACATTTTCACAGACATTTCCACATAAGATAATAAATTTCCTGGGAAATTATGTATGATGGGAATATCCCGTTATCAAGTTTTTCACAGCGACGATATCGTGATTAACTTCCTAATTCAGATGCAGGTTACCTGCATTTGGAAACTATGTAATTATCACAACACCGTAAGTCGGGTGTTGTTGCATTGAGTGGCCTCGTTACTTACCAGATCAAACAATTTTCTTTCATCGGAGAATACAGTCTTAAAGAGCTTTCCATTCAGTCCTTTTGTTCCACAAACCATCCCTCAGACTAGCCACAATGACATTGACGCTTACGACAGCTTTCATTAATTTGAGTTCTGAGGAATTTCTCAGGTAGACAGTCTTATTCACAAAATTACTCTCCAAGGAATAATTTGACGCCAGCCAAAACAAACTATAAACTACTTTAATGGTTTCGAAGTGGCGTGTTATTTCTCCCTGTCTGTTATTCTCATTACTAGTTTTGTTTACTTATTCAATGGTCGGGCGGGGTAGCCGCGCGGTCTCAGGCGCCTCGCCACGGTCCGCGTGGCTCACCCCGTCGGAGGTTCGAATCCTCCGTTGGGCATGGGTGTGTGTGTTGTCCATAGCGTAAGTTAGTTTAAGTTAGATTAAGTAGTGAGTAAGCTTAGGGACCGATGACCTAAGCAGTTTGGTCCCATAAGGTATTACGACAAATTTACAATTTTTTTTATTAATTCAATGTATATCTGTTTTAAAAATACTGTTACTCAGTTACAATACTAAATCTGGATGTGAAGGCTTTACAGTCACACAAAGGAGAGCCACTAAAGACATCAAGAGCTGAAACAACCAGACGAAGATAAAAAGAAAATAGTGGTAGTACTGAATTTTGTGTGTTAGTGAAACATGACTTCATTTAGAAATTATTGTATATAACAAGGTGTTACTGATTAAAATATAGCATATCAATACTGACTAGCATGAGGAATAGCATATTGTATGTAAGTTTCTGTGGATTCAGAAGAGAGCTTTACAAACGAGAAAAGAAGATGACAACTTGGCGTGAGGCCCAACGTAAAATGAAGACGTTTCATAGCAAAAGGATTTTTTAAGATATGTAAATGTAAAGTTCGACTTCTGTCTTTTGTAGTGGCAAACTAAAACTTTTATGTCAAGATATTAATCTTAATACATGTTACGAGACGTACACCGAAGAGCCAAAACACTACGACCACCTGTTTCATAACGTGTTGTTCCACTTTTCAAACACAGTGAAACAGACAGCCTGCTTGCCACGGATTCTACAAGTCCTTGACAGGATTCCAGAAGTATTTGGCGCCAGGTGTCTACGCACAGGTTAAGCAGTTCCCTCAAATTACAATATGGTGGTTTACGGCACGCGGCTGGCGTCCGATATGTGTTCCAGTGGGTACAGACCAAGCATATTTGCTGGCCAAGACATCAATGAGAGATAACAATAATGCCCATCAAACAACTGTGTTACGATTCTGACATTGCAGAAAGTCCGTCCGAAACTACGTCTCAATCAAGTAGCTCCTCAGTTTGCCTCACAAGGGCTGAGATTCTGACGCAACAACAAGGACAGTTATTGTGGTAGAAGATGTCATCGCCGTAGGGGGAGACGTCGAGCATGAAGCGTTGCAGGTGGTCCAGAATAATGTAGCTCAGTGCGGTGATGATGCCTTCGATTATTACAACAGATCCCACGGAAGCTCGACTCAGTTTCACCCCATAGCATAATTCTACCCTTAACGTCTTGTATATGTAGCGCGGTGCACGTTTCGTGCAGCTATTCGCCTGGATGATGGCATGTAAGGACCCAACCGTCGACCTGGTGTAACAGAAATGCGATTCATTGGACAGGCGACACGTTTCTATTGGTCGGCAGTGAAAACTCAGTGATGCTGGGCCAACTGCAGTCATAACTGACGACGCCGCTGGGTCAACCCAGGAACACGTAGGGGACGTGTGATGTGGAGCCCCATTTTAACAATGGCCTTTGAACGGCGTGCGCCTGCACCAGCACTGTACTCTGTCGTCAGATCTGCCACAGATGACTGCCTGTCCTGGATTACGCAGTGGGGAATCCTTCGTCCTCTGCGGGTTTTGGTAAGACGTGTTCGTCCAATACCATACGGCCTTCTCGATATTTCACCATCCTTCAACCACTTTCCATAGGTGCTCACGACAGTATTACGCCAACAGGCGATGTTTCGCCGTTTCAGAGATTCTCGTTCCAACAGCAGTGGCACAACAATGTGCCCTTCGTCAAAACCGCTTATCTCAGTCTTCGCTATAACTAGTGCCCATTCGTCTCTCGCTTTCATTCTTTCCTTTCTGTGTCACGTGCCCGCTACACCACCAGGGGGCATTCAACTTCGCGCTGGGCAGTGGTCATAATGTTGTGGCTCATCTGTGTGGGCCAGGAATGTGCAGTTTATTATAGACCTGAAAATAACAGAAAAGTCGGTCGAAACCCGTTGTTTTAAATAAAGAAATATTTATGCGATCTTGGCTGTTGAATTGTTTAAAAAAAAAGAAGGTTTATTGTCTCTACGAACGAAGAGTTCATGTAATATAGCTGCAAACGCATTAGTCGAACATCAAGAATAAAATATATTATCCGTGCAAAAAAGGATGAAAGTTGAGACTTCAGCATTGTCCGTTCGCTCCTGGTTTGGTCACCTGTGATAGGTCCTCTTCAATCGTCGACGATAAGAAAAACAGAAAGTTAGCTTACGTTACGTGTTGCAAACCATTCGGTAGTCTCGCTCTAAATATAATTTTCTTTGAGATGTGGTTACTGAGGGAACGAACGTAACTTATAGCCACCGGAACGAAACAAAATGCTTCCCGTAATGGTGGCTTAACGACAGTCTCAGCAAGAAGACCGGAAACAACCGATAGTGTTTTCCTTCTTCTCAGACACAAATACGTAGTCTTGAGGGAATACTAGTGAGAAATGTGTACAATAATTCATGGAAAAAAGACCTAAATACTAATTCCAAATCCGTTAGATTTACAATCTGTCATAAATCTGACGTAACTGGCAATCTTGTAAATAATGTTAACATTGCAAATAAATTCAATGGGGGACGAAAAGAGACTACCTCCTCGTGGCGTTCCCTGGAAACGATAAAATGTCTCTTGCAAATTGGAAAATACGTTATTTTATCCATGTTGGATATTAGAACTGTTGAGATAATGAGAGGTACCTCTGAAGATGTCTTGAAACAGTTCTGTTCAGCCTTTCATCTTACATTAAAACTAATTCCTGAAGACACACGTCGTAGACTGCAGCACACTGTGCTACACGGCTCCACAGGAAACACATTCTTCGGGCGCCTGTACTCCCCTGCTGCTACCTGAAGAGCCTCAGGTTCCGTACAGGCGTTCCAAAGCCCAGACACACTTACTTTACAAATGCCTTACATTCAGACATTATAGAAAGGTGAAATCTGCTGGCGAGCAGTGTTAGAGATGCCCGAATGAAAAGGACGATACGGTAATGCTGAAACTTTTACTTTACGAAGCGATCATTAGGGTTCCGCACTTCAGTCGGTAAAAAGGGTACCCATATAGGATCAGTTTCTTGTCCGTCTGCCTGTCTTTCTGTCTGTACGGTTGATCACAAACCTTTTTCTCAGGAACGGGTGGGCGTATCAAGTAGAAATTTAAATCACATACGAAAGTCTACGGCCCCTTGGCGATGTAGAAAAGTAAAGATACCAAGTAAATGCGATGGAAAGATACGGCCACATATGCTACATATTTTGATACTCGCAATTTCACTTATCTAAAGGAGAATCATGAAATCTGCGAAGAAGCAAGATTCCGCTGCACAAGTAAAGGAAAAAATCCGAATATTGTTAACTTGTAATTGTAAGAGATGAAAAAAATGTTATTTGTTATCAGATTCACTATCCGCCTGTCTATTAAGACCCTTTTCTGAGGAACGGGTAGGCGTATCAAATTGAAATTCATGTCACGTACTAAGGTCTGTGGTGGCTGATAATTGTGAGCTTCTAAGTCAATGTAACCAAAAGCCGGCCGGGGTGGCCAAGCGGTTTTCTCGACAAATTTCATCATTCTACGTTAAGGAGAAGTACGCTATAGGATCAAAGAATGAGTTTACGAGTACCAAAATTTGTGACGTTAATGTCTGTGTCTTTTGGTTCCATTGACTTAGAAGCTTATATTTATAACACCGCTATTGGCTATAGACCTTAGTATGTGATATGAATTTAAACTTGATACGTCTACGTCAAGGGAACCTACACTGTAGGATTTAAGACTGAGTTTGCGAGTATCAAAATTTGTAACATAGATGTCCATGTCTTTCGGTTGCATTGACTTAGAAGGCTGTATTTATTACACCGCCAGTGGCTATAGACCTTACTACACTCCTGGAAATTGAAATAAGAACACCGTGAATTCATTGTCCCAGGAAGGGGAAACTTTATTGACACATTCCTGGGGTCAGATACATCACATGATCACACTGACAGAACCACAGGCACATAGACACAGGCAACAGAGCATGCACAATGTCGGCACTAGTACAGTGTATATCCACCTTTCGCAGCAATGCAGCCTGCTATTCTCCCATGGAGACGATCGTAGAGATGCTGGATGTAGTCCTGTGGAACGGCTTGCCATGCCATTTCCACCTGGCGCTTCAGTTGGACCAGCGTTCGTGCTGGACGTGCAGACCGCGTGAGACGACGCTTCATCCAGTCCCAAACATGCCCAATGGGGGACAGATCCGGAGATCTTGCTGGCCAAGGTAGTTGACTTACACTTTCTAGAGCACGTTGGGTGGCACGGGATACATGCGGACGTGCATTGTCCTGTTGGAACAGCAAGTTCCCTTGCCGGTCTAGGAATGGTAGAACGATGGGTTCGATGACGGTTTGGATGTACCGTGCACTATTCAGTGTCCCCTCGACGATCACCAGTGGTGTACGGCCAGTGTAGGAGATCGCTCCCCACACCATGATGCCGGGTGTTGGCCCTGTGTGCCTCAGTCGTATGCAGTCCTGATTGTGGCGCTCACCTGCACGGCGCCAAACACGCATACGACCATCATTGGCACCAAGGCAGAAGCGACTCTCATCGCTGAAGACGACACGTCTCCATTCGTCCCTCCATTCACGCCTGTCGCGACACCACTGGAGGCGGGCTGCACGATGTTGAGGCGTGAGCGGAAGACGGCCTAACGGTGTGCGGGACCGTAGCCCAGCTTCATGGAGACGGTTGCTAATGGTCCTCGCCGATACCCCAGGAGCAACAGTGTCCCTAATTTGCTGGGAAGTGGCGGTGCGGTCCCCTACGGCACTGCGTAGGATCCTACGGTCTTGGCGTGCATCCGTGCGTCGCTGCGGTCCGGTCCCAGGTCGACGGGCACGTGCACCTTCCGCCGACCACTGGCGACAACATCGATGTACTGTGGAGACCTCACGCCCCACGTGTTGAGCAATTCGGCGGTACGTCCACCCGGCCTCCCGCATGCCCACTATACGCCCTCGCTCAAAGTCCGTCAACTGCACATACGGTTCACGTCCACGCTGTCGCGGCATGCTACCAGTGTTAAAGACTGCGATGGAGCTCCGTATGCCACGGCAAACTGGCTGACAGTGACGGCGGCGGTGCACAAATGCTGCGCAGCTAGCGCCATTCGACGGCCAACACCGCGGTTCCTGGTGTGTCCGCTGTGCCGTGCGTGTGATCATTGCTTGTACAGCCCTCTCGCAGTGTCCGGAGCAAGTATGGTGGGTCTGACACACCGGTGTCAATGTGTTCTTTTTTCCATTTCCAGGAGTGTATATGACATGGATTTCAACTTGATAGTCTACCTGTTCCTCAGAGAAAGGGGTTAATAGACGGGCGAACAGTGAGTCTGATAATAAATGACCAAGAGTTTTTTTGTCGTGTGATGTAAATACAGATTAACAATTTTCGGATTGTTTCATTTACCTGTACAGTGAAACTTTGCTTCTTCAAAACTGTCATGTGTCTGGGTCAGGCCGGTAGTAGTGGCCGTGCGGTTCTAGGCGCTACAGTCTGGAACCGCGCGACCGCTACGGTCGCAGGGTCGAATCCTACCTCGGGCATGGATATCTGTGATGTCCTTAGGTTAGTTAGGTTTAAGTAGTTCTAAGTTCTAGGGGACTGATGACCTTAGAAGTTAAGTCCCATAGAAAATCCGTAGCAAATGTCATAAAATACAAAGGGAAATGTGTGTGCGAAAAATAAAAGGATTTATTACTGCTTCTCTCTTACCTGCAAGACGAAGAAGTAATACATGCGTTATTGAGCTAATAAGCATCATGCCAGAAGGTACCGTTTCTCTCACAGTTCGCTGTATGCCTCAATGAAAACTGTACTGATGATGAAACGCATCTTTCTCTACTTATAGCTTCGTAGAGAGAACCTCTGCGCTCAGGAGAAATGCGTAAGAGAGTTAGTTTTCTTATTTTAACTTTTTCTTTGGATCTTCTCTCCCTTAAACTGACATATTTGTGAATGTCTTGGAGCGAGTTGAGACAGACACTCGCAGTCAGTTAAACAATGCGGTCTCCGGTTCCGTACCAAAAAATGACAAGAAAACCAAAGAAAGACAAGATTTGACCAGAGCGAATTTTTGTAGTGGTGAAATGGGCGTATCGAACTTTTTAAGTGTGTTTTGTTCAAAGCTGAAATTTAATGGTTAGCTTAAACTGTCTTCTGAATGAATGTGCTTACAATTGAAACTCGTTATTATAAAATTTCGTCCTCTGAAACTTTTTTTGTCCTCTTTACGTCACATAGGTAATTCAAGGCAATACTTAACCATTCTGCAAATTTTGTAACAAAAGTTTGATTCTGCTCTTTAGTTTACCTTTGTTACATTCCTCCAGCGTAGCTTAGTGAAGCGTAGCGAACAGTGGTCATACGAAAAAATCACATATCAGCATTTAGTTGTAGATTACGGGTTCTGGAAGTGAGGGCAGTTTTGGTTAAATTGCGTGATTTGTGCATCGAGCAGCTAAAAATCGCGGGTTTCATGTGAGCTCATAACTCTAACAACTTTCGTTTAGGTGTACCAAATTCTTTTTAGCCACGCGACTTAAAACGGAGCTGAAGTCGCCCTCTCTTGCGCGCGAGCTACGTACAATGACTACCAGGTGGCAGACTGCGGCAGGGGGAACCTGACCACCTCTAGCGCTCTTGTGGCAGTAGCGTCAACTACCAGCGTGTATTCGTGTAGTGCTTGGCTTTGCCGCTGAGTGACGTTAGCGGCTGTGTATTTAGTTGTTCGGGGCGCAGAAATCCAACAGAGGACACTGTAGTCACTGTTTGCAGCTTATCGCCGACATAGAATTCACAACAGCAAATGTCTGCCGCTCCTTTCAAAATCTGTGCGCTACGTCAGGGATAGTAAACCATTTTTACCCACCGCCCACTTCTGCGTCACTGTTAGTAGTAAAATTTTCTGACTGCCCAGCCCACCAGTTCCACAGTAATGGTGACTTAGAAGGGAAGTAACTTCACGTTATCCTTACATATTATAAAAATGGATGTATGTGCGTATGGGTGTTTGTATCCACATCCCCTCTGAACCACTGAATCGACTTCAGCGACACTTGGTATACATATGGATTACTGTCAGTCAACAATAACTGTGGGGATAAGAACCACCTACCTATTATAACGCAGGAGAAATGGCGTCTTAAACAATGAGATGCATGAAAAACTGGCGCATTTGTTCACAACAGATTTCGGAGACAGGTGCCGATAAATGTACCTACAAAATTACGTCATGGTACCACACATAGATCACGAAATATGACTTTATAAACAGTGAGATGCGTGGAAACTGCGGCACTGTGCATGACGTTTAAATTTATTACTTCTTTGCTACTACTAACTGTATTCACTTCTGAATGTACCTACGCAAATATATCATTGTACGAGACATAGCTTAAGAGACAGGCCATCATAAACCCTGAGATGCGTGAAAAAATTCCGCATCAAGCGTGAAGTTTAAATACATTCATTCTTTACCTCCAAGACACTCCTACAGCAACTTAAAAAATATTCTAGACACCTGGCAGCGCTTTTAACCGCTTTCAACTGCAAAGCGCAAACAGCTGTAGGCGAAAACTACGAGTCGTCTATAGCTAGAGCTATGGGGAGGCGTTTCGATAGAGACATTTTCAAAATCGCGTTGTTGTGAGGTGTACAGGAACTATCCGGGATGCTTAGTTATATATTTGCACATTGTGCACATTTCTCTGAACGATTGTTTCATAATTTCAAAGGTGTTTTCACGATTACGTGGAAATGAGATTTTGTCGATATTACACTACGAACACAGCTTATAATAGTAAATTAGTAAAGTGAATATCCGGGCAATACGGGTTTGTCAGTTAGTAAAATTTATCAAGCAGAGTTGCAGCAAATTAAAGCATATAATAATATTTTTTACCAAATATTTTATGTCAAAATTAATGAAAATGGCTTTAAAACCCCTGCCGGCAACCAGGAAATCTGGAACGCCAACTAGAGGGCAGTAGGGCCCAGGGTGACTACCACTATGTGATGGAGCGCAGCACATCGTAAGGCGTGAAAATAACTGCTGACGGAAGGTTGTCAGCTTACGGAATAAGTACGAATACTGTATTGTACCGCGTATGGTAATTATTTGGGAAAATCTGTTTAATCAAGCTACAATATACGTCACAAAAAAGTTAACAGAAAATTAGACAAAGTCCTTACGTAGCAATCAATGCTATTATGGATATGAAATTACGTGTTCGGCTTATTTTGAAAAACTGTAATATATTTTCGTTAGAAAACTGAGTATCATTGTAAAGTGCGTTACTTAAAAATTCTTTGATTATTAAATCACCCTACTTTTCGTTTCTTGTCTCTATCTCTGCGCTTTTCAATTCCAGATGTAGGTGTGTAGCGGTCACAAATTTGTGGATACGTGGCCTTTGCTTGAAAATGTCCCGAACGAAGAGGCAGTATAGAGTTACGCCGTAATTAATGGGGTTCCCTCAACGTAGACAGAAGACGATATTAAGCACTTCTGCGAAAAGTCAGAGAATAATTAACACATAAGTTTTCTTAAACCGACATGTGGTCTGATGCACTTCTGACTGGTCATGGTTCCTATAGCCTACAAGGTACTCGTATACAATAAATCCTCACGAATGTGAAATTTGCGAAGTAAAACACCACTTTACTTAGCGGACATCATTCGTGCCAAGCTCTTTTACTGTTTTATGTTTAACGCATCCACTCCCTTCCCATTCAATTCACCCATGTTGGAAAATAAGTAACGTCTGTATCATTGTTAGTCATAAGCACGCAACAGAGTCAATGCCTCCTCAATTCTCTTGCTGTAGCCCACATGAAGAGTTGTGTTTAATTTCATTTTTTTGATTGCTCAAAAGTAGATTAAAGTGTAGTACAGTGCAATACAGTAACCAAGATGAGTGTTAGGTTTGTAAGATAAAAATGACTACTTGATAAAATAAAAGCTGTTGTTTGGGTCCAATCTGTTTTTACGAGGCCAACAGAAATCGCAGTAAAATTCTATACTCTGCTAAAACAAGACGGAAAACCAAAATTGACAATTAGATTAACACACAAAAAAAAAGTTTTGCATCATGTCGGTTCCGAGAGTTCTGGAAACTGTACAGAAAATTAGAATAGAGATCAACATAAAAATCATTTCCGCCCTTTTTATTGCTCATGAAAACCACACATTGCATGCTGTACCACCATACAGCGAGACCCTCAGAGGTGGTGCTCCAGATTGCTGTACACACCGGTACCTCTAATACCAAGCAGCACATCCTCTTGCATTGATGGATGCCTGTATTCGTCGTGACGTACTATCGACAACTTCATCAAGGCACTGTTGGTCCTGACTGTCTCACTCCTTAACGGCGATTCGGCGTAGATCCCTGAGAGTGGTTGGTGGCTCACGTCGTCCAATAAACAGTCCTTTTCAATCTATCCCTGACGCCCAGACGCCAATAGCCCAGGCGCCATAACGGCTGTACGATACATGAATGCCATCCTCCGACCGGTAGTGCAACCATGTCGGCAGCATATTGGCGAGGCATTCGTCTTCATGGACGACAGTTCGAGCCCCCATCGTGCACATCTTGTGAATGACTTTCTTCGGGATATCGATATCGCTCGAATAGAGGGGCCGCATGTTCTCCAGACATGAACCCTATCGAACATGTCTGGGATGATGATTAGGACAATACAACACCCAGTCCCTGAGCGGTAGGACTGACATTCTGTCGCGCTGACCACTCAGCTACCGGGGGCGGACTTCTGGGATTCTGAAAAGGCTATTCTGTTTGATGTCCTCCTTCATGCTGCAACGATCAACTGTGAAGTGTATTGTGCAACCCTCAGGAAACTGAAAAATCCCCATCGACGCGCAAGTAGCCGAAGTGGCGTCAAATAGAAAGATTTACACCCGGCGAACGGTCCACGCGACGGGAGGCCCTAGTCACACGACATTTACAGTCCCAGAATACCGTCGCCATGACTTTACCAGCTGAGGGTGCGGCTTTGTTCGGAGGAGAGGTGGTGTGGCGCCACCCCATGGACAGCGGTTTTGTTTGTGGTTCGAAATGATGAACCCATGTTTCATCGCCTGTCACATGTTCGGCAAAAGATTGTCACGAGCAGCCCCGTAACGGACCAGTAGCAATTCCTTCGTTGCTCTTCATGGTCTTCTGTTAGGTGACGAGGAACCCAGCGGCCGTACACGCTTAAGGACCCCAACTGGTGGACGACTGTGTCAGCACTACCAACAGAGACATCCAGTAGTTTGATGTCTTCCCTCATGGTACAACGATCAACTGTGAAGTGTATTGTGCTACCCCCAGGAAACTGGAAAAACGACTTCAGCGTGTTCGTCGCCACAAAAATGCCATCGAACTTCTTCTTCTGCATGACAGTTCAAGGCCTCACACAAGTTTGTGCACCCAAGAGGGGCACACAAAACTTCATTGGACTGTTCTTCCTCACCGACCCTACAGCTCGAATCTCGCACATTCTGGTTTCCATGTGTTTGGGTCCACTGAAGGGAGCACTCTGCGGGAGGTAGTCCATGGATGGTGGGAAGGTTACTGATTCAGTAAGACGTTGGCTGTGACTTGGACCAGTAAAGTGGTACCAAGCGGGCATAGAGGCCCTCCCAGTAAGGTGGCATTGAACGGAGATTACTTGGAAAAATATTGTTTTGTAGCCAAAAGAGTGGGTAATAATATGGTGTGCTAGAATCCTGAATAAAACCAGCCTGCTAGAAAAAAACGTGTCGCATTGTTTATTCAACGCCCTTCATAGATCCGTACCGTCAGTGCCTGGCAGCCTTGGCTCGCCGCATTGTCGTCCTACTCAAGCTCCGGAGTGCTCACACTGCCGCAAGTGCAAGTATTGTTTATCTTATGTAAGTCTGCAGGCTTTCGTGGCCGTTGTCACTAAATTTGAAATCTTCTGGTGTGTTTAACCGCGTCATATTTCCTCTAAAATAATCGACGTTTCAACCCCTCTTCTGGAATCTTCTTCAGGATCCTCCAGTGTCCATTACTGTTACAGTGCTCTATTGCCAGAGTGTTCTAGCAATAGTGGACACCGTAAGATTCTGAAGAAGATCCCAGCAGAGGAGCCGAAACGTCGATTATTTTAGAGGAAACGTGACGCGGTCTAACACCCCAGAACATTTTAACTTCATTGTTTATCTTGTTTGGACCGCACAGGCTATATTCGAGCTACTTCTCCACCGAGCTGCGTTCGCCTTTACTTGCTTTTGATTTTGAAGGCCTTTTTGGCTTCATCTTTAGGAACTTAGGCAGACTTGTCGAAATGGTGTAGAGGTATAACTGTTTTGTTGCTGTTTCACAGCATCCTCAGTTAGGTTCAAAAAATGGCTCTGAGCACCATGGGACTCAACGTCTGAGGTCATCAGTCCCCTAGAACTTAGAACTACTTAAACCTAACTAACCTAAGGACATCACACATATCCATGCCCGAGGCAGGATTCGAACCTGCCACCGTGGCAGTAGCGCGGTTGCGAAGTCGGGACTGTATTGGCAGCGAACCGAAGGCCTCGGCTTGTTGCAGATGTCTAGATGTCTCAGCGCTCGTCCTTAGCATGGGAGGGGGGGGGGTGTTTGTGACTGGTTGGCTAGGCTAAAGATGAAGACTTGGAAAACAAATCCTGACCCAGGATGGTGTGGAACAGCAACAAAATATACTTACGGTTGTGTACCATTTCGATAAGTGTGCCAAAGATTTTAGCATTGTCATGTTAAAAGGGAGAGAGAGTGCTCCCTGTGTGGACGAAGTCTTCGATTTGGAAACCCGACTGCAGCACGCTGTCTTTCACGCACCGATATAGTTACGTTACACACCGGCAAGTTACTCGATATAGTTCGGAGACCTCTATCGGCAGACGGCTGCAGTATGTAGACATGAAGATTAAAGTTGTAGAATGGTAATGAATGTCGTTTTCTTCAAAAAGCTTGAAGAGTTTTCATACAAAAATTCGCCCTCGTAATTCCTAATGCAGCTGGAAATATGAATCTTCGTGTCTTCAAGACAAAACAATGTACCTTTGTTGCTCAAAACATTATTCCATGTGTTTTGAAGGGTCGTAATTTTAACTTCTGGCGATGGACAGGCTGCAAATGAAACTTTTCATAATACAAGCCTTCCCTATCATTAGAGACTGTGCGCCTATATTGCCTTCCCCATTTTGTTCTGCATTAAAGAACACCGTACATTCACCAAATTATTTGCGTACATAAACGCGCTTACAAGTCAGAATCACTCTTTGATCGACAGGGTGGCTGGGTGAGGTAGGTAGTGACTCGATGGGGAAATACACACTTCATAAATCCATCATCACTAGACAGTTCAGAGGGAGTAGAAAGGCGACGTCTAACCTCGATAACGCTGTCACATCTACAGGTTTCCATGTAACTTTCCATTTCGGAATTTTAGAACTTCTGGGACGAAGTCGTCCTTTAACCAGTCGGAGAATAACTATCCGGTAGCCTATTTGTTAGTTTTATAGAACACTGGAAGATAGTGTATAGTGTGTTTGAATGCTCATTTTTTTACTAAATTTAAATTAAGGAGCGTTTTTAAACGGTATAAGCCGTCGGCACACTAACAACCAGTGGTTAGTTCCTTGCTGACTTTAGCCCATGTGGTAAATGGTCTTTCTTGCTGGCCTGTGTATCACCGGATTTGAAATCCCAAAACAAGCCAGTTTCATCTATATTGCAGACTTGTGTGAAAGACAAATTTCCCCCTTCTAAAACAGCCTTTAATTCGTTGCAAGCTTTGAAATGTGTTTGGCCTAATTTATCTGCAAATCTTTTTGCTTCAGTCTGCAGTTCGACTTCTGTTACAGGAACTCCGGTAGAGCATCGTTGTTTGTACGCAGCATCGTCAGTCGTTTTCAATTACACACATAAAAAAAAGTTTTGCATCTCCCCGGTTCCCAGAACTCCTGAAGACAGACGTTGACTGTGGATACTGTATCACAAACACAGTCCCTTTGACTGTTTAGAGATATCATTAAACCCGCCCAAAGACTTAAACAATCATGCATGAGCAGCGCCTATTAGACGGAGGGGGTCCGACAGCTGATCAGTTCCAGTCATTCCACCAGGAAGGAGGTACACGGCTCATGTTGTCTGTAGTTCAACCATGCCTAGACGGTCAATACCGCGGTTCGATCGCGTCCTCATTGTTACTTTGTGCCAGGAAGGGATCTCAACAAGGAAAGTGTCCAGGAGTCTCGGAGTGAACCGAAGCCATGTTGTTCGGACATGGAAGAGATAAAGAGAGACAGGAACTGTCGATGCCATACCTCGCTCAGGCCTCCCGAGGGCTACTACTGCAGTGGATGACCGCTACCTACGGATTATGGCTCGGAGGAACCCTGACAGCAACGCCACCATGTTGATTAATGCTTTTCGTGCTGCCACAGGACGTCGTGTTACGACCCGAACTGTGCGCAATAGGCTACAAGATGCGCAATTTCACTCCCGACGTCGATGACGAGGTCCATCTTTGCAACCACGACACCATGCAGCGCGGTACAGATGGGCCCAACTACATGCCGAATGGACCGCTCAGGATTGACATCACGTTCTCTTTACCGATGAGTGTCGCGTGTGCCTTCAACCAGACAATCGTCGGAGACGTGTTTGGATGCAACCCGGTCAGGCTGAACGCCTTACACACACTGTCCAGCGAGTGGAGCAAGGTGGAGGTTCCCTGCTGTTTTGGGGTGGCATTATATGGGGTCGAAGTAGGCCACTGGTGGTTATGGAAGGCGCCGTAACGGCTGTACGATACATGAATGCCATCCTCCAACCAATAGTGCAACCTTGTCGGCAGCATATTGGTGAGGCATTCGTCTTCATGGACGACGTTCGAGCTCCCATCGTGCACATCTTGTGAATGACTTCCTTCGGGATAATGATATCGCTCGAATAGAGGGGCCGCATGTTCTCCAGACATGAACCCTATCGAACATGTCTGGGATGATAATTAGGACAATACAACACCCTGTCCCTGAGCGGAGAAAATATCCGACCCAGCCGGGAATCGAACCCGGGCCCTTAGGACTGACATTCTGTCGCTCTGACCACTCAGCTACCGGGGGCGGACTTCTGGAATTCTGAAAAGGCTGTTCTGTGTGATGTCCTCCCTCATGGTGCAACGATCAACGGTGAAGTGTATTGTGCAACCCTCAGGAAACTGAAAAATCCCCATCGACGCGCAAGTAGCCGAAGTGGCGTCAAATAGAAAGACTTACACCGGGCGAACGGTCTACCCGACGGGAGGCCCTAGTCACACGACATTTACAGTCCCAGAATACCGTCGCCATGACTTTACCAGCTGAGGGTGCGGCTTTGTTCGGAGGAGAGGTGGTGTGGCGCCACCCCATGGACTGCGGTTTTGTTTGTGGCTCCAAATGATGAACCCACGTTTCATCGCCTGTTCGGCAAAAGATTGTCACGAGCAGCCCCGTAACGGACCAGTAGCAATTTCTTCGTTGCTCTTCATGGTCTTCTGTTAGGTGACGAGGAACCCAGCGGCCGTACACGCTTAAGAACCCCAACTGGTGGACGACTGTGTCAGCACTACCAACAGAAACATCCAGTAGTGCAGCGAAGCGTTTGATTGTGATCCGTCGATCACCTCGAATGAGAGATAGCACCTGGGAGATTGGAGAGGTTTGTGCGACCTTGTTGCAATGATTACAAACGCCTCGCCCAATGACTCACCGTGCTTTTTTTAGTGCCAGGTCATCGTAGACATTCTACAAGTATCCATGAATTTCTGCGATGCTCTGGTTTTACTCCAAAAGAAACTTAATGACAACGCTCTGGTTGGAACGCACCTCTGTTACGGACGCCATTTTCGAAGCTACGTATAGTACTGCCACATATCGGAACGTCATGAAACTATAGGAGATGAAGCAGGAATATTCTCACAACAATTTACGTATTTATTTAGCCGCAATTGGCCGAGATAAAAAATGTAAAGCATTACTTATCGAATGCTCCTCGTAAAAGGAGCACTGAGGAACGCGTCTACCTGACGCATCTTTGATTGCACTGAAGTCACAATAAGCACAGAGGCGTGGTTTCTGCATCTAATTCTACGTACATACTGCGCAAGCCATCATATGGTGCATGGCAGAGGGTACCGTGTACTAATGCCAGTCATTCCGTTTCCTGTACCACTCGCAAATGGGGGCGAGGGAAAAAGAGCTTTAATTTCTCTTATCTTGTCGTCGTGGTCTTCACACGAAATGTACGTTAGCGACAGTAGAATCGTTCTGCAGTCAACCACAAATGTCGGTTATCCATATTTTCTTAATAGTGTTTCGCGAAAAGAACATCGACTTCCGTCCAGGAATCCCATTTGATTTCAAGAAACATCTCCGAAATACTCGCGTGTTGATCGAACCTGTCCTTCACAAATCTAGCAGCACACTTCTGAATTGTTCCAATGCCTTTCTTTAATTCGACCTGGTGGAGATCTCAAACACTCGATCAGTACTCAACAATGGGTAGCACTAGCGTTCTAGACACAGGCTCCCTTATACACTGCTCTGTCCCGAGGAAATGAATAAAATTGCGGGAGCATATTGCTAGAAGTCCTCCAGTCGCGTACAGAAAGCTGAACGTCACATGCGGAGAGGTCAGGATGACTATAGTGCCAAACTGGGCTGGCTCCACAACACGAGGCAGTTGAACGAACGGGAAAGGACAGTGTGTGTCAAACAGCGAGCAGTTTCACTGCACTGTTGTGGTGCTCTTTTTTACAACATGGGGCGGAGACACCATCTGAATGGCTGCATTTGGGGAAGAATTGTCAGGGAACTGGAAGAAACACGAAGTGTGACGAGTGTTGTCCAGGAGTTTGGAATTGCTCACAGTATTGTTGGCCATGCATGGGAAGCATTCTGAGCCACAGACACTACTGTCCAAAGGAAAGGAAGTGTTCGACCACAGTCGACCACAGCAGCAGATGACTGGTACATAGTGCAACAGGCAAGAAGTGACCCACGTCAAAAGGCAATTTCAGTCGTAACCAAATTAAACAGAACTGCAAAGCACGCAATCTTACGCTTCACAGTGGTAGGCGATTGCTTGGGAGTGTGCTGTTTCTTTGTGCCGCCGACCAGTATGTTGTGTTCCTTTGAAACTCGTACAGCGGCGGCACCATCTGTCATGGTGCCAAGAGCATAGTGTTTGGTCCAACGAGGTGTCACGTGGTCTTCTCGAGTGAGACCAGATTCAGTCTGAGTAGTGATTCTGGTCATCCCTCATCCAGGAACCTTTTCGAACGTGATTATTTAGGAGGTGCAAGTGTTTTGGTGTATGTGGGAGGGGCATAATGTTGCATGGATGTACTGACGCTGTACTCTTTCGCAATGTGTGTTTTTCCAGGGGTGCATTTCGCCCTGGTTTCATTCTTATGGATGACAATGCTTGGCCACATCGAACTGTCCAAGGAAAGAGGCTCTTAGAACGAGAGGATATTCGGCAAATGATCTGACTCCAACTTAAATACCATCAAGCATGTGTGGGATGTATTGGGAGAGACGTATAATAGCATATGCACCAACGACAATCCGGCAGTTATCAGCCATGCTGGTGGTAGAGAGGAATGCCATAACACAAGAACTCATTACCCACCTCGTGGCCAGCATAGGAGCTCGTTACAGAGCATGCGGTGCCATCCATGGTGATCACACACCCTTGGTGATCCAGGGGACCATCATGAACTGCTGTGAAATCAGTGTAATAATTGTCTTTGGACAAAAATGTTATTGCTGTCCTTATAATTGTGTATTTCTTTAAGTGACCTCCTGAATTGTACCAGTTATTTCTGTGCATGGTCCAAGTTTCATTGAGCGATGTTACCTGGCATGTGAAAATTACTATCGTCCTTAAATTTTGTACGCCAGCGTAGATGAGGGACACTTCCTAGAATTCTACCCGCTGTATCCCCAGTCTATTGCCTGCGACAACAGCTGCCAGCAATACAGTTTTGCCCGGCGGATTGCCGAAGCTTCAGCTCACTGGAGACCCTTTCTTGACGATGGAACCTTCTTCAGTAACTGCGGAAATGTGCTTCACTAATTTCACGACAAGAGGTCCTGGACTCGTTACCCGTGATGTGAGTACTACATAAATCGTTTGTTCTCTGAGTGCAGGGTAAATATCCTTTCACCCATAGTGTGTTTAGGATGCTGTTTGGCTTCGATGCAGCCAGTCCGTTCCGCTGAGAAAACACGGGACCTACATACTGCCGTGTCCAAGCTTCGTAAGTTCCAGCAACAAAAGTATCCAGGGTATCATGCCTCTGCATCCACACTGCGCCGCCAATCTACAACGACTTGCTTCAGACACTCCAACATTGGCGTCCGTGAAATCTGGCCATCAGGACGTGGTATCTGCTGGTGTTTATCGACTAGTGATTGTGTTTAGTGGTCCTTGTAGATGTAGATTTAAATAATTAACACTTTGCCGTCATTGTGGTCTGAACTGGATATACTGACTTCCAGATCTTGAATCTTTGTCACAAACTCTGAGAGACAAGTATTCAGTATACAGTTGCGATCAAAAACGTCAGTTCCACGTACCTGATTTATCTTGCATCTTGCTACAGCAGTTGACAGTTGTGTAAATCATTTCATTTGCGCTTGTTAGAATGAAGTGTCTTTGGTTTTATATCTGACTGGAAATTTTGTCTTGCATTATGAGCCCACGTAACATCACTACAATCCCGATAAACGTTAGTCAACTATTCGAGTTCCTACAACTGATCCATTTCATATCTTTTATCATCGATGCGACTGTATCAAGTAGCATACCACTAAAGCAGCACTCCAACAGCACACTACTTGTTTTCCTTGTCTTCTGCACTAACTTAAATTTTTCTACATTTCAATGAAGCTGCCATTCATCACAACAAATAAAAATTGAGTCTAAGCTATCTTGTATATTTCTACAGTCACTAAACGACGATACTTTCCTGTACAGATTTTCAGGACTGCTCATCAACCTGGGACCCCTACGTGACGGACAGACAAACGATATAGAGGAGACCCAACGAAGTGCGCCGTGTTTCCTCACGGAATCGTTTAGTCGACGCGAGAGCGTTACAGAGATGCTGAACAAACTCCAGTGGCAGACTCTGCAGGAGAGGCGTTTGGATCGCGCAAAGGATTAATAATCAAATTTAGAGAGAGTACTTTCTGGGAACGTAATACTTCATCCCGCATATATCTCGAGAAATGACCAGACGAGAACATGTGAGAAATCAGATAATACAGAGCCCCCCTCCACCGCTTCACACCCCGACAGATGGCTTGTGGATGTAAATGCAGATGTAACTACAGCGTCAGCAGAAAATAGTCGCGAAATGCTATTCGCCCTATCCGTCACATAGTTTATGTGTACAGAGGACAAGAGCGATTGTATCGCACTTCCCCCACATGTTTCCGACGATAGCTTTGGCTCAGATAAACACTCGCCGTCCAGGACAACGTACTCCGTTCTGTCACTTAAGAAGTTTTCCAGACACTCACATATCTGCCAAGGAACGTCACCGACTTGACATCGTAGTTCACGAAGAAAAAAACACACTTGAAAGATATCACCCCCAGAAACCTTTGCCACGCGAAAATTTGTGCTTTAACTCTGATATTACGCAGTTGTGACTGTCAGAAAAATAAACAGCTTTTAGACTTTGGCTGGGGCTCCGCACCACTGCAGCCACCTAATGCCGGAATTTGAAGTACTGTGCGGTGGGGCGACAACCGGAGCCCTCTTATTCGGGGGTGTTGAAGGCGATGGAAGAGATGATGGGTGATGGACACATCTGCCGAACTTCATTTGAAATCTTCTTCGTTAACACGTTACTCTGTGCTAAAAATAGTAAGTAATACAAATATATTATATGCAAACTGTAAGTAGGCTGTTTATGTTTTCTTATTGGCAACGTTACGTAGCGCTCTGTATGAAAATCACTGGCTGTGCTGTGTGCTGTCTGTGGCTAGTTTGCATTGTTGTCTGCCATTGTAGTGTTGGGCAGCTGGATGTGAACAGCGCGTAGTGTTGCGCAGTTGGAGGTGAGCCGCCAGCAGTGGTGGATGTGGGGAGAGAAATGGCGGAGTTTTGAAATTTGTAAGACTGGATGTCATGAACTGCTATGTATATTATGATTTTTCAACACTATTAAGGTAAATACATTGTTTGTTCTCTATTAAAATCTTTCATTTGCTACTATGCCTATCAGTAGTTAGTGCCTTCCGTAGTTTGAACCTTTTATTTAGCTGGCAGTAGTGGCGCTCGCTGTATTGCAGTAGTTAGAGTAACGAAGATTTTTGTGAGGTAAGTGATTTGTGAAAGGTATAGGTTAATGTTAGTCAGGGCCATTCTTTTGTAGGGATTATTGAAAGTCAGATTTCGTTGCGCTAAAAATATTGTGTGTCAGTTTAAAGACAGTCATGTATAATTGTTCTAAGGGGATGTTTCAAAACCTCACGGTCGTGTGCGTTCAATATTAACAATATTCTTATGCTGATATTCTGTAGTTAAATACAAATTTCCAAGGCTGATGGAGAAGAGTAAATGTATCAATTTGAGGTAAGGGCCGCCGTTCCAGAAAGTTATAACGGAATATCATTCTGATATCTCTGCCAGCGGAATACGTGTTCTGATACTGTTGCTGCTAAGATTGTGGGGTAGGCAACTTACTGAAGTGACAGTGTAGAGAAAAACAAGAAAAAAACAAAATGCCTAGTAAACATGGCTCTAAAATGCTGATGTTAAGAGATATGAGCACTTGTTCGTCTTCAATACTGTGACAGGTATCTCCTCCTTTGGAATCTCTTTGGTATCCATATTGTTTGAGGAGGTACTATCGAGCAAAACAAGGAAAGATGTCCAGTAAATATGGGATCTAAACGCATACATTAAGAGGTATGGGCATTAGTTCAGTAGGAGAGATGTGTTTCACAGTAACAAAGATGAAAAAGCTCTTGTAACTCTTGAGGTATTCCTTTTAGAGACAATGTTTACTTCACCTTGTTTCTTTGTTTGAGCCATACTACCACCTCTGAAAGTTGGCTAGCCTAAAATCTTAGCAACAACAGTACTGGTACACGTAGTAAGCTGTCAGAGGTTCAAAACGATTTTTGTTTATATCTTTTGAGTCGGTCGTTTCTGGACGAGGGTTTCTTACATCAGACTCATACATTTACCCTTCTCGGCCATACCTGGAAGTTTGTAGCATCATTAAGGAATCATCCTATATACGCCTTAAAATCAAAATGGTAAACCTAAGAAACTGAATAATTATAATGAGATGAAGTTAATGTATTCCGATTTGCAGTTTAATCATGCCAATCATGTTGAAGAAAAGCGCATCTCCTCCAAATATACTTCACTTTAACTAAGTCTAATTCAAAATCCAAAGAAATAACTCACAAAGCGATATTAATAATTAAATAGCTCTACATTACTCCTTTCATGAGACACTAATTCATTTTATTCATGTACACTGCATATATGATTCGCAACATAAAAATGTCTAAAGCAAAGAGATCTCTGGCGTCACGTACATCTCAGAAATCGTGCACTTTGACTTAATGAACAAAGCATGTTGCAAATGTCAAAACAGTAATTCAGAAACCTCTGACTCATACCATCGTCTAGTACTTTACCCTCGGTCATTAGGAGCTGCACTTGAGGGGGGGGGGGTGAGGGAAGGGCAGAGGAGGCAAGGAGGGGAAGGAGATGGAGGACGAGCGAGTAGCAAACAACCGGCGCGCACCAAATTTTAAAAGCTGTACTTTCATAACGTCTCAACTGCGTATTATAATTATTATGGTAAAATTTTTTGAAAAGGATCTATTTCTGGGGTTCATATCTAGCTAATGTGCTTTTTTTCTCTTTAGAATATGATGTCCCCTTATGAGAACCAAAGCAGTTTACAGTGGACCGCTGTGTCAAACACATTCCGGTAACGCAGGAGTATCAAATTTGCCTCTTGCCCTTCATCCGTGGTTCGCAGGATGTCGTGCTAGAAGATTTAAATGGTTCAAATGGCTCTGAGCACTATGGGACTTAACATCTGAGGTCATCAGTCCCCTAGAACTTAGAACTACTTAAACTTAACCAACCTAAGTACATCACACACATCCATGCCCGAGGAAGGATTCGAACCTGCGACCATAGCGGCGCGCAGTTTCAGACTGAAGCGCCGGCCGCGGTGGTCTAGCGGTTCTGGCGCTGCAGTCCGGAACCGCGGGACTGCTACGGTCGCAGGTTCGAATCCTGCCTCGGGCATGGGTGTGCGTGGTGTCCTTAGGTTAGTTAGGTTTAAGTAGTTCATAAGTTCTAGGGGACTTATGACCTAAGATGTTGAGTCCCATAGCGCTCAGAGCCATTTGAACCATTTTTTCAGACTGAAGCGCCTAGAACCGCTCGGCCACAACGGCCGACTACGCTAGAAGAGGGACACTGAGTTTCGTAAGGTCGATTCTTGGTCTGTAATTTTGAGGGTCCATTATTTTACCATTCTTATCCTGCGCTTTTTTCCAGTCGTTTGTGTCATTGCGCTGAGGAGAGATTCACGATAAATTTCAAGCTAAGTGAGGGACCAATGCCGAAAAGTGCTCTCTGTGAATCCGAAGTGGGGTTCTAGCCGGACCTGGCGAATTATTTGATTTGCCTGCCAGTCTATGTAGAATGCAGACGAAGAGGTGTCAGTTGAGGTTGGTGACCACCAATGGTACAGCCTACAGAACACACCTTCGAGCTTGAGCGAGTTATTTCACACATGTGATCCGGTAACGGTTCACTGAATAATAGTACCAACTGCAATATTAGCGAAGCTTATCGTGTGTCCAAAGGCAATGGCTGTTGGCTGTTTTAAGAAAGAATTCTGAATATATGGTACAGAACTACCCGCGGATGACAGGAACCTGCGTTCAAGCCCTGTTCGGTGAAAGATTTATCTTGTCGCATTTCTTCAAGAAAAAAAAAAAAAAAAAAAAAGGTTCAGATGGCTCTGAGCACAATGGGACTTAACATCTAAGGTCATCAGTCCCCTAGAACTTAGAACTACTTAAAACTAACTAACCTAAGGACATCACACACATCCATGCCCGAGGCAGGATTCGAACCTGCGACCGTACTGGTCGCGCGGTTCCAGACTGAAGCGCATTTCTTCAATTCCAGCTGTTTAAATGCTTCATTTTATCAAGGGAATGGTAGCGTTAACGTATGAACTAAAGACAGACGAAGTGTACTGACTGAAAGTTTTCTAGCAATACTACTAGTGGAAGTTAGGTGACGGATACGGTATTTGGAGTTATCTCTTTGTAGTAACACACTGAAATTTTTTGTGATGGCAGTGCGAACAGTGTGTAGCAAACGATAAGTACTATTGTAAACAAATATTTGATTGAATGGGCCGTATTAGTTACAAAGATGTAAAACTGTAACTCAGAAAGGAATACTCAAATAACAAAAAAAATGTGTCCTCACATTGCAGATCTTCCACTAAGTTGGCAGTACCAGGGAGGAAACAAAGATCCTTTCGTTGCAACAGAGAATCAGAACGCATTTACTTTCAACTTTTTTTGGGGTCAGCTTGCCTTCAGTTCTAGTTTTTCCTTGCTCTCTCAAAAATTTTACGTTTTTCCAAAATTTTTCCTTGCTATGTTTGTGATTAGGTTATTCGAATGAGCATCTGATAATTAAACAAAATACAACAAGTAATAAGAAAGTAATTTAAAATAAATGGAAATAAGGAAACCTTTTTTGATTTTTCGAATCATGTTTCTCTGCCTCTTACTTCTCTTACGTCGTAACCATTTTGGCATGATGCCAATGGCTAGTTATCATTAGATTTGTTGCATCGTATATATCTTCGTACTTGTCGAATGCTTCTCTTACTTATTATTTTCAAGCTCTGGTCGAACTTCTGTTTCACTTACTTTTTCAAACAGCAAAATGTGTTACATTTCTCTTCGAATACAAATTTCACCGAGTGATCTAGGACAACGTGCTGAAAAGTAATGCCTGTCAATTTTTGCGTGAGAATTCTTAAAAATTTTTAAATAAAACAAAAGTTATTATCTTTCTACAGTTTATTCTTTATATCTACATACTTGCTGCTCTCTGATCCTATAAGGCGTCGAATTGTAGCGTGTAACTTCTGAGGTCATCAGTCGCCTAGAACTTAGAACTAATTAAACCTAACTAACCTAAGGACATCACACACATCCATGCCCGAGGCAGGATTCGAACCTGCGACCGTAGCAGTCCCACGGTCCCGGACTGAGCGCCTAGAACCGCTAGACCACCGCGGCCGGCAACACACTCTCCTTCAGCATGACAATGCCAGACGAAACACGAGCACTGCAACATTTGCAACAAGCCGGCGCCTTGGTTTCACTGTCATCAATTACCGTCAGTAGAGATTTTCATCAGTCACCAAAGCTTAAAGAATACCGTCGAAGTCTTTACTTTGATAGTGATGAAGTTGTGCAAGCAGACGCTACGTAGTGGCTCGTCAACAAAACCAGACGTTCTGTAGTGACAATACCAACGAACTGGTCTCTCTTTTGCACAAATTTGTTGCAAGGGTGATTATTTTGAGAAATAAAAATGCAGACATGAAGAATAAAGATGTAGGACATTCATAAGTTTGTTTTGCTTAAAAATCTTTAAAAGATTACACACAACAAACTCGGAGGCGTTACTCTTCACCAGGCCCTAATATTTACGAAACAAGTTTGCGTACAGCGAATTATTTTTATCTTTAAAAACACGAAGACCATGAAAGATCCTAGGATACAATTGAAAAATAAAGGGATTGGAGCTTCTGAAGTTCCTCTTTCTTTTAGGTAACCAGAGATTAAAAATAAATGTGCTACACTCATATTTAAAACTGGAATTATAATGGACTATGAAATAATGCTTTCATATAATTTTCTAACATTTACCTTAACAACATAGGCAACCAACGAACATCCAGATACTTTATGAAGAGGTAAATAAAAAGATAAAATCATATTTGCATGTACAAATCAGGCACCTAATTAGTTGTTCAGAATTGTGGGAGCAACAATCAGGGTGTGATATGAATATACAGTATTGTGCAAAACCTAAGGATGTAAGTAGCTTTCGCATGACGTGTCACTGCCAAGTAACATAGCTCGATAAAACTAGGATCATACATAGAGAGAACTGATACAGTGTACTAAAGAAGGTGAATGAAAGAAACACGTATTGAGGTGAAGAGAAATGGCACTTTTATTCAAAGACAATAATTACACGATAGTGTTCGACAGTGTTGTTATGAGTATTACGTGTTCCCACCTCTCACAATGATACGTCCGGAATAATATTTCAGACTGAGTCTTCTCATATCCGAGAAGAGTACGTGACCACTCTCCTCTTTGATCCAGTCCGTATGGTCTTGGCACCACGACGAACGATGCCGCCGAAGTGCGAGTGCCAATACAACACAACGTAATGGTCGTCGGGCAAAGAGACCACACCCATGCAGTCGCCATGCAGCTGTGGAGCGTGATACTGTGTACCTTGGAGTCATGTTATTAAATGTGATCGCAGGTGCACTCGCTGTTTGAAGTGGGTCCCTTCTCGCCTGGCGCACAGTGTAAGCGTCATCTTCCGCTGTGGCAGATCACCACCTCTCCTTCGAGCAGCAGTGCCCTTGGTTGGTGACCCTTTCCATGCACGTGAAACAATGCTGTGAGCAATACCAAACTCCTCACATGTCACACTTCTTCCTTCTTTCAGTTTCCCTACGATTCTTCCACGTGTGAAGTCAACCAAATATTTTGTGAAGTCATCCAAATACTATCTCCGAGGCAAGTTGTGTTGAAGAACGACTCCCATCACACCGTAACTCATCGTTGACTTACACACAGTGTCTTTTCCTGTTCTTTCAACTGGTGTAGGCACGCGATTCAGTTACAGAGATATGTAAACAGGCAGAGTATGGCGCTGCGGTCGGCAACACCTATATAAGACAACAAGTGTGTGGTGCAGTTGTTAGATCGTTTACTACTGCTCCAATGACAGGTTATCAAGATTTAAATGAGTCTGAATGTGGTGTTATAGTCAGCGCACGAGTGATGAGACACAGCATCTCAGAGATACGATGAAGTGAGGATTTTCGGGTACGACCATTTCACGAGTGCACCGTGACTACCAGAAATCCGATAAAACATCAAGTCTTCGACATCGCTGCGGCCGGAAAAGATCCTGCAAGAATGGGACCAATGACGACTGAAGAGAATCGTTCAACGTGACAGAAGCGCAACTCTCCCTCAAATTGCTGCAGATTTCAATGCTGGGCCATCAACAAATGTCAGCGTGCGAACCATTCCGCGAAAGATAATCGATAGGGCAGCGGACTCTTCAAGCTGGTGGAGGCTCTGTAATGGTTGAAGTGATTTGAGACCCCTGATACGTCTAGATACGACTGTGACAGGTGACACGTACGTAAGCATTCTGTCTGATGACCTGCATCCATTCATGTCCATTGTGCATTCCGACGGACCTGGACAATTCCAGCAGGACAATGCGACACCCCACACGTACAAAATTCGTACAGACCGGCTCCAGGAACACTCTTCTGAGTTTAAACACTTCCGCTGGCCACCAAACTCCTCAGACATAAACATTATTGAGCATATTCGCGATCCCTTACAACGTTCTGTTCAGAAGAGATCTCCACCCCCTCGTACCCTTACGGATTTATGGACAGCCCTGCAGGATTCATGGTGTCAGTTCTCTCCAGCACTACCTCAGACATTAGTCGACTCCATGCTACGTCATATAGCGGCACTTATGCGTGGTCATGGGGGTCTTGCATGATACTAGGCAGGTGTACCAGTTCCTTTCGATCTTCAGTGGAAATATACTGAGTGATCAAAGACAGTCTGAAAATCTTGTTAATGTGTTGCATTGTACGTTGTGCTGAGAAATAATTTCTAAGTAAAAATTCTATATGTTGTATCGTTTCCGTGATAGTTAGCATTAAATTTAGCCAATCAGGTGATCCTCCAGAGATGGTGTCACCTAAAATCGAACAAGAGAGTGATATAAAAATTGAACGTGGATGGCATTAAGGATCAAAACGGAACCAAAGGCTGAGCAGTTTCGTGCGCTATCATCTACGCTTTGAAAACAACTGACACTAACTGTATCCGTGTGTGTCGCCTGAATTTAACCACGTAGCGGCCTTATTGGCTAACTTTAACTATAATTAAATCGGAAACTGTGCAACGTATAGAATTTTTTCTTTTAGCAATTATTTCGCAGCACAACCTACCCTCTAACACCTTTAGAAGCTTTTCATACTGTTTTTGACCACCATGTACAGGACAGAAACTTCCCGATTTCATTTCTGGAATAGCAGTTGTACGCAAGTCCCAACATTTGTGTGTTTGCCACCAGCTCTACGTCAGATGAAAATTACAATCTTAGATTCCTGCATCACATACTCCGCTTCCAGTTTTCACCATGCTCTCTTCAAAGACACAAAATATTGTTGACAGAGAGAATTTCAAAACTAGATTATCACATTTATCAACAAGTATTGAAAATAAATATGGGTAAGATGAAATTCTCTTATTTTTAAACGAAAGAATAAACCACTGGAATACATTAATAAGCCCATAGCATATAGCTGATAAAAAAACCTTGTGCAATACTTGGAAGATCCATCTATATATGTTTTGACATACTGTGATACCCCTTTTTCTACATCAGTTGGACAATCGACCCCTCCACAGATGGAAAAATGCAACGTCGTAAAAAACTTATGTAAAAACGATCTGTGAAACAAGTGATTCTAGCTTCTTTAGCTTAGGATCTTGTCTCGGAGACATTTCATCCGTCTTGCCTCCAGTGTAGACGAATGCTTTGAGATGCGGTGTTTTTTTCGTGTTTCTGTGTTTTGTGACCCAATATTCGTTTAAAAGTGTTCTTTTCTAGGAAAAGGCAGTATATTTACCTCATCCTAATCCGCATTCCTCTGTTTCAGCGTTAATGAGACGAGAAAATGTGGCAGTCTTGATAAAATGATCCAGTTGATCGGCTTCCACTGTAGCAGCCAGCATCCACTTTGCATGGTCAGTCACAGAACCTGCCTTTCTTATCTTTTCATGATTTGCGATTTCATGAAATGCGATTACAATGTGTTGAACGCATTTTTATGCACATGAGCATTGGTGATGCGAACTTTTACGACAGATGCACCATCTAGCGTCACTCTATTAATGACTGAGCACGAAAACCTATGCCGATCATTTCATTTGCTTTAAAAGAGCGACTCGTGTTCCTTATAAGAATTTCCTGCTCTCATCAATCCCATTATCAAAATATTTTTAATAATTAGCTGCTACTCATCATCACCATCATCATCATTTAAGACTGATTATGCCTTTCAGCGTTCAGTCTGGAGCATAGTCACCCTTATAAAATTCCTCCATGATCCCCTATTCAGTGCTAACATTGGTGCCTCTTCTGATGTTAAGCCTATTACTTCAAAATCATTCTTAACCGAATCCAGGTACCTTCTCCTTGGTCTACCCAGACTCCTCCTACGCTCTATTACTGAACCCATGAGTCTCTTGGGTAACCTTGCTTCTCCCATACGTGTAACATGACCCCACCATCTAAGCCTGTTCGTCCAGACTGCTATATCTATAGAGTTCATTCCCAGTTTTTCTTTGATTTCCTCATTGTGCTCACCCTCCTGCCATTGTTCCCATTTACTAGTACCTGCAATCATCCTAGCTACTTTAATATCCGTAACCTCAACCTTATTGATAAGGTAACCTGAATCCACCCAGCTTTCGCTTCCATACAACAAAGTTGGTCGAAAGATTGAACGGTGCACAGATAACTTAGTCTCGGTACTGACTTCCTTCTTGCAGAAGAGAGTAGATCGCAGCTGAGCGCTCACTGCATTAGCTTTGCTACATCTCGCTTCCAGTTCTTTCACTATGTTGCCATCCTGTGAGAATATGCATCCTAAGTACTTGAAACCGTCCACCTGTTCTAACTTTGTTCCTCCTATTTGGCACTCAATACGTTTATATCTCTTTCCCACTGACATTACTTTTGTTTTGGCGATGCTAATCTTCGTACTATAGTCCTTACATTTCTGATCTAGCTCTGAAATATTACTTTGCAAGCTTTCAATAGAATCTGCCATCACAGCTAAGTCATCCGCGTATGCGAGACTGCTTATTTTGTGTTCACCTATCTTAATCTCACCCAGCCAGTCTATTGTTTTCAACATATGATCCATAAATAATATGAACAACAGTGGAGACAGGTTGCAGCCTTGTCTTACCCCTGAAACTGCTCTGAACCATGGACTCAATTTACCGTCAACTCTAACTGCTGCCTGACTATCTATGTAAAGACCTTTAATTGCTTGCAAAAGTTTGCCTCCTATTCCATAATCACGTAGAACAGACAATAACTTCCTCCTAAGAACCCGGTCATATGCCTTTTCTAGATCTATAAAACATAGATACAATTCCCTGTTCCACTCGTAACACTTCTCCATTATTTGCTGTAAGCTAAAGATCTGGTCCTGACAACCTCTAAGAGGCCTAAACCCACACTGATTTTCATCCAATTTGTCCTCAACTAATACTCGCACTTTCCTTTCAACAATACCTGAGAATATTTTACCCACAACGCTGATCAAAGAGATACCTCTGTAGTTGTTACAATCTTTTCTGTTTCCATGTTTAAAGATTGGTGTGATTACTGCTTTCTTCCAGTCTGATGGAACCTGTCCCGACTCCCACGCCATTTCAATTATCCTGTGTAGCCATTTAAGACCTGACATTCCACTGTATTTGATGAGTTCCGACTTCATCCACCCCAGCCGCTTTATTGCACTGCAATCTATTGACTATTTTCTCCACTTCCTCAAATGTGATCCTATTTCCATTGTTGTGGCGTAGCAAGAGCCACGCCACTCGGAGGTAGTCGAAAGGCACGCGATTTAATGCAGACGGGCGTGAGTTCTGGAACAGGATCACTATTGAATGGTAGCAAGAAAAGTACGTAGTTGCTTTATACTTAACTTTTATTCTCTGATGAATACAGCGTTCTTCTTGAGACATTTATACTATAACTCTCAAAGTAGGTAAGGCTAATGGCGCCTTGCTAGGTCGTAGTCATGTGCTTAGCTGAAGGCTATTCTAACTGTCTCTCGGCAAATGAGAGGAAGGCCTCGTACGTCTAGTCGCTAGCAATGTCGTCCGTACAACTGGGGCGAGTGCTAGTCCGCCTTTCTAGACCTGCCATGTGGTGGCGCTAGGTCTGCAAGTACTGATGGCGGCGACACGCGGGTCCGACATGTACTAATGGACCGCGGCCGATTTAAGCTACCACCTAGCAAGTGTGGTGTCTGGCGGTGACACCACATTCCGCCCCCGCAAATCGGCGAACGGTCGTGTTATAAGGCTTCCGCCCGCCGTGGGGAGGGCCCCATGTTGACGTATGCGATGAGGTGGGGAGCCTAACAACAGGCGAGGCTGTGCCACCCGCACCCGGCCATTCGGTCCGAGGGGAGCTAGGAAACGCCTGGAAACCTACTCCAGGGTGCACGTCAACATGCGGCGTATGCGCCCGTAAAGAGACAGGAGTGTCCGAAGGGTCGACCTCCATTGCGTCGGGGTATCCGACGCGCGATGACGCCATGTGGTCCGGAGCGGGCAAGAGGTCCAGGGCGGACGACAGCTGGTCACGGGAAGCGATCGGTGGCGCGTGACCCAGGGAGGCGGTTGGCGGCTGCAGCGAAGCGTCCTCTGCGGGCTGCGCCGGCGGCGGCGGCGGCGGCGGTGCGACGCCATGAGGCAAAATGGAAGGCATCGTCGGTAACACCTGGGGATGAGGCGAGCCAGTAGATGGGTCCCCAGGGCGCTGACCGGACGGCTCCGTCGCTGAAAGCAGACGGGGAGCGGCAGAACCCAGGCGACGACAGAGGCGCAGCTGATTGAGATGCCGACGCACCTCACCAGAGGCCCCCAAAACCAAATACATCGCGCGGCCGAGGCAGCGAAGAATGCGCCCTGCGAGCCAACGCCGTGAACCGCGATAGTTGCGAAAGAAGACAGCGTCGCCAGGAGCAAAAGCAGGAGTCTGCCGCTGCACAGGAACCTGATGCGGCGGATGCAGCAAAGACATCAAGGTTCGATGAGGACGACCGTGAAGCAACTCAGCCGGCGAGCGACCATCGCGGGGCTGAGAGCGATACGAAGACAAAAAGAGCAACAACGCGTCCTCCCGAGAATGCGACTCTTTCAACTTCAACATCTGTGACTTGAAAGTCCGGACCAAACGTTCAGCGGCACCGTTTGACTGAGGCGAAAACGGCGCGGATGTCAGATGTTGAATACCATTGGCCTTGCAGAATGACAAATTCTGCGGACAGGAATTGTGGACCATTGTCAGAAACAATAGTCTGCGGAAGACCTTCAATGCAAAAGATAGCAGACAACGCTTGGATGGTGGCAGAGGACGTCGTGGAAGACATCCGGACAACAAAAGGAAAATTACTGAAGGAATCGACAACAACCAACCATCGAGCATTCCAGAATGGACCAGCAAAATCTATGTGTAAGCGTTGCCAAGGGGAAGTGGCTTTCGGCCATGCAAAGAATTTCCGCGGTGGCGCGGATTGTTGTTCGGCACACGCCATGCAAGAAGAGCACATAGTCGTAATCGCAGCATCGATTCCGAACCAAGTACAGTGCTGACGAGCAAGCTGTTTCGTACGCACTATACCCCAATGTCCTTGGTGGAGAAGCTTTAAGACAGATGACTGTAACGAACGTGGGACCACGACCCTAGACTGATCATTATCAGAACGCAACAACAAAACACCACGTCGTACAAAAAGTCTCTCCTTGTGAGCAAAAAATCTGCGAACCAACGGATCCTCGATCCGTGACTTCGACAAGGGCCATTGCGTAGCAACAAAACGCAAAACGGCAGCAAGGACAGGGTCAGCAGCTGTGGCTGTAGCTACACGACGAAAATCAATCGGAAACGATTCGACCACGTCATCAGTGTCCGCATCAATGAACATGCAAGCAAGTTCGGAAGAATCGAATGCTTTATCCTCGGCAACAGGCAAACGGGACAACGCATCTGCGTTTCCGTGCTTAGCAGTGGACCGGTACAAGATATCGTAGCGGTACTGCGAGAGGAAAAGAGACCAGCGAATGAATTTCTGCGCTGTACGTGGAGGTACAGGCTTGTTCGGATGAAAAAGCGATGTCAAAGGTTTGTGGTCTGTAATGATGGTAAAGTGACGACCATACAAGAAATCGTGAAACTTCGTAACACCAAACACGAGAGCCAAAGCTTCTTTCTCTATCTGGGAATAATTTCTTTGCGCTGACGAGAGCAATTTGGACGCAAAGGCAATAGGGCGATCATGCGAACCATCTTTGTGCGCAAGCACAGCACCGATCCCGAAATCCGATGCATCTACCATCAACAAAAGGGGTTTCTGGGGATCGAATGGCGTAAGGCAAGTATTTGAAAGCAACGCCGATTTCAATTGGCGAAAGGCGCGTTCGCATTCCGTCGACCAGACGAACGGAACACCCTTACGGCGTAAGCGATGAAGCGGAGCTGAAATGGAAGAGGCATGCGGAATAAAGTTATGGTAGTAATTTATTTTTCCCAACACACTCTGTAGCTGCTTCAAATTCTGCGGCGAAGGCAAGTCCTGTATGGCACGGAGGTGCTCTGGACTCGGATGTATGCCTTGGGCATTAATTACATGTCCCAGATATGGCAAGTCACGAGCAAAAAACACACATTTGTCCTTCCTCAAGCGAAGACCATTTTGTCGCAAGACCTGAAATAGTGTTCTGAGATTTTGTAAATGTTCTGCTTCTGTCTTTCCTGAGATCACTATATCGTCCAGATAGTTAGCTGCAGTAGGGACCGACGCACAAATAGTTTGTAAATATTGCTGAAACAATGCAGGGGCGGATGCACACCCGAATGGCAGTCTTTTGAATCTGTATAGTCCAAGATGCGTGTTAACCACCAATACGCGCTGGGATTCTTCGTCCACCGGTATTTGCAAGTACGCATCTGCTAGGTCCAACTTTGAAAAATATTTTCCCGGGCACAGTTTGTCAAAAAGATCTTCCGGGCGGGGCAAAGGAAAAGTAGCAGTCACTAGTTGTGGATTCACTGTTGCTTTGAAGTCCACGCAAAGTCTCAATTTGCCGGAAGGTTTTTGCAAAATCACTAAGGGTGAGGCCCAGAGAGAAGCCTGCACACGTTCAATGACACCTTGCGATTCTAAATCTTTTAATGTTCTTGCGACCTCATCACGCAATGCGTGGGGAACATTGCGCGCTCTGAAAAATTTCGGTTGCGCGTTGACTTTTAGTTCCAAATGTGCTTCATAGTTCTTAGCGCAACCAAGGCCCGGTGCAAAAATGTCTGCAAATTCCTCACATAGACTAGAAACACTGGCTGAAGGCACAGTCTGGTTCACTGAGAGAACCTGATTCACAATAGACAAGTTAAACAATTGAAATAAATCTAAACCAAACAAGTTCACTGCAGCAGAAGAACGAAGAACGTAAAACGACACAAGTTTTGTTTGTCCCTTGTATGTTGCAAGAAGGCTGCACTGTCCTAACACAGGGATATGCTGTCCTGAATAACTAGTGAGCTGAACTTTTGCGGCACGCAACGGCGGTGCGCCCAGTTGTTTGTACGTGGCGTGATTGAGCAATGAAACTGCAGCTCCGGTATCGAGCTGGAATGGTATCACTTGTCCGGCAAAGTCCAAATCTACAAAAAGTTTATTGTCCTGCTGACGACAAGAGCGACTGTTTTGTGCAACGTGAACAGACACTGGTACAGAATCACTTGCGACGTGACGGGATTGCCGTCGACGTCGACGCACACTTTTTGTGGGACGAACACAGTCACTGTTAGAAAGAGTAACACTGGGCGGAGTGGCATTAACTACGTGAATGTCCATGGGCGAAGGTTCCCGAGCCTGAGTGTCCGTGGTTCGATTCCGGCGCGAAGCAAAGGGCCTGGAACGGTTTTGATTGTCTAATCTGAGCTTTTTCTGGCAAACACTTTGAACATGTCCTTTCTTGTGACAGTAAAAGCAAATAGCTTGGCGTGACGGGCAATTTTCACGCGAATGTCTAGTAGCACACCGCGGGCATGATTTCACTGCATTTGCGGGCTGGCGAGGCACACCTGGTTTAGAGCGCGGCGTCAGCTGCGTCGAAGTGCGCGAGGGCCGGTTACCGGGCCGCGCAGCGCGTCCAGCGGGCCGGTTAATGTTACACACTGCTGGCGAAGCTTCAAAAGATTCCTGAGCACAGTCAAGTGTGTCTTGCCTATCCAATATGTCTATCACTTGTTGAAGGGAGGGATTAACTAGTTTCAAAATCTGTTCTCTTATGCGAACATCAGAAACGTTCTGTGCTATTGCATCACGCACCATTGTATCGGAATAAGGAAGGCCACAGTCACATTCAAATGCGCAGTCCCTAGTAAGGCCTTGCAAAGTTGCAACCCACTCCCTATTAGTTTGACCGGCCGTACGTTTTGTACGAAAGAACGTATACCTTTTTGCAACCACATTAACTGTTTCTTTGAAATAGGCATCTAAAGCCGACACAATTTCTTCGTAGGACAGTGTAGCTACGTCACGTCGGGGAAACAATTTCACTATCACACGGTACGTTTGCACGCCGACACAAGACAATAAGTGAGGCTGCCGCTCGTTACCTTGAATTCTGTAGGCGGCGAGATGAAATCCAAACTGTCGGGACCATTCTGGCCAGCTCTCCTGAGTTTGGTCAAACTGGCGAAACTGCGGTGCAACTGCATGTTGTGGCTGCGGGAGCGATGAAGCGGCGGCGGCCGCATCGTTTTGCAGCGCACGTTGACCCTGGACGAGCTGTCCAAGGGCATCCAATAACGCCTGCGTCTGCTGATTCTGCAAGCGATAAAATTCAGACAGTACATCTGGAGATTGTGGCGAAGCCATGACAAGTAAATGTAAGCAATTAGAAAGAACAAAACCCTTTTTTAACTCGTCGCCATACTGTTGTGGCGTAGCAAGAGCCACGCCACTCGGAGGTAGTCGAAAGGCACGCGATTTAATGCAGACGGGCGTGAGTTCTGGAACAGGATCACTATTGAATGGTAGCAAGAAAAGTACGTAGTTGCTTTATACTTAACTTTTATTCTCTGATGAATACAGCGTTCTTCTTGAGACATTTATACTATAACTCTCAAAGTAGGTAAGGCTAATGGCGCCTTGCTAGGTCGTAGTCATGTGCTTAGCTGAAGGCTATTCTAACTGTCTCTCGGCAAATGAGAGGAAGGCCTCGTACGTCTAGTCGCTAGCAATGTCGTCCGTACAACTGGGGCGAGTGCTAGTCCGCCTTTCTAGACCTGCCATGTGGTGGCGCTAGGTCTGCAAGTACTGATGGCGGCGACACGCGGGTCCGACATGTACTAATGGACCGCGGCCGATTTAAGCTACCACCTAGCAAGTGTGGTGTCTGGCGGTGACACCACATCCATCATCATTCCTGTCCCATTGTACATCGAAATCTGAAACATTACCCATCGTATTTTCACCTACATTGAGCAACTCTTCAAAATATTCCCTCCATCTACCCAAGGCATCCACAGGATTCACCAGCAGTTTTCCTGACCTGTCCAAAATACTTGTCATTTCCTTCTTACCTCCCTTTCGAAGACTGCTAATTACACTCCAGAATGGTTTTCCAGCAGCTTGCCCCAAAGTCTCCAACCCGTTTCCAAAGTCTTCCCAAGATTTCTTCTTGGATGCTGTAATTATCTGTTTGGCTTTGTTTCTTTCTTCAACATAACTTTCTCGGTCTACCTGAGTTCTAGTATGTAGCCATTTTTGATATGCCTTCTTTTTTCTTTTACAGGCTGCCTTGACTGTGTCATTCCACCAAGCTGTTTGCTTCATCCTACCTTTACACACTACTGTTCCAAGACATTCTTTGGCCACTTCTAGTACTGTGTCCCTGTACCTTGTCCATTCCTTTTCCAGTGACTGCAGTTGACTACATTCAACTTTTCTGAGATCACTGTTATGTACCTATGTCTGATTTCCTTATCCTGAAGTTTCTTCACTCTTATCCTCCTACACATGGACCTGACCTCCTGCGCATTCGGCCTCACAATACCAATTTCACTGCAGATTAAATAGTGACCAGTGTCGTCAAAGAATCCCCTGAATACACGTGTGTCCCTCAAAGCCTTCCTGAATTCCTGATCTGTTATTATATAGTCAATGACAGATCTGGTTCCCCTGCCTTCCCAAGTATACCGGTGAATGTTCTTATGTTTAAAAAAGGAGTTTGTGATTACTAAGCCCATGCTGGCACAGAAGTCCAAGAGTTGTTTCCTGTTCCTGTTGGCCTCCATATCCTCTCCAAATTTACCCATAACCTTTTCATACCCTTCTGTTCGATTTCCAATCCTGGCATTAAAATCACCCATGAGCAGAACACTGTCCTTGTCCTTTAGTCTAACCACTATATCACTGAGTGCGTCATAAAAACTATCCATCTTATCTTGATCTGTCCCCTCACAATGCGAATATACTGACACAATCCTAATTTTCTTGCTAGACACTGTCAAATCTCTCCATATCAGTCGTTCATTTACATACCTTATTGCAACTACTCTGGGTTCCATTTCTTTCCTGATGAAAAGCCCTACACCCCATTGTGCTATTCCTGCTTTGACTCCTGATAGGTAGACCTTGTATTCTCCCACTTCCTCTTCTTTCTCACCCCTTACCCGAATGTCACTAACAGCTAAAACGTCCAACCCCATCTTACTTGCAGCCTCTGCCAGCTCTACCTTCTTCCCAGAGTAGCCCCCATTGATATTAATAGCTCCCCATCTCGTTACCATTCGTTTGCCGAGACGTATCTTAGGAGTCCCTGGTTTATCAATTAGAGGTGGGACTCCGTCACCTCCAAAGGTCCGAGGCATTTTGCTCTGATTGTTGTCAGCATCATATTTAAAGTACCAGGGAAGCAGGTTGCTAGCCTTGCTTGCCCCGGGTCCCATTGAGTTTTACCCCTAACGGTTGAGGGACTAACCGGTGGATTTGGTAGTCTTTGCCGTCTGAGCACAAAGGTGGCCACGACTCGGAATATGTCCGAGGTGCCCAGCCTTATTCCAAAGTAACTGGTATCCCAACTGTCAGGACCACTTACTTGGCCACTCATACGTTACCCGTGGTTCATGAACTAGGACATGATACCAGGAACCCACACCATGAACTTCGAGTAAGAATTCTGTCATAACATTAACTAAATATTTTGAGGTTTTCAGCTTTACAGAATATTGAAACGTTCCTGTCAGCATCACATGTAACAACAAATCCGCCCCATTTGTAATTTTCACCATGAATGTGTTCAGAACAACATGTACCTCCTGAATATTTGTAAGTAACTTCGGTACAATTTTTCGTCTAACTTTGCAAATGTGTTTACGAAAACTGCCGACATCTTTAATGGTTATCTCTTCCATGTGTTGTCCTTTTGTTGATTATCTATAGGTTTTGATGGTCTCTCACATATACCTTCTGTAATTATTTATCTCGAGCTATATCTGCAAGGTCGTGGTCGTCTTGACCCTCCAGCATATCGGTGTCTTCGATGGAGGCAGCTTTAAAAAACTTCTACAATTCTTAATGTAGGACGTGCAACACCATACATGACCTTTTAACAATTTCTGAAATCGAACTTTCTAAACTAGTATTTTCTTTGCTGTTCTACTCGTAGTAACGGCAACAGGGAGGACATGTTCACTATGAAGCGATCAGCCGTAGACTGCCACAGGAGACCACAAACTACACGCAGAGGAGACCCAGATGGCTCGCGGCTACTATCTGCTCGTGCTTAGTTCGAGGGGCATGAGTCCTGCTACCTATTAAGTCTACCAGCATACGGGAGGCTTGGGTCCTGCGCCTCACCCTAGTGGTCCGATTTATTTAGAGTAAGCAGGAGCAAAAGCAACACAGTCAGCTTGGAACCAGTTAATTTATTTTTCAGAGACCCAATGCCCACTTCCAGCAGGAGGGGGGTGCGTGTCATGCTCATGGTGTTTGGCTGCGCGGCGGCATGCTGCCGTCGGGATTTCTGGCCACAGCTTTTGAAGTCGTAAAAAGTACGGCGCTGTTCGGGACGATGTGTGTTTTTGATACTGGTACTCAGCGCAGCTGACGCAAAATCAGTGCTGACTTCGCAGCTCTACCTCGAACCGTTCTCACACGTGACGTGAAAGCATTCGTGGACGAGGAACAGATCGAATTTTGTGACGTCACAACGTGGAATTTTACGTTCCACAGAATTCTGAAGCGTGAAAGACTGCATGAAGCGGCAGAATAAAACTGGGTCAATGTATTGCGCGGAAGCACGATGTCAAAAACGCCACAACAATATTGCCGTATATTTATATCCGGGAGGCAACAGTTAGAACTACGCCTTCATAGAAAACATGTGGCTGCTCCACGATGAGTTGTTTGTCTTGTCAAACAGGTACAGAAATTATGCAGAACTGGAGAACATTTCAATGGACTGGGGTTCCTTTACAGTCCTTTATTCCTAAATAGCTGGCAAAGTATCACTTGATACAGACAAATTTACAAGACCCTTCACTTGAAGAATAACTACACCGATGGCCTATATAAGACGATGCTGTCCTTTTGATCGTTGACTGCGAACTGGGCTGAGCATTCCTCTGCTCAGCTGCAAGTAAACCATCGATTGCGGTGGCGTAGAATGCTCTAGGAGGCGTAACAACTCAGGCGTTGCTCATTCGTCGGTGCGGCATGCACCAACTACACCCTTCTGTGTTTTCGTTGCGATGTGCCAGTCTTGCTTTGGCGCCCCATTCTTCAGCCAACATCACAGTAATAACTGCTGCAAATAAAATAAAACAGTTGAAACCTCCCCTTAGAAAAATTTAAGAATAATTGTGCTGATTAACCCCTTACGTTATTTGATTTTCAAACAGCTGAGCAGAACTGAACGTACTCAGACATTTCTCTCTTTATTTATTCTGATCATCACTAAACTGACACACAATATTTTTAGCGCAACGCAATCTGACTTTCAATAATCCCTACAAAAGAATGGCCCTGACTAAAAATAAACTATACCTTTCATGAATCGCTTACCTCACAAAAATCTTCGTTACCCGAACTACTGCAATACAGCGAGCGCCAATACTGCCAGCTAAATAAAAGATGCTAACTGCTGAAGGCACTAACTACTGATAGGCATTGTTAGCAAATGAAAGATTTTGATAGAGAACAAACAATGTATTTACCTTAATAGTGTTCAGAAGTCATGACATCCAGTCTTACAAATTTACTGTCTCTGATGGACACACATCCAGATCATCCGCTCTCAAAACTCCGCCATCTCTCTCCCCACATCCACCACTGCTGGCGGCTCACCTCCAACTGCGCAACGCTACGCGCTGTTCACATCCTACTGCCCAACACTACAATAGCAAATATTCCAACAATGCAAACCAGACACAGACTTCGCACAGCACAGTCAGTGATTTTCATACAGAGCGCTACGTGGCGTTACCAACATAAAAACCTAAACAGCCTACTTACACAGTCACTTACTGATCGCAGATTGAAAGCTTACATGATCTTATCCCAACGCTGTGACATGAATTCCCACTGGGCAGCTAAAGGTGCCTTATTTTTCAACTAGCTGTGCACCTGGCGTTGCCCTGGTTTTTATTTATTCCAATCACGTGATTGTCTATCTCCTCCTTCGCTCTCTCTCTGTCCATCTCCTACTTCTCCCCTCTCCATCTATCTCCCACATCCCCTCTCCCTGTCCACCTCCTCCAGAACCCCCTATCTGTCCACCTCCTCCTGCCCTACCTCTGTCCATCTCCCCCTACTCCAGTCTCGGTCCGTCTGATCCTCCCCCTCTGTCCATCTCCCCCTTCCACCTTTATCTTCTCCTCCCCCTCTAACACCATCTCCTCCTCCCCCCTCTTTCTTTCATCTCCTCCCTCTGCCTCTGTCCATCTCCTCCTCCCCTCTCACTGCCCACCTCCTCTTCCCGCCTGCCTCTCTCCATCCTCTTCTCTGCTCTCTCTCTGTCCAACTCCTCCTTCCTCCTCTATCTACCCATCTCTTCCTCCCCCCCTCCAGTCTCTAGCCATCTCCCCCTCTTCCCTTCCTTCGTCTGTCTCCTCCTCTCCCCTCTCTCTGTCCATTCCCTCCTCCCCAGTATATGTGTCCATCGTCTCATTCCCCTTCTCTGTCTGTCCATTTCCTCATACTCCCTTCTCTCTCGACGTTATCATCTACACCGCAGTAGGAGGCTGGTGGTTCTTACCTCGACAGCATTTCTTTCCAGATTGTAGGTAAGTAATATGTGTACCATGACTAACTGAAATCGCTCCAGACGTTTCGGATGAGCTTTTTACCCGTGGTTTTGCCTGTGTACACACATATGAAGCATATTTCATATGTATTTAAAATATTTCATATTTAACCTGTGTTTCTACCGAATTTCGCCCTGAAGTTTCATTTTCATGCAGCCCTGTGTGTGTGATGTCACAGCTACTCAACTGTGTGTCATTCTCTGATCAGTCAGAACATTATGACCAGCTGTCTATGTCCACCTCTGGCACAGAAAACAGTGGAACGCGTCGTGCCATGGAAGCAGTCAGGCCTCAGTAGGTCGCTGGAGGACGTTGCTACCACGTATGCAAACACAAGTCACCTAATTCCCGTAAATTTTCGGGAGAGGTACGATGAGCTCCGACGTTACGTTCAATCACATCTAAGTTGTGTTTGATCGGATTCAGATCTGGCGAGTTCGTGGTCAAGCAGATCAATTGGAACTCGTAACTGTGTTCCTCCAACCACTCCATCACACCACGCGACTTGTGACTTGGTGCAATATCTTGTTGAAAAATCCCACTGCTGTCGAGAAACATGATCCTCATGGAGGGGTGTACGTAATCTGCAATCAGTGTACGATACTCCTTGGCCATCATGGTGCCTGGCACATGTTTCACTGGACCCTTAGAGGCCCACATGTATGTTTCGCAGAGCATAATGGAGCATCTCCATCTACAGGAGTCTTCTAGATTTTAACACACTGCTGGTTGCCGATTGGGTGGTCATACTAACGTAATGAGGCTACCCATGCATGTTTTCGCTCAACTTACAACTTTGCTCTCTTCTTGAAAGTAACTAAGTGCTGTTGCAAGATACACAACTTGGCAAAAATAAGGTCAGTTCCAATCATTAAAGGGCTGGCCAACCTATATGGAATCTCTTAGGCAAAAGGACAAATCTGTTTCATGTAAATTCTATACTTTCCAGTCCCACATATTTCGGTAACTCTCAAATGTGAAGTTTTAAGAAGCATTTCAGAGCGTACTTGATAAAGTAAATAAACAAACAAATCGATATGCTCACTACTCTTATCGACAGGTGTAGCGATTTATAAATCATTAGTGTATCATCAAACTGTGGTGAGAACTATTGCTAGTGATCAGGTATGCGTTAATATCTCATTGACTGCTTCCGATATCTATCTGTATCTCTTCCTGTGTTTCGTAAAGGAAACACTGTGATCTTTCTTTGTGAATATGGAACGAAGTTATTTGGGAATAAAACTGGTGAATCGGTGGTTTCTTAATACCTACTAGAGCCACTGTTAAAAGAAGTCAAATAAACACATACGAAACGTGCTTTGCTGAGCGAAAAGAGAACAATTATTACATCAGCCAACGTCTGTAAATTCCACGATTAGGACCGTTTATACTGACTCATCTTTGCTAACTCAGTTTTTAGTATACGACGAAAATCAGGAGCTAATTTTGTTGCAAATGTGGTATCACTGAGAGACAAACATATCAGCGACCCTTGGTAAATGACTGAACATCACTGCAGCTAAAAAACCGTTGTACTGATGTATCAGCCAGGTTATATCGTATTTTTAAGATGATTTTTTTCTAAAATGTAGTTGTTCTACTGTAATATTTTCGTAATACGTCTACGTATTTTACGCATAATGGAGCAGGTATTTTCTGTCTATATTTACAACTGAAGTGGTTTTACTTAATGATGGCACGTTCTCGATATAAAATGACATAGAAAGTTTTATAAAAGTGATGCAAACTTATACACTTTCCGAGAAAATTTACCTTCACATATTTTCAAAGCCCTTTCCTTCCAGTTGTATGTTCTGGTGTGAGGTCTCAAAACACTGACAATAACTAAAGGTACGAAGGGTTGCTCTCGATTTTTCGAGTGATATGATTAACACAACGGAAACTTATTCGAGAGAAGCGGGTTTAAACTTGAGTTCGTCCACAGAAATTTGGTTTTCAGTATGTATCGTATGTAGATTTACTGCTAGGGCGACGACGGAAATGTTCCGATGACATGTGTAACACCCTCGTTATCCTCCGAAATATGTAGACTACGTTCATAGGGTGCCAAAACAAGCTTATTTGTGGTATTTATCACTCGAAGTTTGAGGACTTACTGGTTGATTAACAACAGAAGCATTGCACTACAATTAGACTTGCTTAACTGTTCAACTGTGCGTGAATTCCTAAGGGACCAACTGCTGAGGTCATCGGTCCCTAGACTGACACACTACTTAAAGTAACTTAACCTAACTTACACACCTAACAACACACACAGACCCATGCCCGAGGGAGAACTCGAACCTCCGGAGAAAGGGGTCGCACGATTCGTGGCATGGCGCCTCTAACCGCGTGGCCACTCCGCGCGGCAATTATACTTGCTGTTTTTATTAATACGTATTCGTCATTTAATTCCACGTCATTTGACACATTAGGAATAAAATAACTTTTGTACCAATATTTAGTGAGAGCACGCTAGCCGGCCGCGGTGGCCGAGCTGTTCTAGGCGCTTCAGTCCGGAACAGCGCGACTGCTACGGTCAAAGGTTCGAATACTGTCTCGGGCATGGGTATGTGTGATGTCCTTAAGTTAGTTAGGTTTAAATAGTTCTACATTCTAGGGGACTGATGACCTCAGATGTTAAGTCCCATAGTGCTCAGAGCGATTTCAACCACTTTTTTTAACCACTTTTTTTTTTTTTTTTGAGGACGCTATAGAGTGATTCTAACATTAAAAACAACAGCGTGCCAGGCCAAGACAACCGTCCACGGAAAATCACACTAGGCAACTCGCAGTCACGCTGTCGCACAGCGCCAATTACCACCCGCACACGCACTGGCGACACAAAAGAATTTGTTTTCTGTGCTATATTACAACTATGGAGATTAAGCTACGTATCTTTACGTATCTTGTGGTTGTAGCAAATTCTCCCTCTCTCTGTCTGTCTCACTCAGTGGAAAAGTACAGACGCACAACATTAGTTCACATGGTGATGTGTGTGAAAGCTGCACGTGATGAGGGAACAAAGTCTGAAACCCAGCCTTCTAAATGGTCAAAATAATCGTCGAGAAATGGCTCTTTAACAATTGCAACAATGATAAGTAAAAATATTGTAAACCATATAAATTATACGTATTAACGATTGTATACAGGGTATCAAAAATAAAACGTTTCAGTTTCAAAACGCTATAGAAAGAGAACGACTGCCCAGAATGACGTCAAATTTCAACAGCAGGGGGAAGCGTCATGGAATAAAAAAAATGAAATAAAAACAAAAATAAAAAATAAAAATAAAGCCGCGCGGGGTAGCCGTGTGGTCTCAGGCGCCTTGTCACGGTCCGCGTGGCCACCCCGTCGGAGCTTCGAGTCCTCCCTCGGGCATAGGGGCGTGTCTTGTCCTTAGCGTAAGTTACACATCCATGCCCGAGGCAGGATTCGAACCTGCGACCGCAACGGTCGCGCGGTTCCAGACTGCAGCGCCTAGAACCGCCTGGCAACCCGGCGATGACCTCAGCCGTTTGGTCCCGTAAGACTTACCATATAAAAATAAATAAAACATAAACAAACAAATAAATAAATAAAAAATGAAATTTTTCCAGTACATGGCACTGTAAGCGTCTTGACGTAAATGGGGTCGTTACAAATGACAGATGAATCGCAAAACGATGGCTACAGTTTGAGTTGCATATTACATCGTCCGCACTGTTCAATGTGCATGACTGCGCAGTCAACAGTTGTGGAAGTGCTGATTAGATAGTGCCTATTCACCACGGCAAGCTCGTACCACGTCGAAGGGGAAAGATCGGTTTTTAATTGTCCTGGGGCTAAAAACAGAATAAAAAGCAAAATTATATCTGTTTCTAATTGTCCTGCGACCAAAAACCGCATAAAAAGCAAAATGACATCGGCTTTCATTTTCTTAGGCCCAAAATCGGCATAAAACACAAAATGACATCTGTTTCTGTCAAGAGATTGGCGCATATGTTAAACATGTTATTCACCATTTTATGCCACAAATTGAAATCGAGACACAGCACGTTCCACAATAGATCGGGGCGTCTCGGCGATCAGATGCAGAATGCGTTGCACAAACCATTTCAGCTACGTTCTTATTGGAGCACTGAACACAACGTCTTTCAGAGAGCAGGTGACCTGGACGGCCAGGCTGTAGGGGAATCCTAGCATTTCCGAAGTACCTCTGCAGCAGCCGCTTCTCTGACTGTGCAATGTGAGGAGCAGCTCCACCTTGTATAAAAGTGATCCAACCTACACATCCACACTGCTGAAGGGCTGGAATGGCGTTGGTGCGTAAAAGACTCTAAAAGCGTTTAGCAGTGACGGCACAGGTAACAGAATCCGCAGTACTCATCTCTTCGAAAAGACAGGATACTACAATAAACGATACCATCGACCTGCACCATAACTTTGTAGAATGACGTGATATCGGTTGATGTGCGTGCGGATTTTCCGTTGCACACATTCTCCCATTCTTCGTATTTACGTGTCCTTAGAGATGGAAATGAGCTATTTCTGTTCTCTGAATGTTCCATGGACATTCAATGTCCACTTCCATGCGAGCAAGAAATTCCGAGCAAAAGTTTGTTTTGCTGGTAGGTCAGCAGGATGCAACTCCTGCACATCTATAATTTTGTATGGATAGAAATGCAAGATGTTTTATATATGGTTTTGTTCACCGTGCTCGCAGTTTTGTCAAACGTTCGGGCAGTGCCCAGTCCGCTGTATGTTTACACGCCACCGCGAGACCCCTGCTGCAGTGCTGTGACCACAGCTTTGACATATTTCGGATCAACTACTTTCCTCCCTGTGCCACACTGCACTTCTAAAGAACGTGTCTTTTAGAATTTTTGCAGGCTCTTAGCTGACATCGGACCAATGCCTTTTTTCACACGATTGAGTGTCTAGAAATCCTGCAGGGCTATTGGCGCAGAGTCCCCATTCTTATAAAAGGACTTTACCAGCAGCGTGTGATCCTTCATGTAGACATTCATGTTGGGCGTCGTGGATGCAAAATGAGGAACATCCGTCTGTTGGTGTGCTTATGCTGACGCGCATAGCGCCATCTATTCGTCAAATTTTCGTTAATTTTTTTTTAATGTCATTTCATCTGCCTCAATAATATGCTATTCAAATTTGACCTCATTCTGACTAGTAGTACAGGAACTTTAGTTATGAACAGCCTGTATGTTAAGTTAAAGTCATGGCCAATCTCGAACTTAAGAATAAATTCGAAATAATTTACATAAATGAGACGCAGTAAGCCAACCCATGAGAAAGCATTCCCTTGGCTGGGCAACAAATGTTGTATCTGGTATTGTAACCAGCTAAAAGGTATATGTGTATACCCGCAACGCAGTGCCCAGTTAACTTTCTGAAGCCAACTAGGTTTGCAGTGACTAGTTGTGTGAGCCTTTAGAGGTCAAATTAAGATGAAAGAGGAAACAAGTATGAAGGTAGAATGCTTTAACGGGACGAATGTTTTTCACTGCGTCAGAACTGCTTTCCTTTTGTAAGCTTTCTAATAGTAAATTGTTATCACAGTTCGAGTAATTTGCGGCAACTGAATTCGTTGTAGAATTTTCACCTGTTGGTCGTATTCGCTTCTAATGCTGATCGTGTACTCTAACCAACATGGCTACACGTAAAGTCATTATTATCAGTATCTAGTGTTACTGACTGGGAAGCTATTGAATAACAACCGTTCAAGGTTCATGAAACTTCTGTATTTACACTCCTGGAAATGGAAAAAAGAACACATTGACACCGGTGTGTCAGACCCACCATACTTGCTCCGGACACTGCGAGAGGGCTGTACAAGCAATGATCACACGCACGGCACAGCGGACACACCAGGAACCGCGGTGTTGGCCGTCGAATGGCGCTAGCTGCGCAGCATTTGTGCACCGCCGCCGTCAGTGTCAGCCAGTTTGCCGTGGCATACGGTGCTCCATCGCAGTCTTTAACACTGGTAGCATGCCGCGACAGCGTGGACGTGAACCGTATGTGCAGTTGACGGACTTTGAGCGAGGGCGTATAGTGGGCATGCGGGAGGCCGGGTGGACGTACCGCCGAATTGCTCAACACGTGGGGCGTGAGGTCTCCACAGTACATCGATGTTGTCGCCAGTGGTCGGCGGAAAGTGCACGTGCCCGTCGACCTGGGACCGGACCGCAGCGACGCACGGATGCACGCCAAGACCGTAGGATCCTACGCAGTGCCGTAGGGGACCGCACCGCCACTTCCCAGCAAATTAGGGACACTGTTGCTCCTGGGGTAGTAGCACTTCGTAGTAGCACTTCGTCTCTACCCCTTTAACTAACTGTGTTAAATCCAGTTAAATATGTTCAATGCGGTCAAGTTTCTCATCTCCATAGTCAATGCAAAAGTAATCTCTAAGCTTAATTTCATTGGTCAAACCTTTTAATGGACACATCGTCAAGAACCTTTGTTACATAAAACCTTTCGTATAAAGTAATTTTACAGCCGTCTAAAAGTAAATACAGGGAACCAAACAAAGTTCTTGTTACTAACACCACTAGAATGTGGTCTGTAGTTGGGAGTAACGTCTGCTGTGTCGCTAGGTTGCAAACGACGTGAGTTTTTATGAATTTTCCGAAAGTAAAAGCGCTCATTCGGAAGGACCGGGGTGGAATTCAAACTGTTAGATTTAACAAGGCACTGAGAGCTTTTATGGGAAAAGAGACGAATTGGGGAAACCAAAAAGCATGGAAGCATTCAGAGGAAGGAAACACTGTTGAATTTCGTTGCGACTACAACTTTAAAGGGAAAGCCGCTCTCCAAGGAGCTAGAAAGGACGAGCCCGGCTCATTGCTGGGGAGCAACCAGCGACGAAACAGTAAACGCAGGGAGGATGGCGAGATCCAACAACTGCTTATTCGTAGCGTTTGCTGAGAGTAATAAATTGGCACGGCACAGAGAATGGGCAGTAAACTACAGTTACTATGATAGTACCATGAGCGATAGGTAGGCCACATCAGTCATTAACTAGTACAGCCTATAGTCACCACATCGGATAAGCCTTGAAACTAACGCGGGAAACTCGAAAAAGTTTGAGAGCAGTCACATGCCGCCCATACAAGCCCAAAAAGTCCACACTCGGTATCCCTGTATCGATGAATGCGATACCTACCGGAAAGGCTCCTTAAAAAATGACCAGGGTCTGTTCTCTGCCATTCATCGTTTCTAATGACCTCGTCATCGAACAGACTTAAAACAAACCTTCCTTCTTTTCTTGACTTTTCTACTGACTAGTTCACCACTAAGTAATGAGGCTTCAAGTACTGCTCAAGCCTTATACTCTCCAGGTATTGGAGCGAAGTGTTTTAAATATATGTTACTTTTCTTGGTCTGACTTTTGGGAGACAAAATCTCATTTTTTTCTGCTACCCTCGAAAAGAGTTGAAACATGTATTAATATAACTGTCTTGCGTTTCGCTGAAAATTTAGTGTAGTTTAAATGTCTGAAATTAGTTTTTTCATGAAGTGAGGTGAATTTAGAACTCACAGTATATCCTTATTTACTTCCAAAGTACGCTCCTGAAACCACTGGTTTGCTACTTACTCCATACACCTGACAGGGGAGATTTTTTTAGACGTTACTGCTCTCGCTCTTAATACAATATTCACAACTGTTGTGCAGATTATTTATTCATCATTAACATTTGGATACAGTTGTTTTAATGTTTCTTTTCCTCTAAAAGGTAAGCACATTCAGATTTCAGGACAACAGCCCCATCTTCAGATGTATATGAAAAATTACAGCTAAATTTGACGTATAAACATGTTATGAAACTCTAGGAAAACTAATGAAATTTGCAGTGACATTATAAACAGTATACCACAATACGTACAGAACAGTCATTCAAGTCAACTAAAAGGGAGTAATATAGTGATTCTCTGGTACATGGCAGGTAAGTACTAAACCCACCTCATATATTCTATGGCCACCCGGAAAAAGCATACATCTAGAGATGTTATCAAACACACTTTTCCGTTGTTGTTCGATTTCTGTTCATTACAACACTTTCTACAAAATGTACTATGACGCCTTATTTCCCCCTTCCCTTTTCTCTGTTAACACAACATGGTTAATATATTAACGTTAGGAGCTTATAATTATTAACATCGAGCTGAGTACAGCTCTCCTCAGTTTACTTTAACTTTTAAGTAAACACATATTTTCACTGTTTAGTGGATTGAAAACTTTTCTAAGTTTTAAGGAATCGAAAAATTCCTTAAATTATTGATTTTAGGATCCATCTACTTATCGTCTTGTTTGGTCTCATGTCAGTACTTCTGCAAGCCACCTGTCTTTACGACAGAATGTGACAAACTGGTAAAAATCAGTACTGTGTACGGTGTACTGATTGATCCATAAAACTCTGGGAATTCTTGAGAAGTCGAACTTCGTATTCAACTAATATTTCGCTCTAAACTGTCCAGCCGTCTTCAGAGCGAGCTAGAATCGCAGTGAAGCTTTTTTCTGTTTCCTTTATTGTCGTTTCATCTTCCAGTATATGGTTGCGGGGCGGGCTGTTTCTCAATGTAGATACAGACACAAAGACTGAAAAGAACAACCTAAAAGCTTAAGTACGTATTTAGAAATGATTTTAAAATTTGTAAAGGTATGAACTTAATTAAGGTTTTTTGTACAAAAGAATCTTGATTTCCTTCGTTTTTTTTAATTAAAAGAGGAAATAACTAAATGGCAAACTACACTCCTGGAAATGGAAAAAAGAACACATTGACACCGGTGTGTCAGACCCACCATACTTGCTCCGGACACTGCGAGAGGGCTGTACAAGCAATGATCACACGCACGGCACAGCGGACACACCAGGAACCGCGGTGTTGGCCGTCGAATGGCGCTAGCTGCGCAGCATTTGTGCACCGCCGCCGTCAGTGTCAGCCAGTTTGCCGTGGCATACGGAGCTCCATCGCAGTCCTTAACACTGGTAGCATGCCGCGACAGCGTGGACGTGAACCGTATGTGCAGTTGACGGACTTTGAGCGAGGGCGTATAGTGGGCATGCGGGAGGCCGGGTGGACGTACCGCCGAATTGCTCAACACGTGGGGCGTGAGGTCTCCACAGTACATCGATGTTGTCGCCAGTGGTCGGCGGAAGGTGCACGTGCCCGTCGACCTGGGACCGGACCGCAGCGACGCACGGATGCACGCCAAGACCGTAGGATCCTACGCAGTGCCGTAGGGGACCGCACCGCCACTTCCCAGCAAATTAGGGACACTGTTGCTCCTGGGGTATCGGCGAGGACCATTCGCAACCGTCTCCATGAAGCTGGGCTACGGTCCCGCACACCGTTAGGCCGTCTTCCGCTCACGCCCCAACATCGTGCAGCCCGCCTCCAGTGGTGTCGCGACAGGCGTGAATGGAGGGACTAATGGAGACGTGTCATCTTCAGCGATGAGAGTCGCTTCTGCCTTGGTGCCAATGATGGTCGTATGCGTGTTTGGCGCCGTGCAGGTGAGCGCCACAATCAGGACTGCATACGACCGAGGCACACAGGGCCAACACCCGGCATCATGGTGTGGGGAGCGATCTCCTACACTGGCCGTACACCACTGGTGATCGTCGAGGGGACACTGAATAGTGCACGGTACATCCAAACCGTCATCGAACCCATCGTTCTACCATTCCTAGACCGGCAAGGGAACTTGCTGTTCCAACAGGACAATGCACGTCCGCATGTATCCCGTGCCACCCAACGTGCTCTAGAAGGTGTAAGTCAACTACCCTGGCCAGCAAGATCTCCGGATCTGTCCCCCATTGAGCATGTTTGGGACTGGATGAAGCGTCGTCTCACGCGGTCTGCACGTCCAGCACGAACGCTGGTCCAACTGAGGCGCCAGGTGGAAATGGCATGGCAAGCCGTTCCACAGGACTACATCCAGCATCTCTACGATCGTCTCCATGGGAGAATAGCAGCCTGCATTGCTGCGAAAGGTGGATATACACTGTACTAGTGCCGACATTGTGCATGCTCTGTTGCCTGTGTCTATGTGCCTGTGGTTCTGTCAGTGTGATCATGTGATGTATCTGACCCCAGGAATGTGTCAATAAAGTTTCCCCTTCCTGGTACAATGAATTCACGGTGTTCTTATTTCAATTTCCAGGAGTGTATATCAGTAGCAATACATTGAAAACACGTCGTATGAACGGTAATCTTAAGAAATTCGAATTGCATTTTCAATAAAAGCTGAAAGAGCTGCACTGGCAATCATTGTCTGGTTTTGAAGGGGGAAAAGTTTGGTGTTTAGTAGGTTAGGATGGTACAGGTATAAGTATAAAGGTCCGACGGGTAGTTTCAATGAAGAAGGTGTTAGATTGGATGCTGGAAAGACAGGAAGGGAGGAATACGGTAAAACACTCCCGTCCACTTTACAGAGTGTTCGGAAATTCCCGTTACAAACTTGTAGGAATTGTAGAGGGGAGTGACTACATAATATTTGGACTAGAAATCCATGGCTATTAATAAGTGGAACTATAAGGCAAGTGTTGTACTGGGTCGCGCCTAATCAATTACCTGTAAAAGAGGTTGCGTTACTAATGTGTTTTCAAGTGGTTGTAGCAAGAAAACGGTACGTTTCCGATAATAGTTTTTGGATTCAAAAATATTATCTGTTCATTCCCCTCTACAAGTCTTGGAAGTCTGTAATGGGAATTTCCGAACACGCTGTATACCAGTATATCAGCAACGCCAGCCAAATGGGTATTCGTGTAAGTACACGGCAAATCACCACCGGAACAGCAGAGATATAAGCACATATATGAATATATCTCTGTGGCCCCACTTCCAGTGTGCTTTGGCATGTAGGCATGCGAACTTAGCCCACCCTCCTCATCTGTTAGGCGGGACGAGAGCCTTTACCATCAGTCAAATGGCTCTGAGCACTATGGGACTCAACATCTTAGGTCATAAGTCCCCTAGAACTTAGAACTACTTAAACCTAACTAACCTAAGGACATCACACACACCCATGCCCGAGGCAGGATTCGAACCTGCGACCGTAGCAGTCCCGCGGTTCCGGACTGCAGCGCCAGAACCGCACGGCCACCGCGGCCGCCTACCATCAGTCTTCGCGCTCGCTCCGAAGATGGGTGAACGGTTTACAGTCGAAATATTAGCGGCAGATAAATTTTCACTACAACCTAATTCCTAAGCACAGTAAGGCTTGTTTGTGCGAGGAACGTTTCGAAAGTGAGTTTCGACATTGTTTTTCACGCGGAAACTTTCTTCTCAAAAACAAATACAACATGGCATCATGAACGATATACCTTGTACTCTTTTTCCATATAGTCGCCTCCAACATTGAGAAATTTGTCGTAGCGTGCAATCAGTTTCAAGAAATAACTATGGTCAACTCTGTGCCCTGCGATGCAAGGAACTGTCGCGCAGCCTGCTCCACCTCAGCACTGGTTTGGCAGTGACGTCACCGGAGCGCGGCCTTCAATGGAAGAGACAGGTGGAAAGCCGATGGGGCAAGATTGTGGGCTGCAGACTAAGTGATCCAATCTCTCCAACGCTAAGAGACGAATCTGATCCTGTGTGAGCCTTGCAGTGTGTGATTTTGCGTTGCCTTCCAAGAGCACAACACCTTCACTAATGAGCCCTGGTCTCTTTAGTCGAATGGTGGACCTGTGTTTGGTGAGGGTGTCGCAGTTGCGTGCCACATTGATAGCCACCTGCTGGAGGGAATCAAGGAGAATCATATCTTTCGCGTCCCAGAACACGGTAATCATAACCTTTCAGAGGAGAGCAGCACTTCGAGTTTTCTCCTCAGTGGTGAACTGGATTGCTTCCACGTCATTGAGGCGGCCTTGTACTCTGGTATAAAGCGGTGCATCCAAGTCTCATCACCTGTGATGCTGTGAACAGAAACTCATTTCCTTCTAGCGCGCGCCACATCAAGTGGTCGAGGCTGATTCCCATTCTTGCTCTCTTATGATCCGGGTTCAGGCTTCTCGATAGCCATCATGCAGACACTTTTCGGTAACCCAAGAGATAATGGCGCGAGTGATGGCACTGAGCATGGCCATTACACTGTCTCGACAGAAAGTCTGATAGCCGCGCGCGATTAGCCGAGCGGTCTAGGGCGCTACAGTCTTGGACTGTGCGGCTGGTCTCGGCGGAGGTTCGAGTTCTCCCTCGGACATGGGTGTGTGTGTCTGTCCTTAGTACAATTTAGATTAAGTAGTGTGTAAGCTTAGGGACTGATGACCTTAGTAGTTAAGTCCCATAAGATTTCACACACATTTGAACATTTTTTGAAAGTCTGATACCGTTATCCACCTGTCTCCTAGCACCATGTCCTGTACTCTATGACGCTCACTTCACACTCCATCTACTTTCTCTGAAGATGGAACAGTTGCACAAGCTATTGGAGGAGACCTGACTTCTTCACCATACACAGCCTGTAGGCGTTCGTGGAAGACGTTTGTTTCGGTCCCCTGGTGTACCATCTTCTCTTTGAAAAACAGTGACGGACCTTACTTTCTAAACGTCCCTCGTAGCTGAATTCTTTCAGTTTTACGGATACTGACTGTACTTGCAAGATCGTCCGTGAGTTTACTCGCACTCACTGAGCCAATGCACGCCTGTTAGGCAGGCCTTTAACAGTTGCAGACGTGTCAGAGTTCATCCGCCAGCAAGAGTAATGCTTCTTCGTATCTGCTCGGCAGCTACCGAGAAGAAGGAACGTGGCATGTCGCCGGCAGCCTTTCTGTAAGCGGGCGCATTATTTCCTTTGCTGTGTTGCGGCGTCGTAGATAGCGACGTGGGTTTCTTCTGCGGCCCATTTAAAGATAAAAGCGGGCGCGGCGGCACCAGGAAACGTGAGTGGGCAGCGCCGCCTGTATCTGGGCGGGGCTCCTTGTGTTCATTTCCGGCGCCGCTATCTGCCGCGATTAATATCCCGCCTCCAACCGCCCCCGCCGCCCCCACCGCTCACGCTACTTCTTGGGAGCCGCCTCGCCTTCTAGCCGCCCCGCCCCCGACACAGAAAAAACCACGCCGCAGACGGAGACGGCCAGCCGCCTCATCTCTGAGTCAGCACGACTGGAAACTTGACTCCGCGCGGCAAACACCTCCCATGTACTCGTACAACAAATCAACTCGTGGTTCATCCAGCTATAGTGACAATGTTCTTGATTATGGTACCGTCATCAATTGAAGAAGGCATTTCATCACAGGGGATACACATAGACAAATAAGCATTTTTTACAGACGGCCTAAAAACAAAAAAGGAACAGTCTGTAGGACGAGATCATTTTATTGACAATGAGGTGACAGGTAGTTCATCATTGTAGGAATATATGCCAACAAACTCAGACCACAGGAGACACACATGTCACAGTACAGGATACACAAACAGCCACATCAGTGTACCCCACTCTGGCGGAAAAGCACGAGTTTATTTCTGCATGCGAACGATCATAAAGTTGCCAAATGGCATTCTATGATAGCTTGTCCTAAGCACCTTGCGCCTTTAGTTGCAGTGCGGTAATGGTCCTTGCAGGCTCTGTAGAATAAGTTGCTGTTTCGTCATGTGCTTTGCGTATTCCGTCGGCGAGAGATCCGGTATCTTGCTGGTCGGGGCAGTTGCACACCACCAAGAGCACATTGAGTCGCAGCGGCTGTATGTGGCCATGCATTGTTGTGCTGAAAAATGACATCGCCTTCCTGCCACAGAATTGGCAGTACCACGGGGATAACATCCTGTTCAATGTAGATTCATTGTCCACTCCAAGGTGTGGAGTGGGCTGTTCGAGATCCGGCCTATTAAAGAGTCGCGGTTCTGTTTAACGAATTATCAGATAAGCTGCTACTGGGGCAAATGAAGAATCTCAATCTCAATTGGGAATAAATTGGAGAGGCTTACTAGTTCCGGCATACGCCTTACAACCGAGGGAATCGTCCCGAAAACCTTGGACAGAATTGAGTGACTGGAATTATGTTAATTTATCTCTGGGACACCGTCCTTTGTTGCTCCGTTGAGGACGTTGTCTCAGCCAAAATGAATATGTTGTGTGTATTTGTTTTACTGGACGAACGCAGTATTGGTGCAATGTAGTGGGCACTGCTTGCTTTACCCTGCAAAAACACCAAATGTTAACTGCGAGTTGTAACTGATGGCTCCCCCGGGACCGGTGTGTCGTGGACGAATGCACTGTGGAGTAGGCGACTCAACAGGTCTACTACACACACGTGTACCTCCACCACCCGCGTACAGAAAGAACCTACTCTCATCACTGAAGACAACCGTCATTTCACCCTACATCAGCTCTTCCGCGACACCAGACTAAACGAGCTTGGCAGTGTATTGGTGCCGTGGTAGCCCGGCCAGAGGCACGCGTCATGTGAGCAGATGGTTCCCAGTGGTCCCAGATCACACAGCAGGTGCGACATGTGGCCGGATTTCGTCCCTGGGTAAAGTTCGGTCGGTCATCGTTACTCGCATAATTCCTCGATCCTGAAACGCGCCTGTACTACGCAGAAGGCCAGAAAATGTTGTACGTGTTTGAGTATTTTTCACAGACTACTGCGGGAAGCAGCGAAACACTACCGACACAGCTCGAGCAGTTCGTCGATACGTTTATCCAGCTTCCCTCCGGCCCATGATGTGACGACGTTAAGATGGCTGAAACTGTTCAACTGAACTAAAAGCTCGTTGATGAAGCACGGCTGTACTTTGGAATGTATGTTTCAAACGCTGTTCACCTATAAATTCGGCACAGTTAACGCCTGCTGAATGAAAACAGAGGGTGCCTCCTGAGCGTCGTCTGATTGCCGATGGTCGTGACAAACGAAACACTAATACTACAACCCCTCTACATGCACACACATTCCCTGGTACCACTGAACACAGTCTTCGAGTGTGTTGCATTCTTTGTGGCGATGTACACTCCTGGAAATGGAAAAAAGAACACATTGACACCGGTGTGTCAGACCCACCATACTTGCTCCGGACACTGCGAGAGGGCTGTACAAGCAATGATCACACGCACGGCACAGCGGACACACCAGGAACTGCGGTGTTGGCCGTCGAATGGCGCTAGCTGCGCAGCATTTGTGCACCGCCGCCGTCAGTGTCAGCCAGTTTGCCGTGGCATACGGAGCTCCATCGCAGTCTTTAACACTGGTAGCATGCCGCGGCAGCGTGGACGTGAACCGCATGTGCAGTTGACGGACTTTGAGCGAGGGCGTATAGTGGGCATGCGGGAGGCCGGGTGGACGTACCGCCGAATTGCTCAACACGTGGGGCGTGAGGTCTCCACAGTACATCGATGTTGTCGCCAGTGGTCGGCGGAAGGTGCACGTGCCCGTCGACCTGGGACCGGACCGCAGCGACGCACGGATGCACGCCAAGACCGTAGGATCCTACGCAGTGCCGTAGGGGACCGCACCGCCACTTCCCAGCAAATTAGGGACACTGTTGCTCCTGGGGTATCGGCGAGGACCATTCGCAACCGTCTCCATGAAACTGGGCTACGGTCCCGCACACCGTTAGGCCGTCTTCCGCTCACGCCCCAACATCGTGCAGCCCGCCTCCAGTGGTGTCGCGACAGGCGTGAATGGAGGGACGAATGGAGACGTGTCGTCTTCAGCGATGAGAGTCGCTTCTGCCTTGGTGCCAATGATGGTCGTATGCGTGTTTGGCGCCGTGCAGGTGAGCACCACAATCAGGACTGCATACGACCGAGGCACACAGGGCCAACACCCGGCATCATGGTGTGGGGAGCGATCTCCTACACTGGCCGTACACCACTGGTGATCGTCGAGGGGACACTGAATAGTGCACGGTACATCCAAACCGTCATCGAACCCATCGTTCTACCATTCCTAGACCGGCAAGGGAACTTGCTGTTCCAACAGGACAATGCACGTCCGCATGTATCCCGTGCCACCCAACGTGCTCTAGAAGGTGTAAGTCAACTACCCTGGCCAGCAAGATCTCCGGATCTGTCCCCCATTGAGCATGTTTGGGACTGGATGAAGCGTCGTCTCACGCGGTCTGCACGTCCAGCACGAACGCTGGTCCAACTGAGGCGCCAGGTGGAAATGGCATGGCAAGCTGTTCCACAGGACTACATCCAGCATCTCTACGATCGTCTCCATGGGAGAATAGCAGCCTGCATTGCTGCGAAAGGTGGATATACACTGTACTAGTGCCGACATTGTGCATGCTCTGTTGCCTGTGTCTATGTGCCTGTGGTTCTTTCAGTGTGATCATGTGATGTATCTGACCCCAGGAATGTGTCAATAAAGTTTCCCCTTCCTGGGACAATGAATTCACGGTGTTCTTATTTCAATTTCCAGGAGTGTATTTTGTTTGTCGTTACTGTATTATAATTCAGATCAGAAATTCAGCTTGTGAAGTTCTTGAAACCCTCGTTCGACTAATATTTGAATATAGTTCGTCAGTGTAGGATCAGTACTAGATATAAATTTACATGATTACTCTGCAATTCGTAATTAAGTGCCTGCCAGAGGGTTCTTCGAACGACTTTCAAGCTATTTCCCTACCTAGGAGTGGCGTTCGATAACTAATGCAACACTTTTTTTTCTGAAAGCAAACCGATTTTACTCAGAATTCCAGTACCCCATATTACTCTCCACTGTTTTGGCTACATAATACTATTTTTCAGCATAATCTCCGTTCTACGCGACGACCTTCCGCCACCTTACTGGCAGGGCCTGTATGCCCAAATGGTACCACGCAACCGTCGACGTCGGAGCCAACGTCTTCTGCATTAATAACCTACCCATCATCCACATACAGCTTCCCGCGGAATTTATCATTCACTGAGCCAAACAAATGGAATTTGTAAGTTTCGAGATCTGGGTTGTAGGGTGGCTGAGGAAGAACAGTCCATGAAGTTTTGTGATCATTTCTCGAGCGCGCAGACATGTGTGAGGCTTTACGCTGTTATAGATAAAGTGAAGTTGGTGGCATTTTTGTTGCAATTAACACGCTGTAGTCCAACATTGTAGGAGTCACACCTGTGTGCTGCAGGCCGGCAAGTGCGAGATCGAAAAGGTTTGTGCGACCTTGTTGCTATGACAGACGGCTGGCTCAATAACTCACCGTGCTTCTGTTCACTGCCATGTCTCGATAGAGATTCTGCAAGTGCCGAACAATATCTGTGATGCTGTTGTTTTCACCAAAAGAATCTCGACAGCTCTCTGCTTGGAAAGCATCTCCGTTGAAGATGTCATTTTGAAGGATACACAAGTCCTCACGTCTCTTCATAAAATCCCAGTAAAAGTCTTACCCGTTTCATTTTGGTCTCACTGAACCGATGCTTTATTTTCAGTTGCTGCACATGTTTGTACACTAAATTTAAGAACTTACTGGTACTCAAAGGTATAAGCTACCTAGCTAAATTTTTAGCTTGATCCTGCCATACTGTTTGCTGCTCATCACTGAATCTTCTCCGAAAAAAGTTATTTCCAACAACAGGTTTTATGGACCTTGTTTATTTCCCGTACAGCTGTAAGTATATTACGTATTACTTCTTCGGACTGAAAATTTCTCATAAACTTCCCCGATTGTTTTTCAAGAAATTTTGACTTTTTCTACTGTTTCGTTGGTGCCACTCTCGTCCCATTTACGTCCTGACTTCGCCACCTTTGCCCGTTAACGAAAAACGGCAAAAATTACAGTATACAGGGTGGAGAAAAATTGTGTCACGAAATTTTAACCCTGAATAGCTGATGCCAGTAGCAACCAAAATTACTAATGTTGTGTAGCTCGACAACGAAGAATTTTTAAATTACAGAAACTTGGCACCACGCACTCCAATTGACCGCGGGATTGCCCTGATGCCGGATGCTCTGGGCAACGCATGACCGCGAATGCTTTGCCTGCGGAGATCGCGATGTATCCAAGGCGGCCCGCACGGTCGGTGGTAGCGCACCAGCCTTCCACTCTGGGGGGCCTAGAACGAATCCGCCTTCGTTTCCGATACATCCATTGTAGTTTCTTGATAAGACGTACCGGCAGCAAACCCGTCAAGGGCTGTTAGTTCGCCTCCAGAAAGTCCTTTACAGATTGTGTCGCCCCTGAAAAGGGCCTTTTTTTGTAGCTAGGACATTGTTAACTTAAAGCAGGTGCTCGAACAGGTGACCCTCTGACGCGACACAAGCTTGGTAATGTCGAACAGTGTTTTGCCGAACTCTTTCTAAGATTCCTGTTATTGCCCTGATGTGATTGGCGGTATGTTGAGTGCGACCCATTAATTCCTCTTCGTTTCTTCGTTTCTAGGTGGTTCGCGACCGGGTGGGTGAACTAGAACCTTGAAGAATACCCACAGGAAAAAGTTCGGTGGCGTGAGATCTGGTGATCGCAAGCGACATGTCCTACGAGCACCTCTGCCAATTACCCGGCTGTCGAAGAGTTCATTTAAATATTCGCGTACAGCACGACTGTTATATGCGGGCGCCCCATCATGCTGCAACCATATGCGTAGCCGTGTATACGGGAGAACATCTTCCAGCAGGCCGGGTAGAGTTTCTTGCAAAATGTGAAGTTAACTTGCCCCAGTAAGTCGAGGAGGTACACGGGCCGGCCCAATCAGATGGTCACAAACAATGCCTGCCCAAATGTTGAGCGAAAATCGTTCCTGGTGTCCGTGGACGTACATGACGTGAGGATTTCCACTTGCCCAGTAATGAACGTATCGAGTGTTGTAAAGGCAATTCTGATGGAAGGTGCACTCGTTGGTAAACAACACAATGGCGGGGAAGTCGGGATCTGGTGCAACACGTCGCAGAAACCACCGACAAAACCCTAGACTGTGTTCGTAATCCGCGCACAGTATTTAGGTCTTGGACAGGGTGGAAACTAAATGGATGCTGGCTGTCATCCCTCAAAATCTCCCTGACTAACCGATGATTGACCCCCATGTCGTGGTCAATCGTTCAAGCACTTGTCGTAGGGGCTTCCTCGAAGCGCTCGAGAACAGTCTTTCCAAATGCAGCATCCCGTGGTGTTCAAGCTCTTCCAGCATTGCCATGCTATCCCGCTAACGAGCCTGTTTCGTCAAGTCGCCGGTGAATTGCTGTAAACGTTTGTGGGTGTGTGTGTGGCGTCTTGCTGGGTACCGTTCCTGATACAACCGTCTTCATGCGCATTACCGTCGGCTAGTCCATAAACAAAAACCATATATCGTTGTTCTTCAAACGAAAACTGTGCCGCCATGCTTACTATATGACGAAATCGCAGGTGTCGTGTGGGTGCTCTGAAGCGAAGCCTACGCGTGAATGCCTCTGACAAAGGAGACAAACAGCAGGACCTATTCGACACGTTTGCTTATCACGTTGGGGCAGTGACGGGGCGATGAACGTTTGTATGTGTGAACCGACAACCATGTCGCTGCCGGTCAACCTATGAACGGAAACAGGGTGATCCCACGGCCAGTCGGAGCGCGTGGCACCAAGTTTCCGTAGTTTAAAAATGGTGCGTTGTCGACCTACACAACATTTGTAATTTTGGTTTCAGCTATCCAGGGTTAAAATGTCGTGACACAATTTTTCTCCACCCTGTAAATAATCTTTTCAAAAAGAGAAGGAATGTAGAAAAATTATAGTTTAATGATTTAGAGAAATCCAAATCTGCATAGCCCGAGAGAGCTTTGATCAGTCAGCCTCTTCAATGCGAGCCCAGTGTGCTAATCACTACTTCATCTCTCTCGTTACGTCTGTTTAGTCAAATAGTACTCGAAATTGATTTGTCTGATTCAGCACGAGCGAATTGCTGCGACAGTTTAACATTACCATTGTTATTACTTCGGCTAGCCACCCAGCCGTAGTTGGAAATTTGTGGTAAGATTTTATGGGACCAAACCGCTGACGTCATCGGTCCGTAAGCCTACACACTACTTAACCCAACTTAAACTAACTTAACGCTAAGGACGACACACACACCCATGCCCGAGGGAGGACTCGAACCTCCGACGGGGAGAGCCGCGCGAACGGTGACAAGACGCCTTAAACCGCGCGGCTGCCCCGCGCGGCCAACCAGCTGCATATCTGTGTGTGTAAAATTGTAGCTTCCAGGTCGGAGAGGGAAGGCGGTTACGGCTCGAATCCGCCAGGCGGTTCAGCGACGAGGGTCGGTGTGCCAGCCAACCTGGATGTGGTTTTTGGGCGGTTTCCCACTCCCACTAGTGGGATACCGGTGTGGTACCTAAGTCGCGCCTCAATTACACGAGAGTAAATGGAACTTGATGAGACCACTAGAACCATACAAAATTTAATTACAAGACCGAATACGAAATCTTATGCTGAATTAACCGGAATATAGGAGTCATGAACACATTCTATACTTTAGAAGTTATTATTGAATCAATATTAATAAATTTCTTAATTGTAGCATCATTAATAACAGCCAAACTACTGCTGGAGTCAATGCGATGACAGTGCTTGGAAAATGTCAGGCGCTATCAGTCTATGTGGCGGTCTCTACAATCAATTAGGCAGCAGACGGGAAAAACCAATAATTAATTTAATGGCCTTCCAGATAAGAAACAATCACATAAATACACGCAATACTACGTCAAAATTAGTGAAGAAGTAGATAAAGATACTACACTTATTCAACTACTTTTAAGGCCAAGAGTCTTATTACCAAAATAACTGGTAAACAGTGCATCATACAGGATGCAAGGCGGATGGAAAATACTGTAAAAGTTATATTTTATATTCCCATTAAATACTGTAATCAGCCATATCACCAGCATTATTAATCACAGAAATAGGTTCAAAATTTACGGCAAAGGGCTCAGGCTGGGCAGTATTTTGGGATATTTATGAGTACGATGGTTCAGAAGCCGTAGCTTTTAGGGGTTTCACTTCATACGCTGGTCATTCGCAGGCAATTTTGCGAAATGGTAGAACAAAGTGACCCATATATAAGTCGAGAGGAGTTATCCAGGTGACTGTACGATTGTTGGCTATAGAGTGGTCCGGCGTTAATTTGTACGGGTTCAGACGTGTTCAGACTGGTCCTTTTCAGTCAGGAACAGTACAAAGACTTTGAAAGAATCTGTCACTACTTTATTTTTCGTATATGGCTCAGTTGTGGAGTTTTAAATTTGTCATTAATACCAGTTGAATGCTAGAGCCTTACTTCACATTGATGAAGTTCGAGCTAGTTTTGAGGTTTATTCACATGTCTGAAACCACTGGAGAACTTTAAATTGAATGCATGGAACTTCAGCGATATCACTCAGACTCTGAACATTCATTAAATTCAGCAGCAATGAATAAAGTTTAATTATTATTGCCAGATGCATTACAGTGAGGTACTGCTTTCTCACTTACTCGATGCTTCGGCAAATATACGCAGTACGTTAATGCCACCCAGTGGTCCACTAGATATTGACTGTGATTTATAAATGCAACGTTTGGCATTCAAATACAGTGACGGATTAAAAAATCGCATCACCAAGTAAGAGCTGTGCGACAAAAGTGAAAGTTGGTACGCGTGTTTCAACATCTGAAATGTGGTGTCTCGAACAAGTTTCACTCCAGACACGTAAGACTGGTGCTAGTGCGCCACTATGAAGATGCAGATCAGGTTTGTTTTAAATACACACTGTAATGGTCGTGATCGTTAGTTACCTTTGAGATTGGTTGTGGTGAGTTGGTGTTAGTCAATAATTCCTTTATGGCGACAAAGAGCCCATCGTCAACACTTCACTGGTTTGAACGAGGTCGTGTAATAGGCCTACGAGAAGCTGGAAGGTCCCTCTGCGAAACTGATGAAAGACTTGGTAGGAATGTATCCAGTGTACATGATTGCCGGCATCAGTGGTCACGGGAATGTACGGTCGCAAGAAGAGCCGGCTCCAAACTGCCACCTGGCGGTACCGAATTGGAAGACCAATGCGTTCGGCGTATGGCTCTGCAGCATAGCATTGCATCTGCAGCAGCAATTTGAGCAGCATTTGGCACCACAGTTACACAACGAACTGTTACAAATTAATTTCTTCAAGGACAGCTCCAAGCCAGACGCCCTACAGCGTGCATAACACTGATCCGAAACCACCGCCATTTGCGACTCAAGTGGTGTGAAGCGAGAGCTCATTGGAGGGCATAGTGGAAGCCTGCTGTGTTAACTGATAAAAGCCGGTTCTGCCTTGATCCCATTGGCGACCGTGCGTTGGTTAGAAGGATGCCAGCTGATGGTCTACAACCAATCTATGTGCGTGCTAGACAGACTGGACCTATACCGGGAGTTATTATCTGATGTGCGATTTCGTATGACAACAGGAGCACTCTGTTGGTTGTCCCACACATCCTGACTGTAAATTTTTACGTCAGTCTGATGATTCTATCTGTTCTGCTGCCATTCATGAACAGCATTCGAGGGGGTGTTTTCCAGCAGGATAACGCTCGCCCACGTACCGCCGTTGTCGGCGGACGTGTTCTACAGTGTGTCGACGTGCTGCCAGGACCTTCTCGATCACAGATCTATCCCAATGGCGCAATTATGGTACACCATTGGAGTACAACTCGCGTCATCCACAAACACCATTAACCGTCCCTGTATTGATCGACCAAGTGCAACAGGTATGAAACTTCTTCCCAGAAACTGCCATCCGACCCTGCACAACATAATGCATGGATGTTTGCATGCTTGCATTCAACATTCTGACGGCTACACGCCATATTAAGCCGGCCGGTGTGGCCGAGCGGTTCTAGGCGCTACAGTGCGGAACCGCGCGACTGCTTCGGCCGCAGGTTCGAATCCTGCCTGGGGCATGGATGTGTGTGATGTCCTTAGATTAGTTAGGTTTAAGTAGTTCTAAGTTCTAGGGGACTGATGACCTCATCTAAGTCCCATAGTGCTCAGAGCCATTTGAACCACTTTGAACCTCATATTAATCTACCAGCATTACGCTTTTGCAATAGCTTCTCGCAAACTTAAATTAACCTGTGATCTTGTAGTGTCAATCACTTAAATATTTTATCTAGACAAATGTATTTCCGAGATTTCATTACTCTACATTAATTTTTTTTTTTATGTTCCGATTTTTTTTCCGTCAGTGTACTTAAATTAAAATCTACATGTGTCGCATGAAGTAATATGAGCTATGTAGCCTACGTACAGACCTGTGGAGTTGAGAGTTGCAGGTGGATGCAAGGATCTACAGACTAAACACCAGGCACTTAATAATGTGATAGGTAGGGAATCTCCCCTAGAAGAACAGTGAGCTGTCCTACGATCAGGAGACTCAAACAGGTGGACAAAACTTTTGATCCAAGTAACCAGATATAATTATTAATTTCTGGTGGTAAGTTCGTAGCGTCGCTGCGAGACTGTGACGTGAACAGAGACCGGGCCTAACTGATAATCATATAAAGAAGGGTGGCTTTGGTCTGTCACTTGTTTCATTCTTTTATTTCTGTCTTCGCACCACAAATCGCCTTGCAATAGGTGTAGTCAGGCCATCGAGAGTTTAGGAGTGATGGACTGCTTGCTTGAGGCATTCAGTAATGGGACGTATCGTTTGACTGAGGGTTGCGTCAATGTGCTTCTAGTGAGATGATGTATGCCAGCTGAGGACAGATTATACAACTACAGAAAAGCACGCTATTATCGCGTCCTAAGCGCTGAGGATAGGGCATCCATAACCCCCTTCCGCTCCCCCCTCCCCACCCCCTAATCACCTCTTTTACTGGAGATTGTTTCTAGTGATCACCTTGATTCATGATATCTGAATACCAGATATTTACTCCAGACATGTCGAGCAGAAACAGTGATCGCGGTTATAATTAAAAGGGTCCTATTAGCGTAATGACTGCGACTCTGGTTTCCTGCGGCCCTACACAATCAAAGAACATACCGGAAATACAGTGGGACACACTTGGCTTCATCTGTTTACAATTACAACAATCCTTACGGTACATGTACGGCGTATGTTATGGATGACTGTATTAATAAACAGGCCATTCATTAAACTGTGACTGGGATACGTCATCTATATTATCAAATGGCTATCCCGGTTCAAGGCACCCGAGCCCAGTTACTGGTTGCCAATCTAACGGCTTCAAGGCGAATCAAAAATTTCATTTTCAGGATTTGGTATAGTTATCGACCGAATTAAAAAAGTTAATATGCTGTCGTAATGTACTCATAAGAGGTATAATATGATGTTAAAGGTTGGGATGGGTTGATTTGGGGGAGGAGACCAAACTGCTATGTCTCCGTCTGATCGGATTCGGGAAGTATGGGGAAGGAAGCCGGCCGCGACCTTTCAAAGGAAACATCCCGGCATTTGACTGAAGCGATTTAGAGAAATCACGGAAAACCTAAATCAGGATGGCCAGACGCGGGATTGAACCTTCGTCCTCCCGAATGCTAATCCAGTGTGTTAACCACTGCGCCACCTCGCTCGGTATTATGCTAAAGGCTTAACGCATTATTACAGTATTACAGAAATGGTGTGAATACAAGCAGCGTGGCTCATGAACCACAAATGCCCACACTATACCCGTCAGTACACTGAGGTAGGTGACAAAAGACATGGGACGCCTACTAATACCCTATCACACCTCCCCTGCACGCTGCAGAGCAGCAACTCGACGTGGCAGCGACTCAACAAATCGCTGGAAATGTTGACCCATGCTGCCTCTATAGCCGTCCATAATTGCGAAAGTATTGCCGGTGCAGGATTATGTGCATAATTTATGTCCCATAAATATTCTATGGGGTTCATGTCAGGCGATCTGCGTGGCCAAATCACTCGAATTGTCCAGAATGTTCTTCAAACCAGTCGAGAAGAATTGTAGCCCAGGGACATGGAGCATTGTCATCTGTAACAATTCCATCTTTGTATGTGAACATGAAGTTCATGATGGTTGCAAATGGTCACCAAGCAGCTGAACATAACCATTTTCAGTGAATGATCTGTTCACATGACACCAAACCGTTACGGGACCACCACCAGCTTGCTCAATGCCTTGTTGACAACTTCGGCCCATGGCTTCGTGGGCTCTGAGCACTATGGGACTTAACAGCTGTGGTCATCAGTCCCCTAGAACTTAGAACTACTTAAACCTAACTAACCTAAGGACATCACACACATCCATGCCCGAGGCAGGATTCGAACCTGCGACCGTAGCAGTCGCGCGGTTCCGGACTCCTCGCCTAGAACCGCGAGACCACCGCGGCCGGCCCATGTCTTCGTGGGGTCTGCGCCACACTCGAATCCTGCCATCAGCTCTTACCAACTGAAATCAGGACTCATCTAGCCAGGCCACGGTTTTCCAGTAGTCTAGGGTGCAACTGACACGGTGACGAGCCCAGGAGAGGCGCTGCAGGCAGTGTCACGCTGTTAGTAGAGGCACGCTGTTAGTAGAGGAAGGAGTATATAGAGGGTCTATACAAAGGCGATGTACTTGAGGACAGTATTATTGAAATGGAAGAGGATGTAGATGAAAATGGAATGGGAGATATGATACTGCGTGAAGAGTTTGACAGAGCACTGAAAGACCTGACTCGAAACAAGGCCCTGGGAGTAGACAACATTCCATTAGAGCTACTGACAGCCTTGGGAGAGCCAGTCCTTACAAAACTCTACCATGTGGTGAGCAAGATGTATGAGACCGGTGAAATACCGTCAGACTTCAAGAGCAATATAATAATTCCAATCCCAAAGAAAGCAGGTGTTGACAGATGTGAAAATTACCAAACTATCAGTTTAATAAGTCACAGCTGTAAAATACTAACGCGAATTCTTTAAAGACGAATGGAAAAACTGGTAGAAGCGGACCTCAGGGAAGATGAGTTTGGATTCCGTAGAAATATTGGATCATGTGAGGCAATACTGACCGTACGACTCACCTTAGAAGAAAGATCAAGGATAGGCAAACCTACGTTCCTAGCATTTATAGACTTAGAGAAAGCTTTTGACAATGTTGACTGGAATATTCACTTTCAAATTCTAAAGGTGGCAGGGGTAAAATACAGGGAGCAAAAGGCTATTTACAAATTTGTACAGAAACCAGATGGCAGTTATAAGAGTCTAGTGGCATGAAAGGGAAGCAGTGGTTGGGAAAGGAGTGATACAGGGTTGTAGCCTCTCCCTGATGTTATTCAATCTGTATATTGAGCAAGCAGTATAGGAAACAAAAGTTCGGAGTAGGTATTAAAATCCATGGAGAAGAAATAAAAACTTTGAGGTTCGCCGATGACATTGTAATTCTGTCAGAGACAGCAAAGGACTTAGAAGAGCAGTTTAACGGAATGAACAGTGTCTTGAAAGGAAGGTATAAGATGAACATCAACAAAAGCAAAACGAGGGTAATGGAATGTAGTTTAATTAAGTCGGGTGATACTGAGGGAATTAGATTAGGAAATGAGACACTTAAAGTAGTAAAGGAGTTTTGCTACTTGGGGAGCAAAATAACTGATGATGGTCGAAGTAGAGAGGATATAAAATGTAGACTGGCAATGGCAAGGAAAGCGTTTCTGAAAAAGAGGAATTTGTTAACATCGAGTATAGATTTAAATGTCAGGAAGTCGTTTCTGAAAGTATTTGTATGTAGTGTAGCCATGTATGGAAATGAAACGTGGATAATAAATAGTTTAGACAAGAAGAGAATAGAAGCTTTCTAAATGTGAAGCTGCAGAAGAATGATGAAGATTAGATGGGTAGATCACATAACTAATGAGGAGGTATTGAATAGGATTGAGGAGAAGAGGAGTTTGTGGCACAACTTGACTAGAAGAAGGGATCGGTTGGTAGAACATGTTCTGAGGCATCAAGCGATCACCAATTTAGTATTGGAGGGCAGCGTGGAGGGTAAAAATCGTAGAGGGAGACCAAGAGATGAATACACTAAGCAGATTCAGAAGGATGTAGGTTGCATTTGGTACCGGAGATGAAGAAGCTTGCACAGGATAGAGTAGCGTGGAGTGCTGCATCAAACCAGTCTCAGGACTGAAGACCACAACAACAACAGTATGTGCAAGCATAAAGACAGGAGTACTAAATGCAATATAGCTTATTGACTAGGTAAATTTAAAATACAGGGTTATTACAAATGATTGAAGCGATTTCACAGCTCTACAGTAACTTTATTATTTGAGATATTTTCACAATGCTTTGCACACACATACAAAAACTCAAAAAGTTTTTTTAGGCATTCACAAATGTTCGATATGTGCCCCTTTAGTGATTCGGCAGACATCAAGCCGATAATCAAGTTCCTCCCACACTCGGCGCAGCATGTCCCCATCAATGAGTTCGAAACATCGTTGATGCGAGCTCGCAGTTCTGGCACGTTTCTTGGTAGAGGAGGTTTAAACACTGAATCTTTCACATAACCCCACAGAAAGAAATCGCATGGGGTTAAGTCGGGAGACCGTGGAGGTCATGACATGAATTGCTGATCATGATCTCCACCACGACCGATCCATCGGTTTTCCAATCTCCTGTTTAAGAAATGCCGAACATCATGATGGAAGTGCGGTGGAGCACCATCCTGTTGAAAGATGAAGTCGGCGCTGCCGGTCTCCAGTTGTGGCATGAGCTAATTTTCCAGAATGTCCAGATACACGTGTCCTGTAGTATTTTTTTCGCAGAAGAAAAAGGGGCCGTAAACTTTAAACCGTGAGATTGCACAAAACACGTTAACTTTTGGTGAATTGCAAATTTGCTGCACGAATGCGTGAGGATTCTCTACCACCCAGATTCGCACATTGTGCCTGTTCACTTCACCATTAAGAAAAACTGTTGCTTCATCACTGAAAACAAGTTTCGCACTGAACGCATCCTCTTCCATGAGCTGTTGCAACCGCGCCGAAAATTCAAAGCGTTTGACTTTGTCATCGGGTGTCAGGGCTTGTAGCAATTGTAAACGGTAAGGCTTCTACTTTAGCCTTTTCCGTAAGATTTTCCAAACCGTCGGCTGTGGTACGTTTAGCTCCCTGCTTGCTTTATTCGTCGACTTCCGCGGGCTACGCGTGAAACTTGCCCGCACGCGTTCAACCGTTTCTTCGCTCACTGCAGGCCGACCCGTTGATTTCCCCTTACAGAGGCATCCAGAAGCTTTAAACTGCGCATACCATCGCCGAATGGAGTTAGCAGTTGGTGGATCTTCGTCCTGAAGTATCGTTGCACTGTTATGACTGACTGATGTGAGTGCATTTCAAGCACGACATACGCTTTTTCGGCTCCTGTCGCCGTTTTGTCTCACTGCGCTCTCGAGCGCTCTGGCGGCAGAAACCTGAAGTGCGGCTTCAGCCGAACAAAACTTTGAGTTTTTCTACGTATCTGTAGTGTGTCGTGACCATATGTCAATGAATGGAGCTACAGTGAATTTATGAAATCGCTTCAATCATTTGTAATAGCCCTGTATTATAGTAAATCATGAGACAGATAGGCAAAGATGCAAATGAATTGCAGAAATAGTGGAACCTGGAAATGTGATTATTAACTTTGGAAAAAAGGCAGTCTCATGAGGAATGGTGAAAAAAATGTTTAAGTGTAAAGCATCTGTGACAGTCTCCCACAAACACTTCCAACTGTTTGGTGCAAGGTAACACAGATCTTTCTAGAAAGGACACAATATACACAAAATCCATATTAGCATCATACACATTCATTATACAAAAATCATTAATATATCAATATAATCCTCATTATTGGAGTGCAGCTTATGGCATGAACACTCATTAAACATCAGTATTCCATGACCATTCCAAAAATTTGACGCAGCACATTGCATGAACACTCAGTAAATAATCTAACAATACTCTTATGCCTAACACAAAATGCAGAAAAAAATATCCTTATTGCTAAATCTTTATAGGCAGAACATCCAAAGAAATAAAATCCATCATAAAGTCCTTGAAATCATAGCATTCTAGTGGTTATGATAACATATCAACAAAGTTAATAAAAGAGTGTTCATGTGAGCTTAGTCATATCTTAAGTTATTTGTGTAATCAATCACTTGTCACAGGAACATCCCTGCACTGGCTTCTCTCCACAAGAAAGGGGACAAAGAAATGCCGTAAAATTAATGGCCAATAGTACTTTTGCCAGCTTTTTCTAAAATCTTTGAAAAGGTTATGTTCAAGCATCTACTTAAGCACTTTAGTGAAAATAACATACTGTCAAAGTCACAGTTTGGGTTTCTTAAGGGTTCTGATATTGACAAAGCTATTTACACGTACAGCGAAAAGTCCTTAATTCATTGGACAACAAATTAGAGGCAACTGGCATATTCTGTGACCTGTCAAAGGTGTTTGACTGTGTGAATCATAGCATTCTTTTAAGTAAATTAAAATATTATGACGTCACTGGTAGTGCTGCAAAGTGGTTTCAGTCATATCTTACTAATAGAAAACAAAGGGTGTCATTATGTAACACTACAGCAGTAGGCAATCAGACATCATCTGACTGGGAAGAAATTACATGTGGTGTTCCCCAAGATTCCTTACTAGGTCCACTACTGTTTTTTGTGTATATTAATGACCTGTCATCTGTTACATTACCAGATGACAAGTTTGTCTTATTTGCAGATGATTCAAACATTGCAATGAATAGTAAATCAAATATAAATTTAGAAAGGGCAACTAATCAAATTTTTACTGACATTAATAAGTGATTCATAGCCAATTCACTGTCATTAAACTTGAAAAGACCCACTATATGCCGTTCAGAACTTCCAAGAGATTTCCTTCTGGTGTGTATAAAATATGATGACGTGGAAATAGGAGAAGTTGAGAGTGCAAAATTCTTGGGATTACAACTTGATAATAAATTCAGTTGGGAGCAACATACTAACGAAATGCTAAAGCGCCTACACAAGTCTGTGTTTGCAATATTAATGATGTCAGACATAGGAGATATAAATATTAAAAAACTGGCATATTTTGCTTATTTTCACTCCATTATGTCATATGGTAACACATTTTGGGGTAACTCCAGAAACAGAGAAAAAAATTTTAGAGTACAGAAGCGTATAATAAGAGTAATGAGTAGTGTCAATCCAAGAATATCACGTCAAAACCTATTCAAAGAATTGGGCATATTAACCACAGCTTCTCAGTACATTTATTCGTTAATGAAGTTTGTTGTAAATAATACATCTCTTTTTCCAACTAACTGCTTAGTACACAGTATCAATACTAGGAATAAGAACAATATACATAAAGATTTAAAATCACTTACTCTTGCCCAGAAAGGAGTCCAGTATTCAGCAACGCATATTTTCAATAAGTTACCAACAACCATTAAGAGTTTAGTTTCAGACATGGGATAATTTAAAAATAATTTAAAATAATTTTTGGTGGCCAACTCCTTCTATTCCATCCATGAGTTTCTCAACAAGTGCAGTAGACCATTCTAATGAAAATTTATTATACTTTACTTTTTGACAATACTTGGTTGTAACAGCCAAGTAACTACCTACTGTGTGAATGATGGATGTTGGCAAGCAGATGTAAGTCTTAAGTCTGTAAATAGTGGAAGTTTAATTTTAAATCTTGTACATAATCTGACTGTTCTTAACTGAGAATCACTGAAACGAATAATTTACTTTAATTTTTGACAATATTTGGTTGTAATAGCCAAGAAACTAACAAATGTCTGAATGATGGATTTAATGAAAGCAGATGTAAGTATTAAACCTGTAAATATTAGAAGTTTAAATTTAATTCATGTACATAATTTTACTGTTTATTGACTGAGGATGATTAAAATTAATGAAACTCAAGTTTTTCTAATTACATTCTTGTAATGTGTTTATCTGACATATTCCACACCCAGGAGGATTCCCTCTTTTATTGGTCTATGAAATGAATAATTAATCTAATCTAATCTAAAATCTACCTGGTAAACCAATAGGAAAATAGTCACAAAAGCCTGCCAGGAAACAGTGTGAGAAGTGTCAATAGTGTTTAATATTCCATATAAGTTTCTGATGTGATTTCTATGTACTGCATTTCCTGCACTTGTATGTGCTTCTATTTATGAGCATAATGTCTCGTTTGGATACAATGAGACTTTGGTACATTGGTTCTGCAAAATATACAAAATGGATAAGACTGGGCATAAATGAAACATGGCAACACTATAAAGTACAAAGAGTGACTAACCTAACAAAAAATGTAATAATAATTCATAAGACAACAGTATAAATTTCAGTAGTAATACGGTCTTGCCTAGGGTGTACTAGAATGGCAAAGTGGAGTAGCATAGAATCAAAAAATGGCGCATTGCATGGTATCAGTAAAGACATAATAGCATCAGAAATAAATGAACATAAGATATATAGGGGCTATATACAAAAAGGACATAAATTCTTATTATATAAAAAAATGATTGAGCTACAGTTCGCAGCGGTCATACCACCCAAGAGATATGATCCGCGGGACACATGTCAAAATAAATGGTGTCTCTTTCATTTATTGTTTTATGCATATACGTATGACAACAGAAATATGTGCAAGGCCTAAGCTTACGATAAGAGAACCGACCTGCAAGATTTTCCTTGCCGGGCACGTAATAAAATGCTGAAAAATCAAGAAATCGTAAAAACAAGTTACCAATAGAATTTGTGTAAGCATGGGAAATGCGTCACGTAAAAGTCTGGCGTGCTTTATAGGTATGTGGACTCGCATACAGAACCAAAATAAGCGTAAGTTGAGATGTTCTGGTAATGCAAATAACGACTTCTGCAAGACAAATGTCAGATATCATATTTCCTGTAAAGTAGCAAAAAAATTTATACCGAGCTGAAAAGTGTTGAAAATATATATTAATGACTGTAGTGTAATGTCTTCAGAATGCAAGACGTAGAACTGAAGAAATAATTTATGTCGTCAAGATTGGTGCATATCTGTAGCGTAAATAAAGTTGCTGGTCACATAGAAATTTCGTAGAATAAATTTCGTAAAATTTTCTTTTCAAATTCTTGGCTCTGAAATAAGCATGCATATAATTGCTTTCGTTCATAATCGCAGCCGTATTCTTGGCGCTAAAACTTACCTTCTTGGTATTTCAGTAATTTATCATTATTGCTATACGATGGGAATTGAAATTCATTACTGATCTTTCAGGTGTTGCATAGCGACAACAGAAGTAAAAAAAAATTGACAAATCCAATGTATCAGTGCCAAATCGTGTCTAACGTTGCAGCCCGGGAAAGCATAATCGTATAAAAGTTAATTTACGTGATGGCAGAATCTATTATGTTCTATTTACATAGCTCAATATAAGTGATCCACCTCTGTGTTTGGCTTGTCATAATATTTTTGAGATGAATGTAAATGTGGTTAGTTTTGGAAATCGAAGTTTTCAAATAATAATGAAGTGTGACGAGGGCCTCCAGTCGGGGAGACCGCTCGGCTGGTGCAAGATTTGACGCCACTTCGGACACTTGCCCGTCGATGGGGATGAAATGATGATGATTGGGACAACACAACACCCAGTCCCTGAGCGGAGAAAATCTCCGACCCAGCCGGGAATCGAACCCGAGCCCTTGGGATTGACAGTCTGTCGCGCTGACCACTCAGCTACCGGGGGGGTTTTCATACAGGGTGTTTCAAAAATGACCGGTATATTTGAAACGGCAATAAAAACTAAACGAGCAGCGATAGAAATACACCGTTTGTTGCAATATGCTTGGGACAACAGTACATTTTCAGGCGGACAAACTTTCGAAATTACAGTAGTTACAATTTTCAACAACAGGTGGCGCTGCAAGTGATGTGAAAGATATAGAAGACAACGCAGTCTGTGGGTGCGCCATTCTGTACGTCGTCTTTCTGCTGTAAGCGTGTGCTGTTCACAACGTGCAAGTGTGCTGTGGACAACATGGTTTATTCCTTAGAACAGAGGATTTTTCTGGTGTTGGAATTCCACCGCCTAGAACACAGTGTTGTTGCAACAAGACGAAGTTTTCAACGGAGGCTTAATGTAACCAAAGGACCGAAAAGCGATACAATAAAGGATCTGTTTGAAAAATTTCAACGGACTGGGAACGTGATGGATGAACGTGCTGGAAAGGTAGGGCGACCGCGTACGGCAACCACAGAGGGCAACGCGCAGCTAGTGCAGCAGGTGATCCAACAGCGGCCTCGGGTTTCCGTTCGCCGTGTTGCAGCTGCGGTCCAAATGACGCCAACGTCCACGTATCGTCTCATGCGCCCGAATTTACACCTCTATCCATACAAAATTCAAATGCGGCAACCCCTCAGCGCCGCTACCATTGCTGCACGAGAGACATTCGCTAACGATATAGTGCACAGGATTGATGACGGCCTTATGCATGTGGGCAGCATTTGGTTTACTGACGAAGCTTATTTTTACCTGGACGGCTTCGTCAATAAACAGAACTGGCGCATATGGGGAACCGAAAAGCCCCATGTTGCAGTCCCATCGTCCCTGCATCCTCAAAAAGTACTGGTCTGGGCCGCCATTTCTTCCAAAGGAATCATTGGCCCATTTTTCAGATCCGAAACGATTACTGCATCACGCTATTTGCACATTCTTCGTGAATTTGTGGCGGTACAAACTGCCTTAGACGACACTGCGAACACCTCGTGGTTTATGCAAGATGGTGCCCGGCCACATCGCACGGCCGACGTCTTTAATTTCCTGAACGAATATTTCGATGATCGTGTGATTGCTTTGGGCTATCCGAAACATACAGGAGGCGGCGTGGATTGGCCTCCCTATTCGCCAGACATGAACCCCTGTGACTTCTTTCTGTGGGGACACTTGAAAGACCAGGTGTACCGCCAGAATCCAGAAACAATTGAACAGCTGAAGCAGTACATCTCATCTGCATGTGAAGCCATTCCGCCAGACACGTTGTCAAAGGTTTCGGGTAATTTCATTCAGAGACTACGCCATATTATTGCTACGCATGGTGGATATGTGGAAAATATCGTACTATACAGTTTCCCAGACCGCAGCGCCATCTGTTGTTGACAATTGTAACTACTGTAATTTCGAAAGTTTGTCTGCCTGAAAATGTACTGTTGTCCAAGCATATTGCAACAAACGGTGTATTTCTATCGCTGCTCGTTTAGTTTTTATTACCGTTTCAAATATACCGGTCATTTTTGAAACACCCTGTATAAATCTGATTGACAGTTTGGTTCTGGTGGTATTGACCCTAGTTGTTCTATTGTCTACTGATTTGCTGCTGTGAACTTTCCAATTAATATCATAGCATCTATGCACTGCTGTTAAATCAGATTGACTTTGCGAGTAAAACGAAGTATCTTTGACGTCAGTGGGCTTGAAATATGCGAAGCCGACTTTTGCTTTGATCGGCGTACCGCTACATTGCTTTGAAGTAAGCTGTGGCGTGCGGCTGTGCGGCCCGACGGTATTGTTGACAGCGTCGCACTGGTTTCAAGGACGGCATGGCACCGGCTCCAGATATCATACCTTGTCTACTCGTGGCCTCTATGCTTCCAATAGGCTGTCCTACCGATTGAACTTGACCTTGAATAATTTGTAAGATTGGAGAATTCTCTGTGTTATCAGAGTTGTTTTCAGTCTGTGACATTAGACTGGGCTGGCTTATCGTCGATAATAAAACTCTTTTTGCTCAAAATAACATCTGCATACGTGCTGGAATTCTGAACGTGGCTTCCACGAAGTGGCTGTGTTTTATTTTCTGTAGTAATGGACATGGTCTTCTTGTAGCCGTTAATTATGGGTTCTAACTACAGGTTGTCATGATTATACGTAACTGCTCTGAAAGAGATAAACAGAATTGTGATAAATTGCGTGGTTTCACAGGAATCTGTAACAATAGTAGATCGAACAGAATGGTTGTTAGAAAAATTTTGCTTTTCAGAATGGGCTGCTAGGTATGTCAGTAGGCTGTGAGGGGTGTACGTAGTTTGCTGTTGCGCAGTATTAGTTGCACAATTCAAAGATTCTGTGTAAGGGAGTATGTTCTTCAAAAAATCTCGCTTTGTAACATAGTGACAATGTAATATTTCTTGTACGCGTCACGAAAGGAAACAAACCCTGTTCGATGCTGTGACTGAATGTGTCGTCTTATATTTGATTGTTCACAGCATTAATCTGACTGAAATAGAAGTTATTTGTTGAGGTTTCATTTAGCAGTATGAATATGGTTTGCAAATCGATCGGTGGGAAATAGCATTTATCTGCACAAAGGTTGATTGACGCAGAAGTGTTTGCACTCGATGAAGTGGAAACCTGTGGTGTGAACGGAAGGTTTTCATGGTAAAAGACGGCGTTGTGTGTACCATTTTTGGGTTGACAGGAAACTTCTTTCCTGTTAGTGTCATCATGCTTAATATGGGGCTTGATAACTTCACTATTAACTGTTTCAGACTGTGTGCGTGGCTCAACACAGCGGTCATGTGCGTCACTCCAGTCGATATTGTCATCAGTACCAATAAAATGTAATGAAATTTCTGACGTGGGAAACTAAGCTTTGTTGTCAGATTTGCTAGGCACAACGGGGTTCGTTAATGTTTTCCGAGGTTATCAAACTGCCGTTGCTGAGGGTAGCGTTGGGGGAAAAACTGACAATTTCATGCTGCTTAATAGAGGTCTGAGTGTGAACTTTAAGACGTTCATCTAACCGAGTGTCTTGCTGATCTATTCTGTCATTAACGGATTGGATTTTATCTGTAAGCTTTTTCTAGTTTACACTACATTGATGTGTTAAAGCATTAATGTCATCTCTCAAAGGTTTGGTCCTGTATGCGCATTGCCTGGATATGGCTTCAATTTTATCGCAAAGACGTTTCTCAGTGGCCTTAACGTCTGTAACTACCTGTTTGAAAAAGTTATTAGTGGCTCCTGTGCACGATTTATGCTTGTCACTTATGGTGGACAATTGTTCATTGAACTGAGTGGTGGTGTCAACTTGTATTTCTTGTCGTATGATGGAAAATTGTTCATCATTTTTATTAAATCGGTCATTGGACTAAGTAAACTGTTTATTGAACTGATCAATTTTGTTATTGTGTTTAACCATCATTTGCATGAGAATTGGGTGTCACCTATGTTGTGGTTTGTGGTGTGGAGCCATCATCTACAGCCATTGACGTCTCTTTTGTTGCATTATCTGCATACTTACCGTTAATGAAATCTGAATGATTTTTAAGAACAGACTGAGTGCTTTCCACTATCGTTTCCTCAGATATACTATTGACAGTCTGATTAATTGTGATAAAAGTAGGCAAATCACTGACCTCATTCGGTAAACAATCAAGATTTAAATTGTGCACATCAGCCATGTGCAGATCATCGGCGTCCGCAATACCGGAATCTACCGTCTGATTACGAGTCAAATTAGGGGTGAAATTGTACTGTCAGGAAACTGTACATTATTTTTGGAAACGGAACTCATGTTTTCTGTGGTGCTTTGCAAATGTTACACCACAGAGTGGTCACTATTATTGTCAACATTGTTGTCAAATATCGGAGAATCGTCCATTTCGGTATCTTTTATTGCGAGATTACGGGCAGAAATCTCAAAACTTTTGTGCGGCATCGTAAATCGCTTACAGGGTGGAAATCCAAAGACAAAAATATTGAACAATGAAATCAATGTAAAACATGGCGGAGCATAAGAATGCCGATGAGTGTGGAAAAATTTTGTACAAGTCAGTAAACTATCTAACTACTATTATTGCTACAGAGTGGCTGAGAGAACAGAATGTATATATCTGACTATTTAAATATCAAAGATTTCGAAAAGCGAACGACTGGCAGAGTTGTCGCCAAGTGTAACGTTCTTTAAAAAAATGATATAATAAACTTTATGATTACGTTGAATGAATGTCTTATCTGTGGAATGGGTACTGAACTCGAATTATCGTGTAGTGTGTTGTAAGTGCAAGTGGTGTGCTTACTCTGTGTTATTGTTAGCAAAAACTATATATGAACTGATTGGGCAATCCAACTTCCAATACCAATAAAGAAAATACAGTCACTGCAGAATACATTCAGCCCCTTAGGCATTGAATCATCTGGCCCTGTTCAAAAATGATAACTTTGGTCCCTGTGCACATAACAATAAATTAAATTGTCTTACCTCTAATGTAGCAAGGGTGGAATGCGATATATTCTGGTCTCTCATGAAAAGCAAAAATCTGATAGCTACAGACTCAGCAGTGTGCAATGCTGGCCATAATACTTTGAAATGCGCATGAAATTCTTTCGGCTGATACACGAGAACATTTAAGAAAATCAAACTTCTTTACAAAATATATGACCTGGACAGGGAAGCGGTAATAATTATGGCGAATTACTGAGTTTTTTTTAGCAAAATTATATTGCAAGTTAGGTTTGCATTTTCAAAAACATCTGACAACTCAAGTTACATTACTCACAATTGATTCACAAACAATGAGATTTAAACAGCAAGTATTATCTAACTTCACTAATTCAACATAAATGCAAATCATCAAATTACATATAGGTCTGTTAACAAGTCTTACAAGCATTACGAAAGTGAAATATCTAACTAGCCTTTTTATCAAATCAGTTTATATACATTCTAGGTGTTACTCAACAATTACAAATTATCAGCCAATTCATCTATACTAACGCGCTGGTAAAAACAAAAATCATAATGTTTTAGCATCTTTGCCTTTCTTGCACCTCTGCTTCCATGTTCATCAATATTGACATAGTCTATCTACATTAATCTAACGCTTGGTGGCTTCACACAGTACACCACAAAAACTGTCTACTCCGTCATCTTTCCCTCACAGACAGCTACCTACAACTGAGCGCCAAGCGCTCTCTTACTCCAAAAACATTATCTCAGACCAGAAACAGTATCTCTGGGTCTGCGATGTAACGCCTATCAGAGACTTACATCGTTTATAAAATAATATTCGGGTGTCACATACAAATGAGCCCCAGTATACTCTTTTCAACCTTGTATTTAAGTAATTTTATTTATTTTAATTTATACGAGTGATTTTTTATTAATATTTTATCGTACGGTGCTGCGATAGAGGCAGTTTTAACAGCGGAAAGAATTACAAGAGTGCGCAATTCCCCTCTGTACAAGTAGACAGCCACCACTACTTGCAGGATCGCATTCTTGTCCGGTGCCCCCAAAATTGGTTGTTGCTTCTGATAGAGAGTCTATTTACAGCGTTTTAATCCTTTACGAGAGCCGAAAGTCTGACCTTAGGTTCGACAGCAAAGTCGACATTTCACAGAATATTGTTTCTTTTTATGAATGCTGGTAAATTAAAAATAAGCTGAGCATGGCTAAATTTCCAGGGTGCGAAGATTGCTCCACAATAATTCAGGATATATGCCATATGCTGTCAAGCTACCTTTCAGTGACTACTTGTTACAGTAAATGCAATGTATGAGTTGGAACTAAGTACTAAGAACCTAAAATTGAAAACGTGTCTAGAATGTATTGTCTATGCAGGTTTCGAGTAAGAATCACAAAGATAAGATGCGAGAAATTAGGCTTATAAAGGCTTATAGCCAGTTGTTTTCCCTCGCTCTGTTGTCGAGTGGAACAGAAAAGGAAATGAGTAGTACTGGTGTATGGTATCCTCCACCATTCATCCTATGGTGGCTTAGGGAGTACGTATAAAGATGTAGAACATGAAAGAGGAATCTTATTTCAACAATCTCATTGACCAAGTGCTTCCCTTACTTCTATATCTTCGTACTGAGAATGCTGTGGTCAGTCCTATCTGTCGAGGCGACTAGAGCCGATCTGACAGGGCTGCACGCATATGTTCCTTGTTTAACTAAGTCTGAGGCATTCTAATGAAAGTGAACTCGCCCGATAAATGACTCGATCTTAATCCCACATAAAATGTCTGACAGTATTGTTGGAACAGTGAGTGAAACGTAGCAATCAATATTCCCACAGTTTGGTAGCTCTCTGGGATCTGATCAGTGGCTTCAGGTGGATATGACATACCTAAAGAAACTTGTGGAGTCTCTTCATAGCCAAATTGAGGCTAATCTCAAGGGCAGAGGTAGTTTTAAGTGGTGTTGTCGTGATTTCTGCTGGAAGTGAATAATTTTTTATGCAGTGTCCTGTTCGTTGTCCGCAGCTCGTGGTCTAGTCGGAAGTGTCGCCGCTTCTAGATCATGGCCGGCCAACGCGTGCCAAACTATGCATGTCGGATGAGGGGCCATATACGGACCGAGATTCGGCCTATGCCGGTATTGCTTGGTCCTTCTGGGAAGTACCAGGTGCAGTGCGATATTTCGTTTAGTACTGCAGTCTAGAATTTTTCGGTTGGTGTAAGTCTCTTCTGTTCGGAATGATTATGGTGTCAGCGTTGTTTACCCTTTGTTATTTGTTAATCGTATGAAGGACGTTCTCAGGTCCAGTGCCTGTTTGCACAAAATGAAGCAGTCTAGTGATCTGTTGTCACAAGCCTTTAAAACTGAATGCGAATGACAGAAGAGAAGGTTGACAATACGCTCTAAAACGAAAAAAACGACGCACCATGAAGGAATTATCTGTTTGGGTTGGAAATCGGTAGATCTGAAATACATATATATGCAAACAAATTATTACAATTTCAGAGAAGTCAGATGATAATTCAAGAGAAAGAGCTTCACAAATTGAGTAAATCAACAATGCGTTGGTCCAAATGGGTCTGAGCAGTATGGGACTTAACATTTAAGGTCATCAGTCCCCTAGAACTTAGAACTACTTAAACCTGACTAACCTAGGGACATCACACACATCCATGCCCGAGGCAGGATTCGAATCTGTGATCGTAGCGGTAGCGCGGTTCCAGACTGAAGCGCCTAGAACCGTTCAGCCACACCGGCCGGCTGCATTGGTCCATTTCTGGCCCTTACGCAAGCAGTTATTCGGCTTGGCAATGACAGACAGCGTTGTTGGACGTCTTCCTGAAGGATATCGTGCCAAATTCTGTCCAAATGGCGAGTTACATCGTCAAAATCTTGAGCTGGTTGGAGGGTCCTGCCCTTAATGCTTCAAACGTTCTCAAATGCGGAAAGAACGTCGATGTTTCTGTCCAAGGTAGGGTATGGCAAGCACGCAGGCAAGCAGTAGAAACTCTCGCCGTGTGTGGGCGGTCATTATCTTGCTCATATATAAGCCCACGTTGTAAAGGACCACAAACTAGGACGTAGAATATCGTCGAAGTACAGCTCTATTGGAAGGATGCTGAGGATGACAGTCAAAGCGGTTCTGTTATGAAAATGAATGTCGCACCAGACCATCAACCCTGGTTGTCAGGCCATATGACAGGGGACAGGCTGGTATCCAACTGCAGTCTAGAGCGTCTGCAGGCACGTCTTTACTTGTCTTCGGGTCTTAGTTAGAAGTGGTAATCATCACTGAAGACAATTATACTCCAGTCAGTGAGATTCCAGGCCGAATGTGATCGAAACCACTGCAAATGGGGTGGTTAGTGTGTGAGGTCAATGGTAATCGGGGCATGGTGTGTCATGAGTTCAGTTCCCTCCTTGCGAGCCACCTATTTATGGTCCCTCCGGTCACTGAAGCACCAGCTGTATGCCATATCGATGGTAATGATGAATCTGGGGCTCTGAGTGCCTTTCTGACAATTTCTCGGTCCTCACATTATGTCATCTCTCTAGGTCAACTGCTTCCTTCTTGATGCTGTGTTCGGCTATGGTTCACCTAGAAAGAGGAAAAGTCACTCTTCACTATTTCCCATAGTCAAGGCTATTCTTTTACACCCAAGACATCATTTTTGTGAGACGTCCAGATGTTATCATCACGAGCAAGCACTGGTCGGAGCATGTACACTGTTAGTGCATGCGGGATCTTTATGATGGCTCTCCTTCGAATAGTATCTTTCTGGGGTTGAGAAAGCAGGCAGTTTGGTCATTTAACAGTAAATCTTGCAGTGGATCTTCGGACCTTGGAATCCACATGCAGTTATTAGGGAAAGAAATATCTCAGAGGACTTACTGGAGACAGAATGCTGGTCTCAAGAATTTCTCGCGCCAGTGTGCAGACAATGCCTTCAGCCAAAGAAGTGGAAAAGCTGACTACTTGGACTTACCTGTTAGGCACCTCTAGCCACGGCAGGGCAGGGGTGCGATAGAAATCTAGGTCATTTGGCGAATGCATTTCGATAGTGTTGTAAACGCCCTTTGTGAACAGGGAAGGTGGCCATAAAAATTCGCGAGTTTCCATGTTCGCCTTGGACGGTATGCTATTGAGGGAGCCATCAGGTGGTGTCGCTCCTCTGCCTGCAGTATTTTGGGAAGCCCCAGGCTTTCGAAACAATTTTAGAATGAACGCCCCATTTATGGCGGCTCTGAAATGGTCTACGGTTGGACACAAAAGCACTTTTCTTAGTTTAACTGAGGCCCCTGGTCAGACACGTTATAATGTTCAGGCCTTCTCCATGATAAATGTGTTGTTCACTCCAGAGAAAATAGAAACTCAAAACATGCTGCCTAAAGTGGCCGTGAGAAAGAAACAAGTCGGGAACACAACATCTTCTCCTCGTTGGGCAGGAATTTGTGTGTCTTGGATTGGCTGCTTCTCCAGAAATGAGAAGGATATTGTTAACTTTGATTAGTATTGGCTGATAGGTAGAGCAGACGAGGGGAGACTTGGAGTTCGTGGAGTCTTGTGATTGCCATGAAATCCTTGGAGGGGGGGGGGGGAGCTGTTGTGAGTGCTTTTCAGGAGGTTTGATGGAAAGTGAGGAGAGGAGAAACTGGGTCTTTTGATTCAGACTCTGGTCTAGAGAGGGTCTTCTGATTCAGACTCCAGTCTGGAGATGATTCTGATCTTGACTCTTGAGTGGGTTGCACTTGGGACACTGGCCCTTGAAGCGTGACTTCGCACTAGCATTGGTCTTCACTGGGGAGCCTGTGGTGAGGACTTGCTGTACCTCAAGTCATCTTGGACAACTCGCTGTTCCAAGGGCAGTCTTATTCATGACAGGTCTGCCGCCTTCACGTTTGATCTCCTTGTGCGCACTGCCGTATAAGCGAGTCATATTGTATGACCAGCGAACGAGAGTAATTGAGATTCATCTAACATATCGCCAGCCGCGACTTTGCATATTTCGTGCTTGTGATAAATAATTACAGGCGCTGCTCTGCAGATGCTTGAACTACGACGATTACCTGAGACAGGGCTACACATCGAGAAATGGATGCAGTATTGCTGCTCCACATTGTTAGGGAGAACAGAATCACTTCTTCTCAGCTACACTAACGTAGTATAACTTCTGTGCGGAACATTTCCGTCAAAGTCGATTCATTGTTTGATAATTTCAGACTACATTATCAACATTTTGTGCAAGAGTAAATACTGTAATCAGAAAAACCTTAGTGTTTTCCAACAAATCGCCACCCAATAAAATGTTAACTATTTGTAGCGTCCATTTTTGTTGCTAACCAGTCACGATTTATTTGTCATCATACTTAACATGTATCATCTGTCCTATTTTATAATCAATAAACTTATGTTATAACTTTTATAAAAGGTCAATCCTGTGTTGATATAGTAATCACCTATCAACAGTTGACTACAACAATGATAGGGCCATCACTTAATTAATATTATTCCAGCATTCAAATTAATTTGAGTCTGTTAAACGTGATAACCCCTAATGCAGACTAACAACAACAAACACAGTCAAAGGGGAAAATCAGTTTAGCAGACACATGGGCCAGGTAGTCAAATGGAAGGTTTACTAGTTAAAGCGAATACTCTCAGGGCATAAACTCAAAGTCGCCTGTAGCCTTTCAAATCATACAACAGTAGTCTTGCAACCCATTCTTGCCAACATTGTCGAATCGTGGTGTCGCTAGTATTCAGATGTTGAACGATTCGCCGCTTACTCGAAACGTCTTCTTTGAACCCAACCATACATCCTCTCTGAACTGCTAACATTTATACATATTGTTCACCCTCCTAGCTGCGAGGGATAATTACTGTCCAATTGAGTACAGAGAATTAAACTCGAAAAAATTTTATGCCCTGATATCAGCATGTCCCTGATTACTGTTTTTGCCAGCTACATAGTGAAACGTAACAAATCTGGTAACCTCTAATGCTGGAAAAAAACAATAAACACAATGAAAGGCTAAAATCAGTTTAGTAGACACACATTCATCCAAAGTTTACAAATTTGCATTTTTCATTGATACCGTATCTGTATGAATATCAGTTTGTGATCAGTTTGCTCAACTTCTTAGTAGTGCGTCTTTCTTTTTTTTTTTTCCTTAGACTGTGTCTTATACAGTCGCATAATCGACAGGTTCTGCAAATTTGCTATGAAAGGACGTTACAATACCGTGCAGAAATAATTTAAAGATTTAGTAGACAGTCGAAGGGCAAAAAATTACAACAATCGACAGAAGGGATTCATTGTCCTGTACATCCAGAAGTACTTTGTGGTAAATTTGCAGGCATGGAGCACGCGAAGAAATTGGTAGTACGAATAGTAAAATTTCTGAAGTTTCACGAGTTATTCCACTGTCAGTTGCAACATCTTTCGATGGAACTGAACGAAGAGTATGGAGACTTTATATATTACTACAAAGTCTGTCAGTCAAGTCAAGGGGCATGCCTGGAACGATTTTTCGATGTAAAACTCTCTGTTGTTCAAAAAGGACTGCAGGAACGAAAATTATAGGTTCTGGAATGGATTATGGATTGGCGACCTCGCATTTCAAATGGAGTTGACGGCACATTGCCCACATTGCAAGGTGAGAAACAACTTCTTTCTGATTTGATGGGGAAGCATTTTTTTAATGGCATTTTAGAGGAAACAATTTCTCATTAACTCAGTACAGTAAGCTCTCTGGCATTGAAGAAAACGTGCGTTTTGAGGATTTCATGTGTCGTTGAAGGAGTTACAGTACAAGGATAGTTCTATGAACGTTTTGAGGACTTTGCCAACATTACATCTGTTTTTTGAGACCGTTTGACTGTTCAGTTTAATGCGCCCCAGTGCAAGTGCAGATGTAACTGACTGATATGCAGTGTAATTCCCATTTTAAAGACAAATCCTTTTAAGTTAAAACTGTCCAGGGCATGTGGACTGTTTTCCTCAGGTAGGGCTTCCATGTCTCTATTGTGAGCTTGCAAAAGTGCTGCAATATTTCGAACAACATATCTGTGTGGCAATCCTTTTTCCATTATGAAACTAAATAAGTCACAATTACGTGGCAATCTGAGTGCGAAAATATGTGAAAATGTCTGCATCTATCGACATGCTGATGGTCTCTGCCAGATAAAATTTATATTATCCCACCAGCGCGTCAAAAATAATTAAATAGTACTGAAAATTTGTTTTGTTTGTGCTCTATTTTGTTGAGAAATGTGAAGTATAAAACCAAGTCATATACAGGGTGACTGCATGGACACTTACATGCGGCCAATTTGCAGTTTCCCCCTCTTCCCCTTCCCCACACTCAGACAGCGTGCTGTGACGGCGGGGTACAGGTGTAGCCAGGCTCGGCGGTACGGCACGCGTGCCAGTACACGCATCACGAGCTGAATTCTTGGCTGCCGTTGCTCTAAATCAGGGGTCTCCAAACTACAGCCGGCGGGCCGAAACCGGCCCGCGAGGGCCGGCAAACCGGCCCGCTTTAGCTGGCCGGGCCTGCCGGGGTGGCCGAGCGGTTCTGGGCGCTACAGTCTAGAACCGCGCGACCGCTACGGTCGCTCAGAGCCATTTGAACCAAGCCATTTAGCTGGCCCTCCATCCCCGGTATCCGGCCCGCCAAATATTTGAGGTGGTACCTATACTGCCAACAATTGAGTTTCGAGGCCTATCGCGACCAATACAACGCGACATTGTTGGAGCTCTAGCTTTACAAAGCGGAAGGTCATGGTTAAACTTGTGGCTATACACAATAAACAGACAGACCATTCACCTACTAGTAACAGCGCATAAGACACTAAAAAACTCGTGAGACACTCGCAACATAGACACAATCACGCAACAGAACTGTCAAATATATGCTCTGGCTCTGCTACTCCCTACAAGACCACATAACTAAACTTATTGTTGCGCTGCTTGAAATAACAATGCGTTGACATACTCTACCTCTGTTACGCCTTGCAGTAATAGTGTTGCTGACAATGATTTTGAGATTTCGTTAACTTTGCAGGACGCTTTCGTGAAGAATGTGCAGTGACATACTTTTTTGTCGGTGAAATTCGCCAGAATAAAATACGCCAGAATTTTGGTCAGGTACGTCCACCAATCAAAATTATGTAATTAAATAAAAATCGTAGTTCGTTTCAGTGCTAGCTACCCGCACAACCTTAGGTTTTTGCGATTTCATTTTTCCTTTGGCTTTACATTACGGTGATCATGGAGTGTTAGGGTGCTTTACTCCCACTAGGTATATCTTGGCCCTTATGACTTCGTGGAGGAGTCAATGTGGCCCGCAGACTAAAAAGTTTGGAGACTCCTGCTCTAAATCATGGAGTCGATCCATGGCCAGGTCGGAGAGTTTCTTCACACAGGAACTGGATGTTTGTGTTGTGCTAGTCATTTCTCCTCATCTCCCTCAAAAAGATCACAAGTAGTCGAAGTGGCATCAAACAGAAAGACTTGGACCAAGTGGCCAATAATGCCATACGGTAGAATGACCAAACGTCCCGGAAAACCGGGATTGTCCCGGTTTTCATCCTTGTGTTCTGGTGTCCCGAAAATTTGTTTCGGGACGCTCAAAAGTCCCGGAATTCAGTTTTTAAATACATTTCGTGAAACTTTCTCAAATTTTTGGGATTTCGCTATATTAAAGGAAATACAACACAAGAAATTAATATATCTTTGCTTATTTGTCTAAAACCTCCATTGTCCCATACTAGTAATCACAGTACCAGTATTGATACACTCAGGCAATAATTTACTTTGAGCGGTACTTTGGCCAATAAGTAGTGAGTTGTATTATTGTAACAGAGCTATGAAACCGTCCGATTGTCGCGCCACTTACACACTCATTGTCAGAAAAGTGTAGTAGTTGATGTTTTGTCAGACAAACTGCAATAGTTTTTTCTCATATTAGTGGTATTATTGCTGCAGTACTGTGAAACGCAATGGTGAAACGTGCCTGCAAGTTCAGTGACTGTTATTCCAAGGAATGGAATTTCATTAAGAAAGGTCGTTTTGATTACGAAGCAGAGTTTTCCGTATGTAACTGTTTTATTAGTGTAAGTCATGGTGGACGTTCCGACATAGTTGATCACATCCGGTCAAAGAAACACATTAACAGATACAGTGCACCGAGCTGCAGTAAAACTCTACAAAATTATTTTATGAAAAATCAGTCACGTGAAGATACGAAAGTTCGAGCAGCCGAGCTTACACTAGCCTATCACACTGTAAAACATCACCAAACTTATAGATCTAGTGATTGTACTAATAAGCTTAACAGCATTATGTTTAATGATTCTTCCATTGCAAAAAAGTTTAGTTCAGCAAGAACTAAAGTATCAGCCTTAGTGAAAGGAGTTATTGCTCCCCAGAGTGTAAGGGAAAGCCTTGAATACATCAAAAAGTCTTCTTTCTACGGGATATCCACTGATGCCAGCAATTATAAGACCACTAAAATATTTCCGTTTCTTATTTAGTTTTTCGATATTAATCAGGGAATTCAGACCAAACTTTTGAATGTGAGTTCCCTACCTAATGAAACAAATGACGAAATTTCAAGATTTTGTATGAATACTATCGAAATGTTTGATCTTGAGAAAAATAAATGCGTGGCATTTTGTGGAGACAACACCAACACAAACTTTGGTAGTTTAAAAAAGACAAGGCAAATGCAACGTATTTACCAAATTAAAGGCAACATTGCATGAAAACATTGAAGGCATAGGGTGCCCTGCACATGTTTTACACAATAGCGTGCAGACATCTGGTGACAGTTTAAGCTGTGATGTTGAAACTGTCGTCATGAAGGTATGCTCACTCTTTTACATATATACTGTTAGAATAGAGAGGCTTAAGGAGTTCTGTGATTATGTGGGAACTGAATATATGAATGTAATGTGCAACTTGAAAACCCGCTGGTTATCACTGTTTCCAGCAGTTGAAAGAGTAATCCGCCTGTTTGAACCGTTAAAAGATTTTTTCCTAAATGAAGACAAAGCCTCCAAAATATTGGTTCAGTTTTTCAGCAACCCTTTAAGTGAAGCCTACTTATGGTTCATTCACAGTCAGCTTAGCTTTTTGCGGCATGGGATAAAGGACATTGAGGAAAGCACGAAAAGTGTAATAGAGGTAAATGATGTTTTGAAAAATACTCTGGAAACTGTTACTAAGAGGAGAGAACAGCAGTTCATTTCTTTTAATGTTAAATCTGTCCTTAAAAGAGCAGAAGTATCAGAAGCAGCGGAAAGGAGTTTTAGAGAAGAAGTTAACAAGTTTTATGACACTTGTGTAGAATATCTCAGCAAGTGGAGCGCCTCACATTTACCCTCATCGCCGGTGTTTGATTGGATGTTACTGAAGAGAGTGACAAAATGGGAAAGTGTTGAAGAGACAGTTTCTTATTTGAAGAGTAAAGAGATTGAACTCGATGATTCCATTCTCTTTGATCAGTTCGGCATACTGGAAAATTCTGTTGAAGGAAGTTTTCACAAGTGGAATGATGAAAAAAACACCATTGGAATGTCATGAAAAGTGGGTGAGTTTTTTTAAAAGCTGTGACTATCTTCAGCATTACTCTCAGTTGGTAATAATTGCAAGGTATTTATTTGCAAACCCAGTCAATAATGCCAATGTGGAAAGAATATTTTCGTTCATGAATATCCAGCGGACTGATGAAAGAAACAGAATGGAGGTGGACTCTCTTGAAGCAATCCTGCAGATCCTCTACAACTACAAAATGGATTGTGCCGAGTTTTATCACTGTGTCTCAAAGAACAAAGACATGATCAAGAAGGCTGGAGGCAGTGAAAAATACCCTTTTCTCCAAGGACAGTCAATTCCATCTATAAGTGCTCAGTAATATTAAAGCTCATGTTAATATTAATTGATTAAAAGTTGAATGGCTGTAAAATTTTGTAAAATCGTAATATATTTCTTTGTTACTGTATACGTTTATTAAATGTCATTAATTATACAGATAATCTAGATTATATCAATCTTTTGTATCCTCTTATTAGTTATAATAATCGGGCTAACAAAATGTATCAACAAAACATTAATATTTAAAATTAAGAAACCTGGGCACATGTGGAATGAGGTGTCCATTGGCACCCGAGTGAATGTGTCCCGGTTTTCACCGAAAATAATTTGGTCACCCTACTATACGATCATTTCATTTCACAGTTTAATTAAGGACAATACTTTTCGTGTGATTAATTGTTAACAAACTTTGGTGTTTGTTCCCTTTTCTGACGTCTTCTGTCTATTGCTGCCTATAACGGTAAAATTATGTCGGACAATTTTTTTTTTATAGCGGATATGTGATTGGGTATTCCTCGAACAAGAGGTCGGAAAAGCCTGGAAACGAATAAACGGCCAGCTGGTGTTTGCCTTGTGGACGGACGCGTGAAAGGGGGCCGAATAAAAACGAGGCGGGAGACGAGGCGTGCAATATGCGGCGCCGGCCTAATATTGTGCTGCGACAAAGCGCGCGCCCGTGTTTTGGTAGGAGGCGGCGCGCCCGCCGGCGGCACGCGGACAATGGCGGGGGCGTCGCTGTCCAAACAGCGGCGGCGGGCAGCGGGCACGGGGTACAGGGGGCAGGGCAGGCGTCGGCACGCACGGCCGCCTCGCCTCGCTGTTTGTCTCGGCGTTATTGGACACCGGAGGCGGCGCGCATGCGCACTATTGACCGCCGGCCGAAAGGCAAACATCGGTGCGATGTGGGTCACTCGGAGCGCTCCGACGCCAGCGCCGCCTCCGACGCCCGCGGGACGTGCGCAAACAACAATCTCGGCCGCTGACCAGCGACGCCCGAGGAATGCCCGCTGAAGAAAAGTTTACCAGCCCTGTCTGTAGCGGCCGCATGTATAAAAAATTCTGCATACTCTTTTCTTTTCGTACACAGTGTGTACCTAAAATAATTCAGGTGTTTTTGTTGGGGATCGACCGTACGTCGCAGCGCACTAGAACTGCTTGCGCTATGTGGTAGAAGGTGGAATAGTAATTAAAAGCAGAAATAAAATTTTGTTGAAACCGACTGGAACGATGCTAAGTGGAGCACATCCGTCGAGTACGCAGCAACGGCGTAATCAATGTGAACACGCGGAAGAACCGAAGTAAAACGTGCCGTGAGCTAATTTACTCAGAGTGTGCAAGAGTGAACTTCAGAGCCGCGCGGGATTAGCCGAACGGTCTTGGGCGCTGGAGTGATGGACTGTGCGGCTGGTCCCGGCAAAGGCGAAGGTTCGAGTCCTCCCGCGGGCATGTGGTGGGTGTGTTTGTCCTTAGGATAATGTAGGTTAAGTAGTGTGTAAGCTTAGGGACTGATGACCTTAGCAGTTAAGTCCCGTAAGATTTCACACACATTTGAACATTTCTGAAGGAACTTCAGAAACGCCTGGTTCAGACTTAGACAAAAGTGCAGAGCAGACACAACACTATTCTGTAACAGGGCTATGTGTAGTAACTCCCAGGCTGCGAACTTTGCATGAAGGACTGCACTGAAGCCCGAAGGCCGGCCGGTGTGGCCAAGCGGTTCTAGGCGCTTCAGTCTGGAACCGCGCGACTGCTACGGTCGCAGGTTCGAATCCTGCCACGGGCATGGATGTGTGTGTTGTCCTTAGGTTAGTTAGGTTTAAGTAGTTCTAAGTTCTAGGGGACTGATGACCTCAGATGTTAAGTCCCCTAGTGCTCAGAGCCATTTCAACCATTTTTTGAAGCCCGAAGTTAAACATTAGTGCTGACGGGCTCAGAAAAAGGGAACATATTTGGTCACCAGCAGAGGAAGAATCACGTTATCGACTACCACAAAACCCTCTCCTTGTTTCCACTCACTCTCAATGTGTGACCACTCCATTTGCATCACTGACAACGTTGGATGACCAGTTCTACTAGTTCCAGGACGACTAAGTGAATACGATGAGGTGCCACCAGCTGCCAGCAAGTTGGGGTGCTCTGCTACGAGTCCTCAGTGAAGCGATCTCTGCAATCTATTTTCCTCCTAGTCAGCCCTGTGACTACCTCAAAGTGTGAGCTGAGCCGATCTTCTGTGAGCTGGGTGCCTGTGCTAATGTTCATGGTCGGTACAAGTACAGCCTTACTGGCTGTACGTTCGGTTCACAGATTGTGCTTCGCATCACTGTTGGGTCTTGTGCCTGCACACCATCTCAAAAGCCGACAACAGGGCATGCAGATTTCTGGGGCCGAGCCTGAATGCAGCTTCACTCAACGAGAATGTTGAGACTACGACAGACGTCCACAACCAACGCTGGGATGTAGCGACGTGCCGGCCACTGTACCCTCCTACGATGGCGTTGCACACTGACCACAGACATTTCCAGGGACCTGAGCCAGCAGATTCTTTATTGCGCCCTTGCACGCTACCCTGTGCCTCCAAGCAACGCTGACTCAGCGAAGTTTTCGCGTGGCTGCACTGGGAAGAAGAGAGAGTGATTGAAAACTTCTAGGAAATAAATGACTGTTAATTGAATCATATCCCATTAGCGCCCGGCGCTCCACAGGAATCCACCACCACACCTCCACCTGACTATCCTACACTCATATGGGGGCTGCATCTGGCGGGTTCCTACACTTCATAATGTGCCCAGGTTTAATCTGCTAGCCGGCCGGAGTGGCCGAGCGGTTCTAGGCGCTTCAGTCTGGAAACACGCGACCGCTACGGTCGCAGGTTCGAATGCTGCCTCGGGCATGGATGTTTGTGATGTACTTAGGTTAGTTAGGTTTAAGCGGTTCTGAGTTCTAGGGGACTGATGACCTCAGACGTTAAGTCCCATAGTGCTCAGAGCCATTTGAACCATTTTTTTAATCTGCTCCAAGTAGTGTTTGCGTCAGCATCACTTTCCTGAACTGTGTCACGATGAGGAATGAAGCAAACTATCGCATAACAGTAGGCCAAACTCGGCCAAAACTACAAAGGGCGTTCAAAAAGTTCTGCACAGTCGTCTCTAATTTTTTTTATTTTTTGCAGGAGGAGAGTAAAATATTTTGTGAACATACTTGGAACATTTAGCTATACATTGAGCCTACTCAATGTAGCCTCCATCAACTGTGACGCATCTGGCCCAACATTCTTTCCATGATGTAAATGTACTTTGGTAAAATTCTGGGAATTGACTTTTACACCATCGCTTGACACAGGAAGTAAGGTCTTTCTCGCTATCAAATGTTTTACCGCGCACGTGGACCTTCAGACGACCAAAGAGCTAAAAATCAGACGGAGCCTAGTCCGGACTGTATGGAGGATGAGGAACAATTTTCTAACCCATTTTACTGATTTTCTCCTACATCATAAGGGAGTATGGGCTTTGGCATTGTCATGGTGTCTCCTGATGAACTGACCCTATAGCTGTGGTCTGTGGGTCTTCATGGCACGTCGCAGCTTGTCCAATGGCAAACAGTAACGGTCTCGATTAATTGTGGAGCCAGGTTCTCAAAATTTAATGAAAATGACACCACTCTGATCCCAGAAGATGGAGGCCATCATCTTTAGGCCTGCTGTTCTTGAAAGTCTTTGTTTCTTCTTCCGAGGGAAACCCAGATGACCCCATTACATCAATTGGTTTTTGCTCTCAGGTTCGGACAAAAACAACCACGTTTCATCCTGTGTAATGACGCCAGCAAAACACTGTTTCCACTCTTCAGTAAAGGTCGTCATGAGACCCTCGTACACATTCATCCTCATCGTTTTCATTTCTCTTGTTAATAATCTAGACACTCAACGTGCACAGATTTTTCTGGACCCTAGTGACTGTACCAGTGATACCACACTACCCAATGACAAACGAGTCTTTCCAGCAAGCTTTCGTGTCATCACACATCTGTCATTTTGGATGATTTGATCAATGGTCTCCTCGTTCGTATCACTCACTGCCGTCGATGGTCTGTCGTATCGTGGATTGTCCAGTAGAAAGAAATCACGTTATTTGAACCTCTGCAGCCACCACGGGATACTGCTGCGATGTACTGTGTCCTCCTCACAATGGTTCAAATGGCTCTGAGCACTATGGGATCCTAACATTGAGGTCATCAGTCCCCTAGACTTAGAACTACTTAAACCTAACTAACGTAAGGACATCACACACATTCATGCCCGAGGCAGGATTCGATCCTGCGACCGTAGCAGCAGTGCGGTTCCGGACGGAAGCGCCTAGAACCGCTCGGCCACAGCGTCCGGCTCCTCCCCATAAACAGGGAGCAACTTCCTGTGAATCGTTGGTGGCAGAGTGATCGCCGGTCTTGAAGAGGAACTCCATCACCGATGGTTGTCGCAATGTGACATCTACTTCCCGGTCCATTATGGCTCACCTGTAGATAAAAGAAAATACATGTATATACCAACTTATAGCTAAATGTTCCAAGTATGTTCACAAAACATTTCATACTCCTCCTGCAAAAAATAGAAAAATTAGAGACGACTTTGCAAAACTCTTTTAACGCCCTTTGCATACCGATTTCAATCACCTGATCTAGTAAGCCTACGGGGACTCTGCTCTACTATCCGCGCAGGTTGCAAAGTGCTTGGAGATGTATCAGGAGGGCCAGAGAAAGATGACCGAGAGTTCATACTCTGGGCAGCCAGCAACTAAAAATATGATTAGTGTGCATGATTTATTGAACTCTGACCTTCGAATGAGTGTTAGGACGATTGCACGATACTGAACCACGAAACAGCCCCTCTGCACACAATAATGGCAAATTATGTCAATGTGTGAAAGATGTGCACCAATCTAGTCCCTGCAGTGATGACAGATGAGCAAAAGGCCAATCGAGTGACGAGTGTGACTGAACTTTCTGCATGTGTTGAAACTTAGTCTGCCTTTTTAGACAGTGTTATTATGGTGGCGTAATACAAGAAATGCTGGATGTGTGTTTCGACGTTAAGAATGTGGTCCACAAGGAGTTTATACTTCTAGGACAGACTGTCAACACTACCTACTACGAGGATATTCTCGAAAGTTTAAAAAAAAAAGGATCCTTCGCATAAGGACGTCGCCGCTGCCTGGGTGATCTGTCACGACGATACTCGGAGTCACACTACGCTGTGCGTCCTTGAGTTACTGGCAAATGACAACATCCTCAGCCACCTTGCAGTGCCATCTTGGGTCTGGCAGACGTCATTTACTTTCCAAGGACTAAGACTGTCCTCAAAAGACTCTGATTTCATGGCTGTAGGGCCATCCAAGGCATCATGACGACGACTTTGAACAAGGTTCGCGTTCTAGACACGTACTTTAGCCGCAGAATGTTCTGGAAAATTGTGTTGAAGCACGAAGGAAGTAATTCGAAGATTTCTTAATCTCCTAATATTTGTAACTATATTATGAATAACATTCTTATAACACTTTCTTTACCTCCTGACAACACCCTGTATTTATTTCAAAACTAAAGCTTTCGTGTAAATCCACAGTCATGTAGTGGAAGCTTTGACGCCTTCTGTTTGCAGGCATGATGACATCGCTTATATGGATATGAGGAGGTGGCCGTAGCCATACACTGAGGTGAACAAAGTGTGGGGTACCTCTTCATATCGTGTCGGGCCTCCTTTTGCCCGGCCTAGTGCAGCAACTCGACGTGGCATGGACTCAAGTCTCTGGAAGACCCCTCCAGAAATTCTTTCACTGTAGCTGTCCATCATTGTAAAACTGTTGCTGCTGCAGGTTTTTGTGTACGAACCGATCTCTCTATTATGTCCCAGAAATATTCGATACGATTCATCTGGGGCGATCTTGGGAGCAAGATCATTGGCTCGAATTGTGCAGTACGTTTATTTACCTGAGTTCATACTATAGTCGAAGGCGTCGTCTCCTTGTCGTCAGTGACTAATCACAGTTGTTCTTATACAAAAGAAAACATTAGACTTCCACGAAGCTCCACCTCCACTTGATGCTACATGGACGCCGCTCTTTAGGCTGATTTCGCAGTACTGTGGGAGTCGCGGACAACTGTCACCCGGTGACACGGTGCGTTTTCATGCACAAAAATGAACTCCATGGATGGTTGTGAAAGGTCTCCACATAGCTGAACATAACCATTCCCAGTCAATGACTATTTCAATTCGTCCAGAGGACCCAGTCTATTCCATTTAAACACACCTCACACCATTGTGAAACCACCACCAGCTTGCACAGTATCCTGTTGACAACTTCGGTCCATGGCTTCGTGGGGTGTGCGCCGCACTCGAACCTACAATCAGCTCTTACAGACTGAAATCGGGAATCATATCACCAGGCCACGGTTTTTCAGTCTCTAGTGTTCAACGATATTTTCATGAGCCCAGCAGAGGTACCGGTTGCGATGTCGTACTCCTAGCAAAGGCACTGGCGTCGGTCGTCTGTTGCCATTAATGCTTAAATTTCCCCGCACTGTCCTAAAGGATACGGTCGTTTTAGATACCACACCTATTTCTGCGGTTATATCACACAGTGTTGCTTGTCTGTTAGCACTGACAACTCTACGCAAACGCTGCTGCTCTTGGTCGTAAGTGAGGGTCATCGACCGCTGCGCTGTCTGTGGTGAGAGGTTATGCCTGAAATTTAGTATTTTCGGCACACTCTTGACACTGTGGATCTCGGAATATTGAACTGCCTAACGATCTCCGAAATCGAATGTCCCATGCGTCTACCTCCAACTACCATTCCGCGTCCCAAGTCAGTTAATTGCTGCCATGTGATTATAATCATGACGGAAATCCTTTCACAAGAATCACCTGATAGCAAACTACAGTTCCGCCAATGCGCTTGCCTTTTTAAACCTTGTGTACGCGATACTACCGCCATCTGTATATGCGCGTATCCCTATCCCACGACTTTTGTCACCTTAGTGTATTTTTTGCTGTTGTCTCGGGAGACCTCATCAGAGGCAACAGTGATGTAAATAGTATATTCTGCAATGAAAACCAGACTGTATCAAAGCACACTTTAGTTGCTTAGATATTAGTTCGCCGTTTTCATCTCTCTTATCAAAGTCGTGCATATGCTTTTTAAAGCAGTTCACTCTTGAGAACCAACTAACTACATATTTACTTCCTTTAAAGATGTCTCACACATTAGGAGACACAAATATCAGACAGTGAAATACATTTTCGACCATGGTCCACTGTCTTGAAATCACATACCACCAAGGACGTAAACTCCCCCTCGTCAAGAGTAGCAGCATCTAATTGCTGTAAATTGCGCTATTGTAGTCTCCTTTTATAAATATTAATCTCCTCTCATTCTTCTACTGTCGATACTTGAACCGCACCCACAGAGTAAGTGACGAAAACATGGGTCGACAAACCCGTCTATAGATCTACTCCTATTTTATTAATTATGCACTACACCAACACATTCTTAGGTAAGGGTTGTTGAAATTACATGTTTGTCCTGCCAATGAACCGGTTAGTTGTCTTTCGAGTGAAAGTCATCAAGTTCTATAACTCTGAAAAAATAAAGTAACATAATAATTTTTTTGTCTGTACAAACTGAAACTTCCCCTTAGAAAAATTAATGAATTACTGTGCTGATAAACCCCTTACGTTATTTGATTTTCAAACAACTCAGCAGAACTGAACGTACTCAGACATTTCGCTCTTTACTTATTCTGATCAACACTAAACTGACACCCAATATTTTTAGCGCAATGCAATCTGACTTTCAAAAATCCCTACAACAGAATGGCCCTGACTAACCATAACCTATACCTTTCATGAATCACTTACCTCACAAAAATCTTCGTTATTCGAGCTACTGCAATACAGCGAACGCCAATACTGCCAGCTAAACAAAAGATTCTAACTACTGGAGGCACTAACTACTGATAGGCATAGTTAGCAAATGAGAAATTTTGATAGAGAACAAACAATGTATTTACCTTAATTGTGTTCAAAAGTCATAATATATATATATCAGTTCATGACATCCAGTCTTACAAATTTACTGTCTCTGATGGACACACGTCCAGATCATCCGCTCTTGAAACTCCGCCATCTCTCTCCCCACAACCACCACTGCTGGCGGCTCACCTCCAACTGCGCAACGCTATGCGCTGTTAACAGCCAACTGCACAACACTACAACAGCGAATATTACAACAATTCTAACCAGCCACAGACTGCACACAGCACAGCCAGTGATTTTCATACAGAGCGCTACATGGCGTTACCAATATAAAAACCTAAACAGCCTACTTACATAGTAGCCCCAATGCTCCCAACAAAAAATTTTAGAAATTGTTTTGGGCAGTGGCCAATACAGATTTGAAATTTTTTTTTCATAATTACGATAGCAAGTATATCAAATGCACACACTTATTGATACACTGTTGGTTAAAAGCAAAGATCTTCTCACAGTCCATGAAGACAGTCCTGATCGTTAATCACAATAAAATTGCAGTGTTTTTCTCAAAGTCTGAGCAGTAAAGGAAAATACATACGGAAGTAGTGGATTTCCATGCAGTCTTGAAGAAGTTGTGTTGTCCTTCCAACAGAAAGACAGTGCTGACTCTTGACATGCAGACAGGTAATGGGTCACAACAGAGCAAATCCACAGCAGAGTCAGTCGTAGTTTTGAAGAATATTGGTAGGTAGGACATCACAGAGCAGACCCACTGTAGTCCTGGTAGAGATTATATAGCCACCAGAGGTGCAGACCCACTGTATTCCTTGTAGAAATAATGGTATTGTTGGGTCATAAAAGGTGCAGACCCACTGCAGTCCTTGTAGAGACGGCCAGCAGCCATTTGTTGCGACTGTGCAGGTGCACAATCACCATCGAAGAGTCTTGCAGATAATATCCATGAAGTCCATGAACCACCACTTGTGCAATCACATAACTTTTTGGAATGTCCTTAGAACCAGCAATGCTCTTAACCAGTCCCTTGCTGAATTATCAACACATGTGCGAGCATTAACAGTCCTCTTTTTTTTCACATATTGTCCATATACTTTGACCAACAGAAATGTGTGCAGTGAAATGAATGCTTACAAGTTACTTAATTTGATGAACTGGTGTCAATTACAATTTTATAACATGAGAATACAATCACAAAAGTACAGAAAACATCATTAAAAACATAATAATACAGATAACATTTGTAGTAATACAGGCTTTACAAAAGAATAGAAATAGGCATATACTTCAGTGTTACAGGAATTTTGACATAAGTAAATATATAAAAGGTCATTATAACTTTTGAAACATCAACGTCACACGTGAGCATTAAAACAAAACAGAATAAATAATGTCTAACATCTTTACAAAGTAAATAACATATTATAAATGCAAATTATTTTTGAGGATAACAGTATTCCTCATCATAGTGAATGTAGCTGAGTATTAGAAAAATTCTACAATGTAAGTCTTATCAGATAAACATATAAATACAGGAAGAACACAAATACACAAGGTACACAGACACATAGTGGAATAACACAAAAGGACAGGACAGGATTTGTTTTCAGTGTGACATTTGGTACTGCAGTCCAACCCAAAACTTCATTTCACAGATGTTTCCTCTTATTTCACTTTTTTTTATACCTTGTCAATGCATTACTTCCAATTCATCACAACTCATTCTCTTATATAGCCTACCCCATCTTAAGGTAACTTAAATCTACTGAGCTCAGATATATATACTAAGGGACGAGGCAATGCAGCAACACACAACAAATTAACACAAACAGCAAGGACAAAAAAATGCAAATTGGCAAAGGAAGCAGCAGTATATCTAAATTAGCAAAGCAAATGCAAAATTACCACTAAAATGAGCCAATGTACAGCAAAAAAATAAAATAAATCAATAGTAAAACTGGCTTCATACAGTGTAAAATTCAGTAGAACTATGCCTGGCAAACAGCAGCAGCAAATGCAATAACTTATACCTAAACATGACAAAGCTCAAGCAGAAAAAATAGTACACTAAAGACAACAATGCAGATAAGGGAAATGTCTATTCACATCTTAATGTCTATGTCATTAAAGTGGTGCACCACAACAACTTCCTCTGTCAAAAAAGTTACCAAAATGTTGAGAAATTATGTATGCAGTGCCTGTGAAGGGAAATGTCTGTCTGTGCTCCTCCCATTTTTTTTAAGAAAGTGGATTACATAATTATTATTTAATGAATCTGTAGGTATAAATTATCTATATTAGTACATCTATTAAATTTTATTTTAACCAATGCTGCAGTGCAGCTGGAAACTAGATATTAAACAAAATAGGCAAATATGTGTAAAGGAAGGCATGAAACAGCATTCACTAGCCATATGGCATTTCATAAGGCAGTAAAAAATCTCTCAACTAGAAAGACAGTAGTCATAATCAGGTGTATAGACATAAAATATTTCTCGTCATTTCATTAGGCATTTCAGTAAATATCATAAATTAAGAGCTCCATAGCGTAATCATATGTTTTCAAGTTTGAGCGTGTCTATTTGCGATGCTTTCTACAAAGAAATATCAATAGCAAGGATAATGGCCTCTTTTTTCCCACCTAATGGCTTTATTTTTTCAGGTGACTATCACTCAGCTGGGCGCCCACAATGCATTACATTAAGGTCACTTACCTTTCTAACCGAAATTTTTACGACAGCAGTTTCCACTACAGTGACAGTCTCATATAAAAAAAATTTCACAGATCCAAAAATTACAGTAGAAATGTGTATAAACGAAATCTCATGAATAGCAGTGTTGTGATACATTCACGCATGTACACACGGTTTCATAACTCTTAAAGTATGATTCTTGGTTTCCAACATCCCTTTTCACAAATCAGAGTCCCTAACCACTATTCATTATTTCTTACCTTATTACACATATACATATTTGTCGACACTTCTTCAATATTTCATCATTATAAATATGTAGCATAATCAAATTCCTCAGATAGCATCAGCTTATTGATGATAAGTGTACCTCAACAGCATAATACACATCATCATCGTAATAATAACATCATAACACATCAGCCTAATCTCAAAATCGTCGTAGCTTCCTCCAATAATTTCAAAACCTAAAAAAAATTCTCTGCTCATTTCAAAAGTGTCATCTACCTCAAACGTACTTTAAAAATCATGATCCCATACCAAATACGTCATTCAAAGCTCTCATCGTATCACAATGGTTCCGAAAAAGTATGAATAGTTCACAAAGTACAGACAAAATACAATTTCATAAGTGTGAAGTTATCCAACTGTGTAATTACGTAAACATCTGTCACTGATGTAGTAAAATAAATGTTTGTCTCTCTCTCAGTTAAATTATCAGATAGCTGTGTAATTCTGTGTTAGAGAAACATGGTACCAATGTGTAAAGTTGTATAAGCAAATACCATATTAGCTAGGGCTCCTTGTGCTTCCCAAACACATGGTACACAAAGTAAGTGTGTACCCACCTGAGGATTAAAGTAATTATACCCTCAGGTGTTACAGATTACAGCAATGGAATGAAATGTATCACAGAAAACCTTTGTATCATTGTAATTCAAAAATCTTTAAACATAAATGTTTTAAGTACAAAATAAATCACTCAAATACGTGTTCTGTAGCGCTAAACTGTGCGTCTTATAGTAAGACAGTCTCTGTCATTACTTAGGGGTAAAAAATGTGCCAAGTGTCGTAATTATCGTCGTCCGTAAGCAAAGTTATGTAGAAGACAATGTACTTACCTCGTAATAAACAAAAGTGAAATGCTATGCGTATAGATATCATAGTTATTACGTACCTTACCGTGATCAAGAAAGTGCTATACTGTAAAGTATTGTTGTGCTATGGAAAAGGCTGTCTCATTGTATCTATACCACAAAAGTTACTACTAAAACATGTTTTCCTTTCCAGAAGAATTCAGTAAAACTGTGCAGAGATAAAACAGATACACCGCATAAGCAACACTGTAAATTATGTCACACATTATTAGCGTCGTGATATAATCGTGTAGCTGTGAAATAAACTAACCACTGTGTCATCTGGTATCTCTCAGAAAGCACTTTAAATCCATAACGTATTTTCAAGTAAACCAAAATGTTGCATTAAAATCTCATTAGCAGTAGCGGTAAATGCTCTAAGTATGTGAGCTTTATATTCGTTACATAATCGTGCAACTAACAAGCGAGAATGTACAAATAACAACACTGGGTCGTCTGTTCACTATAACAATGCAATCGTAATTTATGTTTAAATATGTTTCCTAGGTTCTAGACTGGATAGTTAACTTTAAAACATAGTTGCATGTTAACAGTTTCTAAGTGTGACAAAGAGTACTAGTAACATGAACTGAAAAATTTTATGGCAAAGACGAAGTTGAAAAACAGATTATCTCTCAATAAACGGTTTTACATGTGAAATGTGCTACAATCCTTTACTCTCCATAGTACTCAAGAGTTTCAACTTGAATGCAATTATCATGTGGTATATGTCGGTAAAGAATATTGGAATTTTTTTCTCAAGATTAGCATCCATGTTATTTTTCTCTGAGGCAGCCGGCGCACGTGACTGCCTGCGGTGCGTGTCATTGTCTGTCTCATTGTTGGTGCGCGTCGTTATTAGGATTAGGAGATCTAACTTCTACAAATTCACCTTGTCGACTGGACTCTGCCCTGTTTGAATCGCGCCAGTTCTGAATATTGGAATTTTTTTCTCAAGATTAGCATCTATGTTATTTTTCTCTGAGGCAGCTGGCGCACGTGGCTGCCTGCAGTGCGAGTCATTGTCTGTCTCTTTGTTGGCGCGCGTCGTTATTAGGATTAGGAGACCTAACTTCTACAAATTGACCTTGTCGAGTGGGCCCTGCCCTGTTTGAATCCCGCCAGTTCTGATGAAATTCAGGTCTGTCATCCGGATTATATCGTCTGTCTTCATGTCGATAGATTCTATAGTTTCTTTCTTGTCGGTCACATGGTGGAGAATTTCTCCCTGAATCGTAACTGTGCGCTGAACTGTTGCGTCTGAAGTTATTCTGTCTCCCTTGATAATAATTATTTTTGTTCCCATATTGTCTGTTTCTATGGTTATCTCTGTCATATTCATTACTATGGAAGTGCGATCTTTCTCTGTAACTATTATTCTGCCAACGGTTGTCATCCGTGTGGGGTCTGTTTTGGTCACGATTTGTGTTGTAAGAATAGCCTTGTCGTGTCCAGTTATTATTTCTGTCATCGCGGAATTGTGACAGATATAAACTGTAATTGTTGTGTTCCTGTTTTCGCGACCCGCGATTGTCAGTGTCAATTTCCAATTCTTGTAAGAGTCCCTGAAAAGCTTCAATGTCGTCTTTGCAACGTCCTGCCAAAATAATGTGTCGTGAATGTTCAGGCAATTTGATTAAGCAAATGCGCATGAGTTTTGAGGGGCTGTATTGGTTTGACAGGTACTGATTCTTATGCAACATGTCTTCAAAATATTTCACAAGACTGGAAAATTCATTTTTTTCGAAATGTTTCATCATTATGATGCTATGTTTTACTGGGCCTTGTGTAGCTTGAGACCAATATGCTGAGAGGAAGGCATGACAAAATTCTCCTTCACTGTGACAATCGTGAATGACCGATCGTATTCTTACAGCTGGTTCATCCTCTAAATAGCCACACACAAATACTAATCTGTGCTCTAATGACCAGTTGGGAGGAAAACAACGAGAGAATTGATGAAGCCACAATTGTGGTTGAATGTCGTTGCCGGAATTCTTAAATGTTTTGAATTTACGTGTAGTAATAAACAGCGTATGGTCAAAATCATCATGTCGGCGAGTCGCATGTCTGTCATTGTTACGTCATTTCGGCGGCTCCATCTCAAAATTCGGTGTACCTTGCCAATTTCTTTCATAATTTCCGAAGTGCCCTGTGTTATTATTTTGTGGGTGTTCCGTATTTCTATGTCCCTCTTTCTGTATTGGAGCGCGAGTGTCCTTTGAAATATGTAATTCTTGTATTACTTGTGCTAACTGATCTTGTACTTCCCAGATTTCTCGTTTGTACTGTGTATTGATTCGTTCTGATTTTGTTTGAATTTTCTAATTTGTTCATACTCTTCTGTGTCATTAAAGACTACTGGTCATGTGTCATTCAGAGTATCATCTACCTTCGTAGATAAATTAAAAAGCAGAAAATGTGTCTTTACTTATTTGAGAAAACGGTGAGGACGCAAAACCTGAATCTACAGTATTTGCAAGATTGTGTCCTGTCATTTCGGATTCCTGAGGCGAGCTGTTGCCGACCAATCGATCGATAATGCTTCCCTATTCACTAATAGTTTCACCGTCTACACCATTATTTGCAGCCTGTTCCATTTCGCTTTGCACAATTACCAAATTACTACTTTGAACATTAGTTAATTCATTACACGGTGGGGCTAACACACTGCTTTCGTCTTCACTGTCATTTCTCAGTTTACCTTGGAGCCTAGTATTACGTTTTTCACACGCCATTATTGTCACAATATTTCACACGATAACATAGAAAAGCACAATTTGAAGAGCAAAATAAGAAAACATATTAACATAGCATTGAAAATAATATCCCGTTAGTTGCAAGCGCAGCTGCGAAATACACTCCTGGAAATTGAAATAAGAACACCGTGAATTCATTGTCTCAGGAAGGGGAAACTTTATTGACACATTCCTGGGGTCAGATACATCACATGATCACACTGAAAGAACCACAGGCACATAGACACAGGCAACAGAGCATGCACAATGTCGGCACTAGTACAGTGTATATCCACCTTTCGCAGCAATGCAGGCTGCTATTCTCCCATGGAGACGATCGTAGAGATGCTGGATGTAGTCCTGTGGAACGGCTTGCCATGCCATTTCCACCTGGCGCCTCAGTTGGACCAGCGTTCGTGCTGGACGTGCAGACCGCGTGAGACGACGCTTCATCCAGTCCCAAACATGCTCAATGGGGGACAGATCCGGAGATCTTGCTGGCCAGGGTAGTTGACTTACACCTTCTAGAGCACGTTGGGTGGCACGGGATACATGCGGACGTGCACTGTCCTGTTGGAACAGCAAGTTCCCTTGCCGGTCTAGGAATGGTAGAACGATGGGTTCGATGACGGTTTGGATGTACCGTGCACTATTCAGTGTCCCCTCGACGATCACCAGTGGTGTACGGCCAGTGTAGGAGATCGTTCCCCACACCATGATGCCGGGTGTTGGCCCTGTGTGCCTCGGTCGTATGCAGTCCTGATTGTGGCGCTCACCTGCACGGCGCCAAACACGCATACGACCATCATTGGCACCAAGGCAGAAGCGACTCTCATCGCTGAAGACGACACGTCTCCATTCGTCCCTCCATTCACGCCTGTCACGACACCACTGGAGGCGGGCTGCACGATGTTGGGGCGTGAGCGGAAGACGGCCTAACGGTGTGCGGGACCGTAGCCCAGCTTCATGGAGACGGTTGCGAATGGTCCTCGCCGATACCCCAGGAGCAACAGTGTCCCTAATTTGCTGGGAAGTGGCGGTGCGGTCCCCTACGGCACTGCGTAGGATCCTACGGTCTTGGCGTGCATCCGTGCGTCGCTGCGGTCCGGTCCCAGGTCGACGGGCACGTGCACCTTCCGCCGACCACTGGCGACAACATCGATGTACTGTGGAGACCTCACGCCCCACGTGTTGAGCAATTCGGCGGTACGTCCACCCGGCCTCCCGCATGCCCACTATACGCCCTCGCTCAAAGTCCGTCAACTGCACATACGGTTCACGTCCACGCTGTCGCGGCATGCTACCAGTGTTAAAGACTGCGATGGAGGTCCGTATGCCACGGCAAACTGGCTGACACTGACGGCGGCGGTGCACAAATGCTGCGCAGCTAGCGCCATTCGACGGCCAACACCGCGGTTCCTGGTGTGTCCGCTGTGCCGTGCGTGTGATCATTGCTTGTACAGCCCTCTCGCAGTGTCCTTAGCAAGTATGGTGGGTCTGACACACCGGTGTCAATGTGTTCTTTTTTCCATTTCCAGGAGTGTACTTGGTGCAGATCTACATGCATGCCAGAACCGTTTTACTGTACAGCAATGAAGAACTAAAACTACATAGGAAATTCTCTCTATAAATACCCGCTAGAAATTAACAATAGCTACACTAATTACACAAACTACAAGAAAAAATCAGAAGATTCCAGTGAGGTATCCTCGGCTAAGGGTCGACATATGAAACTTCCCCTAAGAAAATTAATGAATTACTGTGCTGATAAACCCCTTATGTTATCTGATTTCTAAACAGCTGATCAGAACTGAACGTACTCAGACATTTCGCTCTTTACTTATTCTGATCAACACTAACCTGACACCCAATATTTTTAGCGCAACGCAATCTGACTTTCAGAAATCCCTACAAAAGAATGGCCCTGACTAACAATAACCTACACCTTTCATTAATCACTTACCTCACAAAAATCTTCGTTACTCGAGCTACTGCAATACAGCGAGCGCCAATACTGCCAGCTAAATAAAAGATTCTAACTACTGAAGGCACTAACTGCTGATAGGCATTGTTAGCAAATGACGAATTTTGATAGAGAACAAACAATGTATTTACGTTAATAGTGTTCAAAAGTCATAATATATATATTAGTTCATGGCATCCAGTCTTACAAATTTACTGTCTCTGATGGACACACGTCCAGATCATCCGCTCTCAAAACTCCGCCATCTCTCTCCCCACATCCACCGCTGCTGGCGGTTCACCTCCAACTGCGCAACGCTACGCGCTGTTAACAGCAAACTTCCCAACACTACAACAGCGAATATTACAACAATTCTAACCAGCCACAGACTGCACACAGCACAGCCAGTGATTTTCATACAGAGCGCTACGTGGCGTTACCAATATAAAAACCTAAACAGCCTACTTACAAAATGTACATGTCTGGAACCCTGTAACAAATTGAAATCCTCTCATTGCTGGTTATTGAATACAAAATAGCTACGCCCATTAATAAAGTGGAGCATTGTGAGGTAACACGTTTTGTAAATTTGAAGGGGAACTACGCTTCAACAATCTGTGCTGAGTTTCTTTAAGTATGCAGCAACGCTGCACCTTCATTTCACGCAATGGTTAGGTACCACAGACCCTTCCTTTGTGGCGAAACAAGTCTCAGTAATGAAGAACGAAGTGGCAGACTATTACTCTGAGAAGAATCGGATATCGCAAGAGACGTGGAGGCCCTTGTACTCGAAGGTCAACAGTCGTGCATCTACACATTTTTCCAGCGATTTTCCTGGGTGCAGTACTCAACTTAGAAGGGCTCGATGGGAACCCCGTCCAGAGTGATCGTCGCGGCAACTTGGATGTCCTCAGTTCCGTCGAAACAGTGTCTTTTGGGAGCAGTCTTAATCCTTAGAAATTAAATGAGGTCTGCCGCATTCAAGTTGGAATTGTAATGCGATTGATGCATTGTTGCCCAGTTGTGTCTCGCCAAGAACTGGAGGATGCGCAGAGCAGTGTAGCAGGGATGTCATGATGGAGCATCCAGGCAGCAATGATCTATTCCTGCAAAGGACACCTCCTGTACTCAACATTTGAGACATCCTCACAGAAGACAGTGTCGACGGTCTGTCCTGCAGGTACAAACTCTTTGTGGACCACGCCCTTAGCAATTGAGGCAATCGCGAAACGAGTTAAAATCAGTCGTGGATCAGTTTTCAATATCTTCTTATACAACATTAAGAACATATCAAAGGTCCCCGCTCACATCCATTCAGAAAGTACGGCAAACCGAATCAGCAGCAGAAATGTTGCTCCTGTGTCTCGCTGAAACTTCTAAGCCGCCTGATCGCAATGGATGGGTGCTGGGTGTATCACTATGACTCAAAGACAAAGGAGCAAAGCCATCCGTGGAAAAATGTGGGTTCACCAAGACATAGAGAGACAAAGGCCCCATCCCCGGGTAGGGTGACAATGAGTGTTTTTTGCGGTTGCCTTGGTGTGGTGCTAACAGGTTATGGTTGGGAGTTAACCATCACAGGAGTGCATATACAAAACCTACTGGAGAGGTTATTGGAGCCTATCGAGATGAAGCGTCGTGGAAGCTGACCGAGGGAATGATTTTGTTCCACGACTACACCCCAGCTCGTTCCGCACAGGATACAGACATCAGTCTGTTTCTTTGGTCTATCAGATTCTGTATCAGCTATTCTCCTGACGTGGCGCCCAGTGGCTTCTTCCACTTTCCTCAGATGAAACCATCGCGTGGCAGCAGGGCTGCTCCTACGATAGTCTGTAGGGAAAGGCTTAGACCTGAGGTTATGCAGTACGTTTAGTATTCGTATTTTGGACGACGAATGGTGACTTGTAAGTAGCCATAAGAAAGTTGTAGTTTCGGCTCTGTTAAAAACGTGGGTAAAACTGAACTTTAAAAATTTTCCTGAGAAAAAAACAAGAACACCCAATTACTCTATACTTTTTCCTATCCCTGGGATCTAGGGGGTGCCGCAACCCCACGTTCCCCCTGCACGTGGGCGCCCTTGCATGGCAGGCATTTCCAGAGTGATGACGAGGTGGAACGTTCCCTGAACAGTCTGTCCTGACATTAAAGCAAATCTGATTGCCACTTGTGTAGCCTCACTACATGCTGCTGGAGCTGGAACGTTGTCAACACAGCGTACTATGAGGGCCAGACTGTCGTGATGGCGGCCTGGATTACACAGTGCCTGTGTTTGGTGCTGCCCTCTTCATGGTCTACGGAATCAAGAATGGTGTCCTGTGAGAACACGGTTGGGTCAGTGGCTATATATACTGCCTGCTACAGCTGCTCAGTATCCGTCATCATGTGCAGTCAGCGCTGAGAAGTACTCCATGCCAGTCATTCACCTGATGCACATCATCCAACCTCAACTACAGCTTGGCGCTGGGTCCTCTACCTATGATTTATGGGCTGCTGCCGCAGGGAGTTGAACTGGTGCCTTCCAGCTGGGAGCCAACTTCTGGCTGCTGACTTCAACCGCCTTCATCACGCATACTTCGTGATTCTTCATTTGAAGCCACATTTGTGTGCTTACTGCACTGGGCCTATCACTTGTCTGGACATGACACAGTTCTCTCTGCCTGCCGACACGCTGACTGTCTGGCTTGGCCACTTCGTGCTGTGTGCGTCTGCTGCTGCCACACGCTGAGCTAAGCAGACACTGCTGCTTAGGGCAACCGTGCACTACTTGGGTACTGACTAAAAAGCTGCATCTTGTTTTTTCTCGAGGCTGCGATTAGAAAAATAAGACGCGCCATCTGACGAAATTTGTTCAGGCCATAATGCTGCACGCAGTCTTCCTAGCCTGTACTGAAGGGGTCGACTCCCACAGTACAGCGAAATCTGACTAAGGAGCGGCGGTCATGTAGCATCAAGTGGAGGTGGATCTTCGTGGAAATCTTTTGTCTTCTTTTGTATAAGAACAGCTGTCATTACTCACTCACGACAGTGAACGACGCCTTCGACTATTGTATGAACTCAGACAAATAAACTTATTGTTATTCTGTCACTGGCGGACGTCTGTGCTGCGTGGACGTCCAGAATCTGGTCAGCGAGTGTGAGAATGTTCAAGTGACCACTGTTACCAGCATCGTTGCACAGCTGATACGGCACATCCAACTTGTGTGGCAATTCTCCGAAAGGACTACCCCTCCGCTCGGAAGTCACTCAGCTGGCTGTAGGAAGCAAGAGTGCGTCTCCGTGGCATGACTGCCTGCTTTATTCACAATTTTGCACCACACTGAGTGTTCTGGTTGTGAGCATTCCCTAATAAGGGACAGATATAGATGGCGATCTGGCAGCTATGTCACTACGCTATCTCTTGGCAGACGACGTGAAACCGTTATCAGTACAGGTGGCAATGCCGTCATGGGATTAAAGTTGACGACAACTTTCCAAGTGTACTTTTTTTTCCAGCAGTGTATTTCATCTTCGTATGACACGGATACAAACTCTGCTGGCGTGCTGCTTTCCGTGTGCCTCAGAGCGTACTGTTTGTATCACCTTCCTGGGATGATCGCTGGCGGTCTCTCCTGCTAATGTGAACGAAGTAGTAGTTTCATTTCTCAGGTCCGAGATGATCGCCATTGTTCGTACCATCAAGAATCGCACCGACTCCCGCACCATGCAAAACATATTTACACACTTACTAGTTTATTTTTCAAACAGTTAATTTTGTATAGTTAGGAACCATATTTCAGTCTCGTAAACTGACACATTGCCGAGAGAGCAGTGTGCTGACCACAATCCCCTCCATATCCGCATCCAGTGACGACTGTGGGCTGAGGATGACTCAGCGACCGGTCCGTACCGTTGGGCCTTCATGGCCTGTTCGGGCGGAATTTAGTTTTTTAGCGACCGTATTTACCAGACAATCACATCTTGTACTTGGTTCAAATGCTTAACTTACAGACAAAACTGAATCAATAAATAAAAGTTCGTTGATCGCCACAGATTCTTGCTCTTACGGAGTGAGTGATAAAAGTCGATTATAAGAAAATCAGAGGAAATCCTTAATTTTCGATGATTAGTGAAACGTATTTCTTCTTAATTTTTTGCAAGCCAGTGTCACTACGGGCCAGCGCTCACACCTCAAAGCCAATATTCTACAAATGGCAGCCTGCAGCTGGCAAACAATACTACGAGGGTCACTCCAAAAAAAATGCACACTATTTTTGTAAAAGTACAGTTTTCATTCTGCATGTGTGAAAGTTTTACAGTGTGTAGATACGTCCTTCCCGCTTGTTTTCAAACTTCGTTCAACCTGTTCCCATGAGTGGCGCCGTCAAAGTATGTCTTCAAGATGGCTGCTACACTTGACGTTCGTCAGAAGCAACGTGCTGTCATAGAATTCCTGTGCTGTAAAAACTAGACAGTGGGAAACATCCACAAGAGGTTGAAAAAGATGTATGGAGATGCTGCTGTCGATCGCAGTACAGTTAGTCGGTGGCCAAGCACGTTACTTGATAAAAGCGGGCACGGCAATGTTGAGGATTGTCCTCGCAGCGGCAGCCCTCGTACTGCACACACTCCAGACAATGTGCAGAGAGTTAACGAATTGGTGACTGCTGACAGACGCGTCACAGTGAAAGAATTGTCACACTACGCTGGGATAAGGGAAGGAAGTCTTTGCAGAATACCGAAAGTGTTGGCGTTAAAAAATGATTGTGCCAGGTGGATTCCCAGGATCACGAAACTCGAATGGACAACATTGAAACACCCGCCTTACAGTCCTGACCTGGCTCCATGTGACTATCATCTCTTTGGGAAACTGAAAGACTCTCTTCGTGGAAAAAGGTTTAAAGATGATGACTCCCTTTTGCACGCTGCCAAACAGTGGCTCCAACAGGTTGGTCCAGAATTTTACCGTGCGGTTATGCAGGCACTGGTTCCAAGATGGCGTAAGGCAGTTGAGAGGGATGGAAATTCTGTGGAGAAATGAAAATATTGTTCCTAAAGGATGTATCTACACACTGTAAAACTTTTAAAAATGTAAAATAAAAGATGAATTTAAAAAAAATAGTATGCATTTCTTTTGGAGTAACCCTCGTATATGGCACTAACTAAAACAAACGCTACAAGAAGCCTGTCGTTGACAGAGAAGATGAAATTAATAAACGTGTATTTACTAGCAAAGTCTTGGTTTATGACCCAAATCGTTCACAAAGAAGTGGGTCGAGCTATAATACAAGCGGTCTCCTGTCTACTGTAGCATGGTGACATATTTAATGTAGCATACTCCATATGCACTAGAAGAAGGTTGCCTTGGCCTAATGGATTTCATGTCGAAATGCACTGCCCTGTTGATGCAGGACAACCAAAATCATAGAAAACAACACAGCCAGTCCGACAGCGGTCTTGTTCGGCAGAAACAGAGCAGAAACCGACAAATACGACACAAATTTTTATTTACATTCGTTTACCTGTGACAGTACTACATGCAGAACGGCTACATAGTAGTAATTGCTCCCAATCCCAGAGGAAAGACTGCAAAGAAAATATATGACGCAGTCAGAGGCAATCCAGTCAAGAGTACCCCACGAGTCAAAATATTCGAAATACTGGTGAAAATCGTATGGCAAAATGTCTCAGCGCGGTTTCTTATCACCGGAAACCCCCATGTCCTAAGGCCGGACATGGTGTAAAAAAGATCTGAGGATGGTCATTACGGACTGAGACCGCTCATCGTCTAAAGCAGGGGCGGGCAGGAATCCTGCACATGTGCGGTGCACTTGCACGCGTGCAGTTAACAGGTGTTCCGCGTGCATACAGGGGCAAGCTGGCCACCCGCTTATCTCCCATCCCCACCATACCTTCTATCCGCTCCTTCCTCTGTAAGGCGTTTTGTTTCCTAGCTTGCTTTATTGAGTGAATGAATAAGGTTAGTGGGAGTGCTTGAAAGAAATCATGGTTTGAAAGAGTACCTATTACCTACGATATGTTTTATTTAATTATCACAGGTGGAGTTTACAATACGTTTAATATCTGGAACAAAATTTCTGCATACAGACAAACACAAACAGTTACGCAAATTTTGATCACTGATGTTTGCTCTTAACCGAGACTTATTAATTCAGCAAATGGTTTTCCAGCTTTCGCTATATTAGGCTCAGTCTTATAACTTGCACATACCGCTGGGCTATTATTGTTGTCGTCCTGAAAACTTGAAAACAGTGCTCCATAAAATGTTAAATCAGTTAGATGAGAAACATGACGAGAGAAAGTCGCAGATCTCTCGTGACAACAGCAACTACGACAAATTCAAATGGCTCTGAGCACTATGGGACTTAACTGCTGTGGTCATCAGTCCCCTAGAACTTAGAACTACTTAAACCTAACTAACCTAAGGACATCACACACATCCATGCCCGAGGCAGGATTCGAACCTGCTACCATAGCGGTCGAGCGGTTCCAGACTGTAGTGCCTAGAACCGCTCGGCCACCCCGGCCGGCCAACTACGACAGATTCATCTGGTATCGTCAGATCGCTCTTCTTAAGCTCAGTCAATTCCCCATTCGCTCAGAATCCGACAATAAACTGTACTCGTCCTTGTGAAATTTATTATAATGGCCTTCAATACCAAACTTCCGTTGACTAGCGCGAATACTGCCACATATTAAACATTTCGAATTTTCACGTTTTTGCACAAAGGAAAAATGATTTTCCCATTACTTTTTAAAAGATAGCAAATCTCCACTTCTCCGTTTCTTGAAATACAACGTTCACTACATAGTGCTCGCTTCGCATCAACGTCCGCAGCTTAGCCTGGCACTACACTGCCGCAACCTGCCGGCTGTCGCCACAGCCCCGGTCGACGCCTGCACGCGAGCAGCACACGTGCAGCGCTGTGCGCTCATGAGCCGCGCGCAACGTTTGCCCGCCCCTGGTCTAAAGGATTCATATTGTGATCAAAGACTGAAATAAAAACATTTGTTCATATTTTGATTTTAAAAGTTCATTTCAGAAAGGGGGGACTGGCTCTGTAGGCTATGGATGGTGATCCGTCGACAGGCCGGCAGCCCATTGTGCAGAGTGAAACCTGGTGCGCCAGGTTGGGTAAAGAGCGACAATGGGTTGGCCTAAGCTTTCGCCCACTACGAAAGTCAGCCGGTCTCAGACGTGCAACACATCGTGTTACGTACCTCCCGAGAACGCCACGTGCAGTGAAGACCACGTGGGCGGCCACACAAGGCCAGAAACAAAGGATGAGTCGAAAAGTCATTACCGAATATGTAATCAGGTGACAGATTTGGGAACTTTTGGCAAGGAACATATCGCTGCTCCATCCATAATTTGCATATCAGTTTTATTTCGAAGTATCTGAAGATTCAGTCGCAAATTAAGGCATCTAAATAATTACAAAAATGAAATAAGCCTTGTAGTAATAATTCTCTGAGTACAGAGGAAATGAAATCTGTAAACAGATCTCAGTTGCCGTCATTTTGAGAGGGATTAATAAATTGTTAAAAGTGGAGGTGGCAGTTAGGAAGATTCAAGTTCAAACGGAGGATCTTCTTCGTCTTGAGGCGCGCACGAACACAGAACATCCCGCCATCTCAGAGGCCAAGGCTGCGCCAGGTTGGGAAACTTCTGAAGTAAATAGGAATACGTCAGGTCTATGCCCGACCCCCCCTTCCCCCTCCCCCACCACCCAAAGGTGACAGCTACCAGCTTGACCACCCAACCAAAGCCCTGAGCACCGCCGCTCCGGCCCATTCTGGAACGTCTTCTTGGAAGTTTCACTAGCTGCCGTCTCGCACGCGAGACCTATTGTCCATACGTACGATCCGCCATGCGACGGTAAAGCTTAGCGATTCATGACTTCTGGCATAGTCTACTAATGACGCCCGGATTCTATTGCCGTTTCCATGGTTTGGCATCGTGGGTATTTCGTGATACTACGGGAGAGCAGCAGCGTTAACCATGCAATTAGGTTTACCGAATTCTGTTACACCTCCGCCCCCTTTTGTTGCCGAATCATAGTTCTCACAGTTCAGTATTTTCTCTCTGAGGTGTTGTCAGTTAAGCTTCCGCAGTTATAGTGAATGCAATTTCTATATTTCATCCCGCGAATATGTCTGTATCAGAGAAGGCTGCCCTCAGTTTAGGGCAAGTTGTTCTATGCTATTTCCGGAATACATCTCTTTCTACTAATTTCTAAATCTTTTATTTGTGTTGAGATTTCTATCGCCTTCCCCCTGTATCCATTCAAATCAATGGCTCCCTGCAAGTAGGGTCGGGTAGTCTATGCCCCCATGGTCAGATACTGGGAAGAATAATAATAACACGTGACCCGAATTGACTATGACTATTCGAAACTGTGGCAGCCATTTTGAGGGTCGTAGCGCAGCTAGCTAGCACAGGCTGCCAGTTCACAATACACGGCCCTGCATTCGGTCTTGTTTATGTACTTTTATTTTATTATAAATGATACGCATCTTAGTTACTAAGACAGCTCGTGTTTTGAAAATATTAAATCGCTCACATACACGATGTGAATCTTATTTCGTTTCTTGTTATTTTAACAAAGATCAATAGTGTTTCAGCTTTAATTACTTGTAAACGTAAAACTAACTAGCAAATGGATATGCTTATAATCAGCAAATGCTGGATTAGAAGTTAGAAAAGTGGGAAGAGAGGAAAAAGTTTATATTTATAGAACGCCACTACCAGAGAGATATTGAGCCCCTCGCTCGTGTGCAGCCAGGCGCCATGCGCGGGAGAGAACCTCAGCAGTACTTTGAGCCTCTTCACCCTCAGATGGCTCCATTCTAGAGGGCGAGTCACTAACTATTGGCACCCAGAACAACTACAGATTGACTTATTTCATCCTCAACCGCTCCATGACGTTGGGGAAGATTGCATTTATGCTACGGTCCTTTCGAAGTTGGCCCTCTCTCTTTCTCAGTGACAATAGTGGCACTGGAGACAGTGAGGAGGAGGAGGATGAAATGCAACAGTAAATAAGACACCTAGAATTATGAGTCACACATAGCACGCCAAAATGCAGTGACAAATTGCACATATCAGTTAAACAACAGTTATGGATAGCGAACATAAGAGTAAATGTCGTGTAAGGTGCTGGCAGTGTAGCCAAAAAAGCACTCATGTTTAATGCATAGGATTAGCAATATCATTTCTCTACTACTAACTATAAACTACTCTGTTGTGACAAACGGTCAACAGCTCGAAGAAACCATTCCAAGGAATTCACTACGTCGCAATCGGTGATGGCGCTAACAAATCTCTCCTCTTTCCTCTCATCTTTTTTCATTTATCTTAAAATAATAAAATTTTATTTACGCTCCAGTCTCACATTACTTGTATTTTTTTAAAGTATTTATTCTGTGTCAAATACACACATCAAAAAAAGTTTTGCATCACCTCGGTTCCTAGAGTTCCGGAATCTGTACAGTAAATTTTAATAGAGATCAACATAAACATCATTTCTGCCCTTTTTATTGCTCATGAAAACCACACATTGCATGTTGTACCAACATACAGCGAGACCTTCAGAGGTGGTGGGCCAGATTGCTGTACACACCGGTACCTCTAATACCCAGTTGCACGTCCTCTTGCATTGATGCATGCCTGTATTCGTCGTAGTAAACTATCCACAAGTTCATCAAGGCACTGTTGGTCCAGATTATTCCACTCCTCAACGGTGATGCGACGTAGATCCCTCACTCAGACTGGTTGGTGGGTCACGACGTCGATAAACAGGCATTTTCAATCTATCCCAGGCATGTTTGATACGGTTCATGTCTGGAGAATATGCTGGCCACTCTAGTCGGGCTATATCGTTATCCTGAAGGAAGTCATTCACAAGATAAGCACCATGGGGGGCTATTATCGTCCATGAAAACGAATGCCTCGCCAATACGCTCCTGATATGGATGCACTTCGATATGGTTGCACTATCGGTCGGCGCCTTCCATGGCTACCAGCAGCGTACGTCGGCCCCATATAATTCCGCTCAAAAACAGCAGGGAACCTCCACCTTGCTGCCATCGGTGCACAGTGTCTCAGGCGTTCAGCCTGACCGGGTTGCCTCCAAACACGTCTCCAACGATTGTCTGGTTGAAGGCATATGCGAAACTCATCGGTGAAGATAACGTGATGCCAATCCTGAGCGGTCCATTCGGCATGTTGTTGGGCTCGTATGTACCGCGCTGCATGGTGTCGTAGTTGCAGAGGTGGACCTCGTCATGGATGTCGGGAGTGAAGTTGCGCATCACGCAGCCTGTTGAGCACAGTTTGATTCGTAACACGATGTCCTGTGGCTGCACGAAAAGCATTATTCAACATGGTGGCGTTGGTGTCAGGGTTCCTCCGAGTCGTAATAGTAGCTAGTGGTCGTCTACTGCAGTAGTAGCCCTTGGGCGGCCTGAGCGAGGCATGTCATCGACAGTTCCCGTCTCTTTGTATCTGCTCCATGTCCGAACAACACCGCTTTGGTTCACTGCGGAACGCCTGGACACTTACCTTGTTGAGAGCCCTTCCTGGCGCAAAGTAACAATGCGGACGCGATCGAGCCGCGGTATTGACCGTCTAGGCATGGTTTAACTACAGGCAACACGAGCTGTGTACCCCCTCCGTCTAATAGGCGCTGCGCAAGCATGGTTGTTTACATGTTTGGGCGGGAGTGACATCTCTGAACAGTCAAAGGGATTGTGTCTGTGATACAATATCCACAGTCAATGTCTATCTTCAGGAAATCTGGGAACCGAGGTGATGCGAAACTTTTTTTGATGTGTGTATTGCAGATAAAAACAAAACAAAAAAGCTACAAAAGACAAACGATCTTTTTAAAAAAACAACAAAATAAGGTAAATAAATAACAAATAAATCTCCCTTTGCCATGAATTTACTCTCCAGGCTTTGAGCTCTCTCCAACGTCTGTATTTCCCCATTTATACACCCCTCACTGTCTCTGGTCTGCCCATTTCCAGCCAACATGTTTCCACGCGATACTTAATGGTTATGTCCATTGGGTACATCGTAAGTACTACGTATATGCCTCCAGTGACTTGGTGTCGAAAGCCCTGATAGCCACAAGAGCTCACTGCCCCATCCGTGTGTTACCACCATGGTATTAGCCGCGGTGCAGAGTTGAATATAACATTATTTCAGAGTCTGTAGTAGATCGTCGCAGTCAGTTCAGAGTGCACTTCAAAGGGTTTTGTATCTTCTAATTTTAACTTGACTGATGTTTTAAACAAAAATAAGTATTTCTGTTTAAAAAGAGTGTAGTTTTCAAAAGCTGAAACTTTTGATTAGCGTTCTAAAAAGATAAGACTTTCAGGTGGAATATCTAACTAGAAATACTGGCTTCTGTAGTAGCCTGCCTATGATAACTGCTCTTAGAGTGTGTCAAGTTATGAAGGAATTTTTCGCAGGTAAGAAGTGTGTGGAAAAGTGAAGTGCTTCGACAACTTTCAAAATATTAGTGTGTTGTTTGTATTCGGAATACAATAGCTTTTACTGTTACTGTGAAGTATTTTGACAGGCCGCAATTAGTACACATTCAAATTCGTAATAGAAACCAAGCAGTGAGATGTTACTGTATAAATAGCTGCATGTAAAAAAATCTGTATTAACCGTAGGAGTATTGATGGCATTTTGAAGCAAGCACAGAAACTGAGTAGTGTGTAAAGCCATGTTTAGTAGACGAACACGAAAAATGAAATTGTTAAAGGTACTTCGCTAAATGCATATAAGGAACGTTGATAACTTTCATGTAAGTAAATTGCTAACAATTTCTTGAACAATCACTAATAGGAATCGTATGCAATAATCGATTAAAATAAAGCCTTATAATTGGGCAACAGAAAAAATAAGTAAAGGAAGGTTAGATTTAAGCTGTAAAAAAATTAAAAACATTTCAGTCACATAAAAGTAAAAATCCCACACTATCTCCTTAGTAATACACATTGGTGAAGCAAAAGATTGGATAACCTTCAGACCTCGAGATTGAGTGATGCTTGACGGACCTACGGGCACGCGGTAGGGAAAGTAGGCCTGCACTGTTTGACAATTGTTGAGAAACTAAGACACTGTTGGACAGGGATAATCAGATACTTTGATGGCCCACGCGAAACTCAGTACATACGTTATAGAAGTGGAGAGATATATTTATAACGAAGAATCGTACAGATTTCACCACATGGTAAAAGAGGATAACAGCCGTCAATAACATTGACGTTTGACACAGACCAGATTTCTAACAGAAAAGCCGATGTCGGAACCTCAGTGAGCAATATACGCTCGTCGGGCAGTAATGCACGTTTTACCCTTATTATTCATGCTAACAACAAAACTGTTGAGACATTCTTGGCGGATATTGTCTCATGTCTCTCTCGAGGCGGGCTTCAGTTTTTGCACAGTTCGGGGAGAGTTTGTTCGTTGATATATATCTTATGGTACTGACACTTCGACGTGTTTCAAGCTCTCCAACTGTTCGTCCGCGATGGTAAGCACTCAAATGACCTCTTGCAGACATGTTGCTGTACCACAAGGAAGGTCGCACTAATTGGTTCCACAATAAACTTCTTCAAACACCATACTGCTTGAAACTTGGCATCATATAGAGAGTTCGTAGACAGGCATCGCTGCAGTTAAGACATTCAGCCTTACACATTTTCTTGTACTATCTTTGGTCGGGTGTTTCGTAGCAACTGTTAGTTGTTCCGTAGCAGTTGGCAGTTGTTCCTTGGCAAGCGTCAGTTGTTTCTCAGCAGTTGTCTATCAGTGTATATAAGCGGAGCAGAGACAAACGGGGAACCATTCTAGCGACGATACAGGCCATTAACGGGAAATACAGTGATATAGGCGACTTAAACAAAGGGTATGTTGATATGGCCCGGCACCTGTGAACGAGCATTTCACAAACGCCTAAGATGGTCTGATATTTGCGTGCTTCTGTCTTGAGGACCTGAACTATGTAATGAAAAATATCTGGACACCTGGCTGAAAATAGCTTACAAGTTCGTGGCGCCCTCCGTCGGTAATGCTGGAATTCAAAATGGTGCTGGCCCACCCTCAGCATGATTACAGCTTCCACTCTGACAGGCAAATGTTCAGTCAGGCGCTGGAATGTTTCTTGGGGAATGGCAGCCCATTCTTTACGGAGTGCTGCAGTGAGGAGAGGTGTCGATGTCAGTCGGTGTGGCCAAGCGCGAAGTCGGCGTTTCAAAACATCCCAAAGGTGCTTTATAGGATTCAGGTCAGGACTCTGTGCAGTCCAGTACATTACAGGGATGTTATTGTCGTGTAACGACTATGACACAGGCCGTGCATTATGAACAGGTGCTCGACCGTGTTGAAAGATGCAATCGCCATCCGCGAATTGCACTTCAACAGTGGGAAGCAAGACGGTGCTTAAAACTCAATATAGGCCTGTGATGTGATAGTGCCACGCAAAAAATACGACCACACCATAACACCACCGCCTCCGAATTTTACTGTTGGCACTACACACGCTGGTAGATGACGTTCACCGGGCATTCGCCATTGCCACACACTGCCGTCAGATAGTCATATTGTGTACCGTGATTCGTCACTCCACACAACGTTTTTAGACTGTTCAATCGTCCAATGTTTACGGATCTTACGCCAAGCGACGCATAATTTGACATTTACTGGCGTGATAGGCGGCTTACGAGCATGAAATCCAAGTTTTCTCAAAAAAAAAAAAATGGTTCAAATGGCTCTGAGCGCTATGGAACTTAACTTCTGAGGTCATCAGTCCCCTAGAACTTAGAACTACTTAAACCTAACTAACCTAAGGACATCACACACATCCATGTCCGAGGCACAAGTTTTCTCACCTCCCGCCTAACTGTCATAGTACTCGCAGTGGATCCTGATGCCGTTTGGAATTCCTGTGTGATGATCTGCATAGATGTCAGCCTATTACACATTACGACCCTCTTCAACTGTCGGCGGTCTCCGTCAGTCAACAGACGAGGTCGGCCTGTACACTTTTGTGCTGTACGTGTCCCTTCACGTTTCCACTTCACTATCTCATAGGAAACAGTAGACCTAGGGATACTTAGGAGTGTGGAAATCTCGCGTACAGACGTGTGACACAAGTGACACCCAATCACCTGACTACGTACGAAGTCCGTGAGTTCCGGGGAGCACCCCATTCTGCTCTCTCACGGTGTCTGATGACTACTAAGGTCGCTGATATGGAGCACCTGGCAGTAGGTGGCAGCACAATGCACCTAATATGAAAAACGCATGTTTTTGGGGGTGTCCGGCTACTTTTGATCACATAGTGTATGTAAAGTAATTGACGGATGGTGAGACCACAAGTAGGCCATAAGCTGTTTGACGCGTACGTGCAATCACAGAACTTGGACGTCGAAGCCTTGGGTATTCAGTAAAGCAGACCTGACGACAGAGTACAATGCTGGTGCAAACAGTAGTGTTTCGGAACACATCACTCAGTGCACATTGTTGAACATATGGCCCCGCAACAGACGATAACTACTTGCCCCATGTTGACCCTTCAACATCGTCAGTTACGACTGCAGAGGGCACGGGACCATCGAGATTGGACTGTGGACCAATGAAAATGTGTTGCCTGGTCGGATGAATCGAGTTTCATCCTACATCAGGTAGATGATCGTCTTCGGGTAGGATGCCACAAACGCTATTGGGAACCCGCACCGCGCCGCTGCTGTAAGCCGGTGGACGCAGTATTGTGACATGGGTGACATTCACCTGGGCTTCCATGGGAAATTAAAGGCGCCATTACGGCTGTAGATTCCACGAATATTACTGCAAATCACCTTATGATGTCTTCCCTGGCGGCAATGGCATCTTCCAGCAGGATAATTTTTCATTTCATGAGGACAGAATCTTGCTACAGTGGCTTCAGGAGCATTTGTAAATCATGTTGATCTCTTTGTCCCCTAATTCGTGTGATGTGAACCTGAGCTGGTGCCATCTGCGCCCCGAGAAACTACTATTGGGTAATTTACGAGATTTGCGTCACGTGTATGTTGAGATCCTGTGCCATATATCTCTGAGAAGCTACCAAGGACTTGTCGAATTCATATTACGCAAAATCGGTGTCATATTGCATTTCAAATGTGGAACAACCTGCTATTAAGCAAGTGGTCGTAACATTTTGAGTATAAGTGGGCAGTTACAATACCTCTGCTTAATAGGCATCGCGGTATCACCCGACATTTTCGGACTCTTTCCTATTGCTCGCTGAACAACAAAAACAACCTGACGTTTGCTTTATGATTCATAATTTAATACTCTACATAATCTGCACAGTCTGAAATAAGTGAAAAATGCAGAAGACATGTTAGATTTCATCGTAACATCGTACACGTACAGGGCTATTACAAATGATTGAAGCGATTTCATAAATTCACTGTAGCTCCATTCATTGACATACGGTCACGACACACTACAGATACGTAGAAAAACTCATAAAGTTTTGTTCGGCTGAAGCCGCACTTCAGTTCAACAAAGATCCACCAACTGCTAACTCCATTCGGCGATGGTATGCGCAGTTTAAAGCTTCTGGATGCCTCTGTAAGGGGAAATCAACGGGTCGGCCTGCAGTGAGCGAAGAAACGGTTACAGGACACGTGTATCCGGACATGCTGGAAAATTGGCTCATGCCACAACTGGAGACTGACAGCGCCAACTTCATCTTTCAACAGGATGGTGCTCCACCACACTTCCATCATGACGTTCGGCATTTCTTAAACAGGAGATTGGAAAACCGATGGATCGGTCGTGGTGGAGATCATGATCAGCAATTCATGTCATGGCCTCCACGCTCTCCGACTTAACCCCATGCGATTTCTTTCTGTGGGGTTATGTGAAAGATTCAGTGTTTAAACCTCCTCTACCAAGAAACGTGCCAGAACTGCAAGCTCGCATCAACGATGCTTTCGAATTCATTGATGGGGACATGCTGCGCCGAGTGTGGGAGGTACTTGATTATCGGCTTGATGTCTGCCTAATCACTAAAGGGGCACATATCTAACATTTGTGAATGCCTAAAAAAACGTTTTGAGTTTTTGTATGTGTGTGCAAAGCATTGTGAAAATACCTCAAATAATAAAGTTATTGTAGAGCTGTGAAATCGCTTCAATCATTTGTAATAACCCTGTACACATCATGGACGGGTACGTAAATATTAGACTTGCAATTCTCTGTGACTGGAAGAACATACAGCCAGGTCTGAAACAGTTTATAGAGGGCGTGAACAGCAGCACGTGTGCCATGCCACGTACCCCTTCGAGACACCGTTATCAGTACCTGACAAGGTTTGAAATGCGCGTCATTGAGTGTGTCCATATAGTCTACTGCTCGAATCGTGAATTTGTTGGGCATTCAGATGTGACATTGGCCCGATGGTGAACTACATGGAGACGTAAGGGCAGCCATACTCGTCGTCAAGGTGACAGACGACACGTGTGACCACCACGATGGATGGTCGCCATGTTGTGCACTAAGCATACCGCACCCCTTCACATCTGCACCTGTTGTCCGAGAAGGAGTAATACACCGCCTGAAACATTCTCTGTCATCCCATACCATTGGTCGGAGGCTAACAGCAGCCGGACTAGGGACCTGCAGTCCCATGCGTAGGCTGACGTTAACACCACAACACAAACGTTTGGAGTGGTGCCGCGTCGGGGAAGCGTGGACTGCTGATGAATGGCGTTGGACTGCATTCAGCAATGAATCGCGCTTGTGCATTGTACTGGATAACTGCCGTGGGCGAGTACGGCAACTACCTGGTGGCAGGTCTCATTCTTCCAATGTTTTGCAGAGGAACACCGATGTTACTCCCGGCGTCATGGTGTGGGAAATGATCCTGTATGATTTCAGGTCACTGTTGGTAGTGACTGAGGCAACTGATGGCACAACGGCACGTCACGGACATTCTGCGTCCTCGTGTCTTACGTCTCATGTGATAGTATCACTATGCAGGACAATACTTATGCACACACGGGACGTGTCTTTATGAAGTGTATGCGTGGTGATGGGAAGCTTCCTTGGCCAGCGAGATCCCCGTATCTGTTGCCGGTAGAACGTGCATGGGACCCGCTAGGACGCAATGTCCATCCCTGTGACAGCACGCAGGATATCAAGGACCTGTTGCATCAGTTATGGGTCGGCTTGACTCAGAAGAGAATACAACGGTACACCTTTTTCACACGAATCAGTGCATGCAAGCAAGCCAGAGGGGATGCAACGTCATACTTATCAGTACGGTCGTAGTGCCAAGTAGTGATTTTGTTATCGCTGAAATAACATCACACTCCACCTCAGCCGGTAAGACTTCATTTCGTTTACTTCCCTTCTGAGTGCTTCACTATTGGAGTCAGGCGATATACGATCGCTGTTTGGAAAGTAAAGTCCGATCGATAGCGAAATGGAAACCACAGTGAAAATTCGATGAAGGTTCGTATAGGTGTGTGTCTATGCCGTCGATCGCTTCACGCCGCTCTCTACGTTTCTGAGCGCACAGTGTGCACGTAAAGATGTCTGGAAAATAATATTTCGCTGCAAGTGCGAGTGCCTGTGAGTGATTTCGTATGATTTCATGCAGCGCACACAACGTGTCATACAATTCTCGGATGCACACTGCAGGGGCAATGAGGACGCACCTGCAGCGCTTTCGATGGGAAGTGTTTGATCACCCGCCATATAGCTCGCGCTTGGCTCCCTCTACTCACATGAACCGCTGGCTATGAAGACAACATTTTGGCAGAGACAACAAGCTGCAGATCCGCGTAGCGAACTGTCAGGAAGCACAGGTGGTTGCGTTCTATGACGAGAGTATAAGAAACTACATTACTGGCCATTAAAAATTGCTACACCACGAAGATGACGTGCTAAAGACGCGAAATTTAACCGACAGGAAGAATATGCTGTGATATGCAAATGATTAGCTTTTCAGAGCATTCACACAAGGTTGGCGCCGGTGGCGACACTTACAACGTGCTTACATAAGGAAAGTTTCCTACCGATTTCTCATACACAAACAGCAGCTGACCGGCGTTGCCTGATGAAACATTGTTTTGATGCCTCGTGTAAGGAGAAGAAATGCGTATTATCACGTTTCCGACTTTGATAAAGGTCGGATTGTAGCCTATCGCGATTGCGGTTTATCGTATCGCGACATTGCTGCTCGCGTTGGTCGAGATCCAATGACTGTTAGCACAATATGGAATCAGTGGGTTCCGGAGGGTAACACGGAACGCCGTGCTGGATCCCAACGGCCTCGTATCACTAACAGTCGAGATGATAGGCATCTTATCCGCATGGCTGTAACGGATCGTGCACCCACGTCTCGATCCCTGAGTCAACAGATGGGGACGTTAGCAAGACAACAACCATCTGCACGAACAGTTCGACGACGTTTGCGGCAGCATGGACTATCAGATCGGAGACCATGGCTGCGGTTACCCTTGACGGTGCATCACAGACAGGAGCGCCTGCGATGGTGTACTCAACGACGAACTTGAGTGCACGAATGGCAAAGCGTCATTTTTTCGGACGAATCCAGGTTCTGTTTACAGCATCATGATGGTCGCATCCGTGTTTGGCGACATCGCGGTGAACGTGGGCACATTGGAAGCGTGTATTCGTCATCGGCATACTGGCGTATCACCCGGCGTGATGGTATGGGGTGCCATTGGTTACTCGTCTCGGTCACCTCTTGTTCGCATTGACTGCACTTTGTACAGTGGACGTTACGTTTCATATGTGTTACGACCCGTGGCTCTACCCTTCATTCGATCCCTGCGAAAGCCTACATTCCAGCAGGATAATGCACGACCGCATGTTGCAGGTCCTGTACGGACCTTTCTGGATACTGAAAATGTTCGACTACTGTCCTGACCAGTACATTCTCCAGAACTCTCACGAATTGAAAATGTCTGGTCAATGGTGGCCGAGCAACTGGCTCGTCACAATACGCCAGCCACTACTATTGATGAACTGTGTTATCGTGTTGAAGCTTCATGGGCAGCTGTACCTGTACACGCCATCCAAGCTCTGTTTGACTCAATGCCCAGGCGTATGAAGGCCGTTATTACGGCCAGAGATGGTTGTTCTGGGTACTCATTCCTCAAGATCTATGCACCCAAATTGCGTGAAAATGTAATCACATGTCAGTTCCAGTATAATATATTTGTCCGATGAATACCCGTTTATCATCTGCATTTCTTCTTGGTGAAGCAATTTTAATGGCCAGCAGTGTAAGTACAATGCAAGGACAGATATCAAGTTGGAACGGCGGCTACGTGGAGAAGTAGCTGTTAGGCGTAGCTAACTGTTGGAAATAAAACATTTTTGATTTTGTCTGTGGTTTCCATTTCGCGACCAATCGGATCTTATTTTGCGAATTACTCTAGTAGCTCGGAGAGAAAAAGGCAACAGAAAAATGCGGGAGACATTAGTTTCTGAATGACCGTTGTAGAAACACTTGTAGCAGTGATCTTATTACAGTGCTGTAGCAAGGTGAATATTCTTGAAGTCATGAAACGTTTTCGGTGAGAAGGCAGTCTTCTGGAAGAGATGAAATACGCAGCGAGTGACTTACTCAGTCTTCAATAAGGGCGCACGGGCGTCTCAAAGAAGAGCACGTCCTCGCAATGGGGGATACTGCGAGCGCCTGGGCGTGCTACCGCGGGGGTCGTTTGGGTGGCGGCGCGACGGCGGCGGGCGGCTTTGCTCGCCTCGCTCAGCGCGCGGCACGGCGGGGTTTGACGGGGTCTGACTGCGTATCCGCCGGCGCTCTCTGCACATCCGGCGCGCTCTCGCATCGACTATCGATCAATCAGAGAGGGCACTACCCTCGCCAGCGCCTGCTAACCGCCCGCGTATACGTGTGTGTGGCGCCTTTTCAATCCCGATTGTGTCCCCAATAAGCTTAAACATACTTGAAAGAATTAGGGATAACGCGGGGACGCCGTCCCGGCAGATAGCGCCGCTGAATAACACCCCGCGAGAGCGCCCCAGCCCTCTGCGGCCGCAGCGACACACTTCTCTCCCTGCGCGCTTTCTTTCCCTTTTCTCGTCGAGGATTTAACTCGCCAATGTTACATAAAAGGAAAGGAAAGAGAGTAAAAAAAAGGAGAAAAAAGAAAATATTTTCCGCGAGGGGTGTGAGGGGTTGTGCGGCTCGCGCGACTGGGGCGGATTACGGCTATTCGTTCTTTTCAGGCGCTATCGAGCCGGCGGCGGAGCGGGCGGCGAAAATATTCAAAACGGATTCTTTCATTTGATCTCGCGCCGCTGTCGCCGGCGGCTTCTTCTCGCCCTCCTTCCTCGCCTCCTCGCGCGCGGCGTCTCTCTCTGTGGCGGGCTCAGGGCGGCGCGCGAACCCGGCGCCGCAGAATGGCTTCTGGCGCGCCGCCCGACCGACCTCGGCGAGCCCGCAAGATCTCCAGGTCGGCGAAACGGCCGCTCGTCCTGGCGGAGAAACGACGTAATTAGCCGCTCGCGTATTACAGAGGATCAGGTGCGCGGGGTAGTGGGGAGGGGTGGAAAGAGGGGGTGGAGGGGGAGGAGAGGAGGAGGAGGCGGCTCGTTGGCTCGGATCTGATATCGTAACTTCGGCGATTCCCTTTCTGCTCGTCCTCTGTCTCCCCTTTTCTCACGTAGCCGAGATAGTGACGTTTATAAAGTCAATTTCGCCGCCCTGTCCTGCCCCTTTTCTTCTTCTGCGGCACAGCTCTTTCCACGCCGTCTGGGATGGGGGATCCTGTGCGCTGCCGGGGTGGGGGTAGGGGGTGAGGCCGCCGCCTCCTCCGTTTCCTCGCTGCCTTTTGTGCGCTGATGCAACAATGAGAGCAGGAAGGAAAAGTCGCGGAGAGAATGCGTACCGCGCCGGCCGCTTTAATGAGATTTTTTTTCATTGTGCCCTTCTATTTGTCTCCCGGCCTTTTCCACGGCTATTGACTGCGCGGCGACAATGCTGCGAGACCAAGACGGCCGGCTGCGCGTCGCCCGCGGCGGCACTTCACGTTGTGCGGACCGGGCCTCCAACGCCGCCGCCCCCACAGGCAGCAGCAGCAGCAGCAGCAGTGGATCGTATCGGCATTATCTCCAACACTACTGTCACACTACAGCACAGTAGCTCATACTTGTTACAGTACTGCTTGTGCGTTTTCAATGTTGTTCTTCAACCGCGTATTGTAAATATTTTCAATGTTTCCTTGTGGATGATGAACTGTCATAATATCATGTGATGACTTCCTTGTAAATGACTGAGAACCATTAACCTGTGTAAATAATTTAAATGACTAGCACTGCACTCACATGGCACTAGTTTTACGATGAGTGACAGGAAGTAAGTTATTGTATGTGCAGTAATGTCAGCTGCCCTCAAGTGTCTGCCTTTTCAGGTAAGCAAAACTTGTATTGTGCCTTCTCTAAACCCATTTTAACATGGTTTATATTCAATGGTGTAAAAAAGGTGATCTATTTCCTATTTCACCCTCGTAGAGGTCCATTTTTGATGTTTCTAAAGCAGCCTGTGTTCTTCCTCAAGCTTCAAGCTGCCTGCATTCCAAATCTTCCAAACTGATGCAGCATTTTAGTCGTGAAAACAGAGTTACTTCCGCATTTATAACCTTAGTGTGTTTTTATGGATCAAACACCTCGACAATTATATAAGCATTGTTTACATTAAGTTGAATCATATTATGCAGATCGTGTCAACCAATAAAAGCATTTACACAAATATGAGAAACTTCAAAAGCCAAAGAATGAACAGCTTTTGCAAAGGGTTTTCGGAACTTGACGTTACAAATTCTGTGACTTATAGAAAAAAATGGCTCTGAGCACTATGGGACTTAACTTCTGAGGTCATCAGTCCCCTAGAACTTAGAACTACTTAAACCTAACTAACCTAAGGACATCACACACACCCATGCCCGAGGCAGGATTCGAACCTACGACCGTAGCGGTCGCGCGGTTCCAGACTGTAGCGCCTAGAACCGCATGGCCATCCCGGCCGGTTGACTTATAGAGGGGAGTGACACATCCATGCCCGACGCAGGATTCTAACTTGCCACCGTAGTGGTCGCGCGGATCCAGATGTAGCGCCTAGAACCGCTTGGCCACTCAGGCCGGCAGGAAACAGTTCGTAGTCAGAATTATCAGGTGATAAGCCAGCAGATTAATTTAAAGTGAACAATACAGGTAATCCCGAACAACTATTTTTCTTCTGTGTAAAGCAAAATTTTATTTTTGTGGACATTTCAAGTCATAAATTACACTTCTTGTCACGCAGCTTTCGTAATGTACTTCAGTATTGAGTTTTAATTAAATAATTTTCACTCACTACAATTAGTTACTTTTGGCATTTAATTAAATTCGTTTCCATTATTTCAAATTCAGTATTCCACTAAGTTTAAAGTTTTGTTTCATGACATAGTTCACATGCGCAACCCAGAGCCAACCAACAGTCAGTATTGGTCGTCAGTTGAATAAGGTAACTAAAGCACACGTTACACAAGAAGAAAGTTTTTGAAAAAGGAATATTCAATATTTTCATTTATAGATAAACTTTAAAGAAATGTTACAACTGTCGTCTCCTATGTACGCATCATTCATTGTTACGTAAGTTTAAATTCAGTCGAATCCAATCAGTATTAAGAACTATTATCCACTTTAGGACTGCCTACCGTACAGTGCCGGCCGAAGTGGCCGAGCGCTTCTAGACGCTACAGTCTGGAACCGCGTGACCGCTACGGTCGCAGGTTCGAATCCCGCCTCGGGCATGGATATGTGTGATGTCCTCAGGTTAGTTAGGTTTAAGTAGTTCTAAGTTCAAGGGGACTGGTGACCTCAGAAGTTAAGTCCCATAGTGCTTAGAGCCATTTGAACCATTTTTTGCCTACCATATGGTTATATTCCGTAATTAAATTTTCACTAAACTGAAGTTTCGTAGCTAGTAGTAAGTTAGACTTATTAATCAAAATCAATCTATATAACAAAGCAGATTTACACTTGATCCTTATTAGGCCAACATATCCACTTGTCATACTAAATATTAGATGTACACGGTTACCTGCTACGGAACTGATGCTTTTTCTAGTAATTAGGTACACTTAATTGCGATCGATTGCAAGCCTATCGAAGAGTGTTGGAGGCTTACAATACTGCTGCTTTAATTCACCCAAATCAGTGGAATATAGCCACGTTCCCTCTTCATTTTCACTGAAGAGATTAATCGAATCCAAGCGACCTCCCCAAATGGAAGAGGTTACACCATAAAGTATCAGTAGTTCATTTAGTTTGTTAGTTCGTTATTTATTCCATATACATCATATTTACGTAAACGATATGACGTTAAACGTGTCAATGGATTAAACACAGAACACGCCATACGAGTATATACTGCACATAAAAAGGAAAAAGCATCTATATGGCTAACCGCTGACCGTTAACCAGTATTTTTATGTAAAAATAAATAACTACTACTATTCAAGAATTCATCTGTGGTATAAAAGCAGCTGATAAGCAGAAACATCAGCAATATACATTTGAAACCACCTCTACTACCTGTTAAACGTTTTATTTCGATGGATAGGTTGTAAAAGTGTTTTATAACTATATCCCTTTCTGTTACAAAGTTATATTGATTAAATGATAGTGCAGACCATTTTTCCTTCTTGTTTTATACTTATGAATATTGTTGTTACATTCAAAACCAGATGAATGGTAGATAACAAATTTCATAAGTGAAAAATGTTCTGCGAAGCTATGGAAAATATTCACAGGTGCTTAAAGAGATGCATACAACATGTACTTTTATGAACTACACACATAAATCTAATTACTTTTTTGTCTAAGTGAGAGTTTACTGTAGAGTATTAGCCATAAGACATATGCAATATATGTGAACTTACTGACTTTAAGATCCCCACAGTTGCGATTATTTTTATGGTAGCTGAACCTAAACGTTTTAGCAGGTGTACTGTATGGTTTTTACAGTTTAAGTTTTCGTCACTATCCACACCGAAAAACTTAGAAATTCCCACTGTGTTGATTCTTTCTTCTTTATATACCAGGATAATATGAAGTGGTATATTTTTGGGAGACAGTTCCCTTTGTACAAAACCAATCAATAACTTTCACGTGAACAATGTTTACTATTTTGTAGTAGATGCTTTTTGCCCAGCTTGACAACAAAACTTGTATCATCTCCAAACAGGGATAATTCTGCATCCTAAATCAAATATGTGGACGGGAAAAAAAATCGCACCACCACGAAGGAGTTTTGTGACAGAAACGAAAGTCAGTAGGTGTGTTTCTACACCTGAATGATGATGTCTACTGACGTGTCACGCCAGTCGCGTAAGGGTGGCGCTAGCAACGCCACTGTGGGGATGCAAGTCAGGTTTGCTTTTAATACACGCTGTAACGGTTGTGAGTGTTAGTAACATTTGAGACCGGACCTGGTGAGTTGATGTTACTCAAGAATGACTTCAGGGTGACGAAGACGCCATTACCAACACCTCACTGAGTATGAACGAGGTCGTGTAATAGGGCTACGAGAGGCTGGATGTTACGTCTCCGATATTGCAGGAAGACGTGGCAGGAATGTAGCCAGTGTGACTGATGGTAGCGGGAGTCGGAGAATGTATGGTTGAAAGTGGATGAGGCACCGGACGGCCACGTGGCACTGCCGAGAGGGAAGACCATGGTGTTCGGCGTGTGGCTCCGACGCGTCGTAATGCATCTGCAATCTCAGCAGCAGTTTGGACCGCAGTCACACAAAGAACTGCTACAAATCGGTTATATCAAGGAGAGCTCCGAGCCAGATGCCTTGTAACTAAATTCCACTGACCGCAAACTACACTCCTGGAAATTGAAATAAGAACACCGTGAATTCATTGTCCCAGGAAGGGGAAACTTTATTGACACATTCCTGGGGTCAGATACATCACATGATCACACTGACAGAACCACAGGCACATAGACACAGGCAACAGAGCATGCACAATGTCGGCACTAGTACAGTGTATATCCACCTTTCGCAGCAATGCAGGCTGCTATTCTCCCATGGAGACGATCGTAGAGATGCTGGATGTAGTCCTGTGGAACGGCTTGCCATGCCATTTCCACCTGGCGCCTAAGTTGGACCAGCGTTCGTGCTGGACGTGCAGACTGCGTGAGACGACGCTTCATCCACTCCCAAACATGCTCAATGGGGGACAGATCCGGAGATCTTGCTGGCCAGGGTAGTTGACTTACACCTTCTAGAGCACGTTGGGTGGCACGGGATACATGCGGACGTGCATTGTCCTGTTGGAACAGCAAGTTCCCTTGCCGGTCTAGGAATGTTAGAACGATGGGTTCGATGACGGTTTGGATGTACCGTGCACTATTCAGTGTCCCCTCGACGATCACCAGTGGTGTACGGCCAGTGTAGGAGATCGCTCCCCACACCATGATGCCGGGTGTTGGCCCTGTGTGCCTCGGTCGTATGCAGCCCTGATTGTGGCGCTCACCTGCACGGCGCCAAACACGCATACGACCATCATTGGCACCAAGGCAGAAGCGACTCTCATCGCTGAAGACGACACGTCTCCATTCGTCCCTCCATTCACGCCTGTCGCGACACCACTGGAGGCGGGCTGCACGATGTTGGGGCGTGAGCGGAAGACGGCCTAACGGTGTGCGCGACCGTAGCCCAGCTTCATGGAGACGGTTGCGAATGGTCCTCGCCGATACCCCAGGAGCAACAGTGTCCCTAATTTGCTGGGAAGTGGCGGTGCGGTCCCCTACGGCACTGCGTAGGATCCTACGGTCTTGGCGTGCATCCGTGCGTCGCTGCGGTTCGGTCCCAGGTCGACGGGCACGTGCACCTTCCGCCGACCACTGGCGACAACATCGATGTACTGTGGAGACCTCACGCCCCACGTGTTGAGCAACTCGGCGGTACGTCCACCAGGCCTCCCGCATGCCCACTATACGCCCTCGCTCAAAGTCCGTCAACTGCACATACGGTTCACGTCCACGCTGTCGCGGCATGCTACCAGTGTTAAAGACTGCGATGGAGCTCCGTATGCCACGGCAAACTGGCTGACACTGACGGCGGCGGTGCACAAATGCTGCGCAGCTAGCGCCATTCGACGGCCAACACCGCGGTTCCTGGTGTGTCCGCTGTGCCGTGCGTGTGATCATTGCTTGTACAGCCCTCTCGCAGTGTCCGGAGCAAGTATGGTGGGTTTGACACACCGGTGTCAATGTGTTCTTTTTTCCATTTCCAGGAGTGTATCAGCACAAGTTGTCAAGTGGGAGCTCATTGGAGGGCACCATGGTGGTCTGCTGGGGTTTCTGATGGCATCTCGTTCCGGCTGGGTAGGACGAGGCCAGTTGAGGACCAACTTGTCTGCGCGCACATTGAACCTACACATCGAGTTATGGTCTATGGTGTGATTTCGTATTGCAGCAGGAGCAGTCTCTTGGTTATACCACCCACCCTGACTGCAAATGTGTACGTCAGTCTGGTGATGCGACCTGTTGTGCCGCCACCGTTCATCAACAGCATTCCAGCTGGTGTTTTCCAACAGGATACCGCTGTTGTAACCCAACATGCTATAGAGAGTATCGAGATGTTGCCTTGGCCTCTTCGATCAACAGATCTGTCTCCAATCGAGCACTTGTGCGATACCACCGGACGACAGTTCCAGCGTCATCTAAAAACAGCATTAACCGTCTCTGTATTTACCAGCCAAGAGCAACAGGTATGGAACTCCACCCCACAAACTGACATCCCGCATCTGTACAACACAATGGATGCAGGTTTGTACACATACGTTCAACAGTCTGGTGGTTACACCGGGTATTAATGTACCAGCATTTCACATTTGTGACGGATTGTATCGCGCTTACGTTAAACTGTGATCTCGTAATGTTAATCACTTATATATGTTACCTTGACAAATACATTCCCGAAATTTCACTACTCTGTATTAATCATTTTTGGTGTTGCGGTTTCTTTCCGTTCAAATGGCAGACCATTAACATAACGCAAGAACAGTAGTAGGTCAACTCTCAAAATTTATTCGAGATTTTCAGCGAATAACATGTATTAAATGATTAACCTTTCATCTCATTCGGAAATAATGTCCATCATCAAAAACTCTACGGTGTGTGGCTTCACACAGTCACGAATACACTATTGTGTTCGTTGTGGCATGGAACCAAGAAGCCTCCGAACGGCATCTTGAGGAATTTCTTACTACCCATGAAGCACATGCTGTGCCTGTTCATGAAGATTTTTGGCTGGAGACTCGTATGAAAGTATACGTCTACCCGTCGCAGCCCAGACACGCTCTACTGTTGGCAAGTCAGGGGACCGGTTGACCAGTCAAGTATCCGTGAATTTACGTTACTGAACCTTGCAACAAACATCATATCTAGAAATGAGCAGTGGAAGATCCTATGTATGTCTGAGAGATATATTGACCAAAGAAAACTGCGAAAGGGGGGGGGGGGGGGTAAGAAGAAGATGCTTATGATGAGGAGGTGTGAATAGACATCAGTAGACAGTAGTAACGATTAAGACAGAATGCGTGTCGTGATGTGACAGTGGGTACGATCAACAAATGTTTAAAACTATTGTGTGAGCAAAAAGTTAGGTAGTTAGTTGTATATTCCACACACGATTCCTGTGCCGAAATTATGTGGAATGAGTCAGTTTACAGGATATGTATACATAATAAGTATTAACATTCATAAACATATTTTTAGTCCATGCAACTACACTTAAAAACTGGTATTATTATTTATTTGGCTTTTTACAGCTACCAAAATTTCATCAATTATTCGTCTAGGGAAAAGAAGCTGTTGTGTAGGAAAAATTTGTTTTGTTTTCCTGTGTAACTACTTTCTGAGCCACTGACAATTTTAATAACGGGTAACAAAGGCCATTTTTTCCTGTATTGTTGTAGATATGGTGGACATTATGCTTTTCAAATAGTGATGGACTATTTACATCGAATTCCTTGAGCGAATATTTCTGCTGTGGTAGTGCAGTTAAATGTCGTCTTGGTTGCGTACGTAACTGCCATTTATTTTTGGTATAAATACGTTAGTAATCAGCAATAGGGTAGTATGTCCATCTACAAAGGTTTATCATGACATGTTTCGCTGGGTCGGTGAATAACTAGGTGATAAATTATAATTGTAATATTAAACATTTAATGTCGGATAAATCGAATCTCATACGTTATGTATGGAACCTGTACAGAGCTGTGCTAGCTCTAGACACGGCGACTCAAACGATAAGCAGACGGCCACTCATACTGTGGAATATAAATAGTCTATATAGAGATGGTATTTACAGGTAACTTGTAGTATATAGTGATATAGTGACGATTACTTCCCCAGGCCGCCTAGGCAAAACTCGAACTCGTACCGAGGTAGCCGGAAGCCAAATAGCAGCAAAATAAATCTACATTAGAAGCAATTTAATAAATTCGTTACTGTTTCTTTTTTCATTCCTTATTATAACTTCATATTCCTTCTAATTAGTTATGATTTATTATATTTATTCTTCTTAAGTTGTATCGTACGAATCAATATATTTATTATTGCATGATTAGAGTTAAGATATTTAAAAAAATGTGATCTTTCATCAGGACGTCTGTAGACATGTTGGTGTCGATCTGACCATCAAAAATAGAAACGAGACTCGTCGCTTAATACCAGAGATTGACACACAATGCCCCTTTGATTCTGCCTCTGCACCTTGGGAAGCTCTGTGGTCTGTGGTATGGTGTCAGTGGTAAAAGACGAATGGCAACTCGAGATCTGAACCCAGTTTGGAGTAATACAGGGTGATTCACGAAGATATACACATATTTTAATATGTTATTCTACAAGAAAAACTAAAGAAAGAGGTTCATGTAAACATAGGTCAACAAACGTTTAGTTACGGAGTTATGGTCAATAAAAGATTTTGCCTGAAATGTAGCAAATTCGCTAATACGAATCCATCGCAAAACTGTACGAGGTTAAAGTAAAGCACGATTTCATTTTATGTTGTTGTTAATAATGTGGTGAATCTAATAAAAAATGTCCCAGACGTATATCTGCAGTAGTTTTCCAGAACGTCCAGAGAAGCAAAAACTTAATTCTGTGAAATATTTAATTTTAGCTACTTGGCCCAATTTGTTTCTTAACTTTCTCAAAGTTTTCAACAGAAGTTGTAGAGAATTTAATTTTGGAAAAATGATGGTAATAACATTAACTGAAAATGTATGTGTGTGCCAGATAACCTGCTTTTATTATACCATAACACACTTGAATTCATGTTAAATCGGAAAAAAAACAAAGCTCAGTGTTAAGGAAGTTGTACAGTGTTCTTTCACTGAACAATACCGAAAACCAACTCGTTTCAGGGTTAGGAAACGACTGAAACAACTCACTAACGGTTGCCAACAATGACATAAACGTTTCTACGTTCTTAATTGAAAGCAAAAAAAATTTCTTGTATAATAATCTTTGCTTCTCTGGATGTTCAGTAAAACTTTTGCAGATACACGTCTGGGACATGTTTTATTAGATTCACCCACCAATAACAACAAAATTAATGGAAATCGAGCTTTGATTTAAATTCGTACAGTTATGCGATGGCTTCATATTAGTGAAGTTGCTAAATTTCAGGCAAAATCTTTTATTAGGCGTAACTCCGTAACTATTTTACGGACCTATGATTAAACGAACTTTTTACTTTAGTTTTACTTGTAGAATAACATATTAAAATATTTGCATATCTTCGTGAATCACCCTGTACATTCCCGATGGTTTGCGGTGACACTCAGCCTGTAGCTCCTGCACAGATAACCCAGGTGTTGCCATTCAGACACTGGTTAGAGACACTAGGACAATCCTACGATCTTCTCGCAGTGTAGTTCTTATGTAAGTAGCCGCGCCTACACTTGTTGTTACACTTTCCTCCGAAGCCAGTCTCATCACCATTCGTTCTGGAGTCACTGTACTGCAGCAGACTGTCTGTGCGATCTGTCGTTATGAAGCTGCCATGCCCCGCACACCAGTGACTGGACCCTTACCAAAGTCTGAAAGATGGCGATAAGCTACACGCGCACGTCATCTGGGTATCAACCTGAAAAGTTGCAGCACCCAGCAGCTATCATCTGTATCTGTATCTGTGGCAAAAATTAGCTCGCATAAAAATGGTTCAAATGGCTCTGAGCACTATGGGACTCAACTGCTGTGGTCATAAGTCCCCTAGAACTTAGAACTACTTAAACCTAACGATCCTAAGGACATTACACACATCCATGCCCGAGGCAGGATTCGAACCTGCGACCGTAGCGGTCGTGTGGTTCCAGACTGCAGCGCCTTTAACCGCTCGGCCACTCCGGCCGGCTAGCTCGCATAATGATGAAATTTCAGTCAACGTATTTCACAGGCATGGACATACTGCAGTATCCTATTGGTAGCGTTCGGTCTACGTCTGCATCTACAAACATTCTCGGTAAGCTATTGTGGCTTGCGTGGTAGAGGGTACCTTACACCAGTAGTAGTCATCTCCTTCCCTGTAGCATTGGCAAATACAGCGAGTGAAAGACGACTGTCTATGTGCACCAGTACGAGCCCTAATTTCTCTTATCTCATCTTTGTGGTCCTTACACGAAATTTCCGTTGGTGGTAGTAGAATCGATCTGCAGGCAGCTTCAGATGCTGGTTACATAAACTTTCTCAGTGCAGTTTTTGTCTAGTAGACGAAGATACTCCGCACGCTTTAGACCGAGAGCTACTCACAGTTTCACGGCACGGCTTTAGCGTGGCACGCTTTTATTGTAACGTTGTGCTCACACGAGTCTCGTTCTGCTTGTTTCCTGTTGGAAACGAATTTCCTGTGTCGCCGTACGTGCACGCGAGGCCTCGGTGGCATCAAAGTCGCACACCGCCCTCACTACAAAGGGGTGTTGTTCAGCATCCGGAGAGCTAGGAGGAAACCTTGCTAGTAATCTCGCATCTTTGATGCGATAGTTCTCTCGCATCATCAGTTCCTTTTATAGGCATATTTTGAGTAAGTACTCTGCGTAAATTGTACAATTTCAAGGCCCTTCCGTATTTTTTGTTTCATTATTTTCTACTTGTTCTAGCTACATTCGCCGCCAATACGGACGGCAGTACAGAGACAACACAGTTGATACAGCGAGGCATACAAATTTCTATAGAGGACTGGCGGTTACAGTTTCACGTCTCGTTGGCAACGAAGTGCTTTTGACAGACGGGCTAGTAGTCAATCGTAGTCTTTTCCAAATCTTAAGTGATGTATGGAAATAAGAGGAATCCTAAAGCGCGATAAAGAGGCGGTGATTTAAACATCAGTCCTCCAGAATACACACTGATCAGTCAAAACATGCTGACCATTGCCCACTGCGAAACTGAATGCCGCCTTGTGGCAGCTTCCACATGATGTAAAATCGCATCATTATTACTTCTTCCATCTGTTAACTACAAATTTTTTCATTACAGTGAGGGAGTACTGCCTGGTGGGCGCGGCATTCAGATGATGTTACATCGCCTCTTTTTTATTTCTTTCATCTGTTAACTGCAAATATTCACATTGTCATGAGGGATTCCTGCCTGGCGGTGCTGCATGTATGTGACGAGCCACTAAAAATACGAGTACGTACATGGTGGAAATCTCTGATTTGTGACTGCGAGAGAGACCCTATGCGTTCTGTAGCGCGCAGCGCTTCTCCCTGGACTTGGCGAATAAGCAATTAATGAAATGAAATAACACACTCTGGTACTAATTGTTCGATAGAGTAGACGCGTACTGGATTTTGTACGAAGTTAATTGAATGTATTATTGAAGGTCAGCTATGTTATGTATTTTTGAAATCTTGAAGTTGATGAATTGATAAAGTCGAAATAAGTTAAATACGAACGCTAGTTTCTGCTGTATTAGAAGGGTACAGAAAAATAAGTTACTATCATTTTATTTCGTGTGTTGAAGTATGTGTGAATCTCGATGTGTTGTGCAGAGGATGGACTTCGGTAGCAAATCCTCGACCTTACGCACAGACACAACGTTTCTGGGAGAAAATTGCGAACGTTCTATTACTAGAAGTCTAATTTATTTTTGGGTTGTAGCCAACGACGAATGTCGTAGCTGAACGTCGGGCGGCAGAATGTTGATTTCACTAAGCTTCAGAAAGCAAATACCAGAAGGAACTGCCACTTAAATAAGCGCTCTGATAATTACACAACCATTACAAGATACTTAGGATATTATCTATGATTTTGCTCTAAAATTCCAAATAACAGATAACATGAAACAGATAAATAATAAACAAAACATTTGTGATCTATTCAAGCGACGCGGCAATGAAACTATGTAAGCGCAGCAGAGACGATTGGCAAATCATTATTAGGAGAAAGGGCAGCAAATGTGGAAACCCATTGGTATCAGCGACTTCGACAAAGGCTCCGGCATCTGGAAACGACCATCTCGGAAATGGCGAAGCTGGTCGGCTGTTCGCGTGCCGCTGTCGTGGAAACTGGTTAAGGACGGTGGAGTCGCGAGTAGACGACAAGGTGTTGGATTTTTTGACGCCTGAACACAGAACGAGGAGGTCGGCGGTTTGCCCACTTTGTGAAGCAGGATAGGCGGCGATCTGTGGCAGTTGTGACGTCAGAGTACAATGCCGGTGCAGACACAAGTGTTTAGAGCACACCGTTCATCGCAGATTCTTGAACACGGATTTCCGCGCCACACGAATCCTAGGCGTTTCCAATGGTGTTCAAAAATGGCTCTGAGCACTATGGGACTTAACATCTGAGGTCATCAGCCCTCTAGAACTTAGAACTACTTATACCTAACTAACCTAAGGACATCACACATCCATGCCCGAGGCAGGATTCGAACCTGCGACCGTAGCAGCAGCGCGGTTCTGGACTGAAGCGCCCAGAACCGCTCGGCCACCACGGCCGGCTCCAATGGTGTGCCAGTTAAGATTGTAGTCGGGATGGGATTATAGGTGTTGGCCCGTGAATCAGTGGAAAAGGGTCGCCTGGCCAGATGGAGCACGTTTACTGTTGCATCCAAGACGATGGTCGTATCCGGATTTGCCTTCATCCGAGCGAACAACTGCTCGAAACATGCACAGTGTTTTTTTGTACGCAGGCTAGTGGGGTCAATATTACGATGTGGGTGGCATTCATGTGTATTCCTGTGAGACCTGTGGTACTAACTGAACGCATCATAGCAGCTGTGTACTATGTGAACATTATTGCGGACCCTATGCATTCGTTCGTGCATGATGTCTTTCCCAACAGCAATGGTATGTTCCAGAAGGATATATATGAGCAGATCAGACTCGTGCTAGAGTGGTTGGACGAGCATGACAGCAAACCCAAATTGATGTCTTACTCACCAGATACCTCTAATTTGATCGGTGTGGAACGCATCAGAGACAGTATCAGGTCACTAATAACCAGCTTGTAATTTACGGGAATTTCGTGAACTGGGCGTAGATATCTGGTACCTCATACTTCGAGAAACCTACCAAGGATTGGTCGAATCCAGGTGACACAGGATCACTGCTGTACTACGTTCCAAAGGTGGACCTATACGCTATTAAGCACGTGGGCATAATGTTTTGCCTCATCAGGATAGGTCTTTTTCCTTATTTGTTCTGGCGCGGTCTTCCAATGGCAAACGCACCACACCATGGCACTGTAAGAAAATCGCGGATGATGCAGTTCGTGAGTGATGATATCTGCAGTTCCTGTATAGTAAGAAGCGTGACCCAAGTTTGACGGGAGAAACTGAGGGTAAAGGGTGATAGTGTCTCTAGACCTAATCGGCCTTTTTCATGGTTTTCCTAAATCACATCAAAAGCTGTGCTAGTTCCATGTAGTAAGAGGAGATTTTAACATAAAGATCATGTCATCTCTAGACCTAATTTGTGTTTTTCAAGGTTTCCCTAAATCAGTTACATGAAAAGCCATGGTAGTTCCTTCTATAAGGCCGCAGCTGATTTCTTTTTCCATTCTTGTCTAGCAGTATTTGTTCTCAGAGCCACAAATAACTTAGCCGAAGACATGTGAATCAGTCTTCCGTGGAAGACAAGCTTAAAGTGGACGCCTGAAGTGTGGTAGAAAAATCAAATGCTATATCAACGTCAGGTAAGTACACTGGTTGCATAATTCACAACTTCACAATTCTGCTTTGTGTTTTCTATTATGTATATAAACGCTGACATGGTGAATGAATTCAGCATATGCATAAATGGTGCTGGCAAATTACATAAAACGGACCCCAGATAAGGCATCACTTCCAAGCAGAGTTTGGTTGTGGCTGTGGGCCGTGGCTAGGATGCAGGGCGTCGGTAGCTCAAGGAAAGTGCATCAGAACTCAAACATTTTATCAGAACTTGATCTACTGCACTTGCAGCGTTTCTGTGAGGCAGCTACGCCCCTTCTCAGCACATAGTGAGGTCGGCTTGTAGTATCCTGAGGTAGCAGAGTGGCGGCCAGCAACCGTCTGTGTCATTGGCACCCAGGAATACTCTCACGCAGGAGCCAACTGAGCCATCACGCCTCAGTTACTAAGGTGTCGCCGACTACGGTAGCCGTCAGCGACACTATCGATTGCGATAGTATTTGCAGCCTCTGGTGTTGAACCTGGCCCATGTGAGCAATAGCACTTGGTGCCTAAGCGCCTGTAATAGTACAGAAGGGCGAGTGCTGTACTGCCCCGTTCACAAACTGTATTTCTGCAGCACAGGAGACTGGCTCCTGCTGGAATGAATCTGGGGGCCCTATTCTGTATCTTTCCGTCATTTTGCCGATCGGTTCGGTACGTGAGCGCACCGATCGGTCTTATTTTCGAAGGAGAGCGCCAGCATTATTCTGTGAGCATTTCGGAAGCGATATCGAAAGGTTCCAGCGAACCGAGACGCTGTTGTCAGTTCTCCTTGCATCAACCAATTAAAAGCAATCTGCCTCAGATCAGCGCATGCGCACTGCAGCGCCAAGGTGGCATGAACCCGAAGCATCTAGCAGCTGAAACAACCATGCTGTTCTTCACAGTATCGAAAAGTGTGGTTCAAGTATGTAATGCTGTTTAAATTTCGCTGACCACGTGCTTCCATGAATGCATGATAGCAATAGGATATTGACTGTCCTGGAAACTGTCATAAATGGCACATTATGTCATTTTATTCTCATTTGTATCGACGTCTTGTTTTGGATTTTACGTTTCGGAATATGAGTTAGGAATGGAGTGTAGTAGCACACTGTACGAATACGTCTACAGAAACACCCGAAAAATTCGTCATTTTTTCTGTTTTTCGTCGTTCCTTAGTTGCTTCAAAATTCATTAAGGCGCGTTCCGTCTAAGCAACTCATTGAAGGCAGTTCGTTCATTGTCATACGCGTTTCGCTTCTTCTATTTGTGAAGATGTTTCATAAATAAAAGAAGTGAAGCGCATGTGGCAATAAAAAAACTGCCTTCAATTGGCTGCATGGACGAAACGTATCACCAAGAACCCGAAAAATTACTTAAGACAGTGCCAAAGAATAAAAGATACATAGAAGGTGGTTGTAAATCACTCCTAGAGATCCAGATGATGAAGTAGCCTACTTCCCTATGTGATACATCAATGATTTGGTTCTTAAAAATAAAATTTAAGAAACGTCTTTTCGATAGTGTGTGGCAAGTGCAAATATTGAAGTTCTTTGTAGTTTATAACATGCATCTGATGAATCGAAATGTTTCATATATGATGGTATAGTCTAAGAATATAATTGCGTGGATCTTTCATCTCTGTCTACTGTTGTTAAGTATTCGATCGCAGATGAACACTTGTGATAAGCAAGAGTATAAATACGATTTCTGCTAGTTTCATTCGCAGTAATTTAAGTTGTACTCGTAGATTCATGTCTGACCACACACTCGTAAATCACTACACATTCATAAAAATGGTGAATTATTTGTGACAAGAAAAGATATAAGTGCCACTGTCAGTTATTCCACGCACAGTAATTTCATCTTTCATTTCTGAAACGTATGGTAGTCACGAAATCGAATATACTCATTACTGAGAAAGCGCGCGTTTGCGTGTAAATAACAACGAATGTTTCAGAAAAATACTTAACTTTGTAGATTAACGAATTCTCAGAATGTGTTATAAACACGAAGGGGAAAAAAGTTTTGTTACTCAGCAGTATTCGAACCCATGATCTTTGACACTGCAGTTCGTTGCCCTCTTTTTTTTTAACTTCATTTTGTTTGGTATCGTTAGTTCCGTATGGTCTGGACGGACGACACATGACATCCGTTCAAGTCGATCGTTGATTATTTTACTCAGATTTTTTTATTACAGAGGGCCACTGGCTCTCTCACCGAATACACTGAGTTACTGTGTCGGCTTTTTTTTTCGCTATTGGTCGTTCTATTTCTTGGGGGCGGACGTCCCATGACACTTGTTCAAGTTCATCGTTGAACCATTAACTCAGGTTTTTTTTATTACTGAGGGGCAGCTAACCCTCTGACCGAACACGTTACGCTATTTGCCTTTAGCACTTCCCTAGTACAACTCACGTACCGGAACTGCTTTATTTCACACAATTCCAGTCGAGAGAGACGCAAGCTGACTTCGTCTCCGAATGATGCGGGTGTAAGCTGTAAATGCATGCAATTTTGGAAGATTTTCTCTAAAATTTTGGAAGGTTTCCACTATCAGGCTTCACAAAATTCATTTCCGTTGTTATTTAAGCGTTTTAAACGCATTTAGATAGTTAATAAGGAAACCATTTGCAGAAAAAGCTCAGCTAACACTCATGTGATATATGTAAGCAGAGCCGACTTTTTGAAATTTAATCATTTTTTAAACTCTTAATTGCATAAATATAACAAGTATTTTGTGAAAATATTGACCGAAACTGGTTTTTTGATGTTATAATCATTTACAGTAACAATTCAAACCATATTTCTAACAAAGAAAAAAGCCGGCCGCAGTGACCCAGCTGTTCTAGGCGCTTCAGTCCGGAACCGCGCTGCTGCTACAGTCTCAGTTTTGAATCCTGCCTCGGGCATGAATGTATGTGATGCCCTTAGGTTGGTTAGGTTCAAGTAATTGAAAGTCTATGGGACGGATGACCTCATATGTGAAGTCCCATAGTGCTTACAGCCAGTTGAACCATCTAACAAAGGAAAACAGTCTATTATAAACTCACGTTCCACCCAGATGCGTACTGGTGATTCTTCAGTAACTCAACCACTAAATCAGAAAGTAAAACTGCTCAAAATGTCTAAAATAACAAATTATAGGTGTAAATAAATCACACCGAACCGGACGAGTGGGCCTTACCGAAACCTAAAACCTCTTGGTACAGTTGTCGAAAAATCGGCGGGAGGACCGATCTGTAACACGTCTCTAAAGCTTACAAAATAGCAACTTCGGATAAAGAACCGAAAATGAGTCACTGCCGAGGCTAACCTAGTGAACCGATCGCTATGAACGATGCATAATACGGCCACTGGAAGCGGTACGCCAGGGGAGATGCACCAAGCCCGAGAAGGAGTACTTGGCCCTAGTGAATGGGGTAGCAGAGGTGGTTTAACTTGGCATGTGATTGCTGCTTGATGGCCCATGACGCGGCAGTGACTGGCATAGCCCTCCTGCTGTAGCAGGTGTTGCTACCTGCTGATACCTCGGCTGGTGGTTACTTACAAAGGTTAGCAGCCCACTTCTTGTGGCAAAGCGCTGCTCCCAGTCGCGCTCAGAAAGATAAATCCGTGGCCTGGCGGCGATGTGGAAACTTATGAATGCGTGGTGTCTGTTGTTACGAACATGGCCCGGTTCGAGTCCTGGTCCGACACACATTTTCACTCGTCGGCGGTAATTCCGCATGAAGTCTTGATGCAGCTGGTATCTTCAGTTCCTTCGCTTTCCTTTCCTTTCTCCCCATCCCACCTTCACTTTACATCTAATCTAATTGCGTGCCTATGACTTATCCCTTTTGTTGTGTGACTGGATTCGTGATTTCTTGTCAGAAAGGTCACAGTTCGTAATAATTTACGGAAAGTCATAGAGTAAAACAGAAATACGGCTGTGCTTGCAGGCTTTCGGTACTTGATTGTCCGACTCACATTGTGTAAACAGGCCTGTTGCTGGGCATTTCAGCCCTTCGGCGGCCGCCGGCTGCCTAAGGATTCTGTGACTGCTGTACCTGAGCTGCTAGTTTCTGCTGCAAAGTCCAAAAAATATTGACAGTGCTACATACATGAAAACTGCAAGAGTTCTGCTCACTGTAACAGAACATAACAGGGAGAGAGAGAGAGAGGGAGAGAGAGAGAGAGAGAGAGAGAGAGATGCATAAAAGTGTATTTTCATTCTCCATGACAATCAAATAGTTCTTTGTTTGTATTAGGAAAGTAAAATAATTTTTACAGGTAGGAAATAGAATAAAAAAATGCTTCAGCAAAAACGGATGTATTTATTCAGGCACATAAGGATGAGACTTTTCCTAGTAACGTGCAGCAGCGCCTGTCGGCAGTGGTACCTGCAGTGTCAAGGACTCACTTGAGACTCGCTACCGACAGAAACTCTATGAACTAAGAACATGGCCTGGAACAGATCAGTGGTTGTGTCATTTGCAAAGAATTATAGGTACGCTTGACAGACCACAAGTGTGATGCAGTACAATTAATACTCATTGTAGAAGTATTGTTTGCCGCGAAAACTAAGGACATTCGTAGTGTTCGATTGCAAGCATTATTGAGAAGTAAAAAGTTGATACTAACGTCTTACAAGCACACAATGTGTGCACTGGGTTTTCCTCCATGTTGACCAGTGGTACCAATCTCTGGTAAATACTAAGCTCTTTCTGTTTTGACAAACACGAACACCCAACGACGAATGAGTAAAGATTCGTCATACTTTCGAATAGCGATTCGTAGCTCAAAAAGACTGGTCAGTGTATTTATCTCGTCAGCATCCCAGATGTTTCCTGGAGGTCTGTTGAGCTCAATAAGCACCTTCGCGTCCATGAACTTTTCAGAATCGCTTTATGTTCTGCGATGCGATGTCGCATTAACCAAATAGGTATGTGGCATGCACATATCCCGCTTTGGGGGCCGGCCGCTGTAGCGAGCGGTTCTACCCGCTTCAGTTCGGAGCCGCGCTGCTGTGACGGTCGCAGGTTCGAATCCTGCTTCGGGCATGGATGTGTGTGATGTCCTTAGGTTAGTTAGGTTTAAGTAGTTCTAATTTCTAGGGGACTGATGACCTCAGATGTTAAGTCCCGTAGTGATTAGAGCCATTTTGAACCCGCTTTGGGCGCCTACGTTGTTCGTTCGTAGAGATGACGGTAGTGATAAAAGCGTGCCATTTTAATCCAAGTAAACGCTCGCCTGCACCTGTAGCCTGCTAGTAAGAGAAAGGAAATACATCAACTACTTGCGGACGCATATGTACCATCATGTACTGAAGCTCACTCCAGCCTTCCTCTTCCGATTCTTTGAGTTCTTATTCACACTGTTTCTGCCCGTACGCTAATACGTGTTGCGAGTGGCGGGGGTTGCTGGAGTTAACAGTATAAGACAGTGGCTTCTTTAGGGCCAATCCAGGAGGTGACTTTGAACACAACAGTTGCTAACGTGTTAATGTTTTCCAAACTCTAAACTGTGTGGTTATCTCCTGAATCGATTCATCCATTTTATTTTATAAAACCTGTCATGGGCACGTTGTTGGCTACTGTATGAAGATGCACTGGCAGATTTGGATCTAAAACATCGTGTATACACTTCTATCGAAAAAAACATAGGACACAGGCTTGAGCTATTTGCATTTGCATCAGTGGGATTCCAAATTTTTAGTTTCCTAAATAATAATTTGTTACGATCCTACATATATTCGTTTATTACAAACTTAATTCCTTTAGTGGACATAATTTTCTTTCTCTCAAAAAGCCAACCTAAATTTGAAAAATACCGCATGTGGTGAAGTAATCTGAAGGAGGAAAAAAGGAAGATTATAGTTTTATGTCCAGTTAACAACGGGATCATTCGATATAGAGGATGGTCCTGGAAACGATATGTGCCACTTTCAAAGTAACCAATCAGGGACTGGTTTTATGCAGTCTAGAAAAATCACGAAAAACCTATATATTGCTCACCAGATTTTATCTTTGGTCTTCTGCGTTTCTTCTGAACTGTTTGTGACATGCCTAATTCGTTTTCAGAAACTGTATCAGGTAGAAGAGGTTTGCATTAATCCATATCGTACGTGAATATCTCTAATCTTAGGGTAGAGCATGGACTGGAACGCAATTTCTTACAGGACTCTCTACCTCCAATTATCTCTAACACCCTCAGCCTGCCTACCAATCCATGTTATATCTTCTTTGAACGAACATTTCTGTAGGGTGGGGGTTGACGGAGAAAGGAAGATTATAGTCGTCACCGAGGAGGTCAAATCAAATGGTTCAAATGGCTCTGAGCACTATGGGACTTAACATCTGAGGTCATCAGTCCCCTAGAACTTAGAACTACTTAAACCTAACTAACCTAAGGACATCACACACATCCATACGCGAGGCAGGATTTGAACCTGCGACCGTAGCGGTCGCGCGGTTCCAGACTGAAGAGTCTAGAGCCGCTCGGCCACACCAGCCGGCTCGACGAGGTCATCAAGGACGGAGCACATGCTCGGATTTGGGAAGAAAGGGGAAGCAGATCGAGCGTTACTTTCACCTAAATTTGCCTGAAGTGATTTAGGAAAAGCACGAGAAACCTAAATCTAGACGGCCGGACTGTTGCCATCCAAAATGCGAGTTCGTTATCCTACCATTGCGCAACCTTGTTCAGTAGAATTTCGCGTGCTGTGAATAGGTCACAGTTTATACGAATAAGTGAATTAGTTACGTAGAACTTAGGGACAGTGCGCGAACGGTAAGCCCGCCATAGGAACAATCCAAACAACCATCAAAATTAAATTTTCGCCTGCTCAGCACGTACGTCATAGATTCTGCTTATTGCCAGGCGGCCGTTACAATTCTAAAAAAGGATTAGATCGAAGATTCCTCGTTCACAAAAAAACTCTGAGTCGTGGATATTGGCTGTGACGTAAGAAGGCCTTTGACGCTGAGCGTCGCCGCCCTGCGACCGCGGCAGGGTCCGCGCTGGCCCCGCTCTCCGACAGCGGTGACGTAGCAGACAATGGCCGCGGCGGCTCTCCTTTCGCAATTACCGTCCGTCAACAGAGGGCGCTGTTTGCGCTCCAGTGCCGCCCATCTCGCCTTGTTTTGGCGGGGAGTACATTTCTGGAAGCAGCCGACCCCACTTCAACCAGAGCACGAGGACACTGCTGTACGTATTTAACGACCACCCAAAAGTCGCGTCAGTTTTCTTCTTTTCCTTGTTGGATTTATTAGGCTGGTTTATTGCAGGTAGTCTACTTTGCTCAAGGGCCTTCAAATCTATATAACGGCTGTCGCTGGTGAGACAAATGGTTGGTGTTAACAGTTCACCTCGACAACGTGCAGGCCATATTTGTATGGGTGCACTCATTTACAGTTACTGCTTGAAATATACAGGGTGTTAAAAAAAGTGTCGGATCATTGAGAGGTGGTAGTACCCACCAAAAGAAAACAAAAAATCCAGAACATACACTCTAAAGTGCATACCATAGGAGCTATGAGGACCTCTTCAATGGAAGAGATGTGTTTCACAGTTACGAAGATGAACAACACCCGGTCGTAAGGTATGTATATTAGAGCCCATGTTTATTGTTTTTTTCTGGCTATTTTAACACGCTGTATAAACACTAAAAATTTAAAAGAGCTATTTAATACCTAACATATTGAGGATATATCATAAAATTATTTGTTATACACGGTCCATAGTCACCGCCTATGTTCGACGTCAATGTGCAATATCCACTCACAGACGTCAAGTGGCATCAATAGCAGTGGAGGGTATATAAAATCTGTCAGTGGCGGGGAGGGGGGCGGCAGGGGGACACGGAAAACGGTGCTATAATTGTTGTAATACAGAAACAGAACGATTTATATGACGTAGAAACGGGCACGATCACTGGCTTTCGAGCCAAGGATAGAAGGATTCAGAAACGACTAAGTTTGTAAACTGATCGCCTGCCGCTGTTGTTAAAGTAAACTGTGAATGGCACAATGGTGCCGTGCCAACTGTGGTGCCAACTGTGGTGCAGCACGGTCTGTAGATGACAGGGCTGAATGACAGCTGCGGTTATCTACGAGCAACGGCTCAGCAACTGGCTGTGTAACGTGTCATCATTTTGTTTAAAGTCCTGGTGGGTGAAGCTATTTTGTGATCACGCAAGTGGATAACATATCTTAATGTCTTCTCAAGTCCAGGGTGGTAAACAGACATTCTACATAGCTATTAAATTTGGCCCTGTAATACCACTAATGTTAGGAGCGGATTGTCTCAAATTAACTAGAAATTCTGCTGTGACATAACAAGAATGCACAAATTGATATACTGTAAATGAGAGTTTGGGATTTTTTCTAAAATGACAACACAACTTCTCCACTTTTCATTCTACATTTAATTTATCACTACTTTCGGGGTTCAAGTGATACATAACAAGCAAGTTCAATTACTTTCAACTCTCAACAAAATAATTAACATTTAGACATTGAATATGTGATTATTAAATCTTTATTTCTAGATATGAGAATGTTATAACTACCAAAACAATTAAATCTTCATCAGTGAAATTTACATCTACTTTGTCATAGCTGTTCAATGGACTAAGTTGGTGGAGAATGAAATTTTATCTTTTAAACTAATCAAACTCTCATGTACTCAATGGAGGGTATGTAAGTATTTAACTCTTTAAATTCTATATTCAAAGTGTACGCAGGTTGGAGTGAGCAAACTCTCGACTCAACATTTAATGTCACCTTATGCACGTTGGTACATTACCAATCGAGAGCTGCAGCAGCGTTGTCTCTGTGCTGGATCTGAAACGCTAATTCCCTACTGTGGCCTTGACTGAATCACTCAGTCTCAACTTTCCTGCGTTCTGTAGAACGTTAAATGTTCCCTAGTCGAAATAATGGCTATTGCACACTCGCTAAGGGATGGACCGACGTGCACAATGCTCTGCCTACAAAATTTCCTGCAGGAATATGAACTACCGCTTTACATCTGTCGGCACGATTTGTGAAGTGTACCGCCCTCACTCCGCAGATGTAAAGGTCTCAACGTTTTCGCTATTTTTCCTGCGCCTGTTGCGAGACGAGAGAGCTCTGTTAATTTAGTTCTCAAAAATGCTTTAATATGATGTGACTTTCCCCACCGTGTCTCTTCTATGTCATACAGTATGGCTTCAGCCAACCGCTTCCTCACTATAGGTGAATTTTTATTTTTCTTGCCTGGTCGCCGCTAGCCTTGTTAATGCTGTCTAGCCACTTACACACAGTCTCGGCTGTGTTTATTTAAAAGGTATTATATTGTTCGCGCCTTATTTCTTTCTGCGCTGCAGCTGGGCCATCTTTTGTTAATGTTAATTGGAGTTTCCCAATGCCATTAGTCATGTGCACAGTCAGCCCTCAAACTGCGTTCACTATATCTCATTTACACATGCCCCTGTCGTTATAAGGGCGGATATTGTTTTGTTATTCGGTACACGAGATTATTACAATTTCTTCCTGTAAACAATATAGAGTTTTTTTCTGGGGATTTTATTCTGTGTCGTAATGATGAAGCTCATGTAAGGTCCAAAAATAGCGGATGCCTGACAAATGCCCAGATGAGTCAAGGGCTATAAACGGAGTCTCCTCGGCGATCATTCAGTGAATGTTGCTGTGGGTGGGCCGCTGCCGCTGCAGCACGCGCCTTGGTCATGTATCCATGCTGACTGCTGTTCATTGGCGACGAAGGCTGGATTTTGTATTTGTATGCAAATAATGCAACTGGGCAGCCACTAAGTGGCATCAAGTGGCCCATTTCAGATGAATCACATTTTATGCTCCATTGGACAGGCGGTCTTTGGCGTGTATGGCACGGCAACAGTCATTGGAAGAGTCCAGGCCAGAGGGGGGAGCGTTATGGCCTGGTGAATGTTTTCGTGGCATTTGCCGGGTGATCTCGTCATTCTACTAAGCACAATGGCCAATAGAAGTATGCATCTGTTCTTGAGGACATTGTCTACCCCTACATGCCGTTCGATTTTCTCGGCACGATGGCGTCTGCCAGCAGGACAACGGAACGTGTCACACAGCTCGCAGTGTACACGTATGGTTCGAAGAGCACCGGATAAGAATATCGTATTCCCCTGACTACCAGCCCCTCCCCCCCCCCCCACATTTAATCCCAATGGAGAATACGTGGAACCGCCTCGATCGGGCTGCACGTCTGTGCTGCAAGAGGTGGTTATTGTGGTTATTACTTTTGACAGATGTCCACATTAATATGACTGGACTGTGTACGTCACAAAGGAAACGAAAACTACGATGGCTGTTCAACAAATAATGATCATAACTTTTTTGACGACATACTTTTCCTTATTCACGTAATTTTTACGGTCCTTCTCAGAAACGTCTCCTTTGCATGCGATCCACTTGTCCTAGCATTTCTGCAGGTGCAGAGACAGGTTGGGAACCATTTGCTGAAAGGTCCTTCAGAATTGCCTCTGAAGTTTTCACTGCTGCTTCTGATGACGGCCGTGATGACTGGGTGTTGTGTGATGTCCTTAGGTTAGTTAGGTTTAAGTAGTTCTAAGTTCTAGGGGACTTATGACCATAGATATTAAGTCCCATAGTGCTCAGAGCCACTTGAACCATTTTCTGATGACGGAAAATGAGTCCCATGAACGGGTTTCTTCACTTAATGGTATAGGAAAAGTCACAGGCGTCTCAATCCGGACTATAGGGACTGTGAGGGATGCACTTCACATTGATTTTTACAAGATATTCAGTAAAACATTTGCAGTAAGCGGTTGTACGTTACATTTTTCACGAATCTGTAGTCTCTTCCGCCCGAGAAGGTCTTGCAACCTTTTGTGGGACGTCTCTTTAGTATTGTCCAGTTAATGATGCGTATCCAGGTTCAAGATGCTGATAAACCATTCCGTGACTATCAAAAAATGATATGACCATAAGTTTCCAAGCTGAAGCAATTACTTTCTCTTTTTTGGGACGAGATTTCCACACCGAACTTTGCTGTGCGCTCTCATCAAATGATGTAGGCAAGTTTAATCAGCAGTGACAAGGTTTAAAAAAATTACCGGATCTTCCTCTAACGTTAACTTCAGTTGCATGGACACATGCACGCGAAATGTCCTTTTCGGGAATTGCCAATCTAGGAACCCACCGTGGCCAAACCCGTCTCACAAGTAAATTTTCTGTCGCCAACTTGTGTTCATAAGAATATTCGTCGATCTTGTCTCACAATAACAACAGCGGTTTTATTGATTTCTTCCGTAAGAGCAATAACACGAACACCGGGTCCATCTTTCTTTGTTATTGGTCGTCTCCCCTATTTCAATAATTTTAACTTTCTTCGAAGTGTGTTGTAAGGACGAGCAGACTCTCCATAGGACTCCTTAACATTGCCTAGGTCTCAGCTGAAGATTTGTTGAGACGGAAGCAGAATATCAGACCCGAATATTGTTCACCGTGCGTCGCTCCTATAGCTGCGTAGGCTCATGTCTCATCTTGCCCGACTCTCACAGGAGTACCAACAATTAAACTAATGCAGAGTGTTTGTTACACATTAAGCTAACGGAATATCCTAAGATTAAATTCTAGCTCGAGAAAGCACGACAATAAAAAATTATGGTAATTCGTTACTGAACAGCTATCGTATTTCAGCAAACCGCCAAACATTCGCATTGCATTGTTAACTAGTTCTACAACGAGCTACAGAATAAGCCAAAAATACACTGTATGGTACGAAATGTGTGATCCAGAGCCTGCTGTATGGTCTCTAACCAGAACAGTTGTTATAATGATTGCAGACTGTGAAACGTCCCCTTAGAACAATTATAAACGACTGTGCTTAAACTGACACAAAATATTTTTAGCGCAACGCAATCTGACTATCAAAGATCCCTGCAAAAGAATGGCCCTGAGTAACATTAAACTATACCTTTCAGAAATCACTTACCTCACAAAAATCTTCATTACTCGAACTACTGCAATACAGCGAGCGCCACTACTGCCAGCTAAATAAAAGATTCAAACTACGGAAGGCACTAACTACTGATAGGGATAGTTAGCAAATGAAAGATATTAATAGAGAACAAAAAATGTATTTACCTTAATAGTCATAATATATATATAGCAGTTCATGACAAATTACAAAACTCCGCCATCTCTCTCCCCACATCCACCACTGCTGGCGGCTCATCTCCAACTGGGCAACGCGACGCGCTGTTCACATCCGGCTGCCGCTGCCCAACACTACAATGGCAGACAACAATGCAAACTAGACACAGACTGCACACAGCACAGCCAGTGATTTTCATACAGAGCGCTACATAACGTTGCCAATAAGAAAATATAAACAGCCTACTTACAACTGATGCCAATATAAGTCATGTGTTACAGCGTCGTCTGGACGCAGTGTAGTAGGCACAGTGTCACCGAGAGACAGCTGTTTTTTGTTTATTCATTTATTTATTCCTGGGACTCGAAGATCCCTTAACAAAAGGACGTGAGAGCTCATCTATCACTACAGGGCCAGAAAGAGCAGCAATCAAGATATGCCAGGATATATTAGGTTGGTGCATAAGTTCGTAGCCTTTGCGAGTTGGTATTCCGTATGGGTTTGTCTACGATTGTCATTTCTTATTTGTAGTTCACAATTGCTATTTGAGTTCACGTATTGTGATTTTGTCATTTGTAGGTAGTGAGTGGAGTTGTGGACGCTAGAAAATGGAATGACAAGTAGAGAAATCAGACCATTTCCCACATTTCAAACTACGATACTAGCGTAACATTTGTTCTGTGTATAGGGATAATGCCATTGTACAGGACACGCCAAGAAAATGGTTTTCTCGCTTTAAGGAGTATCGTTTTGACATTAGTCACTCCCCACGTTTAGAAGCGCTTCTGTGGTTTGAAGAAGATCGTGTACTCTAGAATTGTCAAATGTGATGAGCTGTGATCATTCCACCGTCATCTAACAATGGGGAAGGTTTAAAAAATCGAACGTATGGGTACTGCACACTCTAAGCCAAAATCACAAAAATCAGCAGGTGGGCATATGTGCATCCCGGCTTCCTCGTCATCAATTGGCACGTGAATAACACCAACCACACCTATCCTGTAACATTACTAGTGACGACAAACGAAGGCTTTATGCTAACATAAGGGAAAGAAAGGATTGGTTGAGCCCAAACAAATCAGAAACCACCCGTACGAAGATTTACGTGCATCCACAAAAGATAATGTTATGGATCTGGTGGAACAGCGGAGATGCTGTGTACTAAGAATTGCTTCCCTGAGGTTCAACCATCACTGCTGACATTTACTGCCAGCAACTGAGACGTCATGCAGACGCAGTCCAAGAACGACGAGCCGGAAGAGTGCCAGCAGTGATGTTGCTCCACGATAACGCCCACCCACATTCGCATTCTGCTAGACTGACAAAAAAGGCAACAGAAGACATTCCGGCCCGTCCCTCCCCCCTCTCCCCCCCCCCCCCCCCCCGTATTCATCTCATCTTGCACCATGAGATTTTCACACCCTTCCCGGTCTCTACCGAACTTCTTTCCGGATAAACATGCGCTCCGGACATGACTCGACTAGTTCTTCACCTCAGAACCTCGTGATTTCTACAGTCACGGAATCGAAAAGTTACTCCAGCGTTAACAGATTGCTGTAAACAATGGAGGAGAATGTACTAGTGATGACTAAAGTCCCTATTAAGTATATGTATTGTGTTTATTAAACTTATGGAAAGAACGCTACGAACTTTTGCACCAACCCAATAAAAGACGAGGAGAGTGGAATAATCAATACAACTTACGCGGAACTTTCTTCTAATATTTTTGGATGGGTTAGACTCAAAGCGTTTGGAGGATAACATTACAGAAGTACGATAACCACGTGGAACTCTGAGGACTTGTCCTATAGCGTCATAATGTTAACATCCCGTTGTAATAGCACGGTAACACAACCATGGGAGCTTTATCTGTTGTGTGAAGCGCGGACACACGGGAAAGAATAACTCGCCGGTACGTATTTTCCGTTTTACGAGTACATCGCGGCGCTCGTGGGAGAGTGCGTGACTATTGTCAGAGTTTACGTTCTGCGGCACAAAACGGCAGCCGAGTCGTTATCTGAAGACGTAACATAGGGCGTAAAGCGCGCCCGTAATTAAACAGGCCGTTAACAGAGCGTCACGGACAGCGGCAGGGGCTGCGTCGTCCGACGGACCACTGCTGCCCACATCAGGTGCTCCAACACCTGCGTCCGCGAGCTCTTCAGTATTTGGGCATGGTACTTGTGGAAATCAGCCTTACGCGCAATATTATACATATATCATAATCCGGCACACAGGCCTCTACATTAAAATCTTCATAAGCAGCAGCAGCATTAGACTGTTTGCCGATGATGCTGTCGTCTACAGGAAAGTACACTACTGGCCATTAAAATTGCTACACCACAAATATAACGTGCTACAGACGCGAAATTTAACCAACAGCAAGAAGATGCTGTGATATGCAAATGATTAGCTTTTCAGAGCATTCACACAAGGTTGGCGCCTGTGGCGACACGTGCAACGTGCTGACATGAGAAAAAGTTTCCAACCGGTTTCTCATACACAAACAGCAGTTGACCGGCGTTGCCTGGTAAAACTTTGTTGTGATGCCTCGTGTCAGGAGGAGAAATGCGTACCATCACGTTTCCACATTTGATAAAGGTCGGATTGTAGTCTACCGCGATTGCGATTTATCTGACTGTTAGCAGAATATGGAATCGGTGGGTTCAGGAGGGTAATACGGAACGCCTTGCTGGACCCCAACGGCCTCGTATCACTAGCAGTCGAGATGACAGGCATCTTATCCGCATGGCTGTAACGGGTCGTGCAGCCACGTCTCGATCCCTGGATCAACAGATGGCGACGTTTGCAAGACAACAACCATCTAAACGAACAGTTCGACGACGTTTGAAGCAGCATCGACTATCAGTTCGGAGACCATGGCTGCGGTTACCCTTGACGGTGCATCACAGACAGGAGCGCCTGCGATGGTGTACTCAACGACGAACCTGGGTGCACGAATGGCAAAACGTCATTTTTTCGGATGAATCCAGGTTCTGTTTTCTGCATCAGTGTTTGGCGACATCGCGGTGAACGCACATTGGAAGCGTGTATTCGTCATCGCCATACTGGCGTATTACCAGGCGTGATGGTATGGGGTGCCATTGGTTACACGTCTCGGTCACCTCTTGTTCGCATTCACGGCACTTTGAACAGTTGACGTTACATTTCAGATGTGTTACGACCCGTGGCTCTATCCTTGATTCGATCCCTGCGAAACCTTACATTTCAGCAGGATAATGCACAACCGCATGTTGCAGGTTCTGTACGGCCCTTTCTGGAAACAGAAAATGTTCGACTGCTGCACTGGCCAGCACATTCTCCAGATATCTCACCAATTGAAAACATCTGGTCAGTGGTGACCGAGCAACTGGCTCGTCACAATACGCCAGTAACTACTCTTGATGAACTGTGGTATTGCGTTGAAACTGCATGGGCAGCTGTACCTGTACACGCTATCCAAGCTCTGTTTGACTCAATGCCCAGGCGTATCAAGGCCGTTATTACGGCCAGAGGCGGTTGTTCTGGGTACTGATTTCTCAGGATCTATGCAGACAAATTGCATGAAAATGTAATCACATGTCAGTTCTAGTATAATATATTTGTCCAACGAATACCCGTTTATCATCTGCATTTGTTCTTGGTGTAGCAATTTTAATGGCCAGTAGTGTAGTATCACACGAGAGTTGTGAACAAACCAACGTGGATTTGCAGAAAATAAATGTGTGGTGTAATGACTGGTAGTTATCTCTCAATATTAGTACGTGTAACTTACTGTGTGTAACAAGGCGAAAATCCCCGTCCATGTACGAGTACAAAATAAATGCCCAGTCTTTGGAAGCGGTAACATCCGTCAAGTATCTAGGTGCGACTATTCGAAATGAACTCGAATGGAATGATCAGATTACACGAGTAACGGGTAAGACGAAATCTAGATTGCGGTTTATTGGTAGAATCCTGAAGCGATGCAGTCCTTCAACAAAGGAAATAGCTTACAATACATTAGTTCGTCCAGTCTTTGAGTATTGTTTGTCACTGGCCGGAGTGGCCGAGCGGTTCTAGGCGCTACAGTGTGGAACCTCGCGACCACTACGGTCGCAGGTTCCAATCCTGCCTCGGGCATGGATGTGTGTGATGTCCTTAGATTAGTTAGGTTTAAGTAGTTCTACGTTCTAGGGGACTTATGTCCGCAGCAGTTGAGTCCCATAGTGCTCAGAGCCATTTGAACCATTTTTTTAATGTTTGTCAGTATGGGACCATTACCAGTTGGGTCTGATTCAAGAGACTGAGAAGGTCCAAAGAAGATTGGCAAGATTCCTGACTGGTACATTTAGCCATCGTGAGAGCGTTACAAATCTCATAGAAAGTTTGAAGTGGGACACACCAGCAAATAGACGGCGCGCTAAATGGAAGGGGCTGCTCACTAAATTCCGACATCCGATCTTCACCGAGGATGAGAGCATATATTATGGCGCGAATTTTGCCCTCCGCCACACACCCGTTGGTGGCTAGTGGAGTATATATGTAGATGTAGACATCGGAAGACATCGGAAGACATCGGAGCGCTGCATAGGGTGTCTCCTAAGGGTCGCGAGGCGCATTTTATCTGGGGTTTCAAGTGATCTCTGCAAATTCAGTTTTGCATTTTGTTGCAGGCGTCAAGCCATCAAACACTACTTATCACGTTTTCATGTGACGCCCAGTGTCAATGGAAAGCGTCAGTTTGTTTCCAGCTACAAACAAAATGATTTTTAAAGTGGAATTTTACGTGCCCATTCTATAGAGTGGTCCCAGATTAACGTTGTGAGACATTTGTTTTACCTATATGCCTAACAGGGAGAGTAAAAACTCCAAGAATAACCAATACCCTAGCAGCGACGGGAATTCCCTGGTCCGCGCTGACTGCTACCTCCAAGCATGCAACGCTACTGAGTCGCTACTGGATAACTGTTAATTCTTCGTGTTTTATAGTCCTCGTTAATACATATCGATTAATAAATATCTCACTCGACTCATTTCGTACCGCTCTATCGAATTCAGAATTAAAAATCATTTTGCCTGCAATGGGAAATAAACCGTAGCTTTACCTCGACACTGGGCCTCGTATGAAAGACGTGACAAGCAGTAACTGTTTGGACTGATTCCAGCTACACAATGTAGAAACGAAATGGCAGATATCAGCCGAAACACCAGAGATAATGGGCCTGACGACTCTTAGGAAAGACATCCTGTATAATGTGTAGCCGGCCGGAGTGGCGAAGCGGTTCTAGGCGCTACAGACTGGAACCGCGCGACCGCTACGGTCGCAGGTTCCAATCCTGCCTCGGGCATGGATGTGTGTGATGTCCTTAGGTTAGTTAGGTGTAAGTAGTTCTAAGTTCTAGGGGACTAATGACCGCAGAAGCTGAGTCCCATAGTGCTGTGAGCCATTTGAACCATTTTTTGTATAATGTGTAGAACTGCTACTAGGCGGTCGCGTGATTCTCTGGCGCTGACTTCAGTCATGGCATTGAAATGGTGTGTATGCCGCAGTCGACTGTGTATCAACGCTACAAAGATGGGTCAACGTGCAGATCTGACCATATGGCAGAAACGAGTTATCGTGTTTGGACAAGCCCATGACCAAACAGTTTAAAAATTTGCTCGATATTTTGAAATGTCAAAAGGGAGTGTCCAACGTCTCTGCAAGGAAAGTTGTCCCACTCGCAACCATGTAAAAATGTAAAACGGCTTAAGAACAGTGGTCGGAGAAAGCTCCTAACTGCAAGGGACCTTGTGAATAACAATCGCTCAGTGAATGCAGGTCCATCTCAGCCAGTTTTCGAACAAACATACCGAACGGAACTGCGTGCCATTGATATTTGAAGACGGGAAGCCTGCAAAAGGTTATTACTCAGGCTACATATCTTGAATGGGGTAAATAACACAAAAACAGACACCTCCTGACTGGAGGCTTGAAGAGTGATCCGACGGGTAGCGACTCTGTCCCTTCTGAAACGATGCAAGACATCAAGTGCACTGGCAATCCTGTGAGGCGTTTCATCCACGGTGTGTGGAGGTATGGTTCAACTCTTAGCGATTCAGTCATTTTTGAGAATGTTTTTCGTAGCATAACTTGGTCCGCATCACCAAGGTTCCCGTGAACGAGAACAAAGATGCTTACTTCAGCAATTTCGATGACCACTTGTTGCCAATTTTCCTGTATCCTCATGCTGCGATCGTTCCTGTCTTTCAAGATAACAACAGCCGTGTTGACAAGTCTGCAAGTATGTTTCTCAACTGTTGAAGACTGTGGCAGCTTATCTGTCCTCGACTGGACCTCTAAATTACATCTAAACCCTACGGAAAATGTATGGGACTATGTGGAACAGCGGTTCAAACGCAGCAGTCAGCATCCTCGCAGTTTCATAGCTCTACCGCACTTACGTGTTCAAAGAGTGGCTTCAAATGGATATGACATACCTGAAGAAAGTTTTGGACAGCCGGCCTAATCGAATTTCGGCCATTATGAAGGCGAGAAGCAGTGCCACACGATGCTATAGTGAGGTTTCCGGGTCACTAATTATCTGTCTGGTGTGCTTATAATATAAGAGTATTATACTCCACAAGCCACATTGCAGTGCCTGAATTTCTTTTCAGTTCGATCGCATATGAGCTTGGGAAAGACTATAACGATACAGACACCAATGCTTTACTTGACGGATCTAATCTACCCTTACGCCTCTTTTCTAAGCGCAGTGGCATCACTGATGGGGATGCCCTATAAATATAGAAGGGAGAGACTGGCGCCTGGAGATCTTTTGGCGCAAAGGAACGAGTCAGTCGCCCCAGAGCCATCACGCGAGTAGGAAACGGATCTGCACTAAAAGAAAAAAATCGGTGGATGTGATGCACATGTACACAAAAACAAATACGATATTGTAGTGCCTGTGTTGTTAAGAAGAACGATGCAATGTTCCAATGTTCCTTCGAACATGCACGCATGTCCGAACTAGCACTGCGGTAACTACAACCGTTATGAAATACGTGAAATGTATTCTCAATTCTGATTACGTGCAAGCATCAGCTGTGTGATGGAATGACGACAGTGAAAATCTGTGACCGACCGGGACGCAAACCAGGCTGTAGTCACACTGCCTGTTTCTTCTTTTTTTTCGTATAGTGTATGTGAGAATAGCTATCATGGTCAAAATAATGATTTTGAAGAACAATATTAAGTTCGTATCGGTAAGTACTTATACAATTAAAAGGCCATCGTACATTGAGGAATCGGAAACGGTAAACTCATATAATTTCGTGACAAATAAGTGATTGTAGTTGTAGTGTGATTGCGATCACAACAAACAGGGACGTGATAATTCAAATTAAAGTTCAATAAATAAACAGTGTCGTACAAAAGTGTTCATACATTGCAACCCTTTCACGATTATTAGAATTTTTGGAAGGGACGGAGTTATAGAACAGTGTGGGTGAATATAAAGAGCATGCGTCGTAGGGTCACAGTCATAAATTTATTTATAGGCGCATGTACCTTGGGAATACTAAGATTAGATTAGATTAGTACTTGTTCCATAGATCATGAATACGACACTTCGTAATGATGTGGAACGTGTCAGGTTAATAAAAAGTGTCTATAAAATATATTACATTACACAAAATTTTACATGAACTTAATATTTTCAATTCTTTTTTGGGGGGGGAGGGGGGAGGGTTGAGGAAATTACCCACTTACTATATCCAAAAATTCATCCGATGAGTAGAAGGAGTTGCCATTAAGAAATTCTTTTAATTTCCTTTTAAATGCTATATGGCTATCTGTCAGACTTTTGATGCTATTAGGTAATTGACCAAAGACCTCGCCCTCCAAAACTGTTCGCTTATGAATGGCCAATGCCCAGTTTTCCAACCAGTCGACTATAGCAAGTAATAATCAAGTATAAATGTATAAGTTATACTTAGTGGCGTCTTACAAGACGTCTGCTTATAGGTGTCTGTACGCTCACTACTTCTTTTTCCTTATGAAACTCTTGAGATTTTTCTCGACGTAACGAATATTCATTCAGATTTCGAGACTGCAGGTGGATGACGGCGATATCTGGTGACGGTATTTCGGCTGACAATCAGGCATTAATCTTCAGTTTAGTTTTGCTCTCTGCGAAACGCATTTGAAGATGGCTGCTTGATTGTCAACCGAAATATAGTTGCCAAAAAAAAAAAAAAAGGAACACATATGGCTGTAATATAAGGATGTAGAGGCATATATCACTAGAAGGAAGACAGACAATGCATACAGGAAAATTAAAGAGACCTTTCGAGAAAGAACAACCACTTGTATGAATATCAAGAGCTCAGATGGCAGTTCTAAGCAAAGAAGGAAAGGCAGAGAGGTGGCAGGAGTATATAGAGGGTCTATACAAGTGCGATGTAATTGAGGGCAATATTATTGAAATGGAAAGGACGTAGGTGAGGATTAGATGGGTGATATGATACTGCGTGAAGAATTGACAGACCTAAGTCGTAACAAGGCCCCGGGAGTAGACAACACTCCATTAGAACTACTGATAGCCTGAAAAAACTCTACCATCTGGTTAGCAAGATGTATGAGACAGGCGAAATACCCTCAGACTTCAAGAAGTATATATTTATTCCCATCCCAAAGAAAGCAAATGTTGACAGGTGTGGAAATTACCGAACTATCAGTTTGATAAGTCACGGCTGCAAAATACTAACACGAAATTTTTACGGACGAATGGAAAAACAGGTAGAAGCCGACTTCGGGGAAGATCAGTTTGAATTCCATAGAAATGTTGGAACACGTGAGGCAATACTGACCCTATGACTTATCTTAGAAGATAGATTAAGGAAAGCAAAACTATATTTCTAGCGTTTCAGGACTTGGAGAAGCTTGGTGTAGGAATTAAAATCCATGGAGAAGGAATAAAAACTTTTGAGGTTTGCCGACGACACTAATTCTGTCACAGACAGCAAAGGACCTGGAAGAGCAGTTGAAGGGAATGGACAGTGTCTTGAAAGGAGGACATAAGATGAACATCAACAAAAGCAAAACGAGGATAATGGAATGTAGTCGAATTAAATCAGGTGATGCTGAGTGAATTAGATAACGAATTGAGACACTTAAAGTAGTAGATGAGAGTTGCTATTTCGGGAGCAAAATAACTGATGAAGTAGAGAGCATATAAAATGTAGACTGGCAATGACGAGGAAAGCGTTTCTGAAGAAGAGAAAGTTGTTAACATCGAGTATAGATTTAAGTGTCCGGAATTCTTTTCTGAAAGTATTTGTATGGAGTGTAGCCATATACGGAAGTGAAACATGACAATAAATAAATAAATAAATAAATGTGGTGCTACAGAAGGATGCTAAAGATCAGATGGGTAGTTCACGTAACTAATGAGTAGGTAGTGAATAGAACTGGGAAGGAGAGGAATTTGTAGCACAACTAAAAGAAGGGATCGGTTGATAGGACACGTTCTGAGGCATCAAGGGATCATCAGTTTACTGTTGGAGGGAAGCACGGAGGGTAAACGTCATAGAGGGAGACCAAGTCATGAATACACTAAACAGATTCAGAAGGGTGCAGTAGTTACTCGGGGATGAAGAAGCTTGCACAGGATAGAGTAGCATGGAGAGCTGCATGAAACCAGCCTCTGGACTGAAGACAACAACAGCTACATCTGTAATCACGAAAGTTCATAGAAAAGTCTGCTATCTTACTGTGACACCAGGAGTTTTCTGTATGCAAATGATCTCGCATTGGCCACCCAGGGAAAGGATTTCCATGAAGTCGAAAATAAGCCCTCTGAAGCACTGGAAGAACTAGGACGGTTCTGAAAAATAATAACGTAAGGCCTAACCCTACGAAAATGCAAGTCCTTGCTTTCCACCTAAAAAACAAAAAAAAGGTTCAAATGGCTCTGAGCACTATGGGACTTAACATCTGTGGTCATCAGTCCCCTAGAACTTAGAACTACTTAAACCTAACTAACCTAAGGACATCACACACATCCATGCCCGAGGCAGGATTCGAACCTGCGACCATAGCAGTCGCGCGGTTCCGGACTGAGCGCCTAGAACCGCTAGACCACCGCGGCCGGCCTAAAAAACAGACAGGCCAACCAACAACTAAATATTTCATGGAATGGCACTCAACTTGAACATTCATTTTTCCTAAAGTATCTTGGGGTGACCTTAGATCGGACCCTAACATTCAAAACTCATTGTCAAAACACCAAAATGAAAATGTCTGCAGAGAATAATATCAGAATAAAACTAAGGGGATCTAACTGGGGTGCACAGATAGTCCCTATCCAGACTTTGGCTTTGGCGCTGTGCTACGCTGCAGGCGAATATGCAGCGCCTGTCTGGCATAACTCCTGCTGTGCTAGGCACGTGGACCAAGCTCTGAATGAGACGTGCCCATAATCACTGGGTGCCTGAGACGCACTAAAGTGGAGTAGCTGTATTATCTAACAGGTATAGCTCCACCAGACATCAGGCGTGAAGCGGCTGATCAAGCAGAAGGTCGTAGAGCCTTGACATCTGACACTCACCCATTATTTAGCCATTCACCAGCACTGCCTCGCATGAAGTCCAGAAAAAGTTTTGTAAGGGTCTACGTGAACTACAACACAAACCAAAGACTAGACATGTGGGAAAAAAGAGTAAGAACTGCTCCTTTAGGCTGGATACAACCTAAAGAAGAACTACCTCCTGGTGATAATGAGAGCTGGTGGACCTGGAAGTCCCTCAACAGATTACGAACTGCTGTTGGGCGGTGTAAAGAAACTCTTGAAAAATGGGGATACGCTAGAATGTGAGTGTGGAGAGGAGCAGACGATGTCTCACCTGCACCACTGCCGTCTGTGTCCGTCATCATGTACCGAAGAAGAGTTGATGTTGGCCAGTTCTAACGCCATGGACATTTCCCATTTCTGGGCAAAGACAATTTAATTAAATGTCTGTTAGTCTATACTTAAGTGTATGTATAAATGTTCATTTATGTACAATTGTTTCTAACTGTATGCTAACTGTAATGCTTTGAAAATAGCTCACTTCTGGGCAAAAACAAGTTAATTATAGATTTATTTGTCCTTTTTCATGTTTACATGTTAATGTCCATTGCCTACTCACTTGTTTTACAACTGTTAATTCCCTTGTAATTGATGCCTTTGATATGAATTTTAAAAAAAAAACTAGCTCCCTCCCCTATCTGTGTCGACCTCTTCCTCCCTCTGTCTGCTCACCTCATCTTGCCACCTTTGCCAGTCTCCTCTACACTCTCTCTGTCTCTTTCTCTCCTGCCTCCCCCTATTCCGTTTCCATCTGTCTACTACCCCTCCACAACTTCCACTTGCCTCATACATCCCACCCTCCTCCTCCTCTCTCTTAGCCTATTTCCACCTCCACCTCAGTCTGTACATTCCTTTGTCTGTGCATCTCACCCTGTCCCAAGCCAAGTTCATCAAAACAATACAATACAGTTCAATAAAGCAGGCTGATACTACTCACACAATATGCCTGTCATGTAGGGCAGGCTACACATCAGGGCCTTGAAAATCCTTTATTTGGCCCTGAGGCACAGGCCACCATGCAATGCAAGTCGATATATCAGGACAGTATTACTTCAGTACAAGACAAATCTGTCATGCAGAACAGCCTATGTGTTGGCATTCAGGAAACTGTTTGTTGCCCCTGTCATTTAGGCTGCCCTACAAAGCAAGTTGGTTTAGATGGTCAATACTGTTCCCACTCATCATTCCTGTAAAGCAGGGCAGCCTATGTGCCAGGGGATGGAAAAAAACATTTTCGCTTATATCTCTGCTGCTACTGGAGCTAGGAGGTTATAAGCCCCACTGTGCTGATACTCATGAGATCTGCTAATTCTGTGCCTAATTTTGCTGAAATCGATGCAGGGTTTTGTGATAAATTCTAGGACATGCACACATAAATTGTGCTTTATATACAGAATGATTCAATTGTTCCTACCACTGATGCGACCCACAGTTCTATATTGCGGGGTTCGAAACCTAATGTTAGATTTTCGTATTCTCTTGCTAAGTGCTAATTATTATTCCTATAGGAAAAATGAACAAGGTTCTTTTTGTAGGTAATATAATGTAATTAAATTTTGTACTGGGATATATATTTGATAGATGCCACAGAGTTATTCACGAAAAATTGTTAAAGGTGACATTCAAATGCACCTCCATCCCTACACTCATCCTTTACCAGATAGGATCTCCAGTATGTTGCTCGTGGCAGCCCTTCCTATCACTGTACTAAAATTTCCGACTACACAAACTATGCCAAGAATTACACCTTTTTTGGTCTCTATTGACAGGGCTGTTATGAGACCATTATAGTTGGCTGTTTCCTTAACATTACCAATTTAAATGTGCCCATGAGAGTAATGAAAGATAAACTAATTTTGTAAACATTACGCTAAAGCTAATTATATTAACATCTCGATCCACAACTGAACCATTACGAGGACAGTACTGTCATAGTCAGAAGGTGTGACAAGTATAAAGATGTAACTGCTTGTTTTACACTGTAAAAATTCATAAAATTGTGATGTAAAATTTACACACTTGTCAATTTTACAATTTGTAAGTGCTTGACTAAGACAATGGTGTAATAAGGCCAGTAAAAGAAGAACAAAAGAGCTTGATTGTGGGAAATAATTCAAGCAGTCGCAAATTTTCATACATGAACAAACATATTAGGAATCCTGACTGGTGGGGCTGAGTGTGGAATTGGGGATCGTCCAAAGGTCAGTTTTGTATGAATTCATCGAATAACTCAAAAATATGTCCTTTGGCAAAAATGTATGCCAGTACAAAATTTGACTACTTTAAACTCCCTATGAAAAGGATCCCGTTCATTTTATTCCATAGCTCGAATAGTTTGCACTTATTGATTGAGAGAATACAACCAACTTGCATGTGGTTTTTGAAAGTTAGATATATAATTTCAGTGCATAAAATGGTATCACTAGGAGCAGTTGAATCATCCAATATATATATATATATATATATATATATATATATATATATATATATATATTGGCCTCATCCCCCTGGCTTCTTTTGAAAGCATGTTGAATGCATATACAGAACATATCGCCACCACCCCTTTCACTGTGTCCATCTCCTCCCTCTTTATATGTCCATTTCCTCCTTCTCAATCTTCCTGTCTCTTCATATCACCATCCCCCTCTCATTGTCCATTTATTCTGCCCCCTTTCTCCAACCATATCTTCCTTACCTCTCTCTGTCCCTGTCCTCCTCCCCCCTCTGTCTAACCATCACCTTCACTCTCTCTTCTAGTTTCATCTGCCCACTACCCTTCTACACCTTCCACATGCCACCTGCATCTGCCCCTCCTCCCCTTTCTCTGTTCATCCCCTCATCACCACCTCCCTGACCATCTTCTATTCCTGCCTGTCAATGTAGAGCTCCTCCTCCTCTTCTCTGTTAGTCCTTCCCTTAAGCATCTTCTTGTCCACTTCCTTTGCTCCCTCTCTATGTCCATCTCCTTCTCCACACACTCTCTGTCAATCTCCTCCTCCTCACTCCTTTTTCTCTCTTACCACCCCATCCTGTCTCTCTCTGTCTCCATCTCCCCCACCCTCTGTTCAACTAATCTTTCCCCCCTGTCTCTGTCCATCTGCTAATCCACTCTCTCTGACCATTTTTCTGCTGCCCCTCTGTCTCTCAACCTCCTCCTCTGTCCACCTCAACCTTTTCCGAGCTTTGTCCACTGCAAATGTAGCCTGTACACCACAGGTCAATGAAGCAGGCCAATACCACTCTCACAAAACACCTGTCGTGCAGGAAAACCTTTATCTGATGGCTTCAACTGCTTATTTGTGCCCATGACAGCACATTTCCCCTTTCTGTCTCTCCTTCTCTTTATCTATCGCCACCACCTCTCTTTGACGTTATTTTCCTCCCTCTCCCTCTGTCCATCTTCTCCTCCTCCCCATTTTTGCCCATCTCCCACTGCTGTGTGACCATATCATGCTCCCCTCTTATTTTCCCATCTCTCCCTCCCTTCCTGTCTTATACCCATGTCCTCGTCACATCCTCTCTGCCTATCACCTTTTGTCACCTCTCTAAGTCGACTCCTACTCCCCTTCTCTCTCTCTTCATCCATCTCCTCCCCCTTCAACATTGCCCTCTGTCCACCTCCTCCTGCCTCAGTCTCTTGTCGAAACCCTCCCTCCCTCCCTCTCTCTCTCTCTCTCTCTCTCTCCCTCCCTCTCTCTCTCTCTCTCTCTCCCTCCCTCTCTCTCTCTCTCTCTCTCTCTCTCTCTCTCTCTCTCTCTCTCTCTCTCTCTCTCTCTATCCATTTCATCTTGCACTCTCTCTCTATCAGTTTCGTCCTGTTCTCCATCCTATCCATCTCGTCTTGGACTTCTTTCACTCCACCTTTCCTGCCTCTCGCTATCAGTCTCCTCTCTCAATTCCTATCCATCTTCTCCTCTTCCTCTCCCTCCTTCTCCCTATCTCCTCCTGCGCCTTCTCTCCCTATTCATCCGATCATGTCCTCTTCTCTCTGTCCACCCCTTCTACCATTCATTTCAACCTTCCACCAGCTGTGCTCATCTGTACGTGTCGCCCCTGCACAACATATTGATGAAGCAGGCCAATCTACTCACATAACATGCCTATCATTCAAGGCAGCTTCCATGAAAGAGGCTTGAAAACCGCTATTTGCCTCTAACATGCAGACTGCCCTGCAAAGCAGATCGAAGTTGCAGGCTGATACTACTTCCACACAACACACCTTTCATGAAGGACAGCCTGTATTGTGGAGGCTGATAAAAAAGTTTTTGCCCATATCTCTCTTCTTATTGGTGCTAGGAGGTTATAAGCTCCACGGTGCTGATACTCGTGAGGTCTTCTGTTTCTGTGCCTAATTTGATTGAAATCGAGCCAAGGTTTGGGAGGAGATTTAGTTGGCATCTGTCTCTGCACATCTAGTAATTCAAAATTTCCGCGACACTCTCTCGTATCTAAAACAAATATGTAATTATTCATGCTGACTTTCTCTGTATATGTTCAATATGCTCTGTTAGTCCTATTTGTCATGGGCCTCATTGAGCAATATTCGACGAGGGGAGGCACAAATGCCAGGCTGACTGCATTTTTCAGTAACCTCCCAATGAACTGAAGTCTATGACCTGTTTTACCTCCAGTGAACACCTTTAGTGAGTCATATAGTATACAAATTTAAAGGCAACTTTAGGATGCGATACGAAAGGGGTCGATTGTATGAAATCAGCAGGAAGACAAACAGAAGAGTAATATTTGTTGGAAAGATTCTGGGAAAGTTTGATGAATCGGTGAAGGAAAACGCATGCAAGACGTTGATGCGTCCAAATCTAGAATACTGTTGCAGTGTTTGGAGTCCTTATCCTGTAGGCGTGACAACACAAATCGAACGACTTCGGAGACACGGTTCTAGGAGCATAATGAGAAGATACAGGCAATACAAAAGTGTGACAGATATGATCAGAGAACTTAAACAGGAATCCTTGGAAGAAAGACGATGTGGCTTTTGCCAAACGTAGTTCGCTAAATTTAGAGTACCTGAATTTAAAGAGGACTGTGCAACCACAATGCTATCTCCATCATATTTCTTAGATATGGATGACAAGAAAGAGAACGGAGAGATTATAGCGCATACAGAGGCATTTAGATAGTCTATTTTCCCTCGCTAAACACCTGAGTGGAATAGGAAAGACAATTGCTAACACTGGTACGATGCACGCTTTGCCATGTACAGTACAGTGACTTGCAGCGTATTTCTGAAGATGTATATGCAGAGCTAGACTGAGCCTATCAGGTCATATTATTTCATATATCTAAGAATAGTGACACCAAGGATGAAAAACTATCAAATAACTGGAGATAATCAATCATTGTCCATACACAGTAAAAGAAATTGCAGCAATAGTCACAGCATACAAAGAATTTATTCTTTTACCAAGGGCATAATAGGAGACTTTCAGAAGCCGGCCGCTGTGACGGAGTGGTTCTACGCACTTCAGTCTGGAACCGCGCGACCGCTACAGTCGCAGGTTTGAATCCTGCCTCGGGAATGGATGAGTGTGATGTCCTTAGGTTAGTCAGGTTTAAGTAGTTCTAAGTTCTAGTCCCATAGTGCTCAGAGCCATTTAAACCAGGTTTTCGGAATGGTTCTCGGAAAAACAGATCCACAATAGGCAGTCTGCATCAAGACCATAAGTGAAAAACTGTGGGATTACAATAGAATCATACATTGCCTGTGTTTTGAGTTTCAGGAGACATAGAAGTAGGTGCACACAAAAACTGCAGGGAGGATCATATTAGAATGCTGGAGTGCAGGGCCTCTGCCGTTTCTGTTCCAGTCCCCTTCTCTCTCACCTCACCTACAACATCATCGATCACATCTTGTATTGTTGTTAGATTTCTACCACCACTGCTCTCTCAGGCCTGTACGTCACAGGCCAACTGCCCTACAAAAAAAGGGCAGGCAAATGAATAATTTGTGGGATGGTAAAAAAAAATCCAGGGTTTTCCCCATTTCTATCATTTCATACCTCGCTTGTGTTAAGCGTCAACTTGTCTTAAACTGGAGTTTCGAAAAATCCGAGATCAGAAATAGCCATATTGGTAGGTGACGGAAATATGTCAGTGGTGCTAAGTATAGGTTCCTTGGTTGCCAAATCTTTTGTGTTACCTGAGGATAGTGTTATGGCATCAGATTCTAAGATGGCAATCCAAGATGAGTGACCTGGCAGTATGAGGACAGCCTGCATAGTTGTCAGATAATCTATGATAAGATTTCAATTGTCTCCTGTTAAAAATGTTGCTGCTCTGCGGTAATCAATTTTAACTGACATCTAAGCGATTTTCCCCAACCGCCTGACATCACAGTTCAGTGATAGAGCTTGCATGTATAAACCATTGCCACTATGGGTTTAGAACCGAAAATCTGACTTCACTTAAGTTTAAAACAGTATGTTGTTTATACATTTATACAATACTGTCACATATTTTTTCGACATCAACTCTAATCATCACATTGAAATAACTCTGCAATAAATACCGAGCAAGGTAGCACAGTGGGCATCACGCAGGACTGACATTTTGGAGGATGATGGTTCAAATCTACTTTTGGCCATCCAGAATTAGATTTTTAATGATTTCTCTAAATCGATTGAGAAAAATGCGGATATGAGTCGCGTGAAATGAGCCCAGCTGATTTCTTTCCCCATCCTTTCCTAATCCGAGCTTGTGCTCCACGTGTTGTAATGCTCTCCCTATCAATGGGACGTTAAACTCTGATCTTCTTTCCTTCCGAATAACTACTTTTGTTTTGCTTAAAATTCCGTATGTTCTGCATTCAGACGATTTGGAGCACTAATGGACGTAGGTGTGCGTTCTCTAAACTCTGCATGTATGGAATTTCTGTTTACAGGAGGAATACTAGCACACTTAGGTATAACACATATACATACACTTATACACTTGTTTACTCCTACTCCTCATCACGAACTTCACATTCCATCACATACTCGGCATCATCATTGAAGAGCACTTCAATGTGTGTTCGGCATAAACTGAATCTGCCCATGGCGGTTCACACTGCAGTGTACAAGCCATACAGGTTCATGACACTTGGACCTTTTAAATGTACGCTGTGTGCTGGATTTTGAGATGCTGAATTCAACGCAGAATCCCAAAATGTTTTGATGATGGATGTACTGCCATTGCTGTTACAGAAATCGATATCTCGAGGGAATGACTTGTAGTTTTTTTCCATACAATCGTTGATGTATTTCAGCTTGCTACACAGTTGATCTCGCTCCAAATCAGCGAGATGCACAATCGTACCCTGGGGGACAATCTTCACTTGTTCTATAAGGACGAACTCTATACGAGGTGCTATGCGAACCAACACTGGAGGATTTCCGATTCATTATTTAATGGTAAGATGGAGATTTCGGAACGAGATTTTAAGCTGTAAGACATTTCATAAGGTAGATGTGGACTCTGGCCACAAATTGTGGGTTATTAACTGTAGACTGAAACTAAAGAAACTGCAAAAAGGAAGAAATTGAGGAGATGGGATCTGAATAATTTGAAAGAACCGGAGATTGTTGAAAGTTTCAGAGGGAGTATTAGGCAACAATTGGCTACGATAGGGGAAACGAATACAGTAGTAAACGAATGGGTAGCTTTAAGAGATGAAATAGTGAAGGCAACAGAGGATCAAACAGGTAAAAAGACAAGGTCTAATCGAAATACTTGGCTAACACAGGAGATATTGAATTTAATCGATGAAAGCAGAAAACATAAAAAATACGGCAAATGAAGCAGGCGAAAGAGAACATAAGCGTTTAAAAAATGAGAATGACAGTAAGCGGATAAAGGCTATGCAGGAATGGCTAGGAAACGTGAGTAAGGATCTAGAAGCATATTTTGCCACAGGAAAGAGAGATGCCGTCTGCAAGAAAATTAAACAGGCGTTTTGGGAAAAGAGAATCAGCTGTACGAATATCAAGAGCTCCGGGGGAGAACCATTCCGAAACAAAAAATGGAAAGGTGAAAAGAGGAATAAGTATAATGAGGGGCTATACAAGGGAGATGAACTTAATGACAATATTATTGAGAACATGTGGAAGAGAACATACACTCCTGGAAATGGAAAAAAGAACACATTGACACCGGTGTGTCAGACCCACCATACTTGCTCCGGACACTGCGAGAGGGCTGTACAAGCAATGATCACACGCACGGCACAGCGGACACACCAGGAACCGCGGTGTTGGCCGTCGAATGGCGCTAGCTGCGCAGCATTTGTGCACCGCCGCCGTCAGTGTCAGCCAGTTTGCCGTGGCATACGGAGCTCCATCGCAGTCTTTAACACTGGTAGCATGCCGCGACAGCGTGGACGTGAACCGTATGTGCAGTTGACGGACTTTGAGCGAGGGCGTATAGTGGGCATGCGGGAGGCCGGGTGGACGTACCGCCGAATTGCTCAACACGTGGGGCGTGAGGTCTCCACAGTACATCGATGTTGTCGCCAGTGGTCGGCGGAAGGTGCACGTGCCCGTCGACCTGGGACCGGACCGCAGCGACGCACGGATGCACGCCAAGACCGTAGGATCCTACGCAGTGCCGTAGGGGACCGCACCGCCACTTCCCAGCAAATTAGGGACACTGTTGCTCCTGGGGTATCGGCGAGGACCATTCGCAACCGTCTCCATGAAGCTGGGCTACGGTCCCGCACACCGTTAGGCCGTCTTCCGCTCACGCCCCAACATCGTGCAGCCCGCCTCCAGTGGTGTCGCGACAGGCGTGAATGGAGGGACGAATGGAGACGTGTCGTCTTCAGCGATGAGAGTCGCTTCTGCCTTGGTGCCAATGATGGTCGTATGCGTGTTTGGCGCCGTGCAGGTGAGCTCCACAATCAGGACTGCATACGACCGAGGCACACAGGGCCAACACCCGGCATCATGGTGTGGGGAGCGATCTCCTACACTGGCCGTACACCACTGGTGATCGTCGAGGGGACACTGAATAGTGCACGGTACATCCAAACCGTCATCGAACCCATCGTTCTATCATTCCTAGACCGGCAAGGGAACTTGCTGTTCCAACAGGACAATGCACGTCCGCATGTATCCCGTGCCACCCAACGTGCTCTAGAAGGTGTAAGTCAACTACCCTGGCCAGCAAGATCTCTGGATCTGTCCCCCATTGAGCATGTTTGGGACTGGATGAAGCGTCGTCTCACGCGGTCTGCACGTCCAGCACGAACGCTGGTCCAACTGAGGCGCCAGGTGGAAATGGCATGGCAAGCCGTTCCACAGGACTACATCCAGCATCTCTACGATCGTCTCCATGGGAGAATAGCAGCCTGCATTGCTGCGAAAGGTGGATATACACTGTACTAGTGCCGACATTGTGCATGCTCTGTTGCCTGTGTCTATGTGCCTGTGGTTCTGTCAGTGTGATCATGTGATGTATCCGACCCCAGGAATGTGTCAATAAATTTTCCCCTTCCTGGGACAATGAATTCACGGTGTTCTTATTTCAATTTCCAGGAGTGTAGATGAAAATGAGATGGGAGATATGATACTACGAGAAGAATTTGACAGAGCACTGAAAGACTTAAGTCGAAACAAGGCCCCCAGGAGTAGATGGTATTCCGTCAGAGCTACTAATAGCTTTGTGAGAGTCACCAATGACAAAACTCTTCCGTCTAGTGTGCAAGACGTACAGACAGGCGAAATATCCTTAATTCCAACTCCAAAAAAAAAAGCAGTTACTCACAGGTTCGAAAATTACCGAACTATCAGTTCCAAATGACGTGATTGCAAAATTATAACACAACTTCTTTACAGAAGAATGGAAAAATTAGTAGAAGCTGATCGCGAGGAGGACGCATTTCGATTCTGGAGAAAGGAAGAACATGCGAGGCAATACTGACCTTACGACTTCTCTTAGAAGATAGAATAAGGAAAGGCAAACCTAAGTTTATAGCACTTGTAGACTTAGAAAAAGCTTTTCACAATGTTTAAGTGGAATATTCTCTTCGAAAATCTGAAGGTAGCAGGCGTAAAATCTTTCTGTCTAGGCATTGAGCAAGCTGTAAAGGGGACCAAAGAAAAATTTATAATAGAAGTAAAGTTCAGGGTGAAGAAACAAAAACTTTGAAGATTACTGATGGCATTGTAATTCAATCAGAGACTGCAAAGGACTCGGAAGAGCAATTGAATGGTTCAAATGGCTCTAAGCACTATGGGACTTAACATCTGAAGCCATCAGTTCCCTAGACTTAGAACTACTTTAACCTAACTAGCCTAAGGACATAACACACATCCATTCCCGAGGCGGGATTCGAACCTGCGACCAAAGCAGCAGCGCGATTCCGGACTGAAGTGCCTAGAACCTCTCGGTCATAGCGGCCGGTGCAATTGAATGAATGGGCATTGTCTTGAAAGGAGGATATAAGATGAACGTCAACAAAAGAAAAACAAGGATAATGTAATGTAGTAGGATTAATTAGGTGATGTTGAGAGAATGAGATTAGGCAACGAGATGAGTATTCCTATTTGGGCAGAAAAATAACTGATGACGGACGATGTAGAATGGCATTAAAATGTAGACTGACAAAGGCACGAAAACATGTCTGAAGAAGAGAAATTTGTTAACTTAGAAAATAGACTGAAGTGTTTCTTCGCTGAAGGTATTTGTCTGGAGTGTAGCAATATACAGAAATGAAACACGAACAGTAAACAGTTTAGACAAAAAGAAAGCAGAAGCATTGGAAATTTGGTGCTACTGAATAATGATGAAGATTAGATCGGCAGATCATGTAACTAATGAGGAGGTGCTGAATATAATTGGGGAGACAAGAAATTTGTGAAACGACTTCGCTGAAAGAAAGGATCAGTTGATAGGACACATTCTGAGACATCAAAAGATCAACAATTTAGTACTGGAGGGAAGTGTAGGCGGTAAAAATTGTAGAGGGAGACCAAGAGTTGAATACGGTAAGCAGATTCAGAAGTATGTAGGTTGCAGTAGTTATTCGGAGATGAAGAGGCCTGATAGAGTAGACTCGAGAGCTGCAGCAAACCATTCTTTGGACTGAAGACCACAACAACAAAACATTCCAGCATTAACACATTTCAATCCTCTGGTGGTCAGCTGATTACTGGTGAGTTTAGAGAGATATACAATCATTTGTTTAATGTAATTTGCATTAATGTATACGAGTTCAAAAATTCACATAATTCTGCACCAATTTCAGCCACTAACAATAATCCATAATACATATAACTGAATGCTGGTTAGCAACACTTATTGAAATTCATGTAATGAATTTTTCTTCTTCTGAAGTGTTTGAATGGGCAAGTGCTATAAGGCTTTATCGAACAATTACATAAAATCTTACACATAACAACACCCCTCGTACGTTTGTCCACCACATTCTGAACAGCCGAGGTAGTATGCATAAAGTATCTGAATGTAGATTCCCTAAAGCGAGTACACTGGGTGGTATTCATGGTGCTGTATATTTCCACTTTTCTGGGTAGTCTCCAACATGTATTCTACGACAATCTGGTAACACTCCTGGTTTTTGAGCACTGAAAATTGCTGTTAGTTATGTAGACTTGACGTCATTGAAACCATTCATCACTTGATATTATTACTTTCAAGTCACTAAATCGTTCTAGGCACTTCAGTCCAGAACCGCGCTGCTGCTACGGTCGCAGGTTCGAATCCTGCCTCGGGCATGGATGCGTGTGATGTCCTTAGGTTAGTTAGGTTTAAGTAGTTCTAAGTTCTAGGGGACTGATGACCTCAGATGTTAAGTGCCATAGTGCTCAGAGCCGTTTGAACTAAATCGTTGTTTTCAAAAATTGGTACTGTCTTGATCTCACAATCTGAGACATGCTTGTGACAATATGTTTAACGTCACTTGCATTCACCTTGTATTTTGTAGTAAATAACGGCGTATTCTTTTTCAGTGCACTTTCCAATGCTTACAGCTCAGTGGTCTTTGTGTATGCTGGGGATAGTTGAAACTCAAAGTCTGGAAACAGTTCTTCAGTTTAATGCATTCATTTCTGTCCCATTGTATCATGAGCAGCATCATGGACCTTGACTACAAGCAGCTCTGCATATTATTCCAACGCATCGCACACTGCATTATTGCGCTCATCATAGATCCTGTACTTAGCAAAAGTGGTCTGTGACATCAGATAGTTGTATTAGGCTCCTCTATCTTGTATCGCCGTCTTGAATTGTGACATCATAGTGCAGTGCTAAGATCTGCCATTTTGGTCTGCCATGTCTTAAACATTTGAAGTCCATACATATACATATTGATAGCAGTCAGCCTTGGTAGTCCTCTGTATAAACGTATGCAACATTTATGTGTAGTGAGAGGCAGTTAGCTACAATTTTGCTGTAACTTGGGGTAACTAGTCATAATTTTGTTCCAAAATGGAGTGATTTGTTTCAATTTTGTTTTAATGTGGCATTTTGTTATAATTTTTCTGTAATATGGGGTGTTGTGTTACAATTTCACTGTAATATGGGCAGCTTGTTACAATTTTGATTTAAGACATTCATTTATGGGGTCAATCAGGCTAAATAAATAAGTAAATAAATAAATGAAGTGTGATATAATACCCACAATGCAATAGAAAAAATTGTATTATCAGTCTACTGTAGTTATTAGTTTGTCAGCAGAATCACACACTGCAAGTCACACGTGGTTTAAGTGGCTGCTGATTGATGCATGATGATGATGATGATGTTTGGTTTGTGGGGCGCTCAACAGCGCGGTTATCAGCGCCCGTACAATTTCCCAACCTTTGCTCAGTCCAATTTCGCCGCTTTCCTGGATGATGATGAAATGATGAGGACAACACAAACACCCAGTCATCTCGAGGCAGGTGAAAATCCCTGACCCCGCCGGGAATCGAACCCGGGACCCCGTGCTCGGGAAGCGAGAACGCTACCGCGAGACCACGAGCGGCGGACTGTGATTGATGCACAAATTGTTCAATTTCCCACCATATTCCCACTTCACATCAAATATTCAAAGTCCAATCCTCATCTGAATCATATCAGAGTAGCATTCATAGAACTGTAGTCCCCATGACCTTGAATAACGCTATGTCTGATGATTGTCAAAAAGATTCACAAGTGTAACCAAAGTTGAACAAATTTCAATGACCCACAACCAAGAATTCTTGCAGAATTTCCAATCATTTCCTAACACTCACTATCATGGCTGTCCACAACCTTGACCATCAAAAGACTTCCTGCACAAGTGTCCTTATTACTGTCTGTCCTTGAAGGCTCAAATCATGTAATCGTTCAGAGATGATTTTGGAATATTGTGGAATCATCCATTGTCAATGCCACACTTATGTATGTGTATCCTACAGACCAAACAAACCATCAGATATTATTTAACAACTCTGTGGAAACTGCCAATGTCTTTGTCTGACCTTTAAATCACTCCATGTTTTCTGCAACACTTCCATATGAGTTATCTTTGTGTGACGCTTGTTACAGTTTATGTAGCATACAACAATGCGAAGTTTTCAGCTATCTTTAGAGGGCTACCCTGCCACATCTAGAATTATTTGTGGAAACTGTAGGTTCAATACTTTCATGCTGCTTCTGTCAAGCTACAACTTATGACAATAGATAAGTGACTACATTGACGGATTCAAACTGATAGCCGGCCGCGGGGATCGAGCGGTTCTAGGCGCTTCAGTCCGGAACCGCGCGACTGCTACGTTCGCAGGTTCTAATCCTGCCTCGGGCATGGATGTGTGTGATGCCCTTAGATTAGTTAGGTTTAAGTAGTTCTAAGTTCTAGCGGACTGGATGACCTCAGATGTTAAGTCCCATAGTGCTCAGAGCCAGTTGAACCAGTCAAAGTGATACAAAGTGATTCAGACCACTGATAAACCTCTGTTTTCAAACGAGTAACCAAAATTACGAACAGTACAACTCGATCTCACTGCTGCTGTTGTCCAACGCAAGACAATCCAATAGATCTTATGTTGCGAGATCTACCCCAAAAGTATCTAAGTTTATGTCCTTACGGTGATATTGAGTTTCATGGCTCACTGTAACTCATGATGTTCAACTTCAGAAAACAGTACCAATTTCAGAACTTCCTGAGATTTGAAAGGTGCATCATCAAATGATCAGTCTAAGCTCCAAGGAATTGGTCTGTGATTTCAGAAAGCACAGCGCTTATCGGAAAATACTACGCATTATGGGATGGATTTTAGATTTTGTGGCAAATTTGAAAAAAAGTCATCATCAGTGATTTACAGGACTCGAAGTGTAAAATTCTGGCATCAGAGATGAAATTTGAATCTTGTCAAGAGTCATTGTCGGCCACAATAGCCTCTACATCGCATCTGTCCACCAAAGCAATCTCTTGGCGCGTTGTACGGGCAGTGTTGGAAAGCTGACGAGAGGCGAGGGTAAAGGTGAAGGCGGTGGAGGCAGGATTCATGTTTGTACAGATAAAAACTATTGTTTCTCTCATGTCAAACCATGTATATTTAAACAGCATGTAGTTTTAAACTTATGACAAGTCAGCTCCTGTGTTCATATGGTGGAAATTGTTCAAACATGCAAGCTGTGTCAGTGAACTGTGATGTCATAGAAGTGGGGGAGTTTGTTTAGATGTCATTTTAAAATTATGACAACTGAGCACCAGCATTTTAAACTGAGGATAGTTTAACTCTTAGCAGGAATGATCCGACAACCATGCAGGCTGCCTTCATATTCCCACATCATTCTTCTTGGATCACCATCATGGATTCTCCTGTCATAGAGGCTATCCTCAGTCCAGTCAACATGGTTGTTTTGGTCAGAACAAGTGAACTGGTAATCATACAGACTGGGTCAGTGTCCCAAGTTATCCATGTTGGATTCTGATATCATCAGGCTGAGGAAATCACAGTGTCATATGTCTGACATCTTGGATGATATATTTAGCACAACAGACCTGACACAGATGCATGCTGTGCCAGTATCTCCTGGTCCACCAACCAACTATCTTGGGGTTTAAACTTAGTACGAGTGGCCTGACAACCATGCCGGACAGACCAGTATCCTCAGATCCACGATATTTGCTTCTGTACTTAGCATTAGTGACCTATTTCCACAATCTTGGGTTTCCCACCAATAGGATTATTTCCAATCTTGGATTTTTGAATCTGCGGCCGGTTTACACTTAGGACATTTGATCGCTTAGCACAAGCGAGTTGTGAAACGATAGAAGTGGAAAAATATGGTATTTTTTAATATCCCACCAATTTTTAATTTATTGTCATTTTATACATAGGGCAATTGGACTGTGGCATCTGAGGGCTAGGTGAAGGAGTGGGAGAGAGATTTTCCAACAAAAGATCATATTGTTAATGATATCTCACGGGGAAGTGGGTGGGGCAGGGGGAAAGCTGGCAACAAAACAGACTGCTCCGAAATGGCAAAGCCTCACTACTTGAAAAATCCCCACTAAACTCATCACCTTGTAAAATAGTATTTGGAGATGGCAGTAAACAGGGTGAGATCTACGGTTCATTATCAGTCTGCTTTGAGAACAAATCTGGACTGAAGCGTGGTGATGCACTATCCCCACTTATCTAGAACATTGTCTTGGAGGAAGTAGCAGAGAAATCAAACAAGTCACAAATGGAAACCTCACTGATAACAAGCCAAACATACTGGCCTTTGCAAAAGATATAATTTTATAAGTAAGTAGTAGTGGTGACATTAAAACACTGTTCAAGAAACTAAATTGAAACGGCTGTGGAAATAAGTTTAAAAATTAATGACGAAAACACAGAATACGGTATTATACAAACGGAAAACATGATAAAGAACAACATGATGATCTTCATACAGAAAACTACACTTTCAATAACGCCCTCAACTTCAAATACGTGGTTATAAATGTAAATGGCTGCAATAGAAGACAAGTCTTATACCGAATTCGACTACAGAGTGCAATCAAAGTTAACTTTTCCGTCGAAAATCTTCTATCCTCCCAACTCCTGACCATAAAAACCCAGCTGAAGCTCTACAACATAATCACCAGGCCAACACTGCTGTGTAGATCGTAAACATGCTAAGTGAACAAAAACAAAGAGCACCAACACTCAGTCTTCGAAAGTAAACGGCCAACATTTTATCAGGCAACACAGTGATGCGTTTGGATATCCAATGAAGAACTAGTTAATCTAGCTGACCAATCGTCGGTAGTGATCATCGTTAAAGAGAGATGTTTGTAACTGGCAAGTGATGTCCTCAGAATGGACTCTGGTAGAATAATCCATGAGATCCTTACATGAAGATGGAAAGCTCAAGAACCCTCTGGGCTGCCAAGAAGCAGATGGAGAGATGAGGTGCATTTAGAGTGCAAACTGATAGGTATTACTGGATGAAAGGAAGCAGCATGAGGCATCAAGAAATGAGCACAGATAATGAAATTTGCACAGCACCCTCACGTCTCAAAAAAGCTAACGGAGTAAGTGAGTGAGGTGTTTCCAAGCAAGTTGTGAATGAGTTTCTTGAAGTTTCCCGAGTGGATCATTTCTCGGACGTGCATCCGGGATGTTTTTAAATCAGATTGCATTAATTTGACTGACAACTTTTCTGACATTCTCAAGGCGAGAGAGATCAAGACAACACACTTCATGAGTACTGTGGATTCGCTGATTCTGCACTTACTTTGTTTTGAATTAAGACGCATCAAGTTTGATCTGTAAGTGACGCTCTTGTTAACAACAGTGTTCTCTCTGACACATGCACGTATACTCCACATTGTGTAAAATGATTTAAAAACTTGCAAGCCACTCACTTGAGAATGGCTGAAAGGTTGTCAGCCGAAATATGGGAAAATGAGGCCTGAAGAATGCTACAATAGAAATTGCCAATGTTTCCACCATTTGGTACCTCACTGAACAACAATAAACATGAGGCTGTGTTAGATGACAATCAGATTTGGTTTAGAAAAGGTAAAAGCACGAGAGAGGCAGTTCTGAAGGTGGAGTTGATTATGGGAGAAAGACTTAAGAAAAATGAAGACATGTTCATAGGATTTGTCGACCTGAAACAAGCATTTGACAATGTCAGATGGTGCCATATGTTCGAAATTCTGAGGAAAATAGGGGCAAGCTGTAGTGAAAGACGGGTAATATACTATATGTACAAGAGGTAAGCTGGAACAATAAGAGTGGAAGACCAAGAATAAAGTGCTCGGATTAAAAAGGGGTTAAGACAGGTATGTAGCCTTTCACCCCAACTGTTCAATCTATACATCGAAGAAGAAATTACAGAAATTAAGAAAAGTACAGGCGTGGGATTAAAATTCAAGGTAATTATATTGCCAATTTCAATGAAACTGAAGATCTACAGGATGTGCTGAATGGAATGAACAGTCAAATGACTACAGAATATGGATTGAGGGTAAATCGAAGAAAGACGGATGTAATGAGTAGTATAAATGAGAACAGCGAAACATGGAATGATGGTCACGAAGTAGATGAAGTTAAGCTACTCTGCTACCTAGATGGCAAGATAACCAATGACGGACAGAGCAAGGAGGACATCAAAACCACACTAGCACTGGCAAAAAAGACATCCGTGGACAAGAGAAGTCTACTAGTATCAAACACAGGTCTTAATTTGAGGAAGCAATTTCTGAAATGCACGTTTGGAACACAGAATTGTATGGTAGTGAAACAAGGACTGTGGGAAAACGGGAACAGGAGACAGTGTTTGAGATGTGGTGCTGCAGAAGAATGTTGAAAATTAGGTGGACTGATAAGGCAAGTAATGAGGAGGTTCTTCACAGAATCGGCGAGGAAACGAACACGTGGAAAACAAGTACCAGATGAAGGGTCATGATACTAGAGGGAGCTGTAGCCGGTAAAAACTATAGAGGAAGCCAGAGATTGGAATGTATCCATCAAGTAATGAGGATATAGTTTGCAAGTCCCAGTCTGAAATGAATAACTTGGCACAAGAGAGGAATTTGTGGCGAGCCGCATCAAACCAGTCAGAAGACTGATGACTGAAAAAAAAGTCATGATTGCCACTCAAGACTTTCTTTGCACTCACATCCTGTGAACTTGTGCGGTGGTATGCCTGTAAAGGAATGAGTGAGGGCGACAGCTGCTGCTCATGGCCACCAGGGCGCGCTCTGACGGCAGGCCGACGTCGGAGCTCGAAGCGCGGCCCCTGGCCTAAAGTAATTAACTCCACACCGGCCGGCGCCTGCATCGCAACCCTATTACACTGGCGCAAAGGGGCACAGGCGACAAAATCAAACAATAATTGACGCAAAAACGGGTGGCCATTGTTTCTGTCATCAGGGCGGCATTCAGGCTGTGAATGGCGGCTGAATAACATAATTAGGGGGAGCTTGCGGCTATCTGCGCCACACTTGCCCCTTTGTGCTGCCCTCGCCCGCCCAAACAAACTCTATTAGCGGCCGCGCCGCGGCGCGCGCGTCGCCCGCCCCAGACCTCCCGCGGTTTTTGTCCTGCGGATGGGGTGTGGACCCCTCCCTCTCCCATTCTCCAGGGCGAGCATCAGCGCTGGGGAGAGCCGAGCCCATGCTGGTTGGGAAAGGGCAGCAGTATCGGCCCAGTCCGCGCTGAGACCACGATGACAGAATGCGCGCCTAAAAGGCAGGCTTTCACCGGCGGCCGCAGTCAGGGTTGCATTCACAGCAGGCAGCGACACGGTGAGCGTGGCTTTTCACGACCGGGCATTCGATCCTCCAGAAGAGATACCGCAAAACCATATTGACAATCAAGACAGAGGCGCGGCCCAGACATCAGAAATAGCTGTGGTGTACAGCGTGACATATAATACGCGAGGCTCACCCAACACAAAAGTCTATATGAAGCTGAACCGCAGAATCTCATATTGCTTTTCCACAAATAATACAGAGTTCGCCAAAAACTATGAAGTCTCACTTTTGTAACGGTTATCCGGTCGTATAGGGTCCGCAGTTTTCATGACTTGGAAAATTTATTTTTGAGGTTGTTGTTTTAAACTGCGGGCAACCGGTTTCATTCCACACGAAGACGCATTTGCAGTGAAAAAGATTCTAAAGATTCGTTTTTAACAGTCATGGCCGGAAGTTAAGTGCCTTAGAGCGGAAATCCATGGTTCCAAGGCAGTTAACTTTCGACGATGACTTGTTAACAAGAATCTTTATCACATGATCATGCGTCTTACAGCGGCGCGTAATCGGTCGTGTCTTTTAAAAATAAGTATTCTACAGCCAGAGTTGATTATTTCTTTCAAAATTAATTTTTATTTTAACTTTGTGGCTGGATCATACCCTTCTTATGGCCACAGTTGACAGATTTTCTATTCGTTTATACACATAAAAACACAATACGATCATAAATACATAAACTAATATTAAAGACTGGAAGAATTTCACGCTCTGTGAGCCTAGCGTTCAGCTGTCAGAACAGCACAGTCATTCGCTGAAACCAAGTCTTCGATGATACAGGATTCCTTCCGATTACTGCAAATCAAAAGGTGTTCAGAGTATTGTCTTGCCACTCAATTATGAAGTTCATCATCACTAATACCCTGCTTCTTTAATTTAATTTTGCCCTTGTCATTCCTGTCCTCAATCTTTTGATGGTCTTCCAAGTCCCGTACTGCAGATAGCAGCTTGTTGGTAGATTCTCTTTTGCTGTCCATAATCCTCCAGGAATCTCTGTTCTACACAGCTCAGTTTGCCGGGCTTCTGTGTAAAGAGGTTCAGTCGTAACGGGCAAGCATGAGTTTCAGACAAGGGATGCACTGGATCTGTTCCTTGCTTTTTCTTTTCAATCTCTACTGCTGCCTGTCTTCTTACGTCTGGAGGTGCTTCCCCATGAGTTGGAAGATCTTATCGACTGGTGTTGATCTCAGGCGCACCATGCGGTAAGTCTCATGAAGAGCCATATCAACTAGTTTGACATGTGCAGAGTTCCTCCAGACTGGTGCGGCGTACTCTTCAGATCAGAAACACTGTGCTAGAGCGGATGTGTGGAGGACGCTGGGGTGAACTCCCGACCTGCCATTTGTCCGTTTGCGGACGAGATTGGCCCTGATGCATGCCTGCTGTGTGGTGTCTATACAGTGTCTTTGTAAGTTAAGGCACGATCCAGTTCTAAAGTAGGTATTTAGACGAACACGGTGATTTAAAATGAATCGTTAGTTATCGGCGAGAAGTCTGCGAATAGTGTTTTATCGCATTATATCTCCTTTGGAATCGTATGTTCTTGTGCGGAGATCGAGGACGAGCCGAGCATTTGCCTAAACAAGTGTGGAAAACCGCACAAATATCAACCACTGACTGACCGGTGTACCAGACCAACGGTAGTTAGTACAGTGCTCAACAGTGCAACAGTGCAAACCTGTCGCCATTCGTGCTGCCCTTCTCTGTATGCATTCATTATACCCTCTAAGTCCTGTTTGGTATAGGTCCCACACACTTGAGCCTTATTGTGAGATAGATCGTACGAGTGATTTGTAAGCAATCTCCTTTGTAGACTGATTGCATTTCCGTAGTACTCTACCAATGAACCAGAGTCTGCCACTTGCTTTATCTGTGAATTGAACCAATTCGATCGATTCGATTGATGGCCCTACAAATTATTACTTCCAGGGACGTGTATGGGATCATAGGATGACCGACTCTAATTGTGAGTCGTGGACACTATAGTCATAGAATACTATGTCTTTTTTTATCGTTTTGTGAAATGCACAATCCATCTGAGAATGAGTCACGGCAGATTCTGTAGCTCGCGCCTAAACATATCATCCGCCTTCTACACATACACCCGCCTCCCTAACCGAGGTCAGTAACGCACACATGCACTGTGATGCTCGACTCGGGGGTGTCCTGTTCTGTTTTTACTGCTGGAATAAATTTTCACCGCTACTATTTGCCCGGCAAGAGGAGGAAAGACGATGGCGTGAAGTTCCCGCCCATTAAACTTGGTGCCAGTGTCCTAGATTAAATTCCGAGCGTCTCCACAGCGAGGTAATCGACCCTATGATGTAAATGGCAAGCCCGGCGTTCCTCTTAATGCTATTGGACAAGAGCAGGTAATGTGTCACAGCCGGATTTCACTCCCTCTCCCTTCTCCCAGCATACAAGAAAGACAAAACACCACAATCACACCAGCAATAGTCACCAGATGCACAGAGGACAGCTGTCACACACCAAAGAGAGAGATCACTGTGCCCAGAGGAAGAAATTGCTTCCCCAAAAGCTGCTAATCCTACTATCGGAGTTTCCCAACTAACAGTACATACGACTCTTTTTCTCTGTTTACACCGCTCGAATCACAATCCAAATTGCATGCAGGTTAAGTACTTCACGATAGTACACTTATTCGTTCGGTGTGCTCCAAAACACAAAATTCAATTCGCAGGAAACTGGATTTGTCCCCTGCTTACTATACCCTGTTACCACTTTACAGTCTACAAACGGAAAGGAAAATGCAGTCAAAACATCAGTAAACATTGTTAGATAGTTTGCTCTGGTTACAGCAACCTGAAAAGTGGAGTGACCAATGAGGCCCATAAGAGGCAAACTGCCCTACAAGTGCACGATTGGCAAATTCACGGCCTTTTCAACACTGACAACTACAGTACACACAGTATTGCAGAGCGGTAGGTCCATTAACTTTGAATCGAGCTTCATCTCAAACGTGTGACGATCGAATAAATCCACTCACAGAATCGTACCCTGCGATATGCGGCACCATCTACATCTACATGGATACTCTGCAAATCACACTTCAGTGCCTTGCAGGGGGTTCTTCGAATCACCTTTACAATAATTATGAATTATCCCGCTCTCGAACAGCGGGCGGAGAAAACGAACACCAATATCTTTCCGTGCCAGCTCTGACTTCCCTTATTTTATTATGGTGATCGTTTATCCCTGTTGTTAGGTCGGCGCCACTAAAATATTTTCGCATTCGGAGGAGAAAGTTGGTGGTTGAAATTTCGTAAGAAGATATCGCCGCAACGAGAAACGCCTTTGTGTTAATGACGTCCACCCCAAATCTTGTAACACGTGCATAACACTCTCTCCCCTATTTCTCGATAATACAAAACGTGCTGCCTTTCTTTGAACTTTCTCGATGTACTTCGTTAGTTCTGTCTGGTAAGGATCCCAAACCACGTAGCAGTAGTCCAAAAGAGAAAGGACAAAGGTTGAGTAGGCAGTCTCTTTAGTAGATCTGTTACATTTTTTAAAGTTTTATGCTAGTAAAACGCAATCTTTGGTTTACCTTCCTCACAACATATTTTGTGTGTCCTTTCCAATTTAAATTGTTTGTAATTGTAATTCCTAGGTATTTAATGAATTTACGGCATTGAGATTAGACTGATTTATCGTGTAACCGAAGTTTAACGGATTCCTTTTGGAACTACTCATTATTTGGGATCAATTGCCAGTTTTCACAAAATTCAGATATCTTTTCTAAATATTTTTGCAATTTGTTTTGATTTTCTGATGAGTTTACAAGACGATAAGCAAAAGCGTCTTCTGCAAACAATCTAAGACGGCTACTCAAATTGTCTCCCACATCGTTTATATAGATAAGGACAAGCAGTGGGTCTAAAACACTACCTTCTGGAGCGGCAGGATTCATTTTGGTTTTAGTCGATGACTTTCCATCAATTACTACGAACTGTGACCTCTGTGACAGGAAATCACGAATACAGTCACATAACAGAGACGATATTCCATAAGCACGCAATTTCACTACAAGCCCCTTGTGTAGTACAGTGTCAAAAGCCTTTTGGAAATCTATAAATACGGAATTAATTTGAAATCCCTTGTCAATAGCTCTCAACACTTTGTGTCTATAAGGAGCTAGTAGTGTCTCACGAGGGCGATGTTTTCTAAATACGCGTTGACTGTTTGTCAATGGACCGTTCTCTTCAAGGCAATTCATAATGACACAATATGTGTTCCAAAATCCTGCTGCATGTCGACGTTACTGATAGGGGCCTGTAATTTAGTGGATTACTCGTACTGCCTTTCTTGAATACTGTTGTGACCTGTGCGACTTTCCAGGCTTTGGGTACAGATCTTTCGTAGAACGAGCGGTTGTATATGATTGTTAAGCATGGAGCCATTGCAGCATTTGCTTTTATTAAGTGATTTAGGTTGCTTCACTATTCCGAGTATATCTACTTGTAAGTCACTGATTTCGGCAGCTGTTCTTCGTTCGAGTTCTGGAATACTTACTTAGTCTTCATGGTGAAGGAATTTCGAAAGGTTGTATTCAGTAACTCCGCTTTCGCATCACCGTCGCCGATAGTATTTGAGTTGCTATCGCGCAGAGATGGCGTTGCCTGTGTCTTGCCGCTAGCATACTTTACATTCGACCGTCCGCCCCCGGTAGCTGAGTGGAAGCCGGCACGGTAGCTCAGCCTGTTCGGTCAGAGAGCCGGTTGGCCTCTGTAATAAAAAACTGAGTGGAAGGATCAACCACCGAACTTGAACAGGATGTCTTGCGACATCCGCAACGACCAAAACACAACGATCAATAACGAACAATTTTCTCCGCTCAGGGACTGGGTGTTGTGTTGTCCTAATCATCATTATTTCATCCTCATCGACGCGCAAGTCGCCGTAGAGGCGTCAAAACGAAAGACTTGCACCAGGCGAGCAGTCTCCCCGACGGGAAGCCCTCCTCACACGCCATTTTTTTTTACATACGACCAGAATCTCTTTGCATTTTCTGCCAGGTTTCGAGATAAAGTTTCTTTGTGTAAGCATCTCGCACTGATGTCCGTGCTAAGTTTCGAGTTTCTGTAAAGGATCGCCTATCTTGAAGATTTTGTGTTCGTTCGAATTTGGCAACCTTTTTTCGTTGTTTCAGCAACAGAGTTCGACCTGTTTTGTATACCAAGGGGGTTAATTTATTTGGTACAAATTCTCTCGTCCGTCGGCAATCGTGATTTAATATACACTCCTGGAAATTGAAATAAGAACACCGTGAATTCATTGTCCCAGGAAGGGGAAACTTTATTGACACATTCCTGGGGTCAGATACATCACATGATCACACTAACAGAACCACAGGCACATAGACACAGGCAACAGAGAATGCACAATGTCGGCACTAGTACAGTGTATATCCACCTCTCGCAGCAATGCAGGCTGCTATTCTCCCATGGAGACGATCGTAGAGATGCTGGATGTAGTCCTGTGGAACGGCTTGCCATGCCATTTCCACCTGGCGCCTCAGTTAGACCAGCGTTCGTGCTGGACGTGCAGACCGCGTGAGACGACGCTTCATCCAGTCCCAAACATGCTCAATGGGGAAGAGATCCGGAGATCTTGCTGGCCAGGGTAGTTGACTTACACCTTCTAGAGCACGTTGGGTGGCACGGGATACATGCGGACGTGCATTGACCTGTTGGAACAGCAAGTTCCCTTGCCGGTCTAGGAATGGTAGAACGATGGGTTCGATGACGGTTTGGATGTACCGTGCACTATTCAGTGTCCCCTCGACGATCACCAGTGGTGTACGGCCAGTGTAGGAGATCGCTCCCCACACCATGATGCCGGGTGTTGGCCCTGTGTGCCTCGGTCGTATGCAGTCCTGATTGTGGCGCTCACCTGCACGGCGCCAAACACGCATACGACCATCATTGGCACCAAGGCAGAAGCGACTCTCATCGCTGAAGACGACACGTCTCCATTCGTCCCTCCATTCACGCCTGTCGCGACACCACTGGAGGCAGGCTGCATGATGTTGGGGCGTGAGCGGAAGACGGCCTAACGGTGTGCGGGACCGTAGCCCAGCTTCATGGAGACGGTTGCGAATGGTCCTCGCCGATACCCCAGGAGCAACAGTGTCCCTAATTTGCTGGGAAGTGGCGGTGCGGTCCCCTACGGCACTGCGTAGGATCCTACGGTCTTGGCGTGCATCCGTGCGTGACTGCGGTCCGGTCCCAGGTCGACGGGCACGTGCACCTTCCGCCGACCACTGGCGACAACATCGATGTACTGTGGAGACCTCACGCCCCACGTGTTGAGCAATTCGGCGGTACGTCCACCCGGCCTCCCGCATGCCCACTATACGCCCTAGCTCAAAGTCCGTCAACTGCACGTACGGTTCACGTCCACGCTGTCGCGGCATGCTACCAGTGTTAAAGACTGCGACGGAGCTCCGTATGCCACGGCAAACTGGCTAACACTGACGGCGGCGGTGCACAAATGCTGCGCAGCTAGCGCCATTCGACGGCCAACACCGCGGTTCCTGGTGTGTCCGCTGTGCCGTGCGTGTGATCATTGCTTGTACAGCCCTCTCGCAGTGTCCGGAGCAAGTACGGTGGGTCTGACACACCGGTGTCAATGTGTTCTTTTTTCCATGTCCAGGAGTGTATATTTTACCATAAAAATTTACTGGTAATGGTGATTGTTGCCTACTTACGTGGTGGGCCTTAATCAAAATGATATTTCGTTCAGTTTTAATTTACAATTAAAGCTTTTGTGAAGTTCACTTTTTTTAACAATATTAATCTACAGTATATTTGTTTCGTTAATGAATGCTAGACTCGCTGAATCTTAAAACATGAGCATATAAGTTGAACAATGGAATAAACTTTTCATATTAATTTCCTCGGCTAGACAGTTCACTTTAAAGCAAAAAATCTTTAGTTATTAATTACAATTTCGGCCCACACACGCGCGAGAATATTTTTTCTTACCTCCGTTACCCATTGCATTGTAGTCGGAGTCCTGGCTCTGGCTCTCGGCTGTTGTACTGAAAATAAGAATCTTAAAGCTACGTATTTTCTACAACGTCGGGCGGGCTGTGGAGAAAAATGTATATTATCTTAATAGCGGATGAGTTTTTCGCTTCCGCTAATTTTTATAAGTTAATATCGCCACGTAATGGCGTCGTTGGCTGCATTGGCCGCTGCGATTGTTGCACTGTAAATTACTCGAATGCAGGTTAATTCAAGGAAGGCGGACATGAAATCGGTATCACCTCTTACAAATTAAAAGTGAACAATAATATTAAATCAATATATTATCTGCTTAATTAGTACAAATATGCTTACATTTGCCAGAACTCGCAAGATGTCCGTCTACACGCAACCAAGAGAAGAGAAGAAGTGAAAACAACTTAAAAATTAACAAAAGAGCGCATCTTGTCGTCTCTTTAGATCGTTTTGTTATATTTCTTTGCCCTTAGATCATTTATTATAATACGGATACATGAGAAAAATGTATATTATTAGATTTTTAAACGTCTATTCTTTATAAATACTGTTTTTTTCTTATTGTTTCACTGGGGACGCTTTATTGCCCTCCAAAATGTTTGTCATAAAAATGTTCGTGTTTTTTGGCATAAATATTTCCTATTTCATGGTTGGCTCAAATGGCTCTGAGCACTATGGGACTTAACATCTTAGGTCATCAGTCCCCTAGAACTTAGAACTACTTAAATCTAACTAACCTAAGGACATCACACAACACCCAGCCATCACGAGGCAGAAAAAATCCCTGACCCCGCCGGGAATCGAACCCGGGAACCCGGGCGTGGGAAGCGAGAACGCTACCGCACGACCACGAGATGCGGGCTTCCCTATTTCATGTCCACAGTGTTCACACACACGCAGTTTTTTCTTTCACAGTCTACATATTTCACATCGTATGTTTTAGTCTTTGTACTTAATAATGTTTGTTGCACACAAAGTAATACAGATGAAGTTATTTACATAACAATATAACTTACAACTGGTTATGAATATAGTCATGTACAAAAGAAAAGGACATAGAATACAATTAGTTTGACAGTTATGTTATGACATGTTACATTGGTACATTCATTTTGGCTACTTCCTTTTGTGGTTGCAGCTTATGTAGTGTTCGAAGGTATACAATTACGAGTTAGTTTGTAATTTTAGCAGTCCCAGGGTGTTAACTGTTCGCTCCCCATTTGGCGCGGCCGTAGGGAAACCCTGGGGAAGACCTCGGCGGAGCGACAGACTAACCGCTTTTGTTACTTTCACTTAGTTCCTTTTGGGAAGTCATTGGAGCACAGGATGTGCATACGTTACGCACAATTTTTCGTTGCACTATAAAAGAAATGAAGTCATTATAACAATTAATATATCCTCGTTATTGATTGCGGTGTCGTTGAGGATCTACGCCGCGACGTTTAGCTCGCGACGGCGCCGGTTGGTGTGTTCGGTGCTCGGCGTTCGCGGAGTCTGCGGAGAGGTCAACGCCCGCTCGACGCCAGCGTGTCTCTCGCCGTCGCGGAACGTCAGAATCAGCTAATTGGCTGCACGGTTGGCGATGTGTTTCTGTCTCGGCCGGGCGTGGCGGAGTGGGATGATATCCGCCCCCGCGCTTGTTGGCAGGAGTCAGCTCTGCTACGCATCTCCGACGTAGTAAATGAAACATACACACAAACAACGTAATATTTCCCTCCCGCTGCAGATGGTTACGCTAGTGGGAAAGAAGCATTTATTAGTGCGGCAGTTGTTGTCAAGTTTTCGCCTCTTTCCGAGCGTCAAGCCAGCATTGTCTTACAGAATACATGACATGGATCATCTCCCGTGAATGCAGTTTTGATGCGACACTGTTTCCATTACACGTCAGTTTTTGTCTTGATAAAATTATTTATGTTTTCGCCGCACTCGCAGGCACTGGTGAGTGTCCCAATACGAGCTTAGCACAAACATTCGCCGTTTCTGCGGTCGCTGTTTTGCAATAGTCCACACATCGCATTCCAATCTCGCATTATTATACTCACTGAAATTACAGTCTGTCCCAAAAATATTGACTGTGGGTTCACTTCACTTTAATAATTCACATTTATAAGCAAATTTACAGTTTTTCGTGCGTAATATTGGCGCTTGGCGTCTTCACCGCGGTTGAACGTTCAATACTAGCACTTCACTGTCCGTATCACAGTTTCACTTTTGCAGTTTTTCACACTGCTTAAAGTAACTGTTTCGATTAGTTCACAAACACTATTGTATTTCATTCAGTCTGAACTGCATTTTGGCTCGTGCTGGATTTTACCAGTCTCTCGCACTAATTGCCCGCAGCTCGTGGTCGTGCGGTAGCGTTCTCGTTTCCCACGCCCGGGTTCCCGGGTTCGATTCCCGGCGGGGTCAGGGATTTTCTCTGCCTCGTGATGGCTTGGTGTTGTGTGCTGTCCTTAGGTTAGTTAGGTTTAAGTAGTTCTAAGTTCTAGGGGACTGATGACCATAGATGTTAAGTCCCATAGTGCTCAGAGCCATTTGAACCATCTCGCACTAATTACCTCTTTCCATTTTCCAGCAGAGTCGTACTTCCTTTCAGACTTTAGACAATACAATTGTATTTCCGTCTCATCTGAGGTAAGTCCCCATGTCATGTCTGCCTACTCATTGCGTACTTGCTCTCCAGAGCCAGGCTCGACTTTACAAAACTTTGCCTCTCGCGTTCCTAGATTAGTGTTAGATTTGTGACTTTTGTTTACACGATAAATTCGTGCAAATCTCTGCCTTAGCTTCGCGTTAGTCGCTTTTACTGATTTGCTTTGTACCTTGTCCACAACACATGAGATACCTGCGGTGATGTGCACCCTCCACTCATGTTGTATGGTAAATTATAACTGAGCATATTTCAGGATAGGCATGGACATAAATACCTGGAATAACATAAACACTATAATATTGAATTTCATAAGTTTCACTATTACTACAGTTCAAAACTATTCATGACACACCAATGAAAAATTCTTTCATCATTACATACTGTTGAATTTTTTTAAAAATATTTTTGAAGCATTTTAAAAAAAATGAAATTTGTAAAATATTCTTAAACTTGCGTTCATTTTTCTTTCAAAATGCATTTGCTTTCAAATTACTGTTATTCCTTAACATCTACAAAATTGAATCGCACTAATCCTGTGTGCCTCATTGTCTTTACCTGTTACACGAAAATCTGAACATTTACACACAGAGAAAAATACACTATAAACTTAACCTACTACTACTCCTCATATATGTAAAAGTTGCTCTACTGCGCAAACATCTTTAAGTCTTTGTATGGATAGAGTACCCAATCAAGTATTATTCTTATTTCTTTCGTAACTCCTTCGTAACTGCCTCCTTCTTTGACCACGGGATGGTGTAGTTTGCGAGAGAGAAAGTATCGTGAGGTACCACTTCGATGTTATAGGTGTAGCCCTCGATAACACCGGGTTTTTCCGAAAACACATTCTCATAATCTGCAAGTTGCTGAGTCAATTCGTTTTGTTGTGCTTCAGTAAAATGTTCTGACTCCATGACTTTCATGGCTATCCGTTTCCTTTTTTCCTCTCTGTCTTCAGTAATAAACTCTTTATAATAAGCTTGTCTTGTACTTGAGTCACAATATAAATTCATTACCTGTGTTCTTTCGAATCTAGACTGAAATCTCCGTCAATATTTACCGTGCACTTCCTGTGTCCTCAACAATGGCAAAATTGCACGTCTACCCTCATTCATAAGGCTTACTTCCACGCACAAGAGGTCGATTTTTGCGTCCCTCTGGCGTAAAAATTCCATCCCCAGGATGCAAGCAACACCTAATCCCTTCACTGCTAGGAACGAGCTTTTCATTGCTTCATTTCCTACTGTAAACTCGACTTGCACCTGGTGCTCTATGATATGAGATTTTGCACCTATTGCACCTGTTACACGATAATTCTTCACTGGCAATACTGGTATTCTATTATTTTGACTCAAGTACTTGTAAAGATTTGCACTCATGACATTGGTTGACGCACCGGTATCGACTACACTCCTGGAAATGGAAAAACGAACACATTGACACCGGTGTGTTAGACCCACCATACTTGCTCCGGACACTGCGAGAGGGCTGTACAAGCAATGATCACACGCACGGCACAGCAGACACACCAGGAACCGCGGTGTTGGCCGTCGAATGGCGCTAGCTGCGCTGCATTTGTGCACCGCCGCCGTCAGTGTCAGCCAGTTTGCCGTGGCATACGGAGCTCCATCGCAGTCTTTAACACTGGTAGCATGCCGCGACAACGTGGACGTGAACCGTATGTGCAGCTGACGGACTTTGAGCTAGGGCGTATAGTGGGCATGCGGGAGGCCAGGTGGACGTACCGCCGAATTGCTCAACACGTGGGGCGTGAGGTCTCCACAGTACATCGATGTTGTCGCCAGTGGTCGGCGGAAGGTGCACGTGCCCGTCGACCTGGGACCGGACCGCAGTCACGCACGGATGCACGCCAAGACCGTAGGATCCTACGCAGTGCCGTAGGGGACCGCACCACCACTTCCCAGCAAATTAGGGACACTGTTGCTCCTGGGGTATCGGCGAGGACCATTCGCAACCGTCTCCATGAAGCTGGGCTACGGTCCCGCACACCGTTAGGCCGTCTTCCGCTCACGCCCCAACATCGTGCAGCCCGCCTCCAGTGGTGTCGCGACAGGCGTGAATGGAGGGACGAATGGAGACGTGTCGTCTTCAGCGATGAGAGTCGCTTCTGCCTTGGTGCCAATGATGGTCGTATGCGTGTTTGGCGCCGTGCAGGTGAGCGCCACAATCAGGACTGCATACGACCGAGGCACACAGGGCCAACACCCGGCATCATGGTGTGGGGAGCGATCTCCTACACTGCCCGTACACCACTGGTGATCGTCGAGGGGACACTGAATAGTGCACGGTACATCCAAACCGTCATCGAACCCATCGTTCTACCATTCCTAGACCGGCAAGGGAACTTGCTGTTCCAACAGGACAATGCACGTCCGCATGTATCCCGTGCCACCCAACGTGCACTAGAAGGTGTAAGTCAACTACCCTGGCCAGCAAGATCTCCGGATCTGTCCCCCATTGAGCATGTTTGGGACTGGATGAAGCGTCGTCTCACTCGGTCTGCACGTCCAGCACGAACGCTGGTCCAACTGAGGCGCCAGGTGGAAATGGCATGGCAAGCCGTTCCACAGGACTACATCCAGCATCTCTACGATCGTCTCCATGGGAGAATAGCAGCCTGCATTGCTGCGAAAGGTGGATATACACTGTACTAGTGCCGACATTGTGCATGCTCTGTTGCCTGTGTCTATGTGCCTGTGGTTCTGTCAGTGTGATCATGTGATGTATCTGACCCCAGGAATGTGTCAATAAAGTTTCCCCTTCCTGGGACAATGAATTCACGGTGTTCTTATTTCAATTTCCAGGAGTGTATTATCTGTGTTGGTGCTCCGTACATATCTGCTTGCAGTATAGCCTGCACAACACTTTTGTCGGTTCGGTTACATCTCTGCGGTATGTCTTCAAGTTCTTTTTCTATTTTTATTCCCTCACTGTATCTCAGCATACAAAGTTTATGGTTGTCATCTGTGAATGTGCCGTCACTACACCATCCTGCAGCCAACAACGGAGAGCGTATTGTGACTGTGTTTAGTTTAACGGATGAGCATTAGTGGGTTGACAGTTGTCTGTCACTTCCACTAATCTCAAACTGTGGTTCTGGTTGTTGTTGTTGCTACTGTTGGGTTGGCCGCCCTGCCTCACCGATGGTGTATTTTGATACTGTGCATGGCTTTGGTTTTGTGGTGGTCGGTTGTAACTTCCTGATATGTTCTGTGATGGACCTGGATTGGCGTTCCATTGTGGCGCTGTGTTTTGTTGCCACTGTGGTGTCGGTTCATAATAACCACGCCACTGGTTTCGGTTGTTCCGCCACTGCGGATTGCCGTTACCAGTATATCCACTAGTCACCTGTCCATCATGACGTATTTTCCGATTTTGACGATTATAACCGTTGCCGTTATAACCATTGCCATTGTTTGTGCCTCGATTCTGTTGCCGGTGCTCTTGCCTATTACCGTTAGCATTTGGTACTGACTTACTACCGTTACTGTTGCTGCCATTGTAATAGGCTTTTTGTTGATTACAGCTTGCATGGTTCCACTTGTTTTCGGTTTTCATGTCTTCGATCAATAAGTCAACAGAATCCACTATTTCCATGAATTATTCTATATCATATTCCGGCACATTGATGAAATATCTTTTAATTTCACTGGGCAACTTCATTTTTATTAATCTGATTATGTCACGATCGGACATTGGATCGTCCAGTATCTGGTTTTGTTTATATACTTTTCAAAATATTTGCGTAACGTTCCGACCTTAGGATTGTATATTTCTGGACTGTACAACTCCTTGCGTAGTCTTTCTTGTACGCTATGGGACCAGAATTTTTGCAAGAATGCACCTTCAAACTGTTGCATCGTTAGACATTTTTCGGACACGTCGGTGGCCCACAGACCGCGTCACCTTGAATAAAGGAGACCACGAACTGTATTCTTTGTCTCTCCGTCCATGTCCTGGGAAACACATTCCTGAAGCTCTTAATGAATACCACAGGGTGGACATTTCGTTTTTCGCTATTGAAGGGTTGGAATGTCCTGTGTTCTATCACATTGTCCTCCTTTTTGCACATCTGATTGCTACCTTCTGTGACATTCATTACTTCGTGCGCTGCACGGTATCGCATATTGTTCGTGCCCATAATTCACATTAGGTTGCGGTTGCGCACTCGCGCCCTGCATACCGTCTGCGTTATTAAAGTAGTCAGTACGCGGTGTCCGATTCATTATATGTCCGCCATTGTTTACACTGCTTTCTAACACATACAGCCTCCGCGTGACCGCCTGTTGCCAATTCGGCAACTCCGCTGTCACACGGGATTTGATCTACGTTAATGCGGCGTGTAGTGCGGCAGCGCTAGCATCAATATTTACACTCGCGGCCGCAATCGCTTGTTCTACAGCTGTTTTTACATCGCTTTCAATCTTTGCAGATATCTCGCGATCCTTCACTTCTAGCCATTCATTTAATCCTTTTTCGAATTTTTGAGCTTGCACTTCCACATATGTATCAACACTTTTCCGTGCATCATCTCCACATTATCCACGCGGTTGGTTAAAGTCCGGACATTGCCTTCAAGCCTAGCCTACGATATCCGTAATTTTTGCATCTCGTCGGCTAAGCTTAGCACAAGATCGGGTATTTCTTTGCAAGCGTCCCGCATCTCGGCAAGTTCGCTTTGGATACTATCTACTTTCGCTTCACTGCGCTGCTCTTGCTCACTGAGCTTTTGAGTAAATTCTTTCCCTTGCTCATGTAGCATCTGAGCCAGATTTTCGTCTCTTTGTTGCCCTTGCTCACACAGCATCTGAGCCAGTTTTTCATCCCTTTCTCTGTCTCTTTCTTTTTACCTTTTTTCTCTTTGTTGCTCTTGCTCATAGATCATCTGATAAAAGCTCTGATCTCTCTCCATATCTCTTTCTTCTAACCTGCGCAGAAATCCTGCAAATGGGTCTGCAATCGGTGAGACGGCCGGGGTGGCCGAGCGGTTCTAGGCACTACAGTCTGGAACCCAGCCACCGCTACGGTCGCAGGTTCGAATCCTGCCTTGGGCATGGATGTGTGTTATGTCCTTAGGGTAGTTAGGTTTAAGTAGTTCTAAGTTCTAGGGGACTGATGATCTCAGATGTTAAGTCCTATCGTACTCAGAGCCATTTTTGCAATCGGTGAGCATACTGGTGCCCCGCTTAATGTAGCACTCGATTGGCCCCCCTGCCCAGGCATTGGAGTTGTTGTTATTCTACTCCAATTCTGCTGTGGAGCGTCATTCACTGTCCAAGATCGTCGCCCCTCGATCCGGAAATTATGTTATCCGAGGCGGTGGCTTGGGATTCGTTCACGTTTTGCAAATGATCCTCACTTTCCACGTTAACAGAATTTTGTTCGTCTGGTACGGATGCTTTAGATTGTCCTATCTTGCCCGTAATAAATTCACTTTAAGCCACAGACAAATCTTTAACGCTGATACACATACGAATAATTATCCCCTCGAAAAATAAACACATGAACACACAAATACACACAATTTAATTTGCACTTTACTTACTATTTTTTCACCGAAGGTATCTCATGTGCATATGGGTTCGATATTCCGAACAGAGCTACACAGGATGCTTCCACAGTAGACCTTATCTTCATTTCTCTTTCACGTATTCCTTTTTCTTTTCTACACTTTTGCTTCTCCAGATCTCCACAAGGTGTGGTTTTGTTATTGTTGAAACGTCCCCTTTGAAAAATTCAACATGACTGTTCCTAAACTGACACACATTTCTAGCGCAACGCAATCTGACTTTCAAAAATCCCTACAAAAGAATGGCCCTGACTAACATTAACCTATACCTTTCACAAATCACTTACCTCACAAAAATCTTCGTTACTCGAACTACTGCAATACAGCGAGCGCCTCTACTGCCAGCTAAATAAAAGATTCAAACTACGGAAGCCACTAACTACTGATAGGCATAGTTAGCAAATGAAAGATTTTAATAGAGAACAAACAATGTATTTACCTTAACAGTGTTGAAAAATCATAATATACATAGCAGTTCATGACATCCAGTCTTACAAATTTCAAAACTCCGCCATTTCTCTCCCCACATCCATCACTGCTGGCGGCTCACCTCCAAGTGCGCAGCGCTACGGGCTGTTAACATCCAGCTCCCCAACACTACAGTGGCAGACAACAATGCAAACTAGCCACAGACTGCACACAGCACAGCCAGTGATTTTCATACAGAGCGCCACGTGGCGTTACCAATAAAAAAACCTAAACAGCCTACTTACATAGCCCCCATGCTCCCCACAAAAAATTTTACAAATTGTTTTGGGCAGTGGCCAATACAGATTTGAAAAAATTGTTCATAGTTACAATAACAAAGATATCAAATGCACACACTTATTGATACAATGTTGGTCAAAAGCTAAAATTTTCTCACAGTCCATAAAGACAGTCCTGATCATTCATCACAGTAAAATTGCAGTGTTTTTCTCAAAGTCTGATCAGTAAAAGAAAATGCACACGGAATTAGTGGATTTCCATGCAGTCTTGAGGAAGTAGTGTTGTCGTTCCAACGGAAAGACAGTGCTGACTCTCGACATGCAGACAGGTAATGGGCCACAACAGAGCAAACCCACAGCAGAGTCAGTCGAAGTTTTGAAGAATGATGGTAGGTAGGTCATCAAAGAGCAGACCCACTGTAGTCCTGGTAGAGATTACAGTATTGGTGGACCACCAGAGGCGCAGACCCACTGTGGTCCTTGTAGAAATAATGGTATTGGTGGGCCATCAAAGATGCAGACCCACTGTAGTCCATGTAGAGACGCCCACCAGCCATCTGTTGCGACTGTGCAGGTGCACAATCACCATCGAAGAGTCTTGCGGATAATATAGAAAGTCCATAAACACCACTTGTGAACTCACAAAGTTTCTGGAATTGTCCTTAGAACCAGTAATGCTGTTATCCAGTCCCTTGCTGAATTATTAACACACGTGCAAACACTATCAGTCCCTACTTCTCACATATTGTCCATATACTATGACCAACAGAAACGTGTGCAGTGAACTGTAGCTTACAAGTTACTTAATCTGATGAACTGGTGTCCATTACGATTTTATAACATAACAATACAATTACAAAGATACAGAATACATCATTAAAAAACATAACAATACAGATAACACTTGTAGTAGTAGGGGCTTTACAAAAGAATAGAAATAAACATATACATCAGTGTTACAGGAATTATGACATAAGTAAATACATAAAAGATCAGAATAACTTTTGAAACATCAACTTCACACATGAGCATTAAAATAAAACAGAATAAATAATGTCTAAACATCTTTACAAAGTAAATAACATATTATCAGAAAAATTATACAACGTAACTCTCATCAGATAAACACATAAAGACAGGAAGAACACAAATACCCAAGGGTACACGAACACATAGTGGGATAACACAAGGAAAGGACAGGGTTTGTTTTTACTGCAGTATTTTGTAAACAAAACTTCCTTTACTTCTCGGAGATCTCCCTTCGTTCTTCATTATTTCCAAAAAGTCCCATCTATACCTGCTTTCTATACTTTTTCGTATAACTTCTCAATGCATTTCTTCCAATGCATCGCAACTCATTCTCTTATATAGTCTCAGCAATAAAACAGAATGGAAACTGTCAAAGCAAGCTACAGTAAATCTATATTACCAAGCAAATGCAACATTACAACTAATATGAGCCAATGTGAAGCAACAAGGAAAATAAATTAGTAAAACTGGCTTAACAGAGTAATACAAAGTGAAATTTAGTAGCACTATGCCTGGCAAACAACAGCAGCAAATGCAATAACTTATATCTAAACATTATTATTATTTAATTATTATTTACTGGATCTGTAGACAGAAAATATCTATATTAGTACATCTATAAAATTTTATTTTAACCAATGCTGCAGTGCAGCTAGAAACTAGATATTAAATAAAATAGGCAAAGCAAGGCGTGAAACGTCATTCACTAGCCATATGGCATTTCATAATGCTGTAAACAATCTTTCAATTAGCAGGACAATAGACATGAAATGTTTCTCATTTCATTTCAGTAAATATCATAAATTAAGAACTCTACAGTGTAATCATGTTTTCAAGTTTGAGGGTGTTGTATTTACGATGCTTTCTACAAGGGAATGTCAATAGCGAAGATAATGGCCTCTATTTTTTTTATCCACCTGTGCCTCTGAAAGGCACACACTAATGGCTTTTTTCCAGGTGTCTGTCGCGCAGCTGGGTGCCCACGACGCATTACGTGAAGGTGGTCACTTAACTTTCTTACCGAAATATTTACGACAGCAGTTTCCGCTACAGTGACAGTCTCATATAAAAATATTTCCCAGGTCAATAATTTGCGTTACAAATCTGTAGAAACAAAATCCTATTGATATAACAGTGTCCAAAAATTTTCGTCAGCATTGTAATACATTCACGCATTTACAAACATTTCATAACTCTTGAAGTACGATTCTTGGTTTCCAACAACCTTTTTCACAAACCAGAGTCCCTAACCACTACTCATTATTCCTTACCTTATTTGTTGACACTTCTTCAATATTTGATCATAACAGATACGTAGCATAATCAAATAACTCATATAGCATCAGCTTATTGATCATAAACATACCGCAACAGCATAATACACATAGTCATCGTAATAATAACATCATAACACCTCAGTCAAATCTCAAAAACGTTGTAGCTCTCTGCAATAACGTCAAAACCTAAATAAAAAACCTCTCCTCATTTCAACAGTGTCATCTACCTCCAACGTACTTTAAAAATCATGATCCCATACCAAATACATTATTCAGAGCTCTCATAGTATCACAATGGTTCCGAAAAAATACGAACAGTTCACGAAATACAATTTCATAAGTGTGTAGTTATCCATCTGTGTAATTGCGTAAACATGTGTCACTGATGTAGCAAAAAAATGTTTGTTTCTCTGTTAAATAATCAGATAGCTGTGCAATTTATGTGTTAGAGAAATATGGTACCGATGTGTAAAGTTGTATAAGCAAATACCATATTAGCTAGGGCTCCTTGTGCTTGCCAAACACATGGTACATATAGTAGGCATGTACCCCCTGAGGATTAATGTAATTATACCCTCAGGTGTTACAGATTACAGCAATGGAATGAAATGCACCACGGAAAACTTTCTTTGTAATTGAAAAATCTTGAAAAATAAATGGTTTAAGTACAAAATTAATCACTCAAATGCGTGTCCTGTAGCGCTAAATGTACATCTTGCTGTAAGATAATTCTGTGGAAGTGTCGTTGTTACCATCCTCTGTAAGCAAAGTTCTGCTGAAGTCAATGTACTTACCTCATCATAAACGAAACGGAAATGCTTTGCTTATAGATATCATAGTTATTACATACCTTACCATGATCAAGAAAGTACTATAATGTAACGTATTGTTTTGCTACAAAAAAGCTATCTCATTGTAGCTATACCACAAAAGTTACTACTAAAACATGTTTTACTTTCCGGAATAATACAAAAAAACTGTGCAAATGTAAAACAGATACACCGCAAAAGCAACAATGTAAATTGTCACATATTAGTAGCATCGTGATATAATCGTGTAGCTGTCAAAGAAACTAACCAATGTGTCATCTGGTATCTCTCAGAAAGTACTTTAAATCCAGAATGTATTATCAAGTAAACCAAAACGTTGCATTAAAATCTCATTAGCAGTACCGGTACATGTTCTAAGTATGTCAGCCTTATAGCCGTTACATAATCGTGCAACTAACAAGCAAGAATGTACACACACAATAACACTGTGACGTCAGTTCACTATAACAATGCATTCGTAATTTCTGTTTAAATAAGTTCTCTTGGTTCTTGACTGGATATTTAACTTCAAACATTGTTGCCTGTTAACAGATTCTAAGTCTGACAAAGCATACTGGTAATGTAAAGTGAAAAGTTTTATAGCAAAGACTAAGTTAAAAAGCAGATTATCTCTCAATAAACGGTTTTACATGTGAAATGTGGTGTAAACCTTTACTCTTCCTAGTACGCAGAGTTTCAGCTTCAGTGGAATTATCATGTGGTATATGGTACATCGGTAAATAATGCTAAAATTTTTCTCAAGGTTAGCTTCTATGTAATTTTTCCCTGAGCCAGCCGGCGCACGTGGCTGCCTGCGGTGCGAGTCATTGTCTGTTTCTTTGTTGGCGCGTGTCGTTATTGCGATTTGGAGGTCTAACTTCTACAAATTCACCTTGTCGAGAGGGCCCAGCCCTGTTTAAATCCCGCCAGTTCTGATGAAATTCAGGTCTGTCATTATGATCATATCGTCTGTCGTCATGTCGGTAGATTCCACAGTTTCTTTCTTGTCGGTCACGTGGTGGAGAATTTCTCCCTGAATCGTAACTGCGCGCTGAACTGTTGCATCTGAAGTTATTCTGTCTCTCTTGATAATAATTGTTTTTGTTCCCATATTGTCTGTTTCTATGATAATCTGTCATATTCATTACTACGGAAATGCGATCTTTCTCTGTAACTATTATTACTCTGCCAGTGATTGTCATATGGGTGGTGTCAGTTTTGGTCACGATTTGCGTTGTAAGAATAGACTTGTCGTGTCCAGTTATTGTTTCCATCGTCACGGAATTGGGACGGATGTGACCTCTAGTGATTGCTTTTCTGTTTTCGCATCCCGCGACTGTCTGTGTCAATTTCTAATTCTTGTAAGAGTCTCTGAAAAGCTTCAATGTCGTCTTTGCAACGTCCTGCTAAAATAATATTTCTTAAATGTTCAGGCAATTTCATTAAGCAAATGCGGATGAGTTCTGAAGGGCTGTATGGGTTTGAAAGATATTGACTCTTATGCAACATGTCTTCAAAATATTTGACAATACTGGAAAATTCAGATTGTTCAAAGTGTTTCATCATCATGATGCTATGTTTTACTCGGTCTTGTGTAGCTTGAGACCAATATGCTGAGAGGAAGGCATGGTAAAATTCTCCTTCACTGTGACAATCGTGAATGACCGATCGCATTCTTACAGCTGGTTCATTCTCAAAATAGCCAGGCATAAATTCTAATCTGTGCTCTAATGACCAGTTGGGAGGAAAACAATGAGAGAATTGATGGAGCCAAGCTTGTAGATGAATGTCGTTGCCAGAATTCTTAAATGTTTCAAATTTACATATAGTAATGAACAGCTTATAGTCAAAATCATCATGTCGGCGAGTCGCATATCAGTCATCGTTACGTCGTTTCGGCGGTTCCATTTCAAAATTCAGTGCACCTTGCCAATTTCTTTCATAATTTCCGAAATGCGCTGTGTTATTATTTTGTGGCTGTTCCGTATTTCTATGTCCCTCTTCCCGTATTGGGGTGCGAGTGTCCTCTGAAATACGTAATTCTTGTATTACCTGTGTCAGCTGATCTTGTACTTCCCGGATTTCTCTTTGGTGTTGCGTATTAATTTGATTCTGATTTTGTTTGAATTTCCTAATTTGTTCGCACTCTTCTGTGTCATTAAAGACTACCGGTTTTGTGTCATTCAGATTATCATCTACCTTCGTAGATAAATTATTTAGCTGATCCAAAAGTTCAACTACTTTCTCTGATAATGAACTAATTTCCTCCATGTGTCTTTCTGAACCATTTTTCAGAGTATCTACTGTGTCCTTTAAGTTTTCCTGAGTTTTTGCAAGTTGCGTAACCGAATCGGTAGATGCAACTGAGTCAGTTTTAGCTTGCAAGGTCTCATGATTTTCATGAACAATAGTTTGCAGTTCTTTTATGGCTGCTTCGTGAGTCTGTAATGCATTTTCATGACGCGAAAAAATAGGTTGAAAATTATCACAAATTTGTGTTTTTACGTCATTACAGACTTTTTGACATTTCGATTCGATTTTATGTAACTCAGTAGTTAAATCTTCACGTGTTTGTTCAAGTGTGATGTGAAGATTTTGTTCCATTGCGTCTAACTGTTGCTGTGTTTGTCTCTGGTGTTGTTCCATTGTGTCTAACTTTTGAAGCTTTTGCTGTGTTTGTCTCTGATTTTGTTCCATTGTGTCTAACTTTTGAAGATTTTGTCCCATTTGTTGCATTAACTGTAATAACAATGCACTGGTGTCTGAAACATGTTCCTCAGTGCTTTTCGGCTGTGAAGTTGCACCGGCTCCATTCACATTTGGACAAGCAGAAAATATGTCTTGACTTATTTGAGAAAATGGTGAGGACCCAAAACCTGAATCTACAGTATTTGCAAGATTGTGTCCTGTCATTTCGGATTCCTGAGGCGAACTGTTGCTGACCGATCGATCGATAATGCTTCCCTGTTCACTAATTGTTTCACTGTCTACACCATTATTTGCCGCCCGCTCCATTTCCCTATGCACAATTACGAAATTACTACTTTGAACATTAGTTAATTCATTACTCGGTGGCGCTAACACACTGCTTTCGTCTTCACTGTCATTTCTCAGTTTACTTTGGAGCCTAGTATTACGTTTTTCACACGCCATTATTGTCACAATAACACAGAAAAACACAACTGGAAGAGTAAAATCAGAAAACACATTAACATAGCACTGAAAATAATATCTAGTTAATTGCAAGCGCAGCTGCGAAATACTTGGTGCAAATCTACATGCACGCCACAACAACAATGAAAGACTGCAACTACAAAGGAGATTCTCTCTGCAATTACGCGCTAGAAATAAACAATAGCTACACTAATTACACAAACTACAAGAAAAAAATCAGAAGATTCCAGTGAGGTATCCTGGCAGGGTCGACATATGAAACGTCCCCATTGAAAAATTCAACATGACTGTGCCTAAACTGACACACAACATTTCTAGCGCAACGCTATCTGACTTTCAAAAATCCCTACAAAAGAATGGCCCTGACTAACATTAACCTATACCTTTCACAAATCACTTACCTCACAAAAATCTTCGTTACTCGAATACAGCAATACAGCGAACGCCACTACTGCCAGCTAAACAAAAGGTTCAAACTACGGAAGCCACTAACTACTGATAGGTATAGTTAGCAAATGAAAGATTTTAACAGAGAACAAACAATGTATTTACCTTAATAGTGTTGAAAAATCATAATATACATAGCAGTTCATGACATCCAGTCTTACAAATTTCAAAACTCCGCCATTTCTCTCCCCACATCCACCACTGCTGGCGCCTCACCTCCAACTGCGCAACGCTACGCGCTGTTAACATCTAGCTCCCAAACACTACAATGGCAGACAACAATGCAAACTAGCCACAGACTGCACACAGCATAGCCAGTGATTTTCATACAGAGCGCTACGTGGAGTTACCAATAAAAAACCTAAACAGCCTACTTACATTGTACATGTAAAAGAATTTATATAGGCATTAATATTTTACAGCTATTAGGCACATACATAATTACATTCATTACAATAGTAAGTATCATATTAATAAATCTAGCATTTTCTTTGATCGGGCCCCACGTTGGGCGCCAATCTCGCGTCCGTTGTCCGTCGTAATTTAATATATATTTTACCACAAAAATTTATTAGTAATGGTGATTGTTGCCGACTTACGTGGAGGGCCTTAATCAAAATGATATTTCGTTCAGTTTTAATTTACAATTAAAGCTTTTGTGAAGTTCACTTTTTTTAACAATATTAATCTTCAGTATAAATTATTTGTTACGTTAATGAATGCTAGACTTGCTGAATCTTAAAACATGAGCATATAAGTTGAACAATGGAATAAACTTTTCATATTAATTTCCTCGGCTAGTCAGTTCACTATAAAGCAAAAAATCTTTAGTTATTAATTACAATTGCGGCCCACACACGCGCGAGAATATTTTTTCTTACCTCCGTTAACCATTGCATTGTAGTCGGAGTCCTGGCTCTGGCTCTCGGCTGTTGTACTGAAAATAAGAATCTTAAAGCTACGTATTTTCTACAACGTCGGGTGACTGTGGAGAAAAATGTATATATTATGTTAATAGCGGATGAGTTTTTCGCTTCCGCTAATTTTATGAGTTAATATCGCCACGTCGTTGGCTGCATCGGCCGCTACGATTGTTGCACTGTAAATTACTCGAATGCAGGTTAATTCAAGGAAGGCGGACATGAAATCGGAATCACCTCTTACAAATTAAAAGTGAACAATGATATTAAATCAATATATTATCTGCTTATTTAGTACAAATAGGCTTACATTTGCCAGAACTCGCAAGATGTCCGTCTACACGCAACCAAGACAAGAGAAGAAGTGAAGACAACTTAAAAATTAACAAAAGAGCGTATCTTGTCGTCTATTTAGATTGTTTTGTTATATTTCTTTGCGCTTAGATCAATTATTATAATACGGATACATGAGAAAAATTTATATTATTCAATTTTTAAACGTCTATTCTTTATAAATACTGTTTTTAAGTCTTTTCTTAATATTTGACTGAGGACGCTATAAAATCTCTCAATTGCTGTCGTTATTATTTCTTTGAATTCAAGCCACATCTCGTCTACACTTTCATTATTAATTTGGAAGTAATAGAGATTGTCTCTCAGGTTGGCGTCAAGTGAATTTTTTTCTCCTTTTTTGAATAGGTACATTTTTCGTTTATTTTTGAAGGATTCGGGGGCTACAATATTCGGTCTCGCTTCGACAACCCTATCTTCACTAATCCGTTTATCCTTTTTGATGTTTGTTACTAAGTCAGGGTTCATTAATTCAAAGAGGTCAAGCGTGTTTTCAAAACCGTTCACTATTCGCTTGGGCTCGGGAACTAACTGTTCAAAATAAGTTTCAGAGAATGCATTTAACACAATTTCAGATCATGTGTTATACATGCCTCCGGAAGTAAACATACACTTTCGCCAAAATATCGGGGGTAAATTAAAGTCACTACCAACTATCATTTATGAGTCGTGTACGTGTTTTCTTTGATCGTTTTAGCAATTGTACCTTCTGAGTTTGGAGATCGGTAAAAAGAACCCAATTATTATTTTATTTCGGTTACGAAGAATGACCTCTGCTCATACTCACAGGAACTGTCTACTTCAATTTCACTTCAAGTTAAACTACGTCTAACAGCAACAAATACGCCACCCCCCACTGTGTTTAGCCTATCCTTTCGCAATAAGTTTGGTCCCTTTAATCCTTAAACCAACCAGCCAACCTTTCGCAATACCATTAGGTTCTTCGCAAAAATTTCGGCTGAACTTTTCTCCGGCTTTAGCCAGCTTTCAGTGCCTATGACGATTTGAGCATCGGTGCTTTGTATTAACGCTTGGAGCTCTGGTACTTTTCAAACACAGCTACGACAATTTACAACTGTTATACCGATGGTTCCTGTATCTATGTTATTCCTATGTTCAATACGCACACTTTGAGACTGAAGCCCTATTTTGTATTTCCCCGAGACTCTCTAAACGAAAGTCTGCCTCCGGTAGCTGAGTGGTCAGCGCGACAGAATGGTAATCCTGAGGGGCGGGTTCGATTCCCGGCTGGGTCGGAGATTGTCTCCTCTCAGGGACTGGGTGCTGGTTGTCCTAATCATCATCATTTCATCCCCATCGACCCGCAAGTCGCCGAAGTGATGTCAAATCGAAAGACTTGCACCCGGCGAACGGAAGGCCCTAGTCTCACGACATTTATTTTTATAAAGGAAAAAACCGCCCAGTCCACGCCACACAGCCGCTGGTACCCGGGTAGCCGCCTCCTGCGTGTAGTGGACACCTGAACTAGTCAACAGAACGTGAAACCCAACCACCCTATGGCGCAAGTCGAAGAATCTGTAGCCTACACGATCGCAGAACCGTCTGAGTCTTTGATTTAGACCCTCCACTCGGCTCTGTACCAAAGTCCGCAATCGGTCCTGTCGACTGTGCTGCAAATGGCGAGTTCTGCTTTCATCTCGCAAGCAAGACTGCAGCCTTAACCACTTCTGTTGGCCACCGAAAACAGAGAGAATCTCTTCAATTTCCAAGTGACACACACCATTGGTACTGACGTGAGTCATCACCTGCAGTTGGCCGCACCCTGTGCTCTTCATTGCCTCCGGAATGACCCGTTCCACGTCTGGATTGATTCCACCCAGTGTACAAACGAAGTGCATATGGGCTTTCTTCCCCTTCTTGGCAGGCATGTCCCTTAGGGGTCCCATAACGCGCCTAACGTTGGAAATTTCTGAAACAGGACAGGCGACTGCATCTGGCTGACGGACAGTGTCAGCCAGGCCCAGCACCTGGAACCTGTTTGTCAGACAAACCGGGGCGGCCTTACGTGTGATCCCCTGAGGCGACCTCAGACTCTAACGCGGGTGAAAGGTGTGTGTCAACTGGGCTGGTCAGCGGGGCGGGCCAATCGGCAGACTCAGACATGCTGGACGTCTGTTGGATCCGCACGACCTGCCCACAACTGATGCCGATCCACTGCAGCCTCAAGCTGTGTAACCGGAGCCATCGAAGCCTGGAGCTGAGAGCGAAGCGTCACTACCTCCGCACGCATCCGCACACAGCCATCACAGTCCATATCCAGCCTAAGGATCGTGAAAAACTACACTACACAGAGAAATAAGGCAATAGCCACGTGCTACGAAACTCTACTGTGGACACGGAGGGAAATGTAAGAAACGTGTCCAATAAATTAGATTACCCAGAGAGATACAAAAACTTAACTACCAAAGCACTCACGCGAGACTATGCATTTCGCTCCTGATTAGGAGCCCGCATCTCGTGGTCGTGCGGTAGCGTTCTCGCTTCCCACGCCCGGGTTCCCGGGTTCGATTCCCGGCGGGGTCAGGGATTTTCTCTGCCTCGTGATGGCTGGGTGTTGTGTGCTGTCCTTAGGTTAGTTAGGTTTAAGTAGTTCTAAGTTCTAGGGGACTTATGACCACAGCAGTTGAGTCCCATAGTGCTCAGAGCCATTTGAACCAACCTGATTAGGAACTTGAAATATGTCACAAAATCGATTTACTTTCCGTCGCAAACGAAAACACGAGAACTGTGTCTATTAGTCTATTAAATATTAAATCAGCACACAGAAACTCAAGAAACTAAACTACCAAAGCACACAAATGAAGCCATACAATTCGCTCCTTGTTAGGAACTCGTAAAATGTCACAAAATCAGTTACTTCCCTGTGGCTGCTTGTGTCTCGTGCGGCTGCTGTCGACTGATATATATATATATATATATATATATGCTGACGACATTGGGTCCGGCCACAGCATAGAAGAAACATGTTGTCTCTCCGGCTCAGGAATGGCGCGGTTCTAGGCGCTACAGTCTGGAACCGCGCGACCGCCACTGTCACAGGTTCGAATCCTGCCTCGGGCATGGACGTGTGCGATGTCCTTAGGTTAGTTAAGTTTAAGTAGTTCTAAATTCTAGGGGACTGATGACCTCAGAAGTTAAGTCCCATTGTGCTCAGAGCCATTTGAAAAGACGCTTGCGCAAGTGCCCGCCTTAGTCGTCGGGCGGACCTCTCATACTGTCCTCCATGCTCCTTTACCACTCCCCTACTTGCCACGCCATAAGATAACCTGTTAACAAAAAACCAGGACCAGGATCGACTCAGGAAAATCAAACAATAGCCAATATTCAAGGAAACAACTGGTGGTGAAGTAGATCAGCTAAGAAACTGCAATGATCGCAGCAGACCTATAGATAGCAATAACAAAATAACAGTTAAGACCTCAAAATCCAAAACATAATTGAAATTCACAAATCGAAGCTGAAGCTTGCCGGTTCCAAAGGGGTGTCCAGAATTCAGCACAGTGATCTGGCTTCAACTCTCATCGGTGTGCCACTTCCCAGAGCTGGCTGGCCAGGCTACACACAAAGTCAGCACTCGAAGCTAGCCACGGATTCTAATCAGCCCACAAATACGCCCAGCAACAACTCTCTGCGCTGGGTGCCTAAGACGCTTGCGCCTGCCGGAGTGGCCGAACGGTTCTAGGCGCTACAGTCTGGAACCGCGCGACCGCCACTGTCACAGGTTCGAATCCTGCCTCGGGCATGGACGTGTGCGATGTCCTTAGGTTAGTTAAGTTTAAGTAGTTCTAAATTCTAGGGGACTGATGACCTCAGAAGTTAAGTCCCATTGTGCTCAGAGCCATTTGAAAAGACGCTTGCGCAAGTGCCCGCCTTAGTCGTCGGGCGGACCTCTCATACTGTCCTCCATGCTCCTTTATCACTCCCCTACTTGCCACGCCATAAGATACCTCGTACCGTATCAGTAACCTCGAGGCCAGGAATCCGAAAGGCGACCCCAGCAACCCCGCCATGACTCACAGACGCAGTGATGAATTACTCTGTCTCAAGTTCCTGGACTCTTGGTCCATCAATACAACAACAGGGACCCTGAGGCACGAATTTAATCTCTATACCCACCCATGTTGTCTCCCCTATTAGGAGAGAGGACGTCAAACGCATTTACCAAACCAGGTATCTCCTGTGCGCCAAGGTGCGTATTGAATCATATGAAGGCCACAATGGCCCCTCCTGAAGTAGGTGTCTACGCTTGTGACATACCAGCAGTTACTGCTCATTGCCTTTTCGGTGTGCCGGCTCGCATGTGTCCGAGGAATGCAAACCCCCTGCCTCAGAAAAACCCACATGCGACCACCGTTTGTGCACCACTCACGACCGACATCACCTGGCTCCCTGAAAGGGTTGCCCTATATACCAGGAGGCAATGAAGTCTTCCCGCCCTCCAAGAAGGAAACCGGGAACGGATCGGCCACCCTCGCCATCGCGGGATTGCACCCATTTCTTAAGGAATAAAACCAATAATCATCAAACCGGAGATGCCCAGGCACCTAACACATCGGTGACACAGGAGTCCCCTCCAGGATGTCCCCGAAAACCACCTTCACCATTGCAGCTCACTCTTCTCCTGCTCATGCGTCTCCTGTAAGAAATACCAACGCCCACCAAACTGAAAGACTGTCTGCAGCATCCTCACGCCCACCTGTTGAAGTCCCCAGCACTCCACTGTGGCACCTTCTCCACCAGTCACCACACCCACCCCTGCCTGTCAAAGGGTCAAGCAGCCTACCTGGGATTCTCCCCCAGTCGTGGAGACAGATGCTTCTTTCCAGGATGACATGAGAGAGATCCTCTAGGACATCCCCCTGTTCACGCAGCCCCACATCGGGGCTGTCATTTGTGAAATGTGAAGGTGCTCCTGCAGCTTACCACTGTTGTTCTGTCTTTAGACGTCTACTGCGTTGACCATCACGGACTGGGACAAATTTTCCAGGATACTCAAAAACACCACCCGGTAAAACCTCGACCTAACAACGCCTGTCAATATGATTAGCGCTGTTGATTACCTAACTACGAAAATCCAGAAGGCAATGGAGGCCTCTACTTTCATTGCCGCAAGGGCCTTAACCCCACTGGATGACTTGCCTCTCCTATTGTGCAAACTAAAAATCCAGAAGAACCCTACCGCAGGTGGTGGAAGCAATTTCGTGACCCGAGGGATAAGCATCGCAGGAGGCGTCTCCAAGGCGAATTCTGCTACCGCCTTGCCAATTGAAAATCGTAACGATGGGAGGACAAGATGTCCACCTTTCCCCTCCAACAGACATCAGAATAGGCTGTTGTCTGCGCCGTACGGTGCTCTGCAGTAAGTACCAACCATCCCATCTGCACAGTGGAAGACTTACGATGCTCTCCATCTGGTAGAAATTCCGGCCGATGGGTTTGAGGCCCAGAACCAATAGCTCATCCAGGACCTTGTGCCTCGTGAACTCCAGGATGAGCACAATATTCTGGCGGTGTTACCACTTTCAGACAAAGACAAACCTTTACTGCCCCTAGCCTTACGTCTCCAGCCGAAGTCCAGTGGATCCTCCAGTGGAAGAGTCTTTGATGCTCCACCATATTTACCAATCTTAACGGTGGTTGGGACAATCCGTCGGGAACAGTTAGAATTCGCTTCCCACCTGTCGGCCGAACTCCAAGTTCTTAGGATCACAGAGCATGTCGGCAAGGGCTTTAACTCCACCATGTTGACATCTGCGGTTTTCCTGGACCTGCAAAACGAGTACAGGATTTGGCAGGACAATATGATGTACAAAATGCTGACGCAGATGACCATTCCGGACGTCTATATCAAGATCACAATTTCACATCCGTTACTGGTGCCTAGAAAGTATGTGACTGACAGAGTTCTAAACATAAGCAAATGGAACAAATTATAATCCATACCACTTGAAAAACGTTCACAAATCTTCATAGTAGCGATTGTGACTAAATTTGCTGTAAATACTGTTGGATGAGCTAATAGCAAGCAGAATCCGTACCAAAATTCGAAACGTAACCGTTTCTCAAAGATACAAAGACCAGATATCCACATGTAAGACACTTATCCAATACAGAAAATTTACAAGTTCATGAGTCAAATCAAGAAGACAGTTGTGCATGAACCTTAAGTTCCCTGTGAATGATGCGCAAAAGAGTATTGCAAGCGTGGAGTCCCTGCACGCAGCCAAACTACACCTCACTACCTCACCGTCTAGCAACCAGCTACTCGCGCTATTCTACAAATAATACGAACTTCCTCAACACAGCAGGACAGAGCAATGTTTACTCTAAACGTAAGCCTCTAGACCACAGCGGGGCGGGCAGTAACGTGATGCGCACCTCCCCGGAACTCAGCCAAGACTTCCTGGATACCTCACGAACTACACCAAAGATTACTTAGTTTTTCGTAATCGGCGCTTCAGTCGAGTCTGCATGACAAGATGCCTGACGACTAGCAGCACTGTTGCCAGTTTTCAACTAGGAAGTGTAAACGGCTACAGGGGAAAACAATACTGTACTATGGAGCTGCGGCAGCAATGCGGCTTCGCGACAGAGACGTTTGCAAAGTCGTGTTACGTGATCGGTTGAGGTAAGCGCGGGAAGCTGTCACATCCAGTTCGCTGCAACTGTCAGAGATCTTGCATCGACTCTACTATAGGTATGCAACAGCATCTTTGCAGAAAGCCTGCTAAAATGATTCAACTGTAAAAATATCAAATTAAATATTGAGTACTGCAATGTAATAAACTACATTCAATGTGTATATAGCCAATAGATTATATGCGGTTCTCCTAAATCGTTATGGCAATTGTTTTCGTGATCCCTTTGAGAGGGATGTTTTCGATTTTGTTCCTCATCCCTTGCAAAACTAAGCTTGTGTTCCATCTGTAATGACGTCGCCCATGTTTCGCGTAATCCCCACCGCACACCCTTCTTACTTCATATGCAGTTTATATGGCACAATATTTTAATTAATTTTATATTGCTTATTGTTGCGAGCACGACAGATAAACTACGATTCTCAGTCTTAGTTTCTGCAGTTGAAAATATTTTCACTTTATGCACTTTGACCTATTATGTGGGGATACGCACAACACTGAAAGATTTCCTGTTGTGGACGTACGATCTTTAATTTGCAAACTATTTTTATATAACACTGATCTGGTTCGTTAGATATGGAACATGGTATCATTACTGTACTAATTATGGAATAAAAAAATGCCCTTCGCTACTTTCATCTCTTGAATCCACTGAAAATTACTCTGATTACCTGTACGGAAGTTACAGTATGTTATGTTCACTAAACGTAAAAGTTGCAGTGGATTTTTTAAAAATATATGAACACTATGAACTGCCACGACGAACATGAGAGCATGAAACTAAAAAAAAGTGAAATCTGATTTTTATGTTCTTAGCTAAAACAGGTTTTGCACAGCAGTCTTCGATCACACACTAGTAAAATTTTATCACTCATGAATTATTTGCGTAAGTGATAACACAACTGCAGCTGCGCATGTCCACCTGAAAATGACGTAATGAAATCCACAACTTTCCTCTGAAGTCTCTATGAAGCTGAAAGAGATAATTTTAGTGTACCGTTACCTGCCTGCTGTATTGCTGGAAAACTGCTTTCATTAAATTTAATTTGAATTTGCCGCGGCAGCGGTTTCTGCGACCGCTGCACGGCTCTTCGACACGAAAGATTCCTAATATGCTGAAAACAGTTAAGAATGTGGAATGAAATCTTGGGCAATCTAGCAATAAATTATTACAGGTAATAATTTTAACAATTTCTAAATTCAAAAAATCAACATAAATTGAAAGTACACAACTTTTACAAATATCAACCTCCAATGGCGTCTTTCTCGATCAAAGGACAAACGAAGGCTACCTAAGCTTTCAAGCAATCGTCACAGGCTCTTACAACTTTAACGGCTACGAGAAGACAGAGACAGTAATGTTTTAACCTCCACTATTTATAGGCAATTTAATATGGATCTTTGTAATTATTTCTAACTATCGTTGTCTGCTTCGATACATACATTCGCCGACTACAGACGCTATTTGTGAAATATAAATACATAAATATTGCACAAACATAAAAATGAGATTGTTATTTCCTTTTATACATAATCTAGAACCATTCATACGGTAATGAAATAATAATAATAATAATACAGATAAATGTTTATTTTTATTATTTTTTTCACATATCCTAACGATTTTGTACATGCCTTGCCAGGAGACGTCACACATGGGACATTAAACCCCTAAGGTCCTCTTTCCTTTCTTGTAGTTGCTTCTACAGCAACTGGTTTGGAAAAGAATGTAGGAAAACTCACACGTATTAGGTTCGGCCTTCCAACCACCTGCCACTGACACAAGAAATCCTATAATAAATCTATCTTCTCTGTTTTGAGGTATGTAAGTCGTAACATATGAAGGAAATTCCATGTGAACTGTGACTCATTAAAATCGGAACACCATGAAAGTGGCACGTTGCAATCGTCTAAGGCTCTTTCAGACGTAGCCAGTTTAAAAATGGTTCAAATGGCTCTGAGCACTATGGGACTTAACTTCTGAGGTCATCAGTCCCGTAGAACTTAGAACTACTTAAACCTAACTAACTTAAGGACATCACACACATCCGTGCCCGAGGCAGGATTCGAACCTGCGACCGTAGCGGTCGCGCGGTACCAGACTGAAGTGCCTAGAACCGCTCGGCCACTTCGGCCGGCGTAGCCAGTTAGCAGCGCTTCTTAGCAGCTCTACCGATGTCGAATGCTACAGGTGTATGAGAGGTTTCGCGCGCACCCACAGCCATTGAACGGTGGCGCTGCTGGCCGTGTTGGTGGTCTGCTTCGCCACGAGTGGCGACAACAAATAGTGGATTCACCTGTGACTATTCGAGGAACGTAATGGAAGCGTTCAGACTGCGTCTCAGCCACACCACTATTTCAAACGCGCGAACGTAACGCTGTTAACACAGGAGTTGTGGGCCGCTTTGTTCCTAGCACAGCAGCTGCTGTGAAGTGGAAGTGGATCGTTGTGCACTGTCGTAGACAATGGACATACAGGAACACACCAACCACACATCAACACAGAAGATTTTGTCATTGAGATTCAAATGTGTCCTGGCATATGGGATCTGAAACACGGCGATTGCAGCTACGAGATCGCAAACAGGAGTGAGTGGTAGTCCAGCTTAGAGAACGGACGTGTCCATAACGAAGAAAAACTTCGGTAAGAAAATTGATGTTTATTTCCACCAAATATTAGTAAAACAGTAAACGCCGTAGTACCAAAAATGCTTCACGAATTTAGTACTCGCGAAGCTGTATTTCAAGCAAACATCTCAGCTGCGTGGCAATCCTACTTTCAAATTTGATGTACATTTAAAACATTCCGATGCCCCTTCACTCATAAAATAATCAGCAAATGTTGTTCGGATGCATTTAGTAGCGTTTCTAAGTAGAGAGATATCTACTGGCATCCCGACCTCTAGGCCTGTAACGAAAAGTGTCCCCTCAAACATACAGGATGATTCATCTGACCCTATCCATGTCGTTTATGCAACCTGCAACGCCTAACCACATGTGCCATGCTACATGGCTGGGAACGTGCTTGTATTACGAACAGGTTAGAGTACATACTCCGTAAGTTCGGTGTCTAATAAATTATTTAGTTCACTCTTACCTCGTTTTCTATATTGATTTCTCTCTTTGTTTACACACAGTTACTGGGCACGACATATTAACATAGTTACAGTGTTGTTCAGTTACAACTACCGAAATTGTCTAATGCAGTCCAACAAACATTTAAAGTCGTCATAAGATTTATATTCTCCAGCTAGCTTGCTGTATGGTACTAACGTCCAATAAGATCACCTTGCAAACGATTCTGAACACATTTAACAGGTGGTATAGTCTATTCGAAGAACATTAATTCCTTAAATCATTTGGCCGGCCGTGGTGGCTGAGCGGTTCTAGGCGCTACAGTCTGGAACCGCGCGACCGCTACTGTCGCAGGTTAGAATCTTGCCTCGGGCATGGATGTGTGTGATGTCCTTAGGTCAGTTAGGTTTAAGTAATTCTAAGTTCTAGGAGACTGATGACCTCAGAAGTTAAGTCCCATAGTGCCTAGAGCCATCTGAACCAGCCTTAAATCATTTACGTACATTGGTCTACCAATGCTACCAATGCAATCTTCTTTTCCTTTATATTTCCTTAATTATGTTTCATCATGTCTCTTTATTCTTCTCCTCCCTTCACCATGAATCTCCCTCATACTCCCTGCTGCCAGCACTCCTATCTAAAATTAGTCTCTTCTATAATGTCTAATTATAACAGTACTTATGGTCTACGAATATAAACTCTATATGTATTTATTTTTCCAGGTGTACCTTTCTAATTGTTTATTTCACTTTTTGTACTAGATGTAGTTTAACATGTCTACTAAAACATATTAAAGTAAAATAAGTAGATTGCCTGGTTAGATGTAAGAGAGGGCCTGATGGCCCTAATCTTGCCAGGTTAAATAAATAAATAAATAAATAAATAAATAAATAAATAAATAAATAAATAAATAAATAAATAAATAAATAAATAAATAAATAAATAAATAAATAAATAAATAAATAAATAAATAAATAAATAAATAAATAAATAAATGAAACTATGTTAATATGTCGTGCCTAGTGGCGTGGTGTAACAAAGAGTGAATTTAATGTGTAAAATTAGGTAACAGTAAATAGTGTATCCAACACCAAACTGTCAGTGTACATACTCTAATCTGCTTGTAACACACTGAAATGCCGAAGAAACTGGTGTAGGCATCCGTATTCAAATACAGAGGTATGTAAACAGGCAGAATACAGCGATCCACAAGCGTGGCTCCATCAATTCTCTCATTGTTTTCCTCCCAACTGGTCATTGGAGCACATGTTAGAATTTATGTGTGGCTACTTGGAGAATGAACCAGCTGTAAGAATGCGATCGGTCATTCACGATTGTCACAGTGAAGGAGAATTTTACCATGCGTTCCTCTCAGCATATTGGTCTCAAGCTACACAAGACCGAGTAAAACATAGCATCATAATGATGAAACATTTCGAACAATCTGAATTTTCCAGTCTTGTGAAATATTTTGAAGACATGTTGCACAAGAATCAGTACCTGTCAAACCCATACAGCCCCTCAAACTCATAAGCATTTGCTTAATCAAATTACCTGAACATTTACGACATATTATTTTGGCAGGACGTTGCAAAGACGACATTGAAGCTTTTCAGGGACTGTTACAAGAACTGGAAATTGACACTGACAATCGCGGAATGCGAAAACAGGAGCACAACAATTACAGATCACATCCGTCACAATTCCGTGATGACAGAAATAATATACGACAAGGCTATTCTTTCAATGTAAATCGTGACCGAAACAGACACCACCCGTATGACAACCGTTGGCAGAGTAGTAATAATTACAGGGAAAGATCACCTCTCCGCGGTAGTGACTATCACAGAGACAATCAGAGAAACAGACAATATGGGAACCAAAATAATTATTATCAAGGGAGACAGAATAACTTTAGACGCAATGGTCCAGCGCGCAGTTATGACTCAGGGAGAAATTCTCCACGACGTGACCGACAAGAAAGAAATTATGGAATCTACCGACATGACGACAGACGATATGATCGTAACGACAGACCTGAACTGCATCAGAACTGGCGGGATTTAAACAGGGCAGGGCACTCTCGTCACAGTGAATTTGTAGAAGTTAGGTCTCCAAATCCCAATAATGATGCGCACCAACAAAGAGACAATAGGCAATGACTCATACCGCTGGCAGCCACAAAACGTACTTATGAAACTGCCGACGCAGCTGCCGTAGCTAGTAATTAAGTAAAAATGGAAGACATTAGGGACATCTTACTCCAGGAATACGACGTAAAACTTAACAACATTGCATATCCTGTGATTCACATTACTGTAAATGACGTAAAATTTACGACAGTACTTGACTCTGGCAGTCCCATTTCAGTAATTAGTGAAACAGCTTTTAGCAAGTGCAACAAATCGAACGATTGCCCCACACTTCCGTTACGTAAGATTAAATTACAAGGTGCAGTCTTTGGAAAAAGTGTAGATGTATGCAAACTTTCTTTGTATTTCAAAAATCTTGAAAAATAAATGTTTAAGTACAAAATTAATCACTGAAATGCGTGTCCTGTAGCGCTAAATGTGCATCTTGTTGTAAGATAATCTCTGTGGAAGTGTCGTAGTTATCGTCCTCCAAAAGCTAAGTTCTGCAGAAGTCAATGTACTTACCTCATGATAAACAAAAGTGAAATGCTTTGCATATAGATATCTTACTTATTACGCTTATTGCCGTGATGAAGAAAGTACTGTGCTGTAATGTATTGTTGTGCTACAGAAAAGGCTGTCTCCTTGTAGCTATACCACAAAAGTTACTACTAAAACATGTTTTGCTTTCCAGAAGAATTCAGAAAAACTGTGCAGATATAAAACAGATACACCGCAAAAGCAACATTGTAAATTGTCACTCATTAATAACGTCGTGATATAATCGTGTAGCTGTCACATAAACTAACCACTATGTCATCTGGTATCTCTCAGAAAGTACTTTAAATCCCAAATGTATTTTCAAGTAAACCAAAATGTTGCATTAAAACCTCATTAGCAGTACTGGTAAATGTTCTAAGTATGTGAGCCTTATAGTCGTTACGTAATCGTGCAACTAACAAGCAAGAATGCACACACACAATAACACTGTGTCGTCTGTTCACAATAACAATGCATTCGTAATTTCTGTTTGAATAAGTTATCTTGGTTCTTGACTGGATAGTTAACTTTAAACATTGTTGCATGGTAACAGTTTCTAAAGCATACTAGTAACGTGAAGTGAAACGTTTTATGGCAAAGACAAAGTTAAAAAGCAGATTATCTTTCAATAAACGGTTTTACATGTGAAATGTGGTGTAAACCTTTACTCTTCATAGTACTCAGAGTTTCAACTTCGATGCAATTATCATGTGGTATACGTCGGTAAAGACTGCTGGAATTTTTCTCAAGGTTAGCGTATATGTTATTTTTCCCTGAGCCAGCAGGCGCAAGTGGCTGCCTGCGGTGCGAGTCATTGTCTGTTTCTTTGTTGGCGCGCGTCGTTACTGGGATTAGGAGACCTAACTTCTACAAATTCAACTTGCCGAGAGGGCCCTGCCCTGTTTAAAACTCGCCAGTTCTGATGGAATTCAGGTCTGTCGTTTTGTCGGTAGTTCCTGTAGATTCTTTCTTGTCGGTTAAGTGGTGGAGAATTTCTCCCTGAATTATCACTGCACGGTGGACCGTTGCGTCTAAAGTTATTCTGTCTCCCTTGATAATAATTATTTTGGTTCCCGCATTGTCTGTTTCTCTGATTGTCTCTGAGATAGTCACTACTGCAGAGAGGTGATCTTTCCCTGTAATTATTACTACTCTGCCAACGGTTGTCATACGGGTGGTGTCTGTTTTGGTCACGATTTGTGTTGTGAGAATAGCCTTGTCATGTCCAGTTATTATTTCTTTCATCGCGGAATTGCGACGGATGTGACCTGTAGTTGTTGTGTTCCTGTTTTCGCGTTACGCGATTGTCAGTGTCAATTTCTAGTTCTTGTAACAGTCCCTGAAAAGCTTCAATGTCGTCTTTGCAACGTCCTGCTAAAATAATATGTCGTAAATGTTCAGGCAGTTTGATTAAGCAAATGCGGATGAGTTCTGAGGGGCTGTATGTGTTTGACAGGTACTGATTCTTGTGCAGCATGTCTTCAAAATATTTCACAAGACTGGAAAATTCAGATTGTTCGAAATGTTTCATCATTATGATGCTATGTTTTACTCGGTCTTGTGTAGTTTGAGACCAATATGCTGAGAGGAAGGCATGATAAAATTCTCCTTCACTGTGACAATCGTGAATGACCGATCGCATTCTTACAGCTGGTTCATTCTCCAAGTAGCCACACATAAATTCTAACCTGTGCTCCAATGACGAGTTGGGAGGAAAACAATGAGAGAATTGATGGAGCCACGCTTGTGGATGAATGTCGTTGGCAGAATTCTTAACTGTTTTGAATTTACGTGTAGTAATGAACAGCTTATAGTCAAAATCATCGTGTCGGCAAGTCGCATATCGGTCATTGTTACGTCGTGTCGGCGGTTCCATCTCAAAATTCGGTGTACCTTGCCAATTTCTTTCATAATTTCCGAAGTGCCCTGAGTTATTATTTTGTGGCTGTTCCGTATTTCTATGTCCCTCTTCCCATATTGGAGCGCGAGTGTCCTCTGAAATACGTAATTCTTGTATTACCTGTGTCAGCTGATCTTGTACTTCCCGGATTTCTCTTTTGTACTGTGTATTGATTTGATTTTGATTTTGTTTGAATTTTCTAATTAGTTCATACTCTTCTGTGTCAGTGAAGGCTACGGGTCTTGTGTCATTCAGATCATCATCTACCTTTGTACATAAGTTAGTGAACTGATCCGAAAGTTCGGCTACTTTCTCCGATAGTGTACTTATTTCCTCATTGTGTTTTTCTGAACCAAGTTTCAGAGTGTCCATTTGTGTTGAAGTCGTGTCCTTTAAGTTTTCTTGAGTTTTTGCAAGTTGCGTAACCAAATCGGTAGATGCAACTGAGTCAATTTTAGCATGCAAGGTGTCGTGATTTTCATGAACAATAGTTTGCAGTTCTTTTATGGCTGCTTCATGATTCTGTAATGCATTTTCATGACGCGAAAAAATAAGTTGGAAATGCTCACAAATGTGTGTTTTTACGTCATTACAGACTTTCTGACATTTCGATTCAATGTTATGTAACTCAGTAGTTAAATCTTCACGTGTTTGTTCAACCTTATGTTCCACTGAGTCTAACTTGTGAAGCTTTTGTTCCATTGCGTCTAACTGTTGATGTGTTTGTCTCTGGTGGTGTTCCATTGTGTCTAACTTTTGAAGCTTTTGCTGTGTTTGTCTCTGATTTTGTTCCATTGTGTCTAACTTTTGAAGATTTTGTCCCATTTGTTGCATTAATTGTAATAACAATGCATTAGTGTCTGGAATCTGTTCCTCTACGCTTTTCGGCAGTGCATTTGCACCAGCAACATTCACATTTTAACAAGCAGAAAATGTGTCTTGACTTATTTGAGAAAACGGTGAGAACCCAAAACCTTAGTCTACAGTATTTGTAATGTTGTGTTCTGTCATTCCCAATTCCTGAGGCGAGCTGTTGCCGACCGATCGATCGATAATGCTTCCCTGTTTACTACCTGTTTCACTGTCTACACCATTATTTGACGCCCGCTCCATTTCCCTATGCACAGTTACCAAATTACTACTTTGAACATTAGTTAATTCATTACTCGGTGGCGCTAACACACTGCTTTCGTCTTCACTGTCTTTTCTCAGTTTACTTTGGAGCCTAGTATTACGTTTTTCACACGCCATTGTTGTCACAATATTTCACACGACAACACAGAAAAACACAATTTGAAGAGCAAAAATAAGAGAACACATTAACAGAGCACTGAAAATAATATCTAGTTAATTGCAGCTGCGAAATATTTGGTGCAAATCTACATGCATGCCACAACTGTTTTACTGTACAAGAATGAAAGACTGCAACTACAAAGGAAATTCTCTCTATAATTACGCGCTAGCAATAAACAAAAGCTACACTAATTACACAAACTACAAGAAAAAATCAGAAGATTCCAGTGAGATATCCTTGGCTAAGGGTCGACATATGAAACGTCCCCTTTGAAAAATTATACACAATACTGTGCTTAAAATGACACACAATATTTTGTAGCGTAACGCAATCTGACTTTCAGAAATCCCTACAAAGGAATGGCCCTGACTAACATTAACCTGTACCTTTCACAAATCACTTACCTCACCAAAAATCTTCGTTACTCGAACTACTGCATTACAGCGAGCGCCACTACTGCCAGCTAAATAAAAGATCCAAGCTACGGAAGGCACTAACTACTGATAGGGATAGTTAGCAAATGAAAGATATTAATAGAGAACAAACAATGTATTTACCTTAATAGTCATAATATATATAGCAGTTCATGCACAAATTTCAAATCTCCGCCATTTCTCTCCCCACTTCCACCACTGCTGGCGGCTCACCTCCAACTGCACAACGCTACGCGCTGTTCACATCCAGCTGCCGCTGCCCTACAATGGCAGACAACAATGCAAACTAGCCACAGACTGCACACAGCACAGCCAGTGATTTTCATACAGAGAGCGCTACGTGGCGGCGGCGTTACCAATATAAGAACCTAAACAGCCTACTTACTGAGGCTCTTCAAAAATGATTCAAATGGCTCTGAGCGCTATGGGACTTAACATCAAAGGTCATCAGTCCCCTAGAACTTAGAACTACTTAAACCTAACTAACCTAAGGACACCACACACATCCATGCCCGAGGCAGGATTCGAACCTGCGACCGTAGCGGTCGCGCGGCTCCAGACTGAAGCGCCTAGAACCGCTCGGCCACACTGGCCGGCGTAGAGGCTCTGTAACGCTGTGGGGCGTGTGCAGTTGGAGTGATATGGGACCCCTGATACGTCTAGATACGGCTCTAACAGGTGACTCGTACGTAAGCATCCTGTCTGATTCTCCGCATCCATTCATGTCCCTTGTGCATTCCAACGGACTTGGGCAATCAGTAGGACAATACAACGCCCCACACGTCCAGAACTGCTACAGAGTGGCTCCAGGAACAGTCTTCTGAGTTTAAACACTTCCGCTGGCGACCAAACCCAACAGACATGAACGTTATTGTGCATATCTGGGATGTCTTGTAACGTGCTGTTCAGAAGATATCTCCAACCCCTCATACTCTTACGGATTTATGTCCCTGCAGGATTCATGGAGTCAATTCCCTCCAACACTACTTCAGACATTAGTTGAGTCCGTGCCACGTCGTGCTGCGGCACTCCTGCGTGCTCGTGGGGGGCCTACACAAAATTAGACAGGTATACTACACTCCTGGAAACTGAAATAAGAACACCGTGAATTCATTGTCCCAGGAAGGGGAAACTTTATTGACACATTCCTGGGGTCAGATACATCACATGATCACACTGACAGAACCACAGGCACATAGACACAGGCAACAGAGCATGCACAATGTCGGCACTAGTACAGTGTATATCCACCTTTCGCAGCAATGCAGGCTGCTATTCTCCCATGGAGACGATCGTAGAGATGCTGGATGTAGTCCTGTGGAACGGCTTGCCATGCCATTTCCACCTGGCGCCTCAGTTGGACCAGCGTTCGTGCTGGACGTGAAGACCGCGTGAGACGACGCTTCATCCAGTCCCAAACATGCTCAATGGGGGACAGATCCGGAGATCTTGCTGGCCAGGGTAGTTGACTTACACCTTCTAGAGCACGTTGGGTGGCACGGGATACATGCGGACGTGCATTGTCCTGTTGGAACAGCAAGTTCCCTTGCCGGTCTAGGAATGGTAGAACATGGGTTCGATGACGGTTTGGATGTACCGTGCACTATTCAGTGTCCCCTCGACGATCACCAGTGGTGTACGGCCAGTGTAGGTGATCGCTCCCCACACCATGATGCCGGGTGTTGGCCCTGTGTGCCTCGGTCGTATGCAGTCCTGATTGTGGCGCTCACCTGCACGGCGCCAAACACGCATACGACCATCATTGGCACCAAGGCAGAAGCGACTCTCATCGCTGAAGACGACACGTCTCCATTCGTCCCTCCATTCACGCATGTCGCGACACCACTGGAGGCGGGCTGCACGATGTTGGGGCGTGAGCGGAAGACGGCCTAACGGTGTGCGGGACCGTAGCCCAGCTTCATGGAGACGGTTGCGAATGGTCCTCGCCGATACCCCAGGAGCAACAGTGTCCCTAATTTGCTGGGAAGTGGCGGTGCGGTCCCCTACGGCACTGCGTAGGATCCTACGGTCTTGGCGTGCATTCGTGCGTCGCTGCGGTCCGGTCCCAGGTCGACGGGCACGTGCACCTTCCGCCGACCACTGGCGACAACATCGATGTACTGTGGAGACCTCACGCCCCACGTGTTGAGCAATTCGGCGGTACGTCCACCCGGCCTCCCGCATGCCCACTATACGCCCTCGCTCAAAGTCCGTCAACTGCACATACGGTTCACGTCCACGCTGTCGCGGCATGCTACCAGTGTTAAAGACTGCGATGGAGCTCCGTCTGCCACGGCAAACTGGCTGACACTGACGGTGGCGGTGCACAAATGCTGCGCAGCTAGCGCCATTCGACGGCCAACACCGCGGTTCCTGGTGTGTCCGCTGTGCCGTGCGTGTGATCATTGCTTGTACAGCCCTCTCGCAGTGTCCGGAGCAAGTATGGTGGGTCTGACACACCGGTGTCAATGTGTTCTTTTTTCCATTTCCAGGAGTGTAGTTTCTTTGGCTCTTCAGTGTACAAGCATGTTTCCATCAGTGCGACATGACCAGGCTTTGCGGGTTGCGTAACACGACGCTGGTAGGGGCATTGAGTCACCCTATATACCCATTTCCTTCCCCGACGAAGCTATGCTGAAGGCAGCAAGCTTTTATTATATTTTCTATATACTACACTATATTATATCTTCCTGAAAATTTAATGAATGCCCTCCACTTTTTTCTCAGTATTATACAAAAGGTGAGCAGATGCGCGTTTAGAGCTCCACTTACTCGCAGCAGCAGCACCACTAACGTCAATGGGAGCGCTGTTTGCGAGCCACTGAGCAGCGCTGCACAGTGACCCGGTGTGAAATCGGCCTAATTGACATGAAGTGTAGCGCATGCTTGTACGTATATCCAAATAATTAGCACTGGAGCACGACCGAACCAAGTACATACACGCAGTGCCATCTAGATTTAATAAATAATAAAATATTATACAGCGCGTTTCTGATACAGAAACGTTATTTACGCTTTAGTTGTTTGTGAGCAGATCGTGGTATGCCTAATGTAAGAAGAAGAAACGCGGGATCGAAGCCTACAGAGACAGTGGACATCGTTCTGCGATATTGCTGCTCTTTTGGTCGGGGTATAACGACTGTCTCGCAAATATGAAATCGCCACTGTTCTCGTTGCTGATGACACAGTCTTATTGTGAAAGTCGTGGAACGTAGTATCAACGATGTAGCTAATGGGGTAGTCAGATACATTAGTACATGGATTTCCGAGAACAGAATAACACAACGCATACAGGTTCTGACACATAACTCTTATAAAGGAGTAACTTTATTGTATGAAGGTCGTGAAACAGCCGGTGAACTCGATCATTTTAAATTCTTAAGACTGAAGGTGCATAAAAGTCTATCTTGGGACTAACACGTTCGTGATCTCCTACTGAAACTGAATGCTGATCACTGAAAGAATTATCTCCACTGGCTCTGACACAAGCAAGAAGGCTTGTTTGCTTTACTTATTATATTGTATCGTGTGGTACTGTATTTTGAGGCAACTCTGATCACTCAATGACAATGATCGTAGGCCAGAAATTGGCTGTGGTGTTACTTTGTGAACTTCATGTAGGCCATTCTTCAGATGTCTTGGGATTGTAGCTCTACAGCCCGTGTACATCATAAGATTAGTTGTTGACAGTACTGACTCACTCAGAAGAAACTACAGTATTCATTCAGTAAACACTACACGCAAAAGCGATATACACTCGGATAATACTTTCTTAATCGTTGTATGGTAAGGTGTACACTACTCAGCAGGTTTTATTTTCAACAGCCTTCCAGTAGAAGTGAAAATAATGAGTGGTAAACCACAAGTTTTCAAATCCAAGTTGCAAACTTTCTTTGTGGTACATTCCTTTTATTCTGAAATTGTGTTCTTCGCAGTAGTTCAAGACGTATCTCTGCAATTTGTTATTTCCCAGTACGAATTGGGCCCCGCCGAAAAGTAGATTAAAAAAACAGAATTCGTTAATTTTTGTTGACTTTTATTAACAACTTACTTTTAAAAGAAGAACTGATGTGTAGGTAGAGTCTAGAACCTGAAAATATCTTACTACATTCTTAGAAATATCTATGCATTTTCTATAACATGTACTACCAAGCTCGGGATACTTTATGACCACCACAAAAAATTTTTAAAAGGCAAATTTCGTTCACTTTCCTTAGTTTTCATTTACAACGTACTTTTTAAACGGATTTTGGTGTGAAAGTAAGATCCTGAACCAGGAACAATATAACATTCATTGTGGAAAGCGGCATCTTACACTTAGAAAATTTTTTGGTTGAATTTCAGAGAAAAATCCAAAAAATTTACGGAATCTGGTAAAAGAATTCATTAACAAATAAATATTTCTCCAAAATTTTAATATAAGAAGTAACTAACCAGATTACAATTCTTCAAAAGGTGATCATAAGTTCTTTAAATTATTCCCCCACCCCCACCCCGCCGCACCCTTGGTATCCTGAGAGTTAACTCTTTGATTCTTTCTTTATAAATTTTCTAAACAGCGTTCTGTAAGCTGTGTACTGACCTGTTCAACAAAAAAGTAGTTTTGGCTCAAATGCTCCTACGGTAGCTAATAAATAAATAAATAAATAATGTTTCCAGCTGGGCAGTACTTAATGATATGCAAGATCTCAACAGCTCCCACAACTAGCGCCCGAGACGACAGACATATTACTCGCTCAGCAGTGCAGTATTGTACATCCACCTCACGTACCTTGAGTCAGAATATCAATTTGTTTGAAGCGATGAAACTACTCACACGTCGTCTGGGAGCACTAGGGACTGTCAGCACAACTACTGTTGTTGCGGCTTACCTTGAAGCGACAGCAGAGAGACGCGTGCCAACAGTGCCGCGGTCAACGATAACACCGGACAGAGGAGAGGCACGACGTCGTCTTTTCACTTGAGTCCCGGTTCCGTGTGCAGCATCACCACTAGCTTATACGTGTGTGGAGGCTACAAGGAGAACGAACGTTGTCAGACTGCATGCCTCATCATCATATAGGCCCAGTACCTGGTGTAATGTTATGCAGGTGTCATTGGGTACACAACAAGCTCAAATCTCGTTATGATTACTGGTAATCTCGACAACATTCACTACATTTCTTTCTTGTTGAAGCTTGTGGCTGTCTCTCATTTTTCCGATCTTCGTGACATCACCTTTCAACAAGATAGCACAAGACCACATATCGCTAACGAGTGCTCAGAGTAAGCTCTGCCATAGAGTTGAAGCGGCGTGGAATGACATACCTGCATCTGTAATTCTAGCTTAGGTCTTTCGATGCCCACATGAGATAGAACAATTGTTACTTCAAGACGTGGCAGCTTTATGTACTGATTTTTCTACTCTGTGTACTCTCACATCAACTTCAGAATTAATCATGCATTCTTCCTACAACACCATATAAACCAATATTTTTTGTTATTCTTCCGGCTGTTACAATTTTAATGGACAGTAGTTTATAATAGAGCAGAGTCGCGCAGCATTAGGAAAGGTTCAGTTCATCGTGACTAGCAAGGAATTTCCAGTGAATTTACAAACATTCGTCCTGCTAGTGAACGGCTTTGAAATATTCACTGTGAGAAACATGCACGGAGAGGCGGAGGCTGGGCAACAGCGTCAGGGAGATGACCAGATCGCGGGTTATTGTCAGAGAAGCACAGGTAGCATATTAACTGCAAGCTCTTCCCGGCATGTGTAATGTCCGAATAACTCACGAAATGCTGCCAGCTATGTTCGGTTAATACCTCTGATATCTCTTAATGTAAAACCCTCGCCCTCTTTGGCCATTTTCAAGTTCGAATTGCAGCTTAAACTGCTGGTGTCCGATAATATAAACCGAAAAAGACGCCGTTGTGTATGCGCGAACCCCATTATAAGAGACCAAGTAGGATAACGTACTTGTACTCGTTTGTGCCTCCACTCGGACAATTGCGATCATATTTAACTTGTCTCTATTTGCTCTATTCGTAGTGGCCCTTTCTTTAGGGTCATCGTTGTTTCAGATATTAAAGTGCTTGTCTCAATTATTTCTTGCGTTTCACTCTCGTGTCGATCCTTTACGTAGATATTACGAACTGTAGAATGATACTGACGAGGTCGTGAAATGTCAGTGTACAAAAATTCTTTATAAAAGTGATGCTCTCAGACAGCTTTCATAGTAGAACTTGTAGCGCATCACATTTAGTACGTTTTCTGTTCTGCTCATTTGTGAAATCAATATCTGTGAGCTTTTTCCTCTCTATTACGCATCGAACGACGATGTGTTCTATTAATGTGAGTTTTCAGGTCTTGACGGCTAACACTATACCTCTTGAAAATTATATTTACGTAACGGAACTTGGAATATAAAGTATTCTCTAACATACTATTTGTTCTTCATCTTCCAAATCTTCAGAGAACAATTAGCTCAAATCGATATAGATTTCTCTCAGGAAAATCAATTAAAGGTCATATCTTCACTCTCAGGCAAATTTTAGAAAAGGCAACCGAATCTTGTATTTGCACACATCACCTCTTCATTGACTACAAAGCAGCGTATGATGACGTAGAGGGAGAGCAACTGTAACGTGCTTTGATTGGAACTCATTGAGTACTGTTAAGATTTGTGAAGATGAGAATGAAGAAGGCACAGAGTAGTTCAAAATGGTTGAAATGGCTCTGAGCACTATGGGACTTAACATCTATGGTCATGAGTCCCATAGAACTTAGAACTACTTAAACCTAACTAACCTAAGAACATCACACAACACCTAGTCATCACGAGGCAGAAAAAATCCCTGACCCCGCCGGGAATCGAACCTGGGAACCCGTGCGTGGGAAGCGAGAACGCTACCGCACGACCACGAGCTTTGGGCAACAGAGTAGTATTAGAGCAGGAGGAATGGGGTATGATCCACTAGATATACAAGATGAACCAGGTCTCCATCGACAGACTTCCCGAGGTTGTTCAGTGATAACTTCTGAGTATTTTGGTATAAGTGACACACGGTCTCTGGCGGCTCGTTACAGTGCAATAATGTGTTTTAATGATTTATTCTGGTATTTTAGCCAAGTTACCATTGTTTCTGAGAAAACACCGCCGAACAGTGAAAAAGCCTCTAATATGTAAACGCCAAAGGGTACAACACAAAACACAGGATTCGTTTTATCGCGAGGGACTTTGTACAGCTAACGTGATTGCCGTCACTGAGGGGACAACCCAACATTGCGTCGCTCTTTCACTGTATTCAGTGAAGCCACACACGAGGCGCATATCGGACAATTCTTCATCAGTAAAACTATCCATAGCACAGCTGTATCAGTGTTAACGCATAAGTAGCTCTAACAAAAACAAAACCGTAGACAGCACCGAGCAGTACTCGATGCAAACTTGAGGGCAACGAGATAAAGAGGGCATTACTACTGTCAACAACTAGCCTGCCCGGATACCCGCGCGGTATAGCGGGCTGCTTCCCGAGCGGGAAGGCGTGCCGGTCCCCAGCACGAATCCACCCGGCGCATTGGTGTCGAGGTCCGGTGTGCCAGCCAGCCTGTGGATGGTTTTTAAGGTGGTTTTCCATATGCCTCGGCGAATGCGGACTGGTTCCCCTTATTCCGCCTCACACTATGTCTGCGATTGCTGCGCTAACACTGTCACCACGCACGTGTACAGATCATTACTCTAACACGCAAAGCCGGCCGATGTGGCCGTGCGGTTCTAGGCGCTTCAGTCTGGAACCGCGTGACCGCTACGGTCGCAGGTTGGAATCCTGCCTCGGTCATGGATGTGTGTGATGACCTTAGGTTAGTTAGGGTTAAGTAGTTCTAAGTTCTAGCGGACTGATGACCACAGATGTTAAGTCCCATAGTGGTTGGTTGGTTGTTTGGGGAAGGAGACCAGACAGCGTGGTCATCGGTCTCATCGAATTAGGGAAGGATGGGGAAGGAAGTCGGCCGTGCCCTTGCAGAGGAACCATCCCGGCATTTGCCTGGAGTGATTTAGGGAAATCACGGAAAACCTCAATCAGGATGGCCGGATGCGGGATTGAACCGTCGTCCTCCCGAATGCGAGTCCAGTGTCTAATAACCACTGCGCCACCTCGCTCGGTTAAGTCCCATAGTGCTCAGAGCCATTTGAACCATTTAACACGCAAACATTTGGGTTACACTCGACTGGTATGAGACGTTCCCAGGGGTGGGGAGAGGTCCACTGGGGGGAGGGGGGGGGCAGAACCGCAAAATAACCCCTGGGATCGGTGTGGGGCGGCGGCGGGTTGGGTGGACTGCTCCCCATTTCAGTACACACAATACACACTGTCAATAACAGGTGCCGTGAGCGAATGGAAACAAGTCACACACAGCTTATACCATTGATATTTGTGTTGTTGTGCACTATTTTCAGTGCAGTACACATACAAAGTTGATTAGGGAAAGAAACCACACGTAATGCAATAAATCTGTAACGAGCCGCCGGAGACCATGGGTTCCGCCAGAACATTCAGAAGGTATCTGTGAACAACCTCTGAAATCTTGTTGGTGGATTTCTGGCTCATCCAGTAGAAGATGCTGTACACCAAGAAGATAAGGTGGAGTGTCTCCTTTTATCCTTAGAGAGGGTTATGAGGGATACGAGTCTGCTAAGCAAGGCAACGATCTTTTAAGAATCAGTTCAGATGCTCTGTAGTGTCAGTGACGGAGATATAGTTGTAAGAACTCAGAAGGCAATGGATGAAACATTCAACTCACTTGATTGGGCAAGTGGGAATGTAGGACCGAATACAAATCAGAAGAAAACAAAATAAACGGCTTTTGTGAAAGTATGTAAGCAGAAAATGACACGCTAAATAACTTCCGGCAGCTTTGTATGTAAGAAAGGCGAGCAGTTAAAACATCAGGTATCGACTTTCAGCCACTCAAAATACACCTCTTATGAAATTAAACAGAGATTAATAACAACCAACAAAGCCTACAAGCCTATTTTACATTTAAAAAATTTTAAACTTATGTGCAAAGTCAAAACCACTACTTAACTTTAAGTAGTGGTTTTGACTTTGCACATATGTACTGTTTGTGTTTTCCTTTTCTTTCTCGTTTATAAATGTATAGCTATGGTGTTCTTTTAATCATTGACAAAGGTTTTCTTAGGCACTTGTGGGTTTTGTTGCTGTTCTGAAGAAGGTGTAGTTATCTACGCCGAAACCTGAGTTAACACTCAACACTAGGTGCTTTTTCCGCAATCGAGGCGGGTTTTTAGTTTTTTAATATATTAACCAACGATTGCTGACGCGCTGCAATGTTGAAGGTTCTTACATTTTTGAAAAACTTGGATTCTTTGTTGTGCTGTCTGTCAGACAGAGGAAAGTAAATTATTGTTTGTGGGGATTTGAATGTAAATTTTCTGAAAGAGTCTGATAGAAAGCTTGACCTTGAAATATTACTTGTTTCTTTCAATTTGACATTAGTTACAGTTTTACTACTCTGGTGATACAGAAAAGCATCACACTAATAGATAATGTTTTCATTGACTAAGATAAATTTAATCAAATAAAAACTTTTCCTGTTAAAAATGGTTTGTCTGGTCATGATGCACAGCTAGTAACAGTATATGATCTAGCTCCATACAGTAATGCAGAATTGTCTACCAAAATAGTGCGTTCGATTAACGATTTAACAATTCAGAATTTTAGGAAAAGCTTGCAACAGTTAGACTTGGATGAGCTGTACAGGGAACATGATGCTAATTTAAAATTTAACCTATTTCATGATACCTTTGTGAGTATACTTGAAAACAGATTCCCTAAGAAAACAGTGAAATATAATTGTAAGAAACCATGTAAAAAGCCATGGCTTACTAAAGGGATAGAAATATCTTGTAAATAGAAAAGGCAAGTGTATCTTATAGACAGGAGGAGTAATGACCCCAAAACAGTTAAACATTATAAAAAATACTGCACTGTATTAAGAAAAGTTATTAAAAAGTCCGGAAGTATGTGCATTATGTCTGAGATTAGCTCATCTGATAATAAAATTAAAACAATTTGGAATATTGTTAAAAGGGAAACAGGGAAACTGAGAGCATAGGAAGACGGTATTTCTATCTAACTCAATGAAAAGCTTGTTAACAAGAAGTCATAATTAGAAAACATTTTGAATAATCATTTTTAAGTGTTGTAGAGAAAATTGGATCCAGCTATTCGTTAGAAAACGCATGGCGATATATGGAATAGGCAATACCTACGCAATTTGCTAAAATTGAATGTCAACCCATCTCTCCTACTGAAATTAGGAAATAAGAAATTCAGTCAAAAGTTAAAGCTCACATGGAATCGATGGCATTTCCAACAAAGTACTAAAAGCTTGTTCCGCACAAATAAGTAGGGTCTCAGCTACATATGTAGTAGCTCACTGAAACAGGGCATTTTTCCAGATAGACTGAAACACGCTATTGTAAGACCATTGCAAAAAAAAGGGGATAGGTCTGATGCTAACAACCCTATCCCACTTCTGACAGCTTTAGCCAGAGTTATTGAAAAAGTAATGTATTCAAGAGTAGTATCACATATTTGTAAAAATGAAGTACTAACAAAATGTCGGTTTGGTCTCCAGAAAGGCTTTTCAACAGAAGGTGCTATATACGTTTTCACTGCTCAATTATTAAATGCAGTGAATAACCGAACATCACCCATTGCTATATTTTGTGATCTCTCAAAGGCTTTTGATTGTGTGAATCATGAAATTCTTCTAGATAAACTTAAGTATTGAGGAATGAGTGGGACAGTGCACAAATGATTTAATTTATGCTTAACTGGAAGAATGCAGAACGTTGTAATTAAAAAATCAGTGGGGTCCTCTTAACTGGGGAGGTATCAAGAATGGTGCCACACAGGGTTCACTCTTGGGTCGCCACTCTATATTCATGAAGATGAAATGCTGGTCCTTTTTGCTGATGATACAAGTATAATAATCACACACAACAAGCAATAATCAGCTGAGGAAATTGTAAATAATGTCTTTCAGAAAATTAGGTGGTCCTCTGCAAATTACATTCACTAAATTTTGAGAAAGCACAGCTTATACAATTCTGTACAGTAAATGGCATAACACAATTGATAAATATAGACTTTGAACAGAAGACTGTTGCTAAGGCAGAATACTCAAAATGTCTGGGTGTGTGCATTGATGGAAATTGAATTGGAAAAAACACATCGATGATCTGCTGAAACAGTTAGGTTCAGCAGCTTATGCTATCAGGGTTATTGCAAATTTTGGTGATAAATATATCAGTAAATTAGCCTACTATGCCTATTTTCATTCACTGCTTTCATATGGCATCATATTTTGCGACAATTCGTCATTAAGAGCATGTAATCAGAATAACAGCTGTAGCCCACCCAAGATCACCTTGCAGACATTTATTTAAGGAACTCGGGATATTCACAGTACCTCCGCAATACATATATTCACTTATGAAATTTGTCATTATAAACCCATTCCAATTCAAAAATAACAGAGAAGTGCATAGCTAGAACACTATGAGAAAGGACGATCTTCACTATTCTGGATCAAATCTCACTTTGGCACAGAAAGGGGTGAATTATGCTGCCACAAGAATCTTTAGTCATTTGCAAAATAGTATTAAAAGTCTGACAGATAGCCAACCAACATTTAAAATCAAATTTAAAAAAATTCTGAATGACAAATTCTTCTACTCAATAGATGAATTCTTAAATATGAAGCAGTAACTGGAAAAAAAATTAATTATTTTGTGTATAGAAAGCTTATGTTGAAAGTGACACGTTCCACATCATTACGAAATGTCGTATTTATGATCTATGGAACAAGTATTAATGTAACGTAATATAAAAGCGAAATCTGTCTGGTGTAAAATTCTCTTTAATCAATAGAACTAAGCTTGAGACTGAGAAACCAGTAATAACTGGACATAAAAAAGTATAGGAATGCTAAATTCCTTCGAGAGAAAAGTAATTCGAAGAATTACTGGCGCCACTTGTGTAAGGGGAAGATGGAGGCGGAGATATAATCATGAGCTGCATGCTGTATATAAAGTGTGGTGTCTGGCGGTGACACCACATAAAGAGCCACCTGTTAGAAGTATAGTGAAATCAGTAAGATAAAGGTAGGTGGAGAACGTGGCGTGGATAAGTGACATGCAAGTATTGAAAACGATATTAAAAGGAAATCCAGAGGGTCAAAAATGGCAGGGTGTACCGGAAACCGGATGGGCTCATAGAGGACGTAGGAAAACTCGAGCGTTGGAGCGTGATATCTGGCGGAGAATTGTTGAAGTGAGCCACAGAAGAAGTCGACATAACCTCTGGCAGCAAAGATTTTGTAGCTGTTGTGACTGGCTTTGCACGGATTAGAAATACAGATTTAAGCAGTAAACCACTAGGCCGTTAGAAAGAGTGCGACAGGCGCTGAAATGCTGAGCACTTCCCACAGCCGGCTGGCCCTTTCATCTTATTCATAGCATTAAACGGCGCTGTGTGCGGGCCAGGGAAGGGAAGGTAGCTCTCTGTGGCACAGACGAATCGTTACCTGCAGTAACCGAAGCCGTTACAAATTGATATGCTGCAGATTTTCGTCCGTCAGTGAGACACTCGTGACGTCAATGGTGAGTGAATGGAGATTCAAGCAGCAGTACTGTCCTCTGCTGCTCCTTTCTTGCCGGCTTGATTGGTGTATTTAAGCTGTCACGTGGAGAAAAATTGCCCGCCTGGAAATATTGACGGCGGCTGTACGGAGCGACAAAAGAACCGAGAGGAGCAGCTAGGCTCGGCGCTCTGTGCGAGGAGGAGTCCCATTCAGGACAGCTTAGAGCCGCCGACAATGGCACGCGGGCCCTGATTGGATGTTGATTGATATCAGAAACATCATCAGCCACCTTTGATCAGCGCTGATTAGCCGCTTATTTATTCATTAGGCGGGCTGCACGGTGGGATCCTGCAGCGTAATATCCAGGTTAACCTTTCCACGGGCCGCCTTCCTCGAAAGGCACTCGCGGTAGAAGTCTCCTGTATGCCTTCAACGCGCCAAAACCAGTTGCAAAATAATCCTGCCTGGTGTCGGCTCGTTGCAGTATGAATGACAGTGTGACGATGGAAGTTGCCACAAACCATGTAGGGATGTGAGAAGAACTGAAGGACGTTTCACGTCCTGACTATCGTATGATGAAGTCTCGTAACTTTATCAAGTAAGATGAAACTGCAAAATAAAAAAAAATTAAAAAAAGAGGGGAATTTGAGGAGATGGGACGTGGATAAACTGAAAGAACCAGAGGTTGTTGAGAGTTTCAGGAAGAGCATAAAGGAACAATTGACAAGAACGGGGGAAAGAAATACAGTAGAAGAAGAATGGATAGTTTTGAGGGATGAAGTGGTGAAGGCAGCAGAGGATAAAGTAGGTAAAAAGACGAGGGCTATTAGAAATCCTTGGGTGACAGAAGAAATACTGAATTTAATTGATGAATGGAGAAAATATAAAAATGCAGTAAATGAAGCAGGCAAAAAGGAATACAAACGTCTCAAAAATGAGATCGACAGGAAGTGCAAAATGGCTAACCAGGCTTGGCTAGAGAACAAATGTAAGGATGTAGAGGCTTACCTCACTAGGGGTAAGATAGATACTGCCTACAGGAAAATTAAAGAGACCTTTGGAGAAAAGAGAACCACTTGTATAAATATCAAGGGCTCAGATGGAAACCCAGTTCTAAGCAAAGAAGGGAAAGCAGAAAGGTGGAAGGAGTATATAGAGGGACTATACAAGGGCGGTATTCTTGAGGACAATATTATGGAAATGGAAGAGGATGTAGATGAAGATGAAATGGGAGATATGATACTGCGTGAAGAATTTGATAGAGCACTGAAAGAACTAAGTCGAAACGAGGCCCCGGGAGTAGACAACATTCCATTTGAACTACTGACACCCTTGGGAGAGCCAGTCCTGACAAAACTATACCATCTGGTGAGCAAGATGTATGAGACAGGCGAAATACCCGCAGACTTCAAGATTATAATAGTTCCAATCCCAAAGAAAGCAGGCGTTGACAGATGTGAAAGTTACCGAACTGTCAGTTTAATAAGTCACGACTGCAAAATACTAACGCGAATTCTTTACCGACGAATGGAAAAACTGGTAGAAGCCGACCTCGGGGAAGATCAGTTTGGATTCCGTAGAAATATGGGAACACGTAGGCAATATTGACCCTACGACTTATCTTAGAAGCTAGATTAAGAAAAGGCAAACCTACGTTTCTAGCATTAGTAGACTTGGAGCAAGCTTTTGACAATGTTGACTGGAATAGTCTCTTTCAAATTCTGAAGGTGGCAGGGGTAAAATACAGGGAGCGAAAGGCTGTTTACAATTTGTACAGAACCCAGATGGCAGTTATAAGAATCGAGGGACATGGAAGGGAAGCAGTGGTTGCGAAGGGAGTGAGACAGTGTTGCAACCTATCCCCGATGTTATTCAATCTGTATATTGAGCAAGCAGTAAAGGAAACAAAAGAAAAATTCGGAGTAGGTATTAAAATCCATGGAGAAGAAATAAAAACTTTAAGGTTCGCCGATGATATTGTAATTCTGTCAGAGACAGCAAAAGACTTGGAAGAGCAGTTGAACGGAATGGACAGTGACTTGAAGGGAGGATATAAGATGAACATCAACAAAAGCAAAACGAGGATAATGGAATGTAGTCGAATTAACTCAGGTGATGCTGAGGGAATTAGATTAGGAAATGAGACACTTAAAGTAGTAAAGGAGTTTTGCTATTTGGGGAGCAAAGTAACTGATGATGGTCGAAGTAGAGAGAATATAAAATGTAGACTGGCAATGGCAAGGAAAGCGTTTCTGAAGAAGAGAAATTTGTTAACATCGAGTATAGATTTAAATGCCGTTTCTGGAAGTATTTGTATGGAGTGTAGCCATGTATGGAGTGAAACATGGACGATAAATAGTTTGGGCAAGAAGAGAATAGAAGCCTTTGAAATGTGGTGCTACAGATGAATGCTGAAGATTAGATGGGTAGATCACGTAACTAATGAGGAAGTATTGAATAGGACTGGGGAGAAGAGGAGTTTGTGGCACAACTTGACAAGAAGAAGGGATCGGTTGGTAGGACATGTTCTGAGGCATCAAGAGATCACCAATTTAGTATTGGAGGGCAGCGTGGAGGGTAAAAATCGTAGAGGGAGACCAAGAGATGAATACACTAAACAGATTCAGAAGGATGTAGGCTGCAGTACGTATTGGGAGATGAAGGAGCTTGCACAGGATAGAGTAGCATGGAGAGCTGCATCAAACCAGACTCAGGACTGAAGACCTCAACAAACAAGATGAAAATAACACCGATCCCGCCCTACACATGCGAGTAACGTTCAGTAAGTAATGCAACGCATTTTTACTCGGCTAGTTTCAGTTGAACAAATGCAGAATTTGCTGTGACACATCGTGGAATATTCCCGCTTCAGCCCCTGTAGTTTCATAAAGTTCCGATAGGTGGCAGCGCTATAGCCTCCAAATTGGCTCCTGTAACGAAGGTGGGTTCCAACCAGAGAGCTGTCACTGAGTTTCTTTTAGTGGAAAATCTGAGCATCGCAAACACTCATTCATAAGCGCTTCCAACCTGACAGTGAACAAAAGCACGGTGGGTCTTTCTCGGCAAGGCGTATGTCATCGTCGCAACGAGGTAACGATCTCCTGCAGTGTTAGAACGTGCGGACGCTCTCTTTAGAGGAGGCCGACGGATCACAATCAATTTCTTCGCTGTTCACCTGGACGTCTCTGTTGGTAGTGCTTACATACTCGCCCACCTATTGGGATACTCAAAGGTGCGTGGCCGCCGGATTACTCATCGCCTAACAGAAGACCTTACCATCTGTGCGCGTTACAAGGCTGATAGTGACAATTTTTTGTCGAACATTGTCACAGGCTGTGAATCATGGGTTCATCACTTCGAACTGGAAACAAAACGGCAATCCATGGAGTGGCGAAACATCACTTCTCCTCCGAAGAAAAATTTCAAAACCGTATCCGGTAAAGTCGTGGCGACAATCTTCTGGGATTCTGAAGGGATGTTGATGCCTCCCTCATGGTGAAACGATCAACTCGGAAGTGTATTGTGCTATCCACAGGAAATTGAAGATACGACTTCAGCGTGTTCGTCGCCACAAAAGTGTAAACTAACTTTTACTTCTCCAAGACAACGCAAGGCCTCACACAAGTCTGCACACCCGAGAGAAGCTCACGAAACTTCATTGGATTGTTCTTTCTCGTCCACCCAAAAGCCCGAATTTTGCACCTTCCGACTTCCGTCTGTGTGACGCGGTGAACGATCCGCACCACCGGAAGCAGTACGTGGTTGATGGCAAGATTATTGACGCTGGCTCCGACATCGACAAAAGAATGGTACCATGCTGGCTCTCAGGCTGTCCCAGTAGGGTTGCATAAGGTTGTCGCGTTGAACGGAGGTTATTTGAAAATAGGGTTTTATAGCCTAAGGAGTAAGGGAATAATATGGTGTGTTGGAATCGTGAACAAAAAGGACCGGCTTTCAGAAAAGAATGTGTTGCATTACTTATTGAGCGCCCTTTGTTTGATACTCTCCACAAGACATTTTGCGGTGCACCGCTGTCGTTCTGTCCTTCATATATCACTCGAGAATGATACGCGGGAAAACGACTGTCAATAAGCCCCAGAATGCGCCCAATTTTTTTTTGTTTTCCTGTTCCTGGTCATTTCGCGAAATGTAAATGAGAGGGTTTAATGTAATGCCTCGTTCTCCCCGCAACGTACGCTCTCGGAATTTTAAATTATCTTTTCCATGATACACGATGCCTCTCGTGTAAGTTCTGCCACAAAAATTTGATGAGCACCTTTTTTACATCTTCCCTGTCTCGTCCCAGACCCACGAGCTGCAGTCCAGAATCGAACGTTTATTTGTAAGTCACTAGTTTCGTGAAGCATTTACATTTCCTTACATTGAATCTAAACCTGATGTCGACCACATAAAAGAAAGCAATATGCTGGGGGTATTATGGTGCGAGAAGATAAATATGAGACATTATACAAGTAATAAGGTGCTGAAGAATGATTTGTTACAGTAAACAAATTAGTATTTTCTTTCATTTAAAATTAGCTACAAGGAATAGACAAAGTACAAAATGAAGAATTATTAGGAAAAAAAGACAAGAAAAGAAACTTGCGGAAAACTCTTATCAAATTTAAAACAAATTTGTGGGACACCTCCTGCGGCCTTCACGTATGATTACTTCATGAGTGGAAAGAGGAGCAGAAATGAAAAAGTGTAGGCAAATATTAGAATATGGAGAAAAAAGTTATCGCAGATGATAAGTCCGGACTCCTGTCAAGCAGTTGTATAGACATTATGGTTATTCAGTAGCAGGTTTTTGGTGCCATAAATCATAGTAGTGTGCACCACATTTTTTTGTGTGTCCTCACAACCATTATGACCAGGAGGTCAGCGACGCTTCTACGTTAAACCTCGATCACTCAAGTAATTCCCTAGAAAGAAATTGACCAAGAATCGTAATACTGATGTTTCTTGGGTCTCTATCATGCAAGAAGACCTGGAGAACGTCTACGAGGATTAGCTACAGCAACCTAGTCTTCAGACTGAAGTACAAGATCGTTCTGTGAAGATACACAATTTTGTCCAGGGAGAGAGTGTAAAGTGTAGTTATGGCATGTCGCCCTCTTTGTTGTAGCGTCCGTCATAGTGACCGACCGCAGAGCGCTGTCGTAAGCCACTCGACTCTCATCCTTGCCGGCCATCTGGATTTAGATTTTGCATTATGTCCCTAAACCGTTCAAGCTAAATTCCAAGATGTTTCCCTTGAAATTGCACGTGGATTTCTTTCCTCGGTCTGTAAAGATCGCATTCGCCGCTAAGAAGTAAATATACAAATGATTCGAGAAGTGTTTGACCAATTCGCCAAACTGGGCTATGAACAGTGTCCCACACCCTGACTCCCTTCACACACAGCAGAGAGCTTCGGAATTTAATCCATACCTTTCCTCCCACTGCTGTTCAAATAGCGGCGGTAATCCAACACCAGGCCTCGTAGCGACAACCTCCAAGTCGAACGCCGACACTCAGGCCTGCGTCAGCGGCCTCGTCTGCGGCAGATGGTTGCAAAACAAAGATTTCATTTATTCAGTTGCACATAGACAAGCAACACCAAAAAATTATTTATATAACATTCTTAATTTTGTTTCGGTGGGTCACTAAGAAACTAGCGAGGATTTACTCCCAGCCTGCAGTATTATCGAAGCAAAAGATAAAAGTATTCTACAGGAAATAGCATAGTGATAAAGTTTTAATTATCACCCCGGAGATATGTATTCCACCGGACACCACTTCGGCGACTTGCGTGACCGTAACCTACCACATTTATCCAACCGGAGAAAGGGGATCTACAATTTCACGTGGAATCCAAACCCTGTGATGTTTCTGGTGACTCTTCACATTGTTGACAGGTGAAGGCTAGGTTAAAGAGCAGAGTGAAAAATCCATGGTCTGGCCGCGTTTCGATCACGCGACCTCCCGGTTTCCAGGCACGCACTTCAGCAGCAGATCACCAGGCTATCGAATCAAAAAACAGTTGCCTGGCTGGCATTTCCAAAATGACGATGAGGTAATTTTCTGGGTTTAACGTTTCTTGGACAGCCAAAAAACAAACTTATGTAACCAAGGATAGTCATCCGTCGGTCAGAAAAATGCGTCGCATTGAAGGGCGAATATGTAGAGGAAGACTTGCACTAGTACCAGGTCTCATAGTGGCAGTTAGATTTTTTAAGATGACTTTACCTAACGTAAAAACTAAGAGAAACAGCTGGAATATATAGGACAAAAAGAGTCTCACAGACCGTCAACCAAGATTTTAAAATACTTCCTGATGTAGCGGAGAAGAAAGCGATATCAGAAGATTATATCAGGCAGAAGTATACGATACAGGTCATTACTACGATTTCATAATGTTCCTCAAGAGTGACATGTAATCAAATTGCGTTGCTATGGAGTGTCGTCTCGGTTGTGCGATCGTCAGAAATATCACAGTTCGCAGTAACTGACGAAAAGTCATCGATCAAAACAGAAGTGAAATCTGGCGTCCCCCAAGAAAATGTTATAGGCCTCTGCTAACCCTGATCTACACAATGTGATCAAAAGTATCCGGACACCTAGCTGAAAATGACTTACAAGTTCATGGCGCCCTCCATCGGTAATGCTAGAATTCAACATGGTGTTGGACTACCATTAGTTTTGTTGACAGCTTCCACTCTCACAAGCATTCGTTCTATCAGGTTCTTGAAGGGTTCTTGGGGAATGGCAACCCATTCTTCACGGAGTGTTATCGATTTCGGTCGGTGAGGCCTGGCACGAAGTTGGCGTTCCAAAACATCCCAAAGGTGTTCTATAGGGTTCAGTTCAGGACTCTGTGCAGGCCAGTCCATTTCAGGGATGTTATTGTCGTGTGACCACTCCACCACAGGCCGTGCATTATGAACAGATGCTCTATCGTGTTCAAAGATGCAATCGCCATCCCCGAATCACTCTACAACAGTGGGAAGCAAGGAGGTGCTTAAAACATCAATGTAGGCCTGTGCTGTGGTAGTGCCATGCAAAACAACAGGGGTGCAAGCCCCCTCCATGAGAAACACGACCACACCATAACACCACCGCCTCCGAATTTTACTGTTGGCACTACACACGCTGGCAGATGACGTTCACCGGGCACTCGCCATACCCACACTGTGCCATCGGATGGCTACATTGTGTACCGTGATTCGTCACTCCACACTACGTTTTTCCACTGTTCAATCGTCCCATGTTTACGCTCCTTACACCAATCGAGGGGTCCTTTGGCATTTACCGTCGTGATGTGTGGCTTAAGAGCATCCGCTCGACCATGAAATCCAAGTTTTCTCACCTCTCGCCGAACTGTCACAGTACTTGCAGTGGATCCCGATGCAGTTTGGAATTCCTGTGTGTCGGTCTGGTTAGATGTCTGCCTATTACACATTACGACCCTCTTCAACTGCTGGTGGTCTCTGTCAGTCAACGAACGAGGTCGGCCTGTACGCTTTTGTGCTGTACGTGTCCCTTCAATTTTCCACTTCACAATCACATCGGAAACAGTGGACCAAGGGATGTTTAGGAGTGTGTAAATCTCGCGTACAGACGTATGACACAACTGACACCGAATCACCTGACCACGTTCGAAGTCCGTGAATTCCGCGGAGCACCCCAGTCTGCTACTGAGGTCTCTGGTATGGAGTACCTGGCAGGAGGTGGCAGCACAACTCACCAAACACAAAAAACGTATGTTTTTGGGGTGTCCGGATACTTTTGATCACATAATGTATATATACGATTTATGACTGAATCTGAGCAGACCGCTTGGATTGCTTGCAGATGATGCTTTCATTTACCGTCTAGTAAAGTCGTGAGAAGATCAAAACCAATTGAAACATGGTTTAGGCAAGGTATCTGTATGGTGCGAAAAGTGGCAATTGACTCCAAATTAATGAAAAGTGTGAGGTCATCCACATGAATGCCAAAAGTAATCCATTAAGTTTCAGTAAAATCATGAAGATTTAAAGGCTGTCAGTTCACCTAAATACCTAGGGATAATAATTATGAACAAATTAAATTGCGACGGTCTCAACGTTGTGGGGAAGGCGAACTAAAGACAGAATTTTATTCACAGAACGCTCTTACAAGGTGCAAAACTCCATTAAAAACACTGCCTGTGTTAGGCTTGTCCGTCCTCTGCTCGAGTATGGGATCCTTACATCGAAAAAGTTAAAAGTTAAAGAAGCATCTCGCTTCGTATTATCGCGAAAAGGTGGTGAGAGTGTGACGGATATGGTACGCGAGATGCGAAAGGCGTTTCTCATTGTGGCGAGATGTTTTCACAAAATCACCAACTTTCTCCTCCCAACGCGAAAATATTTTGTTGACGCCCACCTACGTAGGAAGAAACGTCCATTGTAATAAAATAAGGGAAATCAGAGCTTGCACGGAGAGATTTAAATGTGTATTTTCCCGCGTGCTGTTCGAGAGTTCAACGGTAGAGATATAGAGTAAAAGTAATCTGATAAAACCCTTGCAGGCGGTTAACTGTGATTCGCAGAATAGTCATGCAGTTGTAGATTACCATACTTAATTGCTGTGATCAACTTTCATTCCCCTACCAATAAAGAATAATGTGCAAAAATGTGAAGATCATAGGCTCATTCGTCTTATGAGCCATTTCTTGGAAATATATCTGAAAATAGACTATCAAAGGTTACATGAAAATTATGAGTAGTTCACTGACCAGACACGGTTAAGTTTCAGGGAAAAGTTGGGTACAAGACAAGAAATAGCTGCTCTATTAGTTCTAGTGCAAAACTCTTATGATCAGGATAAAAATGAAGCTCTTTGTTTTAGTGTATATGAAAAGCCTCTTAAAGGAATAGATATCGATCAGAAAGACATCCGTTGCATAGAAAATTTATCTTGGAATCAGACAGAACACGTTATGTATGATGATGAGCTCATGGACTTGGAAAATGTCTCCAGAGGAGTCTGACCTGAATATGTCCTGTCAGCCATATTGTTCTACTTGTAGTCAAGAGTATCTCTCAGGAAGCAGTTGGTGAAATAGAAAAATGTACAAAGGTTAATGAAGTCTTCATCGACAATATTCGCTGTGATGATGATACAGTAATGATTGCTGACAACTTAGATAATGTTCAACAACTCGTCAACATCGTATGGCGTTACAACAGTAATCTATGTCTGAATATCAACAACAAAAGGCACATTTTAAGATTGTCACATTATAGCCCGACTTCTTTACAAATGCAAATCCGTGTTTCAGTGGCTCCTTGAGACAAAGAGCAGACAAGTTTAAGTACCTGGTACGTGCCTCTGTGAAGACTGGAGTTCAGACATGGAGATAAAATGTCGCATGCTGAACGCCTGTAACGCTTTCATAAAGTTCAAGAAAATTCTCACAAGTACAGACCTAGATCTAAATCTTAGATTTGTATTAGGAAATGGTACAGTTGTGGACAAAGCGAGCGAGACCCCTCGCCTGTTCGTTATGCTGATCCGCACAGCTTTAAAGTCTGCTACACAGCATAACAGGCAAGGCGACGAAGTGCTACCAACATACTATGCACAGGCGTGAAATTGACAAACTATCCGAATTTTCTCAGGCTGTTTTCAGTCATGTGTGTGACTATATTAATGCTGATTAGTGTGTTAAACACAACACGTAAATATAAGATGTGAATGAAAGAAGAAACGTTAGTTAGTATGAAATGTACTAATAAAAATTAATTTCAGCTTATCGAGATAACAAAACTGTTTTAGTAAGACAAAGTACCCCAGATCGTCACGAAATAGCAAAACGTGTTTTAAGGGCTGGGTAGATAGATAGACGGTGAAGAAAATGAGACTAGTAGGGTTCCATGTTTACCGATTTAGGTGACGAAATCCTAAAAACGAAAACAGCTACGCCAGTTACTGAAGATGAGGGTCGCATAAATAATCCCCCCTACTCTTTATTGGAAATGTTCTAGTTGCAGTCGATACATCAGCGTATTATTCGTAGATATGCTTTCGATCCAAATCACGTTTACAGGAATGCAAATAAAATCCATTTGCCTATACACGTGGTAATCCAGATCCCAGTATTAGTGCTACCACGTTTTAGAAGTGCGAGTATTCCCATTGCTAGGTAGCTTAACAAACAATTCGGCTAATGAATGTTTTCGGGCTGTGGCAAATCTAATGGAGAATTCTAAACATTGTAGAATACGTTTCGCAGCTATGTAGCCGTTTATTTCCTGGGGTGGTGCAGAATTATCGTACTAAAATTACTCTCTTAATAACAGTATTTTGTTATTTCGATAAAAATCCCGAATGATTGTCACATAAGCGGTGACATAAAGGTAGAAAATTCTTGTTTTTGAGCCCAGAAAGCTCTATGCAACAGAAACTGCAGATCATTTTGCCATTTTCATTGCGAAATTGCCGGCTTATTCAAGTCTGGGGTAATAACAGAGGGCTGTTTACTTGGGTTGCCTGCTAGCGTAGTGAAAGGTGTTTGCTAGTGCAAGGGAGGTCTGGTTTGTTTTCGGTTCTAATCTCGATGGAGGCAGACAGACTATCAGTAAAGCAATTTTAAGGAATTTTCACGCCCCCAATACGTTTTATTGCTTCCTTTATTCTGTACCGGTGCCCCGTGGGTGTCAATATGAAGATATTGTAGAATTTCATACTAGTTACTGATTACTTTTTCCGCTTCTGTCAATAATTGATTTGACTTATGTGTGGCACTGAATGATTTTTAACTGAATTTCGTTATGAATCTTCACGCATTGCTAAATTTGCACACGTTCATGGTAGGGCAGCAACGGTAGTCCGGTATGACTGGTCTGAACGTTGACATAGACCGTTTCGCAGCCGAATGCGCATAATGTTTTGCTATTTCGTAACGATCTGGGGTACTTTGTCTAACTATAACAGTTATGTTATCTCGATAAGCTGAAATTAATTTTTATTAGTACAGTCCATACTAATTAGCGTTTCTTCTTTCATTTACATCTTATATTTACTTGTTGTGTTTAACACACTAATCAGCATTAATATAGTCATACACATGATTGAAAACAGTCTGACAAAGTTCGGATAGTTTGTCAATTTCACGCCTTGCCTGTTAGGCTGTGTAGCAGACTTTAAAGCTGTGCGGATCAGCATAACGAAAAGGGGAGTGGTCTCGCTCGTTTTGTCCGCGACTGTACATCTGGTCTATATTTCTGTACGGTTCTGAAGGAAGGGCGCTAAATATATCAAAAGCGAAGATGGAAGTTTTTGAATATGAACTTGCTGCAAAATTATTAAAATACTGTACACAGCAAGAATATCTAGCAACGATGTATTGTGACAAATAAAAAACCAGCGAGAAATCTTAACAAAGTCTCAAAGAAGAAAAACTGCGTACTTAGGACATATTTTGTGGAACACAGGGTATAACGAGCGTAAGTGCAGGTACACCCATTTTCAGAAAAAAACAGAGCACTTTGAACGAATAGAGACAGGACATTCATACTCACAGGACATTTACATCAGTATGTACTGCAGAAATGATTAGCATTTCAGTCATCTCGGTTCGGCATGTGTCCTTTTGCCTAGCAGGGACAGGGTCCGCCATTCGCCTTGATAACTTGTTCCATGCGTGAGGGCATCGACGCGTATAAGGCGCGAATGGCGTCCTGTGGTATAGCCATCCACGCTGCATTCACCTAGATCCAAAGTTCATCTGCGGTTGTCAGCATTGGGTCACGGCGATGCAGCCGTCCATTCGCCATATCCCACACATTTTCGATTGGTGACAAGTCTGGTGATCTAGCGGGCCAGGGCAAAATCCTGACATCCTGTGACGCCTCGTCATGCATTGTCTTGCTGAAAAATGGCGTCTGGAGTGTTCTGCAGGAAGGGTATGGATACGGGTCGTAGGATGCCATTCACGTAAGTCACACTGGTCACAGTGCCCTGGACGCGAGCCAGCTGTGATTTGTGGTTGTATCCAGTAGCAGTCGACACCATAACGGCTCGAGCTGGCGCTGTATGTCTTGTGCGAATGCATTCACTGTAATGCCGCTCCCCATGTGTGCGGCGAACCAAAATGCTGCCCTCATTTTCAAACAAAAAGAACTTGACGACGTTACATACACCACTATCGTCCACTATGTTTTTGCACATTCGTCAAAGCAATGCTGAGAAGTGGAGGACGCGCACGTATCCCGTGCCGTAACAAACGGCGACGCACTCTCACCCCTGATAGTGTACGATGTGTTACACAGTTGCACTGTTGCACTGTTGCGCCAGAGTCGAGGAGGACGCAGATTTGTCCTGCAATACCATTAGGATGAGGTGTCGATCTTTTCGGGGCGTTGTCGGGGTTGTGCGATTGACCCATCTCGTAGCCTTCTCTGGCCTTTGTAACCTCCCTCTTACTAATCGGCCTATCCTGCTTGCGATATAAAATATAACCGTGGATCGCGTGTATGCCTGAGAGATTTTTTCTAATTGTATAAGGCTGTCTTTTCTCAAGAAGTGATACCGATAAGTAGGAGGAAAGTGTGCAACCGACCCTTCTGATGGAAAGTCTACTAAAAATAAAAGAAATTAAATAGAACAGGGCTATAAATTGGAAAATGAAAGTTATTTTGTGCATTCACTCTCGAACAACACTGGACATAAAGGGGTACCACTGGTCATGAATCCAAAAGTTACACTAATGAACGAAAAGGAAGTAATTAACGGTCGCCAGCCCACTAGGGCAATTTACATCCAAAATCCTGTAGAAGATGATTTCACTAATTTTAAGTGAGCATGTAATGATAAAGAAAACTGATAAGTCACTCTTACGTTTTGTTTGGCATTAAATTTTGAAAAAGGCAATCGAGTAATGATATGAAAATACGCAATTAAACTGTATGTTAGTACTGAACTTCGTTACGTGAACAATGACTTTAATCAAAGAAATTTAGAAAAAAAGCAAGCACATTTTACTTTGCCATTACTTATTTTGCAAATTGGACTTCATAGCTACGGTCGCAGGTTCGAATCCTGCCTCGGGCATGGATGTGTGTGATGTCCTTAGGTTAGTTAGGTTTAAGTAGTTCTAAGTTCTAGGGGACTGATGACCACAGATGTTAAGTCCCACAGTGCTCAGAGCTATTTTTTGGATTTCATATTATTGTCTGAACAACTGAGCCTTTTTTACTGACTTGAACAGAATTAAATACTAGAATACGTACCAAAACAAACACCCATGTGCTCCAAGCTATATATAAAATAAATAAAACTTCCGCACTCTTAATTTGTGCATTTCTTTAGATTTGGATTTTTTTCAGTGATTAATTCTCAAACTTGAAAAATGAAATTGCTTTACTTTAGTCATGTACTGAAGCCTCTTGTTATACAACAGTTAACTGAAAGTAGACTGAGGCTAACATTCTTATAAGCGAAATTATTCATTAATAAACTGGCTGTAACTATTCAATTTGTTTCTTATGACACTCAGTTAGTATATTAGGAAAAAAAGGAACAAGGATCCTGCTTGGTAACAATGTCTGGGGCAATGAGGACGCAATCGCCCTGAGTTTAACTGATTATTATTTAAATAAATCTTATCAATCAAATCACATTCAGTTATGCTGGTGGGTTAGCCGTTAATACTTTCTACCAATTAACAGTCTTACTTCAGTGCCGTGCATACGACGGAACTCGGAGAAGACGACGTAACTGTGTTGCTGGAACTACTGCTGTTGTTGAAGACGGTAGTATCTTGTGGAGCCACGGCTAATTATAGGAACGGGCAATCGTAATTAATACAGCTTCTTTCGCCTGTCCACTGTCCTTAGTCCTGCTCTAGACATTTGGCCAGTTCGCGTACATAACGCCGCCGAAAATGGTACTCGCTACTGCGAGAGCGTTAACACCACACTTCCGCTCACTAGAAGCGCTGGAAGCCGTCTCCTCCCCTCTCTCTCTCTCTCGGCGCGCTCTGCGCAACAATCCCTACCCAAAGATTTTACAACGCTCAAACACTGCTATTATCGTTACTAGTCGATGCAAATAACAGTTTCGTTGGCTTTTTCCCAGAGTTTATAAGTTTCACAGTAAAACACAGATAAATACAATGAAATGTCAACAGACTTCTACCTAAATGTACACATAAAGTGAAGCAATGTCCTTACTAATTAAAAGAAAGCATTTAAATTACAAATATTTAGATACAATTCAAAAAAAAAGTTATATATCGGTAGCTTGTGCCATGCATCCTGCATTTGCGGTATTACACCTTCCATGAACCATTCTGCACACACACCCCATGTACAGCCGAAATACTTGCACACAAGCATCAATTTCCGGGATGGATGCATCATATCCTCTCATGCCAATAATGCACCCTCTTTCAGAGTCACTGTTGACGGTGCGGTTCGCGCATACGTCTGCGAGGCATCCTGCACGTCTGCTCAAGTCTCACTGATCCATTACCCCCTGTTTATAGCGACAACGAGAGCCGCAGGCACATTTCACGGGTGTCTGGTGCTGCCCGCAATATCGGTGTTGACACTGAACCGGCCGGTCGACATGGTTCAAACGCTAATTGTTTCCGCAGAACATACTAATGTACATGTCCTGTGAATACGAACGTCCTATCTCTAGTCGTTCAAGGACTTCTGTTTTTTTCTGAAAATGAGTGTATTTTTATTAATGGTACCGTGATATGGAAACACATCAGTGTGTTTTTTGTTTTTGCTCTACATCGACCAGTCTTCACGCAAACCCGTCGCAAACTTTACGATCTGATGTTTACTGCACAGTCATAACTGCACCACTAAGTGCACTGCCCCTGTTTGTTCAGACTCACGGTTTTTGTAGCCACGCCTCTACTGTTCAGCACGTGACCTGCTGCTCAGGGGAAAATAAGCATTCGCCCTACCTTGGTGTCTGGGGCCTTTTGAGACCCCGAGGCTATTTTAACTGCAAAGAAACAGTTGTAATGTGAACATTAATGCTCTAGAAATGCTTTTTATGGACATTTTATTATAACTCGGCAGAATATTTATTGTTGTATCACAGTTTGTAGTACAATAATTAGAAATTTTCCAATGGGTCAGAAAATACCCCAGGTATTCGTGATTTTCAAAGTTATATTTCAACATTATTACGAAACTAAAAACTTGGCGACAGTGCACCTTCTCATTCAACATTAAATGCACATTGTTGTAACTAATCCGCAGAAAATACATACACGTGCATGGCTGGAACAAATTCACACCTAGCAATTACGTTTTGTTGAAGTAAGGCGTCGTATTATATTTTATTCATAATGGATCATGGTTTCAAAATGTTCAAATGTGTGTGAAATCTTATGAGACTTAACTTCTAAGGTCATCAGTCCCTAAGCTTACACACCACTTAACCTAAATTATCCTAAGGACAAACACGCACACCCATGGCCGAGGGAGGACTCGAACCTCCGCCGGGACCAGCCGCTCAGTCCATGACTGCAGCGCCTAAGACCGCTCGGCTAATCCCACGCGGCTGATCATGGTTTCAATGGGAACACAGGATCATGCAGGTTTTAGCAGATATACATTAGAGCGGTAGTGATAATGAATCAGTTTTTGAAAACGAGGATGAGAGTGATGCTGATGTAGATATGACAGAATATACATATCGGATGTGAGGTGGATGTTAATGAATGTGAAGAAGATGATGATGATAATAATAATAATAATAATAAGGATATTCAGGAAACCAGTACGTCTACTCCGTATCTGGAAGCAGACAGATAACATGTGACATAGTATCACTTGATATGTGCAAGCACGCTTCCACAAGTATAATACGTGAAATTGCTCATATTCTGCGTCACCTTAGATCACAAATACAGACAAAGGCAGATTTTCTCAGACTGTTTATCTCCAATCAAACGCAGAGTGTAATAGAAATACATACCAATAATCATGCAGACGACAGTAAAATCCAACACCCACATCATGAACGCTGGATTGAATTTGACTCTACAGAATTAGTCATTCTTTGGTCTATTAATAATAGCTGGTTTACAAAAGCGAATGTTGATCGGATGGGTATGGCTTACCCATTTTCCGAGCCACAATGCGGTACTAAGGATTTCTTGATATTCTGATACGTCTCTGATTCGATGATAAGCTTACAAGAGAAGAAAGAAAAGCTATTTCTCGGTAAAAATCTGAACCTATACGGCTGTGTTTGAAATGTTCATTGAAGCATGCATTTCGTCTTATATCCCTGGGCCTTCTACTACTCATGATGAGCAGCTGTATACTTTCAGGGAACGTTGTCCATTCAGGTGTACATTCCTTCAAAACTTGGACAGTTCAGAATAAAAATGTGCGCTGGTATAGATTGTGAGACCAATTACCCCATAAATGTACAGCTGTACACAAGGAAATATGCTGAATGAAGTGAAATAAATCAAAGGAAACGATTGGTACATGATTTAGCTGACCACCTGTGGGGATGTGGTAGGAAATATCCACTGATAATTTTTTTACAAGCTTGCAATTTCAACAATGTGCCTGGGTCTCACACTAAGACATTATTAATTTGGTGAAAATATCACCAGACCCAATACATTGAATAAGTTTTTCCAGAGCTGGTACTATGTGAGGCTTAATGGCTTGCTCTTGCCAAATGTAACTGGAAGTACTACAACACCTAAAAACATACGACTTGAAATCTTGAAATAGCTATAAATATTAGTCTTAAACGAAGTTACTAATGATGTAAAATTGCTTGATACACTGTCCTCTGTCATCAATAACAGTATGTGCACTTACACTCGCATACTTGTGTAGTTCACAACAGAAAGGAAGATCGAAGGTAAAGGAAGAAGTGGGCGAAGAAGAATATCTTGTTTAGACAACATAAAGCAGTGGACAGGACTACCAACTGCTGGTCAACCAGTACATACTGCTGGTCACAGAATAAAGATGCATCGTGTGGGCGCCAACATCCATCAATCGACGGGCAGATAAAGAGAAGCAGTATAGCCTTATGAGTTCCCCTCGTGCTGGACTCGGACCGCTATAGTAGCTGCCCTGCGCGCAGGCAAGCGGGCGCTGCCGAAACAGGAGTGCCAGAGGAGCCCTGACGGCTGTGTGAGCGCCATGGCGTGTCTGACGAGAGGACAATGGCCGCCGTGATTGCGGGAAACAAACGCTGGACCCAGCGCAGGTGCTGCGTCATTCTGGACAGCCTCTGTCTGCACTAGACGTGGCTCCAACACCACCTCGTCTTCCAGTACAATACAACCCTGAATGGTCTCCACAAGTTACAAGACATGCCTTATGAATATACCTCCCGTTCACTCAGATATGGACACTAAGTCAAAGAGAGAGGAGGAATATTAATCCGAGCCTCAGCTAATGTTGAACGTAAAGCGTTTGCTAACTAGGCTTCGAACATTCGATTAGGGGGGAACCACTACTACTAGAGCATGTCAGAGGCGCAGGGTTCAAAACAGTGTCCTGCCAAACTGTTTGGGTGTTCCGTGGTTTTCCTAAATCATTAACGCTAATAAAGGCACTGCCGATTTTTCTCCCTATTCTTGTTCGATCAACCTAAAAAGAGATTCTTTACAAAATACTAGCGCCATCCATCGTAGAATACTCGTGACGCTCTGGGACCGATACGAAATTGAACTAACCGGGGATATCAGGCCTACACGTAGGAAAAGAAGGGCACCACGTATGACATTGGGAAATCGAAATTTAATTGCTGAAAAACCTGACCTAACAGATGCTTGAAGACAGACAGACGAAGACTATTCCGCGAAATTTCTGAATGATAAAACCATTTTAAATAATCTCCGTAGGTTGTTGAATTCTTTATAGTAGATGACGCTTATTGTATCACGTAATACTTTACATTATTGGCCAATTTCGCCATGTGGGGATTTTAAAATGTATGTGTGTCGATAATACGTACGCCTCGCTTTAAAAAAAAAAAAAAATAAATGCTACGTGGGAATACTGATTTGTTCTCTCCCCCCCCCCCCCCCCTTACCCGCACACACACAGACGTCGAAAATCTGCATATATAGCCTGTCACATCATATACTGCATACAGCAGCACATTTTGTAACACGTCATCTAACTAAATTGGTGTTACCAAACGGCTTTTAAGAGGTTGCCCAATAAACATTGCGCAACACAATTATAGGATCACTCTTTCTAAATGCCATAATTGTCTCCCATTGTGACGCATAAGCTTGAACTTTAATTCAAAGGTGTCTACGACCTTCATTTGTAATGGTGTAAAGTATGGTGACCTGCGACGTCGCCCTTGGGCTCTGCAACGCTCTGAAGAGCAGGGTGTCCAGACTTGCGGAAAAAATGCCAGAGTACATAAGTTCCTTTGAAATGAAAGGTGGGTTAATGTTGTCACCTTGGCACCAAATTAAACCAAAATTCAGCTGATCGCACTCGCGAACGTGTCACGCAATGGGAACATCGCCATACCCTTCTTACCAATGTTTCACCTCTTCTTTTGACGCCTCTGTTGTGGAGGTCAGACCCCTAAGTCCAGCGTTCAGATGACACGGTTTCCTTATGGGTCGACGAGAAAACATTTCAGATACACCGTCGCTCCGAATCGACTCGAAAAGGCCTCAGACGGTGACATAAGGTACGTCAACCAAACAACTCCCTCCAGTGGAGCGCTGATACCCATATATTTCGCGTCGTAAACGATAGTTCGCAGTGAAATGAGCAGTAATACGAGAACCTTTCACACTGCTGACACCCTCAAGACGATTCAACCCTTCCCTAAGGAGATCTTGGGCGAGTAACCACGATGAACGTGATCACATCCCTTTGGAGCACGAGTGCAGTTTTCGCTTTGGCGTGTGGTGGAACCACTAGGGGCCGATAAAAACCTTTCCAAGGAGTTTTAACGCTATCCAAAGCAGCAAGCACGAAAGAGTACTTACGATTTTTCAATCCTCCTGCCTTCCTGTGACAAGTTCCTAAGACCACTCAGTTTGGCAACACCCTCAGTATCGGCCGCTCACGTTTGTTGAGTGCTTTAAAAATTTATCTCTACAGAGTCAACCCATGACGAATCTCATGCACGTGCAAGCAGGCCATGCTGCTGCTCTTGCACTTGCTAGTAGGCATGCAAAATCAGAGAGGTGTGTCAAGGGTTAGACAGTCTAAGCAGGTCATTTGGTGGAACTGTCAATAAGATACACCTACACCTGTGAGGGTTGAGGTTTGATGGGCAATTTGATCTAACTACTTATTACTTAACTAATGTACTATGACTATTACCTGCAGCTTCACAGGTGTACCAGTTGTATATAAACCTACTTAGGATAGCCAGGCTCAACGAGCTAAACCCGAGGAGCATGCCCCTGGCACTGGTCTGGCCAAGGTAAGTAATCGCTGCAGTTCCCTAAATTAATGTCCTAGTCTAAGTCCTACAAAACTAACTTAACCTACGTCGTATCCGGTGCTTGTCTTGATCGGTGGTGTTGACAGCCCCCCCTCCCCCCCTAGTCCTGTATGTGGCGGATTCCAACTATGATGGAAGTCGGCCAGCCCACGCACAGGCGGTATGAGAATGGGATATGGTCTCAATTGGTTTGGTCTACAAGTTGATACCGAATCTAGGTCCCTCAGGTATTCTACTAACACTTTTCGTGATACCCCATCTGCCAATGCATTCAAAGTGTGAAAAGTGTCTTCTTGTCTGAGTAGGTGGTATGTGTCGCTATTTGGAAGTCCGTCCCGGAGCGTTGTCGCGACATCATTGAAGAGAGGGCACTCGTAAACCACATGGTCGGGAGTACCCTCTGCCGCGCCACAGTCACAAGCGGGGTTACCCTCTTCCCAAACCGATATAAGTATATCGGATAGGGTTCATGGCCAGTGAGAAAGCGAATGAGTCCTCGTGTAAGTTCAAAGTATTTCATGCCCCCACGCTCTTTTACATCTGGTAAAAACTTGGAAGGTCCTCCCAGTTTCTTCTTACTCCCAAGGTCTCTGCCAAAGTTCCTCCCCTCTGTTTATTATTTCCCTCTTATCCTCCACCCTCACACCCATGATTTCTATTATTTTCTCCATATTCCCCTTTTTGGCCCAGTACCACGCCGCTTATTCTCGAATCTTGATGTCTAACGGGCAAAGCCCCATTATGACTAACAGGGCTCCCCCCGCAGATGTTCTGTAGGCCCCCACAGCTCTTAATACCATGCTTCTCTGGACCCTTCTCACTGTCATGGCGGGTACGACCCTCGTGAGCCTGTGCGCCCAGACTGCCGAGCCGTAACCCACTACTGAAGTTACAATACTGTTATGCTAGAGTCTTATGAGATGAGGAGGGAGATGAAATCTTTTATGTCCTATGGAGATGAGATTGTTTAGTAACTGGAGAGCTCTCTGGGTTACGGTGTCAAGGTGTTTCCCGAAGTTCCATCTCTCGTCAATGATGACTCCCAAGTATCGTGTCTCCCGTCGCCGAAGAACTGGTGAGCCTGATTAACTGCCCTTTTAATAGCAGGTATATAGATTTACTAGGACATATTGTCATTTTCGTATTGTGGCACCATTGGTGCAGTTTCTCTATGGCCCTTTCAATCTTTGGTTCTATATCTTCTCGGCTGCGACCGCCGACCAACAGGAGGAGGTCATCCGCGTAGGCTATCACCTCTAGCACTTCTTCACTTTGCTGTAAACTGTCTAATAACGGTTCCAGATGAATGGCCCAAGAAAGGGGTCCCAAAACGGAGCTTTGGGGACATCCTTTGGTGATTGCTTTCCCAACTCCTCCGCTAGGAGATGACAGCCACACCTCCCGATCCTTACAATAGCTCCTCAGACAACCATATAGCAGCCCTGGACACTCTTTCTCCCGCAGGCAGGAGAAGGGCGAAGGCGACCACAGGTTGTCTAAGGCGCCACTGATATCCACCATGATGCCAACTACGTACTTATGCGGGGATGGCTCACACAGACCTCAGCCGCCAGAGCGATGGCATCAGATGCCGACCGCCCCGGCCTGAAGCCGAACTGCCTGCTGCTCATCCCGCACAGCACCTGGTGAACTGTCAATCTGTCAGCCAGCAGTTTTTCTAGTAGCTTCCCAAACAGGTTCAATAGGCAAATCGGCCTGTATGATTTAACCTCGGCCGGGTCTTTTTCAGGTCCTTTTTTGATTGTAACCAGGTGTGCAGTTTTCCACCTCTTAGGAAACTTCCTTTGTCTCAAGCACTCATTGAAGAGATGAGTTAGTGGCGCAATTAACTGGGGGGGGGGGGGGAGCCGGAATTGCACCACCTCAGCCACAATGCCGTCTGGTCCCGGAGCTTTCCCTCTTTTTAAAGATTTTATATGTGAAGCCACCTCCTCTTCCGAAAAGGGGTAGACTGCCGTATCGTTGTTATATTCATCTGAATCCGCATTTCACAGTTGCTGTTGCCCTTCAGTTTCTCCATACGCACTGTCGTCAGGCAACAGGGACCGGAGGGACCTCTGCAGTCTCCTGCCAAGACTCCGTCATCCTGTTCAAGGTATTCTGCAGAAAAAGAGAAGAGTGTGTGCAAAGTTTGTCCCGTACACCTTGCCTTCAGAACAAAAGCAACGACGCGTGGACGCCTAGCGCGACTTGACAGAAACGCAAAACGCAGACAATTATTATCTGGAAAAATTCATCAGGAAGGCGAGACTTGGTGTCATAAATACGAAACTATTACAAAACGACGAAGTGCAGAAGTTCACATGTAGGGTCAAAACTTCGACGACATAAACGACAGTCAAGCCAGTTTCACTCGTTTGCATGAATATTTTGAGCGTTGTACTCAAGTAGGTGGAGATTATCTATAACACCTGAAGCATGAAAACTGCAACGTTTACATTAGTGCTTCAGATTATGACTGTTATGTTCTAAATGTGTTTTCAGCGGTGGTGCTCCAAATTTAGTGAGCACCATCGTTCTTATTTTGCGGTTGAGTGACTTCTGGTAAGCCATAATAGTACAAGCTTTAATTATGTAAATTTATTTATGTGATGTGCCTACTGAAATATTGGTGTTTTCTGTCTGTTTCATGTCGCACGGAGGAGCTATTGGTAGGCGATTCATTGGTGGTTCACCGACACAACAAACAAGCTGTGCGAGTCGCCAATCGCGAGAGCACTGGTGGTTCGCGGCGGCGAGAACGTCGGGTAATCGTTGTCAGCATCACCTTTGTACATTGTTAAACATTGATGTTTGAACTGAATAAATGAAAATGTATCAGTTCTAGATAAGGTATTGAGCTTGTATCACCATTTTACATTCTCAACGTTTGTAAAATAAACTGAATGTCAACTAAATGTGAGTCAATTACGTCTACTGACTAGAGTAGTAATAGTACGGTGACTATTGAAATTAATTTCGAAGTTATTAACAGACAAGATAATTTTGTAAATTAATGCACGACGCAGCATATAGCAAAAGGGTTGCGATTTGTGAGAAGTGCCCGAACTCTGAACACTGACCGAAATAGCTTCGTTTGACTGCTTGACTTCAAATTTGTCTTGGTAGTCACTCAAGTATTCGGTATCTCCTCGCCAACTTGCACCCTACATTAATATCTTTGAAGCTTATATATCATCGTTTTAGATTAAAGATGTGTTCAACGGGAAAATGAAGATAGGAATCTAGAAGATTAACAATTCTTACACTTTCTTATCAGTTATCGACTGAAATTTAAGAAGAAAGTAATCGAAAGAGATATATTTTAACGTTATTCATCAGAACTGTTAAATAATGTTCCTGTCGATCGAATTTTATCAAGTTGATGTGCCATCGTTTTACCGAAATGAAAAACTTCTTACCCGACGAAGATGATTCATTGTTCATTTAGAAAACAGACCCTTCTCATCTAGGCAGACTAAACGAATCTGATATACTGGGTGATTTTTCCCACCGTGTACAAACTCTAGGGATTGATCGATGAGAGGATACGAAACGAAATAGGTCCAATCAACTGATGTCGGGGAATGCACGGTTTCCATGCTAGAACCCATTTATTCAGTCATACTTTGTTAAAGAGACTGCGGTCTAATAGCCGCTGTACCATGCAGCCACAGGTACAGTATACATAGTTTTCTCCTATAGGGTGATACTGTTCCTCATACGTCATGCCGTAGCGCCTTCTCCTGCCATAGAAATTGGTAGTGTTGTGTCCGATTCACTTCTCTGCTGATTCACCTTGTGATGAGTGTGATACAGCGTTGTACACAATGGTTCCGTATTCGAATCGAGAGCTTGCGACCAGATGTTTACTTACGGAAAACCAAATGGCAACGGGCGGCGGACAGGAATGTTATATCAGCAGACGTATCCCCGCCGGCAACATCCACAGCATTCAATCTCTGCAACTGTGTTTCTCTGTTTGTCTGAGACAAGGTCGTTTTAGGAAGCACAAAATCATGAAGTACACCAGACTTGGAGAAAAATGTGATAAACACTGTGGAAGGCGACCGCCTCGTCAATACCAGACAGTAGCCCCCAGGACAGGGTAAGCTAGACGACAGTGCAGAACATTCCCCATGACAATTGTTAGTATCCTTATCACTTACAGCGTGTGCAGGGCTTACTAGTGACAGACTTTCAGCATCGGGAGCAGTTTTGTCACTGGTTTCTTCACCAGGCAACCGCGATTCCGGGATTTGCGTCATCCATCCTACTCACAGATGAGGCCACTTTTACGTGGAGTGGTATCTTGCAGCTTTTATAACAGTCGTCTGTGGGATAGTATGCAGAAGCTGTTTGGTGTGGTGACAGCGAATCATCAGCATCGGTGCAGCCGAAATGCGTGTGTCGGGATAATTGGCGACCGTATTTTGGGATCAGCCTTCAAATCGCCCAACAGGCCGGATCTATCGGCGTTCGTTGAGGGTGATTTTGCCTCTTCTGCAGTAAGAAATCCCATTGATGATCCGAAGGGTTATGTGGCTGCTACATGATGGTGCTCCAGGCCATTTCGCCGTTAACGTCCGGACGCATCTCAGTCGTGTCTTCCATGGTCGATAGATGGGACGAGGGGGTCCAGTTGCCTGGCCTGCTCGTTCACCGGATCTCAATACGCGCGATTTCTGCTTATGGGGCCATCTCGAAAGTATCGTGTGTGCAGAGACCATTCCAGATATGGAGACACTGGAGGAGCGCATACATGCCGCATTTGACACTCTTCAAATGCAGTCTGGCCGATGTGAACGTGTGAGACAGAACATGCTACACGCGTGCGTTGAGGCACATGGAAACCCCGGCCGTTGTGGCCGAGCGGTTCTAGGCGCTTCAGTCTGGAACCGCGCTGCTGCTACGGTTGTAGGTTCGAATCCTGCCTCGGGCATGGACGTGTGTGATGTCCTTAGATTAGTTAGGTTTAAGTAGTTCTACGTGTAGGGGACTGATGACCTCAGATGTTGTTAAGTCCCATAGTGCTCAGAGCCATTTGAACCATTTTTTGCATGTGGAAACAATTTTCAACACATAATGTAACTGTGGCTGCATGGTACAGCGCCTATTAGACCGCAGTCTCTGTAACAATGTGTGACTGAATAAATGGTCTCTAACAAGGAAACCATGCATTTCCGGACATAAGTTCATTAGACTTTTTTGTTCCGTATCCTTTCATCTTTCAATCCCTAGAGTTTGTGCACGGTGTAAAAAGAAGATATGAAATCATCTACAAACAAATTCTCGTATGATATGTGGTCCCTCCGATAAACTCGGTCATTTATGTTATTGGAAAGAGTCTTTGAAGAAATTTAATTAATTGTTGACACTTTTGAACAAGAGTACAACTTGTTATCATGTCCTGAATACATCGGTTTGGCTCTGTGAATTAATGTCGACAGAGAGGTCTTTTAACTATTAAAATTGCGCAAAGGAGAGAATACGCTACCAGTGGAAGTAAGTAATGGGACGGGTCATCTCACGATGTAATTTTTAGACTGTAACTTGTGCGAAATATACCGTGCTGTAAGTTTCTAAATGCAGTGTGGCACTGCAGCACTATAAATGTAATGCTACTGAATTTCCTAAATGCAATGCTCTAAATGAAATGCGAAATGTGATCTAGCAACTGTGAATAGAAACTTAGTAGATGTAGTTTGCTCTTACGATAACTTGTTAATGATTGCTATTCTCTCGCTTTGATAAGCGAACTTCATATAGTGATGCTAGTAAGCATAATTTAGTATGTATTTGACTATTTTGTGAAACTTTATTATTTTAAAATGAAGACTGTAATTAATAATCTGTTCTCTGACTTTAACAACTAGTGATTTGAACTGAGAAGCAATTATCTCTGAAACACATTACTCAACAAGTTGCACTTCAAGAAACAAGATTTGTAATGTACACTATCGTCAGGAACAACCGTGTACTGCTACTGGCCCTGCAGTGAAATTACATAGACATAGATAAATCATCACTGTAATAAATCACATAGCTGCATGAGAACCTGAAAATAAATCACCTTGCTTGTGCAACGCACTGCTATACAATACTGATTAAAACAGCTCACGCCAAAGTGCAGTGCTTGCGTCAAGGTTGGTGAAACTAATCACGCTCTTATGCAATGTGTGTCAAATACGTCGTGCTAAGTATGCTTTCAGTCATTAAGAGGAAATACGAAAGTTCAGGATCAAGTACACCAAAGTCCTGTTTCAACTGAGTTGCAATATTTTAATCAACGACATTTTTACTATTAAAAGAGTCAATACTTGCCACGGTAGCTTCATCTTTCATGACTACACTACACGAGCACACTGCTCCCACCACGGGATCACCTTCTTCTGGAGTCACGAATCAACAGAATGGAATGATATGCGTTATCTGATGATATGTACCGTACTGAAAGTGCGTGGGACCAGCTGTAACTCACAGTGTTAACCCTTAGGAACCCAATCCTCGCTATGGATGACTTACGGTAAGTCACTGTCGAATAGTGGTGCATGACTGGGCAGCAGCGTCTCTACCGGAGGATCCATGTATTTCACAAAGCGATATAAAATAGCATTCAGCAGCAGATTTTGATTCACAAAGATGTCTATTTTCGAAAAGATTCCCGTTACTTTTGTTGTTTTAATCCGTGTTGAATTGCAATTATGTCTCTGCACTTAACCAATGGCGTCACCGTAGGCTGCGTCTGTGGTTTTGAAGGTCGACGGCTGTTCTATGTGGGTGACCTCACCTATGGAAGGCGTCTAATAGTGCGAAGTGTTTCAAAGACCCATCACCGATATCATGTCAAACGCATCACGCGCACTGCGACTACAGCTGTTTTCCATACCACTAGCGTTATTGAGGCGCATCTTCAGTGCCGGGCTGCATCGACACCTAGAGAAATAATTGGCATATAGCCCCGTCAGTTCAAGAAGTTTCAAGGCTAGATTTACAATGAAGAGCCAAAGAAACTGGTACACCTGCCTGATGTCGCGTATGGCCCTCACGATCACGCAGAAGTGCCGCAACACGACGTGGCATGGACTCGACTAATGTCTAAAGTAGTGCCGGAGGGAACTGACACCACGAATCCTGCAAGGCTGTCCAGAAATCCGGGGTGCAGATCTCTTCTGAACAGCACGTTGCAAGGCATCCCATATATGGTCAACAATGTTCATGTCTGGGGCGTTTGGTGGGCAGAGGAAGTGCTTCATCTCAGAAGAGTGTTCCTGGAGCCACTCTGTAGCAATTCTGGACGTGTGGGGTGTCACATTGTCTTGCTGAAATTGCACAAGTTCGTCGGACTGCACAATGAGCAAGAATGGATGTAGGTGAGCAGTCACTATGCTTACGTATGTTTTACCTGTCATAGTCGTATCTAGATGACAAGTATCAAGGGTCCCATATCACTCCAACTGCACACACCCCCACCATTGCAGAGCCTCCTTCAGCATGAACAGTCTCCTGGTGACATGAAGGGTCCACGGATTCATGAGGTTGTCTCCATACCCATACATGTACCTCTGCCAGACACAATTTGAAACGAGACTCGTCCGACCAGGCAACATGCTTCCAATCATCAACAGTCCAATGTCAGTGCTGACGGGACCAGGCGAGGCGTAAGGTTTTGAATCGTACTGTCAGGAGTGGGCCTCCGAAATCCTATATCGATGATGTTCGGTGGTTCGCACGATGATACTTATTGACGGCCCACCATTGAAATCTGCAGAAATTTACGGAAGAATTGCTCTTCTGTCAGGTTGAACGATTCTCTTCAGTCGCCGTTGGTCCAGTTCTTGCAGGATCTTTCCGGCAGTAGCGATGTCGGAGATTTGATGTTTTACCAGATTCCTGATATCCACGGTACACCCGCTTCATCGCTGCTGAGGAGATGCTGTCCCATTGCCCATGCGCCGACTATAACACTATGTTCAAACTCACTTAAATCTTGATAACCTGCCATTGTAGCAGTACCAACCGATCTAACAACAACGCCAGACAATCGTTGCCTTGTATAGGCATTGTCGACTGTAGCGCCGTATTCTGCTGTTTACATATCTCTGTATTTGAACATGCATGCCTATACCAGTTTCTTTGGTGCTTCAGCGTATAAGAAACCAGACAAACGTTCAGACGGTTCTGTACACATGGTGGATCAAATCTCTTTGGCAACCAGAGTTAATGTTATCTGTCGATGACGACACTTGCCTCTTGCTGGGCTTCTTGCTTCCTGGAGGTCGTGGTGCGTAGATTTATTTTCGGGGTACTGTCTTCTCAAGTCTGGCCTGAGATTGCAAGCGTAATAAATTTTGCAATTTCCTGCCATCGTTGGCATTTGTACCATATTTTTAGGGTAGATCATTCTTTTTAGAGAGTTCATCGAACCATTTTCATACTACTTCTCTACCATTCCACTCTCGAATAGTGCGTGGGAAAAAGAAACACATAGCGCGTGGGAAAAAGAAACACCTAAATCTACCGGTTCGTCGCGAATTTTAATATGACGATCATTTCTCCCTACGTAGGTGGGTGTCAACAAAATATTTTAGCGTTCGGAAGAGAAAGTTGGTGATTGAAATTTCGTAAATAGATCTCGCCGCAAAGAAAACTGCCTTTGTTTCAGTGATTGCTACCCCAACTCGCGCATCATATCAGTGACACTCTCATCCCTATTGCGCGATAACACAAAACGAGCTGCCCTTCTTTGCACTTTTTCGATGTTCTCCGTCAATCCTACCTGGTAAAGATCCCACAGTGCAGCAATATTCCAGCAGAGGACGGACAAATGTAATGTAGGCTGTCTCTTTAGAGGGTTTGTCGCATCTTCTAAGTGTTCTGCCAAGAAAGCGCAGTCTTTGTTTAGCCTTCCCCACAATATTATCTATGTGGTCTTTCCAATTTTTGTTGCTCGTAATTGTAATTCCTAGGTATTTAGTCGAATTGACAGGTCTTAGATTTGTGCGTTTTATCGTATACCCTTATCGGATTTCTTTTAGTACCCATGTGGATGACCTCGCACTTTTCTTTGTTTAGTGCCAATTGCCACTTTTCGCACCATACAGAAATTCTCTCTAGATCATTTTGTAATTGTAATTGATCGTCTGATGATTTTACTAGACGTTAAATTACAGAATCTTCTGCAAACAATCTAAGGGGGCTGCTCAGATTATCACCTAGATCACTTACGTAAATCAGGAACAGCAGAAGGCCTATGACACTACCTTGCGGAGCGCCACATACTACTTGTGTTCTACTCGATGATTTACCGTCTATCACTATCAACTGTGACCTCTCTGAGAGGAAATCACGAATCCAGTCACGTAACTGCGACGATACTCCATATGCACGAAATTTGATTAATATTCGCTTGTGAGGAACGGTATCAAAAGCCCTCTGGAAATCTAGGAATATGGAATCGATCTGAGATCCCTTGTCGACAGCACTCATTGCTTTATGGGAATAAAGAGCTAGCTGTGTTGCACAAGAACGATATTTTCTGAATCCGCGTTGCTTATGTATCAATAAGTCATTTTCTTCAAGGTGATTCATAATGTTCGAGTACACTACATGCTCCAAAATCCTACTGCAAATTGAGGTCAGTGATATGGGTCTGTAATTCAATGGGCTACTCCTATTTCCTTTCTTGAGTATTGGTGGGACCTGTGCTACTTTCCAGTCTTTAGGAACAGACCTTTCGTCAAGTGAGCGGTTGTATATGATTGCTAAGAAACGTGCTATTATGTCTGCATTCTCTGAAAGGAACCTGACTGGTATACCATCTGGACCGCAAGACTTGCCTTTCTTAAGTAATTTGAGTTGTCTCGCAACACCTAAGCTATCTACTTTTATGTCACTCATGCTAACAGCTGTTCTGGTTTCGAATTCTGGAATATTTACTTCGTCTTCTTTCGTGAAGGAATTACGGAAAACTATATTTCGTAACCGCTTTAGTGGCATCATCATCGGTAACATTTCCATCGCTATCGCGCACTGACGGTATTGACTGTTTTTTGCTACTCGTGTACTTTACATACGACCAGAAACTCTTTGGGTTTTCTACTATACAGAGGGGTACAAAAAAAATGTTTCCACTGTTGAAAAGTCTATAACTGGCAAACTAACTGACAGAGCTGTCTCATCTTTGGTAGTGTAATAGTTTGTAGTTCCGGCAATCGCCACACAAGCGTTGTATTGCGTTGTTTTGCTTTGTCAGATGACAGTCGCCAGATAGTCAGTGTTTTGTTCTTAGTTGCACCTAGTTACTCGAGTAAACATGGCTGGCGCAAGGCTTATATTCGATGAAAGGAAGTCAGTTTTGAAGTGGTATTTTAAGTACGAAAACATTATTGAGGTTCAACGGCAATGGAAAAATGAGTATCAAACAGAGCCACCGACACGTTTAACGATTCGTTGCATTCCAGACATATTAGAAGCCGAAGGCTGTGTTGAAGATGTACACAAACAACGATCTGGACGACCTGTAACAGTAACAAGTCCAGCTAACTCCCGTCGTGTGTTACAACAATTCACTCGCTCACCACAGAAGTCTTTGAGACAGGGTGCCCGTGGAACTGGAAGGAGTCGCTCAAGTGTTCGGCGAATTTTGAAGACAGCAAAGTGGAAGTGCTACATCCCACGATCGCTACACGCAGTGAACGAGGACGACCCAGATCGTAGAATGGAGTACTGTGAGTGGTTTACTAACATGGTGTGCAACGATGAAGAGTTTCCAGAGATGATTGTGTGGTCTGATGAGGCACAGTTCAAACTCAGTGGTACAGTAAATCGCCACAATTGCATCTACTGGGCCGCCGAAAATCCAAACATCCATGTAGACAAAGCCGTGAATTTGCCAAGAGTAAATGTGTGGCGTGGGTTGTCTTACCGGGGCTTGATTGGGCCATTCTTCTTTTACGGCACAGTTACCGGTGAGGTGTACCTTCAGAAGCTTCAGACATCCATTTTACCTGCCATCCGAGACTTGTATGGAGACGAAGGAGGTTACTTTCAACAAGTCCCACTACGAAAATCATGTTATGGCGAATCTCGACGAAAATCATCCACGAAGATGGATTGGCCGTAGAGGTGCTGTGGAGTATCCACCACGTTCCCCAGACCTAACTCCTCTGGACTTTTACCTGTGGGGACACTAAAGAACGTCGTTTATCGACAAAAGCCACGCACATTGGATGAACTTCGAGAATGCATCGTACATTCATGTTCAAATATCCAACTGAACACGTTGCAGTCAGTAGTTCGTGCTGCAGTTCGGCGGCATCGTTTGTGTGTGGATGTTAATGGTGACCATTTCGAACACCTACTGTGATATCTTTAAGCTGGACTTTAAGCTACACTTTTACCAAAAAGAGAGAACTCCGTCAATTAGTTTGCAAGTTATGTACTTTTATACATTTTTTTTACCACTCTGTATTTTGAGACACTGTTTCATTGTGGAACCTATTAAAAGCATCTAACATTGACGTCCGCACTAAATTTCGAGGTCCCATGAAACTTGGCCAGTCTTGGGGATTTTGCGTTCTTCTGAATTTGGCATGCTTTTTTCGTTGCTTCTGCGACAGTGTTCTGACGTGGCGTAAGCGGTGCGGGTGGGGAGCCAGCGGGAGAACGCGCGGAGAAGGAACGGTGAGCAAGAGCAGGCCGGTAGCTCAGACAATAAACCGCGACTGCGGCGCCTTTTGACGATAGGAGCAGCGGCGGCGCTCTAAAAGGGGGGCGCGAGGGAAGCGGAGGCCGAATTAATGGCCGGCTTCGGCATGTGTCGCATTCAGATTACGGCGGCGCTGCTTCGGGTTTCGTTAATTTCCTGCCAGATAAAGAGGGGGCCCGGGTCTCGGCGACGGCCGCTTACGGCCCTCGCGAGTGCCCCATAAACGGCGCGGCGCGGAGCCGGGCGGGGAATATGGGTCGCGTAAAGGCAGCCGGCGATAGCCGCCGCGCCGGATAACGCCGCTGTTTTGTTTCGCGCAGAATGGCGCGCGCGCCGCTCTCTTGTTGTGATTGGCTCGCCGAAGGAAGCGCACGACGCCAGCGCCCTCCGCGCCGCGCAGCGCTCCAAGGAAATGGCAGAAAATACTCGAGTTACGAGCCAGATAAGGAGCTTTACGAGCGTTGTTCCGCGGCATCCTGCGGCTGTTTATTATGTCGCGGGAGGGGCAGGGGGAGGGCGCTGGCGGCGGCCGCCATTGTGGCCGCCTGAAACGCGTCTTCACAATGCGGCCGTCCGCGGCGCGTGGCGCTGTCGGCAGCCTTCTCGGAGATACCGTGCAATTCCCAACGCCTGACGATGCAGTCTGAAAAAAAAAGCATCCCGAAAGTGAGACCGTGTCTCTTGCACTCTGTAGCACAGCCGTATGTCGGTGTTACATGAGCTCTTAATCAGCGAGATCGTGTCAAGTGTAACTGTCACTGTTCAACAGTCATACGGTGACACAGTGGTAAGGAGATGGAGCCTTAATGACTCTGGACCCGTATTCAGAAGAATCAATCTCGGTCTTGTCATCCAGATTTAGGTTTTCCATGATTTCCCTAACAACTGAAACATGACTTCAGAGGGTACTGTGATCACGTTTTATATAATGAAGAAAAACAGATACCGTTTTCAGATTCGAATACATCGTTCTTGATCTTCCATTCTTATTGTTACTTCTTGGCTCTTGAACACACCGTTCATTACCCATCTTTCACTACAACTTACTTCTGTTTTGCGTTTTCACCAATTTGCACCATTTTATATTGTCTAACACTTTCTAGGTCGACAAAGCCTGTCAACATGTCTTTTTCTTGTTTCCTAGCTCCTACTTCCATCATCAAGCGCAACGTCTGAAATGTCTCTCTTGTTCTTAACAGCCAACCTGATCTCCGTGGATGGAATTTTTCCGGAAGTCTGATGCTATGTCTCCAGTCTCATAAATTACACTCGTTTGGTTGCCGCCAGCCACATGATTATAAAAATTCCAGAGAAATATTATACACATTCTGACTCTAATTTTGAGTCCCCTTTGTCTTCCAAATCGACTCCAATTTCTTCTTCTACTACGCCATCAGACAAGTCCTCCCTTTAATAGAGGTCTTCACTTTACTCTTTCCATCTATCCACGTCTTCCCTAGCGCGTAGCAGTGGAATTGCTGTTGCAGTATTAATACTGTCGCATTTGCTTTTAATCTCATCGAAGCTCGTTTTGAATTTTCTATACACTGAATCTGTTCTTCCGAAGACCGTTTCTTATTCGATTTCCGCATATTTCTCCTGCGGCCATTTCGCTTTACCTCTTTGCACATCGTATGTATTTCATTTCTAATCCTGTCTATTCGTGCACATTTTTGTACATTCTACTCATGTTGATCAGTTGAAGTATTTCGTCTGATACTCACGGTTTCTTCGTAATTACATTCTTCATATTCCACCATATATGATTGTTAGACTTGGTGGCCTCCTACGTACTTTTCAGGATTTTCAGGGTAAGTGTTGGCGACGAATTCCACTCACTTATTTGTTCTTATTCCCATAATCGATGCCAACAGAAATGGAATCCTGCTTTCTTCGCTATTTACGCTGGTCTGTACAGGGAGCACCAAATGAGGGGCTTGAGGGGGAGGGGGGAAGGGGGGGAGACTCAGCGGTGGCAAGGTGACAAGCACACGCTATTCAGGTCGTATTGCCAACGACTGAAACCAAGCCAGCGTTTTGTGCTCCACATATACTGTAAGAGTGGCATAAGGACAGAGATATAAACGTTTCATGCAATTCGGGCTAATATTCTTCTTTGAACAACTAAATATGCATTACTGCAATTTAAATTCTTTCAAAAATAATATGTTAATAGCGAGAGACGTTTGGTAGTGTTTGTTAAGGCTTTAATACACAGTCTGAACATAAACCTGGGGGATTCGTGAGAACCTTTCGTCTTATCCTCAATTTTTCTAGTGTCAGTGCAAGATAATGTGTAGGATGTTGACAACAGAGAAGGAATTTTTACTTTCAGATACGATGGCGTCCAAGGTATTCATGTATCTCAGAAGTCTAGACAGAGTATATCCTAAAACAATCTACCATTCTCTAAAAGGCTTACTATGGAAATAACATCGGCAATAAATGCATCAGAACCACGGGCAAATGAAAAGTAGCGCAGAGATCGTTTCTTACACTCACAGTTGTGAAGATTTACTGCATCCTTTCTAGCGCTTTACCTTTATGATTTTCACAGGCTAATTTTCAGACATACGTGTTGGTTGATTGAAGATGGTATGAAGATGATTCCTGCTCAGGTCTGTAAATGTCTTGGTGCTTTAATCTTTTAAAATGGTTTTCGGATTTGTTAATATTCGCCATATTGTTGGCGGAAAGCCGCCAAGAGCTCACTAAATATACTATTGGCTAGCAGGCAATAAACAACATTTTTCTGAGCGTTGACCGATAACCTTTATATTAGTAATTAGTTTTGAAATGTTCTTCATGGACATTCTGCAGCAGTGATTTATGTTATAATCACATCAAGTCACCGGAGACTTCAAGATGCAACAAGACGGCGCTCCACCATACTTTCTTTAGACATTCGTGATTACCTCAATGCGGCACAGCCTCAGCGTTAGACTAGACGAGCTTCTCATGGTCTTAACTCCATGTGAATTCTTCTTGTGGAACTGTATTGAAGATCGTGCGTTCCTGCCTCCACTGGCAGCTAGTATGGAAGAGGTGCAAGGAGGGATAATAAATGTAGTCACAGATATCGAACATCTATGATGGGACGCGTACCCACGTTTGCCACTTCACAAACTATGCTCACAATGACTACCTACACTGGTGGAACAAAAATCAAAATGGTTCAAATGCCTCTGAACACTATGGGACTTAACATCTGTGGTCATCAGTCGCCTAGAACTTAGAACTACTTAAACCTAACTAACCTAAGGGCATCACACACATCCATGCCCGAGGCAGGATTCGAACCTGCGACCGTAACGGTCGCGCGGTTCCAGACTGAAGCGCCTACAACCGCTCGGCCACAGCGGCCGGCGAACAAAAATCGCAACGCTAAAAAGTAATTAATATTGAGTAATGAAATTTGGGGAATACATTTGTGTAGGTAACATATTTAAATAGTTAACACTGAAAGATCACAGGTTCATGTACACTGGAAATAACCGTTGCAAATGTGAAATGCTGCTACAGTGGTTCAAATGGCTCTGAGCACTATGGGACTTAACATCTGAGATCATCAGTCCCCTAGACTTAGAACTACTGAAGCCTAACTAACCTAAGGACATCACACACATCCATGCCCGAGGCAGGATTCCAACCTGCGATGGTAGCAGCAGCGCGGTTCCGGATTGAAGCGCCTAAAACCGCTGGGCCACAGTGGCCGCCGCTGCTACATTAATAACCGGAGTAGCCACAGAACGTTGCGTGCAACCACGCAGACGTGCATGAATTGTATTGCACAGGTGCTGGATGTAAGTTTGTGGGCTGGGGTTCTATGCCTGTTGCACTTTGTCGGTCAATACAGGATGCTTCTTTCTGCATGACACTTAAGTTGTCGACTGCTGATGTCCCATACGTGTTCGATTGAAAACAGATCTGGTGATCGAGCAGGCCTAGGCAACATGTGACGCTTTGTAGAGCATGTTGGCTTACAACAGAGGGTTGAGGGCGAGCGTTATCCTGTTGGGAAACTCCCGCTGTACTGCTGTTCACGAATGGCAGCCAAACAGGTCGAATCACCAGGTTAAAGTACAAATTTACCACGAGGGTGCGTGGGATAATCATGAAAGGCTCCTAACGTTATACAAAATCAAGCTCCAGACCATAACGTCACATGTAGGTCCAGTGTGTCTAGCAAGCAGGCAGGTTTGATGCAGGTCTCCTGTCTCCTCCTAACCAACAGACGGCCATAGCCAGCACCTAGGCATGACCACAAAACGCTACAGACCTCCACTCTGCCTTCCCGTGAGCTCTCCCTTGACACTACTGAAGTCGAAAATGGCGCTTGTTTCGGGTCAGTAGAATGCACACTACGGAGCTCAGAGCTGTCCTTGGAGTAACCGATTTGTAACAGTTCATTGTGCCACTGCTGCTCGATTTGTTGCTGCAGATGCAGTACGATGCTCCAGAGCCATACGCCGAGCACGGTGTTGTTCCCTCTCGGTAGTGCCACATGACCGTCCGGAGCCCGGTCTTCATGTGGCAGTACATGCCCGTGACCACCTCTGTGAGGCATCGCGGAAAGTGGATACATTACTACCAAGTTCTTCTGCAATATCAAAGAAAGAATATCCAGCTTCTCGTAACCCTATTACAGGACCCCATTCAAAGTCAACCTTAAAGGCATTCATGACTAACATCAACTCATCAAGAATGATATTTTCACTCTGCAGCGGAGTGTGCGCTGATATGAAACTTCCTGGCAGATTAAAACTGTGTGCCCGACCGAGACTCGAACTCGGGATCTTTGCCTTTCGCGGGCAAGTGCTCTACCATCTGAGCTACCGAAGCACGACTCACGCCCGGTCCTCACAGCTTTACTTCTGCCAGTATCTCGTCTCCTACCTTCCAAACTTTACAGAAGCTCTCCTGCGAACCTGCAGAACTAGCACTCCTGAAAGAAAGGATATTGCGGAGACATGGCTTAGCCACAGCCTGGGGGATGTTTCCAGAATGAGATTTTCACTCTGCAGCGGAGTGTGCGCTGATATGAAACTTCCTGGCAGATTAAAACTGTGTGCCCGACCGAGACTCGAACTCGGGATCTTTGCCTTTCGCGGGCAAGTGCTCTACCATCTGAGCTACCGAAGCACGACTCACGCCCGGTCCTCACAGCTTTACTTCTGCCAGTATCTCGTCTCCTACCTTCCAAACTTTACAGAAGCTCTCCTGCGAACCTGCAGAACTAGCACTCCTGAAAGAAAGGATATTGCGGAGACATGGCTTAGCCACAGCCTGGGGGATGTTTCCAGAATGAGATTTTCACTCTGCAGCGGAGTGTGCGCTGATATGAAACTTCCTGGCAGATTAAAACTGTGTGCCCGACCGAGACTCGAACTCGGGATCTTTGCCTTTCGCGGGCAAGTGCTCTACCATCTGAGCTACCGAAGCACGACTCACGCCCGGTCCTCACAGCTTTACTTCTGCCAGTATCTCGTCTCCTACCTTCCAAACTTTACAGAAGCTCTCCTGCGAACCTGCAGAACTAGCACTCCTGAAAGAAAGGATATTGCGGAGACATGGCTTAGCCACAGCCTGGGGGATGTTTCCAGAATGAGATTTTCACTCTGCAGCGGAGTGTGCGCTGATATGAAACTTCCTGGCAGATTAAAACTGTGTGCCCGACCGAGACTCGAACTCGGGATCTTTGCCTTTCGCGGGCAAGTGCTCTACCATCTTTTTTTTTTTTAAAGTCAGGCTTACCACCTTTGCTGACATACATGTTGTTGTACTATCGCGTAAATAGTGTCTACAAATTCCATATGTTGACAAAAGTGGCTAATTAGAAAATTAATTAATTAAGGAAATAAATAAAACTGAAAATGCTCAAATGAAAGACATGAAGACATTGCGGATAGTACAAATACAAAAGAAACATGCTCCTTTAGCAATGAAATGAAAGTCGTGTCGGGGGCGACACCTGCTCACGACCCGACGTTCGATAGAGCAAGAGAGCCATCTATCGACTCGTTCTCCAGACGTTGGTGTAAGACTGGGTCGTCTTCTCGAAATTAACTAAGGGTCCGTAAGTGTGATCGATGTCAATCTCCGCTTCTTCGTCTATCTCATCTCTCACCCGTCACACCCCATCTGGTTGGAGGGTCGGTAAATGTAAGTCGCAAGTAATTAGCGAAGTCTTGCCTATATTTCTTATGCTGTTGCAGCTTCGTGTGCCCATCCAGGAGAAAATGCCAAAAATCAATTTTGTCCTTTTCCGATTCGTTATACACGTAGCCCACCACCATTCCCCGCACCCATGTCACTGCATTGGTTTTTTGGACCGGGAAATAAGATTCTTGGGGGAAAAAAAGTGTGTCTGATGAAATTGTGTGAGGGGCGGAGCGTAACAGGAACGCCAATATCTGTTGTGCCAAGTGCCACACTGGAGCCGTCCCACTACATGCTAAACGATGTTCATCAGTGTCCACTGTTGCGCAGCCTAAACATAGTGGAGTGTCTGCCAAATGAATCGCGTGCCGCCGTTGATTCGTTGCGAACTTCCTATTTATCACCACATACCATGTTGAGCGTACCGACGTTGGGAGGTAAACGTTCCGTATAACGCGCCAGATCTGTCGCCAGTTCTTGTCTGGGTACTTCTTTTCCAGGGTATTCCTGGGGCACCGGCGCAGTAAGAGATGGTATACGTCTCGCGTCGTCGGTAGTCGTGTTGTTGGGAAGGAATCTCTGACATAGCTAAGCTCCAAAAAAAAGACTTGAAATGTGACAGCTTCGGTGAAATATGGCCCACATCGACTGGGGGCAGCATTGAAGTGGGCGCTAGTACATCGGCCAACGCACCCGAGATATTTAAACCTAACTAACCTAAGGACATCACACACACCCATGCCCGGGGCAGGATTCGAACCTGCGACCGTAGCAGTCCCGCGGTTTCGGACTGCAGCGCCAGAACCGCTAGACCACCGCGGCCGGCACCATCTGAGCTATCGAAGCACGACTCACGCCCGGTCCTCACAGCTTTACTTCTGCCAGTATCTCGTCTCCTACCTTCCAAACTTTACAGAAGCAGGAGAGCTTCTTTAAAGTTTGGAAGGTAGGAGACGAGATACTGGCAGAAGTAAAGCTGTGAGGACCGGGCGTGAGTCGTGCTTCGGTAGCTCAGATGGTAGAGCACTTGCCCGCGAAAGGCAAAGATCCCGAGTTCGAGTCTCGGTCGGGCACGCAGTTTTAATCTACCAGGAAGTTTCATCAACTCATCAAGTCCAAACTCCAAGGTGACTAACGCTCACACCCGTTACAGCGTGTGTTTAAAGCAAAGCTGATTTGCATGCACATCGTGGCGCTACAGGCGCCACTCTTACGCTACTGATGCACAATCTGAATATACATCATCTTTCAGATGTAGAAACACACCCACAAACTTTCGTTTATGTCGCACAACTCCTTCATGGTGTTTTGACTTTTTTCCATCAATATATGAGTTAAAAACTTGTAGAGACGTGTGCTGTTTCCTTTATGCCTTTAGTTTTCGAACAATCGTCTTCTGAAGCCCTGGAGGTTCTTACGAATAACACTGTATTTGTATGGCGATACGTCAGTAATCATCAACGCATAGTTCTTTGGAGACAGACAACAAGTACGGATAAAAATGTCTTCGTAAGACTCCTCAGAGCCAATGGCAAAGACAGCCCGAAGCCTCCTTCTCGAGGAACTGGGACACACTGCAACTCTAATCACCCGCTTATTTCACTGTAAGCACAGCGCTGGCTGGTACGGGCTCTTCGCCAGGTGTTACCCTATCCTGTGAGCCTGCACCTGAGCAGCACTTTGTGTTCTGTATCTCTACACTATTGTTACAGCGTTCTGCGATGTCTCTTTATACATAACGTAAGACGACCTCGGCATTTTGTGATGTGATTTATGTACGTTATTGGCACCTGCTCAGTATCAGACACGAAGTTTATGAACCTCTCGCAAAAGGACTTAATGCTAAGAATTCATACTGATATGATACGAAGTTCTTCTGCAAACGCCTTCATGAATGCTTCTGATTTTGCCTATTGAGGTTAACTCCAATGAAAAGTAGATCCTTTCAGAGAGGTGGGGGGGGGGGGGGGGTAATTATTCCCTCTTGGGCCATCTGATTCAAATGAAGTGAGACAAATAGAAACACTCGAGCAGTCCAGGGTGTGGCGTGATCGGTGTCGACAAAAGTGTGGCACTTGGTATGATGTTTCATAAACGGACCTCAGGGATACCAGGTGATCTCTCTGAGGAATTAGTCTTACATCAGCCTGGGGCGTCGCTGGTGTGGACCGATATATATCCCCTATACTCGTGGGACTAAACAGCAAAATACAACAGAAAAACGCAAACATCCAGAACCTGATATTGAAGGTTCATAAGACACACAGACATCGGGCGCTGAGCCGATGGAAGCTGTTCCTGCAACTGCATTAAGTTAGCGACCAGTTCTAGGTGTGGGAAAAATTATTGGAAAGCTGGACGACATCGAGATTAAAGCTTTGATTGGAGCGCAGAGGAGGGCACTTCTAAGAGAACAAACACAAAAGGAAGGAAAGGATTGACTGCCTAAGAACAAATGGAGGGAACTGAAAGGTCTTGAATTGAAGACCCCCATGGTAATATTCTGTCAAAGTGAAAAAGTGTAAAAGGACCCCTTCTATTTTTAAGACAGCTAGCAAGAGAACGAGAAAGACATTTATTTCTTCTAGAGAAAAGTGTCCAGAAAAGAACGAGGCAGTAAGTGGGGAGTATGACCAACAAAACTGCTGTCTCGGTTTTTAGGACAGAGGTTACCAACAAGACCATCCTCTTATTGACGCCACCTCGCAGCAGGAGCAACTTGTCCAGGTGGCCCTCTTCCAAGAAGTTGGGAAGGACGCAAGTAATGATCCCAAATACAGGACGGTCTATCTGGACAAATGTGCTCTGGTAGATTATCTGAAGGAGATGGTGCCCACGATATCCCCATGGGCCGAGGTGAAGCTACTGGTTAAGACAGCAGCGGAACTATTCAACACAGCTAAAATATCACTCTGGGTACCAAAACTACTAAAGAATGTTCACCCACACAACTTGTCTGAGAAAGTACGAGTTCAGAACCAGGAAGTTGCGACAGAGGATTGAGCAGGGGTCTCCAGATTGCCAGACAACTAGAGTCACACAACAAGTTTTGAATCTCAGTGCAAGCAGTAATACGCTCATATATAGATGGCGGTAGTGTCGCACAGGCAAGGTATAAAAGAACAGTGGATTGGCGAAGATGTCATTTTTACTCAGGTGATTCATGATAAAATGTGTTCGACCTGATTACTGCCGCACGACTGGAATTAGCAGACGTTAAACGCGTAATAGTAGTTGGTGCTAAACGCATGGTACATTCCATTAGGAAATTATTAGGAATTCAATATTCCGAGATCCAAGAGTGTGCCGAGAATAACAAATTTCAGGCGTTACCTCTCACCGAGGCCAACGCAATGGCCAATGGACATCTGTTAACGACCGAGGGCAGCGCCGTTCGCATGGAGTTGTCAGTGCTGACAGGTAAGAAACACTGCTTGAAATCAACGTGGGACGTACGACGAACCTCTCCCTTAGGACAGCTGGGCGAAATTTGGCGTTAGTGGACTATGGCAACAGACGACCGACGCGAGTGCCTTTGCTGACAGTACGACATCGCCTGCAGCGCCTCTCCTGGCCTCATAACTATATCGGTTGGACTCTAGACGATTGGAAAACAATGGCCTCTTTGGATGAGTGCCGATATCAGAGCTGATTGTAGTGTCCGAGTGCGGCGTAGACCGCATGAAGCCATGGACCCAGGTTGTCAACAAGGTACTGTGCAACCTTGTGCTGACTTCATAATGGTGTGGGCTGTACTTAAATGGATTGGTCCGAGTTCTCTACTCTACGAGAACCGATCATTGACTGGAAATGGTTGTCTTCGACTACTTGATCATTTGCAGCCATTCACGGACTTCATATTCCCAAAAAACGATGCGCCGTGTCACTGGGCCACAGCTGTTCGTGACTGGTTTGGAGGACATTCTGGACAATTCGAGCTAATGATTTAGCCACCCAGATTGCCCGACATGAATCCCATCGAATATTTACGAGACATAAGCAAGAGGTCAGTTCGTACACAGAATCCTGCACCAGGAACACTTTCGCAATTATTATTGACGGATATAGAGGAAGCATGGATCAATATTTCTGCAGGAGACTTCCATCGGCTTATGGAGTCAACGCCACGCGGAGTTTCTGCTTTACACCGTGCAAAAGGAGGGCCGACCGGATGTCAGAAGGTGTCCCACACTTTTGTCACCTCACTGTATCACTTTTCATTACACTTAGCGAGAGGGATGAAATTTATCTTTCGAATCTAGAATTTTCTCAAACTGTGGCTCTAACTTAGTCTGTTTTATGAGTAAATTATCGGGTAAATGTTCGTCACCCAGGTTACTTCTGTATTTAGATTTTTAAAATTTCAGCAAAGAAAATGTTTGTCGACTCTTGGAGGCAGTGCCAAATACAGATAACAAACCTCATGCAAACTCCTGGAGTTCTTTTCTGCCGGACTAATCTTGTAAAATTGAATAACGCTTCCTTCTTTAAACTTGTGCTTCACGGTGTCATCAACTTGCAGATCAATAATTTCCCTTTGCGCAGCAGCCCCAACATTTGCCCCTTCACAAGAAAAGGGATCTGGAAATTTCGATCACTTCGAATGAGCACCAAAACCTGAGAACGTGGAAGTGAACTATTTCGTCACGTAACCAAGAAATTCTATTGCAGAAAGTGCAGCGACTGGCTATTGGCGAAAAGTGAGAAACTTTTTTGTCTGTGGTGTTCAAAAAGTATCAGTATCGGTCTCCAAGTTTTAAAATGTGTGTAACGTTTACAAATAATATTGTCCTCCTCTTGAAGTTTTTTCTCTAGTTCATTTAAATGTAGAGCAGGATCAGCCAAGAAACTAGTTTCCATTCTTTGTCCGACAGGACATGAATACTTCAATCTCTGTTCTCAGAGAAAAGAAACATGACAAAATTTTACCACAGAAAAACCACCTTACATCGCTAGACAATCATTCTACCATTTCTAGGAAAGACTTGAATTGATGGTACTCGACTCCAATACATCGAATGAAACTGACAGCAGAAATTACGGGTTTCGTCACGCATGACTTATCCACTGACTTTGTACAAAATTTTTCCTGATGAACTACACGGTGTATTATCAAGGGTTTGGTGAAACCACTGGCTTCACGTAAAGAGAGTAGTCATCCAACGAAAACTGCATATTTGCCGCCCGTGTTCAGAAATAAGGAAACATCAAAAATACAACACATTGTCATATCTAATACGGTAAACGGAAACCGTTGGCTTTCAACCCAGCCTCCAGTCATTTCGTAATGGGTAAGTACATATCCTGTATGGTCTTCATGGGAATCTTACACTGAGTTTCATTGTAATTTCATTCAGTGCAACATTTTCAATTATTAAGTCACGGGACATTTTCAAGCTCCTGCAATATCTCCTGCAAGAGTAAAGCCCGTCTCACACGGAGCAAGATTCGCTTAAGTTTCCTAGCTGGCTCGCGCGACGGCTACCTTGCGGGAACCTTGTAAGATTTTCAGGATAGGTCCGGTGCTATTTTTCTTGTAAGGTTCCGTGCGTGCTATCTGCGTTGGCCAATCATGAGACGTTTCGTTTGTGACGTCAGACGCGGAAAGCTTGGGCGGGATGTTTTTGTTGATAGTCGCTTTTCTACTGTTGTGAGGTGCAGTAGGAAGTTCTTATAATTATTAAATAATGGCACCGGAGTGGTCCAAGGAAGCGATTGAAGCATTGATATGTACTTATAGGGAAGAACAGTGTCTGTACGTCGTGAAAAGCGCAAAACGTCGTGAAAAGCGCAAACTATTATAATAAACACTTGCCTGCAGAAGCACTCGAAAGTGTTGCAAGTGCCGTGTGTCTTGTTCGACCATATACAACGAGAAACTTTTGAAAATGAGATTATTCTGTTCGAATCTATTTAATAACCATAGTAAACCCTGAAGGAAATAGTTTTTAAATTTTTTAACCTTTTAAAAACTCGAGCAAAGAGTGGATTAATTTGCTTGTGAATATGCTTAAGTTTTCTCTGTGGTTTTGATATGGTTTTATTTCTTCTTTACGATTCCCAGTCTACATCTGAACTTTCTCATCTGCAATTTGTTCTTATGATAGGTCTTCATCACTACAATAATCAAGCACTGCCTGGTTTCTTCCTTCTATTAGGTTGTTTACCAGTACATTTCACTGATTCAGAAGCATTTTGTGACATTTTTAGCAAACGTTCCATTTGTTATGGATTACTGGAATTCTTTCAGATTTTGTGTGCATTGTAACTTGCATATTGGTGTGCTCTTGGCTTTTGTTTGCATTCATACCCACTGTAACAACACTAATCTCTTAAGCAGTATCCCTTTCAATGTGTTAAGATTCATTCCAAGTTGCTTCAGTGTAAAAGACAGCAATGAAAATATTGTGGAGCTACTTTGATCAAATTTGTCAGTGGAAAAAAGTTGCCTCAGTTTCCCTGAAATTGGGGCAAAGAACCCCCCCCCCCCCTCCCACTTTTATAATAACAAAATGTGATTTAAATAGAAGTTACCCCTTATGTAGTAACTGTTTATTACATTATTTACAAAACTTCAGTATGCTCAACTGTTCATTGTGATGTTATGCATTTCATTCAGTCACAGTATTGCAATAAATTTCAGAATGTTCTGTAATTTACAGACATGCAGTCTCTCATGTTCCCAAAGTGTGGATATGCAGCCATCTCCACATCAATACATGGAAGAATGTTATAGTCTTGATGTGGATGTGCTGAATGATGTCTGCATTGTGGAACAATGTGCAGAAGAACCACCACAAACAACAACAACAACAATAGCAGCAGCAGCATCACCATCACCACCACCACAACCAGCTACCCGAGCCACTCAAAGCAGGTATAGAAGAAGGAAGAGGCCTAGTGATGGGTACATGAGTGCTGTTGAAGTAATAGCTGATAAAATATGTGCCACCCAAGACCGCCAACAACCCTCGGCAGAGTTAATAATGGATAGTTGCATGGTATTCATTGCTAACCTTTCAAAGGAAATAAAGTGCAGTGAAATCAGGATGCAATTAATAAGAGACCTCGTTAACACAACCACAGAGGTAAAACTGAAAGACCTACAGAAACAAATGCAGAACTCAAACAAGTGAAAGTGAAACTGTGTGTTCCAATTTAAATTGATTGCATAATTTGTGCATTTTGGTATAGTACTCTTTGCTCGCTGTATATGATTGATCAAGACACACAGCACCTGCAACTCTTTCGAGCGCTTCTGCATGCAAGTGTTTATTGTAAAAGTTTGTGATTTTCACGACCTACAGACACTGTTGTTCCCTATAAGCACATAAAGTTAAAGCACATAATTTAAAATAAATGGTATTTAAAATTATTTACTTTATTCCTTTCTTCCAAGTTCCCTTTAAGTTTTACTAACATCTTAGCCAACAATATCTTTATCTGATGTGCAACGTACAGTAAAGAAATGTGCCATACAAGTGCTATCAATCAGTAACAAACATTGTGCAGTACCTTACTACCACAGATACAGTCAGCACAAAATTTTCTTCCAAAACTATTAATTTGGGATACATAAATGTTTAGTAGGTCTTTTCATACCTTTTTCATAGTCATCAAAGAAAAATATTATTTCATAATAGTGGCTCTCTACATGTCCCAGGTAATTAATTGTGGAGCTGTTATGTAAAATAAGATCAGATTTTTGCAAGGTCTTGCACAGGTTCCAATCATTGCTTGAGATACATATAAATTTATATCCCTCCCTCTCTTTCTCTCTCTCTCTCTCTCTCTCTCTCTCTCTCTCTCTCTCTCTCTCACACACACACACACACACACACACACACACACACACACACAAAATCACTGTCAACTTGCCAAAGGACTGAAAATGAAAGAATGAATAAGATAGTGTTTCAGAAACATACTAAACCATTATCTGTTACCTCCCTGAACACACCTTTCCTGCCATGGAACTCTGCCAACAGTACTGAAATACCATGTCAGATGTTGACTCACTTCTCTTGCATTGGCTGCACTATGATTTGCACCCTGAGCAGCAATGCCAGGAAGACATGGTAATTCATCTACATTTGGAGGGATATATCCTTGAGAGTTTCTGGAAAGTACAAAATTATGTAGCACGCAACACACTTTTGTAATGAGCTCTACTTTGGAAACAGATAGTGGAATAGTCAGCAGCAAAATTCTGAATTTGTTTGACATTATGCCAAAGGCATTTTCCACATTTCTACGTGCTCTACAAATTATGTAGTTAAAAATTCTTTTTTCAGATATCATGTCACGTTCAGGATATGGTTTCATTAAATTTTCCTTTAACGCAAAAGCATCATCTGCCACAAGCATGTAGGGAACACAGATGTCACTACCTGGAAGTGGAGACTTTGGTGGCAAATTTAATGAACCATCCATGAGTTTCATGAACAAGGCACTCTCTCTGAATGTCGCACCATCATTCATTCTCCCATTTCCGCCGATGTCCACAAACAAAAATTTATAATTAGCGTCTACTAGAGCTAAAACAACTATGCTGTCGTGACCTTTGTAGTTTCTAAATGATGAACCATCAGAGCGCACAGGCCTAAACTTGACATGTTTCCCATCAAGTGCTCCAATGCAATGCGGGAATTCCCAGAGGCTGTGGAACCCATCTTCTATTACTTTCCACTCGGCAGGATCACGTGGACACTGCAAATTACGTTTTATTTCACAGTCGTGCCATACCAAGAAGAAAATCGTAGCAAATACTTATGCATTTATCTCGGGCTTACCTATATCTCCTAACACGCTTGCTATGGCCGTCAAAGTCTCTAGTATCATTCGGAGAGCGTGTTGTTCGCTATTCGTGTAGAATAGGCCAAATCTTTGTAAGTGTTTCCGGTCGCTAGGAAACGCAGTGTGACAGCAAGCCTAGAGACACAAATTAAACATGTCTCACATTGATCGTAAAATTACAATGGATTATAAATAAAAATTAACTTTCTCTTTCGAACTTATAATAATATACTTTCCTTTCCCAGGCCGTAATTGCCTGACGCATCACCGTGTCTTTCTTCTGAATCAGAGGCGAAACTGTTGTGGATTGGCAAGACAGCCAATCCACTATGAGGAAGCCGAAAGGCACGCGTTTAAGCTCACGCAGGCTGGCGTGAGGTCAGGAACAGGACAAGGAATTGAGACTAGCAAAAGACGTACGTAGCTTCTGGAATATTTAACTTTAATCCATAATTGGTGAACATCGCTCTTGACGGTACATGTTTTACAGCATCAATAGTAACTGGTAATGGCGCCTTGCTAGGTCGTAGCAAATGACGTAGCTGAAGGCTATGCTAACTATCGTATCGGCAAATGAGAGCGTAATTTGTCACTAAACCATCGCTAGCAAAGTCGGCTGTCTAACTGGGGCGAGTGCTAGGAAGTGTCTCTAGACAGACCTGCCGTGTGGCGGCGCTCGGTCTGCAATCACTGATAGTGGCGACACGCGGGTCCGACGTATACTAACGGACCGCGGCCGATTTAAAGGCTACCACCTAGCAAGTGTGGTGTCTGGCGGTGACACCACAGAAACCATACAAAGCAGTTCTTCAAATATCAATAGATCCATTCGTATAAAATTTGCAAAGGATGTACGATCTTCTATCCTATAAAATAAAGTCGTATATAACAGTCATTATTGGTATATATATATAAAGTCAAACAGTAATGAAATGGTGATACTTTTCAAACAAAAGTAGGTGTTATGCGAACTAACCTCTACTCTTTATGAAGCATGGAGAGCACACCTTCTCCAGCGTTTCTCCTCTTAATCCAGTTTTTCGTCCATTCTTTCTTTCTTCTTCTCTCATTAGCATGCATTTCTGCATCGTTTAGCACCAAAACAGCTAATAACGCCAGTTTGCTCTGGACATCTGTACCTGAAGCAGCCGTCTTCGTTCGATACAACATGCAGCCGATCACAACACAACTAGCTGCCGATCTTGCACCGTGGGAGAGCTTCGGCTTGGAAGATAGCCGGCTCCTTTCCCTGCAAGCCGGCAGACATGCACGCCATCTCGCAAACTTGCTGCGAACCTTGCTCCGCGTGAGACGGGCTTAAGACAGTTCAGGGACCAAGCCCTCCCATCTCCCGCTCAGGTCAGACGTCGCCCGACGTCTAGGTCATGAGCAAATCAGTCGCACTGTCAGGCCGTGGCACAGCTCACACAGTCTCGGAAGTCCTGCCCGTATTGCTTTCAAACGCATAATAGGGTGCAGTACCCGTGCCGCAAAGCCAAGTGTTTTGCATGTGGCAAACAGGCCATACACAGTCGATATGTTCAAGTAGAGTTGGTGTTAGGCAACTTTCACATGTCATACAGTGATCCTAATGAGGTGTACTTGTGTCTACTGCGGTAAGTTCCCCGATTCTAATGTCGTTTTGTCAGATTGCCAGGGCACGAACTCTGAACTTATCAATTGGAAATCCATACGCGTGTTCAACAAGTTAGATATTGGTGCTACTGCTCTCGCGGATGCACTGACATTTCTGGCACAGATAGCTTTGACTTTTTCGGATTGTGAATTCATATGAGGTGTCAGAAATTAATTAATCTGAGTTTCTGTCCAAAATTAATGCATAATGTGACAAGCACAGTTCTCGGTTCCATGGTAGTTTAGGCATGGCCCAAGGGTTCAAGACCAACGTGACATTGAAAGACAATGCGCAGCCCAAGTTTCTTCGCACTCATTCTGTACTTATGCACTGCAGGACCGGGCTGCCACAGAGTTGAAGCGGTTGCAGGACAGTGACGTCATCATACCGTTGTCAGCTAGCCATTAGGCGTCACCCTCGATGGATCTTACTAAACTGGCTGGTGGGTTGAGACTCGGCGCAGACTTTAAATCAACTAGCCCGCATCTCGTGGTCGTGCGGTAGCGTTCTCGGTTCCCACGCCCGGGTCCCCGGGTTCGATTCCCGGCGTGGTCAGGGATTTTCTCTGCCTCGTGATGGCTGGGTGTTGTGTGATGTCCTTAGGTTAGTTCGGTTTAAGTAGTTCTAAGTTCTAGGGGACTGATGACCTAAGATGTTAAGTCCCATAGTGCTCAGAGCCATTTGAACCATTTTTTAAATCAACTGTCAACATACAAACTGTTGTTGATTCCTTTCCATTGCCCCACCCTGAGGATCTGAATTAAGGCCTATCTGCAACTGTCGTTACATGAAGAGTCAAAGAAGATTTTTGTAATCAACACACGCTAGGGATTATTTCAGTTTCACTGGCTACCTTTTGGTAGCGCTTCTGCTCCAGCTATTTTTCAAAGGTACCTTGAACAACTGAAGTCGCAAGCACTTTCTTGTTCTAGCCATTCAGATGATGTAGTCTTCTCTGGTTGTACACCAGCAGAACAATTTCAAAATTTAGAGGAACTGTTTCAAGTATTATTCAAAACGGGACTGATGTGCAACCATTCTAAGTGTTCCTTCTTTCTCACTGAAGTTTATCTGGGTCACGTGATTTATGCGCATGGCCTACATCCATCACAATCGCACTCAGTGACCAGTCGCGACTTGCTTGCGTCAACCAATGTGTCAGAATTTCAAGCTGTAATGGGGAATCTAGCGAATTACATCCGTTTTAAACTGAATGCCCCTCATATCATGGCGCCTCTACATCAGTTACTTCCGTTCATATGGTCAGCCGAATGTTAGACCGCTAAGTGATCAGTGTTTGGTCCACTCTGACCCCAACAAGTCTATCATTCTTGCAGTAGATGCTTCATCTTATGGCACTGCAATGAGTGGGCTCTAGTGACAGACGAGTTGCGTTCGTGACAGACATTGACCAAGACCTAACACAACTGCAGCCAACTTGAAAAGGAGTGTTGGCTATCATTTATTGGGTCACACACTTCCATCATAGCTGTATGGCCGCCACTTTTCTCTAGTTATGGACTACAGACCATTGACGGCTCTGTTTCTGACCTCCCAGCCTGTCCCAACATGTCCAGTGCAGAAGTTACAATGGTGGGACTTTCTCCTGTCCATTTAGAAGTGTGAGTTGGAATATCAGCCGACTACCAAACACTCTAATGCTGAACTCCTGTTGAAACTCCCCACTGGGCCTGACGCTGCGTTTGATTCCTATGAAGACTCCTATCGTCTTATTGACCTTCTGCCATTGGCGCAGGAGATGGTACTGGACCTGACATTGAAGATGGTGTTCAACTTCGTTCGTCGTGGATGGCCGTGGAGTTTGAAGAAGATCCGCCACGCGGTGGTTCTTCGCGACTTTGCTCGCCAGTGTGCCATCTCTGTACAGATGTGTTCCTCATGACGCACACCGAAAGTGGAGATACAAGAGTCATGGTCCCACAGTTCCTCCGTTAGGATGTTCTTTGGTTGTTGCACCACGGATACTGGAATACTGTCCATGCCAAGACGTTGACAAGGTGCAGTTGTACATGGCCAGGAATGAATGCGCAAATATAGGTCATGATTTCACAGTGTGTAAAGCGCGCAGAGTATGAATCCGCTTCCCCACAGCGGTACTTTGAGTAGCCACGTCCTGAGCAACCTTGCAACGCCTGCACACAGATTTTGCTGGGCCATACTGGAACATGTGCTGGCTAGTGGCTGTCGATGTGTACAGCAAGTACCCCTTCGTCATTCCAATGAAGTCTACCACATCAGTCAACATAGTATCAGCTGTTATATCGGCCTTCTGTATTGAAGGTTTACCTGTGGTGATAATGTCAGATAATGGACCAAAGTTCAAGACTCGGGAGTTTGAACACTTTTGTGTAGACAATGGTATTCAACATGTCCTTACAGCGCCCGTTCATCTGCAGTCGAATAGCGAAACAGAGCGCTTCGTAAGGTCCTTCAAATCACAGATGGACAAGTTACGAGCCACCCAGTGACAGGACCAAGCTTTGAAACTTTTTCCGTCATCATATCGCTCCCTACCCAAAGATGGAAAGTCGTCAGTGAAGCTCCTGAATTGTTAATGCCATAGGTCTCTGCTCCATTTGCTATATCTACCGCAGAGACCTTACGTCCCACCTTCTGAATCACAGTTTCGGGCTCAGCAACCAGTGTTCTTCCATGTGTTTGGCAGGGGTCACAGATGAGAAAGGGGTGTGGCGTCTGAGATTTTATCTCCATCTACATCATGCACAGTCCGATAGTGTTGCACAGGCAGCATTGGGACCATTTCGGCCAATCCACTGGGGAGATTCTGCTGCCTTTTTGTTCACAGATCTTTCACGCAGCCATTTATGCAGCAGCCATTGTCACATCCACAGACTTCACCTTCAGCACGACAGACATCCCTGCAGTGGGAGACGCCCATGATCGTCGGCGTGGCCACACGAGCAGCGTCACAGTTGTGCTGGCAGTCTGTGACGCACCTAGCAACAGGGTCGTACCCGGTTGCCCGGCCGGACGTGTCTGCTTCTGCGCCTACGGCCGCCGATGCGGATCCTGTGGTTTGGTTCCCAGTCGGCGAGTCCAGTCGCGAACAGCTGCAGTTGGGTGCTCAGCGCCAACTGAAGTTTCGGCACCTACCTCCGCAACTGCCTCGGCGCTCCCCCCTACCCCTCGCTGTCGTGTCACATCTCCATACCCAACGAAGGGTGGATTTTCGGGGAAGGAGGAATGCGGTGTTGTCAAATATCTAGAGTGGCGCAAGAAGTATCGATCACCACAGAGATACTGCACAGCAAAGCGGTATCACGAGGAACCAATGAGATGCTCGGAAGAATCAGTGCCTCCCGTAGTTCCGAGGCGCCACCACCACGCCGCTGCCCTGAAATAGCGTCTCCAGAGGCCAGGAGGGCAGTTCTGTTCGAGGTCGGATTCTGCCCGTTGCCAGTAAGTTCCTGCCGGGGTAAAGTTGTTGTACTACTTACTCGCCATGACACAGCCCATGTCAACCATCGGGGAGTGAACAGACTTCTGTCACTTGTGAACTGTGCCTATGCGCCAAAGCAATCAGAACTATGTCACCAAATGTCTAAGAATTTGTGTTTTCTAGTGACTTTAGTGAAGCCAAAGTACGGCCATTCTGAACCTGTACTGATTCGTCAGACAGTAGTCGTGACTCATTTAGCGTGTTCTGAATCGTAAGTCCACGCTCAAAGTTTCATAGCTACATCTGAGCCTTGCGAGCAAAGATAATAAAGTAATTCATAATAAAGTAATTAATAAAGTGTCACTTATTTAGAGGATTCTAATTAAGTGTATTATTATGAGCCACATCAGTGTCCAAGAAGACGGACATAAAAAAAAACGAGAAGTCTGTCGGACAAAAGACAAATTGGTGGTTACGTGTAGAGGAACAAGACAAGCAGTGAGTGATGCACGACAGACGGAAACCTACGGCCCTAGTGTGCGATAAAGAGACCTGTGACTTCCTTTGGTTCGTGAGGTGTTGCAAATGCTTGCAAACACTTTCCTTCAGTGCGTCACACGGTGTAGAACACATGATAAAACACAGATGTGAAAGTATGCACAGAAACAGTATCAACAGACGTGCAAGATTATACGGGATGAGCATAAAGGTTTCCCATGATGACAAAATTTTTATTTCTAAGGAACTTGCTAGATACAGGTATGTGATTTTATGGTAGCCTAACTCACAAAAGATTTTTATTTACACACTTCCACATGCCTACTTGCACGTGTGCTCAGTTACATCAGTTACAGGAATTTCAGCCATGCGCATTGTTTCAATAAGATGCTGTACCGCGACAATTGGAATTATTTACTCGCTAGTTCTTAGACTAAATCTTCTGGACAAATGGACTGGTAGAGAGGGTCCAACATCATGGCCACCACATTCACCAGTGACACCCCTTTTGACTTTTTTGTTGCGTTATGATAAGGACAAAGCAATCTGTTAGCCACTTCCTAAAATTAGAACTTTTACGGCACGAGTAGGTGATGCTGTAGAGGCGTTTACGGAAAAGATGCTGGCAAACACATGGAGAGAGACTGGGTACCGCCTAGAGATCCTACAAACGATAAACAGTGCCCAAATGGACCTGCATCTGTTAAATACCTTACGAGTTAAGCTACCATTTGCAAAAAGCCGCGTAGCTCCATGTAGCATAGTTACTTATAAACAAATTTTAATCACAGAAAGACTTTGTGCTCACCCTGTAAAGCGTGTATAGCGTGTTCCAGGAATACATCAGTTTGTAAACCTTACGTGTTGCAATTTATGCCGTAACTGCATTCATTTTCGCCAGAACAAGTTTCATAATATCATTTGGGCATCTGTTGCATGCAGTGCACAACAATTGTGGCCATCCATAGCGTTCTAGCTAATAGGCTTGACATACGCCGATGTGGGAAAGTCATGGGACATCTCCTAACATCGAGTCGAACTTTCTTTTGTCTGACGTAGTGCAGCATCTCGACATGTAATGGACTCAACAAGTCGCTGGAAGTCCCCTGCAGAAATATTGAGGCAGACTGCCCCTCATAACTCCCAAAGTGTCGCCGGTGCAAGGTTTTGTCCCCTAAATGTTTGGTGGGATTCATGTCGGGCAATCTGGGTGGCTAAATCGTTCGCTCGAACCGTCCAGAACGTTCATCGTACCAATTGTGAATAATTGTGGCCCGGTGATATGGTGCATTGCCATCCATAAAAATTCCACTATTATTTGGGAACATAAAGCCCATGAATGGCTGCAAATGGTCTCCAAGTAGCCGAGCATAATCACTTTCAGTCAATGATCAGTTCAACTGGACCAGAGGACCTAGTCACTTTAATGTATATATAAATAAAGGCCACACCATTGTGGAACCATTACCATCTTGCGTGGTGCCCTGTTTAGAACGTGGTTCATGGCTTCATAGGGTCTGCGCCACACCCGAACCATACCATTAGCTGTTATCAGCAGATATCAGGACGCCTCTGACCAGGCCACGGGTTTCCAGTCGTCTAGGATCCAGACTATGTGGTCACGATCCCAGGAGAGGCGATATAGGCGATGTCGTTCTGTTAGCAAAGACATACGCGTCGGTTGTCTGCTGCCATAGCCATTAACGCCAAATTTATCCACATTGCCCTAAAGGATACGTTCGTCGTACGTCCGACACTGGTTTTTGCTGCTATTTCAGGCAGTGCTGCTTGTCCGTTAGTAGTGACAACTCTGTGCAAATTCCGGTGCTCCCGATCGTTAAGTGTAGGCCGCCGACCTCTGCGTTTTGGGTGAAGAGAGGTAATGCCTTAAAATTTCTGTTCTCTGCACACTCTTGATCTCGGAATACTCAATTCCCTAACGATTTCCGAAATGGAAAGTCACAAGCGTCTAGCTCCAATTACAAGTGCATGTTCACAGTCTGTTGAATCCCGTCGTGCAGCGGTAATCACGTCAGAAACGTTTTCACATGAATCATGTGAGTACAAATGACAGCCATCTTTATACGCTATCCATGACTTTTTGTCTCCTCAGTGTACGTGGTACAGGCTACAGTAAACATTGGCGGTTTTGCTGGACCAATCAATGCGAAGGAATTACTGTTCAATTTGGCAATTGCTTGTGACACCGCCTCGCTAGCACCAGGCTACCATGCTACTTGCCAGATCTGCGCCCTAGCGCCGAAACAGAGACCGTGCAGCAGGTGGCGCCAACGTTGAAAAAGCCAGCACTGCGCTGGGGGAGCAGGATACACAAGTACTTAATAAAGTTTCCCGCCCGGTTAGCCGAGCTGTCTAACGCACGGCTTTTGCGGGTGGGAAGGAACGCTTGGTCCCCGGCACGAATCCGCCCGGCGGACCTGTGTTTGGTGAGCCGGTCAGTCTGTGGATGGTTTTCAGGCGCTTTTCCATCTGCCTCGGCGAGTGCGGGCTGCCTACCCCTATGCCGCCTCAGCTACGTTATGTCGGCGATTGCTGCTCAAACAAGTTGTTCACGTACGCGTACACAACCATTGCTCTACCACGCAAACATAGGAGTTACACTTGTCTGTGGTGTGAGACGTGGAGTGGTTCAGTGTGGGGCGGCAGAGGGGTGAAGTGGACTGCGGTAGTCGTCGTGGGGTTGTGGACCACTGCGGTTGCAGCGGGGACGGAGTCTCTCCGTCGTTTCTAGGTCTTCAGTTAACATACAATACAATACAACACGACACTTAATAAAGTTTGAGAGATTATACCACGAACATCTACTTATAGTTGGAGAGTACCCGAAAATTTCTAAAAGCAATTTCAGTGTGGAAAACGATGTTCCGCGTCGCTTGGACAGAAGTTCCAACCCAAGCAAATCGTCGCTGCAGAACTCCTAAATGTGTGTTTTGGAAGGTGCAGCAGGACCCTTAGTACGAAAAGGTGAAATCGATTGACTGAGTTTGCGTTAACAAATGGTTGGTTGGTTTGGGGAAGGAGACCAGACAGCGTGGTCATCGGTCTCATCGGATTAGGGAAGGATTGGGAAGGAAGTCGGCCGTGCCCTTTCAGAGGAACCATCCCGGCATTTGCCTGGAGTGATTTAGGGAAATCACGGAAAACCTAAATCAGGATGGCCGGACGCGGGATTGAACCGTCGTCCTCCCGAATGCGAGTCCAGTGTCTAACCACTGCGCCACCCCGCTCGGTCTAACAAATGGTTCAAATGGCTCTGAGCACTATGGGATTTAACATCTTAGGTCATCAGTCCCCTAGAACTTAGAACTACTTAAACCTAACTAACCTAAGGACATCACACACATACATGCCCGAGGCAGGATTCGAACCTGCGACCGTAGCAGTCCCGCGGTTCCGGACTGCAGCGCCTAGAACCGCACGGCTACCACGGCCGGCTTGGGTTAACAGTACAGTATTTATCCACGTATTGATAACAGAAGTAACTAGCGTCCTACAACTACAGGTTTCATTTGTTCTGAACAATAAGTTATATTGGTTAAATTGATTTAAACTGGGTACCATGTTTCCTAGACCAGATATACTCCAAAAGTGATAAAAAAGAAATGATAAGACAAAATTTAGTTTAATTTGACATCGAGGTGCAAGCAGGTTCAGAACTATATTGACTTCAAAAAACCAAAAATTTGTTATGCATGCAATTAAAATAAATTAAGGGTAGTAAGAGGATAAATGTAATTTAAAACAATGAAGAACAAAGCTTTTCTTTTGCGGGAGTTTGGTTGTTTGCCATTTGAATACTGCCGTTACGTACACGTTGGTACTCGTGGTGTTCTTTAACTTTTGCAGACAGATGGAAATCAGATGGGGCCAAGTCGGGCCTGTGTGGAGGATGATCGATGACAATGAAAGCAAGGCGTCGGATTGTTATAGATGTCGCAGCGCTCGTATGTGGTCTGACATTGTCGTACTGAAGGAGAGGGTGCTCCGTGTATGGACGAACTCTTCGAATTCTGAACTCGATTACAGCATGCCGTTTCTCATGCACCGACGTATTCACGTTACACATCGCCATGTTACATGCTACAATTCAGAGTCCTCTATCGGCAGAGGGCTGCAGACGTGTAGACATGAAGAATAAAGAGGTAGACTGTCAATAACGTTTGTTTTATTTTACAAGCTTTAAGAGTTTTCACATAAAAAATTAGGAAGCGTTATTTTTCAGCGAGGCCCTCGTAACTTGACTTCTTCTCTTAAGTGGCTGCGTAGTGTTATCGTTGGGACTTAGGATATGGCGAGTTCAGTTTATATAGTGACTTAGAATTATTCCAAATTCTTATCGGGAAATATGTTGTTACATACTGTATATTTAACAGTCTGATCATTTATTCGTGAATTGCAAGGGACACTATGAGTCAGCTGTATTGTAAACAGAAAGAAAAATGCTCCTATCGTTGCACAAAAAAGGCGAGTATGTCGTGGGCTGAGTTAGGAGAGTAAAAGAAGGGGTCTAGCTTTTCCCCGGGTTAGGTCAGCAACTCGGCGTGCCACGGACACAACACATGGTTGCATGTCCCCTGCAGAAAAAACTGTGAAAGTGAAACTTCCTGGCAGATTAAAACTGTGTGCCGGACCGAGACTCGAACTCGGGACCTGTGAGGGCGGGGCGTGAGTCGTGCTTGAGTAGCTCAGATGGTAGAGCACTTGCCTGCGAAAGGCAAAGGTCCCGAGTTCGAGTCTCGGTCCGGTACACAGTTTTAATCTGCCATGAACTTTCACATCAGCGCACACTCCGCTGCTGAGTGAAAATCTATTCTGGAAACCGGGAAGGTGTTGCCAGTGCAGGATTTTGTGCACGAACAGACTCTCGATTATGTCTGACACATGTTCGATGAGATTCATGTTGTGCGACCTGGATGGCCAAATCATTCGCCCAATTTGGCCTGAATGTTCTTTAAGCCAATCGCGAACAATTATGGCCCAGTGACAGGTGTATTGTCTTCAATAAAAATTCCATCGTTGTTTGGGAGCATGAAGTCCATGAATGGGTGCAAATGGTCTCCAAGCAGCAGAACATAAACATTTCCAATCCATGATCGTTTCAGTTGAATCAGAAGATCCAGTACATTCCAAGTAGACACAGTCCGCACCATTATGTAGCCACCATCAGATCGCACAGTGCCTTGTTGACAGCTTGGGTCCATGGCTTCGTGGTGTCTGCGCCGCACTCGAACCCTACCATCAGTTCCTACCAACCGAAATATGGACTTTTCTGACCAGGCTACGGTTTTCTAATGGTCTAGGATCCAACTGATACGGACATGAGCCTAGGAGAGGCACTGCAAGCGATGTCATGCTGTTGCAAAGGCACTCGCGACGGTCATCTGCTGCCACAGCCCATTGACGACAAATTTCGCCATGTTGCCCTAATGGATACGTTCGTTTGATTTCTGCGGTTATTTCACGCAGTGCTGCTTGTCCGTTGGCACTTACAACTATAAGCAAACGCCGCTGCTCTTGGTCGTAAGTGAGGGCCATCGACCGCTGCGCTGTCCTTGGTGAGAGGTAATGCCTGAAAATTCGTATTCTCGGCACACTCTTGACACTGTGGATCTCGGAGTATTGAATTCCCTAATTATTTACGAATTGCAAAGTCCGTGTTTCTAGCTCCAATTACCATTTCACATTCAAAGTCTGTTAATTCCCGTCGTTGTTGCTATAATCGCGTCAGAAACCTTTTCACATGAATCACATGAGTACAACTACATGACAGTGCAGTGCAGTGCAGTGCAATGCCGAGCACTATCCTTTCATACCTTGTGTACGGAAGCGCTTCAACAAATATCTGAAAAAGGCCGCGCAGAATCGCGGTTTGGTGGGGTCTTGGTGCTCGGTTCCTATTTTAGTTAGGAACATGGGAGGGGGGGTGGGATATTGGATTAGCCCAGACCAATGGCCATTTTTATAGGGATTCGAACATCTGCCTTACTGTAGCCATGTAACAGAAAAATAAAAGTTTGAACGACGAACCGGATCTGGCACTCAAGCAAATTGTGCGAATCGAATAATTCCGTAATCAAAGGATTTTAAATGGGCTGAAATTAATGCCCAGCTAATGATGCCATTTGGATGTGCATCGTTTGGATTTTACGTGCAAAAACAGTGACCCTTAAATAACTCAGGACTGGAGCGAGACTGATGTTTATAATTTGTTCCACCAGTGTATCAGACATTGGTCTAAGACAAATAGTAGCCGTCTTGAAAAATCTTGCTCCGGTTGGATTCTACGTGTAAAGAACTCTTTTTCTGGAAGGGTTTTGCTGAGGGCCACTTCCATACTTTAAAACTGTATGAATCGTTTCAATCTTTGCAAAAAGTTAGATAAATTGATAAGGTCAAAATGAAATTTTTTATCCAGTAATCCCTATCCATTGTCAAGTACGACGGTTAATGTTTTTCTGTGTGGCTTTTGGAGCTCGTTACTTCTATACTTCAAATTCGTACGAATCGGTTTAAATATCATACGAAGGTAGAAAAATGAATAAAGTCAAAATGAAATGTTTTAACCAATAAGCTTTATCCGTTGTAGAGAGGGTTGCAGTCGTGTTAAATGAAGCACTTAAAACACGTTGTTAGGTGAACTGAATGCGCGGAAACGATTTGAAGTGAGGCAAATAAATAAAAAATGCATTGTTACGATGCAGCTGAAAACTCGCCTTCAAAAATCTATCTTTAACCGCATTTTATTAAAAAGACATTTTTTTAGCTTTCTACAAGGACAGCTTCCGTGTTTCAGGCTTGAGCGGATGGGTTCAAATTTTGTAAGAAGGTAGAAAAATACATTTATTTAGTGGTCATTCTGTTGACTGTTGCCATGATATAAACAACATGGTTTGAAGCCGCCGCCTATTTATATCCTTGATCCTCGATCTGTCATCGTGAAAATTATTTTAATACATATCCTTATTGCTAGCATACATGTGACATATTCAATAGGACCAAAAGTTTACCAGCTTTCCAACAGTATCCATAGATCTTTGCTGATGTTCATAGTTTTTTAAATATTTAGAGTTTAATTAGTTGGCTAGTTAAACAGCTTTTATTTGCTGTTACTTACTATCGAACAAAGCGATATTTACATCATTATGGATCACTTCTGTAGTCCACGTTCTCGTATCGCCGCTACTTTTAGAAGTTTATATTATAAATAAGTCATAAACTACATTTCGATAAAATCCCTCAAGCTCTATACGTAGACTCTTGCTTTGTTACAATCGGTTAAGGCGTTCAGGAGTTACTAACTTTCGGAGTTCATAGGAATTTACAAATCTTCCATCATCAATAGTTTATCTATTGGGCGTAATAGAGGGCCTTTAGAGGCACATTCTCGTCTCCAATTATACTTTAATTTGACGTACTGGCCTAATTTTTGGCTGTATTCGTTTAGATTTTATGGATTTTTGCTGCTGTGAAAAGCTCTTTCAGCTGCTCGGTTCCCGCCATGGGGTAACATTACACTACATGGGTCCTCCAGGCGCTGAGTGCCTGCGTTTTCCCAGAGACAGTAACGAAGCCAGTAGCACACAAGCTACCTTGCTCGTTTCTGTTGGCCGTGTTACTTCGTGGCCTCTCGTTTCCTCCAACAGCAGAGTCTGAAATTATCACCTGCTGAAGTTAGGAGCCGATGGCAAGTCGCTGCCTCGTGGCGAGCGTTGTGCATGTGTGACAGGCTCGTTCTTGGCGACTCCTTAATTTATCAAATCAGATCGCGAGCTTATCCACGCCTATGTAATAAAGTCTCGAAGTTTAGCCGAGGCCGTGCGTAACATCTCAAACGGTATGCGTCGCCGTGTCTCCATTCCTCTGAACAGGCTATGTCCGGATATTTCCGATCACTGAGTGTAAATATGTATCAATATTTATTCTTAAGCGCCATTTCCAGCTGATATCCTTTCTAAATGTACCCTGCAAGTTGCTGTAAGCTGAGTAGTGCGTCAAATCAATTTCTATTATGCCATACCAATATATAGTTTTGTTATAGTTTTTTTTAAATGTTGCAATGTTGCTTTTGCACATCAAACAGCGACCAGTTAGCGATACCGGTCAATTATCGATCATACCATACAATTCCATTTTATGTACTAAAAATTTGAGTATATTATGTACATCACGACACGCTGACAGATCTAAAAGTGTGCACTTATAATACATTCCAGTAAATGTCTAAAACAATTGTGGAAGTGGCATGATTGGTTAAATAGAAAGTATGCTCTCAGAAATAACTGTGTACATCCAAATAATGTTTTTGCACCCATAAATTCGAAATGCTTCGTACACCAATCCGCTGTGTCAGCATAATCGACAATCGTTTGTGCCATCCAGAAATACTCGTACGTAAGAAAGCCTTCTTGAATTCCAACACCAACAGAATCATTAACCTCCCTTTACAACAGAATGAAATTATGTATACCAAAACATATAGCAACAACAAACGGCTGCAGCGCTGGTATGGTAGACAAGTTGTATATTACAAAATTACAGAACAATATACATACGACAATATGGATAAGGAAATAACATTAACACGACAAACAGAACCAGAAAAATAAATAATGTGCATTGCTTTACCTTATTATAGTGCTGTATCAGATAGAACAACCCGTAGTTTTCGTAAAACTAATGTACGAATTGGTTTCCACAGCAACAAAAATGTAGGGACAATAGTCAGACACAGCAACCACAAAAAATTAACCATTTTAAAAAATTATGAATTTATAAAATCAGATGTCGTGAAACAAAAATGGTTCAAATGGCTCTGAGCACTATGGGACTTAACTGCTGTGGTCATCAGTACCCTAGAACTTAGAACTACTTAAACCTTACTAACCTAAGGACATCACACACACCCATGCCCGAAGCAGGATTCGAACCTGCGACCGTAGCGGTCGCGCGGTTCCAAACTGTAGCGCCTAGAACCGCTCGGCCACTCTGGCCGGCGATGTGGTGAATGTGAGAGTTTGTATGTGGGCAAACAGGTAGTTGTTTCTCCACCAGATGCAGAGAGCACACAAACATAAGTGCGAACTGTAAACCTTCATTTAGTGCACATCTACGAAACTACAATCATATCACCAGCAGCATCGAGGAATCTTTAAAGGTACTACAAAGGATAGAGGAAGGCAAATTAATGGATGCTCCAGAAGAAACTGATTTCTATGACGCCTTCAAAGAAAAACCACAATCTACACTCAGTAAACAAACCAGCCTCAGAAATAGAAATTTTCTCGATTGTTCTGGGCAATGCACACCTTTAGACGTGTCGGCCATCATCCACTGAAAATTTCGGTGGATAAAATAGAATGGTATGATCGATAATGGACTGGCATTGCTGGCTGGTTGCTTTTCCACGTGCATGCTTATTACGTTGTAATCTCTGCCCAACGACAATCTGCACGTACAAAAATCTTGGAGGTACATAAATGGCAACAAATTGCGAAACTGGTTGTACGCTTTGTTATTCCCATATTACATTGTTATCAGTACGTTGTATTATGTTTTGAATATGTTGAAAATGGCACAAATGCCGAAATTGTAGAAGTAAAATCATACCAACATGTTAATAAAAAATCGATTTCATACTAAAAAAATGGTCCGCGATGCTCTATAAAAGAAAATCGCAGAATTGTATGTAACTGCTGCTTGCGCTGCTCGTCGGTATAGTTGTGATACCAATGCGCTCTTTCGTAACTGAGGATGCTACACGTGTTTAAGCGAGGGCGCTCCCCTCTGAGGTCATAAATCTTTACACCAAAGCCCTGTGCTAAAATCCAAATCTGTCTGTAGTTTCTCGTGAAGTGATGGCACTGACTCTATTGATGTTTATCTTTCCGTCTGTTTGAGCCGTTAACGTCGGCTTGATGCTAAGCCAAAGACGTAGCCTGTGTGCCGATAACGGTCTTCACCTGAATAATAAAACTATATTAACGGAAATGTTATTTCATCCGCTAACGGTTTCGTCAGAGCACCCGAGGACTACAAACACCAAGCTCAGTCTACACAGCAGATGTTGTCGATTTCAAAACACTACCCCTGGAAACAATCATCGAGGAAGTACGATTAGTTACCGCGCAGCTTAAATCTCCTGAAAGGAAGATACACAGTACCGTCTAACCTGTGCTACTGTGGGAGATTCAGACAGCCCAACACACATATTCCTGCCTGACTATAGCAAATAGTGCAACCTCGATGACCTCATTTCACCCGCTCCTAATGCAACAGCTGTCGCCAGCTTGTGTTCAAAACTAGTAAAACTAATTTGTTCTTTTTCCAGAAAATTTAGTTACGATTTTCTCTTCTTTGTTACAATCAACGCAAGTGTATTTTCTGTGTTCGCATAAACTGTGCTCCCTTTCTCTTTCAATTTGTGATGTGATGCTTCTGGTGCGAATAAAAATATCGTCCAATGACGTTCATACCTTTCGTTCCTGATACACAAATACACGTATGTGGACAAGTTACTTGATCTGGTGTAAAAACTGTATGGGAGAGGAAACTGCATGAGATACTTTGAAAGTATGCTAGCAAGGAAGAAACTAATACTTTCATGTGTGTGAAAACCAAGGCACCATCCGTTTTACATCTCTCGTTCGTAAATCGTTTAGTAGAATAGCATGTACAAGAACAGAAAAAATGAATACGTACTGGATGAAGATCAGATAATGTGCTTAGTAATGGGAGTCAAAAAAAGGAGAAACAAGAATACACCCTCTCCTTGAAAGCTGTAATAGGATGGTCGAGATCGTGAGTGGAAGGAAATAAAGTTCATTGGCAGACAAGTAACCACCGCTACCAAATGCGAGCCACTGAAAGGGATAAGCAAACGAGAAGATTATATTAAGAAAGGTGTAACACAATCATTGCTACCATTTATTACCAAATGAGAGGCATTGAAAGGGATAAACAAAGGAGAAGATTATTTTAAGAAAGGTGTAACACAACCATTGCTACCATTTACTACCAAATGCGAGAAACTGAAAGGGATAAATAAAGGAGAAGATTATATTAAGAAAGGTGTAACGCAATTATAGTCTCATACCTCTTTTGTTTAACTTTCATATGGAGGATGCGAATGAAGGAGCAAAAAAATAAAAACAGAATAATAATACACGGGAATAGATGCCAGTGATAATGTTGGCTAATGATACAGCCCTTCTCACTGTAGCAAAGGGGGAGGGGCAAGGAGTATTTAGACTTACTGTGTAGATTGGGCAGTTAACTTAATTTAGCTTTAGGACAATCACGACTGAGACGAAAATGATGAAGTTAATAAATAGAAGATTTTAAACACTCTAAACATAAAATTTTGGCTAGTGTACGGAAGAAGAAGTGAAATAATACTAAAACGTTCGTGCTTTTCCTTATTTATTTCGTTGGTTTGTTACTGGTGGCTGAACGAAACTGTCAACAGTGTTCCACGGTGCATGATGCGTTACCACTTTCCACCATATGAGGGTACGTTCAGCATTGTCGAGGTGGTCGTTTTGGTGTGCAGCTGCTACGGTTTGGGGAGACATAATGTTGCATTTTTTAACACTGTACACTCATCAATTAATGTTGTTGTGACACTGTAGCCCTTCCATATATGTGTCTTCTCAGGAGAGCCCATTTTTACGGGTGACGCGGCTGCATCGAATAGCGCAGGTGGAGGATCTCTGAGAAGGAGAAGATACTCGGCGAGTGCACTGGCCTACTTCTTCCCCCTACTTACATCTCATAGAGCAGTTTTTGGTGCGTCGGGGAGAAGTATTGCAGCACACCCACACAGACCAACGACGATCCAGCAGTCGTCAGCCGCGTTGTTGGAGGAATGGAACGCTCTGTCGCGATAAATCCTCGCCAATCTCGTAGACAGCATGGAAACACGTTGCATAGCATGCATTCAAATGGCTCTAAGCACTATGGGACTTAACATCTGAGGTCGTCAGTCCCCTAGACTTAGAACTACTTAAACCTAGCTTAATCTAAGGACATCACACACGTCTATGCCCGAGGCAGGATTCGAACCTGCGCCGGCCGCTGGTGGCCGAACGGTTCTAGGCGCTTCAGTCTGGAACCGCGTAACCGCTACGGTCGCAGGTTCGAATCCTGCCTCGGGGATGGATGTGTGTGGTGTCCTTAGGTTAGTTAGGTTTAAGTAGTTCTGAGTTCTAGGAGACTGATGACCTGAGATGTTAAGTCCCATAGTGCTCAGAGCCATTTTCGAACCTGCGACCGCACAGCAGCGCGGTTCCGGACTGAAGCGCCCAGGACCGCTCGACCACAGCGGCCGGCAGAGCATGCACTGCCGACCGTGGAGATCACACACTCTATTAAGAACCACGTCCCGCCCTTTTTAGTGGCCAGGTGACCATCGCGAATCGCCGTGATTTTAGTGTAATTATTGTCTTTGAATAAGTAATTATTGTCTTTGCGTCTTCTTGGGTATTTCTTTCAGGTACCTTCTGTACTCTTCAGTAAAAGTTCTTGCTATGTATGGCCAAAGTATCGTCGAGCTATGTTACTTGACAGTGACACATCATCTGAAAGTTACTTTCGTCCACAAGTTTTGCACACAACTGAATATTTACTTGCTTATAGCTTCTCTCTGATAATTGGAAATATCTCTTATTTAAAACCGATACTACCTGTACTACTTGGGGAGCCCCATAACTTATATCCATTAATAACACTTCTTACAGCTCTCGAATCATAGGCCTGAAGGAAGCCAACAATCAGCAACAATTTGCGCAGCGAAATCTCTCATTGCACCTGTCCCACATCTTGTAGCCGCATACAGGGACGAACTAAACTCATGCGCCGAAATAAATAACATTCACGTACTAGGTATGAGAAATAACACACTGAGGTGACAGAAGTCATGGGATACCTCCTAATACCATGTCGGACCTCCTATTGCCGGCGTACGGCAGCAATTCGACGTCCCCTGGACTCAACAAGTCGTTGGAAGTCCAAAGAGCCGTGCACCCTCTACAGCCATCCATAAGTAAGAAAGTGTTGCCGGTGCAGGATTTTGTGCACGAACTATTATTTCCCTTAAACGTTCAGTGGGATTCATATCGAGCGGTCTGGGTGACCAAATCATTATCTCGAATTGCCCAAAATGTTCTTCAAACCAAAGGCGAACGCCTGTATCCTGGTGACATTGCGCATTGTTGTCCACAAAGTTCCATCGTTGTTTGGAAACATTAAGTCCATGAATGGCTGCTAATTGGCTCCTAGAAGCCGAACATAATCACTTCCAGCCCATGATAGGTTCAGTTGGACCAGAAGACCCACAATCGGCTTGAATAGCACCTTGTTCACAACTTGCGTTCATGGCTTCTTGGGGTCTGCGTCACACCTGAAACCTACCGTCATCTCTTACGATTTGAAATCGAGACTAATCTGACCAGTCGTCTATGGTCCAACCGATATGATTACAACCCCAGGAGAGGCGCTGCAGGCGACGTCTGCCGTTAGCAAAATCACTCGTATCGGTCGTCTGCTGCCAAATCCCATTAACGCCAGATTTTGCTGCACTGTCCTAACGGGTACGTTCTTCGTACGTTACGCATTGATTTCTTTGCTTTTTCACGCAGTTTTTTTGGTCTGCTAGGACTGATAACTCTATGCAAACGCCGCTGCTCTCGGTCGTTAAGTCGGAAGGCCGTCGGCCACTGCATTGTCCGTGGTGGGAGGTAATGCACGAAATTTGGTATTCTCGGTACACTCTTGACACTGTGGATTTGGGAATGTTGAATTCCATAACAATTTCCGAAATGGGATGTCCCATGCATTTAGTTCCAACTATCACTCCGCGTTCAAAGTCTGTTAATTTCCGTCGTGCGACCATAAACATGTCGGAAAAATTTACACATGAATCACCTGGATACAAATGATAGCTCCGCCAATGCACTGCCCTTTTATACCTTTTCACGATACTGCCGCCATCTCTATTTGTGCATATCGCTATCCCAAGACTTTTGCCACGTCAGTGTACATACCAGTAGCTCAGTCTACTGAAAAAGACGAGGTCGTGACCATGAGTATAGGAATTCCAGGGATTTTTGAAGATTATGCAGTGGGCTTATGAAATCAGTGATGTCGATTATTTCAAATTAGTGTATACTGAGACGAACATGGTCGAACACTACAGGCACACAACGCTTGACCACATGTTACTGAAAATACGAATAGAGACGTAGCTCGATTGCATAGTTCCACTTGGTGCAAATCCACTTCCTAAATAAATTTCTTTTTCTCTTTCCGATTACACACGTAATACATGTACCATGTATTCGCAGAACTGCTCAATTTTTATTTATGGAGTATGTCACAAAGCTTTTTTAGTCAATGGATAGTTTTCAGTCTCCTGATGGTAAAGGTTTATTTAGTACATACGGAAACGCATTATTTAAAGAAATATTCAAAATGTACGATATCTGTAAACCACGTGCGTGTTTGAATTTGACCATGCTAAAAATTATTTGCTTCATGATTGGCATAGCTAACATGAAAGCCCTCATTCTCTTCTGTGAACCAGACGTTTCCTTTCTCTGAAAACTTAATATTTCTACAGTTATTCGCATTCAAAAACTTCGTGTTCTAGAATGTTCGAAACTTGAAATGCAATCCTCTCAAAATCCCACTGCTATAATAGCTCCGAATTTTGTTTGCGAAAATGTAGACTTTTTCTGAAATAACAGGTTGGTTAAAAAATACGCTAATTCGAAAATGTCAGTTTTCAGAAGATTATTGATGGACTCTGGTAGTTCCCGTTCTCTTTAAAACTTCCTTTCATAAAACAGTACCTATTATTTTGCAATTTTTTAACTACACAGCTTTTCATAAACAAATTTACTTCACTGCCTATTTTATCTTCATATCTTTTAATTTTTCTGTCTTGTTGTTAATATTTGAAATGTAATAGTTTTGCATTTCACGATTCTCTAGTACACCTTGCTATAAACAGGCACCATATAGGAAGTAGTAGCCGGCCAGGGCCGTGTAGTAAACTCGTAAACTTTCAGATGATAGAGCACAGCAATCTGTCGTCCATTTCTTGCAGCTTTTTGTTCGGCAAATCTAGATTTCGGCTAGTGCCTAGCTATTATGATTATACCATTTCATCCTATCAATGCATGTTCCAATACGTCACTCCCCTGTTGTTCGGGTTTCTGTCGCAGTTCCTAAGTTAGTAATTACTCATTAATGAGTGCACATCTCATGTCTAGTATTATCAAGTCAATCAGTGTTTTCTTTCTGCCATTCCTATAAAGAAAATTTAAAGAACGAATGGCAGAAAAGAAACTTCCATGTGGGCCAGAGCATGTGTAGAAATAGAGACTGATCGTGAAACAAGTAAAAATCCGCAAAAATCAACTGATCTAAATTCCATAATGTGGCTTCAGTTTTAACAGATAAAGTAGGCAATCTGAATAATCAAAGGCCTTTCGCGAAACATGTATAAGAAAAATGGAGAATTTGTTACCAACAACTTGTAGCGCAGCACATCTAGAGTAGGTCCTCTCTATCTCATGGCCACTTGGTTAGTGATTATTCACTTCCATTAGCTATTCAGACCAACGTAAGAAAGATGCACTTACTCCTGGCGTCCAAAGAGATTTCTTCTTCAATAATGTTGATACTGACACAGATGAAAGCAAGGGGAAACTACAGCCTTAATTTTTCCCGAGGGCATTCAGCTTTACTGTATGGTTAAATGATGATGGAGTCCTCTTGGGTAAAATATTCCGCAGGTAAAATAGTCCCCCATTCGGGTATCCGGGCGGGGACTAGTCAGGATGACGTCGTTATCAAGAGAAAGAAAACTGGCGTTCTACGGATCGGAGGGTGGAATATCAGATCCCTTAATCGGGCAGGTAGGTTAGAAAATTTACAAAAGGGAAATAGATAGGTTAAAGTTAGATATAGTGGGAATTAGTGAAGTTAGGTGGCAGGAGGAACAAGACATCTGGTCAGGTGAATAGAGGGTTATAAATAAAAATAAAAATAGGGGTAATGCAGGAGTAGGTATAATAATGAATAGTAAAATAGGAATGCGGGTAAGCTGCTACAAACAGCATAGTGCACGTATTATTGTGGCCAAGATAGATACGAAACCCACACCTACCACAGTAGTACAAATTTATATGCCAACTATCTCCGCAGATGACGAAGAGATTGATGAAATGTATGATGAGATAAAAGAAATTATTCAGATAGTGAAGGGAGACGAAAATTTAATAGTCATGGGTGACTGGAACTCGATAGTAGGAAAAGGAAGAGAAGGAAACGTAGTAGGTGAATATGGAATGGGAGGAAGGAATGAAAGAGGAAGCCGCCTGGTAGAATTTTGTACAGAGCATAACTTAATCGTAGTTAACACTTGGTTCAAGAATCATAAAAGGAGGTTGTATGCATGGAAGAAGCCTGAAGACACTGGAGGGTCTCAGATAGATTATATAATGGTAAGACAGAGATTTAGGAGCCAGGTTCTAAATTGTAAGACATTTCCAGGGGAAGATGTGGACTCTGATCACAATCTATTGGTTATGAACTGTAGATTAAAACTGAAGAAACTGCAAAAAGGTGGGAATTTGAGGAGATAGGACCTGGATAAACTGAAAGAACCAGGGGTTGTAGAGAGCTTCAGGGAGAGCATTAGGGAACGATTGACAAGAATGGGAGAAACAAATACAGTAGAAGAAGAATGGGTAGCTTTGAGAAATGAAATAGTGAAGGTAGCAGAGGATCAAGTAAGTAAAAAGTAGAGGTCTAATAGAAATCCTTGGGTAACAGAAGAGATACTGAATTTAATTGATGGAATGAGAAAATATAAAAATGCAGTAAATGAAGCAGGTAAAAAGGAATACAAATGTCTCAAAAACGAAATCGACAGGAAGTGCAAAATGGCTAAGCAGGGATGGCTATAGGACAAATGTAAGGATGTACAGGTGCATATCACTAGGGGTAAGATAGATACTGCCTACAGGAAAATTAGAGAGACCTTTGGAGAAAAGAGAACCACGTGCGTGAATATCAAGAGCTCAGATGGAAACACAGTTCTAAGCAAAGAAGGGAAAGCAGAAAGGTGGAAGGAGTATATGGAGGGTCTATACAAGTGTGATGTTCTTGAGAACGATATGATAGAAATGGAAGAGAATGTAGATGAAGATGGAATAGAAGATATGATACTGCGTAAAGATTTTGACAGAGCACTGAAAGACCTAAGTCGAAGTAGGCCCCGGGAGTAGACAACATTCCATTAGAACTACTGACAGCCTTGGCAGAGCCAGACCTAACAAAGCTCTACCATCTGGTGAGCAAGATGTATGAGACAGGCAAAATACCCCCAGACTTCAAGAAGAATATAATAATTCCAATCCCAAAGAAATCAGGTGTTGACAGATGTGAAAATTACCGATCTAGCAGTTTAATAAGTCACAGCTGTAAAATACTAACACGAATTCTTTACAGACGAATCGAAAAACTGGTACAAACCTATCTCGGGGAAGATTAGTTTTGATTTCGTAGAAATGTTGGAACACGTGAGGCAATACTGATCCTACGACTTATCTTAGAAAATTGATTAAGGAAAGGCAAACCTACGTTTCTAGCACTTGTAAACTTGGAGAAATCTTTCGACAATGTTGACTGGAATACTCTCTTTCATATTTTGAAGGTGGCAGTGGTAAAATACAGGGAGCGAAAGGCTATTTACAATTTGTACAGAAACCAGATGGCAGTTATAAGAGTCGAGGGACATGAAAGGGAAGCAGTGGTTTGGAAGGGAGGGAGACAGGGTTGTAGCCTCTTCCCGATGTTATTCAATCTGTATATTGAGCAAGCAGTAAAGTAAACTAAAGAAAAATTGGGAGTAGGAATTAAAAACGATGGAGAAGAAATAAAAACTTTGAGGTTCGCCGATGGCATTGTAATTCTGTCAGAGAAAGCAAAGGATCTGGAAGAGCAGCTGAACGGAATGGACAGTGTCTTGAAAGGAGGATATAAGATGAACATCAACAAAAGCAAAACGAGGATAATGGACTGCAGTCGAATTTAATCGGGCGATGCTGCGGGAACTAGATTAGGAAATGAGACTCTTAAAGTAGTAAATGAGTTTTACTATTTGGGGAGCAAAATAACTGATAATGGTCGAAGTAATAAAACGTAGACTGGGAATGGCAAGGAAACCGTTTCTGAAGAAGAGAAATGTGTTAACAACGAGTATAGATTTAAGTGTCAGGAAGTCGTTCCTGAAAGTATTTGTATGGAGTGTAGCAATGTATGGAAGTGAAACATGGACGATAAATAGTTTAGACAAGAAGAGAATAGAAGCTTTCGAAATGTGCTACAGAAGAATGCTGAAGATTAGATAGGTAGATCACATAACTAATGAGGAGATATTGAATAGAATTGGAGAGAAGAGAAATTTGTGGCGCAACTTGACTGGAAGAAGGGATCAGTTGGTAGGGCACATTCTGAGGCATCAAGGGATCACCAATTTAGTATTGGAGGGCAACGTGGAGGGTAAAAATCGTAGAAGGAGACCAAGAGATGAATACACTAAACAGATTCAGAAGGATGTAGGTTGCAGTAAGTACTGGGAGACGAAGAAGCTTGCACAGGATAGAGTAGCATGGAGAGATGCATCAAACCAGTCTCTGGACTGAAGACCACAACAACAACAACAACTGACACAGTAAGTAGAAGTCCAGGGTATGTACGGGCTCAAATCGCTGATAACAGCCTCAGCATTTCGCGAGTTCTGTCACAATCGCATCAAGACAATTGCTCCAAGGCCATGACACCTTCCCTCTCGGAATTCTGAGACCATCGCATTCGGATTATTGTAACAAGGCCATGACACTACATTATGAAGGCTAACTCCACCCAGTGGCATACGTCACGCACTTCTTCTGTCCCAAGTGGCCCCTGTGCTCCCTGTATTATGCAACCCCCTCGTCGACATCATCATTCTATATGCCAATTGTATGTAAGTTGAACCCTCCATCCTTCATCCAATTTTAGTTTTTTGGCCTGTGGGGCAGTATTTGCTGCAGTCTACACTTTGAGAAACATGATATGCCACCGGCAGCAATCAGCAGGACAGAGGAAGTCTGACAGTACTCATTTGTCAATTCTTTTCTTGTTATTACAGTACGGTTACATCAGCAAAACCCATCAATTTGCATTTCTGAGGGTGGTAGCTACTACTTCCTTGAAAGACTTAACAGAAGTATCGAATGTGTATTTTTTAAAATAAATTAATAACATTATTGCATTTCCTTATTTAATGTCTTTATACTTAGTTTTTGTTTTTATTGTTAAGGTGATCTAGTCCTGGTAGGGTCACAACACTCTATTGAATTTACACTGAAGAGCCAAAGAAACTGGTACACCTGCCTAATATCGTGTAGGACCCTCGCGAGCACGCAGAAGCGCCACAACACGACATGACATGGATTCGATTAATGTCTGCAGTAGTGTTGTAGGGAATTTATGCATGGCTGTGCATAAATCCGTAAGACTACGAGGGAGTGGGAATTTCTTCTGAACAGCAGGTTGCAAGGCATCCCTGATATGCTCAATTATGTTCATGTGTGGGGAGTTTGGTGGTCAGTGGTCAGCGGAAGTGTTTAAACTCAGAAGAGTGTTCCTGGAACCACTCTGTAGCAATACTAGACGTATCAGGTATCACATTATCCTGCCGGAATTGTCCAAGCCCGTCGGAATGCACAATGGACATGAGTGGATGCAGGTAATCAGACTGGTTGCATACGTTCGTGTCACCTGTCAGAGTCGTATCTAGATGTATCAGGGATCCAACATCACTCCAACTGCACACGCTCCAAACCATTACAGAGCCTCCACAAGCTTCAACAGTCCCCTTCTGACATGCAGGGTCCTTGGAGTCATGAGGTTGTCTCCATACCCATACACGTCCATCCACTCGATACAATCTGAAACGAGATTCGTCCGACCAGGCAATATGTTTTCAGTCATCAACAGTCCAATGGCGGTATTAACGATACCAGTTCTAAGTTCTAGGCGCCCGATGACCTCAGAAGTTAAGTCGCATAGTGCTCAGAGCCATTTGAACCATTTTGTTGTTGATGTTCCAGCACTGAAATCTGTAGCAATTTGCGGAACGGTTGCACGGTCACGTTGAACGATTCTCTTCAGCCGTCGTTGCTGCCGTTCTTGCAGGATCTATTTCCGGCCGCATCGACGTCGGAGATTTTATGTTTTACCGGATTCGTATATTCACGGTACACTCGTGAAAAGGTCGAACGGGAAAATCGCCACTTCATCGTTACCTCGGAGTTGCTGTGTCCCATCGCTCGCGCCGACTGTAACTTCACGTTTAAACACACTTAAATCTTGAAAACTTGCCAGTGTTGCAGGAGTAACCGATCTAACAACTGAGCCAGACGCTTGTTGACTTATACAGGCGTTGCCGACCGCAGTGCTGTATTCTGCCTGTTTATATATCTCTGTGCTTGAATATACATGCCTATGGCAGTTTTTTTTTGGTGCTTCAGTGTAGAAGCGATATGAGAGGGGTTGGCACTGACCTGTATCCCATAGGATGCACATTTTGCTATCTGATCGGCCACTGTGGCCTGGAGTGCCATCCATATAAACCAGGAGCGGTTTGTGTGATATGTAGAAGGCAAGGTTACCTGGCGAGTGATTGCAGGGAAACGCGTAGCTAACTTTGGGAAGAAGAAGAAGTAATAGTTTGTGGGAGTTAGTGATATGGTGTGTGTGTGTGTGTGTGTGTGTGTGTGTGTGTGTGTGTGTGTGGTTGAATGTGAATAAATATATCCTATAAAAACTGCATTTACTTTTTAACTCCATGTTAATAGCAACACACACACTTGCAGTTTATAAAGTGCTAGCAGTTAATCTTGCAGCTGCAGCAGAGTCTTGCAACTGTCAGATGTATCAGGATTTTTCCTGTTTTGATTTGGTATGAAATTGGTAAACTGGCTGTAAAATTAACAATTTGGTATAAATGGCTGCATAATTAGCGATTGTGAAATGTAAATACGCCTACTACACTTTCTCATTGAGGTAAATGTTGTGGCGCACGATATTCGAACATGTTACTCGTAGCAATAGTTCTTAAATACTTCCTACACTTGACACGTAAACTTAGCAAATATGGGCACAACTTGTGTGCAATCAAGAACCTCGCTATTAATGCTTGCACCTAGGTTCAAAGTACGGGTTTTATAAACTGTGTTAGAATGGAGGCACGTATAATTGTAAATAATGGAGTTCTTATGTCGTTGTGAACACCAAGTCAAAGGCGTTGTTTAAGCACAAATATTTCACTTCACATGTCTAGAAAAATACTGCGTTTCTGCATTCAAGGGACAGATCAAATGTCATGCCAAATATATCACACCACGTTTGACGTAAACTGTACCAGAATTATGGGAACATGTTTGCTCATATGTGTGAAGTGTCCAATACTTTGCTATTAACGGGCCTTGAAAGTGGCCATTAATTATGGTGATACCAACTACCATTTTTAAGTAGGACACATACACAATTCGCCCTTAGGATTGATTGATTGACGTGGATGATATCCTATTGTAGGTTAAAATAAATAATAAATTTACGTGCCAAATCACAAGCCCAAATGTAAACAAAGTTAGAGGCATGTGTTCGACCCTGTGCTAAAACGTATAAATGTTTTAAACGCAACAAACAACTTTTACAGCTCACTTTCATGTGGTGTCAACTAACGAATAACTTACAGAATTGCTGCTGCGTAATGTTCAGGAACACTCTGCAGTTTGTCTACCGGCGTACGGGTAAACCATGCAGTCAATCAAGATTATTATTAACTATGTTTTATCTTCTTATAGCTTTAATAAACTACACTGACTCCAACAAATACGACACAGAATGCTGTATTAAAGTAGTAGAAACATTATTCTACACAATATCGTCAAGTTATTACAAGTAATCCCAAGCAATCTTATTCTGGAGATGTTACTTCCAAGCTACGTAATTTTGTATTTCACCATTTCGATAAGTCCTAAGAAGTTGAGGTTTGCAGAAGTACTTAGTCAGCTTGGAATCACCAACTATGCAGAAATTTATTTGTGTGTTTCTCAAGACAGGTTGAGACTAGCAAAAACATGCAGTGGATAATAAAAGTTTCTTTCTTTCTGTAGCACGTTATAGTGGAGGCAGTGCTCCTAATCGGGTTAAAGGCAGCGATCTAATTATTCAAAAGGAGATATGTTATCTTAAAGTCATCAGCTAATTCAACCAGTTTTTACGCTTGCATTTTGCTCTATTCGACCACTTTTTATGCATGGCTGCACTTGACAAGATGACATGGGGACACCGTAACATCATTTTCAATGCACCCTCAGTGCAGTGGTACAATATCTTCTTCCTTGTACGTGTAAGGAATACACGGCAATTATAAATCCAATCTTAACACACTAAATAGATAACCCATATACTGTAAGACACGACCAATAGTGTCTCGATGTCTTCATTAAATAATTAATTTGTGTTGTTATTGATTGATAAATACAATTTTTGTAGGATATATTTCTTTACCTAGAAACACACACACACACACACACACACACACACACACACACACACACACACACAAACACACACACACACACATTCACCTAAATCTATCCCTACAAATATTGATGAAATTGAAAGTGCTGATGATGTACGGTTTTCACAGAATGGACTGGTAGTCAGGGGCTCGTGTTGTTAGCCAATCTATAGACTGTAATAATAATTAAAAATTGTATTTTTTGTGCAAACATACACTTCTATATGGTAGAATGCCTTTTGACATTAACAAACCAGAAATTAGAATGCAATTGGAGTTTGTTGCGGGAAACAGTTCGTGAAGACATGATGTGATAGTGATGGAATCTTTGTCGATGGAGAATGCGTATGGCACTTGTCTGTCTCATGACACTTCCTCGTGTATTTGCGCGGGAGCTAAAGTGCGGACCAACTGCAACAACAGCAGGTACATTAATTTTCCTCTCTTCTGTTGTCACTTCTTTCCTTCCGTTATGTTGTCTAGGCGTTACAGGACCACTTTCATGTAATTTGTTGAAGAGATTGATAAATAATTGGCGAAATGGTTGACGTCTATTGGGATATCTTGCCGCATACAACGTACAAGAGCGAACTGCACTCTTCATACACAAGAGCATGTCGGCTTTTTCTGTGTTAGTAAATCCAATCGTCCACTCACAACTTATTGCTTCGCCTGACACACACTAACAAGTTGCAATGCACTCTAGGAACACACAAATACATTGTAAGCAAATATAGCAACTACGCAGGAGTAAGTTTTAGGTGATTCACATCACAAACTCCCTTTAGCTAATGCTTCTTCTTCAAAGAGCCAGCCGGCGCGCGGGATTAGCCGAGCGGTCTCAGGCGCTGCAGTCATGGGGTGAGCGGCCGGTCCCGGCGGAGGTTCGAGTCCTCCCTCGGCCATGGGTGTGTGTGTTTGTCCTTAGGATAATTTAGGTTATGTAGTGTGTAAGCTTAGGGACTGATGACCCACAAGATTTCACACACATTTGAACATTTTTCAAAGAGCCAGCCACGTGCATTTACGATAGTCAAAAGCCAGGTGTCCTTTCCTCCTCAGTATCGCCCAAACCACCCCCTGGCGTATATTGATGGCACACCAGTGCATGATGGCCGATCAGGTTACGTAGTGTGCGTCTTACGGGATACACAACAGAGACCACCTCTCTCATATTCCCCCTGAATTCAGTAATCTGTTGTGACTCTACCAGCTCCAGAACGGAGGCTGTAACAGTATCAACAAAACCTAAGTAGAAACGCATTCAATAAGAGACGTCTTAAGATTATTAATTTATTGGTCAGGGAGACTGTCAAAATTACACAAACTTCTCTGCATCTTGCATATTAGTAGTACAACGTTACCTGCACCACTCACGAATATAAACTGATGGGTTTTGCTGACGATAACCATTTTGTTATAACAAGAAATGAATTGACAATTCCTTAACGTCAGACTGCTTCTGTCCAGCTGACTGCTGCTGCCAGCGATTATTTGTTTATATATCTTATGGTGAAAACAGCAAATATTAAGAAATGCATATTGTTTGCAATCACACACTTAACAACTTAGGTGCAAAACTAATATGTTTAAAATTTGATAGTTAAAAATTCAAAAATACATAAAAGTAGGACATTTAAATTATAAAATTATGACTGTCAGTTAAAACTGATACATTTATTCAGAGATCAATGTCTAGTGAACGAAGCCAATTGATAGCAGATGGAACTGCATTAATAAAGTCACTGAATGGTCCTAAACACTTTGTCAGAGAGCAGTCTCTGACAATGTGCTGAACAGTTTGTTCTTGGGCCCCACAATCTCAGACCGGAGATTTTCAGAATCCCCACTTGTGCATCATAGCATTGCACCTGGCGTGATCGATTCTTACTTCTCTTCAGCTGCCAGATGGATATTAAACACATAGATGTTTTATTGTTGCACCATTTCATCTCTTTCACAACTCTTCTTTAATTTTAAGCTTCTTGTTGTTTCTTCCATTATGCCCCAGTGGGGTTCGTGATATCAGGTGGTCTGGAGGACGGTCCTTTGAGACTGTATGAACTGGAGGGCCTTGGTAGCTGGCGGGGTGTTGCAGCTTCCTCCATTCTCGATTGGTTGCTCCTTGGCGTCATAATCCAGGTGGTGGAGTATTACTGATGGTGTGCAACGAAGAGATCGGTGTGGATTTTACCGTACCCTTATTAATAATTCTCATTGATTCATTTAGACGCATGTTTACTTTCCTTATATTAGCCCTGTGTTACTCGAGCACAGTATCCACCTACTACTTATACTGTTGTAAAAGCTGCAGCCCAAGGAATGGATGCTTCGTCTGGCAACGGTTCATGCTGGACACATTACAGACGGCAAATGTTGGCGCACACACTAAAAAAATTAAAATTTCTCGAAGGATGGGGGCCGAACATGCACGCTATTGGCAGACAGCATGATGACGTCGACGAACGGGAATGTGAGGAACAGGGGCGCAGGCAGCGCGGTGGGTGCATTCTATGATGTTCAAATTCCAAAAACGCTGATGCTGATTTCAGCAATTTCAGCCAGAACATACAATGATTCGCTATTACATTATCTTTGCATCAGCGTGTGCTCCATCTGCTGAAGACATGCGAAGCACTAGGAGCGTGATGAAAGTCAGTATGAAGAATTTTTATTACTGTACCCGCAGTAAATACGGCGAACTTTCAATCTTATCTAGGAAGCAAGATTAAACGTGACAATAGAAGCAAGGAAGACGTCAGAAGCAGATTGTGTAGGGAAGAAAGCATTTCTTTCTCAAACGAGTGTTTCTTTTACAACACATCCTGTTTCAGGCACGGTTTCAGACGTACTGGACTAGTTGGGAGTGGCCTTGCTCGGTTTCAGACGCACTGCACGAGAGTTAGTTCTGGCCTTATAAAGAGGTCCGAGAAAATCGTTTCATAATTCAGCATTTCGGACTGGGATGTGCACAACATTAGACGAAAATGTACAACGTAATGGCAGTCCATGACAGACCAGTACAAATACTGCAGCTGAAAATGAGCACTGCAGGTGGTCACTGGACATCGTGCATGTTGGAGGACTGATCCTGACACACACTTTTTTCTGATGATGGACTGCTGCATTGATCTAGAAAGCAGAAGTTCTGCAAACCTTGTCACTTTCATCAAGAGCCTTTGCATGGTGCGAAAACATGAGTGTGGGGTGTAGTTAGTGCAACACCAATTATTGGACCGACAACATACCATTAATTCTGATAATTATGTAATCAGTATACATTGGTATGTAAAAATTAAGAACGAAGGTAACTTTCGCATGAGATGTTACTACCAAGTAATATAGCTCGATGGACCATATGTAGAAAGAAATGCTGCGGTACAGAACAGAAGGTAACTGTAAGAAATACTCAGTGAGACAAACAGAAATGACGGTTTATTCAAAGGCAACCATTACATTGAAGTCACCGCTATTTATTATGGCCCTCTGGACAGTGCAACAGAACATACGCAGAACTTCACGCACACTGAATCTGTTCTTATCCTAGAAAAGCTTCCCCATTCTCTTAGCATTCGGCACTTAGCTCTCAGTCCTTACTTTATTTTTATGGATGACAACATGTGACCGCATCGAAAAGCGCAAATAGAAGAGCTCTTTAAATAAGAGGGTATTCGGTGAATGGACTGGCCTGCCCTTTCTCACGATCTGAATCCCATCGAGCACGGGTGGGACCCGTAGTGGAGGCGTATTGCTTCACATCCACGTGCACCAACGACCATCCACTAGTTTCAACCGCTCTGGTGCAGGAATGGAACGTTCTACCGCAAGAACTCCCTTCCAATCTTATAGATAGCATGGGAACACGTTGCAGAGTATAAACTGCAATCCATGGTGATCGCACGTCCTATTAAGAACCATTTGCTGCCTTTTGTGATGTCGAAGACAGAATGATGAATCTCGACGACTTCAGTGTAATTTTTGTTTGTAAATAAAACTGTCATTTCTGTTCATCTCACAGCGTATTTCTTTCTGTTACCTTCTGCACTATACTACACTGTAGCAGTTTTTTCTATGTATGGTCCTTGTTTTATCGAGCTATGTTACTTGGCACTGACACATCATGCCAAAGTTATCTTCGTCCTGAAGTTTTGCGCACGTTCCCTCGGAGAGCTAACAGCTAACGGTCATTTCATGTTGAACTATGCAAGAGCTCACACCACCTATGCGTCTATGACAGTATTACATCTACATTTACATGAGTACCACTTAATGTGTTCGCCAGAGGGTTCACAGAACCACTTTCAGACTAAATTTCGACAGTTTTACGGTCGGACAGCCTATGTGGAAAATTAGTTTTTCCAGTTGAGCTCTGGTTTCTCTTATTTTATTACGATGGTCACTTCTCCACATGTGGGTGGAAGGTAAAAAAATATTTTTGCATTCCAAAAAGGAAGTTGGTGTTTGAAATTTCGTAGACAATTGTAGGACAGATTGTACGTACTATAAAACAGTACTATGCAGTACACGAGAGATGCTTTCATCTTCGGTATCCTGAGGTATCAGCGGTAGCAGAGCATGCTCTAGGCAACGGACATCGTATTGCATTCGAAGAGACATATGTCATTATACGGACTAATAGTTTCTGGGATATCGTAATAGTAGAAGCGATCGTGATAAAAATTTGCGACAGTAGCCTCAATAAAGGCGGTGCCCTGCAACTAAGCACAGCTTAGCACCCCAACAGCGGAAAGATTGAAGCGGGCGCGAGGGCGCGCAAAGAAAACATTACTTTATATGTCGTTGGAGCGAGCACCAGTGAGGCGACAGAAGGCAGCGCGGCTGTATAACGACGGCAGCAGCAACCAAAAGACAGTCATCAGTTGCAATGGCCGCGCAGTATTCGCTGAAAGCTCGTGGATTTTAAACCACTTGACTGGTGGAAAGCTCGAGAGAATTTTAGTAGTACATATGGTATAACCGCGAAACTGTGCATTTGTATACTTCGTGAAAAGATATCGCCGTAACAAAAAACGCTTTTTGTTTAATGATTGCCACCGCAACGGGCTTACTGTATCCATGGCACTCTCTCCCCTGTTTCCCGATTATACAAAACGTGTTGCTCTTTTCTGAACATTTTCTAAGTCCTTCATCAGTCTTACCTGGTAAGGTTCCTATACAGTGTAGCAGTACTGCAGGAGCGGATGGACAACCGTAGTGTACGTTGTTTCTTTAGTAGATTTGTTGCACGATCGAAGAATTCTGCCAACAGAACACTGATGGGTCCAATTTTAGTAGTTCGTAATTCTTATCCCCTGTGTAACCGCTCAATGTCATTCAATACGATCACGACGACACCCCTCGATCGACGTTAACACTCGTGGTGTCACTCGCCTTCATACAAGGCAGTGGACGTTTGAAAATCCGTGACGCTAGCTCAATGGTCGTCAATTGATTTTAATGTATTTACCGGCTGACTCTTAATTCAATTACTGCCACGGAGGTGAGGAGAAAGAACACATCCTGGTGGTACCAGCATTATGCGTATTTAGATGTTCGATTAATCTGAATGGTTTGCAATGTTCCAGCGATTCTATTCGAACTCTATGCTGTACCGACAAGGACCATTTTCGCAGATAAACATGCAAGTACGTAATGGTTGTTCAGTTTCTCAATATAGTTCGTCGCACTCACACATTATACATCCGCTGTAAGAACAATTTCATGCATTTACATTTTTAGTGTCCCACAATATTGGTTGGCTACATATTACGACGATACGTTGCATACAACTTCCACAGATATTGTTTATCATGTAGTCAAGACTACTTAATGAAGCCAAAATCGTGGATAAAATTGAAATGTAGTTTGTTTATTAACACTTTTCTTTTCACTAATTAAATATGAAATATGAATCGGGATTGGAGGTGATGATCCTATCCTTCTTTTTTAGTATTTTAGGTCCCCGTTAACTAACATCTGGTGGTTAATAAGCGAACTATTTTTTATGTTGGTGCGTTGTTTGTATTAGTTACCCCCGCAACCGTCCAAGGATAAGATTCTATTAATGTTCCGCGCACACGCGTTTCACCATTTTATAAAATGCAGAATTACGTAAACTATAGCTTTCCGTTGCGCACAACTTTCGTGGGTTCCACAACCATAATAGTTTCCCAAGAGTATTTTTCCCAGCTAACACAAAGTTCGAATTATGTTGTCGTATTCATTTTCACTTCACCCGACAATAAACGTCTCTGATCATTTCCTCACACGTAATGTATTTTCAACGTGTTTGAAGAGTCTTTAAATAATCTCCTTAACGAATTTTGCAGTCGCGTACCACTTTTTCATCAACTAGCCCGATCGCGATAACTGAAGGTAGAGAGCTCAATAATGTGTTACATGTTCTTTTATATGTATTAAAAAACAAACGCGCCCCTATATCTTTCTGTCCCGCTTGGTCTTTGCTACTTTGCTTTTTATTACTTTTCATTATATTGCTTCTTAGTAATACTGTGCAGTTATTAAAGTTCCGTATTACTTTCTCCTTCTTAATTCTTCCCCGATTTTAATTAATATGATGCTAATTGACACGCCTGCCCGCAAAGTACGGTTATACCTGGTAATTAATTTAATCGAAGGGTAGTTTTGGCGACAGGGTAATTAGAACAGCATGTTATAATATTGATCAGTATCTGAATTGGTCATTCGATGCACTACTGTTTCTTTATAAAGATTTTGTCTGAGTTTGTGCAGGATTCCGTGAGCAGATTCTACTGACACACCGGGCTGAAGTGCTGAATGCTACAACTATTTTGCCAGACTTCTTTTCAAGGCCGCTCCTAACTCGAGTAATTTGGTTAAAATTGGCCCGCCATCTGCCACAGTCCAGGAAACGGCCTGCAGCGTCAAGATCCTGCCTCTGCCGACCTGATACTGGTTCTCATGCAATGGCGTCGTACGTGGATCACCCTGTTAACAGACCTGCAATGGAAGTTGTCTCCCTGAAAGTGTACTTTAGGAGCACGTTTTTCTGTGGTAGTGAAAGTGAAGTGGAGGGACACCATAGAAAATGAAAATGGAATCTTTGATTTGTAACGTTGTGGAACCACGTTAAAAGTTATGGGAGGAATAAAGTATGAAAAAGATAGGGTTTTTTGTAAAAAACTTTTATCAGTATAAGATACAGTTTAATGTCGTATCTGGTAATACAGTTCTTAATTTTCTTACAGGGGTAAAGGGTTACATTGCATCTGAACTGTCTTTACTATTATTAGAATGAAATTGTTAGTTGTGTGTCAGTGTATTGCTGTGTTTCACTTTACAGTTACTATGTGGCCATGTGACTGAGATCTTCTAACTGTATGTAGAAAGGCTCTCCAATAATTATGCTGTAAGTGATGTATACGTTTATGTATCCTATCCACACACTCAGACACTAGTCACACAATCAAAGTCCACTTTATCTACATCGGTAGTTTCGATTTCTTCACAAAATAAATTTCAAAATGTCGTCGTCTATTCCTGTTGTGACTGTTAAAGCAATAAATTACATATCAGAAATTAAGTACACTTCCAGAGGTTAATTTATACCGTGTAGATTCAGCCACTCACTACACACCAGTAATTACACATTCACTTCCAAGGTTTGCTCATCAAGAAAATAAATCATCAGTCTGAATAAGCAATCCCATCGTCGTACTTTCTTACACAAAACTAACAGTCGCTTACTTGTGGGAAATAAATCAGCTTGCTTCTCCTCTGTGAAGCTTCGGTGATTCCTGTAATGTTCTATTATTTCTTTTCAGTTATGATAATTATTCACATAGCGTGCTGAAACTGCGGGGATTGTCGTAGTGCAATGAAGAACTGCTATGTAGGCATTTGGCTGTGGCGAAGTCGAGTGAAAGGAAAATTTTTGCAAACTTTCTAACTGAACGTTTAATATCAAACTGCCGAATTATTTGCAGGCTCTTCCGCCTGACCAAACCGTACACACCCTTGTTTCTTCCGTAATATCACAGTATCTAATACAATCAGGTGACATGATTAAATAATTATTTTCATGAAACATAATTTCAGTCTACATTTAATGATCCATATACAATATACCCTTTTACTTCAAGTTGACTATGTCTTGTAAGTTTCATCACATTAGCAATCCTTTTCCAATGGCACTCAGTAATGCAATTAAATCTCCCAAAATTCATGACACGTCTTTCTATTACAAAGCTACACACCATCGTGATTAAAATTTAATAACTCGAATTTAATAATTCGAAACAATAATTATGCTATCAGAGAATGCGTTGCACTGATGGAGGTAAAAAAGGAAGGGAGTTGTCGTTACATTATAACTGAAGCCGACGTCCATCGACTTATAAAGCCCAAAGCATCAGGTTCACCGCATTTATACCACCATGGTTCACCATGATGACACTTCTCCGTGATGTCACTCTGATGTGCCTGTGCCCAGTTACGACCGTTGGGGATATCTGTTGACTTCCGTGGTCGTATCCCAAATAGGTGCATTAATCGATCTGATAGTAATCTACAGTTTAAAGAAATCACATTTGATTCGTAAGTTGAGCCGCTCAAGCAATATTTTCTTGTGTATATATGAATTATGTTTGTGCTGTTTACTTTTATTGAAGTGGTTTTATTTCTATCACTTGACATTAGGTTTCCTATCAAACCCTACGCAGTTCTGTTTCGTTGACATTTCTATAATCGTTCACTTTATTGACGTGCACAATGTACAATACGATGCCTTGTTTCTTTCCTCGTTGCACACGTTTGTGGGCTAACAAAGAAGGTGTAGGTAAGTTTTTCTGAAAACGTGAATAGTAAAAATGTTGTGCATACGAGCTGGAAGTTGAAAATGTAGCCAACAAGAAGCAGTATCAGTAAGCAAATAAGCATTGGTAAGAGTTTAGCTTCATTCGCAATCGATACAAATACAGCAGAAGTGGAATTAAATGGATTACGAAAGCATGCTTTTCACATCTTTCTCCTCTTGATTATTCGAAATATATTAATCAAAAACAAGTGACATTAACGATGCTAAATGTATCGTATTACTGGAGCAATAATGCATTCAAGAACAGAAATTCTTTTGAAATTGTCTTCTTGACACTATGTCATTCAGGTGAACACTTTAATTTTTAGTATTTATAACAGCTGCTACGTGCACATGACAGAAATAATAAATAAGAAGCAGTTGTAAACAGCAGTCTGCTAATGTTGTGGGCTATTTAAAATGGCCCCACCAACTCTGGCTTCAAAACAACGTATAGCGTAAGTCTACAGCGCCATTTCTCTTCTTTTGTACCTCCTTGGTTGAGGGTTTATCTCGTCGTATTATCTCTGGCAGTTTGAGGCGCATTGCACATTCATCTGTCAGTCGCACTTGTTCATTGCCTATATCAGTTACGACCCGTCACTTGTGTACCTAATTCCCTACATTTCAAAATAAGAATGCAGATTTCGTAAATAGTCATAAAATTTGTAAAATAACCTACATGATACATACAATGTCCGTTTTCTTGGCGTCTCAGGTACCAATAACAAATAGTTGCAAGCAGGATCATTTTATTGTATATGTTTAAATTTTCTAAATTTCTGCCAGGTGAGGTCAGAACAGGCAAGGTTAGCTCTGGGCCAGTGTTCCAACTGGAATGTCAGCAAGGCGTACCACCGATGTAACAGACATCAGGGCAAGAAAAGAGCATTACCACACAACCTCAGAGCGAAGCAGGCAGAAATGCAAACATTGACACGCTACATAACAAGACACTCAGGGGCAATACTAAGTAACTTAAAGGTCCAAGTGGCACTGCAAAATGAAACGTCGGCAGACCAAGAATTATTAGTGATTTACCACAGCGAAGCAAGGAGAACTGATCGGTCTGATAAACGAGGGAAAATGTCCTCACACACACAGAGACACATCATCGTAGGTCCGCATTCGGCCCTTTTAATAACGAGGCTTTCGGAGCTCAAAAGACACATTCAGTCGTGCTACGATTCTATCCATGTCGCTAGAATAAGACAGAATGACGGCCTACCGACTTCCAGTGAAATCATAACATGCTGATCGATTACAGCCTGCCTCCTATCTGCTGTAGTCTTATTCGATCCATGGTGGATGACCAGTCCAAGTCTTCATGACAACTTACAAGCTGGACCGCAGTCGGCAGTCTCCACCTGAGCGCTTAGTGGGCTGCCTTCGGGAGCACTGAGGTGGGAGGTGAACTGTAAGGCGAAACATTCGGCGCGTAACGCAGCCGTGTCAGGGACTTGTGGGGCGAAGTCACGACTCACTGGAAAAGCATCAGCACGTCTTTGCGGCAGGCGCATTTAGCTCGGCTGCCAGCTGTCATTCTGAAGACACTTATAACTCTGTACACTTTAGACGATACACAAATGTTACTGCAGATATCACTGCGTCACAGGCGTCCTCAGGCGTGAACTGGACCACTCAGCCACACTCCGTTCGCAGCGTGACCCCAGCTGCCCAGGTCACAACAAAATCATTTGCGAGCCTTTAGGTTCGCCTTTATAGAGCTATATTTCTATGCTTGTATTTTGTTTGGAGCCTGATCTTTTGTTCTTTGCAGGATTGCCTGACAGGCGATTTTTCCTTGTGACATTATGTTAGCTGGAGCGAGGCAAGAGCTCGTGTCTTGCGAAATTTGTGTGAGACGTTTCCAGTCCCTATGGGCTAGTATTGATCGCTTTTGTCTATAATCCGAAGTTGATGGATTGGTTTTTCCTATTACGAGTACAGTGAGTTGTCGGGCAGATATACAATACATGTTAAAAGTTGTATTCAGAGACTTTCTGGTGACATCAAGTGGGAAACACTAATGCGAGACGACCTGCCAGAAGGCAGTACTTACGAGACAAGTATGATTAGTTTGAGAAAGCAGCGTCAAAAACAGGTCATTCTGCATATATTTACTGACTGGCGGAGAGGACTCAATGTTTCATTAAACAGTTTCGAGAGTTACCTCGGGCTCTTTAATTCTACAAGTAGGTCGGCTGTCCTCCAGAACGCTGAACGTGAGGAGACACAAGTGGTGATCCAAAGTGTTATATATTTCTGAGCCCAGAAGGTAATGGTACAAACTAACCGATAAAGCTACTTTTCCAGTTGAGAAATCTAAGAAAGTCCGTGAGTGGGTTCCTCTGCACAGACGAGCAATATTTTTAAATTATTATTGTTTTTATTATAAAAATAGACACAGAGAATGAGTTTACTATGATATATTTCGTGTTTTATCACTAACTGAACACTTTCCAAGCATCTAGGACCTTGTTGTATCGCCAGATAATTCGTGCAAATCCCTGTAAAGAGGTTTTTTGTAGTTGGTAGATGGATATTTTATCAATTCCAATGGTTCCCCAGTGCCCATTAAGATCCTTTTTTTACCGAGCCAGTGTGCAGAAAACCGCAATCTGGCAAGTTCGTATTCGACAGATTTTTCTGTATTACGGTCCCACCAGTTCCTTGCCACCGGTGGATGTTAATTTTGGCAGGAGTTCCAGTGAACCGTTCGTGCCATAACATGGTGTTTCTGATTGTAACCAGTCTGATCAGTCATTCTGCAACGTTTATCACTGAAGGCGAATGTTGCGGTTTAGTATGTGCGAACGAGATTGGTCGACGGAGGCTCGTATTAGGTCTTCAAACTATTCGCTTGCTTCAGATGCTGATGACAGACACGGACGTAAAGTGTTTTTCCTTCGATGTACTGTCGTCTACAAAGTTTTTAACCGTTACTACGTTTTATCTTTGTGGGGATTTGATGCAGACGTTGCAGTGAAGCATTTGGAGGTGATGTATTGACGGTCAGCAACGTATGTTTTCCAACCCACTGGTCAGATTATGTATCTTTCGCAGTCCAATGAAACACCTTATGGTATTGGCATATTATTAGTGCGGGAGTGGTCGCTGAATACGAAGTAAAAACCAAGAGTTTAGTAACTACACTGCGTGTAGGAGATGGGGAAATACTCCTCTCCCTGTAGAATTGTACATATGGAGCAAAATGAGCTTTTCCGACGTTAAAACTTGTCAAGAGAAAATGTTCACGTAGTAATCTAAAAAAAGTTGCGATGAAGTCAAGAGACTGAACTACAGGCATAAATTAAAACGAGAAGATGTATAATATTGAACCATTCACAGAGCACATGGATTTAAAAAAATCCGGATAAGTGCGAGAAGGATTCGCGCTCCGAAGGTTCCGTACAAACTTCATTATGTATTCAGTCTTCCCAGGAATAGAGGGCCTCGACTATTTCTGCTTTCTATAGATATCGATACAGGCAAGTTAAATGACTACCTGTTCTTGAGAAAAAGGGGTTTTAACACAAGGTCAGACAGACAGTCGGATAACAAATGACAAAAGAAAAATATTTTTTATGAGTTATTATTACAAATTAACAATTATCGGATTTTTTACCTTTGCTTGTAGTATGAAATCTTGCTTCTTGCTTAATTGCATGGTTCTAGGACATCGGGAACTACTCTACAGGTTTTGATGAGTGAGTTTGCGAGTATCAAAATATGTGACACAAATAGCCGTAAAATTTGATCGCGTTGGCTTAGAAGGTTAAATTTCTTACACCACCAAAGGACCTTAGACCTTAGTATCAGAAGTAAATTTGAACCTGATACGTCCAACTGGTCTCGAGAGGAACTGGCGTTAACAAACAGGTAGACAGACAGTTGGACTAAAAAAAAAAATGTTCCATACTTACAACTTAACAATTTTCAGACTTTTTCCTTTTGTTTTACCGTGAAACTCTGCTTCTTGGCAAATTTCATGATTCTACGTCAACGAGAAGCAAGCTATGGGTTTTGGTGAGTGAATTTGCAAGTACCAAAATTTATGACATCAATGGCCGTATACTTCGATTACGTTGACTTAGAAGCTAACATTTATTACACCAACAAGAAACATAGACCTTAGTATGAGACATAAATTTAACTTGATACGTCCAGCCATCCGAGAAAAAAGGGGTCCTAACAGATGGACGGACAGACACACTTTTAGACGACAAATGTCCAAAAAAATTGTTTTTTGTGTTTTATAATTAAAATTAATCATTTTCCGATTATTTGTTGCTTTAGTTGTACTGTGAAACCTTCCTACGTGCCGAAGTACATGATTTTAGGTCAAAGCTTTAATTTTTTACATCGTTAAGAGACCGCAGACTTTAATAACTGACATAAATTTAAACTTGGCACATCGATCCCTTCCTGAGAAAAGGGACTTTTAACAGCCGGACAGACAGATAGGAAGACAGACAGATGGACAACAAATTATCCCATAAGGGTCCCGCTTTTACCGATTAAGGTACAGAACCCTAAACATTATAAAACTTCAAAGTAAGTGCTAAAGAGAGGAAAGAAAGAAGAAAACCCAACAAGAAAGAGCTTATAGCAAAGAGAATGCCTATTCATTGAAAGAAAGAAACGATTTTAAAAAAATAGTAAAACCGATAAGTGTAGTGAAATCTCGCCTTATATTGGAAATGATTCTGACGTAAAGAAATGCGAATCATTTAGTCAACTTTAACTAGACTATTCAGTGTTCCGCATGTCTAGATACTGATAAATGATAGTAGACATATCAAGCAGAGTTAAAGATCACAGAAATGTTAAGTATAATTGAATTTGAAGTTGTTTTAATTTATTGACAACTTCAATGAAGATACTCTTCGCACTCAAAATTGAAAGCTAAGAGTAGTAACGACTGAAAACAGGTGAACGAACCACGAAGTTATGCAGAATCTTTCCACTTCTACCGAAATAGATACGCATGACAGCCACTGTTCCCAGTCTTCTTAGAGTAAACAAATAATGACATTTGTGTCAAATAGAGATACGCAGTGGAGTAAGAGGTCATCTACAAAAGGTATTTACTGATACAAATTACTTATCTTCCGAATTAATCACAGCATTAAACTATGGTGACTATTGTGCCCGGCCTTTTGTGCAAATTATCATATAATCGAGCAGTTAGCAGCGAGAACGATCACCATTTTTGCAGTTAGAATTCCGGCAATCTCTACCGATTCTGTACCAGGGAAACGAGAAGCCAGGAAAATTTGTACTGGGACAGAGTATACGATCTACACTGGCACAAAGACGAAACCTGACTTAACTTATTCAATTATACGTAATCAGAAACCTATGATTTAAAAAAGAGAGTTTCCTGACAAACATACAGTTTAATGTTTGAAGTATGTCTACAATTGACCCAAACTCTTATTAAGTTTCTTGTTTTTTTATGATACGTGCACGATAAATGTGTTTCAAAACACAATGGTGCCTCGCTCGACTTTGGTGAACAATATCTACATGAGCGAATAAAGAGATCCATTGGGCCCAGAAACTCCGTAGGCGAATGTATAATTTTTAGTATTCTGATTTTTCTGTAAATATAAGATTCATAAAATTCTTGCTTCTCCAAACAAAACTTTGATAAGTAGTTCGTATGACTGGTTTGCAATATCAAATTATCCTGCAAGTAATTATAGTGCCGAAGATCTTAACGTTCATTAACTACAGACGCCTGTGAGAATTTATCTTACGCTTCCGCAGCAAGGTACAGTTAATGTGACACCTATGAAATTGATGCTACGGATTGGAAAACACAGATGTTCGCAGATGGCTTACCTTGTGACTGCTATGGATACTCTTTGTTCTTGATGTGTTTCACGGTTCTTCTGTGATTCTCCTGACAGGATGAATGTATTCATATTGCTCGCCAGCCTTCGTGTCTGAGACTGATGCTAAGCAACGGCTTAATCCGTTGCAGAGACTCCTGCATTGTTGAGAATTGCGTCACGTCGCGGTATGCTGTTTACTCTAAGAGGGTAGTCTGAACATAATAATCACACGCACAGTCAAGGAAACTATCCAGAGATAATAGCAGGACGGTAACTAGGTTGGGAAGACCATGGCAGTCCCCCCCAAGGATGATATGCTTCTGGAAACTAAAAAATAAAAAAATAAAAAATAGGATAAATAAAAAGAGGAACGAGAAGGAGAAAGATGTGAGTACTTCGAAAGTAACGCTTCAGACACCAAATTCAATGCGTTAGGCTGACAGATAGTGAGTTTGATTGGCAGTCTTAAAGCTCTGATAAACACAATTCATAATTGTAAGAAATGTAGTGAACTGACTGTAGCAAAAGGTCTTAAAACGTATTTTTTACGCTTTTTCGATGGCATGTAATTCACAAGAAAGAATTAGTGTACCACCTATGACCCTGCAATCTGCGCGTATGCCCGTTGCAACAGCATGTGACCTCTTCAGAAAGGCACTGTCAGAAATAAAGATTAAGGTTTAACGTTCCCTCGACGATGAGGTCATTACAGACGGGGCGCAAGACACGGGTAGAGGAAGGATGGTTATGGATCTGGACACGTCCTTTCCAAAGGAATCATCCAGGCATTTGTCTCAAGTGATTTGTGGGAAACCACGGAAAACAGCGAACGAGGATTTGATTCCCCGTCCTCCCGAAAGAATGTCCAAAGTCTTGCTAATGGGACACATAACTCCGTTGCTCTCAGTTAGCTAGCATCAGAGAGGATCGTGGGACAAACTGCTTGGCGAAACTTTCAACGTGAAAGAAGGGCCATTCAGTGTAAATTGCCTGATAAACGAATTAATGCAGTAAAGAAGCATTTCGACGTGCTTTGCAACGACAAAGGTTTGACAGCTCTGTTTACAGTGACAGTTTCTCATCCAGTTACTGCCAATATTTATTCACAACTAAATATTTTCTTTTAAAGAAAGAAGTACGTCACGAGGGATATTCGGAAAGTAAGTTCCGATCGGTCAAGAAATGGAAACCACTGAGAAAGTCTAATAAAACTTTGCACATATGTGTTCGACAGTGTCTCTAGTATCCCTGTCGGTTGCATCACTTCGCTCTTTTCAGTTCTGAGCGCATGGTGAGCACGTAAAGATGCGAAGAAAATAATGTCCCCCGCCAAGTACGAGGTCCTGGTGAGAGATTTCGCCTGATGTTATGCATCCCAACTGAGACAACTGTTGTAGACAACTGTCGCAAATAAAACATTTCTGATTTTCAATGTAGTTTCCATTTCGCGACTGATCGGAACTTACTTTCTGGACAAGCCTTGTATCAATGCGTAAGGAGGAATACAACCCTTTTTAATAACTAGCGCCTTTGGTGAAGGTCTTAAAATGAAGCACTTACGTTTTTCAGTTACATTCTCTCATGACGTATCTGTTTTCAGAACAGTTAAGGCTGACACGAACGGCATTTACAGCCACCCTGAGGTGTCTGAAAGCTGTTGCAATAGCTAGTCATTCTTTCCGCAAACTAACAATTTTTGTTTTTAAAATCTTTCGTCGTAAAATGAGTTAGTACGATTATCCAAGTTGTAGATGATGTCAATAGAAGAAAGGTGGCCGAATTATCATAGGCTTGTTTGACGAGAGAGTGTAAGACAGATGTAGAAAAAAATTAACTTTCAGAACTTGATGCAAAACACTATACATCTTTCAAGAACGTGTTTTGAAAACTAAAAGACTCGTCCTTCAGAGCAAGAGCCGCAATCTATCTTCAGCCCACAACGTGTCTGCCCCGTAGAGATGGTGCAGATAAAACCATGCCGGTAACAACTCGCACAGCGACGCACAAGCAATAATTCTTCACATGCTCCGCACGCGAATGGAACATGAGCAGGCTTTAACGTGTGGTCCAATAAAAAGTGTCCTCTGCGACTCTGTTGACAGTGATTCGCGAGATATAGATGAAGATGTAGACGTATACACCTATGTAGGTACCGACAGACCACGAAAAACTGATTTTTCTAACATAGTGGACCTTTTCTACGTATATAAACGACGATAAACTCATTTAAGTAAGGTAAGTATTAGGTCACTAAGCACGCACAGTTCATCAACAGTTTCCATTCTCACATTGCTATTCAAAGTTCTTGTTTTCTCTACCAGTAAAGTATTGGATGTTGTTTCACTTTTTGAGAAATTATTCAGATTTTTAATTAATTAGTTCTTTTCATTTCCATTCTAAACGTAAGAAGACTGTCTTATTAGTTAAACGAAGACTCTTCTAAGAAATAGTAGTTTTTGTATTTCATTAAAATGTACTTTGCTTAGAATACAGTAAATGTCATGTGAAATCTTTCACGTATGGATAAGTCATAGAAAAAAATTCTTAAGATCATTTCGCTTCACCAGAGACCCATAAATATTATGAAAGTGGATGTATGTATGCAGGTCCTTATGTACGTATATTCCACATCATCTTCTAAACCACTGGACTGATTTCAACCAAACTTGGTACAATATCACTTGCTGTATGGAAACAGGTAGTGTAGGAATAAGAACCAGCAACCTCGTGTTGTGTGCAAGTGATAATGTGGAGAGAGAAGGGGGAGGAGGAGATGAACAGAGAGGAGGAAGGAGGAAATGGACCCAGAAAGGGGAGGAGAAAATTAACAGAGAGAAGGGATGAGAGAGTAATGGACAGGAAAAGGGAAGAGGAGGAGACAGACAAAGAAATGAAATAGAAGGAGGTGGACAGAGAGTAGGGAGAGAGGGATATGTGCAGAGAGAGGGGATTGAGGACATATCCAGAGAGAGGAGTAAGAGGAGATGGACAGGGAGAGGGGTAGGAGAACATAGCAAACAGGCCTGAGAGGAGGAGATGGACTTAGAGGGAGTGAGGAGGCTATAGAGGGGGTTGATGGGATGGACAGAGGGGAAGGAGCAGAGGGATGGAGGAAGCGGAAGCAGATAGAATGAGAGAGGGGGAAGGATTAACAGAGAAAGGGGAAAGGAGCAGATGAGCAGAGAGAGTAGCGGGAGGAGATGGACAGAGAGTAAGGGGTGAGAGGAGTTGAACTAATGGAAAATTGGAATAAATACATCCCCAGGCAACGCCAGGTGTTCAAGTAGTTCAAAATAAAATACTGTTTTTTAAGTTTAATTCACTTTCTTCATTTTTTTACTCAGCAGGGAGGGGAGTGATGCCAGTGGTGTAAGGGTTGGAGGGGAGTGGAGGGGAGGGATGGCTGACTATCAGGGGGGTTGGAGGGGAGTGAAGGGGAGGGATGGCTGACTATCAGGGACGATGTGTGGGTGATGTTTTTTTGAGGTCGGAGTGGGGTGTTGTCTTATATAGGTATTGCGGACCGCAGTGCCGTATTCAGCCTGTTTACGTATCTCTGTATTCGAATACGCATACCTGTACCAGTTTCTTTGGTGCTTCAGAGTATTTCTTGCTTCCTTTCTTCCAACAGATAGGCACAGACTGAGACGGCGACCTAGTAGAGAGTTAATACACTCCTGGAAATGGAAAAAAGAACACATTGACACCGGTGTGTCAGACCCACCATACTTGCTCCGGACACTGCGAGAGGGCTGTATAAGCAATGATCACACGCACGGCACAGCGGACACACCAGGAACCGCGGTGTTGGCCGTCGAATGGCACTAGCTGCGCAGCATTTGTGCACCGCCGCCGTCAGTGTCAGCCAGTTTGCCATGGCATACGGAGCTCCATCGCAGTCTTTAACACTGGTAGCATGCCGCGACAGCGTGGACGTGAACCGTATGTGCAGTTTACGGACTTTGAGCGAGGGCGTATAGTGGGCATGCGGGAGGCCGGGTGGACGTACCGCCGAATTGCTCAACACGTAGGGCGTGAGGTCTCCACAGTACATCGATGTTGTCGCCAGTGGTCGGCGGAAGGTGCACGTGCCCGTCGACCTGGGACCGGACCGCAGCGACGCACGGATGCACGCCAAGACCGTAGGATCCTACGCAGTGCCGTAGGGGACCGCACCGCCACTTCCCAGCAAATTAGGGAAACTGTTGCTCCTGGGGTATCGGCGAGGACCATTTGCAACCGTCTCCATGAAGCTGGGCTAAGGTCCCGCACACTGTTAGGCCGTCTTCCGCTCACGCCCCAACATCGTGCAGCCCGCCTCCAGTGGTGTCGCGACAGGCGTGAATGGAGGGACGAATGGAGACGTGTCGTCTTCAGCGATGAGAGTCGCTTCTGCCTTGGTGCCAATGATGGCCGTATGCGTGTTTGGCGCCGTGCAGGTGAGCGCCACAATCAGGACTGCATACGACCGAGGCACACAGGGCGAACACCCGACATCATGATGTGGGGAGCGATCTCCTACACTGGCCGTACACCACTGGTGATCGTCGAGGGGACACTGAATAGTGCACGGTACATCCAAACCGTCATCGAACCCATCGTTCTACCATTCCTAGACCGGCAAGGGAACTTGCTGTTCCAACAGGACAATGCACGTCCGCATGTATCCCGTGCCACCCAACGTGCTCTAGAAGGTGTAAGTCAACTACCCTGGCCAGCAAGATCTCCGGATCTGTCCCCCATTGAGCATGTTTGGGACTGGATGAAGCGTCGTCTCACGCGGTCTGCACGTCCAGCACGAACGCTGGTCCAACTGAGGCGCCAGGTGGAAATGGCATGGCAAGCCGTTCTACAGGACTACATCCAGCATCTCTACGATCGTCTCCATGGGAGAATAGCAGCCTGCATTGCTGCGTAAGGTGGATATACACTGTACTAGTGCCGACATTGTGCATGCTCTGTTGCCTGTGTCTATGTGCCTGTGGTTCTGTCAGTGTGATCATGTGATGTATCTGACCCCAGGAATGTGTCAATAAAGTTTCCCCTTCCTGGGACAATGAATTCACGGTGTTCGTATTTCAATTTCCAGGAGTGTAGATCGCCTGAGATAGTAAACGGATACGTTGTCAATGAGTACAGCTGAAGAACGTACATCTACATCTGCATCTACATCCTACTAGGAAAGCCGGGTAGAGTTCGAATCTCTCTGATATTACGTTTATTGTCTTTCCGCGAAATATACGTAGAAGGAAGCAATGTATCGGTTGAGTCTTCTAGGAACGTATGCTCACGAAATTTTTAACAGTAAGCCAAACCGCGATGCAGTAAGCCTGTCTTGTATCTCTGCCACTGGAGTTAATTTTGCATCGCAATGACGCTCTCATGTTTACTAAACGAAACTATGGTGAATGTGCTGCTTCTTTTTATCTTCCATATTTCCTGTAACAGTCCTCTCTGATAAGTATCACAGACTGACGAGCAATATTCAAAATTCGGCCCGCTGAGACTTTTGTGCACTACCTCGAATGCATTTCAGTCTGGCGTCTGCCTTTCCTCCAATTAATCTTATGTGGTCTTAGCACTTTAAATCACCTCGTACACGTACTCTCAAGTAATTAGTGGATTTGATTGTGCCCAGTCAATTGTTCCGTAATCGTGTAATCACACGGTAACGGGTCTTTCCACTGAATTTATGGGCAATACTTTACATTTCTTCCTGTTTCGAGTCAACTGACAATCCCTCCATCAAGCATCGTCCTTCTGTAAGTGTTATTACCTTTCTTAAAATTTTCAAGCCTTGCAAATTCTCTCCATACAACAGCATCAATCACGCACAGACTCATACAACATCCGAAAACGTCCACACGGTCATTTATACACTGCCTGACAAAGTGAGGCATCCAGAAATGGAGGAGGAAACGAAACTTCATGGGTTGCGAGGGTACCTGATGTTATTTCCCTGATTATAACGCTGCACGCCATTTGACCTACATGCACGCGCTGATTTGGTAGGGTGGGTGTCATACAGCCGTCGTTTCCGCTAGTGATGCCACCTGACCCACAGCTGCTGTAGCTCATCCTTTAATATCCTAGATAATGGCTCTGCGCCGGGTTTACGTCAGAGCTGGTCCCAACTTGTTCTATTGGGGACAGCTTTGCGGATCTTGTTGGCCAAGCGAGTGGCTCAACAACACTGAGACGATTCATGGAGACACGTGCCATATGTGAACGAGCACTCTGCTGTTGAAAAATATCACCATTATGCTGCCACATAAGAGGTAACACATGAAGACGAAGAATGTCCGTGACGTACCATTGCGCCGTTATATTTCCCTCAATTACCCGCCACTCGTGACGCGAAATCACGACCGTTGGTTCCCTATACTATGAGGCATGGGGGAAAGTTGCTGGGCCTCTCCAAAACGTTGGAAGAATAGGGTCTTTCCCCAGGTCGCGACCATTCTCGCCGAAGATGGTCATCCGGGTAGTGCAGAACGCGATTCGTCACTGAACACAATGTGGAGCCATTCATCAGTAGTCCATGCTTCCCGATCACGGAACCATTCCAAACGCAGGGGTTAATGTTGTGGTATTAACGGCATCCTACACATGACACGGTAATTCCCTAGCCTGGCCGCCGCTAACCTCTTACCAATAGTGTGGTATAACAGAGAATGTTCCAGGGAAATCAGTTACTTGTTCTCGAAAGGCATACCCAGATGCGACGGAGCTACGATGTGGTGGTCAGACGTCATGGACCGGAATCTTGGCGAAAAGTACGCCTGCCCTCACTTCCCCATGTAGTCCAATATCAGGCTACCGTGACATCAGGATCCCCAACAAATTGGGTATTTCACCATACGACCAGCCAGCCAGCCAAATGGAGAACAAAATGTAGAGCATGACATAGTCAGATCTGGAACTACAGGTATATAGTCATGTCACACTGAAAGATGCTTGTTCCAGCGCTTATGCACCGCCTATTCACGCACTGCCATTTGTAATACGTAGCTTACTCTGAATTAGTGTACCAGATTTGTCATCTATTTTTTGTTGTTATATTGGTTAACTGAGAGAAGGATTGCATAGTGACCCAATTTTTATCATCATTTTTGTATGTTGCATTTCCGTCATCCTCACCATAAGCTCTGCAATGTGTGGATGTACAGGTGACTGATAGTGCACATGTACCAATAGTTCTCTCTGTAGTTTTTATTATTTCTCTTTATAGAGTCTTCAAAACTTCCCGTTAAGTTTTTTTTTTCAGATATGGGTTGTGGCCTGACGTGGCTGAAAACAGCAGACGGTCAAGCAAATGAACAGGCAAAGTCGTGCAAATTTCCCACCGAACCCCGTTCAAAGATTTGTCCAGTTAACTGGTGTGGGTCCACAACAACGGCCTCCCGCATTTTTTAGCGCCGTTCCAATTAGTCAAATACCTGGCGCCTCTATGACGTTTTTGCGATTAATTTTAAAACGACACCTTTCCGTGCTATAGACAGCAGCCTCATTTTCGTACAGAGATAAATAATCGTGTATTACGTTTTGGAATTACAGGCATATGGTACTAACCATGAAAAATTTCCAGAGTTGCAGAATAGTAACACTACGAGCAGCTTGGTGTAGTGTCCTTACAACAAAATGTCCTCAGGAATGTACGGATACTTGACTGCCTGTCCAGTTTTCTGATTTGCCACCACCAGCTCGTGAATTGATAGAGCATGTGTTTTTGCCGTGGCTAGAAATTCCTCAGGATGATACAATGAATGTGTTTGGCCTATGGGTGTTACAACCGATGCTGACGTTGGCGGTTAACATCAGTTACGAGTGGAATGAAATGGTTGGTTCAAATGGCTCTGAGCACTATGGGACTTAACATCTGTGGTCATCAGTCCCCTAGAACTTAGAACTACTTAAACCTAACTAACCTAAGGACATCACACACATCCATGCCCGAGGCAGGATTCGAACCTGCTACCGGAGCGGTCACGCAGTGGAATGAAAATTTAATAGTTTAATACCCGTTATGTGATGAACACCTCCACAAAATTTTATAAGTATCAGATAGGTGTGTCATCGTGTAACAGTTTGCCATTCCGGCAATGTGTATTGTGGATGGTAATGTCCCCGTCACACAACACAATCCATGGACAGTGTTCTTTTATTTTATACCATACAGTCACAAGTGTATTTCACATTGGTGCTACCGAATATGACTAGTGGTGACGTAACGTTTCCGCTGCGTTGCTCGTCAACATAACATGTCGACACTGCAGTGTTACGCAACGCAACACAACGCACCTGTAGCGTGTGCGTTTACTCTGAAGATGATCACCGGTTGCTCGTATTATCAGTCGACGCAGACGTAGCGCGATTCAGTGACCGAGTTATTAAAAAAAAAGAAGCCTCCGCGGAAGAAAATATGACAGAAAAACGGCAATTTCTTGTGGTATGGCGGACAAAGCCACCGGCAGCAGAGAGTTTCTACGTGTGAAGGCTTCAACTCCAACAGCAAGTTCAGGGAATTTCTATAGATGTGGTGCCCAAATTCTGGTCCAAATCGGATTGTTCGCACTCTCATTACGTGTACGACCATGAATACGCTGCTTCAAGAGCACTGCACTTTCTGACGATGACTCCATTACGTCCAAGACAGCCTTTGGCACACTGCGGTTATTAGTGTGAACATGCTCTGGTATTTGGTAATTACAGCAAGCTACCGATTATCCGGGTTAATGTGGGCACGACTGCACGGCTAACTGAAAAAACGCGGATAATATAAAATGCACATGTTATAATCGGAAAATGCTGTAACACGGGTGAACAGGTGCGCTACTGTGGGTGCGGGCGCGCGTGACCGCCCACGCGGCTTGGCCGCGGGCACTGTCAGCCAGCAGTTCCCCCTCCAGTTCTGTGCCAACACCTCGCGTATGTTACCGATGATCGCGCAGCATGACAGGCATCTTTACTTCGTTTCGTTAGCGCTGCCGGGGTTCAAGTCACTTTGGCGTTCACGGTAGGACAACATTAGTCAGAGCAAAATGGCTGAGGAAAGGTTAAGGACCTCAAAACGAAAATCGATCTAATCCCTGCGCTTCAATCCACAGTAGGAAGAAGATCAGCTTTTTTAACACGTACCGGCCGTCGGAGTCTGTTTTGTAATACTATTTCATCGACGTGAAAGAAGTACAATGTGAAACGATATTTCCTACTCTTTCACGAGAAATTCGTGATTACTTTTCATACTAAACAAAGGAAGGCCAAACTTCTCGAACTTAAACAGGAAAGGGAGAAAGAAGAAACTTGATACAGATATAAATCATTTCTTGAAAGTGTCATTGATACTGTTTATAAAGCATTATGTGGTTTTGCCCTGATTTTACGTCTTCCTTGTAACGTATTTACAGGAAGAAAACCATGTCAACGACAATGATTGTGCAGTGAGAGTGAGCTATCACGTAACTCTTAAAGTAGCCAAAACAATGCGTCCCTTCAGCGATAGAGAATGTGTGAAACAGTGTTTTGTTGCTGCCGCAACCATCTTGTGCCCAGAGGCTCTTCCGGTTTTGGAAACAGTTCCTCTTTCACGAAGAACAGTCTGCAGACGCATCGAAGAAATGGCAAACGACGTGGAAACTGAAATGAACGATAAGACTAAACATTTGTTTTTTTTTTTTCTCTTTGGCTTTGGATAAAAGCATGGATGCTCGGACTGTTGTGTTTGTGAGAGATGTTGACGCTGAGTTCAGCTTGATGGAGGAATGCACGGTACGACTACGGTCGACGATATACACTGATCAGCCAGAACATTATGACCACCGACCTACTAAAAATATAAACCCATCCAGGCAACTTCAGCGTCAACTGGAGAGGAATGACTGCTAATCAGACACATGCATGGTGCATGTAGTGTCAGTGAACGTGAGTTTGCGTGTAGAATGGGGAATGCGCGCAAACTATCTGAGTTTGACAGAGGGCAGACTGTGATGGCCCGGAGGCAAGGCACGAGCATTTCGGAAACTGCATGACTTGTCGGGTGCTCGAGGAGTGTTGTGGTGAGCGTCTTTAACACGCGTTGAAACTAGGCTGAAACCACGTACAGACGTGTTGGCGTTGTGCAGCCACCCCACATACATATGTCGGACGTCACAGGCTGGGTAGACGGGTAATACAGAACAGATGGCGAACTGTGGCGGCATTAACATCGGACTATAATGTTGAGCAGAGAACAAGTGTGTCTGAACACACAGTGCACCGAACGCTCCTAACGATGGACCTACGGAGCCGACGACGCATGCATGTGCCAATGTCAACAACACGACATCGGCAACTAAGACTGAAATGGACACGTGACATCGGCATTGGAGGTTGCCGCAGTGGCAGAAGGCAGGACGCCAATACGTCGTCTTCCAGCTCCTTGACACCTGTACTGCGGGACGGAGTCAGACTGGCGGCGGCTCCACTATGTTCTGGGGAACATTCACGTGGGCACCCATGAGTCCTGTGGAGCTCGTGCAAGGCACCACGATGGCCAAAGATTATCGTAAACTGGTTGCAGACCACGTATATCCATTCATGACGACCATGTTACCAGGCGGCAGTGGTATTTTTCAACAAGGGAGTGGGACATATCACAAGGCCAAGAGTGTGTCGGAGTGGTTCGAGGAACACAGTGGCGAGTTCAAATTGATGTGCTGGCCCCCCAACTCACCAGATCTAAGCCTGATTGAACACATCTGGGATGTGATTGAAAGTGGTGGCAGAGCTCATCGCGCCCTTCTAGGAATTCACGGGAATTAGGCTACTTGTGTGTGCAGATATGGTGGCAGCTCCCTGAAGCTATCTACCAAGGCCTCATTGCTTTCATGTCAAGACGCATCTCAGCTATTACCCACGCCAAAGATGAATATACCTACTATTAAGAAGTTAAAAGTTTTCGTTGACTGCAACAGATAGAACTCCTGCAATTACTGGTCAAATACTGTTGTTGTTGTGGTCTTCAGTCCTGAGACTGGGTTGATGCAGCTCTCAATGCTACCCTATCCTGTGCAAGCTGCTTCATCTCCCAGCACGTACTGCAGCCTACATCCTTCTGAATCTGCTTAGTGTATTCATCTCTTGGTCTCCCTCTACGATTTTTACCCTACACACTGCCCTCCAATACTAAATTGGTGATCCCTTGATATCTCAGAACGTGTCCTACCAACCGATCCCTTCTTCTAGTCAAGTTGTGCCACAAACTTCTCTTCTCCCCAATTTTTTCAATACCTCCTCATTGTTATGTGATCTACCCATCTAATCTTCACCATTCTTCTGTAGCACCACATTTCGAAAGCTTCTATTCTCTTCTAGTCCGAACTATTTATCGTCCACGTTTCACTTCCATAAATGGCTACACTCCATTCAAATACTCACAGAAACGAATTCCTGACACTTAAATCTACACTCGATGTTAACAAATTTCTCTTCTTCAGAAACGCTTTCCTTGCCATTGCCAGTCTACATTTTATATCCTCTCTACTTCGACCATCATCAGTTATTTTGCTCCCCAAATAGCAGAACTCCTTTACTACTTTAAATGTCTCATTCCCTAATCTCATTCCCTCAGCATCACCCGAGTTTTGCTTTTGTTGATGTTCATCTTATATCCTGCTTTCAAGACACTGTTCATTCCGTTCAACTGCTCTTCCAAGTGCCTTGCTGACTCTGACAGAATTACAATGTCATCGGTGAACCTTAAAGTTTTTATTTCTTCTCCATGGATTTTAATACCTACTCCGAATTTTTCTTTTGTTTCCTTTACTGCTTGCTCAATATACAGATTGCATAACATCGGGGAGAGGCTACAACCCTGTCTCACTCCATTCCCAACCACTGCTTCCCTTTCATGTCCCTCGACTCTTATAACTGCCATCTGGTTTCTGTACAAATTGTAAATAGCCTTTCGCTCCCTGTATTTTACTCCTGCCACCTTCAGAATTTGAAAGAGAGTATTCCAGTCAACATTGTCAAAAGCTTTCTCTAAGTCTACAAATTCTAGAAACGTAGGTTTGCCTTTCCTTAATCTAGCTTCTAAGATAAGTCGTAGGGTCAGTATTGCTTCACGTGTTCCAATATTTCTACGGAATCCAAACTGATCTTCCCCGAGGTCGGCTTCTACCAGCTTTTCCATTCGTCTGTAAAGAATTCGCGTTAGTATTTTGCAGCTGTGACTTATTAAACTGATAGTTCGGTAATTTTCACAATTGTCAACACCTGCTTTCTTTGGGATTGGAATTATTATATTCTTCTGGAGGTCTGAGGGTATTTCGCCTGTCTCATACATCTTGCTCACCAGACGGTAGAGTTTTGTCAGGACTGGCTCTCCCATGGTAGTCAGTCGTCCTAATGGAAAGTTGTCTACTCCCGGGGCCTTGTCTCGACTTAGGTTTTTCAGTGCTCTGTCAAACTCTTCACGCAGTATCGTATCTCCCGTTTCATCTTCATCTACATCCTCTTCCATTTCCATAATATTACCCTCAAGTACATCGCCCTTGTATAGACCCTCTATATACTCCTTCCACCTTTCTGCTTTCCCTTCTTTGCTTAGAACTGGCTTTCCGTCTGAACTCTTGATATTCATACAAGTGGTTTTCTTTTCTCCAAAGGTCTCTTTAATTTTCCTGTAGGCAGTATCTATCTTACCCCTAGTGTGATAAGCCTCTACATCCTTACATTTGTCCTCTAGTCATGCCTGCTTAACCATTTTGCACTTCCCGTCAATCTCATTTTTGAGACGTTTGTATTCCTTTTTGCCTGCTTCATTTAGTGCAATTTTACATTTTCTCATTTCATCAATTAAATTCAATATTTCTTCTGTTACCCAAGGATTTCCACTAGCCCTCGTCTTTTTACCTACTTGATCCTCTGCTGCCTTCACTACTTCGTCCCTCTTCTTCTTCTACTGTATTTCTTTCCCCCATTCTTGTCAATTGTTCCCTTATGGTCTCCCTGAAACTCTGTACAACCTCTGGTTTAGTCAGTTTATGCAGGTCCCATCTCCATAAATTCCCACCTTTTCTTTAGTTTTAATCTACAGTTCATAACCAATAGATAGTGGTCAGAGTCCACATCTGCCCCTGGAAATGTCTTACAATTTAAAACCTGGGTCCTAAATCTCTGTCTTACCATTATATAATCTGTCTGAAATCTGTCAGTATCTCCAGGCTTCTTCCATGTATACAATCTTCTTTTATGATTCTTGAACCAAGTGTTAACTATGATTAAGTTATGCTCTGTGCAAAATTCTACCAGACGGTTTCCTCTTTCATTTCTTATCCCAATCCATATTCACCTACTACGTTTCTTCTCTTCCTTTTCCTACTATCGAATTCCAGTCGCCCATGAATATTAAATTTTCGTCGCTCTTCACTATCTGAATAATTTCTTTTATCTCATCATACATTTCTTCAATTTCTTCATCTGCAGAGCTAGTGGCATAATGACTTGTACTACTGCGGTAGGCGTGGGATTCGTGTCCATCTTGGCCACAATAATGCGCTCACTATGCTGTTTGTAGTAGCTTACCTGCACTCCTATTTCTTATTCATTATTAAACCTACTCCTGCATTACCCCTATTTGATTTTGTATTTATAACCCTGTAATCACCTGACCAAAAGTCTTGTTCCTCCTGCCACCGAACTTCACTAATTCCCACTATATCTAACTTAAACCTCTCCATTTCCCTTTTTAAATTTTCTAACCTACCTGCCCGATTAAGGGATCTGACATTCCACGCTCCGATCCTTAGAACGCCAGTTTTCTTTCTCCTGATAACGACGTCTTCTTGAGTAGTCCCCGCCCGGAGATCCGAATGGGGGACTATTTTACCTCCGGAATACGTTACCCAAGAGGACGCCATCATCATTTAACCATACAGTAAAGCTGTATGCCCTCGGCAAAAATTACGGCTGTAGTTTCCCCTTGCTTTCAGCCGTTCGCAGTACCAGTACAGCAAGGCCGTTTTGGTTATTGTTACAAGGTCAGATCAGTCAATCATCCAGACTGTTGCCCTTGCAACTACTGAAAAGGCTGCTGCCCCTCTTCAGGAACCACACGTTTGTCTGGCGTCTCAACAGATACCCCTCCGTTATGGTTGCACCTACGGTACGGCTATCTGTATCGCTGAGGCACGGAAGCCTCCCCACCAACGGCAAGGTCTATGGTTTATGGGGAGAGGGGGGGGGGGTCAAATACTACGTACACGTTAAACTGTACTGTGCTCGCGCATCTTTCCCGCAAGGCGATACAAATGACTACTTTTCCCACAGGCGGCCTCGCGGCCAGCTCTTCGCCCAGCCCTGTGCTGTATGCTGTATTCACAAATAACTCTACATGTGACATATGAAAGTTCACTGCATTATTTACGAATTACCTTCCTGAAACCATGGGTTGGGTATCAGCGACCTTAGCACCTAGATACAGAACTAAGCAAACGTACAAAATCTAATCAAAAGTATCTCTAATGGGGAACTGATCTCTAGATATCAGGACAGGCGCATCCGCCATGACAAAAGGACTCGGAGAGAATTGTATTGTCAGTATAAAAGCAGTAACAGCAGGATGGGTTGTTCGAATGTGGTCAGTGACTTCGACTTGGACTTTTCACTGGATATCACACGAGTAACAAATCCGTTAGGGACATATCAACCCTTCTAAAGCCGCTCAAGTCTTCTGTTAGTGCTGTGGATGTGAAGTGGACACGCGAATGAACAACTACAGCTAAAGCAATATCAGGCAAACGTCATGTACTGACGGACAGCGATCGTGAAGCATTGCGAAGAGTGGTCGTAAAAAATTGCATGAAGTCAGCAGAAATAATCACACGTGAATTCGAAAGTGCAGCCAGCAATCCGGCTAGCACAATGAGGAAGTTAAAATTAACGAGGTAAAATGAACGTGCAGCTCCTCATATGCCAGGCTTTTCAATAACCAGCGTTAAGAGACGCCTGAAATACTGTCAAGAGCGACGCCCCCGGGCGGTGGCTGCCTAAAAACCAGTGTTTTGAAGTGCTGAATCATGCTGTATCCTGTGGCAACCCGGTGGAATGGTTTGGTTTCGCGAGTGCATGGAGAACGTTACCTGCTGTTACGTGCAGTGCAAAGAGCGAAGTTCAGAGGAGGTAATGTTACGGTATGGGCGTGTGTTTGGTGGTCATGATGTGGTCCACTCACTGCACTTAATAAAACGTTAAATCCTGAAATAAAAGGGCACATTTTACAATATTATGTACTGTGTTCAGTAAAGGGTCATCACGGAGACGATGACCTTTTGTATGAGCAGGACAATGCACCCTGTCATAAAGCAGCATCTGTGAAGCAACGGTTTGTGTACAATAATATTTCTGAAATGGATAGGTCTGCGTGGAGTTCCGACCTGAACTCAATGCCTTCTTCGTCCAGCATCACTACCTTCTTTGATTCCGGCTCTTGAGGAAGAATTGGCTGCTACTCCTCCACGGACATTGCCACATTTTCTTGAAAGTGCGCTCAACAGACTTCAAGCGTAGTAATATGTTCGAATACTTTTGATCATATAGCCTGTGACACAATGTCGGCTGCTGACACGTCAGAAAGGTAGAATCTTCATAGAGAGCTGAAGATGAAATAGGAAACAGCGGAAAATCATTCTTCAGGCAGTAAAAGACTGATCACGTACGTAGAAATGTAGCCCTACCGAAAATATTCGTTTTGATTACAACGGAATGGTTCAGTATATTGTACTCGTACTTTTTACTTTGTAATATATGATACTATTGTCACACACAGCAAAGAAATTCTTATTATGTGCTCTGTGAAACATATAAGTACTGCTGTTTAACTTTTATATGTAATAACACGCAGAGAAATGCTTACAGGAAATAAAAGGAAGTGGAGAGGCAATCTAGCTAGACAAAGCAAATAACTTGTTGAGAAGATAGTACTTCCTTCTTCTTGTAGTTTTCGATGTTTGAAGATTAGAGTTTAACGCCATTAGAGACGGAGCACAAGATCGGAGTGTTTCAAGGATGGGGAAGTAAATCGGCCGTGTCCTTTCAAAGCAACCATCCCGGCATTTATCTTAAACTATTGAAGAAAATTGCGGAAAACTTGAATGTGGACGGCCGGACGGGGATTTTGAACCTTCTTCCTCCCGAATGAGAGCTCAGTGTGCTGACCATTGCGCCATTTCGCTCATTTGAATGTCTGAGAACCATGTTCATGTGGATCAGCTTCGTCTCTTCTGGTTTCTATCCTTGCCGATATTCTTTCATTCTCATACTGAGTAGTTTTCTTCGTTCTTCTGTCTATGATCTTTTTGTTCTGCGTCTAATTATGTTTTGTTGAAATGCATGGCAAACTGAGTTTTTATTTGAAAGTCATCTGTTGTAAATCTCTGTTTCCTGTATTCCCTTTTCTTCAGATCCCTTTGTTGGGATACGGCGGATTTTGTTTTTGTTTTTTTTCACCTAAAAAACTGGGTTATCTGATGTAATAACCTCCCATAGTACATTGTAAAGAAGAGCCCGAAGAACATGGTCCTCATGATGCGCTATTTGCTCAAATATCTATCTTTAATTTAAGCACGTCTTATGTGCAGCTCATTGTGTACAAGGGGTCGTTTCTCAAATACGCACAGACTGCCGATCACCCGTCATACAACATTTTCCCTCCCCATCTAGGTATAGAGTTACTGGTTTTCCATATTGACCTTCACTTGTTATTCGAGATCCCCATATCCTCCTGAGAATCTTTCGTTCCACAAGGTTTAGTCTCTTAAGTAATCCTATTATTACGAGGTCGACCTTGAGGCGTATAAGGCTTCAGGGCGAATCGCTGCCTGGTAATGGTTTAGTTCTGCATTGATCGAAAGCTTCCTCTTACTGTAGATGTTCATAGTGAGTTAGTGTGCTACATCAACTTGTTTATTCGTGCTCCACCGATTTCTTTTTCTCTCAGAATTGTTTTCATCTACTCTCCTAGGTATTTAAATTTCTGTACCTTTTGAATTTTCCTTTCTGTTTTGGTGTTTGTCAACGGCATATTTATCAATCTTTAAAAAATAATTATTTAATAAATAATTACGAATGTACTGGATCTGTGTGATGAATTATGTCATACAATCATAATAAGCCCTTCACAAAATAACCGATAGTTTATAGTGTATATGATGTGAGGGAAGAAGGCCACTAAATTGACACGGCAGAAAAGGAAAAAAAGTGCAAGACCAAATTATTCTCATTGTGCAGAAGGGTCGTAGGGCAGATGCACATAGTTCCAGACCCATATCGTTGTTATCAATTTCTTATGGAAATATGGAAAATCTTAGATCTCAATAATATGATATTTATGAAGAACGAATGTCTCATATACTCGTACAAAAATCAGCATGGATACCGCAAACAGAGCCCTGCGAAACTCAGCTCGCTCTGTTCCTACAAGAGACCCAGACCCAGGTCGGCTTAGACATAGGCGGCTAGGTTGATGCCGTGGTTCTCGACTTCAGGAAACCATTTGATACAGTTCTGCACTTTCTTTTAGAGAACAAAATACGTCTTCACTGTATATCGAATCAGATGTGTGATTGGATTTATGACTTCCTTGCAGAAAGAACTCAAAACGACGCTTTGGACTTAACAAAATCGACAGATGTAAATATAATTTCAAGAGTACCCCAAGAAAGTGTGACAGGACTGTTACCGTTCAAAATTTGTATAACTGATCTCTGTAAGACTCTTCGCAGACGGCGTCGTTGTCTGTAAGAAGGGAACAACGTCAAAAGACTGTAGGGAAATGCAGAAGACCTGCAGCGAGTTGATGTATGTTACAGAGACTGGCAGTTGACTCTGAACGTAAATAAATAAAAGGTATCTCGCATGACTAGCCGAAGGGATCCGCTATTGCTCGCTTACACTTTTAGCGGCAAATCAGTGAAAACAGGAACTACCGTACAAGGCCTGGAAGTAACTATCGGAAGCGACCTTAAGTGGAATGACCACATTAAAAAAATTGAGGAAAAGCAAATAATAACTGAGATTCACTGGAAGAATCTTAAGGAGGTGCAATTCACTTACAAAAGAAGTGGCTTAGAAGACACTTGATAGACCGAGTCTTGATCATTACTCATCAGTTTGGGACCGTTGCCAAGTTGGATTAAGAGAAAATGTTTACAAGAGCCAAAGAAGAGCGGCGTGAGTCGTCACGAGATTGCTTAGCCGGCACAATAGCGTTACGGAGGTCATCAGGCTCCAGCCATTTTTCATCACGGAGAGGTTTACTATTAAAATTTTGAGAGATTACATTTCGAGAAGAGCCGGGAAAGAAATTCTTTCCTCTCAGATGTGTCTCTGGAAACGACTGCGGTAAGAAAATCAAACATTAGAGCTAATACGGAGGTATTCGCTTCATCCACAAATAGAACAGGGAAGGAAAAATGAAATTGGTACAAGAGGCACCCTCCATCAAACTGCTTAAAGGTGCGGTTACACCTCTGAAACTCTACGTTCCCACTAGATGTACAGGATGACCCAAAATTCCATTAATATTTGAAAATGCACTACTTCACGGAATCATATAGGTAGAGAGGTAAAACTTGGCACACATCCCAGGAACGACCTGGCGGTTTATTGAAACCAAAAACGAGTGCAAAAAACGGCCAATAGATGGCACTGGACAGCAACACGTCAGTGATGCTGCATGATGATCATCTATAAGATCTCAGCGTGACAAGTGCGAGGTGTGCCGATGTGTTAGAGAATCGCACCATTCCTAGCCTGGCCAATAAACGCCTGCTGGGAGGTACGACTTCTATACAGGGTGGTGCTGCACCCAGTACTGCTACAGGTGTGAAAGATGTGTTGCACACTTCGTTTGGTGAGGATCGCTTGCTGAGCCGCCACTTCCTTACCGCTTGGACCCCCAGATCCCCAATCCGTGTGGTTATTGGTAGACGGGTTATCTGAAGTCACAAGTCTACCGCGTTCGTCCGACCTCATTAGGAATGCTGAAAGACAGCATTCAATAGCAGTTTTTCACCATACCTACTGATATTCTGTACAGTGTTGTTCACAACATTGTCCCTTGACTACAGATATTGTTGATTAATGACGACCAACATATTGAGCCTTTATTATGAAGAACATCAGCCCTGCTAAACACCAATTGTTATACTAATTATTGCTTTTGTATCATTAGAAGCACGATCTGTTGCTCATGTTGTGCACTTTTCGGGACTTCAATGAAACTTACGTCATTTCAAACATATGTGTCAATTTTTATCTCTCTACATACATTATTTCGTGAAATATTGAACTGTCATACGAAGGCGCGCGGAAAAACGGGCTAACCGTCAAATGTAGAAACTTATAGATAAGTGTTGCCATCTATTGCTAAGTACAGGAACTATCAAAACTGACATTGCAAACTTGATATTGGTCTCACCCGTAAATACGCTAATGTGATATTTTGGGGTGACACCAATGTCAATTTTGATAGTTTCCGTACCCAACAACAGATGGTAACACCTATCTCTAAGCTTTTACATTTGAGGGTTAGCCCGTTTTTCCGCGCTTGTCTTCATATGTTAACGGACTTTTTCGTCATCCTGAACGTGATTGTTGCACGGAGAGGTTGCAAAGTGACGCATGCCTCTGATTAGTGCGGATGGGGAGACACATGCAAAGGCCGTGCGCCTTTCCGCTGTTCTGTTCGTTTGTTGCTTCGTTTTTCTTCATTTGAATGTTACAGAATGGAGTTTTTCTCCATTAGCACTTTGCCGAGAGGTCTAGCGAGAAACACATGGAATTTAAAGAGGATTGTCGTGCGATTTCCTTGTTTAGTAATTAGTTAATTCTGTGATTATGAACACAAAGTGAAACTAAATGACTGCCTGAAGCGACTTATGCACAACAACATCCTGGAAACAGCGAAGACAAATCAGAACACAATAAATAGCCTTCGTTCGTAGTTTCGGCGAACACATGTTGATAAAGAAGAGGAGTGGTTGTGGGGTCCTTGATGTGCCAAAGTCGGCCTGGTTCCTTTGCGAGCCACTTCAGTTTATTGACAGTTGTGGCTCAAGAGACCGCTCCGTAGCTGAATGGTTGGCTTCTGTGAGGAAGGGCCCGGGTTCGATAACTTACATCTGCTCAGGTGTTTATGACGTAAGAGTCCACTCAGCCCATGTGAGGCCAAATTAGAAGCTGCTTCAAAAAAGAAGCAGCGTCGTCACCAGGCTTCTATCTACTGTCAATAACGGCTGGAGCGATTAGCGACATGCCGATCATATGTCCAAGGATCACAGATCGCTCCTCGCACTGCCTTCTGGACAGCAATCGGGAAGTCGCAATAGGACTAAGGGTTAATCTGTGAATGCAGTTCACGTTAACGACGACGAGATCAAATAAAAGAACACTGAAATCGTGCTTATAACTAAAGTAGTAGTTGCTTCCACTGTTGTGCGACTACTATAGAACCTTTGTTTGCCGTCCAAACCAGTAAACCGTGCGGGAAATTGCACTTCAATTTAAAATTTTGCCTTTCATCCAGCAAATTTTCATAAACCTAGCGCAATGTAATTCTTAAAGGATTTCATCAGAGCCTAAAAACTCCTGGGTTGAATTTAGATTTCGACGTAATACATACCTCTAAGTGGAACTTTAGAGATGTATTTTGTGTTTTCCTTCGCTATCAGTAGCCTGACAGGGTGAAGTATTACCCTGAAATTACAGGTAAGTTTTTAAACAGAATACTACTTGCCATCTTTCTCCTTTCCACCACGCAAAAGATATTCATTAAACTAACACTTACGCCTCTTTCCATGATGTCCACTTGGATTCAAAATAATAGCGGCTGCGGTGGCAGCGGCTGCTTGCAAAGTGGACATCTTGAACACTGCAACAGCGCACGTGATTCTCCCAGGTGTTGATGGAGCCACGCATGTGCACAAGTCGAGAAAGGGGTTTACACCTAAACGCGTGCCTCTTCCTGCGCATGAGGCAAACAAGACGAACGGCGACTGGGCACATGGCACACAGGGGTAAACGCACATTAACGGAGAGAAATCTTCACGCGTAAAAGTGGCTTCCAGTGTACGCCAAACGAGTGCTATGGGACAATTACTTTCACAACGTACATAGATGACTATCAGATAACGTCGGAAGTTCCATGAGGCTTTTCACGGATGATGCTGTTGTATGTAGAGAAGTAGCAACGCTAGTAAATTGCAGAGAATTGCAGAAAGACCTGCACAGGGTTGACTCTAGATGCAGGAACTGGCTGCTGACTCTTAGCATAAAAAAATGTAACGTAGTGCGCATAAATAGGCAGAAAGATGCACTCATTGAAGAGTACACGACTGCAGAACAGTCATTGGAAACACTCACAAGCCTAAAGCATTTAGGAGTACGCGTATGGATTTAAAGTGGAACGACCACACAAAACTAAATCGCAGGTAAGACACATGCCAGACTGAGATTCATTGGAAGAGTGCTCGGGAACCGTAGTCCACCCACAAATGAGGTAGCTTGCGAAACATTAAAAAAATGGTTCAGATGGCTCTGAGCACTATGGGACTTTACATCTGTGGTCATCAGTCCCCTAGAACTTAGAACTACTTAAACCTAACTAACCTAAGGACATCACACACATCCATGCCCGAGGCAGGATTCGAACCTGCGACCGTAGCGGTCACGCGGTTCCAGACTGAAGCGCCTAGAACCGCACGGCCACACTGGCCGGCTGCGAAACATTCATTTGACCTAACACTTGAATATCGATCATCAGTCTGGGACCCGCACCAGATGGACTTTTAGAGGAAATAGAAAAGATCCAAGGAAGAGTAGCGCGTTTCGTTACAGGTTCATTTAGTAAGCTCGATAACATTATGGAGACGCTGACATCAGCCAACTCCAGTACCATATGCTGCGAAAGATGCGTTTTGCAGTAGACCAACTCTTAAATATCCGAGAACAACTTGAGTATAATGCTTCATCCTACGAGCCTATATTATTAACCGACTAACACGAATCGTAGTACATGGTTGGCGGTTCATGGTTCACGATTCCAGGCTCATGTGGTCTTCCAGGGGCAGCAAAAATTAGATTTTCAATATTTCATAGAATCAGTGGCAGAATTTATCAGTTTAAAATAGTTTCATAATTTACTCTTTGAGAAGCTAACGTTATGATGAAGGCTTAACACAGTTAAGACAAGTATTGCAGTTAGAAACTGTATGTAAGTCTTGAGGTACAATAGCCCACTACCCTCAGATTGCCCCGACTATATTCGGCCACTTACGTGATTTCCAACAACTTTAAAATTGATTTCAAATCTTTATAAGCGCGGTAGCCGTGCGGTCTTTGGCGCCTTGCCACGGTTCGCACGGCTGCCCCCGTCGGAGGTTCGAGTCCTCCCTTGGCATGGGTGTGTGTGTTGTCCTTAACATAAGTTAGATTAAGTAGTGTGTAAGCCTGGGGACCGATGACCTCAGAAGTTTGGTCCCATAGAACTTACCACAGATTTCCAATTTTTCCTTTATAAAACTCACACCAGCCGCAATATGACCAAAGGAACAAAGCTTATCGTTAGTTACATTTTCGCTCTTTTTGCAATAAAACTTCATCATCAGGCATGACGTTTTAATTTATTTCTTCTTTATCAATAACTATATTTCCAACACACTTTGCAGACGGTATCCACATATGCCACTGACTGTACATGCAAAACTATATCATTGTACGAAACGTGCTTCTGGAGGTTTGGAGTAGTAAAAACTGAGATGCGTGAAAAAAAAGCTTTTGCCTAAAACGGGGTCAACATTATCCAGACTGCAATCAGGTAGTATTCCATAATGACAGCATTTAGCTACTTCCAAACAACATGAAACATAATTTCAAACATTTTCTCGATTATATACTTATCGTCAAAATTTTAACACGCAACTCATTTGTAAAGTAATCTGGCATTTGAAACTGTTTTATACATGTCAGTTTGATTCTTCAAATGATCGAGGGTTTACTGATATCTCGCGAAAACATCACGGAAATAAAATTTGAGAAACTCGAGCTCACATGGAGAATTAGCAGCAATCGTTCTCCACTCGAACGTTTCGCAACTGGAACAGTAAATGGGAGAAACGAGAGTGGTAAGCGAAGTACAATCCGCGACATACTATAAGGACGCTCGCGAAGTATAAACATAGATGTAAGATGGCTGAGGTATATAGATGTACTGGGTAGGTGTAACTAAACTGCAGCTACTCTCGGAGTTCCAGGGCTGTAATTATCACTTGACAGCGAAACTTGGTAGAAATGCTAATGCATTAAAGCGGAACAGATTTATGATGGAAAAAAGTAGTTCCATTATTGGCTACCAGGTGTAAATGTGGCGCTGTACATCACGTCATCGATATCTCCAATGATTATATTGATCAAACCGTGCAAGTGGCAGTTAATAATCAAATCAAAATAATGAGTTTCTCACTTGTTTGATCTTTTCTGCCCACATCCCCTTCCAAATCCATTACTTATGGAAATATTTCTATACGTCTTTCTTGTATTCACAGCGTCATGTTTGCACCTGGTGGACAAGACTGGAACTAACTTTTTCCAGTCTAAATCGGCTGTGCATTAACTGACCAAGTTTCGCAGCCATACCGGAATTACAGCCCACAGTGGTCCTCTGTGGGAAGCTGCACTTTAATTGCAACCAGCCAATAGAATTAGAAATGCCAGAAATGAAACAGGTGGCCACGCAGAGTGACTGCGCGGTTTGCGTCAAGGATTGCGCGGCCGCTCCTGCCGGAAGTTCGAGTCCTCCCTCGTGCATGGGTGAGTGTGTTGTTCTTAGCATAAGACAGTTTATGTTAGTTTAAGTGGTATGTAAGTCTAGGAACTGATGACCTCAGCAGTTTGCTTCCTTGGGAATTCACACGCATTTGAACATTTGAGACAGAGAATACCGTCTTTGATGACTAAGAAGGGGAGGGGGGGGAGGGGGAGGCAGCAGTTAGGCGAACGGATGACATACAGAAAGCGAAAGTTTTTACTGGATTCCAAATATAGAAATAGAGCGAGGTGACGAACTAATACAGATTTGGTAAATGACATAAGAAAATAAGCAGAAGCAAAGTTGGATGTATAGCTGAAGACAGTAGTGAATGGAAAAATCAATGGCTGAGGGAAGGAATTTTCCCAGCATTGAATGTGAAGTGTCATACAACGATTATGATGATCCTGATGAAGTGTAGCTACATACTCTGTAACCGCTGACGAGTCAGCTACCAACTTAAGACGAGAAGGAGATGTCACGTCTACTACGAGGACCTGAAGACGAAGGCGCCCGCTGGGCGACTGGGCGCACGTGCAGAGGCCACCTGTGGATGGGCGCCGGCGCCATGTTGTGGGCCGTCCCGCGCAGCGCGTGGGCGTGTCGCGGAGGGGGAGGGGGTCGGCGCGGAGTGGGGTGGGGGAGGGGCGGCGCCACGGAGGCCGCCTGGCAGCGAGGCAGGGCGGCAGTGGGCAGCCAGAGGCAGAGCCAGCAGCCATGAGCAGCGGCCAGCAGCGAGGCGGCGCCGGTGCCGGGCCGCAGCACGCGCCCGACCACATCAAGCGGCCCATGAACGCCTTCATGGTCTGGTCGCGCGGACAGCGCCGCAAGATGGCGCAGGACAACCCCAAGATGCACAACTCGGAGATCTCGAAGCGGCTGGGCGCCGAGTGGAAGCTGCTCTCCGAGATGGAGAAGCGGCCCTTCATCGACGAGGCGAAGCGGCTCAGGTCAGTCACCTAGCTACTAGCTACCTTCCCTATGGCAGTCATAAGCCGCTGTCTAAAGAAGACCTGAAAACCTTTCCCACGTTATCATCGTCCTGGAACACCACTAAAATTTATCAGCCACGCGTGCCTGCCTTACTATTCATCAAAATTTCGTATAGTTTTCTTTAGATGCACAAACTGATCAACCGGATCATTCCTTTCGTTGCCTTCACCAAACGGCGCCGGTTTCGAGTTTCGTGATGCACAAATGTCCAAATTGTAAGTCGTCTGTTCTTCAGAGAAGAAATTTCTTCGAATTCAGCTCTGTGCATTAGAGGCAAGATAATCATATTAAAGCATGACGAAGGTTTAATGTCCTGTTGATTCTGAGACTCCTAGACACGCAATCCATTTAGTATTGGTTAAGGACAGGCAACATAAAAAGCAATAGTTCATGGCCTTCTGAAGAAACAAATCCCAAATTAGGCTATACTTAAATAATAACACTTATATCTAGATGCATCTAAAGCTTGCGTCTATCAAAAACGTGTCCATTATTTTAACTACTGAGCTGTCTCGTTCGATACCTTAGACACCCGGCACTCGAGATCCTCGCGAGAAACGAATTGATTTTAAATAATTCACTGCCAAGTATTAAATGTCTCACGTCACGTTACACGTATCTACGAAAAGACGTTCAAAACAGCTCAGGACTGAAGCAACGTGCTGTGGGTTTGCTAAACCAATATCATCACGAGGCGCCTGGAAAGCTACGGCATACCTGGGTTATGATTGCCCACCAACGTGACGTCTTGGTTAAAGCGATTAATTCGTATTCATGAGCAGCAGGGTTGAAATGCCGTTCGGTCACACTTATTTAAGTTGGCCTGTGGCTCTTCTAACCCATTCCAGCGGAATACCAACAGTCTCCCTACAAGGCACGCCCGCTTTCTGTCATCGCCCTTCGCTGTCACAGCTAGCGTTCGTCTTGCATTGCGGACGACGAGATCTGACGGCGGATCTTCTGGAGTTCAACCAAAAATATTCATTTCATGCCTATAACTGGAAGCCTGCACTTCCTTGACTTTGTTTCAGATTTCTTCATACAGAATGAAACCGGATTTATCAACACGTTAATTGAGGCGATTCTAGTCATTGACATTACGTGATATAATTGGACCCATGGCGGCCAAAGCGGTTAACTGCATCTCACCAAGAACTAGTCTGGGTTCAGCGTATTTCCTTTCCATATAAACTAAATGGTTTTTCGAATCAGTCAGCTAATACTAGTCAAACGCAGATAAAGCTGTACCCTCTGACGGTTATTTCGCGTGGGGCGCATCACTCTTTCATGTCTCTTCTCTGCAATTTACATGTCGAAAAAGTACAAGAAATCTCTTTTAGCAACAGTTTGAAGCCTTTAAGAAAGAACTATTTCTTCCTCAATAGGAAATAACGCGTGGTTAGGGACATGTTCGCGAAAAATCTTCAAGCGGAAGCGATACAGTAAAGTATACATTATTTAATGCCCTACACCGGAATAGCGGTACAGTGTCACGCACATCGAAAGTCAGATTCCCTTTATTCTGGAGGAAAACCTACCTCTGTGTTACTATCTGGATTTTAGCAGCTTCCCCTTCATTTTAACAATTGTTGCATTTTGATCGGAAGATTAGCAAACGTTTTCATTAGTGTTCGTTACGATAAAACCAAGCGCCGGTAGCCACAGGATTGGGAGATCGCGCCTCGCAATTAGCGGTCACGTGACCGCGACAAGCGACGGCTGCGCACGCCCTGGCCTCCCGCCAGTAGCGGTCACGCTCACGCACTCGCAACACGCACTGCGTGCGTCGCTGCTGCCTCTGACAGCCACTTTGTGGACAGCTGGCGTACCCCTGGTCTCACCATGTTGTGTCGCCAACAGTACACTATTGGGTTATCATTACTCATGTCCATTACGTTACACTTACAGTATGCTTTAGACGTGGCGTAGTTCCAAGTCATCAGCTCGACTGCAGACCAGCTAATTATTTTCTGTTGTATGTTAAAGGCTAATTATTTTCTGTTGTATGTTAAAGCGCAGTATCTCATGCAGCTAACATTTAATACAGATCAGAGTAAGACGCCGTGTAAATTCTGTTTTTGTGAAACAGACCGACACGGTTTACATGAACAACTAAGCCCAAGAATGTCAATGCTTATCATTGTCCGTTGCGTCTCGTGAAATTGATTTTACAGAGTTTCTTGTATTTGTCCGATCCACTAATGCAAGAAATTATCTTCCTTCTGTAGATGTTATTCAGACAAATAACTTGCTAATGTGCGAATTAAACTGTGATATATAAGTTCGTCATCAATTCCTTTTATTTAGTATCTATGCAAGATGACTTGCATGAAGTATTTCCTAACAGAGACAGGCTGTTGCGTCGAAACGATGACGTGTGGCAGACTGCTTCGCGTGGCACAGTCGACACTAATTAGGTCTATGTGGTTTGCATTCGAACTGATGCTACAGAACAATGTCCCGTCGAAAGGAAATTGTCGATGGAACAAAATGGTACTGAGCAGCAAAAAGTTAAAAGCCTCTCATTCAGCATGAAAGCTTATTCCCGGGTATCTTTGGAAATCTGTCCATTATATTGCTGAACTCATCGTTCGACTCTTATGAAGAAAATATTTACATCGAATAAGACACTTTCTGTATGCAACGAGTTCTCTAAGAGAAAAGACATCTGCACATGTGCTTTCGCAGGAAGCTCATATATACTGAGGGGTCTGGAATCCTGTCACGGACTGTTGCTGAGAAGAGAGTAACAGCTTTTTTATACACACTATTATAAACACAGCGTGTAACATGAGTAAGAACTGTTATCCTTCTCGTTGAAGAAACGTTCTTGCAGGTCGTTGCAACGCACTTGTGATGGCTTACGACTAGTTGCGACTAGTTGGTATATGATCTTTATGTACATACATTGTAGACTAGAACTTCATAGAATGAAGCTTTACCAAAAACTAAACATTTGCCGATACCGAAAAATATTTCGTAGCCTACGGACGTACTACCTCGTTGTATTTTCGCAAAGAATTATGTTCTCCAGTAAAAAATATACAGAAGGTTTGCTAAGCACTGTCTTTTGAGTAAAAACCAATGTGCGATATATTTCGCAGGACTAAGAAGACCTGTGCAGATATCATCTGGTTTGCCACTGTATTTGCTACCACCCAGGTGTGCAAAATCGTTCTGCACATGTGCGGAGTTCCTTTGAGTAACCGTACCATCACGGGCTAATTGTTTCATTCGTACTTACTGCAACCCCAGTGTTGTCAGTTAGTGTAACAATTGTCACCGGCTTAATGCATTCATTTAGGAGCAGTTACGGTGCGGAAGAATGATCTTCTATTTCAAACATTTCGAAGTTTTCCGAATAGTATGTGGGTGACTTAACTTCTGCGTCACATCCGATGAACGTTCCCTTTCTGAATCTTCTGTTAACTGAAAACCCGTGATTCGATAAGATAATTCCACTGAGAGGCATTTGAGGTCAAGTATCTAGCCAGAAGAAAACGTGAAGATCGTCATTTTTAAAAGAATATATTGCATCTTTTCCGACGAGGAATCCTCTGCCAGTCTTAGAAAACAGTTTTCATTTTACAATTTCACCTTGTTCGTTTTCCCTTCAAACGAAAATCCTACATTTTTATAGTATGGCCATATGATGTAATTTATATTAAGATAAATACATTTACTTCAGTTACTAAATTGCAGCCTCATTTCTGTGAGACTTTGATTGTATGGGCATCGCGCATCGCCTGAATAGAGCGCATTTGTGCTATACAATCTGAGAATCTGAGAATAGCTCAAAATAATTGTGTAAAACGTACGCGGTTAGTAATGCGCTGTTTAGAACATTGTGGATGTGTTAGTTCTGTTGACACAATTTTCTCTGCCTAAATTCAGTCATTTTTTTTATTTGGATAAACTTTTGGTACGGGTTTGCTGTATTTATCATATTACGAGTTATCGTGGAAAACTTTACCTTGTGCATAAGGATGAGAGGTGTGGCAGAATAACAGCCTCTATCCAAGACACTATCCTGTCGCTAGAATTGTAAATTTTAGAGGTGGAATTTCAAAGTTCCGACCTACACGTCATAATGAGTCCAAGAGGAAAGGAAAAAAAAATAAACTACAGTAAAAACCCCAGAAAACATTTATGCGCTGAGAGAAGAATCGCTCGACGAGTCGCATGTGTTTTGTGACGTATCACATTACTATCTTGTAACCACTAACGCTTCCAGCTTCACCTTTATTTAACCATTTCATGTAAAACAGACATACGTAACACCACACTCGCTCAAGATATTGACTCCAAAGAAAGGAAAATATTAGACTCTAGGGCCCAAATCAATCAAAGAAGTTGAATACAAAACACCAGCGCTGTAGATCAGTCTAAGATGAGCTCAACAACGCAAGTTAATTCGTAGATTAAGCACACATGTTGGATTCAATATTTTTGTTCTGATTCGTAGCTATACCATATAAAATAAGTGACTTAACTAATATCACAATGAAAAACGAAGTAAAATATCTGCTACACTAATATTTAATTGGCTTCAAAAATTAATATTGGTTATGGCTCAACATCAGCATGTCTGAGTCTATGCGATGAGGATGTTCAGTAAACTGCAGACAGTTCGTAAAGTTAGTGTGACCCGAAAAGAAAAATTTTAAATTTAACGTAAAGAGAAACTGTGCCAATTTTACTTTATAAAGGAGTCACGCATTTTTCTTGGTATTCAGAGAAAGTTGCATAAAATAAAATGTGGAACAACTTTGGCTATGTCTAAGAGAAATAAACGTCCTCGAAAATCGTCATCCCCGCGAAGGTCGATGTTCATTGTAACTATATCGAAATTAATTACAGTTACTAACATGATGCGCTTACTGCGATATTTATATCATTCGAATTCCTACAATATATTGTTGATTCGACGCTGTACTAGACCAACAACTTTAGTGCCATCGTGATGTAATGCGGCGAATAGTGGTGCATTAGATGCTAGCGTGAGACCGCAAATTACCCGCTGAATAGTAAATTCTGCTTTCCTTGTACGACGACATGCGTTGTATTCATAGTTGACATAAAACGTAGACGTCTGCGGATAATAACTACAGGTGTTACAGAAGTTCTGATTACTCAAACATCAGTGAACAGTAGAGAATATCGCAGAGTGGAAGAGTGACTTATAGCATTAAACCACAAGCTTGTTGTAGACGGAGTTGATCTTCTGTCCATGCAGTGGGCTAATAGAAGAGTGTTGACACTAAGAAATACAGGAAAACATCGAAAAATTGCTAGAATTAAGCCTTAGAGTATATCACAGAGAAAAACGTTTTGCTTTCGTACCGTCCTCCACTTCTCGTCCTGTTTTACTCTTCTCACGTATGTAGAACTATAAAATACAATTTTCCCGAAGACCGACTTCAAATATTCACGAGTTGGCCTCCTTCTAGAGTTCGCGCTTGTTGGTGCCACTATCATTCCCAGTCTTTTCCTGGGCACATTAGCAGCTGTCGCACTAACTGGTCATTTCTTCTGGTGCTTCCCTCGCATACTTCCTAACGCCACAAAATAAGAGAAGGCCAGCACACCACTACTAAATACGAGAATTCCTTGGGAAAGTCGAAAACATGACATCCATTACTCAGAATAATTGTAGTGCCTGCTCAGTAAAATGAAAGCTACTTGAAAAATATTACATGATCTGTTCTAAAGTTCTTCGAGTGAAAAAAGCTATACCTTTGTCTGATTTTTCCTGTTTCCAGTATCAATCAATCATTAACGTATATACATCTTGCAAAAAAGCGTTGTATTCATGGACTGTCTTGCTCTCAGTAATGTCCTTCTCTCCCTCCCTCCGTCCCTCCCCCCCTCTCTCTCTCTCTCTCTCTCTCTCTCACACACACACACACACACACACACACACGCACACACACACAAATGCGAGCATGAGCGCACTCTCATACACGAATATTGCATTCATGTCATATTTATGTTTTAAATTTTTAATTTAGGGTAATGTTTTGATCGCCTTGTAATATTCAGACACATTTTCTGAACACATTTTGGATCATTCTCTCCAATCATGATGTAACTGATTTTTGTTGTAATTATCTGTGATTTAGGCGACACTTGTTAAGTACTGGAATGCTGCTCAGAATGAAGCAGCCATTTCCTCCGTGAGAGTCCACTGATTAACTCAATTTTGCGACTGACGCGGAATGTTTCCTGAAGTTCCGTGTTTCCCACATTTTCAGTCTCATTAACATTATGCATGATTATTTCGAGGATTATCCAGAATGTTAGCTTCTCTAGGCACCACAACAGTGTAGATCAAACTTCGCGAAAACAAAAGCACATATGTGAGAGGTATAGGATTCGGCTATTATGTACGCCACCCCTCATCTCTGTTAATGCTCCTGCTTTGCCTTTACAGTTCAAAATGTGGGAGGAGTATCGTTCAGAGCCCCTTACGGCAACCAGGTCTAAGCTTTCCGCTGTTTCACTAAACCATCAGAAGCAGATGACGTGAAGGTTCGTTTGAAATTATACAACCGATTTCATTTCCAGTCACTGTCCAGTTCTATTTTCTGCTCCGCCTTTAAAGGCGTCATAGCGGTGAGACTTTGGACCTTACTCTTCCCTCTTTCACAGTTGAGTATAGTTGTTTTCTGCTGATTTAGATCCAAAAACAGAGTAAACTTAATAGAAGGCACGCCGTAAAGACTATATACTTTATTCCTTAGCAGTCATCAACAACAACGGTGAAGTTACATAATTCGTAAAAGTAATCTCGACACACAATAAAGATGTATGTATGTATGTTCAACATCCTTTCCTAAACGTCTGTGTAGATTTCAACCACACTCAGTACACATACCGGCTGTTATCTGTAAAGAAGTGCAATGCGAGTAACACCTACCTCTCAGAGGGTTTGAGGGTGGGGGACGAAAAAGAAGCGCAAGGCACTGCTGCCAAATACCAAGACTATATTAATCCAGTATTGAGAGCATTTAGCGACATGCAACAAACCTTACAAATAATTTCAATCCTTTACCAAACTTTTTCTCGCTGACGTCCCTAAAATATGATGAAAGGAAAAAATTTATAGCTCACTACATTTTCGCTATTCGTGCAGTAAAACTGCCGCATCAGACATGACATTTTAATTTATTACTTTTTTATTACTAACTCTATTCGCAGCAGATTTCGCAGGCGGTATCCACTTACACCACTGAATGTCTCTGCAAAATTATATCATTGTATGACACATAGTTCAGGACATATGACGTCACAAACATTGAGATGAGTCAAAAACAAGGAGTTCTTAAAGCGGAGCGCAAAATACCCAGACTATACTCCTCCAGTATTTGATATTGAGAGCACTTAGCGGCTTTAAACACAATTTCAAAACTTTTTCTCGCTTGCGTGCTTCCAGACAAACATTTAACACATTATCTCATGTGTAATCAGAACTGTGAAACTGTTTTATACATTTAAGTGCGATTCTGTAAAGAGTCGGCGTTTTACTGGCTACTTAACTATCTGTAAAGGAGCACTGTCGTATTTAGGACCACCTACATCCCATAAGGCTGGGAATGAAAAGGGGGTGGCATTGAAACATAACTCAGAAACATCTGGAGCAGTTTCAACCAAATTTGTTAGACAAATGACTTTTTATATGGTTCAAATGGCTCTGAGCACACTGGGACTTAACATCTGAGGTCATCAGTCCCCTAGAACTTAGAACTACTTAAACCTATCTAACCTAAGGACATCACACACATCCATGCCCGAGGCAGGATTCGAACCTGCGACCGTAGCGGTCGCGCGGTTCCAGACTATAGCGCCTAGAACCGCTCGGCCACTCCGGCCGGCCGATGACTTTTTATTTGTATAAAAATACTGTGGAAGTAGGAATCCTTAACAGGCCTACCATTAGGTTTGAGGATGTTTGGACGAGAATGGGTGACTTCGAAATGTTCGAAAATAGTCTGGTGGCATTTATTTCATACATTTTATTGACTTGGAATACTTTCAATAGTACGAAGTCCAATTTGTCTCTTATTTGTGTTCTTCAGTGTTTCACCCAGGTCGCAAGAAAGGGCAGTGCAGCAAGCCAATAATTTTACCAAAGTGTTTCGAAACCTAAGATCAAGCCGAACGGCCGAATACCTCAGAAAAATTTTACGTCCTCTTTGGAATCACGAGGTGTAAAGTAGCAAAAATTCGGACACGTAAGTGTAAAAATATATGTAATTGCGTAGGCTTAAGCGGCCACAGTCAGCTGACGTAAAGGTTTTCTGAGAATGCGACAGCGTCATAATGTATAACACTATAGTGTGTGTGTACTATACAGTGCAGTTTTTTACATTATGACGCGGTATCACAGTGTGCAATATACGTCACATAAGTATATGTTCAACATCTCCTACTAAACCCTGGATCGGTTTCAACCAAACGTGATACATACATTATGAACTATCTGGAAAGAAATACTGTGGTGATAAAATGCAGCAAGGAGAAAGTGGACAGAGAGAGGAGGGATGAAGAGATGGACAAAGAGAGAATGGAGGGCAGAAGATGAATACAGAAAGGGAGGAGGAGAACATGGACAGAAAGGGGATGGATAGAGATAGGGGCAGGAAGAGATGGACAGAGAAAGGAGTGAAGAGGCGATGGTGTGATAGAAGATTGGGACAAATAAGGGCCCAAGCAACGCCGGGGTTTTCAGCCAGTCACAAATGATAGTGATTACTTAACGGGAATTGTGTTTTGTTTTATACAGTAACGTTGCCCAGTTCATCAGCTTCTTCCCTTTACTGATAGGGTGTTACTCCCGACGGTGTGACAAACGGCTGCGATCTGACTATTCATGATTTGCCTGTTGTCTTGTTTGAACTACTAAAAGCATTATACAGGCCGCACGCTGGCCTTTATTGTGCCTTATCGACCCGGTTGTGTACGTGAAATTCCTTCTACCGCCAGGATTCGAGCGGTGGATCTCCAAGCCAAGCGCCACAGATACACTGCAGTTTGACGAGAATAGTCAACAGTCACCGATTCAGAAATCATTTTGTCTGAACTTTGCCGAGGATAGCCACGGAATTACGAGTCGGCAAAATACAAGCTTCGTATTAAATATCATTAGCCACACTTAGAGCTCATAATGTGCTGAATAGTGTCTCTTCTACCAAGACATAATATTAAGATGTGAAGCAGCGACAGCACTCCGTGCGGCGAACGTAAGGCGCTGGTTACTCTTGTTTTTCTCGCGATTATCTTCCAAGTAGTTACGTACGTCAGAAAGCTGATGATTTAAAATTGAAAAGAAGTAAACAAATTGTTTACTATAGATCATGGCCATTATCTCCAAGGTGACATTGAAACATCGGTATCTACATTTGTTCCAGCAGAGCTGTAGTTCTCTTCCTGACCTACCCAGTTCTCAGGTAACCTACAGTTTAGCACGGAATGCGAAACGCGGTGCTGTGTGACATTTTTCCCCTTAACAAATCATTGCCACAGAGGAAAGAAACGATAACACGGGGGGGGGGGGGGGGGGGGGAGATCCGTACCAGGTCGGGTTGACTGAGGAGATAGAGAAGATCCAAAGAAGAGCGGCGCGTTTCGTCACAGGGTTACTTGGTAAGCGTGATAGCGTTACGGAGATATTTAGCAAACTCAAGTGGCAGGTTCTAAAAAAAAATGGCTCTGAGCACTATGGGACTTAACTTCTGAGGTCATCAGTCCCCTAGAACTTAGAACTACTTAAACCTAACTAACCTATGGACATCACACACACCCATGCCCGAGGCAGGATTCGAACCTGCGACCCTAGCGGTCGTGCGGTTCCAGACTGTAGCGCCTAGAACCGCTCGGTCACCCCGGCCGGCTGGCAGGTTCTGCAAGAGAGGCGCTGTGCATCGCGGTGTAGCTTGCTGTCCAGGTTTCGAGAGGGTGCGTTTCTGGATGAGGTATCGAATATATTGCTTCCCCATACTTATACCTCCCGAGGAAATCACCAATGTAAAATTAGAGAGATTCGAGCGCGCACGGAGGCTTTCCAGCAGTCGTTCTTCCCGCGAGCCATACGCGACTGGAACATGAAAGGGAAGTAATGACAGTGGCACGTAAAGTGCCCTCCGCCACACATCATTGGGTGGCTTGCGGGGTATAAATGTAGATGTAGATGTAAAAAAACCCTAAGACCGACTGAGGAACCCGGCGATGAATTTTGTATCTGTAACCTGAAACTTACACAGTCTTTTTAAATTTTTGTTCATACTTGTTTCTTCGTGTCCTGTATTTCGCTGCTTTTTTTTCCTTTTTCGTTTTTCCTATTTATTATCTTTTATATGATATATTTTTCTTTTTACATTTTAAAAGTGTTCTATTCCACCCTTTTCATTTAACTTTTTCTATTTTTGTTTTACCTTTTATTTTATTTTCCTTTTTTCGTTTGTTGATGTCATCCTTGACCATCGAGCATGTATCGTTAGAACTGCAATATCTGTAACACCGAAGGGAGTACTCCCACTTGGCCACCGAGCCACACGTTGTTCAATAATCGACAATATTAGGCTGATGCTACTGTCACCCCCCCCCCCCCCGATTTTCTAGCTCACGTTCACACGAGCCGGAAACGGTATTAATGGCCCGATACAGCGAAGCAAATTAAAGAGCGAGGACAGTCACATACGGAGAAGCGGAGGTGCGCGCTACATCACGGCATTATTTGCCAGTGGCGGGCGCTGCGGCCAGATAACTGCGCGGCGACGCTGCGGCGCTCGCGGCAGCCGCGGACAGCGGCGCTGGGGGCCGTCAGATAGCGCGCAAACAAATCACGGGCCGATTAAAGCCGCGTGCCGGCCCCCGCCCTGCTTCTTTGCGCGGAGCGACGTGGCGCGTCCGAAAATCAATGAGGGCGGTCGGCGGTCGGCGGTCGCGCAACACGGGGCCAGCAGGCGGCAGCCGCAGCGGCAGAGGCGGCGACGCCGCCGGATGCACTCGCCGTCTCCCACATCACTCTCCCCACACCCTCCTCACACTCTTCACTCCACATTCTCAGTCTGGTTTGATTGTTGTTGTTGTGGTCTTCAGTCCTGAGACTGGTTTGATGCAGCTCTCCATGCTACTCTATCCTGTGCAAGCTTCTTCATCTCCCAGTACCTACTGCAACCTACATCCTTCTGAATCTGCTTAGTGTATTGATCTCTTGGTCTCCCTCTACGATTTTTACCCTCCACGCTGCCCTCCAATGCTAAATTTGTGATCCCTCCATGCCTCAGAACATGTCCTACCAACCGATCCCTTCTTCTAGTCAAGTTGTGCCACAAACTTCTCTTCTCCCCAATCCTATTCAATACCTCCTCATTAGTTACGTGATCTACCCACCTTATCTTCAGCATTCTTCTGTAGCACCACATTTCGAAAGCTTCTATTCTCTTCTTGTCCAAACTAGTTATCGTCCATGTCTCACTTCCATACATGGCTACACTCCATACAAATACTTTCAGAAACGACTTCCTGACACCTAAATCTATATTTGATGTTAACAAATTTCTCTTCTTGAGAAACGCTTTCCTTGCCATTGCCAGTCTACATTTTATATCCTCTCTACTTCGACCATCATCGGTTATTTTACTCCCTAAATAGCAAAACTCCTTTACTACTTTAAGTGTCTCATTTCCTAATCTAATTCCCTCAGCATCACCCGACTTAATTTGACTACATTCCATTATCCTCGTTTTGCTTTTGTTGATGTTCATCTTATATCCTCCTTTCAAGACACTGTCCAGTCCGTTCAACTGCTCTTCCAAGTCCTTTGCTGTCTCTGACAGAATTACAATGTCATCGGCGAACCTCAAAGTTTTTACTTCTTCTCCATGAATTTTAATACCTACTCCGAATTTTTCTTTTGTTTCCTTTACTGCTTGCTCTATATACAGATTGAATAACATCGGGGAGAGGCAACAACCCTGTCTCACTCCTTTCCCAACCACTGCTTCCCTTTCATGCCCCTCTACTCTTATAACTGCCATCTGGTTTCTGTACAAATTGTAAATAGCCTTTCGTTCCCTGTATTTTACCCCTGCCACCTTCAGAATTTGAAAGAGAGTATTCCAGTCAACATTGTCAAAAGCTTTCTCTAAGTCTACAAATGCTAGAAACGTAGGTTTGCCTTTTCTTATTCTTTCTTCCAAGATAAGTCGTAAGGTCAGTATTGCCTCACGTGTTCCAACATTTCTACGGAATCCAAACTGATCTTCCCCGAGGTCGGCTTCTACCAGTTTTTCCATTCGTCTGTAAAGAATTCGCGTTAGTATTTTGCAGCTGTGACTTATTAAACTGATAGTCCGGTAATTTTCACATCTGTCAACACCTGCTTTCTTTGGGATTGGAATTATTATATTCTTCTTAAAGTCTGAGGGTATTTCGCCTGTCTCATACATCGTGCTCACCAGATGGTAGAGTTTTGTCATGACTGGCTCTCCCGAGGCCATCAGTAGTTCTAATGGAATGTTGTCTACTCCCGGGGCCTTGTTTCGACTCAGGTCTTTCAGTGCTCTGTCAAACTCTTCACGCAGTATCTTATCTCCCATTTCATCTTCATCTACATCCTCTTCCATTTCCATAATATTGTCCTCAAGTACATCGCCCTTGTATAAACCCTCTATATACTCCTTCCACCTTTCTGCCTTTCCTTCTTTGCTTAGAACTGGGTTGCCATCTGAGCTCTTGATATTCATACAAGTGGATCTCTTCTCTCCAAAGGTCTCTTTAATTTTCCTGTAGGCAGTATCTATCTTACCCCTAGTGAGACAAGCCTCTACATCCTTACATTTGTCCTCTAGCCATCCCTGCTTAGCCATTTTGCACTTCCTGCCGATTTCATTTTTGAAACGTTTGTATTCCTTTTTGCCTGCTTCAATTACTGCATTTTTATATTTTCTCCTTTCATCAATTAAATTCAATATTTCTTCTGTTACCCAAGGATTTCTACTAGCCCGCGTCTTTTTACCTACTTGATCCTCTGCTGCCTTCACCACTTCATCCCTCAGAGCTACCCATTCTTCTTCTACTGTATTTCTTTTCCCCATTCCTGTCCATTGTTCCCTAATGCTCTCCCTGAAAATCTCTACAACCTCTGGTTCTTTCAGTTTATCCAGGTCCCATCTCCTTAAATTCCCACCTTTTTGCAGTTTCTTCAGTTTCAATCTGCAGTTCATAACCAATAGATTGTGGTCAGAATCTACATCTGCCCCAGGAAATGTCTTACAATTTAAAACCTGGTTCCTAAATCTCTGTCTTACCATTATATAATCTATCTGAAACCTGTCAGTATCTCCAGGCTTCTTCCATGTATACAGCCTCCTTTCATGATTCTTGAACCAAGTGTTAGCTATGATTAAGTTATGCTCTGTGCAAAATTCTACAAGGCGACTTCCTCTTTCATTCCTTCCCCCCAATCCATATTCACCTACTATGTTTCCTTCTCTCCCTTTTCCTACTGACGAATTCCAGTCACCCATGACTATTAAATTTTCGTCTCCCTTCACTACCTGAATAATTTCTTTTATCTCGTCATACATTTCCTCTATTTCTTCATCATCTGCAGAGCTAGTTGGCATATAAACTTGCACTACTGTAGTAGGCATGGGCTTTGTGTCTATCTTGGCCACAATAATGCGTTCACTATGCTGTTTGTAGTAGCTAACCCGCACTCCTATTTTTTTATTCATTATTAAACCTACTCCTGCATTACCCCTATTTGATTTTGTATTTATAACCCTGTAATCACCTGACCAAAAGTCTTGTTCCTCCTGCCACCGAACTTCACTAATTCCCACTATATCTAACTTTAACCTATCCATCTCCCTTTTTAAATTTTCTAACCTACCTGCCCGATTAAGTGACCTGACATTCCACGCTCCGATCCGTAGAACGCCAGTTTTCTTTCTCCTGATAACGACGTCCTCTTGAGTAGTCCCCGCCCGGAGATCCGAATGGGGGACTATTTTACCTCCGGAATATTTTACCCAAGAGGACGCCATCATCATTTAATCATACAGTAGAGCTGCATGTCCTCGGGAAAAATTACGGCTGTAGTTTCCCCTTGCTTTCAGCCGTTCGCAGTACCAGCACAGCAAGGCCGTTTTGGTTAATGTTACAAGGCCAGATCAGTCAATCATCCAGACTGTTGCCCCTGCAACTACTGAAAAGGCTGCTGCCCCTCTTCAGGAACCACATGTTTGTCTGGCCTCTCAACAGATACCCCTCCGTTGTGGTTGTACCTACGGTACGGCCATCTGTATCGCTGAGGCACGCAAGCCTCCCCACCAACGGCAAGGTCCATGGTTCATGGGGGGGTCTGGTTTGATGAGGACCGCAAAAAATTCGTCACCTAAGTCTCCATCTCAGAGTAGCTCTTCGAATCATAGTCCTCAGTTATACTGACGGAAAAAAATGGCAACACCTAAAAACAAATAATGTGGAGTAATGCAATTTCGAGAATACATTTTTATAGGTAACATTTTTAGGCCATTGCCACACGAAGGATAAGGGTTAAGTTTTCAGAATGAGATTTTCACTCTGCAGCGGAGTGTACGCCGATATGAAACTTCCTGGCAGATTAAAACTGTGTGCCGGACCGAGACTCGAACTCGGGACCTTTGTCTTTCGCGGGCAAGTGCTCCACCGACTGGGCCAGCCAAGCACGACTCAGGCCCCGTCCTCACGGCTTTACTTCCGCCAGTACCTCGTCTCCTACCTTCCAAACTTTACAGAAGTTCTCCTGCGAACCTTGGAGAACTAGCACTCCTGAAGCAGGAGAGCGTCTGTAAAGTTTGAAAGGTAGGAGACGAGGTACTGGCAGAATTGAAGCTGTGAAGACGAGTCGTGAGTCGTGCTTGGATAGCTCAGACGGTAGAGCACTTGCCCGCGAAAGGCAAAGGTCCCGAGTTCGAGTCTCGGTCCGGCACACAGTTTTAATCTGCCGGGAAGTTTCATATCAGCGCACACATCGCTGCAGAGTGAAAATCTCATTCCGGAAACATCCCCCAGGCTGCGGCTAAGCCATGTTTCCGCAATATCCTTTCTTCCGGGAGTGCTAGTTCTGCAAGGTTCGCACGAGAGCTTCTGTAAAGTTTGGAAGGTAGGAGACGAGGTACTGGCAGAAGTAAAGCTGTGAGGACGGCCCCTGAGTAGTGCATGGGTGGCTCAGTTGGTGGAGCACTTGCCCGCGAAAGGCAAAGGTCCCGAGTTCGAGTCTCGGTCCGGCACACAGTTTTTATCTGCCAGGAAGTTTGATACGGGTTAATATAAGCGGCACTTATGCAATTGCAAATGTAAAATTCTGGTTCATTAATAATGTTGAATCAGACCATGCAAAGGTGCACGGATCATGGGTACAGGTGCCGGGTGCCAGTTTACGATATGGAGTTCCACACCTGTGGCACTTGGTCGGTCATCACACGAAATGTTAATGCTGTTTTTGGATGACGCTGGAGTTGTCGTCCCCCGATGTTTCATATGTGCTCGACTGGGGAGAGATCTGGTTATCTAGCACCCCAAAGGCAACTTGTAGACACTCTGTGGGTTATAACAACGACGAGCATTATCCTGTTGGAAAACACCCTCTGCAACGCTGTTCATGAATTGCAGCAAAAAAGGTCGTATCACCAGATGGCCGTACAGATTTGCAGTCAGGTACGTGAAATAACGACGAGAGTGCTCCTGCCGTCATACGAAATCGCGCCCCAGTCCATAGCTCCAGGTGTAGGCCCAGTGGGTGTAGCAGGCAGACAAGTCGCTTGCAGGTGCTCATCTGGCCTCCTTTTAACCAGCGCACGGCCGTCACTGGCACCCAGCAGAACCAGCTGTCATCAGAAAACACAACAGACCTAGACCCTGCCCACCAATGAGCTCTCGCTTGACACCAATGAAGTCGCAAATGGCGGCGGTTTGGGGTCGGTGGAATGCACGCTACATTGCATCTGCCTCGGAGCTGTCCTTGAAGTAACCGATTTGTAACAGTTCGTTGCGTCACTGTGGTGCTGCTACTGCTCAGATTGCTACTGCAGATGGATTACAAGATTTTCCAGACCTATTTGCGGGACACGATGGTTTTCCCTCTCGGAAGTGTCACTTGTCCGTCCGGAGCCCGGTGTTATTGCGACCGTAGACTCCCGTGACGACAGCTGCCAGCAGTCATGTACAGTGGCTACACTCCTGCCAAGTCTTTCTGCAGTATCGCAGAAGGAACATCCAGCTAGTCGTAGCTCTAATACACGACCTCGTTCAAACTCAGATAGGTGCTGATAATGGCGTCTTTGTCTCCTTAAAGTTATTCTTGACTGACGTTCAAAAAATGGTTCAAATGGCTCTGAGCACTATGGGACTTAACATCCATGGTCATCAGTCCCCTAGAACTTAGAACTACTTAAACCTAACTAACCTAAGGACATCACACAACACCCAGTCATCACGAGGCAGAGAAAATCCCTGACCCCGCCGGGAATCGAACCCGGGAACCCGTGACTGACGTTAACTCACCACCTTGTGTCTCAAACGTAACTAACGTTCAAGACAGTTTCAATGTGTATTTACAGCAAACATGATTGGCATCCTCATAGTGAGTTACTATTGCTACTCTTATGTGACTGGCATTAAATCTGAGTATACGTCAACTTTCAAATCTAGAAACACGACTATCAACATTAGTTTATGTCGCACAACTCCTTCTTCGGTTTGTGATTTTGTTTCTGGCATTGTATTTGTTGAATGTATTCCAATCTCTCAGTTCCCTTACCATTTTTACCCTCTGCAACTCCCTTTGTTACCGTGGAAGTTATTTCCTGATGTCTTAACAAATGTGTTGTCATTCTGTCCCTTCTCCTTCTTAGTATTTTCCTATATTCCGTTCTTCGTTGAATTCGCAGAGAACATCCAGGTTCCTGATCTTGTCAGTCCAACCTGTTCCAGCAGAGCTCAACTCTACATCTACTGCCTGTTCCACAAGATGCTGTACGATTAACGCAAGCGCTTATATGGTGTATCGTTCTAGGGGTAGGGGTTGGTAGCGTTTTTCACTGTCCCCCCGCCCCCGGAAAAATGAAGTTGCCATGCCCCTTTCCCCAAATATGGCGTGGCACATTTACCTAAAATTTTATAAATAAAGAGCACAGTGTTTTGCATGTTCTACAGAACTGATTTATTTTGTTAACTGGTTTTCTTCTTACAAACCATCACCAGACTTGAAACTTAGTATCGTAGTCAAAGTAGTTGCAATGTTCGTCAAAGACATTCTAACAGATGTTAATCAAAAGCGGGGCACGAGCACAGGGTAAATGTCATCTCTGACGGTACAGTGGTAATGGAATTAACTAGTTAAGTGTTAAACAGTAAATTAATATAAAGAGAGTAAGATAGAAGAAACATAAGCAGCAAACTCGAAATAACAGTGTCTGTTAACAATTTAAATTAGATTAACAATCCCAATAGAATAAAATTGTTGATTTAATTTAAATTGTCATACTGACACCTTTTCTTCTCGAGTTTAGTGTTAACGTTTTTTCTGGTTTTCTCCCTTTATATTCATGTCCTGTTTAACTTTTCTCCTTTTAATTGCATTGCCACCACAGCATCAAAGATGACACTCATCCTGTGTTCGTGCCTCACTCTTTATTTTCAATGCTGTTCGCGAATATGGTTCGTTCTTTGAGAAAGATAGCCGAAGTCTGATGACGGCCGTCTAGAGCAAAAAACGGTTAGCAAAATATATTAATTCTGTAGAACATAAACAAATTGTGCTTTTCATTTATAATTATATTGTTCTACCAAGAAGAGACGGAAGATTTCGTTAACTTGCCTACAATTTTAACAATAATAACAAAAAAATGTTTTAATATAATCCTTACAACAATTTACGTCAGCGGCTGCATACTGCTTTTGTTTTGGGGAGGGTGTCAACGCCTCCAAACGCCCCCCCCCCCCCCCAATACTCCCTGGATCCGAGCATGCACAAGTGCTGGTCGCTGGTGGTTAAACCGAAGAGCAAGGTTTCACAACATTTCGGTGAGAGCCATCGACTTCTTCTGGTTGAATAGGGAGCGAGGAAATTTGAAACAACCACACCACTCTCCGCTGTCTCGTGGGAAATTCTGATTCTCGTATATCACTTATAGGACGGGAATCTCTTTTCGGTACTCTAAAGGTACTGATAGGCCCTAATCTACATTCACTTTGAGGAGCAGACACAATGGGCTTAAAAGAAAACGACCAGTAATTTTTCGTAAATTTATCAACCATCGAGATGCACACGTCAACTTTTTTTTTCCAAATTGAAGAAGATTGCTGTTTGGTTTGATGGTAGTGCTTCTCTATGAGTTTTCCTGCTCTTTGTGGACATGACTTTCTGCACAAGTCATTAACTTGCCAGCCAATTCTGTTCTAGTCTCTCTTCAAATTCAAATGCCTCTAACCACTATGGGACTTAACATCTGAGGTCATTGGTCCCCTACACTTAGAACTACTTAAACCTAACTAACCTAAGGACATCACACACATCGATGCCCGAGGCAGGATTCAACCTGCGACCGTAGCAGCAGCGCGGTTCTGGACTGAAGCGCCTAGAACCAATCGGCTACAACAGCCGGCAGTCTCTCTTCTTTCTTACTTCCTTAAGCCACTGTCACAAAAACTGGAAGGTTAGAGTTTGACGAAGGACGCAGTAGAAAAGGAACGGGGCTTCGCCTGTTGATTTAAGAAGCCGACGTATAAGCTAAATCACAATTATCGCACAGACATTTGAACTCTAAATGTCCCGACGGGCAAAACAAAGGGAAGATTAGGTATTAACGACCCGTCGACATCGAGGTCATTAGAGACGGAGCACAAGCTCGGATTATTTGAATCACTGGGAAGAAACTCGGCCATGCCCTTCCAAAGAAACCATCCCAGAATTTACCTGGACGATTTAGGAAAATCACGGGAAACCTAAATCTGTATATGCGGCCGTGCATTTGAACTGTCGTCCTCCCGAACTCGAGTCCAGTGTCATGAAAATGGCGCCAGCTTGCTCTGTTCCAAAGGGCGATGTGTTTTTTGCTAACAAAATTTCGAGACTTATAAATAAGCAGTATTCATCACTAAAGGTTCACTCGAATTTTCCGATGTGACATATAAAAATTATGAAGCGTAATATTTCTATCTTGGTCGCGAAGTGTGTCTCCATGTACACACTCATCCTATGGGAGAGTCTTGACGAAAGAATGGTGGGTAGGAGATCATTTTTCTCTGGTTGGAAGCTCCTCTTAATAATTTCCATATTTTCGAATTACTATTTTTTTAATTCCGCCTTATGATTAGTTAGTGCTTAATGTTCTGACGACGACGAAGTGGTTGGATATGGAGTACAAGGGCAAGGATTCGGAAGTAAATCGGCCGTAAATAGGCCGTGCTCTTTTCTTGGGAACCAACGCGTCATTCGCCGTAATCGATTTAGAGAAACCATGCTAAAACTAAATCTGGATGGATCGACGGAGGTTTGAACCATGGTCCTCCAACAGGTGAGTCCAGAGCCTTACCAGCAAGTCGTTGTAATCAGGGAAAACTAAAATATATGGAGGTGGTCTGATAAGTATGGTAAAAAAGGAAGAAAAAAGTTTCTTTTATAAACAACTCACCTTACTCCTCGACATAGTCTCCTCTGAGGAATATACACTTGGTCCAGCGATCATCTAGCTTTTTCATTCCATCCGAAAAACAGGTTCTGTCAAACTCAGCAAAATACTAGTTTCTTGCAACTCATTTGATGAAAATTTCTTCAAAGCAAGTCAAATTTTTAAGTTCGGGAACAGAAGGAAATCACGTGGGACTAAGTCTGGCGAATAGGGTGGACGACGAAACAGTTCAAAGCCCAGTTCACGCACTTTCTGCCATTGTTATCGCTAATTTGTTGGATGGTGCATTATCCAGGTGAAAGAGTATTTTTGTGAGTGCCAACCTTGGCTTTTTTCAGCCAACGCAAGTTTTAAACTATCCAAAATCATAATAATGTCCAATTATCGTTTTTCCATTTCCCAAATAACCGTGAGGATTATTCCTTGAGAATTTATAGAGGCAGTGGCAACTGACAAAATGGTCTTGGAATACTTCGGTGCACTTTCTCCAGCCCTTGTCCATTGTTTTGACTGCCGTTTTGACTCTGATGTGTAACGACGGATCGAGGTTTCTTTAACTATCACAAATCGGTTCCAAAAATCTTACGGAGTACGATTAAACATCTCAAGACATTGTGCTGAAATGTTGTGTGTTGTGCTAGATACGCAATTGGTTGACTGTGAGCACAGAGCTTCTTCATAGCGAATTCTCCGTGCGGGATATTATGCACTCGTTCATTTGAGGTGTCTACAATCTCAGCAATGCAACGAATTTTTATTCGGCGGTCTTGTATTACCATATCATTGTTTTGCCAATGGCTTTATGGTACCTCAACTGGATGAGCGGAGTGGGTTTCGTCTTCGTTGCTTGTGCGACCACGCTTAAATTTTGTTAATCCAAAAGTAAATGGTATTCAATGAAGGTGCAAAGTCGGCGCGAACTTCATCCAGTTCTATTTTGATTTATGTGGCAGTCAAACCCTTCAAATGGAAATATTTAATAACAGCATGAAACCCGGATTACCCCATTTTCAATCGCAGTCGACACACCGACCAATTCAGACTGCTGTCAGCAATCAACTGTACGCTCTACGTTGTTGAAATTCTTTATATGATCCTTAGGATAGTCAAGGTTACCAGCTATTAAGATGCAACAAATATATTCCATTACTTCATGGGAATTTACCCGATTTGTCAGACCACCCTCGTGTATAGAAGAATACGAGGCGTGATTTCGAACTGCCACACTTCGTCGAATGTCATCTGGTTCATAAATATTAATTAGCTCTCATTAATTACTAATTAATTTTTCTAATTTCGCCGCGCGGGATTAACCGAGCGGTCTCAGGCGCTGCAGTCATTAACTGTGCGGCTGGTTCCGGTGGAGGTTCGAGTCCTCCCTTCGGCATGGGTGTGTGTGTTTGTCCTTAGGATACTTTAGGTTAAGTAGTGTGTAAGCTTAGGGACTGATGACCTTAGCAGTTAAGTCCCATAAGATTTCACACACATTTTTCTAATTTCGGTTATTCTAGAGTCCAGAAGTTCCGTTATTTCGCTTCTGCTCTTCCCTTCACCAGGCACAAGTCAATAATTTTACCAAGAAAAAAGTCGTTTTAGAGCAACGACTAATGTGCGAAGATCAGAAAAGTGGAGTACACAAGTTCCGTACACCATTGTGAATAAGTCATCAATATCTGCTGGATCTGAGTGGACTTCCAGCTGTTCGCAATAGTCACTATCTTTTAACCCACACATTGTAATTATTTGTGTTGTAATGCCACCAGTCACTATCATTTGAGGAAGAAGTTTCAGACTCGCATCCAGTCATCGTTCACTACACTGCCTTAAATGGCTCACCTGAGGATGATTGGTAGGTGCCCAATCGTGAAATATAGTAAATAGTGAACAGCTGCAAGCTTAAAACTTCTTAGAAATACTCAATTTGGCTGGAAAAATTTAAATTCACAATCACAACTACAATTATTTTCTGTTTTAATTTAATATAGCGTTACGCATTTAGAGATTGTTGTCCTCATCTGGAGGTGTGTTTAGTTACAGATATATACGGTTTATGATAAAATGTCTTTAATTATCAAAACTAACACAGTAATACTACAGCTACAATTTTCTGCATTTTTCTGTCGACGGAGTGGCTATTAGGGGAATTGGTGGAAGGAGATATCTATGTTCTTTATTTTGATATTGAAATCAGCAAGATATATCTCGCTGTTTGTTGCGTTGGACGACACAGCCAGAGTGGGACGCATGCAGATAGTTTTGCATCAGTTACTGTGATGCAGTACTCATGTGATGCACTCCAAACATGTCAATTGCTCACTTATGATTCCAGCTTCACAAAGCTTCATTCGCATTATATTTCCTTGCGATTCATTGGCGTCACTGTTGTGTAACTTTACAGTATAGAAGTCTGGCAGTGGCTCGGATGTATGCATTACGCAAACCGTTTTTAAATGTTGTATTTCCATTGTAACCGTTATCTGCTCTGAAGAGTACAGATCATCACCATCAGCTGTTATTGATCCTGGAGCTCTCTTTCATATACTTCTTAATACATAAATGTCTCTAGATTTACCGTTTGCATTACTTCCGCCTAGGTTTCCTGTTCAGTTTATATTTACATTTCCAGTCTATCCCACAAACGCAAACATTAGAATTATCTTTGTATTAATCGACCACAGTATTATTGCACCTGGGAATGAGGGCACTTCGGTCATTTTATCGTGAGTTTTTATCGTGATATTTCACGAGGAACGATCAACCACGTCATTGTATATGCATAAGTGTCTTAAAATCATTCGTAGTGTGATGTTTTCCCTTAGTCCCCACTGTACTTTTATATAGCCTCGTCTTTCCGATAACGGCCATGGGAATCCAAGTGCAATAATATCGTGGTCAGGTAGTAGTGTTGAAACATTGGTGTATACACCACCCTCCTACGTAGGAAGAAATGATCATCATAATAAAATAAGAGAACTCAGAGATCGAACGGAAAGATTTAGGTGTTCTTTTTTCCCACGCGCTATTCGAGAGTGGAATGGTAGGGAAGTAGTATGAAAATGGTTCGATGAACCCTCTGCCAGGCACTTAAGTAGGAATTACAGAGTAACCATGTAGATGTAGATTTAGATAACAGTCTTCAAAATGTACCATTTCCTTCGTTCACAAGGGTTGCTCCGGGTGACTTCTTTGTTGCTTGTGAGGGTGCGCATTATTTTAGTCAGTGATGTGCAAATGAGAAAATTGAGACTGATAGTGCGAGAATTTCCTAGTTTACTTCTGGCTCTGATTATGCCCATGGCTCAACAGGATTTTTCTGCGAATTTCAGGATACATGTCTTGTTTCATAGAGTGATGACGTCAAATCTGGTATTATTAACCAAAATCGAATGTGTTGCACTACTGTACGCTCCTTTCATCTCGAACTCAATGAGATGGCGGGACGATTAGAACACTGGACTGGTCTTCCGGAGGAACATTGGTGACGGCCCCGTACAGAGCGTGCTGACGCAGTGGTTAGCGTACTGGACTCGTAATCCGGAGAACGACCGTTCAAATCCTCGTCAGGCCAGCCAGAGTTAGGTTTTCCGTGTTTTCCATAATTCAATCGCCACAATTATCTTAACCGAGCTTATGCTACGTCTTTAACAACGTAATCGTTGACAAGGCGCTAACTCTCACGAAAGACATTTAATCAAGTGACACTGTACGGTTTCAGAGACGTTTTCAAGTCTCAAAGATCTATGAGGTATGTAAACCGATGGAAGCGACATACGAAAATTTGTACAAGGCCGGGATTCGAACTTGGGTCTCACGCTTGCTAAGCCGATGCGCTAACCACGACATCTAAGTTAGCGTCTTTCAGACTTCTCAGTTCCTGCTTTGGGGTAGCATATATTTTTCTTGCAACTACGTCTTCCACATCTTTTTTCATGCTGCTGGACTGTTCTACCTCTTGAAGTTTTCTCTCTATAGCTCTGTCCTTGGATCTATGCTTATTTACAACTTCTCATTAGCATTATCACTCTGACACTTTCACATTTCTTCCACGACTAGTTGTTTTTTCAGATTATTTTCATATTTCTCTCGGATATTCTGCTTTATTTTATTGACGTTGACTGATGATTTCGTTTCCTACAAAGCGATTCTACAGCTTATTTCGTTTCAGACTTTTTGGTCATCTTAATACGCACATTCGTAATTTGCAAGTAACTGAACGTTACCACTTCTAGAAGCTTTCTTTTAGATTGCTACTGAGCGAGGAAAGACTGCATGTATTCCTTTACATATTCCCCAATGTCTCTCCTCTTGTCACGAAACGAAATGTATAATGTACCCTACCTAACTGTCTTACAGACGATAAGAAAAATTAGTGTTCCGGATTGGATCAACAGTATTTCATGAGAGGTATTGGCACCTTCCATCCAGCCGTTCGTTAAGAATTCTGAGCTTCACAATAACACTTTTGTCTAAATTAAATCACACTGCTGCAGCCTCTTTACCTAACCTGCTGTGTACAACTCCTGAAAACATACCTCAACAGCCTGCATTAACAGTTTCCCACCTAATGTGTCGGTGATTGTTCTCCTTATTTGTTTCTTTCAACTGCAACAAAACCATTCAGCACTAAAACGTGACAGATCGAAGCAGTGTTGATGCCTGGTTATGCCTGCATCAGAATGTTTAGCTTTGAAATTCTAATTCAGAATTTTTTAAGCACATTGTATTTTAACTGGCAATTTAGTATCTCTCAAGCTATTTTACGAGTACAGTTTCTTCTGTTGATATATCTGAGGTCAATATTTGTTATTACTAGTTGAAACATATTGAAGAATCCTGAACACATTTTTATCATCCTTCTCCTCTAGCTTATTTACAAAGGTTCTACTACAATTTCTCTCGCACAATTCAGTACATCAACTCTTACGTACTTTCGCAATTTTACACGTTGTGCAATTCTATCTTTACTTTTCGATCACTTTAACTGTTTCTCGTGATACGTTTCATTTATTTTCATCCTAAGAACAGTATTTTTGTATTGGTTCCACATGATGCAGGGTTCGCCTAGAACAATTCTGTTACTATACTCCTCCTCTTACATTCATTGCTCAATTGATAAGAACAGTAAAGCGATCCGGCAACGATTATAATTCATTTTTCTTTTTCACCTTCCGTAACTGATTTCAGCTTTCTGCCTCACATTACCACATTATCACTTTTAAACGTCAGGCATTCCACACTCGGAACAGTCGCCACTCTGAAATTCTTTGCTAAGAAGGATCTATCACGAAATTAAAAAGAACTCACAAATCATATTCCTACACTTATTATTTGGATCTCTATGTCGCTTATAGTTGCTAATTCTTTGACTATTTGGGACGGTTTCTCATTTCTAGGACTAGATGTTTGTGGTTCTTTGCAATCCGCTCTGTTCACTTAGTTTAATTCCTAGAAAAGGAAAAATTATGTTCAACATTTAACAGTAATCGGTTCTGTTGTTAAAAGTCTGAAGGCTACCTATGCAAAATATCGTGGTCTCTTAAGAGATTTTCCGGGTACTTGTGATTCCTGAAGAGATTATTTCGCGTCACCAGTTGGAAATTACTAACGAAAACTCCGTGTTGAGTCTATTAGGAGACGCAAGATACTTGTACCAATTTAACTCACTAATCACATTTTTTCCAGGATTAATTAGTGACTAAGGTAAGAGGCTTCTGTACACCTCTTGCGTACACCTAGTACAACTGGGTTACCTCCATATTATTCTTCGTAGATTATTAACTACCGCTGTCAGTAATCCTCCGACAGAAGGAGTCTGTTCCTTCGCGTTTCATTATTTCACAAGAAAACGACCTCATCAAGGCGAAAAGCAACCACTAACTGGCCCACATTTCTTTCGTAATAGTGTCACTAATCGTTTTGTTACAAAGAGGCACGTCGTGAAGAACAACAGACATAATTTGCCTTTCATTTAAATACATTTATGATCTTAAATCATTAAAACTTACTAGTCTATCCAATTCCTATTGATATGTCATTTCTATGGTGTTCTAAAGGAGAACCAACAATCACAGACACATCTAAATTAACGCCTGAGCAATGCACGCTCAGTAGTGAGAAATTACAAAAATAGGAATCTGAGCACGAGTGTGCAGCCCCGGTTTTCGCACAAAGAGAAATAATGTGAGATGACTGAGGGCACATACTTCAAGTGGGAATACACAATTACTGAAAGGTAGAGCAATGCACGGCGCCACAACTCCTAACGAGACAGTCAACTTACACTGCGACACGTAATCAGGAGTACCTAAATTTAGTGCTGTTTCTGTGAGCTTGAACTATTAGAAACTGCGTCTACACGATCTTATATTCACAAATTTTTGCAAACAGGCCAGTACGTCATTTTAAGGATACCACGTGCAGGGTACAAGGAAAGCCACATCAAAACGTTTTGTGGAGCGGAAGTCAGGGTCCCCAAGACAATTTTCTGGTAGAGCGGGCCCTCGTGGTGCCGACGTGCAAGGAGTTCACATGCAGCACGAGGTGGAACCTAAATAAATTTCCGCGTCGTGAATTTTAAGCGTGCAACGGATGAGGTTTCCAGGCTTTTATCTCATATCTTTATGGGATCGGCATGTTAGTTACGACTGGGCAATGTTAGTGGTAGAGGTAGCGGATGGCCTTTCCTGTCACCACCCCATCCTCTCTGAGACGGAATTCGTGGAGCCCATATATTAGCATCTCGTGTTAACCCATGTGAAAGTGTGAGTGAGTAGTGGAGCAAGGAGAGCACAAGCGCAATTTACTAGTGTGGGTTGCCTACTTCAGGGCCAAACCTATTGTTCTCTTTTGATTAACTGGTGCTTAACCCATTGTTCTGCCAACAGGGTTATGACACCCTGGGGATAATCTGTCCTTTTGATTGACAGGTCCTTAACCTATTCCTCAATTAACTGGTTTTCAAGGAACCCCCACCCATCCCCCTCCACAGGAGAACTCCCCTCATCAATACAAGCATACTTTTAATATCAATTTGATTGACTAGTTAATTAAATCCATCAATTAATTAGCCACTCCCCCTCTGGGAAACCCTCCAGCCCTCCCCTCCCCCACCTGGAAACTGGCATGATAAAGACTCAGTTGATTGGTCATTTGGCACGAAATCGATTTCAGAGAATGGAATATTGTTTGAACAATCTAGACAATGTGCGTAATACTGTTTTTTAAAAATAATTTATGGGATACAAGGTGGTGTATGGAATATTTAAACAATTGTAGCGCTTTTTGAATCTGATTGCATAAGGAAACAGGTAATTACATTGTCACAGTTCGTTTCAACATGTCTGAAAAACTTTCTAGCGTGTTGTCATCCACACATGCTGCCCAGAGTCAGGGTGCGAATAATGAGGACGGACATTGGTATCAGTCCAGTATTCGCCTAGTGGGATGTGGGAAACCACCTAGAAACAACATCCAGGCTGGCTACCACACCAACTCTCGTCATTAATCCGCTGGGTGGATTCGATAAGGGTCTGACACATCTCCCTGGATCCAGGAAGCGTCGTGCCAACACGCGTGGCTGTCCTGGTGTGGCGATGAAGTTAGTGGGTGGGACAGATAATCCCATTCAACAACATTCCGGTACCGCCAATTTACTACTGCCTTGTTAGTTGCAATTATAGAGGTATTACTCTACTCAGTGTACAATACAAAGTGCTGACATTAATAATTCTCGAAAATCTGTATCATTTTGCTGAAGATATTGTTGGAAAGTACAGTTAGGGCAGGAAGGTCAACCATGGGTAAAATTTTCACCGTAAGATAAATCTGGGAGATGTCCTGGGAATTAAACCATTGGTTCCTAGTAACGCTTGTAGATTTCTGAAAGGTATATGACTGTATGTACATATTAAGTATATACAACATCCTGAAGGAGTGTGGCATACCAAGGAACTTACTTAACTTGGTGACAGTGTGTAGAGCAGAGACAAAAGCGAAGGTGGAACACCAGGGCGAGCTATGTTAGTTAATGCCATACCTAAAGCTTATAACGCAGAGAAAGTACCGTTGTTGTTGTATGTGACGTAAACATAAAGCACCAGAAAAAGGATGAAGGGAACCTGTTGATGTTTCAGCGGAGAATCATGAGAAAGATCTTCGTACCAATCCGCGAAGAGAACACACGAGGACATTGAAAGAACCATGAACTGTACAACCTAATGATATAATCAAACGTCGTGCAGAAAATGAAAGCACGGAGAATAATTCTGGAAGGACACATTGCTAGAAGGCCAGAAATGTGCCAGCCTAAAGCTGTGCATATGGGAAATCCTGATGGAACTTGCCCAATTGCAGAACCAGGAAGCGATGGGAGAATGAACTGCAGGAGGACCATCTGCAGTTGGGTGTCCATGAGAACTTGATCCAAGTGCACAAGATCGCCATTTATGGAGCAACATTGTAAGGGGAGCGCATTATCGTACGAGTCGGTGATCGTGGATATGTATGTGTATGTATGTATGTATAATAAACATAGAGAATATAAGACACATCGTATGGTACAAGACTGCTCCTGAACGTCTGGAATTTATTTAAAACCGTCTCCTCCCAAAACTACTTATTTATCAACTTCATATTCATATAAGGTTCCATATAATGTCACTATTTAGTAGAGACATTCACATTCCCACCAGTGGAAATTTTGAGAGCTGGTTGTTTTCATACAGTAAATAGAATTCCAATTTCGTTACACATTACATTTATTTGGTACTATTTTATAGAATATCAAGCATAGTCTACTTTCCGATAAAAGAGTCACATACCGGATGCGGGAGCTTGAACAAGTGCAGCAGTGACAGAAATGTAACAGCACAGGTGGAGTGCCTTTGCTAATCTGATCGCTGGACGTCGTAGGTGAACGGGTGGTTGACTGCTTATCCCAAGACTGCGGTACCTGGCAATGGATCAGGTGAGTTAAGTGACTGCTTCCATAGAATGTAAGATGCTGTGACGAAAAAGGCAGATTTATGGAGAGAACGTTGCAACCTGAAACTAAAGCCATTAAGACGACCTTTTTTTATTAAGCTTCTGGATGGTTTGATGCGACCCGCAACCACCTCTTCCCCTGTGCCACCACCTCTTCCCCTGTGCCAATCTGCTTTTCAAGGAGTTCCACTTAGCATCAGTCTCCTTTGATTATTTGTTGGATATACCCTGAGGTGCTGAAGTCATGGGATAGCGATATGCACATACAGAAATGGCGGTAGTATCGCGTACACAAAGTATAAAAGGGCAGTGCTTTAGCGGAGCTGTTATTTGTACTCATGCGATTCATGTGAAAAGGCTTCCTACGTAATTATGGCAGCACGACGGGAATTAATGACCTTGAAAACGGAATGGTAGTTGGAGCTAGACGCATGGGATATTCCACTTCGGAAATCGTTACGGAATTCAGTATTCCACAATCTCAAGATCGTGCCGAGAATACTATATTTCAGGGATTACCTCTCACCTTGAACAACGCGGTGGCCGATGCCCTTTACTCAACGACCGAGAGCTGCGGTCTTTACGTATAGTTTCAGTGCTAACAGACAAGCAAAACTGCTTGAAATAACCACACAAATCAATGTAGGATGTATGACGAACGTATCCGTTAGGACAGTGTGGTTAAACTTGGCATTAATGGGCTATGGCAGCAGACAGCTGACGCGAGTGTCTTTGTTGCAGCACGACATCACCTGGGCTCATGACGATAATAGTTGATCCCTAGATGCCTGGTCAGATGAGTCCCTGTTTCAGTCGTAAGAGCTAACGGTAGGACTCGAGTGTTGTGCATATCCCACGAAGCCATGGACAGAAGTTGTCAACAAGGCACTGTGCAAACTGATGATGGCTCTATTATAATGTGGGCTGTGTTTACATGGGATGGACTGGGTTCTCTGGTCCAACTGGACCGACCATTGATTAGAAATAGTTATTTTCGGTTAACTGGAGACCATATGCTGCCATTAATGGACTTCGTGTTCCCAAAGAACGATGGAATTTTAATGGATGTCAATGCGCCATATAATTGGCTCGCAAATGTGCGCGATTGGTTTGAAGAACATTTTGTACAATTAGAGCAAACGATTTGGTCACCCAGATCGCCCGACGTGGAACATAACTGAGAGGATAGTTCGAGCACAAAATTCTGCACCGGCAGCTCTTTCGCAATTATGGACGGCTCAATGTTTTTTTTAGCAGACTTCCATCTACTTGCGGAGTCCATGTCACTTCACGTTGCTGCCGGAGAATAGGAGGCCCCACACGACCACACGATGTTGGGAGATATCCCACGACTTTTGTCACCTCAGTATATGTGTGTGTGCCAGTCTCTCTCTTTCCCTGAGTAGCTTGACCCTTCCTCTATAGTGATGTACACGTAAGAAGGCGGGTGATGGGCTGATGCACAATGACAAGAAGCAGTGTACCACGTGACGCTACAATCAATAGCGTTATCCTACGATGTTTGTCTGTAGTGTGCACCTTGGAGTGCGTGTAGGACATTTATCGTTGATTTTCATGTTAATGATGAGAAAGTATAGTGAGGATACTTAGCCACTGTAATGTTCATTAATGGTAACATTGAGCAGACACGAGATAGGTCGCGACAATGATTAGTTTCCGAGCAAATAATTTTTCATGGAGCACTCACAGGCAGAGAGACAGTGTCAATGTGGTGCTCTCCGCATCGTAGCCAGTTACCAGTATGGGTAATGTCCGGGTGAGATACACAGAGTTCCCCTAGTGACGCCGCAAAGTATGTCCATCCCCACTCTGCGCCCAAAACCATCACGCAGTCACGTTTTTATTTGCAGACCACTCTAGTCAGTGTTCATCGTGCACTCCTTTCGCCATCGATTCTGTGGAGGGCTTCTCATTTCTTACCCTTCAATTCATCAATCTTCACCATCCCTCTGTTGCACCGCAACTCAAACCCTTCGACTCTCTTCTTCTACGCTTTCTCCACAGCCTCTAAATTCACCTCCATACAATATGATCCAGACGTGCGATCTAGAGACTTTTACCTCAAATTAAGATCTACACTATATGATCAAATATATCCGGATACCTGTAAGTGAGGACTTGAACTCCGCTGGGGACACTTCCAACGAGGTGTCTGGATGTCTGAGAAGGAGACTAGACAAAGTAGTGATTATGGACACTGGTGTCTGGAGCGAAGTTGATGTTGTAACTCATCTCACAGGGGTTCCATTAGGTTCAGGTAGGGGATCTATGCAAGCGTTCCTTTTTCAGGAATGTTATTGTCTACACACTTTTGCCTCACACATACTGCTTTATGAAAGTATGCAAAGTCACCCTGATACAAATAGGCATCGCATTAGAACTTTTCCTCTACTGCACGCAGCACACAGTGCTGTAACTTATGTTCCTATGCTTCCGAATTTGGAGTTTTACTAAACAAAATAAGTTCAAAAATCCTCCCCATTAAGCCCCCTATGCTACAACACAACGTCCTCCGTACTTCAGTGGTGGGACTTCACAGTGACAGGTAACGTTCTCCAGGCATTGCTCAAACTCAAGCCCCGTCGTTGGATTTCTGCAGAGTATAGCAGTATAGTAACTCGTTTCCTGTCGTCCACTGTCCAGTGGCGTCCCTCTTTACGCCATCTCATGGCGTCACTCTGTACACCATCTTAAGCGTCACTTAGCGTCGACTACAGAAATGTTGGCTTATGAGGAGCTTCTCGACCATTGTATTCCTTTCTTTTTAACTACCCAAGTACAGTTATAATCCTAATTGGAGTCCTGGTAGCACTCTGGAACTCATGGGCGATTCCTTTTGCTCATTTCATTCGATATTTACACTCACTCTCAGCAGTGATCGACGTTACCTGTCCGTCAGTGCATGTCAGCCTGATCCTTAGTTTAGCTGTGTGTGTGTGTGTGTGTGTGTGTGTGTGTGTGTGTGTGTGTGTGTGTGTGTGTGAATGTGTCCTTTGCAAAAAAAAAAAAAAAAAAAAAAAAAAAATTGTCCAAATGGGTCTAAGCACTATGGGATTTAACATCTGAGGTCATCAGTCCCCTAGACTTAGAACTACGTAAACTTAACTAACCCAAGGACATCACACACATCCATGCCCGAAGCAGGATTCGAACCTGCGATCGTAGCATCCGCGAGGTTCCGGACTGAAGCGCCTAGAACCGCTCATCCACAGCGGCCGGCGTGTCCTTTGCGTTTCCACTTCAAAATCGATTTTCCACTTCACAGTCACATCACGAACAGTCGACTTGAGCAGCTTTAGAATGGTTGAAACGTCCCTGATGGATTCGTTTCTTAGGTGACATTCAATGAACAATTGACGTTCGAAGTCACTGAGCTCTCCTGAATGACCAGTTCTGCCGTCACTGCTTCTCAATTGACAACACAGTACTCCAACCTGATTTTATACTGGCGGGCCCACCTCTCGTGACATGTATAGCCAAGTCCAAATCATTTATGGGTGACCGAATACTTTTGATCAGATAGTGCATATTTGATACCAGTAGACTTCTTTCAGCTAAGACTTCCCTCTTTGGCTGTGCTAGTCCGCTCTTTATATCCTCTTTGGTTCGGCTGTCGTGTCCAGCCGGTCCCTGTGGCCGAGCGGTTCTATGCGCTTCAGTTCGGAACCGCGCTGCTGCTACGGTCGCAGGTTCGAATCCTGCCTCGAGCATGGATGTGTGTGATGTCCTTAGGTTAGTTAGGTTTAAGTAATTCTAAGTCTACGGGACTGATGACCTCAGATGTTAGGGCTCATAGTGCTTAGAGCCATTTGAACAATTTTTGCTCCAGAAGTAGCAAAATTCCTTCACTTCGTCTACTACGCCGTCCTCAAATGTAATGTTAAGTTATCCGCAATGTCATTTCTTTTATTTCTCACTACATTTTTCTTTGTTTTACTCTCACCCATTATACTCTGCACTGAAGACGCATTGCTGTACTTGACAACACTCACAGTGAGATGCTTAAGTGAAAGAGGCCAAGAAGATAAAACTGCTGGTAGCTAGACAGCTTGTTTGTTTAATTTTTAACAGAATTTAATATATCGTTTGGTAATGAACGGAGAAAGTGCTGATGTCCTGCAAGGAGTCTTTGAAGAAGTATATCGAAACATTGCGTTACTTTAGCTACAGCAACGAACAACGAACTCGATTGGGAAACTCATGACCATGAGTTTTTGAATGTCAGCTTTCTGTTGCGTTATCACACACAGCTCTCTCAGATGTATTCAGTATGTTCGCCTCTTTGGATCACAAGTTAGTACTGTATTTCAAACTAAAGACCTCCTCAACCAAAAGATTTGTCTGAACACCACGTGTCTTACTGGATTGTATTGAATGCTGTTGGCCCTTACCTTGTTCTTACATCTAACTGCCCTGAGCTAAAGGGGCACTTACATTTTAAGGTGTGCTAGTAACCACGGTGAATCTCGGCGATTCGAAACGTCCAAGTCATTTGCCAGTGAAATAAGAAAGTAGTTTGGTCGTGGCTGCACCGCTTCAGGACGTGAGGCGTGTTGCATAATCCATCAGGGGCTACACATAGATTGCTGCAGTGCTCGCAATCATAGTAAATTACTCTTTATCTCAGTTATTTCATACATATTTCTCCCACCTTTCCACACTGTCTAAAGCTAATTTGCCCACAAAATGTAACTTAGTATGTACACAGAAAAGGCGATAACCATTTCAGAAGACAACTGTTGGATATTTTCGGGGTCGGACAAGTGTGAAAAATAGTGATTTACGCAATGCAGATTTCTCACTTGAAGAAGGAATTCTCCCGATAAGAGAAAAATTTTAGCGTAAAAGTGAGTACCAGCATGGTGTTGTTTAGTTGCATAAAATTTATTGGGTTCATGAAGTGCACCAGTAGATCTTATTTCTCTTTCTCTTCGTAGCTTTTATTTTTGACGTTTCTGTCACAACGGACAAGCACGTTACATTTGTTTTCTGAACTGTGTTGATCATGTGAGCGAATGAATTTCTCAATAAACTGTGTACTCGTGTTGTCAAAACTGTAAATAGGACTCAGGTCCGAGGTTGAATGCAGTTGTTCGTTTCGAGAACAGGCAACAACGGATCTACCTGGCCATAATATATTATATGAGAATCAAAGAATCTTTGAGTTTACTGATTAGTCTTACGAAAGTTTTCTTCCAAATACTTTAGCTATAATACCTGCATCTTTCTGTAAAGATCTCCAAAAATTCTAATTTTCACATCAGTTTTCGGAGTGATTTACAAGAGCGTGAAAACGGTTAATATGACGTATTTTATTAATGTTAAGTGCAACTTCTACTTTGACACGCTGACAGCAGCTAGGTTTCTTGCCTGTATTTCCACTGCCACAGCAAAACATAGCCTTTTGCAAAGAAGAGAGGATCTGTGTTTATTTTATTGTTTTTCCTTGTTTTTCCTTATGCAGACCATTTTTCTCCCCATCTCTTCCTTGTGTTTTGGTGTATGTGTTTGTATGTGCACGCGCGCGCGCGCGCGCGCGCCTATGTGTGTGTGTGTGTGTGTGTGTGTGTGTGTGTGTGTGTGTGTGTGTGTGTGTGTAAATGGGAAGATATGAGTAATCTGAAATCCGCTCCACTGTATACAGAGACGTTCGTAGAGTTACTGCTTTGTAGTGCCAACATAAAAGTTGACAGTTTCGCTAAAACTAGAGACGCCGGACGGTAATAGAGGGTTTTGATCCAATTTCGCGAGGAACAGGTGTCTATAGTTGTTCACAATTATGATTGACACCTGGGCAGGAACAGCTGGAAGTGAGGAGCTGAGTTGTCACGTCCCTTATGGAACATGCGCGTAATATTACACTTTGTTCTACTCGGTTAAACTCCCGCTCTACTCACTTTGTAAACATTGAACTTGCGTCGACGTGTTCTGGAAGAGCTGCAATACGTTTCCATTTTAGGTTTCTTTGCGACAACAAATTATTATGACAATATATGGACGGAATATGCTTTTTCTGACGACGTTAACGACCTTTCGGCGTGCAGAAAACTTTTTTGGTATTGAAGTTAGGTGACCACATTAAGTGAATGAAATATTAAGAACGCATCAAATTTTCATATACTCCAAACCGGAACTCAGTCCGAGTTTTCTAATACGAAATAACTTTAGTTGAATATTACTCACAACGGTCCGCTCGGACGTCAAGTGCAAGGTGGTCGCTCGGATTTCGTTAGGAGAAAGGGATCATAAGTTTATAATAAACTTGTTATTAATTTTTCTGATTCACCCAATTACTTCAAAATAATAAAGAATAAGATTTATAAGTGTCTGCGGTGCTGAGAAAACGTATCTTAAATAATACAACCAGTACTAGGAAAAAGAAGAAAAATGATACAAAAATCTTTACTTTCGTATTGCAGCAGTTATACTGTAAACAGTAACACTTATTTTGAGTGACAAGGACAGAATTCATGAAGTTAACTTCGTTTAGTGTTAGCTACTCATAAGGCCTTCTTATTAAAATGTAAAAACTTACGGAAATGTAATGTAATGTAAAAATTGCGTACTTCAGACATATAACTGAATCCGTCTATACTTCATTTTCCATTGCCACGCAGCTACGTCCTCGTATCTATCATCAGCTCACGGTTACAGGAACATCCACCGTAAAAACCTAAATCGTGCAAAACTATGGAAATGAGCGTTTGGCTTCATTGGCCATGAAGCCCCTTACGGGGCAGGTCCGGCCGCCTTGGTGCAGGTCTTATTACATTAGACGTCACATTGGGCGACCTGCGCGCCGGATGGGGATTAAATGATGATGAAGACAACACAACACCCAGTCCCTGAAAGGGGAAAATCCATGACCCAGCCGGGAATCGAACCCGGGCCCCTTAGGACAGCAGTCCGTCACGCTGACCATATTTTTCTTTTAATCTCATTTTTGTTCCATATATTGTTCGTTCAATTTGTTCGTGGCGGACGTCCGATGACACTCGTTCAGGTTGTTCGTTCATCCGTTTACTCAGTTTTTTTATTACAGAGGGTAACTAAACCCTCTGACCGAACACTCCGCGCTACCGGACCATTCAGCTATCTGGGCGGACGTGCAATACCATGTGCGATCGCCATGAAAAAGACCTGATTCCTTAAGGATGATCCTCAACTTCCTGATTGTCAGATGTTCTTTTCTGCGATAATAATCATAAATATGACAATCAATCGCATCCTTAGGAATTTATTTATACTAGTAATCAATATAAAACGTTTTTCGCTAAGAGTTTCAAGATGTGAGGTTTTTCTTGCAGCTTCTTTTTATTTTTCGAACGATTCCTTGCCATTCTTCGACATATTGGTTTTGTTTACCTTCAGAGCTGCAGCAGTTCTATCAATTACATTGTTAACAGTGAGCATCGGGTCACGATTAAGTTTTTCAGTCTCAAAGTAGGCACGTAAAGTGCAAACCATTTATCTCGACTGACCTCAGACGGCAGTCCCCTGGCCATGAGAAGATGCAGAACTGTCCCACTCGTAACTTTCGAAGAATTTCTTCCTGACACTGGTGAGTATCACACAACAAATAACAGAAACAACAAGTACAAAAATAACTCCAGCAAAAATGACAACAAACGAAATCACAGGATGCAACGATCACACAGGACAGCAAGCTGCCTGAAACTCAGTTGCAGCGGGAGGCGTTGTTGTTGTAGGATAAAGGTGTTGCAACTTGGGGTGGTTGCTGTGGTTACCGGCATCCTGGAGCTAGCGGAATACAGTCCATGCATACCACTCGTGCTTCTGCCGCCCCCCCTCCCCTCTCCCCCTTCTTCTTCTGTCGTAGCTGCCAGTCCTAGTAATTTTCAAGAGACTACAGTCGGCAACAATACTTTTTCCCCCCACCACTGGCGTCATGCGAACTCGCCCCCATAGACGGTAGTCAGACACTTTTCCGCGCTTCTGCGAGCATTGCTTTGCCATCATGCACAAAGCTTCGGTGACATTAATTAGATTTGAGTTTGTGGTTATTTTGGTACAGTCCTTTCAGAACGTGACGCAAAGGTTTCGTTAGTCCTCTTTATTCTACATTTTACGGTAAATTTTATGCTGTTCCATGAGTCTAGTTATGTCCTGAAAGGATGACAGTTAAGCCTGCAACCTTTTGGAGATTGGGTGGTGTTACTTGCATTGTTATTCCATGTACTTGCTGATCGCAAATTGTAATCTATGTATTGGGTTTTTCCTATTTTTAATGTGTTTCCCTTTGTGAGCGTTATACTAAATACTGGCCATCAGCCCATCACATGCCACCCAGTTCAGGATTAAAACTACTGGCTATGTTTAGTTGATAGATCTAGTTCTCTTGAGTTTATCGAACATCGACATGCTTCTGTAATTCTGATGCTCACTGGCGGAAAAAAATCGCAAATTAAAAAATAATTTATCTAGAGTAATGAATATTTGTCTAGAAAACATATTAAGTGATTAATGTTGCAAGATCACATGTTAATGCAAGCGTGAGATAAGCCATCGCAAATGTGACTTGTTAGTGCATTAATAACCGGTGTAACGGCCAGAATGATGAATGCAAGCATGAAAACGTGCATGTATTGTGTTGTACAGGTGCCGGATGTCTGTTTGTGGGATGGAGTTCAATGCTTGTTGCACTTGGTCGGTCGATAAAGAGACGGTTAATGCTGGTTGCGGATGACGCTGGAGTTACCGTCCGATGATGTGCCATATGCGCTCGACTGGATACAAATTTGGTGATCGAGAAGGCCAAGGCAACATCTCGACACTCTGTAGAACTTGTCGGGTTACAACGGCGGTATGTGGGCGAGCGTTATTCTGTTGGAAAACAGTCCCTGGAATTCTGTTCATGAACGGAAGCACAACATGTTGAATTACCAGATTGACGTACAATTGTGCATCCAGGCCATGGGACAACCACGCATGTGTTCTTTCTGTCACACCAAACCATAACTCCAGGTGTAGGTGAAGTGTGTCTAGCACGCAGATAGGCTGGGTGCAGACTCTCAACTGGTCTCCCTCTAACCAACACACAACCATCACTGGCAGCGAGGCTGCTGCGACTTTCACTAGAAAACACAACAGACTTCCTGCCTGCCCTCCAATGAGCTCCCGACTGACACCACTGACCTCGGAAGTGTTGTGTAGTTTGGGGTCAGTGGAATGCACGCTACAGGGCGTCTGGCTCGGAACTGTCCTTGAGGTAACCGATTTGTAACAGTTCTTTGTGTCTCTGTGTAGCCAGCTGCTGCTCAAATTTCTGCTGCAACTGCAGTGCAATGCTGCAGATCCACAGGCCGGACGCGGTGGTCTTTCGTCTCGGTAGTGCCACGTGTCCGTCCGGAGCCCGGTCTTCTGGCGACCGTACATTCTGGTGACCACCGCTACCAGCAGGCATGTACAGGGGCTACATTCCTACCAGGCCTGTCTGCAATACCACAGAAGGAACATCCAGCTTCTCGTAGACCAATTACGCGAACTCGTTCAAACTCATGGATGTGTTTACAATAGCGTCCTTGTGGCCCTAAAGATATTCTTGATTAACATTAACTCACCACTTCCTGTCTGAAAGGTAACTAACGTTCACGACAGTTACAACATGTATTTAAAGCAAACCTGATTTGCATCTTCATAGTGGTGCTACTAGCGCCACTCTTTTGCGACTGGCACATAACTGAGGTAGACATTATCATTCATATGTAGAAACACCTCTAAATACTTTCGTTCATGTCACCCAACCCGTTCTTGGTGTCGGTATTTTTTTTCCATCAGTGTAGCTATTTCGTCGATTTTTTATTTATAGAAGGTAAATTGTATTCTGGCCATTAGTCAACCACGTGCTTGTCAGTTCAAGATTACTACTCTGTGTTTAATTGATAGATCTCATTTTCTTGAACTACCGTGGACCCAAACGCATGTGTAGTTCTGATTTATTTCGCGGTTTATAAACGTGTGGAACGTAGACTGAATACTGGCCATCAGCCAGCTAAGTGTTTTGAACATGAATACAACGTGAAGCAGCACAAATAGTCCCTTGAGATCATTCCTGAATAACTAAGATGGTTGGGATACCTATATTTGCGAAAGATTCTTCTGGTTAATGATCCTTATGTTTCTGTACCCCTGTACGCGATCATGATCGATTCCAGTAGCCCGCTTAGACATACTCTCCTGTTATATCCAGCGCACTTTATGTCTCGGCAAGTATTTAGTCAACTAGGCTAGAATAGTCGAGATACTGCATGCCCTAGCATGTGAATAATTCGCAAGTGCTCCTCGTCTCTTTCAAAGATACTGTTACTCAGCGACCAACTAGAGACCATACTGTAAAAGCACTAAAGTGAACACTCAGGCCCATAGCAAAAAATGCAGTTAGCTGTTTCCTATAGACATAAATGTCAGGGAAGTGTTGAAATGTAATCATACTGTGTTCCTGTTTTTCTCTCTCTGTCTGTCTGTCTCTCTCTCTCTCTCTCTCTCTCTCTCTCTCTCTCTCTCTCTCTCTCGCTAGAGTAACGACTTTAGGAGAACGTACGAGACACAGGACAGGAGGAAGCCACCTAGAAGTAACGGGTGTTAAAAGAGGGAAGTGCATGGCGTTTTGCTAGATCTGATTTTTGTGAGCTAGCCCCTACACCACAATAAGTAAGGTAAGAGAATTGTAAATTACGTATGGAATTGTTGGCTGGGATATCCCACGGGTCGGTTTCATCTGCCTGTCAGAAAGGGTGTTCTTAATCCGCACACATTGGTCCCTTTCCTTGAGAATTGTGTCGTGTGTGTATTTGTAGAGTGAAAATGAGTCTAATGGGTTTGTGCATGGCGTAGTGTTACGCTGGTGTTATATGACATGATAAAGAGAGAATGGAGACACACGGTGCCGGCACATAACGTAATCTGCTGGAAAAGCACCAAGCTTAACATCCCCGTCCAATGGACAGCTCACCATCAACGGTGCCACATGTCCTTATTTCACGAGACACAGCGCAGAGGTTTGAAATTTAATCCAGGACACTGACGCAAAGATCGGTGATCAGAAATTTTTGTCTGTCCTCCTCTTACCAGCCAAACTCTTGACAGTGAAAATTTCATCCTTCACTAGGATTCATAGCGGCATACCTTTGAGTTCAGTGCCACCACACAGGCGTGCGTTATGGATGCTGGGTATGAAGGTTTGAACAATGGTACATGCAAAGAATGTGTCCACGGTTAACTCATACTTTCCATCCAATAGTAAATAATATATAGAAACGTCGCTTTCTGTGACACCATTTCACACCCCACAAATTTTTACATAAAGGCATTGGCATAGATTGACTGCCTCCAGTCGCCACTCACTGACACTGTAGTCATAGGCGCGCAGCCTTTTACTTTGTACATTTATAGCTAGTTACCAGTCTTTGGACCACTCTTGAATCTCAACAAGATTTTACAGCGTATCTGTGCACCTTCTTTTTCATATATTGCATCATTATAGATAACTTAAAAATTTGCAAAAAGTCTGAGGTTGCTCTTAATATTGTGTGTCAGAGCAGCAATGTACAGCTTGAACAGCAAGGGTACCAATACACGTCTCTTGGGTATGCCTAAAGTTACTTCTAATTCCGTCGATAACAATCCATCCAAAATAACTTGTAGCGTCCTCCATATAGAGAAAGTCTTAGTCCAAGAATAAATTCTGATTGGTACACCATATGATAATGCTTTTCGGAAATAAATAAATACTGCGTCTACATGGTTGTCTTGATTCACGACAACAGCGCGAGTTGGTTGCTGCATGACCCATGTTTTCGAAATTCATACTGATTGATATAGAAAAGTTCGTTCTATTCGAGATACTTCATTATTTTTATCTCAGAATACGATTTACGAGTCAACAAGTGACGAATGTCAATGAGATTACATAATACACCGAAGAGCCAAAGAAACTGGCACACCTGCCTAATATAGCGCCCCCGCGAGCACACTGAAGTACAGCAACACGACGTGACATGTACTCGTCTAATGTTTGAAGTATAGCTGGAGAGAACTGACACCATCAATCCTGCAGGGCTGTCCATAAAATCGTAAGAGTACGAGGGGGTGGAAGTCCCTTCTGAACAGCAGTTGCAAGGCATCCCAGATGTGCTCAATAACGTTCATGTCTGGGGAATTTGGCGGCCAGCGGAAGTGTTTAAACTCAGAAGAGTGTTTCTGGAACCATTTTGTAGCAATTCTGGACGTGTGGGGTGTCGCATTGTCCTGCTGGAATTGTCCAAGTCCGTCGGAATGTACAATGCACGTGAATGGCTACAGGTGATCAGACAGGATGCTTACGTACGTGTCACCTGTCAGAGTCGTATCTAGACGTATCAGGAGTCCCATATCACATCAACTGCGCACGCCCCAAACATTACAGAGCCTCTACCAGCTTGAATAGTCCCCTGCTGACATGGAGGGTCCATGGATTCATGAGGTTGTCTCCGAAAGCCTATATCGATAATGTTTCGTTGAATGGTTCGCACTGTGACACTTGTTGATGGCCCAGCATTAAAATCTGCAACAATTTGATGAAGGGTTGAACTTCTCTCACGTTGAACGGTTCTCTTCAATCGTCGTTGGTCCCGTTCTTGCAGGATCTTTTTCCGGCCGCAGCGTTGTGGGAGATTTAATGTTTTACCGGATTCTTGACATTCTCGGTACATTCGAATGATCGTGCGGAGAAATCCCCACTTCATCGCTACCTCGGAGGTGCTGTGTCCCATTGTTCGTGCGCCGACCATAGCACCACGTTCAAACTCACTTAAATCTTGATAACCTGCCATTGTAGCAGCACTAACCGATGTAACAACTGCGCCAGACACTAGGTGTCTTATATAAGCGTTGCCGACCGCAGCGCCGTATCCTGCCTGTTTACATATCTCTGTATTTGAATACGCATGCCTGTACCAGTTTCTTTGGCGCTTCAGTGTACTTTTGTGAATCACTCCTGCTACCCTTCTTTTAGACGGATGTGATCAGTGCTTTGTTCAAGGGGATCTACTACGTTTTATGGTTAACTGAGGGTCTAAAACAGCCTCAAATTTTGGATAGAATCTGACAGAATTTCCGTCCGAGACTGGAGGTTTGCTCAGTTTCAACGACTTCATTGTTTCTCAAGACCACTTGCACTAATATTTCAACGTTAGCCAGGAGGAAAGGCACGTGCTTTGAGCGGTGATAGAGTTAGTGATTCTGAGCAAAAAACATCGTATGAACATGTGTCCTGTTCTTAACTGTGTCCGAGGAAGCTAATGAAAAGAATGGGAAACTGGACAAATGCAGATGATACTAAATAAAGCATTATGATCTAATGTTTTGTTTCATTGTGTACATTTCCTCACAAAAAATGGTCGGAATGTCCACAGTCAACAGCAATCCATTTTGCAGCTTTTGCAGACAGCAGTTTTGTTGCTGAACTGAGCTCATCATACGGACCTATACTTCAGCACACGCATGTAAAATACGAGCGAGAGGTTCCTCCTCTGCACCCGTAGGCTTCGCTCATATGCCAATCCCACAAACAGTAATCTAATAGAGGAAAATCGTGTGACCACGGTGGTCAAGAAATGACTCCACGGCGACCAATCCAACCCCTGGGACACGTTTCAGTGAGGTACTGTGTCACTGGCCCTTACGGAATGTGCAGGAGCTCCGTCATGCTGCAAGTACATACGAAGTCGTGCTTCCAAAGGAATATCCTTCAAATACTCATGTAAGGAAATCAATATACCGTGTATGTGTTTCATACGTAAACGTTAGGGTCTGTGCACAGTTTTTTGTTTTATGTTTGTATAACACTGAAATGGCCAGTAAAGACAGTACTACGTAGCCTAATGTCGCTTTGGTTCTATTCGAAGGCGAGTGCTGGTGATGAAGGACATGCGACTGACACCCGTGATTTTCCAACAGCTGCATGTCGGATACGATTAAGTAAATGGCATATGTTTATTTGCAGTTTATTGTTTAGAATCACCAATACTATAACCCCTGAAAGCAGTGCCTCTCCTCCTGACTACCCTGTATATCACTCATCTTTTCAATGGTGAGAGAGTAAAACTGGGGCAAAACTCAAGGATTTTTGTTTTGTAAAGCAGTATTCGAAAATAAAGTTCAGAATTTCTGCATTTGTTTTGCTACCCTGTGTCAGGCATGAGAGTCTGGACACTAACGTAGGTGCCGCTGACAGCTTTTATATATGGTAACTTATTTGGGTTCTGTGAGAGATCTTTCGGTAAGATTCTGCCACGCTACTCATTGTAGGTTTTACGCAAATGGAGTTTTGGAGGCCAAACAAGTTTCATTCAGTATCTCTCATTCTATAGCACTGTACTTTGTGTTAAATTTGTTGTGCAGTAGTTTCTGTTTCCTGAGGAGTTTCTTTATAGTGACCGTATACGTGGGAGGTCCCCTCCCATCTTGAACGCTAGTACCAGGTACATACGTTATCCAGTGCACAGTCAGCTATTCTTTCAAACTTGAACCACTGTTCCTCTACATGTTCCTGTCTAGAGGTAAATGCTTTGTGAATGCTTTGAGTTTTTCTTTAAGATATGCCACAACTGCTTTTTTATCTATCTTCCTGTCTACTTATTTTAGCTGCACTATGTACTTAAGTAATGGTTGCTATAGCTACTGCATGCTGTTATCGGTTTAGATTCGGACATTCTCAAAGACGTTAGGGCTATTTAATTTCGCTATTTCTTATGTATTTCCATTTTTCGAACTACATTTACCAAGTAGCCTACTTCCAGCAAAATCATCGAGTATTATTTCGCCGGATGTCTTCTCACGCCCACCCGTTCCAAAGCTAAGCTCCGCCCAGTCGATTGTTGGATGATTAAAGTGTCATCCGATAACGACAGTATGATAGGGGAACATATGTGTTAGTGAATTCAAGGAAATTGTATAGTTTTTTATTATATCTGGTAGTGATACTGAGGCTTACACAAACGACGACTACACAGGTTAAATTTCTACCTTGGTGGATCTGAGTTTCATGTGTACTGCGGCAAACACGCCACCTCCAAAAAAAATGGTTCAAATGGCTCTGAGCACTATGGGACTTAACAGCTGTGGTCATGAGTCCCCTAGAACTTAGAACTACTTTAAACCTAACTAACCTAAGGACATCACACACATCCATGCCCGAGGCAGGATTCGAACCTGCGACCGTAGCAGTCGCGCGGTTCCGGACTGCGCGCCTAGAACCGCGAGACCACCGCGGCCGGCACGCCACCTCCACTTCCCACTAACATATCCTTACGATATTCACTTAGATTTATCATAGAAATCTCACTGTTATCAATTTCGTGTTTCAGACAGTTTTCTGTGCCTAGTATTACATGAGTTCTTCTGCTTGTTAGAACTACCTCAAACTATATGACTGTGTTGGGAATTCTTAAGCAGTTGATCATTAGCATCTTAATCGTTTCATCTGTAGCTACGATTATAGTGAATGGCTAAGCTAAAAAGGCCTTCACAGTCAGCTTGTGTAGCAGGATCTGATGCGGAGTGCACTCCTTATCCGTTTAGGAGGACCCTACGTTTCTCAGCCCTTCAGCGTGAGCCCAAAAAGTCACAGCTTACATTGTCGCAGAACATTCGAAGACTCTGCTTCAAGCCTTGTGCTCGCCTCATAGCATAGAGCCCAGTCATATCCGTGGATGGAATCTGAGCATCGTTGAAACTTTTTGAATAAGGCTCGTCTTCCTTCAAACTTCTCTGATAGTCGCTGGAATGACCCAAGGGTGAAATCGGAGCCCCGACGACAAGCATCGTCCGTTCCAAAGCGCCAGAACATGCAGTTGGTTGCGTCCTGTTCACTCAATGACTGGCTGACCAGTGTCTTGCAAAGTGGAATGAAGCGTCGAGACATACACAAAAAGTGTGCACAAAGTGACCCTTCCGATTTCTTGCTGCCATTATTCCTCGTACATTCAGAGAGCATACAGACCCCTAACACTTTGCACTTCTCCGTGACAGGGGGCACAGCGGCGTCCCAAGGGTCGAAGTGTGTATTTGGATTAAGTTTTAGTTTCAGTGGAAGGCAGAGAGTCAGGTACGTTTTTTAGGGGCAGCGCCACAAGACCTGACACTGATACGCATTTCGCATCAAAAGGATGTCGTCTTCTGGCCAAGGATTCTCATTTGAGTTCCCGAAGCATCTCCGTAATACTCGCGTGTTGATCGAACCTACAAGTAACAAATCTAGCAGCGAGCCTCTGAATTGCTCTGAAGTCTTCCTTTACTGCGGTTCAAATGGCTCTGAGCACTATGGGAGTTAACATCGATGGTCATCAGTCCCCTAGAACTTAGAACTACTTAAACCTAACTAACTTAAGGACAGCACACAACACCCAGCCATCACGAGGCAGAGAAAATCCCTGACCCCGCCGGGAATCGAACCCGGGAACCCGGGCGTGGGAAGCGAGAACGCTACCGCACGACCACGAGATGCGGGCTCCTTTACTGCGAACTGGTGGCGACCCAAATATGCGACCAGTACTCTTCACGGTCTCCTTGACAGGTGAAGCACACTTCCCTAAAATTCTTCCAATAAATCAAGGTCGACCATTCGCCTTTCCTTCAGCACTCGTCACATGCTCCTTCCATTTCAGTCACTTGGCAACGTTATGCCTACATATTTAATTGACGTGATTGTGTTAAGCAGTATACTACTAACACTGTATTCGAACATTACGGAGCTGTTTCTTCTATCTATGCGCATTAACTTACATTTTTCTACATTTAGGGCAAGGTCCCATTCATCATATCAAATAGGCATTTTGTCTAAGTTATCTTAAATCTTCTTACAGTCACATGGGCGCCTTACCGTACACCACATCATCAGCAAATAAGTGCATATCACTGGCCACCTCTCCGCAAAATCATTTACATATATACAGAACAACAGCGGTCCTATCACACTTCCCTGCGGTACTCCTGACAATATCCTTGTCTCTGATGAACACTCGCCATCGAGGACAAGTTACCTTCGCCAGCAGTCTGCACTGGTGCGCCGAGTCAAACGCTTTCCGGAAATCTAGGAATATAGAATCCGCCTGTTGCCCTTCATCCATAGCTCGCCGGATATCATGACAGGAAAGTACAAGCTGAGGGGACAAACAACGTGGTGAACTCAAGCTTTGGATATTCATTGTATCGTTAATGCCTGTTAATGAGAGGAACAATCTTTGTAGAATATTCTTAGAACTATCGAGTTTAAACTAATATCGAAAAAAAAACTTTCTTTCTGTGTTTGGAATAAACCAATAGCGTTTTAAACTCGGCAAAACCGCAAAGCTTCTATTTCTTCTCCATGCACTTTGAATCCTTCTCCAGATTTTGCTTCGGTTTCCTTCACTGCTTACTCAGTGTAAAAATGTAGTAACATCTTGGATAGACTCCAACCCTGTCTCACTCCTTTGTCAGCCATTGCTTCCTCTAAATGTCCCTCGTCTCTTATAACCCCCATCTGATTTCTGTAAAAGCTATAAAATGCCTTCGTTCGCTGTATTTTAATCTTGCCACCTTTAGAATTTCAATGTGTGTATTCGAGTTTAAACTAATATCGAAAAAAAACTTTCTTTCTGTGTTTGGAATAAACCAATAGCGTTTTAAACTCGGCAAAACCGCAAAGCTTCTATTTCTTCTCCCTGCACTTTGAATCCTTCTCCAGATTTTGCTTCGGTTTCCTTCACTGCTTACTCAGTGTAAAAATGTAGTAACATCTTGGATAGACTCCAACCCTGTCTCACTCCTTTGTCAACCATTGCTTCCTCTAAATGTCCCTCGTCTCTTATAACCCCCATCTGATTTCTGTAAAAGCTATAATATGCCTTCGTTCGCTGTATTTTAATCTTGCCACCTTTAGAATTTCAATGTGTGTATTCCAGTTATTGTCAAAAGCTTTCTTTAATTTTACAGATGCTACAAACATAGGTTTGCCTTTCCTTAACGTGTCTGTTCCTACATTTCTCCGGAATACGAACTGGTCTCCCCTGACGTCGGGTTCTACAAGTTTTTCCACTCTTTTTTGCTTTGGTTGTACCGTGAAACCTTGCTGCTTGCCAAATTTTGTTATTCTAGGTGAACATGTGTAGGTTCTGATGAATGAATTTGCTGGTCTCAAAATATGTTACATTAATGGCCGTATCTCTTGACTGGATTAACTGAGAAGCTTCACTTCTGTACATCTCCAAGGAACCATAGGCCTTACTATGTGACCTTGGTTTCAAGTTGATACGACTCCCCGTTCCTGAGAAATATGGTTTTGAACAATCAGACAGACAGAAAGATAGACGGACAACAATGTTGTCCTAGAAGGGTTCCGTTTCTGCCGAGTGAGATACGGAATCCTAAAAATGTAAATAGTGCTTCCGAAACGTTAATTCAAATGTATTGTCGATGGGGTATGACAGTTGTAATTAAATCCCGATTTAGTTTTGTTTATTCCGAGTTTTATTCGTTCCTGCAGAAGTTGTCGCATATGCTGTAAGCAGAGTACTACATTGTGCGAGAGGGGACAGAGGTGAAGGTACATGTACGGGGACTGTCTGAGCAGTACAAGGCAGATATCGAGCCGCTGGTTTCCTCGGTTACGGAATCCTCACGTGCAGCGGCAATACGACAACAGCATTTCAGACACATACTATATTCCACTGCAACACGAAATGTGTAGGCTTACACTGGGAATCCACTTGCAAACCTTTTTCCGGATAAGCTCCGTCACCGCCAGACACGACAGGGGAAGCTCGACGAGTGGAGGGACGAGCCGAGCTGCAACGGCGCGGGAAGAGTTCCGGAGCCGGCGGGCGCTATCAGCCGCGTGGATACCTGCCGGCGTGTTGACAGCCGGCGATACGGCAGCCGCGCCGTCGCGGGATCACGCCTCTGTCGCCGGTGTCGGCTTTCCCTCACGGCTCGTCTGCTGCAGGAGGGCGCAGACCACCTTCACCGCTGTTCTTCTGTCGCGGTGCTCAGTACCGCAGTCAATCATCTCAAGTTTCATGCGATTCCCAATGTCATCGGAAAACGGCATTCTGATTATCATTACGAACTGCTTTAGAAAGTAGTTCCACTTGGTGTTCTTCATGGCAACTCCCTTTACATGTGAGTGAATGCAAGGTAATGTCCACAACATACAGAAAGATTCCGACAGCGTCGGATTAGAAGGTAAACTTTCTGAAAATGGTAATGCTACCAAGCACTTGTAGAGAAGGCGCCTCTCATAACCACTTGATACGTAGTCCAAACGCTGTAGCGGCACTGTGGGACTCTGCGCTCTAGCGACTCGTAGTCGGTTTCGTCTGCAGATCGTCTCAGAACGTTTCCAATGAGTCTAAGGCATAAATTTTTATTTATCACGTCGATGAAATAAGTAACTTTTTCGAACTCCCTGGTAGATTAGAAAGATGTGCCACAATAGGAGACAAATCTCGTACCTTTGCCGTCCGCAGGCGTGTTCTCTACTGACTGAGCTAGTCATGCTGTGGGGGTCGATCGTGAGCCTTCGCACGGACACGGTAGCTTAGCGGCAGGGGGGAAGAACAAGAAACGCGTCAACAGGTCCCAAGTTAGAGTTACGGTCCGGCACACAGTTTTAATCTGCCAGGAAGTTTCACATTCCGTAATCGTTTTCTTTTTTTGTTTATAGTACGTATCTGCAGTCCTAGCATACGTTTAAATCCCCACGTCACACCGCCGTAGCACCTAGTAGAGGAGTCCAAACAAAATCGCGCAGCCCATTGATAAAGCAAGACACAGTGCGGTAACTGGCTGTCTTTTTTTGATGGGGGACAACGCTGCAAAAGTCCATGTTGAGTGTGCAGAAGTATCCGGCAAATTGCGAAACCGTATAGGCAGGTGGCACGGCGTTTACAATGTGACTACACAAGTCAGAATTACGAAAAACGGAGTGGCAGACCATCTCTGTGTGAAGAACTGTGAATCGCAAGCGAAGAGAGAGAGAGAGAGAGAGAGAGAGAGAGAGAGAGAGAGACGATGACGACGACGACGAACCGAGACAGGAGCGGATATGTTGGAGCTGTGTCATGATACATTTAGCAGCCTTATCATCATGAACGAATGATTGCTGTGTCACTATGACCCCCAGACAAAGGAGCAACGCAAGCAGTGGAAAAGTGTGGTTTCATCACCGTCGGATAAGATGAAGAACAATCCATTATTGGGCTGTTTTTTGGGACTGCTTTGCTGCGGCGCTAACAGATTACACCCGTAAAGCGCAAACCGTCACAGGAGAAGGCAAGGGACGCTGTCAAGACGAATCGTAGCGGGAAACTTTCCGTGGGGGTACGTCTGCTCCATGACAACGCCCCTGCTTATTCTTCAAGGGACACAGTTAACCATAATTCTTCCTTTTGCTATCAAATTTTACCTCACCCTTATATTCTCCAGGCATGGCACCCATTGACTCTTTCCCCGGCTGAAAAAATAATTGTTTGGTAGGCATTTCTAGAATGAGGTCAAAGTGATTTTCGAGGTGTTACGTTTCCGCGACAAAAAATAATAATTTAAAAAGGTTGTACAACCAACATACCGCCAGCTCAGCCATTGTTGGAAAAAATATGTCATATTGAAGGGATTTCGGTTTGGCGAATGCCTGGAGATCGTTACCTGCTATAACGTGTAGGGTGAACAGTGAACTACGGAGGAGGTGGTGTTACAGTATAGGGGTGGTTTTCCTGGTAAGGGTGTGGTCCGCTCAATGGAACGGCATGCACTGACTGTTGCGTGGTGTTCTACAATAAGGTAACAGAAAAACACCTTGTGACTGAATTTTAATGTGTGATGTGTGACAGCAGAATTTTAATGACAAGTGGGACAGTTCACGACAGGATGCCGGATATGTTTCATTGGGGAGAAATCTGTTAATGTATACTGCCTGAAAGGAAAGTGAACGTCACGCAAGACTTGGATATCAATGCAATTTCGTACACGTGCACACCATCGACGGATATGTAAATTATTAGAGCTGTAGTTTTGTGTGACACATAGAACGCCGATTAGCGTTTTCGTGTTTAGTGATGTTTCCAGGCCTGATACGGTATACAAGGACCATCAACAGCGTCAGAGATTGAGAACTCAGTGTGAAGCACACGGAGATTGCGCTCGCTCGGTTCAGACAGCGTTAGCCTCGTTTCAGACAGCGTTAGCTAAACTGACTGAGATTGAAACACGCCCCCTGTGTGCTTCCACATCACCGGTTGGTCTAATCGTGCAGTATGCAGATTTGTGGGGTATGTGGGGTATTCGGATGTCACAGTTGTCTAATGTTAGATAGGTTGGAAAGGTGAGGCAGGAATACTCGTCGTCAACTTTCCAGTCAAGCTAGAACGTCGATTTCGCTTAAGATCCCAGAGTGCAGCATCACTACGTCCTCCGGTTTCGACTATTGAGAAATAATTGGCTGCTATTCCTCCACAAATATTCAGACATCTCACTGTCAGCGTCCACAGCTGATTTCAAGACGTCATATAGGCTTCGGGTGGACACATCCCATTTTAATGTCTGGATACTTTCGATCAGTGTAGCTGGCGTTCTGTAGTGTCCCTGAGGTCTCCCATATGTTGCAGATCAGACGAATCTGATGACCATCACATCGACGTGAGTTCACTATTTTGCTTCATAAATCACTGTAGCATCATTATGGCTTTGTGAGACAGACAGTTATCCAGCTATAAGATGCCATCTCTTTTGTGGACGACCCATGAACCAGCAGGTCGGCAGTAATGTTAACGTCGACCATAGTTGTCAAGGTGCTGTCGATCACTACTACAGATTCCATGGAAATGCAGGTTAGCATAATAACGTCCCACCGCCTTGCAGCCATCCTCAAAAATATGGTTCAAATGGCTCTGAGCACTGTGGGACTTAACATCTGTGGTCATCAGTCCCCTAGAACTTAGAACTACTTAAACCTAACTAACCTAAGGACATCACACACATCCATGCCCGAGGCAGGATTCGAACCTGCTACCGCAGCAGTCGCGCGATTTCGGACTGAGCGCCTAGAACCGCACGGCCAGCAGCCATCCTCGAGCAGAGGTTTATCTGGATGACGTGATATCCAGACGAGACCACGTACCTAATGTAACAAGTACAGGCGGCACATTTCCATTGATCCATCGCCCTACATCGATGACTCTGTGTCCAACGCAATCGTAACCGACGACGTCGTTGAGTAGACTTGGGAATATGTAGGAGTCGTCTGCTGCGGAACCTCATGTTCAACAATGTGCCCCGAACAGTGTGCTCCGTAACCATTGTGCCTGCACCATTACTGTACTCAGTCATCAGAGCTGTTACAGGTCTCCGACTATTCTGCTTTACTGCTTTGCGGTGGAGGCGCTGAGAATAGTGCTCGAGATATATCAGATAGCATTCAGTATCACGCGGCAACATATTGACTGAAAACGAGCAGACCACATACAGTAAGAGACAGGGGACGAAATACAGACCCTGAGAGGGTTCAATACCTGGAGAGTAGATTCACGCAAAGAGAGTGGGACAACTGTGAAAATGGGGGAAGGGTAATGCATTATTCGGCCGAGCGGTTAAAGGCGCTACAGTCTGGAACTGCACGACCGCTACGGTCGCAGGTTCGAATCCTGCCTCGGGCATGGATGTGTGTGATGTCCTTAGGCTTGTTAGGTTTAAGTAGTTCTAAGTTCTAGGGGACTTATGACCACAGCAGTTGAGTTCCATAGTGCTCAGAGCCATTTGAACCATTTGAATGCATTCTTCCCCATCATCAGGAAGCGGCTGAGGATGAAACATGTTACTTCCAGCTCGAGCATGGTAAATTTGTTAACCAGCCCGTCGTGATAGAGGGACTCCACAACACATACTTCCGTAATTTCGGACACATACGCAGCTGGTCACATGAAAGACGACTTGTGCACTCACACGACGATACAACACACTGAGAGACTAGACCTTGTGGACCGATCTAAACGACTGAGCAGACAGAAATCTGCAGGGTTGCGTGAAGAGTACTTGCAGCGACGAGAGTGGTGGTAGCAACAAGCACAGGCAACAGTGATCCACAGACAATATTATAGCGAGACACAAGACGGTAGTAGCGTCAGCAGATGAAACGACAGCGCCAGAGGTAGGGACAGACAAACATAGAATAAGAACTAAATCTACTGTCACCAGAGTGTTACGAACAGAAGTGTTCAGTAGACAGCAAGAAAAATGCAGTAAGAGAAAAACAGTAAGAGAAATGCAGGATAGTGGGCGGCACGAGCGTCTATGTAAAGTAACCTAACGTAAATGTACACTGAAGCGCCAAACAAACTGGTATAGGCGTGCGTATTCAAATACAGAGATGTGTAAACAAGCAGAATACGGCGCTGCGGCCAGCAACGCCTTTATAAGACAACAGGTGTCTGGTGCAGTTACTAGGTCGTTTCCTGCTGCTATGGTTTAAAGGTTCAAATGGCTCTGAGCACTATGGGACTTAACATCTATGGTCATCAGTCCCCTAGAACTTAGAACTACTTAAACCTAACTAACCTAAGGACAGCACACAACACCCAGTCATCACGAACCTGCTGCTATAATGGCAGTTTATGAAGATTTAAGAGAATCCGAACGTGGTGTTACAGTCGGTGCACCAACGATGGGACACAGCATCTCCGAGGTAGCGATGAAGTGGGAATTTTCCCATACGACCATTTCATGAGTGTACTGTGAACATCAGGAATCCGGTAAAACATCAAATCTCCGACATCGCTGCGGCCAGTAACAGATCCTGCAAGAACGGATCCAACGACGACTGAAGAGAACAGTTCATAGTCACAGAAGGGCAGTCTTTCCGCAAATTGCCGCAGATTTCAATGCTGGGCCATCAACAAGTATCAGCGTGCGAACCATTCGACGAAACATCACCGATATGGGCTTTCGGAGCCGAAGGCCCACTCATGTATCTTTGATGACTGCACGACACAGAGCTTTACACCTCTCCTGGGCCCATCAACACCGACATTTCATTGTTGATGACTGCAAACATGTTGCGTGGTCGGACGAGTCTCGTTTGAAATTGTATCGAGCGGATGGACGTGTATGGGTATGGAAACAACCTCATGAGTCCATGGACCCTCCATATCAGCAAGGGAGTGTTCAAGCTGGTGGAGGCTCTGTATTGGTGTGGGACGTGTGCAGTTGGATTTGTATGGGACCCCTGATACGTCTAGAGACGACTCTGACAGGTGACACGTGCGTAAGCAACCTGTCTGATCACCGGCATCTATTCATGTCCATTGTGCATTCTGACGGACTTGGGCGGTTCCATAAGGACAGTGCAGCACACCAAACGTCCAGAATTGCTACAGGAAATTCTTCGCTCCAGGAACACTCTTATGAGTTCAAACACTTCCGCTGGCAGTCAGACTACCCAGACATGAACATAATTGAGCATTTTCGGGATGCCTTGCAATGTGCTGTTCAGAAGAGATCTCCACCTTATACTCTTATGGATTTGTGGTCAGACCTGCAGGATTCTTGGTGTGAATTCCCTCCAGCATTATTTCAGATATTAGTGGAATCCATGCCACGTCGTGTTGCGACACTTCTGCTTCTGGCAGGGTCTTACACGGTATTAGGCACGTGTACCAGTTTACTTTGGCTCTTCTGTGTATAATCAAACCACTTCAGGGCGAGTGGCTAAACAAATTACTGAGCACTCACCGTTGGATGGCGAGTAGCAGTAGATGTCGTAGGGTCTGCCCAGAAGAGAGAGGCTCAGTATCTTTCACAGCATCGGTGGTGGCATTCTAAATCTAAACTCTTTTCTGTCTTCTTAATATGTAAATTGTATTTTAGGTATTTCCGCTTCCTATTTAACATACAAGTATTTAAAGCTAGAAGAATGTTAAACTTTGTTGAAACAAGAAGAGATTAAATAAGCATGGTATTCTGTACATGTACAATTTCGTATCGTGAAAACAGGTTCTGTCTTTGCAATTAAGTTGCAGGTCATATACAAAAAAAAAAGAAAAAAAAAAGAAAAAAAATTTGTGTTCTGCCTTAGGGCAGGTTTTGTCATGGGGGAAGCCTCGTCAGAGAGGTCCACCGCATGAGCGTCTAGGGAAGTGATTCCAGTGGTGGTTTCCCGTTGTCTTCCACTGATGATGATGAAATGATGATGAGAATAAAACAACACCCAGTCCCTGAGCGGAGAAAATCTCTGACCCAGCTGGGAATCAAATCCAGGCCCCTTGGCGGGTCATTTATAGATGACAGGTAACAAATCAACTGAGATACCAAGCCTCAGACGTCCTTATTCTGTACGAGAAGTAGACGTTCAACACCTTAACTCCAACACGTTTTTCACCAGCCTTCTACAGGTGCTCACGGCGGTACCACGCCCAGAGACGTCCAGCATCGTCGTTTCCAAGACGCTCGTTCCCTGACACCACACCCCATAATCATTTATCCTTGTCGAAGACGCTGATGTCTGTGGTTTTCCCCATTTGCGTCCAGTGTGGTCGCAATAGTGATTCCCCAATCGCTTCAGCTTCGCTCATACACTTTCCTTACCTCATTACGCGTGTGCCACGCCACCAGGCGGGATTCTGTCTCATGGTAGCCATTGGTTTCAATGCTTTGGTGAATCACGGCATTTGAGAGAGAAGCGGGCGGGAGAAACGAGCGGGCCCCAGCAAACAGGCGCAGCCATTAGCGCGGCCGCTTCCGAGGTCGGAGGCAGCGCGTCCGGCAATATCCGGCCCGCCGCCGCTCACCCATTGTTTCCGCAGCGGCGCGGGGCAGCCGGCAGCCAGAAAGCCAGACAGCCAGCCTCTGGGATTAGACGCGCTCTCCTACCTGTGGCTCCTGCCTTCTTCTCTGCTGTTCGCAGCTGCGTGGTCAAAAACCTACCGCTGGTTTACAACTGCTTAACCGTGCCTTTGACATTTACGCTTTTCGAACGTTAATGAGTAAACAGCAGAGGCATCGCCGTACTTCTACACCAACATCTACAGCTGTGCTCCGCAAGCCACCTTAAGCCCCCTATTATTAGCCGGACTATTTCGCCGAATCGTTCGCTGACCCACTCTGCAACCCGTCCGACTGTGTGTGGACACCGGCGACTGCTTGGCGCACCCTACCTGGCTGCAATGATGGAGTGTGTTTGGCAGGTAACGGTCGGGGGCAGGTAGAGATTCGCCGTTCGAACTGACGCATCTGAACCATAGACTCGGTCGCGAACCCATCGCCCTCACGCAGGCGAAGGACTCGGGGCAGAAACGCATGGCGGACGAGTCGGCCGACTAGTCCATCTGTGTATGAGAGCCTTTACGGTGTTCGGCAGAGAGGGTGTCCGGGGATATTTGGATGCGGAGATTTGCGGACACGACTGGTTCTTAGAAAGATTTACCTGGTCCATGTCCCCTCCCTCACCCCTTGTCTAGTATTATGCCACCCTACACTATCCCTCTAGGACTGTGTTAATGTCGTGCTTGTAGAAACAGAAATCCCTGTGATTACTTTGCTTCCGAAGCAAGTGCAGGATACAGGTGTCTACCGGCTTTGGGATGAATGTACCAGATGTGACGTGCTTGTACAATAATGTGCCCATTTCTACAAGACGTTAATGTTGTACCATTTATATCAATGCTAAGCAAATGTGTTGAGCTGTGAATTTGTCATCCTGCACAGTACAGAGCAAAGTGATGTTAATGGTCTACGATCAGTGTACTCGATAATTGCGTGAAAGCCGAAATCTAGATTGTACAGAAGAAAAATATAGTAACGTACAGTCAAATGGAGCAGTATTTTTACAAAAAAAATGCTGCATGACGGTGCCTCTGCACAATTAAGAACTTTTAAAAAAATTGTATCTTTATTTTTTTTTCTTTTATTAACTAAAAACATTATTACACGACGATATCACGGCTTTGCAGGTTTTCATAATAGTTGTGCTGTTGGCGTTTGTCGATATTGCGACACTAAACATCATTCAGATAACCCTGTAGCCACAAATTTCAGTTACTCCTAAACTTTTTTCGACTGGAATATTTTCTCTAATTACCGTGTTTTCTTTCAGTATCCCGTTCCGTGAAATAATTAATAATTTTTCAGTTGCCGAAAAAGACATCGGATTTCAGTGAGCATGGAGTTTCTCGTTCTTTTTTCTCAGCCATTCACGTATCCATTTTCTCTTCTGTTATTGTTTTCTGGCAGCCTTAGTTAGTAAGATAGCAGCAAACGCTTGATCGTTCATTGACATCTTGGCTTCTGGAAATCGCGTTTTCCAAAGAAAATGCTGACATAACTGTTGGCGGTGCGATGGTAGCGTCAATATATATTGAAGAACGGACAACACAATATTGTTAATAAATATTCAATTTGCGGAGCCCCCTTACGTACTGATTGTGTCAGGGAAGATGCGGACACGACGGCTTCAAAGCGGAGATTTACAGACACAGCCAGCATTAAATAGTAGTATATGCATTCACGCATGTCCTCATGCTACACATATAAAACAAAACAAAAACTGAGCTCCTCAGACTGAATTTCCTGAATAGTATTTTGACAGAAAATTCTCAGGCAGCATGGCTGCCCAAACTGCCCGCTACAGATCATGTCCGCAAATATCCGCCTAACCCTGCCGTCCGGATATCTTCGCGTCCGCATCTTTTGGTATTAGAGCTCGAATCTTGCCTTCAAGGACTATTTGTGAGATGTAAGTCAGTTAACTACTCTAGGAATGTTCTCGAAATTTTATCAGTAAACCAAATTCAGAACGCCTCTCTGGCGGCGTCTGCCACAGTAGTTGGCTGAGCATCTCCGTCGCGCTTTTGCGGTTTCTAGGTGAACTTGTAACGAAACGCGCTGCTTTTCTTTTGAGCTTTTCTATTTTCTTTACCAATGAGATCTGGTTCATACTGACGAATATAGTCAGTTATTGATTCACGAGGGTTTCGTGGATGGACCACATTTCCTGATGGGTCTTCCGCTGAAACAATCTGGCAGTTGCCTTACCTGTGATTGCTATTATATTTTCATTCCATTTTAAATCATTCCGTCCAGATATTTAATGGATACGATATCTACCAGTGACTGTGCTACTCGTGCAATTGCGTTATCATACAATAGTGGATCATTCTACCAATTTAAGATTAATATTTTTTATGTTATTTATACACATGTTGCAGTGACAGACATGCGTCACCATACTGTACCACCATTACCGATGGATTTCAATAGGTTTCGTACCTGCACTGATCAGAACACATATTGCAGAACGCTGTTCTTCCTTGGTGCATATTACAGGCGGGGCTTACATTCTGAACTGGTACTGTGGCCGTGTTTCGCTTGCCTGTAGTATGTTGCCGCCTGTATGCGTGCCTTACATCATTGGAAGCAATACTGCCAACTTACAGAACAATGACGTGAAATGTAGATCTTTAATTATTTTTTAAGATTTTTTATTTGACTCCCCTTCGTATTTTAACGTTCTATCTAGGGCAGAAAGCCTTTCCTCCACAAATGCCAGAGCCTCCATCATCTCAGTATGATAGAAAATATTCATTTCCTCCCTTTCTTATTTATTGCCTCCAATTCAGCTGAATTTATGTCTTTCTCCATCACTTCTCTGTTGACAATCAACACTTTGGCGTATCTATTGCATCAGATGTCCCATATAATCTGCTTTACGTATATTAAAGTTTGCCTTTGTGCTTCCGTACACCGCTGATACACACTAAAATGCTAGAGTTTGATCCGAAGGTTGGCGCTTCATGTACTGGTGATGTGTACTACCAGTCATTTCTTTTCCTGTTTTACTCGCAAACAGAGCGAGGGAAAAACGACTGTCTATGTTCCTGCGTATGATCCCTAATTTCTCGTGTTTTAACTTCGTGGTCCTTACTCGCAATGTATGTTGGCGGCAGTAAAATCGTTTGGCAGTCAGCTTCAGATGCCGGTTCTTTAAATTTTCTCAACGGTGTTTCTCGAAAAGGACGTCGCCTTCCCTCCAGGAATTCCCATTTGAGTTCCAGAAGCACCTCCGTAACATTTACATGTTGTTCGGACCTACCCGTAACAAATCTAGCAACCCGCCTCCGAAATGCTTTGATGGCTTCCTTTAATTCTACCTGATACGGATCCAAAAAACTTGAGCAATATTCAATTATAGGTCGCATCAGCGTCCTATAATCGGTCACCTTTACAGGTGAACCACTCTTTCCTAAAATTCTCCCAATAAAGCGAAATCTTCCCCACAGTTCTCACGTGCTCGTTCCATTTCACATTGCTTTCCAACGTTTCGCGCAGGTATTTAAACGACTTGACTGTATCAAACAGGACACTGTTAATACTGTATCCGAACATTATAGGTTTGTTCTTCGTACTCATCCGCATTAGCCGGCCGCGGTGGTCTAGCGGTTCTGGCGCTGCAGTCCGGAACCGCGGGACTGCTACGGTCGCAGGTTCGAATCCTGCCTCGGGCATGGGTGTGTGTGATGTCCTTAGGTTAGTTAGGTTTAAGTAGTTCTAAGTTCTAGGGGACTTATGACCTAAGATGTTGAGTCCCATAGTGCTCAGAGCCATTTGAACCATTCTCATCCGCATTAACTTATATTTTTCCGCACTTGGAGCTAACTGCCGTTCATTACACCAACTAGAAATTTTGTCTAAGTCGTCTTGTATCTTCCTACAGTCACTCAATTTCGGCACTTTACCGTACGCCACAGCATCGTCAACTGTTGATTCTTCCGGCAAGACTCAGTGGAATCGTGAGCACTTCTGAAGATGTCCAGCACTGTTTTGGACGATACATTAGGGATGGAAAAATTTCGTGGAATACGATCATATAACCCGGAAGAATCAACAGCAGCTATTAAATCACATACCTGTAAACCACATTCAGCCACACTGTTATGCCGAACTGTCGGGAGAGAACTTTTAACGTTCAGAAGAAAGCAAGTAGTGGAGCTAAGGTTGTTGCCCTGTTTCTGGAGTTCCGGAAAGCCCTCGATGCAGTTCCGCACTGTCACCAAGCAAACAAAATGCGTCCATACGGAAAATCCGTATATTATGCGATTGCGCCCAAGATTTCCATCTGCGCAGAGCTCGGTGTGCGGTGTTACTAGCGAGGCGTCGTCTGAAACGCAGGCGGAGTCTGGCGCACCTCGAGGCAGGGCCGCTGCTGTTCTCGACACTTATAAGAGTCGCGTTCGTGTCACTCCAGCTTACCCGGAAGTGACATGAAAATGACGACCACGAAAATCAACAGCATTCCACCCTGTAAGCCAAGACTGACACCAGCTTCTCACGTCTGTGGATGGGCCCTCGGAAATCACATTTGCACAAGAAGAAACTAAGTGCCTGTAACAAGAAAGAATATAAACTTTGAATAAAATAATTTTGATTATAGCACCGAGTCTTTATAAAAGACTAAAGCAATTGAATTGCCGAAGGTTCGACGGAGTTTACAGCGGTCCTCTTCAGGCTTTAGTCTTTTATAATGACGCATCCTAATATCCAAAATTGTTTTATTCAAAATAACATTGGCCATGAAGCCAACTAACTTACATAAAAATTTAAATGACGTAGTGCTAGATGTCCTCTTAGGTTCCTATCTAATCGCATCACCGTAAATCGCGACGTATTCGAGAAAAAAGGCCAAATATTTCTAAGCAAGAATACAAATGTCATAGCTGGTAGTTTCACTCGCAAAATTTTTTTTTCATCAGACGGAGGCCACAAAATCGAAGAAATTTATTCCTGAGAGAGTCAATTTTCAGAAAATGCTTGTATTACTTTAATAAAAAAAATCCCAAAACATGTTAGAAACAAGAAGATGAAAATAAAATTATTGGCGCGTATTAGGACGTGAACCTATTATCTTTTACTCCAAGCCTTCCGCGGTGGCCGAGCGGCTCTAGGCGCTTCAGTCCGGAACCGCGCGACTGCTACGGTCGCAGGTTCGAAACCTGCCTCGGGCAAGGATGTGTGGGATGTCCTTAGATTAGTTAGGTTTAAGTAGGTCTAAGTTCTAGAGGACTGATGACCTCAGATGTTAAGTCCCATAGTGCTCAGAGTCATTTTTTTACTCCACAACTGCACGCTTCTGTTCACTGTGCTATGGTGAATTTATTCAAATGACGACTTTCACTTCCATCTAATATTGTCCAGAATCAGTCATACCCTTGAAGTGCTATAAGTTTGTGTCTCTAGAATTTGATGGTGGGTCCCGTAAATGTAACCATGAACGAGCAGTTGACTGGCGAAACAGGTCAGATACAGTACGCTTCTTCGACCAATTGCTGAGTATCGCTGATCAGTCTGGAACTTACCAGATTCTTTTAAAAGAAGAGAAAGAAAATATTCCTTAAAGAGTGGTACATGTCACGCGATAGTTCAATAAGGGCAAGGGAGTTGTGGAAATTCTCATCAGACTCTACTGGCAGTCTTTACTATTGGTATTCCGACAACGTACATTCCAAAAAGAATCTGGAAATATAGAGGGTATCCCATTCGTAAAGGGTCCTGGGAATGATGTTATAAAAATCTTAATTAAAGAGAACGTGAAACCATATCTATACATGTCATACTTTTATAACCAAACTAGATACGAAGAAGAGCAGTACCTGTCATCAGAGGCTTGGTTAGGAAGCGCGGGCTTTGTCCATCACAGTGTGGAGTGCTGTCATAGTTCCCAGGGCGTACGTTCCTAGAAGGGTCAACTAACATATCTCGCGGAAACCCCATTAAGGTAAAATCAGAGAGATTCGTGCTCACAAGGACGGCACAAATTATCGTTCTTCCCGCCTACCATCCACGACAGGAAAAAGAAATGGAGTGGGAGGGGGAGGAGGGGGAGTTGTGAGTGACATTGGTACAGAAAACCCCTCTGCCACGGACCATAAGCTGGCTTGCCGATTGGGCATGTGATTGGAGATATAGCAGTGTTGCTAAGAGTTTACTAAATCACTATCACCACGCCTACCAAGCAGGCGCCATCCACTGCTCGGTTGTGTGAATATTGGGAGCTTTGTGTGTTTTCAGATGGTAGCTCCGGAACCATTTACCTTGTAAGAGTATTTGAATGGAATACACTCTGACAAATGAGGAGTTGTGCCGGTGTCTGATTCTTCGTTACTAGCCCGCAAGCCAGGCAGAAGGATACCTGAGATAGCACAATCTACTCTCTCCCTTCCCTGCTCCATTCACGTTAGTGCAGTGTTGAATTGTGTTTACAGGTGCGGGGAGGTCACTTCCAGAAACTCTTCTAAATGTACCTTCATCTCTCAATAATAAAAGTATGTATAAAAATGTCAGATTTTATTCTTCAGACCGCATATATTTACTTGTAAGTAGCTGGTTTCGCGCTAGCTGTCCATTTTCGGTTACGACAGTCAACTTGCAGTTGCGTATCGACGGGTAACAAATGGTCTGAAGACAGCAGCTGGACCAAAATCGGTTATTTAAAAATAAATAAAATCGGTCTGAAAACTGAAAGTGGTCGTACACTGCTAGCCATTAAAATTGCTACACCGCAAAGATAACGTGCTACAGACGCGAAATTTAACTGACAGGAAGAAGATGCTGTGATATGCAAATGATTAGCTTTTCAGAGCATTCACACAAGGTCGGCGCCGGTGGTGACACATACAACGTGCTGCCATGAGGAAAGTTTCCAACCAATATCTCTTACACAAACAGCAGTTGACTGGCTTTGCCTGGTGAAACGTTGTTGTGATGCCTCGTGTAAGGAGGAGAAATGCGTACCATCACGTTTCCGACTTTGATAACGGTCGGATTGTAGCCTATCGTTATTGCGGTTTATCGTATCGCGACATTGCTGCTCACGTTGGTCGAGATCCAATGACTGTTAGCAGAATATGCAATCGGTGGGTTCAGGAGGGTAATACGGATCGCCGTGCTGGATCCCAACGGCCTCGTATCACTAGCAGTCGAGATGACAGGTATCCTATCCGCATGGCTGTAACGGATCCTGCTGCCACGTCTCGATCCCTGAGTCAACAGATGGGGACGTTTGCAAGACAACAACCATCTGCAAGAACAGTTCGACGACGTTTTCAGTAGGATAGGCTATAAGCTCGGAGACCATGGCTGCGGCTAGCCTTGACGCTACATCACAGACAGGCGCGCCTGCGATGCTGCACTCAACGACGAACCTAGGTGCACGAATGGCAAAACGTCATTTTTTTCGGATGAATCCAGGTTCCCCCCTCCCCCCATGAACCATGGACCTTGCCGTTGGTGGGGAGGCTTGCGTGCCTCAGCGATACAGGCAGCCGTACCGTAGGTGCAACCACAACGGAGGGGTATCAGTTGAGAGGCCAGACAAACGCGTGGTTCCTGAAGAGGGGCAGCAGCCTTTTCAGTAGTTGCAGGGGCAACAGTCTGGATGATTGACTGATCTGGCCTTGTAACACTAACCAAAACGGCCTTGCTGTGCTGGTACTGCGAACGGTTGAAAGCAAGGGGAAACTACAGCCGTAATTTTTCCCGAGGGCATGCAGCTCTACTGTATGGTTAAATGATGATGACGTCCTCTTGGGTAAAGTATTCCGGAGGTAAAATAGTCCCCCATTCGGATCTCCGGGCGGGGACTACTCAAGAGGATGTCGTTATCAGGAGAAAGAAAACTGGTATTCTGCGGATCGGAGCGTGGAATGTCAGATCCCTTAATCGGGCAGGTACGTAAGAAAATTTAAAAAGGGAAATGGATAGGTTAAAGTTAGATATAGTGGGGATTAGTGAAGTTCGGTGGCAGGAGGAACAAGACTTTTGGTCAGGCGAATACAGGGTTATAAATACAAAGTCAAATAGGGGTAATGCAGGAGTAGGTTTAATAATGAATAAAAAAAAATGGAATGCGGGTAAGCTACTACAAACAGCATAGTGAACGCATTATTGTGGCCAAGATAGACACGAAACCCACGCCTACTACAGTAGTACAAGTTTATACGCCAACTAGCTCTGCAGATGACGAAGAAATTGAAGAAATGTATGATGAAATAAAAGAAATTATTCAGATAGTGAAGGGAGACGAAAATTTAATAGTCATGGGTGACTGGAATTCGGTAGTAGGAGGAAACCTAGTAGGTGAATATGGATTGGGGGTAAGAAATGAAAGAGGAAGCCACCTGGTAGAATTTTGCACAGAGCATAACTTAATCGTAGTTAACACTTGGTTCAAGAATCATAAAAGGAGGTTGTATACATGGAAGAAGCCTGAAGACACTGGAGGGTCTCAGATAGATTATATAATGGTAAGACAGAGATTTAGGAACCAGGTTTTAAATTGTAAGACATTTCCAGGGGAAGATGTGGACTCTGATCACAATCTATTGGTTATGAACTGTAGATTAAAACTGAAGAAACTGCAAAAAGGTGGGAATTTGAGGAGATAGGACCTGGATAAACTGAAAGAACCAGAGGTTGTAGAGAGCTTCAGGGAGAGCATTAGGGAACGATTGACAAGAATGGGGGAAACAAATACAGTAGAAGAGATGAATACACCAAGCAGATTCAGAAGGATGTAGGTTGCAGTAGGTACTGGGAGATGAAGCAGCTTGCACAGGATAGAGTAGCATGGAGAGCTGCATCAAACCAGTCTCAGGACTGAAGACCACAACAACAACAACAATCCAGGTTCTGTTTACAGCATCATGATGGTCGCATCCGTGTTTGGCGACATCGCGGTGAACGCACATTGGAAGCGTGTATTCGTCATCGCCATACGGGCGTATCACCCGGCATGATGGTATTGGGTGCCACTGGGTACACGTCTCGGTCACCTCTTGTTCGCATTAACGACACTTTGAACATTGGATGCTACATTTCAGATGTGTTACGACCCGTGGCTCTACCCATCATTCGATCCCTGCGAAACCCTACATTTCAGCAGGATAACGGACGACCGCATGATGCGGGTCCTGCACGGGCCTTTCTGGATACAGAAAATGTTCGACTGCTGCCCTGGTCAGCACATTCTCCAGATCTCTCACCAACTGAAAACGTCTGGTCAATGGCGGGCGAGCAACTGGCTCGTCACAATACTCCAGTCACTACTCTTGATGAACTGTGGTACCGTGTTGAAGTTGCATGGGCAGTTGTATCTGTACATGCCATCCAAGCTCTGTTTGACTCAATGCCCAGGCGTATCAAGGCCGTTATTACGGCCAGAGGTGGTTGTTCTGGGTACTGATTTCTCTGGATCTATGCACCCAAATTGCGTGAAAATGTAATCACATCAGTTCTAGTATAATATATCTGTCCAATGAATATCCGTTTATCATCTGCATTTCTACTTGGTGTAGCAGGTTTAATGGCCAGTAGTGTATTTGCACTGACTTTTATAGTGAGAAATGAAGTTCATTAGATGAGAGGCTGAGAGTGACATCGTCCCACTTGTAAACACAGTTTCTTGTAGGCGACGTTCCAAAGTATTCTCGGTTTGCCTCCGCGCAGAACACATTGGTTTAGGAAGGAAGGAAGATTTCGGTTTAACGTCCAGGTGACAACGTGGTCATTACAGAATGTCGCTTAGACACTGAACGCCCACACTGTAGAGATTGCCAGAAAGTCGGTTGCTCGTAAGGCCAGGGAGCGACGCCAGCTGTACGGCGGGGCAGCGACGCGGACGCCGATCCGACGGCAGCGACGGAGGCGGCGACAGCGGCGCCAGATAGGGCCGGGCCGTCCTTTGTGGGGGCGGCGCACAACACGGGCGGCCACAATGGCGGCGCTAAGACCGGCGCTTCGCCGCTTTGTGCCGCTGTTTTGTCGCGTCCCATTAGCGCAGGTGAGCGGCCGGCGCACAATGGCCGCTATCTGGCGCCGCAGCCCGCCACCTTGCCCGCCCCGACAATACTAATTTTACGGCATTGTAGGCGCCCGCTCGGCCGCGAGCGCCCATTTGACGCCGCGAGCCGGACGCGTGCCCAGCTCACAGTTTGCGACAGCGGTCGCGCCCTCTCCGCCGTCCTGGCGCTGCCACGCGGCCTCTGAGCTCAAGTTCGGCTCTCGGTTTCCACTCGCGACCACCATAACAAGCTTCGCCGCCGATTTCCGAACGTGACCTTCCTGACGAGTTGAGCTCCTGCCTCACGCCAGCACTGTTCTTCATTTATCATGCCACAGACTGCGCAGCTGGAAAGGTTTTTTTATTTTTTTTTTTTTTTTGATGGACTATCTTGGCCGGTACCTCTTATCTTTGGGCGTTCTGATGGACTTGCTGCGACCTCAACTCCCAGGTCACTCCATACGTAGTACAGATCAAAAATAAACTCCGTAAACTCGCTTTAAATTCGCCAGCGAGTCCTATGACGTCACCTCCGAACTCGCCGTCTCTCTATGCTCGGAGACTCGACTGGCCAGTCTCAGCACAGTTAACCGGAAACATGTCACTTGAGTCTGTTGTCAGGTACCAGTGTTCCGTATCAGCGTAGACAGGACAGCGAGTACACGAATTATCAAGGATAGCCGGGGACTCACAACTCATTCGCTACACGCACAGCGTTAGGGTATGACCATTACCTATATACATTATAAATTATAATAATGTCGTGTGACTAGGGCCTCCCATCTGGTAGACCGTTCGCCGGGTGCAAGTCTTTCGATTTGGCGCCAGTTCGGCGACTTGCGCGTCAGTGGGGATGAAAATGATGATGATTAGGACAACACAACACCCAGTCCCTGAGCGGAGGAAATCTCCGACCCAGCCGGGAATCGAACTCCGGCCCTTTAGGATTGACATTCTGTCGCGCTGACCACTCAGCTACCGGGGGCTTCGTGTTACCAGAGCGAATCTGTGACGGGTCACTAGTTATGTACTAATACTGATCGCTTAGCAGCGCATATATGCATTGCTGAAAAAAAATAGTAAACCTCGCAAGACGACGTCGATTTTGATCCCATGAAGCCGTATGCTACCATGGGGATAGTAGATGTACTGATAATGGTTTCAACGTCGTGCGCCAACAGATAGCATAGTGGTATAGCTACCAGAGCACCATCTATGTCCATCCTTTAATAGGGAATGCTCACAGCAAGGAGGCTCAGTGAAGTTCAGACGTTGCAAAAATAGACATAATGTCTGATGGGGTACCGCAATCACTGGTTATACAATGTTACTTATAATCCGTGTTGATTGCAAAAATGTTTATTCACATGACCGTTTTAGGTTCCTCTAGAACAATCTACAGATCTGAAACGACAATGATACTAATTTACTGTTTCACAAATGCAAACCATTTATATCCTATCCGATCAACATCAAATGTACCAGAAGGTACCTGCAATTTCGGTTACAGGGTAACCCGTCCACACACCGCAACCTTCACATGCTGCGTCACATTAAATTGGTTGGTAATATGCACGTCTTTTATATTAATTATAAAACTATTACCGACAGCTGGCGTCTGGTACAACTGTTACATTACACATGCACATACTGTATTACGTAGATTTTTGTAATTTACTTTTATCTCTAGACGAGTTCAATCATAACACCTATTTTAGTATTTATGACGACTTACTGAGATGATCACTGTCGCGTAAAGAAGTCCAAGCCGAAAGATGAGAGAAGGTGCACGGTGAAAAAGCTGGAAGATGCGTGCAGCACGGCGATGGACATCAGACGACTGAACGGCTCGCGGCACAACACCGAAATAGCGGGAACCACGGAAGCAGACCGTGGGGGAAAACAAGTCTACACAAGCGCCATGGATATAGAAATCACCCTTTGTGTTCGATCGTACAAAAATGATAATTTTATTGTGTATTTTAATTTTGACAAGTACAAATTTTAATCTTGACAACTACAGATTTTAACTAAGTATTTTTAGAGATAAAAGTACGAGTATATTAGAAAAATCTACTTAATACAGTATGTACATACGTAATGTAACAAATGTACCAGACGCCACCTGTCGGTAATATAGTTTTATAATTAATATAAATGACGTGCATACTGCCAACCAATTTAATGCGATGCAGCATGTGACGGTTGCGGTGTGTGAACAGGTTTCTCCTGTAACCGAAATTGCAGGTACGTTCTGGTACATTTGATGTTGATCGGATAGGATGTAAAAGGTTTGCATTTGTGAAACAGTAAATTAGTATCATTGTCGTTTCAGATCAGAGGATGGTTCTAGAGGAACCGAAACCGGTCATATGAATAAACATTTTTGCAATCAAGACGGATTACAAGTAACAATGTAAGTTCAGACGTGTGAAGCGAGCAGGCAACAATGCCATGGAGACGCAGTCGTGCTTCCTACAGCCAACTGAGGGGTCAAACTGTGCCTTTCGGGTGGCGGGATGTTCCTTTCGGAGAACTGACACACATTTCGGACGTGCTCCGTCCGCTGTGCAATTATATTGGTATCAGTGGTCATGTGAACAATCTCACAACCGTAGGCAAGGCTATGTACGTCCACGCAGCACAGACGCACACCAGAATCGTCGTATTGTAAGAGCAGCAACGGCAGATTTTACGCCTATCACGGCACAGATAAGACGCCTTGTGAGCCCAGATGTTAAATACGAACTATTGTGAACCAGTTATTAGCAGTGGGACTACAGGAACGCACACCTCTAGTCCGTCTTCCATTCACACCACAGCATCAACGTGCATGACTCGACTGGTACCGTCAAAGGATCACTTGGTAGATGGAATGGCGCACCGTGGTCTTCAGCGATGAAATCAGACTTTGTCTACACGCAAGTGATGGTCGTTTGAGCATACGACGTAGACCTGGTGAGCACCGTCTCGTAGAGTGCATTCCTCCAAGACACACCGGCCGCACCCCTGGCCTTATGCTCTGTGTTGCGATAAGCTACAACTCTCGTAGATTTGTGGTGTTTCTAGAGGAGACGCTACCTAGTGCTCGGCACGTGTGGAATGTGGCTAGCCCCGTTTTTCTGCCGTTCTTGCAATAGGAAGGTAATGTGTTGTTCCAACAGGATTATTCTCGTTCACACACTGCCCGTGAAACTCAACATGTTCTGCAACTTCCCTAGCAAACACGATCTCTGGACCTGTCTCCAGTCGAGTACATGTGGGTTATGATGCGACCAGAAGTGACTCGTGCAACTTCTCAACCAACAGCTCTTACAGAACTGCGTGAACAGGTCGAGTTGGCGTGTCATGACGTGTTCCAGGACGGCATTCACCATCTACTTTATCGAATGGATGCCAGAGTCAGCGACCGCATTGTGCCCGTGACACGATACCTAGAACATCAAAACCGCCTGTGCTATTGATCAGTATATCTAACCTACGTGTACATATATACTCCGCTAGAGACCAAGCGGTGTGTGGCGGAGGGCACAATTCGCGCCAAAGTCATATTCCCTCCCTCTGTTCCACTCGCGGATCGCGCGAGGGAAAGACGACTGTCTGAACGCCTCAGTAGGAGCTCTTATTTCCGTTATCTTTGAATGATGATCATTATGCGATCTGAAAGTTGATGGTGATAATATATGCTCTAAATCCCAGGCGAAGATTGAATTTCGGAATTTAGTGAGCAGCCCCTCCTGTTTAGCGTGTCGTCCATCTGCAAGTGTGTCCCAGTTCAAACTTTCTATGAGATTTGTAACGCTCTCGCGATGGCTAAATGTACCAGTCACGAATATTGCCGCTCTTTTTTTGGACCTTCTCAATCTCTTGAATCAGACCCAACTGGTAAGGGTCCCATACAGACGAACAATACTCTAAGACTGGACGAACAAACGTATTTCCTTTATTGAAGGACTGCATCGCTTCAGGATTCTACCAATAAAGCGCAATCTAGGGTTCCCCTTACCCGTTGCTTGTGTAATTTGATCATTCCATTTGAGATCATTTCGAATAGTTATACGCAGATACTTGATTGATGTTACCGCTTCCAAAGACTAATCATTTATTTTGCACTCATACATTAATGGGGATTTTCGCCTTGTTATACGCAGTAGGTTATACTTACTAATATTGAGTGATAACTGCCAGTCATTACATCACGCATTTACTTTCTGCAAATCCTCATTGATTTGTTCATAACTTTCGTATGATACTACTTTCCTGTAGACTACAGCATCATCGGCAAACAGTCTAATGCCATTGTCAGTACCAGCAACCAAATCGTTTATGTAAATCGTAAAAAGCAGCGGACCTATCACGCTGTCCTGGGGCACACCTGAAGTTGTTCTTGTTTCTGTCGAAATTACCCCGTTCAGTACGACATACTGCTCCCTGTCTGTTAGAAAACTTTCTATCCAACCGCATATGTCATTGGATAGACCGTAAGCGCGCACTTTTTGTAGCAAGCGACAATCTTGTTATGTACTCAGTATGAACTGCTGCAACAAGTCTTGAATCTTGGTTAAATTGGAAAGCTTTAAAAGGATGTACTGCTTTTTTCCTACAGTATTGTGTATGTGTGTGTGTGTGTGTGTGTGTGTGTGTGTGTGTGTGTGTGTGTGTGTGAATTTTTGTGTGTGTGTGTGTGTATTTGTGTGTGTGTGTGTGTGTGTGTGTATTATGCATGTATATAGAGTGAACATTAATAAAACCGGTAAACTGCAGAGACGGATTCCTGAGTGGAAATGGAGGGAAAAAGGTTCTTTTAACATGTGTCCGTAAATGGACAGTGTGCGTGCAGCGACGACAGACACCGTACAGAGGTGCATCACACCCACGTCACAACAGTTGTTCAAAGTGGTCTCCACGGGATTGCAGGTGATAGGAATAGTAGCGGTTGTCATGCGGGATGCATATAATGTATTTTCGCTTACATCAATTTGGCGGACCACTTGCCTGGAGCTTGTACTAGGGTTAGTCTTAATACCCTATGGAAACCGGTCCTCCACACCTTCTGTAGGCACAGTTGGCCGCTTCCCTGCACGTTCGTCTATCTGAAAGAACCCATGATCACGCAAACGCCCAAAAAGGGCCTGGAATGTTGTTTGACGTGGTTGGTGTCGATGACGGTACTGTTTAGTACAGCCGTACTGCCTCTCGATCTTTTCCATCGGTAGTACACAAAAACCATCTCGGCTTGTTCCCGACGTGAATACCGGACCATTCTGTTGCTTACAGTACGCTGCGTCAATCACACAGCCAGCAACACACAAGTAGCACGCTGCACGTCATCAGAGGAACTGCCATTTGTCAGCGGCATTTACCGTGGCAACGATTCATTTACGGACACATTTTCATAGGACATTTTTTCCTCCATTTCCAGTCTGGAATCCATCCTTGCAATCTGTCGGTTTTATTAACGTTCACCCTATATACAGGATGTCCCTCCTAAGAATCTTCAGTTACATTTTCTCTGGTGTTTCGTCACATATTTGCAATTTTGTGTTTGCGATGTGTAGTTGGAACGTGCCTAAGCAAATTTTGCTCATCACATCTTTCATGCGATGCTCAGTGTCAAAAGAAAGCGTCGATTAGTTCCCCTTTGCAAATCATATGTTTTTTAATTGATTTTTACTTGCCCATACGGCAGAGGGGTCCACATTATTGTAGTGCGATATTCGTTTTTTCGATGTGTATGTACAGGAACAGTAAAACACCGAGAATAACCAGCGATTCATCGGTGACAGCACTGGCCTGTCCTGTGCTGACTGCTGCCGCCATGTAGCAGCGCTGCTCAGTCGTTGCTGGAGTACTGGCTATCTTTAGTGTTTTACTGTCCCTGTTAATATATATCCATCAAATAAATGTCAAACTAGATTATTTTGCGACCACTCTATCGATTGCGTGCGTAAAATACCGCTTTTAAAAACGTTCTGTTTGTAAAGTGAAACTAAGAAGTGTAGGTATTATTAAAAAATCGACCCATGACACATTCCTGCACGCTGTATTAAGGGAAGAAGTCGACTAGTAGGAAGCAACTGCAGTGCCACCGTTCTCAGACTTGTCGTACTTGCAGAGCTAGAGAAGCCAGCGTAGTACTGATGTAACAGTGGCGTCTTGATATCTAATGTACGCATTCCTCAACATTGGAGTTGTACTACCTCCATTTCTGATCTCTAGTTCCTACCCTACCCACTGGTACTGCCATTGACAAGCAACGGCACGCAGACCGCACTTCCAGCAGGAGTGGAACACTACCTGCCTCTGGGCAAGCATCGGTCCGTGTGTGGTTGCCAGATGCGTGTTACCTGAAACAATCGGCTAGACGATCGTAATAGTTGCAGATGTCGAATCGCGTGGGATCAACCAGTATACATTTTATGTCTTAATGTAGTTTTGCCAGGTACTGGTAAAAGTAGAGATGAAAGCAACTGACTGGAGACACATTCAAAAACTTTTTTGAATATTTCTTCAGTCAGTTGGTAGTTGATAGTTGGAGGGACGACATTGCCATTACAGGTAATCAGCAAAAGCCAATTATAGATGTTTCCCTCTGTTACATTGTGTATGCGAATGATGTTAACCCTCTCGGCATCAGCTAAGGCTTGAAGATGGTACACTGAAGCACCGAAAATGGTACCCATACGATTAATAACGTTATAAGGAAGGCTGACTAAACCAGAGGTTGTACAGAGTTTCAGGGAGCGCATAAAGGAACAATTGACAGGAATGGCGGCAATAAATACAGTAGAAGAAGAATGGGTAGCTTTGAGAGATTAAGTAGTGAAGGCAGCAGAGGATCAAGTAGGTAAAAAGACGAGGGCTGGTAGAAATCCTTGGGTAACAGAAGAAATATTGAATTTAATTGATGAAGGAGAAAATATAAAAATGCAGTAAATGAAGCACGCAAAAAGGAACACAAACGTCTCAAAAATGAGATCGACAGGAAGTGCAAAATGGCTAAGCAGGGATGGCTAGAGGACAAATGTAAGGATGTAAAGGCTTATCTCACTAGGGGTAAGATAGATAATGCCTACAGGAAAATTAAAGAGACCTTTGGAGAATAGAGAACCACTTGCATGAATATCAAGAGCTCAGTTGGAAACCCAGTTCTAAGCAAAGAAGGGAAAGCAGAAAGGTGGAAGGAGTATATAGAGGATCTATACAAGGGCGATGTACTTGAGGACAATATTATGGAAATGGAAGACGATGTAGATGAAGATGAAATGGAGGGTACGATACTGCGTGAAGAGTTTGACAGAGCACTGAACGACCTGAGTCGAAACAAGGCCCCGGGAGTAGACAACATTCCATTAGAACTACTGACACCCTTGGGAGAACCAGTCCTGACAAAACTCTACCATCTGGTGAGCAAGATGTATGAGACAGGCGAAACAGCCTCAGACTTCAAGAAGAATATAATAATTCCAATCCCAAAGAAAGCAAGTGCTGACAGATGTGAAAATTACCGAACAATCAGTTTAATAAGTCATGGATGCAAAATTCTAACGCGAATTCTTTACAGACTAATGGAAAAACTGGTAGAAGCTGACCTCGGGGAAGATCAGTTTGGATTCCGTAGAAATGTTGGAACACGTGAGGCAATACTGACCCTACGACTTATCTTAGAAGCTAGACTAAGGAAAGGCAAACCTACGTTTCTAGCATTTGTAGACTTAGAGAAAACTTTTGACAATGTTGGCTGGAATACTCTCTTTCAAATTCTGAAGGTGGCAGGGGTAAAATACAGGGAGCGAAAGGCTATATACAATTTGTACAGAAACCAGATGGCAGTTATAACAGTCGAAGGAGATGAAAGGGAAGCAGTGGTTGGGAAAGGAGTGAGACAGGGTTGTAGCGTCTCCCCGGTGTTATTCAATCTGTATATTGAGCAAGCAGTGAAGGAAACAAAAGAAAAATTCGGAGTAGGTATTAAAATCCAAGGAGAAGAAATAAAAACTTTGAGGTTCGCCGATGACATTGTAATTCTGTCAGAGACAGCAAAGGACTTGGAAGAGCAGTTGAACGGAATGGATAGTGTCTTGAAAGGAGGATATAAGATGAACATCAACAGAAGCAAAACGAGGATAATGGAATGTAGTCGAATTAAGTCGGGTGATGCTGAGGGAATTAGATTACGAAATGAGACACTTGAAGTAGTAAAGGAGTTTTGCTATTTGGGGAGCAAAATAACTGATGATGGTCGAAGTAGAGATGATATAAAATGTAGACTGGCAATGGCAAGTAAAGCGTTCCTGAAGAAGAGAAATTTGTTAACATCGAGTATAGATTTACGCGTCAGGAAGTCATTTCTGAAAGTATTTGTATGGGGTGTAGCCATGTATGGAAGTGAAACATGGACGATAAATAGTGTAGACAAGAAGCGAATAGAAGCTCTCGAAATGTGGTGCTACAGAAGAATGCTGAAGATTAGATGGGTAGATCATATAGCTAATGAGGAGGTGTTGAACAGGATTGGGGAGAAGAGAAGTTTGTGGCAGAACTTGACTAGAAGAAGGGATCGGTTGGTAGGACGTGTTCTGAGGCATCAAGGGATCACCAATTTAGTATTGGAGGGCAGCGTGGAGGGTAATAATCGTAGAGGGAGACCAAGAGATGAATATACTAAACAGATTCAGAAGGATGTAGATTGCAGTAGGTACTGAGAGATGAAGAAGCTTGCACAGGATAGAGTAGCATGGAGAGCTGCATTAAACCAGTCTCAGGACTGAAGACCACAACAACAACAAGGAAGGCTGTAGGTGTTTCATTTTCAGACATATGATCATTACAAAGCTAGCCATTGTAAATGACTGGTCGTTCGGCTGTATACAGTTTAAGAAAGCACAAATACTCATTAAACCCACAGGAAATAAAGAACTGAACAGGATACGCTACACTGCGCAACAAAATTAAAGGATAATATTTTCGATACCCCGTAATTGTCTACCATTCCAACGCATAAGTATGAAATTTGTGTCAAACGTGCCTCCAACTTTCCTCCGTAACGGTGCGTTGCAGTATCGTAGGTTTCTGCGATGTCACTCACGGGTTCAGTGATGCTTCACAGAGCAAGGTGACAACACATGCGAAAAAAAAAATACAGCCCAGTTCATGCAGATTGTAAGTTACGCACCAAATGTTACCACAATTCTGTCCAATGCCACCGTGGTTGTGTCACACGGTGGGAAGGTGATTGCACCGCCTCTTACCTACATTTCACTCCTTCTTTTGACGCCTCTGGGATGGGGTGTCAGGATTGCGACACCCTGCGTTGCAATCACACAGTTTTCCAACAGGTAGCCGAGAAAAACATTTCAGATCCATTGCCCCTCGGAACTGAAATGAAAAAGTCTCACTTGGTAGCAGAAAGGGCATCAAAGAAACCACCCCTTAGCACGTTGACTGCCACACATTTCGCAGATGAGAATGACAATTCGAAGTGCGATGACCTTCAAGACGACTTTCTTGACAGTGATGAATACTTTTACTAACCCCTGAGCGTTTCAACCATACTTTACGGGCTGCAACCCCATTAAACGTGAGCTGATTCTTCCAGAGTCTACGATATTGCAGTGCCTGTGTTATTCTGAATACAATGCAAAGTTCCTTTGGACATGCATGCATATCCAAAGGAACGGGCACTGTGAAGACCACAGCCATTACGAAACACATCAAATGAATCCGCAGTTGCCAATAACGACTACCATCAGCTGTAGAATCGAATGACGGCAAATACGTCTTGTAGTTTCAAGTACAACGTCTGACCAGTACGGGAATATACATGATGGATGTACTAGTTCAGGTCGTAGGTTGGTTGACGACATATGGAAGTTTGGATATGGCCGTGAGTAGTGCACGGATTGCCAAATGGTAAGGCGACCTCTCGCGATAACTGGGAAATCTGGGTTCGAGTCCCGTTCCAACACAGATTTTCATAGACGTCATTCCATTCTACAGCTGATGGTAGTCATTCGCAATTGCGAACTCATTCGATGTTCAAAAATGAGCACTATGGGACTTAACATCTGAAGTCATCAGTCCCCTAGCACTTAGAACTACTTAAACCTAACTAACCTAAGGACATCACACACATCCATGCCCGAGGCAGGATTCGAACCTGCGACCGTAGCGGTCGCGCGGTTCCAGACTGAAGCGCCTAGAACCGCTTGGCCACTCATTCGATGTGCCTCCAGAGTGTAGTGTGACCGCAATTTTTGCTCCGGTATACAGGATAGAACCACTACTGACCGTTCAAATCCAAATTGGAAGGTGATCCGAGCGTAAAAGCATTTTTATGCTTTTTCATTCCTCCTTGGCGTGATCACAAGGGCCGGGGGGCAGGGGTGCGGCGAAGAATAAAGATGAATCTGAATGAAACGAGTAAGCGTCCCTCTAAGACCCCACGTAGTTTGGCAACACCCTCCGTGCCACTCACGCACCTTTGTTGTGCACGTATCTGTCAGAAACGTAGACCCACATTCTGCCTTGGGGCTGCCTAGCGCCTAAAAGCAGGCAAGCCGCACCCTAAACATATCGAAGGCGTTGCCTAACCTTCAGGCGCTAGACCAACTGGGACACTGTATGTACGTAGAACTTTTTGTCAAGTACATTTGTAACGGGTTCAGCAGAGGTGCGTGGGTGGCACCGAGGGTGGTAGCGAGCTGGGGGTTCTTGGAGGGACCCTTATCCGCTAACACAGATGTTAATTTTGCACTCTTCCCCCTCCCACTCCCTCTGTGGTCACATCACAGGAGAGCGCGAAAAAGGAAGAACTGAAAAGCATAAAAAATTTTATGCTTCTGATCACGTTAAAATTTCATCGATTGACTTCGATCAGTCCCTAGTTGTTCCACCCTGTATACCAGAGCAAAAATTTCTGTCGCACTACTCTCCAAAGAATCACGTCAAATAGGGTCCCAGTTCCATGATATTCTTATAATAAGGTTGAAACACCCAGTCATTGGTAACAGCGTAGAACAGTGTCAAGAACGCCGTCTTGTTGGACATCGTGCTATGAACTGCCGTTTCCGATTGCGAAACGTGTGGCAAAAAACGCCCTAAGGGAAGCCCTTTATGCCACCCCCTGAGGCCTTTCCATGTCTATTCTAAGCGGTGATGTATCTGAAATATTTTGCTCGGCCACCCATAAGAAAACCGCGTGATTTCAAAGCTGGGTGTCGCAGTTCATAACCCGATTGCAGAGGCGTCGAAAGTAGGGGAGAATTGTAGGTAATACGGGGTGTGACGATCTTCCTATCGTGTGACACTTCCACGGTGGCCTTGAGCAGAATTGTGGTGAAATTTGGTGCCAATGTGAAATCATTAACCCACCTTACCGCTCACATGAATTTCTGAGCTGTGACCTTTTTTTACGCACATGTTGACACCTTGCTGTTCGAAGCGTCGCCGAGCCCTAGACTGACGTCTCACAGCGCCACGCTTTTGCACCGTAATGGAAAAAGGCTGTATACATCTTTGAACCAAGTTTCAAACTCATGCGTCGGAATGGAAGAAAATTCCAGGGCTTCGAGGAAATAATCCTTTAATTTTGTACCGCAATGTAGTTTTCTCAACGATACTTGCCATTTCAATGAATCCCGTGACTTTAGAGACTAAAATACGCTGACATCATCAGACTCAGGAACACAACGTCCCATCACATACATGTCTCATGTCGCTTTAGCCTCAGCGACTACGTCGGAACTGTCCGCTGAAAACCGCGTCGTGGCGTGATTCCTTCGCAAGAAGGAATTAATTACATCCGTCCAATGTAGTAGGGAGGGTAAACACTCAGACTACAATTTATGTATGTGAGAAAGGAAGCAAGCTCCTTTCACTATATGGGATTTGATATATTTGGTGTTTATAATTTTATCCTGTCTCTTTTCATAAGCAGGTAAAAATAGGATACAACGTCTTGTCGATGACGAGGTCGTTAGAAAAGCCACACAAACTCGGACTGGGTGAGGACACGCCAGATAATTGACGATGTCCTTCCGAGATTTACATAAATGGTTAAGGAAAGCTACAAAAAATTAATCTGGATGTCTGAATAGAAATTCCAGGAAAATATTCCACTACCTCACCTACTTCTTATGAACCTTTACCTTGGAGAAGATACTGCTAAGACAAAAGTTTCTACATCGGAGGGACCGAAGAGGCAGGCGCGGATCTATGGCTCAGTTCTGGAGTTCTGGTGGGTGGGAGGAGCGTCGGGGGGAGAGTAGAATTCGTTATCGTCTCCTCCCTCCCATCTAAATACGAGGGTTGGATCTTAAATAGTAACAACTATGTATTCACAACAGATTTAAAAGAGTTACATGTTTGCACCTGTTACTGTCCTTCAAAGTAGTCACCAGTGTTGTGTATAACCCGTTGCCAGCGATGTGGAAGGCGTAGTATACCGTTAGCAGAGCCTGTTCTGTTCATGGTGCCAATTGAGCGGTCTATTGCCTGTCAAATCTCTGAAACAGTTCTGAAGCGAATGCCACGAAGTGTTTCCTTCATCTTCGGAATCAAATCAAAGTCGCAAGGACTTAAGATCGGGGAGTATGGTGGATGGTACAGTACTTCCCAGTCCCGTCGACCGAACAGAGCAGCCACAGCTGCATTGACGGTCTGTGCATTGACGGTCTGTCGTCGAGGAACGTAATGCGCGTTAGGATAACACCATCATAGTCGCACACGAGAATCACCATAACTTTCACCATGCTGGGGCTCTGACGCACTCCCGACTTTCACGGCAACCCATAATTACGCCATTCGTTGCATTGGCGTTTCAGTATTGGCTCGTACGATGTGGCCCGTGTCTCACGCGGTGTTACGATACGGCGTAAGACAGCCTCTCCTTCGCGCTCATAGCGCATCAAGAGCGTCTGAGCAGCGTCGTAACGCGTCCATTTCTATATTTCCGTCCAGTCATGCGGAACCCGTCGTGATGAGATTTCTTGCACGCCCAGGCGTTCCTTCAATATGAGAAGCACAGTTGTATGCGTTAATTCCGTTTCGTGGGCGAGCTCACGAATGGTATGGCTTCGATCACTGACCACCAACGCGGCAACAGTAAGCACTTCTTCTTCAGAGACGCTAAGACGACCTGCCCGATGCCTGTTTGCCACAGTTTGCCGACCTTCGTTGAAGGCTTTTACCCAACGTGCCACTGTTCTGTACGGCAATGCCAATTCCCCGCACGCCTCTTGAAGACCTCGATGACATTGTCGTGCTGTACGACCACTGGCACATTCAATCTTGATCCAACTCCGTTGTTCCTGTTTCGAAAACATAGTGACACCGTTACGTTAGACCGCAGTGTTTAACCGTAATACTAGTAAATTGTTAACATCACTGCTTATTACATCACTAAGTAATACGATTGTAAACACAGGTATGCAGATGATGTCTACGTGAGCTTGTGAACGAGGGAAGGCTGTTTCGTTTCGGCCTACGTTCGAAAAGTCAGTACATCTGTCTTCTCTTACTGAACTCCCTGCGCTTTACTGGTTCTACCGGTGGACTACCGATCTGTGTCGGATTCGTTGTTGACAGCCTGTGAATGTGCCTGGCAGAAATATTACAGTAGCCTGACCGTCCCATTCAAGTGAACTTAATGTCTTAGATTTCTGGCGATGGGAACATTAAATGGTTCAAATGGCTCTGAGGACTATGGGACTTTGAAACGTCCACTTGGAAAAATTTATGAATTACTGTGCTGATAAACCTCTACGTTATTTTATTTTCAAACAGCTGAGCAAAACTGAACGAACTCAGACATTACTCTCTTTACTTATTCTGATCAACACTAAACTGACACACAGTATTTTTAGCGCAACGCAATCTGACTTTCAAAAATCCCTACAAAAAAATGGTTCTGACTAACAATAACCTATACCTTTCATGAATCACTTACCTCACAAAAATCTTCGTTACTCGAACTACTGCAATACAGCGAGTACCAATACTGCCATCTAAATAAAAGATTCTAACTACTGAAGTCACTAACTACTGATAGGCATAGTTAGCAAATGAAAGATTTTGGTAGAGAACAAACAATGTATTTACCTTAATAATACTCAAAAGTCATCATATATCATTTCATGACATCCAGTCTTACAAATTTACTCTCTCTGATGGACACACTTCCAGATCATCCGCTCTCAAAATTCTGCCATCTCTCTCCCCACATCCACCACTGCTGGTGGCTCACCTCCAACTGCGCAACGCTACGCGCTGTTCAATCCAACTACCCACCACTACAATAGCGAATGTTCCAACAATGCCAACCAGCCTCATACTGCACACAGCACAGCCATTGATTTTCATACAGAGCGCTACGTGACGTTACCAACATAAAGACCTAAACAGCCTACTTACAACTTAACATCTGAGATCATCAGTCCCCTATAACTTAGAACTACTTAAACCTAACTAACCTAAGGACATCACACACATCCATGCCCGAGGCAGGATTCGAACCTGCGACCGTAGCGGTCGCGCAGTTCCAGACGGAAGCGCCTAGAACCGCTTGGCCACACCGGCCGGCGGGAACATTAAAGCCATTGGTGTATTCCATACCTATGAACAACGTGCACCGTTTAAAAGATAGTGTTTTCCATGCGTGTGACCGAAACTAAGAGCAGCCAGCTGTGATCGCACGAGTTTGTGAATCTCTGAGATGGTGGCCTTTAGTAGGCCTACCATACTTTTCTCGTTTCAACCCAGCACATTTTACCATTCTTTTTGGAACCAACGCAGGACATAATTTTTTTAATTAATTAAAACAGTTTATGGAAACATCAACTTTGTTGTGTTGCCAATTGACTAAGTGAAAATTTGTGGCGGAACCATTGGTCACGACTCTCCATCGACTTCGGCGTTTGCTCGAAGATCGTCTAAGAGAGGCGAATGTTTGAAAAGACGATGTCGTACATATGGGTCTAAGATTTAAAAAACAGTTCCTCACCACTCATAAAATTTTCAAACTTCAGACATTTTTACAATCCCGGACAACATTAAAAACCCAGAACTGTCTTGGCTAATCCTGGATGTATGGCAAGCGTAGCTGAAAGATGTAAAAGAATGGCAACTATATCGCTCGCCTCCTGTGAATCAACTATCTGCCTCCCATAGGACTGTGTCCCACACCTCAGCAATTGTTTCTGGGTAGTACTTTTTTCTTCAGCATTATCTCTTGTCAGAATACGAATCACGTTTCTTTTTTAAAAGGAGACCTTATATAAAATGTCTCATTTAACATATTTACTATATATATTTCTTGTATTATTCATAGTATTTTACATCAGCAAAAACTTTCAAGTGACCAAAAGTTTATTTTCATGTGTTAATTGATCCATATGTCTTCATGGTATGCCCTTATACTAACATGTTGCTTCCCAAGTAAAACACGACCTTCATTCCCTGCACCACGTTTTGCTTTTGTCACTGTTGTAGTTAAATTCAAATTTTGTTGACAGTAACGTCTTCAGTATATTCCATTTATCTTATACTTTTTTCACAATGTAGGTCACAAGCGATGCATCATCTGTAAATCTTAGTTTCGTATCTCTTTTCTTTGGACTGTTCCTCATTTTGTGAAATTTTCTCCCTTTTCTTCCGTTATATCTGCGCCACATAAGTAAAGCAACTCTGTACATGAGCTGCAACACATGTGCTTGCACTGGCTCCAAAAAAAAAAAAAAAAAGAAAAATGCTCCTAGGTTTCAACTTAACACGCCTCACCAGGAGATATCTTACTACACGTTTCACAGTTGTTCTGACCTATAAACTAAATCTGATTAAACAAGGATAGGTACGTGGCGACTTCCCGACACGACGATGCTTCAGCGTGGTTTAACGTCTGCCTTTCGTAGCAAACCACTGTAGTTTATTTCCGAAAACTGAGGGTACTAAAGACCAGACATAAAAAGTAATTAATTAACGAAATATATATCTTTCTTCCACTCGTAATCTTACAGGCATGTGCATGAAAGGACATAAAGTTTGTAAGATAGTGTTACTGTAATAAGACCGAAAGGAACAAAAGCGTAACTCATAGTATGGAATGGTAGCTGTGGAGGACTTTACAATCATTCTTGTAAAAAGAAATGAAAAATATCCAGATGTATTGAAAATGAACAGCAAATATTTTCACAAGGTATTAGTGTACTCGTAGATAGCTTTGTCACTGTTTACGGTTTGCTGACGACTGTTTCCACAGAAAGGCCACCTAAGCGTCACTATTTCTTCCAGAACTAGTGGATCGACTGAGAAATTCTCGATAAGACAACCGCTTAAGTGTATTTGTAAGTACTCAAAGTAAAGAATCTTATCCTTTTTGCTATGGAGATGTAACACAGAGCTCAGCGAACAGCTAGAAGAGTCGGAAAGACGGTGTATCGTCGCATAGCCTGATTATTTTGGAACAAATGTCAGGAAGGCTGTCAAAGACCCTGGAAGGCAGACACGTGGAGGACTTATCCATCCAGATTTACATTGTTTATCATCGAGTACACTGACGGGTAGAAATTTTGTTGGCCAGACACTTTGTTCTGAGCGTCCGAAATGTTGGCTCTCATAAACCGAAAGACGCTCCTTTTACTTTCCAGGAATGTTCAATAGGAACGAAGGACTATCATTGTGACTGACCTTAAATGACAAATACACGGATAACTGTGAACATGAGTGTTCGACTAATTCTCGGTACCACGAGAATGAAGAGGTTCTGCACATCGTAGAAACAAATATTCCTTGTGGAGAAACGCACTGCTAGAAACGATGCGGTCACAGTGCATGTCCGAGACGTGCGCTGATCCTCGGCCTGGGGGGTGGGGGGTGGAGGGGAAGAGGAGGGTGGGGGGAGGTAGGCCCTCCGAATCCTTGTGTTGGTAGGAAACATTTGACAGGCAAGGGGAGAAGGTGTGCCAACGTACAGTTCCAGCTCACTATCGACCTCTACACCAAATATCGAACCAATCCTCAGTGTGTCATGGAGTGAAGCATGCGACATTGTTGATGGCAACCCTTCTTTCACATGGCGACGACCCCATTGGTGCTGTACTAAAAATAATTTTGTGTTGCTCAATGGCCTGGAACAAGTCTTCCATTTGTATGCTACTTCGGCGACTTACTTGTCTCTAACCTACCTCATTTATCCGATTGGGAAAAGATGTTCTTCCGTTTAACGCGCAGTCCAAACAACGTTTCGTTTCTGGCGACTCCTCATATCATTTAGAAGTGAAGTAAGAGTAAGTTAAAAGGAGATTGAAAATCCGTGGTCCAAACGAGATTCGATCCTAGGACATTTATGTTTCCAGGAAAGCGATTTACTGCTTTTTTTTTCTTTCATGGACCCGCCTTCTCATTTAGCTAAGTTTAATCTCCAAAAATAAAAGAAACAAAAATCAAATCTACCCTTGCTTGGGATCGCCACTTTAACTCTACCATAAAAGAAACTATCCCTCTTCAGGCGTTACCCCAAACTATTTCCAATTTGTTGTTTAATTTTTATTTATTTATTTATTTTGTGTAATTATATTATTATGATTAGTAAATGAGTATAAATCTAAATATTATAAAACAAAATGATACAATAAAAATGTGATTCAAAGAATAAAGTGAAATAGCTTTGTGTATTGCTCACGCTACTTCAGCGAAAACAATCTTTCTTCAAGAAATGATGGAACTGGAGTTTTCTTGTGCACTGCCACTAGCGTCCATCAAATCGGTCTAAAATATCTACAACAAACTCATGCTGTATTGCTAATGCCTCGACGAATGCAGCGTCCTTGGAATCAACTATTTACTTTGCTTTCCGACTGCTCGCAATTCAGGTCATTATGTTTTCGATGAGATGCTAAGCCATACGCTACACTGACCTTGGCACTCCCCAACTAGCGAGGATGGGAGGGGGGTTACAAAAACGCTTCGTAAATAATCTGCAAAGAGCGTACTGTACCTCGATGTGCGTGCAAGAGCGTTGTGAGCGTTTTGCAGGTGGCACCAGGATTCAGTTCAAGTTCCAATTTCTCCCCTTCGTCGAAGATGTAATCAATTGTCATTCCTTTGAAGCATGTAAGCGCATGATATTTGGCGAGGGGAAAGTAACAGTCATCCAGACATGAAGGGATCGAGGGTCAAGCATGTCAGGTGGAACACGCAGGTAACAAGCTAAAGTATCCTGTGTCAGTTGCCAAACGCCGGACGATGACACGCACGTAAAGCGATGTTCATTACTGTCTAGGAGGCAACAGTCGGGGCCAAGTGGGGAGCCGTTAATCCGATGATATGGGGCCGGTATCTCGTCGCATATTTTTTGTTGGTGATCACATATTTTTTATTGGTGACTTGATACAACATCGCACGTACGGTTTTGGCGGAAAGTGGTGGTGTATCCTTTTCCACACTCGTGGCCAATTGACAGATGGGTACTTAGTTTCTACCACGTTACGCGGAAATGCCCACAGAAGTGTGGTGTAAAAATCTTTTGCCTTCGGCGGACGCGTTGTGGGGATATGCGAGGCCACATAGCTGTATTCCAGAATGAATGTCGATAAACGGGAGAGCTGTGACGTGACGAGCGCCACCGACACCGGCGGGACGTGAGACACCAGCATCAAGACGTCCAATAGACGACCTGTGAGGGAGGTGTGTTGACTGGTCCATCGTTTTCACATACTGCTCATATAAAGGGAAGCCGCCCGTGCTCGCAATTAACCACTCTCAGTCCTCCATTGCGTAGGGGAGGGGGGGGGGACGGAGAGAGCGTCATAACGTACTTTAAATTGTGTCCTGTGGATAGGAAATAACCGAAGGCAGCCTGAATTCTGCGACCTGATGCCGCTGGTTGGGGGAGGACCTGTGCCAAGTGATTGAGTTTTGGTGCTACGTAGAGATTCAGGTATTCCACACGTTGCAGTTCGTTCAAGTCCCGGAGCAGGTTCTGGCGTACCATCACCCGTACAATCTGTAGTAACTGTCGATAGTTCAACGCCGCCTTCCCGCGGACATCCTTCGTAAACGTGACTCCCAGACATGTCAGTTCAGTAACGGGCGGGAGGAGGGCGACAGTGCCCGGCCCGAGACCGCGCCCATATCCCACATTGCCGACTTGTTGATGTTCAGAAGACTGCCCGCATCCTGTCCATATCGCTCGATCCAGTTTACTACGTTGCGGACTTCATCGGCGGAACGAACCAGCGTACCCCCTACGCTGGTGTCTCGCAGCCTGTGGTTATGACCCCCGAAAGTGGCTCGAGGGCGGTTACATAAAGGTCGGTAGAAAGAGGGCAACCTTGTCGCAAAGACTTCTTGTTGGGTATCAGACACACTGTCGGTCCGTTGGCCTCGCTACTGTCAGAAGGCACCGCAGGGTGTCGGTCTGATACGGTCCATCAGCTGTAGTAGAAAGTCGAAGGCCAGATTTAAATCGATTGAGACGATCGCCGCTCGTAGGCGGAATGCCAAGGCGATAGCTATTAACTCCCTGCAGACGCCGGTGGCCATTTATATGTTGGCGTCTTCCCCATATGCAAAGTCTTAATACGGCCTTCCTAAAACCTGTCGAAGATTTTATAGTCGGTTTTCAACGTGTAAGTGGCCGATGGACATTGAACGATTGCTCTCCTGCTGGCCTCTGTATTAGTATGAGAAGTCCTTCAACGAAAGAAGGTGATATGGTGCAGTCTGGGGACATGAGATCTCGAAACAATGTAATCTAACGAGGCATCGTGATGTTACAGAAGATCCGATGAAACTCGACTGTAATCAACCGGGCGCAGGAGGCTCGTTGACTGCCCCATTGTCGAATGTATCGTCTATCTCCTCAGACGAGACTTCCTATGCTGTCGCCGTTGCCCTGTCAGTATTGCGTGTCACCTGTTGTAATGCTTCCTCAGTGGTCACGTCGTCTACAGCTCTTTCCTGGCAAAGATGACGAAAATGATCCTCCATGGCTTTCACTATGGTTGCTTGGGTCGTACAGGAGCGACCCTCTTGCGTCGTAAGGCACGTGATTAACTGTCGGCGGTGTCGGCGCTTGTTCGCCACAATGTGGCGTATGGTGGGCATCTCTCCTGCAGTCCGGTAGTGTGGTCGCGAGCGGACTACGGTGCCTTCTAAGCGGCACTTCGTCAACGACAATGTGTGAGCTTTGATTCGGTGTCGTTCTGATCATGTGTCCGGTGATGGAGGTAGAGCCTCGAGGTCACTGAGGACCGCCGGTGCCATGCAGCCGTCTCCTTGCGAACTGAATGAGTGTCTTGCGGACTGCCGGTTTGGCGCAGAAGAGCCATCACACCAAAATCGATTGGTATCGATAGAGACGTCGTTTACAGTTGACCCACGTTGCGGCGATTTGCCACCGACGGTCCGGGTACTGGAGATGTGTTACATTTATCTTCCAAAGGCTGTTACTACGTCAGACTTGTCGAGTGTGGAGATGCATCGTGCAGATGCCACTATGTTCAGAAAAGGCCAGAGACCATTGTTCGGCTGCCATCACTCCCTTGGTGTCACATATATGCAATCCAGTCGGCTCGCAGAACAAATGGTAAGATGGGTGTATCCAGAACTGTCGCCGTGTATCTTTTCCCACAAGTCACATAAATTACGAGTGGTATTTGGTCCACGGGATGGATGACGCAATTAAAATCGCCAGCGAAGACACAATGTTCGTACCGTCCTAGGAAAAGAACCTGGACCGATCACGACGTTTGGTGGTGCTCGGCGGTGCATAATCGTTGATGAATCGGGAGTCAAATACCATGACCGCTAATCCATGTGCGGAGGAGATATAAGTTATGTCTATGGCTTCGATACCATCACCCACTAAAATCGCCACGCCGGTGGACGTGAGACCACCAGGTGCCACGTACGTTGCGTACACATAAAAGTTCGGAAGTGCGTTCGTTAGCACTTTTAACAGGAATGCAAAGTCGACTCCTGAGGCTCGTAGTGTTTCTCTTAGAATTTCGAGCTTGGCAGGAGAGCTAATCATGTTGATATTCATCGTGGCTAGGCGGTGAGCCTAGCGGAACGGTGGTTGGATATGGTTATCCATGGTGAAGGTGGAGAGAAGCGGACGTCGCGAGTGACGTCACACCCCGCTGACCGCGGCCCTCCCGGTATTGTTCACACCTCAGCTGGCCACGGATCGGGATCCTGCTGAGTTTCGACATCCTCAATCCAAGATGTGGGCGCGGAAGTCTGCTCATGTTCGGTAAAATCGTGGAGGTTGATAGGGAGGAATCGATCGGCATCTCGGCCTGCATTGTTGAGGACTGGCAGACGGGCTCTGTCTGTCCCGCCATACGTTCAGCAGGGACGGAATCAGTGGGAATGGTGTCAATGTTATGGTCGGCGTGCTACAGGATTAGTTCTTTCTCCTGCGAGTTTACTCTTTTATTGGAATTAGCATGTCTTGTAGAAACAAAAGGACGTTGAAAGCAGATTGGGACGAGGCAACAGAACCATGGAGTCACGTAGGCCACCACCCTTGGAGCGATTCTCGGAACGGAACACCCGGTGGTACGCAGGTTAATGGCTTGCAGCCCACCAGATAGTCTCTCGTGGTGCCGATATTGAGCACCCAAAGCACCACAGGCAAATTCAGATGTTCTGCTGCGGCATAACGGCCCGAGTCTTAGTTGCTTTTACAACCCAGATGTGAAATAGGAAGGAAGGCTGGGAAAAGTTCGATTGTGCGCGAAACGCAGATGATATCGGGAAAACGGTATGGGAACCAGCTGTTTTGGGATGCTTTGGTGGTGCGAGATGCTACAGGGCGCTGACTTCACAGAAACCAAACGTTTACACAATATAAGAACTGCCAGTAGTTGCTAAGATGAATAAACCAAAGGTTAGAGATAGAAACTCAACTGTGGCGATGAGGATCCACTGGCCACAAAGAGAGATGGAAAGAGAGTGAGATGCCTTTTTTTAGTGTTAACTGTACGATGCACATTGCTGGTTAAATGCCTACAGAATAGCCCAGGGAAGGGTAGAATATTTTTAAGGAACATTTTTACAGATTAGCGCTCGAAAGATCTGTATAAGCCAATCCAAGTAGATTAAAGAGCGAGAACGCGGAAATGTGAGTTTTCATTTTAGCGGACACTCGCTACAAAGTTACTTCTACTTATTTCTTCTTCGCAGAGAGACTTCAGCGGAAGACTTCTCCGTTGAGAACCGCAGCCGTCGGACTTAGCCTCTTCCGGTTTGTGATGCATCTAGAGCAGGCTTTTTTGAGGGTCTCAGAGAGATTTCGGGCTGATTCGCACTAATTCGTTCATGAGGATCACTGGCGCGCCGCCAGTGACTGATTCTGCAGCCACTTCAGCCTTTTCCTGCAATTTACTATGGTGAGAGTGAGCCGCAACCGTGAGATGACGCATAGGGACAGTTGTTTCATTTCCACAATTATTAGAGTCTTACTCCAGATCCTTTTATCAGACGACCAACAGAAATCAAATTAATTTAGAGACGCGCTGCCAGGACCGTAACAGGTTAGTATAGCCCATTCTGATGTTTGGTTTCCGGGCCGCTCCACTGCGCAGTCATCAGCGCCCGAACAAAGTCCCAGTTTTTACCCAGCCCAGTTTTTACACAATCCAATCTAGCCACTGTCACGAATGATGATGATGATGATGATAATGAAATGATGAGGACAACGCAAACACACAGTCACCGGGCACAGAAAATCCCCAACCAGGTCGGGAATTGAACCCGGGACCCCGTGATCTAGAGCTACTACATCAAGAGCTGCCAACATAGCCCATACTGAAGTGTGGCAGAAATGCTCTGGGGACTCAAATGGGAATTCTTTGGAAGAGAGGCGACCCAGTTGTTGTGTAAATTTAGATGACTCGTATGCTAAGATGTTTATGCAACCATTATTGTGACACCAAATTGTGTCTCTCATGGGGACCATCAGAAAAAGATAAGGGTGATTAGGGCGCGTACAGTGACATTTAAACAATCATTTTTCGTACTCAGTACAAGAGCTGACTGGGTTCAAAAATGACTCTGAGTACTATGGGACTTAACATCTATGGTCATCAGTCCCCTAGAACGTAGAACTACTTAAACCTAACTAACCTAAGGACATCACACAACACCCAGTCATCACGAGGCGGAGAGAATCCCTGACCCGGCAGGGAATAGAACCCGGGAACCAGGGCGCGGGAAGCGAGAACGCTAGCGCACGACCACGAGCTGCGGACGAGCTGACTGGGAAACAAAAATCAATATATTCGAATGACGTACCCTCAGTCATGCAAAGTGCAGTGACTTGAGGAATGTCTATGTAGAGGTATATGTTGATGGAGGCGAGTCATTTCTTAAGATTCATGTCCAGAAGACAGCAGACAAAGGACTTCAAGTTGAAGCCGTTTGTCTTGGCTTACAGAAAGCCTTTGACACGGTTCCACAAAGAAAGTTTCCGAACAGATGTGCAATTTCATTTAAGATTTCCATCTTAGCAGATTCCTGACGCGGTTCTTCATCGTCAGTGACAAAGGTAGCGTTTGATGCAACTCGGGTGATTAAGCCTACTGCTGTACACCATAAATTTAAATGATCAGGCAGATATAGTCTGGACAGTACAAGCCCGGGTTCCCGGGTTCGATTCCCGGCGGGGTCAGGGATTTTCTCTGCCTCGTGATGACTGGGTGTTGTGTGCTGTCCTTAGGTTAGTTAGGTTTAAGCAGTTCTTAGTTCTAGGGGACTGATGACCATAGATGTTAAGTCCCATAGTGCTCAGAGCCATTTTTTTTTTTTTTGACAGTACAAGGCTGCTCGCTGACTCTAATCTTATTTTTTTCTTTTAAGTCCTCTCTCTGTTTAGATGTGGCCCGCAAGAAATTCCTCATGTGTGCCAACCTCTTTATCTGAGAGTAGCACTTGCAATCTACGTCCTCAAGTATTTGCTGTATGTATTCCAATCTCTGACTTCCTCTACAGTTTTTACGCTCTACAGCTCCCTGTAGTACCATGGAAGTTATTCACTGATTTCTTAACAGACGTCCTACCATCCTGTACCTTCTTCTTGTGAGTATTTTCCATATGTACCTTTTCTCACCGATTCTCCGAAGAACTCCCTTATTGTTTACGTTATCAGTCCACGCTAATTTTCAACATTGTTCTATAGCACCATATCTCTTCTTCTCCGGTTTGCCCAGAGTCCACGTTTCGCTACCATGCAATGCTGTGCTCCAAACAGAAAACAATACGATGCAAAGAATTTAAGTAAGCGAAACAATATGATATCGTTTGACTTATTGACCAAAGATAATCACTGGGATGAGTTACAACCTTGAAGTACCTAAGATTTTCCGTCCGGGGTGACTGAAGGTGAAACCATCTGATAAATCTGCTCGTGGTGAAGACAGAAGTCTGGCCCAGATGAAAAGGGAGGTCGCATATTAAACCACTGTTCAACCAATTTTTAGGTCTGCATCTCTTGCCGCGCTGGTATAATGGAAAATGAAAACACTCAAAGAAGAGCTGCACAGTTCGTCGCGGATTTGTTAGTCCGCATGAAATTGTCAGACGAATGCTCAATGGACTGCAGCATTCCTGCATTCCTGCGTTCAGAAGAGTTTTGCTAAGAAAATTCCAAGACTCACGTACCAAAATAAGAAAAGAGCAATAGCCCTTATCCATGAAGTTGTGGGATTCCAAGCGAATGATGTCGATGGCTGGTTGGTTGTCAGCCGATACATCGTGGTAAGAAATCGACGACATCCAACTGGAAGCCTGAAACTTCATAGAATCCTCACTACGCCAGGAAAACTTGAAAATACACAGAGCCCTTACTACACTCTGAGCCAAAAAAAAAAGAACTAGGCATGACCAAGACAGGTTGGTATCCTGGTGCTGTGCCCCTGTCCGGGGTGTCTCCAGCCACGTCTTGTCACTGACTGCAGTAGAGTTGTCTACAGTGATGGGTCCCGCTTCGAATTGAGCCCCGATGGCCAGTAAATATGTGTGTAGAGATGCCCCAGGCAGCAGTGGGATACCAACCTGTGTGTCGTACGCCATACGGCCAGAAGTGATGTTCTGGGGTGCAATTTCATTTCATAGCAGGAACTTATTTGGTGTCATCCATGGCACCCTTACGGCGCAGCGGTACGTCGACGATACTCCACGCCAGCTTTGTTGCTCTTCATGACAATCCATCCTAGGCTTACATTTCAGAAGGTAATGGCAGCCCGCACACGGCGAGAGTTTCTGCTTAGAGCTTAGTGCTTATCAAACCCTACCTTGGTCGGTAAGGTCGCCGGATATCTCCCCAACTGAGAAAAAATGGCTCTAAGCACATCTAAGCACATCTGAGGTCATCAGTTCCCCAGACTTACAACTACTTAAACCTAACTAACCTAAGGACATCATACACATCCATGCCCGAGGCAGGATTCGAACCTGCGACCGTAGCAGCAGCGCGGTTCCGGACTGAAGCGCCTAGAACCGCTCGGCCACACCGGCCGGCCCCAACAGAGAACGTTTGTAGCATTATACACAGGGCCTTCCAACCAGATCGGTGCTTTGACGATCTGGAAGGCCAATGGATCAGAATTTGGCACGATACTCCTCAGGAGGATATCCAACAACTTAATCAGCGAATGCCAAGCCGAATAACTGCTTGAATAAGGGCCATAAGTGGACCAACGCGTTGCTCAGTTTGTGAAGCTCTTTCTCTTAAATAAATCATCCAACTCTTCTAAAATTGTACTTATATGATTGTCTGTACATGTACATCACATCTACTCACATGTTTTATTATTTCTTTCTTTCTTTATTCTAGAGTTTACTTTTTATAACGTCGTCGCGAGTTTCGATCACGACGCTAAAATTACAGAAATGTAAGGTCTTACAGGAGAAAACCGATAAGGTTTCGAAATTAAGATGGGGGGGGGGGGAAGGGGGAAACGATACTCTTACAGTATGTCTCCTCTGCCACACATCTTACGGTGTACCGATGTAGCGGTAGATACGGTGCTAAACTCTATCTCGGAAGCAATCGCTTATTGAATGACTTGAAGGTCACAGTGTGAGGAACGAACATGAATAGTAGTACGCCAGAGTTTCGCATCGTAGCTGTGCCACGGTTTTAGCGGTGCCAGGAGTGCCGACGGGTCCTTGCGGCCGTTCTCACCTGGCGCCAAGGCCGCAGCAACAGCCGCCGCCGCTCCGGAAGTGATAAGCAGAGGGTGGGGAGGGACCCAGTGTCAGGGTCGCAGATAGCCGCCCCACTGCGCGGACGGCGACACGCTGCCACCGCGGCCGCCGACGATCGCTTCTCTTCCCCCGTTGTTCGCCTAGGGTCTCATCTCGATTCAGCTGCTCCCATACAATGGCAGACCGTGGTGGCCGAGCGGTTCTATGCGCTTCAGCCCGGAACCGCGTGACTGCTACGGTCTCAGGTTCGAATCCTGCCTCGGGCATGGATGTATGTGATGAGCTTAGTTTAGTTAGGTTTAAGTAGTTCTAAGTTCTAGGGGACTGAAGACCTCAGATGTTAAGTCCCATAGTGCTCAAAGCCATTTGAACCATTTTGAACCCACACAATGCTCCGTCATCTATGTGCTCTAACCAAGAGAAAAAGAACTCCTTTAAACTGTGTACCTTATCATGTGAAACTCTGCATAGTGCAGTGCAGGGAACAGTGCTACAATGCGAGACAACACAGTACGTATCTTGCAATTCTAACGTACATTAACACAGTAAAATATCCTCCATAAAATTACAAACTAAACTTTGAAGGAATAAATGGCCAAAACACTTTTGGTAAACTGCCCTACTAATTTACGTACTTAAACTGACTAAGCAAAATTCGAAATGTTAAATGTAACTGTACATTGTAATAGTCGTCGTGTGACTAGGGCCTCCCGTCGGGTAGACCGTTCGCCGGGTGCAAGTCTTTCGATTTGACGTCACGTCGGCAACTTGCGCGTCGAAGGGGATGAAATGATGATGATTAGGACAATACAACACCCAGTCCCTGAGCGGAGAAAATGTCCGACCCAGCCGGGAATCGAAGCCGGGCCCTTAGGATTGACATTCTGTCGCGCTGACCACTCAGCTACCGGAGGCGGACATTGCAAGAGTAAGAATGCCTGACAAAAGAAATCAAATCTAAATAAACTTTAACTGAACTGATCGTGATGATAATTTGAAATACACTGCTCGACTGTAAATAATCCTACTGTGTACTAACAGTAAAATGCTAATTTCGCCCTAACAAACTTTCGTAACTTACTTTGCAACAAAGGACACTCGGTATTGCTCGAAAGTGGTAATTCAAGAATGTAGCGCAGCAGCAAACCGGCTAAAGAAAACTTTGCCCAAGTAGAAAGCAAGTAAAAGCAAGTATGCTAAACACATCATACTTAGAGTAACTATGCTCCGCTAAGTGCGATGCGGTGACACACGATTACAAAATAATACATTCTTATGGGGACGGTGGAAGAATCTGAATCTACTGAATGATATAAAAAGACTAGCATTTAAAAATTGTGTTATCAAACTCACTTTTAACGATTGCAATCATATTTACAAAAATCACCTCTCATAAAAGAAAGTATGTCTGTACCAGGTAAATCGTTAATGAAATCGTAAAGGAGTGGTGAATCTATGACTCTGAATCCAAGCTACATGATCAGGTAATTTTGTTTACTCCCGTTTCGACACTCAAACTAACAGACCATAACCAATAAAGAAAAATCATACCGAAACTTTGGCTTTCTCAAACTCATCATAAATTACACGCAAGCTAGTAATGCCGCGACATTATTACCTGAATATCTTCACACTTCTAAAAACAATCTTTACAAACCCGTATTTCCAAAAACCAACAACATCTGAGTCTGCATCTCTGTGTCCTGACAGTTATTCCCAGAAAGCTCAGCAGCATGACCAATACCAGACCCTCTCGTTTAATACTCTCGATTGCTACACTGGCAACGACAGTACTACAGACAACCACGGATCACATTGCTTGTACTCAATACTCCTGTGTCATAATACACCGCCTATTAACGGCGTCTGTCTGAAAAAAATCCAGTGTGCCAATATGGAGTATGATTCGTCGAATAAAAGGAGAACTGACATCGCTCTCATCAAATATCAAAACTAAGCTATAGATCTTACATCACCTTATATCATAAGTCAACCCTATTCTTAGACCGACCTTATAATGAAAGATAGACACACAACTCTGTTACCATAAGTAAATAAATACAGCGCACTCAGCCACTAATTATTACATTACAACAAGTTTCGAGAACTTTGCTCCGTCATAAAGTGATGGTTTTTGTGTTTAGCAGTGAGTTAAGTATGTGCAATTAAAATTTCACAAACTCCCACTGTAACTAGGAAGGCCTTTGAAGAGACAAATTTGCCCAAAATTTGCACCAGTGAAATTGTGAACATTAGAGTAGGTGCCAACAAGCCATATCCGCGTACAAGGGCGCAATATTAACCTGTCACCGACTTCGAATGCGATAGAATGATCCGTCTCCGGTAAAGTGATATTTCAGTTAGTGTAGGGGATGCTACAAGGGCAGTGTTGTCCGTGTGTGGAAACAACGGATAGAACAGGATCGTACACCTCGACAAGCGATCATTGAACCACGAAATATCACCACAGTACAATCAATACGACCGCCTTCTTGTCAGTGTGACCTGTAGAACATAAGCTTCGTGCTCAGTGTATTTCGGTGCCGTAATAGCAGTTCACAGCTGTTTGCGTCGAAAGTTGTGCGCCCTCTTCTGTGGACGGGACGGGTGTTTTATGCGTCCAGTTTAGCTGCTGTCAGTTGGGGTCTCATTTCCTACCACAGTGAATGTTACGAAGAAAAATCGACAGCTAATAGTGTTTATTTAAATCACTATGAGTCAAGAAACTATTCCGTAGGCTGTTAATTCTGTACGGCAAAGACCACCTAATTCTTCTACAAAACGCGTGAAACTGTAAAGTATTCATTCATTCCCTTAGTTTCCAAACCAACTCCATACGATCCTATTACTTGTCCAACACGAGGAGCACTTGCAGAATACACGATTTATAAAGAAACCCAAGAAGACAGTGGCTTTCATCTCCTTCCAAAGACTCAGACTCTAATTGAAAGCCTTTTGAAGGTATTCATCTGATAAATTGTGCTAAACTTCGCCATGTCGTACGGTGTCTGGCTCTGATATAACGTCGGACAGATCACCTCGGTTGACATCTTGAAGAATTTGTTTGCTCTGAGTACAACGACTTTATACTTTCGGCACAGACACAACGAATTAGAGCACTATTTGCTACTGCAGAGACGCTCTAGGAGTGGGATGCATAGTTAAATCATGGTGACTGATCATCGATTCATCTACGATAAGTTTGATGGCAGTATTATTACACATTGGAAACAGACGAAAGGCGCTACCAGTTGGAAGCATTCTGCCCACCCGAAAGGAACATACGAAACCATGCCCCAGCTTCCTCTAAATATGAGCAATCACAAGTACAATTTGCGTGCTTGTGGTGACTTGAAAGAAGATACTACTGTCGTAGGAATGCAAACAAGGTACGATACGACCACGCTCTGTATAACATGTAGCTTCGTCCTCAGCGTACTTCTACGCTGTGATAGCGATTCACAGCTGTCTGTTTCGAAAGTTGGACGCTCTCTTCTATGGACGGGACGGATGGTGTATGGTTATTATTTTATCCGCGATTGGGACAGCAGAGGTAGAAATCGCCACTATGTAAAAAAGAAATGACCAATCAGTGAAAGATCGCAGCAAGGAAGTGTAAATGTCCTTCATGTGCCGTTTATTGAGCGTGACAGAATTATCATCCCACCGCTTCATATAAAGCTGGGACTCATCAAGAACTTCGTGAAGAATCTAGTCACGGAATCACACTCCTTTCGATACCTGTACAGCATGTTCCAGTACTTGCGTTATGCGAAAGTGAAAGAAGGTGTGTTCAGAGGTCCAGTAATGAGGAATAACATTGCTGACAGCCATTTTCAAGACTTACGAGTAGTGTTACAAACAACGGTTTCACCGTGTGTGGTTGCTTACTACAAGGACTGGTGCAATACCAGTTATTATCACGTGCGACTTTCTGAATAATCTCTTTTGGGAAAATTCAGTCACTATATATTTAGAGGTCCTGATTATGACGAAGTGTATCGTCAGAACTGGTTGTCAATAAATTGATAATGAAATTACAGCTAACGGTAGAGCTGAAAATTGTAATATTCCTATCGTCTGTGGTCCTCTTTTCCTACTTAACAAGGATGGATATGCCTACATTCGTGTGTAGTGGCCTATCTAAGACGATGCTGTCATCTTGATCGTTCACTGCGAACTCGTGCCTAGCGTTCTTCTACTCAGCCGCAAGCTGATGAGCCGCTGCGGCGGCCTCATAAAGCTATAGAAGGCGTGGCTACGCCAGTGCTTCTGATTCGCCCTTGCGCCACGTACTCCGTGATTTCGTTCCGAGATGCTGACATTGCTTTGATTCTCCGCTCTTCGGACAACATCACAAATTGTTTACATATTATCAATCAGGAAGTTCCAGTTCTCTCAGAAAGAGTGTTGGATGCCAAAATATACACCAATTTAGAAAAAAAAATCCAGTTATAGGCACTTTAGCAGTATCACTGGGATACTGGCGTGCTAAATGGCGAAAATATTGTTTTTAGATGAGTCCTACTTCAACCTGTACTACGGTGATTGCCTGATATGTGTTAGATGCTGCTGGACCATAACGAGACAGCACGAGTCCTTCAGCACAGCTGCAACGACTCGAGGCTCTACGAATACAACACACGATACCGACTGCTACGTCTCACGTACCATCTGAGCACTACTGAAGAAAGTCTGAGTCACTTTTTATCTTTATTCGGACTACCAGTTTCGACTTTCTTATGGGTAATTCTGAGATACATATCTAATTGCTGCCAGCAGGGTGAAGACTGAGAGTAATTTTACAGCATTTACGAAGTGCGATTCGTAGTAGTTAGCTATGGAAATGGAATGACTCGTAACAAAGGCCGGAACCAGTAACACGAATAAGGATAAAAAATGACCCAGACACAGTCCTCTTTCTTCATTAAATTAAAAGTGGTCACAGTGTTCTCTGAGGTCATGTCCTCAGTTATTACAGTACCTTGGGGTTACCCTAGATAGGACACTAACATTCAAAGAACACCTGACGAAAACTGCAGCGAAACTTAAAACACGCAACAACATATTGCAGAAGCTCTGTGGCACCACTTGGGGCTCCACAGCATCTACCTTAAGAACATCCGCACTTGGCTTGGTGTATCCAGTGGCAGAATACTGTGCCCCAGTGTGGCTCAACAGCAAACACACACACATGGTAGATAGCCAACTTAATGCAACAATGCGTATTATATCAGGCACAATCAGGCCAACTCCTACAGTGTGGCTGCCCGTTCTCAGTAACATAGCCCCTCCTAACCTGCGCCGTGAACACGCTCTGGTTAGAGAATTTCAAAAAATCATGACCAACCCTCAATTACAAATCCATGAAGATACTCACGACATCCAAGGAAACCGACTCCAGTCTAGGCATCCTCCACTAAAGACCGCACAGGCTCTGCACCAAACCAACTTCAAAATAAATGACCGATGGAAAGAGGAATGGGAGAGCAGAACAGTAGTAAACTGCCACAGTATGCCATGCATCTTTAGTAAACCAAAAGGATTTGATTGCCCTCGCAAAGTTTGGTCAACTCTTAATCGCATCAGAACCAACTGTGGGAGATGCGCCGACTCCTTACACAGATGGGGTAAACTTCCTTCAGCCGCTTGCGACTGTGGCGCTGAGAGACAGACGGTCAAACACATCGTGCAGGAATGCCCACTAAGGGCATACGAGGGTGACCCACAAGATTTCCTAATGGCGACCCAAGAGGCAATCGACTATTTACTATCTAAGCTGGACGTCTGCTTGTGACTGGTCTTCTGTGAGTGTAACTTTACAATTGGCGGTGTCCTTATATACAAACTGTTATTTATTGCTCTGTTTATACATATGTGATTTTTTTTAAATCGTGTTGTTTCTGTACTTTTTACTGTGATGTTATGAGCCATACGCTAAATAAATAAATAACAGTCTGAACAACTACCACATTAGTGAGTTATGGAGCCCTTGCTTCAGGCAAGATCACATACCACTTTCCAGCAGGACATTATTGGGCCACACTCGGCGAGATTGCGCAGGCTTTCAAAGATTGATGGATATCATTGCTTTCCTACCCTGTATCTTCATTTCACATTTCACCCATCGAAGATACCTCGAATGTCGTTGGTGCTTCAACACGTTCGTCACGGCCTTCCACCAACCACTGAAAAAGTTGTATGGACTCGGACATAAAAAGATGAAGGTTGATTTCCAAGGAACACACACAACACTGTTTTATTTCAAGGGAAGACGTATACAGACAGATTGCAACTCGAGACAGCTTCATAAAATACTGAATGATCGAAGTCAGAGATCATAACAGTTCTAAGCGTGCAATACTGGAAGCAGAAACATCCTAGTAAACAGGGGGCCGCAAATGAGCAGACTGCGAGATAAATGCAAATGTGGGGTTACTAGCGGCCACTGACATTCAGTATGAAATATTGCCCTAATCAGTAAAATTTGTTTCAAATGTAAACATTACCATTAAGTCCCCGTGTAACTGGGCCTGCCTAGCTGAACAAGAATTACAACACTAACTCAGCAGGTTAAATGTTAAACTTATAGATCAGCTGCACCTGTTATAGTAGGTGTAACGTTTGGATGCAATACTGCAGTCGTTTCTGGGCTGAGTTACGTATTCCTTCACACTCCCTCAAATCTTTTCGTAAATCTTCACAAGACTGTAGATATATGTTTTCCAGTTTTTCAACCTTATCAACGGGAGTGCTGCACACTTCTTTTTCGAGATGTTTCCAGACGGGATAATCCAGAGGACTGAGTGAGGACTGAGTGAGGCCTGGTGATCTTGGAGGCTCATCTTGGCCTACATTTTGCACGTTAGACGTCGCCTTACATCAGCACGAGGCCCAAGAGAAAGACAATCCGTTGCGCGTACGTCACAACACGTGATACTACAGGTCTTAAGCCGGCCGTGGTGGCCGAGCGGTTAAAGGTGCTACAGTCTGGAGCCGCGCGGCCGCTACGGTCGCAGGTTCGAATCCTGCTTCGGGCATGGATGTGTGTGATGTCGTTAGGTTAGTTAGGTTTAAGTAGTTCTAAGTTCTAGGGGACTGATGACCTTAGAAGTTAAGTCCCATAGTGCTCAGAGCCATTTGAACCACTACAGGTCTTACGAGTGCCAGAAGCCGCCTCCAGTGGAGAGTGAGTAACTGTTTTAGACGAGTTAAATAATTCTTGACTGCTTGTTTAAATTCATGAAAGTTATTGACTGTACACGACAAAATTAAGACCTTTAGAGGGTATCTTTCAAATTAAATATTGATTTCTCGTTGGCGCTGCACGGAGCCGAGCGTTCGCGACGTATGGCGGACAATCCGACTTCTGTGACGTCATAAGTTTGTTGCACGAAGCCTACGAGAAAGACAGGCCGCGGCACGTACGTCACGAGGGTAGTCATGCGCTCGCTCGCTCGCTCAAATCAGCAGACAAACTACTTTTCTGCACCTGTTAACTCGTAACTACGCGAGTCCGCACACACGAAAACTGAATCTTCTACTGGAATCCGCTATTATGGAATCTTACTGTTATTAAGTCCTAAAATGATGGGTAGTCCATGGGCCTACTTATAATTTGTCACGGCTGTACTGTCGTACTATAAAATAAAATCATGCTAAAATGATTATCAGTTACATAAGGTACCACTACCAGCATGTATGAGTACTGTTAAGCAGGAGAGACTAAATACTATAAACAAGCCGTTATACCATTTATATCGAGTATTGATCTTAAATTAAATATTGCTGTAGTACTGTTAATCAGTAAGACTTCATAATAGAATATTCCAGTAGAAGATGCAATTCTCGTTAGTACTTACACGCCCAGCTGGGAGTTAACAGATTTAGAAACGCATTTTGTCTGCTGAGCTGAGCGAGCGAGCGAGATCAGGACTACCTTCGTGACGTATGCGCCGCGGCCTGTCTTCCTCGTGGGCCTCGTTGCTGCAGCGACTGTATATCTAGCTGGCCCCAACATCAGCAGCAAAATGCGCTGGTTTCTAGTTATGCCTGTAATACATTCCTCAGCCATGGGCCATGGGTGAAATTTGCTTAACAGAAAAATTCACATTTCAAATACGTTTGCAAGAACTAGGACAATACTTCATTACGAAAGTCACTGACGGCTCATAACTACAAATTTGTAATTGTCTCTCAAACAGCTCGTCTGTGGGCCCATGTTTGCTGGATAGTTTTAGCTTGTATATACTTTCACCTTTGTCAGTTCCCCCTGTTAATTATGCCATACACTGTATGATCCCCATCATTTGTATTTTATCATACTCTTAATCTGTGATATTCAGTTTCTGCTTGATTACTTTCGTCAGTAGTATTTTCCAGGTTTATTTTCTCACACGATTCTGTACAGTGAGTAAACGTACCTCTTTGGTGAATATTCACGTATTAGTGTTTTATTATTTACGTTACGTTAATGTCTTCAGTCCAAAGACTAGCTTGATGCAGCTCTCCATGCTGCTCTATCCTGTGCAAACCTCTTCATCTCCAAGTAACTACTGCAACCTACATTCTTCTAAATGTGCTTAGTGTATTCATCTCTTGGTCTCCCTCTACGATATTTACCATCCAGACTTCCCTCCAATATTAAATTGGTGATCCCTTGATGCCCCATAACATCTCCTACCAACAGACCCCTTCTTCTAGTCAAGTTGTGCCACAAATTCCTCTTCTCCCCAATTCTGTTCAGTACCTCCTCATTAGCTACGTGATCTATCCATCTAATCTTCAGCATTCTTCTGTAGCACACATTTCAAAAGCTTCTAATCTCTTCTCGTCTAAACTGTTTATCGTCCATGTTTCATATCCTTACATGGCTACACTCCATACAAGTTCTTTCTGAAAAGCCTTCCTGACACTTAAATCGATACTCGATGTTAACAACTGTCTCTTCTTCAGAAACGCTTTCCTTGCCATCCCCAATCTTCATTATATATCCTCTCTACTTCGAGCATCATCAGTTATTTTGCTTCCCAAATAGCAAAACTCATCCACTACTTTAAGCGTCTTATCTCCTGATCTACTTCCCTCAGCATCACCTGCTTTGATTCGACTACATTCCATTATCCATGTTTTGCTTTTATTGATGTTCATCTCATATTTTCCTTCGAAGACACTGTCCATTCCGTTCAACTGTTCTTTGCTGTCTCTGACAGAAGCACACTGTAATCGGCAAATTCAATGTTTTTATTTCATCTCTCTGGATTTTAATTCCTACTCCAATTTTTTCTTCGGTTTCCTTTACTGCTTGCTCAACATACACGTTGAATAACTTCGGTAATAGGCTACAAACCTGTCTCACTCACTTCTCAACCATTGCTTCCCTTTCGTTCCCCTCGACTCTTATAACTGCCTTCTGGTTTCTGTAAAAATCGTAAATATCATTTCCGGATTCTATTCCCGACAGAGTAGGACCTTTTCTTCTCTCTGGGACTGCGTGCTTGAGTATTCGTCAGCATTTTCATCTCATCTTCGTCATAAAGACTCGCATGTAGCCGAAGTGGCGTCAAATAGGAATGTTTGGACCAGGCGGGCGAAGAACACCATCTTGTGTAAATGGAATAGGACTGAGGCTGGTGGTCGGAGACTTGAAGAAAATAAATAAAAAAAAGTGTGTGAAATCTTATGGGACTTAACTGCTAAGGTCATCAGTCCCTAAGCTTACACACTACTTAACCTAAATTATCCTAAGGACAAACACACACACCCATGCCCGAGGGAGGATTCGAACCTCCGCCGGGACCAGCCGAAATAAATAGCAACAGCCGTAATTTTATTCAATAATTTTATTTAGCTACCATGCTGGCCCCATCTTCAGACACATATATATGAAATTAGCCAACTCATCTAGTCGTTTGTGCTATTATAGGGACCACTATATACAACTGGTTTCTGTAGACTTCTAAGAACGTCTTGGTCGATGTGGACCCTACACACTTCTTAGAAGTCTACGGAAAGTATTTAAATATAGTGGACTATGTAGTAGCACAAATGACTAGATGTGCTACCTAGTTTCGTGAATAGAGGCCTGAAAATGGTGGCACTAAGGGACCGAAAGTGGTAGCTGAATAAACTTATTACGTACACTGATGTCCCAAGCTATTATGACCAACTGCTAAATAGCTTGTTTGTCTGTCTTTGAAACTAAATACATCACTGTTTCTACCTATCGGGGATCAGACAGTTTGTTGGTAGGTTTGTGGAGATATGTGGCATTAGATGTCTGTGCACATGTCATGTAATTCGCGTTAATAACGGGCCGCTGATTTGAGTCGAGGAGACAGCACCCTATAGCGACACATAAAATTTCTACAGGATTTACATCAGGTGAATTTGGTCACTAAGACATCGATGTGAGTTCACTATATGCTCCTCAGAAAATTGAAGCTGGCTCCGAGACACGGACAATTATACTGCTGAAAGATGACATCGCCGTCGGGGAAGACGTACAGCATGAAGAGATGTTCGCAGTTGTCAGCGTGTCTTCGACTACTACCACAGGTAGTGCAAGCGCAGGAGAGTGTCTCCCGTATCATGATACGACTCCCACCAGCCTGTGTTCGTGACGCGCTGCACGTTTCGAGCCGCCGTTCGACTCGATGACTACGTTTGTGGAGACGACCATCGACCTTGTGTATGTAATTCATCCAAAGGGCCGACACGTTTCCATTGATCGACGGTCGAACCCTGATGGTCCCGTGCCCACTCCAATCGTTATAGACGATGTACACTCCTGGAAATTGAAATAAGAACACCGTGAATTCATTGTCCCAGGAAGGGGAAACTTTATTGACACATTCCTGAGGTCAGATACATCACATGATCACACTGACAGAACCACAGGCACATAGACACAGGCAACAGAGCATGCACAATGTCGGCACTAGCACAGTGTATATCCACCTTTCGCAGCAATGCAGGCTGCTATTCTCCCATGGAGACGATCGTAGAGATGCTGGATGTAGTCCTGTGGAACGGCTTGCCATGCCATTTCCACCTGGCGCCTCAGTTGGACCAGCGTTCGTGCTGGACGTGCAGACCGCGTGAGACGACGCTTCATCCAGTCCCAAACATGCTCAATGGGGGACAGATCCGGAGATCTTGCTGGCCAGGGTAGTTGACTTACACCTTCTAGAGCACGTTGGGTGGCACGGGATACATGCGGACGTGCATTGTCCTGTTGGAACAGCAAGTTCCCTTGCCGGTCTAGGAATGGTAGAACGATGGGTTCGATGACGGTTTGGATGTACCGTGCACTATTCAGTGTCACCTCGACGATCACCAGTGGTGTACGGCCAGTGTAGGAGATCGCTCCCCTCACCATGATGCCGGGTGTTGGCCCTGTATGCCTCGGTCGTATGCAGTCCTGATTGTGGCGCTCACCTGCACGGCGCCAAACACGCATACGACCATCATTGGCACCAAGGCAGAAGCGACTCTCATCGCTGAAGACGACACGTCTCCATTCGTCCCTCCATTCACGCCTGTCGCGACGCCACTGGAGGCGGGCTGCACGATGTTGGGGCGTGAGCGGAAGACGGCCTAACAGTGTGCGGGACCGTAGCCCAGCTTCATGGAGACGGTTGCAAATGGTCCTCGCCGATACCCCAGGAGCAACAGTGTCCCTAATTTGCTGGGAAGTGGCGGTGCGGTCCCCTACGGCACTGCGTAGGATCCTACGGTCTTGGCGTGCATCCGTGCGTCTCTGCAGTCCGGTCCCAGGTCGACGGGCACGTGCACCTTCCGCCGACCACTGGCGACAACATCGATGTACTGTGGAGACCTCACGCCCCACGTGTTGAGCAATTCGGCGGTACGTCCACCCGGCCTCCCGCATGCCCACTATACGCCCTCGCTCAAAGTCCGTCAACTGCACATACGGTTCACGTCCACGCTGTCGCGGCATGCTACCAGTGTTAAAGACTGCGATGGAGCTCCGTATGCCACGGCAAACTGGCTGACACTGACGGCGGCGGTGCACAAATGCTACGCAGCTAGCGCCATTCGACGGCCAACACCGCGGTTCCTGGTGTGTCCGCTGTGCCGTGCGTGTGATCATTGCTTGTACAGCCCTCTCGCAGTGTCCGGAGCAAGTATGGTGGGTCTGACACACCGGTGTCAATGTGTTCTTTTTTCCATTTCCAGGAGTGTAGTTGGGTCAACATAGAGGCAGGCTGCTGCGGAGCTCCGTATTCAACAGATGAACGGTGTGCTCCGAAACACTTGTACGTACACCAGTATTGTACTCTTTCGGCAGGGATGCAACAGGTCATCATACTTTACAGAGAAGACAAGCCTCCGAACACCACGTTCTGTGAAGAGTCGTGGACTTTCAACCGTTTAGAGCCTCATGGTAGCATCACTGTCCTTCTACCTCTTTCCGTAGATGTTCACGACAGTAGCACGTGAACATTCGACCAGCTACGCCGTCTTCGAGATACTCATTCACAGTCTCTGCGTAGTAATAATCTGCCCTTATCTCAGTCGATTTCTTCATTTGCACCCAAATCTCCGCTAGGGTGATCCCCATCCGTCTCTGTTCCGATCATATACTTTTGTTACAGTGTCGCGTGCCCGCAACGCCACCAGGCGGCATCCAACATCGTGGCGAGCAGTGATCATAATGTTTTGGCTTATCAGAGTAAAATTGGTATTTAGTTTGTTCAAGAACACGAGACTGGGTCTCTGGGCCAGTAATCACACACGATCTTTTCATTTTATTATTATTATTACTATAAAATCGTAGGTCCCTTTAGCACATTAAAAGTGTCGTTGGCGGCCTGTTATTTTGGAAGGGAGAGGGAGGTGAAGAGAAGGGGGAAGAGAAAGCGAGAGGAAGCGACTGTAAAGAAATTTACTCCCGTCCCGCAGGACGTAATTGTGACTCTGCACCTGTTAAAACACCTAGGCAGGTTGGTTGCACGACTTACAGGAGAGGTGTTGGCCAGACAGCGAAGGCGCGGCGCAGGGCTGAGAGGCCGTGGCGTGGCATGGGGGGGGGGGAGTTAGTGGGCGGGGGGGGGGGGAGGGTGCCGATAGCGGTGTGACTGGCGCTATTGTGGCGCTCGCCGCTCGCGCTGCCCCCAAGTGTCCTCCGCGCGCTCGGCAAACATTTGCATTCTCAACCCTTTATCCCACGACAGACTGCCTGCGTTCGCGCCATTCTCCGGCGCGCCGGCGCCGTATCTCGCGGGACAATAGCGGCTCAGTATCGGCTCGCACCGCGCATACTGGCGCCATTCATGGCGCGCTAGCCGTTTCTTGTTACTCGCCAGAATGTCTTACCACTCCCCCACTTGTCTGCTCGAAGCGACAACAATTGATCAATAGACATGCCGAGCACAGAAAATGCCGCCAGTAACATTTGCTTGGATACCAGAGATTGAGTGCCACGTTTCGATACTGAGACGTCGCATTCTGAAACTGAGAAGCGTTATCAAACTAGAGTGCCTCCATTTTTATAGCAACTGCTTGACCCCTAGCTTAAGGTGTCAATGAGTTAGATTAAGAGCAAAATGTGGTCAGCACACCGCTCTTATAATCTATTAATAATACCGACATTAGAAAGCGTATTCAGAAATGTTCCTCCAAGTAATTTCTCAGCAGTCGTTACAAGGTTAAATGGGCACTGAACCGTGAATTTACTTTCAAAAAAAATTTTTTTAAAGAATTTACTTTATTTACTGGCGATTCATCAAGAACATTGACACATTCAATCACACTAGGTGAGCGTGGAAGCAGTTGCCAGGAAGTAACTGATGGAAAATTACTTTTAACAAATGTGAATTTATTCCTAAAAGTCTTTTCAAAACAGATTTAAAATTATAAAATATCAAGTTACAGTTTTATTTAGAGGCAAAGAACAATATTAACAGTAGGAGCCTTCGGTCTGAGAAGCTTGCCTGCTCCCTTTCAACACGGCCGTAGTCACGACCGCCCACAACAACCTCTGAAAGAGTACACTGGTGCAAATCTGCAACACACCAGATTACTTTAAACAAAAAATTTTTAGCAACTCACACAAACATGTAAACTATGCACCCCGTAAGGAGAATGGAAATGGTACAACCCTCTAATTATTTGCCACCGAAAGTGCAATTTTTTTTTCTTAAGGTCTCTTATGGTGGAAGGGTGGCAAGCTTAAAACCTAAAATAACTATTTAAATAAAACCCATAAATTGCATACTTACATAAAATGTACAACATGTTCTACATTACACATATACCACCTCGCAAGATGATAAGCAAGATAGAAACATATTTCAAGATTTCGGCCTTTAAGCACTAAATTCGTCAACACCGAATCCGACAACCATGACAGAGGCAGTAATTAACGTATGGCAGACCGACAGACAGACAGAGATTAGCACTCCGACCGACAATCCAACGGATTTCCAACCGTCAGATCCAACTGCACAAACAACAGAGAATATCGGCCGATGACGAATAAACCAAGATACCATCACTTTCTAACTCGGCCTAACCAAGATCAAGGCATCAAACACCACTCAAGACAAGTTTAAAGAATACAGAAAACACAAGTCATTAACTGTCAAATCACTACGGAAGAAGGCTGCGGGTTCTAGACAACAACACACACCACTTGTTATCAGACGCGTGAACGGCTGAGGAAACAACAGTCCACAAATAACGAACCGATCATAACAGTCGAGATTTTAAAAGAAGTCACTAATCACTCAACTTGAGGATCTTGCTTCGGAGGAAAGCGAAACACCGCTCTCGCAGCTAGCGCCTCCAAATGCAACCGCGCGTGCCCGCCGCCAAAAGCCCCGGCCTGGCTTCACGCTGAGGAGACTACGTTGCCGCTTAGTTCCGACGAACCAACAAGGTCCAACCACATCCCGACTCGGAAAATGGAGTTCATCCTGAGGATCCAAGACGTCGTCGACTAAGACGACCGGCCGAGCAAACGACCAACGGCAGCCCGCTTTCGCCGACAGCGGTTCCGGCGACTGCTAAAACCATACGGACCCGACTGATACTGGCTGCCAACTCTGATACTGGTGTCAGTGCTCAGCAGACCACATGTCGCCATCCGACGACCAGACGACCGATCGACGACCTGTCGAGCGATCGACCAACGGCCTCCCGTCTCCGTCGACCACGGCCCCGGCGCGTACTTGCACCGTGCGGACCTGCCTGCTGCTGACTGCCAACTCGTCCAACCGCTGAGTAACGACGAACCCGTCTCAGTCCACAACCCAACAGCGACTGAGAGAGCCGACCGACTAACATGCGAGTGTCTCCCTTCTGACTGACTCTGTCGCCTCACCGCACCGACTCCCAGATTGAGCGACTAACCGACTGACCAGACTGCCCAAGACTGACAGACTGACCTAGCCTCACTCCGGCTGCCCAACACCCCTGGCGAGCTTATGGCAACCTTTAAATGCACGTGAACAGGAAACCTTATCCCTTTTCCACCAGAGGGAGACACCAAAGCTGCGATTGCCACAGCGGCGCCACCGCCAGAAACGGAGGGTGACTGCTTCACACTACGCGCTGCGGCCCGCTCTTCAAAACAGTAATTTTACCACGGCTCAGGCACATTACTGTCGCTTACTGAAAAGTAATGCCTCTGAAGTTTTTATGTGAAAACTCTGGATGCTTTTTAAATAAAGGAATCGTCATTATCAGACTACCGCTTCATTCTTCGTGCCTACATATTTATTTCTCAATATAATCATCGTGGTGACGATCACATTTGTCCCAAAGAGAGACCAGTTTGTTGATTCCGTCACTGTAGAATATCTTACGTTTTTTATGGAGACAAACCACACCTTTGCTAGCACCGCTTCATCACTGTCGAAGTGAAGTCTTCGAATGTGTTCTTTAAGTTTTAGAAACAGATGGAAATTGCACGGGGCCTAGGCGGGACTGTGTGGAGGATGATCGATGAGAGTGAACCAAAGGCATCAGTCGGATTGCTGCAGACGTGGCAGCGCTCGTGTGTGGTCTGGCGTTGGTATACTGAAGGAGATGATGCTCCATGTGTGGACGAACTCTTCAGTTCCAAAATCTGATTACAGCACGCTGTTCCTCACCCACCGTCATAGTTACGTTGCACGCCGCAATGTCGCAAGTTATAATTCGTAGCTCTCTAGCGCCGAAGGTGCGAACATGTAGGCATGAAGGATTAAATTGTACGGTGGTAATACCTTTTGTTTTATTTAAAAATCTGCCAAAGGTCCCACTGCCAGACATGGGTAATACGCGCCCACCTGTCGCGTCAGTGGAACGGTGCATGATTCGAGTAGCCTTTCGCTGAATTACGGTGTATTCGGCCCTGAGCACAGAATTGGTGTAACAAGAAACATGATTTACTCCATCAGGCGACACACTTCAACTAATCCACGGGGAAATCTCGATTCTCTTGTACCTTCTACAAAAAGTACGCATTTAGCGCAACCATCGGGTCAACATGGGAACAAGCAGATATCACCTGCTGTGGAGCACTATGTCCGGCGATTTGCCCTGAATAGTGTGCTCTGAAACACTTTTGCCTATCCCTACGCTGTACTGCTGCTCCCCGAAAGAGTTTGAAACATCCCCTTGAAGAATTATGAATGACTGTGTTAGTAAACTTCTACGTTATTTGATACAAAGACAGCTGAGTAAAACTGTCCTCAGACAGTTCTCGCTTTATGTATTCTGATCATCACTAAACTGACACACAATATTTTTTTCTAGCGCAACGCAATCTGACTTTCAATAATCCCTACAAAATAATGGGCCTGACTAACAATAACATATACCTTTCATGAATCACTTACCTCACAAAAATCTTCGTTACTCGAACTACTGCAGTACAGCGAGCGCCAATACTGCCGGCTAAATAAAAGATTCTAACTACTGAAGGCACTAACTACTGATAGGCATAGTTAGCAAAAAAATGGTTCAAATGGCTCTAAGCACTATGGGACTTAACATCTATGGTCATCAGTCCCCTAGAACTTAGAACTACTTAAACCTAACTAACCTAAGGACAGCACACAGCCATCACGAGGCAGAGAAAATCCCTGACCCCGCCAAGAATCGAACCCGGGAACCCGGGCGTGGGAAGCGAGAACGCTACCGCACGACCACGAGATGCGGGCATAGTTATCAAATGAAAAATTCTGATAAAGAACAAACACACTTAATAGCGTTCAAAAGTATTTTTGTGACATCCAATTAAACAAATTTCCTTTCTTCTGACGGACACACGTCCAGATCGTCCGTTCTCAAAACTCTGGCATCTCTCTCTCCACATCCACCACTGCTGGTGGCTCACCTCTAACTGCACAATGCTACGTGCTGTTCACATCCAACTGCCCAACTCTGCACAAGCGAATGCTCCAACAATGAGTCCAACTAGCCACAGACTGCACACAGCACAGTCAGTGATTTTCATAGAGAGCGCTAGGTGGCGTTACCAACATAAAAACCTAAACAGCCTACTTACAAGTTTCTCACGCGAATAGCAAAATATTTTTAAAGTGTTATTCCGGGCGCTGCCAGGCAATAGTAGCCGGCTTCGCCTGATGTGCTAACCAAGTAGGCCTTTGGGCACTGTTGCTAACATTACGTTGAGCACTACAGCCATATGGGTTTACGACATTCACGGGCAAAGCGGATAGAACAGCTAACGCCGCAACACTGTGTGACCGGGAATGAAGTAACATTTCGAAACTCTGTGCAGTTGCGCGCTTCCGAAAACTCACACGCTGCAAATACGACCACGCCTAACAACTCCTGCCATGTGCGGATCCCGGAAGCGACGCAGCAAAAGCTGACGGGACAAGTACAGTCACCACCCTCCCCCCACCCCTCCCCGCTCACAAATGGGACTGGATCAGAAGTGCAGCAACAACTGCAAAAATAATAGAGCCTAGGAGCTCACGGAATTCACTCGTGCCACCATTCTGTCGGCATATGGAACCGGAGAAAATGACGGTCTGCTCAGTTTCAGAGAAACTGCGACTAACTGTTTGGTGATGATAATCTGCTGGCTGCCTTCCCGCTGATCAGCTTCTCTAGTTCCGGCATGAGACGCGCCACAGCCTCGATGTAGCAGCTGCTGGACTTGAGAACATCAACTGGTGCGAGAAGCCAATGTACTGCAAGTTGTCTACAATCTGGTTGGGGAGGCGCGCCCTCACGGACATCTAGACGTCATCGGTCTTCATCCTGGTCGACCTCCAGTAGGTGACCGGGGCCTTTGCTGTTCTGCATCGAACATCTAGTGTCGACTATCGCTCCCAAGCGCGTGTTGTGGGGGCCATGAGTAAACGCACAGGTGCACACCCGGCCACATTGTGGAGAGGGCCACGCCCGTTTCTTCAGCTGCTCGCGGACCATGTCGCGCCACGGTAGCAGCCGCCCACGACCCTGCCCAACCGGCTACGCTTGCACCCGCGCTATGCGGTCTAGAGGACCGCCGTTAACCACTTGTTAACGCTGTTACACGCCCCGCGCAAATCACTCCTCTTCGGCGCCATTCTTCCCATGCATCCTGAAGCGAGAGGTTCTGAACAGCCTGGGTCGCTATAGTACTCTGTCGTCAGATCTTCCATAAATCGTCGCCTATCGCACTTTACATTGTGGGCAAACCTCCGACGTTGACATTTTGTGAGGAGGCGTCTACGTCCAACACCTACTAGTGGTTTCATGGTCCTTGAACAACATTCCACGTACGTTCACGACATTCCAGTATCGTGACTCCCTTTTCGTGTTTCATCCGCGAATGGCGTGTGTGTAGAACGACTGCCAGTAAGCCTCCGAATGATCTCTGATTTTACCACAGGTGACCTTTTGTAAGATTTATGTAAGAGGAAGTGTAAGTTGCCCCGCTCTCACAACCGTAAACTTCACGATACACAGCGTCTCTCTCGTAGCATTTGCCACTGAGGTTAATTTAACATACGTGTAATGCTGTCTAAGCGAACCAGTGACGAAATGTGCAGCCCTTCTTCGTATCTTCTCAACAGTTAGTTGCATGTGACTAGTCCAAATCGCTCTGTATCGCTACTCATAAGTATTTTACTCCTGTTACTGATTCCAGTCATTTATCGTCAATAATGTAATCACGGTAGAACATCAATGGATCTCTCCGCCAATTTATGAACAATACGTTACATTGATTTATGCTAAGGCCGAAGTACCTGTCCAGGGACAAATCGTCGATCCTCTGCAGGTCTTATTGCACTTTGCTACAGTATTTTATCATTTTCGGCGATAGGACGTCTCTATATACAATGTCATGAGGCGCAAATAGCCTTGCGTAGCCTGCGACTCTTCTCTCTAGACCAGTGTCATTCGATCTGGAAGCAAACGTCTCGAGTCCTAGTTGTGGAAAATAAATTTAGCTATTGAGACTTAGCCAGCCAGGCTGGTGGAAAAAGTAGCTAATGCACCTGATCGACAGAATGAGAAAACAAATCTAAGCAGAGTGTCGTGGAATGAGAGCATGTGACAGACTTGATGATAATTTGCTGTAATTTCCTGCACCTTCACTCCTCCATTTAATCAATTCTTTCCTCGTTGATACAAAGGACATTTGGAAAGTAACGCGAAACCTTTCCCTCGGCCAATATCGGTTGACAAAATGCAGTATTTGTTTCGGGACATTGTGGAATATTTCCGCTTAGTCCCTATACTTTCACGAAGTTCCGATAGGTGGCGGTGCTGTATGTAACCTTCAGAATTGAGTGTGCAGCAAAGGCGGTTTCCAAGCAGAGAGCTTTCATTGGGTTTCTTGGGGAGGAAAATCAGAGTTTCGCAGATATTCATAGGCGCTTGCAGACTGTTTACGGAGATCTGGCAGTGAACAAAAGCACGGTGAATCGTTAGTCGAGGCGTCTGCCGTCATCGCACCCAGATCACGCAAACTTGCTCGATCTCCCGCGTGCTGGCCGGCCCCAAACAGCTGAGTCCTGCATTGTTGGAACGTGTGGGCACTCTCATTGGAGGTGATCGATGGATCTCAACCACACGCCTCGCAGCTCAACTGGACGTCTCTATTGGTAGTGGTGACACACTCGTCTACCAGTTGCGGTACTCAGAGGTGTGTGCCCCTTGGATTCCTCGCTGCCTAACAGAAGACCATAAAGAGCAGCGAAGGACCATCTGCGCGCAATTGCTTGCGCCTTACGAGCCTGATAGTGACAAGTTATTTGTCGAACATAGGCACAGGCGTTGATGAAATACGGGTTCATCACTTTGAACCGGAAACACAACGCCAATCCATGGAGTGACGTTACACCACCTCTCTTCCGAAGAAAAAGTTATAAGCCCTATCCTCAGACGGTGGAGTCATGACGGCGGTCTTCTGTGACTCTGAAGGGGTTATTCTGTATGATGTCCTTCCTCATGGTCTTACGTGTATTGTGCTACCCTCAGGAAATTTAAGAAACGGCTTCAGCATATTCATCGCCATGAAAATGTAAACGAACTTCTCCTTCTCCATGACAACGCAACAAGTCTGCGTTCCCGACGGGAGCTCACAAGACGTCATTGCACTATTCTCCCTCATCCATCCTATAAGCCCAAATCTCGCGTCTTCCGACATCCATCTTTTTGGCCCAACGAAGGATGCACTCCGCAGGAAGCAATACATAGATGTATTGTCGCCTGATAAACAAAGTAAGAGCCTACGGAATATCAGACCAGCTGTGTGGCTGGATTGAAGAGTTTTTAGCAAACAGAACACAGCATGTTGTTATCAACGGAGAGACGTCTACAGACATTAAAGTAACCTCTGGCGTGCCACAGGGGAGTGTTATGGGATCATTGCTTTTCACAATATATATAAATGACCTAGTAGATAGTGTCGGAAGTTCCATGCGGCTTTTCGCGGATGATGCTGTAGTATACAGAGAAGTTGCAGCATTAGAAAATTGTAGCGAAATGCAGGAAGATCTGCAGCGGATAGGCACTTGGTGCAGGGAGTGGCAACTGACCCTTAACATAGGCAAATGTAATGTATTGCGAATACATAGAAAGAAGGATCCTTTATTGTATGATTATATGATAGCGGAACAAACACTGGTAGCAGTTACTTCTGTAAAATATCTGGGAGTATGCGTGCGGAACGATTTGAAGTGGAATGATCATATAAAATTAATTGTTGGTAAGGCGGGTACCAGGTTGAGATTCATTGGGAGAGTCCTTAGAAAATGTAGTCCATCAACAAAGGAGGTGGCTTACAAAACACTCGTTCGACCTATACTTGAGTATTGCTCATCAGTGTGGGATCCGTACCAGATCGGGTTGACGGAGGAGATAGAGAAGATCCAAAGAAGAGCGGCGCGTTTCGTCACAGGGTTATTTGGTAACCGTGATAGCGTTACGGAGATGTTTAACAAACTCAAGTGGCAGACTCTGCAAGAGAGGCGCTCTGCATCGCGGTGTAGCTTGCTCGCCAGGTTTCGAGAGGGTGCGTTTCTGGATGAGGTATCGAATATATTGCTTCCCCCTACTTATACCTCCCGAGGAGATCACGAATGTAAAATTAGAGAGATTAGAGCGCGCACAGAGGCTTTCAGACAGTCGTTCTTCCCGCGAACCATACGCGACTGGAACAGGAAAGGGAGATAATGACAGTGGCACGTAAAGTGCCCTCCGCCACACACCGTTGGGTGGCTTGCGGAGTATAAATGTAGATGTAGATGTAGATGTATTGATACAGCAAGACATTATCTCCGATGTCGGCCAGTATAGTAGTACCATGTGGGGATACAAGCCTTCCCAGCAAGGTGGCGTCAGGCCGTCGCATTAAACGGAGATTACGTTGAAAACTAGGATTTTGTAGCCAGAAGAATGGGGAATAGTATGGTGTATTGGAATCCTGAATAAAATCAACTTTTTTTTCAAAAAAATAATGTGTTGCATTACTTATTGAACCCCCTGATTGTGATGTCAAGCTTTGGTCTTCCTCTAAGAGTTTTACTCCCTCTCTCTCATATTTCCCTCCGTTAACCGCTCCTTGATGCCTCAGGATGTGACCAATCGACCTATCCCTTATTTTTACCGAGCGAGGTGGCGCATTGGTTAGCACACTCGACTCGCATTCGAAAGGACGACGGTTCAATCCCGCGTCCGGCCATCCTGATTTAGGTTTTCCGTGATTTCCCTAAATCGCTCCAGGTAAATGCCGGGATGGTGCCTTGAAAGGGCACGGCCGACTTCCTTGCCCGTCCTTCCTTAATCTGATGAGGGTGATGACCTCGCTGTTTGGTTTCGTCCCCCAAACAATCCGCCCCCCCCCCCTTTGTTTTAGCCAATTGTCTCATAAAGCTCATTTCTCTTCAACTAAGCCCCATGCTTTTCCATTAATTGCTCGATCTACCCATCTAATCTTCAGAATTTTGTCTGTACTAGACAATTATAAGGTATTGCGTCTGATCACTGTACAAAAATATGTATGTTTCTGAAATGTGGTTCAGCTTTCTTCTACCTATGGGCTTCCTGCATCCCTCAATGCCTTCAAAAACCACCCACAAAATTTTCATATTCACACGCTCGCCATGTGCAAACTGTCAGTCCTGCAGAAACAATGTACAGGACTTTTCTGTAGGAAATTTATTGTAGTTAAATTTTGTACAGAGTTACGTTTTCTCTAGAAGCCGTTTTCGAGTTATTAAAATAAACTATTTTGAAGTTCACTTTCGTACGTTTTTAAGAATAATATCGCCGGCCTCTGTGACAGAGCGGTTCTAGGCGTTTCAGTCTGTAACCGCGCGACCGCTACGGTCGCAGGTTCGAATACTGCATCGGACATGGATGTGTGTGGTGTCCTTAGGTTAGTTTGGTTTACGTAGATGTAAGTTCAAGGGACTGATGACCTCAGATGCTAAGTCCCATAGTGCTCAGAGCCATTTGAACAATTTTTAGGAATAATATCGAAAACAGTGACCTCTAGCGGAAACGGATCCAGTACAAAATTATATTACATTAAATTTCCTGAAAAAAGATCCTGCCCATAATTTGCGAGAAAATATAAAAACCTTGCATACGATATTTGAAGAATTTGTTAGTTGCGTTAAACCCATAGGCTGGGACAGCTGCATTGCTCTGTATAGTAAAACATGAAGTGTATTGGCCAAAAGAGGAGAGTATTCGAAGACAGTAATCTGGAGAAACGTTAATGACATAAATGCAATGTTGTAAGTGTTGGATCTTGCCCACTCGTCGCTTGTAGGGTGCCTAAGGGATGCTGCGTTCTCGGAATGCTGTACAAAAATTCAAGCAAATAACATTAGCAGTATTATTTCTATAAAACAGATTTGACAATATTTAACTTTGGAGTTACAGCGGGGTCGCGAGTAACATGCAAACAGTAGTGTTCGTCGCTGTAGACAAAGTTCCTGCAAGTTGACACACGTCACTGGTAACTGATCCGCGATACTGAGTCGGGTCTGAGCGGCCGAGGCTGTTTTTTTTTTCTTTATTGTTATTTTGAAACCTGTATTACAGGCAGGCCTGCAGCAGCATACGACGCCGCTCTGTGGCCGCAGAGAAACACAAATATACAATTGAAGACATTTAGAGAAAAAACAGGGTGGACACATAAATGGAGACAAACACTTTTTAAAATACAAGGTGCCGTTCACGGGCGTAGAGTCCAAGATAAAATTGTTCAGACACTCGGACACAGACAGAGACGAAAATTGTCACACGTGAACGGAGGTGCACAAAACGAATAACACTGAATCACTTAAGCACAAAACGACGGCACACACAGAACACGCGAATGTTCACTAACCGTGTACGAGTCCGGGGACCTGCCAAGAGAGGAGGAGGGGGGTGGGAGAGGGAGAGGGGAGAGCAGATGCCATGGGCAGGGGAGATAGGGGGAAGGGAGGAAGTGGGAGGGGAAGCCCGGGGGAAGAGGGAAGGAGGGAGGGGATGGGGCAAAAGGAAAGAGAAGGGAGGAAAGAGAAGGGAGGGATGGTGCCTAAAGGAAAGGACACAGGAAGTGGGGGGGGAGGATCAAAGTTGATAGGAGGGGTAGATGAAGGGGAGGAGGACATCATCAGCGAGGGAGAGCTGGCGGAAGCCACCTTGAGAGAGGGTGAGGAGGGTGGAAAGATGGAGACCAGGTGGGACGTGGGAATACAGGCTCGGCAGCGGGCAAGGGTGGAAGAGGATGGGTGAGACAAGCGGATGAGGAGGATCGAGTTTGCGGGAGGTGTACAGGATCCGTATCCTTTCAAGGAAAAGGAGGAGGTGGGGGAAGGGGATGAGATCATACAGGATCCGCGTGGGGGAGGGGAGACGGATGCTATAGGTGAGGCGGAGAGCATGGTGTTCAAGGATTTGAAGGGATTTATAAAAGGTTGGGGGGGGGGGGGGTGCGGAGATCCAGGCCGGATGGACGTAACAAAGGATAGGGCGGATGAGGGATTTATAGGTGTGGAGGATGGTGGAGGGGTCCAGACCCCACGTACGGTCGGAAGCTTGAGGAGATGGAGTCGGGAGTGTGCCTCGGCTTGGATTGTCCGGAGATGGGGAGTCCAGGAGAGGCGACGGTCGAGGGTGACGCCAAGGTACTTAAGGGTGGGAGTGAGGGCGGTAGGACGGCCATAGATGGTAAGACAGAAATCAAGGAGGCGGAAGGAAGGGGTGGTTTTGCCTACAATGATCGCCTGGGTTTTGGAGGGATTGACCTTGAGCAACCACTGGTTGCACCAAGCGGTGAATCGGTCAAGATGGGATTAGAGAAGGTGTTGGGAGCGCTGCAGGGTGGGGGCAAGGGCAAAGAAGGCAGTGTCTTCGGCAAACTGGAGGAGGTGGTCGGGGGGTGACGGCGGCGGCAAGTCCGCCGTATACAAAAGGTACAGAAGTGGGGAGAGGACGGAGCCTTGGGGCACACCGGCGGAGGGGAAAAAGGTGTAGGAGTCGGTGTTATGGATGGTGACATAGGAAGGACGGTGGGAGAGAAAGGAGCCGATCAGACGGACGTAGTTAATGGGAAGGGCGAAGGTTTGGAGCTTGAAGAGGAGACCAGAATGCCATACGCGGTCATAAGCTCGTTCGAGGTCCAGAGAGAGGAAGATTGCGGAGCGACGGGAATTTAGCTGGTCGGAAAGGAGATGAGTGAGGTGAAGGAGAAGATCATCGGAAGAGAAGGACGGCCGAAAGCCACACTGGGTAACGGGAAGGAGGCGGTGCTGGCGGAGATGCTGGTGGATGCGGCGGGTGAGGATAGATTCCAGGACCTTGCTGAAGACCGAGGTAAGGCTGATGGGACGGTAGGAGGAGACGGCGGACGGCGGTTTGCTAGGTTTAAGGAACATCAGGATACGGGAGGTCTTCCACAGGACGGGGTAGTAACCGGTGGACAGGACTGCATTGTAGAGCCTGGCCAGGGTGGAGAGGAAAGAGACAGGAGCTTCACGAAGGTGACGGTAGGTGACACGATCGTGACCAGGAGCGGTGTTGCGTTTCGTGCGGAGTGTAGCAATGAGATCCTGTGTAGTGATAGGGGCATTGAGTTCCGTGTGTGCAATGTTGTCCAAGTACTGGAAACCAGGTGCGAGGGGAGGGACAGAGGTGTCAATTCGATCGCGGACATCCGGGAAGAGGGAGTAATCGAACTGGGGATCATCGGGGATGGAAGAGACATCGGAGAGGTAAGAGGCAAAGTGATTTGCCTTACTAAGGGAGTCAGGGAAGGGGTGATCATCATGGAGAAGAGGATAGTAGGGGGAGGGTTTAGTTCCGGTAAGGCGACGGAAGGCTGACCAGAACTTGGACGAGTTGATAGGGAGGGTAGCAGTTAAACGGGTGCATGTCTGTCGCCAGTCCCGGCGTTTCTTAGCCGCGAGAAAATTACGAATGTGTCGCTGGAGTTGCCGGTGGCGTCGGAGTGTGTACGAGTCACCTGTGCGGAGGAAGGCACGGTAGAGACGGCGGGATTCACGGAGGAGGACGGCCTGTGGGGGTAAGGTAGGACGGTGGTGGTGGACGGCGACAATAGGGACGTGGGCCTCCACGGCCTCAGCCGAGGCTGGCAGTAGCGGCGCTTTTATTCACTTCTTGCAGGGGGCGCTCCTGGCGGAGTGCAGTCCAATTCCGCGCACCACTGGCCGACGTTTCTTCAGCGCCTTCTCTGGTCTTGCCTTCCATATCTTCGCTCCGGCGCTTTTGGTTACGCCAGAACAGTAACAACTGATCACAATCACTCATACGATGCAGATACAATAGACTCATCATTCTGAAGGTGGTTACAGGTAGTCTGCTTCCTTATTTTTGCCGTCTCCTGTGTACACCCACGAGAATCACTCACACGCGCTTCTTGTTATGTACGACGTTAAAATTTACCACTAACGTAGAACTCAAGCGATGTTAGGCAATTTAATATTCATAAAAAAAATCGCACACTGTTCATGATGAAGAGGTCAGATGCAACGGGTTCGCATTTCTGAAGATCTCAGTTTTCGGTGACACATTTTGTTTTCGAAGTTTTTCAGTACTGACGCTATGCTCATACATGCCATTCGTTCAAAATTCCGTCCAGATACAAAATTCTGACTTTGACGAAATTAACTGTGTTCCGGTTAAAAGAATGCGTAAGTTGAAAATGTCTTTGTTTCATCTAACCATTATCTGTTGCTGTCATCGTCATATCTACATCTATTTCCATACTCTGGAAACCACTGTGAAGTGCAAGACAGAGGGAAGTCCCCATTATATCTTATGGTTTTTCCTTTTCCATTTGCATATGAGGGGTGGGAAAACGACTGATTTGAAAGGAGGCTGTCTTTTTTTCTTTTTTATTATTATTTATGTTTTCTCGTTCCTCTGTGATCGTCTGGGATCGAATTTAGGTCCATTTATTTCACATTCATAGCTTTACATGCACATCACATTAAATAAGTTCCTGTTACTGAATTGTCCTAGTAGTTGAAGGGATTACTGTTATTTTTCTGGGCAGCGGATAAACTAAGATGACACTTACTTTATTCTTTGATAGGAATATAGGGGGAACAGAAGGTAAAGCTATGGACGATGCGTCACATGTTTGGAACGTTAAACTGCTTCCGGAGGTATTTCCTCTAACTCAACGCTCACACATAGGCATCATACATATCAACACTTCGGGGCTTCATATAGGATGGATTAGCAAATGATGCTGTGGAATATGGGGTGCTTTGTGACGGAGTAGTGAAGGTTGCACAAATGTGTACGGGGAAACTGGTCGTCGAAAAGGTTCAGATGTAACTGTCGAAATTGAGCAACGTCTTGACGAAATTTTATATGCGAGAGGTCAATTAACAATTTCCGAACTTTCTGAATCTGTGCCTCAGATTTCAAGGACAACCCTTTTTAAAACTGTCACAACGCGGCTAGTTATAAAAAATTTTGAGTACGATGGACACCAAAACGTCTGGCCGATGTTCACAAAATTGAATGAATGGGTTAGACCTCGATGTTCCTGAAGTGTTACTATGAAGAAAGGGATAATTTTCTGAAAAGAATACTGTCTGAAGACGACATATGGTTACAGTATGTCAGTGGATACTCACTCATTCGCCCAAAAAATTCAAGCAGGCGCTGTCAAACTGCAGAATAGCGGGTACAGTATTTTGGAATCTCAAAGAAGTTTCGGCAACAGATTTTATGAGAATGAAGCGTGACATCACAACTTTATTGTGAGATTCTTATGAAACTCCGAAGGTCAATCCAAATCAAACGGCGTGATATGATAACCGAAGGTATCATTCTCCTTCAAGACAATGCGTGACCCCGTACTACGAATTGAACGAAGGAAAAATTTGTATTTTTTGGATGGAAAATTTTCCACATCCTTCCTAGGGTCGGGACATGACACCAAGCGACTTTCATACTTTCTCCAAGATGAAGGCCTGGCCAACTACCCAGTACTTCACGGCCGAAGATGAACTGAGGAATGCTATCAACAACCGGCTCGAGCACCAGGCAAATACATTATTTCACGAAGTAATAAACAAGCTCGTGTAACGGTACAACAAATCTGTGATTTTGGGTGGCGCTATGTGGAGAGTTTCAGTAATCATACCGCATATTATTGACCGGCACACTTCGGCTGCAGTTGTTCGTCCACCTGGAGGAACTCTTTCAATCTGATGCCATTTCGTCGACTTGTGCGTTGATGTAGGTGAGATGAAATGTTTAGAACCACACAAACACCCGGTTCCCGAGTGAAGAAAATGTGTGACCTGACCAGGAATCGCACCTGAGACTACGCGATCTAGAGGCTGTGACAACCAATAGCTACTGTTGAATCTTTGATTATGGTCGACCTCTATGAAAATTTTCCGTTCCTAACGGTTCTTTCTGAGTTGCGCTAGGCATCTACGGAAGTTCCCCCACTGAATAACAATAAATGAGAAGTGCAAGTCTCGTGTTAAGAAAACACGGACGACAGGAGCTCCCCAAATAATATTGAGATGAACTAAAAAATAAACATTGCGAATTACAGCCCCACTAGCATATAAAGGGTGCTCAGAAGCAGTCTGAGAAGCTTGTAAGGGTAGGTTGTGCTGAAAAATTATTGTAAAAAAAAATGTTCGGTAATTTACGCCGTTTCCGAGTTAATTAACGATGCAATTAGCCAAGCAGATCGTTGAGCGTGCAAATTCAAGCAGCCAGACAAAGACGGTGTCGGCGAACGTGATCTTCGTTTGGTTTCCTAAAGCCGAACAAGAGTACGATACAAAAATTGTACATGAGGCGGTAGTAAGGATCGAATCCGAGCCAAATGCTGAGCAGTCTCGTGCACTGTCATCTACGCCATGAGAACAACAGACACTAACTGTACCTGGCGGGCAGCTCAAATATGCGCGCCTAATTGGCTAACTTCATTGCCAATCAAATCGGAAACGATGCAATGTATCGAATGTTTTTCTTAAGAATTATTTCTCAGCACAGCCTACCTTGCGACACCCTTATAAACTTTTCAGACTGTTTCTGACCAAACTGTATGGTACGTTTCCTTATGTTTTTAATTTTCCTATCACCATTATTCTGAACTTCCAAAGGAATGTTATGGCTAGCATCAGAATACAACAGTTTGAACGTAGCTATAACGTACTTCAATACGAGGTTGACTTTAGCTCACCTTCCTTACAATGCTAAAGGTATTTTTATGTATATTTCAGGAAACTTGAACAATTAACCACTGACGGCTTTTAAAATGTCCCTACATCTTAAAAGGTGTGTAAAAGTTTCAGGCTAAAGCAGACATAATATCGATTAAGGGAAAACTACCACAAACAGAAAATTGGTACAAAGACAATAAAATGAAAACAAAAAATAATTACCACTTTTCTATTTATTAAGCGCACAGTGAAATCGATGTCAGAACTGTCAAAGAACTTTAAATTTTTTACTAGGTTTCTCCTTAATCACATTAATTATTTTATTACTCATGGTACGCCTCCTAGTGTCCAAAAACTGACTTTTCCTCATTTCACGATGTGTCACATAGACGGCGCACTCACCATCTGCGCGGAATTTATTGGAGAGTTTCAAAGTCGAATTCTTCTAGTGAATATTTTGAACAGTCACAAAATTCTTGACCGCATTCACTAAAACAACTTTTATTGACACAGCAATCTTATTTGAATAAAGAAACGGGAGTAGCCTAGCTTAAATTGCGATAGATGATAATACATTTCATTTATACGTAATTCAAATACTGTAATTTAAATATATTACCCTAGTATTAACTTGAAATTTTTTCTGTAGTAATTCTCTCTGTTTCGAAGGTGAAGATAACAAAATTTAAAGTAAAAAGTCTTTTTATAACTAAGATGTGACCAAACATACTTTTTATTGTGTAAACATGAAATGTGAAAGACCAAATCGCAGACTGCAGTACACAATTGACACGATAGAATCAGCCACCATAGATAGATCTCGTCATCCAGTTAGATTGCTTCGTTAACCCTCCTAGCGCCCCAGGTGGCATGAAGATGAACTGTACCGTGTACCCCATACAGCTTTCACCCCCGTGGGTGTTCCGTCTTCCGCTGAGTCTTGCTGACTGGCAGTCGGACGTCGGAGAGCTACATACACTCAAGAGACCTGAATGGGACGGAAATCGGTAGATGTGATGTACATGTGCAGACAAACAAGTAATCACAATTTCAGAAAAGCTGACTGATTTATTCATGAAAAAAGGTCAATAATGCACTGGTATTCTTCTGGTCCTTATGCAGCAGTTATTTGGCTGCTTGGCACTGACTGAGAGAGTTGCTGGATGTCCCCCTGATAGACATCGCTCTAAATTCTGTCCAACTGGTGCGTTAGATCGACAGAATGAATTTTGTTGCCATTCAAGGCATGCCATCCTGGGCTTACATTTCACCAAGATAATCCCCGCCCACACACGGAAAGAGTTCCCAGTACTTGTCTTCGTGTTTGCCGAACCCCATCTTGGCCAACAAGGTAGACGGATCTCTCCCCATTTGAGAGAGTATGGAATATTGTGGTATGACCCCCCTTCCACCAGCTCGGAATTTTGACGCTCTAACGCGCCAATTGGACAGAATTTGGCATGAAATCCCTCAGGAGAGCATCCAACAACTTAATCAATAAAGGCTAAGCCGAATAACTGTCTCCATAAGGGCAAGATATGGACTAATACATTACTGACTTGCTCAATTTGTGAAGATCTTTCTCTTGAATAACTCATCCAGCTTTTCTGAAATTATAATGATTTGTTTGTCTGTACATGTACGTCACATCTACTGATTACCGTCCCATTCGTGTCATTCCTTCGTGGTGCACTGTTCTTCTTTTTTAGAGTGTAAATATTGTAGGACATGCTGTTTGAACGAAGCTTACACTTGATGGCAGAGATATAATCTACGTCAGAGATAAAAGTTAACTATCGATTGTCGTTTGTCAAACAACCCGAAAGTTTCACCAGCGGCCAAAACATCCGGTCAACCACTAGACCGCGAGCTACCAAATTTAATGCAATAAATAATTTCATGTAAGCGCAGATTGCATCTTTTTTCCCCTTTTTGCTTTTTTTTTTAATAGCCAGTCGGAGGTTAATTTATGAATAGCTCGTATGTCCGTCGCTGAAAGCGAAACCAGCGGAACACCAGCCGAACAGCGGTCCGGGCTGTTCGCAGAACACAGATAGCGGCTGTGGCATTCCGCCCTGCGGAAGCTGCGTAAGTGACCTGACGTAAGCAGGTAGGCAGCGGCAGGCCTGTAACAGAGGCCGGCGGGAGAGAATAGCAGGCGCGTCCACGCATCCTGCTGTCCACTGTCCGCCGGAGAGCAGAAAGGGACACCTGGCTGCCTGAAAATGGCGGCCCAATAAAACCGCGTCCGCATGCTTTGTGGTCGCGTCTGCACACCGCGGGGGCAGCGGCAGTGCTGCCGGGGTTTACACAGCGGCCAGAAAGAATCGCGGCCGTCCGTGGCCAGGCCGCGCTGTCAATGGACAATTACTTGTCTGTGTGAGGGCGTTCGGCGACAAAAGCGCCGGCGCCCCTGCACAATGGCGCCCCGACGTCCCCATTGCCAGCGCGTAATTAGAATGCGCGCATAATGAGCAGCGTGGCTCACTCTGCGGTGTTGTGGCAGCATTGGCGGCGGGGAGTCCCTCCCAATAAGGGAATGCGCGGAGAGATCTGCTGCTGAAGCAGATCTACCGACAAATGCAGGAACACGCATCAGCTATACTTCCCGACAGATGCTTGTCCACTCTAATCGTATAGACATTAATAACCATCGTTGTCACTAAATGATCTGAACTGTGATCTATGATCACAGCGTTGAAATAAGCAGATTTTAACATACTGGGTGATGAAAAAGTCAGTATAAATTTGAAAACTGAATAAATCACGAAATAATGTAGATAGAGAGGCACAAATTGACACACATGCTTGGAATGACATGGGGTTTTATTAGAACCAAAAAAATACAAAAGTTCAAAAAAATGTCCGACAGATGGCACTTCATCTGATCAGAATAGCAATAATTAGCATAACAAAGTAAGACAAAGCAAAGATGATGTTCTTTACAGGAAACGCTCAGTATGTCAAAAAATGGTTCAAATGGCTCTGAGCACTATGGGACTCAACATCTGAGGTCATCAGTCCCCTAGAACTTAGAACTACTTAAACCTAACTAACCTAAGGACATCACACACATCCATGCCCGAGGCAGGATTCGAACCTGCGACCGTAGCGGTCGCGCGGCTCCAGACTGAAGCGGCTAGAACCACTCGGCCACACCGGCTGGCCTCCATCATTCCTCAACAATAGCTGTAGTCGAGGAATAATGTTGTGAACAGCACTGTAAAGCTAGTCCGGAGTTATGGTGAGGCATTGGCGTCGGATGTTGTCTTTCAGCATCCCTAGAGATGTCGGTCGATCACTATACATTTGCGACTTCAGGTAACCCCAAAGCCAATAATCGCACGGACTGAGGTCTGGGGACCTGGGCGGCCAAGCATGACGAAAGTGGCGGCTGAGCACACGATCATCACCAAACGACGCGCACAAGAGATCTTTTACGCGTCTAGCAATATGGGGTGGAGCGCCATCCCGCATAAACGTCGTACGTTCCAGCAGGTGTTTATCAGCCAGGCTGGGGATGATGCGATTCTGTAACATATCGGCGTACCTCTCACCCGTCATGGTAGCAGTTACAAAACCAGAATCACGCATTTCTTCGAAGAAAAAAGGCCCGATAACGGTAAATGTGGTAAATCCAACCCATACCGTGACTTCCTCGTCGTGCAATGGAGTTTCCACGATAGTTCTAGGATTTTCAGTAGCCCAAATTTTGCAGTTGTGGGCGTTGACAGACCCCTGGAGCGTGAAATGAGCTTCGTCGGTCCACAACATGTTACTCAACCAATCGTCATCTTCCGCCATCTATTGAAACGCCCACACCGCAAATGCCCTCCGCTTCACTAAATCCCCAGGTAACAATTCATGATGCCGATGGATTTTGTACAGATAGCATCGGAGGGTACACCTAAGTGCTAACCAAACAGAAGTATGGAATGCTGGTGCGACTTGCGACTGCAAGAGCGCTGACTTCCCCGTGCATAGACGAACCCGCTACAGTCTCCATTTCTTCCTGAACTGTCTCAGCAGCATTACGCCTTGTGCTCGGTCGGCCACTACGGGGTCTATCGTCTAAACAACCTGTGGCTTCGAACTTCGAAATCATTCTCGCCACAGCTGCATTTGTCAACGGACCTTTACCCGTTCGAATCCCCTTCCTATGGCGATAGGATCGCAACGCTGAACTAGCACATTCCCCATTCTGATAATACATCTTCACTAAAAGCCCCTTTTCAGGTAACGTCAACATGCTGCGACTGCTGGCGCATCTGATTCTCTCTCTCATTACAGCTCCTTTTATACACGATTGTCATGCGCAGTCACTGACGTTTTGCTGTCCAGCGCCATCTGTCGGACATTTTGTGAACTTTTTTTTTTGTTCTAATAAAATCCCATGTCATTCCAAGCATGTGTGTCAATTTTTACCTCTCTATCTACATTATTCCGTGGTTTATTAAATTTTCAAATTTATAATGACTTTTTGATCGCCCGGTATATGTTGATACGTTCATTTTTCCGGAGTTTCAGAGTTTTCATTGCATCACACGATCATCTCAGTTTCGCGAGCTCCTAGCGGCTGCGCCAAGTTATTTAACATTCAAGCCTTTCGGCCAGTCAGACTCAGTATACGCATGGAAACAACTTGCTTCGTTATTTCTCGCTGACCGTAATCACTCCACTGCAAAATACTGCTACTTGCCAGAGCGTTCTAAACTCCAAAACAACCCATTTACGTAGATTAGGGAAAAACCAGCCCATCATCTCCAGGCTAGAGAAAAGCTTCTTCCCCTCTACCCAAACCCCCCTCCCCCTCTCCCTGAACCGAGTGTAGCAAACACGACCAACCATTTACAGCGATCAGAGGCGCCGCCAACAAAATGTACATTATAACGTAAATAGCTGACAAACCCGGCATTGTCCGGATACTCATTTTGCCAATTTTCTATTAGAAGTTAAAAGAAAAAATGAACTTCGTTTGTAGTATAACAAAGAAAGAATTTATTTTCTTGTATTCGTGGAAAACCTTTTGAAATTATGAAACAGTTTCTGTACGCTGATCGCAGCTGCTTCGCATATCTACAACGCAATTTCGTAAACATCTATATGGCAACATCTCTTCATAGCTCTATAGACGGCTGTTGTTTTCACCGACACTTGTTTGCGCTTCTTAGTTGAAAGCTGTCAAAAGCACTGCCAGCTGCCAGGGGCTTCCATAAGTTGACACCACTGTAGGAGTGTCTTAGTAGTAAGGGATAAATGTATTAAGATTTCGTACTTGATGCAGCATTTTTTCAGGCAACCCAGTGTTTATGACGTCATATCTCTCGAACTACTGTCGTACAATCACGCACACACACGCACACACACACACAAATATCCCGTCTGACATCATTGTCAGACTGTTTTTCGCCACTCGGTATACCGTTATCCATACATATTATAAAAATGGATGTATGTTTGTGTGTATATTCCACATCTCCTCCTAAACAACTTGGCCGATTTCGACCAAACCAAGGACAACATCGCTTACTGTCAGGCTACATTTTCTGTGAGGGCAAGGACCATCTACATGTCATAGTTCATGAGACACGAAATATATATGGGGGGCGGGTGGGTGCGTGGGTGTGTGGGTGTGGTTGTGAGATACATTCGATGAAATATGTTGTGAATAGACTTAGTAGCATAGAAGCAATGAATTTAAACGTTATGCATGATGTAGCAGTTTAACAAAATGGCTGTATTAGTTTACCACTAGTATAATTTGAAGAGTTTTTGCAACCATTGTTTACAAATATCCATGTCAATTACAAATTAAAGTTCACGTCATGCAGTGCTACACTGAACTCGTAACTTCGAGATGCACAATTTTATATCTCCTTTTATCACGTAAGATTTAGGGCTCGCTTTTAGTACTTTTCTATGTAATATTGGTGAGTGGTATTCAGTGGGTGCTAAATAAAACCTTGAGAAACAGACTGCCTGTGAACTCTCATGGGGATAGACACATAACACTGGTAAAATGGCCTTGGGGGCGAAATCGGTGGTGGTAATAAAAAGAAAAACACACGTGTAGCTAGCTGGTGCTGTCATTTGATTGTAGATCAGTACTGTTGCGAAACCGGTCCCGCAATGCTCTATATACTGAACAAGAAATATGGTTACTAGTGTCTTTCCATTTCAGACACTGGTTGTTATCCATGCACAGTGGAATCTCAAGACTAACTATCGTCTTCGTGTAAACAGACAACTGTAATATTATCGTCAAAATATAGTCATTGTGTTCAATATGGCAGCAGATTCTGTGTCAAGTAGTTGAGATCAGACTTCTCGATGCGCCCTGCCCATTGTTCAATGTATTTCCACCGGCGTGTCTGGACTAACGCTACACCGGTGGGAACCGACGAAGATCCCAAAGCTGACAGAAGCTATTGTAGGCAAGGTGGCCTGCAGTGAACGCTGCGTCGGTCAAGGGCGTGTGCCGTGCAGCGCCGCACACACAGCCGCCATAGTCCTCTTTATTCTCCATCCTGTCGCAGCGCCGCTTCCGGTCGTCGCCAGTAATGCCAACGTCAATATGTCGCCGCTCCCCTCCAACCCTTGGTATCGGAATTATAAAACCACACGACACGACACAAAGGAGGCTTCTATATTGAACAGACATTCCCGTGATAAGATACAAGGAAAGGCTCTGCGCTCCCGCCAGACAGGACTGTCAGCGTTGTGTCTCTCTGTCTCACCTCGCCTCACAGATTCTCTCCCTTCCTGGGTATTTCTCTCTCTCTCTCTCTCTCTCTCTCTCTCTCTCTCTGTCTACCTCTGTGTGTGCTTGTGTGTGTGTGTGTGTGTGTGTGTGTGTGTGTGTGTGTGTGTGGCTAAGAGATAGATCTTTTTTTTCCTCTTGTTTGTCTGCTGGAGGTGCCCCTGTTAGACATGGGGCAGGCCTCTACGCTGGGCATTTGTTCTCCTGCAGTTTCCAGGTCTGTGTACGGTGTAGAAAGGTACGATGACGACGTAGAAATCACGCAGTCTCTTTACGTGGACTCTTAGGCAACAGCAAAGCAATACTTTCTTTGTCTGCTCATTAGCTAAATATATGAGGAAAATAGTACTTAATTTGTCATTATTTTGTCTACCATGACATCGGGCTTCGCGGTGCTTGAGTATAGACAAAAAAACGTAAAAAAAACACCATCTGCAATAAAATCATTTATACTGTTCCGAATGGGTGACTTTTGTGTAACAAGCACTGCTACGTCTTTATCTACACTTATTATACGGCATAGGACTCTGCAAAATCCCATAAAAGACAAGGATATACAAGGTTTACATTAATAAAATGACTAACTGCAGGGACGGATTCCTGACTGTAAGTGGAGAATAAAGGGCCTATGGACCTGCATCCCGTAATGCATCTTTGGCACGTTAGATGGCGCCGAGGAATGAAAGTTCCTCTGACTATGGGTCGTGTGTTCCTTGTGTGTTGCAGACTGTGTGATTGACGCAGCGTGCTGTAACCAGCAGAATCGTCCGGTATTCATGTCGGGAACAAGGCGAGATGGTGTTTGTCTACAGCGAAAGAGATGGAAACGGTCGAGAGGCAGCACGGCTATACCAAAACAAGTACGCTCAAAGACACCCACCTCGTCACAAAACATTTCCAGCCCTTCTTGGGGGTATGTCTGAACATGGGTCCTTTCAGGGATAAAGTGGAATGTGCGTACACCAGATTTGGAGGACCGGGTTTTACAGGACATTGACACGAATCCTGGTATAAACTCCAGGCGAGTGGCCGGCCTACATAACGTGAGCCAAAGTACGATTATGCGTATCCTGCACAACAACCGCTACTATCCCTACCGAAGACACGCTGACAGCTGCGAACCGTCTGCACCCCTTCATGCTTGATGTCGTCCCCGACGGCGACGTCATCTTTCAGCAGGATAATTGTCTGTGTCTCGGAGTCAACTGTGGTACAGTTGTTTTGAGGAGCATTATAGTTAACTCACGTTGATGTCTCCGTGACCAGATTCGCCTCACGTAAATTCTATGGAATCCATCTGGGTCGCTACCGAGCGGCATCACCGCATACGCATATCAGCGGCCCGTTATTTGTGTGAATAACATTACCTGTGCGTAACCATGCAATGCCACATTCCTCCACAAACGTTCCAACAAACTGCGGGACCCTTATACGAAGAATCAATGATGTATTTCGTTCCAAACAAGGGCAAACAACCTATTAAGAAGGTGTTCATAATGTTTTGGCCCATCAGTGTATATTAGCTACATCTTCACGCCCCTCTTCATGAAACTAGGTATCGTTTGTCCTACTGTAGGGAGAACTATATCAAAATATTTTCCTTAGACTTCTAAGAAATGTTAAGGGTCCACATCGACCAAGAATTTTTTAGAATTATACGGAAACCGGTTAGATGTAGTGGTCCCTATAATAGCCAAATATCTTGATGAGCTAGCTACTTTCGTGTATAATGGCTTGCAGATGGGGCCACTGAGACACCGAAGCTGGTAGCTAAGAAAATTATTGAATAAAATTACGGTTGTTGGTATCTATCTCTGACCAGCAGCAATCCCATTCCATTTACACAAGATTACGGAAACAGTCTGCTCTTGTTCGCCCACCTGGTCCAATTCTTTCTATTTGTTGCCACTTCGACCTCATGCGCGTCTTCATAGTGAATGTGAGGTGGAAACGATGAGAAATACTCAAGCAAGCTTCCACTCTGCCGGGACCCTAGTGCAAGCTCCAGGCAAGTAGCTCGCCATCATAGTGTGAGCCAAAGTACTATTATGTGTGTCCTGCATGACGACCGCTACAATGCCATGGAGGCCATTTTGAATATCTGTTATGACGTGGATGCGATGCAGCTCTGTACTAAGTTCCGGGACGCATGGTTGTCGTTGCACGCATACCCTTCCATTTCCGGATACATGTTCATGGAACCTTTTTTCCTTAATTTCCAGTCAGGAATCCATCAATACAGTTTGTCAGTTTTATTACTGTTCAGCGTACATATATTTCTGTTTCTTGCCTTCTGTCGTTAATCAGTTTCTATACCCATCTGCAGTAAGTCCTCATCAAGGATTCCCTCTCGACTGATGACCACAGATGTTAAGTCCCATAGTGCTCAGAGCCATTTTTGTTCCCTCTCCACATTTTCTTTATGTTTTCCTGGAGTTCTTCTTCGGCAGGGAGTTAAATCCATGGATTTAAAAGGCCAGCGACATGCCCTTCCCATAAAAACCTATAATATTTAGTCTGTTGTAGATTGCACCCCGCTCACAATTATGCCGGTTCCCACACTCTCCAGTGAACTCATCTTGTAACCGACCATAGCCTTCCTTAAGACTTTTCGCTCGAGAATATTATTTCCTTCCTCTGAACACTCCAAGTTTCACAACCACATAGCCCAACACATCGGATCCAGTGTTTTGTACAGCTAAAGTTTGAAACTCCTTGGAGACTGTGCTATTTAAAAAGTTGACTCTTCTGAAGTATGATTGGTGTGCGGCGTGGATCCTCGCTTTGATTTCTGCCTCACGTGACTCGTAATCAATAAAAATTACCCAAATATTAAAAATTATGAACCCTTTTGTATCATCTTGCTCCGATTATCAGCATCTGGAGTGGGTCTTCAATAGCCACGAGTCCTGCTCATCACCACATACTCGGTCTTCGATTGATTCATATGGAGACCCTGCTACTCGTTCCTGCCTCTACGCTGACGCTTATCCGCATCAGTTCTTCTTTGGATTTGGGCAACAGGGCCGTGACGTCGGCAAATGCGAGGTGTGATTTTCTTACCCTTTACCTCGATTCCCTCGAAGTTCTTATGGAAAGTTTCCCTCATTATATTTTCGAGTAGCAGGTTGAAAAACATTGGTGTCTCAACCCTGTGTTTATGTAAAAGTTCTCCGTGACTTTGTTTCCGAATTTCAAATTTGTCTTCTGGATCAGTGAGACAAACTCGAATTAGTCTGATGAGTTTCTTGGGTATTACAATCTTGGATAGGCAATTCGTCAGGCGCTCTGGTTGGATGCAGTCATATACCTTGTTAAAATCTATGAAGTGCACATGGAGGTTTTCGTCACATTCCCAAATATTTTCGGCGAGCTGTCTCAATACGTAGATGTTGCACACAGTTGACTGTCCTCTCTCAATCCGCTGATATTCACTAATCACTTCTTCTGCAAACGGCTGGATTGTATCCAGTATCACCTGGAGAAGATCTTACAGCAGACATTGAGAAAATGATTCCTCAGTAGATGGTGAAGTCCATTTTGTCACCTTCCTTGTGTACAGGGCAAACGGCCGCTGTCTTCAAGTCTGCTGGGATCTCCTCCAAATTCCAGATCGTCTTGACCAGTTGATGAATTTTGTTGTGGAGTCTCTGCCCTCCAGTTTGAAAGGCTGCTGCTTGGATTCCATCTTCTCCTGGAGTTTTGTTCTTCTTCAGCTTCATTATCTGATTCCTTATTTCCTCCAGAGTTTCAGATTGGAATTTGTAAAGACTTTTAGGTTTACCAGAGTTAAGGAGATCCCTGAAGTACTGTCTTCATCTCTCAGCAATGTCGAACATTGCTGAGTAAACTAAAACGTAACTCCTCCCGAACAGGCCATGAAGGCCCAATGATACTGACCGGCCGCTGTGTCATCCTCAGCTGATAGGCGTCACTGGATGCGGATATGGAGGGGCATGTGGTCAGCACACCGCTCTCCCGGCCGTATGTCAGTTTCCGAGACCGGAGCCGCTACTTCTACATCTACGTCCATACTCCGCAAGCCACCTGACGGTGTGTGGCGGAGGGTACCTTCAGTACCTCTATCGGTTCTCCCTTCTATTCCAGTCTCGTATTGTTCGTGGAAAGAAAGATTGTCGGTATGCCTCTTTGTGGGCTCTAATCTCTCTGATTTTATCCTCATGGTCTCTTCGCGAGATATACGTAGGAGGGAGCAATATACTGCTTGACTCTTCGGTGAAGGTATGTTCTCGGAACTTCAATAAAAGCCCGTACCGAGCTACTGAGCGTCTCTCCTGCAGAGTCTTCCACTGCAGTTTATCTATCATCTCCGTAACGCTTTCGCGATTACTAAATGATCCTGTAACGAAGCGCGCTGCTCTCCGTTGGATCTTCTCTATCTCTTCTATCAACCCTATCTGGTACGGATCCCACACTGCTGAGCAGTATTCAAGCAGTGGGCAAACAAGCGTACTGTAACCTACTTCCTTTGTTTTCGGATTGCATTTCCTTAGGATTCTTCCAATGAATCTCAGTCTGGCATCTGCTTTACCGACGATCAACATTATATGATCATTCCATTTTAAATCACTCCTAATGCGTACTCCCAGATAATTTATGGTATTAACTGCTTCCAGTTGCTGACCTGCTATTTTGTAGCTAAATGATAAAGGATCTATCTTTCTGTATATTCGCAGCACATTACACTTGTCTACATTGAGATTCAATTGCCATTCCCTGCACCATGCGTCAATTCGCTGCAGATCCTCCTGCATTTCAGTACAGTTTTCCATTGTTACAACCTCTCGGTACACCACAGCATCATCTGCAAAAAGCCTCAGTGAACTTCCGATGTCATCCACCAGGTCAGTCAAGTAGCTCCTCAGTTTGCCTCACAAGGGCTGAGTGCACCCCGCTTGCCAACAGCACTCGGCAGACCGGATGGTCACCCATCCAAGTGCTGGCTCAGCCCGACAGCGCTTAACTTCGGTGATCTGACGGGAGCTGGTGTTACCACTGCGGCAAGGCCGTTGGCGAACATTGTTGAGTATGGTCCCACAGTTGTCATTGACAAACTTTCTTAAAGAAATTAACTTTATTGTACATTTTCTGTGCCTCTTTTCCCAAGAAATCTTGTTGAGTCCCTTGTATTATTCCTTTTGGCGTTTATTATCGAGGACAGGTCCGTGGAACTTGCTGGTCACGGGAGTACCTCAACATCACGCAGTAGCTCATAGAGACACGTGCCACGTTTGGACGAGTTCTGTCCTGTTCAAAAATATCATCAAGACACTGTTGCATGAGGAGTAGCACATGAAGATAAAGGGTATCTACGATACACTGTTGCGCTCTCAGAATTCACTTACTACAGTCTGTGACCTGAAGTAATACCCGATGGCTGCGACACCTTGAAGCCATGAATAACACCTCTATGCCTCTCCGAAATATTAGAAGAGTGGAACGGCTCCACAAGTTACCGCGATGCTCGCCGTCGATGGTCATCTGGGGCAGTCATGAACTATGATTTATCGCTGAACACAATGCGAATCCATTCATCTGCAGTCTCTGCTTCCACTCACAGAACCAATCCAAGCGCGTCCTTTTGTATTGTGCTGTTAACGACAGCCTACCCTTGGAACAGCACTTCACCAGTCCACCTACTGCTAGTCACCAACCAATAGTGGGGGATGACACAGAATGTCACAGGGAGTTTATTAGTTGCTTTTGGATAACAGGCGCAGACGCGAGGAGGTTACGACATACTTTGTGCATGATACAGCGATCCGCCTTTGTGATGGTCACACATTGTCGACTGGAATCTTGACCACGTGTGTGCTTGTCCTTACACTGTCATTCAGTCCAACATCGGGGCACTGTTACACCGGAAGCCCTAGAAAACATAATATTGCACCACTCGACCAACCGGGTAAACGGAGACTCACGATAAACCCCCTTTCCAATTCTGTAAAGTGCTGATAACGCTATCTCAAAGGAGTACGCGACATTTCCGTGTCCTTCACAGTGATTACTCAGCACGTGACACTATTCACGCTCCTTATGCAGGACGTGGTTGCCTCTCCTAAGAGTCATCAGTCGCATTTTCTATGGTATTTCGGCAGATGTTTGCAACTTCGTTTGTCAGCCTAAACAAAATCACCACTTCCATGCGACGTCTAGTGTGAACGGATAACGTCGGTTTGTTTGTCGTTACTAACAAAATGACTTTTAAAGTTGAATTTAACGATCCCATTCGATTTATAATTAATCTACTATGATATTCGGCTTATCGATACGTATTAACGGGGACAATAAAAAATGAAGAATTCCCAGTACTCCAGCAACATCTGAGTAGCGCTGCTGCATGGCGGTAGCAAACAGCTCGTGCCATGGCGGCACACGAGGCGAGGCAAGCCAGGCAACGAAGTCGGGGCCAACTAGTGTTTACGGTATGACCAGAGTTATAAGACGTTGGTGCTGACAATGGACACATCTCAATTTTCCTTCTGCCACGACGTACTGCAGAATACATGTACATGTCTTCCGAAGTAAAGAACATGACCTCGTTACTATGTAAGTGCTGTTAATGTTTTCTTCTACAACCATCCTGTCTAGTTGTTCTTACTGTAGTATATTTTCTGACAAGCATCCGTACTACGTGTTTTATTTGCTTAGGCATGTGTAATGAAGTTGCCAGGGAGGCTGGTCGAGTGAACTCTGAAAAATATCTGGAACGACAAGGGGGGCATCCTCGTAGTATAACGAAATTTAGACACAGGGAATTTGCAGCCAGCGAAATGCTAGCGAAGCACGCCTATGCGAAACAATGCCATTGCGTTGGATATGGCACATAAAAACCTACACAGAAGTGCAAGGATGATCGCTAGGGAGTTACAAATCTCACGCTGCATCGCAGATCGCATTTTGAAAAAATCAAACATGCACTCATACCGTCGGTAAGTGCACCAAGAATTTTCACTGGATGGCATGACCAATAGTCTAATCTTTTGTGAATGGGCACTGAGCCAAGCTGTTGAGTTTTCTAAAAACTCTCTATTCACAGACGAGTCTATGTTTTGCAGGACAGGAGTGCCAAATCGTACCGCCAAACACTATTGGGTCTCCGTAAACCCCTATTGGTTGCGTGAGGCATCACACACATCCATACCCGAGGCAGGTTGCGAACCTGCGACCGTAGCAGCAGCGCGCTTCCGGACTGAAGCGCCTAGAACCGCTCGGCTACAGCGGCCGGCGTGTCATTGCCCCCCCCCCCCCCCCATCTTTTCTGGATGGGAGAACGTACACCAACCTCCTTCGGAACTAACTGTCTATTCTGCTCGAAGACACTGATTTAAGAATCAGGTAAGTGATGTGGCTGCAACAGGATGGTGCACCCACCCACTCACTTCACTACACCTGCGCTCCAAGTTGTTTGGGGTCTCTCTGCCAATAGAACATTGGGCAAACATATGGATATTGAATGGCCAGACAGATCACCCGATCTGTCAGTTCTTGAATTCAATTGCTGGTGTGCGACAAATGATATAGTGTACGCAGAACAATGGGAAAACACAGATGAAAAATCGCGTAATACAGCGCTTCTCTACATTTGGTGGGTCATATGATATTCTAGTCACATCCGATCTACACTGGAACTGTGTCGAGAGCAAAAAGACAATTTGTTTCAACACCTTCAGCAAGGCGCTACCCCCATTACATAATGATTAAATTTGGTTTCCTCTTTTTCTGGTTCCCTTTTTCTCTGCTTTGTTTTACTCTAAGCATTATTGATTGCTTTTCTCTGATAAGACGTTAGGATTTTTTTTATGTGGACTATAGTCCGCGGCTCGTGGTCTTGCGGTAGCGTTCTCGCTTCTTGCTCACGGGGTTCCGGGTTCGATTCCCGGCGGCGTCAGGAATTTTTCCTGCCTCGAGATGACTGGGAGTTGTTGTGTCGTCTTCATCATCGTCATTCATCCCCATTACGGTTGGAGGAAGGCAATGGCAAACCAGCTCCACTAGGACCTTGCCTAATACAGCGGTGCGGGTCTCCCGCATCGTCCCCTACGCTCCTCGGAGTATGGGACCTCATGTGGACTGTTAAAGTATCACGTGACCACAAATGAAAATCAATAATAAAGTAGCAAAATAAGCTTATAGTTGGTTTTGGAATGTAAGTCAGTCACAGAAAATTGCTTTGGTAGCAACTAAGTAATTTATTGACTGTTTAGTAAATCATGAATTGGTTTCTAAATTTAGTCTTACCACTCATTAAGAGCCGTAACTAAGCTAAATTAAAGGTGTTTCGTCTACTTTGCGCTGTGTTTTATTAATCTCAAATCTTCGCAGAATTCAAGTAGATAGGGACTCCGAGACTAAAATTGTCTCGAAAGGGCTAATGTATAGGGCTATATTACTACTGTAGCTACATGGATTCCTCTCAATTGGACTCCAATGCAGTTCATACCCACAACAAACACCGAAAGATCGGTAAACATCTGTCCGACAGGTCTTCCACCAGCAGCTGGAGTACTGGTTATTTCTCGTGTTTTATTGTTCCAGTTAATACGTGTCACGCCAAACTAATTTTGGGCTCTTTACTCGCACTAAAATAACAAAATATCTGCTGAAGCACCAAAGCAAAAGCGCCTGAAGACCTTAGAAGAGAGACACAAAAGTTCTTGACTGATTTACTTCAAATTCTTACGCGACGCTCTAGCAAGCATTCGGATGGACATAGGCTATATATTTTTAACATACGCAACATATAAATAAATAATATATAAAGAAAAGTGATGTTACCGAAAATCTCGAGAAGTTTTTGACCAAGGTGATGTAAGAAACACTCGAATGGACATTGAAGGGAAACGTTGTTATTAGAACTCTTGATCGATTTACCTCAGACTTTTATACGATACTCTATTAAACGCTCGGACAGACACTCGCACACACACACACATTATACATATATATCTTCTGAACGGTTTGCGTTAGGACGTTCAAAACGCACGGTTGGCCGCGGGGCATGATGGGAATTAGTATGCGCATGCATGGTTTCATTTTGCGACGAAGCCCACTTTCACTAATATGCTGGAGTTGGATGAGTTGAAATCTCCCCTTTTTTTGTGGACACTCTTGTTTGGATTTAAATGTTACACGATGTAGAAGTGACGGAGGAAAGAAGGTGTGGGCACGTTAAAATTAACGCCATATTCCTTCCATAAGTTTTTCTGACTTAACCCTTTTGTTTTTGTCGAAATGACTTCTTTGTTTCATTTTAATTGATTGCCTTAAATAAGGGCTTCGGAGGAGAAGAAAAAAAAACACGTAGTGAGCCCAGGTTAGATTCCCGGCAGGGGACTGAGTGTTGTGTGTTCTTCATCATCATTTTCATCATCATTGACCCACAAGTTGCCGATGTGGCGTCAACTAAAAATGACTTGCAATACGGTGGCCGAACTCCCAGCATGGAGCCTCCCGGCCAACAATACCATACGATTATATCCATTTTGTTCGAGAGCTATCTCTTCTCAAAAAGGAAGGCATACCGCCGCTCAGATTAATATACGGGAAGCCTCTTAACAATTATTACTCATTTCTAAAGCCATTACTGTTTATCATATACAGTACATAATTTTACAGTTGTTCGACCACTCTAAGGGTTTTTAACAAAATAAATAGAACATAATATACTTGATTATTTCTTATATAGTTTGGAAAATGTATGACTTACGTTGTTCGCCATTTCCGCCACGAAGTAGCAGCACGTTACCGTGATTTGTAACCCACCCGTTTTTACCACTATACTGCGTCATTGGAGCCGCTAGATGGCATGATCCTCTACATTAGGCGTGTCACACACAACGTCTCTTTCAATGCAAGTGGATCACTGCTTCAGCGGTGCCAACTATAGTTTTCATAGTTACGATATATAAAGATGAACAATTTATCTGATCAAAATTTACTAATTCTGATTATAAAGATATTGTTACAGCATCCTAAACGAGTGAGTGCAAGTTCATGACAGGCTATCTTACCTGTGATTTCTTTAAACATTATCACTTTATTTCTTCACATACTTAAGCCTTTCGGCTCTTTATTTGCCTGCAGTCAGAACTAACACGTTACCTACACTGAAACGTCAAAAAATATATAAAAAAACAGAAAACAGGAAAGTTTTATTTGTGGCATATGATTCGAATACTACTAAGGAACTGAATCATCCGAAACTTTCGAACCCCACCCATTCGCAGATTAAAACTATGCGAAATATTGTTGTCAAAGCTACTATGCTCATAGATCCAGCAGCTGGAGAGGTCTCTCTCATACCCCATATGCTAATGATCCCAACCGATTTACACGCCCATTTTAAGCGAATTCAGTTCCCAATAAAGGTTTTGTTAGCAATAATAATAAACTTGGCCCAATGTCAGAGAGGGAGATGGAAGAGGAGATGGATAGAGAGAGAAGGGTGAATGGAGGTAGAGAGAGGGTAGCAGGATGTACAGAGAGGGGGAGGAGAAGATAGAGAGAGAAGAGGAGGGGGAGAGAGAGAGAGGGGGAGGAGGTGATGGGCTGAGAGGGACAGTGGGGGAGAGGAGGAGAGGGAGATGTGCAAAGAGAGGGGACAGGAGGAGACAGAGAGAAGGGGAAGAAGGAGATGAGGAGAGGAGGAGAGGGAGATGTGCAAAGAGAGGGGACAGGAGGAGACAGAGAGAGAGAAGGGGGAGAAGGAGATTAGAGGAGAGGAGGAGAGGGAGATGTGCAAAGAGAGGGGACAGGAGGAGACAGAGAGAGAGAAGGGGACGAAGGAGATTAGAGGAGAGGAGGAGGGGAGATGTGCAAAGAGAGGGGACAGAAGGACAGAGAGAGAGAGAAGGGGAAGAAGGAGATTAGGACACATATCTAGTTCCAACACCTATTTAGCAACTGTGAAGCCTATGGTGGCTTGCCATGAAGGGCAAAAAAACGGGGCGTAGAATATCGTAGCGGTAACGCTGTGCTGTAAGGTTGTCACGGATGGCAACCACAGGAGTCCTCCTATGAAAAGAGATGGCGACGGACGAGCTGGCATCCCACCGGTGTCTGGGGCGTCTGCAAGCACAACTTTGCTGATTATCGAGGCTCTCATTGTCCTGAAATTGTAATCATTTGTCTGCCAGTACATGTACATGAATCACATCTAAGGATGTCCGTTCCATTCAGATAGTTCCCTCGTGGCGCGGCGGAGAATCGCGAATCAAGTGTCCGAGTCGAGTTCAGAGATGACGTCACAGGACCCGCTGGAGAGTTTGATGCGGATACATGGACGTCAGGAGCAGTATGCACGCAATGTAACCAGAGTGGTAAGAATGGTTCGGCATTTTGATTTCCATTCATAAAAATATTATGCTGACTCCATTGCAACGTATCGCAGTCATTACTGAGGCTGACGAAGGTGTTACATACTATTAGAATGACGCAGTCGTCTCCAGTAACATCGATGGTGTCAGTTTTCATGATGACTGGAGTTATAATTTCATTATTTTTTCCTCCTCTTCATTTCTATATAACTTAGTAATAATAATAAAAAAAGCACTTCTTCTTCAGGCCACGAGCGCATACCGGAACCATTCGATCGCCGTGTCATCCTCCATGGAGGATGCGGATAGGAGGGGCGTGGGGTCAGCACACCGCTCTCCCGGTCGTTATGATGGTATTCTTGACTGAAGCCGCTACTATTGGGTCGAGTAGCTCCTCTATTGGCATAACGAGGCTGAGTGCACCCCGAAAAATGGCAACAGTGCATGGCGGCCTGGATGGTCACCCATCCAAGTGCCGACCAACTTCGGTGATCTCACGGGAACCGGTGTAACCACTGCGACAAGGCCGTTGCCAACTTAGTAATAATAACAGATCTTTTTGTGATGTCTTTTAGAATGTGAGTCGCACTATCTTTCGAGCTATAGCCCACTTATTGGCATTTTCCACCTTACCATGTGAGGAGGCGCAGTTGTTAGAACACTGTACTCGAAATCAGGACGACGGCGGTTCGAATTTCAGTACAGCCATCCAGAATAAGTTTTCCGAAGCTTTCCGCATGACTTACCGCAGATGCTGAGGTAGTTCCACGGAATAGCACATCGGCGGTTTTCTTTCAGATCCTTTCCCAACGCTAGCTTATGCTTCGTCTCTAACGATCTCGTCACCGGTGGAGCCTTAAACCCCAATCTTATTTCCTTCCAATTAAGAATACACTGCCACGCAGGGTAGTGGCGTGGTCTAGGGCGCATTGTCACGGTCCGTGTGGCTTCCGCCGTCGGAGGTTCGAGTCCTCCCTTGGGCATGGGTGTGTGTGCTGTCAATAGTGTAAGTTAGTTTAAGTTAGATTACGTAGTGTGTAGACTTAGGGACCGATGACCTCTGCAGTTTGGTCCCATAAGACCTTACCACGAATTCCGAAATGTTTCCTAAGGGTACACCTGTAGGTCTTTTGCAGTGTATTTCGTAACATGCTGAAGTCGTCAAAAAATAACACACGCATTAGCAGGAAATGAAACTTGGAACTTTTGAGGCGCCAGTTGTAAGCAATTCCAAAGAAACAGAAACTACCAGCAGAAACGAAAATGGCGAAGTGGAGGATACATTGTCGCACATAGATAGGGCTTTATATTGCTGGTCGTAAAAGTCGGCTCAGCGCAAGAAACCATTATTTACGAGCATTATACGCGAGTGCTGCGCTGAGCAGGCTGACTGCAGCGAATGGTGCGTCACGTTGGCGCCCCTCCTATCAGCGGCCGCTCTTCAGATAGTTGGAACAGTTTTGAACATGCGTGTTCACGTCGGCACATATCTGTGCTTATGCAGCATTCTGCTTCGCATAAGATTACGTTCACACTGAAAGAAAAAGGCTTATATTATTTTCCTTTGTCCATATTAGACGTCAAAACTCGAATCCCTACCCATCTATGCACGAAACGTCCAAACGCAGCTGGTTTACAATACCCGACTTGCAACAATTGCATGATGTCTAATATATTATGTCTGTAAATGGCAGAGATACACGTTGATCCACGTTTATCGCGTTATGAACAGCTATAGACTGAAACAAAGAGAAAGGTCTAAATTCGATCCTGCCACATAAGGCATACGGTTGGCCATCAAAATAATAAGACGTCGAAGGATAGCAAATAAGGGCTGTGAGCATCGAGTCTACTGAGTTTTGATGGTTCATCTTACCATACTGCTTCCTCCGGTAGCTGAGTGGACGCATTCTGCTTTCCGCAGCGCTACGGCAAGCGTGTCTTGTTTATGAACCGTCCGCGCGGTCGCGATTGCCCTTAGTTGTTTACTACTTCGTTGTTGCTAGTTTAGAGTCCATCACTACCGACGCAAACGGCACATTCATACAGACAAACCACCATCAAGATCAGTTTTCAACCCGATCATGCACGCCCGCGAGCTTTTGAAGTGGAACGTTTTATACGTGACGGCGTTAAAATTGAACCGCAGGACATAATTGGTATCCATCTCTCTATTACAAGCAGTGTTGTCTACGTCAAGTTAGTAAGTGACGAGGTGTGCAACAGAATCGTGCCCGCACATGCAAACGATGTTAAATTCAAACATTCTGATGGCCATATTGGGGCGGTCCCTATCGATCACGCGGGGCTTGGCCTCCGTACGATACGCGTCTTCGAACTCCGTTTCAAAGTACCACCGGACGTAGTCACCGCGGCTTTCCAGCCTTACGGCAGAATGGTCAGCCACATGGCCGAAAAATGGACCACCTTTACAACGTACCCAGTTCTTAACGGGGTACGACAGATCCAAATTTAACTGACCAAACATGTACCATCCTGAATGAGATTTTCACTCTGCAGCGGAGTCTGCGCTGATATGAAACTAAACTTCCTGGCAGATTAAAACTGTGTGCCCGACCGAGACTCGAACTCGGGACCTTTGCCTTGCAGAACTAGCACTCCTGAAAGAAAGGATACTGCGGAGACATGGCTTTGCCACAGCCTTGGGGATGTTTCCAGAATGAGATTTTCACTCTGCAGCGGAGTGTGCGCTGATATGAAGGAGGAGAGCTTCTGTAAAGTTTGGAAGGTAGGAGACGAGATACTGGCAGAAGTAAAGCTGTGAGTACCGGGCGTGAGTCGTGCTTCGGGAGCTCAGATGGTAGAGCACTTGCCCGCGAAAGGCAAAGGTCCCGAGTTCGAGTCTCGGTCGGGCACACAGTTTTAATCTGCCAGGAAGTTTCATGTACCATCCTATCTTGTCATCGGCGGATGTAGGGCAATCATTATGTATGACGGTCAGCCACGCACTTGCTTCGGCTGTGGCCAAGAAGGGCACGACAGGTCGGATTGTCTCCGACGACGGCTTACTCAAATCCCGATAGGTGAATCTGTGCCTTCTTCTACGGTGACGACCCTTCCTCTCAATTATGCCGAGGTTGCACGGGCGACAACCCTTTCCGATGCTGACCGCATTCGTCCGGTAACCGCCACCGATAGCGAGACCATGATGGATTCTGCAGTACCGGATCCGGCCTCTACAACGGCGCCCCCTCCTGAGTTATAATCACCGATCGACCTTGCAAGAAAGCACGGATGCCAGGATGGACATTGACCCACAGGTTGTGCCGATAGCTGCTTTTCTTCCTGACAACGGAGCAGCTGAAGAAATCGACCCACATTCGGATACTGAAACGCACGTCCGTAAACAGTGTTCCCCGCGGAAACACAAGAGACGGCGGCGTGCTTCATCGGACGAGTGTTTGCAGCGATTGTCTGACATGGACTGTGGACAAGCCGACAACGGTACCGGCGGTACAGAGGCCGCACTAACATCCCATCCAATAGCTCGCCACCTGACAGTTTCAGTCCCTCCGACCCCACAGAACAGCAGGATCACATGGAGACAGCCGCTGCCGATACCCTGCCAGTAGCGCCGAAGGAATCTGCGCCGCGTGCCGCAGCAGCCACAAACAGCCACCAACAGCCGATGGTATTTCATGGCGACTGAGTGGACGACGGCGAGGAAAGCTCCATGCCAATCGTGTCGGACGACACGTGGGAGAATTGACTCCACCATCGGATACAGAAACGGGACAGCCTTACAAGGGTGTTGATGGCCAACACGGGTGCTACGGATAGACCTCAAACTTATACTATAAACATCAACACTATACGGACGTGCGCTAAGTCATCCTTGCTTCAGGATGTGATGAACTCTGCTTCCATCGATATAGCCCTTCTCCAGGAAGTGTAAGTCGACGACTTCCAAGGCAAGTACGGTTACGATGCATGCGTCTCTCCCGCTTCCCCCACAGACAGCGGTGTCGCTGTACTTCTTCGGGAAGGGATAGTAGGGCACGATATCCTCTTTCTGTCTGGGACAAGAGGAATGGCACTCACAGTACTAGGTGTCCGCCTTATCAATATCTACGCATCTTCCGGGACGAACAAACGTCGCGAACGTTCACGATTCTTTGCGGAAGACGTCGCCCCGCTCTTCCTAGGCCGCCACGACCATCTGGTGTTTGGATATGACTACAAGTGCTTACTGGCGCCCAGGGACCAACTCCCACGACGTAATCCGTGCCCGGAACTCGAGACGCTAATCCGAGACCTGCAGATGCTGGACACTTGGGAACATCTTCAAGGTCACCGACCGGGATTCATACACTTCACGAGTCACTCTTCCAGTCGCATCGACCGAATTTGTATCTCACGCTCTCTTGCCGCTGGGACACAGGATGCGGAACTGTGCCCTGCAGCTTTCTCGGGCCACTCAGCTTACATTTGTGCCGTTACCATGCGGTGACAACAAGTGTGGAGAAGCCGCAGCCCGTGGAAATTCAACATAGCTCACTTGTCGTACCCGGATTGCCGCCAAGCCGTTGAGGATACGTGGCAATCGTGTGAAAATCGCCTGTGTGCATATCCCACAACGATGCGTCGATTTTTACTTCAGGGTACTGCGTGTCTGCGATGCTATGGCGCCGCCTTCGGAACGATAAACAGCGGTCCACCGTTCTAAGGCTCAGATCATTGCTAATATGCGACGCCCCCTAGACGGGGTGGTCATTCACTCCACAACGCAGGATCGGATACCGAGCGAACGCACGTCCATGTTCCACGTACTTCGTGAACGTAAACGACTCCAAAGAGCGCTGATACGCTTCATCGACACGGATGACGGTCGTCGCCTCATCACGCAACAAGAAGTAAACACAGCGTTCTACGATCATTATTCTAGCTCAATTCAGCTCAGACTCCTGATCCGACAGCACTGGAAGGCGTCTCTCAGACGATTTACGGCACCGTCACCCCGGCAATGGAAGCGGCCTTGATGGAAGAAATTACGGAAGAAGAAGTGATCGACGCCATTAGAAAAGGAGCTGTCAACATGTCCTGATGGCCTCCCCTTAATTTTAACATACTTTTCAATAATTATTAGCCATCTGATGGACGGACATCTGTCGCGGACCACTATCCCCAGAAGTGCCGCTCCCTGCGACTCTTGTGAAAGGGAAGATTATTCCTATTCATAAACCGTCCGGTGGCTCACGGCTGCAGAACTACCGCCCGTTGACCCTATTGAACTGCGACTTTAAGATCTTTTCTCAACTGCTGGCCACCCGGATACACCAGACCTTACGAAACCTCGTCTCGCCCGTTCAAACGTCATTAGGAGGCGACAATAATATTCAAACAGCACTCAGTGAATATCGTGACTTGATCTCACTGGCGAGGGCACGTCGTCTGAAGGGTACGCTGGCGGCAATCGATTTCAGGCAAGCTTTCGATCGCGTGAACCACGACTATTTGGAAGTGGTCCTCCAATACATGCGGTACCCACAGCCGTTCGTCACTGTCGTCATGCGACTACTCCGTGACGCAACGTCCAAGGCGATCGTCAACGGCCGACCTACCCAGCCCCCACACCATTTCTCGATCGATACGCCAAGGCTGCCCTCTGTCCACTTGACTTCACACTGTGGCCACGGAACCACTTCTATGCGGCCTGCGCCAACGACTAACTGGTATGACGCTACGAGGCCACACTTTCCGATGTAAAGCATACGCTGATAACCTGGTGATTGTCATCCGCAACGACGACGACACCGCCAGCGCACTGAATTGGATAGCAACGTATATCATGACCACTGGTAGTCGTATCAAAGTAGCAAAATCGGTGGCGATGAACATCGGAGTCGGACTGTCTGAGGGCAGCGTCACCCCCTTATAGCTCAGAGATACTTTGAAATTCCTCGGCATTGATTTCACAGACGATATACGACGAACCGCTGCTCACAACTTTCGACGGCTTTTACGAAATGTTCGAACTGGGCTAGCCAACAACCGCCTACGAGCCCTGGAGATCGTCCAACGGACGCAGTATGTCAACACCCATTTAGAGTCACGCATTCCGCACATCGCCCAGATATTACCTATACCGGTGATGTTAGCTCGCCGTATACTGGCGTCTTTTGGGTCCTTCGTGAGTTCAGGAATACTTTTCAAGATCAAGTATGAGACTCTCACCCTTCCCCCGGATCGGGGAGGGCTTGGCCTTTATCACGTTCATGACAGAGAGGTCGCCCTATTTGTAAGCACGTTAGTCAAACTATGGCACCGCCGTCAGGATTGTCTGACGAGTTTGTCAATAGAAGAACTAGCACCGCCCTCCCTGTTGCCGCCTGTGCCGATACACCACGTCCCCTCCTCGCTCTTCTACATCGGTGTCTTTTACCTCGAACTCAATTACGTTCGACTTGCCTTACCAGCGATTCACCTGGCGCGGCAAAGACGGTTTATCGGGTCCTGCAACGTGGACGACCCGATAACGTCGTGGAGAGGATGCACCAGAACGTCAACTGGCGAATAGTGTGGAGGACAATTCACCACGTAACACTGGAGACTTCCATCACGTCGATGTCGTATATCACTGTCTACGGTAAGCAGGTGACCACATCAAGGCTATATGCAATCCATATTGTAGACTCACCCACGTGCACGAGCTGTGGTGTACAAGACAACGAAGAGCACCGTCTTAGCTGTGGCGAGTCCACGGCAGTGTGGCACTTAGTGAAGCAAATGTCAGCATACTTCCTTCGAGTGACGCCAAATCATATGGACCCCAAGACTATCTTATTCCCGGGTGATACGTATTACCCACGCACGAAAACCAATGCCATGACGTGGCTTCGTGGACATGCAGTGCATTATTTGTTTCAAGACGACACTAAGGACACTTTAGACTTTTGGAACTATTTGCAGGAACGACATGTATCGACAACATTTTTCCACTTATTTGTGGAGTGCGTTCCACGACCCTCGACGTAGCTGGAACGTGACGGGTAAGAGAAGCTAAAATTACAAGACGATGATAGAACACTACACGGTACAAAGTGGGATCTACCTTGGTCACTGCGAGAAGTTTACCTGCATGATACAGCAGATGGAGAGTTTCGTCGTGACCCACCCCCCGCACTCTGTAGCAGTATTTGCCCCATTTCCTCCTTTCGTCCCTGGTGCGAAAAGCTCTTCGAAGTTTTTGTTTCCCATCCGATACAAGATGTAGTACCGGTTAATGATGGTACATATTCCACCCTTAGGTTTTGTTTCATGACTTCCTGAGCGTCACACTTTTCTCTCTTTCTTTATGCCCTTTGCTGCAACTATAAGCATGTTTTCAGTTACGTGCATTCCAAACTCGACGCAGTGAGTGTACTTACTCGTTTCAGTTACTTACTGTTAAAAAAGAAAAAAATACATAAATAAATAAAATAACAAAAAACATTCAAAACAATACACCCATTGCATCCTTTGTACCGCATCCTCAGGACGGGAGGGAGGAGGCATCGTGGCCAGGCCTCGTGTTGCGACCCCTGCCCACCTTGCCTCCGCCACCCCACGACCTGATCCATTCCCACAAAAAAAGTGGTTAAGGAGTTGAAAGAAAATGTGGTCAGCGCGACATACTGTCAATCCTAAGGGCCCAGATTCGATTCCCGGCTGGGTCGGAGATTTTCTCCGCTCAGCTACTGGGTGTTGTGTTGTCCTAATCATCATAATTTCATCCACATCGACGCGCAAATAGCCGAAGTGGCGTCAAAGCGAAAGACTTGCACCCGGCGAACGGTCTACTCGACGGGAGGACCTAGTCACGCGACATTTATTTATTTATCTTTCCATATTGCCTCATCTTTATGTCTGAGACTGTCAGTCATAGCAGCTGTGGAGTGGTGGCGTCCCACTCTATTGGCGAACTATAACCAGATATTTTCCAAGCTGAGACACAGTCACAAATAAAAACAGTGATTCAGAAAATATAGAACATGTTTCTTTAATTCTAGTCTGTAGTCAGAAAAATTGTGGTCAGGCTATCGACTGAGGTCTTTAGTCACCATCTTCTGGTCTATCTGAAACGTATCCTTAAAGTAATAAAGCCAGAAAACGAAAGCTTCACGACAATATTATGAACATAGAGTGGAATTAAAGAACAGGGACGCCGTCACCTGCTTGCGCCATCTGCAGATAACAACAGTTTAACCCTCGAGAGTAGAACGTCAGATGGTGCTGTAACCATCTTTGCCGAATAGCGTTGAACTGCCAGTCGCGGGCAAAATGAATGCGGCAACAATTTACAGTCGCTGGTATGAAATCGAGCGAGTGCAGCGAAGAACAGGTAATATGTACGACAAACTCCGACGATCGGTATTTGCTGTTATTCGCTCGTAAGAATATTACTATGACCTTGACCCAAATACGGTCTGTAAGTACTGTGGTAAGGGTGATATGTTGGTTACTGAGCGTTGCAGTTGTCATATGTATGCCACGATCAAAATTAGACTGGCGCAAGCGGAGAAAGCTGTCTTCTATGAAATAGCTATACTGACGATAGGTAAAGAGCTAGAAGAGAAGAAGGATGTCCAGTCAGCTCCCGTGTGGAGCACAGTATTTGTACGATAGTAAAACGTGGATCATCGGAATGAAGAAAAGCAGAAAAAAGGAAGCAACAATAACGTATTGCCATCAAATAAAATTAAAAATTAAATGAAGAAATTAATACAAAATTAGGAAATACTGACAAGAACAGATGAGGAAAGAATTCCCTGGAAACAATTAACCAGAGGAAATTACAGGTTAGTGGCACACATCCTGCGGCAACGAGGGATGGTAGCAGTAGAGGGCAAGATAGTAGAAGTCGAGCAACACTAGATTAGCTTACAGAGGATCTTGGTTGTAGAAGTGAATTATAGATGAAACCTTTATCAGAAGGCAGGGAAGATATGGCGCCACATTAAACCAGTCAAAAGGCTGATGACTTTAAAAAGTGAAGTTACCAGCAGTATGTCAATGCGTCATAATCCGTTACAGAAGGACATGTTTGCAGCCAATACGTCATCGTAAAAGCAGACTGTAGATGGAGTGTGTCTTCTCGGAAGAGTTCTGGTTCAGCTGCAGATTGTCAGTCGTGGTGTTTTGATTTGGCGAGTAGCCGGAACCTGTTATCGTCCTACAAACATCCGTGAAAGATATACCTTCCGGTAAAACTAACTCTCTCTCTCTCTCTCTCTCTTTCTCTCTCTCTCTCTCTCTCTCTCTCTCTCTCTCTCTCTCTCTCTCTCTCTCTCTGTGCGTGTGTGTGTGTGTGTGTGTGTGTGTGTGTGTGTGTGTGTGTGTGCGTGTGTGTGTGTGAATGGGTGGGTGAGTAGTGGGCACGGGACGACGGGGATGTGATGTCTTCAGATTGGCTCAGGGACTTCTTTGTGACTGAGCAGGTCTACAGAAATCACTCCATTATGCGTACGTACACTGACCAAAATGGGAAGCATTCCATCATTAACACCTTGACTGAACGCTATCAAACTGATATTCCAGTATTCGCATGCCTGTGGGGTACGCTGACTGAAACTTCAACCTTATGCAAGTTTGTTTTCAGTACAGTAAAGGATCATTCCTACAGCAGAGAAATGGTGTACTTAATGACTATGGAGCGTATCTAAAGTTACTGGAATTTTTAAGTGGAACCACAACGCAAAATACGCGAAAGACCTGCACTTGCAACTTATTACTAACGTCCGGAATTTGAGAAAAGCCGTTTGATTGGCATGAGAGACATAGGAGCTTCGTGCAGACAGATCTCACAGACAGCGACTGCAGAACGAATAATGATGAGATGGAGATAGAAAAACAGTGTGTCAAGAGGGGTACGTACGGGCTCATGGTGAGAGACTACACCACGAAACAATAGTAGGATTGTCCAAGATTCTATGAGGAATAGAGGAATGACAAAATCTGAAAACCAAGCACAAGTTACGGGAAGAGCGCCTCCACAAACAGCCGAGAATTACTGGAAGCTGGGTCAAGATCTCGGGAGGAGCACGAGGAGGAGAACAGGAGGAGGAGGAGGAAGGAGAGGAGGAGGAGATTAGTGTTTAACGTCCCGTCCACAAAGAGGTCATTAGAGGAGCACAAGCTCGGATTCGGGAAGGATGGGGAAGGAAATCGGCAGTGCCCTTTGAAATGAATCATCCCTGCATTTACCTGAAGCGATTTAGTGAAATCATGGGAAAGGTAAATCAGGATGGTCAGACGCGGGTTTAAACTCACGGCATCCAGAATGCGAGCCCAGGGTGCTAGCCACATGGTCACCTCACTCGGTGGTTAGGATCTCCAGCTGACACTCGTCGTTTATTGCTGAAACCACACCACAGAGGAAAGAGATTTGCATAGTGTAGGACCAGAGTCAAACTGAGACATTGAGTGGTATCTTGAAATGCTCAGCAATGGGTCTCTCCTCTGTTTCTGGCGGTTAGGTCGACGCCAAGGTCTCCGTAGACGAGCCAGTGAAAAGACACAAAAAGCAAAGAGTTTCAAGACTCGTACATCTCCAACTTCTGGGTACTGGTTATAACAGCGGGACTTGTTTGGTAACTGTTGAAAGGAAGCTGAATGCTCGGCAGTACGCGACAAGAATGTTGTCATATCGTTAACGTCGAGCGTATTTGTGAGATTTTCCAGGAGGATAACGCAAGACTCCACACTGTAGATGATACGACAAACACCTTGCGGAATGCACGGACCCTTCATTGGCCTGCGCATTCCCATTATCTGTCAATCAGAGAGAACGTCTTGGTAGCGATGGGAAGAAGTATACTTTTATACTAGGTGCCAGCTAGCAGTTTTCAGGAACTGACACAGAATTTGCTTCACTCCTTTTATTCCGTTTTACAAGCCTGCGAGTGAACAATCTGGTCATGGGCACCCCCTAAAACGATCGTCCCTTTCTACCATTGTCTATGATAATGCGCTGATCCCATACAATCGACTGGCACCTAAACACCGCTTAACCGTATATACGATGCCAGGATGGTTCCTCTGAAAGGGCGCGACAGACTTCCTTCCCCATCCTTCCCTAGTCCGATGGGACTGATGACCTCGATGGCCTCGCCGTTTGGTCCCCTCCCCTAAATCAACCAACCGTATTCATGTTACCTTTCCTTCTCTTTTTTGAGTTTATCACTTAGCCTAAGTTCAACCATATTCCAATTATGGCTATTTCCGCAAATTTTAGTTGATCCGTGTATTGTTTGTCGTGAGTATACAGCGTGAAAAGGAACACTCTGTAAAGTTTGTGATCGTTTTCCAGGGGAGATTGTGCTGAGAAATAATTGTTGAGTGAAAACTTAAATACGTTGCTGTTGATATACTTTCCGGGATGTGAGGTCGTGGTCCAAGAACTTTTCTGCTCCTTACGTTTCGTCCAGGACTGCGTTGGACTTCCTCAGAGGCGCTGCTACGCTGAGTCTTGCCGACTGACTGGTCGGGTGTCTGAGAGCGACTTATATACTGTGAGAAAGGGGGGTGTGGTTCAGGTGACACGTGATGAGCAGTGATAATCCATAGCAAAGATAAGGTTGACTATCGATTACCACCTTGTCAAAGATAAAAATTGTTAGCAATTTTGTAGAGCCACTCTCCATATATCGCTAAGTTTCATAGCCTCCTCTTTCCTATTAAAATTATCGTGATGTTTATAAATTTCGATAGCTTCTCTATAAAGCCGTGGATAGTAATTTAACGTTGTAGATAAAACCTCGGTATCCGAAAACTTCACTTGGTGGTTGCCTGGTTGAAGAGCATGTTCCGCTACAGCTGACTTTTCTATTTTTCCAAGTCGGCAAAGACTTTTATGCTCTTTCAGTCGCGTGTTTACGCTTCTTTTGATAGTACCAATGTAAACTTTACCACAGGTACATGGAATTTTATACACACCACATGTCGACAGGGGAGGGCGTTTATCCTTCACAGATCGTAATACTTGACTTACTTTCTTTGTTGGTTTAAAGATCGGTTTTATATCATGTTTTCGTAAAATCTTACCGATCCGATCTGTTACAGATCGGATCGGTAAGATTTTACGAAAACATGACATAAAACCGATCTTTGACATAAAACCCATCTGTTACAGATCGGATCGGTAAGATTTTACGAAAACATGACATGAAACCGATCTTTGACATAAAACCGATCTGTTACAGATCGGATCGGTAAGATTTTACGAAAACATGACATAAAATCGATCTTTAAACCAACAAAGAAAGTAAGTCAAGTATTACGATCTGTGAAGGATAAACGCCCTCCCCTGTCGACATGTGGTGTGTATAAAATTCCATGTACCTGTAGTAAAGTTTACATTGGTACTACCAAAAGAAGCGTAAACACGCGACTGAAAGAGCATAAAAGTCTTTGCCGACTTGGAAAAATAGAAAAGTCAGCTGTAGCGGAACATGCTCTTCAACCAGGCGACCACCAAGTGAAGTTTTCGGATACCGAGGTTTTATCTACAACGTTAAATTACTATCCACGGCTTTATAGAGAAGCTATCGAAATTCATAAACATCACGATAATTTTAATAGGAAAGAGGAGGCTATGAAACTTAGCGATATATGGAGAGTGGCTCTACAAAATTGCTAACAATTTTTATCTTTGACAAGGTGGTAATCGATAGTCAACCTTATCTTTGCTATGGATTATCACTGCTCATCACGTGTCACCTGAACCACACCCCCCTTTCTCACAGTATATAAGTCGCTCTCAGACACCCGACCAGTCAGTCGGCAAGACCCAGCGTAGCAGCGCCTCTGAGGAAGTCCAGCGCAGTCCTGGACGAAACGTAAGGAGTAGAAAAGTTCTTGGACCACGACCTCACATCCCGGAAAGTATATCAACAGCCATGTCACCCGGTCGTGAAAGCCGTCATTCTACAATTAAACACGTTGCGCCGTATCCGAGCTATTTAGCATTAAAGTTATCCAACTACCTCAAGGCGCGCAAATTCAGACATCCTGCCAGAGACGGTGTCGCGAAATGCGCTCTTCGTTTGGTTTCCTCAAACCGAAAAATGTAGCTTTTGTTCACCTAGCTTAAATTTATCGCTTCCGAAAACGGCGCATTTTAATTGGTAATAGCATTTCAATAAGTGATAAGTTATTCAGTATTGAAATCAGCCAATCAGATCGTTGTCCACGTAAATTCAAACACTTCCACCTACTAAAAATGGGCTAATGTACAGACATCTGTGGGTCCCACAGATGTCTGTACATTAGCCCATTTTAGTAGGTGGAAGTGTTTGAATTTACGTGGACAACGATCTGATTGGCTGATTTCAATACTGAATAACGCGGAAACGGCTCAATGTATCGAATTTTTTTAACAATTATTTCCCAGCCCAACATCTCGTGCAAAGCCGTTACAATCTTTTCGTACTGTTTCTGACTTACCTGTATATACTTTGAATTAAAAATGAAAGAAGCATTGCCTTTAAAAGTCCGCTCGAATTATATCGACTAAGAGGAGAGAACATAAGGACAATGCAGACACTGCGGATACAGCGACGGACCAGTTGTGCGCCGCCACCCTGCGACACTTGAGCCGGCGTGACTCACTTGACCAGTGTGGGGGGGGGGGGGGGGGGAGGCGGGGAGGGGTTTCACAGAGACTGCGTGCGGAAACGGGGACAAACCCTTCACAGATGAATAGGCTTGCATCAGAGAGGCTAGCATCGAGTGCTGCATCAAATCAGTCTACGGGCTGAATGCAACAACAACAACTGCAACAATAATAATCAACACAACGGAGAAACAGTCAAAGTCGCAAATTTCACTTTTATTTACTTGATGACTAGTTTCCGGTTTGCACCAATTTTCAAATCATCCAGAGAGTCGAAACAGTATTTTCCAAAATATAATAACCATGTCAAGACAACAAACATATACATATAACAAAGTGCAAATAATCAGTTACAGAGCTTATATGCTGGAAGTTCGTAAACAATAATAATAGTTCCTTCTTCGAGGTACATGTTGAATACAACACTTCTTTCTTGGTCTTGGCATTTCATCTTGTTTCTTGTACATATGTCTTACCAGCTTTATGAGAATTTCAAACATCTCACACGGTTTTCAAATGATAGCGCACAGCAATCAGTCGTCCTTTTCTTGCAGGTTTTATTCGGCAAATCTAGATGTCGAGTAGCGCCTAGCCACTATCAATGCACTATTTCAATGCATGTTCTAGTACGCCCGTCCCCTTTTGTTCAGGCTTCTGTCACAGTTCGTTCGTTGTTCGTTCCAAAAAGTGTGTAGTTAATTGAATAACACGTTAGATGATGAAGTATTCCATAATAACCAATAGCAAAATACTACCCTCTTTGTGTGCTATTACTTGCCAAAATCTCTTTTCGATATACCAAACTGTTTATGAAATATGAGGAATGTTGTGGATATTTCACTCTGGCTTTAACGCTGGCATGGCGCAACAACAAGTGAGTGTGCTATGTCACGTCAATTTACTCGAGATCGGTGAGAGACAGAGACCGCCACCCAATACTAAAGAAAAATTCAATATGTTGGCTAAATTTCATATGCAGCAACATATTACCTAATATGGACCAAACGGGAAATCATAGCGGCCGCTATTTTTCAGTGAAAATTTTTTCGAATTTCGAGCAGTGTCTTACTTCCACGTAACTACCACAATAATTATGACCGTCTAAGGAAATGATAGGCACACCATCACAAGCTTGACACATAAAGCTACAAGAAAAGCACAAATGAAACATTTTTACATAATAATTTCTGTAAAATCGTTTGAGAGGTTTGCAGGGCATGCATCTCGATTCTGCCATCGCCGACCAGACGAATGGTGGCAGACACTGTCAGCCTACCGCTCCAAACAAACGAATGAATTCGCCTGGCGCTTTGGGAGAAAACTGGTTACTGCGCATCAACCACCGTACCCTGCGCAGATTCAACTGACGAACTGGAACCGAGCGTTGCAGTGGATGGTTATGATCGCATGAAATCAGCGGAAGGAATCGTTCGTAAGTTCCATAGAGGTACCATCAGACCAGCTCTCACAATGTCTGCGAGCAAGGAGTTAAAAAGAATGGGGTGCTACGGCTGAGTAGCTCCTCATAAGCCACACATTTCTGTAGTCAGTCCTAAGCGATGCTTGAGGTGGCGTAAAGAAAGACGTGGGTGACTGGAAACGAGTGATTTCGAGTGATGAATCATGTTATAACCTCTATCAATCCTACGGAAAGATGTAGGTTTGGCGAATTCCCGAGAAACGTTATCTGACACTATTTGTAAAAAAAAAAAATTGTGCAATGAACTGTCAGTCGTACAGCACCTTTCGTCAGTAACCAGTTTCCATTGCCACTGGCTGCTGGTAGGTCGGCTGGAGTAGCGAGATGACTGCCGCATCTGGTCAATCGACGACCAATTAGTTTCCAAGTGGGCGCCGCGACACTGCTCTACATGATGTTGCAGCTCCGGTGTCTGCGTCCGATGATGACCTGCATTTTGGTGGCGTCTTCTGCACGTAGGGTGACTTAAACCGATCGAAGGACACTACTGTATCTATCCCTTTAATGTGGAGAATGAGCGCCCTATCGTTTGGTGTGTGTGTGGGGGAGGGAGGGGGGGGGGGGGCTCTTGGTAGTACGGCTCCAGTTATCTGTGCAGTGGGTCACTTAGGAGCGAAACGTGCTTTGTCCTTGCAACCTCTTTGAAAACATAAGTAGTCTCTCTTTAAAGTCCGTACCGCCATTAGACTGTTTTTTTTTATTTGCAGTGCTACATTTACACGATCACGATTTCGGCTTAAAATGCCATTATCAAGTGTTTTAATGTTATACAGTGCCTAAGATGACATACTGTCGTATTTAAAATACACTATTAGACACGTTGTCTAATACGATAGTATGCCATCTTAGACACTGTATAACACTAAAACACTTGATAATGGCATTTTAAGCCGAAATAGTGATCGTGTAAATGTAACACTGCAAATAAAAAAAAACAGTCTAATGGTGGTACTGAATTTAAATAAATATATTATGATTGTGGCCGGCCGGTGTGGCCGTGCGGTTCTAAGCGCTTCAGTCTGGAACCGCGTGACCGCTACGGTCGCAGGTTCGAATCCTGCCTCGGGCATGGATGTGTGTGATGTCCTTAGGTTAGTTAGGTTTAAGTAGTTCTAAGTTCTAGGGGATTGATGACCTCAGTAGTTAAGTCCCATAGTGCTCAGAGCCATTTGAATCATTTATTATGATTGTGGCCCCATATTATGAAAAAATTATTAAAAGTAGTCTGTTTTCGTGCTTTGTAGCTCCAGTCGGTCCCATATCCTCTACTTTTCCGCAGGCTTCGCAGTGTAAATCTAGAGTAGAGCGTAGGAGGAAGGAATGTCGCTTGAAAACCTCTCCCAATAGGCACAAGGATTCGCAGTACATGAGTTCCGCTGCTGGCCCTTTTTTAATGCACTGCACCATCCCAGCAACAGTACTGGGTGGGAGTCAACCAACAAATCCGTCATATGCCACATTATAATGGCCTTCAAATAACGACGTAGGCCCTGCAATACGCCTTTTGTAACTGCTTGATAAAGCGAAGTTGTTGTCATGCGTTTTCCATACTGCTGGGACATTACACGAAATATTTCTGCTTCCCACTGCTCACTGTGATTAGAAGCCACTTACTAGGCATAGTCAAAATGAGAATCCATCCGCAGTTGAACAGATAGAATCGCCCTTTCGGGCTGTCAAAATATCCGATTTTATTTTATTTAGCGTATGGCTCATAACATCACAGTAAAAATTACAGAAACAACACGATTAAAAAAAAATCACATATGTATAAACAGAGCAATAAATAACAGTTTGTATATAAGGACACCGCCAATTGTAAAGTTACACTCACAGAAGACCAGTCACAAGCAGACGTCCAGCTTAGATAGTAAATAGTCGATTGCCTCTTGGGTCGCCATTAGGAAATCTTGTGGGTCACCCTCGTATGCCCTTAGTGGGCATTCCTGCACGATGTGTTTGACCGTCTGTCTCTCAGCGCCACAGTCGCAAGCGGCCGAAGGAAGTTTACCCCATCTGTGTAAGGAGTCGGCACATCTCCCACAGTTGGTTCTGATGCGATTAAGAGTTGACCAAACTTTGCGAGGGCAATCAAATCCTTTTGGTTTACTAAAGATGCATGGCATACTGTGGCAGTTTACTACTGTTCTGCTCTCCCATTCCTCTTTCCATCGGTCATTTATTTTGAAGTTGGTTTGGTGCAGAGCCTGTGCGGTCTTTAGTGGAGGATGCCTAGACCGGAGTCGGTTTCCTTGGATGTCGTGAGTATCTTCATGGATTTGTAATTGAGGGTTGGTCATGATTTTTTGAAATTCTCTAACCAGAGCGTGTTCACGGCGCAGGTTAGGAGGGGCTATGTTACTGAGAACGGGCAGCCACACTGTAGGAGTTGGCCTGATTGTGCCTGATATAATACGCATTGTTGCATTAAGTTGGCTATCTACCATGTGTGTGTGTTTGCTGTTGAGCCACACTGGGGCACAGTATTCTGCCACTGGATACACCAAGCCAAGTGCGGATGTTCTTAAGGTAGATTCTGTGGAGCCCCAAGTGGTGCCACAGAGCTTCTGCAATATGTTGTTGCGTGTTTTAAGTTTCGCTGCAGTTTTCGTCAGGTGTTCTTTGAATGTTAGTGTCCTATCTAGGGTAACCCCAAGGTACTTTGGGTGTTTGTTGTGATTTAGTAATTTCCCGTCTAGATAGACTTGTAGTTCTCTGTTGGCCATTTTGTTGTTCAAATGGAAGGCAGATACTTCCGTCTTTGTAGCACTAGGTTGTAGCCTCCATTTTTTAAAGTACTCGCTGAGAATCCCTAGGTCACTCGTAAGGATATCTTCGGCAGTTTCTATATTTCTGTGGGCTGTTGCTAGAGCCCAGTCATCAGCATAACCAAATTTGCGCGATCTGGTTGCAGGCATGTCAGCGATGTAAAGGCTGGTACTCGCGTGCTAGATTGCACCGGCAGAGAATATGGATCTGAGTTTATGTGCAGCAGTCGATCTGCATACCAAACCAAGGCAAACGCTGCATTATTATGCTTTTATAGCACCCTCGTAGTGGAGATTTTCAAACGTCTGAGTCTGCGCAGAGTCAAAAACCAATTGTCATAGAAGGGCAGGTACATACGGCGACTGCCGGCCTGCTGACTCGTCGCAAAATACCAGCGCCTCAGTAGCTGCGTTGCCAGCGACACAAGCGGAGAGCCGTCTTGCCTAGCAGCTGGTGCTTAAAGTCTTCATCATCATTTTGCGCTGCCGCCAGATCGGTGAAATCCACATATGTGGAAGTGCTTTACGCTCTAGACAAAGGATCGGGGTTGACGTATTTCCAACCGCTTTGATGCCAAATGTCTGCCTTCAGCCAGATTTGTGAGAGTTTCATAGTGATCACACCTTCAAGAAACTATACGTAGCTGTCTTTCATGTTCTACAGAGGATGACTATGCCAGTGTATACAAAGCGATACCCAGTCCCCACAAACTTATACCAGTAAAGGGCTGAAAATCCTTTATTGCCTTGCACAGGCCATATGACATGTATAGGATTTCAAATAGTCCAAACGGCGTAGTTATTGCAGTTGTATAGGTGCCATCTGTTACCACAAGGTCCAACTTCGAGAAAATAATGAACCCCACCGACTGGTATACAGAATCTCCAGTGCTGCACTGAGGGTCACTGGGTGGCAATTATCGGAGTGTTGAGTCCTTTATAGTCACCGAAGGGGCGCTAGCTGTCCGATTTCATTAGTATTTCGTTGGTACCAGATGAAAGGGAGAAACCCAGTTGCTTTCTGCTTCCATCACTGTGTTGTATTCTGATTTTGCGATGCGGAGCTTGTTTCGTGCCAAGCCATTTGGGTCACAGAAAACTGGAGGACCTGGCAGTAAAAGGGCACCGTCTGTTCTGGACAGAAAATTGCTGACATCAACATCAGCGTTTTCTTGTTTGTGGTGTTGTATTGCAGCTGAGACAATTGAGCATGTCATACTTCGCAAACAGCAGCATCAGCACTGCCTTATCTCCAAGACCGTACTGGGAACCGCACGTGCCAAAGTAAAGTAAAAGAGGGAGGGGAGGAGGGGAGAGGAGAGGGGACGACCGCCCACGCCACAGCGAATTCTGAATGAAGCACCCTCTGTCCCAAGTGCACCTGCTCTGTTGCCAAATATGACAAAGTATCTGAACTGCCGAACAATTAATCAACTATATTTGCATTACTGACATCCAAAACTTCGTTTAAGGACTGGCTCAACAGTCATGTTGTTAAATTTCATTTGAAACTGTAAATAACTCATCATGGAATAATGGAGCACTAGATAGCATATTTTTCTACAAAAAATTAAAAACCAACATTTGCTTCTAAAATATAAATAGTTTACTATTGATATTTCGGTACAGCACTTTTCAGGAGAAGTCAGACAACATATTACTTGCCCCCACATACATCTCGTATACTGACCACAAGGAGAAAATACGAGAAATTATAGCCAGTTCAAAGGGTTACCGATAATCATTCTTCCAACGCACTATTTGCGAGTGGATCAGGGTTGGAGCGATCAGATACTGGTATCGAAAGTACCCTCCACTACACACCATTAGATGGCTTGCGGTGTATTATGTAGATGAATTAGGAATTCGTAAGAGTTTTATCATAAATATTATCATACTAACCCTGAAAACGAAACAAAAGCAAGTCCACTTTCACTCTTGCTCGCTCCTGTCACTATCGGATGGCTGCACTGTATAAAACGATTGCTTAATTACACTGGCAGACTGCTGCAATGTAAAATCAAAGAAGTTGGATACCACAGTTTCGTACTGCCACGAATAGATTGCTAAACAGTTAAAAAACGACCGAAAATTGATTATTTTGAATGTCTATCATGTTGAAAAAAGTCTAAAATATCTGAAAATTACATCAGCAGTGCAAAATTTGCTCCGGCCGGAGTGGCCGAGCGGTTCTAGGCGCTACAATCTGAAACCGCGAGACCGCTACGTCGCAGGTTCGAATCCTGCCTCGGGCATGGATGTGTGTGATGTCCTTAGGTTAGTTAGGTTTAAGTAGTTCTAAGTTCTAGGGGACTGATGACCTCAGAAGTTAAGTCCCATAGTGTTCAGAGCCATTTGAACCAGTTTTTGCAAAATGCGCGATGTTGATCTATTTGAGATTAATACATTAAAAACCTGAGATGTTAAGTCCCATAGTGCTCAGAGCCATTTGAACCATTTTTTTTTTATAATCCCTTGTCTTGACTATCCTTACGACAAACAATTCCCTTTCTCAGAACATAATCGTCAACCTGCTCTCTTTCTTCTAGGTGACATTCAATAAGTCGAATAACTGGGTCTTGGTCTTGCTTAAGTTTAAGATCAGTAAATAACTGCGGAACTACCGTGAGTACGGCTCCCGTACCCCCGACTTTATGAACAACATACCCTGGCTCATTATGGTCATGTTCTTCGAACATTCTGCCAAGGGCACGTCCCTAATAGTGAATTTAAATGCTTATATCCAGACAGTTCAACGGACGATTCTTTCCGTTTTTCTGGGTCGCCCCGGAAACCAGTTTAATGCCTGATTATCGGTTTCTAGCTCAATCTCCCTATACAAAATTTGAATTTCTCTAGAGCGAAGAGAACAGCGAGAGCTTCCGTTTCGTATAACGAATATTTGAATTCTGCAGGTAATAATCCTCTCGAGGTATAAGCTATAGGACATCTTTTCCACTCAAACTCCTGTAAAAGTACAGCGGCCGCACCGGAGTTCGAAGCGTCGGTTTGAACGATAAAGGGAAGTTCAAAATTAGGAATTCCTAAAAAGGGAGATTTAGCCAGAGCTTCCATAATGGCTTCAAAGGAGGCTTGTTGGCTTTGACCCCAAACAAAGACTTCTTCTTTCTTACGTAACTTACTGAGGGGAGCGGCTAGCTGAGCAAAATTTGGGACAAATTTCCGAAAAAGATTGGCCACACCAATAAAGCTGGCTACGCCCTATTTCTCATTAGGTGGTGGAAAGCTACGCAAACCACGCGTACGCCCTTGATCTATCCTGATTCCCTCAGCCGAAACTAAATCACTCAAAAAGGAAACCTGCGATCTAGATAAGTTGATCTTAGATGGTTTAACCGTAAGACCTGCCTCTCTAGAACGATGTAACACCAGCTGGAGATGTCCCAAAAGTTCATCTAAGCTCACACTCTAGACAACATCGTTCAGGTGGTTGTAAACGTACTTAAATTTAATATCTCCGAGCACATTATTTAACAAACGAGACAATATCGCGGCCCAGGTGGAAAGCCCGAATGGAAAACGATTAATCTTGTAAAGATTCTAATCGGGACAGACGGCGGTTACATGTTTGCAGTCGTTTGTTAAGGGTGCCTGATAATAAGCTTGGTTCAAATCTAAAAGAGTACAATAATGCGTCCTCGAAACCAAGTAAAGCAAGTGTGTACATCCGTAAAGGAACAGACTCTAAGATGAACTTTTCATCGAAAAGCCTATAACCGACAACACTATAATCGCCACCAGACTGTTAGAAACCAAAAAGACAGGCAAGACATAAGGGGAGGTGGACGCCCTAGTAACCTCTTAAGGAAACATACCATTAATTATTCCCCTAAGGGCTTTCACTTTGGGAGGAGATAGTCTATAAGGAGCTTGCCTAACAGGTACATCGTATTTCAAACGGATCTTACACTCAGTTCTACTAGTAATGCCAAGCCCGTCAGTTAGAATGTCGGGGAACCCTGAAGGACCTGCAACAACTTCCTACATCGATCGACGTCTAAATGAACAAGATCGAAACAATGACCTTTCTCGTTCCCCATATAACAAGGAAACGCTTCTGAATAGAGCAAAGAGCAATACGTACACTAGGACAATACTCGAAATAAAACATGTTTCCCCCGTAACCAAGAGCAAGTCCAGTACGACGTATAAAATCACACCCCAAAAGTAAATTAACAGTGAGACCATCATTTTATCCCCATGATCAAGAAGAAGTCCAGTACGGCGTATAAAATCACAACCCAAAAGTAAATTGTTGATGGTTTCACTAAACCATCAATTACTAACAGATTAAAGGGCCATGAAAGCTTCAGGATACCTAGTTTTCCCCGCACTTCACCTATCAGAGACAACATTTGCCCACTGACGCACTACATCCCTGATCGGAAGCACGCAAGAAGGGCAGCTTGCAAACGGCATGAAACTGGAGAAAGCATTGATAATCGAGCACGGAAAATGTACTACTAGAGTCAAGAGGAGCACAAACAGGCTCCTGATTGAACTGCAAACAAACATAAGGAAGTCTTCCACCCACTGCCGGTCTAATTTGGGCGTATTGTTCAGGTGTTTTAGGGGCGTTACCTACGCCCGTTTTCTTCTGGCGTCACTTGCTTGGACGTGGACCCTGCTTGGCCGTGCAGTCTCGCACCAAATGCCCTGAACTACCACATCGATAACAGTTCCTCACTTTAGGTTGGCCATACGGAACTCTTTTCGAACTCTCAAGATTCTTCCGGCTAACACTAGCACAGGCATTTCCGGTTTTGTCGCGGCATTCATCGTCCAACCGCGTTTCTTCAATAGAGAAAAGCAAATGATCAAGTTCACACAGGGAAGTGGGTTTAATGGAAAAGGTAACCCGCGAACGGTCCTCCGGTTTCATCCCCCAAGAACATTACGAAAAATGTCTAACTCTGTAACCAGAAGCTCTAAATCACGGCGGTGCGAACCCTTTCAATGTAATCAGCTAAGTTCTCGTCAACAGATTGCACACGGCAAAAATATTTATTCTCAAATTTTCTTTTAATTCGAGGGGATAATTCAAGCTGTATGATTCTTTTCCTGAGTGCACTTAGTGAAGCTTGATTTGCAACTACCTCGGAAAAATTCCTAGTGAACAACCCCCGAGTTAATGGATATAATTCCATAATATTTTCTTGTGAAACGCCTAATGCTTTCGCATGATGTTCAAATCGGACTGTTAACCACAAAAAACTCTCAATGTGAATAAGTTGCTCTACCGAAAGATCAATGACCCCTCTCAATAGCTGAGTCAGAGGATTCGGTAATTTAGTATACTCTTTACCAACAGACCCACTTGTTGGTAATTCCGCGACATGAAAGGTATTCCGCGAAACCTGTCTAGTAATTCCACCCTGTTCCTCAATAGTTCTTCCTTCCTCCTCTAATCCAAGAAGACTAACCTTATCTTGCAAATCTCTAATTTGGCTAAGCATTTGTTCCACCGAACTACAGTGTCCGCTGTTAGCTTTAATTGCTCCAAGTCAAGACACTCGGTTTCTCCAATGTGCCAGTTGTGTTTGCAGTCAACACCACTCTCTACAGGTAGGTTAACTGTCATTAAGAAAAGCAAAATTTTGAGACAATTCTAAAAGGGCTGAAGAGTAAAAAATAATAGCCTACCCATCTCACCGATTATGTACGGAGCGATGTTCACCGGGTGTTCAATAGCTAGGCGTAAGCGTGCTGCTAATTCATTTAAATACATTCCCATCGTTTACTGAGACACACATTTTTAAATCATATTTGAGTTGCTCGCTTAGATAACACTATCAAGAAACACGGTCAACTAGGTTTCGACAGGTAGAGCGATGTCACACGATGTTACTACTGTAGCTGTTACTTTCTTATACAGAGTGATTCGAAGGTTGCGAACAGATTGAAGAAGCCGATTTGAAATAGAAACTTAGGGTCTTGGAAGTAGCTGTTAGACAGTGAAAGCTTTAAAATTTAGTAACAAGAAGAACAATCAATGCACACGTGCCCAAAGACAGTGTACTGTTTACTTTGTTGTACGGTACAGTAAGTATTAAATACGGCGACCACCACACTGAGTACAGGCATTATATCTTCGCAGAAAATTCTGGTGCACTAGAAATTGCACGGACCTCATCAGACGCTGCGGGTATCACAGCGAGATATAAGTACTAGTCAGACGTTGTGTCACGTACACGAGGCTTTTGATACGACCCCACAAAGAAAAAGAAAACCAAGACGCATCAGATCAGGGGAGCGAGGTGGCTGTTCTATTGCACCTAACCTTCCGATACCACGTCTGTGATATGTGGTACTGAATAAGACACGAGCCGGCCGGAGTGGCCGAGCGGTTCTAGGCGCTTCAGTCTGGAACCGCGCGACCGCTACGGTCGCAGGTTCGAATCCTGCCTCGGGCATGGATGTGTGTGATGTCCTTAGCTTAGTTAGGTTTAAGTAGTTCTAAGTTCTAGCGGACTGATGACCTCAGATGTTAAGTCCCATAGTGCTCAGAGCCATTTGAACCATTTGAATAAGACACGAACATCTACAGCAAGATGTGTAGGTGCTCCGCCCAGATGCATTCACATCTGACAACGCATGTTAAGTGGTACACCCGCTAACAGTTCTGGAAGAACTTGTTCGATGAAGGCCATGTATCTCAGTTTCGCTAGCTCGATTTCTATGGCTCAGGATTACTGTTTCAAAACTGTGGTATTTCGACTCTTTTACCACCTCTTTCAGTTTGTCCGCAACCTTTTGAATCAACCTGGTATTTAGGATTCTGAAGCCTATTACAGTGCAAGTAGCAGGTGGGTTTGCTAAGCAGCGAATAACTGGGGTCCCAATGTTCTAGAGGTTGAGACTTCGATTTTTCTCATTTTTTGTGAATAGAGTTTTCGGATGAAACACATAAATGACAGTAGCAGTTGCTGGTTCATATGTCGGTTTTGGAAGTTTAGAAGCATTAGAAGACAGGAATGTTACACAGCATGGAAAATATTTGAAGAATACTGCTGTGATCTGTAAGTTACTCAGACTTAAACGCAGCTGAGCCTGTGTGGAACACCACAATCGACGTATTCACTGTATGAAGTTTCTGCTGCGCAGTCTTCAACATCTGTTAGAAGTACTCCAGATACAATGGCCCCAGCGAGTCGTGGAGGCCTCTTGATGCCTGACACAATCAGTTAGAGTCATACGTCATTCGTGTAGATCTTGTTTGCATTGTAATTGTGGCCACTGTGAGAAGAAAGAAATGACTACAGTATGTTTTCACTAAGCTGTTTACGTCTCCCTACGCTGTCCCTATCTGTTCCGGTGTTTATTCCCTGTCTCTCTGTAACTCTCCTTCTTTGCACGTCATCCGCCATTCTGTCTCTTCCTCTCATTCTCGCGTTTCCCTCTTACTCTATTTGCCACCTCTACCCCTAGCCTCTCTCTCTCTCTCTCCCTCTCCCTCCCTCCCTCCTCGCCCTCTCTCTCTCTCTCTCTCTCTCTCTCTCTCTCTCTCTCTCTCTGGACGAGCGAGTTAAGCCATCCTCACGCGTTACGAGGCAGCTGACGTAGATGTGGACAGAACGGGACATTCGACGTCACGAGAGACAGCGCCGTCAGCACACGGAACATGCCGGTTAACGTGATTTGCGCTCTCAGTGCCCTCCAGCGGCCGTTGTCGGCTTCATTTCGCTCGCAAAATGGACTGGCGTTAAACAACTGCGTTAACTGTGCTAGCGAATGTTGAAGAAGAGCAGAGAAAATCTCGGAGAAGATTCTGAACTCGTCGACTGCTTGAGCAGCGAACTGCTGATACAGGAGCACTGCGTAATGCTGTTTAACGATCTGAGATACACACTAATAAAAGTCATTCGCCAACTCAGATGAATTTTCATCCTATGTTCGGCTTTAAAATGAATATAGTTAAGGTATAGTGTCTAAAGTCAGTCTGCGCGTGCATAATATCTATATTCCCGAAGCTGGATTGAGTATCAAGACTCTGAAATAATGTACTTCATCACATAGGTTTCAAGATCAAGACTCTTTTCGTAATTTCATTCGCATGTAAGAGGAGAGTTTTTCGAACCTGCTCACCATCATTAAAAAACCGGCAAGATACAAATATGAGCCAGTCGCACCAGAGGTAGGTATATACGAGGTCTGTTCGGAAAGTAAGATCCGATCGGTAGCTAAATGAAAACCACAGTGAAATTCAAAAATTTTTTACTCACACTTCCAGCTACCTCTCTAAATAGTCGCCTCCCCGACTTAAGACACCTGTCGTGGCGTTGTACAAACTTTCCAGTACAGTACCCTCGTCACAGAAAGCAGTCGCCTGTGTTTTCCGCCTATTGTCTACGTTGGTCTGCCTTTCGTTGCCGCGCGGGGTTAGCCGATTGGTCTAGGAGCTGCAATCATGGACTCCGCCTGGTCCCGGCGGAGGTTCGAGTCCTCCCTCGGGCATGGGTGTGTGTGTTTGTCCTTAGGATAATTTAGGTTAAGTAGTGTGTAAGCTTAGGGACTGATGAACTTAGCAGTTAAGTCCCACAAGATTTCACACACATTTGAACATTTTCTGCCTTTCGTTGTTTGTGCTAAAATTTTGTCTTCATAGCCAGCGATTCATGTGAGCAGAGATAAACAGCGGAGGGAGCCAGTTAAGGTCTGGATCGTGAGTGATGAAACACCTCCCATCGAAAACACTGTGGGAGCGTCCTCATTGCCCCTGCAGAACGCGGCTGAAAATTGTCTTGAAGAAAGAAAAGCATCACATTCATGTTATGTGGGCTGAATAGCTTCAGGCGAAATCTCTCACCAGATCCACTCACGTGGCGGAAGACATTGTTGTTTTAGGCACTTCTACGTGATCACTTTCCGCTCTGAACTGAAAAGAGCGATAGGCACACTAAAGACACAGCGCTAAGTTCCATCGGATTTTGACAGTGGTTTCCATTCCGCGCCTAATCCGACCTTACTATCCGAATACGCCTCGTATATACTTTACAGAAAGGCTCATAACAGCAAAAACTTCCAGTGCGTAGCATGTGTTTACTTTCGGAAATGAGTGCCAGTCAAACTAAGATTTCTGTCTACTGGGAAAACATTTCAGTCGTTGGTCTTTGCACCAAGAAGTTCAGTGGATACATTGTTTATAACAAATAATATCGACTTTCGACATATCGTAAAACTTTTATTAAATGAATAAGAAAGACAGAATCTTTCAGAAATCAAAAGGTGAAAATGAAAAAGTAGTTGGAAGAAGGTTGACGCGAACGTACTACCACTCACCTTATAGCCCCTGAACTCACCACGCTACCAACTGCGCTACGGCTTCGACACTGTAACTACGACTCGGCAAATGGCGTACATACTACGTAAAGACTGTATCTGCAATTGTCATTAATTGATATTTAATATGTAGACTGTACCTAAGAAGACTCCTTTTTGATAGATCATCATTTTGCCACAGAATTGAACTGCTATCCTTTCGTAGCACACGAGGTATAACACTAAAAACAGCCGGCCGGAGTGGCCGAGTGGTTAAAGGCGCTACAGTCTGGAACCGCACGACCGCTACGGTCGCAGGTTCGAATCCTGCCTCGGGCATGGATGTGTGTGATGTCCTTAGGTTAGTTAGGTTTAAGTTGTTCTAAGTTCTAGGGGACTTATGACCACAGCAGTTGAGTCCCATAGTGCTCAGAGCCATTTGAACCAACCACTAAAAACACCAACTACAGGAAGCCTTTACCTTTCCAGTCGTGCTGATGCTTTGAAACAACTTATGTTCATACCACTCACTCTATGAGACAGAAAACACGCCGAATACTATGTTTAACGGCATACAATAAGGCGGCTCCCATGTCCTGCTTGTAACGTAAAACGATGACGCCTCTCACGGCCGCGTTCCTCCCCAATAGGCGGAAACCTAACATGCCAGATTCTTTATTTCAGTCTCCGCGATGAAGTAGAACGTGCAGTTCCACCGAGGCCCACGAGAAAGATTCGACGTGGCGCGAACGTCACAGCACGTGACACTGCAGGTGTTACGAGTGCCAGCAACCGTCTCAGGCGGGGAACGAGGAACCGTTTCAGACGAGTTTTATAACTGCTGACTGCTCGTTTAAAAGCGTGCAGGTTCTCGACAGCGCACGGTCAATTTAAGATTTTTAGTGGGTATCTTTTCAAACCTTCCAGGGTAGCCGAGAGCGCTAATGCGCTGCTTCCTGGACTCCGCTAGGCGCGCCGGCCCCGGATCGAATCCGCTCAGCGGATTAACGACGATGGCCGGTCTGCCGGCTAGCCTGCATGTGATTTTTAGGCTGTTTTACACATCCCGCTAGGTTAATACTGGGCTGTTCCCCACGTTCCACCTCAGTTACACGACTCACAGACCTTTGCAGAAGTTCGCACTATCTCATGGCTTCCACTGGACGCAAACAGCTGGGCTACACTACTTACATCCTGGGGGGTTCGGGGTGGCGGTAGGAAGGGCTTCCAGCCACCCTCTGTATCTAATACTGCCAAATCCGTAATAACAAGGCCGACCCCACGTGGCGCGGGTCAAGGCCCAAGGAAAGGGAGGGAAAGAAAGTGGGTACCTTTTAAGTTACATAGTGATTTCCCGTGGGCCCTGCATGGAGCCGAGCGTTCAGAAGAGTGGCGGACAAGCCCACTAGTACGACGTCGCAAGTTCGTTGCACGGCCCGTATATCTCGCTGCCCCCAGTTGCACGCTTTGACGTCACCAGCTCCTCGTCCAAGTGCAGTTTCACGTCCCGTGCGAGGACGACTTTAGATTTGTGATTAAGTCATAGAACACATACCAGGGGGAGTGGAGTTTATTTCCCCCTCACGATCTTTTTGTGTAGGTCTCTCCCGATCCCCGTAAACAGTATAGAGATTACTGGCAGGGTATCTTCTTCAAGGTACTCGTCACAATCCAATTGACAGGGCGTTTTATCTCTAAAGCCCCCTAAGCATCTTCCGTCTTCTTCCAGCTGACATCCAGCGGTATGACTCTACTTTAATTTGGAATATACAATGTCGAGACACTGCAGAAGAAGATAGGAAGCCTGATTTAACGTCCCGTCGACATCAATGTCACTAGAGACGGAGCACAAGCTCGGATTGTGTCAAGGATGGGGAAGGAAATAGGCGTGCATTTTCTGAGAAGCCACCCCGGCATTTGCCTTGAGCGATCCAGGGAAATAGCGGAAAATCTAAATCCGGATGGCCGGACGCGAGTTAGAACCGCCGCCCTTCCGACTGCGAGTCCAGATTGCTAACCACTGTGACATCTCGCTCGATGAGATACTGCAGACTAACCTTATTTTGCTTTCATCGTAGAGCTTCACTTTCTTTCGCAATAATAATAATTATCGTTATTGTTTAGGGCAAACTGATTTGAGATAAAGGTGACAAGTCCTGTTGGACAGGACAACGGAAACGTAATGCAGCGACAATGGCGGCGGAAGGCGAGCAGGGAGCGGGGGCGGGATGCGGGGGCGGGGAGTCCGGCGTCGGTGGCGCCGCTCGCGGTAATAACGTGAATGATGGCCGCGTGCGGGCAAGATAATGCGCTAATTGTATAAAACACGCTGCCGGCTGCGGCGACATTCATTTGTTGGCGCCCCTGGGCGCGCCGCGCCGGGCGGGCAGATAACAATTCCATAAGCCCGCCGCCACGGGCGCTCCAAAGCGGATTAGCCCTGCCCCCAGCAGGAGGGAAAAGGGCGGGGGCAGCCGCGCAGATTTAAACGCTCATGCTAATTGGATAGCGCGCCTGGCGCCGGGCCGCCCGCGCTCGCCCGGGCCTCCTCCGGAGACGGCGCTGCGTGCGGCCTTTCTTTGTACGCCTCTGGAACTACGTGGCGCAGATAGCGGGATTACAGCGCCGGTGGCCACCCGTAAACCTGGCCGCCTCCTCGTGAGGCGGGCGGCAGGAGTTGGCGCCTACTTCGACTGCAGGCTGTTAGTCGCCCAGGAGGTCCGCCGCGTCTTCACTCACAGTTAACGCTTCTGTAATCGCGCCGTCTCAACCTCACACAACTCTCGCTGCTTTCCTTTCCCTTAGCCGACTTCGAGAAAACGATGGTGAAACCTTACTTAAGCCTGAGCTGTGCATCAAGATAATAAGTTTCCACAACATCGAGCACGAGCTTCTCGTTGGCTTAGCAAAATCAACGGCCAACATAAACAAGCGCAAGTTGTGGTGGAGATGAAGCAGCTGGCTCGAATCCCAGTGGTCGAAGAGTTGTTATTACCGAAATGGCACGACATTTTAGCGAAGATTTTCCTTGGTAATATGTTCTCTGTTCTCTTCACGGATTACATTAAGATAAAATTGTTTCGCTCTACAGATATGTAGGCCTAGCTGCAACCGAATATAAATTTATAAATTTATTTACGGAGCTTCATTTTATTCAAGTAATAAGTAAAAGCTTGTGACTACTGCTCATGATGCTAGTAAAAAAATCCATATGTTCTCTTTTTGGCCAGCACATTACTGACAGCAATGCGATGTCTTGACGTCACATGAATAGCAGAAATTTGTATAAAATGGTTCAAATGGCTCTGAGCAGCGTGGAACATCTGAGGTCATCAGTCCCCTAGAACTTAGAACTACTTATGGTAAACGTAACTAACCCGAGGACATCACACACATCCATGCCCGAGGCAGGATTCGAACGCCGGCCGGTGTGGCAGTGCGGTTCTAGGCGCTTCAGTCTAGAACCGCGTGACCGCTACGGTCGCAGGTTCGAATCATGCCTCGGGCATGGATGTGTGTGTTGTCCTTAGGTTAGTTAGGTTTACCACAAGTAGTTCTAAGTTCTAGAGGACTGATGACAACAGATTCCATAGTGCTCAGAGCCATTTGAACCATTTAGCCAGGATTCGAACCTGCGACCGTAACGGTCGCGCGGTTCCAGACTGAAGCGCCTACAACCGCTCGGCCACACCAAATTTGTATATGATATGGTGATGAATCAGATCGCCTCGAAAAATCATAGTCCGAAGCCGGGGACTCTGGTACAGATAGCGGTGCCCATCACAGTTTCAGTTAGTGAGTTAAGTAAAGTGTACTTCGACGATTTGGCGAAGCGTTATTTTACGATTACCTTGTTAGTAATAAATCCTTGTATAGTTACTATCCGTTCTTCCGAGGAGTAGCAGTTCTTAACAAATACGAATGTGTCCTAAGCACCATGTCAGTTGAGATGAAAGCTGGAATGCTCCCGTTAACAACGCAGCAGCTGCTTGTTCTACAGTGTTTCTAGTGGTCTGCTCCACTGACCCCGACGTCGACGGGGCAGGGACGTTAAACTCTTATCGTCCTTCCCTCTCTTAGTGAGAGCATTTCTATACAGTCGATAGCGATCAGTAAGTAGGATGGATACTCCCTGGCTCTCTTCGGCACTGTGTTTAAACCTCGCTGTTCTCTCATGTGTTATTGATATTTGTTTTTAAGTTTTTAGGACACCCACAAGCGGCAGTCAATATTTTTTATTGTACGGTTTCGCTAAATCTAACAAGAATATTGTCAGAAACTGTGGAATGTACAGCTCAAAGTAGTTAGCTCATTATACTACCGACGTCAGAGAATAATCTCTGATGCCGGCAATATAGTCAGAATACTTTCAACTGTAATTTACATTTTATGATCATGCTCTTGTTAAATTGAACGAAACTGTTCAATAAAAAATATTTATTGCAACGTTTGGCCGTACTAAAAACTGAAATTCAATAGCCGTTGTTCCTACTGCAGGTAATGCCTGCTCTAACTAGATATTTATTATACTGGGTAGTTATAATTAAAACGCAACTACTCACAGAGTTCCAGTATAGGATTTAACTGCCATATGGCTGCGAAACTTGGTAGATATTATAAAGCGTTAATATGAAAGCAAATCGTGCTGGGAAAAAATAGTTCCAATTGTGGCCACCAGGTGGAAATCGGGAGCTGTGAATGTAAGAAAGACGTATAGAAATGTTTCCATGTAATGGATTAGGTACGGGACGAGGGCAGAAAAGACCAAAGAAGTGCGGAAGGCATAATATTGATTTTATTATTAACCGTCCCTTACACTTGTTCAGTACGAGGCCCGGAGATGTCGACCGGATGCTGCGCCTGTGAAACGAAGTGATAGACAGTTTTACGCAGCAGTTCCAGTGTAATCTGAGTAATCTCTGTACCGGCTTTCAGATCAGGTGGACACCGAACGTGTCTCTGGTAAAAGCGATCTTTTAGATATCCCCAGAGCCAAAAAGTCACATGGATTCAGATCAGGTGATCTCGCAGACCATATATTCTGAGAACCTCTGGATATAAAACGTTCGTGGAATATTGAATTAAGCAGGTCTTCCACTAAGACAATAACATGAGGTGTTGCCCCATCTTGCAGGGAAACAGCGGTTTCCACACAGTTGCAGTCTTCCAAAGCAGCAATCACATACTGCACAAGGGCATCTCGATAACATGCAGACATCACGGTACACCTGACAGGCCTCTGGGTGTATTCTATTTAAAGAAAAATCGAGCGTAAAGGTGTTCGTGAATCCACACCATACAGTCACATACAGTAAATGCAATGGCTCTTCGTGTACACGATGAGGTTTAACAGTACCCCAGATCCGGAAATTTTGTTTATTTACTGCACCATATGATGTAAAATATGCCTCGTCACTCCATCACGTAACCAACTTTTATCCGTGCCAGAAACCGAAGAGCGATTCAGAACTTTGTGGGGATTATGTGGTTTCAGTTGCTGCACTGCCTGGATCTTGTACGGGTGTCAGCGTCGCAAAATTTTCCGTACTGTTGACCATGAGATGGACAGTTCTCGTAACACTGAACGAACACTAGCACTACCTGGGGCACGTGCTGCATGGTCAGTTACAACAGCAGCAACCTCGTCAATAACTTCCACCGGGATAGGATGCCTTCCTCTTCCATGTGCCACACCAAGCTCAACCGTGTCTTGAATTCGTTGTTATCTTCTTTAAACCATTTAATAACTTCAGGCGTCTCCTCAGATCTTTCAGTCGCCTTTACTCTCTCAATGCAGCGCTGTAATTACTGCCTCTCACAAGAAAGAGTTTCAGTAACAGCACACGGCCTCTTTTCCCGATAGCCATACTGTTCACTCACATTTGGCTTGTCAAATGACAGTGTGGACGTCATAGCGTCATACAGACAGTGTACAACGTCAGATTTGCATCTAATGGTCAAAACCGGAACTATTTTTTTTTCAGCGTAAATCGATTCCGTATTAACGATTTAGCATATCTACAAAGTTTCTTTTCCACGATAATTACAGCTCACAGTGGACTTAAAGTGCGTAGCTGCACTTCAGTTACAAGCACCCAGTATTATTTATGTAACATTACATTTTCGAAGTAATAATTGGAGCTTTGTGACTATCGTCGTAATGTTGGTAAGAAAATCCAGATGTTCTCTTTTCGGTCGGCACACGAATGGCAACAATGCGACATCTTGACGTAACATCAATAGCGGAAATTTACATACGATGTGGGAATCAAGAGAATCCGACCCTGAACAATGTGCCATCTCTCATGCCAATTTCCTGATGCGTTCCTCCGCCATTTCTTTGAAACAAGAGTTTGTATCGAAAATCGTTAAGCCCGAAGACGCAGTTTCTGGTACAAATAACGATGCACAACACAATTTCAATGATGATGAGGCAAGCTTTATTGTACGATGTGTTCGTTAGTAACAAATTATTTAATCGTTACGATGTCTTCTTCGAGGAAAAGTTCTTAACATCTACTAATCTATCCGAAGCACCAGATCGGTTCAGGTTAACGCTGTTCTAGAAAGTTCTAGGGCTCACCTCGAATGAACTCGACCTCAATGGGAAATTAAACTTTCCTCCTGGCCTCCTCTAGTACGAGCGTTCTTACGGGATTGATAGTGATCTGTGCCGGTCGGTGTGGCCGAGCGGTTCTGGGTGCTTCAGTCTGGAACCGCACGACCGCTACGGCCGCAGGTTCGAAACCTGCCTCGGGCATGGATTTGTGTGATGTCCTTAGGTTAGTTAGGTTTAAGTAGTTCTAAGTTCTAGGGGAATGATGACCTCAGATGTTAAGTCCCATAGTGCTCAGAGCCATTTGATAGTGATCTGTAAGTACGATCGGGATCCCATGCCTGTACGGCGTTTAACACTTGCCCTTCTCCCAGGCGTTATTGACATTTGTTACTATAAGGAGCGATCAAAAATACCAAATTAGCGTGACTCGGATGCGGGTCCATAACCACCGACGTCTAGGAAAGGGACTGGTGTGACATTCCTGTATTTCCGACTGCGGAAACTGGAACTATGCCGACGTTATTACGAAATGCGTGCAGACAGGGGCAAAGCGCCCTTATTCTTTTCTTGGTTGCTCAAGGACAAACAACGGTAGACATCCATCGAAGAATGAAGCATGTATATGGGGCAGCATGTCTGCCGTTAACCACCGCTTTAGAATGGTGCACTAAGTTCTGTGCAGGACACAAGTCGCCGGTCGATCTGGGATGCCAGACTCAACTAGGAGACTCAAGTGGGAATTGGGAAACATTTGAGCACACCCCCACTCTCCACCTCTCCTATAGCCCTGACCTCTCCTTATATGAAAATCACGCCTTCGGTTCCTCAAAAATGCCTTAAATGTTCGACGAGTTTTGTTGGACGGGGCTGTGTGGCAGGCAGTTAAGGACTTCTTTACTCAGAAGGATGTTGTTTTTACTAGACGGGTATCATAGCTCCGGTGCGTCGGTTAGATGATTGCCTCAATGCTTATTGAGATTTTGCCTGCTTTGCCATACTGAATCTGGACTGTACGGCCTTCGAACGGAAACTTTCTGACCGCCCCTTATAAGGCTGTTGGGAAGCCATAGGTCGTACTCCATATTTCTTTTTCTTTTATTGACTGGTTTCTCTCAATTTAGGAGGTACATCGCCAGAAAGTGTTGATTTTACAGTTCAGAGTAGTTGGTTGATTCATCTTCTTGTTAAAGTGAGAGAAAGACGTGAATAAAAACTATTGATTGTGACTTATGACTATTCTATAAACCTAATTTCGACAGTCGCTGTTTCCCTTACAGGCCTTCTCTTGCTAAATATTGGTTGTACCGCAACTATCGAGTATGTGAAGTTGTGTCAGTCGCAGCTTCGAGGGCAGCGCACTGCTGTTGTGCCACGGAAACTATCAGGTGCTGCCTCAGCCGGCAGTCCAGCACGCTCCAAGCGAGTCAACGCGACCGCTCTTGTGGACGCATTATTGACGACGATTTGGCTTCTCTCTACGACTCTGGCGAGGGGAATTCATGGATTCACTGTGCATTGCGGCCGTCGGCTCTGGCTGCGATCTGGACGTGATCATTGACTTCTATTGCTAGTCCGGTCAGTAGTTGTTAAGTGACTGTCACAGTCGGCATTGTGTACGTAAGAATTTCTCCATAAAGTTGTAACTATTGAAATTCAAAAACACTAATTCATAACTACTTCTCTCTCTCTCTCTCTCTGCGACCCTCCTCCCGACCTCCCACCTCTCTCTGTCCTGCATATACTCTACACAACCGACACATTCACGATAGCATGAACAGTGATGGTGTACCTCGCTTACCAGGACTTCGACATAATAACGCAATGGACGACCTTAGGTCGGCCGGAGTGGCCGTGCGGTTCTAGGCGCTGCAGTCTGGAACCGAGCGATCGCTGCGGTCGCAGGTTCGAATCCTGCCTCGGGCATGGATGTGTGTGATGTCCTTACGTTAGTTAGGTTTAATTAGTTCTAAGTTCTAGGCGACTGATGACCTCAGAAGTTAAGTCGCATAGTGCTCAGAGCCATTTGAACCATTTGACGACCTTAGATTGACACTATATCCTAAATTTCCCATAAATAGGCTCAGTTCCTCCGCCAGTGAAATCCGGTAGTGGACAGACAGAACCTGCATGTCACTTCGTATCTTATTTTTCTCTTTTGTTCCGGTTATTCGCTACCTTCTTTAATATTAAATATTATTACGGAAAAAATATGTCAGATACTGTGCCGTGTGTAGGAACCAAAGACGTTACTCCTCTCCTAAGGATAACTAATATTATCATAGCATTATCTCTGATTTTTATTATCTCTGTTGTTGATTGTAATCTTAATGACTCCGATTTTTTTCTTTCGAAGGGAACTTATAATTGTGAATATTACGTATTTCAACTCGATACTAAGAGTGAAAGTTCTCTTCAAGGAAGAAATAAACGAGTACACTTCTCTGATAAATAATCAGGTGAGACTCGAATGTCAACATTACCCTTTCTAGTCATTCTTATTACCACAGTAAGTTTCAGCCACACTGCGTCGACATGGAGTTGGCTAGACGCTGGGGAGATTGGCGAACAAACCTGCAATAAAACGCGGCGACTTTCAAAGGACTCAAAAGCACACAACAAGAAATCTGCCATAACTCTTTACCAACGTATTACCACACGACAAAACACTCACAAGAGGAGTTCAGCTTCAACGGACATTTCAATACACCATTTGAAAACCAAGACTAATCTTATCTATAAAATCATAAAATGCAATAAAAATAACAATACACTTCGTTTCAACACAAACTTTTACGTTTGTGACTTGTCTCTGGCAGTTAGCAATTCCAGTAATTCTAATTTCACCTTTGGAAGAACTTGGCAGAATATTTTCGTCCCTCCTCCAACTGGTTATCGCAATGTATGCACATTTACTCATCCTTATGGAACGGATGTACTAACTGTACAGTTCATCTTCATATACAGGTACATTAAGTATAAGCCTTACGACGTAAATATAACCTGAAATTTATTCTTCTCAGGTGCACTCTAATGACTCTGTACGACTGCGACGACTTCGCAAATCCTATACAGAGTAGCACGAAAGTTGATCCAATTGTTATGGAATAGCTCAACAATAACTATAAACAATGACCCTCAAGGCCTCACGCATGGAAAATGTGGGACAAAATGGCTCTGAGCACTATGGGAGTGAACTTCTGAGGTCATCAGTCCCCCAGAACTTAGAACTACTTAAACCTAACTAACCTAACGACATCACACACATCCATGCCCGAGGCAGGATTCGAACCGGCGACTGTAGCGGTCACGCGGTTCCATACTGTAGCGCCTAGAACCGCTCGGCCACACGGGTGGCAAATGTGGAACAGGCTGGCCGTCATTCGTCCAATTGTGTCAGAGTTCTTCTTTTGTGATATTTTTTATTTTTCCCCTATAGAGTGCCTACCACAATATTAACGTGCGCTACTGGGCAAGATCGCTATTGCCGTATGGTCTCGTATTTCTAAACCTACTCTGAATCGGATACCTTAGAACTGGTTCCTTGGGAATGCAGACTTCTAAATTTTATGGTGCTCATGAGAAGTTCTCAGAGTACCAGCTGTTATGAGCACTGATGAGTCTCAGTGTTTCCATGAATGACCTACCGATCAGCATATGGGGTGATGCCGGTATCATAAGCGCACTATCTATAACGTGTACGTACACAGTGCACATGTTATCCCGACGCTATAACCAGATGGGTAAGAGCCAAAGTAGACCAATGCGATACTCACTTGCTCAATTTGTGGAGCTCTTTCTCTTGAAAAGTTTATCCAGTTTTTCATTTGCTTGTGTGGACATGTACATCACATTTACCGAACTTCGTTTCGTTCCATTCGGATAAATCCTTCAAGGCACATCCTTCTCCCTCTCCCCCCCCCCCCCCCTCTTTGAGTGTACGAAGAACACTTCAGACCAAAAGTCATAGGAGTTGTTTATCTTTTTCTGTTGGTATCTAAGAGGAGCAACGATACTGTTCGTTCCACCTCCGAATAACAAAATGAAAGAGACAAAAGTGGAAAGAATAACTCTTGGCAGATTTTTCTCTTTGTTCACTCACGTGACAGCGATGTAGCTCTCACTAAAATAAAGAAATTCTTCTGTTCTGCACTTCAGTGACGTCGTTGTGCAGATTTAGTCTACCATAAATTTTCTAAACTCAGCGTGCGGGTGCGACAGAATACAAAACTACCCTTACGCGCCAGAGAGTCTCAGTTTCCAAACAAGGACGCGAGCGCGATTACCGGGCACGGTCTGTGGGTTCAGAAAACGAAGAGGCGACACGCAGCACATGACCAAGGCGGCGTCCCCATTGTGAGGCTGGTCTTCCGGCGCGTAATCTGTGACGCGCGGAGGCGCCACATCACAGCGGCCGAGCGGCCGGGGCGCGTGGGAGGGGCGGGGGTGGCGAGCCTTTGTCACAATTAGCGCGGCCACGGTACGGACAATACCGAACAGCTTCCCCGCTAAGGATTACTGCTCCGTCCCGCTCCAGCCTGTTTACTCGCGCCGTTCCGCTAAGTCCACCCGGAAACCGCTGCATCAGACGAGGAGGAGCGCAGCACGAGAAAAAAGAAAACAATCTGGAAATATCCGTGCATTGCTCTTCGTATTTATATTCAGGACTGATACTGATCAGAAGCGCAAAGAAAAATGTCTGTACATTCGACATACACACTGCTTAACCGTACCTAGAAGACATGGTTGACTGTCAATACAACTTCGAGTACGTACAGACCAGCAGAGGGTTTGTGGATGATTAGAGTTGCAGTTCTCTGGGACTGATAGAACCAGGAGGCATTAGTGTTGTTCGTGTGCGATTCGGTTACCGGGCCTGGTACGGTGCATAAGTGGCGAGTACAGCGCTGGATTTTGAGTGATCGCAGTGAAAGACATGAAGCTGCAGTTGAAACGTCCCCTAAGAAAAATTAATGAATTACTGTGCTGATTAACCTCTTACTTTATTTGATTTCCAAACAGCTGAGCAGAACTGAAAGTACTCAGACATTTCGTTCTTTACCCATTGTGATCAACACTAAACTGACAGCCAATATTTTTAGCGCAACGCAATCTGACTTTCAGTAATCCCTACAAGAGAATGGCCCTGACTAACATTAACCTATACATTTCACAAATCACTTACCTCACAAAAATCTTCGTTACTCGAACTACTGCAATACTTCGAGCGCCACTACTGCCAGCTTAATAAAAGATTCAAACTACTGAAGGCACTAACTACTGATAGGCATAGTTAGCAAATGAAAGATTTTGATAGAGAACAAACAATGTATTTGCCTTAATAGTGTTCAAAGGTCATAATATATAGCAGTTCATGACATCCAGTCTTAGAAATTTATTGTCTCTGATGGACACACGTCCAGATCATCCGCTCTCAAAACTCCGCCATCTCTCTCCCCACATCCACCACTGCTGGCGGCTCACCTCCAACTGCGCAACGCTACGAGCTGTTAACAGCCAACAGCCCAACACTACAATAGCGAATATTACAACAATGCCACCCAGCCACAGACTGCACACAGCACAGCCAATGATTTTCATACAGAGCGCTACGTGGCGTTACCAATATAAAAACTTAAACAGCCTACTTACACAGTGTACTTGCATGAGATACCCTTACCATCACCTGACGGAGTTTAAAGGGGTCTCATTGTGGGTCTATATTTAGTCGGCTGTGCGAATCTTTCAGTATCCAGATTTGTGGGGAATTCGGGTGTGACAGCGTCCCGATTTTGGACTGCATGGGAACGTAAGGGCCGCCATACTTGTCATCAAGGTTGCGGTCGAGAATCTGAAAGCCACACGGGAGGACCGTCGTTCTGAGCACTGAGAACGTTGCAATCCCTTCACATCTGCGCCTACCATCCTAGAACAATTAATGGATTTCACAGAACATTTTTTGTCACCCCACACCATTGATTGGAGAGAACCAGTACATGGATTAGGGGATTACCGTCACATGCATAGGCTGCCGTTAACCTCACTACCTGGGGAAAGGTATCATTCTTTCAGTGTTCTGCAGAAGCACGGCGTTGTTTTTACAGCGGTTATGGTGGCCAAGAGCAATCAGTTCTGAGGAAACCAAAAACACAATCCTACGTCACGGACATCCTGCGTTCTTTTGTGTGACCTATCATGCAGCAGTATTGTGGTGTCACTTTTCACCAGGATAGTGCTCGCACGCGTGTGACGTCGAGGTAGCTCCGTGGCTAACAAGAAGCCCACATCTGCCCCCGATAAAACATGTATGAGGAACCAGCTCGGACGTCTTCTGCGTCCCAGAGACAATATCCAGGATATCGACGTCCAGTAACTACAGTTGTGGGCCAATTTGCCTCAGGAGAGGATCTGCTTTTGACACGCTTTCCAAGAATCAGTGCATCCATCCAGGGCAGAAGGCATACGTGTTGCTCATAAGTGGGCTCATATTGCCTTGTTCTTTGGAAGTTCGATTCGACTTTGTAATCGCTAACATCACATACCCCCTCAAGCCGTTAATCTTCATATTGTTTCCTCCTTCCCCTTCTGAGTGCTTCAGATTTTTTGGGGAGGGGGGCATGTATTTTCCGCTGGAATACAGAGAGCAATCAGCATGTTCTGAAAATATATTTGGTTCGTCCCAAGGCTTATTATGACTGTTTCTAAAAAATGGTTCAAATGGCTCTGAGCACTATGTGACTTAACTTCTGAGGTCATCAGTCGCCTAGAACTTAGAACTAATTAAACCTAACTAACCTAAGGAGGTCACACACATCCATGCCCGAGGCAGGATTCGATCCTGCGACCGTAGCGGTCATGACGGTTTCTGATAACGTTATACGTTAATGACTTAGCTTACACTGAGGTGACAAAAGTCATGGGATAGTGATGTGCACACATACAGATGGCGCTAGTATCGCTTATACAAGGTATGAAAGGCAGTACATTCGCGGAGCTGTCATTTGTGTTCAGTTAATCATGTGGAAAGGTTTCCGACCTGATTATGGCCGCACAAAGGGAATTAATAGACTGAACGTGGAATGGACGCTGGAGATCGACGCATGGGCCATTCCATTTCGAAATTCGTTAGGGAATTCAGAATTCCGAGATCCACAGTGTCAAGAGTGTGCCTATAATACCAAACTTTAGGCATTACCTCTCACTAAGGTCAATCTCCCACTAAGGTCAACGCAGTGGGCGGCGATCTTCAATTAACGATCGAGAGAAGTGGAGTTTGCGTATAGTTGTCAGTGCTAACAGACAAGCAACATTGCGTGAAATAAAAGCAGAAATCAATGTGGGACGTACCATGAACGTATCCGTTGGGACGAAGTGTGGCGTTAATCGGTAATGACAGCAGACGACCGACTCGAGTGCCTCTCCTAACAGCACGACAACGCCTGCAACGGCTCCCCTGGGCTCGTGGCCATATCGGTTGAACCTAGACGATTGGAAAACCATGGTCTAGTCAGATGAACAATTTCAGTTGATAAGAGCTGATAGGTTTCGAGTGTGGTGCAGACCCCTTAAAGTCATGGATGCAAGTTGTCAACAAGGCACTGTGCTAGCTGGTGGTGATTTCGTAATGTGGGCTGTGTTTTGTGGAACTGACTTGGTCCTCCGGTCCAACTGAACCGATTATTGACTGGAAATGGTTATGTTCGGCTACTTGAAGACCATCTGCAGCATTCATGGATGTCATGTTCCTAAACAACGATGAAATCTTTATGCACGGCAATGTGCCATGTTATCGGGCCACAGTTGTTCGTGACTGGCTTGAAGAACATTTTGGACAATACGAACAAATTATTTGGCCAAGCAGATCGTCCGACATGAATCCCATCGAACATTTATAGGCCATAATCGAGAGGTCAGTTCGTGCACAAAATCCTGTACCGGTAATCGTTTCGCAATTATGGACAGCTATACAGGCAACATGGCTCAATATTTCTGCAGAGGGCTTCCAACAACTTCTTGAGTGTCATGGTACGTCGAGTTGCTGCACTACGCATTGCAAAAAGATGTCCGACATGATATTAAGAGGTATCCGGTTACTTTTGTCACCTCAGGGCATAACATACTACACTGCTGGTGACTAAAATTGCACAACAGTGTAGACTGCACCCAACGAGCGACACATTGGCATGAAGTGCACTGCTTTCTTGGATATGTAAATGATTAATATTTCAGCGCAACAGCACAAAGTAGAAGTAACGCAGTTAAGGTTCGATATACGTTACAGGTCAAACATTTCGATCACTTATCACAGATTTCGATTTGTGGTTAAAACAAGAATTTCGTTTTGAGTATTTATCAAATCCCCGTTCTGATAATAAAATAAGTACAAACATGTAAAGCCTTAGGGCCTCTGTTGTGTATTCGAATGATTGTTCTCATAGAGGGGCGCTGATGAATATCCGCAACAACACTGAGTTGTCTTTACGCAAGACGAGTCTATACAAATAGGCCTCTCTGTGTAGCAACCAGTTCGCATTACCAGGATGAAATTTTCACTCTGCATCGGAAAGCTCGCTGATATATATTCGCATTAGTACATTGTGTGCATCTAGCAGTGCGTTTGTATACCTGATCTTCTTCAAACCATATTTCCTCATAATGGAATGGAAGAGCTGACTGGAATTGAAAAAGTTGCTGTAATTGTAGCCCTGCATAATGAAGGTCATTCTTGTACGACAGTAGTAACAAAAGTTGACCTGTCCCAATATACAGTGGTGTATACATTGCAACGGATCAAGTAGACTGCTGCCTATGCAAGCATTTCACGATCTGGAAGACCCGAGTGATATCATACGGGGAAGATCAGTTCATGTGTGTACTTGATATACATTAGACGAATCGTACTGCACGTTAAATTCCCAAGGAATTAAGTGGTGTGCGTGAATCTCTAATCTCTGACTCTACAGTGCACTGCACCGCCGTCTTCGTGAGCAATGTTTAAAAGGCCACATAGTGGCTAAGAAGCCTTTATTAGACAAACAAAATAAACTGAAAAGATCGCAATGCGTGAAATAACATAAAAACTGGAGCGAGCAGCAATCTTCCAAGGTGTTATTCAAGGATAAATATCAGTTTGAAATATTTTGAAAACATCACTGAACGTTTGTTCGTCGGTTTCGTAGAGAACACATGAAGAGTCAATGTGTGACGCCAACAGGGGGGAGGTCATGTTGTGGGGATGTTTATCGGGTGATAAAGTCGGTGATTTATTTAGAATTAATGGAGCATTAAAGACGTAAGGGTACTGATTAACAGTGCAGTTCCATCTGGCAAGAGACGTATTGGTCGTAGTTTTGTTCCGCAGCAGGAAAATGATCAAAAACTTGCTTCTAAATTATGCGGAGGGCATGTCAACAGAAAATATAAATGTAGGGAACAGAAGAATATTATTTGGCCATTAAGCTTTTGTCGGATGAACTTGACAGGGAAGTAAGAAAAGTGAGATCATATAATGTTGAAGATCTGTAGCGTAACTTACAGACGTGTGGACTGCAATATCTCCAAAAACCCCAGAAAATCTTATCTCCAGAATGTTACGAGTTTCTGCATCTCTTCTGAGGACAAAACGGGGATAAACTGGAGAGACTAAAATCTAAACCATATTGAATTGTACTTAATGATACTTGTACTTGTTGATATATTTCGTTTGTACGATGTTTCTGTGCATTGATATGATGTATACAGTTTCTATTATAGTAGATCTAAAAGTTTTGACCGATAGTGTATACAGGTATTGAATGATGTTTTGTTGTTAGAAGATGGTGTTATGCATCGTGTAAGAAGGAGAAACGTCCACCAGTGCGTGACAGAATTCCAAAGCAGCAGGATCGTGCCATATAAAGACTGTGGATTCCGTTCCACGACAGTGTTGGTGTCGTTGGTCAGTATACCACGACTGTCATGCGAATGTATGATCGACTAGTGCAGGAGGACCACAGTCGACATAACGCAGGACCTGCTCGGACCCACGCAACTAGCGATTGTGAGGAGACACTTTTCGCTCGTACGTGCAGGATCGTTCAACCACGTCACGTGCCTTGAGTCAGGAATTGTGTTTGTTTGCAGCAAGTCACGTATCCACGCAGACAGTGCGATGAAATATGGAGCACCACTGTTGCGGCTTCCATTGACGTAGCAGCATAGGGGGCTCAACAACATATATCGTAAGTGTGACACAATGTCGTTTTTTCGCCAGAGTCCCAGTCCTGCGTACAGCTTCACGCCGGCCGTATCCTTGTGTTCAGGAGGACAGATTACATTCGTTGTCGCCATACGGGCCTAGCACCTGATACGATGGTATGGTCCTCGGTTCGCATTAAGATCACCTCTGGTTCGTATAGTCGGCAGCTTGGACAGCAGCTGTCATGTTACTGACGATTTAAGGCTGGTGACCATGTTGGCTCATTGAGGTCTCTTTCAAGAAGACAACGCAAAACCGCATGTGTGCCTCTACTGTGACATGCCTCCATACACACAGTGTTCAGCTGTAACCCTCCCAGTGCTTTCTGCAGCTCTCTCACGCATACACAATATCTGGTTATGGGTTATTAGAAGACTCGCACACCCACGCTCTCCAGCCGCTACGATTCACAAGGAATTGAAGCAGCGCGGAGTGGCGTACCAATATCTGACGCCCAGTCTGTTGTTCGACTTCATAGTTATCTGGGTTGGAGTTGCTGTTGCTACCAGACAGCGTTGTAGATGTCGCCCCTTATACCGCAAAATTGCCTAAAATGTAATCATATATTCTTCCTACTAAGTGGGGCTGTAGATATATGGATAATCTAAAATCCGGATAATCCGGAGAGGCGGCACAAAATAGAATATTAGTTCTATGAACACACTCGTTATATTTATTTTCAAGTAAAAACACAAATTATACATTATTATACATAAATATTGACCTGATATTGACTAACAAAGATCTTTATAGTGCAATAACCAATATGTTGATTTCATGGATTTCGGGTGTACTGGCAGACCCAATCGTCGAAGGTCCACGATATTTCTGCCAACAACCGTTCCGTCATCATCAGGTGGTGTTGACGAAACGCAGTGTTTGCTGCGTGCTGCAGTATTTACACCTGCCGATGCAGAGTTCGGCCCGTGCCGCCGCCGCGCCGCGCCGTGCTCGATATTAGCCGGCGTCGTTTTGGTTCCCACACCTTGCTTAGTTGGAAGCCCATGACCCTGTTATGAGCCACACGGATTTCAATTGCTTTTTTGAAAATGTAGTCCTAAAATTTATCGAGAGTAGCCAGGTTTTTCGATTGCTGGAAATTAATTTTATGTCCATTTCCAGTGCAGTGATTCACTATTGCAGACTTGTTGGGCTACAGCAAGCGGGTGTGGCGCGCATGTTCTGTAATCGATCTTCAATTGAGCGGTTCGTTTCTCCTATATAAGTATTTCCGCATTCCACGAAACTTGGTACTCCCTCGCCATCTTGAGACCGAAGTCGTCTTTCACAGTCCATAATAAAGCTTGTAGTTTGGCTCGCGGGAGGAAAACTTACGTCATGTCGTGTTTTCCCAATAGTGTTCCAATATTTGACGATACATTGCCAGAAAACTGTATGAAAGCGGTCTTCTTGTCGTCTTCTTCAGCGTATTCGTCTTTTGTGTCGTTCTTGGGCCTCTTCCATCGCAGGACCGCCCGAATATGTCGGTTGCTGTAACCATTCTCCTGTAACACGGGCCACGATCCATGTGGCCTTCCAAATAAACTGTGATTTTGTCCAGCTGCGTTGTTGTCCTGTATGTGTCACAATCTCTTCAGATTTAGAGCCAAGGCCGGCCGGGGTGGCCGAGCGGTTCTAGGCGCTTCAGTCTGGAACCGCGAGACCGCTACGGTCGCAGGTTGGAATCCTGCCTCGGGCATGGATGTGTGTGATGTTCTTAGGTTAGTTAGGTTTAAGTAGTTCTAAGTTCTAGGGGACTGATGACCTCAGATGTTAAGTCCCATAGTGCTCAGAGCCGTTTGAACCATTCAGAGCCAAATTGTTCAGACAAAATCGAGGAAAAGCTAACAAAGACTTCAAAACTGCATTTTCTGTCAGGGAAAGAAATTGCGCAAAAAACTTTTCAAGACGGTGAAAAGCTTACTCCAACATGTCGGTTTAACAAGGCAACTAAAACGTGCTTCGTAAGTAATGCATAGCACGGGAATAAGAATTACTTAGATGACTCTGGGTAGTGGTTAAAAATGAAAGGGTGTAACTACAGCACCCTCTCATGTTACATGATCGCAATCCATATCTACACTCCTGGAAATTGAAATAAGAACACCGTGAATTCATTGTCCCAGGAAGGCGAAACTTTATTGACACATTCCTGGGGTCATATACATCACATGATCACACTGACAGAACCACAGGCACATAGACACAGGCAACAGAGCATGCACAATGTCGGCACTAGTACAGTCTATATCCACCTTTCGCAGCAATGCAGGCTGCTATTCTCCCATGGAGACGATCGTAGAGATGCTGGATGTAGTCCTGTGGAACGGCTTGCCATGCCATTTCCACCTGGCGCCTCAGTTGGACCAGCGTTCGTGCTGGACGTGCAGACCGCGTGAGACGACGCTTCATCCAGTCCCAAATATGCTCAATGGGGGACAGATCCGGAGATCTTGCTGGCCAGGGTAGTCGACTTTACACCTTCTAGAGCACGTTGGGTGGCACGGGATACATGCGGACGTGCATTGTCCTGTTGGAACAGCAAGTTCCCTTGCCGGTCTAGGAATGGTAGAACAATGGGTTCGATGACGGTTTGGATGTACCGTGCACTATTCAGTGTCCCCTCGACGATCACCAGTGGTGTACGGCCAGTGTAGGAGATCGCTCCCCACACCATGATGCCGGGTGTTGGCCCTGTGTGCCTCGGTCGTATGCAGTCCTGATTGTGGCGCTCACCTGCACGGCGCCAAACACGCATACGACCATCATTGGCACCAAGGCAGAAGCGACTCTCATCGCTGAAGACGACACGTCTCCATTCGTCCCTCCATTCACGCCTGTCGCGACACCACTGGAGGCGGGCTGCTCGATGTTGGGGCGTGAGCGGAAGACGGCCTAACGGTGTGCGGGACTGTAGCCCAGCTTCATGGAGACGGTTGCGAATGGTCCTCGCCGATACCCCAGGAGCAACAGTGTCCCTAATTTGCTGGGAAGTGGCGGTGCGGTCCCCTACGGCACTGCGTAGGATCCTACGGTCTTGGCGTGCATCCGTGCGTCGCTGCGGTCCGGTCCCAGGTCGACGGGCACGTGCACCTTCCGCCGACCACTGGCGACAACATCGATGTACTGTGGAGACCTCACGCCCCACGTGTTGAGCAATTCGGCGGTACGTCCACCCGGCCTCCCGCATGCCCACTATACGCCCTCGCTCAAAGTCCGTCAACTGCACATACGGTTCACGTCCACGCTGTCGCGGCATGCTACCAGTGTTAAAGACTGCGATGGAGCTCCGTATGCCACGGCAAACTGGCTGACACTGACGGTGTCGGTGCACAAATGCTGCGCAGCTAGCGCCATTCGACGGCCAACACCGCGGTTCCTGGTGTGTCCGCTGTGCCGTGCGTGTGATCATTGCTTGTACAGCCCTCTCGCAGTGTCCGGAGCAAGTATGGTGGGTCTGACACACCGGTGTCAATGTGTTCTTTTTTCCATTTCCAGGAGTGTATATATAGGGTGATTCAGTTGCCTCTACCTGTGACCTTTATACAACCCATAACGCCTTCAAATGCCACAAGCAAGATGTTCATATTCTCGTCTGCACTACGTGCAGACTATTAGTCCAACAGAAAAAACGAACAGGAGCTTTTTGTAGGATATTAAATATATTCATATTTTGTACTGGGAGACGTTTCTCACTTGAGGACATAATTTTCGGATTATTTATGGAAAACGAACAAAACTGACCTTGAAAAGCGTCGTATCTCAGTGCAAAATAATATTATATTAAATTTCCTACAAAAAGGTCCTGTAGATTTATTCTGCAGACCAACTGTCTGCGCATAGCGGAGAGAGAATATGAACATTTTGCACCTGGTTTTGAAGGCGTCTCGGGTTGTATAAAACCAATGGGTAGGGGCAGCTGAATCACACTGGCTTTCTCTTCTACGGGTCGTCAGGAGCATTTTCTCTGGTATTTCAGTAGATACTTGAAATTTCGTCCTTTCAGTGTGTAGCTGGAGTCAGCCCAAATAAATACCGCTCGTTATGTCCTTTATGTGACGCGTAGATCTATTTCCTGTTACAAAGAAAAGGATTCTTAAACGGCAGTTCACGCGCCCATTAGACAGACCGGGCCCAAATTAGTCTAGTGTGATATTCGCTTTACACAAATCTGTTAATAGACACAGTAAAACTCGAAGGATAAAAAAATGGTTCAAATGGCTCTGAGCACTATGAAACTTAACTTCTGAGGTCATCAGTCCCCTAGAACTTAGAACTACTTAAACATAACTAACCTAAGGACATCAAAAACATCTATGCCCGAGGCAGGATTCGAACCTGCGACCGTAGCGGTCACGCGGTTGCAGACTGTAGTGCCTAGGACCGCTCGGCCACCCCGGCCGGCCTCGAAGAATAACCTAGTGCTCCAGCAGTGACTGGATGGCGGTGGTAGTCTTTGTGGGCCAGGGCGGTGATGTCACGGCTGGAGTATTAGTTATTCTTCGTGTTTTACTGTTCCTAGACTAATTTGGGATCATTCTGTCGAATGATCACGTAATATTCAGAATTAAATATCCTCTTTTTCTTTCTAACGTAAAACAAACCGATAGTTTCAGTCGATACTGAGCGTCGTGTGTAAGACGTGACAAGCAGTATTTGTATGTACTGGCTCCAGCTACACTACACGTAAATATCTGCCGAAACACCAGAGAAAATGCGCCTGGCAACTCTTAGCGGAGACGCCCTGTACATTTAGACATTGACAGTAAAAAAATTGCTACGACAAAAATGAAAATTGGTAAGCGTATTCCCACATGTGAAAGACGATGTCTATTCAGATTTCGCGCCAGCTGCATGAGTGTGGCGCTAGGAGTACCGCTATGAGATTTCAAATCAAGTTTGTCTTAAATACTAGCTGTAAAGGTTGTGAGCGTTAGGTACCTCCGAGATTGGACGTGGTCAGTTGAGGTGTCAAGAATGGGTTACAGTCGAGAAAGACACCATTATCAACATCTCACTGAGTTTGATTGAGGTCGTGTCACAGGGCTACGAGAAGCTGTATGTTCTTTCTGCGACACTGCAGAACCAACGTAGCCACAGTACATGACTGCTGACAGCGGTGGTCACGAGAATGTAATTTCGTAAGAAGGGGTCCGGACGGCTGCTTGCACTACCGAGAGGGAAGACAGTCGTGTTCGACTTACGGCTCTGGCGAATCGTACTGCATTTGCAGCAGCAATCTGAGCAGTAGTTGATACCACGTGACACAAAGAACTGATATAAATCGGTTACTTTAGGGACAGTTCCGAGCCAGATGTCATGTAGTGTGCGTTCCAATGACCTCAAACCACCGCCGTTTGCGACTTCAGTAATGTTAAGCGAGAGTTCGTTGGAGGGCAGGATGGAGGTCTGTTTTGTTGTCTGATGAAAGCTGGTTCTGCCTCTGCTGGGAATGCAAGAGGACGGCGTAGGTCTTCTTCAATCAGAAAGATTCCCACAGTTAGTAATAAAATGATATTTGTTAAATATGAAGAAATAGTCAACTTAAATATTGCTTCTTCTTGTGAAATGTCCAGCACAATTATTACAAGTCCTCTAAAATACTTAAGACCTGTCACTGTGCCTCTGAGTGATACCCGCGTAGAGTCCAGAGCTGGACTACGATGCTTACGGAGCCTAAGTCTCAGAGGCATTGGACGAACACTGCAGCTTGTAGCCTCGGCGGTAACTGGAGACTGTACATGACTCGGCGCAACTAAGATAAGTGACTGCCGTAGCTCAGTGCTGCGGTATATAACGAGGCATCGAGCAATCGCACGTGTTGCCCATGGGTTGGTAGCTGTGACCCCGGGCGGACCTCGATATACACTCCTGGAAATGGAAAAAAGAACACATTGACACCGGTGTGTCAGACCCACCATACTTGCTCCGGACACTGCGAGAGGGCTGTACAAGCAATGATCACACGCACGGCACAGCGGACACACCAGGAACCGCGGTGTTGGCCGTCGAATGGCGCTAGCTGCGCAGCATTTGTGCACCGCCGCCGTCAGTGTCAGCCAGTTTGCCGTGGCATACGGAGCTCCATCGCAGTCTTTAACACTGGTAGCATGCCGCGACAGCGTGGACGTGAACCGTATGTGCAGTTGACGGACTTTGAGCGAGGGCGTATTGTGGGCATGCGGGAGGCCGGGTGGACGTACCGCCGAATTGCTCAACACGTGGGGCGTGAGGTCTCCACAGTACATCGATGTTGTCGCCAGTGGTCGGCGGAAGGTGCACGTGCCCGTCGACCTGGGACCGGACAGCAGCGACGCACGGATGCACGCCAAGACCGTAGGATACTACGCAGTGCCGTAGGGGACCGCACCGCCACTTCCCAGCAAATTAGGGACACTGTTGCTCCTGGGGTATCGGCGAGGACCATTCGCAACCGTCTCCATGAAGCTGGGCTACGGTCCCGCACACCGTTAGGCCGTCTTCCGCTCACGCCCCAACATCGTGCAGCCCGCCTCCAGTGGTGTCGCGACAGGCGTGAATGGAGGGACGAATGGAGACGTGTCGTCTTCAGCGATGAGAGTCGCTTCTGCCTTGGTGCCAATGATGGTCGTATGCGTGTTTGGCGCCGTGCAGGTGAGCGCCACAATCAGGACTGCATACGACCGAGGCACACAGGGCCAACATCCGGCATCATGGTGTGGGGAGCGATCTCCTACACTGGCCGTACACCACTGGTGATCGTCGAGGGGACACTGAATAGTGCACGGTACATCCAAACCGTCATCGAACCCATTGTTCTACCATTCCTAGACCGGCAAGGGAACTTGCTGTTCCAACAGGACAATGCACGTCCGCATGTATCCCGTGCCACCCAACGTGCTCTAGAAGGTGTAAGTCGACTACCCTGGGCAGAAAGATCTCCGGATCTGTCCCCCATTGAGCATGTTTGGGACTGGATGAAGCGTCGTCTCACGCGGTCTGCACGTCCAGCACGAACGCTGGTCCAACTGAGGCGCCAGGTGGAAATGGCATGGCAAGCCGTTCCACAGGACTACATCCAGCATCTCTACGATCGTCTCCGTGGGAGAATAGCAGCCTGCATTGCTGCAAAAGGTGGATATACACTGTACTAGTGCCGACATTGTGCATGCTCTGTTGCCTGTGTCTATGTGCCTGTGGTTCTGTCAGTGTGATCTTGTGATGTATCTGACCCCAGGAATGTGTCAATAAAGTTTCCCCTTCCTGGGACAATGAATTCACGGTGTTCTTATTTCAATTTCCAGGAGTGTATTTCGTGTGCCAGCTCATACAGCTGCTCCGCTACGAGTGGTTCGAGCGCGGCTTATTTATTGTGGTGCGGTACTTTCTGGAGTACCACAGTGACGGCCGTGTGATGGTCAGAAGGAGGCAAGCTGAGGGCCTGCAACCAACATGTTCAAATGGTTCAAATGTCTCTAGCCACTAAGGGACTTAACATCTGAGGTCATCAGTTCCCTAGACTTAGAACTACTTAAATTTTACTAACTTAAGGACATTACACACATTCGTGCCCGAGGCACGATTCGGCTCTGGCTCTGAGCTTTATGGGACTCAACTGCTGAGGTCATCAGTCCCCTAGAACTTACAACTACTTAAACCGAACTGACCTAAGGACATCACACACACCCATTCCCCCCGAGGCAGGATTCGAACCTGCGACCGTAGCAGCAGCGCGTCTCCGGACTGGAGCGCCTAGAACCGCACAGCAACCACGGTCGGCGGCACGATTCGAACCTGCGACCGAAGCAGCTGCGTGGATCCGGACTGAAGCGCCTAGAACCGTTCGGCCACATCGGCCGGTAACCAATCTGTCTGCGAGCTAGACACACTGGACCTACACCTGGAGTTACAGTCTGCAGTGCGATTTCATAAGACAGCAGGAGCACTCTCGTGGTTATCCCAAGCACCCTGACTGCAAAATCTGTACGTCACTCGCCGGCCACTGTGGCCGAGCGGTTCTAGGCGCTTCAGTCTGGAACCGCCCGACCACGACGGTCGCGGGTTCGAATCCTGCCTCGGGCATAGATGTTTGTGATGTCCTCAGGTTAGTTAGGTTAAGGAGTTCTAAGTTCTAGGGGACTGATGACCTCAGAAGTTAAGTCCCATAGTGCTCAGAGCCATTTTTGTACGTCAATCTGGTGATTCGACCTGTTGTGCTTCCATTTATGAACAGCATTATAAGGGGTGTTTTCCAACAGCGTAACGCTCGCCCAAATGCTGCTGTTGTATCCCAACATGCTCAACAGAGTGCCGACATGTTGCCTTGACCTTCTCCATCACAAGATATGTCTCAGCTGCGGCGTCTTCGACAACTAGCGTTAACCGTTCCTGTATTGACCGACCAAGTGCAACGGGCATGAAACTCCAGCCTAAAAACTGACATCAGTGACTCGTACAACACCATGCATGCTTGCATTCAACACAGTGGCGGTTACACTGGTTATTAATGGACCACCATTTCGCATTTGCAATAGTTTTAACTTGCGCTAACATTAACATGTGTCCTTGCAATGTTAATCGCTTAAATACCAGGTGTAGAAGTATGAAACCTGCATTTTCCAATACATAGTGCAAGCCGCCAGTGCAGGGCCCGTAGAACTGCGTCTGCAGCGCCATCTGCTTCCTGCAACAGCCGTCGACGAGTGTCAACTTACCATGTTCCATATATCGGTATCTGTTTCAAACCCGTAAACAAGTCGAGTTTTGTGCCTACGAACAACAGCATTGTTTTTCTGTTATCACTTCAAGAAAACTACTGCAGAATCGCATCAATGCTTGTCGATGTTTTCGTCGAACATGCTCTTTGAAACACACAGTGTTTCTAGTGGGCCGGCCGGAGTGGCCGAGTGGTTCTAGGCGCTACCTTTCGGAACCACGCGACCGCTACGGTCGCAGGTTCGAATCCTGCTTCGCGCATGGACGTGTGTGGTGTCCTTAGGTTAGTTAGGTTTAAGTAGTTCTAAGTTCTAGGGGACTGATGACCTCAGAGTTGTCCCATAGTGCTCAGAGCCATTTGAACCATTTGTTTCGAGTGACTGAAATTCAAAAGTGGTCATTTTGACGTGAAGAACGACGAGCGCGGGAAACCAGCGAAACGGGAAACCAGCGAAACGGGAAACCAGCGAAACAGTTTGAATACAACGAATTGCAGGCCTTATTGGATGAAGATGATATTTAAACTCAACAGGAACTCGCGGAACAATTGAATGTGACGCAGAAAGCCGTTTCTCTTCGGTTGAAAGCTGTGAGAAAGGTCAGAAAGTGGAAAAATCGGTTCCACGTGAACTGAATGAAAGACAACAAGCAAATCGAAAAACTACTTGAAAAATACTGCTTTGCGGATACAAAAGAAAGTCGTTTCTGCATCGAATAGTTGCAGGTGATAAAAAATAGATATATATTGTGAGAATTCTAAACGTCGTAAAACATGGGTGAACCCAGGCAAACCATCGACGTCCACTGCAAGACCAAACCGCTATGGAAAGAAGACAATGTTCTGTGTTTGGTGGGATCAGAAGCGTGTCATTTATTAGGAGCTGCTATCATCTGGTGATACTGTTAACAATGGTCGCTACCAACAGCAAATGATCGAATTAAATAGATTGTTACGTGAAAAACGACCGGAATATGGAAAAAGGCAACAGAAAGTCATATTGCTCCATGAGAACGATCCGGCACACACAGCAAAACGGGTCACGGAAACGATCGGGCATTCAGTTGGAAATACTTGGGCGTGTAGCTTATTCTCCAGACATGGCTCAGTTCGATTATCATGCATTTGCATGACTGGGACACAGTCTCACTGAACAACGCTTCAATTCGTATGAAAATGCACGAAAATATCTCACTGACTGGTTCGCTTCAAAAGAAGAACCGCTTTTTAGCTGGCATTCATAGCCTGCCGGAAAGGTGAGAGAAATGCATAAATAGCAGTGGAGATTATTTCGAATAAAATATTGTCTATCAGTTTCAAATAACAGACGTGTATTTATTGTTGTTGTGGTCTCCAGTCCTGAGGCTGGTTTGATGCAGCTCTCCATGCTACTCTATCCTGTGCAAGCTTCTTCATCTCCCAGTACTTACTGCAACCTACATCCTTCTGAATCTGCTTCGCGTATTCATTCATCTCTTGGTCTCCCTCTACGATTTTTACCCTCCACGCTGCCCTCCAATGCTAAATTTGTGATCCCTTGATGCCTCAGAACATGTCCTACCAACCGATCCCTTCTTCTTGTCAAGTTGTGCCACAAACTCCTCTTCTCTCCAATTCTATTCAATACCTCCTCATTATTTATGTGATCTACCCATCAAATCTTCAGCATTCTTCTGTAGCACCACATTTCGAAAGCTTCTATTCTCTTCTTGTCCAAACTAGTTATCGTCCATGTCTCACTTCCATACATGGCTACACTCCATACAAATACTTTCAGAAACGACTTCCTGACACTTAAATCTATACTCGATGTTAACAAATTTCTCTTCTTCAGAAACGCTTTCCTTGCCATTGCCAGTCTACATTTTATATCCTCTCTACTTCGACCATCATCAGTTATTTTGCTCCCCAGATAGGAAAACTCCTTTACTACTTTAAGCGTCTCATTTCCTAATCTAATTCCCTCAGCATCACCCGACTTAATTCGACTACATTCCATTATCCTCGTTTTGCAACCAAATTCCGGTTTCATACTTCCGCACGTGGTATGTTACCTAGAGAAATGCATTCCCAATATTTCATTACTCTGATTTAATTATTTTTTGGTGTTTGGATAGTTTTCCGTCAGTGTATATGCTTCCTGGTTACGTAATTTGAATGGCCATCGATGTATGTGAATGATGATTTCGCCGCTCTGTGAGACGAACCGGGTGCGGTGTTGCAGGGCGCTGCACATGAAGGAGCACCCGGACTACAAGTACCGGCCGCGGCGCAAGCCCAAGTCGCTGCTGAAGAAGGAGCCCAAGTTCGGCTTCTCGCTGCTGGCGGGGCCCCCGCTGGCGCCGCAGGCCGGGCAGCACGCGTCGCTGCCGCTGCCGCTGCCGCTGTCGCCCGGCTCCGCGGCCGCCGACCACCTGGCGCGCTCGCTGCTGCCCGCCTTCCCCTACCCGCTCTACCCGCTGCCCGCGCCCGCGCACAAGATCATCGACGACGGCAAGAGCGCCTTCGACCTCGCCATGCAGGTGACTGTTGCTGTCCGCCTATCTTGTACCATACACTGAAAGCCACGGGGTAGCCATATGCACGTACACAGATGACGGTAGTATCGCGAACACAAGGTATAAAAGGACACTGCATTGCTGGAGCAGTCATTTTTACTTTGGTGAGACATGTGAACACGTTTCCAAAGTGTTATGGCCGCACGACGGGAATTAATAGACTTCGAACATCGGAATTATAGTTGCAGCTAGACGCATGCCACATTCCATTTCGGAAATCATTATATTCAACATACCAGGATCTACATTACTGGCCATTCAAATTGCTACAACATGAAGATGACGTGCTACAGACGCGAAATTTAACCGACAGGAAGAAGATGCTGTGATATGCAAATGATTAGCTTTTCAGAGCATTCACACAAGGTTGGCGCCGGTCGCGACACCTACAATGTGCTGACATGAGGAAAGTTTCCAACCGATTTCTCATACACAAACAGCAGTTGACTGGCGTTGACTGGTGAAACGTTGTTGTGATGTCTCTTGTAAGGAGGAAATATGCGTACCATCACGTTTCAGACTTTGATAAAGGTCGGATTGTAGCCTATCGCGATTGCGGTTTATCGTATCGCGACATTGCTGCTCGCGTTGGTCGAGATCCAATGACTGTTAGCAGAATATGGAATAGGTGGGTTCAGGAGGGTAATACGGAACGCCGTGCTGGATCCCAACGGCCTCGTATCACTAGCAGTCGAGATGACAGGCATCTTATCCGCATGGCTGTAACGGATGGTGCAGCCAATTCTCGATCCCTGAGTCATCAGATAGGGACGTGTTCAAGACAACAACGATCTGCACGAGCAGCTCGACGACGTTTGCAGCAGCATGGACTATCAACTCGGAGACCATGGCTGCGGTTACCCTTGACGCTGAATCACGGACCGGAGCGCCTGCGATGGTGTACTCAACGACGAACCTGGGTGCACGACTGGAAAACGTCATTTTTCGGATGAACCCAGGTTCTGTTTACAGCATCGTGATGGTTGCATCCGTATTTGGCGACATCGCGGGGAACACACATTGGAAGCGTGTATTCGTCATCGCCATACTGGCGTATCACCCGGCGTGATGGTATGAGGTGCCATTGGTTACACGTCTCGGTCACCTCTTGTTCGCAGTGACGGCACTTTGAACAATGGAAGTTACATTTCAGATGTGTTACGACCCGTGACTCTACCCTTCATTCGATCCCTGCGAAACCCTACATTTCAGCAGGATAATGCACGACCGCATGTTTCAGGTCTTGTACGGGCCTTTCTGGATACAGAAAATGTTCGACTGCTGCCCTAGCTAGCACATTATTCAGATCCCTCACCAATTGAAAACGTCTGGTCAATGGTGGCCGAGCAACTGGCTCGTCACGATACGCCAGTCACTACTCTTGATGAACTGTGGTGTCCTGTTGAAGCCGGGTGGGTAGCTGTACCTGTACACGCCATCCAAGCTCTATTTGACTCAATGCCCAGGCGTATCAAGGTCGTTATTACGGCCAGTGGTGGTTGTTCTGGGTACTGATTTCTCAGGATCTATGCACCCAAATTGCGTGAAAATGTAATCATATGTCGGTTCTAGTATAATATATTCTTCCAATGAATACCTGTTTATCATCTGCATTTCTTCTTGGTGTAGGAAATTTAATGGCCAGTAGTGCACAATATCAGGAGTGTGCCGACAATACCACATGTCAGGCGTTACCTTCTACCACAAACAACGCAGTGGCCGAAGGTCTCCACTTAACGACCGAGAGCAATGGCGTTTACTTAGAGCTGTCAGTGCTAATAGAGAAGCAGCACTGGGTCAACTAACCGCAGAAATAAATGTGGGACGTACGACGAACATATCCGTTAGGACAGTGCTCGAAATTTGGCGTTAATGAGCTATGGCAGCAGACGACCGACGCGAGTGCCTTTGCTAGTAGCACGACATTGCCTTCAATGCCTCTCCTCTGCCGGTGTCCACATCGGTTGGACTCTGGGCAACTTAAAAACCGTGACCTGGTCATATGAGTCCAGATTTCAGTTGGTAAGAGCTGATAGTAGGGATCGAGGGTGGCTACTTGAAGACCATTTGTAGCCATTCATGCACTCTGTCTTCCCAAACAACGATGGAATTTCTGTAGTTGACAATAGGCCATGTCACCGTGTCACAACTGTTCGCGAAAGATTTGAAGAACATTCTGGACAATTCGAGCGCATGATTTGGCCACACAGATCGTCCGACCTGGGACAGAACCAAGAGATCAGTTCGTGCACAGAATTCTGCACTGGCAACACTCTCGCAATTATGGACGGCTATAGGGGCAGCATGGCTCAATATTTCTGCAGGGGACTTCACATCGGATTCCACCCTCGTCGTTTTCTCTTATCGTCACCAACAGCACGAGATTGACATTAGGCTTTATACGCTGTCACACACTAAACAGTTATGCAGTATGTAGGTAAATTTTTTTACAGACTTTGAGGACAGGTTCCTCACAGGAATATAAGAAGAAAATGTCTTGTAAACATGGGTTCTAAAATGCATACTTTAAGAGCTACGGGCGCGTCTCCATCTTCGCTTCCCTGAAACACATATTTTCTATTGAGTAACTGCTCATAAGCTCTTAAAGTATGCATTTTAGAAGCCACATTTGCAGGACATTTTTTCTATTTTTGTTCTGTACTACTTCTTCACAAAATATGGAAAGCAAAGAGCTTGCAGTAGAAGAGAGTTTCACAGTATCGAAGATGAGCAAGTACTCATAGCTCTTAAGGTATGCATTTTACAGCTCATGATTCTTATACTTTTTTTCTTATTTTTGTGTAAGGAACCTGCCCTCAGAGTCCGTAAAGGGAGTTTAGTTACAGCCTTCATAGAAGCCATGAGCTTCACGTATCGCGAAGAGAAAATGTCAACGTGTGTCAACAATGAAAACCGTTCCAATGGAGTTGTTAAGCAATTCCTCGACAAATTTTCAACCAACAATGGTATCTGACTTTGGTTTACTAGTAGTGTGCATATCACTCGTCCCCAAGGTAAATCCGTTGCTATTTCTACTTCCGTTGATGACTGTCTCACCATTTTAAAGTGCTTAGTTCTTGTTACCAAGAAGGTTTTAGTCCCAAAGAGTGTGTCGTTCCGTTTCAGATGCTTTCCTACTTGGTAATCGGATAGCTAGGTCGGAAGATCATTGCCAACATATTACAAAGACGGAGGTTAGAATCTCAGTCGCGCATAGTATCACCGACTCATGGAGGTTAGTTAAAGTTCACATTACTCTCCTCAATCAATGTTTTATTCTGAAATGTGTTGACTGTCCAGCCTTCCGCGACGGGCAATATTTCATCTGACGGTTGACGCATATCCGCTTCATCCATTTTTCATTCTGGAAGCTCAAAGTGTAGTTAGTTAACAACAGAAAAATGTCGATATAATCATTCCTTGGCAGGAAGAACCCTTTGCAAGCTTACATATTTCTTTTCTGTAGAACTCCCCAGATAATTGATTGCATGTGAGTCAGCATTTCCGTGCTGAATTCGTTTGCTCAATACAGAACGACTACTGAAACCTTAGACTTTTATGTCACAATAAGTAAATAACTGCCACTCGTGTACATCCGAGGTATAAGGCTGGTACTGAATGGTTCGTTTCCTACACACACGGTCCTCTCTAATGACATATAGATGACAATTGCAGCACTGAAACTGATTAAACGGCGTAGTAATAAAGCAACAAAACATTAATTGGCCGTTTGCAAGTTTTCCACTTCCACCATTATGTTCGTTAACTCATTTAGCCCAAGAATCGACGTTCTAAACGAGAGGTCTCAGGTCTCCAAGGTCCGACCATTGGACAGGAAACTAGACATTACCTATAGTCTCCACTTAGCACGTACTTACATTGGTCGAAATAACTTCGAATCTTTTAGGACAAAACTCCGTGAATAACGATTGTCTCTGAACTGTAGGCAGTTAACGCTCTATATAAACAACACACTGTGATCACTTTAATCAAATCCGCAAACATCCGTTCTTCACAGCCTGTAGCTCTTCAACTATCTACGAGAGTGTGCTGAAAAGTAATGCCTACGATATTTTTTATGTGAAAACTTTTAAAGCCTTTTAAATACAAAAACATTATTAACCTGGTTTGATTCATTAGAAATGATTTACGAAAGCCTGCTATTGTGCCTTTTTCTCTGTATACTATTCCATTTTTTTGTAATTTTTCCATGTGCCTTTTCAGAACCTCACACATAAAAAAATATTATGAGAGAAAAGGAACAGTACATAGAGAAAACCGCACTTTAAAATGGGGATCGTTTCCCGAAACGCGTCGTGTAAAATATAAATTAAAGTAATATTGTGATTGGTAGCAGAAAAGCTATTTGTAAATCAAATCAGATATTATTAAAAATCTACATCTTTATCCTTCATGAGTACATATTTGTTTCTTGCCATAGCCGCCGCCCGGGGTGGCCGAGCGGTTCTAGGCGCTACAGTCTGGAACCGCGCGACCAATACGCTCGCAGGTTCGAATCCTGCCTCGGGCATGGATGTATGTGATGTCCTTAGGTTAGTTAGATTTAAGTAGTTCTAAGTTCTAGGGGACTGATGACCTCAGAAGTTAAGTGCCATGGTGCTCAGAGCCATTTGAACCATCTTACCATAGTCACCCAGCCAACGAACAAATTTCTCCCACGAGAGACCAGTTTGTTGATGCCGTCGCTGTAGAATGTCTAACATTGTTGACGGAGCCACAACCTCACGTTTGCTTCCACCGCTTCATCACCATCAAAGTGAAGTTCTCGACGATGTACCTTAAGGTCGGGAAACAAATGAAAATCGAGTGGGGCCAAGTCGAGACTGTATGGAGGACCAACAATAGTGAACCCACGGCGTCGGGTTGTTGCAGATGACACAGCGCTCGTGTGTGGTCTGTTATTATCATGTTGAAGGAGGGGTGCTCCATGTGTGGACGAACTCGACTAAAGCACGGTGTTTCTCAAGCACAGACATACAGTAGTTACGGTACACTCCGCCATGTTGCACGCTGTAATTCGGAGCCCTCTAGCGGCAGAAGGCTGCAAATATGTAGACATGAAGAACAAAGATGTTAACAACCTTTTCTTTATTTAAAAAGCTACGAGAGTTTTTACATAAATAATTAGGAGGCGTTACTTTTCAGCACACCCTCGTATTATCTTAACAGCCTTTACCTTAACAACCTCACATAGGACTATCGGGTCGAAGTCTTGTGTACTTAAGTCAAAACACGACCAAGAGCACACCCCTCCTCTACAGTTCCTTTCCACATAAAGCATCAGGAAAAATAATCATACCCGCTGCTTCGCACTCAGTCTGTGCACTGCAGTCGCAGCTCTCGACGACATGATCATTAAATTATAAAATTGTAAAGAATGTAGCAACCAGTGGCGGGAACATAATTTATTTATGTTGTTGCAAATAGATTTCGGCTGATATCAGTCATCATCAGTGCATTTTTCTAACCGGTACATGCCATAAGTAGAAGTACCGTCCTTGGCAGATTTCTATCATTACAGACGGAGCAAATGATCGGATTGGGGAATAGTGGGGAAGGGAATTGGCCGCACCCGTTCGAAGGGACCATCCCACCATACACATAAACTGATTAAAAGAAATCACTGAAAATAAAAATGTGGTTGGTTCTATGGGGTTTTGGACCGCTTTCCTTATGAATATGAGTCCCACGTCCCACGACTACGCTGCCTCATTTGCTTTCATTTGGAAGTTAATAGACAGGGAATAAGACATTGTGATAACTGTGCAGAAAGTTTTTTGAAGTATTGAGAACTGAATAACAGCTCCAGTTTAAAAGAGGGTTAATGACAAGACTATTAAAGCAACAATAATGTCTCCCTCTGTTCCTGTACGCACTAGTCACCCCACTACAACTAAATATCTTTTTTCCATCCAGCTGTTTCTCATTTCCGCGTTTCACAAAGCTCTTTGATGACGTAGTATACCTAAATTTCTGTTCCCCAGAAACCGTTTTCTCAGGAAATATTACTTCTTTCCACCTATAAATTCATTTCGTAAGTAGCAGGGTAGGTAGCAGGTAGCAAGAGTAAAATACGGGGAGGGAATGGTTGTTTACAACTTCTACAGAAACCAGACGGCAGTTATATGAGTTAAGGGTATGAAAGACGAGCAGTGGTTGAGAAAAAACTGTGGGTATTGTAGCCTATAACCGACGTTTTCCAGTCTGTACTTCGGACACGCAGTAGAGGGAACAAAAAAAAATTGGGGAAGGAATTAAAGTTTAGGGAGAAGAACTAAAAACTTTGAGGTTTGCTGATGACATTGTGATTCTATCAGAGACAGAAAAGGATTTGGGAGGGCAGCTGAATGGACAGTTTCTTGAAAGGAGGACATAAACTTCAACAAAAGCAAAAGCAGGGTAATAGAATGTTGTCGAATTAAATTAAGCGATGCTGAGGGAACTGTAAGTTTCCGTTTGAGGTGGTTGCTGCAGCGACGATACTTGGACCCCACACATTCAAATAAGGAATTTCTAATTCTATTAATACTATTTTATTATTACTTATCATATTGGAAATCCTGCCATTACTTCAGTAGCTGTGACGTAAAAATATTACGTATGTGTGAAACGTAAGAGAAGGCCAGAATATACATAAATGAATACACCACTAACGACGGGTGTGTTGCGGGTCACGTGTGTGCAGGCGCTGTACTCGAGCCAGATGTATTCGCACGCGTCGGCCGTGGCGGCAGCGGCGGCCGCTTCCTGGGTGCCGTGCGGCTGCCCCCCTCCCCCGACGGCCGCTCCCAGCCCGCCGCCGCCGCCGCCTCCCGCCTCCTCGCTGGACGGAGTGAACGCCATCAAGCGGCCGGTGGCGTGTCTGCTGGTGAAGCCGCCGCCCGAGGACCTGTACGGGCCGCCGCAGCTCACCCCCGCTCCGCAGCACGTCATATGAAGACCGCTCCCGGTTCTCCCGGACCTGGCCCGGGGGAGCCTGGGAGCCTCGTGGTGCTGGGGCGCCGCCGCCGCCGCTGCCGCCGCCGCCGCGGCCTCTTCCGCCTCCGGGGGGCCGCCCGCGGCCGCCACTGCCTCCTCCGTCGCGGAAGAAGACCGCGACAGGCCGTCGTCTGCCGCCAGCAGCGGGCACTGAGCGGCTGCGACGACACCGAGAAGGGAATTTGCAGCGCGTGACGATGCTGGGTACACTTAGGCTCGGGAGCTCGAAGGTGTACCTTCGCTACAGACAGCCGTTACCGCCGCACGTAGCCTGCAGGTGTATTCTACCAGCTTTTCGGAGGTTACTGAGGGATAGTGCCCGAGTATTTCCACATATGCAGCCTATGGTTCACAGAAGACTGTTACAAAGTATTTTCATGTTCTTCTGATCTATAATCTATGGCCTCAGATCCTTAGTACAGGATATTCTGGTTCTGCATATACATGTACAATGTGAACCCGAGCTTCAACGATGAAATTTCGGAAGCTTTTCAGGGAAATTTTCTGAGTGTTTTGCTATAAAGAACCCTAGGTCTCGGGCGTCTCATTACAGAGTGATAACTTAATGATGATTTAATTAATTTCTTACCCCAATTGCCTTTGTTTCTGTCCAAATACTTACAGAACAGCGCAAAAAACTATAGTGTGTGCAACCAAAACGTACAGCACAAAACATAGAACAGCTCTCTAAAAATGCGCAAGTATTACGATGAGACTGAATTTTCTCATGAGGAGAAGTGAGAAGCAGCGATGTATTTTCCTTGGTTAAAAAGTTTATGTAGCCAAGATAACATAAATACTACTTTATTTTCGACAATCGGTTTCAACAGACTTTGCTGTTCTCTACAGGTCAACAAAAATTTTTGAAGACCTGAGGATTGCAGCAAAGGCTGTCGAACCTAGTTATCGAAAATAAAGAAGTATTTACATGGTCTTGCCTACAGAAAGTTTTTTTATGATATGGTTGCTGTTGCTGCGCGAACAGCTCAGCCAGTGGACTCGCACACGTGCTGCATATGAACCACTTCGTCATCCTATAGATTCATATTTCTGTTTATTGCTTTAACGTACATATAAAACTGGCGGAAAAACAAGTGAGAGACAGAACCGAAGATCAGGCGAGATGCAATTACCTTGAACGAACCGCCGGAGATGACGGGTCTCTGACAACAAAATACTCTGAAAATTTTCCTGAAGAACCTCCGAAATTGCCAGTGGAGTTCTGACTCACCCTGCGTAATCTATGGCTTCCAGAACCTTACTATAGAATATTTTTAGGTTCTACATCCGAATATACAATCTGCAGCCAACTACAAAGTGAACAGCAGTTCGTAGCTTTTACAGTTTCTGAACTTAAGTTTCCTCCCCGCTCCGTTCACAGAAAGAGTATACGGGTAGAATGGATGCACGTTTCCCTCTGTGCGAGTGTACGTGTTACAAACGTATTACATCTCTTGCACAGAATACTTTCACAGCTAACACGCAAAATAACCACCAGATCAGTGCCGACAGTCATACCGTAAAATAATAAATAAGCGTCAGTTTAGTGAACCGACACCCAGCATGTATACCAGCATCATCTGGATTATCACGAACTAAACTCCTTACGAACTGCTGCAACAAGTAATGCGCCGGTGCCATATCTGGCCATTGAGTAGGTCATGGAACAGGACCTCCAAGGCTACAGTCTTCCAGTACATCAAGCATCAATATCTTCCGCAGCACTGACTGAGCTCTGTATCGGACTCTTAGTTTGAAACTGCTAACCAAGTGTGGTTCAGTTCACAAAACTGAAGCATATCGAATGGAGGTTGAGATATAAATTTAATGTAGAAAGAAAGAACGACATGATGTATCAGTGGAAATAAATGGAAATGGTAAGCTGCTGTGAGTTCCTTAGACTGAAGGTGGTCTCCGTACCACACGCCCGAAAGTTTGCTGGTAGAGTACGCCTCGTCTTACATAGGATCAGGCGTTGCCTCCTCCGTGATGACAGTGCAGTTCGAGCACTGTTCCGTTAGCGAGGAGAGTGGTCGCGATGGAGGAGCATGATCAGCTGCGCTTTTCATTGCGAATCGAATTCTGGAAACAGACATTACGCTACAGATGTGTTTTGCGAATGATTAATTGAATTTAACATGTATCTGTTCAGCGTAGAGTCACAGATCATTGTCCACGTTGTCTCGTGGTCTCTGGACGCCAAACTTTGTTAGGAAAAGACGTGCTATGTTTTAGAATCTCAGACGTCATTACTCAAATGTGGACACTATGAAATCATGTATATTGTTGTCAGATTACAGCAGTAAATAATTTTCTTAAAGATTTTTAAGAACTACCGAAACACCGCCAGTCTTTGTGTTGAAGAAACAATTACTTTCCTTACAGTTACACAATCGACAGGGTTGTATATGAGGCAACCTGGCGCCCCTCCTTAAATTATTTCCACTGTCTCGCGTGTGCAGTACTGCAGACGAATACTTCCTATTTTGTATGTCTTTATGTTTTACATAGTCTTTTTCTTATGAATCTTTATTGTATTTTTCATAGTATATGTTGTTCTGTTTCGAAAAGTAAGTGTTGAAGATCTGTTTCTTTTGTAAATAAAGTTGTTGTCTTGCCATACACAAAACTGTCTCCTTTGCATTTAACGCGCTGTTCACTTACCTTTTTTCCACGTACATTTACTGACAATAATGTGGCTGTCATTTAAAATAACACAAACAGGTTTTATAGTCTCCTAAGACACTTTATTAACGCTAAAATCCTGTATTACGCTGTTTACACTAAATACGAGATTAAGATTTTGGAGTGGCACATATTGGAAGGGAAATTTAGTGTTAATACACATCGGAGAATAATGATCAACTGCGCTTTTCGCTCCGAAAATTGTATTGTCTACACACAGTAGAACAAAAGAGCAATACTTTTAGCACAATGTCGACACTATCAGTGTGTGAAAAATTACCTAAAGTAAATTCAAGGACATATTAAACGCAAAAGAATGGAATGGAGAATGAGAGTTAACATTATACTGGTTTTGCGATAAAATTTTATGCACTGTTACAATTCAAGAAATTGTATATGACAACTATATTCAGCTGCTACATAAGGGTAACTTCTATTGATCTGCCTTCAGATTTTTAACCAGAAAGCTCTCTATGATAAGAATATTTAACATACATAAAATATTCTACTCTTGACAAAAACATAATAATCTAAATGCGCGGACCGTAGACCAATACGTCGCATAAGAACATTCACAAACCCGCTGGATTCAGTATGTAACGTCCCTCTTCAGTGCTGCATAATCAATGACTTGTCCTCAGACTAGATGGCAGTCGTTATTCCGAAGTGAGTTGGATCGAAGGTCATTGCCACTGATGAAAATATTAAGGTTTACTTAGGTGAGTATCTTGACGTTGTCTTCGGTGTCTTCTTTGCAGGTATGATAACTGCCGCAGGTTTTCTTCTAGTACAGAGGAAACTAACTGAAAAAAGGATTTGGAAATCTGGTAATTCTCGGAATACTAAATGAAGTAATATATGTGAAATTTTAAACGTTTATATTCTGAAATATTTCACATATTACTATGGTACAATTTTTAAAAAAAATACATCTGCTCTCTACAGCCTCACAAAAATCACTCGACTTCCATTTACCACCACTTCCGCCAAGTTCCTACACAATGAAGAACACAGAACCCATGCAAAGAAAGAATTCGATTCCTGGTGCATATTTAGCGGAATTATTAGAAATGAATTTCCAGACTTTTATGTTGAAACTTCTACATTATGTTTAATACATGCAATTGATTTTTATGGACACTGACAGCTACTAAAACGTCAGGTACCGTGGGTGGACCTGGTGTGTGTGTGTGTGTTTTCACAAAACAAAGTTCCAGCGATGTGTCCCCCTCTTATTTGTGCACACATCGCAGCATCCGAAACTGCGACCAATACCCCTGCATTACATGCGCGATGACACAGGTCTGACGGTTGTGTAATGGTACAGACCGAGACATGCTACGCGTTGCACTGTTTGGAGAGAAATTTGGAACAGGGTGAACATTTGTCTGACGTTCAACCCCACTCTTCTACTCTTTGTCTTTATCTTTGAAAATATTGTCTAATTACAATGAACTGCATTCAATGACAATAACATACTAATCGTTTTGGTGAAACAAAAAGGAAACTATAATATGTAAAAACGCATATCCGATGTCGCTACATCAGTATAAATTGAGCTATTCCCCACACTGAATCTGCTTTATATATCCTCTTATATTAAACGTTCAAAATTTAAGAACTTCTTTTCCCCAAAAAAAGCATTTGTTTCTCCTGACTTGGAATTGAAACGATTCTAATGTAAGTCGCTGATGAGTTTGATGCAAGACTGTGGTGGAGTAATTGAATCTTCAATTCAGTATTTTAATATGATCCTGTATATATGATATAAACAGATCATTGCCCACTAAAACAATGATAAAGGAGTTCAACTGACTGCGAAATTAGACAAGGATCTCAGTTAATTCAGTTTGTTAAATGAACATTCAAAGGAAAAGGTTTAACAATCATTGAAAGTAATAAGCTAATGCCTTGTCAAACCTGGACAAGGGCTCTGGAAAGCGATTCAAATGAAGGCGTTTCTGGATAAAGCACTTACATTCGCGTAAGTCATACAATGATTGCCAAGGGTTAGTGCACAGAGATAGAAAATACTACTGAAGGATATACGTGTGCATGTTGTCAGAGTTGAAACTACGTTGAAAGAACTCTTCAGAATGAAGACTGAAATTTAATGAGCACCGTTTTAAAATGATTGGACTTTCCCTACAGTTCATCTAGCTGTTGGGGCTAGACCCCACCAAATCCATAAACTGCTGATGGTGGCTAAATTGGATGAAAAACTAGTTATTGATTCTGTTCCAACAACTCGAGCTTTTCATTGCAGACGACGGAGAAATCATCTAGAAGTTAAGATCTCATCCGTGGAGAATCCCGCCACTGAATTAACTTTCTGCAGTTCGCTTCCGACAATAAAGTTTTTCGCCGGTTTGTAATTTTAATTGCTGAATGACAAATATTGTGAGTGCCAACTTCTCTCTGTTCACATTCGTGCGATGGACAATAAAGGTAACTTCTGTAAGGACAGCCGTATTTCTTACTTCCACTTGCAAATTATATGCGTAAAAAATGGTAGATATTTTTACATTTCCTTACACATTCTGTCTTGGAAGGATCTGAGTGCAGAGTTAGTGTCTCTCGATCTTCAAAAGGAGTACTAAACTTTGTGCCCACTCCACTCTGTAAGATGCTACCTTAATAGCCCGTCTTTTATGGTGAATTTTGCTTGTTCGCATTTATTTCCACAATAGGAGTTCTTCCGGGACTCTGCCAAAAGGGGCACGTGTGTCCTGACAACATACGGCTCGCTAACAACAGTCTCTGTTGTCCCCGCACATCCTGGAGACAGAAGCTGCCTGGGGCGTATTTAGTCTTCCGGTGCCAAGGCGACTTTCTTGCAAAGCACGATCTAACCTGAATGATTACCGTGGTATGTCGCACGTTTGCCAACGGACCTTCTTCGAATACTGTCGGTAGCTGACTCCCTGCTGATTTGATTGCCCTACAGCGTATCCCTTCATCCAGGCCAAGTGTAGAGTGCTTTCACAGTGGCTTCTTATAGGGTGTACTCGTAATATAACACGGAAAGTTGTAATGTAAGTAATTAAGCATTAGCAGTCTGTGGTACTGATTCATAATTCATTAATTTCTTCCAGTTTCATTTGACTCTTCCTTTAAGATTTCACGTACGTTACGGGACAATTTTGAAAAAAACTGTTGCTTAACATAACCCCTTCCAGGTCCTTTTTGAATTCATGCAGATGCAGTCGCGCTCAAAACTTGTTACAGCGTAAGTATATCAAAGAAATTTATCTTAACGTGGCGTCAGGATTATGTGCTCATCTTTGGCACTGTTTGTCAGGAGAAGAATAGCATTTTTCCGAGGGAACATATCATCATTAATTATGTTCATTACCAACCTAATAAATCATCACTCGCTCACTCTTCTCCTGCTAGCATACAAGATTAACTTCATTTATTAAACACATCCAATTCGTCTAGTGTACCAGCTCACAATTCATTCATTATTGTTTTAAAATTAATATTACATTTCCTACTCTTGTTTTAACTTGCATTCACACACATTGGTTTCATAAAAACATTGTATTATTAATTTTTTTACTCATTCATCCACAGATGGCATAGTGTCATTCATACTTTTTCATTCTTTAAAAATCAGTTAATGACTGACTCCCACTTACAACAATTTTTCAATACTTAACTCATTCGTCGTTTCTAAAATGTATGTACCTTATGATATGGTAAACATAGTAAAACAAAGTTGAAAGTACATTGTCATACAGCAGCGTATGTAACACAAGATATACATGACACTCAAGACATATATATGCAACGACATACTTAGCACAAAAAAAAACAAGGCAAATACAACACCCAAATTCAGTTTTTCATACAGAATTCATACTTTGTTACTGTGCATCAAAACGGTGTAAACATTGTTAAACAGTGATAGAAGGGTGTGGTCTAACATTAAGAAGACAGTAACACAAAATGGTGAAGCCAAACATTACATCGTAAGTGTGTTCTGCATACAAAATCATAGTTACAACAAGTTAAAACAACAAAAAATTTATATTAATTACCATAGTACTCATATTTTTTATAATGAAGACCTACATGTCAGTCTCTGTCATACCTAAAATGTAATACACACAATAATACGTTGAATTGTCCATTTAAGAAAAAAGAAAAAACTTCCACGAAATATTATTGTCGGTTTGAGGTCTAAAACTAGTTCGTCACGCGGGATTGGCATAGACACTGATTTGGTAGTTTCCGTGTTCAAGGTTCACAGTAATGAGTATAGTTCCACCAACTGCGACATGGTCACGTATACAAACAGCGATCCAATACTGTCAAATGTTTTTTATTCCAGTCTTTGATCACAATATGAATTCTTTAGACGATAACCGGTTTCAGTCCGTAATGACCATCCTCAGATCTTTTTTACACAATGTCCTGAAGTGATAAGGCCATAATGGCATCGTCAAAACATACAAATATAATCAGCATAACATCGGCCTATTCTACACTTTATTTTAGATCTATATGACGATGCTATGTTGATTATATTTATGTGTTTTGACGGTAACATTATGGTCTTATCAGTTTAGGACATGGTGTAAAAAAGATCTTAGGATGGTCATTACGGATTGAAACCGGCCATAGTCTAAATAATTCATATTGTGATCAAAGACTGGAATAAAAAACATTTGACGAGTATAGTTCGACATGACACATCAACATTGGCTTGACAACAAGGTGAACTGTTTGAAATGCAAGACTGTTCTAAACATAAACTTCCTCCCTATTGTATCTGTTGCACTCACATACAAAGTCATGAATTCAGGTTTCCACAGTACTGGTGATGCCAATCCGTCTCAACATAATTCAAGTTCTTGATAAGATCACAGCTGTTCACATTTGGTTTAGGGTGTATACTGATTGTGTACGAAGATATATCAGAATTGCATGGTTTAGCGTCTTTTCACTCGTCCAAAATTCAGAATCGTGATTAGTGCTCATTTGAGAAGTGTTCGGCGATCGCCTCTCACTTGACATAACAATCCACTCGATCCACAATGTTCTACATTAAAGTCAATTGTGAGTATTTTTGTGACTGTCTCAATGTTCATTAGGTACAAAACAAGTATATTTATCATATCGGTAACACATGGTGGTTCTTTCGCAATCTAGACCCTATATGACTTCATAATTTTACATAGGTAAACAAAGCTGCTGGAGTACGCCTGTCTTGTGACGGTTAAACCCTGGAACGTCCAGCTGTGTGTTCACTCAAGGTGGTGACGACTCCCCTGAAATTCATTCGAGAGTGTAGTTTGTGCGACAGGCTTATTCAGCGTCTAGCTGGAAGGTGGTGAGTGTATTGTCATCACGAAAGCTTGTCTGGTTGGCAGACAGTGACTGTGCCACTGCAAATGCCTCAACCGGGTAACCTGCCATACTGGTTTCTTGTGCAACCGGGGCTATAACAGACCAACTAATAGGCCATAGCATCTCGGCTACTTACGCCAACTCTGTCATGCCTTCCTCCACTTGCAACTCTCTAATTCCTTCCTCCAACGTGTGACCGATGGGACCTCAAACAGTTTACATTACATACACTAATACTAAGGTCTTCGAAAAAATACAAACATATTTTTGCACCTAAGGCACTTCTTTCAACAACAAAATATTCTCAAATACTCTCCAGTTTAAAAACACTACAAATGAACTTTCTCAAATCTTTTACAAATTTTTATCACTCGTTGCGGTTTTTATTTCCTAAATAATTTCTATCCTTTGAAAGATTCACCCTTATACATTTAAATTACATCCTGACAGTTAAGTGTTAATCACATTTCCTTGTGTAGAATTTTATGACTCATTCTATTATAGATACAGTGACAGTTTTCTCAATGGATATTTCAATTGTGATCTCAGAGGAGGTCTAGGGTATTGGTTAATTGTTTTCATGTTGATATTTATGTTCACACGCACTAATGGTTAACTTAGAGAGGTCTACCAATATCTAGTAAATGATTCACAATTACCTGCATTGCATTGCATTTTTCTGCAGTTTATCTGTCACCCATATCTACTGTGGTCATCCTACATATTCTACTGTCTCACCATATTATCCATCTATTTCCTTCGCTACTTACCTTTCATTAGATAAGTTAAATTCTCCATACATCCATCACTTTCCATCTTATACTGTGGGTTCACTAAATTGTGGCGATCACTGATCTGAAACATAAACACAAACATAATATAGTTCTTAGCTTATATCAGAAAATTTGCAATACGAGGGTTATCTTATTTTTCACGTTTCTTACTTCAGTGCTTCCTTACCTTGTCTTTTATTTTACTTTTACGTAGGTTATCTTATTTCACATTCGCAGTGGCTCGAGGTCTGTATATATTTTATTGTAGATCCCTGATTGTCTTGCTCCTAAACTCAACGTGGGTTGTGTCAGTTTCACTCTTGCATCATCGCTCACTCCTTTCTTTCACCATGGCCTTCCTTCAAAAGTTCAGCTGTTTGTCCTGTGAACATTAAATGAAGATACACAACAATTATCACATTATATTCTCATCAAACTAACAAATACTCATGAAAATCGTCATATTGTTATACTCACCAACTATCCTCATATTGCAGCGAACCTTGAGGTCCATTAAACGCTAGCAACGCAGTGTTCCTTCACATCTGATATCCCCAAACTCTAGTCATCTCATTGTTAACTAACATCACTCACATAAACTCAAACCATCGAGATCCATGGATTCCTCTTAGTGCTCCATTGCATCTGGCGAACATAAAAAAGTAAAACTCAACCTTGAACAATGGGTAGCTGCAGCCAACGATCCGCTTATCGCTTCTCTTCTCAGTACGTCCTACATCATCTTCCTGACTTCTCCTGATGACACCTGCACTTGCTCCATGCAAAAACTCTTTTTCACCGCCAGTTTAACATTGCATCATTTCATGTTATTAATACATCTTCTTACAATAGAATGGAGACTGCATGTCGTGTATGTTCATTTCTACAAAACTTTTCATTCTCACAACATCTTTACATGTTATTTGTCGTGTTTTTCAATTGATTTGCAGCTTTGTAGATTTTCTAATTCTACGACGTTCTGATGAACAATTGTCTGCATGCAGTAAGCTCCACAAAATACATAAAAGAATTTTCTGCTTAGATATCGGCTCTTATTTGATCATTCACATGATCGCAACAAAACTTCGTCGCCCACAGTAATCTTCATCTCTCTTATCGGCCCTCTCTGATTTTCCTTCGTCAGCTCAGCCTTTCCGCTTATCCTGTACAGTGTTAATTTTATAGTTTCCTGGTGGCGTTTGCATATCACAGGTGGTTAGTCTATAGTTTCACTTATTCAATCTCTAGATGGTTTTTTTGTCAAAAATAATCTTGGTGCCATTCAAGGAGTTGTACTTGTCAATTACACTCTTTAAATTTGCCAGATACATGGTCCATAACTGATGTTGATTGTGACAGTAATGACATATTTTAGCAGTCTCTCTCTTATTCCTTTTGCAGGGCTAGAGGTCGAGTGGTATTATGAAATATAGACTGCTTTTATTTGCTTTTGGCTTCACAAAGTCCTTCCAATATTTTGATTTATTTTGTGGCCCATTGATCGACAGAGCCCTCCTCACTTTCCCAGCCATGCATAGAAAATGACTGTTAAAAGCTCTTGCTATTGATCTGCTAGTGGCATTCTTCAATGTGCACGTGAGATTGGTATTGGCCACTGATCTCTTAATTCTGAAAACCACATTGGGCTTCTGTGTTGGGAACACGGGAGACCAATGTGGTTTTGCCTTTTGACATTTACTTAGTACCGTCCATGTTATTAAACTGCACCGACTGTCTCAGCTTGCTGTAGCATTTGTAGCGTCAAAAATTAGCATGACTGAGGTGCTTATACCGAATCAACTTGTTGAAAAATGCTTCCAGGACACACAGTAATCAACTGATCCCAGTTGGGTTGGTACATCTAAACAAAATGCCATTCCTACTAAATATTGCCTAATGTTCCCTGCAGTCCTGTCTTGTCTTTTCTCCTTGGCTTCCTTTAATACTGAATTCCTGTCCTGCTCTCTTCCTGTATTAGGAAGCATTGTTCCAACAAAATTTTTAAATATTACTCACTTCAAGTATAGCACGTCAGAATTCGAATCCTTGGTCTTAATATCGCTCTTTCAGGTCAATCCTGTAGGTGCTCATGATAGTACATCTGCAATGACGTTTCCTTTTCCCAATATCCACCGTCATTACACGTCCTGCCAGGAAGTACCTACATTTGTTGAATCCAAATACAACAACTAACGCTTCTAATTATGTCACTAAATAATTTGTTTCTGTTTTACGTATACACGGCTACCAAAGGCGATGGTTTTCTTTACTGTTTCTCCATCCTATTCAACTTCTTCAAACATGTGAATCCCAGTGCTGTTCCTTGTTGAATTTGCTACTCAGATGTACTATTCCTTGCTTACGTCCAGATGAAACAAAAAACAGGAACAAAGAAGGTGACTGCGAATAAACCATGGATATCAGAAGATATACTACAGCTGATCGATGAAAGAGGGAAGTGCAAAAAAGGTCAGGAAAATTCAGCAACACAGAAATACAAGCCACTCAGGATTGAAATAAATAGGAAGCGCTGGGAAGCTAAGGCGAAATGGCTGCAGGAAAAATGTGAAGAAATCGAAAAAGAAATGATCGTCGAAAGAACTGACTCAGCGTATTGAAAAGTCAAAACGATCTTCGTGAAATTAAAAACAAGGGTGTTAAATAAAGACTGCAATGGGAATTCCACTGTTAAATGTAAAGGAGAGAGCAGATAAATGGAAAGCGTACATTGAAGGCCTCTACGAAGGGGGAAGATTTGATAGATCTGCTAGAAGAAGAAGCAAGGTCGATATAGAAGAGACAGAGGATCTGGTATTAGAATCAGAATCTAAAAGAGCTTTGTAAGACTTGAGATCAAATAAGGCAAAAGGGATAGATAAAATTCCATCAGAATTTCCAAAATCATTGGGGGAAGAGGCAACAAAACGACTATTTATTTTGGCATGTAGAGTGTATAGGTCTGGCGATATACCATCGGACTGGCGGAAAAACATCATCCACCCAATACCGAAGATTACAAGAGCAGACAAGTGCGAGAAAATATCGCACGATCAGCTTAACAGTTCATGCATACAAGTTACTGACAAGAGTAATATATAGGACAACGGAAAAGAAAATAGAAGATGTGTTAGATGATCAGTTGGGCTTTAGGAAAGGTAAAGGCACCAGAGCGGCAATTCTGACGTTGCGATGGATAAGGGGTGGTGGTTAGTGTTTAACGTCCCGTCGACAACGAGGTCATTAGAGACGGAGCGCAAGCTCGGGGTAGGGAAGGATTGGGAAGGAAATCGGCCGTGCCCTTTCAAAGGAACCATCCCGGCATTTGCCTGAAACGATTTAGGGAAATCACGGAAAACCTAAATCAGGATGGCCGGAGACGGGATTGAACCGTCGTCCTCCCGAATGCGAGTCCAGTGTGCTAACCACTGCGCCACCTCGCTCGGTACGATGGATAACGGTAGCAAGACTAAAGAAAAATCAAGACACGTTCATAGGCTTTGTCGGCCTGGAAAAAGCGTTCGGAAATGTGAAGTGGTGTAAGATGTTCTAAATGCTGAGAAAAATAAAGGTAGCCTACATGGATAGACGCGTAATATATAATATGTACAAGAGCCAAGAGGGAACAAGAGTAGAAGAACAAGAACGAAATGCTTGGATTAAAAATTATGTTATTTTCTACTGTTCAGTCTATTCATCGAAGAATCAATGAGTAAATTCAAGGCGAATTAATATCAATTATAAGTCTGGCTGACGTCGTTGCTATCCTCAATGAAAATGATGAAAAATTTCAATATTTGTTGAATTAAATGGAAAGTGTAATGAGTACAGGGTATCGACTGAGACCAAATCGAAGAAAGATGAAAGTAATGAGAAGCAGCAGAAAGGTGAACAGCGAGAAACTTAACATCAGGATTGGTGATCACGAAGTTTGATGAAGTTAAGAAATCCTGCTACCTAGGCAGCAAAATAACTCATGACGGATAGAGCAAGGAGGACATATAAAGCAGCATAACACTGGCAAAAAAGGCATTCCTATCAAGAGAAATCTATTTCCAACAAACATAGCTCTTGATTTGAGGAAACAATTTCTGGGAATGTACATTTGGAACATAGCATTGTATGGAAGAGCAACACGCAATGTGGGAAAAGCGGAATAGAAGAGAATCAAAGTATTTGAGATGTGGTGCTACGCAAGAATGTTGAAAATTTGGTTGTATAATATGGTAAGGAATGAGTCGGTTCTCCGGAGAATCGGCGAGCAAGAAATACATAGAAAACACTTACAAGAAGACGGATGACGATGGTATGACATCTGCTAAGACATCAGAGCATAATTACCATGGTACTAGAGGGACCTGTAGAGGGTTAAAACAGTAGAGGGAAACAGGGATTGGAATACATCCAGCAAATAATTGAGGACTTAGTTTGCAAGTCCTACACTGGATGAAGAGACTGGCGCAGGAGATGAATCCGCGGCGCTCCAAATGATTCAAAAAAAGAAAAAAAACGGAAGATTCAGTTTAGAAGGAAGTGGGATACTGAAGTACTGAGGAACGATACACACAATTCTGAAGTTCCCTAAAGATTTCGGTACTGTGACAAGGAATATCACACTGGGCGTTTCAGTCATAGAGTTGTGGACATCTCTAAAAAGGACAGTCGCAGATGTTGGACAGCCATACATAGAGGGTAAGCCCAAAGAAACCTTGGCTAGCGAAAGAAATACTTCAATTGGTCAACAAACTGAGGAAGTACAAAAATTTTAATGGGCAGACAGGAATAAAGGAATGTAAATCACTTGGAATTGAAATACATGGGAAGTGCTGGGCAGCCAAGGTGGAATGGTTGCAGAAAATATGGGAAAAAATCGAAAAAGATATGACCGTCGGGAGATCTGACACTACATATAGACTGACAGAAAAAAATCGCAACACCCAGAAAGAATTAATGTAGAGAAACGAAATTTTGGGAATACGTTGGTCTTTGTAATATTTAAGTGGTTAACATTGCCACATCACAGGTTAATGTAATAGCGAAATAAGCCAATTCAAATGCGAAATGCTGGTACATTAATAACCAGTGTAATCGCCAGACTGTTGAGTGCAAGTATGCAAACGTGCACGCATTGTGTTGTACAGGTGCCGGATGTCAGTTTGTGGGATGGATTTCCATGCCTTGGTCGGTCAATACAAGGACGGTTAGGGCTTTTAGTGGATGACGCTGTGGTTGTCGTCCGACGATGTCCCATATGTGCTTGATTGGAGACAGATTGGAGACAAGGCGACGTGTCGACACTCTATAGAGCTTGTTGGGTTTCAATAGAGGTATGTGGGCGATCGTTATCGTGTTGGAAAGCACACTTGTAATTCTGTTCATGAATGCAGCACAGCAGGTCGAATCACAAGATTAACTTACGAATTTGCAGTCAGGGTGCGTGGTGTAACCACGAGAGTGGTCCTGCTGTTATACGAAATCGCACCTGAGGCCACAACTCCAGGTGCAGTTCCAGTAGATCTTACACGCAGACAGGTTGGTTGCAGGGCCTCAGCTGGTCTCCTTTTAATCAACATACGACCATTACTGGCACCTCCGTAGAACTAGCTTTCGTCAGAAAAATCAATACCCTCCAGTTATCTCTCGCCTGGCACCAATGAAATAGCAAAAGGTGGTGGTTTAGGGTCGGTGGAATGCACGCCACAGTGCTTCTAGCTCTGAGCTGTCTTTGAAGAACAAATTTGTAACAGTTTGTTGTGCAATGTGCTGCCAAATGTTGCTCAAACTGCTGATGCAACAAAGCTACGATGCGCAAGAGCCACACACCGAAAACGATCGTCTTCCCTCTCGGTAGTGCCATGTGACCGTCCGGAGCCCGGTCTTCTTGCGAATGAACATTCTCGTGACCATCGCTTTTCGTAGCCCTATTACACGACCTCGTTCAATCTCTGTGAGGTGTTGACAATGGCGTCTTTGTCGCCTTAAAGAAGTTTCTGACTAACATCAACTAATCACGTTCAATCTCAAAGTTAACTAACGCTCGCGACGGTTACAGCTTGTGTTTCAAGCAAACATGATTTGCATACTCATGGTGGCGCCACTAGCGCCATTCTTATGCGACTGGTGCAAAACCTGAATAGACATCACCTTCCACATGTAGAAACACGTCTATCAACTTTCGTTTATGTGGCACTCCTGCTTCTTGGTGTTGCGATTCTTTTTCCGTCAGTGTAGAAAAAGCAAAACAACCTTTGGTGAAATTAAAAGCAAAGTTGGTCACTTTAAGTGTGCAACGGGGATTGCACTGTTGAACACAGAGAAAATAGCGGATAGGCGAAAAGAGGGGGAGAACTTAGCTGATGACTTGATAGAAGAAGAAGCTGGGAGTCGATAATTAACACATAGGTAATCTAGTATTAGTCAGAACTTGAAAGAGCTCTGCATGACTTGAGGTTAAATAAAGCCCAACGGATAGGTACCATTTTATCGGAATTTCTGAAATCATTGGGGTAAATGGCCTCAAAACGACTGTTCAAGTAAGTATGTAGAATCTATGAGACTGGTGACATACCATCATACTTTCGGAAAAATATTGTCCACGCGGACGGCTAGGTGCTTAGCCCTCATGGATCCAAGATCCAGACATGAATAACATATACACGAATGGAAAAGAAAATTGAGGATCTGTTAAATGACGATCAATTTTGCTTTAGGAAAGGTAAAGGCACAAGAGAGCAACTGCTGACTTTGCGCTTGATAATGGAAGGAAGACTGAAGAAAACTCATTGCATTTTAATACCATCCGTGGCTGCAGAAAAAGCGTTCGACAAATTGAAATTGTGTAATTGTTCAAAATTCTGAGAAAAATGGGAGTAAGCCGCTGGGAAAGGATGGAACAGGCACAAGAAGCAAGTAGTAACAATAAGACTGGAAGACAAAGAACGAAGTGCACGGATAGAAAACGGTATAAGACAGGTATGCAGTCTTTCGCCTCTAGTGTTCAATCTACACGTCGAAGAAGCAAGGACGGAAATAAAAGAATGTTCAAGAGTGGGATTAATAAAATTCAGGGTGAGATGAAACTGCTATCCTCAGAGAAAGTGAAGAAGAATTACAGGTTCTGCAGAACGGAAAGAACAGTCTGATGACTGCAGAGTATGGCTTGAGAGTAAATCAGAAAAAGAAAAAAGTAATGGACAGTAGCAGAAATGACAATAGTGAGAAACCTAACAGGAAAATTGGTGATAGCGGGGTAGACGAATTCTGTTACCTGGGAAGCGAAATAACCAATGTCGGACGAAACAAGGACATGAAAAGTAGATTACCCCAAGCTTAGACGGCTTTCATCGCCAAGAGTAGTCTAACGGTATCAAACATATGACTTAATTTGATTAATAAATTTCTGAGAATGTATGTTTGGAACCTACCATTATTTAGTAGTGAATCATCAACAATGGGAAGTTGAAAGGTTTCAGATGTGGTGCTACAGTAGAATGTTGAAAATCAGGTGGACTGATAAGGTAAGGAAGGGGGAGGTTCTCTGCAGAATAGGCAAAGAAAGGATCATATGGGGAACGCCGACAGAAGAAGGAACAGGATGATAGGACGTGCGTGAAGGCACCAGAAAATAACTACCATGGTACTGGAGGGTAAAAGCTGTAGAGGGAGACCCAGATTGGAATACATCCAGAGGACGTAGGGTGCAAGTGCTACTCTGAGATAAAGAGGTTAGCACAGGAGAGGAATTCGTGGCGGGCAGCATCAAACCAGTCAGAAGGTAGATTATATGAAAACATAATATATGAAAATGAAAAAAGCGAGGGTTTATCAACACAAGATATTCGTACGAGGCATTCGAGAATGAAACATTGAAGAGGGAAACTAGTAATAGTACCAGAACCACCCTCCAGCATATATCGTAAGACAGATTGCGGATTACAGATGTAGATATCGATATAGACACAGAGTTTTAATTCTCCTCACTAACGTTTATTTAAATTCAGATCCAACAGAATAATGAAAAATTTCAATGAAAAAATACAACATAAATGAAACTGACCATGTGTTACGATTAAGCCGTCTTACGTGACTGTCTGTTTCCTTGTATTTAGGACAACAAAGCACATGGTCAACATTTTTTCCTTCTTCATTTTTCCGTGAATCTCACATACCTGTCCGGAAGATGTGATTTGTGCAGCATCATTAACTATCCTGTTCCGACGTGACGATAAGCGCTGGCACGAAGATGAAGCATCCTTTAGGTACCCTATAAGAGACGACCACATATTCTGTAGTGGTGAAATCCTTATTGATAATTTGCTGTAAATAAACGTTAAGAACAGGGGAGAATACTGGAAGAATAAGATATTTAGCTACAGGAGTCGCCGTTTTCTACAGGCAACCATCAAACTGCAGTGAACCAGCGCATGTCTGCCCCTTGCGGAGCGGCTGCCAGCAACACTGGATGTGCGTCCCCAGTAAAACTTTCGACGGCTCATTTAGGTCAAAATAGCAGCCGGACTCACGTATTATCATCCCATGCGTTGCCAGCCCCGGTAGCTGCACAGTCAGCGAGGCGAATTGGTAACCGTAGGGGCCCGCATTCGATTCCCGATCGCATCGGAGGTTTTCTCCTCTCGTCGACTGCATATTGTGATGTCCTTACGTTCGTATCGTCATAACTGACATTCCACTGTTGAGATGACTGTATGGGCACGTCCCAAAAACCAATAGGATAAAAAAAGGTCCCCTGCGAAGGCTGCAGTAAACACAATACAAACAGCTGCGTTTAAAGTGACAAGGGAGCACGGAGTGCTGCTGAATTGCGTCGTATTGTGTTCAGCGATGAACCACGATTTTGCACCATCTGGATGACTATCGCCGGCACGCATGGCGACGATGAGGACTCGGGAGAGAGGGCCCATTGTTCTGATGCTTTGGAGTGGCACAGCCATGTTGCTCCAGGCGTCGTGGCGTGGGGAAGGCACGGCTGGTAGTGATTCAAGGAACTCTGATGGCACAAAGGTACGTCACGGACTTCCTGGATCCTCGTGGGTCACCTCTCTTGCGACACTGTTTCATACTGATAAGCAGGCTCGTACTGTCAATTTATTTGTAAATTTGACTCGTTTTTTTGTCACGGTGATAGTGTCACGTACCCTCTGACACCGTGAAGTTTTATTTCGTTTCCTCCTCCGCTTCTGGTTTACTTTCATTTTTACCTTCCATTAGTATTCAGCATACACGACTACCATCTTGCGTGACACTTTGTCTTGACTGACTGTGCATTATGAGGTACGTGCGCCAAACAGAAAAGTCGGTTCATGTGGCGAGCACAGAAATCGACGGTCTTGGACCAAGTCTGCAGCAGAGTACTCACCTAACAGCCATCTCATCACCTCTCACCCGTGTATAAGAGACGATCCCAACACTTTGAGGGGTTATCACGTGTAGAAGACTCTTTAAATGTTGACGCTGCCTGCATCTAGGTCTACATGTATTCTCCATGTGGCACTTTAAGGTGTGTAGCAGAGGGTACCACTCTCGCTTCCGGTCTTTCCTGTTCGGCGTGTGAAAACAGCGGCTGCCGGTCAGCCTATGTATGAACTCGAATTTCTCGGATTTTCGTGTAATGGACTTATCGAGATATATATGTGGGAGGAAATAATACGAGTATCTTATCTGTATTCTGGGGACATACGCTTCGTAATAGTTTTTGTGTCAAGCAGAATACTTATTTTAAAGACTGTACCACAGGAGCATCTCCGTATCCCTTAAGTACTTATTAAACGTAACCGTGACCCAAACGCACTGCACTTCTGTTTGTAGTACCGGGTGAGGGTCCCAACTGACGAGTAATACGCAAGACTCGCGATTTCTGTAATTTTATTTTATTTTATTAGAATTCTTACGATGGAACTCAGTCAGTCCTAGATCCATGCACTCATTCCACCTTAGATCGCTCCGGAAGTGTACTCATAAATATTTTACGGTTCTTACTCTAAGAAAATAGGTTAAGAAAAGGTAAAACAACCTTTATAGTGAGATGCTCTCTATCGATTCCAGAGAGCTTACTGCTGTCGAGCGTGTTCTGCCTTTCCGCTGCACGGCGGGAGGGGCTGCGCGAAGCCTTCAAGACAAGTAGAAGACACCGTCTCGTGGCAGTTGGCTTCTGGCTCGCATTTGTGAGGTTGTGGGGATTGCGTCACGGCCTTTGATTGTCAGCTCCTTTTGATCGAACAGCTGCCGATATAACCCACGATATACGAGTCATTCCGCTGAAATCGTATGGACTTATTGCGTGCTCTTCGCAGTAAAGCAGAGTTGTGCCTTGGCTCGAAGTGTGCATCAGAGCTTGAGTGGAGCGTGGAAGTAAACACTAGATTCCAGCTAAACACTATATCACAGTCGGCTGGGTGCGGCTTGGTAAAGTGCTGTTCTGTGCTGCGGCACGGAACGAGGTGCTGATCCTCTTGAAGTTTCCACCTGGCTTCGCCGTGGATGGAAATCTATGTGGAAACCAAAACCAAGGAGATCTTACATACTTTGATTTTATGGCGATCATCCGATCATGTAATCTCACGGAAAGGTGATGCCTGTTTACTAGTAACTTTCAGTGGCACCTGTAGTACCGGTTGATTAGACAGCGAAAACTGAGTTCTGTAATTTGAGTGCGTTACTTAAGGAAACGTTTGTCTTTGTTCTTGTAAATTGCCTTAAATCAAAAGCACTATAATGTTCAGCTATGAAATTTCAGATCTATTATTCTGTACTGAAAGTTTTAAGAGAAATTTTGCTGTGTGTTCATCTTTAACACTGCAGTTGTCCCTTTTGACCTTTGTTTCAGATAAGTACTTTTACTATTTTAATAAACACTGGCCAAGGTAGTTTATCCGTTTTTTAAATCTTTGGATTAGTTTATCAAAAAAATAAAAGTCATATAGTCCGCTCGAGCGTTAATCCCATTTAAGTAAATGATGTTCTGTAAAATTTTTGTATATGCAACAGCGTAAATGGTATCTTAGACTTCTTGCTGTTTTAAGGTTGTTCCAGTGTTACCTTACCGAAGGGCGGCCGCTGTCGGCATCTTGACCGAGTGAGGTGGCGCAGTGGCTAGCACACTGTATTCGCATTCGGGAGGACGACTGTTCAAATCCGCGTCCGGCCAACCTCATTTAGGTTTTCCGTGATTTCCCTAAATCACTTCAAGCAAATGCCGAGATGGTTCCTTTGAAAGGGGACCACTGATTTCCTTCTCCATCCTTCCCTAACCCTATGGGGCCGATGACCCCGCTGTTTGGTCCCTGCCACAAATCAATCAATCAATCAATTGGCATCATATTTATGGATCTTACGGTACCCACCTGTGATTAATGTGAACACTGGTTTGAATTGTAAAATATTTCGATTATTTGCTGAAATTCTTTAATTATAAAAAAATATCAGATTGTAAAACTTATAGCCTCCGGGGATTATTTAGCTTCTAAACTTTAACGTAAGTTTCCTTCCTACTCTCCTCCCATTAAACCCCCTTTTTTAAGTATACTTGTGATGTTTATATACTTGCTACCTGACAATTACTTATGAAGGTTTAGGTTCTAAAGTTTGTGCTAATAGAGTGGGACTATTCATATAGCATTTGCAGACCTAGAGAAAGCTTTTAACAACGTTGACTGGAAAAAACTCTTTTAAATTCTGAAGACAGCGAGGATAAAATAGAGGGAGCGAAAGGCTATTTACAACATGTGCAGAACCTAGATGGCAGTTATAAGAATCGAGATGTATGAAAGGCAAGCAATAGTTGAGAAGAGAGTGAGGCAGGTCTGTAGCCTATTTAATCTCTACACTGAGCAAGCAGTAAAAGAAACCAATGAAGAACTAAAGAACTAAAGTACAAGGAAGAGAAATAAAAGCCTCGAGGTTTGTCGACGACAGACAGCAAAGGATTTGGAAGAGCAATTGCACCGAATAAAAAGTGTTTTGAAAGGAGGATATAAGGGGAACATCAACAAAAGCAAAACAAGGATAACGGGATGTAATAGAATTAAATAAGGAGACGCTGAGGAAATAAGATTAGAAAGTGAGACGCTTAAAGTACTAGGTCAGTTTTGCGATTTCGGCAGCAAAATAACGTGATGGGGAAGGAGGGAGGACATAAAATGAAGACTGGCAATGGTAAGAAAAGCGCTCCTAAACAAGAGAAATTTGTTAACATCAAATATAGATGTAAGTACTAGGAAGCCTTTTCAGAAGATATTGTTCAAAAATGTTCAAATGTGTGCGAAATCTTATGGGACTTAACTGCTAAGGTTATCAGTCCCTAAGCTTACACACTACTTAACCTAAATTATCTTTAAAGACAAACACACACACCCATGCCCGAGGGAGGACTCGAACCTCCGCCGGGACCAGCCGCACAGTCCATGACTGCAGCGCCTAAGACCTCTCGGCTAATGCCGCGCGGCTCAGAAGGTATTGTATGGAGTGTAGCCACGTATGAAAGTGAACCATGGACAATGAACTGTTTAGACAAGAAGAGAATAGAAGCTTCCAAACGTGATGTTACAGAATATTGCTGAAGATTAGATGCATAGATTGCGTAACTAATAAGGAGGTATTGAATATCACTGGGGAGAAAAGAAAGTTGAGGCACAGCTTGACTAATAGGATAGATCTGTTGACAGGATGCATTCTCAGACCACGGAGCCCAAGAGATGAATATGGTTCAAATGGGTCAAATGGCTCTGAGCACTATGGGACTTAACTTCTGTGGTCGTCAGTCCCCTATAACTTAGAACTACTTAAACCTAACTAACCTAAGGACATCACACACATCCATGCCCGAGGCAGGATTCAAACCTGCGACCGTAGCGGTCACGCGGCTCCAGACTGAAGCGCCTAGAACCGCACGGCCACACCGAAGAGATGAATACAGTAAGCATATTCAGAAGCGCGTAACCTGCACCAGTTATTCGGAGATGAATTGGCTTCCACAGGTTACAGCAGCGTGGAGAGCTGCATCAAATCAATCTTCGGACAGAAGAGCACAACAACAATTTTACGACTGATGATCACCAATCTAGCAACCATTCACGTACTCACGCACAAGACATTTGATTAATGCGGATTGAGGATTATCTACTGTTCGATACTCTGTAAGTCTTCTTACATTTCCTTACATCACTCACGAACTGCTTCGGGAAGCTACCGACTTAATCTATCATTTATGTATATCGCGATCAGTGACGATCCTTTAGCTCTTCTTGGTGTAAGATCGCAGTTGCTTTTGCATCTGACGATTTCGCCCAATTAAGAGTGAAGTGTTTAGTTCAAGTTGCTAAGCAGTCCTGAATCCAGTTACAATGCTGGTCAGATATGTCGTACGTTGTATTTTGTTCTCCAGACAACAGAGAGCAAATGTGTTGAATGCCATATAGAAATCAAGGAACACAGGCATTGTTTCTTGGCTGGTAATCCAAGACCGTTTTAGTGACTGACATTTCCGTTCAGTAATTCTTGGGGTTATGACACTCTTATCATAATTCTAATGCTGTTCTTGATCTATCAGTATCTATCGAAACATCCACGTGGTGATAAAACAAAATCTTCCTTCCTTTTCCCCATATGTATCTTCGCTAATGTGAAACACATCTCTTTTACTGTACAAGTACTCATAGCTCTTAAGGTAGGTATTTTAAAACCCATGTTTACTGAATATTTTTTTGTTTTGTTTTGGTCCATATAACCTCCTCCTAAAATATGGAACAAAGAGCTTGTAGTAGAAGAGATGTGTTTCACATTATCGAAGATGAACAAGTGCTCATAGTTCTTAAGTGCATTTTAGAACCGACGTTTACTGGGCTCTTTTTCTTGTTTTGATGGTTACTACCACCTCTCAAAATATTCGACATCGTTTTTTAAACACACTGTATGCGAGCTGTGATTCTTCCTTGTGGAGAAGAGCCCAGTATCGTGTGCGAAAGTTTAAACAGGTGAAGTCAGTTCGAAAGATTTTTGGAACACGTGGTCGGTGCTATTTCTGTTTTTGTCAAGAGCGACGCCTTGCATCACCATGCCTCAGAATCAATTAACTCGGGAGCGTGAAGGGGAGTTCTCGAATTGGTCGCTGTCGTCAAATAATCATGCACGTATCTTTGTACTCAAACGTGTAAGCCCTTTGGGCAGCATGAGAAAGAACCCAGAAATGCGTGCAGGGCAAACACTCGTTGGTGAGATCACAGACTGGGTTTAGACAAGATCATACTTTCTACTTGGGATACTACGGCTTGTTAGAGGTAGGGTATGGCCGTAAAGAGCTGTGTACGATTGTTCATCTGCATAATTTCACGTTTTGTTTCACAATGTATCCTCTTTTAACATTGGACTGGTGACTAAGTTCGTAGCTTTTTTCCGTAAGTATAATAAACTCAAAAGATACACATAACAGTATATAATACACTCATGTTCGGAAAAAAACAGAACATCTTGAACGACTAGGGATAGGACGTTCATATTCACATGACATGTACATTAGCATGATCTGCAGAAAAGATTAGCGTTTGAATCATGTCGGCCCACGGTTTCATGGTCACACACATTCGCGGCGTGACACCACCCACCAGTGAAATGCGCCTCCGGTTCTCGTTGTCAATATAAACCGAATGTAATGGCCAGTGTGACTTGATCAGACGTACAAAGATAACTCGCATACGTATGTGCGTATCGTACCGTCAAATTAGTGACTTTGAAAGGGGGCGTATTATTGATATGAGAGAATGTGTTGCATCCATCCAGGAAACTGCTGTTCGTGTAAGACCAAGTGCTTCAGCAGTGCAACGGTTGTGTGAAGAATGGTTCATGGAAGGCCGTAGAACACGACGAGATGGGTCAGGTCGCACTACCCACATCACCCCCCCCCCCCTCCTTCGCCACCCACCTCACCTCCGACCACCCACCCCGAGAAGATTGACATCTCATCCTAATGGCATTGCAGAACAGATCCGCGTTGTCGTCGGCTTTGCCGCAACAGTGGAACACATCGTACACTGTCAGGGGTGACAGTCTGTTGCCGTTTATTATGGCTCGGGTTACGTGCGAGTCATCTACTTCTCCGCCTACCTATGACGAATGTGCGGAAACATGCTAGACGGCAATGGTGTACGGAACGACTTCACTGCGGACAGGAATGACATACATAGTGTTTTCGGACGAATCCAGGTTCTGTTTGTTTGAAAATGATAGTCGCATTTTGGTTCGCCGCAGACATGGGCAACAGCATCACAGTGAGTGCATTCGCACAAGACATACAGCGCTAATTCGAAGCCTCATAGTGTCGTGAGCTACTGAGTACAACCACAAATCACAGATGCTGTGTGTCCAGGCCACTGTAACGAGTGTGACCTACGTGAATGAAGTCCTGCGACCCGCAGTCGTACCGTTTCTGCACAACGCCCTAGAGGCCATTTCTCAGCCAGTCGATGCACGACCACATGTTGCTTCACGAATACGTGGTCACAGAATGTCAACATTCGGCCCTGAACAGCCAGATCACCAGAATTGTCACCAATCGAAAACGTGTGCAACGCTGTGACCCAGTGCCGACCACCACAGATGAACTTTGGAACCAGGTGAATGCAGCATGGATGGCTATATCACACACATTCGCGCCTTATCCGCGTCGATGCTATCACGCATGGAACAAGTTATCCGGACCCATGGCGGTAGGCAACAGGACACATGCTGAATCAAGGTGACTGAAATGCTAATCATTTCTGCATAATACACTAATATATATGTCCTGTGAATATGAATGTCCTATCTCTAGTCATTCAAGGTGTTCTGTTTTTACTGAATATGAGTGTATGTTCTTTTTCACTATTTATAACAGTATGACAACGCTAGGGTAACTTTTCGATTCCACGATTGTAGCAATCACTTGATTTTGAGGGGAATAAGTCGTCAAGCCATATTAGGAGCGCATTTTCACCTCGAAAGTAAGTTGCTTTAAGGTTGTTCTATAGAAAGTGGAAAAGCTGAAAACCTGAGGGCGAAAGTGGGTGCGGAATGACTTCCCAATCAACTCGTGTATAGTGTTTTTTGCCATTCTAGCAGAACACGGGCAGGTGTTATAGTGGAACAACATCACTTCATGCAGTCTTTCTGGTCGTTGTTCTTGGAGTGCGTCTGCAAGACAAGAGCATGCAGTAACCATACACCCGATTTTTCAACCTTCTCCATTGCATGTAAATTTTGTACAATGGCGGAATGATCACAGTTTATCACATCTGCCCATTTTCGAGTACGCTGACGTGTATCAATGTGGATTTATGCGTTCAAACGATCTTCATTTGACCCCAAATGTCTTCCTGAACTAATGTCAAAACGACCCTCCTTAAAAAAAAGAAAACCATTTTCTTGCCGTGCTCTGTCGAGTGGCATTATCCTCATACACGGCGCAAATGTTTCTGGCTGCCTCCGACGCTGTAACCCCTCTACGGAGCTCAAACCATTGTAACAATGGAAAATTGTACTGAAATGCAGCAGGATCTGCAACGAACTGACGCATGGTGCAGGGTATGGCAATTGACTCTCAATGTAGACAAGTGTAATGTGCTGCAAATACATAGAAAGAAAGATCCTTTATCATTTAGCTACAATATAGCAGGTCAGCAGCTGGAAACAGTTAATTCCGTGAATTATCTGGGAGTAGGCATTAGGAGTGATATAAAATGGAATGATCATATAAAGTTGATCGTCGGTAAAGCGGATGCCAGACTGAGATTCATTGGAAGAATCCTAAGGAAATGCAATCCGAAAACAAACGAAGTAGGTTACAGTACAATTGTTCGCCCACTGCTTGAATATTGCTCACCAGTGTGGGATCCGAACCAGATAGGGTTGATAGAAGAGATAGAGAAGATCCAACGGAGAGCAGCGCGCTTCGTTACAGGATCATTTAGTAATCGCGAAAGCGTTACGGAGATGATAGATAAACTCCAGTGGAAAACTCTGCAGGAAGACGCTCAGTAGCTCGGTACGGGCTTTGGTTGAAGTTTCGAAAACATACCTTCACCGAGGAGTCAAGCAGTATATTGCTCCCCCCTACGTATATCTAGCGAAGAGACCATCAGGTTAAAATCGGAGGGATTAGAGCCCACACAGAGGCATACCGACAATCTTTCCTTCCACGGACAATACGAGACTGGAATAGAAGGGAGAACCGATAGAGGTACTCAAAGTACCCTCCGTCACACACCGTCAGGTGGCTTGCGGAGTATGGCTGTAGAGTACGGCTGTAGATAATGGATGTAGATGTCGGAAAAGTTCCAAGTTCTCCATTTGGTACTCCATTTTCTAGCATCCACAGCTCCCCTCATTATCTTCAAATGACAAAAGGACAACTTGTAAACTCAAATAGCAACACTGAACTACAAATAAATATTGACAATCGATAAATAAACCCATAGCAACCGGAATGCCAACAGGCAAAACAAAAACGCTACGAACTTATGCACCAACTTAATATGCTTGCTTGTGTTGTACCACTTAGTCACACGTACTTATAACGTATTGCGTAGATTCTTAAATAAAGGTATTTCATATTTAAATGCCAGAGTTCCGGTCCCCTTTCTATTTTCCCTAGATTCTCGGCTGACCGTTTAGGTTATTTCCATGTTTTTGAGTAGGAACCAGTATTTTATAGGCATCGACGGCGACACAACAGTTAAGATAGGTGGTAAGTGCATTTAAGAAATAAACACTTCTGTGGAGTAGGGTTTCTGCACGAAAAGTAGGCACTTTCCTCTGTCCATGGCAAGAAGTGGAAAATTATTGCTCGTGTTTAGAGTTGTTACCAGACCTGATAGGGTATGCAAGAGTCGTGAACAACGTCAGGTGTTATGTGATGACTGCGAAGGACACTGAGCTGCCTCGTACTCTTGAGCATTATCATCTTCTAAGAGTTCGAAAGGGGCATTACTGTGGGCCCCCCTTTGGTTGGCTGCTCGAATCGTGTAATATCCTGATTTGTGGGGCATTGAGCTGATGTTAGAGTGCCTGGGAACATGAAGGCAGGCATGTCGTCAACAAAGTTCCAGTCGATCACATCCGATTATGAGTAGAGAGGATCTTCGTATTACGAACTGAGCACACTGTAATCCCTTCACATTTACGCCTGTCTTCCAAGAATAACTAATGGAAGTCCTGTAAAATTCTGTGTCATCACGCGCCATTGGTCGGAGACGGTCAGCAACTGGACTGGGGGACTACCGTCCCATGCGCAGACTGTCGTTAATATCACAATACAAACGCCTGCGTTGGGAGTGGTCTTGGTGACGGATGGTGTCACGTGTGTTCAGTGTCGATCGCGGATTTGCACTACCATGGGTGACCACCACTGGCGAGTATGGAGGCGGTCTGGGGATAAGTCTCATTTTTTCAGCGGTCTGGAGAGGCACAGTGTGTGTTGGTCTTGGCGTCATGGTGTGATGGGTTATCGAGTATGACTTCAGGCCACGACTGGTAGTGACGTCAGAACGGCACGTCAAGGACATTCTGTGTCCTCATGAGTTACCTGCGACAGTATCGAGCTGCCATATTTCAACACGACAGAACTCGTGCACACGTGCCACGTGACACGTGTCTCTACCACCTATCTGCGTGATGTTAATGTACTCCCGTGGTCAGCAAGATTCTCAGATCTGTCCCCGAACACTTGCGACTGTCTCTGACCTCAACTCTGTCCGATTTCTATTATCCAGGATGTCGAGGACCAGTATCAACAATCCTGAGCTGAGGCTACTATGACGCTTGGTGACACATGGACCTCATCAGCGTCTGGATCAATGACGGAGGTGGTACAATGTAGCTCTGATAAGTGGGCTCCTACTGTCATATTCTTTGTAAATTTAACTCGATTTTGTGATCGCGAAAATAACATTACTTACGCTCTGAATCAGTAAATTTTCATTTCGTTCCCTCGTCACCTGCTGGAAGCTTCATTTTCTTTTTTTTTTCGGGCAGGCTATATGACAGGACATGGTTTTCATATTTCGTTGTAAGTAAGCTGTTTAGATTCTTATATTGATAACGCCACCGCCACGTAGCGCTCTGTATGAAAATCACTGGCTATGCTGTGTGACGTCTGTGGCTGGTTGGCATTGTTGGAATTCGCTATTATAGTGTCAGGCAGTTGGATGTTAACAGCGCATAGCGTTGCGCAGTTGGAGGTGAGCCGCCAGCAGTGGTGGATGTGGGGAGAGAGATGGCGGAGTTTTGAGAGCGGATGATCTGGACGTGTGTCCATCAGAGAGAGTAAATTTGTAAGACTGGATGTCATGAACTAATATATATATTATGACTTTTGAACACTATTAAGGTAAATACATTGTTTGTTCTCTATCAAAACCTTTCATTTGCTAACTATGCCTATCAGTAGTTAGTGCCTTCAGTAGTTAGACTCTTTTATTTAGCTGGCAGTATTAGCGCTCGCTGTATTGCAGTAGTTTGAGTAACGAAGATTTTTGTGAGGTAAGTGATTCATGAAAGGTGTAGGTTATTGTTAGTCAGGGCAATTCTTTTGTAGGGATTATTGAAAGTCAGATTGCGTTGCGCTAAAAATATTGTGTCAGTTTAGTGATGATCAGAATAAGTAAAGAGAGAAATGTCTGAGTACGTTCAGTTTTGCTCAGCTGTTTGAAAATCAAATAATGTAAGAGGTTTATCAGCTCAGTAATTCATTAATTTTTCTAAGGGGACGTTACATATTGTGAAGCTCGCAATTTAACATTTTTGAACAACTATAGCCGAAAGCCGGCCGCGGTGGTCTAGCGGTTCTAGGCGCGCAGTCCGGAACCGCGCGACTGCTACGGTCTCAGGTTCGAATCCTGCCTCGGGCATGGGTGTGTGTGATGTCCTTAGGTTAGTTAGGTTTAAGTAGTTCTAAGTTGTAGGGGACTAATGACCACAGATGTTAAGTCCCATAGTGCTCAGAGCCATTTGAACCATATAGCCGACATTATCGTCTTTAGAAAATCAGCGACTGTATTTATATTTAAGATAATTCTCATTTATTGTTCTGTCTCAGTTGCACGTTTTTAAATGTATTACATGTTTCGATGACTCTGGATCATCTTCAGATCTAAATAATTGCGTTAGCAAACCGACTCATCTGCTCAGAACTACGTATCAGAGTACTCTGACATACCGTTCTGAGTAAGCAAGGCGGGCTGCTGACGCAACTGCGGATGATCCAGAATGATCGAAACATACAGTCTAATTACAAATGTGTCCGCCCCTGGTAGCTTAGTCTTCAGCGCGACGAAATGTCATACCTAACGGCCCGGGTTCGATTCCCGGCTGGGTCGGGGATTTTCTCCGCATCCCCATCGACACGCAAGCCGCCGAAGTGGCGTCAAATCGAAAGACTTGCACCAGGCGAACGGTCTATCCGACGGGAGGCCCCAGCCACACAGCATTTCAAAAAAATGGTTCAAATGGCTCTGAGCACTATGGGACTTAAGTGCTGAGGTTATCAGTCCCTTAGAACTTAGAACTACTTAAAGGTAACTAACCTAAGGACATCACACACATCCATGCCCGAGGCAGGATTCGAACCTGCGACAGTAGCGGTCGCGCGGTTCCAGACTGTATCGGTTAGAACCGCTCGGGCACACCGACCGGCCACGGCATTTCATTTCATTACAAATGTGCTACTGAGACGGAACATCTTAAATTTATGAACAACTAAAACGAGCTGTTGATCTTTGTACCACTTTGAAATTCTAGCAGTATGTGTCTGAACATTTCTGCATCTTTTCTTCAGATAGTACGTCGCATTTCGCTCAGCGGGTAGTGTGCTTATCGGGAAATTTGAGCGGTGAATTCGAGAGGGAGAGGTTCGTAACTGTCTTCGAGGGAAACCAGTGATGTTGGTCCACGGTGTGTAAGTGGGTGAGGGCCGTAGGTTTGGGGTGAGGTGGGGGTTCGGAACGAAGTGCCAATCCTGCGCCTCGGCTCGGACCGTCCGCCTTGAGTCGTCGCACTTGCGGAGCGGCAGTCCCTTCTGGTCTCCTTTCCGGGCGGCGGCCTTGTATAAATCTGGCGCGGCCCCATTTTATTATTCTTTATCGGAGTAGCCGTAAACTGGCCGCCACATTTCTTGGCAGATAGTGCGAACAGCGGCCGGCGTCCAGCCAATATGGAGAGGAGTGGCCGCCCTGAAATATGAGGCGATACGCATCGTTACATTTCCTGTCGCCGCCGCCCCGTGTCTCTGCCGGCGCACTAACTCAGCCCGCCGTCACCGCCTCGCTTTCGGACGCTGCTGATACAATAACGCGGGCCCATCCGCACGCTATGCGTGACAGCGAGAACTCCGTACCGAGCTGCACCTCAGGGAGACCACACAGTGGGTTTCGTGCAAGCGGTACGGTTATAATGAAAATTATACAGGAGTAGTTTAGCGCCCGCTGCTTCACCAGCATCCACTGTATGGTCCGCACATAATTTTTTTCTTTGCGTTTAGCAGAATTTTTAAGTTCGCAAAGTGCAACATCTTCTAAACTTTTCAAGCTAACGAAGGCCACAGAAGCCTGACTTTTTCCGAATGTACATCGGACCAAAAAGCGACTCTGGTAGTTGTAGTCAGAGGTCTTTGTTAAGCCTGCTTCCTGAGTTTTTGTGGTGTTATTTCCACAGACACTTTCGTCTCCTAACACACATTTTCTTAGAAGTCCAATACCACTTTTCATAGATTTAGCTGTTTTAATATACCGGTAACGGAAAATTCTTGTCCCTTATTTCACCTAATAAAGAAAACACCACTGGTACAAGTATCTTTTTACGTCAAACCGAGATTTCAAATACAAATTAACAGAGACTCAGTTTTAAAAGTGCTATCGTGATGAAATAAGTAATATTTGCTTAAAAACTTTCATCTTCTATTTTACCCCCTTAGGGGTTGAATTTACAAAAGCTTTGAAATACCTTTTTTTTTAGTTTCTGAAGAGCCAAATCCAAATTTACTTACTTTTAGCTTTAAAAATGCTTCCATATAAAAATTTTCCATAAATAACTTCATGCCCTATTTAATTTCCTTAACGGCGAAATTTCGAAAAATGCCTTCCTAACTGATACCTACAGTACAAGATTAGCTCCCCCTGTAAATGTCAAGTTTCCATCCTTTGCTGCTGGGGTTGGGCTACGATGTTTCAGTCAGTCAGTCAGTCAGACATTTCCTTTTGTATACAGAGATATAATAATTCTTATCATCTCCAAAAACCATCTTTATTTTCGTATGACAGTCGTTCAGTCAAACGATGTTTGGTTCCAAAAGCCCTATTGCTTCTTTTTGTTGTGATCTCCAATCCGAAGACTGGTTTCGAAGAGTTCTCTATGCTACTCTGTCCTGTGAGGCCTCTTCAACTCCGTATAACTAAGGCAGCCTAAAAGTACTTGAACCTTATTACTGCAATGAAGCCTTGCCTTCCTTTACACACCTGACTGTTACAGTTCCCTCCATTACCACGTCTATTCCTTCTTGCGTCACAATGTCTCCTGTGAACCCGTCCCTTAGTTTAGTCTCGTTGTTTGATTCCCCCCCCCCCTTTTTTCCACAGTTCAGTTCAGTACTTTTTCATCAATCCACCAGCAGCATGAACCGAGACCATAGTCAACTTCGTTTCATACGTTGCAAGCATGACTGGGATTAATGCATTCACTACTGTTGTTATGCGGTGGCGAGGTTCACCATTATTTACTGAAAGTGAACCAAGTACACAGAGTCTTTCACAAACACACGTAAAAAAAAGGAAAAAAATTGCTTTCTGGTGACGCTAGTCTACATCTACAACTGCATCTGTATTCCGCAAATGCCCTCGGGGTCTGTGGAGGAGAGTATGAGGGTTGCCAAGAAAATAATGCACAGCATTTTTTTTCTTCAACAATTCTTTATTGAACATAATGAGAATTAAACACACGAAAGAAAGGTGTTTTATCTTTTTTCCAGTAATCTCCATAGCGTTCCATGGCCTTCATCCAGCGCAAAACAAGAGCATGTGTGCCCTGTCGGTAACGATCCTCATCCTGGTGGCGGAGCCAGGGCTCCACTGTGTGAATCAAAAATGGTTGAAATGGCTCTGAGCACTATGGGACTTAACATCTGAGGTCATCAGTCCCCTACACTTAGAACTACGTAAACCTAACTAACCTAAGGACATCACACACATCCATGCCCGAGGCAGGATTCGAACCTGCGACCGTAGCAGTCCCGCCGTTCCGGACTGCAGCGCCTAGAACCGCAAGACCACCGCGGCCGGCACTGTGTGAATCACCTCATCGTCCTCAAAATGCTTTCCACGAATGGCGTTCTTTAACGGTACAAATAAGTGAAAGTCCGAGGGGAGAGGAGGGGCGGGGCTAGGTCAGGGCTGTAGGGTGTGTGGGGTAACACTGTCCAACAGTGTTTTCCGATGTGTTCAGCAGTCCTCAGGCTGGTATGGAGCCGTTATCGTGCTGCAGCAAAACATCTCCTGGTTTGCTGTGGTGCCGAAGTCGCCGTCTTGAGTTTTGTTAATGTGTTGACATATGCTTCTGAATTAATGGTAACGCCTCTTGGCATCACATCAATGAGGGTCACACCTTCACAGTCCCAGAGTACGGTGATCATGATCTTACCGGCGGAAGTAGTTGCTTTGAATTTTTTCTTCTGTTCGGAGTGGGAATGGAGCCGTTCCATCGACTGTCGTTTTGTTTCGGGCTCAAAATGGCGAATACAGGTTTCACCGAAATGGTTCAAATGGCTCTAAGCACTGTGGGAGTTAACATCTGAGGTCATCAGACCCCTAGACTAGAACTCCTTAAACCTAACGAACCTAAGGACATCACACATATCTATGCCCGAGGCAGGATTCGAACCTGCGACCGTAGGAGCAGCGCTGTTCCAGACTGAAGCGCCTAGAACCGCTCAGCTTAGCGGCCGGCGTTTCACCACTTGTCACAATCCGGGACAAAAAGGCCTCCCCTTCAGCTTCAAAACTTGCAACAAATCAAGACAAGTGTTTTTCTGTGTGATTTGTAATCCACCGTTAGACACCGCGGGACCCATCTTGCACACACTTTTGAATATCCAAGAGTGCGGATAACTGCATCCACACATCCTTTGCTGATTGACAGATGCAGCGCTGACTGCTGAATCGTAATGCGCCTGTCCTCACGAATGACATCATCTCGCTACAACATGTCAGGTGTGACAGCCGTGGATGGTCTCCCCGACCCCTGCATAACGTGGAGCTCCGCCGAACCGCCTTCTGATGACCTCGACCTCCGTACCCAGCAACTAACCGTACTTCTGTCGACAGCAGATGCTCTACAGACTTTGCACAAGCGTTTGTGAATATTCCCCACAGTTTCTTTCTCTGCAGTGAGAAATTCAATGACGGCACGTTGCTTGTAACGTACATCACCTAGAGACACCATTTTGAAACTGTTCTGCAGCTACGCTATCTGTAGGAAGTGACGGAAACTTGGCGAGCTCACTCAGGAGACTTCAACTAATACAAACGTAACGTTTCGCATTCGTATCATTGTTTTCGGCTGAGAAAAAAAATGCTGTGCATTACTTTCTGGACAACCCTCGTATTTTGTGTACCGCTGGCACTTCACACTTTCCAGTAGCGGATGGTTCGCTGGAAGAATAATTGCCGGTAAATCTTCCTGTGGGCTCTAATCTCTAATTTTATCTTCGCGGACTACCCGAGGATACTCCCAATAAACCTCAGTCTAATATCTGCCCTACCTGCTATTATTTTTATGTGGTCTTTTCACTTTAAAATTCTCCGTACTCATACTGCGAGATATTTTATGGAAGTATTTGCTTCCACTGATTGTTCTGGAATCGTGTAATCATGCAATAATGGCTCTTTCTGTCTATGTATACGCAACGCGTTTCATTTGTTTATGTTGAAGGTCAGTTGTCAGTCCCTGTACCAAACGTTTATCCTCTGCGTGTCTTCCTGCATTTCACTACAACTGTCTGTAGTTGCGAGTTCTCTGTACACAAATAGTATCAGCAGCGAAAAGTCTCATGGAAGTTACGATGTTGTCTGTTATGTCATTCATGAAACTTACGATGTCGTCTGTTATGTCATTTATGTATGTATATTGTGATAAGTAATAAATCTATTACACTTCCTTGGGTTACGGCTGATCTAACTTCTACGTATGAAGACTTCTCTCTATTGAGAAGGACGTGCTGTGTTCTGTTAGCTAGAAACTCTTCAGTCCAATTTCAGAATTGGTCTGATTTGCCGTGTTCTCCTATTTTCTTCATCAGGTGGCAGTGCGGGACTGTATCGATTGCCTTAGGGATGTCAAGGAACATGGCATCTACCTGGGCTCCGGTATTCATCGCCTACTTCGTGCAATACGAGATCTGTACGCCTCTAACTGCCGACCAATCGTTGAGGCACCTCATTGTGTAAGGTGTCTGCTCTTTGCAGAAATTGTTTTGCTACCACAAAGTAAACACAAGTTGCCCCGGTACGAACAAATCGTGCATTATAACAGTGCCAGAAATGGCCCATCTAATTCATTAACAAATACAATCTGATTGCAACGAGTAACTGAAAGCTAACTGAGCAGAATACACTTGCGAGTAATCGTGCAACGTAGAAATAGTAGGCACAGCGTCAGTAACTGATCCTGACTGAACCTGAAAAATCGTTTATATGATCCTAGCAACGTTGAACATCAATGGTTCATCAAGGTATGTTGATGATCAGATGTGAACCACTGAATGGATGTATTTCTGTAGAAACACGAACAGTGTTAAATACTATATCATTGACTGCAACATCCAAGCAAGTAACGGAAGTGTATAATATTTAGAACAGGATTTGCTACCTGCGAAACGAGTTGTTACATTAAAGTTAGCAAATGCATCAATTACTGGAGATACGACTGCGCTTTGCAAAACGCCATCATATAATAGTGACAGAATCAAACTTATGATCATACAGTAAATATCCAATCATTTGATAAGTAAGTTTAAATGAAGGACAGTACGTAATTTCCAAGTTGTACTATTGGATCAAAGTAAGTGGACAGAAATACACAGGCACTTAGCGACACGTAGAGACGTGGCGCCTAAACGAGAAATTCACACAGCATATGCACCAAAGTTCACACCGAATGGACACCACTTAATAAATTACATGGAATCGAACAATGATTATGATGACTGCACTACTTTTCGTACTGAATGAATTCGGATTCTGTACCATAGGGCACATTTAAAGTTACTGTCAGACAGTGAAATACTAAAGGCATGCCGGACATGCTTCGACTGGCAGCAAACGTAGAAATTTCGCAACTTAAATCCATGAAAATCTGATCTTATAATACAAATACTTGGCGTACCTAACGAAATCACTCTGCTAATAGACAATGCCTACAGCGAACCCCAATAATCTGAACCGAGTCACTGAAACCGCCATCCTGTGACGTCGCAACCAATATGATGCCGAGAAGATTGAACATATTTGCCGCGTAGAAACAGGAACAAGAATACTTAGATTCCGCGTGTTTGCGTAGCGCCTACAATGCCCAATGGGCAAAGTGGCCGGAAACCTGGCAATTCTTCCACCGTACCTCACAGGAAGGGCACTTCAAAGTTATGGACTATCTGTAGTCGATACTGGTAGAGAATCACCCTTGCATAACTTCTGCAATGACTAGTTCGCAAAAGAAAGTGATAATCTAATTTTAAATTGAAAGCTGCTGTTTAAAAGACAACTTTCAGTTGTTACGGAATTATCTTACAGGTAGGTGCCAATGCAATGGCGCTCTGTCCAGTTGAGAAACGAAATTCTGTGCGTGTTCTTGTAACTGTGAAAAAAAAGCCATATCTCCAACATATCTGTGTACAGCGGCAGACCACAGACACAACATATTATCATGCCTAATACGGTGTAGGGAAACGGTTCGCACTCAAAACAACTTCCAATCAGCTCAGAATAGATAAATACTAGTCCCATTTTCAAGGCTGTCTTACAGCACTGTTCCTACAAAATAGTGGCACGTGATGCAGGTGGATAGCGAACATGTACCCGTTTCTCCAAAGCGTACCATAAGGGCTCAATAACACTGAGATTTGCTGACTATCGTGACCAGGGCACATGGCGACAATTCACCCTCGTGCCCATAAAACCAGTCGTGGATGTTACGAGCTGTGTGGACAGGGGCTCTGTCTTCTTGAAACACAGCATCAGCACTGGGGAACAAACATTGTTCCATGGGTCGGATGTAATCTGCCAAACGGGTCACATAATTCTTGGCAGTAATGCTACCTCGCAAAATAACCGAGGTGTCCATGGAATACCACGATATGACTACCCAAATAATCACCGAATACTCGCCGTGTTTCAATCCAGTTCACCCTACAAACCCCTTCGAGTTGTTTGTTGCTGACAGGTTTCGTGAGGGCGACATTCGGTTCTTTAGCGGCTTTCGCAGCTGTCGTCTACTTACTTTTCGGCCCATTCCTCTTCAATTGTAAGTAGGCTGTTTTTGTGTTTGTATGTTGGCAGAGCTATGTAGCTCTCTACATTAATAACTCTGACACCACTATGCGCACTCTGTAAGAGACTCTGTGGCTGGTCGCACTAGCAGTTGGAGGTGAATCGCCAGCAGTGATGGAAGTTAGAGGTGAACAGCCAGCAGTGATGGAAATTAGATGTGAGTAGTTAGCATTGATGGAGGTTAGAGATTTGAAGTGTTGGCACGAGCGGACGATCTGGACGTATGTCCGTCGTGGAAATGTAATTTGTCGATGATTATATAATTTTTGCAACTGGATGTCATGCACTATTATATAATTTTTGAACTGGTTGCCACATTATTAAGGTAAATACAATGTTTGCTCTGCGACAAAATCTTTCCTTTGCTAACCACATGCCTATTAGTAGTTAGAACATTTAGTAGTTAGAATCACTTATTTAGCTGGCAGTATTCGTGCTTGCGGCATTGCAGTAGTTCATGTAATGAAGATTTTTGTGAGGTAAGTGACTTATGAAATGTATAGGTTATTGTCAGAATTTCTTCTAATTCAGGTTATCAATTAGTCAGGTTATCAATTTGAAGTCAGGCTATCAATTTGAAAGCAGTCAGACTGCGTTATCCTCAAATATCGTGAGTAATTAATGAATATGAAAAGTTTAAATTCCGTTTCTCAAGGCAAATTTTGTAGATGAGTGTTGAAACGATAAAGACACGCTAAGTGACAGTACGTTCAATTTCAAACTGAACCTAACCGAGCCTACTTTCTCTTTTTTTATTCTTATCATTTCAAAACTGACCTATAGAATTTGCCCTGACAAACAGAACTCAAATTTTTCCTATTCATTAAGTACGCTCAACATTCAAGGATAACGCGATCTGACTGCTTTCAAACTAACTCAAAAGAATGGCCCTGAATAAGAAGAAATCCTAACAACAGCCTATACATTTCGTAAGTCACTTACCTCACGAAAATCTTCATTACACAAACAACTGCAATGCCGCAAGCACCAATACTGCCAGCTAAATAAAAGATTCTAACTACTGAAGGCTGTTACTACTAATAGGCATGTGTTTAGCAAAGGAAAGACTTTGTCGCAGCGGAAACAATGTATTTACCTTAATAATGTGACAACCAGTTCAAAAATTATTCACCTCCAAGTTCAAAAAATGTTCAAATGTGTGTGAAATCTTATGGGACTTAACAACTACGGTCATCAGTCCTTAAGCTTACACACTACTTAACCTAAATTATCCTAAGGACAAACTCACACACCCATGCCCTAGGGAGGACTCGAACCTCCGCCGGAACCAGCCGCACAGTCCATGACTGTAGCGCCTGAGACCGCTCGGCTAATCCCGCGCGGCACCTCCAAGTTCCATCACTGCTGGCTGTTAACTTCCAACTTCCATCACTGCTGGCGATTCACCTCCAACTGCTAGTGCGACCAGCCACAGAGTCTCTTACAGAGTGCGCACAGCACTGTCAGAGTTATTAATGCAGAGCGCTACATAGCGCTGCCAACATACAAACACATAAACAGCCTACTAACACTGTGACCATTCGGAACAACGGCTCAACACACATTTCTGGGTGCGTTGAGAGTTAATGGATGATGTTTTTGCGCTTTCCCTGTATGTGGTATAAATATTACATTGTTTCCTCTTGAAACGACAAACACTCCGGCTACCTCTGTTACGGAAGCATCCACCAAACTAGCACCAACAATATGCCCACTTAGCGCTTCACTCAGCTCCGACGGAATGCTACCAGAACTACGCAGAACACTGAGCACCACTGACACTTCCAACGGTTGAGGACACGGTTTCACAACACCATCGTCAGGCTTGCTGAAACGCCGAAACCGGTCGCAAAAATAAAATAAAATCGCAATTATAAACGGCTGAAGGTGTTTTCGTTTTGGCGTTTTGTATTGAACAGCTGAAGTCCCTGAACCATCCTGTATAAAGAAGGACTTACAGAGATTTTCTTTCCCCTACTGTGTTCAGTGATGATTCTTCGTTCTATGTAAAAAGAAACGCGAACCGCCTCAAAGTAAGAATGTGGGGAACACAAGACTCACATACCAGTGCCGAGTTCGAGAGACGGTATCTAAATCTTAATGTATTTTGCGCCATTTCTTCAGAATAGATCTACGATTCATCTCTCTTTTATGCTGGAGGTGAACATAAACGAGTACAATGGGAGAAATGCATGCTTGAACATAAATGCAAATGCTACCCAAGCCTGCAGGTTGCGCTGTCGTATTTTAATACAATCGGCACATCAGGAATCGCCAACTTCTTTGCTGGCAATACGAGTAGACGATGGGCTGGAATCCTCTATGGTTTAAAACACAAACGTCACTGCAAAGCACATCGTACAGATACAAATCGGGAATGGCTGATACCCTTGCTGGCACTACGACTAGACTTCGTGAAAAATTCTGTTTGATGCGTTCTTCGTCTTTCCCTTACATAAACAACGGTGTGTTGTTACTGCTGGTACCGTCGTCAAATGATCTGAACTGGTAGCAGAACCAGTACCGTACTCTCGACGAAAATCACGTTGCAGAGTTGTAACACGATCCAGTTACAACTGTGCTGCTTGTTGGACCGGAGATGGCAAAACGCGTTTTGTTGCTGTCTTATCGCCGTCTCGAGTAGACGAGCACTGGGTAATGGACAAGCTAGTGAGCGAAAACGCTAGCGGCAGGAGGGAAACCCCTACGGCCAGCCATACAAACCAGCAACTTTCAGATTCGATGCCTACGTTAAACTGTACCTCTAGTTTCTAATACCACGGAAGTGCCCTCTGCACGGGAAGGCAGGAAACAGTTAAGTACTGCTCTTGTAACCGACGTCAATCAGCCACTGTGATGTTATCAGATAGCCTTCGTGATACGAACATGTCTCGTCATGAAATAATGGATTAGTTATTTTCCTGTCATTCAAAGTTAGATAATTGGCAGTCTTGTCTCGGAAAACGTTAATTTTATCTTAAAAGCCGCGGGCGTAAGGACAGTGAAACTTTGCTTAATATCCGTGGTGCTCGAGTTAGTGTGGCGCGACCTCGCGGTCATTTACTTCGTGACTGAGTGGTCAGCGTATTACGTCCACGGCGGAAGTGCTCCGAATCCTCCGGAGGAAACGAGGTAATTCGACCCCGGCCTGGATGGGATCGTCAGCGAACATCTCTGTCGGCTACCGCGAAAGCCCCTAGTCCTTTTCACCAGGATATTGAACTGTTGTCTTCAGAGTGGCCTTTTCCCTCCACACTGCAAACAGGCAAAGCTTATTGCGATCACAAAGCCTTCTAAAGACCCTGCGGTACCTACCAACAACAGGCCCATCAGACTTTTGAACACCATGGTGAAGGTCCTGGAGTCTCTCATACTCCACCGCATTTCACAGCCTCTGGCGGCAGCCGGGACGATCCGCCAGGAACAGTTTGGGTTTACCTCCCACCTGTCCGCTGAACTGCAAGTTCTCCGGATTACGGAGCGCATCAGCAAGGGTTTTAATTCCAACATGTCGATGGCAGCGGTCTTCTTGTACGTGCAGAATGCTTATAATAAGATTTGGCAAGACAACCTGGTGTATAAGATGCTGACGCAAACGCCCATCCCTGACATCTACGTTAAGATCGTGGATGATTTCCTTCACCAGAGGACCTTCCTCGTTGCTCAGCAAGGAAAGCGCTCCAATGTACGCCACATGTCAATGGGTACTCCTCAGGGCTCTGTGCTGTCCCCTCTTCTTTTTAATACCTATGTCAATGACATGCCGATCATCCGTCACTGCCATTTGACACAATACGCCAATGACACGGCGCTTTATACGACCGGTCGCAATCCTGATCAACTCATTGCTCGCCTCCAAAGGCAAGTGGACTCAACAGTCACCTGGTGTCACTCCAATAAAATGGCCCTCAATGCCGGCAAAACCACGGCTGTGTATTTCACTAAACGTCGCCCTATACTCCACAACAACATCTCAATCGGGGGCGTCCGGGTCCCGTGGGCCCAAGCTACCAAGTACCTCGGAGTCTGGTTGGATAAGAAACTTTTCTTCCACCGCCACGCAGAATGCGTCACCCATAAAGGGTTAAAGTTGACACAGGTCTTGTACCCGCTCTTCTCCAGCCGAGAGCTGAATTTAGACACCAAGCTCCGGCTGTATCACACCGTTGTCCTACCCTCACTAACGTATGGTTCCTCTGCGTGAGCCGCGATTAGTAAGTCCCGGGTGCTTACGCTCCATCGCCTACAGAATAAAGGTCTCCGTCTTCACGCCTCTCCGCTCACCAGGATTGTCACTCTGCATGAGGAGACAAATACGGCCCTTCTCAAGACGACCCTTCGCCGCAAGGCTCGCCAACTATAAAGTGGAAGCCCTCCGTGAGACGGTCGCGGGACTCCAAACCATGGCCACCACAGTTCCACGGCGCTGGCACCGACACCCCGTTCCTTTCACCTTCCTGGAGGACTCGGATTCGGGCTTTGACAGACGATAGGCTCAATACGACCACGTTTTTCTGTCCGTTTTTCGTACAGTCACTAGCAGTGGCCTTTTCTCGTCCAGCCACTTTATTCTTCGACGATAAAGTTGGCGCCGGCCAGAGTGGCCGAGCGGTTCTAGGCGCTACAGTCTGGAGCCGCGCGACCGCTACGGTCGGAGGTTCGAATCCTGCCTCAGGCATGGATGTGTGTGATGTCCTTAGGTTAGTTAGGTTTAAGTAGTTCTAAGTTCTAGGGGACTGATGACCTCAGAAGTTAAGTCCCATAGTGCTCAGAGCCATTTGAACCATTTGATAAAGTTGGCGCATTACTGCACCCCTCCTCTATACTTCGACCGAAACAGTTGGACCGGATCTGACACTAGGGTTCGATTCCCGGTGTTAGTAACGATTTTTTCTTGGTGGGAGGCCTGGTACGTGGTGCATTCTGCGTGATGATACCAGTGGAGGAGTTACCCGGATGAGAGGTAGCGGCTCCACTGTCCGGAAAGTCGGCAAAAAGGGCGGGAGAGCGGTGCACTGATCACGTGGCCCTCCATACTGCATCTGCATGACGACGCAAGGCAAAGGATGACACGGATGCCGGCCGACATCCCTTGGCCGTCAAGGTCCGGACGAGGAGCTCCTTCATTGTACTTGATTATGAATTTCGACTGGCTTATATTACCAGATATATGTTTCCTTATTTCACTTGAATATATAAAAGTTGGCATCCTTATTATAATAAAATATCACTTTCTAAATTCTGTAAACTTAGGCATTACAGCACTGTAATCAAATCTGAATGTCTTTATGGAGCATGAACTTTAATTTTAAATAGAAACAGGTATATTGATGAAATTAAAAAGAAAGAAAGAAAGATTATTAGGAAAATATTAGGTCCCAAAATTACTCATGGAGAAACTTATAAGCTGAGAAGTAATAAGGAAATAGACGAATACATAGACGTACATAGTGATAATAGAAAACGAAGACTTAAATTTTATGGGCACATTGAAAGATGGCACCCACTAGGTTGACAAAACAAATAGTAGAATTGTACGGAAACAGAAGTAAGGCCAAAACATAGCCAATTAAATGGATCACTGCGACTAAGGAGGATCTTAAAGTAACCGGTGTAGCTCAGGCATAATGTTACAGACAAAAAAACATTCAGGCAAAAGATATTTGTTTCGAAAGTTAGTCACAGGGAAATTAGAAAACGGACTGGAACACCGTGATCTGATGAAAGAAAATGATTTCATTGTGAAAGATGAAACAAATTTGGACACAAAGGAAGGCCAACCATCAAAAGTGACAATGGATTGTACCTCGCGTGGTCTTATTGGGCCCAGACGTGAATAATAATAATAATAATAATAATAATAAGGTGGCATCCTTTTCTTGAAGCAGATACTGTATACATTATTGTAGCGACAGTAGTAGCAAGCCCAACCGCTACACTGAATTTCACCGTTAAAAATAGTAACTGCAAACGACGTTGTATTCAGGGCAACCGCAGCTGCGATAGTTCATATTGTGGAATGAAAACCGCAAACATCTGTATCCAAGACCCTTCGTTTGGAACCACAACCGATTTCGTAGCTTGTCGCCACATCTTTCAGGTTGGCATCTGAATACAACAGGGGCCATGCCGACAAAAAGAAATAAATAGCAACACAAATTACATTACATGAGACCCAAACGTGGAGTGGGTAGAAGACCCAACATTCACTGTCGAAATGTAAGTAATTCATCAAACGAGCATATTGCCAAATTGTAAACAGGCTGAATGGTGCAATCAGCATCGACTTAAAACCTACAACATAACCAGACCAAATGTAAAAACCACAGAACGTACCCTCAAAAACTGCATCTTCTACGTTGACGAAACTTACAAAAATTCAGGAACAAGCTCTCATCGCACGCTGTGAGCACCAGCAACATGTTGGTACTTAGCCTGCAGGAACAGACGGCAATGTACCGTATCGAGGTGCATGTCACGCCACCGCAGTATAGGACAAGAAACTCGCGCGTTAGCCCATCTCCCTCGATTCCCCCCCCCCTCCTTCTACCCCACCAAAATAGTGTCGAGACAGAATAATTTGGATAACTTCTTTACAAAAACAGTTTCTTCATAACTGTAAACGAAAACAACCCAGCGTTATACAGTTGTCACTGGACACAACCCCGTCCGTTATTGACTTAAAACAAGGCACAAATGAATAAACACGTGAACCAATATAGCAAGTGTTACGCCATGTTGAAAATATAAAATAATTTACTGGTAACGATATAAAAGTAATGTTTGAAGCCGCGACCTTCCCAGAAGAATTCCAGCGGGCAGAACGAGGCAGCTTTAGGAGATAAGAGGTAAGAAAGCATCTTCTCGAATAATCAACGAAACACCGATTGGGAGGATGTGACCTTACCAAACTCAGACACCGCACACTAATTATGACCCAGCAGTTAGAATTTATTAGCAGAATACAGCTCTTAGGATACTATTGAAAGACCTGCAGCGATTTCCAATTAAGGCCAGCCGCGCGGGATTAGCCGAGCGGCCTGAGGCGCTGCAGTCATGGACTGTGTGGCTGGTCCTGGCGGAGGTTCGAGTCCTCCCTCGGGCATGGGTGTGTGTGTGTTTGTCCTTAGGATAATTTATGTTAAGTAGTGTGTAAGCTTAGGGACTGATGACCTTAGCAGTTAAGTCCCATAAGATTTCACACACATTTTTAATTAAGGCCAGCCCAGTGCCATGGGCACGCCCACTGGGATTAGCTCGGTGGGCACGGCCAAGAGATAGTAGGTTTGTATTCTGCTGGCACTCTTGTAACGCTGCAGTATGTAGATTAGTAGAGTAGATTAGAGTAGATAGTATAGTTGGTCAAATAGTAGGCTTGCTCATACAGTAGCTAACATTCCATCGTGTAGTTAATACTAATATTAATTAGATAAAAGAATAGTAAATGCTGCTTGGTAATCAGACTTTGTATGTAATTTCGACCCACTAATGTTTTAGGTGGGGGGTTACTATGTATAATATTGGTTTCGATGAATAAAGATTAAAAAAAAAACACTGATTTAGGGTTTTACAGCTTACACAATGCAGCCCTGCAAATACAGCTTCGCATAAGGGACAACCTGCGGCTAGATGAAGTAATGTGAAGCGGCGAGACGATTCCATACGGCTATCTTCTTCAATAGAAGTGGCTAGGGATGGAGAACCGCTATAGCTCGTCACATACAAGCGGTAGATCGTATGCCCTATTATGTTGTAGCAAAGTTTGTGGTTTCGCTGCTGTGACAGTACACTTCGTGTTCTGTAAACGTCGCTATTACGACTGTGTGAGAGTTGGAGGAGGTGTGCAGTTGAGCAACGGCAGTCGTCTGTCGCGCGGATGAAGAGACGGCATTCCCTGGCAGCGGAAAAACCGGGCCGGCAGCAAGGAGGCGCCCGCCCGCGGCGGCAGCGCGGTGGCCGCCGTGAAAAGAGCCAATCCGGCGGGCATTGAGCGCGCCATAACTGGCCCTCAATAGGCCGGCATTGTGGCAGGTGCTGAATGCGTGCCGATTATCAGCGCAAACAATTGCCGGCGGCCGCGCTCTGCCCGTGGCTTTTGACATGCGCCTCTGCCGGCTCCGCCCCTGCCAATGTGGGTCGCGTCGGCCAGGGCTGCCCGATCGCCGGCGTGCTGCAGCGCGAACAACACGCCTAAAGCAACCAGCTCTTCGTTCACACTTAAAGCTGCGGTTACAGAGGCCGCAAAAACTGCGTATTGACGACAGTATGGCCCGACAATGTTGTCCGGCGACATTACCGTACACACGTAGTCACAAGTTCGGCGACATTGGCGACTACGACAATATCTGCGGCGAGTAGACTTCCGGGCAAAAAGTGTTTACACAGGTCACTCTATGGCCGCGGAATGGACGAAAACGAGCTAGTGCAAGTGAGTGCGGCTCTCCTGCATTTACGTCGCACAAGGAAAGAAGTTGGACTGGGAAAGAGAGATCGGGATCTGTAGTGGTTGTTGTTTAAGTTACCGAACTGTGTGTGTGTGTGTGTGTGTGTGTGTGTGTGTGTGTGTGAAATCTTATGGGACTTAACTGCTAATGTTATCAGTCCCTAAGATTACACACTATTTAAACTAAATTACCCTAAGGACAAACACATACACCCATGCCCCAGGGAGGACTCGAACCTCCGCCAAGACCAGCCGCACAGTCCATGCATGACTGCAGCGCCCTTGACAGCTCGGCTAATACCGCGCGGCAGTTACCCAACTGCTTCCGAAACTACAACTCGTGCAATTACGCTGCATACGTACCATTCTCCGAATGCTGAAATACAGTTTGGAATACGTGTTGGCTGTCATTAAACTCCCGCTGCTTGAGCCAGTGTAGACAGAAAAGTATTTTCCTACACTACTCGCCATTAAAATTGCTACACCACGAAGATGACGTGCTACACACGCGAAATTTAACCGACAGGAAGCAGGTGCTGTGATATGCAAATGATTAGCTTTCCAGAGCATTTACACAAGGTTGGCGCCGGTGGCGACACCTAAAACGTGCTGACATAAGGACAGTTTCCAACCGATTTCTCATACACAAACAGCAGCTCACAGGCGTTCCCTGGTGAAACGTTGTTGTGATGCCTCTTGTAAGGAGGATAAATGCGTACCATCACGTTTCCGACTTTGATTAAGGTCGAATTGTAGCCTATCGCGATTGCAGTACATCGTATCGCCACATCGCTGCTCGCGTTGGTCGAGATCCAATGACTGTTAGCAGAATATGGAATCGGTGGGTTTAGGAGGGTAATACGGAACGCCGTGCTGGATCCCAACGGCCTCCTATCACTAGCAGTCGAGATGACAGACATCTTATCCGTATGGCTGTAACGGATCGTGCAGCCATGTCCCGATCCCTGAGTTTTCAAGACAACAATCATCTGCACGAACAGTTCGACGACGTTTGCAGCAGCATGGACCATCACCTCGGAGACAATGGCTGCGTTTACCCTTGGCGCTGCATCACAGACAGGAGCGCCTGCGATGGTGTACTCAATGACGAACCTGGGTGCACGAACGGCAAAACGTCATTTTTTCGGATGAATCCAGGTTCTGTTTACAGCATCATGATGGTCGCATCCGTGTTTGGAGACATCGCGGTGAACGCACATTGGAAGTGTGTATTCGTCATCGTCATACTGGCGTATCACCAGGCGTGATGGTATGGGGTGCCATTGGTTACACGTCTCGGTCATCTCTTGTTCGCATTCACGGCACTTTCAACAGTGGACGTTACATTTCAGATGTGTTACGACCCATGGCTCTACCTTCCATTCGATCCCTGCGAAACCATACATTTCAGAAGGATATTGCACGACCCCATGTTGCAGGTCCTGTTCGACTGCTGCCCTGGCCAGCACATTCTCCAGATCTCTCACCAATTGAAAACGTCTGGTCAATGGTGGCCGAGCAACTGGCTCGTCACAATACGCCAGTCACTACTCTTGGTGAACTGTGGTATCGTGTTAAAGCTGCATGGGCAGCTGTAGCTGTACACGCCATCCAAGCTCTGACTCAATGTCCAGGCGTATCAAAGCCGTTATTAAGGCCAGAGGTGGTTGTTCTGGGTACTGATTTCTCAGTATCTATGCACCCAAATTGCGTGAAAATGTAATCACATGTCAGGTCTAGTATATTTGTCCAATGAATACCCGTTTATCATCTGCAATTCTTCTTGGTGTTGCAATTTTAATTGCCAGTAATGTACATTTATAGGAGTTATGTTCAGACTGTGCGCTGCAGGATTTCCGTTGTAGTAGTGTTAGTGTAATGATTTACCGTTGGGCGCCAGCGTTGGCGTGGCGAAGTGAGGTTGAAACACAGTGTGCACTGCAGTTGCAGACAGTCAACACGGGTCTGGACAAGTTGGGCAGAGCAGTTCTAACAATACAGCAACAACATTGCTGCTCCTCTTCCTGAGTATCGATACGTTAAAGGAATACGGAGAGGTCCTTTTCCGCACCGCGATTGAAGAACGTGATTCGAAGTTCGAATTAACTGGCGATATGGGAACTGCTCCTGAGAAAGCCCGACAGCCTATTGCGCCACATGTTGTTGAAGTTACTGTTGCCACGACTGAAAATGCTAGATGCAATGTGCGATCTTCAGCCAGTGCATGAGTTGTGTCAAGGCAACTGGACTTTTCATAGACCACATCCCACCTCAAAGGTTTCGGGCAGCAAGTAGAGCAGTCTCTAATGCGTGCAGAAAATCGTCACAGTGAACAACGTTTGTAACTTAGAACGTCAACATGGTACGCAGTTAACAAATGTTACTATCTCGTGTGTATATTAAAACGTGTTTCTTTCAATGATTTATTCGTTATTTCTCTTCCGAATGTGTTTACAAATGCTTCCACGAAGTTTCATTGTGCTACGATTACTCGTATTTTATGGCAGCCCTCTCATGCAGCGAAAGTATCATTATAACCACCCAGTATATTGTTGAACAGAAATTAGTCAGAGAATTGGTTTAAGACTAATATACGAATACGAAAGAACGTATACCAGTTAAAACAAAATCAGCGATCACCCTTCCGTTTTGGTTACTGGAGATTCATACAGAAAGCTGAAATGCCTCTTTTATGTGTACACTTACATCTCATCGCTATGGCTATTGGTACCAGGCGTTTGAGACGCTTCGGTGGAAACCTGGAAGTCATTTAAGTTTTTTTTAAATAACGATGAAATGTTTATGTTAATATCTTATCCTGGTTCACCAGTACAGTGATGGAACTATGAATTTCATGAATGCGTTATATCAACGACGAGAGTTATGGGACGTGAGAGGCAACGTGTGCAAAGACCATAACAATAATTCTAAAAACCTATGAAGAATAAAATTGTGAATGTCTGCTGCAGATAGACTACAACAACCTTAGCTGCGATATGATTTTTTCCCTATTTCGAACTTTATATACAGGGTGAGTCACACAAGACGTAAAATCCCCTTTATTTCGTGAACGGTGTCACGTATCGGAACGCGGTTTCCGGCAAATGCTAGAGCGCCGACGGGCACTCATTTTTTTGTTGGGTTAATGCTAAAAAGAACTAATATCAACGGAGATATGGAAGCAAGTATTTTTAAAAATGTAACCATGCACATTTTACAAGTGCGTTCTACAGGTCATGAGAGGACATTTATGGTGATATAACGTTTGTTATTGTTGACGATAAAACCGGTCGGAAAAAAATCGAGAAATGTCCTAGAATTGGAGAGAACGATGGCCGGAATCGGCACTAGCAGTGGGAACACCTCCAAGCAGAGCTCTCGTGCTACGGTGTATCAGAATGTCAACACATTTCCCTGTTTACTTGTCTGCACTGTTTACTTATGCTTCGACATTCGTTGCGTGCAGACGTGTGCACCAATGAAGAGAAGTTAGATATACTACTTTTATATGGTGAACGTGAAAGAAATTCCGTAAAAACTATACAGCGTTATAAGGCTATCTGTCTGGATCCTCAGTGTCCGATGCGCCAGGCAATTACACGAATTATTAAGACGCTAGTGCGGAACAGGTTGCTTGAACGTCAAAAAGAGGACAAGAAAGAAGAATGCAGTTTTAAAACATGTACGATTACATTTTAAGAAAACGTATTTGCTTCCATATCTCCGTTGATACCAGTGCTTTTTAACATTAACAAAACAAAAAACTACGTGCCCCTCGACGCACTAGCATCTGCTGGAAACCGAGTTTCGATAAATGTAACCGTTACTTATGCTTCGACATTCGATGCGTGCAGACATGTGCACCAGTGAAGAGAAGTTGGATATACTACTTTTATATGGTGAACGTGAAAGAAATGCCGTAAAAACTGTACTGAGTTATAAGGCTATCTGTCTGGATCCACAGTGTCCGATGCGCCAGGCAATTGCACGAATTATTAGGACGCTAGTGTGGAAGACAGGTTGCTTGAACGTCAAAAAGAGGACAAGAAAGAAGATCGCAACTGACAGAGAACACGAAGAAGCTGCTCTGGTTACTACGCTAATGAATCCGCACAGTGGTACGAGACAGACTGACAAGGAATGTGCAATCAGCCAGACGAGTGTCATTCGAAACCTGCATCGACAGAATTTCCATTCCTATTATCTGTCACTACATCAGGCACTGGAAGACCGTCATTTCGAACGCCGTACAGAATTTTGTCGGTTTTCCCTTCAGCAACTGACAAACGACCCAATGTTTTTCCAACGTGTGCTCTTTAGCGATGAAGCAACGTTCTCTAACCATGCTAATGTAAACTTGCACAATATGCACTACCGGGTAGCATAAAATCCACACTGGCTTTGTCAGGTGCAACATCAACGGCCAAGGAGGGCAAAGGTATGGTGCGACATCATAGAAACTTACTCTGTGGAACCTTACTTCATCTCAGGCGTTCTAAATGGACATTCGTACGCACACTTTCTGACAAACTTTCTGCCGGTTCTTCTAGCAGATGTACTACTGGATATTCTACAGTGTCTGTGGCCGCAACACAATGCTTCTCCAGATCATTCGTCCCGTGTTGCAACGCAGATACTGAATGACAACTTTCCTGTACATTGTCCTGTTGTCAAATGGCCTGCGAGGTTGACTCTTCCTGATTTCTTTCTTTGGGGAGCACTCAAAGATGCAGTCTATGACGAAGCCCCAACTACGCCAGACGACATGTTTCATCGAATCCCTACTGCACGCTCCACCGTATCATCCACTGTAATTACATCTGTTCATAATTCTTTCGACAGGCGATTGCAAATGTGCCTTTCAGTCCACGGTAACAGTTTGATCACATGCTTAAATAAATTCCAATTTTTTTATATATTTTTTTTACAAAATCTACGTTATGTGATTTGGGTGGTTATCAAGTCATTTTTAGTGAACTGTTTATTTCATTTAGGTGTGTATTAAATTGCATCGCAATGTCAAATAAGCCGACGGCGTGAATCGCACGTAGGTGGTAGCACCGTCAATACGCACTTAACGTTCAGCATAAAACGATGTTTCGTTTTGAGGTGTACACCTGATCACCAATGTATTTTTGGTAAAATTTTAGTTCAACAAATGTTTCCCATATGATCTAATTTAGGGCACTGTAGGCAGAGACAGTTGTTCGACAGCAAGTATTTTACCTCTAAGAACCACACAGGCACATGCAGGAAAAGATAGGTCAAATCATCCTTCTAACATTTAAATATTTAATACAGTAGTTGCTTTTTGCAGCGTATAAGACCTATTTATTTTTGAAGAATGAAGAGTTGATTTCTCTGCTTCGGCTCACGTAAATCTGGGAGGATACACGAATGTGAAATTGTTTTCCTAAGCTCTTTGTGATCCTCTAGATCCTAGCCTATGTCGTATTCTAGCCTATGTCGTAACTCCATATGCAACATTCGTAGATCAATCTGTATCTAGGTTGTAAGTTGGTTCAAGGGCAAATAAAACTTTATTCTCGGAGAGAAGGCCCGCCTTGCGGTATACAACTAAGCAGCCTGTTCCGAGACGCCTGCTTGGCAGTTTTTGCACCGCAAATGACGTTCGTTCCCGGCGACCGCGCTCTCACAGTCTAGGAGATTTCTCTAAGCGGTTTAGGGAACTCACGGACGTCCTGAATCAGGCTGACTGCACGGGAGTTTGAGCTATTGTACTTCTGAATACGAGTCCACTGTACTAACCATCTGTGCTGCATTGTTCGGTAGTAAAATACTCACTCTGGAGAAAGAGTATAGCCATAGTCGTATACAGGACGTCGCAGGAAGAATGGTCAATATTTGGAGATACGACAAGAACGATCATTTGAAACAAAAATGTCTAGTAATCATGGCTCTAAAATGCAAAACTTAATAGCTATAAGCACTTCGTCATCTTCAATATTGTCAAACATATCTCTTCTACTGCAATCTCTTTGGTTTCCACATTTTGCGAGGAGGTATTACGGCTCAAAACAAGAAAAAAATTGGTTCTAAAATGTGTCCATCAAGAGCTTTGAGAACTTTTTCAGTGAATAAGAAGTGTTTCAGTGTTTCACAGTAGCGAAGATGAACTGCTCATAGCTCGTAGAATAAGCACTTGAGAGTCCATGTTTACTGAATATTATTTTCCTGTTTTGGTCTGCACTAACACCTCTCAAACTATGGAAAACAAAGAGCCTGCAGTAAAAGAGATTTGTTTCACCGTGTCGGAGTTGAAGAAATGCTCATAGCTCTTAAGGTATGCATTTTAAAGTCGATGTTTACTGGGCTTTTTGCTTCGAATGGCTGTTCCCGTTATATCCTTAAAAACTGACCATTCCTCCTGCGACATGCTGTATGCACATGAGGGACAATCAAACGAAAACCGAACACTAGCCATAACGGGACCACAGAATGGTTCCATTTTAAAAGTAATCAACATATGCGTTAAGACAACTATCCCGCTGAGAGAAGTCAAGATCAGTTTTTGTTTCGTAGAACTCGGTCAGCCGCTGAAGGATCCACAGCCGAATCCATTCTTGCACTTCCACGTACGACTGAAACCGACATCCGTGAATATCTTTCTTCCGGTCATTAAAGATGTTAAAGGCACACGGTGAAAGTCTCCGGCTGTGTGGAGAATGTTTCAGTGTTTACCCACCTAATCACTGAAGCGAAGCCTCCGTCCGATTGCCAGCTTGTGTGTGGTGTGTGCATGTATATGGGGGGAGGGGAGCGGCTTTATTATGCAACAGGGTGATTCCGTCCCACAGTATTATTGAAGTTTTGATTTTATGGCGCGTCGTAGTTTCTGCAGAGTGTCCACAAAGCGCTGTTCCTAGAGTGTCGTTCCACGGTCGAGGAACTGGACGAGCAGAGAACCATCCTGTTGCAGAATGACGGAAGGGTATGGGTTTGGCAAATTCCTCATTTGGGTGTGGTCCCCAAGGATTTGCGCTAAACAGAACGCTAAATGCGGAAGGATATGAACACATTTTACAGCATTATGTATTGTGTAACAGTTGAGAGATGATGATTGTATCAGTATAACAGTGCATCCTGTCATTCCTGAAATGGACTGGCCTGCGCTGAGTATCGACCTGCACTCAAAAGAACACCTCTGGGATAAGTTAGATTCACTCCAGATCCCAGCATCCGCCATGACTACCTTCTCCGGCTCTTGAGGACGAATTTTTCCTAATTCCTCTTTGGAAGTGTCCCCACCAGAGCTCAAGCGAATGTTTGATACATCCCATATTAATGACTACTAATAAGTGTCCGGATACTTGTGACCACTTAGCCGACCTCAGTTGACAATGGATATGATGTACCCACCATGGATTTTCTGTGACCCACTAATGCATATTATGGCTTTTCCCTTCACTATAATTTGTGAACACGCGCTCATCGAGAATAATGCAGAAGGAGCTCAGAATGAAGTTATTCACGACCCATGCTCAGAAAGTAACTCTCCAATTTAAATCGTACCCGTGTACCTGTGATAGATGGTAAGGGTACCTCTGCACTATTTGCCTCACAGATGTAAGAATGATACCAGTGAGTGTAGAAACTTTCGTGAGGTGCAATGAGGATCGTGGTGTGTGCAAACATTTCCATATTCCCACTTGTTGCTAGCAGTCGTCTACTACCGCCGTGTCTTTTCCAACAATTTGTTTTGCGAAATCGTAGTTCAAAACGTAAGAACATAATGGTTGATCGAGCTCTTGGATCAGGGTATCTGTGCCTACATTCGCAAGGCACTGTATGGTGCGTTGTGCAGTGTACCCTGTACCACCACTAGTCATTTCCTTTTCCACCAGCAAATATACCCATACGATCCATAATTTCTCTTATCCTCGTGGTCCTTATGCGAAATATACACTCCTGGAAATTGAAATAAGAACACCGTCAATTCATTGTCCCAGGAAGGGGAAACTTTATTGACACATTCCTGGGGTCAGATACATCACATGATCACACTGACAGAACCACAGGCACATAGACACAGGCAACAGAGCATGCACAATGTCGGCACTAGTACAGTGTATATCCACCTTCCGCAGCAATGCAGGCTGCTATTCTCCCATGGAGACGATCGTAGAGATGCTGGATGTAGTCCTGTGGAACGGCTTGCCATGCCATTTCCACCTGGCGCCTCAGTTGGACCAGCGTTCGTGCTGGACGTGCAGACCGCGTGAGACGACGCTTCATCCAGTCCCAAACATGCTCAATGGGGGACAGATCCGGAGATCTTGCTGGCCAGGGTAGTTGACTTACACCTTCTAGAGCACGTTGGGTGGCACGGGATACATGCGGACGTGCATTGTCCTGTTGGAACAGCAAGTTCCCTTGCCGGTCTAGGAATGGTAGAACGATGGGTTCGATGACGGTTTGGGTGTACCGTGCACTATTCAGTGTCCCCTCGACGATCACCAGTGGTGTACGGCCAGTGTAGGAGATCGCTCCCCACACCATGATGCCGGGTGTTGGCCCTGTGTGCCTCGGTCGTATGCAGTCCTGATTGTGGCGCTCACCTGCACGGCGCCAAACACGCATACGACCATCATTGGCACCAAGGCAGAAGCGACTCTCATCGCTGAAGACGACACGTCTCCATTCGTCCCTCCATTCACGCCTGTCGCGACACCACTGGAGGCGGGCTGCACGATGTTGGGGCGTGAGCGGAAGACGGCCTAACGGTGTGCGGGACCGTAGCCCAGCTTCATGGAGACGGTTGCGAATGGTCCTCGCCGATACCCCAGGAGCAACAGTGTCCCTAATTTGCTGGGAAGTGGCGGTGCGGTTCCCTACGGCACTGCGTAGGATCCTACGGTCTTGGCGTGCATCCGTGCGTCGCTGCGGTCCGGTCCCAGGTCGACGGGCACGTGCACCTTCCGCCGACCACTGGCGACAACATCGATGTACTGTGGAGACCTCACGCCCCACGAGTTGAGCAATTCGGCGGTACGTCCACCCGGCCTCCCGCATGCCCACTATACGACCTCGCTCAAAGTCCGTCAACTGCACATACGGTTCACGTCCACGCTGTCGCGGCATGCTACCAGTGTTAAAGACTGCGATGGAGCTCCGTATGCCACGGCAAACTGGCTGACGCTGACGGCGGCGGTGCACAAATGCTGCGCAGCTAGCGCCATTCGACGGCCAACACCGCGGTTCCTGGTGTGTCCGCTGTGCCGTGCGTGTGATCATTGCTTGTACAGCCCTCTCGCAGTGTCCGGAGCAAGTATGGTGGGTCTGACACACCAGTGTCAATGTGTTCTTTTTTCCATTTCCAGGAGTGTATGTTGGTGGCAGTAGAATAGTTCTGTAGTCAGCTTCAAATGCCGGACTCTAAATTTTCTCAGTAGTGTTCCTCAAAAAGAACGTCACCTTACCTCCACGGATTCCCATTTGAGTCCCCTAAGCAAACGCGTAATATTTGCAAGTTGTTCGAACTTACTGGTAACAAATCTAGCAGCCCACTTCTAAATTGCCGCAATGTCATCCTTGAATCCGACGTAGTGCATATTCCAAACTCTCGAACAGTATTCAAGAATGGATCTCACTAGTATTCCACATCTACTCTGCTTTGCAGATGAATCACAGTTTCCAAAAATTCTCTCAACAAACTTACGTCGACTATTGGACTTCCCTACTGAAATCCTCACATGTTTGCTCCGTTTTATACCGCTTTCCATCGTTACATCTAGATATGTAATTGACTTGATTGTGTCAAGCAGCATACTCCTAATACTGTATTCTAAAATTACGGGATTGTTTTCCCTACTCATCTGCATTAACTTACATTTTTCTGCATTGTTGCCATTCATCACAGCAAGCAGAGATGTTGTATAATTATCTTGTATCCTCCTACAGAAACTCAACGGCGCCACCATCTCGTACGCCACACTGTCATCAACAAACAGCCAGTAGCTGATGCCCACCCTGTCCTCCAGATCATTTACATACACGAAAAATTATAGCGGCCCAATCACACTTTCCTGACCATACCATTGTCTCTGATGAACACTCGCCGTCGAGGACAACGTACTCGGTTCTGTTGCTAAATAAATCAAATTTGGGAACCTATTCAGTATGCTCGTACTTTCGTTAACAGTTTGCAGTGGGGCACCGTGCCAAATGCTTTCCGGGAAATCAGAAATATGGACTATTCATCTTGCCCTGCACCTATAGTGCGCAGTATATCACGTGAGAAGAAGGTGAGCTGAGTTCCGCACGAGCAATGTTTTCTAATACCGTGTTGATTCGAGGGCAGAAGCTTTTCCTGCTATAGGAAATTTATTACATTTGAATTGGGAATATCTACTTCTGCATCTACATGGATACTCTACAAATCACACTTAAGTGCCTGACAGAGGACTCGTCTAACTATTTTCACGATAATTCCCGATCATTTCAGTCTAGAAATCGCATGCTGAGCCGTGCTGCGGCTCGCGTTGGTGCTGTTGGTAGGCTTCCGTCCTCTGTTGGAGGCCAGACCGTATCGTTTAGTAAACATGGTTGCAGTTGTTTGTCTTCTCGTGTTGACTGGAGCCACCTGGTTTCGCATGCGTTGCCTGTCCGCTAGTGGCAGCAGCAACGGTTATCGATATGTAGTAACTGTGGCCCTTTCTTTGGGGCGACGTCGTTTTTCTTCCGAGTCGTGTCACTGTGCAGTTCGGTTGGGGACTCAGAAGGAGCGAGGTCCACGCTGTGCGAGTACACAGTGGGACCGCTGGTGGCGTGCATGGACTGCCGGATCGAAGGCCTGTGGTGCATGACCTCGTCGTAAACCGGATCCTGCAAGCTTCGAGTGCATTTGGATTCAAGTAGAGAACCTCCACTATTGCGATGTCTTACGATTCTCCAGTGACTTGGGTTCGTGTTGCTGCTGGTAGTGTTGCCGAGGCGAAGAGCAGCGAGTGGAGTGCTTGGGGAGGGCGGATCTGATTAGCCTTCCTGGACTTGTAATTACTATTTATTGTGCTCAGTTTGTTACTATTTGTTGAGTTCAGCCAGCGGTATTTTTCCTGCCTCGTGGCCACTAACGCTCCAGTTACCTGCCCTGGGGGTTAGTGTATGTAACGGCAGTGTACGTTTCCTTGCCGTGCCGCTGCTGTCTGGTGAGGCGTGTAGTTTTGACAGCTTTCTTGATTGTAGGTTGGTTGGCGATTATTCTACTCTGGTGGTAGTGGTTCCCTTCTCGTTCCGGGTGCTCTAAGCAGAGTATTCTGCGGGCGGAGTCCAGATCACCAGTTTCGGCTCTGGCGTATTTTTACATCTTCGCATTTGGTTTACTGGACGTCAGCTAGCCTCAGAAATATTATCATTAGTCATTCGTTAGACTGCCACTAGTCTGAGTTACCATATTGTGAAGTGAATGCAACTCTTGGCTACCTATCTCATCTCTCGCGAAAGTGTTTTTTGCCGGACCTACTCAGAGGTCGATTCCTGGTGCACCATCTGTGTTAGGTCCTTGTGTTTTATTATTGTATTTGCTGTTTTATTGTATGTTTCTATATTTTTTATATAATTGTCATTCTTGGCTTTACAGCAGGTTTAAATGACTGTTTCACCTGTTTGGTGATCAGTTGCTTGTCTTTTCTCAATTAACCTTTGCTGTTGTATTTGCTGTTTTACTGTATGTTTTCAGAATTTTTCCTATAAATGCCATTCTTGGCGTTACAGCAGGTTTAAATGGTTGTGCTACGATGTTTATCATAATTTTGTCTCAGCCGTTTGATGATAAGTTATCTGTCTTTTTAAATGAACCTATGCTATTGCATTGCTGTTTTACATTATGTTTGTTAAATTTTTAATAATTGCCGTTCTTGGCGTTAAAGGCCTTCAGCCGTGATTGTGGTTACTTGCCTTGTTACTTGGCTTGTTTTTAAAACATTATTTGCTGTGTCTGTATTTTATGCTCATGCACTGAAAGCACTATTAATTACACAGTTGCTTATTTCTTCATTAATGACGTGTGATATCTTCATTTACTGCTGAGTCTGGAATTACCGTTAAAATAAATGTGTGTAACTGCAAAAGGGAACTAAGACCCCGTCCAGAATCGTAACCGAATCCTGCCTTCCTTGACTACCAGGTTTCACACGGGAATAACAAACTCTACAGGTATAACTTTCCATGCGAGCTCTGATTCCCCTTGTTTTATTACGATGTAGGTTGGTGTCAATATTTTCGCATTCGGAGGAGAAAGTTGATAACTGAAATTTCGCGAGAATATCCTGCTGCAACGAGAAACGCCTTTGTGTTAATATTATCCACCACAAATTCTGCATCAAGTTCGTGCCACAGTCTCCACTATTTCACTATAATAGAAAATGTGTTGCTCTTCTTTGAACTTCCTCGATGTACTCCGTTAATCCTGTCAGGTATGAATCCCATACCGCGCAGCAGCACTCAAAAAGAGGAGTGCAGGCAGTCTTCTTAGCAGATCTGTTGCATCTTCTGACTGTTGTGTAAATAAAACGCAGTTTTCGGTTTGCCTTGGACACAACATTTTCTGTGTGTTCTTTCGAGTTTAAGTTGCTCAAGTAATCCCTAGGCATTTAGCTGAATTAATGACCTTCAGATTTGATTGATTTATCGTGCAACCGAAGTTTAACGGATTCCTTCAGATAAACTGAAATGTCATTGTTCTGCTGTAGACGCTTAATAACAACTATCACTTTCTTTGGTATTCCTCTGTGTTCTGTTATTTTGGGGAGCATTTCCTTGCTCAGTATTTCGATTTATCTCGAACGTCGTGAACGAATTCTGAGGTGACGGGGAATACTGTGGAGTAGCCGGATTGTATTCGGGAAACTTGCCGATTTCACGCGCCATCGCACCGAGCAGCACGCAGAAACAACTGAAAACACACACGAGCGCAACTGTGTTTTGTCGCGCAAGGAAGGGGAAGAGGCGTGGACGCGGCGGGACGGTAAATCTCTGGCCACGCCACGGCGCGGAGGCGCGCAGGCGCGAGAACAAAAAGGCCAGATAAAGGCATTGTGCGGGGGCGGCGGGGGCGGAGGCGGAGGAGGGCGCCGGGCGCTGCCGGCGATACCGGCGGGCCGGGCGCGGCTCCTCCTCTCTCTTTACGATCCTATTGAAGCCCGCCGCCAAGGATGAATGAAGCTGAATGCTACTCAATTTTGTCCCCAACAATGCTAGAATCACATCGAACAGTTCAACAACTGATCCTATTAAGCAACTCTATAACACTCACGCCCGTCCTCCCCTCCTCGTGTGCTGCCGTCCCCCCCCCGTATGTGTGTGTGTGTGTGTGTGTGTGTGTGTGTACGGTGCGGCACCAGCGCAGCACACCCTCCCGCTATTTGTAGTCTTCAGTTCATTATGCGCCCACACAATGGGGGGCTTTTCTTCAAGTGTCCCCCATTCAGAGCGGCACGCCCCCGCTCTCGATGACGGCGTCCGCCGCTATTTTCTAGCGAAAAGTAATTCTGTAAGAGTCCTTTGTTTCGGCGTTAGTTCCGGGTGAGCGCGTCGCCGCCCCCGGGATAAGCAGCCGGCCCCCGGGCGCCGGCCAAATGAGGACTGCGTTCTCCGCTGCCTGCAAGAGCTGTAGGCCGGCAGCTCTGTACCAACAGAGACCAATACGCTGCAACTTGGCAGAATGGAGAAATGATTGCACATTCGAGGATTTGACATACACACACCTGTGACATAGCAAATGAATCTTCATTTCACCAAACCAGAGAGACTCTTCTAGTTTCTTAGAATGGTTCCTCCTCTTTTACGAATTTGATATACATTCATGCTCATAAATTAAGGATAATTGCAGAAAGTGGTGCCACACAACGTGGCACTACACAAAACTGGCGCTAATAGCATAGGCACATAGGGAACACACACAACACAGATCTGTAAGTCCACGGTATTGGTGATAAGTTGAGAAAACCGTCCCGAAACAATTGTACTACAAAACGACACTGTTTCCTGTACATGTACCCCGACATCAATATGGGATATGATCACCATGCACACGTACACAGGCCGTACAATGGGTTGGCCTACTCTGGATCAGGTGGCCGAGCAGCTGCTGGGGTATAGCCTCCCATTCTTGCACCAGTGCCTGTCGGAGCTCCTGAAGTGTCGCAGGGGTTTGAAGCCGTGCAGCGATACGTCGACCGAGAGCATCCCAGACGTGCTCGATGGGGTTTAGGTCTGGAGAACAGGCAGGCCACTTCATTCGCCTGGTATCTTCTGTTTCAAGGTACTCCTCGACGATGCAGCTCGGTGGGGCCGTGCGTTATCATCCATCAGGAGGAAGGTGGGATCTACTGCACCCCTGAAAAGGCGGACATACTGGTGCAAAATGATGTCCTGATACACCTGACCTGTTACAGTTTCTCTGTCAAAGACATGCAGGGTTTTATGTGCACCCCCACCATCAAATCACGGCCTCCATGCTGGTCCCTTTGAAGGACATTAAGGGGTTGGTATCTGGTTCCCGGTTCACGTCAGATGGAAACCCGGCGAGAATCACTGTCCAGACTATACCTGGACTCGTCCGTGAATATAACATGGAACCACTGTTGCAATAACCGCGTACTGTGTTCTTGACACCAGGCTTTACGGGATCTCCTGTGACCAGGGGTCAGTGGAATGCACCTTGCAGGTCTCCGGGCGAATAAACCATGTCTGTTCAGTCGTCTGTAGACTGTGTGTCTGGAGACAACTATTCCAATTGCTGCAGTAAGCTCCCGAGCAAGGCTACCTGCAGTACTCCGTGGCCGTCTGTGGGCACTGATGGTGAGATATCGGTCTTCTTGTGGTGTTGTACACTGTGGACGTCCCGTACTGTAGCGCCTGGACACGTTTCCTGTCTGCTGGAATCGTTGCCATAATCTTGAGATCACACCTTGTGGCACACAGAGAACCCGTGCTACGACCTGCTGTATTTGACCAGCCTCCAGTCGCCCTAGTATTCTACCCCTCATAATGTCATCAATATGTGCTCTTTGAACCATTTTCAACACACAGTCACCATTAGCACGTCTGAAAAGGCCTGCACACTTACTCGCTGCACCGTACCCTGACGAGCACCAACACACCTCTGCATATGTGGACTGCAGCCAGCGCCACCGTGCGACGACCGCAGGTCAAATGCACTGCGTGGTCATACCCCGAGGTGATTGAAGCCCTCAAACCACCCACCAGAGCGTTGTTTCACCATGTACCAGCATTATCCTTAATTTATGAGCAAGAGTGTATAAGATATGGTCAAATGAAAACCGAACACTCACCACAATGGAACCATGCAATGGTTCCATTCAAAAGTAATCTACATACGAGTATTTAGGTATTTTGGGAGACGTTCTATTTAGCGCAAATCCTTGGGGACCACACCCTAACGAGGAATTCGCTAAACCCAAACGCTTCCGTTGGATTGCCACAGGGTGTACAATGTGATTCATGACTCCAAATCACTCGTTTCCAGTAATCCACAGTCCAGGTGCGCCGCTCTTTACACCACGTGAAGTGTCGCTTAACATTAACCAGCTTGTGAGGAGATGCTCGACCGCTGTACTGCAATACTTTGAACCCCCTACGCACAGTCATTGTTAGCTGGACTGCTAGCAGCACTTTGGAGCACACGAGTGATTCCTTCCGCTGATTTCATGCGATTTTCACAGCCACCCTCCGCAGTCGTTCAAAAATGGCTCTGAGCACTATGGGACTTAACATCTGTGGTCATCAGTCCCCTAGAACTTAGAACTACTTGAACCTAACTAACCTAAGGACATCACACACATCCATGCCCGAGGCAGGATTCGAACCTGCGACCGTAGCGGTCGTGCGATTCCAGACTGAAGCGCCTAGAACCGCTCGGCCACAACGGCCGGCCTCCGCAGTCGTCGACGGTCCCTGCCCGTCAGTGCGTGAGCTCTGCCTGGTCTTGGTTTAGCTGTCGTCGTTCCTTCGCGTTTCAACTGTACACTCATTTCATCAACAATCAACTCGGGCAGCTTTATAAGAGTTGAAATCTCTCCGAGGGATTTGTTACTCCTGACTGACCCGCTCCGCTTGCTACTCCTTCTCTACTGACAGCATAACACGACTCACCTCTTTTTATACTTTTTATAAAACGGGGCCTCTCGTGACAGTGGTTAGCACACTGGACTCGCATTCGGGAGGACGACGGTTCAATCCCGCATCCGGCCATCCTGATTTAGGTTTTCCGTGATTTCCCTAAATCACTCCAGGAAAATGCCGGGATGGTTCGTCTGAAAGGGCACGGCCGATTTCCTTCCCCGTTCTTCCCTAATACGATGAGACTGATGATCAATTCCGGATACTTTTTTATCATATAGTGTATGTGGTATGGAATCCTTGGAAATGACATTATCGGTTCATATCTCATATAAACGACAATTCTGCCAACAGAACACTCACCTGAGCACATCCAGTATTATAAAATTGTTAAGGATTTCGTGGCCACTTGTTGCCAAATTGCCTGTTAACTTCTTTCTAGGTTTCTTCGACCGGCGTCTTTTTACGATTTATCACACAAATGTCAACCGAAACACCCGAGGTAGAAGCCAAGAGGCAATTCGTCATACCCAGTAATGTATAACAGCACGTCGTATGCACTACTGCAACTTCGAGCGTTTGTAGCTCCTTATCTAGAATGGATAGAAATTTGATTTAAATTGGTTTGTGCACAGATGGCCTAGAAAATCCGGGGAAGGACTAACAAATTTCTGGGCCCATCGTACGGAAATTCACTTCCCTTTCTTGTACTCTTTTCGTATATGTTCACTAAATCCCAACTTCAGAAAGTTAAACACTTTGTGACGGAGAGGCCACGAGATTTCTCCTCTGAACCCTGCGAAGGTGTTCGGCCTACTTCTTGATTTCACGAGCTAAAAACCACTCCACGAAATCAGCCAGTCAAGCTTGGTAACAGAAATCAAGCATTTCAATTGTAATTTTGATAAAAAGCAGCCCAGATTGCAGTAAACTTTTATTTTTTTTTAAATTCTGGTTATCGGTTTTGGTGTATAAGACTGTCCACGGACCAAGCTCACAGTTTCCTTGAGAAGGTTTGGTCTGAAGATGGTCTTACAGACCGAAACCGGAAACCACAATTAAAAATAAAAATTTATTGCGATTTTTACTGCTTTTTGTTAAAATACTTACGGTTATCGGCCACACGTTGCTGTTGCTCAGTCTCATGAATTGGACAAGAAAGAAAAGAGTAAGCACACGTTTCTGATACGTCTGGGAGTACGATATACGTCCTAATCTCATTCTCCCCTCCCCCCCCCCCTCCAAAGTAGCTCTGTCTATCCAATCCTCCTCCTCCCCCCCCCCCCACACACACACACTCTGTCCTTCTCCATCCCTCTCTCTCTTCCCACCTCTTTCTGACACTGTCTCTTACCGTCTTTCTCTGTCCATCAGCTCCTCCTACCTATCCATATTCTCCTCGTCCGTCTCTCCCCATTTTCCCCTGTCACCTCTTTCTGTCCATCTCCTCCTTCCTGCTTTCAACGTCCACTGCATCCCAGCCCTGTCCACATCCTCTTGCCGCCTCTCTCTGACCTTGAGCCTTGTTTGCTGTTATTGCAAATTCAGATTTTGCAGTAGTATTCTAATAATAAGCCGATAAGCCATAAATACAACTCTTCTGTTTCCTAACAATATTTCACTATTCCATATATAGCCTATGTGTATCCATATGTTTATTACATTAACCTCTAAAAATCTGAACTATATCGATCGATTACTTTTTGAGATTTTCGTTAACAATGTTCCCTCTCTCATTATATATATATATATATATATATATATATATATATATATATATATATATATATATATATTAAAAATTATAGCCTATGTCTGTCGGAATGTTCATTAGGGCATTGTGTAAAAATTTAAAGTGAGTCGATCACGAATTTTTCGAAATTTTTGGTAATAACATTTCCCCTATATATATTTCATATTTACTTACATATTATATAAATTTTAAGAATATGTATATAAAAACGCGCGGGTATTCGAATGCAACATTGTGTCAAAATTTTGAAGCAATCGGTGAAGAACTTCATCAGATTTAATATTTTGAACAAATGAACACTTACGTTTTTGCTTCTATAGATCTAAAATGTTTTTTTTTTCTTTTTTAAAAATTCCATGTCTCCATAAGTTCTTCATTGATTGCTTTGAAATTTGCATACACCGTTACATTGGAATACGTACATCTTTTATATACCTACTGGAGCGGCATATGGTATATAAATTACACTGTAACAAGGAACCCCTTCAGTGTGAGGTCGCAAGTAAGACTCATTTGAAAGTGTTGTGTTAACAGTTATGATGGAAAACATATTAGCTGCTGAAAAAGAGAGAAAATGAGTGTCCGGGAGATGCAGAAATCAACCTCCTATGGGATGCACGTATTGCACTTCACAAAATGGACATCGTTGACATTCAAGAAATGTCCAAAACAAACCATTGACGTGCACCATGAACACCAAGTAAAAATAGTGCGCGACATTGATCACAAATGTTGCACTATCAAGATCGAAGGCGAACTCCTTGGGAGTTACAAACCGTGTGGGAGGTTCAGCTAGGTATCCTCTCTTAAAGAATGCATATAGAATCATTCTGATGTTACAGGGTGATGAGAACTGATGGAATGTGATGGCATATCCTGGAGCTTGTCGTGAAACTGGATATCATTTAAGGCGATGCTGCAGATAGTGGAATAATATGTTTTAGAACCACGGGAAAAGCAAACATCCAGAGGCCGCATTCGTCCAATGGTTCCAGTCGGTATAAATTGCAATGTCACACAGTTTTCAGGAGGGATAGTTTGCTCCAAAATGATATGATTTTTATACGCAGACCAGGAATCAAGTAAAAGCAAGTTGTAGGCAAAAGCAATGCTGATACCATAGTTCTCTTACGCCCATTTCCCTACTCTTGCTTGCTGTGGCGTAAATATTCCCTATTGCCGTTGCAAGATCACGCACACGAGAAAGAAACGTAGGGTGCAGAGAACCTCCAACGCTTGGCTGTACAATAAATAACTTTACAGCCAATTTACCATCAAGATTAACAGTCGTCATAATTGTATACGAATTCGTTAAGGCATTGATGTTAGTTGAGCTTTATGCAACTTACTTGGTATCTTACTTGGTATTTCTAATTTTCAGATTTTCTTTCATATGCATGTCCTCTTCAAATATCGTTTGATCGGGGTTGAAAACAAATTCCTTACTGAACGAAAGGATAAGTTTGTTTATCTCATCTACAAATTTTTGGGCCGACTCCAAAAGTTTGCTGTGCTTCGTCAAGTTGACACTTTATTCGAAATGTCTTTTTTACCTTACGTCCTCCAATTCTAGAACACTGTTTGAAGTTATGCAACCATCCACTGCTTGCCTTGTAATCACCGTAATCTATGTCGCACAATAACCCTGAGTTCGGAGTGGACTGCCGTTGCCTGTTATGGGGTTGTGTACCGCTGCGGGCTACGGCGGGTACGAAGCCTCTCCGTCGTTTCTAGCACCCCAGTTCCATGTAATACAATACAATAAAAAGCTACAATAGGCAAATGTTGTTGGCAAAAATCTCGAAACATTCTTGATCAGTTTACTTCAAATATTTTCCCCACACTCTATAAACATTGATAATTACCACTCCTGAACGTGTTCCGTTCTCTGAATAACTCTCATCGGTATAAACCTCTGTTGGATATTCCTTGAGTTTGTAATTTTCTTCCTAAGTTAATGTACTTATTGAATTCGTCAACTGTTTGTAATTTAAAGGAGTTTCTACATAATGGGCAGCGTGTTCAATTGTTACACTCTTCAGTTATTGCCTGGAGTTTAGTAATTATTGGTGTAGGCCTGTTAGAATGCTCCGCTCTTTAGTAGACGTCGTTGTGTAAGCTCTAGCAGTCTTTACGTAGATCAAGCACTACATTCTTCGAATCTTCACACAGTTATATACTGAAGTGCCAAAGAAAGTGGTACAGGCATGCGTATTCAAATGCGGACATATGTAACAGGCAGAATACGGCGCTTAGGTCTGCAACACCTATATAAGGCAACAAGTGTCTGACGCAGTTGTTAGATCGGTTATGGCTGCTACAATGGCAGTTTATCAAGATTTAACTGAGTCTGAACGTGGTGTTATAGTCGGCGCATGAGCGATGGGACACAACATCTCCGAGGTAGCGATGACGTGGGGATTTTTCCATAAGACCGTTTCATGAGTGTAACGTGAATATCAGGAATCCGGTAAAACATCAAATCTCCGACATCACTGCGGCTGGGAAAAGATCCTACAAGAACAGGACCAACGACGACTGAAGAGAATCGTTCAGCGTGACAGAAGTGCAGCCCTTGCGCTAATTGTTGCAGATTTCAATGCTGGGCCACAAACAAGTGTCAGCGTACGAACCATTCAACGAAACATAATCGATATGGGCTTAATGCCCCCCATGAAACACGGACCTTTTCCGTTGGTGGGGAGGCTTACGTGCCTCAGCGATACAGATGGCCGTACCGTAGGTGCAACCACAACGGAGGGGTATCTGTTGAGAGGCCAGACAAACGTGTGGTTCCTGAAGAGGGGCACCAGCCTTTTCAGTAGTTGCAAGGGCAACAGTCTGGATGATTGACTGATCTGGCCTTGTAACACTAACCAAAACGGCCTTGCTGTGCTGGTACTGCGAACGGCTGAAAGCAAGGGGAAACTACAGCCGTAATTTTTCCCGAGGGCATGCAGCTTTACTGCATGGTTAAATGATGATGGCGTCCTCTTGGGTAAAATATTCCGGAGGTAAAATAGTCCCCCATTCAGATCTCCAGGCGGGGACTATTCAGGAGGACGTTGTTGTCAGGAGAAAGAAAACTGGCGCTCTACGGATCGGGGCGTGGAATGTCAGATCCCTTAATCGGGCAGGTAGGTTAGAAAATTTAAAAAGGGAAATGGAGAGATTAAAGTTAGATATAGTGGGAATATGTGAAGTTCGGTGGCAGGAGGAACAAGACTTTTGGTCAGGTGAATACAGAGTTACAAATACAAAATCAAATAGGGGTAATGCAGGAGTAGGTTTAATAAAGAATAAAAAAATAGGAGTGCGGTTAAGCTACTACAAACAGCATGGTGAACGTATTATTGTGGCCAAGATAGACACGAAGCCCACGCCTACTACAGTAGTACATGTTTATATGCCAACTAGCTCTGGAGATGAAGAATTTGATGAAATGTATGATGAGATGAAAAAATTTATTCAGGTAGTGAAGGGAGACGAAAATTTAATAGTCATGGGTGACTGGAATTCGAGAGTAGGAAAAGGAAAAGAAGGAAACATAGTAGGTGAATATGAATTGGGGGTAAGAAATGAGAGAGGAAGCCGTCTGGTAGAATTTTGCACAGAGCATAAATTAATCATAGCTAACACTTGGTTCAAGAGTCATGAAAGAAGGATGTATACATGGAAGAACCCTGGAGATACTAAAAGGTATCAGATAGATAATATAATGGTAAGACAGAGATTTAGGAACCAGATTTTAAATTGTAAGACATTTCCAGGGTCAGATGTGGACTCTGACCACAATCTATTGGTTATGAACTGTAGATTAAAACTGAAGAAACTGCAAAAAGGTGGGAATTTAAGGAGATGGGACCTGGATAAATTGAAAGAACCAGAGGTTGTACAGAGTTTCAGGGAGAGCATAAGAGAACGATTGACAAGAATTGGGGAAAGAAATACAGTAGAAGAAGAATGGGTAGCTTTGAGGGATGAAGTAGTGAAGGCAGCAGAGGATCAAGTAGGTAAAAAGACGAGAGCTAATAGAAATCGTTGGGTAACAAAAGAAATATTGAATTCAATTGATGAACGGAGAAAATATAAAAATTCAGTAAATGAAGCAGGCAAAAAGGAATACAAACGTCTCAAAAACGAGATCGACAGGAAGTGCAAAACTTCTAAGCAGGGATGACTAGAGGACAAATGTAAGGATGTAGAGGCTTATCTCACTAGGGGTATGATAGATACAGCCTACAGGAAAATTAAAGAGCCCTTCAGAGAAAAGAGAACCACTTGTATGAATATCAAGAGCTCAGATGGAAACCCAGTTCTAAGCAAAGAAGGGAAAGCAGAAAGGTGGAAGGAGTATATAGAGGGTCTAAACAAGGGCGATGTACTTGAGGACAATATTATGGAAATGGAAGAGGATGTAGATGAAGATGAAATAGGAGATATGATATTGCGTGAAGAGTTTGACAGAGCGCTGAAAGACCTGACACAAGGACCCGGGAGCAGACAACGTTCCATTCGAACTACTGACGGCCTTGAGAGAGCCAGTCCTGACAAAACTCTACCATCTGGTAAGCAAGATGTATGAGACAGGCGAAATACCCTCAGACTTCAAGAAGAATATAATAATTCCACTCCCAAAGAAAGCAGGTGTTGACAGATGTGAAAATTACCGAACTATCAGTTTAATAAGTCACGGCTGCAAAATACTAACGCGAATTCTTTATAGACGAATGGAAAAACTGGTAGAAGTTGACCTCGGGGAAGATCAGTTTGGATTCCGTAGAAACGTTGGAACACGTGAGGTAATACTGACCTTATGCCTTATCTTAGAAGAAAGATTAAGGAAAGGCAAACCTACGTTTCTAGCGTTTGTAGACTTAGAGAAAGCCTATGACAATGTTGACTGGAATACTTTCAAATTCTAAAGGTGGCAGGAGTAAAATACAGGGAGCGAAAGGCTATTTACAATTTGTACAGAAACCAGATGGCAGCTATAAGAGTCGAGGGGCACAAAAGGGAAGCAGTGGTTGGGAAGGGAGTGAGACAGGGTTGTAGCCTCTCCCCGATGTTATTCAATCTGTACATTGAGCAAGCAGTAAAGGAAATAAAAGAAAAATTCGGAGTAGGTATTAAAAGCCATGGAGAAAAAATAAAAACTTTGAGGTTCGCCGATGACATTGTAATCCTGTCAGAGACAGCAAAGGACTTGGAAGAGCAGTTGAATGGAATTGACAGTGTCTTGAAAGGAGGATATAAGATGAACATCAACAAAAGCAAAACGAGGATCATGGAGTGCAGTCGAATTAAGTCGGGTGATGCTGAGGACATTAGATGAGGAAATGAGACGTTTAAAGTAGTAAATGAGTTTTGCTATTTGGGGAGCAAAATAACTGATGATGGTCGAAGTAGAGAGGATATAAAATGTAGACTGGCAATGGCAAGGAAACCGTTTCTGAAGAAGAGAAATTTGTTAACATCGAGTATAGATTCAAGTGTCAGGAAGTAGTTGCTGAAAGTATTTGTATGGATTGTAGCAATGAATGGAAGTGAAATATGGACGATAAATAATTTGGAGAGGAAGAGAATAGAAGCTTTCGAAATGTGGGGCTACAGAAGAATACTGAAGATTAGAAGGGTAGATCACGTAACTAATGAGGAGGTATGGAATAGGGGAGAAGAGGAGTTTGTGGCACAACTTGAAAAGAAGAAGGGACCGGTTGGTAGGGCATGTTCTGAAACATCAAGGGATCACAAATTTAGTATTGGAGGGCAGCGTGGAGGGTGAAAATCGTAGAGGGAGACCAATAGATGAATACATTAAGCAGATTCAGAATGATGTAGGTTGCAGTAAGAACTGGGAGATGAAGAAGCTTGCACAGTATAGAGTAGCATGGAGAGCTGCATCAAACTAGTCTCAGGACTGAAGACCACAACAACAACATGGGCTTGATGACTGCACGACACAAAGGTTTACACCTCGCCTGGGCCCGTCAACACCGACATTGGACTGTTGATTAGCGGAAACAAGTGGCCTGTTCGGACGAGTCTCGTTTTAAAGTGTCTCGAGCGGATGGACGTGTACGGGTATGGAGACAACCTCATGAATCCACCGACCCTACATGTCAGCAGGGGACTGTTGAAGTTGGTGGTGGCTCTGTGATGGTGTTGGGCGTGAGCAGTTGGAGTGACATGGGACCCCTAACACTTCTAGATATGTCTCTGACATGTGACACGTACGTAAGCTTCCTGTGTGATCACCTGCATCCATACATGTCCATTGTGACTTCCGACTGACTTGGGCAATTCCATCAGGACAATGCGACACTCCACACGTCCAGAATTGCTACAGAGTGGCTCCAGGAACACTCTTCTGAGTTTAAACACTTCCACTGGCTACCAAATTCCCCAGACGTGAACAATATTGGGCATATCTGGGATGCCTTGCAGCGTGTTGTTCGGAAGAGATCTCCACTCCCCCGTACTCTTACGGATTCATGGAAAGGCACTGGTACAACTGCCTTTTATTGTATAGGGCCCCAGAGAGCACGCAGAAGTGTCACAAGACGACGTGGCACGGACTCCACTGATGTCTGAAGTAGCGCTGGAGGAATTGACACCATGAATCCTGCAGGGTTGTCCATAAATCTGTAAGAGTACGAGGGAGTGGAGATCTCTTATAAACAGCATTCTGCTCGGCATCCCACGTACACTCGATAATGTTAATTTCTGGGGAGGTCGGTGGACAGTGGAGGTGTTTAAACCCAGACGAGCGTTCCTGGAGCCACTCTGTAGCATTTCTGGACGTGTGGGGTGTCGCATTGTCCTGCTGAGATGCCCAAATCCGTCGGAATGCACAACGGACATGAATGGATGTAGGTGATCAGACAGGGTGGTTACTTTTTTTTACGTACCACCTGTTAGAGTCGTATCTAGACGTATTAGGTGTCCCGTATCACTCCAACTGCAACTCGTCCTACACCATTACAGAGGCTGCGTCAGCTTTAACAGTCCCCTGCTGACATATACGGTCCTTGGATTCATGAGATTGTCTCCATACCTGTATATGTTCATCCACTCGATATAATCTGAAACGAGGCTCGCCCGACCAGGCAACATGTTTAAAAGTCATCAACAGTGCAATTTCGGTGATAATGGACCCAGGCGAGGCGTAAGAATTGGTGTCGTGTGGCCATCAAGGGTACGCGAGTGGGCCTTCCGCTCTCAAAGCCCATATCAATGATGTTTCGTTAAATGGTTCGCACGCTGACATTTGTTGATGTGTGTGTGTGTGTGAATTCCAAAGGGACCAAACTGCTGAGGTCATCGGTCTCTAGTCTTACACACTGCTTAAACTAACTTATGCTAAGAACATTGTACACATCCATGCCTGAGGGAGGACTTGAACCTCCTGCGGGAGGGGCCGCACAGTCCGTGACATGACCACGCGGCCACTCCACGCGGCCCACACTTGTTGATGTCCTAGAAATTTGCGGGTGGGTTGCATTTCTGTCACGTTGAAAGATTCTCTTCAGTCGTCGTTGGTCCCGTTATTAAAGAATCTTTTTCCGGCCGCAGTGATGTCGAAGATTTGATGTTTTACCGGATTCCTTATATTCACGGTACACTCGTGAAATGGTCGTACGGAAAAATATACCTCCGGAATATTTTACCCAAGAGGACGCCATCATCATTTAACCATGCAGTAAAGCTGCATGCCCTCGGGAAAAATTACGGCTGTAGTTTCCCCATGCTTTCAGCCGTTCGCAGTACCAGCACAGCAAGGCCGTTTTGGTCAGTGTTACAAGGCCAGATCAGTCAATCATCCAGACTGTTGCCCTTGCAACTACTGAAAAGGCTGGTGCCACACTTCAGGAACCACACGTTTGTCTGGCCTCTCAACAGATACCCCTCCGTTGTGGTTGCACCTACGGTACGGCCATCTTTATCGCTGAGGCACGTAAGCCTCCCCACCAACGGAAAAGGTCCGTGTTTCATGGGGGGCATCAAGCCCATATCGATTATGTTTCGTTGAATGGTTCGTACGCTGACACTTGTTTGTGGCCCAGCATTGAAATCTGCAACAATTAGCGCAAGGGCTACACTTCTGTCTCGCTGAACGATTCTCTTCAGTCGTCGTTGGCCCCGTTCTTGTAGGATCTTTTCCCAGCCGCAGTGATGTCGGAGATTTGATGTTTTACCGGATTCCTGATATTCACGTTACACTCATGAAACGGTCTTATGGGAAAATCCCCACGTCATCGCTACCGCGGAGATGCTGTGTCCCGTCGTTCTTGCGCCGACTATAACACCACGTTCAGACTCCCCAAAATCTTGTTAAACTGCCATTGCAGCAGCAGTAACCGATCTAACTGCGCCAGGCGCTTGTTGTCTTACATAGGCGTTGGCGACCGCAGCGCCGTATTCTGCCTGTTTACATATTTCTGAATTTGAATATGCATGGCTATACCAGTTTATTCGACTCTTCAGTGGTAATATTAGTGGATGTTCACTTCAGATGGTGCAATCACTCATGTTGTGCGAAATATTTCTTACCTAATGAAAGGACTGATTACCGCCGATGCAGAGCTTATTGCTGTAAAAGATGCTTTGAAAGATATCATCTGGCTGAGTTGCTTATTAGGAGTAATGAGGAAACCGAACTAAGAACCAGTTTTCTACTTTTAATAAGTTCTTGGCAGCGTCGTGGTAAAGAATTAAAATACTTATAACACCAACGTTCCGACTGTCTGATGAAGATCGTCTGAAGACAGCTGAAACGTCGATATTATAGATGTTTTAAAGGTTTATGATAACGTGGCCTTATATCCAAAACGGCTTTGTACAAATTGACTGTGGCTGTAGCATAGTTTGGCTTAAGTGATTTTTTTAATCTGTGACACACATAAAGGCTTGATGTTCTGTTCAATAGTTTTTCTACATCTACAACGATTGGGACTTTAATAGTGGCAACTATTTATTTACAGGTCGTACGAAATAGATACGTCTTTCAAAGTTTTACTGACCTTTAAAATAGTCATCAGCATTGTGTATAACCCGTTGCCAGCGATGTGGAAGTCGTAGGATACTCTTAGCAGTGCCAGTTGTGTTCACAGTTCGAGCGGCGCGGTCTATTGCCCGACGAATTTGTAGCAGTTCTGAAGCGAATTCCGTGAAGTGTTTCTTCAGTTTTATCTCACGAGGGCTTAAGTCAGGGGAGTGCAGAAGACGGTACAGCACTTAGCAGCCTCATCAGTCAAATAAATCAATACCAGCTTGTACTGTAATTGCTTGAGCATTGTTCTGCAAAATGATGGTCAGTTCCTGCAAAAAGTGTCATCACTCCTGTCTCTAAGCTCGTCGAAGGTTGTGTTCCAGAAATGAATAGCACAGAGACGTGGTAATGAAGTCATTCTGAAAGGAGTAGTGGATCGGCACAAGTATGCATCTATCCTTAGGGACATGCCCACCCACCCCTAAATGGTGCTGGTTTTTCATCGGCACTATGGCGTCTACCGGAAGGACAATGCAACTTGTCACACAGACCACACTGTACGTGCGTGATGCGAAAGGTACCAGGATGACATTATAGTACTCCCCTTTGCACGATACCCGCCGGGTTAAAATCCAATCGGGACTCTGCGTGACTAGCTCGATCGGGCTGTTCACGCCATAGATCCTAAGTCAAGAAACCTAGGGCAGCCGTTCACGGCACTCCAGTCTCCATGGCTCCACATACACTGAAGCACCAAAGAAACTGATATAGGCAAGCGTGCTCAAATAGAGATATATGTAAACAGGCAGATTACGACGCCGCAGTCCGCAATGCCTATATAACACAACAAGTGTCTGGCACACTTGTTAGATCGTTTACTGCTGCTACAATGGCAGTTTATCAAGATTTAAGTGAGTTTGAACTTGGTGTTATAGTCATCGCATGGGTGGGACACAACATTTTTGAGGAAGTGGAAATTTTCCGGTACGGCCATTTCACGAGTGTACCGCGATTATCAAGAATCTGGGAAAACATCAGATCTCCAACATTACTGTGGCTGGAAAAAGATCTTGCAAGAAAGGGACTAATAATGACTGAAGAGAATCGTTCAGCATGATAGAAGTGCAACCCTTCCACAAATTGCTGCAGATTTCAGTCCTGGGCCATCAATAAGTGTCAGCATGTGGACCATTCAACAAAACACAATCGAAATTAGCTTTCGGAGCCAAAGGCCCACTCGTGTACCATTGATGACTGCACGACACAAAGCCTTATGCCACGCATGGGTCCGTCAACGCCGACATTGGACTGTTGATGACTGGAAACATGAGGCCTGGTCGGACGAGTCTCGTTTCAAATTGTATCGAGTGGACGGACATGTACAGGTACGGAGACAACTTCATGCATCCACGGACCCAGCATGTCAGCAGGGGACTGTTCAAGCTGATGAAGGTTCTGTAATGATGTGGGCGTGTGCAGTTGGAGTGATACGGGACCCCTGATACGTCTAGATACGACTCTGAGAGGTGACACGTACGTAAGCTTCCTGCCTGATCACCTGCATCCATTCATGTCCATTGTGCCTTCCGCCGGACTTGGGCAATCCCAGCAGGACAATGCGACACCCCACACGTCCAGAATAGCTACAGAGTGGCTTCAGGAACGCTCTTCTAAGTTTAAACACTTCCGCTGTCCGCTAAACTCCCTAGATATGATCATTATTGAGCATATCTGGGATGCCTTGCAGCGTGTTGTTCAGAAGAGATCTCCACTCCCCCGTACTCTTATGGATTTGTAGATAGCCTTGCAGGATTCGTGGTGTCAGTTCCTTCCAAGCACTACTTCAGAAATTAGTCGAGTCCATGCCACGTCGTGTTGCGGCACTTCTGCGTGCTCGCTGGGGCGCTACACGGTATTAGGCGGGTGTAATAGTTTCTTTGGCTCTTCAGTGTACTGGTCGGTATCTTCCAGAACCTCACTGACTCTCTACCTGCACGTCTTGAATCAGTCTTTACTGAAAGAGGCGGTTATCCAGGGCTTTGATAGGTGGACGCATTGATGTGACTGGACCGTGTATATGTATTTTGATATTCCCATGGCTTTGCTAAAAGGTTAACTCAGCAGCACCAACAAAAATCTAAAAGGGAAGCTCAGATTGTGTCCTAAATCATTTATATAAACTGAGAAGAGCAGAGGGCCTACAACGCTTCCCTGGAGACCTCAGACATTTCGTGTCAGCAGATGATTCCCGTCAGTTACAACTTGCTGGCAGTAAATCGTGAATCCAGTTGCACAGGTGAGACGACACTCGATAGAAATGCAATGTTGATAGTCCGGTGCAGTTAATGAAAGTGAAGCGCTGAGAAAACTGCGCAGTATTGACACCAGGTATTGGACATACGATGGCTGCTGCGCAATGTCTCTGTCAGATTTGCGTGATGAGAGCGCGAACGAGCACTTGGGAAATCGGCAGCTGTGTAAGGCCCCCGTTTTGTTTCGGCACAGCAGGTGCCCACGATGTACGGTTGCGGAGGGGTGGCTGGGGTTACGTGGAAAAGGGGGGGGGGAGCATAGAGGGAGCGGTGAGCGGCGCGAGCGAGCGAGGGTGCAAATTGGCGCGGCGTCCTCCGATTTGCGATTGTTGGCCGTGGGACGTGTTTGAAATATCGGCGGCTCCCCTGCGCCGCTGGGGCGGGGGGACCCGCTGAAACCTCGCGGCCGGGGCCGGAGCCTCTTCTTCCTCAGCAAAGCGATGCTGCGGCTGCCTCTCCTCGAGCGCTGGCGCATTTCGGCTTAAGGCGCCAAACGCACGGATGAATATTGTCTACTCAGAGATCGGGACTTCCAGTTGCCTTTACCCCTTTATTTACAGTTGGGACTTCAGAGTCCCTGCAGATTCTTTGGGTATTTATGCAACGCAAAAGCCCGTTAGTCCCGTAGGGACAGAAAGGTCCCGTTACACACTGGTTTTGCTTCCTACTCTGTACGCCAGCACAGCCTGTACGCCATTCCGAGACCTACACAACAAACTTGAATGTGAACAGGTGTATTACAAATCGCTGCTTGGTGTGCGAAACAAAGCCGCAAGGTTACGTACATAAATAAAAGTAGGATTTATATGTGAATTGAAATGAGTTGTACAATGTAAATAAATATTTTTGGTCAATATTTGTTTCAGTATTGATTGATATCGCGTGCACCGAATGATGTGAAAGTATATTTTGAAAACAGGTGCATACATATGTATAATTTCTGCTTTTAAAATCATTAAAAAGTCACCTAAGGGCATAACATAGAAAAGTCTCTGTATGTCCATCTTTTAAAAGATGGTTGCGGGACTCAGCTGTTCGATACAGGATGTCGAATTAATTACCTTTCAGCCGTCCAGTTTCCAAACTTGTTTTATTTGGCTACCAGTTTCAGCGCTTTACTACGCCGTCGGCAAATGATGGTTGAAGCTGTAAGTAGGTTGTGTAGGTTTTTATGTTGGTAACGCCACGTAGCGCTCTGTATTAAAATCACTGACTGTGCTGTGTGCAGTCTGTGGCTGATTGGACTCATTGTTGGAATATTCGCTAGTGTAGTGTTGGGCAGTAGGATGTGAACAGTGCGTAGCGATGTGCAGTTGGTTGGTTGGTTGGTTGTTTTGGAGAAGGAGACCAGACAGTGAGGTCATCGGTCTCACCGGATTAGGGAAAGACGGGGAAGGAAGTCGGCCGTGTCCTTTGAAAGGAACCATCCCGGCATTTGCCTGGAGCGATTTAGGGAAATCACGGAAAACCTAAATCAGGATGGCCGGACGCGGGATTCAACCGTCGTCCTCCCGAATGCGAGCCCAGTGTCTAACCACTGCGCCACCTCACTCGGTGTGCAGTTGAAAGTGTGCCGCCAGCAGTGGTGGATGTGGGGACAGAGATGCCGGAGTTTTGAGAGCGGACGATATGGACGTGTGTCCGTCAGAGAGAGTAAATTTATAAGACTGGATGTCATGAACTAATATATATATTATGACTTTTGAACATTATTAAGGTAAATACATTGTTCGTTCTCCATCAAAATCTTTTATTTGCAAACTATGCCTATCAGTAGTTAGTGCCTTCAGTAGTTAGAATCTTTTATTTAGCTGGCAGTATTGGCGCTCGCTGTATTGCAGTAGTTCGAGCAACGAAGATTTTTGTGAGGTAAGTGATTCAATGAAGGTATAGGCTATTGTTAGTCAGGGCCACTCTTTTGTAGGGATTTTTGAAAGTCAGATTGCGTTGGGCTAAAAATATGGTGTGTCAGTTTAGTGATGATCAAAGTAAGTAGAGAGAAAACTGTTTGAGTAGGTTGAGTTTTGCTTAGCTGTTTGAAAATCAAATAACGTAGAAGTTTACCAGCACAGTCATTTTTAAATTTTTCTAAGGGGACGTTTCAAAGTGACCGCTTTGGCAAAAATGTACTAATACCAATATTGTTGACCCCTGTTTTGATCAGAACCGAGGTAGAATCTTCCTACACATCGGGCAGGTACCTGAAGGTGGCGAAGTAAAACGCTGACACTAGTAGCCAAATAAAATAGGTCTGGAAACTAGACGGCTGAAAGGTGTTTAATTTGACATAAGAAAAAAGATTTTCATTCCGCCAGAAAAATTCAGATCTGAAAGGGTTTAAAGCTTCCAATACTTGTTTTCGTTTCCAGTCTGATTTGAAGCAGCTGCCCTCACTTATCCATCCTATGCAAATCTCTCCGTTTCTTTATAACTACTATGATATATCATTTCCTGGGCGCGCCCGTGAGCTCGTCCTGTTCGCTGTTGTGAACGCTGCAACCAGTTTCCGGTGTCTAGGGGATGAGGGCTTTTGTTCGTCCTGCAGATGACGGGCCAGTGTTTTCATAAATCTTCTAAATGTGTGGTGGTCGAGGCCTAAGCGGCTAGGTTAAGGGCTTGTGAATTTCCTGGGACATCAGGTGCTTCCCAGCGCCTCTTGGAAAGGAATTTGAGAGAGCCCCGGTAGAAAGCAGCACTCTGTAGAACAGCACGACTAGTGGGAGCTAGTAATTACCAGTTGAAATAACCTGTGACGTCATTATGAATCACGCGCCCTCTCCATAGTTGAGGCCCCTAAGGCACGCTTGTGTGGTGGCGCTAGATTCGGCGGTTCTATTATAACCGCTTGGTAGTGGATTCTTCTGCACACTGACCAGGTCGTGCGGGGAGCCGCCCTCTCCGGAGGACGTGGGTAAGCGGCTTTCATCAACCCCGAGATATTTCCTGACATGGCCTGATTTATTTACCACGGAGCAACACTTCGCCTCCACAGTGTGGGGGTGTCAATTTCGCCGACAGGTCGCGTGCCCGTTGCAGCAAAGATATCCATCTGGCCCCAAATATTTAGGCCACCGCCGGGCCATGCGAAGTCAGTTACGCTCCCACACCTCATGTCGGCAGTAGCAGCAGTTCTGTCCTGCCATATCAGCACATCAATTCCACCGCCGCCAGCTGGCAGTACCAGCAGTTTCGTCCACGCTGACAGACCCGGCCCAGCTTAACCTGGTCTACACCGGCAGCACGTCAGGCGTCATATGCCGGCAGCGCCGGCGCTGCAACGCCCCAGCTCTTTACACTGTCGCCTACAATCAAGAGATGGGCAAACTGAAAATTAGTAGCACATGTGACTGAAGACGGAAGGCGCCAAGAAGGGGTACTTGCCCCCCCCCCTCCCCCTGGAGTACAGAGTTTTTATTCATAACAGAATTCTCACACACTTGTAATTTTCGTGATTCTGCAAAACCCCTCGTTTAGGAAACTGTAGCGTGAAATAATACGTATAAGGTGGCGCACGAAAACCGGCCCCGAGTACAGATTGCTCGCCAATTACACACGATTTGTTGACCGCTACGAGCAGAATAAATAAACATGTAATAATTAGGCAGTGAAGAAGTAGCAAATAATCTAATGCAAACAACAACTTCGAAACAATAGATGACGATTGATGGGCGACATTGAGCAGTCTAGTACGCGGGGCCGATTTTTCGTGCGCCGCCCTGTACCACTGAAATAATATTGTAGAAGTTATTGTATTCTCTTTACAAAATGTGATACCAGAGAGTCGATTATGGAGCGCGGGCTTCATTCGGTTGTAAGTTGGTCTCCTTTCCATAACAACGAACATGCCCTTTCACCTTGGATCAAAAAAAGACGCATGGTGCAGAGAATGGCAATTGAATCTCAATGTAGACAAGTGTAATGTGCTGTGAATACATAGAAAGAAAGATCCGTTATCATTTAGGTCCAATATAGCAGGTCAGCAACTGGAAGCAATTAACTCCATAAATTATCTGGGAGTAGGCATTAGGAGTGATTTAAAATGGAATGATCATATAAAGTTGATCGTCGGTAAAGCTGATGCCAGACTGAGATTCATTGGAAGAATCCTAAAAATGTTCAAATGTGTGTGAAGTATTATGGGACTTAACTGCTAAGGTCATCAGTCGCTAAGCTTACACACTACTTAACCTAAATTACCCTAAGGACAAACACACACACCCATGCCCGAGGGAGGACTCGAACCACCGCCGGAACCAGCCGCACAGTCCATGACTGCAGCGCCTCAGACCGCTCGGCTAATCCCGCGCGGCTGAAGAATTCTAAGGAAATGCAATCCGAAAACAAAGAAAGTAGGTTACAAAATGGTTCAAATGGCTCTGAGCACTATGGGACTTAACATCTGTGGTCATCAGTCCCCTAGAACTTAGAACTACTTAAACCTAACTAACCTAAGGACATCACACACATCCATGCCCGAGGCAGGATTCGAACCTGCGACCGTAGCAGTCGCGCGGTTCCGGACTGCGCGCCTAGAACCGCTAGACCACCGCGGCCGACGAAGTAGGTTACAGTACACTTGTTCGCCCACTGCTTGAATACTGCTCAGCAGTGTGAGATCCGTACCAGATAGGGTTGATAGAAGAGATAGAGAAGATCCAACGGAGAGCAGCACGCTTCGTTACAGGATCAGTTAGTAGTCGCGAAAGCGTTGCGGATATGTTAGATAAACTCCAGTGGAAGACTCTGCAGGAGAGACGCTCAGTAGCTCGGTACGGGCTTTTGTTGAAGTTTCGAGAACATACCTTCACCGAGGAGTCAAGCAGTATATTGCTCCCTCCTACGTATATCTCGCGAAGAGACTATGAGGATAAAATCAGAGAGATCAGAGCCCACACAGAGGCAATCTTTCTTTCCACGAACAATACGAGACTGGAATAGAAGGGAGAACCGATAGAGGTACTCAAAGTACCCTCCGCCGCACACTGTCAGGTGGCTTAAGGAGTGTGGATGTAGATGTAGATGTAGATGGCCACTCGTGTGTGCCGTGCCGACTTCCTTTGCATGTGTAATTAAAAAAAAAATCTTCCCTTTTTAAAAAAAATGTTCAAATGTGTGTGAAATCTTATGGGACCTAACTGTTAAGGTCATCAGTCCCTAAGCTTACACACTACCTAACCTAAATTATCCTAAGGACAAACACACATATCCATGCCCGAGGGAGGACGCGACCCTCCGCCGGGACCAGCCGCACAGTCCACGACTGCAGCGCTTGAGACCGCTCGGCCAATCCCGCGCTGCAATCTTGCCTTTTAACAAGTATTTCTTCTGCTGTTTATCGAAATAGTCAAGTAAGCTGATGTAACTTTTTGTTACCTGAAAAGATGTATTTATTACTTACCACGTAATTTTTATGTACTTTACGTAATTATAAAATTCATTTTAATTACCAGTCATGGACTCTGAATAGAATACAAAAAGAACCAGAAGTTCAGAGTTCCAAAAAGGTTTGAAACAGATCCAGAATGGGCGCGCGCAACGAACGAAACGAACAACAACTCGATACTGAACTATGAGCAGTCGGCAGTGGTACTGCGACGAGTGGCCACGCGAAGAAGGACGAGTCCGGCAGGCCGAGACTGAGACAGACGGGAACGCGACCGAGGCTGGAACGAGACCGAGCGGTTCCCGTTCCCGGGAACTATAAGTAGAAAGCCGCGACCGAAGTGAACTATGAACGACCGTTCCTTAGAATTCGTTCCTCGCTCCTTCCGTTCATCTTGGTGAACCGTTCCTTTGGACCCGGTAGTTCGAGAACGACCCATCTCAACTACAATCACTCTGGGGTTTGTTGCACATCTACAACTACATCTACGTCATTACTCTGCTATTCACAATAAAGTGCCTGGCAGAGGGTTCAATGAACCACCTTCACGCTGTCTCTCTACCGTTCCACTCTCGAACGGCACGCGGGAAAAACGAGCACTTAAATTTTTCTGTGCGAGCCCTGATTTCCCTTATTTTATCGTGATGATCATTTCTCCCTATGTAGGTGGGTGCCAACAGAATGTTTTTGCAATCGGAAGAGAAAACTGGTGATTGAAATTTCATGAGAAGGTCCCGTCGCAACGAAAAATCCCTTTGTTTTAATGATTGGCACTCCAATTCACGTATCATATTTGTGACACTGTCTCCCCTATTTCGCGATATTATAAAACGAGCTGTCCTTCTTTGTACTTTTTCGATGTCACCCGTCAGTCCCACCTGATGCGGATGCCACACCGCACAGCAATACTCCAGAATAGGGCGGACAAGCGTAGTGTAAGCAGTCTCTTTGGTAGACCTGTTGCACCTTCTAAGTGTTCTGGCAATGAATCGCAGTCTTTGGTTTGCTCTACCCAAAATATTATTTATGTGATCTTTCCAATTTAGGTTATTTCTAAACTAAGTATTTAGTTGAATTTACAGCTCTCAGATCTGTGTCGCTTATCGCGTAATCGAAATTTAGCTGATTTCTTTTAGTACTCATGTGAATAACTTCACACTTTTCTTTATTCAGGTTCAATTGCCACTTTTCGCACCATACAGATATCTTATCTAAATCATTTTGCAAGTCGTTCTGATCATATGATGACTTAACAGGACGGTAAATGACAGCATCATCGGCAAACAATCTAAGACGGCTACTCAGATTGTCTCCTACGTCGTTAATATAGATCAGGAACAATAGAGGGCCTATAACACTTCCTTTGGGAACGTCACAAACAACTCCATAGGAGAGACATTTCTATCGCATGTACTGGTTGGGATATTCGTCCAACAACATAAAAAAATCGGTTTGTTAATGAAGTTGTCCTTTTAAAAGTGTCTTCGATCACTACTGAGTACAAGAATATTTCAACGGTTCGAATCCAGGTTGTGAAAAGTTTCGCTGTCAGTATTTGGTGCCAAGGGCAGGAGAATTGGTGGCGTTAAGTTCCTTATCACCAGCCTTTCCACTAATGTGGACGCAAACCTTTCCGCAGTGGCTCATAAGTGAGGTCATACAACACTATCGATTGCCACTCGTCCCTCGGATCGGAACGTTAATCTCAACAGTCCCCTTGTGCTATTCGAGAGGTGTAGGCTACGTGCTGGCACCGCGTTTCACGGTCTCGCTCCCCCCTATCCGTAACGTCACAGCGAAGTAGTCCAAAAACAAAAGCCACAGTGATTGCATTATGCAGATCTTCACCACAAACTAAATTATTTCGCAGTGTTCTTATTACTTCATGCATAAAACGAATTTTTGATCTGACAATTTTACTAGGCAGTAAATGACAGCTGACAATCAAAGAGAGTTGCTAAGATTGCCTCCTAAATCATTTATACAGATTAGGAGCATCGGAGGGCCTACAACGCCAGATATCACTTCTGCTTTAGTCGATGGTATTCCGGTAATTATAACGAACCCTGATCTTTCTGAGAGGAAATTACGAGTATAGTCGCACAATTGAGACAATACCCCATAGGCACTCAGTCGGAGCAGAAACCACTTGTGACGAAAGATATCAAAAAGCCTTTCGGATATCTACAAATAGAGAATCAGTTTGAGATCCGCTGACAATAGCGCTCATTACTTCATGAGAATAAAGAGCTAGTTGTGTTACACACAAGCGATATCTCCTGAATCCGTGATGACCGCGTGTCAATAGATTTTCTGCAAGTTAATTCATAACGCTCGAACACAGTACATGTTCCCAAGTTCTACTGCAAATCGACGTATGTGATATGGGTCTGTAATCAGCGGATTACTCCTATTTCCTTTCTTGCGTACTGTTTTGACCTCTTCATCTTTCCGGTATTCAGGGACGAGACCATAAATTTGAGTGCGTGAATCTGGTATCGTCTCTGGATGTTAGTATTATCCACTCATCAAGTATTTGATATCCTATGGCGTAAAGCGTTGTTGATCTGTGACCGTGACTACCGTATTCGGAACAACGCGTTCAATTCATTGTAATTTCAGCAGACCGTCTTTTAAAGCGGAAAATGAAGTTACGAAGCGGCTGCACAAATCGCTGCGATATAATTAAAAATTAACGAAGGAAATCGCGACGTGATTGGAATCCGCCAGTCCGAGTAATACATGTCGAATCTCATTATAACAGTCACGGAGCCACACGCGAGCGACGAGCGCCAGTTACTGACGAAAAAGTGTGCGACCAATCGGCCCTACTACTCGACGGGGATCCAACTGCAGCATGCCTGGTGCCCCAGACTACCGATCGAATCGAGAGATGTCTCTGTTGCAGTCAGACAGAGATATGATGGCATAATCATTTCTCCGCGTTCTGCGTGTCGTCTTGAGGTGAAAGGATGTTGTGAAGTTCCACCTGTGTCAGAATCGTGATACAACTGCGTTCAGAGGCTCCCACGTAGATCTAGAAATCGCTCACACGTGCAGAAATGTTAGATACAATAAAATATAGTATTGAAAACAGGTTAAAGAAGGTTGTCATCAGAATAAAGCTAACTACAGCACCCATTGAATCTCGTAACCATTCACATTTCATGTTCTCATTAAAACTGGAATGACAGACTGAATTATTTTCACGTGATGCCAATCTATGTTGATTAAAAAAAAGTGAGAAAAAGGCCAAGAAGTGGCCGACACTTCACAGTGTGTATCTTGAGGTGAACCAGCTGTCTGAAGATGAACTTGTCAGTACGAAACCGGTATCGGCGCTATTTGTGTAAACAAAGAGCATTGTCAGTAATGGTTTGTTGCTGTTGTGATTTTTGCAAGATTAATTCTATATTATTAAAGAGGAAGCCAACAGACTTATGTTTGCGAAACACGAGTCCGTCCCCTTTTTAGAATGTTCTTAAAGAGATATTGACGCGCACAAAGAATGGCAGTAGGAAAGGTCACAGTTTTGTCGTGTGTGTGAAATCTTATGGGACTTAACTGCTAAGGTCATCAGTCCCTAAGCTTACACACTACTTAACCTAAATTATCCTAATGACAATCACTCACACCCATGCCCGAGGAAGGACTCGAACATCCGTCGGGATCAGCCGCACAGCCCATGACTGCAGCGCCAGAGACCGCTCGGCTAATTGCGGGCGGCACAGTTTTGTCATACTTGCAGCATATCTTCACGGAGGTGATGGAAAACCTGAATTATCGGACGCTTGGTGAGAGACACCAATTATCCAGAAAAAGCCTATACAAGAAGTTTCAGGAACCAACATTACTGGCCGGCCGGAGTGGCCGAGCGGTCCTAGGCGCTACAGTCTGGAACCGCACAACCGCTACGGTCGCAGGCTCGAATCCTGCCTCGGGTATGGATGTGTGTGATGTCCTTAGGTTACTTAGGTTTAAGTAGTTCTCAGTTCTAGGGGACTGATGACCTCAGAAGTTAAGTCCTATAGTGCTCAGAGCCATTTGAACCATTTTTTTGAACCAACATTACGTAAAAAATCAAGAGATTTTCTTCAGCCTCCTGTGTATCGCTCCTGTAGAAACCGTGAAAGAACGTTAGACTACTTACCGTACGCACAAATGTATTGAAGCAGTCTTTCGCACTCCATACGCGATGAAATGGTGCACAAAACAGAACAACCCTCTGCTTTGCACTTCGCAATGGTTTGCAGAGTATGGAAGTACATGCAAAGACTACTGTAATACATGAATACTAGTAACATCAAGGTGGTCCTGTTACCTCTGTTACATCCTTGCGATCCTTTGACCTTAGGACTGACTATTCAGTTTAACTTGGCGTTCCTCTGAATAACAGAGGTAAAAGAACGAATAAGGGAAAAAATGGAAACTTTAAACTGTTCTTCACTCCTCTTTTTTCTTCTTCATCTTCTTCTATTCTCCACGAAGTTTCTTTCTCTTCTTTTGTTCCTCTATACCTTTCCCTCCGTATCGTCATTCTGACATTTAAATCATGTTCATCTACATGGCTGCTTTGTAAGCGTGTGGCAAAGGTGACAAGACACCAATCACTCACAAAATGTATTTCATCTGCCTCATTATTTTGACAATTTTTTTAATACGTAATCCTATTTCTCAGCACTCTTTTATGATAGGGAATCGGTACATGCCGAAATCGGAGTACTGGATTTAACGTACACCTGCATTCTCATTGCTGTTCTGTCGAGCACTCAGTATCTCCAGTCATTAACGCGACTACTGTGTACGCCAGAAAATAACGAGGTACAGCCACACACACAAAGGAGCGACACACAAGAAGGTCTGCATCCCGACAGGCACAAAGTAGTTACAGCCGGATGCCATGGAGTTCACGGAATCTACGAGTAGACCGGTGTTAAAAGATTTATCACTGCAAGTTGACCTATTTGGCCCTGTAAAGAAAAGTAAAGTTGTATAGCATGAGTGGCTGGAAGACCCCAAAGGTCAAGTTCAGCCACTTGACTGGGAAGCTTCTCTCGTATCCTTCGCGCACTCTGGCACCTTTTCTTCGTGAAGTGTGACATTTTTGTGTTAAGTGTGTCTGCTATGCGGGGATGATTGTTGCTAGAAGTTGGTCAGTTGCGATCGTTATTTTTTATCTAAAAACATGGAAGTGGGTCCTGTCTCTGTCATACATTAATTAAGGGCCTCCCGTTCGCTGGGTCCAAGTCTTTCGATTTGACGCTACTTCGGCGACGTGCGCGTCGATGGGGATTAGAGATGGGTAGTTCGCGAACGAACGAGTGCAAAGTATCGGTTCACCAAGATGAACGAAAGGACCGAGGAACGAATTCCAAGGAACGATCGGTTCATAGTTCACTTCGGTCGCGGTGGTCTACTTATAGTTCCCGGGAACGAGGAACGATCGGTTCATAGTTCACTAGTTCAATTCGGTCGCGGCGGTCACTTCGGCAGTTCTCGTTCCAGCCTCGGTCGCGTGCTCGTCACAGTCTTGGTTTCCCTCGGCCGCACTCGTCGTTCTTCGCATGACCACCTGTCTCAGTTCCAATGCCGACTGCTCCTAGTTAGTTCAGTATCCAGTTGTTCGTTTCGTTCACTGCGCTCGCCCATTTTACATGTGTTCCAAACTGTTCTTGCACTTGGTTCTGGCTATTCAGCGTCCACGACTGGAAATCAAAAAGTATTTTACAGTTACGTAAATTACGCAAAAATTACGTTGTATCGAATAGGTACGTCTTTTCAGGTAACAAAAGGGCATATCAGCTCACTTCATTATATCGATGAACAGCAGAAGACCTACTTATAACAAGGCAAGTTTTTTTTTGTTATTCATATATTTTTTGGTTTCGTCGACTTGATTTAGCAACTAACTTTCAATAATTTGCTTAACTTTTAGTGTAAGAAAATTCATGTAAAATGATTTTCGTGTACCTTTCATATACAAAACATTACATTTAGGAAGGCTCTAATTATTTTTAAGTTTGGTTGTTTCCAATTTGCATTACCTGTTAGTTTGGTTTCTTTGAAAGAAAAAAGTGGGTTGTGGGTCGTTTTGGCTCAGTAGGAAAAGCGGTGCCTCTCCATTTGAAAAGACATGGATTGCCATAAAATCGTATTTACTTATTATCTCAAAAACATTTGTTCAGAAGGAGCTTTCAAACCAAAAACTTTATTACTGCAAACTTAATTATTATTATTATTATTGCTGCATTAACTTGTGCAACATAAAAACCTAATTTTTACTAAGCGTGTGACAAAAGTATGATGAGAAAACCACATTTTATTTTATGCTTCCATAAAGTCTCTACTTCGCCTACGAACTCAGAGACAACGTGAAGTATATACAGGGTGTAAACGATTGTTGTTTACAACGTAGCATAGCTATGTAGTGGAAGTCGAAACGATACAAGATACTTGTGGTCTATTAAGCTGGGAAAAAGCCACCACCAGGTTTACAAGAATACATGAGCTATAGCTCATGCGCTTCGCGTGAGATTTTCATGTTCTCTTCTCCAGCTCTCTACACATCGTCATCGATTGTTTCGCAGTTGTTACTTGCATTAGATTGTTATTTCTTCACTGCCTAATTATTACATGTTTGTCTGTTTGTTGTATCTACTCGTAACGGGCAACACATCGTCCGTAATTGGCGAGCAGTCTGTACTCGGGGCCGGTTTTCCGTGCGCCACCCTATATTATTCCCCTGCGATCAGCCACACAGCGCTACAGTTGGCTAAACGAGAGGTTCTGCAGAATCACAGAAATTACTTCTAAAAGTGTGTAAGAATTCTGTAATGAATAAAAACTCTATACTCCAGGGGGGAGGCAAGTGCCCCCTCTTGGTGCTTTCCATCCTTCAGTCACCTACACTACTGGTTTTCAGTTTTTCATTAGAACCATATATCAATCACAAATGAACGGTGAACGGGTAAAAATGAACGGTTTCCAAAAAAGAACGATCAGCAGTGAACTAGTTCCCAAGGATGAACGAGTTTGCCCATCTCTAATGGGGATGAAATGATGATGATTAGGACAACACAACACCCAGTCCCTGAGCGGAGAAAATCTCCGACCCAGCCGGGAATCGAACCCTGGCCCTTAGTATTGACATTCTGTCGTGCTGACCACTCAGCTACCGGGGGCGGACCATACATGAATTAATAACCCTCGAAAATAGTATATTATGTGTCCAATGACTACAAAATCAGAAAAACTTTGATTTGTTTTGATAAACTTACGTATAGACAATTGACAAACAATGACAATGCTAATATACAACACCTTGGAGTATACGACAAAGAGATTAGGGACGGGAGTGGGGGGGGGGGGGGTTCTAACAACCACACAGTGAATTAATATCAATTGTGAAGTGTCCAGTGATCGTCATGATGTTAACTGAATATAAAACAGTACTACAGAAGGGAATACATTGTATCTGTGGTCAGAGGTGAAACCAGACTGTTCATTAAATTAAAATAGAGAGTCTTCAAAGTGAATCCTGAAAAGGTAGAAATGTTATGAAATGACCTCAGTTTCTCTACGTACCGCCTCGCAGTTGCTGCTCGATCTCACCGTAGGGTCCCAGGTGGAAGCAGAAGTGGTTGCAGACTCAGTCACTGGTAGCACCAACTACCCTTCCGAATGGTATTTCTGTATTTTCTCAAAGTCCATAGACCAGCTCTGGCAGCGGCATACTGGTAGCATCTTTCACCACATAAAGTTGCAGACACTGCTGGAGAAGATGAACTGATATTTGATCGAGTGGATTCTACAACGAAATCTCGCACTACCATGTTTCGCGTTTCTTACTGTATACAAATTGGCTGAGTTTCAGCTCTTCCGAGTGCTGATCGATCAAATTTCTTCTTAAAACATGCTAGTCTCCTTCCCTGGGCTCTCCTCTCATTGGATAACACTTTATAAGTGCATTATAGCATTTTACACTCACTCTATATCTCTCTTTGATCAGTGAGGCGATACTTGTTCAGCATAACCAAACATCTCTGTCTAATCTCTTCTCTATTTATATTTTATATCAAGTAAACATTTAGTTTTTGTTAATTCAACATGTCCAGCAGAATAATCTCACACTTTCGAAGGCCCAAAATTGTGGTTCTCTCTTCCATTTTCGATAAGTCTATCTATGACGTCTGGTGCTTTACCGAGAAGAACTTGGATTTCTACTTTTATGCACACGAGTGCCTTCTGCTAAAACCTTTCTCTTCTCCCACTCTCCGGGATTGTAAACATTTGCAGCAGGGGCCTTTGCGCCACAGGAGATCTTATCTGTTTTCGTTCACGATGCTTGAAGGCCCCAATGTAGCAAATACAAAGATCTGTGTGGCCTGTGGGCTACTGACCTGCACCTTTCTTGGGTGTCCTTCCATAAAATGAGTTGGAGTGAGGTTACCTGCTTTTACTCCCCTGGCAGCCCGTGTGCCTCTACACCGTCCAGAGTTCTTTCAACGTCCTCTCATTTATATAAGGCATTCAGATCTGAATAAAGAGTAATTGAACAGTAAGGTTACATTAGTCAATTCCTGGCTATCCCCTGTACTTTGGTTTATCGTATTCCTTGATGTCAGTTAAATATTCCGATCACACGGTTCTTTCACTATGATTTTACATATGTTATATTACTGTTTCCAGAAAAACAGATACGTAACACTGTGTGTGTGTGTGTGTGTGTGTGTGTGTGTGTGTGTGTGTGTGTGTGTATCTTGGTGTCAGGTTGGCATTGCACCCTGATGAGAGAAGAGAGAGCGTGAATCCTGGTGCCAACACATAGCCCACTCCTCTCAAATAACACCAAGGAAATCACCAAAGTTAATGCCCCCATCTGGCGATTAGGAACTTCATGCCCCCCCCCCTTTGCCAGAAAGGCAAAGGGAAAATTGGCAGCATATGATAAACACCGGTGGTTATCTATCCAAGTACTGGCCACACCCAGCGTTACTTAACTTTGATGATCTGACGGGAACCAGTGAAATCAGTGAGGCAACGTCATTGACATTTAGCCCTTTGACGAGGTTGTATAGTTGCAACGTGCAAGCAAGCGATCTCAATACAGCAACCACTTTTGGTGTTAGGGGATTCTCTTCCCGTCACATTTATGTTGGACGCCAAGATTATTTGCTGAACACAGAATGGACAATACAAACTGTGTACTCTGTTTAGTCTGCCAAAATGAATCGAAGGTTCATTTCAAGCTTGAACTCTGCGCAAATAGCCACTTGACAGAAAGAAATGTTTTAATAGCGACAAGTTGTCCACTGAATTGGTGTACACGAAAGTGACTTCATTCTAACATTCAGCTGGTATTGTGAGATACAGAACATCAAAAATCTGTTTCATACTGGTTGCCCACGCGCTACCTATAATAAATGTATGGCTCATAGCTAATCCTCTGACCGAACACGTTGAGCTACTGTGCCGTCTATCATTCAGTGAAACAGGCGGACATTTCGAAAAGATTGTGATGTGATTACAAAGACCACTCGCATAGGGCGAGTTTACTATTTACTAATTTAACCATCAGCTACGTTCGATGTCAACGTACAATAATCACTAACAGACGGCAGATGGCAGGAGTAGCAGTGGAGGTTAAATAAAGCGTGTGACAGGGACCCCGAAAGTGTAGTCGTTTCCCTTATGCGGAAACGGAGCGATTTATATGACATACAATAGGGAATGATCATTGGTTTTCGGACCATGGGTGGAGGTATTTGAGGAATGGTTAGAGCATACTGTGCACGACAAAATGGCAGTATCCACAAAAGGCGCCGAGATAAATGTGTTGCGCCACGGGCCATAGGTGATAGGGGTGAACGACGGCCGAGGAGATATCTATGAGTGAATAGACGTGCAACTGTTGACCAACTGACCGCTCAGACGAACCAAGGGGCTACCAACAGTGTATCCTCAACCACCGTTCGACGAACGTAGATGCATATTGGCGTCTGAAGCAGGCGTCTTGTTCATGCACCCATGGTGACTGTTGTCCATCGGCCACGATAGCTGGAAATTGCACTCCAGTGCCGCAACTGGGCGTCCACATGTAACCTTTTCAGATGAATCACTTTTCATGCTCCATCTAACAGATGGCCGTTTACGTGTACGGCCTGAAACGTCTGCAAGCAAAGACTCTATGTGAGAAGAGGGAGCGTTACATTCTGAGGAATGTTTTCGTGGAATTACGTGGACGATCTCATCATTACGGAAGGCTCCACCCTTACATGCATTTTGTTATTTCTCGACTCGATGGCATCTACCAGCAGGACAATTCAGCATAGCTCGCACTGTACTTTGGTTCGAAGGAAACTGGGATGAGTTTACCGTACTACTCGGGCCAACAGACGGCTCGGATTTAGACGTAATCGAAACTCTGTGGGATAGCCTCGATCGGGCTATCCGCGCCATGGATCCTTAACCGAGAAACAGCGCAACTGGTCACGGTAAGGAGTCTGCACGGTACCACATCCCTGTTGCTGCCTTATAGAACGACGCGCAAGTCGCCGAAGTGGAGTCAAATCGAAAGAGTTGCACCCGCCGAACGGTCTTTCCGACAGGAGGCCATAGTCGCACGACATTTACATGTACATACTGTGTACAGAAAGCATTTCAAGTAGAATTAATAGTAAATAAGTAGGAAATTAAGTAGTGCGAAAGTTATTACTGTACGAAAAGCGAAAATGTAGTAAGCGATTAACTTTTCTCCTTTCCTGATTTCGTGTGGTGGTGGGAGGGGGGTGGGGGTGTCAGCGAGAAAAGTCTCGTAAAGGTTTGAAATTATGTTTAGTTTAACGTTAGTTGCAGTGCACTAAGTTCTTTCATTTTGAAATACTGGATGAATATTGTCTTGCTATTACCGCTCCAGGTACGCTACTTCTTCGCCCCCACCCCAACTCCTTTGAGAGATAGGTAGTTCTTACGCCCATAGTGGCTCTTCGCAGATTGTCATACAGGTAGCATCATTGGTTGAAATCGATCCAGTGGTTTAGTGGGACATGTGGAACAAACTTTCATAATACGTAGGGGTTAAGCCACTATTTTTAAGTGTGTCAAGCTTATTCCTCCATTCACTACTCACCTTGAATCTAAGTTCATACACATTCACATGCACTTATGTGACCCAAACTCTTTTGTAGTTCATATCCAGTCCACTTTCGAATAGCGTCCTGTGTTTAATTTGCCTTTCTCACTTCGTAACGTCTCTGGTGTCCGCTGTTCGCTATACTTTAGTGTACACTGCTCTGTCTGTTGGCGTAGCGATGATCGTGGCCACGCGCGTCATCGCCGCTCTTCTGTTCTCCTCCAGATTTCGCCTCCAGTGTTTTCTTTCCTGCAGTTGACTCACGCCACACCCTGGCGGTCGGCATTTACCTGTTTCGTTGTTGTTTCGCTCTTTCTATCTTCTTTGTTATTTCGTAGATCTTTTTCGTCATAGATTTTTTCTTCAGACTCTTGCTTCTTCTGATCCATCCAAATTTAGCCTTCGCGATCTCTGCGTAAACACATCGTCCGTTCTTTATTTTTCATTAAGTTAAGTTCAGTAATATTCGCACTATTTTTGAGTTGTCTGCAGTGCATTCTGCAAGACTTAGCGATTCCCTTGCAGGTAACTGTCATATGACAGCTGACAATGAATGCTCATTGTCAGCCGTTACTTCAGATATCTGTTCTTCACACCTCCGATTTGCACAGATCCACGTTCTTTCACGATGATGCTTATTACATTCATCCAAGAACAACGCTTGTAACTTGAAGTGATTGGGTGAAGACACTGCTAACCTCACTTTAGTAATTATTAGAGTGATCACTTTAACTGTTGTATTGTGTTTTCGAATACAAAGACCCTACTAACAAGTAGTTTCTATATGTATTGCTAGAAAGTGTTGTGTACTATATAAATTGCTTGTCTTATTGTGTTTATGTTCCCGTCTCTGAATTTAACCGAATGTATAACGCGTAATGTCTCAAAATACGCTCTTGTGTGTTACCACTTTCTTCCCTGATCTATATAAAGTACTGTCTTGTACCTGCGTATTCTGACCAGTAGCTTCATCCGTCAGGCGATATAAGACTCCTTGAGGGAGTTACAGTTACGCAATAGTATTTCGTCACGTGTTTCTGTTATTCTTTTGGTTTCCCAGTGATCCATTCCGACCTGTTACTCGCAGGGCATCTGATAGATTCATTAATAATGGTTCTCCAGTTACACGGGTTTCAGCTGTAAAATGTGGCCGCTTTGACATTTGGAGAATATTGGTGAACTTGATATCTAAATAAAGTGTAGCATTTGCAGTCTTGCTCACATTTTGATTTATTTGAATGAATAACCTGTTTGGCCTTATAGCCGTTGTAAGTTCTTAAATAAGCCGCGATGACTACGCCGCGTAGTGTCAAACCACCCCCGCGGTGGGAGTCCTTTTGACATGGTAAAAATATCTGTTTCCGTCCGTCCACATAATTATTTTTGCGTTAGTAGAGAGCGACAAATCAGAGATATTGCTTACGATGGCTCCCATCTCCTACCGTACAAACCGCTGAAAGAACCGAAAGAATCAATTAACGTAGAACAAACGAGACTGGCTTGAAATCCCATAGAAATCAGTGTAAGCAGCCCGGCAGGAAGAATAAGTATCCAGGAAAGTACGCGATAGAAAAACGTTTGTTTAACGACTGTGGCTAATCCGGCTACCTGAATCTTCATCGCAAGGCTGCTCCTTCATCCAAGATATTGTTGTTCATAAAAATGTCCAAATATTCTAATACAGTATAAACGCTCAACACGGGAGGCATGGGTGCTACTATACGAATAAAGCTAACACAGTTATGGTAATACCAACTATATACTGAAACTAGTTCTTCCACGAGGCTGCAGTGTTCACACGCTGTTGTCGCACGTAAATCGGACGCAATTCCAAGGCCAAAACACACAAGAACGGTATCAAGTTCTTCCTATTGCTTTATTCCTTACTTAATTTCCGTGGCGTGATTCTGTACCTGTCGTTTCGTGCCCTAAAGCTGGAAAAATCTTCAGAGGCTGTAAACACACACATAATATTTTCAAACTGAAACAGTCTCGTAAACCGAATCGTAAACATGTAACCGCGCAACGGTCGGTTCGTGACGTCTTCAGATGCTGGCTGTGACCGCGGAGTCGTGCCGGCTACTTTCTGAGCTTGCACTGCGGAAGATTTGTCGCTGTTCGCTGAAGTTTGAAAATACCAGCTGCCTCTGATCATGTCTCCAGCACTAAGAGACGAATTGTCTGACAGTAAAATACTCTCTGGCCACGTCCTAATGCACAAAGAACAAAAAGCCCCCAAAGAAGTCTTACCGAATTCTTACAATCGACGAGTGAATTAATCGAGGTACATTTTTTCTTGCCATTCACTTATGGGAACATGTCACTCAAGACAATAATTTGAATCAGAATTTATGGGTCCTTAGACAGCTTTGTCGTAGACAAATGGAACAGGGAGAAGCTGCGCTGCGACCCAGATTCGAGCGCATTGTGGGAACCGTATTAGTAATACTTATGAGATCTGTTTAGACACGGAAGCCACAAGACAGGGGGCAGCAGGGTAGCACAGTGCCCGTTCGTGTCGGGAGGAAGAGGTGCCGTGGTGTGCGGAGAGGAGACGTTTGTTTTGCTATCGATCGGCCGCCTGCGACGCTTCGCGGGTAGCATAACAACGCCCCTGCGAGGAACCGCGGTCTCTCGAGGCTTTGACACGTCCGTCATTTCCGTCACCTAGCAGTTGCGCGCATAAGAAACTATTGAACAGATCATTCTTTCTATTTCTTATTCCTGCAACTCAGTAGACCTCCCACATTCCTGTTTTTATACAACTCTTTTACTATGAGGGTCAGTCCGAAACCAATACCTCACATTTATTTTCACGGAAACCACAACAGACGCGGAAAGTACAACAATACAGTTAAGTAGAGCAATGTGTCAGCTACGTACAATAATATTTCTGCCTATTTAAGGCCATTCGTTACGTGCTTTTCCAACGATGAACAAGAGCCAGTAATTCGAGCTCGTAAAATCCTGAACCAGCTGAGTCAAGGCACTATTTTAACAGGTTTGACGATAGCATCTGTTTCTGCAAAATGTTGGCATACAGTTAATTTTTCAAAGGCTAAAATATATAGAAGTCAGAAGATGCTACATGAGGACCATACAGTGAATTTGGTAATGCAGGCAACCCAGATTTGGTAACATATTCCATGGCCGCTGAACTTAGTTGGATCTGGCGTTACCATGGTTGCCTGCGCAGTTTTGTCTTCTTCTCTGGTCTGAATCTGTAAATTCAGCCTGGTCTGTCTTTCCTTTTCGTAGCGTTGTGAGTTGACAATTATTTTAGGCACCAAGAAATCGTAAAGAACATCGCCTACGAGAAGACTGTCCACATATTTTCGCCTGCTGATGGTTGTGTGTTATTCTTCTTTGTAGGAGAAATGACATGACGCGACTCCATGAACGTCTTTTGAATTCTAGTAATTAGTGCTGACACTAGGTTTTATCTCCAGTGATAATAATAATAATCCCGTGTGGTTCAACGTCTTGGTGCAGGTCTGTCAATTGGACGCCCCTGAACTACCTATTCCAGTAAGCTTACTTGGGAAAGAGGACCTAAAGGTTAAGGTGATACCCAAAGCACGCGAAGTTCCTTACGAATCTTCACATCACTCAGAGGTGAAGGTTGGGTTAAAGGCAGACTGAAAATCTTGTGGTCCGACCGGAATTCGACCCTGCTATCTTTCGGTATCCAGATACGCATGTTTATACTAGACTACAAGGCCCGACATCTCTAGTGATGACGATGTTCAGAAAACTGTCACCTTCATCCTTGTATTGGTCCTGCAGATCCCGACAAATTCTCATTCTACGATTAATTTTTAGTCTTGTGCAAACATCCGCAGTGCCCATCTCGCACACACATTGTCGTTAGATGGTTGCGCAAGTGCGCACAATTCTTTTGGTCGTAATGCGCCGATCATGACAGGTGAGTAGGCCGAGAGGCTGTTTGTTGTGAGGGATGGCAGCTGAGCAGGATCGAGCAGATCTGTCATGTCGAGCACTTCCTTCTCAGCGCCATTGAAATGCCAAACCCACAGTCTCACATTACTCATTTTTACTCCCTAAACTCTTAAACAGCATCGAAAGATTTTCATTGGTGCAACTTTTTCAGCAATGAAAAATTCAGTAAGACGTTTCTGTTTTATACGAACCTCGAAGTCAGGAATTTGGTCATTTACGACGAATCGAATCATGAGGGATCAAGTTCCTCGACTTTGAAGTGGGGTATTCATTATTGGACCATAAAAGAAATACATGTTAAACAAGAATAAATGTTGAATTCATTACAAATATAATTGAAAAAGACCAACTGAACTGGAAAGACAATACCCAACGTACTCGTACGTCTAATAATAGAATAACTAAAGCTGCAAGGCAACATAGCGCAACCGGTAAGAGGGATGTTGGACGAATCTTACAGAGGCAGCGTGAACAATTTTGAGGCGGAACAGGCGAAACGCCTAATCCTTGAAGATGATTATTATGACCAAGAAAAATGTCTAATTAACATTTGCACATATATGTGACCATTATCTTACAATTTTTAAGTATGTGTGTCACTACACAGGGTGTCCCAATCCTTTAGGCTCAGACCTGAACAGATGCCACAGGATAGTAAAACTGAGTACTTTGGGAAAAGGAACTAATGGTCAAGAATGAATATTTAGCTATTGATACCAGAAGCTTTTACCGTATTGCAACAGCTGAATCTCATAGTAATTGTTCAGTGCGATGACCACTAGCCTCAATGTCAGTTACGTGGCGCATAAAATTTTGCCAAATTCTCTCAAGCATCACTGTCATCTTTTGTGCAATGAGTGACGTAGGTTGGTCGATAACAAACAGGCCCCCTAAGGATACAGGCTCAATATTATGTAAAAAGTAACACCTATTTCTTTCAGGTACTTTTTATAATGTATATGTTTTACAGATTTTTTTGATATCAGGTAATGCAGCACACTTTCTAAACAAACTAGAAGTATTTTGAATATTTTTGAACCTGCGTAGGGTTATTAAAAACCTTTACAAAGAAACTGAAGCAATATTTTTCCAAAATGTTTCCTCAAATTGAGGTACCATTTAATCCAATGATATACATTTGAAGAGGACCAAATTTTTACCAGATATGCATGACATAATGGCTGAGATACTAGACCTATTTAATTCCACCTATTACGTATATTACAAGGATAAAAATTATCGCATCTTACATTTAATTTTTATAATCTTTTTCCTAATAAAAATGTTATTTTTTGGCAGATTAAAACTGTGTGCTCGACCGGGACTCGAACTCGGGACCTTTGCCTTTCGCTGGCAAGTGCTCTACCATCTGAGCTACCGAAGCACGACTCACGCTCACTTGAGCAGCCTAGTTTCCTTTTCCTATTGCAGGGCATTGCATACACTACCTTCAAATTCACATCATATGAATTATGCACAATGTTCGAAGTCATATTCGAAGTAGATTTATTGCAGGATCTACACAGAACAACTAATGTTGTCGCTAAACCCTTTCTGCTACTTTGTTGTTCAGTTATTTTCAGACAGCCTACTCCATCACATTGTTTACATTTCACCACTAACTTTATCAAAAAAGATAAGATGCCCACATCAACAACAAATCCACTACAAACAGCGTCATTGTTAACACAAAAATTTGAATCGCCAGGAGGCGTTCCATGTGGGAGTTTCTTCCCTGAAGAACTGATACATAGGTTACTTTCAAGAGTGTGGCTTGCTTTGTTTGTGAACTGGTTACCACGGAATTTCCTTTTATTGTATTTCCTGATGCGTTGCATACTTCTTATTTATTGCACACTAAAGGATATGTACTTCCACAAATATATGTAGTACTTGGGCAACAAACATTCAATAACTAGTGAACAAACTGCTTCAGTGAAACAAAAGTAAATACTAGCAAAGATAATAATTTAGAGTCACTAGGAATCTGCACTTTTATCAACATATACAATGTATCATACGTATAATCACTGGAAAAAGAAAGTTCCCAGTTCTTTTCCAAATAATATTGGTTTCTGTAACAGAAATTAAGGGGGCGTGGCGGCATACATGACCGTAACTTTAAATTTTGGTTTATATAGGTAATTTTTCATTTGAAACCATATACTGTATACATCAATGTAATTAGGAAATACTATAGAATTTAATAAAGTCATAAAAAATTTCGATTTTTCCACCATTTATAAGTACCCTGCATCCTTAAGTTTCTACTGAGGTTTCATGCACCAACGACTCCATGGAACCCTAAGGCTAAAAATCCATAGGTGTGAATTACGGCGACTGCGCTGGCCATGGGAGAAGACCTCCCCTTAAATCGATGTGGGAAGGTGTATCGTCGTGTTAAATGATACCATGTAGCGGATAGCAAGAGATAAAGTTCCCAACAACTGCGGTGTCAAATTTCAAATTAACACTATGTGACGTGCAGCATTAGTATGGGGTGGCGGTAAATGACGCCGCATGTGACTCTCCTTGGAGTTATCACGCCAGTTTTCTCTGATATTTTGGCAGATATCTAAAACTACGTTTCTGAAGTGAATGGATGTAAAGACAATTGAGGATCTATTAAACGATCATCAGACTGACTGTTGGAAAGGTAAAGGCACCATAAATGCAGTTCTGACGTTGCGGTTGGTTATGGAAGCAAGGCTTATAAAAAATGCAGAACATCTGTATAGGACTTTTCGAGCTACAAAAAGCATTCAATAATGTAAATTGGTGCAAGACGTTCGAAATTCTCTGGAAAATAGGTGTAACCTATAGGGAAAGGAGATTAATACACAGTATGTACAATAATCAAGAGGGAAGACCAAAAATTTAAGACCAAGAACGAAGTGCGCGGATTAAAAACGGTGTTAGAAATGTAGTCTTTCGCCACTACTGCTCAATCTGTCCATAGAAGATGCAATTACGGGAATAAAAGAAAGGCTTAGGAGCGGAATTAAAATTCAGCGTGAAGCGATATCATTGACGCTATTCAGTAATTACCATACTGTCCTTAATGGAAGTGAGGAAGAATTGTGAGCCGGTAGCCGCGCTGCTGCTACGGTCGCAGGTTCGAATCCTGCCTCGGGCATGGATGTGTGTGATGTTCTTAAGTTAGTTAGGTTTAAGTAGTTCTAAGTCTAGGGGACTGATGACCTCAGATGTTAAGTCACATAGTGCTTAGAACCATTTTGAAGAATTGTGGGACCTACTGAGAGGAGCGAACAGTGTAATGAGAACAAAATATGGATTCAGAGCAAACCGACGGAAATTAAAGCAATAACGAACAACGGAAATGAAATTAGTCAGAAAATACCATCAAAACTAGCGACTTAAAAGCAGGCGACGTGAAGGAATTCTGCTGTCTTGGAATGAAAGTAACACGTGACGGGTCCGCAGCTCGTGGTCGTGCGGTAGCGTTCTCGCTTCCCGCGCCCGGGTTCCCGGGTTCGATTCCCGGCGGGGTCAGAGATTTTCTCTGCCTCGTAATGACTGAGTGTTGTGTGATGTCCTTAGGTTAGTTAGCTTTAAGTAGTTCTAAGTTCTAGGGGATCTGATGACCATAGACGTTAAGTCCCATAGTGCTCAGAGCCATTTGAACCATTTTGAACACGTGACGGACGAGGCAGCACGAAGGGCATAAAAAGCAGACTAGCATAGGGTGTAACTGGCTAAAAGAATTCTGCTAGTATTAGTAGAATGCTAGAATTCTAGAATTAGTAGGATGCTAATAGTAGTATTAGAGTCCTAATTTAAGAAAGTAATTTCTGACTTTGTACGTCATGAACTCAGCACTGGATAGAAGTGAATTATGGACTGTGGGAAAACTGGAAAAGAAAATCTAAACATTTGAGATGCGGTGTTACAGAAGAATGGAAACTGGGCGGACTGGTAAGGTAAGGAATAACGAGGTTCCCTGTAGAATCGGCGAGGTAAGGAACATGTGGAAACGATTAGAAGAAGAAGAGGCGGCATGATAGAACACGTATTAAGACACCAAGGAATAACTTCACCAGTACTAGAGTGAGTCGTAGCAGCTAAAATCTATAGGGGGAGACAGTCAGTCCAAGAAAATAGGGCTCATCATGTACAATTCCCAGCGTCGATGGAAAATTTCGGATTGTTTCGCTTCACAAACACTTTTTTTTAATTTTAATTGGAGTTTTATGTGTGGCAACAATAATACGTTTCTTGAATCACGAAGTCGTTTTCCTATCCGCGATAGACATCGATTAATTGCACCAACTTACGTTGTATGACAGTCATCCCACAACCCGACCGCACTCCATCGCATTCTGGTCACAGCCTGACAGTCGCCACGTACACAGCAATCCCACAAACACTAACAAGAGTGTCTTGCATTACCTGAGTCATGCTGGCGCTCATTCAGAATAGGTAGCAAGGTAAAGCGGAGCTTGACAGTGCACTTACAACCCGCCGTGTCTTTTGCGGGGGAGTATTCCTGTAGTATTCTTCAACATTTTAGGGAAATCACACGCACTCTAAGTCTTCATGGCTGGACAGTCGCTACAAAGACTGAAGAACAAAGAAATGTTGTATACACTAGTTGGTCTGAAACGGTACAATCGAAACTTATGTCTAGAAGTTTTCCTAAAGTTAGGTGTACTATATCTCCTTTATGTGGAATTTACATGCTTTAAACGGTATAGCAGTATTTGTAGAAAATGATGGAAAGAGAAAAATTTCTAATCATATATAGACAAACAGTCGATGCATCGCTAGAAAAAAATATCACAGCAGTGTTCGAACTGAAGTCATTGGTACTTTTACTACATATGTCTGTACGAATCTGCCCATTTACTCTTTCTGACAAAATTCACACTGTTTAGCATTGTAGATGTAATATATAGATACAAAGTAAACCTTCCTTATTAGCAGAAACACTCCTTGAATTACATTTACAATAGAAATAAATGGACTGATAAAAGATAACCCGGTGCAGCTTTTCGCTTAAGTTATTATTTTTTAATCTGATAAGCTTTCTCTGAGATTAGGGTCGTTTAGTTTATACGTTGCCTTACACATCAACGGAAGTGTTTAACATGCTGGCTGCCAAACGTAATACTTTATATAATGCTCGTTTCATCTAATTATTGCCATATTATGTTAACAGACGAGATTTTGGGCATGAAACTGGATGTAGATCACTCTTTGCACTGGCATAGTGGCTATGCAGCCTCAAATACCCATTTGTCAGTATGCAGAAAAAAGCGAAACGATGCGATAGACAAGAGCTGCTTTTGGTAATAAGTCAGCCGCATTTTTATCTAGTTGTCATAGTTTCTTCGCGAATCTGATTCAGCTAATGATACAAGAAAATTATTATGTATGTTGTTGTATGTACTATGATTCACTTTGGCATAAAATTTATGTGGGTAAAACAAACATCTGTTTCAAATATCCGATTTATCAGCAACATAATTATCACTCTAAGAACTTCTAGAGTAAATAAAATGTATAATGTAAATATTTCGCTATCAGTTACATGTTAAGGGAAGCCAAGTGGAGAGTGAATAACAATTTACGACATTGCCTGTACAGGAACAGAATTTTACGATAGACAAAAAAAGTACAGCTAGGTACTGAGTTCATAAATAAAGTACGTTGTATACGAGAGTTAAGTTGATTTCAAAATGTAAATTACTCAACACTCTCTGAAAATACTGACACATTATTAATCTGCCGCACCAACAACAATTATTATTTTAACTTGGAAAAAATGCGTGACAATAATGGCTTGCAATGCAATACTATCGATTTCGGTAATTGACCATCGTCATGGTGGGAAAGATCACAGTCACAACTTCACATGTCATATAAGTTTTCACGTGCAAAGACTAAAATGAACATAGTCAAAATGTAGAAAACAATGATCATAAGTTACCAGCACTGTGGAACAAGCTATGGCAATCGGAGCGTATGGATTAGCATACATTGAGTCACAATGCTTTAGTGATGAAAACTTACGATTATTGTTTACACAGAAAAAGAGATATTTTAACATTTAATATACATTTTACAATTACGAAGTCTTTTATGGAGATATTTGTATGGGATGTTGCAATGGAACAGTTCAGACAAGAAGAGAGAGAAGCTTTTGAAATGTAGTGCCACAGAAGAACTATGAAGATTAGATGGGTATGTTGAATAATTAAGGAAGAGCTGCTAAATGGAATTGTGGAAAAATTTTTGGCACAACTTGACCAATAGATGGATCCGTTGAAAGGACATATCCTGAGGCATCAATCAATTGTGGATTTGGTTATGGAAGGATGTTTGAGTGGTAAAAATTATACAGGGAGTCAAAGTTTGACTACAACAAGCATGTTCAAATGTATGAAGGTCGCAGTGGTTATTCAGAGGTGGTGAGTCGTGCACAGGTCACACTAAAGAAGAAAGCGCATTACATGGACGATAGTGACAACAAAAAGGATGTAACCGTTGTATAGTTGTCGAGAAGTACAGGGTGGTAAAAATGTGGACACGTGTAATTGGTTTAAGAGTAGTTGTTTCTCTGTAGCCCGAAAGTTTCCCTTCGCAAGAACAACATTCACAATTCGGCAGCATGTTTCTGCAGACACAACCGCAGATGGAACCATAACACTCATCCGAAAAATATAAACCGAAATATCTACTTCCTTTCAGCTAGTCAGTTACTGCGCAGCGAAAGAAAGAAAACAGTTGTGAGCTCTCCAGCTCGGACCGCTTAACTCTGCTCCCTTTCGCCGCGGCCGACACAAAGAAAACATCTCACTGCGCGGCGAGTCAGTAGTCATTGGATTCCAGAGCCCAAGTGCTTTCTTCCGAGTCGCTGAGTCAATAGCCCACGACTCCGTTCTCGCTTATGTGCCCGGCCCCTATATGACTGCCTGTCGAGCAGCAGAACGTCAGTTGCGCGTGTAACAATTGTGGACTCACTGGCGTTAAGGAGGATAAGTTGCGAAGTCAACTACAAGTTACAACCGCAGAGAAGCATATCTCATTACCAAGCACGAAATAGTCTCAAGTTGTCTACGTCTCTGTGTAGACAGATACTGTGCAAACCACTGTGCAGTGCATTACATACTGATATTAGCGATTCGTGCAATGATCGGGGTAAATATGACAGTTTACATACGTCGCAGTGCAAGCAGTGATCACAACAGCGACGCAGCCCCTAAATAACGGCGTCCAGGGTTCGATTCCCGGCTGAGTAGGAGAAATTCTTCGCTCGGGCCCTGGGGTATCTGTAGTAAACCAATCAACTCATCTTTACCACAAAGATGCGAAGTCACAGAAGTGACGTCAAATAGAAAGACGCACCAGGCGGCCGAGCAACACTGCATGGGATCTCACAGCCAATAATGCCATATGATCAGTTCTTTTCAGTACACACCCTAATCTCTTTCATCTTATTCTCATGATCCCTACCCAAACTATAAGATGGTAACTGCAGAAGAGTCGCACAGGCTTCCTGAAACACAGGTTCTCTAAATTTACGTGTCGTAGTTTCGTCTCTCATCTACAGTTCCCCGAGCAGCTTCTGTTATACTTCCATACAAGCTACTTGACGAAAGAAAGAAAATAAAATAATACATTAAACAAAAACATTTTAGTATAACACGTTCTTAAAACGGAGTAAAAGTATAAAATAATTTGTCCTAACTCCATGCAGATTCCTAACCCCATATAAATTATCCTGAAAATTTGTGCTTGTGAATTTTTAATAACTATGACTATACTCATAAAATTTAAAATGAAAAACATGCGGCACATGCGGTGATAATTCATGCACGAACAGTTCACCTTTGCACTGCGAATGATATGAACTGCAGTGCGATTTTCTTAAGAACATTGTTCACGACACTACTTATTGTTACCTGTTGATGTTTCTTACGTTTTTCGTTTTAAATTTCACAAGTATTTTCAAAGTCATTAAAAATATACAATCACAAATTTGCAGGACGATCTGTATGGTGTTCGGTATATGAATGTGGCTAGAAGAATTTATTTTATACTTTTTAGTACGTTTTACAAACGTGTTACGCTCAAAAGCTTTTTATTTAAATTATTATTTTCTTCTTCTTAGCCTTGTGTGAGTGAAATTCTTCGACAGATTTCAAGGATTTGGATGATATTACAACAGACATGTGGTAATTTTCAGATTTATTTCAGTTTCTCCTCACCTGAGCCAACAAATATTCCTCCTACCTATATCTCACGAAAAATCCGTGAATGTAAAAAATTAGAGAGATTCGAGCTCTAACGGAGGTTTTACCGACAATCGTTCTTACCGCGTAACATTCGCAACCGGAACAGAAAAAGGATGAAACTGCAATGATACGTGTAGTACCTTCCGCGACACACTAGGCAAGAAAGAGAGTTAATATTTCACTGTCGTCCAGATCTCAGTTATAGTGAAAGTTTTAAGTCTCTAGCTCACCGGGAAGTTAGTTTGGAATTAATAGCAAAATTTGTACCAAACAGACAGACAAAAAACAAAGTACTCTTGGCCACACACTAGACAAAAGAGCAAGTTAATATTGCAATGGCATCCAGTTATGAGCTATGTTGAAAGTTTGAAGTGTATAGGTCATTGGGAAGTTACTTTAAATTCAATTGCAAAAATCGCTCCTAACAGACAACAAAGCGATCTAATAAAAGCACGTTAAAAATGCAGCCAATGAAGCAGGCAAGAGGAAATCCAGACATCTAACAAATGAAACCGGCAGAAAACGCAAACTGGCAAAGAAGGAAAGTCTAGACGCAAGTTGCAAGGCTGTAAGATCAAGCACATCTAGGGAAAAGATGAATGCTGCCTATAGGAAAATTAAGGAGACCTATGGAGAATAGAGGATCTGCTGTAGGAAAATCAAGAGTCATCACTAAGCAAAGACGGGAAAGCTCAAAGTTTGGAGGAATATAAACAAGGATTCTACAAGGGAAACGAACTTGAAGACAATGTTATATAGAGACAAGAAGAAGTAAACGAGGATCAGATAGGAGAAATAATACTACGACTAGAATTTGACAGAACTCTAAAGAGCTAAGACGAAACCATTCTCCTGAAGTAGCGGACATACCCTTAGAATTATTGATACTCTTGGGAGAACCATGTAAGACAAAAGCATTCCACCTAGTAGACAAGATACATCACGCAGCTGGAATACATCCAACGCTCAAAAAGAATGTAATAATGCCTATTTCAAAACGCAGGCGCTGACAGGAGGAAAAATTGTCGAACCATCAATCCAATAAGTCATAGTTGCAAAATACTGACAGGAATTATTTACTGAAGAATGAAAAAATTGGCAGAAGCCAACCTCGGAGAAATTTGGGAACTCGCCATATTGACCTTAGACTTAACTTAGGAGACAGAGTGATGAAGAAGAAATTTACGTTTATAGTACTGTAAATTCAGAGAAGGTGTGGCACAAATTTTCACTGTCGTCGTTCCAATATGCAGCCAATGATGGTTCATATTCGCCGAATACATTCCCTCTCCTGACGGATTTGTTACTTGGGTGTCATCCAATAACTAGCCCACATTCGAAGTCACTGAGCTTTCCTGAGCGATCCGTTCTGATGTAACTGCTTCTCCACTGACAATACAGTACTCCCCGCCTACTTTTCTATTGGCTGACCAGGCTCTCGTGACATCTTGTTATGAATGTCACATTATACAGGGATTTCCAGATATTTTTGATGAGATAGTATATGTGAATTCACTACAGTAAACGATATGTTTTCTTGTCAGGATTCAGTAACTTGATTAATGTGTTGGAGCATATGCGCATGACAAATTTCGCAGTACGGACGATACGGAATCCAACTAATGAATAAGACGTTGCAGTATGTGATGACACTTGAAATATAATAGCCATCTCGACAAAATATTTAAACAGGCGCTCCGCTGCATTTCACTGAACTGCACTATTATGTTCGTATACGGCGTTCTAGTGCGTCTACAATTTCTAGTAGTACGACGTTCGAGACTGTTGGTCATCCTTTCAAAGACAGCTGGTATGGTGAAAGTGTTTTCGATTGGTGCTTCCTGCTCCAACCATGGTACGATGCTTTGACTAGTCGTCTTTACTACTTCCCATCATTCGCCAGTCCAAACAACGTACCTATATTCAGAATACTTCCTTCTCTCTGCATCGGAGTGAGTGCTTTTTCGAAACTTCTGAATAGAAACAACCGGAGGGCCTTGGCTTTCTTAGGCAATGCCCTTACCGTGACCTATGCGGGTCAAACTCACGGCACGTCCTCACAGCAGCACTTGCCAGCATCTCCCTCTACTTTCCAAACTTCACAGTAGCTCTCCCACCTGCCTTGAAAGTTGGCCACTTTCAATACCTAATTTTATTTTTTCTGTATTTTCATTACTGTTCGAAAAATTTACCGTAGTATTACTGCAAAGAGATTCCGTATCCAGTCTCGACTACACGCAGTGGCTATCTTTGAAATTTTTCTCTGTGAGATTTGCGGAAGGCATGGTCTGGCACTTTGTGTCCGTGCCAGTGAATCCATTACGCGCTCAAAAAGCACACTGGAATTAGCTTCCAATATTTTAATTTGGTATGGACTGTAGCGAGGCAAAAGCATGCTCCTTGTTGATTGCGGCTCTTATTGAGTTGCTGTTTTGTGAGATGGTTCATGTGATAGGGGTTGTGCCTAGCATTGCATATATACAATATTACTTCATTATTCATCTGTGAGATACTTGTTTCTCATGGTTAAATTTTCACTAACTAGCGTTGCGAAGTTGCTATGAACAGCACGAGTGGACTTGTGTTCCACGTGCCATTACTAACTCCTTGTTCCTTCGTCAGGTCGGTAGTTACGAAAACAGGTATAGGCCCTGACTCTAGTCAAGTAATACGAAGAATATTCCACTCATTCAGTCACTCTACTTATCAGTTCAGTTTATTAAGTGATTTGTCACTTGCATGTAATCTTCGTTCATATTACGAGAACGTATTTGTATTTTACATACCACGTGCCGTTTGTGTACTGAGAGGACATGTACCGGGTGGGCAAAGTAAAAGTGGGCCAGATGAGTGGATACGATTGGACGTGAATGTATGCATATAACCACACCCCGTGACGTGCACACCACGTGTACGCCCGCCGCGTGATCCACACCGGCTCGGGGAGAAGTACGGGCTATGTAAGTGTGAGTAGAGCAGTGTAAAGAGGACGATGTTACTCATAGCGAAGCAGAGATGTTCGTTGCGGAAAGTTATGTGACAACAAAGTCATGGAAACGATGTGGTCAGTTATCTGCTGAGAAGTTTAATGGTGTCAAAGTGCCAGCAAAGACTGCCATGCAACGCTTAGTCCGAAAATCACGACAGACAGGATCAGTTTTGGACAAGTCAAAAAACATTCTGAAACGTGCTCACACAGTGCTGCAGTTCACCAGAAAATGCTTCAGAGTCCTGCCAAATCAACCAGACGCCTGTCGCAAGAGACCGACATAGCATGTCGATCATGTAGACGAATAATCCACCTGGACTTGCATATGTTTCTCTACCGAGTGTCTGTTGTTCATGCATTAAAACCAGCAGATGCTACTCAGCGCCTCCAGTTTTGTGAGTAGCTGTAGCTGTTCGCTGAGATGACAATGAATGGCTTGAACGTAGATCTTTTCTTTATGTTCGATGAAGGCTAGTTTCATCTGAGTGATTATGGCAATTCACAGAATCATAGGCTCTGCGCAGCGGCGAATCCGCATAACTTCTACGGAACACCACTATATGATCAGAAAGTTGGGGCTTGGTATGCACAGTCTGTTCGCCGCTTTGTTGGTCCCAGCTTCTTTCAACAGACACTGATTTCAGCACGTTACATTGTCAACATTTTTAAACCGTTCGTGGCAGCATTAACGAGGAGGAAGAGACCTACAGTTACTTCCAACAGGATGGAGCAACTGCCCAAAAAACCGGCCTAACATTGGAGCAAATTTACTCAATCTTTACGCCTGCCAGAGTTATTAGCAGAGGCCTGTCTGGTCACGCCATAGCTGACCACACAGGTCACGTAATCTGTCAATGTCCGATTACTTCGTGTGGGGAACCCTCAAGTGTAAGATGTATCGCAACAACCGTCATAGTCTTCTAGAACTGCAGCAGAATATTTCGGACGAGACTGCAACAATTCCAGAAGTCTAGCCTCGATCCAACTTCAGTAACTCGCAGATCAGATCCCAAGCGTGCCAAGAGATGAATGGTGGTCACTTTCAACATCTGTTATAGTCCGGTTAGTACTGTATTTCCTTTCCACTGCTGTGTTTATTTCTACCCTGGAAATTTGTTCTCCGGGGCACTTTTATTTGCCCCAGGCCGTATTACGCAGTTTACTTGATTATTCAAGTCAATTACATGAAGTGTATCTAAATGTTCTCTCTTACTCCATTTTCCCTGGTCATTCATTTGTTGTCTAAATGCATTAGAGAGGCTGATGTTTTGAAATCATAATAGCGGCAAAGAAACTGATGTAGACATGCGTATTCAAATACAGAGATATGTAAACAGGCAGAATACGGCGCTGCGGTCGGCAACGTCTATGTAAGACAACAAGTGTCTGACGCAGTCGTTAGATCGGTTACTGCTGCTACAATAGCGGGTTATCAAGAGCTAACTGAGTTTCAACGTGGTGTTATTGTCGGTGCACGAGTGATGGGACACAGCATCTCCGACATAGCGATGAAGTGGGGATTTTCCCGTGTGACCACTTCACGAGTGTACCGTGAATATCAGGAATCCGTTAAGACATCAAATCTTTAACGTCGCTGCGGCTGGAAAGAGATCCTGAAAGAATGGGACCAATGACGACTGAAGAGAATCGTTCAACGTGACAGAAGAGCAACCCTTTCGCAGATTGTTGCTGATTTCAATGCTGGGCCATCAACAAGTGTCACCGTGCGAACCATTCAAAAAACCGTCATCGATATGGGCTTTCGGAGCCGAAGGCTCTCTCGTGTACCCTTTACGACTGCACGAAACATTGCTTTACCCCTCGCCTGGGCCCGTCAACACCGACGTTGGAATGTTGATGACTGGAAACATGTTGCCTGGGCAGACGAGTCTCGTTTCAAATTGTATCTAGCGGACGGACGTGTACGAGTATGGAGATAACCTCATGAATCCATGGACCCTGCATGTCAGCAGGGGACTATTCAAGCTGGTGCAGGCTCGGTTAATGATGTGGGGCGAATGCAGCTGGAGTGATATGTGACCCCTGAAACGTCTAGACTCGACTCTGGCAGGCGACATGTACGTTAAGTATCATGTGTGATCACCTGCATCCATTCATGTCCATTATACATTCCGACGGACTTGGGCAATTCCAGCAGGACAATGCGACGCCCCACAGTCCAGAACTGCTACAGAGTGGCTCCAGGAACACTCTTCTGAGTTTGAACACTTCCGCTTGCTACCAAACTCCCGAGACACGAACATTATTGAGCATATCTGGGGTGCCTTGCAGCGTGCTGTTCATAAGAGATCTCCACCCCCTTGTACTATTACGGACTTATGGGCAGCACTGCAGGATTCATGGTGTCAGTTCCCTCTAGCACTACCTCAGACATTAGTCGCATCCATGCCACATCGTGTTGCGGCACACCTGCCTACACAATAGTAGGCAGGTGTACCTGTTTCTTTGGTTCTTCAGTTTAGAACCACACAATGCAATACATAACCTTTAGCTGTACTGATTGATACATTCCACACCAAGATAGCTGTTCTTATTCTGAATATTACGTATCCCGTTCTTTTCTAGCGTTTTACCACAGATAAGGTAAGTTGTGTCACTGTTTCAACTTGCAGAACTCTGTACTTAGTTCTACGGAAGTGTATATTTTCGAACTTTCATACTTGACTATTATGCAATTAGAAATCGGGATTCACATCCCAAATGAACAGAAACTGATTGTACGTCGAGTTGTTAAAACACATTCGTTATTAGTGGAATATTAGAGATTATATTTCATGTTCACGTAAGTGAAGTTTGCTTTTACTATACCTGCTGTTCAAAATTGTACTTTCGAACTGCTCAGGTAACTTTCATTTATCACAATATAGCTAGATTGGGTTCATAGATCAGATTCTTAGGCTGTATGTTTGTCTAATATGCGGCATAGCTTTCCAAATAAGGACGTGTTAGGATTTACTTACACCAGCAATCCAACTTAAAACCAAGAACCTTACAACTTTTCTCCATTCACGAAGAAAGTATTCTGGAAGAAAGGATACTGCGAGAAAATGGCTCTTCAGCAGCGAGAGGGATAGAGTCTGGAAAGTACGACAGAAAAACGGTTAAACGCGAAGCTACACCTCGTGCATGGGCAGTTTATTATAGATACGAGTCCCGGTCCCGCACACAGTTTTAATCTGCTTGAAAATATCATTTTGTCTACACATTAATTCTTTAGAGGCGTTATTGTTTTATTTTCCCCTAGTGTAAAGCACAGTGGTATCGCTTAAAAACAACGGACATCCTAATCGGAAATCGTCATGCAGGAGAGCATCATGAAACAACATTATTTCGGAAGACTCCCACGCCATATGGTTTAAGAAATAAAAGTATATGTTACCACTGATACCGCACAGTGAGCAATGAAGAAGAATGAGAGGGGCAAGAGCTCAGGAATAATGTCTAAAACTAGAATGAAATAGTGCAGTAGGAATGCAGTTAAGGAAAGCCGTCTCAAGACTAACTCATGGGTTATTCTTCGTAAATTGGTAGGCAGAAAGAATAGACCATTCAATGGTTCATTCACAGGAACAGAAGGGAATCTCAGCGTTACTGACAAACCTTGATTTTGTGATAACTATTCCCAAATCCGAGTTTGCCATTGTACCTTTTGACTACAGCCCCCGTTTGAATGACTAGTGTCTTATTTTAGTGTGCTCCATTGTGATAAATACAGTGAATAATGCTTACTTGCAGAATGTAATTTTCCCTCTGCAGTGGAGTGTGCACTGATACGAAATTTCCTGGGAGATTAAAACTGCATTCCGGGCCGATACTCGAACTCGGGACCTTTGTCTTTCGCGGGCGAGTGCTCTACTGACTGAGCTACCCAAGTACGAGTCTCGGCCCTTATCACCTCTTTAATTCTGCGAAAGGCAAAGGTCCCGAGTTCGAGTCTCGGTCCAGCACACAGTTTTAATCCCACAGGAAGTTTCAATGGTTACGTGGTTAATCATACGCGCGGAGACAGTCCAATGCACTCGAAGAAAATGAGTGTAAGGAGAGCAATCAGGGATGCGTTCAATGACTTTGAAAGTAAAAGTTTGTCAACAGAACTGAATAACCTAAGAGATTCTGGTCTTATGCAAACTCAGTACGTGGCTGGAAATCCTCTATTCGTTCACTCAGTGACCATACTGGCACGGAAACGGAAGATATGAGAGAGAAAATCCAAATACTGATATCGATCTCTCGAAACTGTTTCACCGAGAGGGGATCGTTCAGCCATCGTACGATGCCGAAATGGTAAATACTGAGAGAACCTGTTTCGGAACAGAAAATCGATTAAAATCGCTTAGTGGTGGAAAGGCATAAGGAGCAGATGTTATAAAATTCTACAAGATTATGAAAAAGACCTTGCTCCCCTTGCAGTTTATCGTGTGCGCTGGAGCAACAAAGGGTACTTAGCGACTGGTAAAACATCTGCATCTACATCTACATCATACTCGGCAAGCCACATAATTGTGTGTGGTGGAGGGTACTGTCGGTACCACTATCTGATCCCTCCAACCCTGTTCCACTCGCGAATAGTGTGTGGGAAAAATTATTGCCTGTAAGTCTCTGTACTGGCTCTAATTTCTGGAATTTTCTCCTCGTGGTGAATACGCGAGATGTACGTGGGAAGAAGTAATACGTTGTCCGACTCTTCTTGAAATATCAATAGTAAGTATCTCTGTGATGCACAACGCCTCTCTTGTAACGTCTGACAGTGGAGTTTGTTGAGCAGCTCCGTAACGCTCTCTCGCCGACTAAACGATCCCGTTACGAGACGCGCCACTCTTCGTTGGATCTCCTCTATCTCCTCTAGCAGTCCTACCTGATAGGAATCCCAGATAGATGAACAGTACTCAAGAATCGGGCGCATTACAAGCCACTTCTTTCCTGGACGAGTTACATTTCCTTAAGATTCTTCCGATGAATCTGAGTCTGGTGTCTGCTTTCCCACTAAGGCCGCTCTGAATAGTTACGCCTAGATATTTTAGGGTAAACACTGTCACCAGCTTTTGTCATCAATAGTGTAGCTGTACAGTAGTGGGATTCTTTTCCTATGTATGCGCAATATGTTACATTTATTTACGTTCAGGGTCAACTGCCAGAGCCTGCAGCAATCATCAATTCTCTGCAGGTCGTTCTGCAAGTCCTTACTATCTTCTGGCGTTGCACAGATCATCCACTTTTTCAAGAAGGACCGCAGGACAGATGCACATAGTTGTGGGCCTATACCGTTGACGTCAGTCGGTTGTAGAATTATGTAACATGTTTTATGCTCAAGAATTATGACACTTTTGCTGAACGAAATTCTGCTCTATAAAAATCAAAATGGATTCCGCAACCAGAAATGCTGCGAAACTCAGTTCGTTATGTTCCTCTATGAGAGTCATAGCGCTGTAGACAAAGGCACTCAGCCTGATCCCTTGCTCCTTGACTTCAGGAAGGCATTTGATACCGTTCAACATTGCTGGTTAGTGAAAAAAAATACGAGCTTATCTAGTATATGACCAGATTTGCGACTCGATTCAAGACTCCTTGCGCAGATCTCAACACGTCGCTATTAACGGAACAAAACCATTAAATGTAAAGTTGATTTCCAGAGTACCGCGAGGATGTGCGATACGATCTTTACTGTTTACAATGCACATAATTGATCTAGGAGAAGCAAAAGCTCTTTGAGGCTGTTTACAAATTATGTCTACAAGAACGCAGCAACGCCAGGAGACAGTATCGATTTGCAGAATGACCTGCAGAGGATTGATGACTGGTGCAGGTTCTTGCAGTTGATCCTCAACGTAAATAAATGTAACATATTGCGCATACACAGGAAAAGAAATCCTTACCGTACAATTACACTATTGATGACAAACTGCTGGATGCAGTACCTACGTAAAATAAGTAGGAGTAGTTGCCTAAAGCAACGTTAAGTGGAACGACCACAAAAGACAAATAGTAGGAAAATCGGATGCCAGACTGAGGTTCAGAGGAAGTACCTTAAGGAAATGTTACTCATCCATGAAGGAAGTGACTTACAAGGTGCCTGTTGGGCTGATTCTTGAGTCCTGAACATCAGTATGGGAGTCTTACCAGATAGGACCAATAGATAAGGGAGAGAGGGAGAGCGACAGAGAGAGAGAGAGAGAGAGATGGGGTGGGGGGGGGGGGGGGGAGCGAAGATCCAACGAAGAGCGGCGCATTTCTTCACGGGTTCGTTAGTCAGTACCACAAAGTTACGAAGATACTCAACAAGATCCAGTGGTAGACGTTACAAGAGAGGCGTTTTGCATCAATCAGAGGTTTATTATTGAGATTTCTAGAGATCGTTTTCCGCGAAGAGGCAGACAACATAATACTTCGACCCATGTTCATCTCGTGAAACGACCACGACGAGAAAATTCTAGAAATTAAAGATAATACTTGGCTTACCGACAGTCTTCTTCCCACGTGCCATTTGCGAGTGGAAGAGGGTGGGGTTGGGGGGGGTGAGGGGTGGGGGATCAGGTAGAGGTACCAGAAGAACACCTGCCACACACTTTTACGTGGCTTGCGGAGTATTGACGTAAATGTGGATGTAGAATTTAAGGTCCGTGCTGTGAAAAAAGAGCGCTGACAGTTAAAAAGGGCTTGGCGCGGCTGCTTCCCGCATCTTGAAAGACCAAGCAAGTCACGCAATTTTAAAAACGTCTCCATGACACCTATAGCGTTACATATGCTAACCATGGAACTCATATATTCACTATGTGATCAAAAGTATCCGGACACCTGGCAGAAAATGACTTACAATTGTTGGCGCCCTCCATCGGTAATGCTGGAATTCAGTATGCTGTTGGCCCACCCTTAGCCTTGATGGCAGCTTCCACTCTCGCAAGAATACGTTCAATTAGATGCTGGAAGGTTTCTTGGGGAATGGTAGCCCATTCTCCACGGAGTGCTGCACTGAGGAGAGGTATCCATGTCGGTCGCTGAGGCTTGGCATGAAGTCGGCGTTCCAAAACATCCCAAAGGTGTTCTATAGCATTCAGGTCAGGACTCTGTGCAGGCCAGTCCATTACAGGAAGCGTAACCACTCGTGTTAAAAGATGCAATCACCATCCCCGAATTGGTCTTCAACAGTGGGAAGCAAGAAGGTGCTTAAAACATCAATGTAGAACTGTGTTGTGATAGTGCCCTTCATGAAAAACACGACCACGCCATAACACCACCGCCTCCGAATTTTACTGTTGGCACTACACACGCTGGCAGATGACGTTCACCAGTCATTCGCCGTACCAACACCCTGCCATCGGATCGCCCATTGTGTATCATGATTCGTCACTCCACACAACGTTTTTCCACTGTTCAATCGTCCAATGTTGACGCTCCTTACACCAAGCGAGGCGTCGTTTGGCATTTACCGGCGTGATATGTGGCTTATGAGCAGCCGCTCGACCACGAAATCCAAGTTTTCTCACCTCCCGCCTAACTGTCATAGTACTTGCAGTGGATCCTGACGCCGTTTGGAGTTCCTGTTTGGTGGTGTGGATAAATGTCTGCCTATTACACATTACGACCCTCTTCAACTGTCGGTGGTCTCTGTCAGTCAACAGACGATGTCGGCCTGTACGCTTTTGTGCTGTACATGTCCCTTCACGTTTCTACTTCACTGTCACATCGGAAACAGTGGACCTATGGATGTTTAGGAGTGTGGAAATCTCGCGTACAGGCGTATGACACAAGTGACACCTAATCACCTGACCACGTTCGAAGTCCGTGAGTTCCACGGGGCGCCCCATCCTGCTCTCTCACGATGTCTGCTGAGGTCGCTGATATGGAGTACCTGTCAGTACGTGGCAGCACAATGAACCTAATATGTTTTTGGGGGTGTTCGGATATTTTTGATCACATAGTGTACATTGCTCCCATGTAATTTCATAAGCACTTAAAGGGTGAGAAAATATACCAATGGAAACATATTAATACTCTGATATGTTGTGAATTCCTGTTTTTGTTTTTCTGTGCAAAAATAAGTTTTGCTATGAAACTCATAGTAAAACGTTTAGTCAGAGACTTTTGCTAAAGGGGCCAAACGTAAAACACTGTATATATCTATAAAACAAATGCTTACTTCATTTATTCTCGCTATTCCGTGGCGTCTTATTCCCTGCGCGTTGCCGAGTAAGCACTCATGTTTCTATGTACCATATCTTCAGATAAAATTTAAGATATTTTTTGGAATTTAATTATAAAATCAGACCAGATCATATACCACAATAGCCATAACTGTGATGAATATTTGTGTCTTTCTTTTCAGACGCAATAAAAAGAGTACTGATGACGAATTGTTCGAAAGTAGAACGACCGAACGCATTACTGTTCTCTCATCACCTAATCAATATCACTAAGCAGAACCATCCTGAGATCTAGTTGCCGATCTTCTGTTTTCATATCTTACGTATATTTTTTACATAAGAATCATGTTAGGTTGACCGCTCAATTACCTTCCAACAATGACGTCGGCAGTCGCTTCAAAGTGTGGATTAATGTCGTTCCTAACGATACTAACAGGGGGCAACCTGATAATCACACGAATATGTAATTTACATCTTTTATCAGTAATCATTAATTTCATTTAACTGTATTTTTTGATCAGGTTTGTCGTCTTTGAACCTTTCTCTCACACGTCACGTAATTGCGTAGTAATCAGTATTTTTTATTTGCCGTGACATACTGGAAAATGTTTCCGTAATAATACTATAAATTACATAGGGAAAAGTTCCATACGGTTCAGTGTTGCCGCAGCTCTATAGGTGACTTTTGTTATCTCGGCAGCTGTTGGCTCTCCGCTGTCGGAAGCTGGCGATAACGCTTCCAGCTGTCAGAGATCTTCCTTCGGCGTGCACCGTATAGGTGGTCCGGGTCTATGTCCTGGAGAAATGTGCCCGTCTGTTGTTGAGTCTCGCACCCACATTCACGAGCACTTGGTTCTAGAAACAAATTTAAGAACTCCAGTCCTTTGATTCCTAACAAGTTACCGGTAGGTTTGGTTGGTTGATTCGGGGGAGGGGACAAAAGAGCGGGGTCTTCGGTCCCAGCGGATTAGGGAAGGATGGGGAAGGAAGCCAGCCGGGCCCTTAGGAGGGAACCATTCCGGCATTTTCCTGAAGCGATTTAGGTAAATCACGGAAAACCTGAATCAGGATAGCTCGACGCGGGTTTTAATCGCTGTCCTCCCGCATGCGAGTCGAATGTGCTAATAACTTCTCCACTTCGCTCGGTTTCCGGGGGGTTTTCTCGGTTAACTGGCAAATGATGGAACTTGGAATCTCCTCCGCCTGAAAAACTTCCAGTTCGGAAGTATATATCCGTCAATATGCTCATCTCTCAGCTTTCTGAGATTTGGCTGAAAAGAACTCTACAGCAAACCTGCCTTGCATATTTGGGTAAAGAATCATAGCTGTAAAGTCACTCCGCTCACATTCGTGAGTTATATGTTTTGAAGTGATCAAACTGACACACCGAAGCGTGATAATACTCTTTTCTTTCTAACAGTAATAAATACTGTCTGAATAACGGTCCTTCGCACATTTTGCAAAGCAAATTGTACGGAAATTAGTGTTACACGAGAAGCAATAGAAGCATTCATTTCCCCCTGTTTTTATTTTTATTTTATTGTGTATTCTCCTTTGCGTGTGTGGCGTTTCCACTGCATAGTTGTCCGCCCTCGGTAGCTGAGTGGTCAGCGCAACAGAATGTCAATCCTAATGGCCCGGGTTCGATTCTCGGCTGGGTCGGAGATTTTCTCCACTCAGGGACTCGGTGTTGTGTTGTCCTAATCATCAGAATTTCATCCCCATCGACGCACAAGTCGCCGGAGACTTGCACCCAGTGAATGGTCTACCCAGCGGGAGGCCCTAGTCACACGACATTTACATTTACTGCATAGTTGCAAACAAGCCACTCAAAGCTGCGCTTCCTCTTCCTAAATAGCCTAAGGCAAATCCGAGAACGCTTCCTTTTATAATGGCTTGATCTATTTCCGTTCCCCTGTATGAGCAGTCGTTGACTAGACGTTGAGCACTAACCTTCCTTCCTCCTCCAAATGGAGGTCAACTATTTGGACAGTGTGATCTGTCACTGGTTTATCGTAACAGCAGAGTCTAATTTCAGTGAAAATTGAAGACATTTTGATGTGAAATGGAAGTCCATTGGCATGACAGGGATCCTGAGGATGAATACGTCCTATGGTTTCAGATGGAGGCTCCAGTTACATTCCGCTTTAATGATTTTATCAAACGCCTCTTCTTATTACACGATCTGTGAGTTTACTAGTGCCGCTTTATCATTAGTGAGACCCCTATTTTCAGAAAAAGTCTACAGAAGGGAACACCAAACTCCCTGATTTAAATTTCCCTTGGTTACTCTAAAACACCTACGATAATTGCCCGAACGTTTCTGCTGGAAATTATCTACGTCTACATCTACACTTCGCAAACTGCACTACGTGGCAAAGAATACGGCCCACTGTACCACTTATTAGGGTTTCTTACCATTCCGTTTCCATATGGAGAGCGGGAAGAATGATTGTTTAAGTAATTTAAGTAATTCCCTGGGCGTTTTATTTTGTCTGACATTGTCGTCGCGATCACTACACTCCTAGATTTCTCACATCATGTTTGTTTTTTAAACTTTGTAAGTACACTCTTGAGGGACAACTGACAACTTAAAACGTCCCCTTTGAACAATTATACAAGACTGTGCTTAACCTGGCAGACTGTGCTTAACCTGACAGACTGTGCTTAACCTGACACACAATATTTTTAGCGCAACGCAATCTGACTTCCAATAATCCCTACAAAAGAATGGCCCTGACTAACATTAACCTATACCTTTCACAAATCACTTACCTCACAAAAATCTTCGTTACTGGAACTACTGCAATACAGCGAGCGCCACTACTGCCAGCTAAATAAAAGATTCAAACTACGGAAGGCACTAACTACTGATAGGCATAGTTAGCAAATGAAAGATTTTAATAGAGAACAAACAATGTATTTACCTTAATATCATCACAAGTCATAATATATGTAATTTCAAAACTCCGCCATCTCTCTCCTCACATCCACCACTGCTGGCGGCTCATCTCTAACTGCGCAACACTACGCGCTGTTAACATCCAGCTGCCCCTCTACAATGGCAGACAACAATGCAAACTAGCCACAGACTGCACACAGCACAGCCAGTGATTTTCATACAGAGCGCTACGTGGCATTACCAATATAAAAATCTAAACAGCCTACTTACATAGCCCCCATGCTCCCCACAAAAAATTTTACAAATTGTTTTGGGCAGTGGCCAATAATGATTGGATAAAATTTTTCATAATTACAATAACAAAGAAATCAAATGCACACACTTATTGATACAATGTTGGTCAAAAGCTAAAATTTTCTCACAGTCCATAAAGACAGTCCAGATTGTTCATCACAGTAAAATTTCAGTGTTTTTTTTTTTTTTTTCAAAGTCTGAGCAGTAAATGACAATGCACACGGAAGTAGTGGATTTCCATGCAGTCTTGAAGAAGTAGTGTTGTCCGTCCAACTGAAAGACAGTGCTGACTCTTGACATGCTGACAGGTAATGGGCCACAACAGAGCAAACCCACAGCAGAGTCATTCGACGTTTTGAAGAAGATTGGTAGGTAGGTCATCACAGAGCAGACCCACTGGAGTCCTGGTAGAGAGTATGGTATTCGTGGGCCACCAGAGGTTCAGATCCACTGCAGTCCTTGTAGAAATTGTGGTATTGGTTGGCCATCAAAGATGCAGACCCACTGTAGTCATGTAGAGACGGCCAGCAGCCATCTGTTGTGACTGTGCAGGTGCACAATCACCATTGAAGAGTCTTGCGGATAATATAGCAAGTCCATAAACCACCACTTGTCCACTCACAAAAAATTTGTTTGAAATGCCCTTAGAACCAGCAATGCTGTTATCTAGTCCCTTGCTGAATTATTAACACACGTGCAAACACTATCAGTCCCTACTTCTCACATATTGTCCATATACTATGACCAACAGAAACGTGTGCAGTGAAATGTAACTTACAAGTTACTTAATTTGATGAACTGGTGTCAATTACAATATTATAACATAAGAATACAATAACAAAGGTACAAAATACATCATAAAAAACATAACAATACAGATAACATTTGTAGTACAGGCTTTACAACAGAATAGAAATAAACATATACATCAATGTTACAGGAATTATGACATGAGTACATACATAAAAGATCAGAATAACTTTTGAAACATCAACTTTACACATGAGCATTTAAACAAAACAGAATAAATAATGTCTAAGCATATTTACAAGGTAAATAACATATTATTAATGCCAATTATATTTGAGGATGACAGTATTCCTCATCGTAGTGAATGTAGCTTAATATTAAAAGAAGAAAAAATTCTATGAAACTACACAGAGACAGGAAGAAAACAAATACACAAGGGTACACAAACACATAGTGGGATAACACAAAAGGAAAGGACAGGGTTCGTTTTCAGTGTAACATTTGGTACTGCAGTCCAACCCAAAACTTCATTCCATAGATCTTTCATCTTATTTCAACATTTGTTTCCACCAAAAAAATCCTATCCAAGCATGCTTTCTGTATTTATATGTTCACATGTTTCTTACCACAATAGTTATTTTCCATTATCTTACCTCATCATTTATTTCCAAGAAAATCCTACCTAAACCTGTTACCCTAAACCCTACTTTTTTTGGTTCATATCCTCTTTAAAAATACTGTTTTGGCCAAACCATTTTCTTATAGCTTCTCAATGCATTTCTTCCAATCCATCATAGTTAGTTTCTTATATAGTCTACCCCCTCTTAAGCTAACTTAAATCTACTGAGCTCAGATGCTAAACTAAGGGACGAGGCAATGCAGCAGCACATAACAAATTAACACAAACCACAAGGACAAAAAATTCAAATTGGCAAAGCAATTGCAATATTACAACTAAGATAAGGCACTGTGCAGCAAACAAGAAAAATAAATCAGTTGTAAAACTAGCTTAGAAGAGTAACACAAATTAAAATTCAGTAGCACTATGCCTGGCAAACAGCAGCAGCAAATATAAAAAATATAAAACTTATATCTGTACATGACAAAGCTCAAGCAGAAAAAATATTACAGTAAAAATGGCCATGTTTAATACCTACGTCACATCTTAACACTAGAGTGATGCATCACGAGAACTTACACTAGCAGATAAGTTACCAAATCGTAAAGAAATTATTTATGCAATTCCTGTGAAGGGAAATGTCTATTTATGTGCCCTCGTTTTCTTGGAAGTAGATCATAAATTTCTTATTGACTGGATCTTAATAATCATAATATATATAGCAGTTCATAACATTCATTCTGTACTCAAAAATCCGCCATCTCATTTCCCACATCAACCACTGCAGGCGGCTCACCTCTAACTGCGCAACACTACGCGCTGTTAACATCCAGCTGCCCCTCTACAATGGCAGACAACAATGCAAACTAGCCACAGACTGCAAACAGCACAGCCAGTGATTTTCATACAGAGCGCTACGTGGCATTACCAACATAAAAATCTAAACAGCCTACTTACAAACTATCTGAAAGTGCTTGCCAATTCAGGTTTCTCAGTATCTCTGTGACGCTTTCCCAAAGATTAAACACACCTGTGATGATAAGAGTAAGTACTGCTCTCCTTTGTATACGTTCAATATACCTTCATACCCCTTTTTGATATATGTACCACATACGTCAAAATTTGCCTCGTCGATTGCTCTTTCACTTTTTCCTACAATGGTTTTGCTTTATTAAATCGCGAGTTTGTCTCTGCAATGTTTCGCCAGTTGCTGCTGGGATCAGCTTCGATCAAATGAGCCAAACATTTTGAGCTCTCTTTTAGTGTGTTCACTGGAGGACGTCCTCACCTTTCAGGGCTACAAAGGTCTTTAGCCAGTAGCAAACATTTGCGGGTGTCAAACCACGAGATGACGCACTTAGAATGGGATTACGCCATTATATTCTTTGCTGTTTTGGTCTTTCTGTCCTGTTCTCTGTTCTCCTTAGTCTGGTCTGTTCTGGGATCGACGCGACCTCGTTCGGAGTTGTGGAATGTTGGAGGTTCTGCGTGCCATCCTTACAATTACTTGCCGTAGTGACTAATAGGTGACGTGTACGTTGTTTCATTCATGCTTTCAAAATATCGGCGCTTTTATCTTGCGACCATTCCGCGTACTGAGCTTGTAGTGAAATGGTACCCTTGCACTTGGCTCATAGAGTGCTCGCTTTTCGAGAAATGAAAGCTGATTAAAGGAACGAGTAATTTCATTTCAATCCATTGTATTGTACGTAGATTCAGATTTACTATTCTCTCCTGAATTAAAAATGCTTTATCTTGTTGGGGCAAGTGTCTTCAAAACATATAATTTCGTGAGTTTCCTAGAGTTTCATTTCGCATTATTCAGACTGAGAACACATGTGGTCTATGTGATTTCTCTAGTTTATCTCGAGAGTAACATACACACTATTATGTGCGGGGTAGCCGCGCGGTCTAGAACGTCTTGTCACGATCCGCGTGGTTCCCTCCGTCGGAGGTTCGAGTCCTCGCTCAGGCATGGGTGTGTGTGTGTGTGTGTGTGTTGTCCTTAGTGTAAGTTATATTAAGTAATGTGTGTAAATTAGGGACCGATAATCTCAGCAATTTGGTCCCATAAGATCTTACCACAAATTTCCAAAATACACCCTGCTTACAACACGGCTCTGAATTATTTCGCTCCACAGAAGTTCATGTCTTTATCGTTGTCGTTGTTATTGTTGTGCTCTTCAGTCCTGAGACTGGTTTGATGCAGCTTCACATGCTACTCTATCCTGTGCAAGCTTCTTCATCTCCCAGTACTTACTGCAACATACATCCTTCTGAATCTGCTTAGTGTAATCATCTCTTGGTCTCCCACAACGATTTTTACCCTCCACGCTGCCCTCCAATGCTAAATTTGTGATCCGTTGATGCCTCAGAACATGTCCTACCAACCGGTCGCTTCTTCTTGTCAAGTTGTGCCACAAACTCCTCTTCTCCACAATTCTATTCAATACCTCCTCATTAGTTATGTGATCTACCCATCTAATCTTCAGCATTCTCCTGTAGCACCACATTTCGATAGCTTCTATTCTCTCCTTGTCCAAACTATTTATCGTCCATGTTTCACTTCCGTACATGGCTACACTCCATACAAATACTTTCTGAAACGACTTCCTGACACTCAAATCTATACTCGATGTTAACAAATTTCTCTTCTTCAGAAACGCTTTCCTTGCCATTGCCAGTCTACATTTTATATCTTCTCTACTTCGACCATCATCAGTTATTTTGCTCCCCAAATAGAAAAACTCCTTTACTACTTTAAGTGTCTCATTTCATAATCTAATTCCCTCAGCATCACCCGACTTAATTCGACTATATTCCATTATCCTCGTTTTTCTTTTGTTGATGTTCATCTTATATCCTCCTTTCAAGACACTGTCCACTCCGTTCAACTGCTCTTCCAAGTCCTTTGTTGTCTCTGACAGACTTACAGTGTCATCGGCGAACCTCAAACTTTTTATTTCTTCTCCATGGATTTTAATACCTACTCCGAATTTTTCTTTTGTTTCCTTCACTGCTTGCTCAATATACAGATTGAATAACATCGGGAAGAGGCTACAACCCTGTCTCACTCCCTTCCCAACCACTGCTTCCCCTTCATGCCCCTCGACTCTTATAACTGCCAAATTGTAAATAGACTTTCGATCCCTGTATTTTACCCCTGCCACCTTTAGAATTTGAAAGAGAGCATTCCAGTCAACATTGTCAAAAGCTTTCTCTAAGTCTACAAATGCTAGAAACGTAGGTTTGCCTTTCCTTAATCTTTCTTCTAAGATAAGTCGTAAAGTCAGTATTGCCTGAAGTGTTCCAACATTTCTATGGAATCCAAACTGATCTTCCCCGAGGTCAGCTTCTACCAGTTTTTCCATTCGTCTGTAAAGAATTCGTGTTAGAATTTTGCAGCTGAGAATTATCACACTGATAGTTCGGTAATTTTCACATCTGTCAACACCTGTATTCATTGGAATTGGAATTATTACATTCTTCTTGAAGACTGAGGGTATTTCTTCTCTGTCATACATGTTGCTCACCAGATGATAGAGTTTTGTCATGACTGGATCTCCAAAGGCCGTCAGTAGTTCTAATGGACTGTTGTCTACTCCCGGGGCCTTGTTTCGACTCAGGTCTTTCAGGGCTCTGTCAACCTCTTCACACAGTATCGTATCTACCATTTCATCTTCATCTACATCCTCTTCCAATTCGATAATATTGTCCTCAATTACATCGCCCTTGTATAGATCCTATATATACTCCTTCCACCTTTCTGCTTTCCCTTCTTTCCTTAGAACTCTGTTTCCATCTGAGCTCTTGATATTCATACCAGTGGCTCTCTTTTCTCCAAAGGTCTCTTTAATTTTCCTGTAGGCAGTATCTACCTTACGCCTTGTGAGATAAGCCTCTACATCCTTACATTTGTCCTCTAGCCATCCCTGCTTAGCCATTTTGCACTTCCTGTCGATCTCATTTTTGAGACGTTTGCATTCCTTTTTGCCTGATTCATTTACAGCATTTTTATATTTTCTCCTTTCATCAATTAAATTCAATATTTCTTCTGTTACCCGAGGATTTCTACTAGCCCTCGTCTTTTTACCTACTTGATCCTCTCCTGCCTTCACTACTTCATCCCTCAGACCTACCCATTCCTCTTCTACTGTATTTCTTCCACATCTGCACCTGGAAATGTCTTACAATTTAAAACCTGGTTGCTAAATCTCTGTCTTACCATTATATAATCTATCTGATACCTTCTAATATATCCAGGATTCTTCCAATTATACAACCTTCTTTTATGATTCTTGAACCAAGTGTTAGCTATGATTAAGTTATGCTTTGTGCAAAATTCTACCAGACGGCTTCCGCTTTCATTTCTTACCCCAAATCCATACTCACCTACTATGTTTCCTTCTCTCCCTTTTCCTACTCTCGAATTCCAGTCACCCATGTCTATTAAATTTTCGTATCCCTTCACTACCTGAATAATTCCTTTTATCTCATCATACCTTTCATCAATTTGTTCATCTGCAGAGCTAGTTGGTATATAAACTTGTACTACTGTAGTAGGCTTGGGCTTCATCTCTATCTTGACCACAATAATGCGTTCACTGTGCTGTTTGTAGTAGCTTACCCGCAATCCTATTTTTTTATTCATTATTAAACCTACTCCTGCATTACCTCTCTTTGATTTTGTATTTATAACCCTGTATTCACCTGACCAAAAGTCTTTTCCCTCCTGCCACTGAACTTCACTAATTCCCACTATATCTAACTTTAACCTATCCATTTCGCTTTTTAAATTTTCTAACCTACCTGCCCGATTAAGGGATCTGACATTCCACGCTCCGATCCGTAGAACACCAGTTTTATTTCTCCTGATAATGACATCCTCTTGAGTAGTCCCCGCCTGGAGATCTGAATGAAGGACTATTTTACCTCCGGAATATTTTACCCAAGAGGACGCCATCATCATTTAACCATACAGTAAAGCTGCATGCCCTCGGGAAAAATTACGACTGTAGTTTCCCCTTGCTTTCAGCCGTTCGCAGCACCAGCACAGCAAGGCCGTTTTAGTTAGTGTTACAAGGCCAAATCAGTCAATCTTCCAGACTGTTCCCCCTGCAACTACTGAAAAGGCTGGTGCCCCTCTTCAGGAACCACACGTTTGTCTGGCCTCTCAACAGATACTAATCCGTTGTGGTTGCACCTACGGTACGGCCATCTGTATCGCTGAGGCACGCAAGCCTCCCCATCATTGGCAAGGTACATGGCTCATGGAGGGGGGGGGGGGATGTCTTTATCATTGCACGTAAAATAGTTCCACGCTGCCGTGTCTCCATCTTGTGATAACCTGTTGCGCAGATAGAGAAAGGTTGGTGATTGTGTGCACTGCTAGAATTCTAGTGACTTCGAAAAATTATGCATTATGTTCTTGTATAACTGTGAGATATTATAACGTGTAACAAGAGATAGTGAGGGGTTCTCTATTCTCATGCAGATTTTGGCCTTAACTTACTTCAGCATCTCAATGACCTGGTTAAATGTTTGACTAATTATTCTTCCGAGTGTAAATTAAATTGACAAACTGCCTATTGACTTCTGTCTCGGGTTCTTCGGCCGACGTTCATCTAATGATTTTTCTGACGTTTCGCCAGCACGAGTGGCTGGCATTGTCAAAGCTTCACCCTCCATTGCCGGTGGTGAACTGGAGGCGAGCTCGCGGCCGCACCCTTTATGTACCTAGCGCGCCAACGTCCGAGGGCTTCTCCGCGGTCATTTCCGGTGCGGTTCTCTTCTTGCTACCTGCGACGGTCGTACGCTGCAGTACGGGAAGCCAGGATCCGTTTACCTTAAGGCTTTCCTCTTTCTTGTTGAAACTGTTCGCGTGTTTTTGTATTTCTACAGCTTCTCTGAACAAGCGCGTGTGATAGTGCTTCTCTACAGCTAGAGCTTCCGTGTCGGCGAATGTCGCTTGTGCTCTTTGATCCTGGTGTTAACTGATCGTCCAGTCATTCCGACATAAACTTTTCCGCATGTGCATGGTATACGGTATATTCCCGACATTGCAAGTGGGTCTCTTTTCTCCTTCGCTCTGTCCGTCACTCTGGGAATGTATGGCAGAAAGGCCGTACCCGACATTTCTTTTTCTGGTTCCTTACTTCGCCGAGTGTTGGGCTCTGTTACACTTCTAATGTAATTTGTGGAGTACCCATTGCTCCTCAGAACAGTTTCCAGGAGCGCTAACGATCGCCTCTACGGGGAGGAGATTTGCAGATTGTACCGACGCCTTGACCAACGACGGAAGAAGAAAGCGCGATTGATCTCCTCTCTCGCCTTTAGCGCTCCTGGCTCACCAACGTATAAACTGGCAAAACACTTGGCCTCTCTGCTCCAGTCACACGTGGGGAAGACCGACACATACATTAAGGACTCAGAACATTTCATTGAGAAGCTGAAGAAACTGAAACTTGCACCAAACGACATCCTGGTCAGCTTTGATGTTGTTTCGTTATTTACGAAAGTGCCACTCAGTGACGCTCTGGAGCACATCGGTTCCATGTTCCCGCAAGACATCAAAAAGCTCTTCCATGCATGTCTCACCACGAGCTATTTCACGTGGAATGGCGATTTCTACGAACAGCTGGAAGGCGTCGCCATGGGTAGTCCTCTCAGTCCAGTGGTGGCCAACTTCTTCATGGAACAATTCGAAGCACAGGCACTGGACTCGGCGACTTGCAAACCTAAGGTGTGGTACAGGTACGTCGATGATACTTTCGTGGTGTGGAGCCATGGTGAAGAACAGCTCGGTGACTTCCTAAGACACTTGAACAGCCTCCATGCCAACATAACATTTTCCATGGAAGCAGGAAAGGACAAGAAACTGCCATTTCTAGATGTGCTGGTCACAAGGGAAGGCGAAAACCTGGGACACAGCGTGTATCGAAAACCGACACACACGGACCGATACCGGCACAAACTGTCAAACCACCACCCGAGCCAGAAAAGAGGCATGATTAGTATGCTCGTAACGAGAGCAGGACGAATATGTGAGCCACAACACCTCAAACGAGAAATGCAACACCTGGAAACTGTTCTGAGGAGAAATGGGTACTCCACAAATTACATTAGAAGTGTAACAGAGCCCAACACTCGGCGAAGTAAGGAACCAGAAAAAGAAATGTCGGGTACGGCCTTTCTGCCATACATTCCCAGAGTGACGGACAGAATCGGCCGTACATTGCGCAAACATGGCGTAAAGACGATTTTCAAACCGACAAGGAAGATCAAAGAGTGTCTTAGATCGGCGAAGGAGAAAAGAGACCCACTTGCAATCTCGGGAATATACCGTATACCATGCACATGCGGAAAAGTTTATGTCGGAATGACTGGACGATCAGTTAACACCAGGATCAAAGAGCACAAGCGACATTCGCCGACACGGAAGGCCACTAGTATCAAAGTTATGCCTTTATTTTAGGAAGAAGTGTCTGAGAAGGTGCGTTTAGAGCTCAGGACTGTACGGTAGTGAAACATAGAGTATGAGAGAATCGAAGCATTTGAGTTGTGGTTCAACGAAAGGATGTTGAAAATTCTAGCTGTAGAGAAGCACTATCACACGCGCTTGTTCAGAGAAGCTGTAGAAATACAAAAACACGCGAACAGTTTCAACAAGAAAGAGGAAAGCCTTAAGGTAAACGGATCCTGGCTTCCTGTACTGCAGCGTACGACCGTCGCAGGTAGCAAGAAGAGAACCGCACCGGAAATGACCGCGGAGAAGCCCTCGGACGTTGGCGCGCCAGGTACATAAAGAATGCGGCCGCGAGCTCGCCTCCAGTTCACCACCGGCAATGGAGGGTGAAGCTTTGACAATGCCAGCCACTCGTGCTGGCGAAACGTCAGAAAAATCATTAGATGAACGTCGGCCGAAGAACCCGAGACAGAAGCCAATAGGCAGTTTGTCTACGAGTGGCCACGAAAGCCTTAACAATTTTGTAAATTAAATTGTTAGATGTACGAAGAAACAGCCTCACTGCAGTACTTATGGCTATAACGCCAGAGTATACACATCATGTAATTGTTTGCACAGGTTTTCAATGAGTGATTAGCTATTTCTTGGTGTTAGCTACCAAGCTATGCATGTCATTATCATTGCGCTTATATTAAGTGTGTGTTTCTGTATCTTATTCATTAGTCACTCATGGTCAGACTGCGGTTTCAACTGAATATAAGGGCTTAAACATTGAAATAATACACTGTTTCTTAACAGATCAGGGCTTTATTTGACTGCTCGTGGTAATAGCTCATTCTTCCAACACGACATATATATTACATCTTGAACTATATTCTACTAGGGTTTTCCAAGCAATATGCTTTGTAGACTGATTGCCTTTTCCCAGTATCCAACCATTGAATCCCGGTCCACCCCATAATTTACCTACGACTGAGCCTATACGTTCATTCTGTTTCATACCCCTACATATCGTTAAACCCAAGTATTGTATGAGTTGACTGATTCCAGTTGTGGCTCAGTGATGCTGTAGTCGTACACCACGAGCTTTTCGCTTAGTAAAGTGCACCGCTTTACATTTCTAAATATTTATAGTGTGTTGCCAATCCTTACTTCTACTTGTTCCTTTACACTCCATCTAATATAATACGCTGCTTCCACCTTACCAAGACATCCGCAGTCCAGTCACAAATTTAATTTCATTCCTCGTATAATATCATAAAAATCGTTGGTTTCGTACAGGTCCAAATGTCTTTCGGTGCCTTGATCGACCGCCTTCAGTATGTCAGGTGAAAAAAGATTAAGTTGCCTTTGAAATGGGCGATATTTTTGGAATCCATACTGTTTGGCGTGGAGGAAGTCAGTCTGTTAGCATACCTCAATACATTCGAGCCCAGAATTTGATCTAAAATTTAATAAAGGACATGACTGAGCCGTGTGGCTCGATCAGCGACATTCCCGCCACCGATATGGGTCATCCGGTGGTGCGCGCAGAGCGCGCGGTGGCGCCGCGTACTGGGCCGATCGGAGAGTGAGGCGTATGCTCCAGGAAGTAGCGAGGATTTTTGCTTTGGGACGCGTAGCACTAACGTCGTTTGGGAAGTCTGGCGGACAGTACACGCGCCGTGCGAGGCAGCAGGAAGAACACGTCTGAAAGGGACTGTTTACCCGGCTGACGGCGCCGTAGCAAATATCGCCGGCATGGAAGCAGTCACGTTACTGGGAAGCCGTTGGTGTATTTCCCTTGCTGCATGTCTCCTGGCACCGGGATCTGCGGCGGCTGGCTTCGTCGAATAAGCAAGAGGGTAAGGGCCTTGCTTGTGCTGCAAATTGTGGCCGGAATCAACTACTGGGTTCTGTGCTGTTGACTTCATTTTCTTGACCGACCGTTGCTACTCCTACTGCGTCTGTCCTCGAATGTATTAATTTCAACTTGCTTAGTACGCAAGGTTCTAGTGAGAACTATCTGTGATGTGATGATTAACATTTTCTAGGGCCTGGAGTGCTGATACATTCTGTTTGTAGATTGCTACTCTGAGTGTTAACCGCCACTGAAAACAGTTTGGCTGATCCTTGTCTAAGTGCCACCTGGTAATTGCATTTATATCACACGACGGAGTTAAACTGGCCAATTGCTATAGATAAACATGGATAAAATTTTCCCTGGATATATTTTGCTGCGAATTGCAATAACATTACTGTTACGTTTCTGTCTGAAGTGATGGTGTGTCTGAGAGACACGTGTCTAATTCTAAATGAGTAGTTTCATAAACCCCTACAAGTTACTGAGAGGCCAGTTGTTATTGTGTGTTTAAGTAGTTTGAATTTGATCTGATTTGTTGTTGCCTGTACTCTCAATTACTTTGGTAATACCGACCACTGCAGTAACGAAAGACAAGATTTCCTCGTTAAATTTTAGTAAATTGTTCTTCAGGTTGATCATAGTTTTTGAGTAAATAATTTTTAACTCATTTCATCAAACGTGTAATAGGCCATAAGTGCCGTGGTTTCTGAATGTTTAAAATCTGAAGCAACTTGCTCTCACCTAAATGGTAATTTTAAAAATGTGTTGATGGTTTTATTTGTTATTTATTTTGTTTAAATGCGCCAAATAAATGTTCAGTGCAACTGTCGATGGTGATTGCCTGATGTGTCACTTGGTCCAGTCCTACCACCCGACAGCCTATTGTGCTGAGCTTGCGTCGTTGTGTAAAATGTTGAATTCCACACTGTGCTGACACAGCAATGACCTATTTCATTTCCCATCCTAGTCTGATACGAGCCGGTGCTTTATATCAAGTTACCACGTCGTCGACGGGGCACCACACACTAGGCAGACTTTTTGTGCGACAGGAGAAGCACGGATGCGCCCGCGTCGTGACATATGTGTGCGGTCGCGGCAGCGCGGCCTGCCGTGGGGAAGGGAAGGGTCTGCGCTGTGGCCGCCAACTGGCGTCCACGACGAGAGCAGAGCAAACAACGCTAATCCGGCCGCGCCGCAGACGCGACACTGGCCGAGGATCTGTGCCAACAACGACAGCGGTCGCCACTATAAACGTGCCCACCCTCACTGACATCTCGCTAAACTCGTGGCATTCGTAAAGGAAAAGGTTACCCCAACGACAGCAGAGTCACAGAGAACCGGCTCAGTGGGAGGAGGACTGCGGAGGAACGATTACGGCCATTCGTCTCAATCGATCGATTTACGGAATCAGTGATGACTCTCTGTCCTCACATTCCTCATTATTTACTACACTACTGGCCATTAAAATTGATACACAACGAAGATGACGTGCTATAGACGCGAAATTTAATCATCAGGAAGAAGATGCTGTGATATGCAAATGTTAGCTTTTCAGAGCATTCTCACAAGGTTGGCGCCGGTGGCGACACCTACAACGTGCTGACATGAGGAAAGATTCCAACCGATTTCTCATACACAAACAGCAACTGACCGGCGCTGCCTGGTGAAACGATGTTGTCATGCCTCGTGTAAGGAGGCATGACGTTTCCGACTTTGATAAAGGTCGGATTGTAGCCTATCGCGATTGCGGTTTATCGTATCGCGACATTGCTGCTCGCGTTGGTCGAGAGCCAATGACTGTTAGCAGAATATGGAGTCGGTGGGTTCAGGAGGGTAATACGGAACGCCGTGCTGAATCCCAACGGCCTCGTATCACTAGCAGTCGAGATGACAGGCATCTTATCCGCATAGCTATAACGGATCGTGCAGACACATCTCGATCCCTGAGTCAACAGATGGAGACGTTTGCAACACAACAACCATCTGCACGAACAGTTCGACGACGTTTGCAACAGCATGACTATCAACTGGGAGACCATGGTTGCGGTTACCCTTGACGCTGCATCACAGACAGGAGCGCCTGCGATGGTGTACTCAACGACGAACCTGGGTGCACGAATGGCAACACTTCATTTTTTCGGATGAATCCAGGTTCTGTTTACAGCATCATGATGGTCGCATCCGTGTTTGGCGACATCGCGGTGAACGCACATTGGAAGCGTGTATTCGTCATCGCCATACTGGCGTAACACCCGGCGTGATGGTATGGGGTGCCATTGGTTACACGTCTCGGTCACCTCTTGTTCGCATTGACAGCACTTTGAACAGTGGACGTTACATTTCAGATGTGTTACGACCCGTGGCTCTACCCTTTATTCGATCCCTGCGAAACCCTACATTTCAGCAGGATAATGCACGATCGCATGTTGCAGGTCCCGTACGGGCCTTTTTGGATACAGAAAATCTTCGACAGCTGCCCTGGCCAGCACATTCTCCAGATCTCTCACCAACTGAAAACGTCTGGTCAATGGTGGCCGAGCAACTGGCTCGTCACAATACGCCAGTCACTATTCTTGATTAACTGTGATATCGTGTTGAAGCTGCATGGGCATTTGTACCTGTACACGCCAACAAAGCTCTGTTTGACTCAATGCCCAGGAGTATCAAGGCCGTTATTACGGCCAGAGGTGGTTGTTCTGGGTATTGGTTTCTCAGGATCTATGCACTCAAATTGCGTGGAAATGTAATCACATGTCAGTTCTAGTATTATATATTTGTCCAATGAATATCCGTTTACCATCTGCATTTCTTCTTGGTGTAGCAATTTTAATGGCCAGTAGTGTGTTTTATATGCTTATGGTTTAATCTGAGTGCATACTAAATATCGATAGCAGTAAGATCTGGGCGGTATTAGCGCCTTAAGATCGCTCACTTCGTGAAGAATTACCCAAGAAGGAATTTAATGCGCGTACTCAGCTGAACTCTTGCAGCTGAACTCTTGCTGACAGGCGCATCAATACACGCAGACGTCAGGATCTGAGAGATCACCAGTAACTGGGCTCAGACATGACGATTGGTGTAACCGACGAATCGCTTGACATTTGAATTTCTAGCAGTGCTGGTATATGACGACGTTGGTAGGAATGGGTGAACCATGACCGAACGCAACATCGAGAAGGAACCGGTCCGCCTACAGACATGACAGAGTGTGAGAACAGAGTAGCCGCGAGAGAGGCATTCATAGCTCTTCATTCATCATTATCACCGATCCGACGTCTAACTGGTGCTTCAGTGACCACAAGCACCATTAACAGGCGGGAGGTTCTACTACCTGTCTTCCTGGTTGCCAAGCCCTATCTTGGCCAGCTGGGTTACCGGATCTCTCTCTAGCTGAGAACATATGAGTATTATGGGCAGGGGCTCCAACCAGCTCAAGATTTTGACGACCTTATGTCCAATTGGACAGAATTTCGCACGATATCTCTCATAAGGGCATCCAGCAACTCTATCAATCAATTCCAAGCCGAATGATTGTTCTCGTAAGGACCACAGGTGGACCAACGTTTTTTTATTGCCGTGCTCAATTTGTGACGCTCATTCTCTTTGATAAGTTAGCCAATTTTTTTGTGAAATTGTACTCATCTCTTTGTCTGCACATGTACAGCACAACAACCGATTTCCGTCCCATTTCGACGAATAATTCCTTCGTGATGAGTCGTTTTCGTTTTCTTTTTCTCGTGTGTATCCCATACTTATGCCATTTAAGCTTGATTTATAATCGAGTAAGCTGCATGCTTGAGTGATGCGACTCATCGGGCTGACAGAATAACCTAAAATTATTGTAAGGCATCGATCGCTCCGATAGGTGAGTGGTCGGCGTGACGAATTGCCGTCCTACGGGCCCGGGTTCGATTCCCGGCTGGGTCGAGGATTTACTCCGCTCAGGGAGTGGACGTTGTGTTGTCTTCATCATCATTTGATCACCATCCGGCGCGCAGGTCACCCAATGTGGCATCGAATGTAATAATACCTGCACCAAGGCGATCGGACCTGCCCCGCAAGGGGCCTCCCGACCAATATCGCCAAACGCTCGCTTCCATTTTCCATGGTAAGGGATCTGCAGTCTATTTCTTTCCTCAGCCCTATCATTTCGTCGATGTACAGTGATGAGACAAGACATTATTAACTGCTTAATAGCCTGTTAGTCTACCTTTGGAGCGCCATACACCAGTGATTCTGTGAGGCGTCGTTTCGACAAGTCTTTGCCAGGTTTCCGAATGTATGGGCCGGCCGTTGTGGCCGAGCGATTATAGGCGCTTCAGTCTGGAACCGCGCTACCGCTATGGTCGCAGGTTCGAACACTGCTTCGGGCATGGATGTGTATGATGTCCTTAGGTTAGTTAGGTGTAAGTAGTTCTAAGTTCTATGGGACTGGTGACCTCAGATGTTAAGTCCCATAGTGCTCAGAGCCATTTGAACCACTTGAACTGAATGTATGTGGCATCGTGTACTTACGCATAGGTCATGTAGTTCCCGCATTTTATCGGCCGGCTGCTTGTGGATGCAGAGCGGGACCTCGATTGCGTTCCAGATGTTTCCATCAGGTTCAGTTAAGGCATATTTGGTGACCAAGAAGTCAAATTAACTTCACTATTATCCTCCTCAGACCATTGTAACACGTTTCTGGCTTTGTACATGGACAGTTATCCTGCTGGAGTATGCCATCGTCGTTGGCGCAGACATCAGCATGAAAGAATGCGATGGTCCGCATCTGTTCAGTGTCTTAGATTACTGTTACAGGAACCATGGAAAGCTGTGTGAAAAACATACTACCGCCCCCACCACCTGCGTCCCTGGTGAGGTACATGTTTCAAGCAGCCATGTGCCTGGATAACGGCGTATTCGGACACGACCATAGACGTAGTGTGACAAGAAACATGTTTCATCCGTTTAGGCGATTATTTCCATTGATTCATGGCCTCATCTCGATAATCCCGTACCAAATGCATTCATAATTGATGATATCGTTGGTTCAGCATGGAAACACGTAGACAATGTCTGCAAACAGAGCATATTTTCAAAATATATGTTGATTCCAACAAGTGCATATAGGCGCGCTGGAATACATCTCCCCAATGCGTCCCACACGTGCCGGATGGGGGTTTAAGTCGAGGGAACAGGCGAGCCAGTTCATTGGCCGAATATTCTCTCGTTCCAGTAGATCATCCATCTGTGATGTTCCATGCGGTGTAGCATAGAAATGAAGTCAGGGCCTAACAAACACCTTAAAAGACGCACATGGGGATGGAGAACAGTGCCATAACAACGTTCACTGGTAAGTGATCATATTCAATGATCTGAAGATCAATACCCCCACGAAACATTTTGCCTCACAACGCCATAAGACCTGATCCAAAGAAAAGTTCATGTTCGGCAATGTTTCTAGGTACATTATGTGCTCCCCCCTCTCGCGCACGATCGTAGTCCAGTATTGTCGAACATAATAGTTTTGCTGCTCCAGTTGTTGCAGCGTGGGGAAGAATACCTCTTATGTTGCATGGGCATACTGAGCTCTAAGTCTTTGAATACTGTGCACTCACCGATCAACGTAATTCTATCACTTTGAACATAGCTGCTAAGGTTCAGTGACAGTGTCAGAATTATATTAGAACAAATAAGCCCTCGGTCACAAATATTAAGTCAAAATTGACCAGGTTTCGACGCTACTATGAGCGTCGTCTTCAGAATTAGACTAACTGTTCTATAACATATTAGGTATATAATACATTAATAAAATTAAAGTTTCTACTGACTGGAAAAGATGCAGTACTTACAAGTCACATATTAAAAAAGATCTAAGCCGGAAAGGCGACGTCATGAATAGTTGTGAGATGGCGAGCCGCTAAGGGCTGCTCGTACAGTGAACAAGGGTTGCAACAAGACTCTTTTCCAGTCGTTACAAATTTTAATTTTATTAATGTATTATATACCTAATATGTTTTAGAACAGTTAGTCTAATTCTGAAGACGACGCTCGTAGTAGCGTCGAAACCTGGTCAATTTTGACTTAATATTTGTGACCGAGGGCTTATTTGTTCTAATGTAATTCTATCACTTTTCTCATGCGAAACCGCGTCGAACAGTGAAAGTGGGGAATCTCTTGGAGCTAGAGGACATTCGGCGAATCAACTGGCGTGCCCGTACCCACGACTTAAATGCCATCGAGCACGTGTGGGAAGCACTAGACAGACGTATCGCAGCACATCCACGCAGACGAGCATTTAACAGTTGTGAAAACCGCTGGTGCAGGAATGGAACGTCCTACCGCAAGAACTGCTTACGAATCTTGTAACCTGTTTGGGAGCTCGTTGTAGAACAAACATTGCCGTCGTGGTGACCACACATCCTATTGAGAAGCATATTACTGTCTTCTGAAATGTCCGGGAGGACCATCACAAAACACAGTGAGTTCGGTGTATTCATTTTCTTTGAATAAAAGTGTCATTTTGAAACGTCCCCTTTTGAAAATTATTAATGACTGTGCTGATAAAACCTCTTACGTTATTTGATTTTCAAACAGCTGAGCAACACTGAGCGTACTCAGACATTTCTCTCCTTACTTATTCTGATCAACACTAAACTGACACACAATATTTTTAGCGCAACGCAATCTGACTTTCAATAATCCCCACAAAAGAATAGCCCTGACTAACAATAATCTATACATTTCATGAACCACTTACCTCACAAAAATCTTCGTTACTCGAACTACTGCAATACAGCGAGCGCCAATACTGCCAGGTAAATAAAAGACTCTAACTACTGAAGGCACTAACTACTGATAGGCATACGTGGCAAATGAAAGATTTTGATAGAGAACAAACAATGTATTTACCTTAATAGTGTTCAAAAGTCATCATTTATATATCCGTTCATGATATCCAGTATTACAAATTTACTCTTTCTGATGGACACACGTCCAGATCGTCCGCTCTCAAAATTCTGCCATCTCTCTCCCCACATCCACCACTGCTGGCGGCTCACCTCCAACTGCGCAACGCTAGGCGCTGTTCACATCCAACTGCCCAACACTACAATAGCAAACATTCCAACAATGCAAATCAGCCACAGACTGCACACAGCGCAGTCAGTGATTTTCATACAGAGCGCTATGTGGCGTTACCGACATAAAAACCTAAACAGCATACTTACAATTTCTATTAATCATCATCATCATCATCATCATCATCATTTAAGACTGATTATGCCTTTCAGCGTTCAGTCTGGAGCATAGCCCCCCTTATACAGTTCCTCCATGATCCCCTATTCAGTGCTAACATTGGTGCTTCTTCTGATGTTAAACCTATTACTTCAAAATCATTCTTAAACTAATCCAGGTACCTTCTCCTCGGTCTGCCCCGACTCCTCCTACCCTCTACTGCTGAATCCATGAGTCTCTTGGGTAACCTTGCTATTTCTATTAATGTCATTATGAATTTCTTTCAGTTATTCTCTGTATTGTATTGTAACAGTTCTTTCTAAGTATGACACAGATTCAATCGAGCTATGATAATCGGCAGTGACACATCACGTGGAAGTTACTTTCGTCCTCAAGTTTTACACACCAGTGTACTTTCCGTACCACCTTACGTACCATAACGCTACCAGGCCTCATTCAGTATCAAAGTGGACGTTTCCGCTCATGACTGTAGGTTAAATTACTTCCAGACACAGCCCGGTGACGATCCTTTAGAGCTGACAAGTGTTAATATAATTCGTGTTCAGGGACTAGCTTTTGGTTCAATCAGTATCACTCCTCGGGCCGGAAGAAAGTGACTGATCTAAATGGTAACACACACATCTTGGTCTCCACACCAACCGAATAACCATTTATTGCCAAAGATGGTAGCAGATGCCCTGAGAGGCTTTCTGTCTCAAGTGGTAAACTGACGGATCTGCGAGTAGTATGCGAGGCGGTGCAAACTTGCTACCCCCTTTTTGAATCTGGACTTTAATAAAAATGGCAAGGTACTGTTAATCAGAACAGAGGGAGAAGGTGTGATCTAAATGACAATAGATTTATGCATCTTTAACATCACAAGACTACAAAAATGACTAAAGAAACGTCACACAAAAACATTTTTATTTGACAAACGCTTTCACTAACCTGCGGTCTATGATGTACAAAATGATCAGCTGGAGATCGACACATAACCCTAACCGGAACACTAATCGCTTTACGTGACTTCAGACACGTGAATCCGGGTTACGGCACAAAAATTACGGCACCATCAAGCATTTATACTCTACTATTCCAAAAAAAGAAAAATATGTTTAGAAAGAATGGGCCCTCAGAAACATATACTGGAGCCCTACGCCGTAGCAGCGAATACTTTACCCTCCTGCTGTTCAGGACCTCATACCACGATGCGTTCGGCGACTGAAATAATGGACGGCCGCAATCTGTTATTAATGGCGCGCGCCCGAAAAACGCAAGTACGCGGTCTCGCGTTCGGTTAATTCGGAACACAGGTACTTCCCTATGAGCCTCTAAAATCCCGGTGGATTCCAGTGCGCAGGTGGACCCGTTTTCTGGTCTGCCGAAATAATTTGACTCCGTGCCACGGTTATGCGTGATGGAATATGTCAAATGTTCAGACGGCCGACTCAAGACAAATGAGTACACCCTCGCATCACTCGTTGTGCGCATGATGCTAGAAGCAGTACCTCCAACGGTTCAGAAGGTCACTGGCACAGGCTCTAAGTGGCACACTAGCAAAGGACACAAGTCTTACCATTTAGGCAGAGGCCTGCAGTTCTTTACTAGCGAAGCGCCAGTACAAGATTGACCTTCTGTTTCTGTCCACTTTCCCCCTCAGCTTGGTAGCAAAAGCCCATTTACATCTTACACTTCCCCCACTTTAGCACAAGCTGTAGCGCGGCATTCGAAGCTCTGAAAGCGCCCATTGCTCTGCATACACCGATTTGGCCAATCCGAGATATTAAATTTAATTGGGAGAAAAGGAAAAAAAGATTCAGCTTTGCGGTCTCTTTCCCACGCGTTTACGCTGCGTCTTTTGCTAACAACATGACCAGGATGGAACCACACCCCTCCATAAAAACCTTGTTATCTCGCTTCTTGCGTCCATTTCTAAGTTTCCAACTCGCTGAAAGCCTTGTGCTTTCACAAATATGCTTTCTTACAGAGTCTGGACATCTGGGCGCCAGTGATCTGTCCCACGAAAAATCGCAGAACGCTCACAGTTGTCTCGTCACCTTCCTGCCTAACAAGGGCCCATCCTCTGCTTTATTGCCGTTCTACAATTCGCTAGTCCATCTACCTGGACACAAATGCCAACTGACCGCCGCCAACCAACATGTCTGCACAATGAGACCGCTGAACTCGGCCGTCCGGAAATGTTTTCGCCCAGGTTCCGCAGAAAAAACGCGCTTCCCTCTGCCCACAGTAGCTGTACTTTTACTGCAGTCGTTTAAATAGCTTACTGCTATTCCTTCACTAGCACAGAAGCAAGAGCATTAACTACTGCCCGCCATTTCATCATGATGTATGAAGTCGAATCGTAATAAAGATCATCTTCTCTAAGAACCTGAAGTGGCTGACACCAAATCGGAAGTGAGAATGCCCTGCAATCTCTCAGCGGAACAAATGGGGCCGCAAATGGCAACACAGGTAAAATCCTTACAACCTTGCACAGTGTAAAATTAAATACTACTCATCCATAACACTAGCAGGAATTGTGCTGCATCCTGTATACAAGGGAATGCACATTCTGAGAGGAAACTTACAGCACTTTAAAACAAAATAATTTTTTGCATAGTTAATTGTGCATCCTTAATGTAACTGTAATGTAATTTCTGTCATATGTACATTTTATTAGTTCATTAATGTTGTCATACAGTTAAATGTCAGTGATCTAATTCAAATGAACAAATTTAAAAAATAATGTAATCTTAATGTAGTAAAAGCTCTGGCCTAGTCAGAGAGTCAAAGAACTCTTTTGAAGCAAGGAGTATTGTCACTGGGCGCGCAAGCATGAAGTCGGGCAGAAGTAGTCGGCGGAGAGGGTTGCTAGTGACAAGTAGCCAAGTGTAGACGTGGTGCGCAGCAATGTAAGGAATAAACCGCAAGATTTTTAATGTGGCCAGGCGTTTTGTGTGGTTGTAAATGGTTACGGTACATAGTCATCAAGAGGAATTAATATTTAAGAAGAATACTGTAGGCTGAAACTTGTTACGTGGTGCGACAATAAAGAAGAGCCTGTTACCATACATCGTTGACAGCTAATGCTTTACATCGCACCACCAACAACTCATCAAAGCAAAGTTTCATCTTTATATTGCACAAGGCTACCCAGCGTAGCTGTTTTTTTCTTAACAAACTTTACCTCAATCATTTACCTAATAATGTCCTATCCTATTCCCAATATTGACTCTGAGAATACGACCAGTGAAAGAACAGTAAAATACTGAAAGTGATGAGTTTATTTAGTTTCGATAGCTAAGATAAAGAAGTGCAATTTACAAAACTGAGAACTATCCAAAATTATTTAACAGCTGTGAACTTCATTGCTTGGTAGAACAACTAGTTAAATAATAATGGCTAACAGCCGACCTCGGGGAAGATCAGTTTGGATTCCGTAGAAATGTTGGAACACGTGAGGCAATACTGACCCTACGACTTATCTTAGAAGAAAGATTAAGAAAAGGCAAACCTACGTTTCTAGCATTTGTAGACTTAGAGAAAGCATTTGACAATGTTAACTAAATGTAATACTCTCTTTCAAATTCTGAAGGTGGCAGGGGTAAAATACAGGGAGCGAAAGGCTATTTACAGTTTGTACAGAAACCAGATGGCAGTTATAAGAGTCGAGGGGCATGAAAGGGAAGCAGTGGTTGGGAAAGGAGTAAGACAGGGTTGTAGCCTATTCCCGATGTTATTCAATCTGTATACTGAGCAAGCAGTGAAGGAAACAAAAGAAAAATTCGGAGTAGGTATTAAAATTCATGGAGAAGAAGTAAAAACTTTGAGGTTTGCCGATGACATTGTAATTCTGTCAGAGACAGCAAAGGACTTGGAAGAGCAGTTGAACGGAATGGACAGTGTCTTGAAAGGAGGATATAAGATGAACATCAACAAAAGCAAAACGAGGATAATGGAATGTAGTCAAATTAAGTCGGGTGATGCTGAGGGAATTAGATTAGGAAATGAGACACTTAAAGTAGTAAAGGAGTTTTGCTATTTAGGGAGTAAAATAACCGATGATGGTCGAAGTAGAGAGGATATAAAATGTAGACTGGCAATGGCAAGGAAAGCGTTTCTCAAGAAGAGGAATTTGTTAACATCGAGTATAGATTTAAGTGTCAGGAAGTCGTTTCTGAAAGTATTTGTATGGAGTGCAGCCATGTATGGAAGTGAAACATGGACGATAACTAGTTTGGACAAGAAGAGAATAGAAGCTTTCGAAATGTGGTGCTACAGAAGAATGCTGAAGATAAGGTGGGTAGATCACGTAACTAATGAGGAGGTATTGAATAGGATTGGGGAGAAGAGAAGTTTGTGGCACAACTTAACTAGAAGACGGGATCGGTTGGTGGGACATGTTTTGAGGCATCAAGGGATCACAAATTTAGCATTGGAGGGCAGTGTGGAGGGTAAAAATCGTAGAGGGAGACCAAGAGGTGAATACACTAAGCAGATTCAGAAGGATGTAGGTTGCAGTAGATACTGGGAGATGAAGAAGCTTGCACAGGATAGAGTAGCATGGAGAGCTGCATCAAACCAGTCTCAGGACTGAAGACCACAACAACAACAACAACAACAGTAAAAAAATAAAACCATAATTTAAATGTACGTTGACCAAATATTACTACAGAACAATGTTTTTCACGTTTTTGTATGCATTGCAAACTCTGCTCACACTTGAAAATTACGTAACAGTCTAGTGCAAAATTACTTATTCTTCGCTAAGTGGAACACTATAAACTTTCCAGAAATAAGTTACTTTAAAAAAAAGTAAGTTTCACGAACATTTCCATTTCTAAAGACAGTAACAGTTAGCATTACAATGAGTAACGCAAAGCTATGAAATACAACTGTTTTGCAGACAATTAACTTTTATGTGCATGTGATCTGTACAAATTATTTTGCTGGTTTTTTGATTAACTTTAACTCATGGTATTAACTGTTTTTTACATCTGAGCTCATGTCAGTGCTTTTGGTGCCGTTCTCGCCTGATTACAATTCAATGATTCATTCGTAATAACAGTTCATAAACAATTAATAATTATACAGTAATTTTTGCTCACACAGTGAACTGGCGGCCGTTCTTAAGTAATTTGCCATCTAAAATTATAACCGATTCAGTTTATTTACTCTAAATTTCACTGACTATTTCTTATTGTTATCTTTTTTGTCAATATTTCTTTCATTGTTTATAGACCAAAAACAGTCGCATGATAATGATTCGGTTATACTTTATCTTCATTTATCCAGATATTCGTTATCTTCGGAACAGATGCCTTTCCTAAACAGGGAATATTGGGTGCACGTTTCATTTAAAAATCTTATCTAACCGGAAGTGGAGATCCTTTACAACTTACCGGAGTCATTTACGGAACATTTTAATTTCAGAAAACCAGGGGTCTTTAATACTTTCTTAAACATATAATTCGGCAATGATGTAGAGAAAGTTACGGCGAAAAAGATGACTATTCAGTAAACAACGAAGCAGTAAATGTTGTGAACTAAATTCATGGAGTTGTGGTACCGCGAAAATCGCTACCAACAGAGTGCAGATGTCAAACGGCGCAAAAAACAACAAAAACTGCACAAGGCAGACAGCAACGCGAACAAACAAATTTTATATTAATTACAATAAATAAAAATACAAGTTCTATAGGTTAATTACTGTATTTTGCAAATGCAAAGAGAGTTGGAAAAGGCGGTAATTAACCTGTTCAACTTGTATATCTGCAGCTGCGAAAAAAAAGTCCGAAAAGCAAAGAAGACAACATGTAAGAAAAAGTGTGTGGATGATGATTTAACACAACGAAAAGTGTCTTGGTAGACATCAAATTGCGGATTGCTCAGATTGGAATCCTCAGTATCCACTTTGAGCAGTCTATAATCCCGTATAGTGTATTATAAAAGCGAAAATTTGTGTACATGTTTGTTATTCCTTCACGCTGAAACATCTGGACGGATTTGGCTGAAGTTAGGAATGGAGATAGCCTATACCATGAATTAACACACAAGCTACCTTTTATTCCGAAAAAGTCACTGTTCCAGTATACCATGAATTAACACACAAGCTACCTTTTATTCCGAAAAGGTCACTGTTCCAGTGGGATAGTCAACGTGTTACAGTAGATTTCTGGATCTCCTTAGGCGCCAATACAATTATTGTCATTTCCGCACTAGGTGTGTGGCGAAAAGTTGTGAAATTATTTACTCCCATCCCTGGCACATTTTGTAAGCTACCTCTGAAACACAAAAATATTTGCTGTTCAAACTAATCCGGCCTGAGTGGCCGAGCGGTTCTAGGCGCTACAGTCTGGAACTGCGCGACCAATACGCTCGCAGGTTCGAATCCAGCCTCGGGCATGGATGTGTGTGATGTCCTTAGGTTAGTTAGGTTTAAGTAGTTCTAAGTTCTAGGGGACTGAAGACCTCAGAAGTGAAGTCCCATAGTGCTCAGAGCCATTTGAACCTGTTCAAACTAACTGTTACGTTGATTATTGCTTCTAATCCCTCATAGTAGCCGATTCGTTGTGTCCTACTTATCTTTAAAATTTAGTTTGCTACTGAATGCGCTGATCAAAAATATTTTTGTTATATGTTTAACGGAATAGCAAATCACATTTCTGACAATATAAACTCTTGCTTCATTTCTATGACAGTGGTGACTTCCTTCTTTCTTAACGGACTTGCAAGAACAGATACCTCGCTGGAGGCATCGTGGACTCTTCATCACTTGTGGAACAATCCTCTCAGATCAGTAACCCTCCGCAGCATGTGGTGACAGCGGACGATATCCTCAGCGTGTAGGTGAGAGCTCCGATGAGAGGGCACAGTTTGTGGACTCATCAAATTGAGATAACTGACAGTTAATCCCTCTCCCGCTTGTCACCCGAGCTGTGGCCTCTAGCGCACACACGCGCACAGTGATAACAAAAGGAGAAATAATGGTGACTCTGGGGTAGTGCATGCGCGTGTCTGTCTGCGGCTGCGTGGGCTGTTCGCGGCCACATGTGGCACGACATATGGTTATCTGCGCTGCTCTCGCGCGTCCTCCACTGCTGTCGCCCAAGCCGTGGGCGCCTCTGTGCACACACACACACACACACACACACACACACACACACACACACACACACTACGTGATTGTCCCGCGATTTACTGGGCATAATTTGCTGTGAATCCTACGCGAGAATTGTCAACGAGATAGTGCAGTAAGGAAATACGACCGATCCAAGCGGCGCGTCACTCATTACCTACGAGCTCTTAATACAGTTTACTTCTTCTTATCCCCCCTGCGGGATTCCCTGAGCGGTTTACGAGCCCTCGACCAGTGTTTCCCTCGTTCTCGTCTGGTGTTGGCTATCCAGGAGTCCCTACATACTCTTGCCCGTTGCGGCCGCTCTGTGGTCTTTGTGTGGACCCCCGGCCATGCTGGTATACCCGGCAATGAAAATTTTGACCGCCTGGCGAAAGAGGCCACCAGTAAACCATCTCTTGACGTTGGCCTCCCGGAAACTGATTTGCGAGCTGTGTTACGCCGTAAAGTTTTAGCGCTTTGGGACGCTGAATGGCGCGATCTGACTGCGCCCAACAAAATGCGTGCTATCAAGGAGACGACTGTGTGGCACTCCTCCTTGCGAGTCTCTCGCAAGGAGTCTGTCGTCCTCTGCCGACTGCGCATTGGGCACACACGGTTGACGCACGGCTACTTATTGCGCCGTGAGGACCCCCCTCTATGTCGATGCGGGTCGGCATTGACAGTGGTCCACATATTGCTGGCCTGTCCACTTTTAACTGTGCTCAGGCAGACATTTGCGCTGCCTGATACGCTCCCTGCCCTTTTAACTGAATGACAATGCTATTGTGGGCTTAGTTTTGCGTTTTATTCGGGCAGGGGGCTTTATCACTCCTACTAAGTGTTTGTCCTTTTTTATTGATTCTGGCTTTTGGCCAACGATCTTAGTCTGAGTTTTTAGTGTGTTTTTTCTTTCGGTGGTTGGCTTTTCCTTTTTTGTCTCTATGGTCGGCCAACCACTGTCACACTCTGTGTGCTTTTAATTCGTTTTGTCTGTTCTCTGTCTGAGTCTGTCTTGTCTTGTGTAGTCTGTTGTCTCCATTATTCGTTTTTACTCTGTGTGGGTGTTTTTAAGTTGTGGAACAAGGGACCGATGACCGTAGCAGTCTGGTCCCTTTAATCCCACAAACCAACCAACCAACTTCGTGTTATACATTTAACTAAGTTTCTTAAACATTTTTAAGGCATGATTCACTTTCTGTGTGAGAAGTTTTACTCTCCCAATTTTATTCCAATGTTCCTCAGTCTGCGAATTAAGTGGAAATGTGGCCCGCTATTGAACTTGTGGGACTTAATAGTACTTCACCAGAAGTCGTTTATACACTTGCTGTGTCTGTTGCGTGGGTCCGACGCAGTTTTCGAGCTAGAGGAATCCCTCGTCTGGGCTGACCTGTTCAGTCATCTGTCTCAAAGCTTTTGGCTGAAACTGGAACTGCTGATAGTCGTCGGGTTGGGTTGTTTGGGGGAAGAGACCAAACAGCGAGGTCATCGGTCTCATCGGATTAGGGAAGGACGGGGAAGGAAGTCGGCCGTGCCCTTTCAAAGGAACCATCCTGGCATTTGCCTGGACCGATTTAGGGAAATGACGGAAAACCTAAATCAGGATGGTTGGACGCGGGATTGAACCGTCGTCCTCCCGAACTCGAGTCCAATGTGATAACCAGTGCGCCACCTCGCTCGGTTGCTGATAGTGGGTCGACAACCAGTTATACTGAGGCAGGCAGCCAATGGTCGGAAATGGATATTTATTGTGTTATTGACATAGACAGCGTACACCGCATAACAACAATGCAGCACATACAGTAGTAACTGTTCAAAGCTACTACGCCAGTCTTACTGCATATACTGCAACGGCGCATGCTGTTCTGCGGAACAAGCATCGGGTGACAAATAGCGTACACCCGTGACCACCATACCCAGCAATAAGTACCCGTCACCTTGCCCACGAAACGCACACTTCGGAGGATACAGTGTGAAGAGTACCGTTCGAAAAGGTGTTACACTCCTATTATAAACAAAGTGTCCAAGCACGGGGTCCAACGGATTTTGAGACCTGAGTTCACTTCTGTCAATGGATTATCCAGTTTGTGTTGTTCACGGATGAGGCCTCATTCAATAGCCTCAGCAGTCTGGAGTGAGGACAATCCCCACGCCACCAGCAACGTATGGGCGGACATTGTCCAAGGTTACCTAATAAGGCCTTATTAGCTGCCTCCCCGTTTGTCTGGTACGCACCAGCAACGTATGGGCGGACATTGTCCAAGGTTACCTAATAAGGCCTTATTAGCTGCCTCCCCGTTTGACTGGTCGATGTTATTTGGTGTTCCTGTGAGATATGCTAACACAGTTCTTGGGGTTGTACCATTGTTGCCCCGAAAGGATGTGGTTTCAACACGACGGTGTACCAACCCAAGCTCCTGAACAAAACGTACCCTCATCGTTAAACTGAAATGGGAGGTCCTGCCCCACACCCAGCGCGATCCACCGGATCTCACAGCTCTGGCCTTTTCCCTTGGAGTGAAGACGTTGATGTATAAAATTGTTGCAGAAACGGATGAAAACCTGCTTGCTAGGGTCGAAGCTGTCTGTCTCCAGGTACAACAGACACCAGGGGTCATTGAGAGAGTGCAGTAGAACTTCATGTGCCGTTGTCAAGTATGCATTGATACTGGCGGTTGTCATTTTGATCAATTACTACGAGTTACGTTGTTGTTACGCGGTGTATGCCATGTATGTCCATTACACAATAAACATGTATCTCCGACCATTGGTTCCCTATCTCAGTGTAATCAGTTGTGGACCCACTACCACCTGCTTCGATTTGACCCAGAAAGTTTGAGACATTCTGTATGATGTGGTTGTCAGTGAATATAAGAGTTAAAATGCTGTCTCCTGCAGGTATTTCTTCAATAAAGCGTTTCAGTCTATAATAAGATTTGATTCTTTTAAAACTTAATTTTTTTCTTTACATTTAAATTCAGAAGACGTAAAGGATATACCATACTAGAAATCATCCTACTTCTGTATTTATAACTTCTGTAGACTATTTTCTACATCACGGACATATTGATTTCCAAATTGATTCATTATTTATAAATTTACAAGCTTAAGTATAACAAAGCTGATGACCTCGGCGTTGAGGGCGTGTCGCTCCTCTCTTAAGTGTAAAAACTGTAGTATTCCCTACGTACTTCACACTAGAACAACTAATTTCCATTGCAAGCAATATATCAATCGTTTACCTAATTATGAAACATTACGTTTTTCTCGGCTTGAAGGAGCAGTTTGTCAGGAGATAAACTTCGGACACATAACAAGGGCTTTTAAAGAGCATTATCTCTACACACAACAAGATTATATGGAAGTTATTGACAGTAACAGATTTTGCGAATGTGTCCACACATGAGATGAATGCTAGGAGAGTCCATTTCATTTAATGAATCTTTGAAGCTTAAAATTATTAGCCCTTATTTTTAAATTACCGAGCGAGGTGGTGGAGTTGTTTGAGCAGTTGACTCGTATTCCGCGCCCGGCCATCCAGATTTAAGTTTTCCGTTATTTTCCTTCACCATTTCAGGCAAAAGTTGGTATGGTTCCCTTGGACGGATACCGTCGGTTTTCTTCTCCACCATTGAAACTATCCGCACTTGTGCTCCGTCTCTAATCACTTCGTTGCCGATGGCGCATTAAATTCTAATCTTCCTTCCTTTTCCTTAAAAAATGTTAAGTGTCCAGTATGCACTGGCGACCGGAATTACAAATGAAAACGAATCCCTGTTCAAATACTTCTTTTGAATTTATGCTCTCCTGTATAAAGTAATGTTGTCTTTTGGAGACGAAACCAATAGTCTAGTTGCTTAAAATAAATTATTTACACACTCACGGCCATAAATCCTGTAATAGGGTAATCTTAACATTCATAGTAATACAGAAAAGATGTTTAATATACTGTCTGACAATCGCAAACATTGCGATACCGATGACTAATTCCTCGTCGACTCCAATATTCTGGAGGACGATTGATGAGGGGTGCACGAAGATGGAATATATTTATCGAATTATGAAATGACAACGCGCCCAGGGTATGCTCCTAAAATTAATTGTATGTGAATGATGCAGTAATTACGAATTTGATTACATGTGATAAGACACAAATGAATTTCACGAACGTGACCAGGACTGACTGAAGGACTAAATAATTCAGATTCGTATCCCCAAAAGTGCTTTAGTACTACACCCGGCTTAGCAGAAGGGCTGTGCAATAAAATATCACGCATGAACAAAGCAAAGCAGATGGGAACCAACATGGAAACTAGGTGATACGGTCTATCCCCTCTTTAAAATTCAAGTGCTAAAAATGTTGAGTAAGGCGCTACGGGAAGGAAAGGCCTGCCTCATGTCGCTGGCTGTCTTCGAATAACGCTGTTTTTCCAGGATATACCTCTCCCCTTGAACCGCCCTAAGTGCCGATATGGGGGATGTGAATGCAGTCTCAGCTACCTAGCCTGAAAACCAGATTTGTATTCTTAATAAGTTCGTGGTCCAGCCTGTTCCTATTAAGAAAACTTATCTCTTGCCAGCCAGCTCGAAGGCTTTCAACTCTGCAGTCCCTCACCACGATAAAATAGAAGGCACAAGAAAGCAATAAAATGGACAGTCACTGATGATGCTGAGTATTGTCTGCAATTGTGAAGCAGCGTAAGAGAGATTACGTTGATCAAGAGAATGGGCACATCATATTCTGAAATATGTTGCATGACTATTTTGGAGAAAACTACCATGTAACAAGAGCACTGAAATAACAAGAACGAACGAGTGAAATCATGTCATCATCATCATCATCGTCATCATTTATTGCGTTAACGGGTCTTTGAGGCCTACAGCAGAAGAACAATAGGGAAAAAAACATTACAAACACAAAAACCCCAATAAAAGGAATGTCTGTCAATCACAAGAAAGGAGGTATTTGCTGCAGATGGCACTCCATCTTTTTCAGTCTCTAGCATCATCCTCCAAGGCCGCTGATTCCACTTCTTGAAGGATCTTCATCACTCGATGCTTCCATCGCGTTCTTGGGCGTCCTCTCTGGCGTTTTTCAGAGGGTTGAGAGTGGAAGGGATCCGCCCGCTCGTAAGATGTGGCCAAACGATTGTAGTCGTTGCTGATGTCGCCCAAGTTTCACAGCCGTGTAAAAGTACTGGCCTCACCAGTGCCGTGTACAGATGGGCTTTGTTCCTCTGAGATATCAGACGAGATTTAAAAAGATTGTTCAAACTAAAGAACACGCGATTAGCAGTTGTTATGCGTTAATGTACTTCTTTCATCACTTCAATTATTGAGCCCAGGTACTTGAACTCTTCAACTCCTTCGAAGGTATGACCGTCTACAACAAGGGAGGGAGGGAGAACTCGACGGCGTGATACTCCAAGATATTTAGTTTCGTCCTTGTTCACCTCCAGCCCAATTTCCTTTGCATTTTGGAGAAATCAGGAAGTATAAGCACACATTTGCTCTATAGTGTCGCCAAGGATCACGACAGTCAGCAAATGCCAGAATTGCGTCTGCTCCCACCATCTCCATTTCTCTGGTTCGGCAAGTGTCGCAGCTTACTTTTCCGAAGGCCAAGTTAAATAATATTGGCGCCAATGGATCTCCTTGTCTCAATCCATTTTGGATAGTTGTAAGAAGGATGCTTTAGGTCTTGCACGGAGTCTGCACTAGCAACTTGTCTTGGGACCCATGCGTGGGTATGCTACTTTTACTACCTTTGGGCATTAAAACTTAAATTATAAGTAATATAATAGAATATCAGGGTCGCCACCAGACTAAGCCGACTCTTAAGACAAGAGAACCGACTGGGCTGGAAATTGTTTATAAATAGGGATCTACAATTGTTTTACTCCTTTTTCTTTGATCATTTAATTAAGTTGTTCTGGTGATTTACACCTTCTCTTTTATTACTGCCCTTATGCAATGACTCGTCAAAAGATATAAAAGCGAACAGAGCATTCATATTGATTTTACGATTGAAACCGGGTATTAACCTAACGATCGTGAAATAATACTCAGGATTGATGCTGTACAACATATTAAAGGTTTATTCAATTACCAGTGCTCAATAATGGAGGGAACCAATAACATTACACGAGAAATATGATTGCCTGATCCTGGAACAAAATAACCTGCTTCTCTTTAGAAAGAAGATCGTAACATTTGTGAAATTCAACGGAATGGAATGGACATGTAGTAATAAGGTAATGGCCATACACTCAATTACTCAGTTCAAATTCCGAAGATCACAGAATAGCAGCCATATAAATCAGATCGATGGGGAATAATCTGGTCCGCCTGAAGTCCTCCACCTATTCCACACCCACGTTTCTCTCACACAATAGATTTGTTCCTCCAGATTTCCGCACTCGCATAAAAACTTCGAGCATTCACGAGTGATATCAAAACACGTAATTACTTAAGGTCACAACGAAAGGAACTTATTACACAGGAAAGGTGGAGCAGATGGCTCTTCAAATAATGACAACCATTACAATTCGAACAAAGGGCACGACGATCAGTTTAGAAATCAAGGGCGTAAAGAAACTGAAAAAACGCACACACATGAAGAAATAATCACCCTTACTTTTCACACGAAATATGAGCAAGTTGTTGTTGTTGTTGTGGTCCTCAGTCCTGAGACTGGTTTGATGCAGCTCTCCATGCTACTCTATCCTGTGCAAGCTTCTTCATCTCCCAGTACCTACTGCAACCTACATCCTTCTGAATCTGCTTAGTGTATTCATCTCTTGGTCTCCCCCTACGATTTTTACCCTCCACGCTGCCCTCCAATATTAAATTGGTGATCCCTTGATGCCTCAGAACATGTCCTACCAACCGATCCCTTCTTCTGGTCAAGTTGTGCCACAAACTTCTCTTCTCCCCAATCCTATTCAATACTTCCTCATTAGTTATGTGATCTACCCATCTAATCTTCAGCATTCTTCTGTAGCACCACATTTCAATTGCTTCTATTCTCTTCTTGTCCAAACTATTTACCGTCCATGTTTCACTTCCATACATGGCTACACTCCATACAAATACTTTCAGAAATGACTTCCTGACACTTAAATCTATACTCGATGTTTCTTCAGAAACGCTTTCCTTGCAATTGCCAGTCTACATTTTATATCCTCTCTACTTCGACCATCATCAGTTATTTTGCTCCCCAAATAGCAAAACTCCTTTACTACTTTAAGTGTCTCATTTCCTAATCTAATTCCCTCAGCATCACCCGACTTAATTTGCCTACATTCCATTATCCTCGTTTTGCTTTTGTTGATGTTCATCTTATATACTCCTTTCAAGACACTGTCCATTCCGTTCAACTGCTCTTCCAGGTCCTTTGCTGTCTCTGATAGAATTACAATGTCATCGGCGAACCCCAAACTTTTTATTTCTTCTCCATGGATTTTAATACCTACTCCGAATTTTTCTTTTGTTTCCTTTACTGCTTGCTCAATATACAGATTGAATAACATCGGGGAGAGGCTACAACCCTGTCTCACTCCCTTCCCAACCACTGCTTCCCTTTCATGTCCCTCGACTCTTATAACTGCCATCTGCTTTCTGTACAAATTGTAAATAGCCTTTCGCTCCCTGTATTTTACCCCTGCCACCTTTAGAATTTGAAAGAGAGTATTCCAGTCAACATTGTCAAAAGCTTTCTCTAAGTCTACAAATGCTAGAAACGTAGGTTTGCCTTTCCTTAATCTTTCTTCTAAGATAAGTCGTAAGGTCAGTATTGCCTCACGTGTTCCAGTATTTCTACGGAATCCAAACTGATCTTCCCCGAGGTCGGCTTCTACTAGTTTTTCCATTCGTCTGTAAAGAATTCGTGTTAGTATTTTGCAGCTGTGGCTTATTAAACTGATTGTTCGGTAATTTTCACATCTGTCAACACCTGCTTTCTTTGGGATTGGAATTATTATATTCTTCTTGAAGTCTGAGGGTATTTCGCCTGTTTCATACATCTTACTCACCAGATGGTAGAGTTTTGTCAGGACTGGCTCTCCCAAGGCCGTCAGTAGTTCCAATGGAATGTTGTCTACTCCGGGGGCCTTGTTTCGACTCAGGTCTTTCAGTGCTCTGTCAAACTCTTCACGCAGTATCGTATCTCCTATTTCATCTTCATCTACATCCTCTTCCATTTCCATAATACTGTACTCAAGTACATCGCCCTTGTATAGACCCTCTATATACTCCTTCCACCTTTCTGCTTTCCCTTCTTTGCTTAGAACTGGGTTTCCATCTGAGCTCTTGATGTTCATACAAGTGGTTCTCTTATCTCCAAAGGTCTCTTTAATTTTCCTGTAGGCAGTATCTGTCTTACCTCTAGTGAGATAAGCCTCTACATCCTTACATTTGTCCTCTAGCCATCCCTGATTAGCCATTTTGCACTTCCCGTCGATCTCATTTTTGAGACGTTTGTATTCCTTTTTGCCTGCTTCATTAACTGCATTTTTATATTTTCTCCTTCATCAATTAAATTCAATATTTCTTCTGTTACCCAAGGATTTCTAAGAGCCCTGGTCTTTTTACCTACTTGATCCTCTGCTGCCTTCACTACTTCATCCCTCAAAGCTACCCATTCTTCTTCTACTGTATTTCTTTCCCCCATTCCTGTCAATTGTTCCCTTATGCTCTCCCTAAAACTCTGTACAACCTCTGGTTCTTCCAGTTTATCCAGGTCCCATCTCCTTAAATTCCCACCTTTTTGCAGTTTCTTCAGTTTTAATCTACAGGTCATAACCAATAGATTGTGGTCAGAGTCCACATCTGCCCCTGGAAATGTCTTACAATTTAAAACCTGGTTCCTAAATCTCTGTCTTACCATTATATAATCTATCTGATACCTTTTAGTATCTCCAGGGTTCTTCCATGTATACAACCTTCTATCATGATTCTTAAACCAAGTGTTAGCTATAATTAAGTTGTGCTCTGTGCAAAATTCTACCAGGCGGCTTCCTCTTTCATTTCTTAGCCCCAATCCATATTCACCTACTACGTTTCCTTCTCTCCCTTTTCCTACACTCGAATTCCAGTCACCCATGACTATTAAATTTTCATCTCCCTTCACTATCTGAATAATTTCTTTTATATCATCATACATTTCTTCAATTAATTCGTCATCTGCAGAGCTAGTTGGCATATAAACTTGTACTACTGTAGTAGGCGTGGGCTTCGTGTCTATCTTGGCCACAATAATGCGTTCACTATGCTGTTTGTAGTAGCTTACCAGCATTCCTATTTTTTTATTCATTATTAAACCTACTCCTGCCTTACCCCTATTTGACTTTGTGTTTATAACCCTGTAGTCACCTGACCAGAAGTCTTGTTCCTCCTGCCACCGAACTTCATTAATTCCCACTATATCTAACTTTAACCTATCCATTTCCGTTTTTAAATTTTCTAACCTACCTGCCCGATTAAGGGATCTGACGTTCCACGCTCCGATCCGTAGGACGCCAGTTTTCTTTCTTCTGATAACGACATCCTCTTGAGTAGTCCCCGCCCGGAGATCCGAATGGGGGACTATTTTACCTCCGGAATATTTTACCCAAGAGGACGCCATCATCATTTAATCATACAGTAAATCTGCATGCCCTCGGGAAAAATTACGGCCGTAGTTTCCCCTTGCTTTCAGCCGTTCGCAGTACCAGCACAGCAATGCCGTTTTGGTTATTGTTACAAGGCCAGATCAATCAATCATCCAGACTGTTGCCCTTGCAACTACTAAAAAGGCTGCTGCCCCTCTTCAGGAACCACACGTTTGTCTGGCCTCTCAACAGATACCCCTCCGTTGTGGTTGTACCTACGGTACGGCCATCTGTATCGCTGAGGCACGCAAGCCTCCCCACCAACGGCAAGGTCCATGGTTCATGGGGGGGATGGGCAAGTTATTCTAGCTTAAACATGATGGAAAGTTTCTGTGGTGAGTGAATTGCACCACATTGTTCTACTGGAACAAAGCCCAGTCCGATCAGTGCAAAAAAATTGCACATAATCGTCAGCTATTACTGATACCTCATAGCACAAAGGCACTGGGAGACCTATAGCGTTTCAGATGAAGCGAACTTAAATATTTCAGGCAATTTACAACGGATAAAACGCAAACTTCGTAAGTTCCTAGCAGAACAACATAAAACTACGCCTGTACTCACCAGTAAACAGCAGCAGATTGCCTTCCTCTCCACAAAGGTTCCACCGGCTACCACGTTGAAACGGAAATCAGGGAGAGCATCCGTCACCAACCTCCAGAAGGACTAGACCTCTTTGCTAAGGTACAAGGATCTTGAGTTGGTCATCCTGCTCTCCCCTCCAAGCAGCGAGCACACAGCCCTCGCTCTAGCAGACGACGACCAATTCAACTTTCAACACAAATTGATAGAAAGAACATTCAAACGATCATTTGTTCACATTCACACACACAAGACAGTTCAGGAAAGGAATAGGTATATATGTGGAAACTTGGAACATAATAAATGAGATGATATAATCAAACACTGATGACCTTTTGCAAAATACTAGGTTTTGTGGCAAGAAATAACATTTTTCTGCCGTCAGTCCACCTACTCAAGCCTTCTGGGAGGAGGTTCATACACTCAACCACAGTTACACGGTGGGCCACATAATTCAGAACTGCTTTAGTTAGTGGGAACGGCTCTGTTGAGACGTTTCATAGTGGAAGGTGGTGATCGTTGGTTGCCACGCCGTATTTTAGAAATTGACTAGGAGCAGCAAACTGCAATTAGACGGATGTATTTTGACGGGATGCCAAGTTCCTCTAACGTTTCCTATAGTGTGACACGGTCAGTACTGTCATAAGCTTGCCGAAAATCGATGAAGATGAAATGTAGTTCCCGATTGAACTCATAGAACTTTTATGTCAACCACCTCAAAGTAAATATATGGTCAATTGTAGACTGTCTGGAGACGATCTCACATTGATATGTGTCTACAATTCCTTCAGCCAATGGTTTCATTCAGTTCAGCAGCAGAGTTGTAAATACTTTTATTCAATTTCAAGTAGTGAAATTCCCCAGTAGTTTGATGCTTGGGTAGCATCACCATTCTCGAAGATGGGACATATAATTGCTCCCTTCCATTCTTCAGGAATTATTTCTGCTGCTCAGATGGTGGATATTAATCTTTCAATGCATCCATCAGTGGTTGCCCTACCAAGCGAAGCATCTCAGTTTTGAAATCACTTCCTCCTGGGGCCTTGTTGTTCTTGAGGAGTCTTAGGGTAACACTGATTTCTTCCTCTGATGGTTCAGGGACTTCTGCTCTATCAAAACGGGCTCCCGTCTGAGTTGTCACCGTCAGTGGAACGTCCCGATTTAATAGGTGCTCTAAATGTTTTTTAAATAGGTTTGCCTGCTCTTCTGACGGTACCACTTCGCCCGTCTCATTCGTTAGAACCAATGTACGTTGTCGGTAGATACCTCTAGCAAATCTTGAGGCCTAGAAAAACGAGCATGATGACTTTGTTCCTTCTACTGCTTTCAACAGTCTGTTTTGGTGTTCCCGCTTCTTCTTTCTCATGAGTTTGTCCGTGTTACTCCTCGCTTTGCAGTAGGCTACCCTCGTTTCTTCTCTGAGTTCTTCTAACCATTGCATCCTCTTCGATGATCTCATCCCAATAGATTCTCGACATTCTGCAATTTTATTTTGATAGCGTTGTCTCACTTCTACGTCTTTCAACTTATCGTTGTAAGAGCGGGCTATCTTTTCAGGATTTATTCACCACTTGGTAGAAAGTTTCAGGCATAGTTTGACTACCACCAAGAAATGATCGGAATTCATATCTGCCCCGCGGAAGGATCGCACGTGTTCGACACTACCATGGTGTCCTCGGTCAACAAGAATACGCTCGATCTGATTCATCGTACTTCCATCTGGGGATATCTAGGTAACTTTATATACTACTTTGCGGGGAAAATATGTCCTTCTAATGGTCATTCTCCTTGTCTCGGTGAAGTTTATTAGTCTGATACCTTGCTTGTTTCGTGGATACTGTCAGGACCAATCGTTGGACGATACTATACTTCTCTTCCCACTTGGAAGTTGAAGTCTCCCATTATTAAGTGAATTGAATGTCTTGGTAGTCTGTCTGCTACGTTCTCTAGTAAAGAGAGAAATCGTTCTTTGTTTCCTCATCAGGATCCTCTGATGGAGCATGACAATTCACTAGGCAGATCCTATATGGTTTAGCGTTTAAAATCATCCAACAGATGCGGTCATTTACTGGACCCCATTTGTTGACAGTCGATATCATTTTATTTTGGACAGGAACTCCAACCCCCGAAGTTGCTGTTAAAGAGCGTGTGGTTATCTCCAAAATTCATAACACTCTCAGGAAGTCTCGTTTCTTGGATTGCTGTCACTAGGCATTGATATTTACCCAGTTCTTCTCCAAGCTGTTTCATTCCCCTGTCATGATTGACCTTAAGTTCCATGTTCCAATTCTAAATTCAGAAAATCCATTTACGTACTCAGTTTTGTCAACATTTTGATCTGTCCGGCTTTTCCTTTTGTCTTTTTCTTTAACCAGGTTCATCTTTTATGGAGGATGGGGGGTTGGCCCATCGTCTAATCCCCCTCCTTTCTCATCCAGGCTTGGGGCCGGCAATGGCGGGGTTAAGTGAAATCATGTATAAAAAAAATTCTCAACGCATCAAGAATCGAAAAAAATGCTTAATAAAGTCATTGTGTAAACGAGTTGGCTTGGAGGACGTCATCTGGTGCATTTATGAATATAAGAGAAGAGGTGGAGTAAATACATTACACCATGGCCGCATCCACAAGAACGTTTCGAGTGAGAGCAATGGAAGCCAGCTTCCATAACCCTCCCTAAGAAAAAAGTATGTTCGAAAACTGCAGACTAGAAAAATTTCAAAAACTATAAATTTTTTAAAGTACGACATAAAAATGTCCCTCAAAGCCACAGCCACAAATAATTTCCAAAATTTTTGAAAAGCTTATTTTGGAGAAAATAACTTCCTTACAAATAATCAGTTTGGTTACAGAAAGGGAAAAATAACACTTTAGCAGTTCTTGACATTGTAAACCAGATAATCACAGCTTTTGAAAATAATTATGTAAACTAAGTAAAGCATTTTATTGTATTTCCTGTGAAATATTGCTTGAGAATTTTAAATTTATACATCACATAATACAGCAAATAAAAGTAATCGCTTCATACTTAAGCTACAAAAGACAATAAGGCTGTAAGGGACGGACATTCTCTTGTGAAAATTTTTGAGACAGTGGTCCACAGGTATCAGTTCTTGGATCACTCTTATTCATAACTGTAATCAATGATTTACTACATCATATTCCACATTCTGTGACTTGCTTTGCCGATGACACAATGAAAACTACCGCCTATCAAGATACATCAGTACCAGAAAAAATGCCATTGAATTCACTACATGCTGCAGTGAAATGTTTCTTCTCCAACAAAATTATGTGTAATCCAAATTAAGAGCTATCATCTTCTGTTAAGATTATGTAACGATATTTAAAATAAGTCGGTAAAACTTTAAAGAAAACACATCAGCCCTGTTTGCAAAAGGATATCAACCTAACATAGCTAATGTAGAATGTGAGAGATGTAGTTACTGTTGAATATCTAAAAACTGGCATATTTTGGACTGTTCAAATGTTCAAATGTGTGTGAAATCTTATGGGACATAACTGCTAAGGCCATCAGTCCCTAAGCTTACACACTACTTAACCTAAATTATCCTAAGGACAAACACACACACCCATGCCCGACGGAGGACTCGAACCTCCGCCGGGACCAATCGCACTGTCCATGACTGCAGCGCCTCAGACCACTCGGCTAATCACGTGCGGCTTTTGAACTGCACCAGTCTCATATTTCTTATGAAAATCCAAGAGAAAGGTATTCGAAAAATGTGTAGGCCTGGCCCAAAACACCATTGTCGACCTATATTTTGATAACTTAAAGATACTATTGTGAACCTATACGTGTATGTCTCATTGCTGTAAGTTAAACTGAAACTAAAAGAATTTCACAGTAGAGGAAACATTCACTAGAGTATTACTAGAGGAAAAATTGAAACAGATATTCCAAGACACAGACTGGTGAAGCAACCCATTCACTCATAGTCAGCTCCCTAAAAATTTTTGATAAATTGCCACCATCAGCGTGGCCCACATCATGGAAATGATTTTAAAGCCAATTTTGTAGAAGGCTGAAAACTCATTATAAGTATAACAATTTTTTATGTACAGAGTGTGAAAATGATTTGTTATAATTCAAAATGTACTATTAAATGTCTGTAATTATGTATGTTAGTAATAAAGTATATCGGAACTACTTGTGTCTACAATCACATATAGGAGTTGAAACCTATTCTATTGCATATATGGTCAACACCGAATAAAGACATGAATATGAATGCTGCCCCACTACTCTGACTGATGTATGAAAAGAATAGCACTTTGAAGAAAACGATAATATGTCATGGATATTGATCAAAAGCTATTTGTTGTGAAATCTCATAATCATTTCGCTGTTGCGAAACTGCGAAACATGCAACTGCAATTTACAGATGACTCTGGCTTCGAGGAACTTCCAGTAACGGTATATATTTATTCACAGCTATTTTTCCCGCGTTATCAGCCGATCTCACAAAGTACAAAGAAGTGAGAATTTGGAAATTGTTCAGATCCACATGAAACTTGACTGTCTAACAACGAAATAATATGTTCAAATCTCATACAAACTGTACATCTCAGTTAAGTATATTATAAGCAGTAGTTAAATATAAAATGATAGATTAGTAAGTTTTGTGATTAATTGACATAGTTTTCAGTAGTTTTGAGAGTCGTTTTGCAAGCTGTTCTGTTTGGTTTCCTCTATACCTCCCCCTTCCATGAAACTAACAGTGCGAGTGTCCCACCCCAACTCCCAACTACGCCCCCTTCGCCCCACTCCATTTCAGCTCAGATATTTGGTACGCACTTTACTGTCTCCAATATCCAATGAGCCTTCAGAACTTTACAATACAGCATAAGCAATAAAATTTTTATTGATACTGAATAACTAATTTCATGTACCATAATTTAAATTATGTAATACTTTGTTCCGTCTTTCACCACTATCAGCGAATATTTAATCTCCTCACTTCATATTTGTTAAGATTATGCATACTATCAAGAAACGTGAATGCTAGTTGTGTAAAGCAATATACCAAGTTTGTAATTCAAAAGTCAGATTAAGTGCATATGTCGTAAGGTCAGTGTCAGTGAATGCGAATGTAATTGTATCAACAAGACTCGTAGTAGCGAGAAAAACTCACAAGGAGGCCACAGCTATAGAAACTGGAACAGTATAGCTAGTCATACCTTAAGACCTTGATTTAGCGGAACTATGCCTTGTGGTCAGTAAACTCAAAACCTAAAAATCAATTTTGCAACGCTAGCTGACATCGAGGATAGGAAAAGGATTACTTACATTAGCTCAAACTTAGAATAAACTGCGCAACTAGTAATTGGCAGGCATAGCTTGTGTAAAGGATGGACTCGCATTCTGGAGGACGACGGTTCATCGTTTGGTCTTTGGTCTCCCACCACCGTTCCCTCTGTTACGAAATAGAAGATTCCTTGGTCTCTCAATATGAGTCCCACCAAGCGATCTCTTCTCATAGACAAATGGTGTCACAAATTTCTTTCTTCCACAGTTCGACTTAGTAGCCCTTCATTAGTTATACAACCCACACGTTTCATATTCAGCATACTTCTGTGACACTACATATCAAAAGCTTCTATTTTCTTATTATCTAAACTATTTACCGCTTTCGTTTCACTTCTTTTCAATCCTATACTCCCAAATAATTTCAGAAAAGACTTCCTATCATTTAAATTTACATTTTTCAGAGACGCTTTGATGCTAATGGCAGTCTGCATTTTATATCCTCTCTACTTCGACCATCATAACTTATTTTGTAGGCCAAATAGCAGAAGTCAACTACTTACACTAATTTCCTTAAAATCACACGCATTTAATTCGACTATATTCCATTAATCTTGTCTTCTTTTTGCTGCTGTTCATCTTGTATCTTTTTTCAAGACGCTATCTATTACGGTCAACTTCTCTTTCAAGTCATTTGCTGTCTCTAACAGAATTACAATGCCGTCAAAGAAAAAATAAGGTAAAGCCGCAATCAGGCTCTTAAGACCACCACATAGTCGACCGAACCCCGTGTCGTTCCCAGTCATTCATCATCGGAAGCGATGTGGAGGGGCACGGGTTCAGCTCACCGCACTCCTGGCCATTGCTGACGTTTCAATCTTGGAGCGTCTACCGCTCAGTCAGGTTGTTCCTCCATTGGCATCACGAAGCTGCGTGCATCCCGGTCCAGTCCTCCCATCACGGAAAAGTTCCTGGCAGTACCGGGAATCTAATCCGAGACCCCAGAATGAGGGTCAGTCGCGTTGACCACTTGGCTACGGAGGCGGACACTACCTCAAAGTTTTTATTTGTTCTCCTTGAACTTTAAATTTCTGGTACAAAATAAACCTGTACTGGTATATCTGAAAGTAAAATAGAAACTTGAGGGTGCGAGGTTTGGGGAGGACCGACGTGTGGTAAGCGGAGGGGTGGTTATGAAACAATCAGTTTAGAAGTACGTTCCTCTACTGTTGTACAATTTAGACCCTAATGGTCTGGACAACGATGTATTCACTTAGCTGATAAAAGTCGTGCGATACCTCCTAACATCGTGTCGGACCTCCTTACGTCCGTCGTAGTGCAGCAACTCGATGTGGCATGGACTCGACCAGTTGTTGGAAGTCCGCTGCAGAAATATTGAGCCATGCTGCCTCTATAGCCGTCCATAACTGTGAAAGAGTTACCGGTGCAAGATTTTGTGCTCGAACTGACCTCTCGATTAAGTCCCATAATTGTTCGATGCGATTCATGTCGGACGATCTGGGTGGCTAAATCATTCGCTCCAATTGTTCAGAATGTTCGTGAACTGTTGTTGCCTAGTGATGTGGCACATCATCATCCATAAAATTGCAACGTCGTTTCGGAACAAGAACCCCACAATGGCTGAAAATGGTCTCCAAGTAGCCGAACACAACCATCTCCAGTCAGTGATCCACGCAAACACAGCCCACACCATAATGGAGCCAGCTTCCACAGTGGCTTGTGAACAACTTGGGTCCATGGCTTCGTGGGGTCTGCGCCACACTCAAACCCTACCATTAGCTCTTGCCAACTGAAATCGGAACTCACCTGATCAGGCCATGATTTTCAAGTCGTCTAGGTTCCAATCGATATGGTCACGAGTCTAGGAGAGGCACCGCAGTCGATGTCATGCTGTTAGCAAAGGTAATCATGTCGGTCGTCTGCTGCCATAGCCCATTAGCGCCAAATTTATCAGCATTGCCCTAACTGATGTGCACGTCCCACATTGATTTTTGAGGCTATTTCTTGCTATTGACTGTTATCACTAACAACTCTACGCAAACGCCGCTGCTCTCGGTCGTTAATGAAAGCCGTCGGCCACTGCATTATCCGTGGCGAGAGGAAATGCATGAAATTTGTTATTCTCGGTACGCTCTTGACATTGTGTATCTCGGAATATTGAACTCCCAAACGACTTCGGAAATGGAATGTCCCATGCGTCTACGTCCAACAACAATTCCGCGTTCATAGTCTGTTAAACGCGTCGTGCGGCCATAATTTCGTCGGAAACCTTTTCACATGAATCACCTGAGTACAAACGACAGCTCCGCCAAAGCACTGCCGTTTCATACCTTGTGTACGAGAGTAACGCCTCCGAATTATATATGTGACAATTCTTCAACCTATTTAAATAAAACAAACGTCATTAGCATTCTGTTCCTTTATTCTTCTGCTCTATTTTCTCAACATAGTCTCTCTGGCAACGAGCACATTCCTCCCAACGACAGACCAGTTTGTTGATAGCATCACTGTGGAATGTTTGACTTTGTTGACAGAGCCACAACCACGCTTCTGAACCGCTTCATCACTATAAAAGTGAAATCGTTGAACGTGTTCTTTAAGTGCTGGATAATGGATGACTGAACCGATACCTTGGTACTGTTACAGATGTCGCAGCGTTCGTGTATCGTCTGGCATTCTCATGCTGAAGGAGAGGATTCTCCGTGTGTGAATGAACTCTTTTAATTCGAAACTCGATTACAGAATGTTGCTTATGAGCGACATACACTTCTGGCCCTTAAAATTGCTACACCAAGAAGAAATGCAGATGATAAACGGGTATTCATTGGACAAATATATTATACTAGAACTGACATGTCTTTACATTTCCACGCAGTTTGGATCTATAGATCCTGAGAAATCAGTACCCAGAACAACCACCTCTGGCCGTAATAACGCCCTTGATACGCCTGGGCATTGAGTCAAACATAGCTTGGATGGCGTCTACAGGTACAGGTGCCCATGCAGCTTCAACACGATACCACAGTTCATCAAGAGTAGTGACTGGCGTATTGTGACGAGCCAGTTGCTCGGCCAGCATCGACCAGACATTTTCAGTTGGTGAGAGATGTGGAGAATATGCTGGCCAGGGCAGGAGTCGAACATTTTCTGTATCCAGAAAGGCCGTACAGGTAGTGCATTATCCTTCTGAAATGGAGGGTTTCGCACGGTCGAATGAAGGGTAGAGCCACGGGTCGTAACACATCTGAAATGTAACGACCACTGTTCAAAGTGCCGTCAATGCGAACAAGAGGCGACCGAGACGTGTAACCAATGGCAGCCCATAATATCACACCCGTTGATACGCCAGTATGGAGATTGTGGGGCGGCTGAAGGAATTAATTGGTTTATTATATATGGTTTGTAATGCAGAAACATTTCATTTCCCGGCCGATGCACCAATTGTGGGGCGGCGTGTGGAATTAATTGGTTTATTATATATGGTTTGTAATGTAGAAACATTTCATTTCCCGGCCGTTTAACCATATGTGGGGCGGCGGGTGGAATTATGTTGTTTAAAATGTTCCTATTATTTATGCTGTCTTTTGCCGTTCTCAACACTGGCTCTCTAACTACAATATTGGCAACCAGAAAGTGATTAGCAAAACGTGAAGCCTGTAATTAGAATTCCTAGTGCCCACTTCATCTGAGAAATACACTTATAGCTACAGCTTATAGCTCTGAGGAATTAGGAGATTGTCTGGGATTCATAATCAAAAACGATCGTGAAAAAAAACGTTCGATATATTCTGAAAGTCACAGATGAAAAAAAAAGAATCCACACAATCCAACTAACAGAGCAGTTCAGAGTCTAATGCACTGATACAACTATAACTGTCCAAATTAAATGTTTAAATGAATGCTCGCCATAATTTGATGATAATGTTCATCAAACGCCACGCTAAATAATGGTAGAATGTCTGTCCCGCGGCGGCACGTGAAAATACGACATTCGCAAACTGAAGATATATCATTAAAGTCATCCCCGAATTAACACTTTACTCGAAAACGATTTCATGGTTACGCGTATCCCGAGTAACTTAATACGGCATCCGAGGCTGTTTATATCAATGATACCGATGCGACGCGACTCCCGGTACAGATGGTGTGCTAATCTGCGTCTGGAGAGAACTGGAGCCTTGCTTCCTCGCGCAGAGTTCTTCTATATATAAAGCCGCGGTGCGGACGGCTAAGGGAACGCCTGATCAAATCGGCTCTCCCGACTAGCCGCTGGGCTAGTAATGCACCACTTTAAGTTATTGAATAAATCATCGCTTCCTTTGCTGATGGCCGATGAAGCTCGCAATTTAAATGTGCATTCAGCACACAGGTAAGTAATCATAATAAAAGTCTGATGTGGCTAAGTAAAATATTTTGGGCGAGAGAATTAATTTAATCACACTACACGCAGTAGATGAGCTCTGAACTTGCCCTTTGGAGATACGCTATCGCTATAGTTTTATAGTTATTCAATTGAAACTTCTCACATCTTTATGATTATAGCGAATCTCCATTCTACTTAAATATAAACATCCTAGCCTTATTTATTAGCCTACTTAATCTATCTTGCTTCCTTAATTTTTAAGACAAAACCCAGAAAATATTGAATTTCAACTAAAATCTTAATTTGTGAGATCCAAAGTACTGTTTCTATTAAATTATTATGAAAAAGGAATCTAAATATAAATTTTTAAGTCTCTAGCTCTTTTCTGTTGCGCCAATAATTTTTACAGAAAAACGTCCAAATTTCGAAAATGGTTAAAGTTATCGAACTGATATTAAACACTGGTTGATTTAGTATTACTCCTGACATGGCAGAAACGTTTCAGGTTATTTACTTGATTTTTAAAGTATTGCACAACATTTATGACGTCAGAGCTAGTTACAGCGGACTAGGCTGGTACACAATGGAAAGACTGATGTGAATTTTATACAGCGTGAGTAGGCTGCTTCCCTACAGCACCCACTACTTAATGTTTTTTTTTAATGTTAATGAATGAAAAAAAAATAATTACAAAAAGGGAAGCAAGAGTAGAGCTTAACTCCCTATGAAAATTTAAAATTTGAAATGTAAACATATAGAAATTTTAAAAGGAAAACTGATTACCTACTTTAATTATTTAAATTACTGGCATGTTCACTGCCTCTTAAGCAATATTATCTCTCAAAATTTAAGCAAAATCAATGAAACACTTTGGCATACATATTGCCTTAGACAAACAAACACATAAAATTATGTAAAATTATGAAAATCTTAAATCCATTAAATACATTTTTACATACACAAATTCAAAGAAAATAACACATTTATTCATGATACATAAATAGATGATTATATCTTAGCAGTCTTTTCTAAACCTGAAAAAAAATTTCACAATCATGACAATTTCATTTTTACACACGTGGTTGTAGCTGCTTTCGCTGGCGTTCTACACTTCCATTCACAAGGGTGGAGGAGGGGAAGTTGCTATGGTGTGCGTCCTTCACGTTCACTCTAAATTACATGGGGAAAGGGGAGAGGTCACTGTGAGTTGTGTCCAAGTCACTACACGCTTTCATGCAGCTACGAGGCTGCCATTATCTGGTTTGTCCTGTAGAACAAACAAAAAGAGTGCCTCAGACTCTGTTCACTTAATATCTAAGGGTGGGTCACAATGAAATGGGATGTATACATTTTACCTTTCAATATGTTACTGGAACAAAGTCAACAGAACCTTTTTCAATTTTACTTTTGCGGTTACTTAACTGTCAAAATCTATAAACAAATGGCTCAAAACGCCGTTAGTCACGTACTAGAGAAAATTTATGCTCAAGGCATACAATCATAAATCCTATTTAATTTCAATTTATTATTTCTGGGCCAGAGCACTGAACCAATGCTCGGTACATTCCTAATACATTTGTATTTCATTTACTTAGCTGACTCATCTTCAATTACCTTATTCTTAGAGATAGTATGAGTATACTTGATTAGTAGTTGTCTTCTCAGCTTCTTTGTGCATGTGAGTAACTTGTGGCAATAGTACAGTTCTGAGTGTACAAAACACACTACGTTTAGTTGACTACTAACTCCACTTATTGGTCCTCTGCTGCTGTGTCAGTTCCACATCTGCAATTATGTACTTACTTCATCGAAGTGTATTTATGCTGAGCTATAAATAATGTTTCACGTCTGCCATTATGTTACTCAATTATGTTGCTAGTGTATGTACTTATTTAACACTCACTCTATTAACATTTAAAGCATAGGACAGCACTTTTATTTCACATCTATAGTATATTGCAGCTGATCAGTTTGCTCACGTGGCAATCCATTTCCACTCGATCGGACGCTGAAATCTTAGGTAGTCTCTCTCGAACTACCACTTAAGTGCATTAAGTAATTATGGACGAGCGTAATGCTAAATTCCTTAAACCTATAGGACACCATGAGCTGCTCTGTCTCATCTAACATAAAGGTACCTATGGTCGCATTCACGCCCCCAACTCATAACCTCAATACATGTAGGTGTGTCCTGTCACACACTACACCAAATAACGGCCAGCTCCAACCTTATAAATATTTCAAGGACGTGTCCTTCACGTCTCAACCACAAACACTGTTCAATTCTATTACACTGCCATTCCTTGCTACACAAGGTGAGTTTATTCTTACAACTTATCTGCATCTTTTTCATAACACTAAGCAATCTATTTTACTATTAATTAGTTAGCTCTAATGCATACACTAGGTTTCACTGCCACTTCAGATCCTGCTTGTACACGAATTTGTATATCTTTTTAAATTACTGTTGGTGGACCACTTCCAATAAAGCAACAACTTTGTACTTATAATATTAACAGGGTTCTATACATATTTGTTACTCAAATACAATTGTATCTTAATTACATCATACTTCTCTGTTGTTTGTCACTATTAGGTTTGTCACATTAGGTATTTTCTTCACTAATCGGTGGATATAATGGTTACACAACTCATGGCTTGATAGCCATGACAGAAAATTTTTGTATTGCAAAGTAGGAGTCGAAACTTTGGTGGATAGGAAAGATGAAGAATTAGTGAGACCTGAAAAGGAAAGAAGGTCTCACACAGCTGGGACTGCACAGCTGCCACACTGTGTAGAGGTTACAGAACAACCTCCTCCCTACAGAATTCATTGGTTTCAGAAAATTTAATAATGTTTGAGAGTAAGAGCCGAAATTTTGGTGGATAGGAAAGATGAAGAATGAGTGAGACCTGAAATGGGAAAGAATATCTCACACAGCTGGGACTGCACAGCTGCCACACTGTGTAGAGGTTACAGAACAACCTCCTCCCTACAGCATTCATTCATAACCTTTGACCATGCCAGGTCGATTTGAAAATACCTTATGATGCCTTTTTAAAACCTGTCTTAGTTCTTCCTTCTGATTAGCAGAAATTTTATCGATTTCCTGGAATTTAGTTTCTATTTTGTCCAAAATAATTGCTTCTTCTTCTTCTATGTTTAGCTTACTTTTACTAAGATTGACACCTTCGTCCCAATATCTCCTATTTTTCAGAACTCGGATAGGCAGCTCCCAAGTTTCGTCATTAGTTACTACATGTTTATCAATAAAAGGTACCGTAATTACTCCGGTTATCGGCGAGACCATTTTTAACTGGCTTCTTTTAAAGTCAACAACACACTGATATTTTGACAAGAAATCTATGCCAATTAAAACCTCAATAATGAGATTGTTTACAATTAAGCAGGGATGATCAATTAAATTACCATTAATGTTAAAGGGCAGCACAGCTTCTTGCTTTACCATTTTTGACACCTTGCCAGTAGCACCAATTATTCTTAGTCCTGATACCCTCATTACTGTAAGCTTGTCTTTACCAGGTAATGCATCAAAGAAGGACTGAGATATCGCACTCACCTCATTTCCACTGTCTAAGAGACAATGTACATTAATACCCAACATATTCACTATTATTATAGGGTGGCTTATTCTAGGTTGTACAGGTGGTTCGTCAATTTCATCCAATAGTTACTTTTTGATTTGTCTCCAACTAAAGTGATTGACATCTGTCTTCATTACATTTAGGTCAAAGTGTGTAGGGTTTTCCTGAATTACATTTTCAGCTGCCTTTTCCAGTCGGTCTATTAATTTCAAATCGAAACACCGCACGACTTCATTACACTTAGTTTGCTGAACATGACCCAAATTACTGTAGTCTGAGCGATTCTGCGCCTCCAGACCGGGCATAACACTAGTTACAGCTAAACCACTTTCACTATTATCGTCGGGTTCCTTTTCTAGTGACAACTGGTCACAGCTACTGGGTTCATCGACCCCCAACAGGCTACCCTCTACATTCTCACTTACCTCCTGCCCTAAATCTATTAGTACAGTATCAACATCCTGCACAGGCAATTTAGATAAGAGCACATCATCCTCATCGTAAATATAAGCATGAATTTCTTCTGCTTCTTCACCTGACAATTCAGTATTTTGTAGCTCCTCCCTACCGTTACACTGCTGCGCCTTCTCGTTCTCTTCCCACTTAGAAAGCGTCTCTAACATGGTATCTATTAAATACTGTGAGTGATCTAATATTTCTGCTGTATCCTTAGATGCTACAGACCCTTCATCCACATGTTCAGTTTGAGTATTCTGATCTGTCTTACCAATTATTGTAATTACTGGCTTAGGAAAAATAACTGGCTGGTGAGCACCAGTGTCCTCATAGACGGGAACTAGTTTTCCTGCCTCGGCCTATTACTGTTTCCTTTATTTACATTATAGTTAACTGTCACAGCATTGCTTTCCACACTGTTGTTTACCTGCATAATTTTGTTCGGAACAAAATTATTATCATTTGGATGCCATTGTTGGTTCTTATAATTATTTCTCCAATTCCTACCTCTCTTAGGATGGCGAACACCTGTTCTGATATTTACATTGCCATTCTGCTCGTTCTTAAAATTACTACTAGTGTTATTAGCATTTCTGTTATTACGTGCTTGCTCCTCATTGGCAGCAACACGCTCTACACGTTCCAAATATTCAATGAAGCGATCCAGATTGTGTCTAGAGGCAGATATAATTCTAGTTTGCCAATACCATGGCAGTTTGGCTTCAAGACCTAGTATTATCATTTCAGGTTTTGGCTTTTCGGCCAAATGCGACAAACGTGAGATCCATGACCTGGCAAACTCTTTAATAGATTCCTTGCCTGCATTGAAGCGTTTTCCACTCCAAAACTCTCTCAACACTTCATTTTGCTTATTACTAGACCAATACTCATTAATGAAAGCTGTTTCAAATTCCGCTAATGTTTTACACTTCAACATAACATCAGCTGACCAACGCATGGCGTCACCTGCTAAATGGCTTCTAATAAATGAGATTTTCTCTCGTTCAGACCAAGTTGGTGGAATCACATCTTCAAAATCGTTCCAGAAATCTAGCGGGTGGATATTTTTATCTGGATCGAACCTCAAGAACTGCCGACACCCGATAAAAGCGGCGTTTGCAGCTACAACTTGTTGTATACTACCACTACCAGAAGTTAATGAAGCTACTTTATTCTCAATGTTAGCAATGTTAGTACTAATATTTTCTACTCTCATTTCAACATTATCTACTCTTTGCACAATATGAGTAGTATCAGTTTTGATTGCATCTACTTCTGCTTGACATATAACATCTTTGAACCTATCTGAGCACAGTTCAGATTCCGCCTCGATCTTTTCTGTTAACTTGTGCTCCAGCTTCGCATCTTCCATTTGGAAGTTTTTGCGAACCTCAGCCACTTCGGATTTTACTGTTTTATACATTTCAGAAAATTGTTGAGCAACTTTTTTCTTAATATCCTCATGGTTGTAATCAATTTTATAATTCAAACTGTCCAGATCCTCTTTCAACTTATTGCAACCAGCCTTGAATGTATCGTCCATTACCTCCAATCGTTTATTAAAATTTGTTTGGCTGGCCACAATTTCAGACTTTAATTCAGCTGTCATTCTAGCATTACTGGCTGACATTTTTGCATTACTGGCAGCTATTGCTTGTAATATAACATTTAAATCAATAGCCCCAGTGTCTTTGGGTTGCTCACTAGCTGGCTTTTTATCACACTCAGGTGACGAAAAACTAGCTCCAACACCATAATTATCAAAACTAAATGAAACTTCTGTTTGATCAGTCATATCTAACTTCTCCTGTTTAAACTCTACCACCTCTGATGACTGTTTCGTTTTTAATTCATCAGATAAACTACACTCCTGGAAATTGAAATAAGAACACCGTGAATTCATTGTCCCAGGAAGGGGAAACTTTATTGACACATTCCTGGGGTCAGATACATCACATGATCACACTGACAGAACCACAGGCACATAGACACAGGCAACAGAGCATGCACAATGTCGGCACTAGTACAGTGTATATCCACCTTTCGCAGCAATGCAGGCTGCTATTCTCCCATGGAGACGATCGTAGAGATGCTGGATGTAGTCCTGTGGAACGGCTTGCCATGCCATTTCCACCTGGCGCCTCAGTTGGACCAGCGTTCGTGCTGGACGTGCAGACCGCGTGAGACGACGCTTCATCCAGTCCCAAACATGCTCAATGGGGGACAGATCCGGAGATCTTGCTGGCCAGGCTAGTTGACTTACACCTTCTAGAGCACGTTGGGTGGCACGGGATACATGCGGACGTGCATTGTCCTGTTGGAACAGCAAGTTCCCTTGCCGGTCTAGGAATGGTAGAACGATGGGTTCGATGACGGTTTGGATGTACCGTGCACTATTCAGTGTCCCCTCGACGATCACCAGTGGTGTACGGCCAGTGTAGGAGATCGCTCCCCACACCATGATGCCGGGTGTTGGCCCTGTGTGCCTCGGTCGTATGCAGTCCTGATTATGGCGCTCACCTGCACGGCGCCAAACACGCATACGACCATCATTGGCACCAAGGCAGAAGCGACTCTCATCGCTGAAGGCGACACGTCTCCATTCGTCCCTCCATTCACGCCTGTCGCGACACCACTGGAGGCGGGCTGCACGATGTTGGGGCGTGAGCGGAAGACGGCCTAACGGTGTGCGGGACCGTAGCCCAGCTTCATGGAGACGGTTGCGAATGGTCCTCGGCGATACCCCAGGAGCAACAGTGTCCCTAATTTGCTGGGAAGTGGCGGTGCGGTCCCCTACGGCACTGCGTAGGATCCTACGGTCTTGGCGTGCATCCGTGCGTCGCTGCGGTCCGGTCCCAGGTCGACGGGCACGTGCACCTTCCGCCGACCACTGGCGACAACATCGATGTACTGTGGAGACCTCACGCCCCACGTGTTGAGCAATTCGGCGGTACGTCCACCCGGCCTCCCCCATGCCCACTATACGCCCTCGCTCAAAGTCCGTCAACTGCACATACGGTTCACGTCCACGTTGTCGCGGCATGCTACCAGTGTTAAAGACTGCGATGGAGCTCCGTATGCCACGGCAAACTGCCTGACACTGACGGCGGCGGTGCACAAATGCTGCGCAGCTAGCGCCATTCGACGGCCAACACCGCGGTTCCTGGTGTGTCCGCTGTGCCGTGCGTGTGATCATTGCTTGTACAGCCCTCTCGCAGTGTCCGGAGCAAGTATGGTGAGTCTGACACACCGGTGTCAATGTGTTCTTTTTTCCATTTCCAGGAGTGTATCATTCAATAAATTAACAATTTCTCCTTTCTGCTTTACTACAGGGGTTTCTATTATTGAATCATTGCCCCTTTTTACACTACTGTCAGTAGACAATACTTCATAATTTCACTTTAATATTACTGTTTTCATGCATATTTAAACTTGAACCGTTGTCTGAATTTACAGTTCCTTCAACAGACATAGGTTCTAATTTAAGTTTGTCCTCGGTTTCTTCTGGCGGTTCCATTGCCGACAGTCTTTTAGTGCAGGTTAGTAAAATTTTTAACAGCTTTTCACTTAACTTAGTTCCTTCTGCACGACGTATGGCGTTGCCGGCGCGGCGTACCAGGATTACTGATGCGACACGGCACGCTGAACTGCAGACGGCACTTCCACGGCTGCTGTGTGTTTGCGAGGCCCGCAACTGCAGGCGCGGCTCCGGTTGCTCCAGCGGACGACTGCGACGTGGCGAAATTGGCTTCTCACGATGCCGGCAGCGCCGCTAGACTCAGCACCAGCTCCGTTAATCCAGATGCGTTGTTAATCCAATTGCGTCGTCCACATACACACGTAACACTATCACTGTTCTATTACTCAGTTGCATGTCGCATTTCACTCCCGAATCCGAATATTTGAAAAATCACTTTCACTTTTACTCGGTTTGTTTCCCGGCCGATGCACCATATGTGGGGCGGCGGGTGGAATTAATTGGTTTATTATATATGGTTTGTAATGTAGAAACATTTCATTTCCCGGCCGATGCACCAATTGTGGGGCGGCGTGTGGAATTAATTGGTTTATTATATATGGTTTGTAATGTAGAAACATTTCATCTCCCGGCCGTTTAACCATATGTGGGGCGGCGGGTGGAATTATGTTGTTTAAAATGTTTCTATTATTTATGCTGTCTTTTGCCGTTCTCAACACTGGCTGTCTAATTACAATATTGGCAACCAGAAAGTGATTAGTAAAACGTGAAGCCTGTAATTAGAATTCCTAGTGCCCACTTCATCTGAGAAATACACTTATAGCTACAGCTTATAGCTCTGAGGAATTAGGAGATTGTCTGGGATTCATAATCAAAAACGATCGTGAAAAAAAACGTTCGATATATTCTGAAAGTCACAGATGAAAAAAAAGGATCCACACAATCCAACTAACAGAGCAGTTCAGAGTCTAATGCACTGATACAACTATAACTGTCCAAATTAAATGTTTAAATGAATGCTCGCCATAATTTGATGATAATGTTCATCAAACGCCACGCTAAATAATGGTAGAATGTCTGTCCCGCGGCGGCACGTGAAAATACGACATTCGCAAACTGAAGATATATCATTAAAGTCATCCCCGAATTAACACTTTACTCGAAAACGATTTCATGGTTACGCGTATCCCGAGTAACTTAATACGGCATCCGAGGCTGTTTATATCAATGATACCGATGCGACGCGACTCCCGGTACAGATGGTGTGCTAATCTGCGTCTGGAGAGAACTGGAGCCTTGCTTCCTCGCGCAGAGTTCTTCTATATATAAAGCCGCGGTGCGGACGGCTAAGGGAACGCCTGATCAAATCGGCTCTCCCGACTAGCCGCTGGGCTAGTAATGCACCACTTTAAGTTATTGAATAAATCATCGCTTCCTTTGCTGATGGCCGATGAAGCTCGCAATTTAAATGTGCATTCAGCACACAGGTAAGTAATCATAATAAAAGTCTGACGTGGCTAAGTAAAATATTTTGGGCGAGAGAATTAATTTAATCACACCACACGCAGTAGACGAGCTCTGAACTTGCCCTTTGGAGATACGCTATCGCTATAGTTTTATAGTTATTCAATTGAAACTTCTCACATCTTTATGATTATAGCGAATCTCCATTCTACTTAAATATAAACATCCTAGCCTTATTTATTAGCCTACTTAATCTATCTTGCTTCCTTAATTTTTAAGACAAAAACCAGAAAATATTGAATTTCAACTAAAATCTTAATTTGTGAGATCCAAAGTACTGTTTCTATTAAATTATTATGAAAAAGGAATCTAAATATAAATTTTTAAGTCTCTAGCTCTTTTCTGTTGCGCCAATAATTTTTACAGAAAAACGTCCAAATTTCGAAAATGGTTAAAGTTATCGAACTGATATTAAACACTGGTTGATTTAGTATTACTCCTGACATGGCAGAAACGTTTCAGGTTATTTACTTGATTTTTAAAGTATTGCGCAACATTTATGACGTCAGAGCTAGTTACAGCGGACTAGGCTGGTACACAATGGAAAGACTGATTTGAATTTTATACAGCGTGAGTAGGCTGCTTCCCTACAAGATGACGGATACACGCTTCCAATGTGCGTTCACCGCGATGTTGCCAAACACGGATGCGAGCATCATGATGCTGTAAACAGAACCTGGATTCATCCGAAAAAATGAAGTGTTGCCATTCGTGCACCCAGGTTCGTCGTTGAGTACACCGTCGCAGGCGCTCCTGCGTGTGATGCAGCGTCAAGGGTAACCGCAGTCACGGTCTCCGAGCTGATAGTCGATGCTGCTGCAAACGTCGTCGAACTGTTCGTGCAGATGGTTGTTGTCTTGCAAACGTCCCCATCTGTTGACTCAGGGATCGAGACGTGGCTGCACGATCCGTTACAGCCATGCGGATAAGGTGCCTGTCATCTCGACTGCTAGTGATAAGAGGCCGTTGGGATCCATCACGGCGTTCCGTATTACCCTCCTGAACCCACAGATTCCATATTCTGCTAACATTCTGCTAACAGTAATTGGATCTCGACCAACGCGAGCAGCAATGTCGGAATACGATAAACCGCAATCGCGATAGGCTACAATCCGATCTTAATCAAAGTCCGAAACGTGATGGTAAGCATTTCTCCTCCTTACACGAGGCATCACAACAACGTTTCACCAGGCAACGCCGATCAACTGCTGTTTGTGTGTGAGAAATCGGTTAGAAACTTTCCTCATGTCAGCACGTTGTAGGTGTCGCCACCGGCGCCAAGCTTGTGTGAATGCTCTGAAAAGCTATTCATTTGCATATCACAGCATCTTCTTCCTGTCTGTTAAATTTCGCGTCTGTAGCACGTCATCTTCGTGGTGTATCAATTTTAATGACCAGTAGTGTACTTACGTTACTCATCGCTATGCTACACGTTTCGAAGCCTTCTGGCGCTCTGTACACTGCATGTGGAGACTGTTATGGTCTGAGGAATTTTGAGTAGAGGAGGCAGGGACAGAACGGAAGTAAGAGGTTCACATTCAGCTGTAAGACTGGCAAGAAGGAAATAATAAACAGATAGTAGTAGAGTTGACACTCGACGGTAAGAGAGGGCGCAGGAGGCCTGGCTCTGCTGCGCAGCCCACGGGGCCGGTTGGGGCGCAGGAGGAGAGGGCTGGAGGGACGGCCGGCGCGCGCCAAAGGAAGCGGCCGGCCGCGCTCAAAGGGCTCACGAGCTCGTGAAACAGGCTTTTACGGGGTTAAGTTGGCCGCCGCTGCCCTCCGTGCGCGCCGGCGGCCCTTTTTATTCCGATATATCAAATTTATTTCCGCCCGCGGCTTCAAAAGAGCACGAGGAGTGTTCTAGGAACGGCTAGGTTTAGCCGGCGCGGCCGCCGTGCGGCTTTGCCGGCTGAAAGGGCCGCGGCGCGCTCGGCGCCGTCCCGCGTCCCTCTGAGAGGCCCTGCGACGGAAAGGGAGAGGGAAAGGGAGAGGGAAGGGCCGAGTGGGGCGCGTGCAGGGGAGGGGCAGCGGGAGCGCGAGGGCTTTATTCGGCCCTTTCCGGTGCGGCGGCGCGCGCCTAACTCGGATTCAGAGAGTCGCAGTCGGCATGTAGTCGCATTATGGCCAGATTCGTTTATATTCAGACGCTCGAGAGCCGTAGGCCCGCCATCAAGCCGCCGCGCCGCCCCTGGCAGTGGCTCTGGCCCTGGCTGCCGGGCTGACCAGAAACCCCCCACCCCCCACCCCGCACTGTCCCAAGATACCGGCTCCGGGGACACGAGCCAATGATTGAATCTGTCGCCTACACCCTCCCTCTCTCTGTCTCTCTCTCTGTCACACCGTCTTTCAGAAACGATCAGCGGTGAAGATACCTGAACATTACTGCGATCAATGAAGTTCGTTTTTCGCATGGGACAGATTTTCAGGCTCAAATGTTAAATGCTGTGTAAGAGTTAAAAGGACAATACCAACCCACGTGACTAAATCCTGCGCTTTTTATGATTCACCTTGTATACGTGTTGGGACTGTTCTACATCTACATCTACGTACATACTCCGCAGTCCACCATACGGTGCGTGGCGGAGGTTACCTCGTACCACAACTAGCATCTTCTCTCCCTGTTCCATTCCCAAACAGAACGAGGGACAAATGACTGCCTATATGCCTCCCTAATCTCTCTTATCTTTGCGGTCTTTCCGCGAAATGTAACTTGGCGGCAGTAAAATTGTACTGCAGTCAGCCTCAAATGCTGATTCTCTAAATTTCCTCACTACCGATTCACGAAAAGAACGCCTCCTTTCCTCCAGAGACTCCCACCCGAGTTCCTGAAGCATTTCCGTAACACTCGCGTGATGATCAAACCTACCAGTAAAAAATCTAGCAGCCCGCCTCCGAATTGCTTCTATGTCCTCCCTCAATCCGACCTGATAGGGTAGCAGTACTCAAGAATAGGTCGTATTAGTGTTTTATAAGCGGTCTCCTTTACAGATGAACCACATCTTCCCAAAATTCTACCAATGAACCGAAGACGACTATCCGCCTTCCCCACTACTGCCCTTACATGCTTGTCCCACTTCATATCGCTCTGCAATGTTACGCCCAAATATTTAATCGACGTGATTGTCTCAAGCGCTACACTACTAATGGAGTATTCAAACATTACAGGATTCTTTTTCCCATTCATGTCCATTAATTTACATTGATCTATATTTAGAGTTAGCTGCCATTCTTTACACCAACCACAAATCCTGTCAAAGTCATCTTGTATCCTCCTACAGTCACTCAACGACGACACCTTCCCGTACACCACAGCATCATCAGCAATCAGCCGCACATTGATATCCACCCCATCCAAAAGATCATTTATGTATACAGAAAACAACAGCGGACCTACCACACTTCCTTGGGGCACTCCAGATGATACCCTCACCTCCGATGAACACTCACCATCGAGGACAACGTACTGGGTTCTATTACTTATTCCTGTAACGAATAAATTCTGCAGCCTTGAGGCTCCTCGCAGACAACGCAGTTGTGTACTGGGATGATGACACAGTTGGACATTGGCTGTTAAATGCAGAGACTTGCAAATGGTCAGTGCCTGGTGCAAAGGTCGGCAGTTGACCCTCAACATAAATAAAGGTAATGAGCGTAAAACAGACAAAAGGAAATGATATCGTTTATCTAACAGCTGCAATTCTAACAAAGAAAATAAGTATAACGTTATTCGAGTCCATCTGAGAGGTGGCATGAACCCCCTCTCATATTTCTATCTTACGATTTTCCTCTCTAATTGCATGCAGTGAAAAGTCGCTATTCCTTCACATGCGGACTTCCCACGCAGCGTCTCTCGTCACCCGGGTGGTCCGGTGACAGGCGGGCTCTGCTGATCTGGAAAGCGTTAAGCCGACGGGTGTGAGCAAGTCGAGTGAATGCTTTGCAGTCGCCGACATTGTCAAAAGACACGCCCGGAGGGGTCTGAAGTAGCGGCTGGGCTAGAGGTTCCGTTACTTCGCAGAAACTTAGCGAAAAACACTTTCTGGCGGGCTACCAGCGAGGTGTGGGAATGACTTGTGTACCCAGGCAGTTGTGGCGGGAAAATTCCCGCGCTTTCTGCAAAACAGTAACTGTGATTGGCTTGCTCAGGGCATAGCTCCGTGACGTAGCAAAATCAGCGCAGAAATTGGCGCCAAGAATCTCCATTGGTGGAATGGTAGTGCTCCGGCAATAGAGTGGAATTTTCCGCCGGTTTTCGAGTTGCTGACTGGAACGTTTAACCACGGCCACTGTCGTTGGGGCGGGAATGTTGTGTGTTCGACCTGTACGGATGCTCTAGGTAGTCGGCTCTCGCCTTTCGGTCTAGGACGTCGAAGCAACCGGCCATCGCCTCCGGTACGCCAGATCGTGTTCTGGCAGTTAAGAAGACAGTTTGGTAATGTATGTCCGCAGCACTGGCAGATAGGGATTTTCCTAGGTGATAATCAGAGCTCAGCAGAGCGCGCCTGTTCGTCGTTTTCTAACTTTGTTCTGTCTTGAGTAACAGCAATTAATGTTGGGTTAGCTGTGTGTCTCTCTTAAGATTTGAGTGGCAAGGAATTGGCTCCACATACCACTTCGTCTTAAACCTCACAATCTAGTTTAGGGACAACTTCACCTTCATAGCGTTTGTTTGAGTATCCAATTTGAGCCAATTTGATGTATTATAAATGTTTCATGTGTTTTTGTTTATTATTTTGTGTTTAGTCTTAATAAATCATATTGTTATTTTGGACAGAACTTTCATTCTGTTAATCGGTAGAGCAACCCATCATTTCTCACTACGTTAATGAAACCTTCCTTTATTTAACTTATTTATCAAATTAAATTATTGCAGGTGCCAAACTCTTTTCTACTCCACTTGCAGGGTTGATTACAGTCAGTTCGCGTATATTTTTTAATCCATGTGCAACAGCAAAAGTCGGAGTTAGAATAGGGGGGGCTTAGAGCACCATTTACATATGGAGATTCTAGAAGAATTTAGTGTTAAATACACTGCTTGCCCCGGCACCTCGCACATCCACTCCACAGATGCAGAACACATGAGGCACTGAGAACGATAAAGGTCTAAAACCCATCATCGTCGATTGTGAGATTGTAGCATTTATTCGTGCTTCTGGCATCTGATGATCTTACGGGGAGCTGGGTTTATTTGTAAGCCCACATCGTATATATGAACATTCATGAAAAGCTGTCTGACCTAAATGTGGGCTCGACGATGGTGTGCTTTAGCCTCTTACCGTTCTCAGCGCCTTCCCATAATAAAAGAAAACCACCACCACACTGTGATATAATAGACATGGTCATCATACCAAAACGAAAAAAGAAAGGAAATGCTTACTCCCCAGGAAGAATATTTCCCACAGAAGCCCATAAGTGAAAATTAAAATATACTAAATGGGCAAAAAGAAATAGTTGAAGGACAATATGCTCAATAACTTTACTAAAAGAAATGGTTAAGAGAAAACTAAATATACAACCCCCCTCCATCCCCACCCCACTCTACTCGTACCCTCTACGGCTCCCATGACCTCTATGTCAGCCCTGCACCAAGTGTAAGGTGCAACACAATAAGCTGTCTGTAGTAAAATGTATAAACGTGCCCCTCTAATTGTAAATCTGTTCTGTGTATATCTGTTACCTACAGAAGGATACACCGATGTACGAAAATGATAGAAAAATGTGAATAAGTGATAAATCACTTATATACAATTAAATGTACAATTAAATAATTTTGTATGTACAATTAAATAATTTTCTGTGTATTACAGACCACTGATGGTGCTTAGCGTGACTAGACAGAAAATGTTTGGTTAGAAATAAACAACACATTCAGTTGCGAAAGATGGAATTTTGTTTATCTACAAATAAACATAATTTACATCGTTTGACTACTTTCTCAACTAACTATCATTGGATCAGTCACAACCCTGAGCTCTTTAGGAGCGACTGCCTGGAGTATTTTACGGTGGAATGACGACATAAATGTAATCGTTCACAAGGCAGATCAGAGACTACTTATTGCAAGAATACGAAGGAACCATAATCCCTGTACAAATGATGCCAATGTCAAAAACTCATGTTAGATCAGTTCTTGATCACTGCACGTTGGTATGGTATCCTTACCATGTTGCATTAATGAATCAGATAGCAAACATTCATAGAAGAGCCGAACGATGAATGATGTGTTTGTTGTGTCAACGTAAGAATGTCCCAGAAATTATTTATGAATTGCAATAGCTATCCCAGACCAGCTACATTAGCAATGTATGTAAATTTTTCGACAACAATTATATAGAAAATGTATTGACAGTCAAAATTTTCAGTTTACGATAATATTCGGTACCATTCCTTACCTTACTGCTGTTCCATTCGTGAAGATTACGCGGGAGGAAGGAGAATCGATGGGCCAACGTCAGAGTTCGAATTTCTCTGACTAACGAGATGTATACTCGATGGAGTAGTATACTGTTTCACTCTTCCTTGAACGTCAGCTCTCAGAATTTTAACAGTAAACTTCTTCGTTATGTATAACACCATTTCTGTAGCGTCTGCCTCTGGCGTTTGATGATCATCTTCATCGCGTTCTCGTGCTAACTGAACGAAATCGTTAAGAAACTTGCCGCTCTTCTTTGGATGTTTCCTGTTTCTCCTAATATTCCTATTCGGTAGTTGAATGATTCTCCTCTGAAAGTTTTGTAACCTATTGCTTTTGTAGATTGACAACACTTGCTTGGGTTCCTGACAATGAACCTTAATCGCGTATATAATTTTCCTGGGGTCGTTACTCAGTGAGCTATCGTTGGTAATTTAATCTAACATCAAATGTATCTTTCCTTTATCCGCAATGTGTTGTATTTACATACATGTTTGGGGTCCATTGTCGGTCCCTGCCCCAAATATCGAGACTCTGCAGGTCTTACTACATTTTATTATAGTTTTCTGTCATTGCAAATCTCCTATTTACAGCAATGTCATCGGTGAGTAACTTAGCGAAGCACTGAGTATTGTCCTATACTTCATTGAAACTGTAAAGAGCCTCTAGCACTCCGTCGTAGGACGCTCCAACTTACATTTGCACATAAGTGTGTTGCCTAGTTAATCAAGACGTATTTAATTTTACACGCTAGAAATATCTCGGAAAAAATGCCGCAGATCACTCCCGTTTTGAAAAGGGATCGTCGAACAAATGTAAGTAATTATAAGCCTACATCGTTGTACTGTTATGGAACATGTTTTATGTTCACGCATTGTGAAGTTTTTGGAAAACGAAAACCTTATCCATGAAAATTGACATGGATTCTGCATACAGAGATCTTGCGACTCACAGCTTGCTGTGAGATTCAGAGCGCCATAGACTATGGCACTCAGGTTCATTCCGTTTTCCTTGACTTCCGAAAGATAATCGATACGGTTCAGTATTGTTGTTCAGTGAACAAAATGCAAACTTAGAGAGTATCTGAATAGATTTGTGATTGAATGGAGGAGTTCCTTGCAGATTTAACTCAGCACGAGGATCTTAACGTAACGAAATCGACAAATGTAACTTTGGAAGTAATACAAGAGCTGCTACTATTTACAATCTATGTAAATTATAGTCTGTTCAAAATTACTTTAGGACTGACACCTACTGACACCTACGTTAGAAATAGAAGGGGGGAGGGGGAGGTGGTGGAAGTCGCGAGAATGGCACGGACCGCATTCTGCTAGTCCCTGCCGGTAGCTGCAGTAAATTTCCGAAGTTGCCAAACCTTCATCTCGCTACCACAAAACTTCCCACTTGTACTCTGTGCTTCAGGCAGTTTGCTGTCCTGTGCTTCGTTTGCGCCATATGATACTGTCTGTTTTCGTTGTTACTGTTGCAGAACTTATTTTACTTGTTGTTATTTTTGTTTATAATGTGGCACTAAACAATGTCTAGTGGAAAAGTCCTAGATCATTCTTTTGGTCAGAGGGTTGCCGTATGAGGTCAGTCGAAAGAAATGGTTTGCACGTTACGAGCCTACTTTGTGACTGAAAAAATGAGTGATGGCCCGCTTCTCTCCAGTAAAGATGTAATCGATAAACTTCTGCAGCTCTGAGCATAGAAAAACACTATTGGTAAGATTTGCAAGAAATGTTCGAGAAATAAAAGGAAGACGTAAAAGTATGGAAGCTTGAAACTCTCGGGGAAAAAAACGTTCCATGTATAAGCGGATTACCAGTATAGATTCATTTGCTGGGGGTGCGGCTTGTTGTCATGTTTATTATTACTATCGCGGAACTGAAAACCCAACACTCAGTACATTATTGATCATCCGTAAGCAATCGGTTTTTTCGTTTCATTAAATACATACAGTGGCAGGTATGGTTATACTTAAAGTATCTATCATAGTGACGAGAATGAAGTCAGTGGTGTTTTTCCATTAGCACCACGGAAATAAGGTACAGGCGAATTCAACTGTATCTCCGAAATCTACAATTTACAGTTGTAAGTAGCTAAATAACAAAATCATATTTTCGTAAGTTCTGACATTTTAATAAGAAGGCCTTATCAGCAATAGTCCCCAAACAAAGTTCGTCTCAGGGACTCATTCTGTGTCACACAAAAGAAATGTTACTGCTTACAATATTTACAACAATATTAAATTAATGTTTTTTGTATCGTTTTTGTTCTTTCTCCAGATACTGGTTGGCCGATTTAGGATACTTATTTTCACCGCTGTAAACACGCATAAATCTTATATTTTGTAATGTTACAAATAAGTAGGTGACTCTGAAAAATTAATAAAAGGCTAATTATAAACCCAGTAATCCGTTTCTCGTAACCAACCCATACAGGTGAGCGCTTAGTACTTGACCCATGAGCGACAATAGAGCGTCACGTTTATGTGAAATTATCTCGTGTTAGACAAGTATGACAGAGTTCCAGTTTTGTGTAGATGAAAATATGATGCATTCTTAAGATTTCATTCTCTTAATATTTTCAACTATCTTAAATAACAGAAAATTTTCTCCTTTCGTGTTCAAAATTCGATAAAATCGTCAGAAAATTCATTTTCTTGAAGAATCGGTGTATCGTCTTAATAATGTGTTTCCGCAAGTCAAACTTAAATTAAAACGTAGTGCAGCTCTTACCGAATACATTGATGCAAGTTACATATTTATAAAGTGAGTAGTTTGCAAGTTGAGCGAATTGAATGAAATGTAAGATTACGCGAGTGTTCGTGTGGGCATGGCATTTCTGCTCCACACATCTACGTGTTCCTGCCGAACTGTCAATCATAAAGTAATTTTGAACAGACCGTACTGAGTAACGTTGGAAGCGCCGTGAGGCTAATTGTGGACGGTGCTGCTGTCTGTAGTAAGGTTGCAAAGCCTGCAAGCTGTAGCGAAATGCAGGAAGATCTGAGGAGAATCGACTTGGTGCAGCGAAAGAACGTTGGGTCCTAAACATAAATGATGTAACGTACTGCGAGAAAACAGAGGAAAACACCCACTACTGCTTGACTACATTATTGGCAACAAATCATCGGCAGTAATAACTACCACAAAATACCAAGGAGTAAGCATCCGGAACGACCTAAAATTGGAATGACGACATAGAACCGATGGTAGAAAAAGCAGATGCCAAGCAGAAGTTCATTGGAAGGATCCCAAGAAAATTTAATTCCTCCATGAAATAAATGACTTAACGAATACTTGCTGAACCAATTTTTGAGTATTTTTGATCAGTCTGGGACGCTTACCAAGTAGTAGGATTGATTGAAAAAGAGTGGTATAGCGAGAGAGAAAGAGACGGCGACAGAGAGAAAACTGAAAATTTTTGGTAAGTTCCTAAGGGACCAAACTGCTGAGCTCATCGGTCCCCAGACTTACACATTTGTAATGTGGCTTGCAGAGTATAGAGCATAGATGTTGAAGTACTGAATTTAGCCACAAAGCTGTTATGTGTAGTGTGTATGGCTTTTTTATTGCCATACAGAACAACAATTTATGTTGTGCGCGCCAATACTAAGCCGAGAATTTCCAGTTATTCACTGAAGTTCATTTCTGCAGAGAGCGACTGCTCCCTTTTCCTCTTAAAGCCGACATTTTACCTTGATTTGGAGCGGTATCAACATTGTGTCTTTCGTCTGCAATCGACTTTTAATGAGTTGCATTTACCATAGCTAATCTGTTGTTCTTACTTTACGGAATCTTTTTTATTCTCGGTTGTGAGCTGGGCCATGTACCAGTGACGTGTGGTACATGCTCTTGCTGCCACACCAGAAATCGTCTAGATTAGGAGTAGAACTCGTTGCTGCAGTTCGTCGAAGAGGAGAGTCTCCATCTACATCTACACCTACATTTATACTTTGCAAGGCAACTTGCGATGTGTATTTTAGAGGGTAGCTCTGTTATCATTATCATCTTCCACTTTCCCTGTTCATTCCCTAATGGCGTGTGGGAAGAACGCGTGTCAATAAACTTCCGTATGCGTTCTGATTTCTCTAACTTTATTCGTCGTGGTCATTTCGCGAGACACATATGAGAGGACGTAATATAGTATATAATTCTTCTTCAAACGTACACTTTCGGTATTTCAGCAGTAATGTCCTCTGTAGCGGACATACCATCCCCACATGCAACTACCAACGGAGATTCTTGAGGTTGTCTATAACGGGTGTACAAAATTTCCAGAATGAGACATGGCTAAGCCATGTCTCCGCAATATCCTTTCTTTCGGGAGTGCTAGTTCTGCAAGGTTCGCAGGAGAGCTTCTGTAAAGTTTGGAAGGTAGGAGACGAGGTACTGGCAGAAGTAAAGCTGTGAGTACCGGTCGTGAGTCGTGCTTCGGTAGCTCAGTTGGTAGAGCACTTGCCCGCGAAAGGCAAAGGTCCCGAGTTCGAGTCTCGGTCGGGCACACAGTTTTAATCTGCCAGGAAGTTTCGGTGTACAAAATGATCCTACGACAAATCCTGCAAAGCTTCGATGTACTTCTCTATCGCTTCTGTGAATCCTATTTGGTACGAAATAAACGTAAACATGGTCCGTAGTATGCTATAATACTACGTTCATTTAGCCGTGCGATTAGCTAATTTCGACTAAGCGTCATTGTCAAGCACAAATACAGACCTTACAAATGTGCTTGACAATGTCGGTTACTCGAAATTAGCTAATCGCACGATCAAATAAATATCATATCTCCGATTGCGAAAACATTCTGTTGGCACCCACTTACATAAGGAGAAATGATCATCACGATAAAATAAGAGAAATCACGGCTCGCACAGAAAAATTTAAGTGCTCGTTTTCCCCGCGCGCCTTTCGAGAGTGGAACGGTGGAGAGACAGATTGAAGGTGGCTTATTGAACATTCTGCCAGGCACTTTATTGTGAATAGCAGAGTAATCATGTAGATGTAGATGTATTACAACCTACTACGGACCATGTTTACGCTTACTAAATAAATGAACGCTGTGGATCCCCACAAACACCAAATTTTAACTACTTGGTACGTGTCTCAGACTGTTGAGCGATTCTCAAGTATCGGCCGAACAAACGTTTTCTAAGACGCCTTTTTCTTTGGATGACTAACATTTCCTTGAGAGCCTTCCAATGAATCTCAGCCTGCTGCCTACTTTTCCACAGTTTGTTTTAAGTAATGATGGGTCCCTCTAACACCCCAGTTCAGCAACACCCTTAGTGCCACCGACACCACTTTGTTGAGCACGTTACAAACGTGCCTGTCAGAAACTTAAGACACCACTTCAGCTTCGCAGCTTCTCTAGCGCCCAAGGGTAGGCAAACTCCACCTAGGCAGTGTCGAAAGGGTTGTGTAACCCTCAGGCGCTAGAGCAGCTGTTAGGCTGAATTGATGTAAAAATTTCTGACAGGTACATTTGTAAAGAGCTAACTAAAAGTGCATGACTGGCACCAAGGGTGTCGCCAAACTGTAGAGGAACCTTTTGCCGTTTTATTCACAAACATGTTAATGTTGCACTCCCTCAGAATCACGCCACAGAAAGGTGCAAAATAGGAGGGCTGAAAAGGCGTAAGTGCCATTTGCTGCTTTATATGATGTTCAGATTTCGTCAAATGGTTCTGAAGAGTCCCTAGTGGTCACAACCTGTAGACGAGAGCAAAAATAGCGGTTGTACGGCACTCCAAAAGGGTGTGATCACGTTCAGTGGGGATGCAGCCTTACAATGTCCTCAGAGAAAGGTTGAAATGTCTGAGTGTGTCAGCAGTGTCAAAGGTTGAAGAGAATGTCATTCTGTTAGAGTGCATGCAGAATAACTTGGCTAGTAATGTGCAGTCAGTTGTGCACATGTGAGGACAGCATTAGTGGTAGGGCTTGTGGTCACGCACTGTAGGGAAAATTCCAAGTGATGGTCGGGAAGTACGGTTCCAAACTGAAATCTGCGTTCACATTTTTTGTAAATATTGATTGGAGCCCCTCCATGTCTGTACTTGCGTAGTGAGCAGACAGAAAGATCTAGTGTCACCTCTCCTTTGGTTCGTTTCTAGAAAGAATCCCGCTGAAAATGCGACAAAAACACTGAGCTATTTTAGCATGTCTTTTTAGCCTATTGTAACTTTCAGAGAAGCGTCATCACGTTTCCCTTATTGCTGTGTTTAAACTTGCTAATTTTGCTAAAACACAACTTAGTCTACACACTGTCAGTTCACTAACATGTTGTGCAGATGCAACGGCGAGAGAATGTTGAAACTGTGGTTTGTTAAGTGAACAACAGAGGAAAATGAACATCAATAGCTTATGAAAAAGCACTTAGCGTAATGTTTTCACTTACTCTGTTCCAAAACCCACAGCATTTCTCGTTTCACCAGCTATCGATTACCTTAAGAATTATAATATTTCATCAAAAAAGTCTGTAGTTAGTGGGATAATATGGTAGATAATGAAGTTTTGCATAGTAACAATATGGCAAAACATTCTCGTCTTTGCACGCTGCCATTTGCCCAACTCTCATTTCAGTATCTCAAACCGTTTATGAAATATGAGGAAAGTTGTGGATACCTCATTCTAGCCTCATTGCTGGCCAACGCAATCGCAAATGAGAGTGCTACATCAGATCAATTTTCTCGAGAATGGTGACCTCTATCCAAATCTAACGAAAAATTCAATATCTTAGCTAAAGTTCACATAGAGCAACATATTATGTAATAAACACCAAACACACAATGATAGCGACCCCTATTTTTCACTGCAAACTTTTTCGAATTTCACGCAGTGTCTTACTTAAATGAAAATTTCACAACAATTGTGACCAATAACGAAGTGATGGGTACATCGTTATGAAGCTGACATATACAGCTACGAGTAACGCAAAAATCAACTTTTTTACCAAATAGTTTCTGTAAAATCGTTTGAGAAAGATTGCAGAGCGTTCTCCTCGATTCTGTCATTGCAGCGCGTCGCCGAGCGGCCAGAATTGGGAAACAGCGTCGGTCTCCCCTTCCCAACAAACGAATGAACTCACCCAGCGCTTTAGACGAAACTTGGTCACTAGACATCGGTCACCGTATCTTGCGAGGACTCCACTCTTAGAACTGCGAACTTTCATTTTTGAGCACAATATGGGTGGTAATCAGCGCCGTAGGGAAACGGTGGTTTCATTCACGCCCTCTGTGCCACCCACTTGAGACTTTTCATGTCTATTCTGTGTGGTGGTTTGTCTTAAATGTTTCCCTCTGCCACACACACGAGATAACTGCGTCATTTCAAAGCTGAAAGTCGCAATTATGACCTCCGTGACAGAGGCACCAACAGAAGGGGTGAAATTTAACATGAGTAAGAGAGGCTGTGACGAACTTCCCATCGTGTGACGTCGACTGTGGCGATGGAAGGAATTGTGGGGAAATTTGGTGCCAATGTGACACCATTAACCCATCATACACCTCACATGAACTCGCATGAGTCGACACCTTCCTACTTGGAGTGTCGCCAAGCCCGAGGGTGGCGACGCAGGACACCACGCTTTTGCACCATTGTAGATGCGTGTTATAGTCATGTTTGAGCCTAATTTCAAACTGATGTTTTGCAATGGGAGACAATTACGTGGTCCTTGTGACGTATAAATTTTCTGTGCCTATAGTGTGACGTCTTTCAGTGTCACACAAATTTTTATTTTTAAAGGGGATCGCTTAAGACTGTTTCCATGGGTTCGCCCCTCAAATTTCTCCCTCATATCACAAAATTGTCGTCTGATGTGGTACAAACTGAAAAAATAAATTCCTTTTAAAGCACGGTTTCGTATATAATTTATATTCAAAACCTTACACCTGTGTCACAGAACAAATTCTACATCGATAATACTTAACACAAGTTTAAGGGAAGAAATGCTTCTGATAATTATTACAGTATTTAAAGAACATAAAAATGTGAACAGGCTGAAATGAACAAACAGTACATGAGACTATGTTAATCAATTCAACTATAAAAAGCTAAGGAGCATATTATTAGCAAAATGAAAATACGCAAAAGTGAAATGCCAAAATGAGCACTTCTCAATTGGGAGTAAATCAAAACAATCAGAGTGGCTGAAAGAGAGCCATAAACGAACAAGAGCTAAGCAACTCAGCAAATAAGAGAATAGGCAAAAATGAGACGCCAACAAAATGAGAGCTGGTCGAACTCCGTCGGCACTTATATACGGTTGCGTTCATGGCGGCACCTCGCGGCCCGTACGCAACACGCGCGCCTGCGACCTCAATGCACTCTTAGCGCTCGCGGCGGCGTCTAGCGGCCCGTACGCAAGCTGTGCGATTGCTGTCACAGGTCGATCTTTATTCTATGATGTTACATCCTGTTATTGTGTTGTGTGGTGTGCGTAATGTAAACTGTAATACCAGTGCAATGCTCCCATGGGGTACTATATAAATTACCCTTACACCTGTCGACTTCGTCCCGTTAGGAACAAAGTACTGAGTTCTGCGACCGAGCGAGGTGGCGCAGTGGTTAGACACTGGACTCGCATTCGGAAGGACGACGGTTCAATCCCGCGTCCGGCCATCCTGATTTAGTTTTTCCGTGATTTCCCTAAATCGCTCCAGGCAAATGCCGGGATGGTTCCTTTCGAAGGGCACGGCCGACTTTCTACCCCGTCCTTGCCTAGTCCGATGAGACCGATGACCTAGCTGCCTGGTCTCCTTCCCCAGACAACCCAACCCAACTGAGTTCTGCCTCCTAGGACGTCGATCGGAGAGCTAGCCTGCAGTCGTGTCCCTGTGTTGTGGCGCGCGGCCCCTGGTGCTCGGCCCATCGCAGACAAATCATTAGGGGTTGCTGCCGGCTCCTTATCTGGGCGGCGCGGCTATTGTGCGCGCGTCGCGCCTCATTGTAACAGATGCGCCGCCCCGTGTGAAGTGACTGCCGCACCCTGCCCCCGGCCCGCCGCAACCCCTTCTCGTTACCGCGCCACGCGCCACAGGGCGCGAGTATTACTGCCCCCCCCCTCCCACCCCCCAGGTCTTTGTCCTGTAAGTAATGGCGCGCTGACCATTCATTCAGAGGACTGATGTGTGCTTAGAGGGGTGCCTTTTAAGTATCGAAATGAAACGTAATAACAGTACGCTGATTCCTGATCTGATTTGCACATTGTTTCATATATTAATTCGCATAATTTGTTTAATACCTAAATTCTGTAGCAATTACTACTTATTTAAATCTTTAGAAATACTTCTTTTAGTTATATTCAGATATACCTAAAACTTATAAGTACAACAATAGGGTGTAGAATAATAATTATTTATTTTTGATGACGAACTGCAGTTTCAAATATTGAAATTTATTCCTGAAAGGCAGCTTAACTGTAACAGACATAGATATACTAGCTATAGAGACGTATGAAAATTTGTGTCTGAATAGGATCCAAAGCCAGATTTCCTGCTTATTAAGAGCGGTCGAGTTACCACTTAGGTTACCCGAGCATGCTCCCCAGATCGACCCAAACTTCCGTATGTCACACACCTACCTATTTTCCTTGGTCCGGTACATATTTTCATGTGCCCCTTTAGGTGGTACATGTACATTATTACAGTGAAGTAGACTTTCAGGAATAAAATTCAGTATTTGAAGCAGGGACTATCTCGCGCACGCCTCCCGCGAGCGCCACATTCTCACCCTGTATGTCCACACACTACATTCGTAGTGTCCCACCCCAACACATTCATTACTCGTGGAAGACATTCTTACCAAGTCCCGTAAGAGTTTCTTACCACGTCCCGTAAGAGTTCGGGGAATATGTGTGCATCCGCACAGAAGAAGAAAGTCATGGCCGGTATCGCCAGAACTATATACTTATATGGATATGGTGTCTGTTCTTTCAGACCTGTGAGAATGTCTTCCACGAGTAATGAGTGTGTTGGGTAAGGACACTACGAATGTAGTGTGGACATACAAGGCGAGAATGTGGGTCTCGCGGGAGGCGTGTGCAAGATAGTCCCTGCAGTCGCACTATCCTCTGTGCCCTCGGTGGCTCAGATGGATACAGCGTCTGCCATGTAAGCAGGAGATCCCGGGTTCGAGTTCCAGTCGAGGTACACATTTTCACCTGTCCGCGTTGATATATATTAACGCCCGTCAGCAGTTGAAGGTATTAATATAATTCTAATTTCGTTCTAGATGGCTACAGGTCATCAATGGTGTCTGTTCAGAACAGACCCCATATCCATATAAGTATATGGAAGTTTGGGTCGGTCCATAGGATTTTCTGAGACAGTCTAAGTTGTAAGTCGACCACTCGCGATAATCGACAAATCCGATTCTGAGTCTCAGTCCGGAACAAATTTTCATACGTCACTTTAGGTAGTACACGTACGCCTATTGTAGTTCCGTTGTCTTTAGGAATACATTTCAAAATGTAGATTAAAAACTGCTGCCGTCACAATAATATGAGATTTTATTTAACACGCGATCGGTTTCGGTCTTGTGCCCATCTTTAGCGTGCTTTACATTCATTCACATGTTTCAGCATCCAGTGTTTCAGTTCAATATAGCTGGAGTACCAAAATCGTCCCCACATTACATTTATCAAATTTTTTACAAATATATTTCAGTTTTACACGTTAACTGTATGTTAATCGCCATAGTAATTATTGGAACTTCCGTATTATGCCGGCGATACGTTAGTGCCCATTGAGCTTTTACTAGCTGCAGAAGCACATGCACTGACAACATCCAATATCCAACATTCATTACACTGTAAATACGTTTGATGTTGCATGGGCGTGCACTTCCGCACTTACTAACTTCTAAAGTGCCACTACTGTATCAAAGGCATAATATGGAAGTTCATAGTTACCATGGCGACTAATATATAGATACCGTGTGAAAAAGCGAAATATATTTGTAAAAAATGACATGGAATGTGGAAATGATACGGATGCTCAGCTATATTGAACTCAATGAGTGTGAAAGCATGTAAATGAATGTAAACCAACTGATAATGGGTGCAGGGCCGAAAGTGGTCGGGTGTTAAACAAATTCGCATTCTACTGTGACTGTGTAACTGTTTGATTTATTTTGTTGTTTGTTTGTTATTGTTGATATGAAAACTGGTTTCCTATTTTTTAACTTTCGTTTGAGTGTCTTGTAATGTGAAACTGAAAAACGCAAGTGGTGTGCTCACTTAAACAACTATCTGATAAAAAGAGTCATCAAATACGTCTGAGACTGTATAATTGTATGGCAATTAATTTTTAACAAAAATAATTAGAAAATGTAAAACTGTATACTAAATAAGTAGATTGAATTTCATTACAGTTAGAAAACTGGTAGATAAAACTATAAAAAGAATTGGGAAGACACATTGAAAGGTCTCTGTTGGATTCCTTTCATGTTTAATTTCTTAAATCTATTGTCATTTACGGCATAAATTCCTCTTCTAAATTTACTGTGACGCGTCTGACTATCTGGGAGGAGACTGAGTAGTGGAACGTGTTACTTTTACACATAAACAAGAACGATCTGTCACACTACTACACTTTAAAACACAGTTTATATGTAATTCATGTCACACAGTCTCATATGGAACCTACATCCGCTTTCTTTTATACACTGTGTATGATAAGATACTGTCATCCCCCTTCCCTTCTGTGTGAGAGGATGAATGAGCAAATGTATTTGTAGTTGCATGCTTGAGGGTAGCAGACAAGCCTGTCTGCTAGAGAACAGTAGGACCAACGTCGAGCAGGTAGCTACGCTTTCTAAAAGCAAAGAGGTTTCTATCCTTAGTATGGTCCTGTCCGTCCGTTGTCATGTTGGTATAGGAAGCTGCTCCTCTGGTCACTTCCGTTTGTATTTGGGAAACACGCTCGGTAGGAGCGCAGGTCAGTCGGTCCGTGGCGAGCGTCTGAAGTGGTAAGATCTCCGGCTAAGCGCGTGCCTGCTAAGTCCGTAGGACAATGGATTTCTTAAGTTCAGCCTAACTGAAAATTTAATCACCTTTATTTCAGGTTTAGCTCTAAAATATCTAATGTTATCTTAAATTGCAGTGCAGTGTAATTCTCGTGTGAAGTTCAGATTATTTTCCGGTAGTTGCTTTGTCACTACTTTGTGAGTAAAGTGGAACCACGTGTTGCTCAGTAACTCTAACTAAGATCAATCTTAAACGCGAATGCTTGTGTGATTATAACGTCTCGTCTTGACAATATTTTTCAATATAGCAACTTTTCTTTATGTTCAACCCACGTGGGGTGTACTTTGCGAGACCAGTACCACGTGCTTATATAACTGTTTGACCCGTCAGGTTAACAGTAAGACGTTAGTAACCAGTTCGAGGTTTTTCTTTTGTAAATTGCTTTCGATCTAATTTATTTTAATTATCAAAATTATTGTGGAGTTACACTCTTTGTGTAAACCAAGTTGACCACGTGAAGCAAGTGGTGTAATCATCAAAGTAGCCCTCAGATATTCTTTTCGCGAAGATTTCACAGAGTTAATATGAATTTAGTATACCAGTGTGTGGTAATTACATGACGAACAAGATTGTGCTACGAACGTATCTTCTTTGGGTGAACATTTGAATCTGTTGGTAGTGGTTAACTTTCTCTTGCATACGTTTCAACGTTCTTTGTGTGTTGTTTTATGAATGCAGTGTTGTATGCAGTCTCCCGATCTTGCCTCCATATTTGATGTGTTCCGTAAGATTGCAAACTCACATTTTCACAGTCCTAAATAAGGCACCAGTCCAGTTATGACTTACATTTAATATGCTGAAATTTCAATGATCAAAGTAAAAATAAATTTCCAAATATAAACTGATTTATTTCTTTTTATTTAAATTCATTTTTTTATATACACTCCTGGAAATGGAAAAAAGAACACATTGACACCGGTGTGTCAGACCCACCATACTTGCTCCGGACACTGCGAGAGGGCTGTACAAGCAATGATCACACGCATGGCACAGCGGACACACCAGGAACCGCGGTGTTGGCCGTCGAATGGCGCTAGCTGCGCAGCATTTGTGCACGGCCGCCGTCAGTGTCAGCCAGTTTGCCGTGGCATACGGAGCTCCATCGCAGTCTTTAACACTGGTAGCATGCTGCGACAGCGTGGACGTGAACCGTATGTGCAGTTGACGGACTTTGAGCGAGGGCGTATAGTGGGCATGCGGGAGGCCGGGTGGACGTACCGCCGAATTGCTCAACACGTGGGGCGTGAGGTCTCCACAGTACATCGATGTTGTCGCCAGTGGTCGGCGGAAGGTGCACGTGCCCGTCGGCCTAGGACCGGACCGCAGCGACGCACGGATGCACGCCAAGACCGTAGGATCCTACGCAGTGCCGTAGGAGACCGCACCGCCACTTCCCAGCAAATTAGGGACACTGTTGCTCCTGGGGTATCGGCGAGGACCATTCGCAACCGTCTCCATGAAGCTGGGCTACGGTCCCCCACACCGTTAGGCCGTCTTCCGCTCACGCCCCAACATCGTGCAGCCCGCCTCCAGTGGTGTCGCGACAGGCGTGAATGGAGGGACGAATGGAGACGTGTCGTCTTCAGCGATGAGAGTCGCTTCTGCCTTGGTGCCAATGATGGTCGTATGCGTGTTTGGCGCCGTGCAGGTGAGCGCCACAATCAGGACTGCATACGACCGAGGCACACAGGGCCAACACCCGGCATCATGGTGTGGGGAGCGACCTCCTACACTGGCCGTACACCACTGGTGATCGTCGAGGGGACACTGAATAGTGCACGGTACATGCAAACCGTCATCGAACCCATCGTTCTACCATTCCTAGACCGGCAAGGGAACTTGGTGTTCCAACAGGACAATGCACGTCCGCATGTATCCCGTGCCACCCAACGTGCTCTAGAAGGTGTAAGTCAACTACCCTGGCCAGCAAGATCTCCGGATCTGTCCCCCATTGAGCATGTTTGGGACTGGATGAAGCGTCGTCTCACGCGGTCTGCACGTCCAGCACGAACGCTGGTCCAACTGAGGCGCCAGGTGGAAATGGCATGGCAAGCCGTTCCACAGGACTACATCCAGCATCTCTACGATCGTCTCCATGGGAGAATAGCAGCCTACATTGCTGCGAAAGGTGGATATACACTGTACTAGTGCCGACATTGTTCATGCTCTGTTGCCTGTGTCTATGTGCCTGTGGTTCTGTCAGTGTGATCATGTGATGTATCTGACCCCAGTAATGTGTCAATAAAGTTTCCCCTTCCTGGGACAATGAATTCACGGTGTTCTTATTTCAATTTCCAGGAGTGTATATATCACCGGTTGTCGTATGACTATTAAAAGATTATAATTAATTTTAGTCTGGTTGGGAATTTGGTAAGCTAGACTGGATACCTGGTGAAACAGTTGCGCAGTAATGAAAGGTTAACTTCCCCAGGCAGCTCACAGCTTTTAACTCGCTTTTATTGTCCATCAGTACCGCTTTCATCATAGCAAATTAAAGTAACAAACTTACACATGGCGACCCTGTTCTGTGATTCCGCTAGACTCTGGAATCTCTGAAACGTTAGATTGCAAGCGTTGTTTAATCTTAATTTTTTTTCCCTACAGCGCTCAAACAACTTCTGCGTTGTTTCTGAGGAGACTTTCAAAAGATTCACTGCGTTGTTGAATGGCGTTGTGTTTGTCTTGTTGTTTTGTTTTCTATATTTGTGTGTTTTATATGTGTGTGTGTTTGTTTTTTTTTTTCGCTTGTAAATTCCTCTATTTCGATCAAAGAAAAAAATTGGTTTGCGTGTGAAAAAGTGCGTACTAGGTTGGGTATCTTTCGTGTGACGGTCGTAATTTTTGGGGGACACATTTATTTTGATTAGTGTGTCGCGTACCGGGTATAAATTGCACTAACGCAGACAAGTAACCAAGCTAAAAGTAAGCGGTCCGACAACTTAAGCAACATGGACCAAGGGGATAATTTGATTTCGAATGTTAATGCGTCGGACAGTTCCGAAATACATTGGGAAATACTTCAGACGAAATGCAAAACAGGACGAACAGGCTCACAGCAGAGCCAGAAATAAATTTGCCTCCTACTAACCAAATTGATTTGGCAGAACTCATGAAAGCCTTATTGCAACAAAATAAAGAAAACGCACAGAAATCTGAAAAATCGACCCGCGAGCTAGGCGAACAAATGACGCAGAAATCTGAAAAAGTGATCCGCGAGCTAGGCGAACAAATGACGCAGAAATCTGAAAAATCGATCCGCGAGCTAGGCGAACAAATGACGCATAAATCAGAAAAATCGCTCCGAGAGCTAGGCGAACAAATGACGCATAAATCAGAAAAATCGATCCGAGAGCTAGGCGAACAAATGACGCAGAAATCAGAAAAATCGATCCGAGAGCTAGGTGAACAAAAAAACTAATCCAGCCGACAAATAAAGTCGACAAGTCGATGCAGAGAGTGTCCGATGATATCTCACAAAGAATAAACAATCTGGCAAGTGAAATAAAAAGTGATATTATGAAAGAATTAGGCCGTACATTTGAACAATTCGATGACCGTCTGCAAGCCTTAGAACAGGGCAAGCGGAGTGGCGATGCCGAATCTAAAGAGAGTGAAGAACAGCTACTTAGGAATTTCCAAGAGCTGAGAGAAGAATGCCAAAGGGAACACCAGCAGGTACTCTCGAGGGTCCAAGAGGCGGAAACGCATTGTCCCACGTCCGTTAGCAACACAATAGCGGACAGCAGTCTAGCGATTCACGTGCTGGAACAGCAAGTAGAACAATTGAAGCAGACTGGGGCAGAGGACAAGAGACAAATACATGATAAGATTGCGGCATTAGCGGACATTGTAGGCACGATGAAGCTGACGGAAAGCGAGAACAATACTACACCGGTAGCGGCCGCAGAGACCGAAGAAGTGCGTTCGCTTCTTAGATTTCAGAAGGGACAGTTCGAAGTGAACAGGCAGCACAAAGCTGTAACAGGCGAATTACAAGAACGCGTGGCGCATCTGGAAAACCGCATGGCGTGTGATTCCGAACTCGCCAATAGCACTAAAAATAGCCGTACGAACAGTGCAGAGAGGGACTCCGGCCACGAGGGAGATTTTGACGACAGGGAAGAATGTATTTTGAGGGGCAGACATGAGACGAATAGAAACATACAAGGGCTTCGCCGGATGGAAATGCGGGGATTTGATTTCAAACATTTCCTTACGGTGAGAAAGTTTGAGATATTTCGAAATTCGCAAAAAGGAATACATCCACATGCATGGCTCGAGCAATCTGAGTTTTGTCTTCCCCCCGACTGGGCAAGTTCACATAAGATAGAATATATGTGTGGCTATTTGGAAGGCGAACCGGCGATTCGCATGAGGTCGGCAGCGCGTCACTGCAACTCCACTCGGGAGTTTCGACAAGCCTTTCTGTCCGCCTATTGGTCGGAAGCGGCACAAGATAGGGTCAAACATGGCACAATTATGCTGCCAAATTTGAACCAGTCTGATTTCGGCAGCCCTGCACGCCTATTCGACCACATGCTGCAGGCAAATCAATTTTTGTACGACCCATACGGGCCTGCGGAACTAATTAGGATATGCATCACCAAACTGCCGATGCACTTGCGGCATGTCATTCTTGCGGGACGATGCAAAGAGGACGTGGAAACGTTCAAAACACTTCTCCAAGAGTTGGAATATAATACAGCAGAATGCCCGCCTAATCAGGCACAAAGTTATTACGGGGCACAGCAGCGCTATCGCAGTCGTGGCCGTAGTACTAATCAACGGCGTGACTGGTCGTCGTGACGCGAACGGAACAATAATCGGGACCGGCCGTATAGAAACTGGGGTAACAGTCGCGAACACAGGTGGAACAGCGGAAATGATCGAGGACTTGGACAAGATCGTGAACGCTACAGGTAGGGCAACCAGAATCGACACTATGATGAATACGGTGGGAATAGGACTGTAGGCGGAGCACCTCATGGTGTTGAAATTCGGCCGGCTAACCCTAGACATAATCCAGCAAATGGAAATGAACGAAACCGGCAATGACAAACGATCAGCGCAGAAGGCGCCCAATCGGAACAAATGAGCGACATGGCAAATTAGTAGAAAGGACAGTGAGAAGTAGAGAGGACGGTGAGGAGAAAGAATTGATTAGTTTAAATTTGTGACGTATGCATTTTGAATAATATGTTAGTAAAAATAATGATAAAGATGTCTCTATGTGATTGATTGAAGTGACGTTTTTAGTTATTTTTCTTTCCTTGTGCAATTAGGATTTAGGTTGGTTCAAATGTGAACATAAAAGGTTTCTTTGTGAACGAGTGAAATGTTGTTTATGTTTTTTTTTGTGTAAATTGAAGCGAGTCGGTCCTGAGGGAAGCAAGATCTGTGCTGATTTATTGCAAAACTCAGGGGAATATCCAATCTGTGGGTATTATGAGTCTGGCAAACCCAGGTCCCCAGCTGTTAGTAGCCTTGTTTCCGATTTTCTGATTTCAGTGCTACTATCTATCTATTACTATTCTATACCTGTCAGTATAAATGAGGATCTCTTACTATAGTATGCGTGCTGTATGAATATTTTAAGATAGGAGAACTCTGAGAAAGGAATGAGTAAGTTCAGAATCTTAAAAAAAGGAAGCAATAATACAATTGTTTAACCATTGGCTTCCCAATATGCGATGATATGTTAATATTGATGATATATGTATTTTTTGTTCTTTATAGATGAGTGTGTAAAGTGCTGTCTGTGGATTTCGTCAGTATATTGATTCCCTTCAAGGTGAAAGAAGAATTGTAGTTGTGTAATTTACGTGGCCCTGAAATATTATTGTGGTAGTCAAATACGAGTAGTTTTTTTTTTTTCAGCAAATGGAGAATGGAACAGAAATATGGATCCTTTCGGTAGTCTTGATTGATGTTGAGCCAAAGCCTGAAAAATTATTCTGCGTTGATACTTGTCCTAGAAAAGAGACGTTTATGTGTTTTGCTGATGCTGTGAGCATTACAGCTTACTGTTTTCGCTGGTGCGGGATGCACTGCAGCCTATATGATGTGTACTGAGGAAATTTTCCCTCTTGAAGGTAGAGGAAGATTAAATAATTTTGATTATGGGACCGAAGGAAAGCTTGGTTTAAGAATAGAGGAGACCACAATTTTGCCATTCATGAGATATGAATCCAGAATAACCACCACAGGCAAAAAAACTGATTTGGAAGCGAAAGGTAACTTAAAGAAGGAACGAAATCGCAGCAAAATGGGTAAGAAAATGTAGTATAACCCGTATAATTAAAATATTTTTACCCTTCTCAGAGTCATCTGCGTGATTAATTCTTGTGATAACGTAATTTTAGATGAAATTGTCTTACTGTTTTATGTATAAACATATGAGTATGATAGATGTATAATTGCGAGTCTCTTATCAGGTGTGTCAACTGGTATAAATGTTTTTGCGTGTAAATAACCATTGTTCTTTTTACTGTGTATGTTTAAGGAAAGTTCTCCATATTTATCATGTGACAAGACATATGCCGCGAGCATCAAGAAGAGGACGAATTAGAACAATGTTGTAGTGGTGTAAACACTTTGTTGAAGTAGCATTGAAGTAGCTTGTTGGATTAACTAGTAGTGGATTGAAGTAAAATTTTGAGTAATGCATGTTTATGGGTAGTTAGTTTGTAGAATAGACAACAGGTGTGCATGTGTGTGTGTAAATAACATGTGAACCCTATGCTCTCCTGACCTATTTTTGCGCAAGGCATAACCCTATTCATTTTAGTGAAATAATAAGTGGCATTTGATTTATTAAAACACAAGTGAACCACATTAGTGATGTGGATTTAAATATGATATTGTCAGTTCATTTAAATTTAATTTTTACACTGTCAAGTCATTTCACTTTTTTTTAATATTGTCAAGTCATTTAACTTTTATTTTTTTATATTGTCGATTCATGTAATTTTTTTATTAAAAAAAGAGAGAGAGAGAGAGAGTAAGTCTCACTTTTGTTCTTAAAAAATGTGAAAGACAATACTAAGTGGTATTATGTATGACATTGAGTAATCACATAAGGATGATGAAAAATTTCTGTGAATGCAGTTGAGAACGTGAAATCGAACCGGCAAAACTCTTACGAGACAGCGGGAGCAGCCGGACTAGTTGGAAACTGGCGGGTTTCCCAGCAGGACACGCTGTCAACCGGGCCACTTCGGGAGCGCGGCCGACAACAAAAGATGGGTACGCAGCAAACACCTTCCCTTGCACCTGGAGCTAATGGGCGGCCGCCCCGTGCGACCCTTCCTGGAGGCGATGACCTGAGATGGGCGAGTGGTCCACCGCGCGGAAATCCATCTGCTGGCAACGCACCACACACGGCATGCGACCGTGACGAGACAGCTGCGGTGAAACAACACAAGGGGCGTGGAGCCTTTTAACAGGTACTGTCCAGAGAAATGGGCAGACGTCAACGACGCCTATCGACATTTCCTGACGGATGCCCACTGTCAAGCGACAGTAAATCATGGTTCGATGTTCTCTGGTCGCTAAGGGTGGCACAAAAGAAGAGCCATTAAGTGTCATCCTTGCCCAGGAATATCAACCTGGCGTGTCAAACGAGGATACCGCACGAATTTGACAACACAAACATGGAACCAAATCGAGATGTACGTGACACGGGCCACCAAGAGAAACTTCATGAGAGGGCAGAGACGGCGGGATTGCACGCAACAGATGGACAAAAATCCCTACTGACAGCTGCGGCGACGAACCCCCCCCCCCCCCCCCTTACCCTTATATTGTGCCTCGGAACAGTGGAACTACTGAGTGTGTCAGTGAACAGTTATTATACGGTTCTTACTTCAATGCATATACGTGTGTTTCTGTCACAGAAACTTTGACTCGTGTGTTTTGCAGGGGTTCGATTTATTGGTGTTTATTAGACTGACTCTTGTATTTTGCAGGTGTTCTATTTATTGTTTTTTTAGACTTTGACTCTTGTATTTTGCAGGTGTTGTATTTATTGGTTTTTTTTTTAGATGTTGACTATTGTACTGTTTTATTGATCAATGTTTGTTCTTGTATGATGTATTAGATTTGTGTTATTTTGTTTCGTAAATTCATTCAAGTGCCATTGCTTCGTTTATCAGTCAGATTGCTATTCATTCTCATTGGACTGTGATCGATTAGCCTTTGTATGGGGCATATTTATTGTGAGGAACCCCTTAAGGGTAACAATCACATAATTATAGTAGTTTCAGTATAATGACACAGTGCTCATTGTTTGCTAACTAATTGAAATATAGTAGAGTGATTAAATTAGTGCCACATAGTTATTTTAATTCTACAAATTATTAGTTTTATAAGATATAGAATTTTTTTGCGATAACCACTTTGTAAAACATGTTTTTTTTTCTTATCAATTTTTTTTGCTTTTGCGGATTGTGCATTATAATGTTCTGCTTTATAATACTAATGTTATTTCATGGTCTTTTTTAATTGCTGTGGCACCTTTGCTATTTTCATAAATTTTGCTTGTTAATAAACAGTCATAAATTTTCCTGTGATCAGTTGGCTCTTGCAATGAGCAAATACTGTTGAACTCCATAAGGGTAACAACGAGAAATTGTTTTCATATTAATGACACAGGAACCATTGTTTTTACTTGCTGACCGAATTAGGTCTACACTATCTTTTAAATAGGTGTCACAGATTGTGTTCTTTTTTTTTTGTTTGAAATTAGTAGATTTTAAAGATTTGTTGAAATTATTGTGTTTTAGCAAGTAGCTGGTGACCTTTTGCCTTTTCTTTACACTTTTGGTTTAAGTAGGGTGTGAGAAGCCTGCTTGGGAATGTCCTAGCATGGCCAGAAAATTCCCTGCACAGTCTTTTCCCGGAGCGTTGGGGTTACGAAAGGTCTCTGTTGGATTCCTTTCATGTTTAATTTCTTAAATCTATTGTGATTTACGGCATAAATTCCTCTTCTAAATTTACTGTGGCGTTTCTGACTATCTGGGAGGAGACTGAGTAGTGGAACGTGTTACTTTTACACATAAACAAGAACGATCTGTCACACTACTACACTTTAAAACACAGTTTATATGTAATTCATGTCACACAGTCTCATACGGAACCTACATCCGCTTTCTTTTATACACTGTGTATGATAAGATACTGTCATCCCCCTTCCCTTCTGTGTGAGAGAATGAATGAGCAAATGTATTTGTAGTTGCATGCTTGAGGGTAGCAGACAAGCCTGTCTGCTAGAGAACAGTAGGACCAACGTCGGAACAGGTAGCTACGCTTTCTAAAAGCAAAGAGGTTTCTATCCTTAGTATGGTCCTGTCCGTCCGTTGTCATGTTGGTATAGGAAGCTGCCCCTCTGGTCATTTCCGTTTGTATTTGGGAAGCACGCTCGGTAGGAGCGCAGGTCAGTCGGTCCGTGGCGAGCGTCTGAAGTGGTAAGATCTCCGGCTAAGCGCGTGCCTGCTAAGTCCGTAGGACAATGGATTTCTTAAGTTCAGCCTAACTGAAAATTTAATCACCTTTATTTCAGGTTTAGCTCTAAAATATGTAATGTTATCTTAAATTGCAGCGCAGTGTAATTCTCGTGTGAAGTTCAGATTATTTTCCGGTAGTTGCTTTGTCACTACTTTGTGAGTAAAGTGGAACCACGTGTTGCTCAGTAACTCTAACTAAGATCAATCTTAAACGCGAATGCTTGTGTGATTATAACGTCTCGTCTTGACAATATTTTTCAATATAGCAACTTTTCTTTATGTTCAACCCACGTGGGGTGTACTTTGCGAGACCAGTACCATGTGCTTATATAACTGTTTGATCCGTCAGGTTAACAGTAAGACGTTAGTAACCAGTTCGAGGTTTTTCTTTTGTAAATTGCTTTTCGATTTAATTTATTTTAATTATCAAAATTATTGTGGAGTTACACTCTTTGTGTAAACCAAGTTGACCACGTGAAGCAAGTGGCGTAATCATCAAAGTAGCCCTCAGCTATTCTTTTCGCGAAGATTTCACAGAGTTAATATGAATTTAGTATACCAGTGTGTGGTAATTACATGACGGACAGGATTGTGCTACGAACGTATCTTCTTTGGGTGAAAATTTGAATCTGTTGGTAGTGGTTAACTTTCTCTTGCATACGTTTCAACGTTCTTTGTGTGTTGTTTTATAAATGCAGTGTTGTATGCAGTCTCCCGATCTTGCCTCCATATTTGATGTGTTCCGTAAGATTGCAAACTCACATTTTCACAGTCCTAAATAAGGCACCAGCTCAGTTATAACTCACGTTTAATATGCTGAAATTTCAATGATCAATGTTAAAATAAATTTCCAAATATAAACTGATTTATTTCTTTTTATTTAAATTCACTTATATATATATATATATATATATATATATATATATATATATATATATATATATATTTATATCACCGGTTGTCGTATGACTATTAAAAGATTATAATTAATTTTAGTCTGGTTGGGAATTTGGTAAGCTAGACTGGATACCTGGTGAAACAGTTGCGCAGTAATGCAAGGTTAACTTCCTCAGGCAGCTCACAGCTTTTAACCCGCTTTTATTGTCCATCAGTACCGCTTTCATCATAGCAAATTAAAGTAACAAACTTACAACATGAAAACAAAACGCTCCTCCAAATTGATGAAGAATTTGCTAAAAACAACACAAGAAGCTTTTACAGAACTTTCAAACAAAGGTTATCAAGATACAAAGCACCCACCCTCCAATTTCGAGATGTAAGTGGGACCATCGCTCACAGTAACATAGAAAATTGCAAAATACTAGCAGGCTACTTTGAGAAACTCTTGAGTTGTGAACCCATCCCTGAAAAATATAAATCCATCCCAAATAACCGTGAGAAGCCGAATTCAGAACCACCGACGACTGAAGAACTACAGAAGGTCATTTCAGAACTTAAAAACAACAAGGCGTCCAGAAAAAACCAAATAGCGGGCGAATTATGGAAAAAGGCTGCCAAAAATGCAATTACATCCCTTAAGTGTGTTTCGATAAAATCTGGAAAGAAGAAGAGATCCCCACAAAATGGAGAACAGCTCACATCCACCCCATTCACAAGAAAGGTTTGAAGACAGACCCCAACAGGAATATCACTGCTGGAGATAACATACAAGATTCTTTCTAAAGTCCTTGTGAACAGAGCAGAGCCGCAATTGGATCCGCAAATTAGGGAATACCAGGGAGGTTTTAGAAAGGGTAGATCATATTCTGAACAAATACTAAACCTCAAAAACATTATGGCATAATAAAAATCAAGGGCAACGACATACGTAATCTCCTACATTGATTTCAAAAAAGCATATGATTCGATTGATAGAGAATCTCTGTTATCAGTCCTGGAAGAAATGGGTTTGGATAAGAAAACAACCAATATTATAAAAGCGACCCTTACAAATACATTTTCGAAAGTTAAATTTATGGGCAAATTATCGGAACCCTCTGAAATAAAAACGGGAGTGCGACAGGGGGATGGGTTCCCACCATTGCTGTTCATTTAGCATCCATGTAAATACCTCAAAGTTCAAGAACATAAGATTGAAATAGTAAAAGAATTCAAATATCTCGTATAATGGATTAATAGGAATGCTGGGGAAAGCAAAGCAATGGAATCCAGAAAAAATAAACTTGAATTGGCCTTCCAACTAACACAAAAAACTTACAACAAAAAATCCCTTTCATGGGGGTCCAAAATTACACATTACGAGACAGTGATTAAGCCAGAAGTACTGTATGCAGCAGAAACACTAAACATGAATTTCAAAGGCCAAATGGAGAAACTTGAGCTAAAGGAAATAAAAATTTTAGGAAAAATCATAGGGCCAAAATTTGAAGACAATAAGATTACATACATCAAAAGTGAAACTCTCTACAAGAAAATTGAAAACTCTCATATACTATGCGAAAAAGGAGAATAAATGTTTATGGTCATCTTCTCAGAACGAATTTCAACAGATTAACTAAACAAATCTTTGACTTTTTCCGTAACCGCAAAACGAAACCCAATTGGTTTAAAGAAACTGAGAAAGACCTAGTAGAATTAAAGATTACAGAAAATTCACTTATTGATCGAACAGCTAAATTAATTACCAAAGATGAAATCATAAGGTTCCAAGACAAATCTACACAAAAGTCCAAACCCTTCATCTCGGAAGAAGAGAGGAAAAGAAGATCAGAAAGAATGAAGAAATACTGGGCCCTAAGAAAAGAACAACGCACAAAGAAATGATTGATCCAGCGTACCCCACAGAGGGTGAAACGAAAGAAAAAGAACAAATAAGCTACACTGTCAAGTACTGTATTTACAGTGTAGTGTACAGTGCTACAAAGTGTGACGTCACAGTGCTTGTCTTACAGTTCCAACACACAACACAAACGGAGCAAAAGTTCTGCCTAAAACTACAAAATGAATTTTGAAAGAATAGATTCCAAAATGCTTCTATTAAAATGCCCTACGATTTTGTGTACACAAAATAACAAAACTCTGAACGTTAAATCTCACACACACACACACACACACACACACACACACACATACACACACAAATATGTAACACTGCACTGTAAGAATAAGATTGTGTGGCAAAGTAAATTAGATCTGAACTAAACCTTACTGAACTGAACCTGATAATTCTGAAATGCAAATTCTGAACAGTAAATGATCTTACTGCGTCCTGTCTGTGACGTTAAACTGGTGCTAACAAATTTTCGTGACTTACCCTGTGGCTCGGTACTGCACGAAAGTAGTGAACATTAAAATACGCCGTCGCAGCAAACTAACTAAAGGAAAATCTTGCCTTGTGCAATCCAGATAACAACAGCTATGCTAAGCAAACATGGTTTACTTCGAGTGACTGTATTCAGCTCAGTGCAATGCGGAGACACACAGTTGCAGAACAAAATTTTCATGAGAAGACGGTGGAAAAAGTAAATTTATTTAATAATTGGAAAAAGACTAGCATTCGAAAACTGTATTGTAAATTATGAAACTCACTGTTTTACAGTTACAAAAACCGTTACATAAATAACTTCTTTAAAAAAATATGACTCTGCAATGAAACTAGTTAATGAAATGGTAAAGGGGTGGTGATTCTATTGCTCTTGGTCCAAGCTATGAGAACAGATACCTTTGTTTAGTCACGTCTCGACAATCAAACAGACCTGAACCAGTGAAGAAAAATCATGCTAAAAATTGGTCTTTCCAAAACTCATGATACATTACGCACGGGAAAGCAATGCAGCGACAAGTTACCACAATACCTTCAAATTTCTTAAATCAGTGTTTACAAAATTATATTTCCAAAAACCAACACCCTCTGCATCTCTGTGTTCTGCTAGTTACTTCCAGACCACTCAGCAGCGTGACCAACACCCGACTCTCTCACTTACTTCGCTCTGAATGCTCGACTAGCAACGATATGCCACAGGCAACCAAAGACCACGTTCCTTGTGCTCAAAATCTCTGGGGCGTAACATATCGACTATTGCAGACTTCCATTTGAAAAGCATCCAGTGTACAAATATGAAGTATGAGACATCGAATAAAAAGAGAGTTCACATAGCTTTCCTTGGATACAAATAGTAAGATAGAAACCTTACAACTGGTAGATGTTATTATACTACATCTTATAAGGAACAGTCACGGAATTCAACTGCATCCATTATGAATAAAATCACATAAGTACATCAATAGTTTGTCAGTTGATGCATCAGGTATTAGTCGAAAGTACTTTAAAAAATGATAGTAGAAACACCGTCATCCGAATCCTGATTGCAGAAAGCTGAGGATCACATGAAGACACGTTACTTCCAGTATCACACTCGATACTCGATCTGTGCACAATTAAATACCTAGGTGCATTTAAGAATAAGCTGGATCACTTGCGTTTCTGAACCTCATGAGTTTTCATACATGACCAGTAGCAAATCCTTCTCATAGACACTCTTCTTTCTCGTTTCCTTTCTCAGTTAGCACCACCACTTTCTCGTCCTTTTCCTCTCCTCCTCGCAGCGCATCTCTCGAGTCACTGCGGGTAGTGCCCACAGCTTACCTGTCTAATTCGTCTTTATTCTTCTAATTCCCATGTACGAATATAAACTGTTTTCCTACTGGAGCTACTACAGTTTTCGCTACTCATGTTATAGTTATTACTAAGTGTACTGTTCCGTATTAAATGTAAGATTCGCAATAACATATATAAAATATAGGCAATTGAAATCTGGTATCGCAGGACAGAGTGGATCAAGTTGTGGAAAGGGGCCAAGATCAGTTACATCTACATCTACATTCATACTCCACAAGCCACTTGACGGTGTGTGGCGGAGGGTACTTTGAGTTCCTCTATCGGTTCTCCCTTCTATTCCAGTCTCGTATTGTTCGTGGAAAGAAAGATTGTCGGTATGCCTCTGTGTGGGCTCTAATCTCTCTGATTTTATCCTCATGGTCTCTTCGCGAGATATGCTAGGAGGAAGCAATATACTGCTTGACTCCTCGGTGAATGTATGTTCTCGAAACTTCAACAAAAGCCCATACCGAGCTACTGAGCGCCTCTCCTGCAGAGTCTTCCACTGGAGTTTATCTATCATCTCCTTAACGCTTTCGCGATTACTAAATGATCCTGTAACGAAGCGCGCTGCTCTCCGTTGGATCTTCTGTATCTCTTCTATTAACCCTATCTGGTACGGATCCCACACCGGTGAGCAGTATTCAAGCAGTGGGCGAACAAGTGTACTGTAACCTACTTCCTTTGTTTCCGGATTGCATTTACTTAGGATTCTTCCAATGAATCTCAGTCTGGCATCTGCTTTACCGACGATCAACTTTATATGATCATTCCATTTTAAATCACTCCTAATGCCTACTCCCAGATAATTTATGGAATTAACTGTTTCCAGTTGCTGACCTGCTGTATTGTATCTAAATGATAAACGTCGACGTATCGCTGCACGTCTTCAAACCCCTACGACACTTCAGAAGCTCCGACAGGCACTGTATGGGAGGCTATACCCCAGCAGCTGCTCGACCACCTGATCCAGAGTATGCCAACCCGTTGTGCGGCCTGTGTACGTGTGCATGGTGATCATATCCCATATTGATGTCGGGGGACATGCGCAGGAAACAATGGTGATTTGTAACACATGTATTTCGGGACGGTTTTCTCAACTTATCATCAGTACCGTGGACTTACAGATCTGTGTCGTGTGTGTTCCCTATGTGCCTATGCTATTATCACCAGTTTTGTGTAGTGCCACGTTGTGTGGCACCACATTCTGCAATTAACCTTAATTAATGAGCATGAGTGTACTTAATAGTAATCAACATGTCTTTCGAACAGGCAGATCTACGGAAACCATAATAATGGATTACACAGATAAAATTATTGGAAATCCAGATAACTGCAACAGTGTTATAGGAGTTGATTTAGATGTTTCTAAAGCTTTCAATACTGTTAGTCATTAAATTCTTTTAGATAAGTTGGAAGCATTCGGGCAGCAGGGGTAGCCGCGTGGTCTTAGACTCCTTGCCACGGTTCGCTCCCCCTGTCGGAAGTTCAAGTCCTCCCTCGATGTGTGTGATGTCCTTAGCGTTAGATTAAGTAGTGTGTAAGCCTAGGGACCGATGACTTCAGCAGTTTGGTCCCATGGGAACTTACAATCAATCTGAAGCACTGGGATAAAAGGGATAGAAAACAAGTGTTTTCGTTCATCATTGCAAAACAGACCACAGGCTATGTAACTCAGCCTATGAAGAATATTAAACTACATCACTCTGTTTGCGGGAAGATTTGACCTGAATAAAGTACACTACTGGCCTTTAAAATTGCTACACCAAGAAGAAATGCAGATGATAAACGGGTATTCATTGGACAAATATATTATACTAGAACTGACATGTGATTACATTTTCACGCAATTTGGGTGCATAGATCCTGAGAGCCACGGCTCGTAACACATCTGAAATGTAACGTCCACTGTTCAAAGTGCCGTCAATGCGAACAAGAGGTGACAGAGACGTGTAACCAATGGCACCCCATACCATCACGCCAGGTGATACGCCAATATGGCGATGACGAATACACGCTTCCAATATGCGTTCACCGCGATGTCGCCACACGCGGATGCGACCATGGTGATGCTGTAAACAGAACCTGGATTCATCCGAAAAAATGACGTTTTGCCATTCGTGCACCCAGGTTCGTCGTTGAGTACACCATCGCAAGCGCTCCTATCTGTGGTGCGGCGTCAAGGGTAACAGCAGCCATGGTCTCCGAGCTGATAGTCCATGCTGCTGCAAACGTCGTCGAACTGTTCGTGCAGATGGTTGTTGTCTTGCAAACGTCCCCATCTGTTGACTCAGGGATCGAGACGTGGCTGCACGATCCGTTATAGCCATGCGGATAAGATAGCTGTCATCTCGACTGCTAGTGATACGAAGCCGTTGGGATCCAGCACGGCGTTCCGTATTACCCTCCTGAACCCACCGATTCCATATTCTGCTAACAGTCATCGGATCTCGACCAACGCGAGCAGCAATGTCGCGATAAGATAAATTGCAATCGCGATAGGCTACAATCCGACCTTTATCAAAGTCGGAAGCGTGATGGTAAGCATTTCTCCTCCTTACACGAGGCATCACAACAACGTTTCACCAGGCAACGCCGGTCAACTGCTGTTTGCGTATGAGAAATCGGTTGGAAACTTTCCTCATGTCAGTACGTTGTAGGTGTCGCCACCGGCGCCAAACTTGTGTGAATGCTATGAAAAGCTAATGATTTGCATATCACAGCATCTTCTTCCTGTCGGTTAAATTTCGCGTCTGTATCACGTTATCTTCGTGGTGTAGCAATTTTAATGGCCAGTAGTGTATGTTAATACATAGGTTCTTGGCGCTTTTCGTTGAAGTATTATCACGCAGTTTCCTATAAATATATATTAATCGTAATTTTTAATCGAAATTCTAGTACTGTTATAGCGATGAGGTACTCACTGTTGCATATCTGAAGATTAGGTTACTTAAACGTTCGAAAACAGAACATAAAGTGTAAAAAGACAAGCATTTGGAACGGTTTGTTCACTTTGGATATAATTGGTGAAGGCAACGAAGGATGCTCGGACACTTTGCACCATGTGTGATGCGAGTGCGGTCGTAGAAATCATGTCAGAACGTAGTTTCCTCGTTACAAGTAGGATCGTTTTGACGTGAATTATTCATCACATTCAGAACGAGCAACGTGCATTGATGAAGCACGTTTTAACAATTTACTGCTATACTCCACGTCAGCGTACCAGATAATTCACAAATGTAATGAAATGCGAAGGTTTAATCTTCGTGCGACTAATAGCATTCAATAGGCAAGGTTGGAGTAGAGAAAAAGAAACAGAGCATAAACTCGGATTTGAAAGGATGGAGAAGAATATCATTTGTGCCTTTCCAAAGGAAAGAACCGAGCCTTTCGTTTAAACGATTTAAGAAAATCACAGAAATCTTAGTTAGGATTGCGCCACGGAGATGTGAACCACCGTAAGTTAGCTTTATGAAAAACAGATAATGATTAAACCTGTAAAAGAAATCTCAAGCAAAGGCCAGTGTTAGTACGAAATGTAATGTCACGAAGAGTATGTACGGGTCGCCACCCCTCCCCGAACTTATTCTCCAAACCTTGCGCCCTCAAATGTTTACCTTTCGGGCCACTTATAGAACCATCACTAAGACAATTCCTTTTCGGACGAAAATGTGCTATTAATTTGGCTTTTAAATTAGTAGGTGTATATCGTGTGGAATCGAGAAGCTGCCTGAGTACTGTACCGCTCCAGAATCGATTTTCGCTTTGCAATGGAATGTGTGAGAATTCGAAACTTGGGGGCTGACAGTTTAGAACAATGTGCTGGAGCGGGACTCGAACCTCGGACCATTGCCCCTCGTCGGCAAGTCCTCCGCCGACTGAGCTGTCCAGGCACGACTCACGACCCGCCCTCCAGCTTTTCCGCCAGTACCTGCCGACACGCAGCTTTAATCTGCTAGGAAGTTTCAAATCAGCGCACTCTCCGATTAAGAGTGCTCATTCACTTGGTTCTCAATGCATTGCCTCGCAGGTCCTGCAGTTTCCTAAAGATGTTTACTGGAGGGTACTTCTAGTGCCGCTAACTGGTCCCCGCTTCACTGTTGCACTAACGAATGCCGCTTGGGAAGAATTGTCGGTAAGCCTCTGGATCAGTACTAATTTCCAGAGTTTTCTAGTCGCGTTCATTTTGTGAGTTGTATGTGCGAGGATGTAACATGTTGTCAGTCTCTTTCCGGAAAGTGCTCCATCGAATTTCAGTAGTAAACATTTCTGTGATGTACAACGGCTGTCTTGCAACGTCTGCCACTGTGGTTTCTTGGGCATATTTGTAAAACTCTCACGCCGACAAAACGATCCCGTGACGAAACGCAACGCCTTCCGTTGGATCTTCTCTATCCCTTCTTCTTCTTCTTCTTTCGATTTCGGCCATCTTTGGACCACGTTCAACAATTCACTTGCCCGGCTTTTTGATCTTTTTTTCTCTCTTCCCAATATTTCCTCATCATTTTCGAGTGGTTCCTCCTCCGCTCTTCCGACCATTTCCTGTTATTATTCTTTAGTTTCGTTTCTTCTGGAAAACACTTAATTTCGTTCACTATTTGTCTAAACTTTTCCCTGTCCCTGATTGACTCACGGGTGACATTAAAATAGGCCAAATCCTTTTTCACCATCTGTATCCATTTATTGTTGGTTTTTTCGTTCCTGTTACTATGTTCAAACACTTTCCTTGTTAGTCTGTTTCCATCCATCCTCGACAGGTGACCATAAAACGTTAGTCTGCGTTTACGCATTGCCTCACTCACTTTCTCAATAGTTTTGTATATTTCCTTATTACTCTTTAGCTTGTACTCTTCCCCAATCTTTCTCGGTCCTAATATTTTTCTCAAAATTTTCCTTTCTTTCTTTTCCATGTTTTCTATTTCCCCCTTTTTGTTAAAAGTTAGGCACTCCGATGCATACAGGCATTCTGGTCTAATGACAGTTTTATAATGTCTTAATTTAGCTTGAATCGAAATGTTTTTTTTGTTATATATGTCTTTGGTTTTTTGAAAAGCAAATTCCATTTTCCTTGCTCTCTCCTGGTTTGCACTCTTGTCTAAACCATTCACTTGAATTATTTCACCTAAATACTTAAATTTTTCTACTCTCTTAATATTGCCGTATTTAGTAATAAGATTTTTCTTGTTATTTCTATGATTAGACATATACACGGTTTTTTCAAATGAAATCTGCAGTCCAGCTCTGGCCGAAACTTCTTGTAGTTTCTCCAAGTAGTTCTGAGCTATTTCTTCGTTTTCTGTAATTATTGCCAGATCGTCTGCAAAAGCTAAACAGTCCACTTCTATTTTTTTCTTTTTTTGTTCCAATTCTGATGTCATTCTTGGTGCCTTTGAGTTCTTCTTTCCATATTCTCAATATCTTTTCCAGTACGCAGTTGAAGAGGATTGGGGATAAACCATCACCTTGTCTAACACCTGTTTTAATTTCGAACTTCCTTGAAATTTCACCCATAAATTTAACTTTGGCCTTACTGTTTGTTAGCGTCTGTTTGATAATTTGAATTGTTTTCTTATCGACCCCAAATTCTTCCAATACTTTCAGTAATGTTTCTCTATCTACCGAGTCGTATGCTTTTTTGAAATCTACAAATACTATTGCAAATCTCTGGCCTCTTGAGATTCTGTAACGAATTAGTGTTTTCAGGTTAAATATTTGTTCAACACAGGATCTACCTTGTCTAAAACCTGCTTGATATTCACCTATTTTTTTATCCAGAACTGGCTCCACGATTTGAAGTAATTTCCTTGACAAAATTTTGTATCCTACTGGTAGTAGCGAGATCCCTCTATAATTATTAACATTCATCTTATCCCCCTTTTTGTGTAGTGGGTGTATCAGGGCACACTGCCAGTCTTCAGGAATTCTTTCTTCGTCCCAGATCTTCTTAAACATATGTTCCAAAACTTGTGGGAGGTTGGTATCCATTATTTTTAGGATTTCTGGTACTATGGAGTCTTCACCTGGGGCTTTATTGTTTTTTAGACTGTGTATTATGTGTTTTATTTCTTCAGCGTCTGGAGGTTTTGACTCGGTATTAGTATTTCGGTGGTTTTCAAAACTCATTTTATCTTTGGGTGGTTCACAATTTAGTAGATTCTCGAAATATTTTGCTAGTATTTCACAATTAGTCATGTTTGTCAAACCTAGCTTGTTCTCTTCATCTTTAAAACATAAATTTGGGGATTGGTATTTGGTTAGCTGTTTTCTAAAAGTTTTGTAGAAATCTCTAGAATTATTTCTTTTAAAGTCTTCCTCAATCTGTTCTAGGTTATCCTGAAATTGTCTTCTTTTTTTATTACGGAAAAGCTTAGCTGTTTCTCTTCTCTGGATTTTAAAATTGTCAAGATCTTGAGGATCTTTTGTGGAGTTCCATTTCTGCCACAATTTCTGTCTCTTCTCCAGGTTCTCATCACATTCATTGTCCCACCATGGATGTCTTCTTACTCTTTTCACGAGGCAATTTTCTTTTGCTATTTCAACTATTTCGTTTTTGATCTCCTCCCATCCCGCTTCCTTATTTATTGTGGATATGCCATCGCTATCTTTGTGCAATGCTCTTTGAAACCGTTGTTTAATTTCTTCATTTTTTAAAGTTTCTGTGTTATATTTTGGAATTTTGTAAAAGGTTTTCTTCTCTTTTCGAAATGGGAGTGGTCTGAATTTAATCGTAGTCAAATAGTGGTCTGAATCAACATCAAGGCTTTTCAGCACTTTAGTGTTTTGAATTTCTTCTTGACAATGAAGTGAGATAGCCACATGGTCAATTTGGAATTCTCCGAGAAGTGGATTTGGTGATCTCCATGTTTTAGTTTTTCGGCTCAGCTTTTTGAAATGTGTTGTCATTATTTTCAAGTTGAAATGCCTACATACCTCTATAAGCCTTTCTCCATTTTTTGAAGTTCTTTTGTGACCTGGGAAGAGGCCTACTGTTCCATGGTATTTTTTCTCCCTTCCTATTTGTGCGTTAAAATCGCCTACTAACATTTTTATGTTCTTCTTTGAGCATCTATCCAGTTCCATTTCAAGTATCTCCCAAAATTCTTCAACTTTCTCCGGGTTATTTTTGTTGTCCTGGTTTATGGGTGCATGGCAGTTGATTATAGAGTATCCTTTGTTTTTACATTTAATCTCAAGAATGGATAGTCTCTCAGAACTCGAGTAGAAGTTAGTAACTGAATCTAAAATTGAGTGATGTACCAGAAATGCTGTTCCCAGGTATGGCATTTGTTTCATTAAGATTTTACCTGGTTTTCCTTTAAATAAACGATAGTTTTCAAAATCTAAAGCAGTTTCATCTAAAAACCTTGTTTCTTGCAATGCACATATTAAAATTTCTTTCTGGTTCAGCTTTTCAATCAATGATTTCAATTTTCCTACTTTAATTAGAGAGTTTACATTTAGGCTTGCAAACATAGTTGCTTTCTTAAATTTCAGTGTTGAGGGCTGCATACATGTTGGTTGGGGTCCTCCAAAATCCTTTGACCCCTTTGCATTGTTTCTACGAACAACGGAGGATTTGCCATTCGGTCTACCTCTTGGAGTAGTGTCTATCTTTGACGACGTTCCCATCATGCTTTGCAATAATTGTTGGATAATAAATTGGGGGATCGGGTTGCCCCGAATCCGAAATTAAAACCAAGGTAGTAAGCCCTGGAGTTAGCTCTTCCGCTCTCTCTGCCGTTGGGAAATTGTTCCTCTTCCGCCATTGAGACCGTTGGCTGGGTTTCACCTAGTAACCCTAGGCAGGGGCCCTATGACAGGGTGCTACCATCTGGAGCCGGACGGACCCTGGTTTTTTTACGAGGTTGTTACTCCTCCCCCTCCACACTTCCCCATCCTCTTGTTTTTAGATGGGCCCGGGCTTGGGACCGGTTTGCGGCGGTGTTCTCTATCCCTTCTATTAGTATTACGTGATAAGGATTCCAGACTGACGAATAAAACACAAGAATCGATCGAACAGGCGTCTTGTATGCCATTTCCTTCGTGGATGCGTTACATTTCCTTGTGAGTCTTCCTATGAATATCAGACTAGCGTCAGGTTTTCCTGCTATTTGTTTTATGTGGTCACTCCACTTAAGGTCGCTCTGAATAGTTACTCGTAAAAATTTTACGGTAGATACTGTTTCCGCTAATTTGTCATCAATAGTGTACCTGTACACTAGTGAGTGGATTTCTTTTCCTATGTATCTACTTCCACTTCTACATGGATACTCTGCAAATCACATTAAGTGCCCGGGAGAGGATTCATCGAACCACCTTCCTAATAATTCTGTATTATTCGATTCTCGGACAGCGCACTGAAAAAATGAATACATATATCTCACCGTGCGAGCTCTTACCTCCCTTATTTTATTCTGTTGATCGTTCCTCCCGTTGTATGTAGACCTCAACAAAATATTTTCGCATTCGCAGGAGAAAGTTGATGATTGAAATTTCGTGATAAGATCCCAAAGCAACTATCAACGCCTTTATTTTAATTACTTCCATTTAAAATCCTGTATCACGTCCGTGACACTCTCTCCCCTTTTTCTCGATAATACAAAACGTGTTACCCTTCTTCGAACTTCGAACTTTCCCCATGTACTCCGTTAATACTGTCTAGTAAGGTTCCCACACCTCTCAGCAGTACTCCAAAAGAGAACGGGTAAGCTTAGTGAAGGCAGTCTCTTTAGTAGATCTATTTCGTCATCTAAGTGTTCTGCCAATAAAACGCAGTCTTCGGTTCGCCTTCGCCACAACATTTTCTGTGTGTTCCTTCCAGTTTAGGTTGTTCGTAATTGTGGTGCCTAGTTATTTACTTCAATTTACGGCCTTTAGATTTGATTGATTTATCGTGTAACGGCAGTCTGATGGATTCCTTTTAGCACTCATGAGGATGACCTCACATTTTTCATTATTAGGGTCAATTACTAACTTTCGCACCATGCAGATATGTCATCCAAATCGTTTTGCAATTGGTTCTGATCTTCTAATAACTTTACTAGACGATAAACGACAGCATTACTTGCAAAATAACTTAAGCCGCCGCTCAGATTGTCTCCTAAATCATCTATACAGATAAGGACGAGCAGAGGAGCCTATAATACCAACTTAGAGAACGCCAGGAATGAATTCTGTTTTACTCGATGACTTTCCGTCAATTACTGAGAACTGCGACCTCTCTGACAGGATATCACGAATCCAGTCACATGACTGAGCGATATTCCATAAACTCGTGTTGACTGTGATTCAGTAGACCGTACTCTTCGACGTAAGTCATTATGTTCGAATACATATGTTCCAAAATCCTGCTGCATATCGACGTTAATGATAAGGGCTTGTAATTTAGTGGATTACTCCTATTGCCTTTCTTGAATACTAGTGTGACTCTGACATCGATTTTAATTATGTACTTGTGCTGGCTGAGGAACCACAAATTCATAGAAGGAAGGTCCGAGAAGCGGTTGAAATTTCCAAGAATGCATGTAATTTCAATAGAGAGGACGGCTATAGGCTTGCGGCATCGTGGCTCTCGGCCATCAAGGAAGTGAATATGCGGCTGCGGCGTAAGAGCAACATAAATAACGCGCTGCAGGTCACTTCGGCGGACAATATTTTGGGTAAACATTCCCCCCACCCCCTCTCTTGGTTTGTCCGTTTTGCATCTAGGCAGTAATGACGGCAAACCAATAGTAGCATGTGGAATTTCAACTGCAACTGGGTTTTCTCTTTTGATGCTAGTCAATTGTCAGGATGAGCAATACTGCAAAGGGCATTTGATTCTAAAGCATTATGACAGGGTGAAAAAACACTAAATAAAATACTTTTTCTCTCTTAGCAACATGTGGGCAGGGTGGGTTCTTCCTTGGCTCAGGTATGAGGTAGAATGAAACAGCATTTTTACATAAGATAACTTTTATTGAAAGTTTTGTACAACGGTTTCCTTACTGGATTGTTCTGGCTGGGAGAGCGGCAGCTGTGTCGTCTGCGAAGCCTTCTGCTGCGGCAGCGGCGGCATCTGATTACGCCTGACGGTGTGTATCTCGTGTCGCTGTCTCGCCCAGTTGACTGGAGACGCGCCTCGTGAGGTGGCCCGTTTAATTATTGAGAACGAAGTCGTGCATCGGATGGTGATACCTTGGATGTGGCGCCCCCGTGTTTCTCTTCTCTATGCGGCCGCGTGTGTTGTGCGTCGGCCAGCGGAGCGGCGCGGCGGGGGAAGGTCAGAGTCCCGGACTTGAACAACGAACTCTAGCTTGCCAGTCCTCGGCTGTCAGATCTTCATCACCAGCTCACAGGTGACTGCTGATGTGAGGCCGTCTCCTTCTCGTCCTCACAAGTCACCCGGGTACGTAAAAATCAGTCTTCAAATACCTTCTTCTGGCGCCGAGGCTGCTGCTTGCTATTCCATTACAGCGGCGGACTTGGTGCTTCTGTGTACGATGCAGTCTCTTCCTGCATGACAGTCTTCAGCACCGACTGAACTGTACTGGAACTGAAAACTACTCCTGTCGGGCCCACTGCGTCTCGCGTATTTATTTACTTCAGGTCACTGGAGGTGAACGACTTCACGGTCATTGCCTCTTCTGTCACGTTGAAAAGCTTCTCTAAGAATCTTCTTGACGTCGGTCATTGGCTCTTGGAATGTAGGCGAGGGTCTGTGATCACATGTGACAATTGAGAAACACGTGAGCCGGTCGGGCGATGCCCCGACGGCTGAATCGACAGTTTCCGCTTCTCTCCTGAACGTGCTGACTTCAAGCGCCGGCCGTTGCCACTGCTGCTTTGCCCGCTGTTTGCCAGTGCGTAATTCTTCTAAACTAAACTAAGTTTCTCATTTATTTTCTAATTTCTTCTTCACTTCACATTGATTTCACTAATTTATTTACCTATCTTAAGTACCACTCAACACAACCAATTACCCTTCTCCAGGGTAAGTGTGGAATAGTTCCTTTCTGTCCAATGACGATGGCCACCAATAGTATCCACAAGAGTTTAGCTAATAACGCCTCTTCTTCTGCATCACCGCGGAAATATTAGCCTATGAAGATGGCCCACCAATGTTAGTCACAAGAATTTTAGCCAATACTCCCACTCTCCAGCAAAAACGCGGGAGAACTCCCCTTTATAGCAGATCGTGACACTGGTCTCTGACAGAGTTCCAGCAATAGTGGACACCGGAAGATCCTGAAGAAGATTACAACAGAGGGGTTGAAACGTCGATTATTTTAGAGGAAATATGACGCAGCCTAACAATTCAGAAGAGTGAGACAAGCTTCGTTTTTTTATCTGAATTGCTTTTTTTTTATAACTGATTTACCTAAAATTATTCTGCTTTGTTTCATCTGTGTGGAGTGTCTTTGATGAGTCTCCCTATGCAGGCACTATATTTTAGATTCTTATCTCCTGACACAGCTTAGCTTTAGAATTGATAGTTGCTTTAACACATTTTAACCATTCTTGTCTCTATTTCATGCAAAGCCGCTGATGGCCTCTCAGATTAGCACCTTATAACACTAAACACTAACTATAATTACACAAACAGGAAGGCCTGCTAGACAGCTAGACTCAAAATAGGACCATATAGAGCTGCATAAGGTAGATGAGTCCATATAGAAATCATTGCGTATGTTACCTGGAACAGGAATATCAAAGGTGGCGGACCATAACTCGAGCGAGAGAGAATGTTTGATTTAGAGAAGGCAATGTGCCATTCAACCAAGTTATCAGTTTCCCTTCGAGCGATATCGGAATTATCCACGATGTGACAACCCTGAGAGAGAATGGGCGTACTATAGGCCGAACCGAATGGACCCGCCGGCCGAAGTGGCCGTGCGGTTAAAGGCGCTGCAGTCTGGAGCCGCAAGACCGCTACGGTCGCAGGTTCGAATCCTGCCTCGGGCATGGATGTTTGTGATGTCTTTAGGTTAGTTAGGTTTAACTAGTTCTAAGTTCTAGGGGACTAATGACCTCAGCAGTTGAGTCCCATAGTGCTCAGAGCCATTTGCCAACCGAATGGACCTCGCAGGGGTTCGAATGACCTCCCCCTCCTTTACCTCCCGACCCAAATGGCGCAGCAGGACAATGGCACGGAGGGTGCGCACGGGCAGTTCATTCATAGCATATAAAGAGACTCCCCACTCTGACACTTCACCAGTGTGCAATAACAAGCGTCGCGAAAACCGATGCACGTTCATCTGTGTCAACTTCTTCGTTGCATTTATCGATAATTATGTGCAAGAAGAAGTAAGTAAGCACAATGGTTAACCTTCCGTTGTAGACCGTGTGGCCGAAGGAGGGGATGATCTGTTACGTCGTGGAGGGATTGAGACATAGAAAGCACCTACCGGATAAAAGAACTACGCACTTTGCGTTGCGGAATGTTAGTACGCCTATCACAAGTAGCAGACCCTAGCAATGGAGGAGGAGGAGGGGGAGGGGTAGATTAGTGTTTAACGTCACGACAACAACGAGGTCGTTAGAGACGGCACAAGCTCGGCTTAGAAGGCTGGGAAGGAAATCGGTCAAGCTCTTTCACAGGAACGATCCTGGCGTTTGCCTGAAGCGATTTGGGGAAATAGATGAGAATCTAAATCAGGCGTAGCATATGCGTCCTAGGCAGTACTCATAGAACTATAATTACCATCTCGAAAAAATAAAGTCACATAATTTCTTGATCGTTTGCAGGTACAGTCGTGGACAAAACGAGCGAGACCCCTCGCCTTTTCGTTATGTTGATACGCACAGCTTTAAAGTCTGCTACACAGCATAACAGGCAAGGCGACGAAGTGCTACCAACATACTATGCACAGGCGTGAAACTGCAAAACTATCTGAACTTTGTCAGACTGTTAGCAATCATGGCTCAAATGGCTCTGAGCACTATGGGACTTAACTTCTGAGGTGATCAGTCCCATAGAACTTGGAACTACTTAAACCTAACTAACCTAAGGACATCACACACATCCATGCCCGAGGCAGGATTCGAACCTGCGACCGCAGCGGTCGCGCGGTTCCAGACTGTAGCGCTTAGAACCGCTCGGCCACCTCGGCCGGCAGCAATCATGTGTAAGACTAGATTAATGATGATTAGTGTGTTAAACACATCACGCAAATGTAAGATATAAATGAAAGAAGAAACGCTAATTAGTATGTACTGTACTAATAAAAATGAATTTCCGCATATCGAGATAACATAACTGTTTTAGTAAGGCAAAGTACCCCAGATGGTTACGAATTAGCAAAATATTATGCGCATTCGGCCGCAAAACGGTCTGTATCAACGTTCAGACCAGTCATACTGGATTACTGTCGCTGACGTACCATGAAAGTTTGCAAATTTAGCAATACGTGAAGATTCATAACGAAATTCAGTTAAAAATCATTCATTGCCACAGTTAAGTCAATTCATCTATTGACAGAAGAGGAAAAAGTAGGCAGTAACAAGTATGAAATTCTACAAGATTTTCATATTTACATCCACTGGGCGCCGGTACATAATAAAGGCAGCAATAAAACGTATTGGGGGGGGGGGGGGGCACGAGAATTTTTTACAATTGGTTTACTGGTAGTCTATCTGCCTCCATCAAGATTAGAACCGAAAACAAACCAGACCTCACTTGCAGTAGCAAACACCTTTCACTACACTAGCAGACAACCCAGGCAAACAGCCCTCTATTATTACTCCACACATGAATAAGCCGGCAATTTCGCACTGAAAATGGCAAAATGATCTGCAGCTTCTGTTGCATAGAGCTTTGTGAAGTCAAAAACATGAATTTTCTACCTTTATGTCACCGCTTATGTGACAATCATTGGGGATGTTTGTCGAAATAACAAAATACTTTTATTACCGAGTAAATGTAGTAGGATAATTCTGCACCACCCCAGGAAATAAACGGCTACATAGCTCCAAACGCATTCTACAATGTTTCGAATTCTCCATTAGACTCGGCACAGCCAGAAAACGTTCATTAGCCGAAGTGTTCCTTAAGCTAGCTAGCAATGGGAATGCTCCCACTTCTAAAACGCGGTGGCATTAATACTGGCATCTGAATTACCACGTGTATAGGCAAATGTATTTTATTTGCATTTGGATTTGGATCGAAAGCGTAGCTACAGTGGGAATGGGATGCGTCATTTTATTTTACCTGTTCAAGTGGCGTTTTACTTGCATTCTAGTTCAAAAATGGCTGCAACCACTATGGGACTTAACATCTGAGGTCATCAGTCCCCTACACTTACAACTACTTAAACCTAACTAACCTAAGGACATCACACACACCCATGCCCGAGGCAGGATTCGAACCTGCGACCGTAGCAGCAGCGCGATTCCAAGCTGAAGCGCCTAGAACCGCTCGGCCACAGCGGCCGACTTGCATTTTGGCGTGATGATTTTAGCGTGTACCAAGATTGCATATATGTACCTGCAAAACAAATAGAAAATCTACATTACGTCACTTTTTCGCTGCAGTTATTAAAAATCCTTATCACAAATGAGTTTGGTGTCTTCCCAGTGAGCCTACTAGAAGATTTTGAAATTTGGTTTCGCAGGACAGAGCGGTTCAGGTTGTGGAAAGAGGTCAAGTTCATTTACTGTTAGTTATACAAGAACACACACAGCTTTATTCCTCAAACAGATGTACAGTTTTCTCTTTAAAACAACAAAGATCAATTCACGGCTGAGGGCCCAAGTAACTTCTCCAGAATAAGTTTAAATGATTGCTTTTAAAACACCAGGATTTAGAGTAACGACTGAAGGCCTTACTTAACTAAAATTACAATATCTTCTCGGCTAAAGGTCCAAATAATATTTCAGATCAGCTAAGGAAATTCTTTAAAAGCCAAGCATTTACCAATTTTGCCTAAAGGCCATATTAAGGAAAATTCAAGTTAATTCTTCGGCTGAAACCCAATTTAAAAAAAAATTTTCTTACATAAAAAAGAGAGACCTTAAAGACAAGCCTTTACACAGTACAACAGAAGAACATCACAAGGAAACTTGAAGTATCTTGTCGGCTGAAACCCCAAAGGCCCAATTACTCAAGAATAACTAAAGACAACCTTTAAACATTTACAGAACACGGCTGAAGGCCGTTTCAAGAATTCAAGATAATTAAAGAGAAACCTCTGAAGGCATAAACACAGAGCAAAAAGAATTTTAAATCAAACACAGTTGAAGGCCTAATCTTAAAGTTGTTATGAAGTTCGGCTGAAGGCCATATACTAAACATAAAACAGACAATATTAATACACGGCTGAAGGTCTGGCACAGTACCAGCGACCAAATAAAATGACACTCACAAACAACAAACAGTGGTGCTCATAAGTGTTCCAACGGTCGGCCTGGGAAGGAAACTATAACCACAGTTTAGGTAAGACAGACAGCCAAGCGCAACACTAAACAATCGTGTTGCAGCATGACCTATGGACAGCTGACGAACCAATCAACCACCTAATCAATTCCCTTCCACCCTACCAACAGCACAACAACCAAAAGTATCAGCGAAGACGAGGATCGCAGCAGGATTATGTCTTAATAGTAATTGGCGTATAAACACAGTCAAGGCACAATAAACACTCAAAGACAAAATGAAAAACACCAAAGCTGCCGAACTACACGCCGTGCCGGACAGTATCAACAAGGCGAGGAAACACACACTCGCTGATCTGTCCGAACCGACCGACTGCCTACTCTAGTACACACACAGCATTCCTCTGCTCAGTGGAAATCACAGAAGCTACACACAGTTCCAAGTAAACACTTGCTCCAAGAACTCCGACAATCCTAAAACCAATCACGAATGACAAGTCACACACACACACACACACACACACACACACACAGAGTTTCCATAAGCTGTCGGCGTCCAAATAACCGTCGTCCGATGAGACGACCGACACCAACCAAGGTCGTCCCCATTCAAGTTTTGAGTGTCGGCAACGGTCAGGCAAGTCTTGTCTGTCCGGAGCTCACTGCAGCTCCAACCCGACTCAACTCGATGTCCGTTCGGAACTCGGCGACACAGCGACCCGGGCACACTGGCTCGGACCCAACCATGCAGAGGTAACACTTGCCTATTGGCCACCCGACATCTCTGCAGAAGCAAGGAACCGGCCAACGTCCCGCAAGATGACCAACTGAAGGGGCCCGGAAACGGTCGAGCGAATGCTGGCTGTCTGGAGCTCACTGGCGCTGCGTCCCGATTGCCTTCGCACGGACGACGTCCCGGAGACACTGGATCGGACCCAACCATCCTGAGGGAACACCGGCCCATTGGCCACCCGACATCTCTGCACAAGGAAGGAACCGACCAAATTCCAGCAAGATGATCAATTGAAGAGGCCCTGAAACGATCGGAAGACCAAATACACGTCGCCCGATGAGACGACTGACCGAACGACCAACCAACGCTCGTCACCGTCGTCGGACAGTGCATGTGTGTCGCCAGTGGTCGGGCGAGTACTGGCTGTGCAGACCTCACTGGAGCTCCATCCCGACTGAACTCCCGACAGGCGACGACCCGGAAATACTGACGGTCGCTCCAGAGATAGTAACACAGTGCACTTATCGATAGGCGCTGCTGCTGCCACTCACGAGTAAGCAAATCAGCAACTTAGTGACGCAAAAAAATTGAATAGGGAAGAGGCGACAGAACCATAAAAAAAAAAGATGACGAGCAATAAACGGCATGACCGCGAGCCGCTCACGGCTCAGATATGTGACATACAGAGCGATATCGAAGACGAATGTACTTCAGTAGAAGCTCACCACTTGAAATAGGACAAATACGCTGACGGAAAAGAAATCACAATACCAAGGAGAAGATGTGTGACTAGGGCCTCCCATCGGGTAGGCCGTTCGCCGGGTGCTAGTTTTTCGATTCGACGCCACTTCGGCGACTTGCGCGTCGATGGGGATGAAATGATGATGATTAGGACAACACAACACCCAGTCCCTGAGCGGAGAAAATCTCCGACCCAGCCGGGAATCGAAACCGGGCCCTTAGGATTGACATTCTGTTTCACTGACCACTCAGTTACCGGGGGCGCACATGCGATATAAATGAAAGTTGGTAGCCGTGTTTCTACATCTGATAGATTTCGTCTATTGCAATTTCGTTCTAGTAGCATAAGACTAGCACTAGTAGCACTACTATGACGATGCAAATCGGGTTTGCTTTAAATACAAGCTATAACGGTTGTGAAAGTTAGTTACCTTTAAGATTGGACGTGATCAGTTGATGTTAGTCAAGGATGCCTTTAAGGCGACTGAGTTTGAACGAGGTCGTGTAATAGGGCTACGAGAAGCTGGATGTTCCTTCTGCGATACTGCAGAAAGTCTTGATAAGAATGTATCCACTACACATGGTTGCTCGTTGCGGTGTTACGAGAATGTACGGTCGCAAGAAGAACGGGCTCCGTACTACCACGTGACACTACCGGGAGGGAAGACCATTACGCTGGGCGTATGCATCTGGCGCATCCTACTGCATCTACAGCAGCAATTTGAGCTGTAGTTCGCTCCACAGTGACACTGTTAACTATTACAAATCGATTACTTCAAGGACATCTCCGAGCCAGATACTACGTAGCTTGCATCCCACTGACCCCGAACCACCGCCATTTGCGACTTCAGTGGCGTCAAGCGAGATTTCATTGGAGGACAGGGTGGAGGTCTGTTATTTTTTCGGATGAGAGCTGGTTCTGCCTGAGTGCCAGTGACGGCCGTGTGTTCCTTAGAAAGAGGCCAGCTGAGGACATGCACCCGACCTGTCTCTTGTGCTTTACATACTAGGCCTACTCCTGGAGTTATGGTCTGGACGCGATTTCGTATGGCAGCAGAAACACTCTCGTGTTTATCCCGCGCACTCTCACTGCAAATCTGCACATCTATCTGATGATACGCCTACTGTGTTACCATTCATGAATAGCATTCCAGGGACTGCTGTCCAACAGAATAACGCTCGTCCACATACCGCTGTTGTAACCCAACAAGCTTTACAGTGTGTCGACATATTGCTCTGATCTGTTCGGTCACCTATTGGACATCATCGGATGACAACTCCAGCGTCATCCACAAACGGCATGTACCGTCCCTGTATTGACTGACCAAGTGCGACAGGCAATGAACACCATACCACGGACTGACATCCGGCACTTGTACACCACAATGAATGCACGTTTTTATGCTTGCATTCGACATTCTGGCGGCTACACCGGTTATTAACGTACCAGAATTTCACATCTGCAATGGCTTATCTCGCGCTTACTTTAACCTGTGATCTTGCAATGTTAATCACTTAAATATCTTACCTAGACAAATGTACTCTCAAAATTACATTATTCCACATTAATTATTTTTTGGTATTGCGATTTTTTCCGTCAGTGTATATTGAGCTGGTGTGTTGCTGGCGGCAGTTTCCATCGATTGTCATTTCATCGTTGACTCGACTTCGATGCTTATTTGTCTTCTTCACATCTTTGGCGGAGGGGGATTTTAACTGCAGTGCGCGCGCTCTACTGGTGGCTGGTGTGCGGGTATCCGCGGTGTGAGGTGACGTGGAACTGTGTTTGTATGGAGCACGGCGAAAGGCCGAGTCGGCATGATGAAAGAGCGTGGTCAGCCGCTTTCGCGAGTTTAACCGTTACAATGCAAATCTTCTGTCCATGGTGATGGGGATTTTCTCGAGGTTGGAAGGAAATATTTTTCCCATTCTACCTGTTATGTCATTATTTTAGTCTGGCCTTTAAATGTGCGCCGAGATTATTCTTGCTATTCTAACTTTCATGCCATTATTTTATTGATGGTTTTAAGGGACTGCCTAACCAAATTTTAAGAGCATTGACTGCCCAAGTAAGTCACGGAGATCAATTCTGTTGATTTCATTTGTGAAGTATATCATTGAAAGGAGTTGGTTAAAATCTTATAGTGTGCTCACGTCCATCTCTAATTCTTGTGTAGAGTGGGAGCGGCCCCTGTTAAGTTTTTCTTGCGAATGTCTTCTCGTTAGTCAGGTAATGAAATTATACGAACTTGGTATGTGCAAGTAGTATTGTTCTAATTAATCAGAAGTTGGCCAAGTAAACTGTAAAATTTTGGGTCTTGTTCAACTTAGAACTTTGATGTGATTTAGTCATGTTAGTCATATTTTGTGAATCACGATTTTATGAACATTGTATTAGTTAATGAAAAGTGGCCGAGTAAACCTTCAAATTTTAGTGTTTGTTGAACCCGGAACTTTTATCTGAGATAGTTATGTCAGTCATATTTTACGAGCATGCTTTTATGAATATTGTGTTTGAATTATGAAAAGTTGGCCTAGGAATCCTTAAAACATTACTGTCTGTTGAACGCTGGGTTGGTTATCTCAGCCATACTTATCTTAATAATGGTTTTATGAATAGGGTTTCATTTAATGAAAAGTTGCCGGAGTAAATGTTAAAAATATTGGTGTTTCTTGAACTCAGAACTTTCATCTGAGCTAGTTTAGTCAGTTATATTTTACGAAGGATGATTTTATGAATATTGTCTGTAAATTATGAAAAGTTGGCCAAAAACATCTTAAAACATTACTGTCTGTTGAACTCCGAACTTGGAAGTGATGAAAAGGTAGATAAAAGGGTTTCCATGCAAGTGATGAAGTAGGTGTGATTTATGTGTCAGTCATATTGAATTAATTATGGGACCATGGACATGGTTTAAATTAATGTAAGTGGTTGAAAGAAAACGATATGTGGAAGATATCTTATAAGATTTTTGTGTTCTGTAAGACGAGCTTTGTTGTAATTATGTTTCCTGTGAATGTACACTCCTGGAAATTGAAATAAGAACACCGTGAATTCATTGTCCCAGGAAGGGGAAACTTTATTGACACATTCCTGGGGTCAGATACATCACATGATCACACTGACAGAACCACAGGCACATAGACACAGGCAACAGAGCATGCACAATGTCGGCACTAGTACAGTGTATATCTACCTTTCGCAGCAATGCAGGCTGCTATTCTCCCATGGAGACGATCGTAGAGATGCTGGATGTAGTCCTGTGGAACGGCTTGCCATGCCATTTCCACCTGGCGCCTCAGTTGGACCAGCGTTCGTGCTGGACGTGCAGACCGCGTGAGACGACGCTTCATCCAGTCCCAAACATGCTCAATGGGGGACAGATCCGGAGATCTTGCTGGCCAGGGTAGTTGACCTACACCTTCTAGAGCACGTTGGGTGGCACGGGATACATGCGGACGTGCATTGTCCTGTTGGAACAGCAAGTTCCCTTGCCGGTCTAGGAATGGTAGAACGATGGGTTCGATGACGGTTTGGATGTACCGTGCACTATTCAGTGTCCCCTCGACGATCACCAGTGGTGTACGGCCAGTGTAGGAGATCGCTCCCCACACCATGATGCCGGGTGTTGGCCCTGTGTGCCTCGGTCGTATGCAGTCCTGATTGTGGCGCTCACCTGCACGGCGCCAAACACGCATACGACCATCATTGGCACCAAGGCAGAAGCGACTCTCATCGCTGAAGACGACACGTCTCCATTCGTCCCTCCATTCACGCCTGTCGCGACACCACTGGAGGCGGGCTGCACGATGTAGGGGCGTGAGCGGAAGACGACCTAACGGTGTGCGGGACCGTAGCCCAGCTTCATGGAGACGGTTGCGAATGGTCCTCGCCGATACCCCAAGAGCAACAGTGTCCCTAATTTGCTGGGAAGTGGCGGTGCGGTCCCCTACGGCACTGCGTAGGATCCTACGGTCTTGGCGTGCATCCGTGCGTCGCTGCGGTCCGGTCCCAGGTCGACGGGCACGTGCACCTTCCGCCGACCACTGGCGACAACATCGATGTACTGTGGAGACCTCACGCCCCACGTGTTGAGCAATTCGGCGGTACGTCCACCCGGCCTCCCGCATGCCCACTATACGCCCTCGCTCAAAGTCCGTCAACTGCACATACGGTTCACGTCCACGCTGTCGCGGCATGCTACCAGTGTTAAAGACTGCGATGGAGCTCCGTATGCCACGGCAAACTGGCTGACACTGACGGCGGCGGTGCACAAATGCTGCGCAGATAGCGCCATTCGACGGCCAACACCGCGGTTCCTGGTGTGTGCGTTGTGCCGTGCGTGTGATCATTGCTTGTACAGCCCTCTCGCAGTGTCCGGAGCAAGTATGGTGGGTCTGACACACCGGTGTCAATGTGTTCTTTTTTCCATTTCCAGGAGTGTATTATAAGCAATGTCTTTGTAATAAAGAAGTGTGTGGCAACTACAACTGATTTTGACTGTGATTTCGGCGTGTCCTTAGGGACCACACCCCAATAGTAATTTTTCCTACTGACATGAGTATCGCTTTTATTCTTTGTACGACAGCTTTTATCGGTGCAATAACGTATTTATTGCAGGACTAAACGTAACGTCGCCTGCGCGAAGATGCTATGGGTACAATAAAACAGAATACATTCGCTCTCCTAAAATTTAGTCATGTCTCTGGACATCTGATAGAAAACCAAAGAGTCAACAAGACTGACTACCAAAGATGCAAAAGAGGATGTTTCACATACAAATATTCGAGCAACGTAGGAGTCCCGTGTAGCGAAACTTCTGGCTTGTCTTTTGTGCGCTGTAATTGACAAATTTCGGAACACTTCATGTGTCGATTCAAGGACTTCAGTCTGAAGCCATCTGACATATAAGTGCATTTCCGCGTAGTGTCTCTTTCCACATGACTGCATTTATACATTACAACTTGTAGGAGCTAAGGTCGAAGATCTCGTCCATATCTTCAAATAAGTGTGCACCTAATCGGACGTCTTATACAGCGACCAGCATTTCGATCTGACGGTGTGCTGCTTGTAGCTTTTTGTCTCTCATACAGACTGACCTTTTTGTGAGAGATTTCGAGCATAAAACGTTTCATATAATGGTTCTAAAATGCACATGTTTTTAAAAATAAGTTGAAGAGACCTCTCCAGCGGGGCCATAGTGGGAGGCAACTATTCGTCCGTAGAACATCTCTATGAAAGTAGATTAAAATTGAGATTTTTCTTTTCTGCTTGTCATGGTTCTTTCAAGAACAATATGGGTTCTCAGGTCACAGCTATCATCGAGAATCAAAACATACTTATCTGTGTTAAAGTGCTACTACGTGTCAACGTCCACTTCAACGCATCCTACTACAGGCTACAGATTACCAGCTATATGAGGCTGTGAGACTTTGTCTGCAGAGCTTAGCCATCTCCATCCACTATTTCTTCAGAACGATTAAGAGAGCAGGTACATCACGGATTTCGACCCACGAGCAGTAAAACATCGTGATCGGCCTGATGATAAATAAATCTACACTATGATTGTTTTTCCTACCTATTGAAAGTGGCGTCCTTTTCAAGATCGGCTGGCTTTCCAAGAAACGCCGAATCAAATATGTATTCCGTTCGCTGCGGGTTCAAACTTGGTTGAAATTCATGAAAGATAGTCTCACCTAAGGAGTCAGTGTGAAAAATCAGACATCACAGAGCTAAAGAGTTCTGCTATGTCTATCGACGTCACAGGAAACATGGTCAACCAGAACGTCACAGAAAACATGGTCAACCAGTGCGTCGGTGTGGGACATGGTACGAAGTAAGAGGAGATGAAGATCCTCTCTGTTACTTCGACCATCTTGGACTATGACTGAGGATGGGTTCGAATTACACATGAAGAACGAACAAGTTGACAGGGATGCAGGATATCAGCTCAACAAAGCACAGGAACGAATGCCATCGGCCGTAAGACACCATCGGTCACAGAGGAACAGCTCCGGCGGGAATATGCCATTGGGGTCTCATACAAAGGACGGTCAAACAGTGGAGTCTGCGACGTCGGTCGGACTTCCCGCGTCGTGCGGTGTGGAGGTCTCCAAGTTCGTTTTGCCAGCAGTGGACTCCTGCAGTCAACTTCCCTTCTGCGTTACAGCCCCTCCCGTCCTCCAGAGCGATAGCGCTTTTCTAGATGACTGCAACGTAATTAGGTCCTCTCAGGAGCTCTTACAGTCGTATAACTAGCAGTAGATGACGAGTAGCTACGTCGTAGAAATAATGTGCAATAGCTGTAATGGCATCTATTGGTACGAATTGGCACCGTTTAAGGAGTTATTATTAGAAGTAATCAAAATTTCTGTAATTTCATAAAGATTGTAGGTGGCAACACATCATAGAACGATGCAATGCCTGGTATGGGAACTTATGCTATATACACTGACGAGCCAAAACTTTCTGACCACCTGCTTAATAACGCGTTAGTTCATCTTTAGAGCGCAATACGTCACCGAATCTGCGTATAATGGATTCGAAAGCTTGTGGAGGTATGTCGCACCAGATGTCCACGCACAACTCATGTAATTTCCTTAAATAGCTGGCGGCTGATTTGTGCACGCGGTGATGGCGCCTGATAATGACCTAAATAGCTTCCATGGCTTCACATCGAGCGAATTTTGTAGGCAAGACATCAACGAGAGTACAGTGCCATGCTCCTCAATCAACTGTAGCACGGTTCTGGCTTTGAGGCACGGACAATTATCCTGCTGGAAGGTGACTTCTTCGGCGGGGCATGAAGGGGTGCTGGTGGTCCACAGCTGTCGGCATGTCTTCGATTACTACCGTAGGTCCCATGCGAGAGCAGCAGAATGTCTCCCATAACATATTAATGCTCCCACTGGCCTATTTCCTTGCCGCGCTTGCAGATATCGAATCGCTCGCTGTTCGTGTGGATGACGGCGTTTGTGGAGACGATCATCGACCTGGTGTGGGAACAGTTTAATTCATCCGACGAGGCGATACATTTCCATCGATCCTCAGTCCAACCTCGACTACCCTGTGGCCACTGCAGTCGTAATTGACAGTGTCGTTGGGACAACATAGGAACACTTAGAGGTCGTCTGTGTGGAGCCACGTTTTCAACAATGTACAGTGAACGCCAAGCTTCGAAACACATATGCGTGCACCAGCATTGTGCTCTTTTGGCAGAGATACCACAGATCGCAACATATCCTCCTTTACAGAGCAGGCAGGTCTCCAAATCCCACGTTCTGTGAATATTCGAGGACGTCCAACCACTTACCGTCCAGTGGTAGTTTCGCTGTCGTTCTAACGCTTTCCATAGATGCCATCTACAGTAGCACGTGAACATTCGACTAGCTACGCCGTTTTCGATATCCTCGTTCACAGGCTCTTGATAATAATATTATCGCCTTTGTCAAAGTTGCTTGTGTCAGTAGACGTCCCCATTTGTTGCCTGTGTGGTCGCTAGAATGATTCCCCACCCATCTTTGATCCACTTATACACTTTCCTTACCGTGTCACGTTCCCGCAATGTCCCCAGGCGGTAGGCGGTGGTCATAATATTTTGGCTTATCAGTGTAGCATATATGAAGCTCTGCGTTACGACTGTTCTGTATGGATGCGTAATAAGTTATCTCGTGCTTCTATCAAATTTCGTGATTCACTACAATGCTTATATCTCTTAGGATTTTCCTTTACTTTGCGTCTTACGTGCTTACGTGCACGCGACGTATAGAAGCCTTATACCTTGTTCAGTCCAATTCTAAAGAGTCTTTACAGCTACTATATACAAAAAGATATAGCAGGAGGAAAAGAAAGAATGAATTTGCAGGCCGTTGTGACCGAGCGGTTCTAGGCGCTTCAGTCCGGAACCGCGCTGCTGCTACGGTGCAGGTTCGAATCCTGCCTCGGGCATGGATGTGTGTGATGCTTAAGTTAGTCAGGTTTAAGTAGTTCTGAGTGTAGGGGACTGATGACCTCAGATGTTAAGTCCCATAGTGCTTAGAGCCATTTGAACCAATAAATGAATATGCAGTCGTCTGCAATGTAATCCTGTTCTGAGCTCTAAAAGAACTATCAGAAGCCTACTGCCACTACAAAATCCGAAATTACCGCTCATAACACACAAAGTAACACGGTCTAACAGTGAATATATGATTATGAGTGGTAGTGCATGTTAAAATGTAGTTTACATACCCCGTAGAGTCATGAAAAAACCGAATAAACAACAAGCAACAACACTCAATTTAAATACGCAGCTCCTCCCTCCCGCACACCGTGTCCCAACTTATTAATTTACAAAGCTCATCCACAGTTAACATCTGCAGTTACCGGAATGGCCTCTACGCCCGCATGGTACCACTCGACTGGTCGACGTCAGAGCTGCCTCGATAACCTCCTCATCATCCACGTACTGACTGCCGCGGAGTGTATCCGCCATTGTGCCAAACATGGAAGTCGAAAGTTACGGATGCGCGATGTAGGATGGATGACGAACAACAGTTCAATGAAGTTTTGTGAGCTCCTCTCAGGTGCGCATACTTATGCGAGGCCAGCTGTGCGGCGAGATGCTTGAGTGTGATCCATGGAACACCTCTACTGAAAGTGTCCGCCGGCCGTTGTAGCCGAGCGGTTCTAGGCGCTTCAGTCCGGAACCGCGCTGCTGCTACGGTCGCAGGTTCGAATCCTGCCTCGGGTATGGATGTGTGTGATGTTCTTAGGTTAGTTATGTTTAAGTAGTTCTAAGTTCTAGGGGACTGATGACCTCAGATGTTAAGTCCCTTAGTGCTCAGAGCCATTTGAACCATTTGAAAGTGTCCGCACGTTCCAACATTGCCCTAGTCACAGATGTGTGCTGCCGGCCGGAACGATGGAGATCAGGCACGTTTGCGCTACCTTGTTGCAGACGGATCGCCAACGACTCACTACCAAGTCTCTGTAGACATTCTGCAAGCGTGTATGAAAATCAACTCAACGACAGCTCTCTGCTTGAACGCCCCTCCGACAGACGCCATTTTGAAGACTACGTACAGCGCCGCCAACTATCGTAATTTCATGAAATCTTAATATTCCACGATGTCCCACAAAAAATTCTGCATTTTTTCAACGGGAATTGAACGAGAAAAAAATTTGTTCCACTACTTATTGAACGCCCCTTGTAATATTAGTAAAGCAGAAAAGAACAGTAGTTACATTTTAGGCCTGACATTCTGGTAACCTAACATTGAAAAATCCTGGCTGTAGATGACATTTTGAAATAAAATATCAGCTGCACTCCAAATGTTGGACAGCCAAATAAACATCAGAATGTGATACTAAAGCACATATTTTTCTGTTAATATTTTTTGTTAGTAATTTTATAACTGTGCTTGTAATTGTGACACAAAGTCACATAGAAAGAATGTGACGATATTGCAAATCAGTAGGAGTACTGCATAATTGCTGTACTGATCACTACATAAAAGTCTCTAAACAAGAGTCTGCCATGTCAGCTTTGTTGTTACATACTGTGTATATACTCGTATCTCTCGTCACCAAGATGTTCATGATAATCTGAGAATGTAATTGCGTAAGCTTGCGCGGCAAGAATCAGTGGACTTAAATTTTTAATGAGTATCGTACTGCGTCATAATGTAAAAAACTATGCTGGAGAAAGCAACATGTCGGTCACGGCGTATGGATCTGCTGCAGTGCAATTTTTTACGTTATGACGCGGTACGATACTGAAAAAACTTATGTGTCAACAACCCGAGGATGTATTCGCAACGCGTCAAATAAAGTCATTGGTTTATCAGTTACTAGCTTCTTATTCAGTGACCAAAACAGTAATTGTGCAGTGCTTCTATTGATTTAAAAATGTAAATACCATAATCTCAAAACTTTATGTACTGTCTAGCAAAATTTTCTTACATGTTATTTGACTGAAAACAAACGAACTCACTGACGGTGATGAAACTTCACAGAAATATGTTCTGGTGTTGAAGAAGAGTAATTTGTGTTTCCTCAAGGCAGAACCGTATTTCAATAACGAAGTGATATGATCGTGTGCCATTATCGGCCAGGAGACCCCGTCTGGTGTAGTTCGGCTGCCTGGTGCAAGTCTTTCTATTTGACGCCACTTCGACGACTTGTGCGTCGATGAAGGACACACAAACACAGTCACCGAGAGCAGAAAATCCCCGACCTGACGCGGAATCGAAACCGGAACCCCGTGGTGAAGGTGTAGCGATGTTTACCACTAGACCACGAGGTGCGAATTATTATACAGGATGATTCAAAAAGAATACCACAACTTTAGGAATTTAAAACTCTGCAACGACAAAAGGCAGAGCTAAGCACTATCTGTCGGCGAATTAAGGGAGCTATAAAGTTTCATTTAGTTGTACATTTGTTCGCTTGAGGCGCTGTTGACTAGGCGTCAGCGTCAGTTGATGCTAAGATGGCGACCGCTCAACAGAAAGCTTTTTGTGTTATTGAGTACGGCAGAAGTGAATCGACGACAGTTGTTCAGCGTGCATTTCGAACGAAGTATGGTGTTAAACCTCCTGATAGGTGGTGTATTAAACGTTGGTATAAACAGTTTACAGAGAATGGGCGTTTGTGCAAAGGGAAAAGTTCTGGACGGCCGAGAACGAGTGATGAAAATGTAGCACGCATCCAGCAAGCATTTGTTCGCAGCCCAGGAAAATCGACTCGCAGAGCTAGCAGAGAGCTGCAAATTCCACAATCAACTGTATGGAGAGTCCTATCCAAACTGTTACGCCTGATATGCTACAGAGAGTGTGGAACGAGTTGGTGTATCGGGTTGATATTGCTCGAGTGTCTGGAGGGGGCCATATTGAACATCTCTGAACTTGTTTTTGAGTGAAAAAAAACCTTTTTAAATACTCTTTGTAATTATGTATAACAGAAGATTATATTATGTTTCTTTCATTAAATACAAATTTTTAAAGTTGTGGTATTCTTTTTGAATCACTCTGTATATCAGGAAGCGAACACAGACAGAAAGTGAGCTTCAGCCATAATATGAACATCTGTACACCTTTGGCGTGCAGTGTGGCAGTGTACATCCCACAAGGCTCGATGGCGTAAGCTGACGATAACCGAGGCTGTACACATGTCTACATCCGGCATTTTGCGGTGAAGAGGCAAAGCAGCCCTTAAAAGCCGTTGTCGTGTTATACTTTCATTTAACACGTAGGATAGAACGTGCACAGAGTTTAACCTGCCATTATTCTATCTCAGCAAACGCAGGCATAGTGTGCAAGAAGACAGCGACCATTACGAATAAACGTGTTATCTGTGGTGCCGAGCGAAACTTTGAACCTTTAAGGAAACAAAGACTTGACCATAAGTGCAAAATACCGAAAACAATTTTTAGAAAATGATAGATTTACGACGTGAAGAACGCATATCTACAGACAAAATGTAATAATTCCGAATAAGACCATTTTATATAACTTTAAAACACGTAGTTATCGTGGATGACACGCCCACGCCCAAATTTTGCCGCGTTTTTCACTGATGCGTAACAACTTTCGGATCATCTGTTTATTTACATCTACATCTACATCTACTGCTATTCACAGTAAAGTGCCTGGCAGAGGGTTCAATGAACCTCCTTCAAGCTGTCTATCTACCGTTACACTCTCAAATGGCGCGCAGGAAAATCGAGCACTTAAATTTTTCTATGCGCGCCCTGATTTCTCTTATTTGATCATTTCTCCCTATGTAGGTGGGTGCCAATAGAATTTTTTCGCAACCGGAGGAGAAAATTGGTGATTGAACTTTCATGAGAAGATCCCGTAGCAACGAAAAACGCCTTTGTTTTAATGATTGTCACTTCAATTCACATATCATGTCTGTGGTACTATCTCCCCTATTTCGCGATAGTACAAAACAACCTGCCCTTCTTTGAACTTTTTCGATGTCATCCGCCAGTCCCACCTGATGCGGATCCCACACCGCACAGCAATACTCCAGAATAGGTTGGATATCGTGGTGTAAGCAGTCTCTTTAGTAGACCCGTTGCACATTCTAAGTGTTGTGCCAGTGAATCGCAATCTTTGGTTTGCTCTATCCACAATTGTCTATGTGATCGTTACAATTTAGGTTATTTGTAATTGTAATCACTAAGTATTTAGTTGAATTTACAGCCATAATATCTGTGTGACTTATCGCGTAATCGAAATTTAGGGGTTTTCTTTTAGTACTCATGTGAATAACTTCACACGTTTCTTTATTCAAGATCAATTGCCACTTTTCTCACCATACAGATGTCTTATCTAAATTATTTTTCATTTCTTTTTGGTCATCTGACGACTTCACAAGACGGTAAATGACCGCGTCATCTGCTAACAATCTAATAGGTCTAGTCAGATTGTCTCCTGTGTCGTTAATATAGATCAGGAACAATAGAGGGCCTATAACACTTCCTTGGGGAACGCGGACATACTTCTGTTTTGCTCCATGATTTTCCGTCTATTACTACGAACTGTGCACTTTATGACAGGAAATCACGAATTCAGTCGCACAACTGATACGATATTCCATAGACACGCAGTTTCGTTAGAAGACGTTTGTGTGGAACGGTGTCGAAAGCCTTCTGGAAATATAAAAATGTGGAATCAATTTGACATCCCCTGTCGATTGAACTCATAACTTCATGAATATAAAAAGTTAATTGTGTTTTACAAGAACGATGTTTTTTGAATCCGTACTGACTATGTGTCAATAAATCGTTTTCTTCGAGGTCATTCATAATGTTCGAACACAGTATATGTCCCAACCAAAACCCTACTGCAAATCGACGTTAGTGATATGGGCCTGTATTTCATCGGATTATTCCTATTTCCCTTTTTGGGTATTGGTATGACTTGAGCAATTTTCCAGTCTTTAGGTATGGAACTTTCTGTGAGCGAGCGGTTGTATACAGGGTGTTACAAAAAGGTACGGCCAAACTTTCAGGAAACATTCCTCACACACAAATAAAGAAAAGATGTTATGCGGACATGTGTCCCGAAACGCTTAATTTCCATGTTAGAGCTCATTTTAGTTTCGTTGGTACGTACTGTACTTCCTCGATTCACCGCCATGATTTCATACGGGATACTTACTCTACCTGCGCTGCTAGAACATGTGCCTTTACAAGTACGACACAACATGTGGTTCATGCACGATGGAGCTCCTGCACATTTCAGTCGAAGTGTTCGTACGCTTCTCAACAACAGATTCGGTGACCGATGGATTGGTAGAGGCGGACCAATTCCATGGCCTCCACGCTCTCCTGACCTCAACCCTCTTGACTTTCATTTATGGGGGCATTTGAAAGCTCTTGTCTACGCAACCCAGGTGCCAAATGTAGAGACTCTTCGTGCTCGTATTGTGGACGGCTGTGATGCAATACGCCATTCTACAGGGCTGCATCATCGCATCAGGGATTCCATGCGACGGAGGGTGGATGCATGTATCCTCGCTAACGGAGGACATTTTGAACATTTCCTGTAACAAAGTGTTTGCAGTCACCGTGGTACTTTCTGTTGCTGTGTGTTTCCATTCCATGATTAATGTAATTTGAAGAGAAGTACTAAAATGAGCTCTAACATGGAAAGTAAGCGTTTCCGGACACATGTCCACATAACGTATTTTCTTTCTTTGTGTGTGAGGATTGTTTCCTGAAAGTTTGGCCGTACCTTTTTGTAACACCCTATATAATTGCTAAATATGGAGCTATTGTATCAGCATATTCTGAAAGGAACCTGACTGGAAAACAATTAGGACCGGAGGCCTTCCTTTATTAAGTGATTTAAGCTGTTTTTCTACACCAATTACACCTACTTCTATGTTTTTCATCTTGGTAGTTGTTCTTGATTGGAATTTAGGATTATTTACTTCGTCTTCTTTGGTGAAGGAGTTTCGGAAAACCGTGTTTAATAATTCTGCTTTAGCGGCACTGTCATCAGTGACTTCTCCGCTGTTATCGCGCAGTGAAGGTATTTATTGCGTCTTGTCACTGGTGTGTTTTATGTATGACCAGAATCTCTTTTGGTTTTCTGCCAGATTCCGAGACAGAGTTTCGTTGCGGAAATTATTAAAAACATCTCTCATTGAAGTACGCGCTATATTTCGAACTCCGGCAAAACTTTGCCAGTCTTAGGGATTTTGCGTTCTTTTAACTTTGGCATGCTTTTTTAGTTGCTTCTGCAACAACGATCTGATCCGTTTTGTGTATCATGGGGGATGAGTACCATCACTTATTTATTTATGTGGTATACATCTCTCAATTGCCGTCGATACTATCTCTTTGAAATCATTCCACATCTTTTCTACGCTTACGGGATCAGATCGGACGGAGTGGAGACTGTCTATTAAAAAGCCGTTAAGAGCATTTTTATCAGCTTTTTTTGAATAGATGTACCTTGCGTTTCTTTTCGATGGTTGTAGATGTTACGGTATTCAACCTAGCAGTAACTGCCTTGTGATCGCTAATCCCTGTATTCGTCGTGATACTCCCTATTTGTCCAGTATTATTTGTTGCTAAGAGGTCAAGTGCGCTTTCGCAACCATTTACGCTTCGAGTGGGCTCATGAAATAATTGTTCAAAATAACTTTCTGGAAAAGCATTCAGTACAATTTCGGATGACGTTTTATGCCTGCCGCCGGCTTTAAACGTATAATTTTTCCAGCATATCGAGGGTAGATTGAAGTCACCACCGACTATAATTGTATGAGTGGGATACCAACTGAAATGAGACTCAAGTTTTCTTTGAACTGTCTAGCAACTATATCTTCTGAGTCGGGAGATCGGTAAAACGATTCAATTAATAGTTTAGTCTGTTTGTCAAGTATAACTTCTAACCATACTATTTCGAAGGACATTGGTTTCGTTTCGTTGTTGTTGAAATTATCGTAGAATGCATGTCAGATTATGGTTGTGTATTCTCTCGTCAATCATGGGTCGACTGAAATTATTTGGAAAGATAAAGTATAAGGGAAACCTTTATAAATGGAAAGACCGCTGTGAGAGTCATCTAAATGAGGTTCGTTAAGGTGAAAATAGGAATGATTCCATAATGTTAGACGATGCTATGCAAAGCACTGCCACGTGTTCACAACTGAAAATCCAGCAAGCTGTTCGAAGAAGAACCTGTTTCATCCCCAACAATTCTTCGAGAACATACGGAAAAATTAGCCTTCAAACGTGCATGAAACTGGCAGGCTTCAGAAGCTCTAAATCCACCGATCACGTGGGAGAAGCCTTCTACATTTACATCTAATGATTCTCTGTAAATCACGTTTAAGTGCTTGGCAGTGGGTTCATCGAACCACCTTCACAATAATTCTCTATTATTCCTATTTCGTACAGCGCGCGGAAAAGACGAACACCTATATCTTTCGGTGCGCGCTCTTACTTCCCTTATTTTATAATGGTGATCGTTTCTCCCTAAGTAGGTGAGCGTCAACAAAATATTTTCGCAATCTGAGGAGAAAGTTGGTGAATGAAATTTCGTGAGAAGATTCCGCCGCAACGAATAACGCCTTTGTTTTGATGAAGTCCACCCCAAATCCCGTATCATTTCAGTGACACTCTCTCCCCTATTTCGCGATAATATAAAACGTGCTGCCCTTCATTGAACTTTTTCGATGCACTCCGTCAATTTTATCTGGTAAGGATTCCACACTGCGCAGCAGTATTCTAAAAGAGGGCAGACAAGCGTAGTGTAGGCAGTCTCTTTGGTTGATCTGTTATATTTTCTAAATGTCCTGCTAATAAAACGTAGTCTTTGATTAGCATTCCCCACAACATTTTCTATGTGTTCCTTCCAATTTAAGTTGTTCGTAATTGCAATTCCTAGATATTTAGTTGAATTTACAGCAAGTGACTGAAGTTTAACGGACTTCTTTTAGCATTCACGTGGATGACCTCACATTTTCCGTTATTCAGGGTCGATTGTCAATTTCCACACCATACAGATACCTTTTCTAAACCGTTTAGCAATTAGTTTTGATCTTCTGATCAGTCTACTAGTCGATAAGCGACAGCGTCATCTGCAAACTACCTAAGACGTTGCTCAGATTGTCTCCTGAATCGTTTATACAGATGAAGAACAGCAAAGGGCCTATAACACTACCTTGGAGAACGACAGAAATCACTTGTTTTACTCGGTGACTTTCCGTCAGTTACTACGAACTGTGAACTCTCTGACAGGAAATCACGAATCCAATAACATATAATTGAGACGATGTTCCACAAGCATGCAATTTCATTACGAGCCACTTGTGTGGTACAGTGTCAAAAGCCTTCTGGAAGCCTAGAAATACGGAATTAATTTGAAACCCTATGTCAGTAGCACTCAACACTTCGTGTGACTAAAGAGCTAGTTGTGTATCACAAGAACGATGCTTTCTAAATCTGTGTTGACCTTGTGTCAATAGATCGCTGTCTTCGAGGTAATTCATAATATTCGAACACAATACATGTTCCAAAATCCTGCTGCATATCGACGTTAATAATATGGGTCTGTAAATTAGTGGATTACTCCTACTACCTTTCTTAAATATTGGTGTGACCTGTGCAACTTTCCAGTCTATGGGTACGGATCTTTCGTCGAGCGAACGGTTGAATATAATTGTTAAGTATGGATCTATTGTATCAGTATACTCTGAAAGGAAACGAATTGGTATACAGTCTGGACCGGAAGACTCGCTTTTGTTAAGTGATTTAAGTTGCATCATTACTTCGAGGATATCTACTTACGTTACTCCTGTTGGCAGCTGGCCGGCCACGGTGGCCGTGCGGTTCTGGCGCTGCAGTCCGAAACCGCGGGACTGCTACGGTCGCAGGTTTGAATCCTGCCTCGGGCATGGGTGTGTGTGATGTCCTTAGGTTAGTTAGGTTTAAGTAGTTCTAAGTTCTAGGGGACTTATGACCTAAGATGTTGAGTCCCATAGTGCTCAGAGCCATTTGAACCATTTTTTTGGCAGCTGTTCTTGAATCTAATTCTGGAATATTTACTTCGTCTTCTTTGGTGAACGAATTTCGAAGGCTGTGTTTAGTAACTCTCGTCGTCAATAGTATTTCCATTGTCATCAGGGCAATGAATATCAGAAGACAAGCTAGTCTGAAGAGATAAACTAGTAACACAGCAAATAATGCGTGTCCTGTAGAGTACTATCTGTGCATCCTTTCTTTTATATTCATACATTTTTTTGCCAGGAAACCACATACTAGGATTCAAGACATACATATGACAACATGCCTGTATCATGAAGACTTGTATTTATAATTTGAGTTTTTTTTAATTGTTTGTGTCATCTGAAGACGGGAAGGTCTTGTCATCATGAGCATCCGAAATTGATTAAGGTTTCAAAACAAATAATTTTTAAAACCGACAGGTTGCTGTGTTTTCTCCATATTTCATACGCTTGCACTATGCGGTTTGTAACAAGAAATTTTCAATCCCCTAGGTTATCTTCAGATGGAATGAGTAGCTAGCGATTAAACATTAGCCTCCAAGAGTAATATTTTCTTTGTTGTTCAAAGACAATATCAAAATATGTTCTTAAAAATAAGGAGGTAAAAAGTATTCCTCGAAGATATTTGATGACCCGTCATTATGAAATAATTATAAAATGAAATAAAAAACAAGAAGCACTAATCCACATACGCTGATGAAGGGACATTGCAGCTGCATTATTTTGCAAACAAAACATTTAAGGAGTAACTATTCAGATCATGACTCTTAAAATAAAAGGACTTCTTATATTTGTAATATGGAGTCCACCATCCTTTATTGCTAACACGTCGTTGTGTCATCGAACGATGTAGGAGCTGAAGAAGCTACTGACTTGCTGACGTCACTTACAGTTCTCTCACACTGCTAAATATGATTGCCAACAGTCTCTCGAGTCAAGGCTCAGACATACACAACTGTATTTAAGTCTGGAGGTAATTTGCGGTCATTCCTACGCTGATATTTCTACGTGGGTGTTCAGCCATTTTTGATTGTTTTCGATGCTTGTACGCTTCTGTTACAGCGTACGAAATGGGAGCTAAGAAGCTGTTCTGCTGGACGAAGAGCAACATATGCTCTCCTGAAATGTGCGCGTACTCCTCCGAATCCACTCTGAGTGAAACGTTAACCAATCTCCCACTCTAGCGGCACTCTTCCAACCCCAAACAACCAAGGTTATCCGTTTACTTTGTACTGTATCAATTATGTGATTTGGAGAGTAGTAAGTAATATCGGGTCTCCGTAAGGACAGTCCGCCATTATGGGCTTGGTAGTAGGAATGAGACAGGATAGACTAAATGTTCTGCATACATTTTAGCAAGTAATAGCGAATAATCTCTTCAAGAATCACAAGAGGAAGAGATATGCTTGGAAAAGCATGGGGGATACGGGAAGATTTTGGTTAGATTAAATCAAGGTCAAGCAGAGATTCCGAAATCAAATATTGGATTGAAAGGTGTATCCAGGCACAGATATAAACTCGACGCTTGAAGGTCTCTGAGGATATGGATACAGCAATAATAAATACCTCAGTAGGCATTTCAGTTGTAGAAGAATGGATATTTCAAAAAAGGACAATCACAGAAGTTGGGAGGATGAGCGTAGATACAAGATAACTTCGAAGAAACCTTGGGTGCCGCAGCAGTACTTCAATTGATTTAGGAAAGAAGGAAGTACAAAAATGTTCAGGGAAATATAGAAATACAGAAATACAATCACTTAGGAATGAAATAAATAGGAAGTGCGAGGAAGCTAAGGCGAAATGGATGCATGAAAAGTGTGAAGAAATCGAAATGTTGTGAGAAGGGCTGGCTCAGTATATAGAAAAGTCAAAACAGTCTTCTGTGAAATTAAAAGCAAGGACGCTACCATTAAGAGTGCAGTGGGAATTCCACTGTTAAATGCAGAGTAAAGAGCTGACATGTGAAATGATCACGTTGAAGGGGAATTTATTTTATGATGGATGTGATACTAGGAAAAATAGGCCTTGACAGGCAAGAGATGGGGGAATCCTCTATCAGAATCGTAATTTAAAAGAGCTTTGGCAGGCTTAAGATCAAATACAGCAGAAGGAATAGATAACATTCCACCGGAATATCTACAAACGTTGGGGTAAATGGTGATGAAACGACTATTGAGGTTGGTGTGTAGAATTTATATGACTGCCGATATACCAGCAGACTTTCGGAAAAACATCATCTACAAAATTTGAGCCGAGAAGTGCGAGAACTATCGCACAATCGGCTTCACATCTCATTCGTCCAAGTACATGGCAATAATAATATACAGAAGAATGGGAAATGAAATTGAGCTTCTGTTAGATGACCATGAGTTTGGCTTTAGGAAAGATAAAGACACCAGAGAGGCAGTTCTGACATTGTAGTTGATAATGGGAGAAACATTGAAGAAAAATTAAGACACTTTCATAGGATCTGTCGACCTGGAAAAGGCGTTCAGCCGTGTCAAATTGTGCAATACCTTCGAAATTCTCAGAAAAAAATGACTCACTCTCTGTTCTAGTATTTGCTTTCGACTCCCCGCTTTTTGATAAGTACTAAGTCCTTCCCGGCCTCTTCTTGATATTCATACCTTCACAGTTACCTCAGAGACGTCAGGTGTCTCTGCAATACGAGTGATCGGGCAATTACATTCCCACATCAGTGCAGGAGATAGTTAAGTATTGGTTCGAAAAGAACTTCTTACCGTTTCCTCGCCTTACATACCTAATAATATTTGCGGGTGGTTCAGTGGCTGGGTACAAGTCAATAAATTTGACGCCGCTTTGGCGATCTGGGTGTCCCTAATTTAGCACAACTAGCTAACAAGGGAAAGGGGACTAAAAGTTTAAAGTTGAATCCGAGCCACGTGCGTTCCTGCCAACTAGCCACATCGTTGAGTTGTGAAGCGTAGATTATACGGCCAGGATTCGATCCCGTGACTTCTCGAATTCCAGTCACAAGATTTACTGCTAGACCACCAGGCCCGGCTTAATGGAGCTATTGACGGAACTCATGCTTAATACTGGAGGAAACATCTCGTTGCAACGCCAGAAGTGAGGTGTTGAGCTCAGTTTCGTTGACTAATCCAAGTAGTAGAAGGCCTGTTCACAATTCCGATTACACCCAGTCGTGACTGAAAGGTAATTTAGATTGACTGTGAATAGGACAGTAGTGCCGATAAGAGTTCAGATAACAATCTTATATTAAGGTCACGCCTTTCACATGGGAGTTATAATTTTTCCGTATGATACACTTTGAAGAGAGATTTTTTTTGTGCAAATCGCTATTTTGCACTCGCTGCTCTGGTATGTAGTGGCTTTCTTTGGAGGCTTTCCTGTTTGACTATAACAAATACAAAATGTGTTTCATTGTTCAGACAATGAAGAAACATGAGCAAAGAACGCAACGCGTCAGCGAACGTTTTACGAAATCAAAACTAGGAGCTCTCGATTGAAGTTCGACACTGTTCTTCTTGCGCAGAGTCAGGATTACCGACTGAATCGACGATATCGTCATCATCACCATCATTGTCAACAGAATCGTGCTTCAGTCCACCTGAAATTTCATCGTCCGTAAGACAACGTAAAGCCATTTCTTTCGTTTCTTTACGTACTGAACGAGCAGCTTGACTCCCTTCACCAAATAGCTGTTTTAGAAACTGCATGTCCCTTAACACAATGAATACCGAGCGAGCCCGTCGGAAAATCTCATTTAGTATTTAGAAGCGGGAGAAATTTTACCCCGTCACCTGTTGAGATCTGCAGCCTAGCGAAATTTTTGCGTCCTATCAATTGGCAGGATTGGCAATCAAAGAGTTAGTAACATTAACTGTATTTATATTTCAGCGCATTATGCAAAATGAGACAAGATCACAAATGTTTACTATATGTTTTGGATGTAATTTTTCTTCTACGCATTTCGTTATGTTACAAAAGTCTTAATTTAATATTCCTTGCTACAGATACGTAACGTATTCGCATGCGCATTCATGAATCCATGTTATTTCTCTTCGAAACTTGCACCATAAGAGCTGGTCGATATGAGGCACACACGTCAGTGAGTTGTCACCCTCTAACCCCGCATAGGCCACGCTACTTATCCCTCTGACCCTGACGTAAACGGCGAACTTCACTTAGCCGAATTCACCAACGTCAATCAAAATTAAGCACATCTTAAAATATTCATTTCTCCGTAAGTATTTTTGTTTGTCACTGAGCAGGAAAAGAAACTCATAACGTCAGTTGACGTTTTTAGATTCGGCTGTTATTGCCTGGAATCATATTACTATAAAATACGGCTGAGAACTGCGGGCCGCACGAATGCTTGATTGGGGCTGTAGGCCTGTGCTGCCCGCGGGTCGTAGTTTAACGACTACTGCTCCAGACCAATACGATTTAAGGTCTTTACCGTTTTGTTACTGTTTGAACTGTGTGTGTTGCATCATTTGTGTTCTGTGCACCGTAGTGAAATGATAATCAGAAGCATTGTTATCTTATTTAAAATGTTGATTATTATTCCGATAATTTACGACGCAAAATATTTTGACATTACAATGTGTGACTGCTACATGGCAGAATTAATACTATAATGTGATGGCGACGTGCCATGTTCTACCAAATGACTGTAGACATTAATATAATTTATAATATAAGAGTCTTTCCTATTACAGTGTGTGGCTGAACTACTATAATTTAAGCTACTTTGATATTATAGTGTGTGGCTGGGCCGCTGCTGAGTTAATATAAATTATTGACGTCATACCGTTCTTTTCTGTAAGCACTCCAAAGCATGGCCACCTCTAATTGCTATTTAAAATCAGTTGGATATTGAGATTGATTTTCTTTCACTTTTCAACAAGGTAGACATAAAACCTAGACTTTAAACGTTAAGCAATTAGCACAGTGTGATACTTATAATAAATACACCGATATGTCATGTTAAACAACTAGGCACCGTGATTGTTGGATGTTAGGTCCGCCAGTTCTGCAAAAGACCGTTTTTTCTCTGTACCCAAACATGTTTCGGCACCACTGTGCCATCATCAGTGGGTTTTCGTTTTTATTTATTCTGTAATGTGAACATTTTGTTAAATGATTATAAAATAATGTGCATCTTTAGTTCAAACTACGTTATTTGTGGAAAATACTTGTTATAGTTACGTGTGCATCACAACAGCTCAGCATGATGCGGAGAATGGAAGTGCTTGCCACACTAAAACGTAACTAAAAACGAATATAGGCTCAAAAACATCGCGACAAACTAAATTACATTCTAGAAGATAGGTTAACTCCCAGCATAAAACTTTCTCATCAACATCGTTTGGTTGCAGATGACAAGCTGCCTGTAGTAATTAATACAGTAGTGATCCAGAAAATTCATGCACACCAAATGTAAAGGTATTTACAAAAAGAAACGATCTATTGTTTGAACTAAAGATGCACATTATTTTATAATCATTTAACAAAATTGTTCACATTACAGAATAAATAAAAACGAAAACCCAATGATGATGGCACAGTGGTGTCGAAACATGTTTGGGTACTGAGAAAAAACGGTGTTTTGCATAACTGGCGGACCTCACATCCAACAATTTTAACTGCAAACACGATCGACACAAGGAGCTGCAAAGCAAATTGATGAATAGGCACTGTGATATTTAAAGAAGTACGCCTACACTGATAAGCCAAAACATTATTACTACCTGCTTAAAAAGTGTTGGTACACCTCTGGAAGACAATTCAGCAGTGATTCTGCATGCCATGGATTCGACAAGAACTTGTTCGGCCCCAGAGGTTTGTTGCACCACATGCCTACGCACAGGTCACACACTTCCCGTAATTTACGGGCGGTTGGTTTGCGGGCACAGATCTGGCGCCCGATAGCAGCCCTATTGGGTTTCATCAGATTCAGATAATCCGAATTTGATGGCCAAGACATCATTGTGAGATCACTATCATGCTCCTCAAAGCATTGCAGCACGATTCTGGTCTTGTGACAAGGGCAGTTATTCCGCTGGAAGATGCCATCGATGTTGGGGAAGGCATCAAACACAAGGGGTTACAGCTGATCACTAATAACTCCACAGCTATCATGGTGCCTTCGTTTACTGCCGCAGGCAGGTACCATAGAAGCCCAGCTGAATGTCCCCCCTAACATAATGCTGCTCCCACCGGCCTGCGTCCGCGGCACGCTGCTTGTTTCGAGCAGCTGTTCGTCTGGATGATGACGTATCTGGACACGACCATTGACCCGGTTTAACAATAAACGGGATTCATCCGACCACACGACACGATTCCACTGATCCACGTGCAGTCTCGATGATACCGTGCCCACTGTAATCATAACTGACGATGTAGTTGGCTCAGCATGGGAACAGGTAGAGTTCCTCTGCTGCCGAACACCACACACTGTCCGCAGAACGGTGTGTTCCAAAGCACTGGTGCCTGCGTCAGCGCTGTACGCTGTCGTCAGATCTGCTACATATCGCCAGCGATCCGGCTTTAGAGAGCGGACAAGCCTATGTTCTGCGATGATGTACGGACGTCCAACTTCTTGTCGTCAACTCGTGGTTTCAGCATTCTTCAACCAGTTTCCACAGATGCTCACGACGGTAGCACGCGAACGGCCGGCCAGCCTCGGCGTTTCCGAGATGCTCGCTCCCAGTCACTAGGCCAGGACCAACTGGCTTTTGTCAGAGTCGATTAGTCGGCGGACTTCCGCATTTTCCCTACTTATAGTCGCTATAATGACCCCCATTCGTCTCTGCTCCTCTCATATTTCTCTTACGTGACCTGAGCGCCACCAGGCACCGTACAACCTCGCGGTGGGCAGTGGTCGTAATGTTTTGGCTCATCACAATATTTTCCACATTAAGAAACTAGCATAGTGCGATTATTTTTTTTTTTTACAAATATACCGAAATCCTACATTAAACAGTTAGCATAGTATGGTATGTTTAACGAATACATCCATAACCATGTTACACGAATAGCACACAGCAACAAATACACTCCTGGAAATTGAAATAAGAACACCGTGAATTCATTGTCCCAGGAAGGGGAAACTTTATTGACACATTCCTGGGGTCAGATACATCACATGATCACACTGACAGAACCACAGGCACATAGACACAGGCAACAGAGCATGCACAATGTCGGCACTAGTACAGTGTATATCCACCTTTCGCAGCAATGCAGGCTGCTATTCTCCCATGGAGACGATCGTAGAGATGCTGGATGTACTCCTGTGGAACGGCTTGCCATGCCATTTCCACCTGGCGCCTCAGTTGGACCAGCGTTCGTGCTGGACGTGCAGACCGCGTGAGACGACGCTTCATCCAGTCCCAAACATGCTCAATGGGGGACAGATCCGGAGATCTTGCTGGCCAGGGTAGTTGACTTACACCTTCTAGAGCACGTTCGGTGGCACTGGATACATGCGGACGTGCATTGTCCTGTTGGAACAGCAAGTTCCCTTGCCGGTCTAGGAATGGTAGAACGATGGGTTCGATGACGGTTTGGATGTACCGTGCACTATTCAGTGTCCCCTCGACGATCACCAGTGGTGTACGGCCAGTGTAGGAGATCGCTCCCCACACCATGATGCCGGGTGTTGGCCCTGTGTGCCTCGGTCGTATGCAGTCCTGATTGTGGCGCTCACCTGCACGGCGCCAAACACGCATACGACCATCATTGGCACCAAGGCAGAAGCGACTCTCATCGCTGAAGACGACACGTCTCCATTCGTCCCTCCATTCACGCCTGTCGCGACACCACGATGCACGATGTTGGGGCGTGAGCGGAAGACGGCCTAACGGTGTGCGGGACCGTAGCCCAGCTTCATGGAGACGGTTGCGAATGGTCCTCGCCGATACCCCAGGAGCAACAGTGTCCCTAATTTGCTGGGAAGTGGCGGTGCGGTCCCCTACGGCATTGCGTAGGATCCTACGGTCTTGGCGTGCATCCGTGCGTCGCTGCGGTCCGGTCCCAGGTCGACGGGCACGTGCACCTTCCGCCGACCACTGGCGACAACATCGATGTACTGTGGAGACCTCACGCCCCACGTGTTGAGCAATTCGGCGGTACGTCCACCCGGCCTCCCGCATGCCCACTATACGCCCTCGCTCAAAGTCCGTCAACTGCACATACGGTTCACGTCCACGCTGTCGCGGCATGCTACCAGTGTTAAAGACTGCGATGGAGCTCCGTATGCCACGGCAAACTGGCTGACACTGACGGCGGCGGTGCACAAATGCTGCGCAGCTAGCGCCATTCGACGGCCAACACCGCGGTTCCTGGTGTGTCCGCTGTGCCGTGCGTGTGATCATTGCTTGTACAGCCCTGTCGCAGTGTCCGGAGCAAGTATGGTGGGTCTGACACACCGGTGTCAATGTGTTCTTTTTTCCATTTCCAGGAGTGTATATACCGTGTCTAGATTAACAGTGCCTTATTAATGTGTGACGTCACATAAGACTTCCCCCCAGTAGACTTGTAAATAATGCTGGGAAATCCGAGAATGTACTCACACAACACACCGCTAAATGTACGCTGTAAAAAGCTACCGCAACCGAACACAGGCATAGAATATAAATGGTTGAGAAAAGCACTTCATTTAAAACAAAGAAAAAAAAAGCAAGCCGCAATACTGCGTTCATGCAGATGCACAGTACTCACTGCCACCACCGCTGCAACATATACAATTTCTCGCCCGAGAAACCACCACACGCCAACTACCTATGGCTGAAGCTGGCACACCTTTAGTCGTGGACGTTAGAAATCTTGACCACTAGCAACATCTGGAAACATCCTACGCATCTGATAAATAGAAAGAGGTCACTCTCTTTGTAGCAAATGGTTCAAATGGCTCTGAGCACTATGGGACTTAACTTCTGAGATCATCAGTCCCCTAGAACTTAGAACTACTTAAACCTAACTAACCTAAGGACATCACACATATCCATGCCCGAGGCAGGATTCGAATCTGCGACCGCAGCGGCCGCGCGATTCCAGACTGTAGCGCCTAGAACCGCTCGGCCACGTCGGCCGGCTCTCTTTGTAGCACCTGATACCGTCTACGGCCTATATAACTGTCACCTCTGGCCGAGATGAGGCCAACTGGCTTTATCTATATAGAATAAAAACCTCTTCAGTTGCCGGTAATTTCTTAATCAACTGCAAGGCCAGTTTCGCAGCATAAAGTATCATCTTCAGGTGTCACCATCTGCGAACAAGAGGAGGGCCTAATAGAGAGGCTGTTGCGTACAAGTACTACGGGGTTGACATACCAAGGTGAAAGCTCCAATGGTGAAAAGTGATTTATTCACATAATGATGGGAACATAAATGTGTAACCGGAGATCACTCTAACGTCACACAAACGCGTGGGATTATAACAAGGACGTTAACATTTGAAGATGGTTCTGGATATAAATGAACTCAATAATAACGTAAATAAATAGCTCACGCGTAGAACCTGCAACCGTAGCGCCCTCCTGCACAGCACGACACGGAAGTGACCAGCGTAATCGGCCTAGAAGCAAGTTGACCGCCGCAGCGGAAGCGACTGACGTAGGAGCCAATGAGGTCGGTCGCCGCAAAAGAGCGGGAAATGGGGACTGGCAGGTCATTCCGTTTACATGAGCGTGGTTCACAAAATCGACACAAAATACAACTAAAAATATAGGAATAGTGTACTGAAGCACCAAAGAAACTGGTATGGGCATGCATATTCTAATATAGAGATATGTAATCTGGCAGAATATGGCGCTGCGGTCGGCGCAGTTGTTAGATCGGTTACTGTTACTACAATGGCAGGTTATCAAGATTTAAGTGAGTTTGAATGTGGTGTTGTACTCGGCGCACGAGCGACGGAACCAGCATCTCCGAGGCAGCCATGAAGTGGAGATTTTCCCGTACGACCAATTCACTAGTGTACCGTGAATATCAGGAATCCGGTACAACATCAAATCTTCGACATCGCTGCGGCCGGAAGAAAAGATCCTGGAAGACCGGGACCAACGACGACTGAAGAGAATCGTTCAACGTGACAGAAGTGCAACCCTTCCACAAATTAAATGCCTGGGCCCATCAACACCGACATAGGACTGTTGATTACAGGAAACATGTTGCCTGGTCGGATTAGTCTCGTTTCAAATTGTACCGATCGGATGGATGTGTGCGGGTATGGAGATAACTTCATGAATCCATGGACCCTGCATGTCAGCAGGGGACTGTTCAAGCTGGCGGAGACTCTGCAGTAACGTGGAGAGTGTGCAGCTGGAGTGATATGGGACCCCTGATACGTCTAGATATGGCTGTGACAGGTGACACGTAAACATCCTGTCTGATCACCTGCATCCATTCAAGTCCATTGTGCTTTCCGACGGACTTGGGAAATTCCAGCAGGACCATACGACGCCTCACACGTCCAGAATTGCTACAGGGTGGCTCCAGGAACACTCTTCTGAGTTTAAACACTTTCGCTTGCCACAAAACTCCCCAGACATGAACATTATTGAGCACATATCTGAGATGTCTTGCAACGTGCTGTTCAGAAGAGATCTCCATCCCCTCGTACTCTCACGGATTGATGGACAATCCTGCAGGATTCATGGTTTCAATTCCCTCCAGCACTACTTCAGATATTAGTCGAGTCCATGCCATGTCATGTTGCGGCACTTCTGCGTGCTGACGGGGACCTTACACGATATTAGGCAGGTGTACCAGTTTCTTTGGCTCTTCACTGTATAATAGCGTATAAACATGAGTATTCGGCAAAAATGCCTAAAAGTCAACCTGGCAGACTGCATCAGATTAGAAGGATATACGACAAAAATACAACGAGGATAGGGGTTACGGATGGTATATAAAAATATTGAGCAGCAAGACAACGCGAGGTGACGTGTGGTAGGAGACTGACGCTAACGGTTAGGATAGGTACTCCCGTATCGACTCGTCTTAAAGAGCTCTCCAGACCTTCAGAAAAAGACTACCTATCAAATTTATATTCTATATTAACAAATTCCTCAGAAATTATTTTCTTGCTACAGACAGTTTACACTTCATACTCTCTGCTTCGAACATTATCAGATATTTTATTTTCCAGATACAAAAAAACTGATCCACTACTTCTAGTAAATCATTTCCTAGTCTAATTTCCTGAGCATCATTGATTTAATTCTGTTACGTTCCATTACCCTTGTTTTATTTTGTTGACGATCATCTTATAAGTTCTTTTCAAGACACTATGTATTCTGTTCCACTGTTCTTCCAGATCCTTTGTCGTCTCACATTCGTGTAATATCGGCAAACCGCAAAGTTTTCATTTCTTCTCCCTTATCTTTAATCTTCTTCTTACATTTCTACCTCAAAGTAACTGATCAAAAAAGTACTTGTAATATAAATATTCAGCAACACTATTACGATTTCTGCTTATCACCCATTTTCCTTATCGGCGATAACATAATACAAAGGCGAAGCATAGAAGATACGATTGTGCATTCTACACTCAAAATGTACGAGATTGTATTGAAATGTAGGATCAGCAATGTGCTTAAAGAAAGGATATGAGTTTGGACTCTAATACAGTACAGTCGTGATGATTGTTGTTAACCAAGCAGTGATGCATACTAGATGAGACTGACAACAATAACTGTGGCTCATTTTACCGCTACCCACTTCAATATGCCTGGTAATGTGCTTCTGTGTGGTCAGCGCGGTCGTTCTTATAATACAAAATAGACCAGGCTTCTCATCCGCTCAGACTATTGCAATTTTTGTGCCATTATCTGTATTCATGCTGTCACTAGAGCCTACCGTGTCTACTGCCTAATCACCAGAGTTCTGAGTGGTTTGACGCGGCTCGCCACGAATTCATCTCCTGTGCCAACCTCTTCATCTCAGAATAGTACTTGCAACCTATGTCCTCTACTATTTGCTGGATGTATTCCAATCTCTGTCTTCCTCTACAGTTTTTGCTCTCTACAGCTCCCTCTAGTACCATGGAAGTCATTTCCTGATGTTTTAAGAGATGTCCCATCACCCTGTCCCTTCTACTTGTGTGTTTCCACATATTCCTTTCTTCTCACATTCTGCGCAGAACCTTCTCAAACCTTACCTTATCGCTCCACCTAATTTTCATCATTCGTCTGTAGCACCACATCTTAAATGTTTCGATTCTCTTCCATTGAAGTCATCCCATAGTCCACGTTTCACAACTACACAATACTGTGCTCCAAACGTGCATTCTCAGAAATTTCTTCCTCAAATTAATGCCTATGTTTGATACTAGCAGACTTCTCTTGGCCAGGAATGCCCTTTTTGGCGGCGCTAGTATGTTTTTTATGTCCTCCTTGCTCCGTCCGTTATTGGTTATTTTGCTGCCTAGGTGGTAGCAGAATTTCTTAACTTTATCTACTTCGTTACTATCAATTTTGATGCTAAGTTTCTCGTTGTTATCTTTTCTGCTACTTCTCATTACTTCCGCCTTTCTTCGATTTACTCTCAATCAATATTCTGTACTCATTAGACTGTTCATTCCATTCAGCATATCATGTAATTCTTCATTTTCACTCAGGATAGCAATGTCATCAGCAAATCGTATCACCTTGAATTTTAATTCCAGTTCTGAACCTGTATTTTATTTTCATCATCCCTTCTTCGTTGCACAGATTGAACAGTAAGGACGAAAGACTACATCCCTGTCTTATACCCTTTTATAATCCGAGCATTTCGTTCTTGGTTGCCCACTCTTACTATTCCCTCTTGGATCCTGTACATCTTCTATATTACTCGTCTTTCCCTATAGCCTACCCCCATTTTTCTCAGAATTTCGAACATATTGCACCATTTTACATTGCCGCACGCTTTTTCCAGGTCGACAAATCCTACGAATGTGTCTTGACCTTTCTTTAGTCTTGCTTCCATTACCAATTGCAACGTCAGAATTGCCTCTCTGGTTCCTTTACATTTCATGAAGACACGCTGATCGTCATCTAACACATCCTCAATCCAGTACATTAGTGATACATTGTGTTGAAAGAACAACGGTCTCAATGCTAGTATATGTTTAGATTTATCACTTTCGATTACAACCACTACGAACTGTGACAACTGCAATTCGATATTCATAAACTGAATCAGCTCTTATGTAACTACAATTTATCGATTTCAAAAGCAAAAGACAAGAAACGGTATTCACAGAAAAATAATCTTAGATCAAAGACTGTTGATAATAAGCTACACCTGCGCCGCCGAAACACTGCATACGGCAGTTCACATTACGTCGAATTAGGTTGGCTATACTGCAATAGCGATGTTGCAACAGCAGGCTCTGCACACATAGCAGAAGATTCGGTTTTCTGTTCCATCTCTTGAATGTAATCTACTAAGCAATAACAGTATATATAAGAAATGGTTTTTGACTTACTATCACAATGACAGCAAATAAAAAAACACATAATAATGTATATGTAATCATAATGAAGCACACGCTTTCGAGAAATACAGAAGACAAATATTTGATGAGGACCGATATCGTGAAAACAATACGGTACATAGTTTACAAAACAAGTAATAATCGAGATTGTAACTTCTCGCTCTACGTCTTATATTGACAGTGACGCAATAAATAACCGATATTCCTATGCCTTCACCACCATTTTGCGGCGACAATGTCACAATTATATCTACCTCCCCTTCGTCACTGTAGTCGGAATCAGCGCCAAAACCTTCTTCATGGTCATCTCACAAATACAAATCGAATGAATGTATTTACCCACAAGTTTGTGCAAGAATATGCTTCGAGCCGTAACAATATGCACCTTTTCCAACAGGGCTTTGCGTTTCCCTAGCGCTTTGTAACGAAGTGGTTCAAATGGCTCTGAGCGCTATGGGACTCAACATCTTAGGTCATAAGTCCCCTAGAACTTAGAACTACTTAAACCTAACTAACTTAAGGACATCACACACACCCACGCCCGAGGCAGGATTCGAACCTGCGACCGTAGCAGTCCCGCGGTTCCGGACTGCAGCGCCAGAACCGCACGGCCACCGCGGCCGGCGCTTTGTAACGCAAGTCCGTAATTTTCAGCACAGTTTTTAGTGATGTTTTCCGACCCCTGAAAAGTTAACTTTCTTTTAACGACACTAGTCACTTTGCTACCGCAGAATATTCTTTCTTGCTGTAGTAATCATAAATATACCGCGAATTGCAACAGTTTTGAAAGAATCTAAGTCGGTGACAAGCTGAAGCTGCTTTTTCTTCTTTCCAGGAGTCGCTAAGAATATATTATTTCATCCAGATTGCTCGGAACTGTTACGGCTCACGTCTACATCTTTCAACTTTTGCAATAATATTCCCTTCCTTACTACTGTTCATGCACTAATTCCAAGAGCTTTTGATGTTCGTTCACTGGGTGTTGTGTGATGTCCTTAGGTTAGTTAGGTTTAAGTAGATCTAAGTTCTAGGGGACTGATGACCATAGATGTTAAGTCCCATAGTGCTCAGAGCCATTTGAACCATTTGATGTTCGTTCCTCAACTTCATCGGCAGGAACTGATCGATGTCCACGAATACTTGCGTATTTTTTCTCCTACTCGTAAAACTCGCGAGTTCTCTGTAGTAACTTCAGTGCCTCGCTGCCTAGCGGCGCGTCTTGACGCAAAGGACTGCCACTAGGTGAACGAAGTTTTTTCAGGCAACAAAATTTTCTAACCCACAACGAAACAAAGCACAGTTCAACGCAAACATACGGTGGAAACGACACACAATGTAGGTTGTTTATGTTCACTCCAAACATGGCTGGGATCGCGGAAGCTTTGGCGTCACGACCGGCAGCGATTACCAAGCCGGGATTGGTTCAAGCCTCGCACTAGCTCCTTGCGCTTCCCTTTCTTCACTCGTTGACCTGTTACAATCCCAACTTGGAACGCATACGTCAACTGGAAAGTTTCAGTGGCCTTGGTATAATCGAGTGGGCTGTCATTGTAGTTATGTCGGTTGAGCTGAGAGGAATGGTCGATATTCAGAGATAGGACACGAACGAATGCTCGAAGCACAAAACACTGGCTGTAAAAAGCATACCCTATCAGCTATGAGCACTTCATCTTCGATACTGTGAAACACATCTCTTCTACTGCAAGATCTTTGGTTCCCGTATTTTGAGAGATGGTAGTATGGACCAAAACAAAAAAGTCCATTAAACATGGGCCGTAAAGTGCATACCTTAACAGCTATAAGTACTTGTCCAGCAGATGTGTTTCACAGAATCGAGGTTAGAGGAGTGCTCATAGCTCTTAATGTACGCATTTTAGAGTCTATGGTTACTGGACTTTTTTCTTGTTTTGGTCCGCACTACCTCCTCCCAAAACATAGAAAGCAAATAGTTTCCAGTAGAAGAGATTTGTTTCACAGTGTCGAAGATGGAGTGCTCATAGCTCCTACGGCATACATTTCAGAGCCCATGTTCACCAAACGTTTTTGCTTCGAATGATCGTTACTCTCATACCCCTAAATATTGCCCAGTCCCACTGGAACACCTTTTTTAACTATGATAACGATAAATGGATAACATTAAATGAATTTCAAAGGATGTGCGGAGTAGTTAAGCGCAATTAGAAAGGAAAACAAGAATAAAAACACGCGCTGAAATTTTATAAATCAGAAGCTGTACCCGTTTTTATTTATGGAAGTGAAACTTGGATAATGACTAAAAAAGACGAAAGCCATATAAAGGCAGAAGAGATTAAATTTCCGGGTAACAAGCAATGTAGTCAGAGAAGAGCTAAAGGCATTTAGTATCAATTACAAAATGAAAGGAAGGAGTATGTAAATTGAATCGCAAAATAGTTTACAACTACAAGCCAGTGGATCGAATGTTTAGCACAAGACTTAGAAAGACATGAGAAGGCTGACCGCCAGAAGCAGCCATATGGCCTAAGACTCCTTGTAGTTAGAAAGGCACATAGGCTGTTGTATTGCGTAATGCGCATATTTGCTGTTTCTGGTCGATTCCCTATAGTGGGTCTCTAATCAACTTCTGTAACTATACTAGTTGCTAAAATGAGCTATGATAGAAGGAAATATACGACATTATACGATTACAGAAATGTCAACGGATGTATGAATCGTGGTTACTCAGCTACTAGCACGTCATCCTTCCTCAAGAAAGAGACCTATTATCTGAGAACTTTTGGAGATGGATCAAAGCAACAATGCAGTAAATTACACTCCAGTGTGTAGAGTTCACGGTAGGTTAAGGCTAGGAAGTTTTAAACAAAGGAAAAGCACTTGAGTATCTCAAGGGCATCTTCTGTACAACGTGAGGACGTGCAGAAGCGCTTATTTTCGCTCGCCATAGCTTTAGAAAGTATTGACTTACAATCATTCGATATGAGAAACGATAAGCATTGCTTGCAGCAGCGGTAGTTATTTAATTTATCTGACACACAAAGCACTCACGGCTTCCCACCGAGCGGAATAACGCAGGTAAGACACCTTGATCACATTCGCGAGGAGCAAAGTTCCAGTCTCTGTACTGCCATCTTCCTGTAATGGTTCCTTCAGCAACACTGAGGTCACTTCCCTCTCCTCCTGTGCAATAGAGCTGATACTCCATACGTAATAACTTTGATCTCCTGATTTGCCACCGGGTCGCAATTTCTTATCTGTGATTGGCGTCATGGGTGCAATAGAGAACTTCAAACTGTAGACAGCTCTGCTCTCGAGAAACAAAAAGAATCGAATACACATCCGGGAACCGAAGACGTTTACGGGTGTTATACGTACAATACAACGTAGCCCTTTTACAGGGAGTACTGAGAGCGTAAGCACGCGATGGCCGACTGTCTTCCACTGCTTTTATGTGGGGTGGAGAGGTTTAGGGAAAACATGCTGCCTCTTTCTCACAGGGCAGGCAGCACACTAGAACCAACGTTAAGTTCACAGTGCCTGCTACAGTACTACGGCATGTTGTAACGTTTAGTAGCTAACGTTGACAACGGGTGGAAACTTTCAGTACAGCCAGTCATCCGTCGTTCACCTATTCCTTCACTCACACAAAAGTTGCATTGTGCGTGTAGTACAACCTAGCTGTTAAGACAACACTTGGCTTCAGTCTAGCAGTAAAACCCGTTAAGTTCTCGGTTCTCGAAAGTGTATGCAGTTTGTTCACAACGCCTCATTATAGTTAATTTTCATTTAGAGTTAACGTTAACTCCGAATTTTAAATTATACTCATATCTATTTAATGGGAAAATAATCGTATGAATTTTTATTTGTGATCTGACAAATGTTAACTAATTCTTGGGAACTTACCTTCAGAATCATATAAAAACTAAGGAACTTGGGTATTTTTATCAGAGGTTGTTTTCAAAATATTTTGTTTCCTCGTATTTTCGTAGCACCTCTACAAAATCAGTGCAACATTTCTTCTCAAAAGACATTGGGGTTGCGTTAAAGCAAATATAAAGTATGCTTGATCCAGTTTTAAATGCAACTTTCACTGTAATGTTTTACGACAAGAGAACAAGTGAAAGCCATTGCACAATTTATCGTAGTAAGAGGCAGCTGAAAACAAACGGGAAAAATACACAGTACAGAACCAATATCACAAACTGTTCTGAGTTCGAGAGCTGTCGACACGAGTCGTGCCGAAAACTTGAACTTCTTCTCTCCGATGTTGTATTCGAATGTTCAACAACGTTTCTCGAGAACATGCTGGAATCGATAACTCCTTAGTTTCCGGTTCTCGGATTGGCCAACGATACAGCAATGTAACAGGGTGTTATTTTCTTGGAGTACACTATCGCTTCGTCATAGTGCACTCTTCAGTCGGAGCAGTGGTTTGATGCTGCTCTCCCCGCTACTCTATCTTGTGCAAGCGTCTTCCATCTCTGCATAACTACTGCAGGTTACGTCCACGTGTAACTGCTTGCTGCGTTAAATCCTTTGTTTCATTTATAATTCTTGTGTCCTACACACCATACATTACAAAATTGACCATTCCCTTCGTAATATCCACATATTTTATAATGTATAAAGGAAAAAAAAGTTACTGATCTGTACGAAGATTCCAGAGACTCAAAGATCGTCACAATTTTATCGTCGTAACTTCATTGCAATCGTATCTGTAATTAGATTATTACAAATTTAATGTCACCACACATTTTATTCTGTCTTCTCCTAGAAATCGATCATGAATAATGTAAGTTATCAATGAGCACATCAGGATTATTGTATTGGCCGGCCACTGTGCTGAGCGGTTCTAGGCGCTTCAGTCTCGAACCGAGCTGCTGCTACTGTCTCAGGTTCGAATCCTGCCTCGGGCATGGATGTGTGTGATGTCCTTAGGTTAGTTAGGATTAAGTAGTTCTAAGTCTAGGGGACTGATGACCTCAGATGTTAAGTCCCACAGTGCTTAGCGCCATTTGAACCATCTGATTATTGTACCATACATAGTATGGTTAATTATGTGCTGGATAATAATAATAATAATAATAATAATAATAATACGATTGTTCTGCATTTCAGCATTCATCAGTTGTAGTAATTAGTTTCTTTTTGCAATCAGCATTATTTCATAGGAACTTAAATTCTACGAGTCGCTATTAATAATTTGCTCGACGACTTATCTGATTATGAAAGGATCGAGCTCCAGGTCCTCCATCGTTGATCATTTTGTTATTACAGACGAACCTGCATACTTTGTTACGTTGTCCATTTCACAGTTACAGCTGTATGTGTAGTTGCTTGCATACTGAACTTGGAAATTATTCACGCCACCAGTGGATCATATCGGCAAGATCAATGGGAATAACCGCACTGGTTACAATTAACTGGAGCAATAACTAAATAAATGGTTATTCATATAAACAAAGGTTAACCAGAAAATAGAGCAAGATTGCATTTAATTAAAATTTTAAAGGGCTATCTTTCTCAGTTCATTAACAAAGCAATGAAAATTAAATAAACTTGATTTTGCATTAAAAACAAGTGGTAATTTCATGCCTCAGAATGTTTTTTGTCAACCAGCCACGTGCCATAAATTTTCATTCCAGCCCAGTTTGATTTAGTTCCCCCTCATTAGTTTTCAGATCCACTCATCTAATCTTCAACATTCTTCTAGAAACCGACGTTTCAAAAAGTACTATTGCCTTATTGTCTGAACTGCTTTTCGTCTACGTTTCACTTCTGTACGTGGGTTCACAACCACTGAAATAGCTTCATAAAAGACTTCCCAAGACTGAAATACGTATTCGATGTTTTCAAGTTGTTCTTTCTCCGAACTGCTTTTCATGCTATTTCCAGTCTGCATTTTATACAGGATGACTCTTACCAACGTTTAAAAAAAACCGAAGCGACGTAGATGACGCTGAGACAAGTAATTCGATAAAAGACACACGGGGGAGCAAATGTCGGGAAATACCCCAAAAGTGGATGATAAAGGGTGTAAATGTGACGGCACCAGATGGGCGTACCTCGGCACACATGAAGCTATGGAGCCTATCGTCGTGTCGCACCGGATCATCCCAACCCAAATCACGTATTCACGTCGGTGTGGCTCCGGGCCAACGTGTGCGAATTTAGCCCACGGGGCTCAGGGCTCGAGACTTGCGTCTGGCAGGCAGTGTTAGTTTGCATTTTGTTAGACAGTTTCGTGTTTAAATTGAGGTAATATGTATTACCGTATTTTCTTTGCCGGTCTCACCGTCTCCTTAGGTTGATTACAAAGTACAGTACAACAGAAACTTACCATATTGCGTCACAAGTAAGTAAGTATAAGCTTTCGAACTGCATTGCTAACAGAAAATGATCCACGTGTTCTTTATTAAATTAAGTCTGTAAACAAAAAAAAAAAGAAATGACAAAAAAAGAAACAAAAAATAAGAATAGCTTTTGCTTAGTTACAGCGAAGACAATAATTCTGTAACTTCTACGTTTACAACAGATCACATTCACAAGAGAAGTTCGGAAACAGTGTACCCTAGCGGAGCGATGTGTAGCACTGCCCCCTACAGGCGGGGGTAGAATCGACAAGCCCAATCGCTGCACGTGCAGCGGGGTACGTCTTCTGGTGCCATCACATGTTAAACATTTTTCATCCACTTTTGGGGTGTTTCCCGACATTAGAGGCCTCATGTGTCTTATATTAAAGTACGAGGATAATCCCAAAAGTAAGGCCTCCTATTTCTTTATAAGTACATAAACCTGTTTATTTCTATAATGGTTTACATCAGTTTAGAGCTTGAACATTTAGCTATTTTTCAACATAATCACCATTCCTGTCGATGCATTTTTGTAGGCGCTGTGGCAGTTTTTGTATGCCCATGTCATACCAGCTCGCCGCCATGCTGTTCAGAAAGTTACGAACTGGCGTGATTGTTGCTTGGTCTTGGGTGTAAAGTGGTATGCCTAGGTTTCGTCATCCGTGACAATTGAGTCCAGAAAGTTGTCCTGTTCGACTGCAAGGTGGTGAAGAAATACGCGGGAAGCATCATCTCGTTGCCGCATGTGATCCTCAGTCAGCATGCGTGGCACCGATCTTGCGCACACCTTCCGGTAGTTCAATGTTTCCGTTAAAATTCTGTGAGCGGTGCTTCGTGAAACCTCAGGAACCAACGTGCAGAGATCATCCAGGGTGATCCGCCGATCTTCACGCATGCTTTGCTCAACCTTCAACACTGTCTCCTCACATACTGACAGTCTGCCGCTCCTTTGTTGGTCGTGAATTTCGGTCCGACCAGCTGCAAACTCTCTACTCCACTTACGAACATTTTTGACATGCATGCACGACTCACCATACACTTCCGTCAATTGGCGATGGATTTCAATCGGCGCAGTGCCCTTTGCGTTCAAAAACCGAATAACTGTGCGCAATTCGCGCATGGCGGTAACATCCAACGGGAGCTCCATTCTCAATGCCTTCCAAGCCAAGATTGAGAGCCTCAGCGCGGCGTGCGCATGTTTACACACAGCGCGTGCGTGAAGCACCCTTCATAACAGTGTGACCAACTGCCACGCAAACAGAGTTATGTACTTATAAAAAAATAGGAGACTTTACTTTTGGGATTACCCTCGTACTTGTTTCTGCGTCATGTGCTTCGCTTCGGTTTGAGGCGTGGGGGTTGTGACGTTAATGAGAATCACCATGAATGGTCTCTAGTTCAGCTACCTTCAGTTGTTTTGCTCCCCAAATAGGAAAACTTGTCTATTACTTTTAGTGTTTCATTTTCTAATGTAACTACGTTAGCAGCGCCTGATTTAATTCGACTACATTTCATTTGTTGTTTTACTTTTATATGAACTGTTCATTGCAAATAATGGTGCACGTTCCTTTAGACGGTTAAACGTTTCGTTTGCAGGGAGATCTTTGCCGCTGCGCTTCCGAAAATAGCAGGAATAAGCGCGAATTGCCCGGAACGTTGCGGAGAAAACGGAGGTAAAGTCCGCTCCGGCGGAGGTGGAGGTTGTGGTGCCGCAGGCGGCGGCGCGACAAGGCCCGGCAGAGTGGAGGGGCGGCAATTAGGGGAGCAGAGCGATGGTGGGGGAGTGGAGGGGGAAGAGGCACAAACAGGCACAATGTGCGCCCGCGGCGGGCGCGCCCCCATTTCACGCCCAATTGGCTTTTTCTCTCGGCCGCCTCTCGGCGCAAATGAGGAAATCTGGTCGCCGCCGCCGCCACCGCCAGCGCTGCGCCGCGGGCGCGGGCCCCGCCGCGACGGGCTGCCGGCCGTTTTCTGCCACTTTGCACTAATTTTGATGGCGCGATCTTTTCTCATCAGCATCATTCTCTTGCCTGGCAGCGCGCGCCGCGGCACAATATCGCCCTGGAAATTGGGGCCGGATTAGCGGCCGATGGGGGCTGAAGATTGCGTGTAACGGGCCGTGAACAGGGGCGCGCCTCCAGCGCCCTCGCCGACGCCGCCACCATTGTTGGCGCCAGTAGCTGCACACGGCCCCACACGACGTGGCCGTCGTCTCACCTGCCCCCACCGGACACACGTCGCAGCGCGCGGTGTTTCAATGGCGCAGGCCATTGGAAAACTTCTGCTACGCCCAAATGAAGCTACCTCCTTTGTCTTCCGAGTCCGTCATCCGTTGAAGGAAAAAAAAATAGCAACTCGAAAAAGTAATTAATGTAAAGCAATGAAGTTTTTGAACTACAGGTGTCTAGGTAACATATTTAAGTGAATAACATTGCAAGACGAAAGGTCAATGTAAGAGCGAACAAGCCATTGCAAATGTGTAATTGTGTACATTAATGACCGGTGTAACCACCAGGATGTTGGCTGCAAGTGTGTAGACGTGCATGTGTTCCGTTGTACAGGTGCCGGACGTCAATTTCTGGGAATGCTTTTCTTGCCTGTTGCAATGGGTCGGTCAACACAGCAACAGTAAATGCTGTTTGTAGATGGTGCTCCCATTGGAGACAGATCTGGTGATCGAGCAGCCAAAGACAACACGTCGACACTCCGTACAACATGTTGAGATACAACAGCGATGTGTGGGCGAGCGTTATCCTGTTGGAAAACACCCCCGGCAATGTATTTCATGAGTGGCAGCATAACAGATGGTATCACCAGATTCACGCACAGATTTGCAGTCAGGATGCGTGAGATAACCACGAGAGAGCTCGCAGATCCTCAACTGGCTACTAACCAACACACGGCTATCACTGGCATCGAGGCAGAACAACGTTTCATCGGATAATTCAGCAGACCCCCCACTCTGCCCCCCAATGAGCTCTTGCTTGACACCACTGAAATCTCAGATGGCGGTCGTTTGAGGTGAGTGGAATACAGGCTACAGGATTATCCGGTTCGGAGCTTCCTTGAAGTAACCGATTTATTACAGTTTGTTGTGCAGTGTGGTGCCAACTGTTACTCAAATTGCTGGCGCAACGAAGTTACGATGTGCCAGAGCCATACACCAAATACGATCGTCTTTCCTCTCGGTATGTGACCGTCCGCGGCCCGGTATTCTTGCGACCGTACATTGTCGCGACCCCCGCTGCCAGCATTCAGGTACAGTGCCTACACACCTGCCAAGTCCTTCTGCAGTATCACAGAACGAACATCCAACTTAACGTAGCCCTATTACACGACCTCATTCAAATTCGGTGATGTGTTGATAATGGCGTCTTTGTCGCCTTTAGGGCATTCTTGACTAAGATCAGCTCACTACGTCCAGTCTTAAAGGTAACAAACTCTCACGGCCGTCACAGCGCTCGAGCGGTTTAAGGCGCTGCAGTCATGGACTGTGCGACTGGTCCCGGCGGAGGTTCGAGTCCTCCCTCGGGCATGGGGGTGTGTGTTTGTCCTTAGGATAATTTACGTTAAGTAGTGTGTAATCTTAGGGACTGATGACCTCAGCAGTTAAGTCCCATAAAATTTCACACTTTTTTTTTTTTTTGTTACAACGCTGATTTACATCCTCATAGCGGCGCTACTAGCACCACTGTTATGCGATTGGAGCGAAACTTGAGCAGACATCGACATCGTCTTTCAGATTTAGAAACATACCTACCACCGTCCGCTTACGTCGTAAACCTCTTTCTTGTTGATGCGATTCTTTTACCCATCAGCGCATTAGTCTACGTATCCTGGAAGTCAAATGAAAACGTAACAGATAGAAAAAAGTATGTAAACCGTTTGTTATTTGAAATTTAATCGTAATAACAATTAATACATCTGTCCCGCTGTCAGACAATATAATGGAACAATGCTTGCGGTTGCCTAGGAACCATGACTATACCCAGGCGTTCACCTCTTCGTCCGAGGCAAATCAACGACCACTAATACGCTTCTTCAGGGCTCCAAAACTATGGCAGTCGTATGGGATGAGATAGGGACTGTATGGAAGATGCGTAAGGCCTTCGAAGCGAAACCTCTGCAGTGTAGTCGAAACAACTGTGGCAACATGCTGGCGGGCATTATTCTGCAACCGAATTATGGCGTTTGGACGCGCTTTAATTTTTGCAGCGTGTACATGTACCGCTGGGCGTTAATTCGCACGGTGTCCCAGAAATTCAGTTAGTAGCGGGCCCTTGTACTCAAAGAAAAAGGTCGTCATGAGTTTCCCGGAGATGGCACGACGACTTTGAATATGTTCGGTGGGGCCGGGGGGGAGGGGCTAGGGGGGAGGTGAATCCATGTGCTCCCACTGTTCGATCTGACGCTTGCTCTACGTCTCTCATACGCCATGTTTCATCTGCTGTAAAAATATGGGATAGAAAATTGCGTGCCGGCCGCGGTGGTCTAGCGGTTCTAGGCGCGCAGACCGGAACCGCGCGACTGCTACGGTCGCAGGTTCGAATCCTGCCTCGGGCATGGATGTGTGTGATGTCCTTAGGTTAGTTAGGTTTAAGTAGTTCTAAGTTCTAGGGGACTGATGACCACAGATGTTAAGTCCCATAGTGCTCAGAGCCATTTTTTTTTTTTTTTTTAATTGCGTGATGTCGTTCCGTGAGCTGTGGTGATTTCGACACTGTTCAACCTCTACTCCTCCGTCAGTGTCTGGGGAACCCATTGCGCGCAGATTTTCCGGAACTTAGATGCTCTGTCACGATGGCAAGAACCGTGCTGTGACGGATGGTCAACATGAGCCGAGTGTCTTCCACCGCCCACCATAGGTCGTTTCTGACGGCAGCATCCACCGCAGCAAGGACAGGAGGTGTAGTGACACGATGAGCGTGTCCTGGCCGTCCGCTGTCCTTCAGTGGCATCCAATCTTCTCGAAATCGTTTATTCCATGCACAAACACGCGCACGTTACATCCTGTGTTCGCCATACAAAACAGGCAGTATATGATCAATTTCACTTCCTCACACTCCTCCTGCAGTAAAAAAACCGCACTACATCGGTCTGTTACTCTTTCCCGGTCTCCATAATGAAGTCGGACGCGGACACGACTCACTGACCTAACTTCTAAAAGACAAATGGCACAGTAGTGTGCGAGGTGCCGGGGCAAGCAGTGTATTTAACACTAAATTCTTCTAGAATCTACATATGTAAATGATGCTCTAAGCCCCCCTATTCTAACTCCGACTTTTGCTGTTGCACAAGGATTAAAAAAAATACACGAACTGACTCTAATCAACCCTGCCAGTGGAGTAGAAGAGAGTTTGGCACCTGCAATAATTTAATTTGATAAATAAGTTAAATAAACGAAGGTTTCATTAACATAGTGAGGAATGATAGGGTTGCTCTACCGATTAACAGAATGAAAGTTCTGTCCAAAATAACAATATGATTTATTAAGACTAAACACAAAATAATAAACAAAAACACATGAAACATTTACAATACATTAAATTGGCTCAAATTGGATACTCAAACAAACGCTGTGAATGTGAAGTTGTCCCTAAACTAGATTGTGAGGATTATGACGAAGTGGTATGTGCAGCCAATTCCTTGCAACTCAAATCTTAGAGAAAACACATAGCCAACCCAACATTAATTGCTGCTACCCAAGACAGAACAAAGTTAGAAAAAGACGAACAGGCGCGCTCTGCTGAGCTCTGATTATCACCTAGGAAAATCCCTGTCTGCCGGTGCTACGGACATACCTTACCAAACTGTCTTCTTAACTGCCAGAACACGATCTGGCGTACCGGAGGCGATGGCTGGTTGCTTCGACGTCCTCGACCGAAAGGCGAGAGCCGACTACCCACAAGAGCACCCGTACAAAACCGAACACAGAACATTCCCGCCCCCCACAACAGTGGCCGTGGTTAAACGTTCCAATCAGCAACTCAGAAACCACCAGAAAATTCCACTCCATTGCCGGAACACTACCATTCCACCAATGGAGATTCTTGGCGCCAATTTCTGCGCCGATTTTGCTACGTCACGGAGCTATGCCCTGAGTAAGCCAATCACAGTTACGATTTTGCAGAAAGCGCGGGAATTTGCCCGCCACAACTGCCTGGGTACACAAGTCATTCCCACACCTCGCTGGTAGCCCGCCAGAAAGTGTTTTCGCTAAGTTTCTGCGAAGTAACGGAACCTCTAGCCCAGCCGCTACTTCAGGCCCCTTTGGGCGTGCCTCTTGACAATGTCGGCGTCTGGAAAGCATTCACTCGACTCTCTCACACCCGTCGGCTTACCCTTTCAAAGTCAGCAGAGCCCGCCTGTCACCGGACCACCCGGGTGACGTGAGACGCTGTGTGGGAAGTCCGCGTGTGAAGGAATAGCAACTTTCCACCGCATGCAATTAGAGAAGAGAATTGTAAGATAGAAATATGAGAGGGGGCTCATGCCACCTCTCAAGTGAACGTACGCGCTGTTTCTTCGTGATCCCCAATAGAGGGCACTTGTATACAAACACCTACCAACATTATCAAAGTCCCCGCCAAGCTGGCTATAGACTGAAGCACCAAAGAAAGTGGTATAGACATGGGTATTCAAATACAGAGATTTGTAAACAGGCAGAATACGGCGGTGCGGTCGGCAACGACTATATAAGACAACAAGTGTCTGGCACTGTTGTTAGATCGGTTACTGCTACTACAATGCCAGGTTGTCAAGATTTAACGTGTTGTTACAGCCGGCCCATGAGCGATGGGCCGCAGTATCTCCGAGGCATTTTCTCGTAAGACCATTTCACGAGAGTACCGTGAATATCAAGAATCCCGTAAAACATCAATTCCGACATCTCTGCAAGCAGAAAAGGATCCTGCAAGAACGGAACAACAACGACTGAAGAGAATCGTTCAACGTGAAAGAAGTGTAAACCATCCGCAAATTGCTGCAGATTTCAATGCTGGGCCATCAACAAGTGTCAGCGGGCGAACCATTCAATGAAACATCATCGATACGGGCTTTCGGAGCCAAAGGCCAACTCATGTACCTTTGAAGACTGCACGCCACAAATCTTTACGCCTCGCCTGACCCTTCAGCACTGCCACTGGACTGTAGATGACTGGAAACATGTTACCTGGTCGGACGGGCCTCGTTTCAAACTGTGTCGAGCGGATGGACGTGTACAGATATGGAGACAACCTCATGAATCCATGGACCCTACACGTCTGCAGGGGACTGTTCAAGTTTGTAAAGGCTCCGTAATGGTGTGGAGCGTGTGCAGTTGGAGTGATACGGGACCCCTGATAGGTCTAGATACAATTCTAACAGGTGTCGCGTACGGAAGCACCCTGCCTGATTACCTGTATCCATTCATGTCTATTGTGCGTTCCGACGGACTTGGGTAATTCTAGCAGGACAGTGCGACACCCCACACGTCCAGAATTGCTACAGGGTGTTTCCAGGAGCGGTCTTCTGAGTTTAAACACTTCGGCTTGCCACCAAACTCCCCAGAAATAAACATTATTGAGCATATCTGGGATGCGTTGCAACGTGCTGTTCAGAAGAGATCTTCACCCCCCACCCCCGTACTCTTATAGATTTATGGACAGCCGTGCAGGATTCATGGTGTCATCAGTTACTCCAACACTACTTCACACATTACTCGAGACAACGCCACGTCGTGTTGCGGCACGTCTTCGTGTTGCGAGGGCCCTACACGATATTAGGCAGGTCCACCAGTTTGTTTGGCTCGTCATTGTACATTCTGTCTCGTTTTTGTTTGACTGCTCATTACAGCCATCTATGATTTTTAATTCTTCTGTTAGTGGATAACTCTCTCTCTCTCCCTGCAGAGCAATAATTCCGAAAGTAGAGATGCGAACTTGAGTCCACATCCAGCGAACTGTTTCAATCTAAACTATTCAGAAACGTTTTGCACCATCTAAATAAACACACGAACGCAAATAATTCAGCCGGCCGGGGTGGCCGAGCGGTTCAAGGCGCTACAGTCTGGAACCGCGCGACCGCTACGGTCGCAGGTACGAATCCTGCCTCGGGCATGGATGTGTGTGTTGTCCTTAGGTTAGTTAGGTTTAAGTAGTTCTAAGTTCTAGGGGACTGATGACCTCAGAAGTTAAGTCTCATAGTGCTCAGAGCCATTTGAACCATTTTGAACCAAATAATTCATTCCAAAGAGTCTCCACACTAATACCATGTAACACTGCCTGTAGCCGTGATAGTGACTTCAATTCGGCTAGCAAGAGAGTCCGCAAGTTTGTTCATATCTGCCATATCCGGAAACCACCCATTGGTGATGGTTAGATCGCGCAGAACTACCAAACTGCTGGCATTCTGAATGCTTCGTTTGCAGCGTGTGTGCTACATTCAATGTGTGGTTGTGTGCTTCTGCTTCCTTATTAACTAATCGTACGGCAGGCGCCTACCAGTGCAGCTGTTCGAAGTGCAAATTACAATACGACTGCAGGCTCTGTTAACTGATGGATCTTCAAGGGCTTAACAGGTATTATTTATTAACACCCAAGAAATTTGTATTTCTGATCGTTTAAAATTAGCTGTTGATCTGTCGCTATGGTCATCGAGAGGTAACTAATAACTGCGACGTCGTGGTTAACAATTATCTCGGACTCGCTACCTAGTTACCTTCAAGTAGACGCACCAGTTTTCACTATAACTGCTTTCTCAATAGTTAATTAGTTAATTACGGTACTTCTCACTTACAGACAATATCTAGCTTTAATCCTTCCACAAACATCAAAATATTCATTATTAATTTCCAGCAGCCGTAATATTTTACGACAAGAGATAATAATGAATTTTCACTTTAGCGTCGTAATTTCGATTTTAGCACTAAATAAATATTAGCAACGTGTTGAAGTGTTCTTAGAATGTATGTTTTCTGTATATTCATTATGTAATTTCAAACGAAATCACTTCACCAACATCTCTGTACACTCTTCAAAAGAGCAGACTCTTTTATTACACAGATCTATGTACAAGCTAATAGCACGCCATGGAACTTTAATGTATCGGTATGTATGCAAAACCAATCGCGGCTAGATTAGAACTGAATACAGAATATGATTTCACATTTATCATTTCATTTTTTTACAATATTTCTTCATTTGTTTTAACTGTTACCTTAGGGGCTGGTCCGTTGATTGCATCGTGCTATCTTCTGTGACTGGCGGCTATCGACTCGGGAACTATGACATCCGGCGACAGTACCTACCGCTGGACATGGACGATTTGTCCTCCGCCTTCCCCGGTTCTCACGATGAGCATGAAACAGACTAAACAAACAAAACATATATTTCTGGTACTTCATATTGACAATAAAATACACGAATAATTGTAATAGCGCTTTCAGTACTTGTTACTACTTACCGTACTATGTATCGCGTGGCGGAAATGTTAATAGGTAATTGTTGTTGTTGTTTGTTGGTTGGTTTGAGGAAGGAGACCAGACAGCGTGGTCATCGGTCTCATCGGATTAGGGAAGGATTGGGAAGGAAGTCGGCCGTGCCCTTTCAGAGGAACCATCCCGGCATTTGCCTGGAGTGATTTAGGGAAATCACGGAAAACCTAAATCAGGATGGCCGGACGCGGGATTGAACCGTCGTCCTCCCGAATGCGAGGCCAGTGTCTAGCCACTGCAATAGGTAATACTTCATACATAATACTATATCATTACACTTCTCATCGGTTGTTCCAAACAGTCCCAAATATTTTCTACAGGCTTTAGTCTGGATGATGTAGTGTGCCGATCGAAGTGCGATAGGATACCTGAGTAATCATCATACTACGATCGTATGTGTATGTATGTACCCTTGTGTACGTGGCTCAAATGGTTCAAATGGCTCTGAGCACTATGAGACTTAACTTCTGAGGTCATCAGTCCCCTAGAACTTAGAACTAATTAAACCTAACTAACCTAAGGACATCACAAACATCCATTTTTACGTGACTGTACCCTTTGAACATGGCTGTCGTCATCTTGGAATATGGGAGCATCCACGTAAACACGTTAGTCAGCCCGTGTTTATGTGTCAGTACATCGGACAGCCTCACTCTGTAGTAAACAGTTCACTGCGTAGTCATGGACACATCCAGACTCTGTAGCGAACAGCGGGTTTTGTAAATATTGTGACAAATATTTTGTGCAGTGAGCTTGTCTGTGAACATGGTGGGCTTAGATTCAAGGGAAACAAGGTCTTAATGAAGAAGACTTATCATATTTTTAAAATGCTGCACTGTAAAATAAGAAATAACAAAAATCAAGACAGTCTTATCGAGACTGCATATGTTAACATATCTATTGTAACACTGCAAGGATTACATTCAGTACGGTGTCGCTGTACCCCGTGCATTTCAACACATTTGAACACTCCTCTACACACTGTCCACAAATGAGATAAACGGTTATAGCTCCGTCATAAGTCCCTTCTTTTTTATGTTTCTTGATGGTGACTATTTTAGGACACCTGGTCCATTTTGAAACCATCCGTACCGTAAGTGGGACAATAGGCGATAGCCCACGTAAAAAAACTGCCCCTGCAGTGATGATCAAACTGGCACTATGGCCGACTCAACAACATTAAATAGACCACATAGAACGAACATTAGAGAACTCTAAAACTTACGATACGGATGGTTTGAAAATGGACACAGATGTCCGAAACTAGTCATCACCAAGGAAAAAATGATACTTCTAAGTGCAAGTTATGATGGAGCGACAACTATTTACTTCAATTATAAAACAATTTACTTAACTATTTTTCACTTGCAGCGTGCTGCAACTTCGTAAATGCTGTCAACAAGCTGACGGAGGCGTTGCTGCTCCAGTCCCAGTCTTCGACAGCCGCCCTCCTTAGATCATCCTGTGTGTGAGGATGGTGTCCGTGACTACGCACTGCCAGTTTCAGATTATCCTAAGCTTGCTCAATCGGCTTGTCGTCACCTGATACTTCATGCGATTGCATTCGGTTGCTTCCTACCTCCTAGACCAGTGGTTCCCAACGTTTCTGTCTTCATTACCGCTGAGGGTAATCACATGTTAGCTAGTGCCCCCCCCCCCCCTTCCCCACCACCACCATCCCCAGATCCCCGTTCCCTGCCATCATAATTATGGTCTACTAAATTTTAAAATAAAAACAATTTATTTGAACATTTTCGTGTTTAAAATGGCGAAAGATAAATGATATTTAGTTTTGTAGTTGTCTTACTAAACCACTAACTGATGAGTCCATGTGACAATTGGTACTACTTATTTCTAGTAACATTTTTTACAGACTGATTACGCATTTTTCAGTGCATCACAATTCCCACCTACAAATTCTTCTCAGAAAAGAAAGCTATCTTTGCTGAGGGTAGACACGTGTTATAAAGCATGCTTCCTCTGCACCACTCCACTCTCTAGCGGCATTTGCTTCACCCAAATCCTGCATCCTCACTTAAAATCAAGCAGATTAAAATGTGTTCATTGTACTTACTGTTTATAAATCACTTCTTTGCTGGACTTGTTACTTTTAGAAATTCGAAGACATCAGCCTGCCAATGCGTTGTTTATGACCACTGCTCCTACAACAACTAATAATAATAATAATAATAACAGTAATAGTAATAATAATGCAGTGTAGGACCTACAGCTGTGCAGTAGCTATTCCACAGTTACTGCTGCGTTGTGCTGTCGGTTAGTTCGTTTATTGTCGCAAAGTAAATAATGGAGCAGCTTCCGGTCTTACGGAAATTATGTACAACTTTGAGAAGTAAATTACGTCAGATAATTTAGAATATGTTGTATACATATGTCTAAATTTTACTGTCATACATGAAACAAAGTAAAAAGTATGTGTGTAGACGATGTATAGGTGAAGGAGATGTTGTTCGTACATGTTTACACAAACTGTAAGCCTCACCACAATGCATCACCTGTTAATGTTAGTATTTGAAACAAAAAATGTAGTTAATGGTAACTTTTGTGATCACCATTAGAGTCTTATGAAATTTTGATCACACATTGGTGTGTAAAATTTAAGAACTAAAGTAACTTTCTCATGGTGTCTCACCACAGATTAACATAGCCCGATGAAACGTGGACCACACATAGAAAGAACTCCAGTAGCATAGTACAAAAGATGACTAAAACAAATGCGCAGTGAGACGAACAGAGAAGAAACTTTTATTCAGAAACCATAATTACACTGTAGCAACAGCGATTTATGATCGCCCCTGGACATTAATAATAAAGGCTGCACATTGTTCTGTATAGGGCGTGTGATCACCACGAACGGCAGTGCATGCTCTGCAACGTTCTCCCCTCCTGGCCACGGGTTGGCAACGAGTTCTCGTGATAGGGCGCTCCATTCCTCCAGTAGTACGGCAGACAGCTGCCGGATGGTCGTTGGAGCTTGTGTACTAGGTGTAATAGGTCTCCGGACACATTCAGCAAGTACTCGATGGAATTTAAGTCGGGAAAACGGGCAGGCCAGTATACTCGCCAAATATCGTCACCTTCCAACAGCTTCTCTACTTGTGCTGTTAGATGCGGTCGCTCGTTTTCGTAGATACAAATGAAGTCAAGGCCGAATGCAGCCTTGAAACTACGCACTTTGGGAAGGAGTAGTGTCACAACAACCTTGACGGGTGTTCAATAATTTGGAGGTTAGTACCTCCAAGCAATGTTCTGCCACCCCACATGACAACACCTAGACCACCAAAGCGATCACGTTCTGTAACGCCCATGAGTGCATTACGTTTACCTACCTCTTGCGATAAGAGGACAGAGTTAGTAATTCACTAATTCTAACCGTTAATGGATGCAGTGCCCTTTTATTTTTGATCGGTTAACTGTGCAACATAATCAGCCTTATTCAAGAGACTAAAACTACCACCTACACCTGGCGCTAATTACTTCACGTCACATAGGAAATAAACTTACTCTTTACAAATAGTAGGTCATTCCATCATAAATCTGAAATAAAATTTTTGTAAAAATGGTTCAAATGGCTCTGAGTACTATGGGACTCAACATCTTGGGTCATAAGTCCCCTAGAACTTAGAACTACTTAAACCTAACTAACCTAAGGACATCACACACACCCATGCCCGAGGCGGGATTCGAACCTGCGACCGTAGCAGTCCCGCGGTTCCGGACTGCAGCGCCAGAACCGCACGGCCACCGCAGCCGGCAAAATTTTTGTACCGCTACTTACCTAGCCAGTGTCCACGCTGACATTGGCTAAGTGATTTGGTAGTTTTATTCATGCTTTCACTACGTGGAAAGAATAAGTCAAGTGTTATTCCAAATTTTTACCGTCGCTAGAATTACCTGCAATATGAAGAGTTACAATAAATAATTTCGGTGCCGGACTTGACATTATGATCTCTGTAGCAAAACAGGAGATATGCTAAGATTGATCTTGCTTTGTCACATTCTGCTATCTTTATCCTTCTTTCAGTGTTGAATAGAGTTTGGGCAGATGGGGGCATGTCCGTTAATTATTTAATAATAACCACTCAAGTGAAGAAATCGGTGTACACAATTATTATTGTCCTATGGTACATTCTTACTGCAGAGAAAGAGAAGGAGTTTAGCGGTTCTTCGAGACTGTAAAAGGAAGTGAAAACGGATTAATTCCTGGCTGGTTTGGACTATGTCAAAATGGCCGCTTGAGTGGAACGTAAAAGATAAGCGAGTATAATTATCGTCAATTTCAAGAGCTTGCAGTCCTTAGCTTTCCGATTTCACAGTCAAAACATAAAAGGAATAATGTGGTCTCCTAGTCAGCTCATCAGAAAAGCCCTCTGCCTCCTGTATACCGATATAAAGCGAGGCAGGTATTTTTTTCCCCAATAGCTCGTAAAACTAACAATAATCATGAAATATGGCACTAGGAAGTAACCCGTTCGTACCACTCTCGCTAGTGTAAATCCCTTTTTGTGTGCTGCGACCAACGATTCCATCAAGAATCATCCTCAGATTGCGAGCGTATTTGATTTTCAAAATTATTAAAGTATTGTTCCCCTCTAAGTAGTCAATAATCTTCCTATCCTCATCAGTCAACGCAAGTCACATTTTACAAAGGAGAGCTGGAGAGCCCACCGCTGCAGGCACCGACCTACGCAAACTGTCACGAAATTGATTTTAAATTACTACTGCTCACATTAAAAGGTCCAGTGCGTCATACTATAAAGTTCAGACCTCTAAATGTAACAAAATTTCGCGATACACTCCATAGTTCCGAGCCACAAGCTAACATGTTGCTAACCACTGGATGGGAAAATTTAATTAATCTATGTTCTGCTCAGTAGTGGCAGGTGGACAGTCTATGTTCGGCGAGCGAGATGTGAGGACTGCCCCTACCTGAATGCGTTAAACATTAGAACAGGACTGGAAGGAACGTTTAACTGGATCCCAAAAACAGTACTAAGTCAGAATGCAGAGAAACGTAATTCAAATGAATAGCTGTCAGACTCTAGTTTTCCTTGGCTGTTACTTCCTGGCGCAATGGTATGTAAACAAACTGGCTTCAGTCGAGCATTGTTAACAGTTTTAAAGGAATCATTTCTGTTGACAATTTTGTGCCCTTATTACTTTCATTCTCACAGAATGGGCTCTTTTCCTCTTTTGTGCCAGGCCATCTGTCCAGTAGTGAATTTTCTGCCTGCAAATTTTTCTGTCTGGCTTATTAAGTCGTTTGTTCTTGCTTCCTTCGAGCCTTCTTTTACTGCAGCAGTTCCTTACATTTTTTATTTAGCTTTTCTCCGATTTCTGTAGAATTCCACAACCTGTCTAGTTAATGCCATTATTGGCAAAGCGGCTGGCTGATGTCAAGCGTTACAGTCCTCCCAGAACACTGCCAAGAACTCAGCATTTCTTAGAGCTATCACTTGTTAAGAGAAGAATCAGCAGATTCACATCTGACCAACAAATTAGATGTCTTTAAAAAAAATGGTTCAAAGGGCTCTGAGCACTATGCGACTTAACATCTATGGTCATCAGTCCCCTAGAACTTAGAACTACTTAAACCTAACTAACCTAAGGACATCACACAACACCCAGTCATCACGAGGCAGAGAAAATCCCAGACACCGCTGGGAATCGAACCCGGGAACCCGGGCGCGGGAAGCGAGAACGCTACTGCACGACCACGAGCTGCGGACAGATGTCTTCCCGAGGCATTGCTTGTCATACTAGTTCGCTGATGATATTGCTATCCTCAGTGAAAGTGAGGAAGAATTTCAGGACAGCTGGATGGAATGAACAGTCTAATGAGTATAGAATGTGGATTGACATCAAATCTAAGAAAGAGGAAAGTACTGAGAAGTAGCAGAAACAAGAACAGTGATAAACTTGACATCTGGATCGGTGATCACGAATTAGACGCATTTAAAGAATTCTGTTGCCTTGGAAGCAAAATAACACATGTAGGCTGAAGCAAAGAAGACATAAAGAGCAAATTAACAAAGGCAAAGAGGACAATTCTGATCAAAGGAAGCCTGCAAGTCTCAAACTGGGGCTTTAATCTCTGGAAGAAATTTTCTGAGAATATTCGTTTGGAACACAGCAATCTATGGTAGTGAATTATGAACTGTATGAAAACCGGAAAAGAAGATGTGCTGCTACAGATAAACATTGAAAATAAGGTGGACATATAAAGAATGAGGAAGTCCTTCGCTGAATCGGAGAAGAAAGGAACGTACTGAAAACATTGGCAAGTAGAATGGACAGCATGATAGGACATATGTTAAAGGATCAGGGAATAACTTCCATGGTAATAGAACTGTAGAGGGTATAAACAGAAGAAAAACAGATGTCGGAATCCACCCAACAAATAATTGAGGATGTAGACGCAAGTGCTATTCTGAGATGAAGGAGTTAGAACAGGACAGGAATCCGTGGTGAACCACATCAAACAAGTCAGAAGAGTGAAGACTCAAAAACAAAAAAGTGCCACTCCTGGATGTAACATCAAGGGGGAAAGATACTGTTACCTGAAGGACCCTCCCTCTCAGTAAGGTGGCTTTCGGACTATAGTCGCAGATGTAGATGCAGACCAACGAAGTGCAGCAATTGTATCCGTATGTAGACTACAATGGGTGTTAAAGACGTGTGCAAGCACGCGGAGAGACAAGTCGGGGGGCACCATGTAAAGCCACACACATTAAGTTGAAGGAGATCTGTTGCCGCCAGTTACACGTAGCGCGTGTGAAGACACCCGCTTAAGTCCAACCGATTATCGCATAAACATTCAGTTTCATTAAATTACAGGGCGGGGGCCCTCTCTTTGACACAAGCGAAACTTGCGTTGGAAATTTCAACGCCACTTTATTAGTCTGCTTGCGACGCTTAAAATCAAGTGAGTTGATAGCGTAATGGCTAACAACACAGTTTCGAATTTTTGCGCCCGTATTCAAATCTGATTTTATGTTCCTTTTACCTTTTGTTGTTGCGGGAGATGTGGCATTAACGTTTTTTCTTAGACTGGGACATACAATGAAATTGTTGTCAAAAGAAATAGGCATTTCAAATAGTATTAAAAATATATTGTGAAGTCACAAATCTGATATAATTTACAGTAACAGAACATAAAAATCATATAAATTCTAGTAATTCAAGTTTTTGCTTAGATTTTTACTTCTGTAATCAAGAGAACCAGTGCGTACCCCAAGATGAGATCTATCATACAAACGTTCCAAAGCTACCATCCGGGAGCATCACGTGCAGCATGGGAAGGCACATATGCCAGACACATTTTTTAGTGCGAATATCATTAAGAAAAGCAGCCTCGTTAATGTTGCTAAACACCTCGCTATCTGGCGATAATTTCGCGGCAAACCAAACATTTCGAAGCATTTTCTCGAAAACTGTATCAAGACGTTTATTTCAAATACATCGCTTCTACTTGTGATTTCCCCTTGCTGTACGTTAAGAATAGAGCACTTCTGTAAATGTCAGCTGTAATTCTTCACCTGTCGATAAAAGTAAACTATCAGGGTTGATAGAGCGGCATACACTTTGGCGGGAATGCTTTTAATGAACACGTCAGTCTTCCAACTTCATCGACAAACAGACCGTCGTATAAGTAAGAAACCCTTTGGCCACCCCACGACTCAGTAATGCACAGCAATGGCTCCATTTTTGCGTAAGGTCGCCAAACACTGTCCAAAAATTGTTGATGGGTTTCTTTTGTGATTTTTTTTCTGATTTTGTGGCTATTGCGTACAGATTTATGATACTATTCCATTCATTGATTTACGTATTCTTGGACGCGAGGACAAAATTCGCCATTGCCTTTTCGGAGACAAATAAAAACTGTTGTTATCAGTTTCCTGAATGGTGTCAATACGTATTTTAGCCACATTAACAAGGTTGCTATTCTTAATGAGGTTCACACTAAAAAACGAAAAAACGTTGAATTTTTACGCTTCGAATGTCTGTCTGATAGATGTCACCCTTGGAACACACTCTTTCTCTTGATGTATAAAAATAAAAATCAAAGGAAAAATTTGAAATACTAGAATTTATAGTTCTTCATTTTCAATTACTGCTAACTATCTAAGATTGTACAAGACTTTGATGATAAAATTCTCTTTTAATAAGATTTCAAATGTTTATTTGTTTTGTCAGTAATTCCATTGTATTTCACGACGTCACAAAAAATACTGATGTCATGTACTTCCGCAACAACAATAGGAAAAAAAGCATAGGACTGGATTTGAACACGGGTCATAGAAATTTAATACTGCGCCTTAACCATTACGCTGCCAACTCCCTTGGTTTTACGCCACGCGGGCTGGCTGGTGGAATGGCATCGAAACTAGAATCAGATGGTTCAAATGGCTCTAATCACTATGGGACGTAACATCTGAGGTCATCAGTCCCTTAGAGTTAGAACTACTTAAATCTAACTAACCTAAGGACATCACACACATCCACGCCCGAAGCACGATTGGAACCTGCGACCGTAGCAGCAGCGCGGTTTCGGCCTGAAGCGCCTAGAACCGCTCGGTCACAGCGGCCGGCGGAAACTAGAACCGTCATTTTCTCGTAAACTATTTCTTGTCGGTACCTAAACCAAAATATGTGTCTCTTTATTTCGAAGCTTCTTTCTCTCTGCTAAATTTCGACTGTGTCAGAGAGCGACCCATGGTGAGTTCCCCTCGCGAAAACTGGCAACGGAAACGCAAGTGATGTAAGCGCAATAGATTTTATGAGCATACGATTACGAACAGAACGAACTATATAGACACGAAGTGAAAACTGTTAATGGTGTGGCTTTTTCTCATTCAGTATTATCTATCATAATAATGCATGACTTCGAGAAAATGTAATAGATACCGGCACGAAAATGTCGACTGTCTCTGATACTGATGTTGGAAGAATTGGTAGTTGCAAGGACAGTCTTAAGGCAAAAATAGATAAAGATTTGGATTAGCGGAAGATCTTTTGCCGACTATAGCGAATAAATTGACTGAATAGCAGAAGACCATACCGATGGAAGCTGCCCAGAGATTTCGATGTTACTAGTGACCGGAGACGCTTCTTTTTAGAATATCATCGTCATAGGGAATAAGATCTGTTGTTACTAGTTCGTTTCTGAGTCTAGGTCACTCAAAATAATTTCACGTTGCGTCGCAACCAAAAGGCTTCTACAAAAGTCCATCACGATAATCATCCATCAGGAATTTCTACCTGAAGGTCAAATCTTGAAAGCTCAATTTCAATAGGCACAAGAATGAGCGCCCGTACGCCGCGATCCAGTTGCGCAGCTTCTCAGTTAACGTTGGCGTTACTGTGCAAGTACTTCCACATACTCTCCGGATCTGGCACGTGAGGAATGAGCGTGAGAGAAATCGTCATGTTTAGGGCTTGTTCGGAATTCTACGATCAGTTTAGGAGGTGTTGATTTTTGTATGTACAATACATAACATTTATGGAACTGAACAATCACTCAGAGCTCGGGAGGCGTCCAGCTTTCACCATCTATTCTGATCATTGGTGACAAATGCCTTGAACTGCAATTTGTTCCGGCTACCAAACGAAATAATACAAGATCCACCATTCCAGCATACAACGCATGAAACAGGCCAGTGCCTAGTCACCGTATCTAAGGGGTCTAACCACTTCCATTGATACCCATCAGTAAATGGCGGTTTCCCGTAACTGTCGTGGTTGTGTATGTAATAGACTGATTCTGTACAAGTTCCGTAAATTGAGTAATTCCCTAGGCTAAGATCTTCTGCTGACTGTACATCAGTAATTGTCGAAGATCGATCACACTACCGACGAATAATTATCGCACAGACCATAATAATACTGAGCACGTTCTTTCCCTTTTAATTCGTAATTTTCTGCAGGCCGTTTGATGACGTGAGGTCTCCCTCCACCCGCCTCCTTAATTCTGACCTGGACATTCTGACAACTTGTTAAGGCCCGGAAAATTCCTGCCGTGTCCGTCGTGTAACCAGTTCTCCGTTACCTATGGATAAAGATCACATGGCCTATGGCTGGTCGCCACATGACCGTTCCCTCGTCACACTGCCCTTTATATGTTAGCTTTGATTGACAAAACTATTCTTACCCAGCGCAGGTAAGTGTTTCAAGCAGCTGCCTCATACTGGCTGAGTTGCGAGACTTGGTGAATTGAAAGAAATTCATATGCATTAATATACTACATGATACCCATTATGACATCACCATTTTCCTATAAATTATGCCCCATAAATTTTGCAACAAACTTGGAAAGGCTATACACGGTGTTTTGAGGAACAAATGGAGGGTAAGAACCCGTGTTCGGAATCGTCATCCAAAGACGCTACAGAGCTTCGTCGTTATACGCGCTGGCGCCTGCCGCTAGGCTACCCTTTCAGCGGCAACCATGACTTTGTACGCTGACGAACCATACGCGGAACGTCTCGCAATGTTGCTTGTTATTCAATTATCGCGACTGATTGTCACGATCGCCAGTGGAGAAGATGGAGCTAGCTACTGCGTAGACGCGCCTTGTCTCCTACGAATGCAGTGCTCTATGCTCTCGATGGACCAACATTTTTCGGCGTAAAGGAGAAAAAAACTGCGTGAGCGCACAGTCACGTTTGCTGGTGGAGGGTTGGCTCGGCGGCAGATGCCGGTGCCTCGACGCTCTATAGCGTCGTTGGATGACGTTTCCAGGCAAGGACTTCTATCCTCAATTCATTCCTTAAGTTAACCTCTACAATCCATAGAAGTTGCAACATTCGAGGAACACCTTGTATATTACACCAATTTACCTACATGCGATACTACATTTCTGAAGATAAAACATGACGATAAAGGCGGTCCAAACGTTTAGAGGTAGATCAGATCCCCTTTTATTGTAAGTAAATAATAAAAAAATAATCCTCGATAGTGAGAATCTTGCACACCATATTGTCGATCATGCTCAGGGACGATGCTGGTAGCTTATACTTTGTTATACACGTCTGTCGAGGACTCTTGTTGTGGATTCGTAAGACATGTTCTCTGCAACTCTCAAAGTGGTATTATTGTAAGCCAGTAGAGTTCTGCTGAGACTCACATTATTATTACTGACCCAGATCTATGAGGGCGTGTTGAAAAGTAATGCCTCCGACTTTTTAATTCTGTTCTCAATATCGGTTGTATTACATGTCATGCATATTACTCTGTTGACTTTCCCCCTTCTCTGATTCAAGTTGCAACCATCTGCCATTAGAGGGCTTCGAATTGTAGCGTGTAACATGACGAATTGTAAGAGATCGTTCACACATGGAGCACTCTCTCCTTCAGTATGACAATACCAGACCACACATGAACCTTGGAACATCTGAAACAGTCCGACGCCTTGGGTTCGCTGTCACCTGTCAGCCTCCACAAGGTTCCTACTTGGCTGCATCCGATTTCCATCCATTTTCCAAAATTTAATGAACACTTTAGAGGACTTTACTTTGATAGTGATGAACCGGTGCAACAATCAGAGATGAGGATGTGGCTCCACCAACAAAGTCATACATTCTACAGTGACGGTATCAAGACACTGGTCTCTCGTTGGGAGAAATGTGTTCGTCGCCAAGGTGACTGTTGAGAAATAGCTACGTAGAGGCGAAGAATAAATATCAAAGATGTAAGTAAAGGTTGTTTTATTTAAAAATATATAAGAATTTTCACATTAAAAATTGAGAAGTATTACTTTTCGAGCACTTTCTAACCAGTGTGGCTGTAACAATTTAGGGCTAAAGTAAGCCAATGTTTATGCGTGATCTCTCATGTTTCGGTAACATTTGTATCCAGCTTCTGCATTAATTTTTTTGTTAGACTTTGAAGTTCATCTTCTACGGTCTTTGTGAATATCGAGAATAATAGTCACGTAATAATACTTTGGTTACGAGAAAGAGTCGTGGAGAATATCGATGTATCATGATAGTCCTTAATACCATGTAGAGGTAAGAGTTCCTAATTGACTCATTTCTTTTATTAATGGCACATGGAAGACACGGATGGCTCTGTAGTATTAATAAATATTTAATAAATACATTTATACAAATACTGAGAGAGGAAAATTACTTCAGCCGCGAATAATTATGTGACGAAATTCAGTGACGACCCTAATATTAACGAAATATATGAATGTGGTGCACTAAGTCCATGTCGTGATATACAGGAGTGTTTTTTAGCCCAAGCTGCCAAGTGTGATAAGTTACGCCGAACTATATCGCACTGCAAAATTTAAGGCCGAGGTAGATAAAGTAAAACAAAGTAATAACTACTTGGTGAAAATTACCGAAAGTTCCCTGTTATGATCCCTGAGGTCCCACAGCGGTGCACAGAATGTTGGACACAACATGACGCGAGATCAACGTGACTGTAGCTCCAAATGGAGCTGGCCGTGCAAAACAAAGCAGTTCAAAATGGTTCAAATGGCTATGAGCACTATGGGATTTAACATCTGTGGTCATCAGTCCTCTGGAACTTAGTACTACTTAAACCTAATTAACCTAAGGACATCACACACATCCATGCCCGAGTCAGGATTCGAACAAAGCAGTTGAATGAATGAGTTCAAATGGTTCAAATGGCTCTAAGCACTATGGGACTTAACATCTGAGGTCATCAGTCTCCTAGACTTAGAACTACTTAAACCTAAGTAACCTAAGGACATCGCACACATCCATACCCAAGGCAGGAATCGAACCTGCGACCGTAGCAGCAGCGTGGTTCCGGACTGACGCGTCTAGAGCCGCTCGGTCACAGCGGCCGGCGAATGAATTGGAAAAGACAGCGTGTCGGTCAGTGAGCAGTTACGGTGCACTGTGTTGGTGCCTTCATTGCAACATGGCCCGGAGACGATATCTGGCTGGCTTCACACATCGGGAAACTGGAAAAAGGGCGAAGTGTGACGAGTGTAACCCAGGAGTTTGATACTGCTCACAGCATTGTTTCATGTACATGGAGAGCGTTCCGAACCACAGGCACTGCTGCCCCAAGGGACCTAAGTTGTCGACCACGGTGAGCAACAGCAGCAGACAACAGTTGAATTGTGCAAGAAGTGAGTAGGAACCCGCGGCAAACAGTGGCTGCAGCTACCAACATATCGGATAAGACTGCACGGCACGCAGTCTCACACTCCACAGTCACACGGGTTTGCCTCTTTGCCCGAGTGCTAGTACGTTGATACCTACATGTCGGCGGTACCGCTTGCAATGGTTACAAGAGTGTAGGTACTGCACTGACGAAGAGTGTGGTCACGTGCTCCTCTCAGATGAGAGCAGATTCAGTCTGAGTAGTGACTCTGTGCCTTTCCTCATATGGCGGGAAATAGGAACGTGTAATGCATCTAGGAACATTGTCGAACATGATCGTTTTGGTGGTCCAGTGTGGGGAGGCGTAATGTTGCGTGGGCGTACTGAGCTCCATATTTTTGAATAAGGTACACTCACCGATCAGTATTAATGTGACACTGTACTCCTTCCCCAAGTGCGTTTTTTCACGGATGACGTCGGCTTGATTTCATTTCTGTCGATAACATTGCGTGACCTCATCGAATAGCGCAGAAGGAGACGCTCTGGCAAAGAGAGGATATTCGACGAATGGAGTGGTATGTCCGTTCCCTCGACTTAAATCTTATCCAGCATGCGTCGTATGCGTTGCAGCACGTTCACATGTACCAATAACCATCCACAGCTGTCAACCGCGCGGGTGGAGTAATGGAACGCCCTAACACAAGAACAACTTACCACACATGTGGCCAGCATGGGAGCAGGTTGCCGAACATGAAGTGCCGTGCGTGTGGTGATCACACACCCCATTAATAAGCATGACCCGCCTCTTATAATGTGCAAGGGTCATCATAAATCTCGGTGGCTTCAGTGTAATTATGGTAATTGAACAAAAGTGTGGCCGGCCGGTATGACCGAGCGGCTGTAGGTGCATCAGTTTGGAACCGCGTAACCGCTACTGTCGCAGGTTCGAATCCTGCCTCGGGCATAGATGTGTGTGATTTCCTTAGGTTAGTTAGGTTTAAGTAGTTCTAAGTTCTAGGGGACTGATGACCTCAGATGTTAAGCCCATAATGCTCAGAGCCATTTGAACCATTTGAACGAAAGTGTCATTAACGTTCTGCTCATTGCGTATTTTTTTCAGTTACTTTTTGTACCATACTTCGGCTGTTCTTTCTACGTAAGTTACAAGTTTCATCGAGATATATTACTTGGCAGCGACACGTCTCGCGAAAGTTACTTTCGACCGTAAGTTTTAGCCATTACTGTATTTACGTAACTTGAATGGCAATGTTAACTGAGTATAGAAACATGTGTGATACTGTGCTATCTTGTGATTCATATTTATTACGACCTGTTTCGGTCACTGCGCATCCTCACGGTACTGGACAAACGATAAAACAGAAGAAAAGCACAATGTAACCTCAAAACAGAATACAAAACCCAATGAGATTACACAATCAACTTCAGATACTAACAAAAAAATTATAATCACATCACATGTCACACATCTCTCCATATATGAAGAATAACTTGATTACAACTAGAACATATGAAACAATGAACGTAAGTTTCCAGTACCAAAGCAGTATGGCTCCATCAATGGCAAGTGGTGCACTGGCTAGTCAGGTACACAAGTAATATCTAAGAAGTCAACGAGATAAGAATCCAAAAACAATACGTGCGCATAGTGACATAGGACTACTTTTACGTAATACGTTGTAAGTTAGTATAAAAGGACCAACGGCCGCGTTCAACGTAAAGCTTTTATCCCCTGATCGGAGTATATGTACAAGACGCAGTTACCCTTTCCATTTACATGCAATACAAACACAACACAAAAAGCCGTGCACAACCCAAGCATAAGGTATAACGCACTGACGCCAAGTAACAGACTTGAAAATGTACTTTGATTTCATTTCATAAAAAAATTTTACACCAAAAAGAAGCTGTGTGGCATAAACGAAAGCTGGTAAGCATGAAAATCAGTTTTGCTTTAAATACGCGCTGTAATGGTCATGAGCGTTAGTTACCTTTTAGAGTGGACCTGGTGAGCTAATGTTAGTTAAAAATGCTTTTAAAGCGACAACGACGCCGCTATAACACCTTAATTAGTTTGAACGAGGTCGTACAATTGGCCTACGAGAAGCCGGGTGTTCTTTCTACTACAGTGCAGAAAGACTTGGTTGGTAGGTATGTAGCCACTGCAACTCATTACTGGCAGCGGTGGTCACGAAAATGTACGATTTCAAGAAGACCGGCCACGCGGCACTACCAAGAAGAAAGACGATCGTGTTTGGTATATGGTTCTGCCGCATCGTACTGCATCTGCAGCAGCAATTGCAGCAGTTGGACACCTCCGACCCAGATCCCCTACAGCGCGCATTTCACCAACCCCAAGTCACCGCCATTTGCGTCTTCAGTGGTGTCAAGTGACAGCTCAATGGAGGTCTGTTATATTTTCTGATGAAAGCTAGTTCTGTTTTGGTGGGAGTGACGGCCGTGTGTTTGTTAGACGGAGGCTAGTCGAGGGCCTGCAAATACCCTGTCTACGTGCTAGACACACTGGATCTTGTGAAGATACCACTCGTTCCAATTTATATAAGAGGTTTTTTTCTGTTTTCTTTCTTGCTTTCTTTCTTTTTTTCGTAGTTGTACTTGAATTTCTGGTGTAATAGCATAGTGTTTATTTTGTTGTATAATGTTATGTTAACTGTTTGTTGAAAATAATAATATACAAATGATATTATTTCCCATTTGGACATTAGTAATTAAGTTTTATTGTCTACTGAAAAAGTAAAATATTTTTATTCTTTGTTTATCATTTATTGCATTAATTTTTTTTTTTTTTTTTTTTTTTTTAATGACTTCATAAAGTTAAATTTATACTGAGATATTGTTCAAGTAGAGCGAGAGCGATCAGAATATCGATTGTAAGGGTTAATAGTTTGAGTGGAGTGTGTGTTGCACTCATGTTTTATGCCGAGAAGGCGGAAGGATGTTAAAAGTGTGCTGACTATGTCGTGTCTTGAAACAATCGGGGCGAACGAAACTGATTAACGAGATACATTTCTCCCCCTTCCTGTGATGGAATGTAAAAAGACGTTAAAAGTGAACAGAGAAGTTGGGCTGTATGAAATCGCCAAACGAACTGTGTCGGGTAACTACGACAATATAGCTATGGACAGATGACATTGCAGTTACGGTATTATGGAAAGAACTGTATTCGCTGTGACTGTGCCGTGTGCATTTTAAATACTGTATAATTTCAATGCATATTCCGCGTCGTCGCTGACGAGCATGAACCGTTAACTGTGCCACAGGCGTATAGAAACTGTTTATTATGAGTGTGCATGGTACCGCCAACAGTGGCGAGATCGTGGTCGCGTTATTCGCGTGGTAAACGAACAGGCTGTAATTCCGCGATCGAAATAACTTTAAAACCTTCTACTGAACTGTGTTACTTCAGCGTTGTGCATGAAAGACATAATAAATCGCTCGTGTATAGCTGAATGTTGTCAACAACTGTAACAATATCCAGCTATCCAGTGGCCTATAATACGCCACTGACGGAATAGTCGCCGAGTGGAAAGTAAAATTCCACATGAGGTAATCATCTGCTGCCTCTACACACAACGGAACTAATTTCAACATGCCGTCTGCAACGATAAGCTGCCGACTACATTGCACCTCACCGCCTGCATCGCAACAGATAAGAATAGCTGCTTTAGCTCTCGTCAAAGACCAAAACAACTATTACAATTGTAAACTTTCTATTTGGACGTTGTTCAAAGAAACTAATCTTCACAGATAAGAATAGCTGCTTTAGCTCTCGTCAAAGACCAAAACAACTATTACAATTGTAAACTTTCTATTTGGACGTTGTTCAAAGAAACTAATCTTCAATTTGTTTCTTCTTTAAAATAAATGTCATGTAGGGGAAATTTTGTTATTAGTGTAGACATTGTTGACCTCCATTAGTGTAGTTGTTTCCGATTCTGTGCCTATTTGTTTCATTCATAATTTCAGCCCTGCTGCCACTGCCTGCTATTTTAAGTATCTTTTCGTGAGTGTGAAATATGTGTGCACCGTAATTTCTGTCAGTGAATTCAATGTGACAAGTGTCAGACTGAGCACTTTGTGTTCACTTAGAAGTAAATGTCCTACTGCCACATCATCATAACCATATATGCATGCAGTTGTAGCGTACTTAATTTAGTGTGCAGAGATAAATGTTAAGCAAAACGATCAAACTTTTGATAGTAGAAATCAGAGAGTGTTTTTTTCCACACCACATCAGATTTGCGACGAGCAGGATTGACTCAGTGTCTTATGGTAGTTAGTCGAACATTTAGTGGCAGGGCTTAGTCACATCACTGCATATGGCTTGATTCATAACTGAGCTAGATAACATAGCAGGGTAGGTCTTAATCTTGTTATCCCGTGTGTAGCTGGAGCACTACAACCTACACCTGGAATTAGGCCTGGGGTCCGATTTCATATGGCAAAAGCAGCAGCACTCTCATGGTTATCCCCCACTCCATGCCTGCAAAACCTGTTAATTCGACTTGCTTTAATGCCATTCATCAACAGCATTCCAGGGGGTGTTTTTCGGCAGGATAACGCTCGTCCACACACCGTTGTTGTAGCCGAACATGCTCTACAAAATGCTAACATGTCACCTTGGCCTGCTCAATCGCCAGATCTGTCTCCAGTAGAGGACGTGTGGGACAGCATCGGACGACAACTCTAGCGTCGTCCACAGCATTAACCATTGCTGTATTGACAAACCAAGTCAACAGGCGAGGAACTCAGTCCCATAAACTGTGATCCTGCACAACACAACCTGTACAACACAATGAATGCATGCTTATATTCAATATTCTAGCGGTTGCACCGGTTATTAATGAACCAACACTTCACATTTGCAACCGCTTGTCTCGCACTTACATTAACATATGATCTTCCAATGTTAATCACTTAAATATGTTACCAAGATAAATGTATTACCGATATTTCATTGCTCTACATTAATTACTTATTGGTGCTGCAATTTTTTGTGCTCAGTGTATTTCTAAAAATGGTTCAAATGGCTCTGAGCACTATGGGACTTAACATCTTTGGCCATTAGGCCCCTAGAACTTAGAACTACTTAAACCTAACTAACCTAAGGACATCACACACATCCATGCCCGAGGCAGGATTCGAACCTGCGACGAGAGCGGTCACGCGGTTCCAGACTGAAGCGCCTAGACCGCACGGCCACACCGGCCGGCAGTGTATTTCAATCCAGCTGCTTGGCAAGTGCAGTTAACAGGTTCATGATCCCAAGTCAAGTCATTAAATGAATAGAAAGAAGTAAAGAAACCAATTACATGAGTCCTCAAGTCTTCCTTCGTTCTTGTAATGAAGTACAAGAAGACAAAGCCAACCAAAGCGTATGACTAATTACATTTTGTTATTAAATCTTCTAGATCGCTTATTTAAATTTCTTTATTTGTTGTGAAGTTTTAGCTATTACCATCATCTGACATTTGAAATTAAGATTATTATGGCAAATACAAATGGACACTGGATAGTTAACTTGCTTACTGAAACAAACACAAGACGGCGGGGACTGTAACAACAGGAAAATGGTAGTAGACGGCGATACCAAGTCCGTAAGAAGTTCTTGTCCAGTGTAGCGTTGCAGATCCATAGTGTAATCAAAAGCGAAGTCCAAACAGCGTAACGTATCCAAATCTTGGGTGCGGCATGACAGTGAACAACACGACGAAGAATCAATCTAGAAAGTGAAATGATAATTAAGGCAAGACCCTAATCTGTCAACAGGCGTTTATATACATCAATGTATGAAAATGTGTGCTCCGACCGGGACTCGAACCCAGGATCTCCTGCTTACATGGCAGACGCTCTATCCATCTTTTTGTGGTTGATTTCATTTTGTTCTATATTGTTCGTTGAATTTGTTCGGGGCGGACGTCCGATAACACCCGTTTAGGTTCTTCGTTGATCCGTTCACTCAGTTTTATTTCAGAGAGTAGCTAACCCTCCAAGCTCCCCGTGAGACCCACATTCCCAACTTAATATCCACACACTACATTCGTAGTGCCCCCTGCGCATTATACTCATTACTCGCGACAGACAATCTTACCGAGTCTCTTAAGAGTTCGGGCAATGCGTGCGTATCCAGCACAGAAGAAGAAGGTCAATGGTCGGTTAGCCTTAACTTTATGAAGTTGGTATCTGTTCTTTCGGACATATCCGAACTGTTGGACGCTTTTTACAGGTCGACAAATCCTATGAATGTGTCTTGATTTTTCTTCAGTCTTGAGTCCATTACCAACCGCAACGTCAGAATGTCCTCTCTGGTGCCTTTACCTTTCCTGAAGCCAAGCTGACAGTCTTCTAACAGATCCTCAATTCTTCCGTACATTGTTCTTGTCAGCAACTTGGATGCATGGTTGTGCGATAATGCTCACAACTGTCGGTTCTTAGACTTTAGAAATGAAGGTTCTGTGGCAGTACTGAAACCTACGAGGTTCGCACGGTGAACTTTTCATAAACTTTATTTGTGTATTATTTTTAATGATTAAACCTGTTTGTTTTTTAAAAAAAACTTTGATTTCATTTAATAAAAAGTGGTTCAAAGAAAACGAGGTAACACTAGTACAACGTTTTCGAAAGTTTCAAACTGGGCTCATCTACATCGGCCGAATGTCGCGAGGCTGAATTAATTTCAAAGAAGGAAAGATGCACGGCTGTGAGAAAACATCACAGTCCTCTGCAGATGATTCCAGCAGTGTCTTGGGCGTGTTCGCTGTATGGAGTCCAATAGTGTGGTTGCAGTCCCGACGCTAAGCTCTCCCAAGAAACAAGAAGCTCACAAGCAGAGTACATAAGACGTCTACGATAGTGAAAGTATTCAGCGACATATTGAATCACGAACTCCAACGACGTTGTTGTCCTGCAAATGGCTTTATGCAGCTCTCCAGGCTAGTCTACGATTTGTACGGTGCTTCATCTCTGCATAACTACTGCAACCTATTCGTACACCCGCTTTAACCTTTTTACTGCAGGAGAGATTTAGACTCCCCCTCACACATCCCTCGATTACCAAATTATCTATTCCTTCATGCTTCAGGATGGGACCTATCAACCTATTCATTCTTTTAGTCAAGAAGGATTATTAAGATATTCTCTCCCTGATTAGATTCAGTGCCTCTTCATTAGTTATCCGTCTGTTCATCTAATCTTCAGCTTTCTTCTCTAACAACGCATTCCAAACCTTCTGTTCTCTTTTTATTGGTAGTGTTTATGTCTACATTCCACTTCAGAATAATGTTACACTTCAGTGTGTTATCTGAACAAGTTGTATTTTATCCCTGTTAACTTCATAATTCCAAACAAAAAGTATTCGAGCCAACGCTATCAAGACGCTTTGGAACGTCTGTGCCTCGGAAATTCCATAGCGTCTGGTGAAATCCAATCGTGGCCGCGGCCAGAGTTCGCGAACTCTTAGCGCGGTGCGGTGCGCGAGACAAATCAGGCGAAGTATTTCTCTCTAGGCTACCTAAGTTTGTTGGCTGACCTGGACGATTTCTACGCCCTGCTACACCAACGCTACAAAGCAAATAAGGGTCCCCAGCCCCTATTAGGGCCGCGAGACAGGGTTAAAAGAAGTTTTTGTATGTCCATCCTTGAGATGGGAGGCCTGGGGGCTTCGGTCGTATACTTATGTAAGAAAATGAAGAACCTACTGCCGTCCTTATGATGTCATTTATTGTATGGCTTTCAGTTTCGGTGCTTCGGTGCATCATCTTTAGGCCGTAGTTGATGCTGACCATCCGTACACAAGATGCACCAGTAGCCAACAGCTATAACTGGTTTACGCAGACTATGTGTAACCGCGATGTTGTCTCTCCAACCACCAATTATCAACAGCTAATAGTTGCTGGTTGGAAAGACCCCATCGCAGTTACCTTCAGGCTGGGGAACAGCCGCAGTCCCACGGACACTGGAAAACCAGCGCTGTCACTCATAGCAGCGCACAGCACTGGCCGCGCGTCACTGCCCGTAAATTATCCGTTACAGCTTCTTCCAGGTCTACAACTCCAGAAATATACTAGGAGAAATTAACTGTGTAAAGCGGCAGCCCTTAAATCTCTTGTACTTTTGTATTCCTCCAGTCTATCACTCGTGTTATTACTTTGCATTCATTACTAATTTAAGTGATAATTAGGTAATTCTTCGTGTGTCATCAAAAGACAACGGAATAATATATTCTTCTTTAAATTCTGAGGATAATTCACCGTCTCATACACACTATCTGACCAAAAGTATCCGAACAGTCATAAGAGCCGCTCTGAAGCTTCCCAAATCGACTGATACTGACGTGATTCTAAAGGGGTATCACGAAGTAACAACCAAAGCTAAAATTTCGCACTAAATCCACATAAGGGATCACTCGTGATTTCCAAAGTGCTACCAGCACTTCAGCTAGTACAGTGACTGTGCGTAGGGAGGTTAAAAGAATGGGATACAATGGTCGACCAGGAAAGGTAGTAGGAGTAATCCACAAAATTACAGGCCCATATCGTTAACGTCGATATGCAGCAGGATTTTAGAAGATATATTGCGTTCGAACATTATGAATTACCTCACAGAAAATGGTCTATTGACACACAGACAACATGGGTTTAGAAAACATCGTTCCTGTGAAACACAACTAGCTCTTTATTCACATGAAGTGTTGAGTGCTATTTACGAGGGATTTCAGATCGTTTCCGTATTTATGGATTTCCGGAAGGCTTTTGACACTGTACCACACAAGTGGCTCGTAGAGAAATTGCGTGCTTATGGAATATCGTCTGAGTTATGAGACTGGATTTGTGATTTCCTGTCAGAGAGATCACAGTTCGTGGTAATTGACGGAAAGTCATCGAGTACAATAGAAGTGATTTCTGGAATTCCCCAAGGTAGTGTTATAGGCCCTTTGCTGGATTTTGGAGACAATCTGAGCACCCCTCTTCGGTTGTTTGCAGATGATGCTGTCGTTTAACGACTAATAAAGCCATCAGAAGATCAAACGATTTAGAAAAGATATCTGAATGGTGAGAAAAGTGGCAGTTGACCCTAAATAACGAAAAGTGTGAGGTCATCCACATGAGTGCTAAAAGGAACTCGTTAAACTTCGGTTACACGATAAATCAATCTAATCTAAAAACCGTAAATTCAACTAAATACCTAGGTATTACAATTACGAACAACTTAAATTGGAAGGAACACATAGAAAATGTTGTGGGGAAACCTAACCAAAGACTGCGTTTTATTGACAGGACACTTAGAAAATGTAACAGACCTACTAAGGAGACTGCCTACAATACGCTTGTCCGTCTTCTTTTAGAATACTGCTGCGCGGTGTGGGATCCTTACCAGATAGGACTGACGGAGTACATCGAAAAAGTTCAAAGAAAGGCAGCACGTTTTGTATTATCGCGAAACGTGGGAGACTGTGTCACAGAAATGACACAGGATTTGGGCTGGAAATCATTAAAAGAAAGGTGTTTTTCGTTGTAGCGGAATCTTCTCACGAAATTACGATCTCCAGCTTTCTCCTCCGAATGCGAAAATATTTTGTTGACACCGACCTATATAGGGAGGAATGATCACCACGATAAAATAAGGGAAATCAGAGCTTGTACGGAAAGATATAGGCGTTCATTCATTCCGCGCGCTATACGAGATTGGAATAATAGAGAATTATTGTGAAGGTGGTTCGATAAACCCTCTGCCAGGCACTTGAATGTGACTTGCAGAGTATCCATGTAGATGTAGACGTAGATGTGGATGTAGACTGTCTTCTCGTCAACTAAAATTTCTCATTTGGAGTGCTGAATCACGCTATGCCCTGAGTCAGTCGGAGGGAAGGGTTCGGGTTTGGCGAATGCATGAAGAACGTTAGCTGCCGTCGTGTATAGTGCTAACAGTGAAATAGGGATGAGATGGTGTTCTGCATGGGATGCTTTTCGTGCTTAGTGTGTGGTTCCCTTACTGTGCTTAAGGAAACGCTAAATACTGAGGTATATGAAGACTTTTTATATCATTATGTACTGCATACAGCAGAGGAAAAATTTGGAGACGATGATTGTTCATATCAGCCTGACAACGCAATCCTGTGAGCAATAACATTCCTGAAATGGACGGCCAGCCCAGAATCCCCACTTGAACCCAGTGGAATACCTCTGAAATGAGCTAGAACGTCGACTTCACTCCCGACTCTAACGTCCAACATCGCTCCTTTCTTCGGCTTCGGCTCTTGAAGAGATGAGCCGTGCGCGCTGGCTTCGGCGTCAGAGTAGTGCCTCTCTTGTTATCGATTTAGTCTGCCGATCAGAGACACTGGTGTGAGGGTTTTCGACTGGAAGACTGTTTAAGCGTGCAACGTGTCGGTTGCTCTCGAGTCCTCAAGATTTGGTTCCGCGGTGGTGCAAGGATATTTCCTGAGGTGGAGGGTCACACCGCTGTTGGTAGAGTGAGAGCGAGCGGGCGGTTCAGTGCAGTGCGTATAGTCCGCTGTGATGCTGTGGAGCCGGCTCGGTCGCTGAATACGAGTCCGACGAGAGTACTGTTCTGAGGGGCCAATTTACACTGGTGTTCACAAACAACGGTGACTGTCTGTTAGTTTGGTGGCTAAAGGGCTGTTTAAAACATTAGTGCGTCCCACAGGCTGGTTGCAGTAGAAGTACGAGTACAGTTACGCTATTATGTACTATTCAGCAATCGGATCGCACTGCTGAGCCTATAAGTTATGAAGCAGCTGATATTAGTAATTTGCTCAAGTCTTACTGTTCAAGTTTCTTTCGCCCGTTGAGAAATGTCTTAACTTCAGCTCTCTGTAATTTACTACGGTGTTCATATTTAAAGAAATATTATGTGCTGTTGTTGTTGTTGTTTTACCGTAACTTAGGTATTTTGTACGTTGAAGGAAGTTTCTTTTTGTCAACCATTATGTAAAGATTATATAGGTGGATGATCGCTGAATTGTTTATAATTCTAGTGCGATTAAGCAGGCTGACCGTGTTGCTTCTCGTAAACCAAGGAGGTGATCTGAACTAGCTGTTGACTTACTAAGTGTGTGGGGTACGAGTAACGCTTAAACGTTTTGCACTGCTGTTGATCCGAACTTGTTTTATAAAGTCAAGTGTTCTTCGTTGCATTATTCAACGACTTGAAAAGTCTGGAAGTCGCTCAGATTTTTACTTTGTTAAGTTATTATGAGAAGGAGCCATCATCTATTGGCTTAATTCACAGACTGCTAAATCAAAAGGTCACAATTCAATGGGTTTATGGCATTTAATTCCAAGGGATAATTCTAATACTTGTAAATGCTTTTCATTGCAAATTTTCTGTGTGTGTGTGTGTGTGTGTGTGTGTGTGTGCGTGGGGCAACGTATGTTTGTTACCGTTATTAAACAACTTCATTAAGTGCTGCGACTCCTTGTCTATGTCTGGTCTACTGTTATTTATCTTTCAGTTGTCCATGGATTCACAAGGATTGTATTTGTTGTTTAATTTAAGTGATTTCACGAGTCATCCGTTTTGAAATCATGAGTTGCAATTATTTGTTTTAATGTCAGCAATTGGCGTTGTAACGTTAATAATGTTCTTCAATGCTGGTCATCAAATATTTAGTTTTCTGAACTGACAATCTGTGTTCAAGTATTTAAAGTTTTGAAGAGACGGACAGTACATCTGTTTTAAGGTATGTTTGTAAGGTGGCTTGGCACCTTACCGCTCGCCTCCCGCTCCTACCATTTTAGAAGAATTAGCTACCATTCCTCCAGACATTCATACACCTCACTGTATATGTCCCCCGCAGAGTTCAAGCCGTCATTAAGGCGATGAATGGATACACCCGATATAAATGTCCACTAATATTTGTGCAGATAATTCTGGTCAGATAATGTTCTCTGTGTACTAGATGAAACAATTTTGTCATGACTGGCTCTCCCTAGCACATTAATAATTCTTAGCAAATGTCGCCGGTTCCAGGGTTCCGATTTCGGTCTTTCGCTGTTCTGTCAAATTCTTTTCGCAGTATCGCATACCCGAACTAAGTTAGAAACCGCAATCACGCCGAAAAAAGAAAAAAAATCCACCAGCTTTAATCTACTTTCACACAAGTGGCTTTCTTGTCTCAATCGACTACTCGTGACAAGTGAATCTACTGCAGCGCCCCTGGTGTATTACTCCTAAACCAAAACTCTCCTGCCATGAATTATACGTCGGTGCCAAAGGTGCGTGTGTTCTGAGCGCTGTCTGCTGTGAAAATGAGTTTACCAGAAGCCGTCCTCCTTTCAAAAACTGTGAATGTATTAACATCACTAAAGAACTAGCGATGACAATAGAGTTTATCAATAACGAAGCCAAATTCTGGCACAACTCATGATGAACACAGTTCTCTCTTGTCAATTATTTATTCACAGCCGATGGATCATTTTCACAGTGGCTTTTTTAAAAAGTAGCAACATCAACTGATATTCATGCCTTTAGATATGAATGAGCAATACTGTCGTGGCAAAACCGTTAGAAACATTTAACGTAGGTATTCAGTGCTATCGCAATGGCTCCATAAGTGAATAGGTCCCATGAGTTGATGGAGGCGTTGATATAGCACTGAATACCCATGTTAAATATTCCTGACGTCGTGCTGAGGTGATGAGCTCCGTGAGTTGATGGAGCCATTGCTATTGTATTGAATACCTATTTTCAATGATTTTTTTACGATTTTGACTCAACAATGTTGTTCATTTATACCTAAAGGCATGAATGTCATGTGATGTTGCTACTGAAAAACAAAATCCACTATGAAAATGATTTATGAGCGAAACTGGTTGTGAGTAAATAATTTAGAAGGCAGCACTGTGTTTATTATGCATTTTTCCAGGCGTATCACCTCTCTTAAGATTTGGCTAAAAATTTTCAAAGGCAAATTGACAGTGAATGTCTTGGCAAAGTTGTTGATAATAGAAGGAATAAGAAAACTGTAGTCCAAATATTATTAACTATCTCCAGTTATTTGCACTAGAAAACACAAATACTTGCAGTGTACAGCGCCTGTTTACTTTATCTTTTCTGTCTTGTTCCCTTTGTACGCGCCAAACAAAATCAGAAAGTATTTTCTTCTTCAATAAACCTGACGTTTTCACTGTTGAAACAATTTTCAGTAAAATCTTTTATCTGTTTATTTCCTTATTTTTACAAGTTGCAGACTTTGATTGTCCGTATACCGCATTGTAAATCCTAAATAATTTTATGTCTTGTGGTAGAGCATTCGTAGGAAAACTATCAAATCCTCATGCAACCTCCATAGTGTGTCCCGAAAACAAAGTAAACAACGAAATAAATATTAAGAAGACACAAAATCCATTATCGGTACTTATAACATCACGAAGGCGGCGAGAACTAGTTAAATGCCGATGCAGCAGATGACGTCACCATCCCCGTTTTCTGGGCATGTGCACTTCGCAGCATGCTCAGCTTCTGCAACTCTACATTTGGCACAGTCGATTGATGAATCATGTCACTGATCAACTCACAATGTGCTTGGCGGCTGATGTACTTGTAGGCGCGTGACCCAGACCCACCACGAGAATAGCAGTCCCCGCCACCGAAACACGCGGCTCAAGTTCATGCGTTAGCCCCTCGCGTCTCACTCCGCTTCATACTTCGTCCTGCAACGTTGGAGTGCCACTTACTGCCTGGTCAGCCATTACAAGTCTCTAGCTCCGAGTGGTTGCTTTCGCTTTGATCCCTGAATTCATTGTGCTTTGCACGTAATTATGAGTAAAACTTCCTGGCACATTTAAACTATACGAGAGGGGGACTCGAACCGGGAACCTTTGCGTTTCGCACGCAAGTCGTCTACCAGCTGAGCTACCGAAGTCTTAGTGATGCTGACTTTCCCCCGGGATGAAGTAAAAAAAAGGTAATTTACAACTATTTTGCTTGAAAGTTATTTCTAAATCTAGTTATTTTTTATGTGACAACTGGAATTTTTTAAAAGAACCCGATCACATTCTAGACTAAGAACAGAGATAACTAACTAAAAGCTAAACTAAACTCCCTCCTTAAAGGCTTAGAAAGCCCAAAGGTACTGACCGACCGCCGTGGCATTCTCAGCCGACAGGCGTCACTGGATGCTGTTATGGAGGGGCACGTATTCAGCACACCTTTATCAGTTTTAGTGACCGGCGCCGCTACTTCTCGATCAAGTACCTCCTCCGTTAGCCTACAAGGTCTGAGTGAACCCGCGTTGCCAACAGCGCTCGAAAGACTATAGCGTCTCCAGCGAAATAATAAGAAAAGACTTGTTGTTGTTGTTGTTGTTGTTGTGGTCTTCAGTCCTGAGACTGGTTCGATGCAGCTCCCCATGCTACCCTATCCTGTGCAAGCTTCTTCATCTCCCAGAACTTACTGCAACCCACATCCTTCTGAATCTGCTTAGTCTATTCACCTCTTGGTCTCCCTCTACGACTTTTACCCTCCACGCTCCCCTCCAATGCTAAATTTGTGATCCCTTGATGCCTCAGAACATGTCCTACTAACCGGTCCCTCCTTTTTGTCAAGTTGTGCCACATACTCCTCTTCTCCCCAATTCTATTCAATACTTCATCATTAGTTATGTGATCTACCCATCTAATCTTCAGCATTCTTCTGTAGCACCACATTTCGAAAGCTTCTATTCTCTTCTTGTTCAAACTATTTATCGTCCATGTTTCACTTCCATACATGGCTACACTCCATACAAATACTTTCAGAAACGACTTCCTGACACTCAAATCTATACTCGATGTTAACAAATTTCTCTTCTTCAGAAACGCTTTCCTTGCCATTGCCAGTCTACATTTTATATCTTCTCTACTTCGACCATCGTCAGTTATTTTGCTCCCCAAATAACAAAACTCCTTTACTACTTTAAGTGTCTCATTTCCTAATCTAATTCCCTCAGCATCATCCGACTTAATTCGACTACATTCCATTATCCTCATTTTGCTTTTGTTGATGTTCATCATATATCCTCCTTTCAAGACTCTGTCCATTCCGTTCAACTGCTCTTCCAAGTCATTTGCTGTCTCTGATAGAATTACAATGTCATCGGCGAACCTCAAAGTTTTTATTTCTTCTCCGTGGATTTTAATACCTACTCCGAATTTTTCTTTTGTTTCCTTTACTGCTTGCTCAATATACAGATTGAATAACATCGGGGAGAGGCTACAACCCTGTCTCACTCCCTTCCCAACCACTGCTTCCCTTTCATGCCCCTCGACTCTTATAACTGCCATCTGGTTTCTGTACAAATTGTAAATAGCCTTTCGCTCCCTGTATTTTACCCTTGCCATCTTTGGAATTTGAAAGAGATTACTCCAGTCAACATTGTCAAAAGCTTTCTCTAAGTCTACAAATGCTAGAAACGTAGGTTTGCCTTTCCTTAATCTTTCTTCTAAGATAAGTCGTAAGGTCAGTATCGCCTCACGTGTTCCAATATTTCTACGGAATCCAAACTGATCTTCCCCGAGGTCGGCTTCTACCAGTTTTTCCATTCGTCTGTAAAGAATTCACATTAGTATTTTGCAGCTGTGGCTTATTAAACTGATAGTTCGGTAATTTTCACATCTGTCAACACCTGCTTTCTTTGGGATTGGAATTATTATATTCTTCTTGAAGTCTGAGGGTATTTCGCCTGTCTCATACATCTTGCTCACCAGATGGTAGAGTTTTGTCAGGACTGGCTCTCCCAAGGCCGTCAGTAGTTCTAATGGAATGTTGTCTACTCCCGGGGCCTTGTTTCGACTCAGGTCTTTCAGTGCTCTGTCAAACTCTTCACGCAGTATCGTATCTCCCATTTCATCCTCATCTACATCCTCTTCCATTTCCATAACATTGTCCTCAAGTACATCCCCCTTGTATAGACCCTCTATATACTCGTTCCACCTTTCTGCTTTCCCTTCTTTGCTTAGAACTGGGTTTCCATCTGAGCTCTTGATGTTCATACAAGTGGTTCTCTTTTCTCCAAAGGTCTCTTTAATTTTCCTGTAGGCTGTATCTATCTTACCCCTAGTGAGATAAGTCTCTACATCCTTACATTTGTCCTCTAGCCATCCCTGCTTAGCCATTTTGCACTTCCTGTCGATCTCATTTTTGAGACGTCTGTATTCCTTTTTGCCTGCTTCATTTACTGCATTTTTATATTTTCTCCTTTCATCAATTAAGTTCAATATTTCTTCTTTTACCCAAGGAGTTCTACTAGCCCTCGTCTTTTTACCTACTTGATCCTCCGCTGCCTTCACTACTTCATCCCTCAGAGCTACCCATTCTTCTTCTACTGTACTTCTTTCCCCCATTCCTGTCAATTGTTCCCTTATGCTCTCTCTGAAACTCTGTACAACCTCTGGTTCTTTCAGTTTATCCAGGTCCCATCTCCTTTATTTCCCACCTTTTTGCAGTTTCTTCAGTTTCAATCTACAGTTCATAACCAATAGATTGTGGTCAGAGTCCACATCTGCCCCTGGAAATGTCTTACAATTTAAAACCTGGTTCCTAAATCTCTGTCTTACCATTATATAATCTATCTGATACCTTCTAGTATCTCTAGCATTCTTCCATGTGTACAACCTTCTTTCATGATTCTTGAACCAAGTGTTAGCTATGATTAAGTTATGCTCTGTGCAAAACTCTACCAGGAGGCTTCCTCTTTCATTTCTTAGTCCCAGTCCATATTCACCTACTATGTTTCCTTCTCTCCCTTTTCCTACTCTCGAATTCCAGTCATCCATGACTATCGAATTTTCGTCTCCCTTCACTACCTGAATAATTTCTTTTATCTCATCATAAATTTCTTCAATTTCTTCATCACCTGCAGAGCTAGTTGGCATATACACTTGTACTACTGTAGTAGGCGTGGGCTTCGTGTCTATCTTGGCCACAATAATGCGTTCACTATGCTGCTATAAGAAAAGACTTAAAGAACAGTATTTATAAAGAAGAGACGGTTAAAAATTGAATAATATACATTTTTCTCATGTATCCGTATTATAATAATTTCTCTGCGTAAGTTTCGTGGGCAAAGAAATATAACAAAATGATCTAAAGAGACGACAAGAGACGCTCTTTTATTAATTTTTTAGTCGTCTTCACTTCTCTTGTGTTGGTTGCGTGTAGACGGACATCTTGCAAGTGCTGGCAAATATAAGCGTATTTGTACGAATTAAGCAGAGAATATATTGATATAATATTATTGTTCACTTTTAATTTGTAAGAGGTGATCCCGATTTCATCTCTGTCTCCATGAATTAACATGCATTCGAGTAATTTACAGTACAACAATCGCAGCGGCCGATGCAGCCAACGACGCCATTACGTGGCGATATTAACTTATAAAAATTAGCGGAAGCGAAAAACTCGCCCGTTATTAACATAATATACATTTTTCTCCACAGCCGCCCGACGTTGCAGAAAATACGTAGCTTTAAGATTCTTATTTTCAGTTCAAAATTGTTCAAATGGCTCTGAACACTATGGGACTTATCTCCTGAGGTCATCAGTCCCCTATAACTTAGAACTACTTAAACCTAACTACCCTAAGGACATCACACACATCCATGTCCGAGGCAGGATTCGAACCTGCGACCGTAGCGGTCGCGCTGTTCCAAACTGTGACGCCTAGAACCGCTCGGTCACTCCGGCCGGCCTAATTTTCAGTACCACAGCCGAGAGCCAGAGCCAGGACTTCAATGCAATGGTTAACGGAGGTAAGAAGAAATACTCTCGCGCGTGTGTGGGCCGCAATTGTAATTGATAACTAAAGATTTTTTGCTTTTAAGTGAACTGACTAGCCGAGGAAATTAATATGAAAAATTTATTCCACTGTTCAACTTATATTTTCATGCTTTAAGATTTAGTGAGTCTAACGTTCATTAACGTAAAAAATAATTTACACTCAAGTTTAATATTGTTAAAAAAAGAGGACTTCACAAAAGCATTTAATTGTAAATTAAAAATGAATGAAATATCATTTTGATTAAGGCCCACCACATAAGTCGGCAACAATCAACATTACCAATCAATTCCTGTAATTAAATTACGACGGCCGACGGACGAGAGAAGGCCCAGATAGTCGCTCATCCAAGTGCTAGCAAAGCTCGAAAGCGTTTAACTTCAGTGATCTGAAGGAAACCGGCGTTACCACTGTGGCAAGGCCGTTGGCAGAGACGTCTAACACTCTTTTTTTGGAATTTTTACTAGCATTTGAAATTATCACCAACTGGGAATGCTATAAGTAGGTGAGATTACCTGATCTACTTAAGTCTACATCTACATCTACATACATACTCCGCAATCCACCATACGGTGCGTGGCGGAGGGTACCTCGTACCACAACTAGCATCTTCTCTCCCTGTTCCACTCCCAAACAGAACGAGGGAAAAATGACTGCCTATATGCCTCTGTACGAGCCCTAATCTCTCTTATCTTATCTTTAAAGGTCATCTTGCTTTCGCTTCGATCCCTGAATTCATTGCCACGCAAAACATATGTAGTGCGTCAAAGGAAAACTCGACGCGGAGTAACTTCCTGTTATATCCGTGCTATCAAAAAGCGCGTTATTTCTGTATTCTTTCGGTCTTGGCAACTTGCGTTTATGGGCTAACAGCGAGTTGTGTAACGTAGCCTGTCATTCGTTTCTGTAAGTCTCGTGACGACTACTTAGGTGCAAACAATTTTGCTGTGTAAAATGAACTTTGCAGTTACAAATTCTTCAGATAGGCTGTGTGGTGTCGGTGTGAGGCATTTAGAAGTGTGTCAGGCACTAAGTCAGCTGCGACCCTCCATCCAAGAAGAAGCAGCTTGAGTGCGACGGCACGAATCGGTGTCCAGGTCAGCGCGCACAAGGCGACCCGTCCAACCCTTCTTCCCCTCTCCCCCCCCTCCACCGCCGCGAAGCTCCCCTCCAGAGCGCCGAGGCGGCAGCAGCTACGGCTGCGGCAGCGAAACAAAATTTGGCGGCCCTTCCGCTGGCGGTAATTGTGTGGGCGACACTTTAATTTTCTCATTTGCCGCTTAATTCGCGGGCGCGGAGCGCGACATTCGCCGGCCGGCTCCGCGGCAAATATCGCCGAAACCCAATTGGACAGCGGCGGGCGGAAGGTAATCGGCCGTACGGCGCGCAATCTGCCTGCTGTCGCTGCTGCTGCTGCTGGCCCCGCCCCCACCCGCGACCCCCACCCACCGACCCCTCGCCCACACCCGCACCGCCCACAGAGCCACATAAACACTCACTCAGCACCGGCGTTGCGCGCCTGTACGCTAGAGATCAGAAGAGGAGCGAGTATCATTCTGAAGTTGTGGGTTGCGTACTTTACAAAACAAGGTGGCACTGTTAAACCAAAGTAAACGGGCTTCCTTCGTTCCCGCCGTAATTCCGAGAATACTGCGTGTGCGAGAACTGTGGCGCTGCGGTGGCTTCACTCTCTCGTATTCTCCGTCATACTGCGGAGTCCGGGAGTGTAAGGCTAGTCGTGCCTTCCTTCCTGTTAGTACGAAAGATGAGTACTCTATCTTGCTTCTGTAAAGTAGTACTGATAAGGCGAAATGACCGATTTTCGGGATCAGATGACCTTTAAAGAAGCTTGTTATGTGAAACTGTGTTGGTGTAAGACAAAAATTAATTGATGCAGCGTATAATACTGCAAATGTGTTCCGCTGGAGAAGGGATGATGTCTGAAATAAGTTTTAAGCTGTAGTCCACCCTACAAAACGAAAAACATACAGTATTCCGTCCAACACAAACACAATGATTGTATTCTTGTTCATTCTACCCCTGCCATGAGAAACATATTGAAACTCCTTTATTAAATATTTTACTTTAACTGCTGAGTGAAACTGAATGCAAGTGAACCTACTTTCTCTTTACTTATTCTTATCATGTCAACATTGACCCACAATATTCTAGCGCAACGCAATCTGACTGCTCAGCAACAGGATAACGTAACTTCAAATAATTCATTCAAAAGAATGGCCCTGACTAAAAAGAAATCTTAACAATGACCTATACATTTCATTAAGCACTTACGAAAACCTTCATTACGCGAACTACTGCAATACAGCGAGCGTCAATACTGCCACCTAAATAAAATATTCTAACTACTAAAGCCACTAACTACTAATAGGCATGTGGTTAGCAAAGGAAAGATTTTGTTGCAAACCAAATAATGTATTTTTTTACCTTAATAACGTGACATCCAGTTCAGACACAAACATAAATTGTCATTGACATCTAGTACAAAAGTATATAATCATGAATAATACTCAATCTCCAAGTCTAACACGTACAGATCGTTAGCCTACGCTAACACTTCAGACCTCTACCCTCCATCAATGCTAACTTCTCACATTTAACATCCATAACTGCTGGCTGTTCACCTCCAACTGCCCAACAGTATTTCCATCACTGCTGGCGACTAACTTCCAACTGTCAACACTACTGGCGATTAACATTCAACAACGAGTCCAACCAGCCTCAGAGTCTCTTACAAAGAAAGCGCAGTCAGAGATCCAATGCAAAGCGCTACGCAACGCTGCCAACACAGAAGCAGCCACTTACAATCTGTAGTGCTCAAAAGGAAACTGGACGCAGAGTAACGTCCTGTCATATCAGTGCGATCAAAAAGCGCGCTATTTCTGTATTCTTTCGGTCTTGGCAACTTGCGTTTATGGACTAACAGCGAGTTGTGTAGCGTAGCCTATCATTCGTTTCTGTAAGTTTTTCAAAGACTATGTTTATAAATGTTGTGAATTGGCAGGAGCCAATTCACGGAGTTTGGAGGAAGCCGAAAGGCACGCGATTAAGCTCACGCAGGCTGGCGTGAGGTCTGGAACAGGTCAGAGAAATAACACTAGCAAAACAAGAGTAACTGGTAGAATACTTAACATTAATCCACAATTGGTGAACATCTCTCGTTACTGTACAGGCTTCACAATAATAATTATCAAATGCTATGGCGCCTTGCTAGGTCGTAGCAAATGACGTAGCTGAAGGCTATGCTAACTATCGTCTCGGCAAATGAGAGCGTATTTGGCAATGTAGCTTCGCTAGCAAGTCGGCTGTACAACTGGGCGAGTGCTAGGATCTGTCTCTAGACCTGCCGTGTGGCGGCGCTCGGTCTGCAATCACTGACAGTGGCGACAAGCGGGTCCGTCGTATACTAGCGGACCGCGGCCGATTTAAAAGCTACCACCTAGCAAGTGTGGTGTCTGCCGGCGACACCACAATAAAGTCCGCGGTTATACTTGCGAACTTGTGTATCCGTCTCCTATCTGAGCAAGTCGAATCCACTCATACCCGACAGCAGTCGCAAGTGACAAGTGAGCATCGGCGGAAACTCACGAGTCGAGTCTACGAGTACGCGGGGATGGCGAATTCGAAGATAACGGCGTAGGACTTACTAGCGAGTTTAAAGCGAGTATACGGTGCTAATTTCTGATCTCTGTTGTAAAGATTACGAAAATCCTGGGTTCATTCCTCGGTAGTAGGAAGTTCTTTCTTAGCATAGATAGATACAAGAGTAGATTTAAGGAAACTGAAACAGATGTACCCCAAGGATCGATCTTGGCGGGCCGATCCCATACAAATGACCGAAAAAAGACACAACTAACTTAATTTTCAGACGATACTGCGGCTACTTCAGCCACTCGAATCTCAGTTACATCACATTACATGTCCAGATGCACCTTGAGGAGATAACCTTGTGGCGCAATATAGGGAATATTAGAATAAATTCCGACAAATGCGACTCTATCATGTTCACTGCCAGAAGGAGACCTGCCAGTTGTCAAATCTCCATTGACGGAGGGAACCTGCCCTGGTGTGACATCGTAAAACATCCGGATTTAAAATTTTATTCTAAACTACTACAGAACTCCCGTAGCATATCCAACGTCTTCAACTCTTACACTTTACTGAAGGGTAATGGGCTTCCCACCACAACAAAATTACTTACACTGAAGCGCCTGCCGGCCGCTGTGGTCGAGCGGTTCTAGGCGCTTCAGTCCGGAACCCGCGGCTGCTACGGTCGCAGGTGCGAATCCTGCCTCGGGCATGGATGTGTGTGATGTCCTTAGGTTAGTTAGGTTTAAATACCTCTACGTCTAGGGGACTGATGACCTTAGATGTTAAATCCCATAGTGCTTAGCGGCATTTGAACCATTTGTTAAGTCCCATAGTGCTTAGAGCCATTTGAACCATTTTTGAAGCGCCAAAGAAACTTGTTTAGGCATGCGTATTCAAAAAAATGGGTCAAATGGCTCTGAGCACTATGGGACTTAACATTTATGGTCATCAGTCCCCTAGAACTTAGAACTACTTAAACCTAACTAACCTAAGGACAGCACACAACACCCAGCCATCACGAGGCAGAGAAAAATCCCTAACCCCGCCGGGAATCGAACCCGGGAACCCGGGCGTGGGAAGCGAGAACGCTACCCCACGACCACGAGATGCGGGCTCAGGCGTATTCAAATACACAAATATGTAAACAGGCAGAATACGGCGCTACGGTCGGAAACGCCTACATACGACAACAAGTGCCTGGCGCAGTTGTTAGGTCGGTTATTGCAGCCACAATGGCAGGTTATCAAGATTTAAATCAGTCTGAACGTAGTATTATAGTTGCGCACAAGCGACTGAGCACAGCATCTCCGAGGTAACGATGAAGTGGGTATTTTCCCATACGTCCAGAATTGCTACAGAGTGCTCCAGGAACACTCTTCTGAGTTTAAACACTTCCTATGGCCACCAAACTCCCCAGACATGAACATTATTGAGCATATCAGGAATGCCTTGCCATGTGCTGTTCAAAAGAGATCTCCAACCCTTCGTACTATTACAGATTTATGGACAGCCCTGCAGGATTCGTGGTGTCAGTTCCCTCCGGCACACTTCAGACATTAGTCGAGTGCATGCTACGTCGCATTGAGGCACTTCTGCGTGCTCACGGGGACCATACCGATATTAGGCAGGTGTACCAGTTTCTTTGTTTCTTCAGTGTATTTGGAACATGGTAGCCCTTGCTTCTCTATTGTTCAGTTGCGAGTTCTGAGGGATGGCCGCAGAAAATCACATGTAAAAGATTTAAACACTCCAAAATAAGGATCTTATAATCATCACTGATGCGCCATGGTTCATCACAAACACAACCGTCCATCAAGACACTAACATGACCACCATCACCTCAGCCATTCAACGAAGAACACCATCTTTTTACACATCTTAATGAAATTCTCCACTCTGACTCATCTCATGAGTTGCTTCTGATGCATTTAATGTCAACTACAAACACCTCAAAAATACACTAATACTCTAACACAAAAACATAAAAATTGCACTGAAATATAATTACTCATATAAGTAAGCATGCCACTTCAAATCCCCATTTTTGCAACGTTCATCGGTCCTTGAGACCATCCGGGCAGATGCTCAAACATGATACTGGCAATGTTGACGGCAGTGGCGTTGCGCTCAACAACCTTTTAGCGATTCGTCGACGTCGTCTTGATGCCTCCTGCATTCCTTACGTTATTTTGGTGGTAATACTTCATAAATAATGAGGGACAATTAAATGAAACTCAATGAAGAGTTGGAAATTTTCATGTACTACAAAAGCCGGCCGGGGTGGCCGAGAGGTTCTAGGCGCTACAGTCTGGAACCGCGTGACCGCTACGGTCGCAGGTTCGAATCCTGCCGCGGGCATGGATGTGTGTGATGTCCTTAGGTTCGTTAGGTTTAAGTAGTTCTAAGTTCTAGGGGACTGATGACCTCAGAAGTTAAGTCCCCATAGTGCTCAGAGCCATTTGAACCATGTGTACTACAAAAAAGTAGGACAGTATATTTACAACAACTGTGCTCCGCGAACCTCTACGCTGCCTGTGGCGGAAGGGAAATATACCATCTCACATTCTGCTCCCTTCCAACCACTCAAGTGATACATGGAAGACAGACTGTCACTACTTATCGTATGTTCCCAAACTTCTCTAAATTAAGCGTCGTGATTATTTAGCGAAATCCCTGTTGGAGGGAATAGGGGAAGGTCGGATGATATGGAACAGCAGATTGCATCGAACGAGTGGTGCTCCTAAACTGTAGCGCAAGTTGAAGTATCTAAAGTGCAACCGCAGTGTAAGCTATGGAGCAACAAGACCGCCAACACCATTTTGAGTTAAAACAATAGAGCAAAGCGGAGTGGTAACAAGTTAACTGTTTGTAGTGAGTTTTTCGGCGCTCGAACTTGACGTTGAAGCGTTTTGTTTTGTTTGCAAGTTAGTAATATTACGTTTTTAGTAGTATTTTTACTCTTCCGTAGATCTCTTTTACAAGGATGTTGGGCCTGAGTTGGTATTACAATTTAAGAGCAACTAAAATAAAGTGACTGACATATACAGATATTTACAGACTTACGGGTGTATTACGACTAGGCTGGGACAGACGGTCGGCCGTGGTTTTGTATTAGGAAGCGTCGCAGCATTCGTCTGAAGTAGTTTAAGGAAACCACGTAAAACGTAAATCAGGATGGCTGGATGAAGACTGGAGGCTCCTTTCTCCCGAATAAAAGGCCAGGCTGTTTAAAAATTACACCACAGTGGTTTTCCCCTAGTGTACAGTTCTGTTTTACAAATAAGTTATTTGATAATGAGGAATGCTGATGCTGTTCACTCATTTCTCACTCCCAGTCATTGCACACAATACGCACGCTGTAAGCACATTGTTTCATAACATTACACTCACTATCAGCCGACGTTAGGACCATTTTCTGTACCGCAACTCCCCATTTGTTAGCCTAAAAAACTGAGCCAGCATCCGTCTGTAAGGAGGGAGATGTTAAGTTCAGAAAGAAGAAAAGATGATTAGCATCACGCCTAGATTTGGGAGTAAGTTCTACCAGAAAAGAAAAAAAGAAAGAAAAATATAGTTTGATGGTGTCGTGTAAGATGATAGATGTTTTGTCGTCGTAATTGTTATTAATTTACGCATCCTCGCTCTCCGAACAATCTGAATGTTAAATTACCATAGCAGTGCGTTCTGGTTGTACCGAACAAAACAGATAGCGTAAAAATTACTTTCTTTAACAGAAAAAAGCGGAAAACGGGACGAAAATAACATGAACGAAGCTGTAGAAAATGTCAGACTTGTTGAAATGACAGTTCCAAGAAGTGCATTATGTGACAGACTTACAACTTTACGAAAACAGGAAGAGGTGGCCCTGAACATGTTTCAGAATATAACAAGTCTTTTTCCGGACACAGACACATTCAGGGGTGAACAGCGAACAACATTGTACAATCAATGAAATCTTGGATTCAGTGGCACATCTGTGAGATTTTATCCCATGAGAATTGTGACTGTATGGAGCTGAAATTTAATATATTTGTGTTAAAGTTTTACTAAAGGATCACTTCGTTATTCGCTTTAAGCGATTGAGGGAAATCACGGAAAACCTAAATCTGGATGGCCGGATGCTATTCTGCCATCCTACCGGATATGGGATCACTGTGTGACCTCGCTCGGTGTATTGTGGGTAAGGCTCTGCTCGAAGCACGTCTTCCTTGTGACGTCTCCTACTGCAGTTTGCTGAGTATTCCCGACACACTTTCGTGTCGAGTAAGCCCACTGAGTGAGTGTCGCAATGGCTGTACAGAAACTGTATGCTGTAGGGTGGCGGTTCAAATCCCGTCTATTCGATATGAAATCGTCACAACTCACATTTAGCAAATTCAGGGACATATAACGCACTCATTGGTCCCTCATATACCAAGTTCTGAAACGAGTGTTTCCTAGTGGTGCACTCAGCAGCCAAGTGACGCCGCGTACTACGAACCTAAACAGAAAGGGGAGAAATGCTTTGTCCACCGATATGTCACTTATCTGTGTATCTCGTAGTTTTCGTGCAATCTTCTTCTGAAAGCCTGCAGATTTATCAGTAACCTCGCACTTATTATCTCCATTAAAAAACAAACACCGTCCGAGCAGGTCTCGAAGGCCCAACGGTACCGACCGGCAGCCGTGTCATCCTAAGCCCGTAGGCCTTACCGGATGCGGATACGGAGGGGCATGTGGTCAGCACACCGCTCTCCTCGCCCTTGTCAGTTTTCGTAACCGGTATCGCTACTTTTCAGTCAGGTAGCTCCTCAATTGGCCTCACAAGAATTGAGTGCACCCCGCTTGCCAACAGCGCTCGACAGATCCGCATGGTAACCCATCCAAGTGTTAGCCAAGCCCGACAGCGCTTAACTTCGGTGATCTGAGGGGAACCGGTGTTACCACTGCGGCAAGGCCGCTGGCTATTATCTCTATTACTCACTTAATTTAGTAATTCTCTCTATGCTCGGATGTTCATGTAGTGCTTGTTGATATGATAGTTAATGCCTGCGATTGTTTGCCGGCCGGGGTGGCCGAGCGGTTCTAGGCGCTACAGTTTGGAACCGCGCGACCGCTACGGTCGCAGGTTCGAATCCTGCTTCGGGCATGGATGTGTGTGATGTCCTTAGGTTAGTTAGGTTTAAATAGTTCTACGTTCTAGGGGACTGATGACCTAAGAATTTAAGTCCCATTGTGCACAGAGCCATTAGAAGCATTTGGGCCTGCGACTGTTTACGTACTCCCTGAAATACTTTTCTTTCTATTTGTAACTATTTGATCCAAATACGTGTGTGAGACATTATCGTAGTGAACTGCAGTTTACTGTAACATCTTGTAATTACCGAGCAAGGATTCGTAATGGCAAAGCAAGGATGAGAGAGTGGACTCGCAGCCTGGTGGACAGGGAGTCAAATATCCATCCGCCCATACAGAATTTAGCTTCTTGGAGATTTCTTTGAGTCACTAAAGTCAATTTTTATAGGTGTTCCTTTGAAAGGGATCCTTCTCCAGTCCGTGCTTGTGCTCTGCCTCTAATGGCTCTGAGCACTATGGGACTAAACATCTGTGGCCATCAGTTCCCTAGAACGTAGAACTACATAAACCTAACTAACTTAAGGACATCACACACATCCATGCCCAAGGCAGGATTCGAACCTGCGACCGTAGCAGTCGCGTGGTTCCGGACTGAGTGCCTAGAACCGCTAGACCACCGCGGCCGGCCCTGCCTCTAATGGCCGCGTCGTCGGCATTGAATGTTAATCTTCCGTTTTTGCGTAATCTTACCACAAGTTCCAAAGTGTGGCTCTGCTACCGTAATGTCGCAGAATAGAATACTAATTGAGGAATAAAATTTTAAAATGTTTATTTGACACCACATACGGTCATCAAGCCACAGTCACTAAAACAATTTAATTTTTAAAACGTTACATTATTAGTTCCGGCGCACTGAATCGTCGTTTTCAAATATAATCACAAACCTGGAAAACTACATTAATAATTGCAACCACACTTCTTTCAAATATTACGAAAGATACACGAAAATCAATAAACTGAATCAAAGGCAGCAGAAACGGGTCACAAGACGTCATGACAATTTTTGGTTGATCAGATATTTCACACCTTATACACGCTACATTAAGGTGTGAAATGACTGATAAACCAAAAATTGTCATGACGTCTTGTGACTGGTTTCTGCTGCCTGTGCTTCAGTTTACTGCTTTTAGTGTATTTTTCGTAATATTTGAAAGAAGTGTGGTTGCAATTATTAATGCAGTTTTCCAGGTTTGTGATTATATTTAAAAACGACGACTCAATGCGTCAAAACTAGAAATGTAACCTTTTAAAAATTTTATTGTTTTAGTGACTGTGGCTTGACGACCGTGTGTGGTGTCAAATAAATATTTCAATTTTCATTCAGTCACACTCCTTGATAGCAGTTATGACGCAATACAGAAAAAAAGAATAAAATTTTCGTTGAAACCGACTGGTGCAAAGCTAAGTGGTGCACGCCTGTCAAGCATACAGTGATGCCGTAATCAATGTCAATGTTTGGAAGAACCGAAGTACAAAGAATCAGAGAGCTAATTGCCTCAGAGCGTCGGAGAGAGAGCGTCGGGAACAGCTGATTCAGCATCTCGACAACAGTGCAGAGCAGACAAATCACTAGTCTCTAAAGGGGCTACATGTAGTAACTATGCCTATGGACTATGCAAGAACGCCCTTCAAGCTACATACTTTGCATGAAAGAACGTGCTGAGGCTCTGAAACTAAACATTAGGCCGCCCAAGAATGCTGACAGACTTGGAAAACTGGAGTACATTCGGTCACTAGTGCAGGGGCATCACACCATCGACTGCTATACGAGGTGCATTCAAGTTCTAAGGCCTCCGATTTTTTTTCTAATTAACTACTCACCCGAAATCGATGAAACTGGCGTTACTTCTCGACGTAATCGCCCTGCAGACGTACACATTTCTCACAATGCTGACGCCATGATTCAATGGCAGCGGCGAAGGCTTCTTTAGGAGTCTGTTTTAACCACTGGAAAATCACTGAGGCAATAGCAGCACGACTGGTGAATGTGCGGCCACGGAGAGTGTCCTTCATTGTTGGAAAAAGCCAAAAGTCATTAGGAGCCAGGTCAGGTGAGTAGGGAGCATGAGGAATCACTTCAAAGTTGTTATCACGAAGAAACTGTTGCGTAACGTTAGCTCGATGTGCGGCTGCGTTGTCTTGGTGAAACAGCACACGCGCAGCCCTTCCCGGACGTTTTTGTTGCAGTGCAGGAAGGAATTTGTTCTTCAAAACATTTTCGTAGGATGCACCTGTTACCGTAGTGCCCTTTGGAACGCAATGGGTAAGGATTACGTCCTCGCTGTCCCAGAACATGGACACCATCATTTTTTCAGCACTGGCGGTTGCCCGAAATTTTTTTGGTGGCTGTGAATCTGTATGCTTCCATTGAGCTGACTGGCGCTTTGTTTCTGGATTGAAAAATGGCATCCACGTCTCATCCATTGTCACAACCGACGAAAAGAAAGTCCCATTCATGCTGTCGTTGCGCGTCAACATTGCTTGGCAACATGCCACACGGGCAGCCATGTGGTCGTCCGTCAGCATTCGTGGCACCCACCTGGATGACAATCCTGCATGACGACCTGAAAATGCGAAAAGTGTGTGAACAGAACCCACAGAAATGCCAACTCTGGAGGCGATCTGTTCAACAGTCATTCGGCGATCCCCCAAAACAATTCTCTCCACTTTCTCGATCATGTCGTCAGACCGGCTTGTGCGAGCCCGAGGTTGTTTCGGTTTGTTGTCACACGATGTTCTGCCTTCATTAAACTGTCGCACCCACGAACGCACTTTCGACACATCCATAACTCCATCACCATATGTCTCCTTCAACTGTCGATGAATTTCAATTGGTTTCACACCACGCAAATTCAGAAAACGAATGATTGCACACTGTTCAAGTAAGGAATCGTCGCCATTTTAAGTATTTAAAACAGTTCTCATTCTCGCCGCTGGCGGTAAAATTCCATCTGCCGTGCGGTGCTGCCATCTCTGGGACGTATTGACAATGAACGCGGCCTCATTTTAAAACAATGCGCATGTTTCTATCTCTTTCCAGTCCGGAGAAAAAACATCGGAGGCCTTAGAACTTGAATGCACCTCGTAAAACCCTCGCCTTGCTGCCACTCATTCCCAGTGTCTGGCCACTCCATCTACATCACTGATACCGATGGAGGACCAGCTCGACTCGTTGCAAGATGACCCAATGTATAAGCCGTTGTGTTATCGTCCACTGCTATCTTGGAGTCTACTGCTAGGAATCTCAAGTCATCTGCGAGCTGCATTCCTGATGGCCACACTTGTGGTTACCCGAAGATGAAGACCCGGCTGATCTTGCGTGAATGAAGAACCGATCTGCCCATCTACAGTTGTATGAGCTGTTCAGTTCGGACACAGGACGCCTGTGCAGCCTTCCTGTTGTGATATTCGCTATTTTTGACTTCATTAAAACAGCAAATACGAGTAGTTAATACTTTCAGCCAGAAGGCAAATACTTGTTTATAAATAATGATTAATGTATAATGAGGCGTCGCATGGCGACGGTGGAATTTTCTTAATAATGTAATTCGTCGTCTTTGGGCGGCAATATAAACAGAAAAATACGGATAGATATGCGATCCTTCACTATTTTGTTCGCTGGGGAACAAATGAAACCTTGAGCGCTAAAGACTTGTACTGTTTTTCTCGAGTAAGACGGACGTAGATTTGTGGTAGTCTGATCTAATTTTTACTAAATGTATATAAACGTGTTATGTCTAAGTTTGAGTGAAGTGTAAAGAACTGTTATAACTTACCATGACGACGCACGAGCGACTCAAAGAAGACAATGGCTATATAAAAGAGCGCTCAATGGACATGATACGGACATAAAAATCTACCGTCATTGTAGTATTAAGCTTAAGGTACGATATAGGTTTTAGTTATAATAAATATTTGTTCTGGGAATACTGAATCATTTAGCAGTGCTCATTTCTATTATCTCCTCAGTATTATTTTCATTTTAATTATGCATTTTGCTAATATTACAGACACCAAGATCAGCAGTCCAATGTGCGTGTTACATTGATAAAAAGAAAACTGTTTTATCGTCTTCTTGCATCAGCTTTAATATTGAATTTCCCTTTTGTGTGATGTTACAGTTGTTTTTGCGCCCTTAAGAACTTTCTGGTCCCTTAGGAAATTGTTTTGTCATAACAATAACTTCACAACCGGGTATGATCGTATCTACGGTCATGAAGTAATGAGAAGGGCGATAACGCAGTTTCTTAATCAATAGCACGCTAGTTGTGACTGCCTCAAGCCACGCGAAACTGCAAGTAAAAACTGTTCACATCTCATAATGCAATATCTTATGACAATGGTCAATCCATGATTCTTACGCCAATTTTGTTTGATAAAACAGTAAGCTAAATCTCAATTTCCAACTTTCAAAATGGCTCTGAGCACTATGGGACTCAACTGCTGTGGTCATAAGTCCCCTAGAACTACTTAAACCTAACTAACCTAAGGACAGCACACACATCCATGCCCGAGGCAGGATTCGAACCTGCGACCCTAGCGGTCGTGCGGTTCCAGACTGTAGCGCCTTTAACCGCTCGGCCACCCTGGCCGGCTTCCAACTTTCCCTTGAATAACAACATCACTTTTATTTTGTAACATCACACTGTCCTGTTGGGTCTTCCATCGCGGCGACTAACAACTGGGGCACGTAGATTTCTGGGGCCAAGCCTAAGCGCAACTACACTCGACGAGAGCTCTGAGGCTCCGACAGACGTCCACAGCCACGCCAGGCTGCAAAGAGGCGCCGGCCGCCACACACCCCCGTGACTGGGCCACGGCACTGACTACACACTACGCCACGGGATGCAGCAGCAGATTACTCGCCGGAATTCGATGCACTACCCCGCATTTCCGTGCAACGCTAGCACAGCATTACCGCTGCTATGCCACATTGGAAAGAAGACACAGTGACCGCAAAACTCTCGAAAGAAAACGCCTACCGGTATTGACTGAGTGATGCATGATTAGCTCCTTGGCGCACCACTGTCCTCAAAAGAAGAATGTGTGTGAAATCTTATGGGACTTAACTGCTAAGGTCATCAGTTCCTAAGCTTACACACTACTTAAACTAAATAATCCTAAGGACATACATACACACACACCCATGCCCGAGGGAGGACTCGAACCTCCGCCGGGACCAGCCGCACAATCCATGACTGCAGCGCCTCAGACCGCTCGGCTAATCCCGCGCGGCACCACAGTCCTCTCCTCAACTATCCCGCACTCAGATAGGATGGCGGATCTGGCGGGAACGTACAATACTGTACACAACATTTAACACTGTTATAGGAAAATGAAACATAAAACGCACGCAACACAAATCAGCTTACTCGCCTGAAGATGAGGGCATAAACACTGCTAATCCGTCATGAGTTGTTGAATAAAACGTGTATAAATAACAGTTTCTTTACTTACGTAGTAAGCTTTGGATGAACGGGGCAAGGTTTTGACGATTTTTTAAATTTATTTTCGGCAAATAACTGACGAGACTGTCTAACCACTGGCAAGGACAGAAACTAGGCGCTGTGGCGACATCTCGTCATTACATAGAGCACGTTCAGTTGCACGATACACTTAGAATTACATATTAAGATACACAATAGATGGAAGTCATTACAATGTGGGAAGCCACAGTCTGGTAAACAGACAACCGAAAAAAAGAAAAAGTGAGCAATAATTACAAATGACTGTTAAGATACCCACGAATTGTGCCGTCGACTTCAAATAGAAAAGTGATACAATGACATCGAAAAAGCTCATAAAATCACAGTCTTAGCCATATTTTCGTTGTCTCTTTCTGGAGCTAACAACGTAATATCGCGAGACGAAATTTGGACCCTGTTTTGCATAACAAGATCCCCAGACACCTTGGACGAGGTCAGACAAAGTTCGCAGTTTCAGAAGCGATTAATGTCACACAGAGTGTCATTTAAACACTTTAAAGACACTTTATAAACTCGAGAAATATTTATCATAAGGCAATGCAAGATATTTTTTTGCTACTTTCGTGCCGACCGGTACATTTACTCGATACCACATATGTCCTATTGTGTCATGATTTGGTCGTATGTGATACTTAGACAAATATAACAGAAAAAACGGAAGAAATAAGAGTTAAATAAATATAAAAAGTACTCATAAAAATGAAAAAACCAGCGAGGTAGCATATCAGCTTCTCTACTAAAATATATTTACAAAGAAGTCTCTACGAAACAGAACAAGATAATAAGCCAGTGGTATTGTAACTCTAGGAATCTTATAAACGTTCCATTTATTAAAACTAAAAATGTGATAAATAGCCGGCCGAAGTGGTCGAGCGGTTCTAGGCGCTACAGTCTGGAGCCGCGCGACCGCTACGGTCGCAGGTTCGAATCCTGCCTCGGGCATAGATGTGTGTGATGTCCTTAGGTTAGTTAGGTTTAAGTAGTTATAAGTTCTAGGGGACTGATGACCGCAGCAGTTAAGTCCCATAGTGCTCAGAGCCATTTTTTTTGTGATAAATATGTATGAGGTAGACTGCGAAAGTAGTTCACTTTTCCCTTAAACAAATTCTGAGAACCAGGAAATAGCTTATATGTATATTCATTTCGCAAGGTATAGCTACAGAGAATTTTTTTTGCCCTACGGTGGTAGGTATTATCTCTGTAAGCGGGCTCCCTCCAGTGTGAAGAGTAATCAGCTGACGATCATAACAAAATTGACTGCGAAATGTTTATTATTTCAAGTAACGAGTTTTTCGATCGATAACCAATATCTTCTTTCGATAACCGACGCCTCTTAGGCAAACTCATTAAAGCCCCGAAAATGGGAGAAGAGCGTCTAATTACCTCGTAATAAGCAGCGAAATCGTATAGCCGCTAAGGCGATACTGAGACGTTAACGGCTAATGGGTTTCTGTTCGCGTGTCCTCCAGTTCCCCCGCGATTTTGTGGCGAGCAGCAATCTCCCCCTGACAGCCTTTCTCGTCACGAGAGAGGATCATTCCACGTTCCATTCTGAAACCGATCAACGCCTGTGCCTTCGGATGGATAACTTTAAACAACGTTACGGGGCAGTGGGTAAAACATGTTGGTGTTACTGCTTCATTCACTACACCGGCAAACTTCTTACATACTGAGGCTGTCCTTGCTCTCAGGCGACAAAAGTGTTGAAACATCAAGTAACTTCTGCCACTGAGTTACCATACAAAAGCACCACTTGTCAAAAATTACGTCTTCTGGGAGAGCGACAAAACATTGTTTATCTTCAAATATCACCTTGTTCTCATTTATATTTTTATATTGCTTCCTAGTAATAGCTAAAACATTACTATTATATGGTACTTACTGATGATTCAGCCTAGCTACAAGATATATTTCTTCAAAATCCACTCCTAACTGATACAGGCTGGTTTTGTCAGAAATTTTAGCTAGGAGTAGGAAGAAATAATACGATGGGCTGTGCTAGTTATACTTTATTAATCTCAATGTATCCTAATGTTTTACAGAACAAAGGTTACATTAAAGGCGCACAGAACTGAATAAGTCAAAGTTTCACTGGACTTCTCCGCTACGTGACTATTGTCAGATTCAGTAACATCCAGGTTTAGTTCATGTTCTTTCCCTCAACACGTAATTAGTGATTTAAAATGTTTTGGCTCTCACTCGTCAAGAATGGAAAAAGAGACTTGATGTCTTGAGTTGTTGACTCTTTAACCTTGATTTCATCGTTGCAAAAACGACTGTAAGCCACATCGAGTCTTCTCTTTCCTTTAGTGCAACCTTGTATAATTGAAGCTCACAAAAAAGTAGCTCTCAAATGCCCTTCAGATATACTAGTTGCCTTGCAGATGGTTTGAGGTAGTGGTCTATACCCTCTTTCATGTTAAGCATAAAGCGCTAGTCTGCCTTGCAAATGCTGAAAGGTGCACGACGTTGTTCAGAAGAAGTAAAAACCGTGTACCAGTCATCAGGGGGAAGCAAGGCAGAATATTCTATTGAACACTTTCATACTATGCACCAACAAATAAAGAAGATACATCGTGACAAAGGGAAGGAAAGAATGGAAGCAGTGCTTACTTGCAGCCGTCTCCAACACATTTGGTGGGACCATTTTTCCCAACGTTATGATCGTGTTTCGCGCCCATCAGCTTCTCTTTCTTCTTTTTTTTTACATTAGCTGAATTTTTCCTCGGTGCTTGGCACAATATGATAATAACATTAAAAAAGGAAAAGCAAGCTAATGTTCTGCAATATTATATTTCTTTGGTCACCAGCTGGCTTTCGGCATCTTATGCCGTCTTCAGATAGCAACTGAATGTCGCAAACACAGGTACATATAATGTGCGACTCACGCAGATATTATCTCTACAGGAGATAGAAACATTACACAAAGTGTTCACGTAGGAAAACATTACATTTTTATGCCACTTAGAAATAATAACATTACCTAAAAGGGGTTAACGAAGCTTTTATTTGGAGATACATTGATCAGCTGTTGTGAAATAAGATGAATTTATGGTTTGGATCTAGTATCTGTAATGAATATATAATTCAGAGAAGGGGAAAAAGGAAACTCAGTCTCATCGTTTAATGGTAAGCTGGTGTTCTGGGTCATGTGTTTGTTAATTTCCAGAGGCTATTTCCAGTAAGGTCATCTTTTTTTATTTTCGTAACACAACGTAAAACTTCACATTCTACATCATACGAATAGCTTTCTGTTAAAAGATGATCAGTAAAGGTTGAATCAAGCTCAGTCAGCATTTGATGATCATCTTTTAACAGAAAATAATTCATATTTTGTGGAATGTGAAGTTTTACATTCTGTTGAGAAGGGTAGCATGATGACCCTACTGGAAATCAACGAACACATGATAAAGAATGCAGTTTATTATTAAATGATCAGACTCAGATTCCGCCGGCCGGAGTGGCTGAGCGGTTCTAGGCGCTACAGTCTGGAGCCGCGCGACCGCTACGGTCGCAGGTTCGAATCCTGCTTCGGGCATGGATGTGTGTGATGCTCTTAGGTTAGTTAGATTTAAGTAGTTCTAAGTTCTAGGGGACTGATGACCTCAGATGTTAAGTCCCATAGTGCTCAGAGCCATTTGAACCAGACTCTGTTTCCTTTTTCCACGTTTTTAAATTAAGTTTTCGTCACAACTACTTGATTCAAATTGTAAATTCAACTTATAATTAGTTGTTCAACGCCTCTCCACATAAAAACTTTGTTTCCCCCTCTTTTAGATAACGTGATTATTTTCATTATATAAACACTCTATGTCATTTTTCTACCTCGTGTACAAATAATATCTCTGTAAGTTGCACGTCATGTTTGTATTTGCGACATTCAGTTTTCACTTGCAGAGGGCCTAAGAAGCCGAAAGCCGTTCCTTATCAAAGAAATATAATTTTGCATAGTGTTTGGAAGTGTTTTTCCTTTTTTAATTTCCTTCTTTTTATTACATTTTACTTTCTGATGTTTAGGCCACTGGATACTGTCTTAGGAATCTATTACTGAATCACAGACACTGAACTGAAACACACTACAGGAAGTGACTGAGAGACTCCAAGAATTATTAACAATGTAACAATAAACATTTAGGTTGCATTTCGCCATATTTAACAAAAACGAGTTTTTGTCAAATGACAGTATTTGCCAGAAACGTTTTTCATAAAATTTATTTTTGTGCAACTACTCTGTCTCTGAGCTGCAATAACTCAAGGCAAGGTTTTTTCTGCAAAAGGTCATTAACGTAAATGGTGAGTATTGGACATTGCTACCAGAATTCGCAGAAACCACGAAAACGAAGAAAGAAAATGTCAAGGGCTGCTTTGTAACGAACTTTTCAGTCGCTTACACACATGCACAACTAAACGTCTCCTTCAAAAAAACTGCAGCTCTCCTTGTACTCAGGCGATGAAAGAATCAAGTAACTTTAATCATTTTTTTGTACATTTAAGAGTTAAGTCAATTTTTCTGGATCAGCGCATCACCAAGGAATAAAGAAGTCATTGAATGTACATGATGTGATCTAAGTATCCAGACACCTGGCTGAAAATGGCTTACAGGTTCGTGGCGCTCTCTATCGGTAATGCTGCAATTCAGTATGGTTTTGGACCACTCTTAGCCTTGATGACAGCTACCAGGCATACGTTCAAACAGGTGCTGGAAGGTTTTGTGGGGAATGCCAGCCCATTCTTCACGGAGTGCTGCACTGAGGAGAGGTTTCGATGTAGGTCGGTGAGGCGTGACACGAAGTCGACATTCCAAAACATCCCAAAGGTGTTCCATAGGATTCAGGTCAGAACTCTGTGCAGGCCGTGTAACCACTTCGCCACAGGCCGTGCTTTATGAACAGGTGCTCGATCGTGTTGAAAGATGCAATCGCCATCCCCGAATTGCTCTTAAACAGTGGGAAGCAAGAAGGTCCCTAAAACATCAATGTACGCCTGTGCTGTGATAGTGCCACGCAAAACAACAAGGGGTGCAAGTCCTCTCCATGAAAAACACGACCACACCATAACACCACCGCCTCCAAATGTTACTGTTCGCACTACACAGGCTGGCAGTTGGCGTTCACCGGGCATTCGCTATAAACATACCCTGCCATCGAATCGCTAGATTGTGTACCGTGATTTGTCACTCCACACAACGTTTTTCCACGTTTCAATAGTCCAATATTTACGCTCCTTGCACAAAGCGAGGCGTCGTTTGGCATTTACCGGCATGGTATGTGGCTTATGAGCAGCCGCTCGGCCATGAAATTTAAGTTTTCTCACCTCCCGCATAACTGTCATAGTTCTTGCAGTAGATCCTGATGCAGTTTGGAATTCTTGTGTGATGGTCTGAACAGATGTCTGCCTATTACACATTACGACCCTCTTCAACTGTCGGCGGTCTCTGCCAGTCAACAGACGAGGCCGGCCTGTACGCTTTTGTGCTGTACGTGTCCCTTCACGCTTTCACTTCACTATCTCATCGGAAACAGTGGACCTAGGGATGTTTAGGAATGTGGAAATCTCGCGTAGAGACGAATGACACAAGTGACACCCAATCACCTGACCACGTTCGAAGTCCATGAGTTCAGCGGAGCGCCCCGTTCCGCTCTGTCAGAATGCCTAATTGGCTACTGAGGTCGCTGATATCGAGTACCGGCAGTAGGTGACAGCACAATGCGCCTAATATGAAAAAGTATGTTTTTGGGGGTGTCCGATACTTCTCACCACACAGTGTATAGTAAGGATAACATGTTGCATTCCTATCCGACCAACTTCTGCAGACAACAGGGCTATTTAGGCAGCCGGACATGGAATTCGACCTTTTTTTCAGTTTTCAAGGAACCACACCGACATTCATCTTAACGATTTAGGAAAGCACCAGAAAACCTCAATCTGGAAGATGACACAGCAATTTGAAACCAACCTGCTGCAAGTAATTTCCTTGTCTTATCAGAGAGTCAGCTCTGTACCTCATCCTAATAATAGTAATAAAGTTTTCATTAATTTCAAAGACATTTCAGTGAACATCGGTTAAGTGCATTCAATCTTCATTGTGTCCTTTAACAAAAAGGATAGCATCGTAATCACCCTGGATCTACTACTGATAGGTAGTATGGAGAGTAATAAAAGGTCTAACATGAGGCCTCGAAGTTCTCCATAACATATAAAAATGACATTAAGTAACACGTTAAGCTCCTGTTTATTTTATTCTTTATTGTACGACCGGTTTTCGTCAAAGGCCATTATCTGGCCAGTGGTGGATAGTGATCATTGATGAAAATCGGTCACACAGTAAAGAATAAATCAAACAGCACCTTAAGGTGTTCCATAATGTCGTTTCTATAATTCATCAAACTGGGGAACACAATCAATAAAATGTGTCAAATTCCATAATTAGTTTACCTATGCTACACCGAAAAAAATTATGATATATTTCTAAATCTTGATGTCTGTCAGAAAGGGTTGATTTAATTCGTGAATCTACGGATACCATATTTGTATAATTTCCTAACCATCAGATCATACTATTGATCAGGTCAATGGATTTAGATTGGTCTACAAACAACTCGCTGTTTATTCAAAATGTGTGAAATCTTATGGGACTTAACTGCTAAGGTCATCAACCCCTAAGCTTACACACTACTTAACCTAAATTATCGTAAGGACAAAAACACACATCCATGCCCGAGGGAGGACTCGAACCTCCGCCGGGACCAGTCGCACAGTCCATGACTGCAGCGCCTTAGACCGCTGGGCTAATCCCGCGCGGCTCGCATTTTATTCATCTTGGTCCGTCGTTTATAGAATTAAGGGTTTGCTCTGAGACGTAAAAGATAGCTGTTTCAGTAGATTTGTTTTTTTTCTGAAGTCCTTTTGACTGTTCATTATCACTCCACATTTATTAAAAAAGTTAGGAAACCTTTCTCGTACCTCCTTTTTCTTTTTGCTGGCTTTATCTCCTGTCTTCGCGGGGTCGGCATCTTACTTTGGACTTGACAATACAGGGCGTTTCAAAAAGAAAGAGCAGATTTCAAACATTTATTTCTCAAAAACTACAAATGATAGAAACACAATTCAAACGTTTCTTGTCAGAGAAAGGTTCAAAGTTTTTCAATGGTCCGCGCAGAAGTTCCATGCAAATCCGCAGTGGCGCTGGCGTTTGTTTGTAGGAAAATGGCGACGACACCACAGGAACGATCATTTTGTGTGCTGCAATTTGCAAAGTTAGAGTCCATTGTTGGTGTGCAACGTGCATTCCGCCGTCAATTCAACAAACAGCCGCCTCGTCATAAGCAAATTTATGAGTGGCATCACAGATTCGTAGAAGATGGTTGCATCTGCAAGCGAAAAAGCACGGGTCGTCCACGCACATCGGATGAAAATGTCGAGCGTGTCCGTGCAGCTTACGAAAGGAGCCCTAGAAAATCCACGACACGGGCAAGTCACGAACTAAACATGTCTAAAACAACGGTATGGCGCGTTCTGAGTAACCGTCTGCACATGAAGCCGTACAAACTGCAGTTATTGCAAGCATTGCGTCCTGACGACCACAACAAAAGGTTCGAATTTTCAACTGCAATTCTACAGGACATGGAAGAGGACAATTTTGCCGAACGATTAATTTTTTCAGATGAATCAACGTTTCACATTTCTGGTAAAGTTAATCGGCATAACGTACGAATTTGGGCGAGTGAAACTCCGAGGGACGTTATTCAACATGAAAGAGACTCACCAAAGGTTAACGTCTTTTGTGCAATTTCGGTAAACAAAGTTTATGGACCTTTCTTTTTCATGGAGAAAACTATCACAGGAACCATTTACCTGGACATGTTAGAAAACTGGCTATTTCCTCAACTTCAGGAAGATTCAAATCACTTCATCTTCATGCAAGATGGCGCCCCACCACACTTCTCTGAACCTGTACGACGGTACCTAAATAACACCATTCCAGGACGGTGGATTGGAAGAGCAGGAGCACAAGATCAATGTCATCGTCTGTGGCCTCCCAGGTCACCAGACCTTACTCCCTGCGATTTTTATTTGTGGGGGTACATAAAGGACTGTGTTTATGTCCCACCTATGCCCGCTACTCTTCAAGAGGTACGACATCGAATTGTTGCGGCCGTGAATTCGGTAACTAAAGACCAGTTGCGTCGTGTGTGGCAAGAAATGAGATACCGGTTTGATATTTGTCGTGTAACAAATGGTGCTCATATTGAGGTACAGTTTTGATATTTGTTGTGTAACATTTGGTACTCATATTGAGTGAAGGACCGTTGGAATTGTGTTTCTATCATTTGTAGTTTTTGAGAAATAAATGTTTGAAATCTGCTCTTTCTTTTTGAAACGCCCTGTATTAATGGTAGAGGGTTCCCGGGTATACTCCCCACCCCCACCCCCGCCCAACATCCCTCCCCCGCCCCCGGGGCGGAATCTGTACACCACAACTATCTGCGTCTAGCGTTATTCCATGTGAAAGTATGAGAGCGTTTTCTAAATGTTTGCGATTCGTGTAACCGAGGCGGAACGTGGATACCAACTCTGTATTCACCTATTCAGGCTGGTCAGCCCATACTAATCCAACGGGTGGATTCGATCCAGGGCCGTCGTGCCTCCCTGAATCCCGGAAGAGGCCTAGTAAAGCGTGCGGGTATCTCGCCCAGCACAATGCGCGTAATATGAAAAAGTAACCTTTCATGTGAAACGTCCCCTTTTAACAATTATACATGACTGTGCTTAAACTGCCACACAATATTTTTAGCGCAACGCAATCTGACTATCAAAGATCCCTGCAAAAGAATGGCCCTGAGTAACATTAAACTATACCTTTCAGAAATCACTTACCTCACAAAAATCTTCATTACTCGAACTACTGCAATACAGCGAGCGCCACTACTGCCAGCTAAATAAAAGATTCAAACTACAGAAGGCACTAACTACTGATAGGGATAGTTAGCAAATGAAAGATATTAATAGAGAACAAACAATGTATTTACCTTAATAGTCATAATATATATAGCAGTTCATGACAAATTACAAAACTCCGCCATCTCTCTCCCCACATCCACCAGTGCTGGCGGCTCACCTCCAACTGCGCAACGCTATGCGCTGTTCACATCCAGCTGCCGCTGCCCAACACTACAATGGCAGACAACAATGCAAACTAGCCACAGGCTGCACACAGCACAGCCAGCGATTTTCATACAGAGCGCTACATAACGTTGCCAATAAGAAAATATAAACAGCCTACTTACATAGCCCCCACGCTCCCCACAAAAAATTTTACAAATTGTTTTGGCCAGTGGCCAATAAGGATTTGATAAAATTTTTCATAATTACACTAACAAAGATATCCAATGCACACACTTATTGATACAATGTTGGTCAAAAGCTAAAATTTTCTCACAGTTCATAAAGACAGTCCTGATCATTCATCATAATAGTAATTACAGTTTTTTTTCACAAAGTCTCATTAGTAAAAAAAAATTGCACAGAGAAGTAGTGGATTTCCATGCAGTCTTGAAGAAGTAGTGTTGTCCTTCCAACGGAAAGTCAGTGCTGACTCTTGACATGCTGACAGGTAATGGGTCACAACAGAGCAAACCCACAGCAGAGTCATTCGACGTTTTGAAGAATATTGGTAGGTAGGTCATCACAGAGTAGACCCACTGTAGTCCTGGTAGATATTACGGTATTGGTGGGCCACCAGAGGTGTAGACCCACTGCAGTCCTTGTAGAAATAATGGTATTGGTGAGTCATCAAAGGTGTAGACCCACTGTAGTCCTTGTAGAGATGGCTAGCAGCCATCCGTTGCGACTGTGCAGGTGCACAATCACCATCGAAGAGTCTTGCAGAGAAGATAGCAAGTCCATAAACCACCACTTGTGCACGCACAAAGTTTTTGGAATTGTCCTTAGAACCAGCAATGCTGTTATCCAGTCTCTTGCTGAATTATTAACACACGTGCAAACACTAACAGTCCCTACTTCTCACATTTTGTGCATTACTGTGACCAACAGAAATGTGTGCAGTGAAATGAATGCTTACAAGTTACTTAATTTGATTAACTGGTGTCAATTACAATATTATAACATGAGAATACAATTACAAAGGTACAAAATACATAATTAAAAACATAACAATACAGATAACATTTGTAGTAATACAGGCTTTACAAAAGCATAGAAATAACATATAAATCAGTGTTACAGGAATTATGACATAAGTACATACATAAAAGATCAGAATAACTTTCGAAACATCAACTTTACACATGAGCAGTAAAACAGAACAGAATAAATAATGTCTAAACATCTTTACAAAGTAAATAACATATTACTAGAAAAATTCCACAACATAACTCATATCAGTTAAACACATAAAGACAGGAAAAACACAAATATACAAGAGTACACAAACACATAGCAGAATAACACAAGAGGAAAGGGTAGGGTTTGTTTTCAGTGTAACATTTGGTACTGCAGTCCAACCCAAAACTTCATTCCACAGATTTTTCGTCTTATTTCAGCATTTGTTTCCACCAAAAAAATCCTATCCAAGCATGCTTTCTGTATTTATATGTTCACATATTTCTTACCTCATTATTTATTTTCCATTATCTTACCTAATCATTTATTTCCAAGAAAATCTTACCTATACCTGCTTTCTGTACTTTTTTTGTATAACTTCTCAATGCATTTCTTCCAATTCATCGCAACCCATTCTCTTATAAAGTCTACCCCCTCTTAAGCTAACTTAAATCTACTGAGCTCAGATGCTAAACTAAGGGACGAGGCAATGCAGCAGCACAAAACAATTAACACAAACAGCAACGACAAAAAAAATGGAAAATCGCAAAACAAGCTACAGTTAATCTAAATTACCAAGCAATGCAACATTACAACTAATATGAGCCAATGTGCAGCAACAAGAAAAATAAATCAGTAGTAAAACTAGCTTAACAGAGTAATACAAAGTGAATTTTAGTAGCACTATGCCTAGCAAACAGCAGTAACTTATACCTAAACATGACATAGCTCAAGCAGAAAAATATTACAGTAAAAACAACAATGCAGATAAGGGAAATGTATATTCACATCTTAATGTCTATGTAATTAAAGTGGTGCACCACAACTATTTCTACAAAAGAAATTACCAAGTACTTGAAAAGAAAATGATATATGCAGTTACTGTTATTAGTCCCTTCTTATTGTTCTTTCCATTCCAAAAGCTCCTTTTTCGAAGAATGTGGGTCATAAAATAATTATTTAATAGATCTGTTGACAGAAAGTGTTCACATTAGCAAATGCATTTAATTTTATTTTATGAAACCAATGCTGCAAGACAGCTGGAAACCAGATATCAAATGAAATAAGCAACTATGTACAAAGTAAAGCATAAGAACATCATTCAGTAGTCATGAGGCATTCCATAAGTTAGTAGAAAAATCTCTCAACTAGAGAGACAGTAGTCATAATCAGGTGTATAGACATAAAAATATTTCTCGTCATTTCATTAGGCATTTCAGTAAATATCATAAATTAAGAGCTCCACAGTGTAATCATACACTCCTGGAAATGGAAAAAAGAACACATTGACACCGGTGTGTCAGACCCACCATACTTGCTCCGGACACTGCGAGAGGGCTGTACAAGCAATGATCACACGCACGGCACAGCGGACACACCAGGAACCGCGGTGTTGGCCGTCGAATGGCGCTAGCTGCGCAGCATTTGTGCACCGCCGCCGTCAGTGTCAGCCAGTTTGCCGTGGCATACGGAGCTCCATCGCAGTCTTTAACACTGGTAGCATGCCGCGACAGCGTGGACGTGAACCGTATGTGCAGTTGACGGACTTTGAGCGAGGGCGTATAGTAGGCATGCGGGAGGCCGGGTGGACGTACCGCCGAATTGCTCAACACGTGGGGCGTGAGGTCTCCACAGTACATCGATGTTGTCGCCAGTGGTCGGCGGAAGGTGCACGTGCCCGTCGACCTGGGACCGGACCGCAACGACGCACGGATGCACGCCAAGACCGTAGGATCCTACGCAGTGCCGTAGGGGACCGCACCGCCACTTCCCAGCAAATTAGGGACACTGTTGCTCCTGGGGTATCGGCGAGGACCATTCGCAACCGTCTCCATGAAGCTGGGCTACGGTCCCGCACACCGTTAGGCCGTCTTCCGCTCACGCCCCAACATCGTGCAGCCCGCCTCCAGTGGTGTCGCGACAGGCGTGAATGGAGGGACGAATGGAGACGTGTCGTCTTCAGCGATGAGAGTCGCTTCTGCCTTGGTACCAATGATGGTCGTATGCGTGTTTGGCGCCGTGCAGGTGAGCGCCACAATCAGGACTGCATACGACCGAGGCACACAGGGCCAACACCCGGCATCATGGTGTGGGGAGCGATCTCCTACACTGGCCGTACACCACTGGTGATCGTCGAGGGGACACTGAATAGTGCACGGTACATCCAAACCGTCATCGAACCCATCGTTCTACCATTCCTAGACCGGCAAGGGAACTTGCTGTTCCAACAGGACAATGCACGTCCGCATGTATCCCGTGCCACCCAACGTGCTCTAGAAGGTGTAAGTCAACTACCCTGGCCAGCAAGATCTCCGGATCTGTCCCCCATTGAGCATGTTTGGGACTGGATGAAGCGTCGTCTCACGCGGTCTGCACGTCCAGCACGAACGCTGGTCCAACTGAGGCGCCAGGTGGAAATGGCATGGCAAGCCGTTCCACAGGACTACATCCAGCATCTCTACGATCGTCTCCATGGGAGAATAGCAGCCTGCATTGCTGCGAAAGGTGGATATACACTGTACTAGTGCCGACATTGTGCATGCTCTGTTGCCTGTGTGTATGTGCCTGTGGTTCTGTCAGTGTGATCATGTGATGTATCTGACCCCAGGAATGTGTCAATAAAGTTTCCCCTTCCTGGGACAATGAATTCACGGTGTTCTTATTTCAATTTCCAGGAGTGTACATATTCGTCGACACTTCTTCAATATTTCATCATAAGAAATACGTAGCATCATCTTATTGATCATAAACATACCTCATCAGCATAATACACATCGTCGTCGTAAAAATAACATCACAACTCCTCAGTCAAATCTCAAAGTCGTCGTAGCTTCCTCCAATAATTTCAAAACCTAAAAAAGATTCTCTGCTCATTTCAATAGTGTCATCTACCTCAAACGTACTTTAAAATCATGCTCCCTTACCAAATACATCATTCAAAGCTCTCATAATATCACAATGGTTCCGAAAAATATGAACAGTTCACACAGGACAGACAAAATACAGTTTCATAAGTGTGAAGTTATCCAGCTGTGTAATTGCGTGAACATCTGTCACTGATGTAGTAAAAAAAAGTATATCTCTCAGTTAAATGATCAGATAGGTGTGTAATTTTCAGAGGTTGTGTTATGAACCAAACTAAGAAAAAATGTCCAGTAAACATGAGCTCTATAGCGGATACGCCGGCCGGAGTGGCCGTGCGGTTCTAGGCGCTACAGTCTGGAGTCGAACGACCGCGACGGTCGCAGGTTCGAATCCTGCCTCGGGCATGGATGTGTGTGATGTCCTTAGGTTAGTTAGGTTTAATGAGTTCTAACTTCTAGGCGACTGATGACCTCAGACGTTAAGTCGCATAGTGCTCAGAGCCATTTGAACCATTTTATAGCGGATACCTTAAGAGCTATGAGCACTTTTTCTATAGAGGGGCTGTAGTTCTCAATAGTGAAGATAAACAAATGCTCATAGCTCCTCGATATGCACTTTGGAGCCCATGTTTACTGGAATTTTTTCTTGTTTGGGTCCATATTACCACCTCTGAAAGTAGTCTACCCTGCTGTCTTGGCAAGAACAGTACCAGTACATGTATTCCACTGTCAGTCGTATAGTAGGGTTTTCGCTTATAACTTTCGAATCGTTTGTTTCCGGTACAAGGGCTCTGACCTCGATACATTTATCCTTCCCCATCATCCTAGAAAGTTTGTAACATCATCACGCGATCATCCTGTACATAAATACATTCACAGACGCTGGCGCCTGTAACTTTGACGCTCTGAAGCGTCGTTAGGTGACATTTCCGGACACGTATTCCTATTCAAAATATTATGTACTCATTCCCATCTACAAGTCCTAGAAGTTTGCAGCGGGAATTTCCGAACATGCTGCATATGGTTTTAAATCGGTATTTTCTTTTGTAGCTGTGTTAAGTTAATTAAGAATGCCTGACGATTTCCTTTACTCTGTGTTATCCATTTATTTAACGTTATCCAAAGTTTTGTTTTCTCCACTGGGAATGACATTTCAAAGAAATATTTATAATCACTGAAAAATGAGAGGGACGCTTTCTTGACTTTACCTAGGGACATCTAAGCTCACGTTATTTCATGCAGCTGAAACTAGTTGTCTTCATGACGACTACTCTTGTGACATAGTAATCATTTGCCCAGAAGTCATTATCCAATTTTTAACGCAAATTTAATTGCATAAGGATCTCTAAAAATAATTTCTGTTACCGTATTGCTGTAATCACATAGATGTTTGCCACAAGTATATGATCAGTTGTTGTTACAGGCCTACTGGGTTGTCCATATATGATGGTTTCTTGTACTGTTGGTAAGAGATTAATAACTTAAGAGAAAGTTTGTAAGAGGTTAATAACTTAATCACTTGATCCCTTTTAGTACTCGTAGTTCTGAAGTTTGTGTCGAAGTCACCAATCACAACTGTTTATTCTGAAGGAATCTGAAGTTCATTTAAAAGTACTTATAGAGTTCTGATGATGTATATATACATACAACAATAATTCTATCTTCTGTAAGTTCACACATAGAATATTCTAGGTCCTGTTCAATGCACTTCACGTATTTTAGTTTTATGGCTTTTGATTTACATTTCATTCTAAGAAAGATACATACTTCACCACATCTAAAGGATTATCTACAGAACCAGCTCATCACTTCAAAATCTGTAACTGTACCGATGCTCGTCTTTGTTTTTACATAAACAATGCATATTGACGCAATTAAGTGCAACCCTCTTAAGGTTATCATTTGAGAGCACTTCTGAATTATCCGATTCGTTAAACTTAAACCTTGTGCACTGTGGACAGCAATGTTAAAGAATCTCTGTATTTTATCTTTCCCCACTATTTGCCTTAGTAATTTCTTGGTGCTGTTGGTCACTACAACTTCCTTCTTATGTAATGGCAGTATTTCTCTTCCCTTATTTGCTGGATGCTTAATTGTTGCTACTTCCCCTGGTGGTTATCTTAATGCCAGTTGTTCTGATGGACATGTTTACGCTGCAGCTGTTGCTATTGCTGTTCTCTGCTCATTAAGGGTTGTGACTGTGTACATGAGATGATTTCCACAACACCTCATCTTATATGACCTGATTTTACCCTGCAGTAAAGTTACGTAATTGCGAATGAGCCACCTGGTAAGTTTACATGATGTGATACGAGCTGCAGAGGTGATCATAGAGTACATAGTGCTATCAATAGGAGGAGAGTGGTGCCACCCTACTCATCACTTAAGTCTCCTCCAATTACATTGTATCTTGAGAATGTAATCTGGAAGTTCCACTTTAGCAATGTCTAATACATTAGCTTTGCACTCTAATAATACTACACAGTGTAAGATGTTTCAGTTATCCCTGCTCGATACACCCCTCCCACATTGCTGTGTTATGAGTTGCCTACTTCACAGGCAATGCAGTAAGCAGCATAAATCTTGACAGCTGTTCAGCAGAGGCTGATTTTAGCGAAAGAACTACTTTGCCATATCTCCCGCAGAAGCCATCCAGGAATGACGATCGCATCATCAGGCCACGAGAGCCAACAGGCAACTAACTCGTTATCTCCTACACTGGCTACAAATCACGGAAATCCACTGTAGCCATTCATGCAGTGTTACAATTTGTGACCCGAGAGCTGCAGAGAGAATCACAGTTGCACTCTGGAGTCGCATTTTAAGAGCATGATTGTACAGTGAACATTCGTTTTTTACAGTCGACCGTAGTAGTTACGACGTTATTAGAAAGTGTGGTGGTCTTTTGAGAGATGCATTACTAGAATACGCAGTATTAGTTACCGGAACCACCGCGGCCCTAGTGTTGCATTGCCGATACGGATTTACAAGTCTCCAGTGGACATTACTACTGAACGTGATAACTTGTCACGGACTAGGTTTCCGTCCGTAATGGAATATTTGTTTATCAGAGCTCATGTCAAGCCATTTTGTAAGTTACAATAAATAAAAGTTACTTTACCTGAACTAATTTATTTGTTTACTAGTTTTCACAGTGCTACAATGGCGCAGTTTTATCTGTGTTTAATTTGGCTCTACGGCTTTGAGTGTTCACCAGTCGCTACATGGCACCGTTGCCTGTGGTAGGTTCCTGCGTTATCACATGAGTCGGTTTTGCGTTGTCGTGACATAAAGATGGCAGCGCCACACTTAGTTCGCATCATGTAAGAACAACGTCCCATAACCCGTTTTTCATGTTTCTCAAGGTGTACCACGACAATTTACAGAAGACTTTCAGCAAATGTTATGTCACAACGAAGTGCTTACCCGTGCTCGAATCAGCGTGAAGGGCGAGGAAAGAGCGGAGCGTCTAGCTACAGCCACAACTGACGCCAATATTGAACAAATCGATACCTGGTCCTGCATAACAGACCAGTGGCTGTTTATGATGGAACAAATCAAATGCAGGCTAGTCATGGTTCTGCATATGAAAGGATGCAAAACACGCATTTGTTCGTTGTATGGCAATGCGCGTCTACCTACCTGCGCGCACACTGCTGAAACTTTTTAGACGCTGCTTTTCTAGGTATGGGAACGCACTGCATACAGTCCCGATCTCTCCCCATCCGATTATCATCTGTTTGATCCATTTAAAGATGGTTTCAAAGGCTGCCGATTCATTTGCGATCAATAGGTGAAAGAAGCGATACATACGGGCGAAAGCCGTTTTTTCAGAAGGTATAGGAAACCAGTGTAACGGTAGAGCAAGTGCATTCAAGAGCAGGGCGACTATTGAAAAAAGATATCAATGAAATTATGTGCTCTTGTTGTAATAAATTATAAAAATTGATTGAAAATACTTATTGACTCAGCGTCGTAGTTACCTAGGGCAAGGCACCATATGTACGAAAATGGCAGTGTTTCTTTACAAATTACATTGTTGCTTATGGTATGCGGTAGTCGGTACAATTCTTTCTAGACATCAGTCTTCCGACTGGTTTCATGCGGCCAGCCACGAATTCCTCTCCTCTGCCAACCTATTCATCTCAGAGCAGCACTTGGAACCAACGTCCTAATCTCTGATTTCCTTTACAGTTTTTTTTACCCTCTACAGCTCCCTTTAGTACCGTAGAAGTTATTCCGACATGTCTTAACAGACGTCCTACCATCCTGTCCCTTCTTCTTGTCAGTGTTTTCCATGTATTCCTCTCCTAGCCGTTTCCCCGGACAACTTCCTGATTCCTTACCTTATCAGACCACCTAATTTTCAACATTCTTCTGTAGCACAACATCCCAAATGCTTCAGATCTCTTCTATTCTGGTTTTCCCATAGTCCATGTTTCACTGCCACGCAATGCTTTGCTCCAAATGTATATTCTCAGAAATTTCTTCCTCAATTAAGGCCTATACTTGTGGACTTCTCTTGGCCATGAATGTTCTTTCAGCCGGCGATAGTCTGTTTTTAGGTCGTCCTAGCTCCGTTCGTCATGGGTTATTTTTTGCCTAGCTAGCAGAAATCCTTAATTTCATCTACTTCGTGATCACCAATCCCGATGTTAAGTTTCTCGCCGATCTCATTTCTGCTACTTCTCATTACTTTCAGCTTTCTTCAGTTTACCCTCAATCCATATTCTGTACTCAGTAGACTGTTTATTCTGTTCAACAAATTCTGTAACTCTCCTTCACTTTCACTGAAGACAGCAATGTCATCAGCGACCGTTATCATTCAGTCCCTTCACCTGGAATTTTAAATATACTCTTGAACCTTTCTTTTATTTCCGTCATTGCTTCTTCGATGCATAGATTGAACAACAGGGGCGAAAGATTGCATCTCTGTCTTACATATTTCTTAACCCGAGCACTTCGTTCTCGGTCTTCCAGTGTTATTGTTCCCTCTCGGTTCATGTACGTATTGTATATTATCCGTCTTTACCTCTAGCGTACCACTATTTTTCTCAAAATTTCGAACAACTTTAACCATTTTCCATTGTCGAGCTCTTTTTTCAGCTCGACAAACCCTGTGAACGTGTCTCGATTTTTCTTTACCTTTGCTTCCAATGTCAACCGCAACAGCATAACTGCCTCTTTGGAGCCTGTACCTTTTCTGAAGCCAAACTGATCATCATCTAACACATCCTCAGTTTTCTTTTCTATTTTTCTGTATGTTATTCTTGTCAGTAACTTGAATCTATGAGCCGTTAAGCTGACTGTGCGATAATTCACGCACTTGTCAGCTCTTGCAATCTTCGGAATTGTGTGGGTGATGTGTTTCCTAAAGTCAGACTATATTTCGCCAAATTCACACATTCTACACACCAACGTGAACAGTATTTCGTTGGCGCCTCCCCCAATGATTTTAGAAATTCAGATGGAATGTTATCTATTCGTTCTGCCTTAATTGATCTCAAGACTTCCAAAGCTCTATTAAAGTTTGATTCTAATATTGAATCCCGTATATCTTCTATACCGACTTCCGTTTCTTCTTCTTCTTCTTCTATCAAGCCATCAAACAAGTCTTCCCCTCATAGAGGCCTTCAATGTATTCTTTCCACCTATTCGCCCTCTCTTCTGCTTGTAACAGTAGCATTCCCGTTGTACTTTTAATTTTGGCACCCTTTCTTTTACTTCGGCAAAGATTGTTTTGACTTTTCTACAAGCTGAGTCAGTCCTTCAGACAACCATTTCTTTTTCGAATACTTCACGTTTTTCATGCAGCCATTTAGCCTTAGCTTCCCTGCATTTTCTACTTATTTCATTCCTAAGTGACTTGTATTTCTGTATTCCTGAATTTCCCTAAACACTTTCGTACTTCTTTCTTTCATCGATCAACTGAAGCATTTCTTCTGTTACCTATGATTTCTTCGCAGTTACCTTCTTTTTACCTATGTTTTTCTTTCCAGTTACGGTGATTGGCCTTCTTAGAGATGTCCAATCCTCTTCAACTGCCTACTGGGCTATTGCTTATCCTAGTACCCATAGCCTCAGAGGACTTCAAAAGTAGCTGTTCATTCTGTAGTATTTTCGTATACCGCTTCTTTGCGTACTGATTTTTCGTGACTAGTCCCTTTAACTTCAGCCCAATCTTCATCACTGCTAAATTGTGATCTGCTCCTGAGTACGCCTTACAATCCAATATCTGATTTCGGAATAGGAGGGAAAAATTGCAAGAACATATTGCTGACCAAAGGATAAAACTGAAGACGGTCTAATAATTTCAGAAATTTCCTTCTTAGACACCAGAGAATAAATTCCATGGTACAAGAGGAAGCTGTAGACGGTATAAACTGTAGAGGAAGAACGAAATTGGAATATATCTATCAAATAATTGAGAACGTGGTTTCAAGTGCTACTCTGAGATGGAGAGGTTGTCACAGCAGACAAATTCGTGCCGGCTTCTGTGGCCTAGCGGTTCTAGGCGCTTCAGTCTGGAACGGCGCTGCTGCTACGGTCACAGGTTCGAATCCTGTCTCGGGCATGGATGTGTGTGATGTCCTTAGGTTACATAGGTTTAAGTAGTTCTAAGTCTAGGAGACTGATGACTGCAGATCTTTAGTCCCATAGTGCTTAGAGCCATTTGAACCATTTGAACAAATTCGTGACGGGTCGCATCAAACCTGTCGGAAAACTAATAACTCAAAAAGTGTCCAGAACTTCCACAGAGCTTCTGGCGCACAGTCACCGTTTTTGTAAAAGACTTTACCACCACCGTAAGATCCTGCGTTGAAAGAGTAATACCGAGCATCTCAGACGCAAACCGAGGAACATCCGCGTACCTCGCATCATTTATTTTGCGTATTCTGCCGCTTATAGAGCCATCTAGTGGCAAAATTTTCGTTAATTTTTTGTGTCCTTTACTCTTCCCCTTCCTCCATAACATCCAGTTGAAATTTGACGTCATTCTGAGCACTTTTTTTTTTTTACAGCGTTTTGAAATTGGAAATTTAATTATAATCACCCAGTAGCTGTAGGAAAGAATAAGTTTCAACAGTTATATGAGCTTACAGATTTCTGCTGGACATACTTTATGACTGATTAACCTCTTCACTACCAATGGTACATATATGTGTCCCACGATAGGTTATCAGAAAATCATTGGAAATTGTTGCATGTTATTGCTATACATCAAGGTCCCCATGGTAAATGGAAGCCTGTTAATAGTTTTGCTGTATTCTTATAATTACAAGTTGCACCTATAGGCCGTGCTTCTTCAAGTTTCACTGTTAATCCTCCACTCCATATTGTCGCACTGAATAAGTTCACTCCTGCAGGTAGGCAACCTAGCAAAGACATTTACAAAGCGGGCTGCTATCGTCCCTTCCCAGACAATTCGTGTCAATGAAAGGGACGCAAGTAAAGGCTGTGCCCATACTGCCCACCTTTAAAGTGAATTAAAAATTTGAAGAGATGCTCTATTCACTGATATATGTCTATTTTCAGTACGTCTTGCAGATCTTGCACATTCGACTTACGAAATCCCAGGAGTACTTGTGGATAACGCTGTATGCCCCTACCGTCCCTATATTGGAAAACGAAACGGTGGGAAATACTATTTTGTATTGGTACTTATGACTACGGTATTAACTAAAATAACCATACATTTACGTCTTTCACTTGAAAAAATATTAGTAGTGAAATGGTTAAATTATTTTCAGTGATATCTATAAATTTGTGGCTGTAGTGGCCACTATGAAGGAAATTATGACAATGGTGGTGTTTACTCGCAAATATATGCATCATCTTGTTCCATATTCGGCACCAGTAGCTTCGACCACGTGAGTGCTGGGACTAACCTACGATTCATGACTAACGTAGTACGCGCGCACAGGCTTTGCGCCGGCCGGAGTGGCCGAGCGGTTCTGGGCGCTACAGTCTGGAACCGCGTGACCACTACCGTCACAGGTTCGAATCCTGCCTCGGGCATGGATGTGTGTGATGTCCTTAGGTTAGTTAGGTTTACGTAGTTCTAAGTTCTAGAGGACTGATGACCTCAGCAGTTAACTCCCATAGTGCTCAGAGCCATTTGAACCATTTGAACATGCACCTGCTTCTGAGGCTAGAACCAGTGATCAACAGTCTCCGTGATTTGGCCAATACTTCGTAGCACGCGCAGCCGCCCCTGTATCGATCACTGGCCCAACCTCAACTGGATCGCAGTGCAATCTTCAACCGAACCAACGTCAAGTTAGCAGTTGCCAAATTGGACCAAGTAAAGTATCGGTACGAAAGAAGCTATACAGGATGTTCCGAAACTATTCTTTCGGATTAATACAGGAGGTAGAGTACGTCAAAATAAATATATTTAGTTATGGTACATATGCTCTCGGATGACACTTTCTGGAGCTAGAGACGCTTTACACGGAAGGTAGTTTAGCGTGCTAATAACAGCAGAGGCATTCACAGTAACTGTTCGAATGTGCCACCATTAGCCTGTGCGCACGAGTACATCGTCCGACCACTGGTTGTAGTGTCCGCTCGAAGACTCCTGGGATGTCCGTAATGGTAGCAACAGTGATGGCAGTTCTAGAGGCGAAGTCTTCTTCCTTTTCCACAAAGGTTTCATACCCCAGCTGCTTCATATGCCCCCTGAGGAAGAAATCCAGTGACACGAGATCAGGTGACCTGAGCGCCGAGACCACAGGGCCATCTCGGTCGATCCATCGACTTTTCCCACAGCAATGCTGAAACGGGCTGGCGCTCCATCGTGCTGGAAGTACATCCTTTGTCTAACATTCAGAAATATATCCTGCAGTAGTTCTGGCAGCACATGGTCCACCGTTTTGAATATCAGAACACATCCCCAGTCAGCGATTCCGACACAGCAGTTTACGTCAGCACTACTAATACAAGTTTTCTAGCCTTACAAGTTGACTTCAGAGACAGTACGTTTCTAATCGAAGTATATATGTTTTCTCCGTTGTATTCTCTACCTCCTGTATTTGAACGAATAGTTCCGGAACACCCTGTAAAGGAACGTTGTCTTCAACCCGACCAACGCTTTGCTCTTGGAAAAACTGGAGATGTCTCCACGTATTTTGCCGAGAATCCAGCCTCAGGAGCTCCCTGACCTTCAGAAATTAACTGAGCTATAGGAGGTTCTTCAGACCAATTATCATTTCTGCCGTGAAACAAAAAGCACCTACACTAACCTACGATCCGAAATTTATTTTATCAGACAACCACGGAAATGAAATGGCCAGATGCGGTGAAAATATTCACTGAAGAGTCAAAAATAATTGAGAAACCGTATGTGCATAGCTCCAGTTGAGTCAGATCTACAGGGAGAACTCCCGCTTACAGAATAGCAGTGGCCATCCTGCAACTCGTTTGTTTGTAGAGCTCGCACAAAATAACGTGGCCCTGCTGCGAAAACGCAGTCTTTGCAATTGCAGTTCTCTGAAGGAGAGTTCTTTTATCCTGTTTACAAAGAGGGACTAGCAATTGTGTCTTACAAACAGGTGTTGGAATTTGGAAAAAAAGTCACTACTTCGGCTCTTAGCTTCACACTCGATAGTTGAGAAAATCGGAAACCAGCCTTGTGTTTGCTATCGTGGGACCCTTAACTGATATGCAAATTAGGGGGGAAGAATCAGGAAGTTATGCATATCACACCCGAGTGGATTTATACTGAATCTGCACAAGATGTGTAATGCGATCTTATAATGGCCGTGATATAAATACTAGCGCGGTGGCTAGCCTCTCATATAATTTATTCATTAAATTCATTGATCAAAGTTCCCCTCCAAAAATTATGATGGGAAAAGATTCTGATGAATGTGACCGTTTAACAGATAAGTGCCGTCCTAAAAATTTACAATTACATTTATTTTCTTTAAACCAAATACAAATTGATCACGAATTTGTACAAGGAACAATAATGCATACTAACGTAAACCAAACATGTACACAGTCATCAATTTGATAGAGGTGTTTGCAACAACCTATTACAAATGACATTGCATGAAATTTAATGTGCTTCTCAACTACCAGAAGGGGAGCAAAGAGAATAGTTGAAATGTATAATGTTAACGGAATCTTCCGTCGGTTCTTGGTAGAACAACACTATAATAAATGAAAAGGACCAGTTTCCTTTTGTTCTACAGTAGACGATACGGTACCACGATATCACCTAAGGAGGTAAAGTGGGCCTACGGATCCAACCGCTGGAAAACCTAATCCGATGTTTGGGTGGCTGGAAAATCAACTGAAACCCTACAGGCCAGAGCTGCGTATATTACAGACAGTACGGTGCAAGGCGGCGTGCTGAAGGCTGCTACTCATGGTCGGCCGCTACATAGAGAGAGGCTCCGCATTGGACACCGCACGAAGTGCGAGCCCGGAAAAACTCTTTAAGTATTTGTCCGGGTGGTCGAACAAGTGAGACCGCGAATGAAATTATTCTGCGGTAAGGCCGGCAACCTACGCGAGCGATTACTGCTGCGGCCATGAACCAACTCTCCCAAATTCTCTTCCAGCCCGTGCCCAGTGAGCAACAGCTCCACTTGTGCTAGAACTCAACCAGTCGGCGCCGATAAACAAAGCCTTAGCGTGTTATGTCCTTACAGCAAATACGTATAGAGTCTCACTACCGTACTCCGGCAACATAGGCGCTAATACCATTCCTTCCCGCCAATTCCCGACGTTAGCTCCAAACGTGTGTGTGCTGACGAAACCGTCGAGCCACCTGACATAGCCTCCGCCAGGACTTCGTGCGATAAGCTTTATGGCGACGGGCGGCAATGGAATATGGTTATTAGGTTGGTACGAGTGGCGCCGTTCTGTCGGCTATCCTGCGAAGCAATGTTCCAAACAGCAGCACAAGCGTTGCTCAAATCTGGCGCTTTCCTGCCCGAAACATGAGGCTTTCGCGAGAAAACTACCCCCAGCTATTGTAAAAATTGCGAGCGTCCGTCACTCTGGCCACTGAGACCCGACATCAAAAGAGATAGCCGCCAGCCAGGGGTCGGGACTCCGTCCGCAACTCCCAGTGACCAGATGTCCTGTCACCTCCTGCTATTGTGAGGAGTCGGCCTCACAGCCCGAAAGTTCCCGCTCGTCTCCTTCATGAAATGAGCAGAATAACAAAATGCATGCATCCTATTCCCGATCACGCACATGCCAGTACATAGCAACCGATCACCTGCTTTGCATGACAGTGTAATGAAGTAGTGAAATAACATTACTCTGCATATATGTAAATACAGATTTTAAAAATGTAAGATAGGATGATTTGATCGCCCTTAACAAGTGTATGAAGAGGCCAGAGGGACTACCATCTTGCATAGTTGTTATGAAAATCTACTAACAAGTCCTGTGTGCCTTCAAAACCCTTAGGACTATAGACGATGGTGAGATTGTTTGGTAGGCGATAAACTGTATTCACAGTTATTATTTATTTTATAGCATACCTAAGACAATAAGCCTTAATGACCAAACTCTAATTTTAGCCTTTATTTCTACATCTATATCATCTACATCTACATCTACAGAATGTTTTCGCAATCGGAGGAGAAAATTAGTGATTGAAATTTCATGAGAAGAACCCATCGCAATGAACAACGCCTTTGCTTTAATGATTGCCACTCCAATTCACGTAGCATGTCTGTGGCACTATCTCCCATATTTCGCGATAATACAAAACGAGCCGCCCTTCTTTGAACTTTTTCGATATCATTCGTCAGTCCCACCCGATGCTGATCCCACACTGGACAGCAATACTCCATAATAGGGCGGACAAGCGTGGCGTAAGCAGTCTCTTTAGCAGACCTGTTGCACCTTCTAAGTGTTCTGCCAACGAGTCGCAGTCTTTGGTTTGCTTTACCCACAATGTTAGCTATGTGATCGTTCCAATTTAGGTTATTTGTAATTGTAATCCCAAAGTATTTAGTTGAATTTACAGCTTTAAAATTTGTGTGACTTATCGCGTAATTGAAATTTAGCGGATTTCTTTTAGAACTCATGTGAATAACTTCACACATTTCTTTATTCAGAGTCAATTTACACTTTTCGCACCATACACGTATCTTATCTAAATCATTTTGTAGATCGTTTTGGTCATCTGATGGCTTTACGAGACGGTAAATGACAGCATCATCTGCAAACAATCTATTAGGGCCACTCATATTTTCTCCTATGTCGTTAATAAAGAGCAGGAACAATTTCGAGAAGGAAATTACGTTTTCCATTAGTAATGACTCTGAGGAAATACCAACACGTAAGCTTTAGGTATCTACAGCATAAAATTAATGTTCTGCGTTGAATCTGAAATACACTGGGAGCAATGCGTTATTATTAGCACCTGCAAGAAACTTATAGTCATTTTTCATTATAAGTGGAAGGGGGTGGGGGGCGTGAGAAACTCGAACCCTGCAATGAATTTGTGATATCACACTGTTTACATTGCCCAACATGTATCGCGAAATCTCCGCTCCGTCCCACGTCCATGAGAAATCAGTATACCAATGAAAATGCACCGACAAAATGTCTTAACTCTGTCATGAGTTACTGAGAGTTTGCATATATTTGAACACACAGTTAAGAGGTATTAAACTCTTCTGAAATAGGAACGGTCCCCCGCAGTAGACGGCCGCTGACACTCGTAAGATGTGTAGTGTCGCATGCTGTGCTGCCAGCCACAGCGCCAGTATATCTCGTTGGCTTCGAGGGCGCCTGGCTGCGTGCTAGGGCAGCTCACTGCACGCTCGCTGAGAGGGTATCTGCCGTAGCGTTGTACTTGGTATGAGGTTAAACAAATATTTGCCCAAGTGTGTGTTGACAGTAGTGCAGGTTTGTACTACCCGATCATCCCGCACACATCCACACGACTTATAGAAACGTCGACTGCAGTACACGAGTGATAAAGGATAGAGTGAGTGAAAGAAAACGCGTGAAACGTACTTTATACAGCATGCGGAACTATTCTGTTGAAAGTCGTATAAATGTTCCTTAACAACTGGTACAAGAATAATTATTAGAATCGTCCACAGGAGAACGTCTGTCTTCGATATTCGAGTAAATTTTCTATCATTGTCGCATTATATCGGTTCCTCTGTCTTGTAAAAACTGAAAACAGGGAATAATAAATAACCCATCGCCACAGAGAATCTGACGAAGAACCTTCTGACTACGGGCCCATTTGCATTCTACCAGTATTGTCTAAGGCATTAGAATACACAGGGTGGGCCAGTGATCGTGACTGGGCCACATATCTCACTAAATAAGCGTCAAACGAAAAAACTACAAAGAACGAAACTTGTCTAGCTTGAAGGGGGAAACCAGTTGGCGCTATTGTTGGCCCGCTAGATGGGGCAGCCATAGGTCAAACGGATATCAACTGCGTTTTTTTAAAATAGGAACCCCGATTTTTTATTACATATTCGTGTAGTACGTAACGAAATATGAATGTTTTAGTTGGACCACTTTCTTCGGTTTGTGATAGATGGCGCTGTAATAGTCACAAACATATGGCTTACAATTTTAGACGAACAGTTGGTAACAGGTAGGTATTTAAATTAAAATACAGAACGTAGGTACGTTTGAACATTTCATTTCGGCTGTTCCAATGTGATACATGTACCTTTTTGAACTTATCATTTCTGAGAACGCATGCTGTTACAGCGTGATTACCTGTAAATACCACATTAATGCAATAAATGCTCAAAATGATGTCCGTCAACCTCAATGCATTTGGCAATAGTGTAACGACATTCCTCTCAACAGCGAGAAGTTCGCCTTCCGTAATGTTCGCACATCCATTGACAATGCGTTGACGCATGTTGTCAGGCGTTGTCGGTGGATCACGATGGCAAATATCCTTCAACTTTCCCCACAGAAAGAAATCCGGGCACGTGAGATCCGGTGAACGTGCGAGCCATGGTATGGTGCTTCGACGACCAATCCACCTGTCATGAAATATGCTATTCAATACCGCTTCAACCGCACGCGAGCTCTGTGCCGGACATCCACCATGTTGGAAGTACATCGCCATTCTGTCACGCAGTGAAACATCTTGTAGTAACATCGGTAGAACATTACGTAGGTAATCAGCATACATTGCACCATTCAGATTGCCATCGATAAAATGGGGGCCAATTATTCTTCCTCACATAATGCCGCACCATACATTAACCCGCCAAGGTCGCTGATGTTCCACTTGTCGCAGGCATCGTCGATTTTCCGTTGCCCAATAGTGCATATTATGCCGGTTTACGTTACCGCTGTTGGTGAATGACGCTTCGTCGGTAAATAGAACGAGTGCAAAAAATCTGTCATCGTCTCGTAATTTCTCTTGTACCCAGTGGCAGAACTGTACACGACGTTCAAAGTCGTCGCCATGCCATTCCTGGTGCATAGAAATATGGTACGGGTGCAATCGATGTTGATGTAGCTTTCTCAACACCGACGTCTGTGATTCCCGATTCTCGCGCAGTTTGTCTGCTACTGATGTGCGGATTAGCCACGACAGCAGCTAAAACACCTACTTGGGCATCATCATTTGTTGCAGGTCGTGGTTGACGTTTCACATGTGGCTGAACACTTCCTGTTTCCTTAAATAACGTAACTATCCGGCGAACGGTCCGGAAACTTGGATGATGTCATCCAGGATACAGAGCAGCATATATAGCACACGCCCGTTGGGCATTTTGATCACAATAGCCATACATCAACACGATATCAACCTTTTCCGCAATTGGTAAACGGTCCGTTTTAACACGGGTAATGTATCACGAATCAAATGCCGTCCGCACTGGCGGAATGTTGCATAATGCCACGTACTTATACGTTTGTGACTATTACAGCGCCATCTATCACAAAGCGAAAAAAGTGGTCCAACTAAAACATTCATATTTCTTTATGTACTACACGAATATGTAATAAAAATGGGGGTTCCTATTAAAAAAAACGCAGTTGATATCTGTTTGACCTATGGCAGCGCCACCTAGCGGGCCAACCACAGCGCCATCTGCCATAGCGCCATCTGGTTTCCCCCTTCGAGCTAGACGAGTTTCGTTCTTTGTAGTTTTTTCGTTTGATGCTTATTTCTTGAGATATTTGGCCCGAATACTACCAGTGGACCACACTGTAAAGTTCACGATCAGCTTACCAGTTTTTAACATCAAATAACCTTCTGGATTAATACCAATCTCGTATCCGGAAAAATCGTAGCACGAAGACTGCTCTTATGAAAGTGACTGATGAGCTGAAACAAGTTATGGACAAACAAGATGCGACTATTGCGTGCTTTTTAGATTTCAGTAAAGCTTTCTACACTGTCGACTTCGATATTCTCCTTGCTAAAATCAAATGTTAAAACTTTTCTTCAAATGCTGTATCATAGTGCCACTCATACCTTAGATACCGCCAACAGTGTGTAATGATGGAAGCAGAGAGGTCACAATGAAAGAATGTAGTATCACGGGTCTCACAAGGATCAGTATTGGGCCCATTACTTTTCTCATTATATGTCAGTTACGTGTCTACTATTATCTCCCAATGCAAACCTCGTTTATACGCTGATGATCTTCAGTTATACCTAAGTGCAAGCCCAACAAGTCTGCGCGCAGCCACTCAGAACGTTAATGATGACCTCCTTACCTTATCAGAATGGACGCAGAACATAGGTTTGAAACTTAACCCTTCTAAAACGCAAGCAATCTTATTCACTCACAAAAGACTTATTACTCCTCATTTCAAAGAATCTCTTCCACCCTTAATCCTAAACAGCACAGAAATCACCTTTTCTTCTTCCGCAAAGAATTTGGGGATGATTTTGGACAATAATCTAAACTGGACTGAACATAGAACTGCAGTCTGGAAGACGATGTCACCATCACTTCATTCGTTTGAAAAACGTAAAAGAGTATTTACTCTCAAGCTTAAAAATTACAGACCAATATCTCTAACTACTGTTTGCTGTAGAATCCTTGAACATATTCTCAGTCTGAATGTAATAAACTTTCTTGAGGATAAGAAGCCTATGTCCACGAATCAGCATGGTTTTAAAAAGCATCGTTCGTGCGAAACTCAGCTTGCCTTGTCTCACATTATATACTCAGAACCATGGATGAAGGGCAACAGGCAGATTCCATATTTCTATATTTCCGGAATGTAATTGACACGGTGCCCCATTGCAGGCTACTAACGAAGGTACGAGCATATGGAGCATATGGAATAAGTTCACAGATATGTGAGTGGCTCGAAGACTTCTTAAATAAGAGAACCCAGTATGTTGTCCTCGACGGTGAGTGTTCATCAGAGACAAGGGTATTGTCAGGAGTGCTCCAGGAAAGAGTGATAGGACCGCTGTTGTCCTTTGCTGATCATGTCGTGATTTACGGTAAGGCGTCAAAGTTGAGTGACTGAAGGGAAACACAAGACGACTTAGACAAAATTTCTAGTTGGTGTGATGAATGGCAGCTAGCGCTAAATCCGGAAGAATGTAAGTTAATGCAGATGAGTAGGAAGAACAAATCTGTGGTGTTCGGATACGATATTACTAGTGTCCAGCTTGATACAGTCAAGTCGTTTAAATACACTCCTGGAAATTGAAATAAGAACACCGTGAATTCATTGTCCCAGGAAAGGGAAACTTTATTGACACATTCCTGGGGTCAGATACATCACATGATCACACTGACAGAACCACAGGCACATAGACACAGGCAACAGAGCATGCACAATGTCGGCACTAGTACAGTGTATATCCACCTTTCGCAGCAATGCAAGCTGCTATTCTCCCATGGAGACGATCGTAGAGATGCTGGATGTAGTCCTGTGGAACGGCTTGCCATGCCATTTCCACCTGGCGCCTCAGTTGGACCAGCGTTCGTGCTGGACGTGCAGACCGCGTGAGACGACGCTTCATCCAGTCCCAGACATGCTCAATGGGGGACAGATCCGGAGATCTTGCTGGCCAGAGTAGTTGACTTACACCTTCTAGAGCACGTTGGGTGGCACAGGATACATGCGGACGTGCATTGTCCTGTTGGAACAGCAAGTTCCCTTGCCGGTCTAGGAATGGTAGAACGATGGGTTCGATGACGGTTTGGATGTACCGTGCACTATTCAGTGTCCCCTCGACGATCACCAGTGGTGTACGGCCAGTGTAGGGGATCGCTCCCCACACCATTATGCCGGGTGTTGGCCCTGTGTGCCTCAGTCGTATGCAGTCCTGATTGTGGCGCTCACCTGCACGGCGCCAAACACGCATACGACCATCATTGGCACCAAGGCAGAAGCGACTCTCATCGCTGAAGACGACACGTCTCCATTCGTCCCTCCATTCACGCCTGTCGCGACACCACTGGAGGCGGGCTGCACGATGTTGGGGGCGTGAGCGGAAGACGGCCTCCCGCATGCCCACTATACGCCCTCGCTCAAAGTCCGTCAACTGCACATACGGTTCACGTCCACGCTGTCGCGGCATGCTACCAGTGTTAAAGACTGCGATGGAGCTCCGTATGCCACGGCAAACTGGCTGACACTGACGGCGGCGGTGCACAAATGCTGCGCAGCTAGCGCCATTCGACGGCCAACACCGCGGTTCCTGGTGTGTCCGCTGTGCCGTGCGTGTGATCATTGCTTGTATAGCCCTCTCGCAGTGTCCGGAGCAAGTATGGTGGGTCTGACACACCGGTGTCAATGTGTTCTTTTTTCCATTTCCAGGAGTGTATCTGAGCGTAACATTGCAATCCAATATGAGGTGGAATGAGCATGTGAGAACTGTGGTAGGGGAGGCGAATGGTCGACTTCTATTTATTGGGAGAATTTTAGGAAAGAGTGGTTCACCTGTAAAGGAGACCGCACGTAGGATGCTGGTTCTTGAGCACTGTTCGACTGTTTGGGATGCGTCCCAGGTCCGATAGAAGGAACACACCGTAGCTATTCAGAGGCGGGAGGCTGAATTTGTAGGTTCGAACAACAAGTAAGTGTTACGGATGTGCTTCGAGAATTCAAATGAGAATCGCTGGAGGGATGGCTAAGTTCTTTCCGAGAAACACTATTGAGAAAATTTAGAGAAAGAGCATTTGAAGCTGACTGCCGAACTATTCTGCTGCCCCCCACATAAGGACCACGAAGATAAGATACGAAAAATTATGGCTCATACGCAGGCGCACAGGCAGTCGTTTTTCCAACGCTCTATTTGTGAGTGGAACAGGAGGGGAAATCACAGTAGTGCTACAGGGTACCCTCCGCCACGCGCCGTACGGTGGCTTGCGGAGTATCTATGTAGATGTAGATGTAGAAAAAGAAACTCGTAGAGCCACTAATACTCTCCATCCTTGATTATGATCAACCTATTCTTCAAAAGCTTTCTTCGTATGAGAGCTCACATCAGTTGTAACTGACGATAAATGCTTATGTGCGAATCCATTTGTGATGTATGCTATTTCGACCATATCACTCCTCCCTATGTACAGTTATTATGGCTACGTACCAATAAGAGTTGAGATTATCATACCCTGTGTTTGCTATATCGTCTTCTCAATCATAACACTCCTCCCTGTTTATCTTCAACCCTTACACTACTATCTGAACAACGCAGCAGAAATACTCGTTTTCAACAAACTAAAATCCTCTGTGTACCATTATATAACACTGCCATGTTCTCTCAATCACTTTCTGTATCAGGAATCCGACTTGGGAACAATCTTCGTCAGAATATTGAAGGAATTAAGATCCTTTGAAACTTCAAAACGACAGCTAATGGCCTGCCTTCTATCATAATAACTATATCTTCTTGTGGCTTACTCTTATCAACGCTCCCTCCTGCACCGCTTTTCCCTCTCTATTGAAAGTCTCTTCTTTCCTAGCAGCCACTGTCACTTTCATTCCAATCCTCTCTTTCATTTTCGCTTCCACTTCTTCTAACACCAAACAAGGCTTCCAAAGTGCTAGCTACTCAATATCAATGCCTCCATTACTTTATTATTATTTTAGTGCTACTATTATTATCATTATTCCAAATTATTACCTTCTGCTAATAATGCAAGTTATTATTATTGAGTTTGCTATGTAATAACTAATTAATACCAGTCTTAATTCCTCCATTATTTTATCATCATTATTGTTACTATTATTATTGCCAATTATTATTCATATTAATAATGCAAATTATTACTATTGCGATTGTTTTTTGGATGCGTTGTTCTTGGTCATATGTAAGAGAGGGTCTTAAGGCCCTAATATCAGGCTAAAAAAGCAATAAATAAACAGATAAATATATAGAGCACATAGCGCTGATACTTATGATTCGCTGTTACATGATCGCTGACGCATTGCTTGTGTGCTGCCTAAATTTTATGTGGTTTAACCGTTTACAGTCTCTTGACAATAACATAGTCTTGCGTTGTCCTTTATGTTTCATTTTACAATAACAAGGAAAACGGATCACAGGGTCACACTCCATATTTGTGGATTAGGACTGCCTACCGTTTTAAGAACTTTCTCTCCTTATACGAAATAAAAGTTTTCGCAGAATAACCTGCATTTTAGTGATATAGTTTCATTCGTCTGATGTGAAAGAATGTCACAGTTTGACGAAACTGGATGTTTTATTTCATTACCAGTAACCGTTGGTTGCAAATTATATATTAATAAATTACCTATAATAATAAATCTAAACTGCATTATTCTCTGAGATAAATCTGTTTTTAGTTTGTACGTTCTGCGCTACATGTTTACGAGTAGAACAAACCGCTAAAACACTAGTCTTATTGAAATGCTGATTATTTTGTGAAAATGGTGTAATGTACAAAAGACAAAATGTCATTAAAACTGTGAAGCAGACCCAAACAAGAGTAAGGATTTCCGCAGAGAACGACGATCCAATCCTCACCCAGCCGTGCACATTTAGGTTTTCCTTGATTTCCCTAAATCTCTCCAGGGGAATGCTGAGATGGGTCCTCTGAAAGGACACGGGCGATTTCGTTCGCCGGCCCTGAAAGACTCTGAGCTTGTATTCCGTCTCTAGTGACCTCGTTGTCGACGGGACATTAAACACTTATCTTCCTTCCTGTTTTTCTGAAATCCGAAGTATGATGTTTTCATCATAGCTAGCTAACATTTTACTGTCTTTAGAACTTACTGTATACGGAAAATATGAACGACAATTTTCACAACAAATAAGAATTGTCAAGCTAAATGCGAAAATAGAGATCTCAATCAATGGTGAACATTCGTCCGAAATTTCATTCAAATCCGTGACTCATAATAGCCGGCCATTCCTAATTAAACTTTTGAGTGTTAAACCGCTCCTTTTACAGTTACCAAACTAACCGCGTTTTTCAATGTACGCTACTCCTTGCTAATACAATGATTTTAGATTCAATCTCACATAAATTAGTTTATGAAGCTCCTGCCTCATGCTCTTTTACTGTTTGAATTTTAAGCTAATGCAATGGTTAACCTGATTCCTCACTTGATTTTAAAGTAACATATCATTAGTCTTTTCCTCCCGATACCGTGTTTCGCCAATATTGCACTAAATCTGTTGAATTAGATTCTAGTGGGTAAAGTATAAAATATGAAAAACAGGACCAATTACCTCCAGTAAACATAACGAGGAACAAAATTAGCACTACTGATTAACAAAGTCAACATAAAAATACAAATGTAAACATGCCAGCTTTACCATTTAAATTCGAGTCCCCACAATGAAATTCCTTCGTCGTATCAAGTTCGGTGTAACTGTTAAGCAATTAAAAATCAAGCGCCGATTACAAGCAACTCAGGACATAATAGAAGTCCCGGATCACAATGGACACCATGTAGACGTTTGGGTGGACCAAGAAATATACCTAAAGGTACAAATTTTTATAGTGCTTTGGTAGCGAGAAACGTTTCCGTGCAGTTAACGAACATCACAACACCATAATACCCACGACGGTAAAGATTAGTTCTCTTCTGATAATAGGCCTGGTAATTATATTGTACCAGGTTCTCTCCGTAAGAAAAATGCTACGATTCATTTCTTATTAACCAACTGAAAGCAGAAGCAGTAAATACTAATGCCATGGAACATATGAGAAAATTGGTTCTACGTTCTATAATATCTGATATAATATTTTTTATAATGTTAACAAAAGCGATGTTTTCCATTGGTACTAAACATCACCTGCGACACAACACAAGGTGTTTTTATTTGGGCTGACTCACAAAAATAAAATTTGCAATGAATTCTGTGCAAGGTAACATTGTTGCATGTACCTCAGTGTAAAACCTGTAGACATATGGAAGGCTCCAGACTCCCAAATATAGCTTACTATTCCAGAGCATTTGAAAGGAGAGGCTTAGGAAAATAAGGTGACAATATCTTCTAAAAGCAAGTACGAGACAGATCACAAATTTTCATACTGAAAAAATATCTTCATTAAATGTAATAAATACGAAATATCAGTTTAATTTGTAATAAAAAGTAAATTAATTTATACTTTATTAGTACCTTCGTTGAACTCATTCATGTCGGGGGGTATGGTTATTGATGAAGAAAAACAACAAAACCTAACCAATTCGTAACACTACGTTGCAAACACTGGGATCTGATATAATTTCGCGCATACAGACGGCATATAGTGTTAGAAACAAGATTTGAGCCTTATACGCAACAATGTAAGTAAGTACTCTTTCGTTGCAACACAGTCTCTTTATCAAACAGTTTCCCCAATTTAACTAAAAACAATAACAAAATACACCGCTTAAGATGAAATAAACATCTAATTCAAGATAAATTGTTTATTTAGTGTTAGATTTGGCCAGAAAGTAGATGACAGGCACAACTGAATCGGTACAGACAACTGCCTAAATCCCAGTGAACTGGAGAACAACAAAACTTTAGCGTTGCATAATTACGATGTTCCTCCCTCAGTCTGGCAGCAAAACCCGAGGCAAGAATGTAACGATAAGACATATCGAGAAGTATTGTAATATTATTTACACAAACTTCCGTAAGACAAAATGATGACAGTCGATGTTATAATCAAGTAAATAATCCCTCAGCAGTTTTCTGGTTACTGGTCTGGTTACTCGGGTCCTCTCCTCTATCAGGTATTTTTTCCTTGGCGGTGCTCTAGATACTGGCGAAGAAATGGCGGCTCCGGAAGGGCGGTGCGCCTCGGCAATGGAGGGCCGTGAGGCGAGCTTCTTTCTGCGGAGCAGATACTGGCGCAAGTATAATAGACGCCCCGCTATCACCAGCTTCGTTCATTTCCTGCGCCACCGTGTCGCCGTCAGATAAGTCGCGCCCTATCGCCACAATGCCACCACATTTCAACACTTTTTATCTCCTCTTGAAGGGAAAAGAAAACGCGGCAGAATGGGGCCCTGAGTGTACCATTATGTTAGTGTGTAAATCCTATTATCCGAGGCGGTCCAATTTTGGCGCCTTTATCTGCGCCGGCACAATAACGCATAAGTTGCAGCGGGCCATAAAGGGGCGGCGCTGCGAGCGCTGCGAGTGGCGATAGCGGCTCCGCGGTGCGCCCCGCTGCCGCTGGATGGCAGCACCGCCGATCGTCCTAATTGCCGTCTCTGCGGGCGCGCACACCGCCGCGGACTCATTACCGAGGCAAATGCACGCCGCCAACGGCGTCTCGCCCACTCTCAACGGCGCATCGGATCTCGCAGGAATTGTTCCGTTTGTGCTAATGTCTCGTGAACGTATAAGAGCTGTGAAAGTTTAAACTTGACGACAGAATCCTTAAAGCACCTACCGTCACTCAACCAGAATCCCGTATGTTTTTCCTCACGGGCGACACCAGTACTAAAGTATTGAGAGGGACAACTTAGTAGGTAGGCTATAGCTCACAATGAGGTCTAAGACGGAAGCTACTCTTGAAAAAAGCTGAAAAATTGGGACCTAAAACCACTTTTTGGAGCATTTGGATGCCTCAGACCGTATATTCCAATAGACTTAAACTCGCAAAGTGCGTCGAAGTATTCTTGGATTTAAACGTATTTTGTGATTATTGGACATAGGAAGGTTATATAGTATGGACATTTAAATGGATCAACAGTGTATGATTATTATGAATTACGTCCAAAACGAAAAGGCAATAGTCCTAAGTTCTTTCCATATACAATAGCGTTCATGCAAAATTTCGGCTGAGTCAATCGGTGAAAAAGATATCTACATTTTTCAATACTGTATTAGTCTGATTGTCAAAACCAGTTTAAGAAAGTGAAAAAAATTCGACAGAAAACGAAATCTATTTTGTAGTTTAAAGTACAAACACATGCTTTTAAAATATGTGAACGCTGCAGACCTATTGTTCTACAGCAACAGACTCCAAAAATTAACATTGTGTAGCTTTCTTTTACTAAGTATTATGCGGATGAAGCTGTGACGGGTAAATTGATGGTTTATTACAAAATTTTTTGTAGGTCAGAATCAAGGAAAATTGATATGTTTGGGACATTATAAGCTATATGATATACTTAGATCAGCTAAAAAAACAGTTAATAAATGTCTATAAACTAGGTGTTTGGAGCATTGTAGCAGTATAATTGACTAAACTGGAATACATTTTGTAATAAATATTTACTCACAATCCTTCCTTTTCCTCTAAAAAAAGAAAAACACAATATTAATGAACTGCCTTGAACTCTCTTCATTGCAGTTGTTCTTCACGCATGCACTGACTATAACTTTATTATTTTACCAACACCGGACTTTAAGTGATTGTCGCGTTGCGTTCAACTGTTTGGCTTCTGCCTCCCGGCCACCCCTGCTACAGATTTAACAGCAAAACCATAGTGTGCCGGCCGGTGTGGCCGAGCGGTTCTAGGCGCTTCAGTCTGGAACCGCGCGACCGATACGGTCGCAGGTTCGAATCCTGCCTCGGGCATGGATGTGTGTGATGTCCTTACGTTAGTTAGGTTTAAGTAGTTGTACGGGGCTGATGATCTCAGATGTTAAGTCCCATAGTGCTCAGAGCCATTTGAACCATCTGAAAACCACAGTCTAACGTAACAGTCGTGACACTCCGTCTCGTTTTTTTTACCCATAGCGATAGCAGCGTCCCAAGCGGACAGCAAGCGACACTTCTGAATAAATCATCGGATGTGAGGTACTAACGTTTGTATTGATCTGTAAGATAGTTTTTACAATAGGGAGCGCATGTTGTGTGACAAAAATCGATAATAACTAAAAAATTTGCACCACATTTTTCATTATTTAGTTTCTTAAGGGCCCTGGGAGGTCCGGAGCGGTATATTACAGGACAGTTTATTTACGATTCTCTTGTAACGTACTGGCATGTACTGAATAATGTCGTTTCTCTTTACTAACAAAAAATTCCTAGTAAACACCAGAAGACCTGACGTTTTGCAGAAAGACGTTGTATATGTACTCAACAAAGAGGAGTTATGTTCCCTTACACTTTCGGTAAAAACAGGGAATGTGGAAAGTAGGAAACCTATATGGAATGTAATACCTACATTAGTTAATGTACCAAATAAGCCACCACAACTGCAGCTTAACAGAGAACGTGAAAATAAATCGTCAAAAGCAATTAAACGTTTCCCAACACAGAGCAACCAGTTCCACAATTATTGCTAAATACAAACCACTAACGGAAGCTTCAACACATTCGCTTTTGATACAAGAGTAAGTACTTTCATATCGAGCATTAGAAAGTGAAATGAAGTTGAATAATGAGCGAATCGATGAACTCCATCAAATTATTTTTAAGTATCACGGAAAGTGCCTATGATAATAACATCAGACAAAAACAGAAATATATGTTTCTAATGCATGAAATATGTGTTTATATTCTCTTGCTTTCAACGGAATAAGCTGCAAATATGCACTTATTAGAAAGTATTTTTTCATTAATAAGTTGTAGCTTGTTAGGGAATTAGCGTATTTGGCTGTTTTGACGTGTATTTGACGATAATTCATGCCTCTTGGTACATTACTAACGAATGGAATACAAAAACATAACAACTATATTGAAAACAATTAAAAACAAAGATTATCATTTCGACGCATGTGATTCTCTGCTGTTCGCCGCTTGGAGCGGTAGTGTCGATCCAGCTGTCATACGGTAACAATTTTCGCACCACAGATTTTCGTGACTGTATGTACTACAATGTGCCAAAACCAAGTAGATTCGAGCATATCTCCCTGTTTCTTCATCACTCTTAGTCGCATCAACACTATTCATTAAAACTTGGAATACCTCCTTTTTAATGAATAGTATGAGCGGATTTGATTTACTGCTACGTTAGTAAATCTTGAAAACAATTAATTCTTATGGCACAAGAATTTTTGTATATTTAATTAGTTAAGCTTGAATGTATTCGTCTATCAGTGTCAATTTTTGTCAACTAAGACTCAAAAAAGTGATATTTCTTTTCAAAAAATTATGGGAGGTTTCGTTCACCCTGTCATCCATGAAGATGATGCCCATAGTTTTCCTCATCTGGATCTCACTGTTAATTAAATTGTTCTAAAGCCTGTCGCTGTCCAAATTTAGTCGCGCATGGAAACTTTTTGAACTCAATTCACTCTTCGAAAAGCCGTTTTGTGCCCCGCAGTTCTGGTAGTCGCTTCAATTGTTGCAATGTACTGTAGCAGTGTAGCTTTTATAACAACCCAATAACGGACACCAATCACAAATCCAAATTTTTACCTCGATCACTTGTTATTGTGTTAAGGAAAGGACATGCACAATTCAGTAATTAGAAGACTTACGTTAATCAGTTTAGTGTAATACACTGTATTAATAATTTTGAATGTAAATTCTACAGAGGCTGTTCGAAATGCTCATTCAAAATGTTAAACATTGTACGTTAACATGCATCATCCCGTTATGAGGCTAATCTCACAAAATCGCATTTGCTTATTTCGTTTGCTTCAGTCGATAGTTCCTCGTTCTTCATAACAATTTTAAAGAAAAATCCTGACACCTGTAATTTGCATTTCGCATTGAATGAGTTGTTGCTGATGCGTGCTGTCCAGGGAGAGGATTACCAGATTAAATAGACAAAATTACTGAACATTCTTTGGCGAAAGGATTTGCTGAGCTGAGGGCTCAGGGTTAACGCAATAAAATGTTTAATAAACGTTAACAATTATATTGTCGCTAGTTGCAGCTTTCACCAAATTTTTTGATCTTTAATTTTTTGGAATAACTGGTGGCAAGTTGCCGTCTTGCATAACTCTGCTTCTGGCTCAATTCTTTTCTAGCGTCAGAGCGTCAATGACCCGTGTGACTGAAGACTCTTTTCACATAGGCATTGCTCCATGGAACAGCTGTTATACTTTACATAGTTTAGTGATACGAAGAGGATTCTGAAAATGCGGAACCACTTATACTTTGGTACCAAACAAGGGGCTGAAATACCGAAAATCTATGTAAAAATTTTAAAAAAAATCTGGCAATCCTCGACATGGACTTTTTTTTTCACAATTTTAAATTATAGCCAATAACTCGCTAAGACACTGAATTTGATGTTATTACTTCAGTGTCACTCGTATTCACACAAGAAATAACTAGTTCGAATGTCGAGAGTAGACTATTGACATCTGTTATCTATGAGTAGCTGCCGCTGATTGGAGCTGCAGTTTAGTAGTGGATCTTTTAGATAAAACAATGTTCACTGTTGTCGCAACTTTTCAAACTACGGAGCGTTGTTTACAATACGTAGACTGCATTATTTAAGTTGCTTTGACAACTGACATAGGTTACAGCGTAAATAAAGTAGATTCAAACTTACATGCATTGCCTATCACAGATAATTAATGTGATGTATCGTACCATGATTCCTACAAACATTTCATAAGACAGATTCGTACTTCCATATATCGAGCAGCGATATATAGGCCTAACATTGATGTAATTTCGACAGATGGGTTAAACAAAAAACATAAATTAGCGGAAAATATTATGTAATGGATAATTTTTTAACCCTTAACTACTGAAAATCCCTTACAATATGTGACAGCTGGCACTACTACAATAAGATTGTTCTATCAACATTGAAACGTTCACATGACAAAAATGATTCCAAACTTTGGTTTTTCTAAAATGAAGTTAGAATATCGTCCCTTTGTAGATACTACTTATATTTCTTATTTCGCATAGATAGCTGCTTTGTAAAATTCATAATTCCATCTTCAGGTCACTGAAAGTCCAAATAGTCGTGCATTTCTCTAGAGACTCCACTTATAATGCTTATCTACTACCACTTGCCTAGGAGGGCTACACCAACAAGATAATGTATGTACAAAGTTAACAGAGAACAATTCACTCGTAGGCGCTACGTACTTACATACGTGAGTAGTAGTGTGGGTGGCGGCTGACACCCGTTAGCACTAAGCCATTGTCACAGGAAGAAACCTTATCACGTGATACACTGCTAAGTATCCTCTGCTAGGCACTTCACAGTGGTTTGCGGAGTATGGCTTTAGATATAGATATAAATGGGAAGCAAACACTGCAGACAGTATGCCCTGAAGTAGGCATTTTCGAACATCAAAAGCAAAAAAAAATGGCTCTAGCACTATGGGACTTAACATCTGAGGTCATCAGTCCCCAAGACTTAGAACTACTTAAGCCTAACCAACCTATGGACGTTACACACGTCCATGACTGAGGCAGGATTCGAACCTGCGACCGTAGCAGCAGCGCGGTTCCCGACTGAAGCGCCTAGAACCGCTCGACCACAGCGGCCGGCTTCGAAAGCAGTAGCGTAAATTTTCAATGTATCTAGAAAAGTAGGGTTGACATTCTCTTTTAACTAGAATGCTATAATAAATCCGAGACTCATATTAATGAATACAATTGAATAATTACTGAAACTTTCTCCTACAGAACAACGCTAATAACAGACCTGAGTAACAGTTCAGCCCGGTTGCGAACATCGCATAGCTCCCATGTCACACAAAAGTGGATTGGAATTTCAATAAAAACTATTAATACCTAGGTTTTTGACAGTTAATTTACGTTCTCAGTTAATAGTGAACTTTCTTAAATGTATTCTTATCGTTATCAACTTTATTTACATCTGGACTAGTTAGTAGACTTTTCAGCAACGACCTGATTTTTGCATCAGTGAAGCAAATAACGGTAACGTTTCTGTTCTTATCTCCGTTACTTGCGCGATAATTTCTGACGCGGTCACTCAGGCAGATGATAGGTGTCCTCCACAGCATAAACGGCGTATTTGGACACTCTGAACGGTGTATATGAATGATTTCGGGAGTCACATTTAAATCTAAATATAATACACTTTATACACAAATGCAGTAAGGTATACACTAGGTGATAAATACTTTTGGCAGTTGTTCGTCAATAGCTCTTTAATATCAGTCAACTTGTCATTCTCTCTGCAAACACCTCCATCAAGTGCAACCTGGACTGATTTTCACTCATACATATGCAGTATGATTTACGTAAGTTGCCTTTTTAGGTGTCCCACAACTTTGATAAACTTTTCATAGATTGTCTCAGGGATACACACAGATATTACAAACAAATGAAAGCTCTGATACCTGTAACATCTGTTTCTTTAACATGTCTTTCCCTAGAAAAGTTACCACGAACTTCATTAATGTAAATATTACTACACGTTGCAAATATAGATATTATATTTCCATCCAAAAATAAGTTTGTAATATCTATTTCTGTCTTTGTTATACGACCTTTACTTTTGGGTCCGGGTAAATGCGTAGTAACTGTACAAGATCTAATATTTGTAGGATAGTTACTTTTCCTCCACTTAGCTACTCCGTCTCTTCGTAAAACAAATACATCCACTTGAATTACTTCTTCCAGTCGTTCATAATTATCATTTTCTGACACTTCTTGTTCTCTCCCTAAATCATGACCATTTTCATGTAGACAGTCCTCGTACTCTGTGTCATCAACATCACTGTCAGCATCTTCATCAGTTAGTTCATGAACCACATCATTCCACAATCCAAAAATATATAAAATGTTTACCTTTTGAGGGTAAGTATTCTAATCAGGCTATAATAATGTATGAATGCAGAGTCTCGCAGCGATAACATTGAATAAAATGTTCTCGGGTTTCCAACCGCTTCAATTGCTTAAAACTACACAAGCTTTCGGCCAAGCACTCCTTGGCCGTTGTCAAATGGTATTACAGTCATAACACTTGACAATGGCCAAGGAGTGCTTGGCCGAAAGCTCGTGTAGTTTTAAGCAATTGCCGCGGTTGGAAACCCGAGAACATTTTATTCAAGGCTGTAATAATGTTTCATAAACAATGCAAACCTGCGTAAGTGAAAACCGATAATGGTTGGAGCTAACAGATGGAGAGTTAACGGAAGAAACTGGATGGCGCAAACTCAGTTCAGCACAGTCAGACAAAATAGAGCGGAGAAATTATGTGGATGACGAGTGTCATCCGCGCAAACAAGGGGGGTTAGTGATTTTCAAGACATGAATAAGTAAATGCTTTTCGTAACTTACTGTTTATTATAGTCGTAGTTGCGATTTAATACGGATGTTAAATGATTTCGTCCGTTATGGTTCACCTTCACATCATTTCAAATTAGTTACATAAGACGCCCACTTCTTTATCGTTGAGGCAGTCATTCAGGGTAACGAAAATGAAATATTGAAAGGTCTCAGTTGGATTCCTTTCATGTTAATTTCATAAATCTGTTGTCATTTACGGCATAAATTTCTCTTCTAAATATACTGTGGCGTTTCTGACTACCTGGGAGGAGACTGAGTAGTGGAACGTGTTAGTTTTACACATAAACAAGAACGATCTGTCACACTACTACACTTTAAAACACAGTTTATATTAATTCATGTCACACAGTCTCATACGGAACCTACATCCGCTTTCTTTTATATACTGTATATGATAAGATACTGTCATCCCCCTTCCCTTCTGTGTGAGAGGATGAATGAGCAAATGTATTTCTAGTTGCATGCTTGAGGGTAGCAGACAAGCCTATCTGCTAGAGAACAGTAGGACCAATGTCAGAACAGGTAGCTACACTTTCTAAAAGCAAAGAGGTTGCTATCCTTAGTATGGTCCTGTCCGTCCCTTGTCATGTTGGTATAGGAAGCTGCCTCTCTGGCCACTTCCGTTTGTATTTGTGAGCCACCTACAGGAAGGGACCAGATCAGTCTGTCCGTGGCGAGCGTCTGAAGTGGTAAGATCTCCGGCTAAGTGCGTGTCTGCTGAGTCCGTAGGACAATGGATTTCTTAAGTTCAGCCTAACTGAAAATTTAATCACCTTTATTTCAGGTTTAGCTCTAAAATATCTAATGTTACCTTAAATTGCAACGCAGTGTAATTCGAGTGTGAAGTTCAGAATATATTCTGGTAGTTGCGTTGTCACTACTTTATGAGTAAAGTGGAACCATGTGTTGATCAGTAACTCTAACTAGCATCATCAATCTTCAATGCGAATGTGCGTGAGATTATAACGTCTCGTCTTGACAATATTTTTCAATATAGCAACTTTTCTTTATGTTCAACCCATGTGGGGTGTACTTTGTGAGACCAATACCACGTGCTTATACAATTGTTTGACCCATCTGGTTAATAGTAAGACGTTAGTAACCAGTTCGAGGTTTTTCTTCTGTAAATTGCTTTTCGATCTAATTTATTTTAATTATCAAAATTATTGTGGAGTTACACTCTTTGCGTAAACCAAGTTGACCACGTGAAGCATGTGGTGTAATCATCAAAGTAGCCCTCAGCTATTCTTTTCGGGAAGATTTCACAGAGAGTTAGTATGTATTTAGTGTACCAGTTGAGAGGTGACGTGAGCCCCCTCTCATATTTCTATCTTACGATTTTCCTCTCTAATTGCATGCGGTGAAAAGTTGCTATTCCTTCACACACGGACTTCACACGCAGCGTCTCTCATCACCCGGGTGGTCCGGTGACAGGAGGGCACTGCTGATTTTGAAAGGGTAAGCCGACAGGTGTGAGGGAGTCGAGTGAATGCTTTCCAGACGCTGACATTGTACAATAGCGGCAAACACGCTCGCGGGGGCCTGAAGTAGCGGCTGGGCTAGAGGTTCCGTTACTTCGCAGAAACTTAGCGAAAACACTTTCTGGCAGGCTACCAGTGAGGCGTGGGAATGACTTGTGTACCCAGGCAGTTGTGGCGGGCAAATTCCCGCGCTTTCTGCAAAATCGTAACTGTGACTGGCTTACTCAGGGCATAGCTCCGTGACGTAGCAAAATCGGCGCAGAAATTGGCGCCAAGAATTTCCATTGGTGGAATGGTAGTGCACCGGCAATAGAGTGGAATTTTCCGCCGGTTTTCGAGTTGCTTATAGGAACGGTTAACCACGGCCACTGTCGTGGGGGCGGGAATGTTCTGTGTTTGGTTTTGTACGGGTGCTCTTGTGGGGTATTCGGCTCTCGCCTTTCAGTCTGAGTAGGTTACAACACTGAGCTATCGCTGCTCTGGACAGCCTGCCTTCCGTTGGCTGTCTAATATACTTTTATTTGATTGTAACTGTTTAACGAAGTTGCTGAAGTTTCGACTTCAACGTAACTTTCCGAGTACAGTTGGTAATTGAGCGTTCTGCGTACAAGCGGCCTATGTTGTCTGTCTTGGGCAGTTTTGGCTAAAGTTGACTGTATCGGAGTTACTGTGTGACTTCGCTTGTGAAAATCAATCACTGTACCATCAGTGATTGTGTGGCGAGCCTTCTTCGTCTCCCTCAGAGGCGAATTTGTATTGATAGGAAGTCTTTAGTCTGGAACAACCAGACCAGGACAATTTGTTTCGGGCTATACTCATGACATTATCATCACCACGACGGGACGTCGAAGCAACCAGCCATCGCTTCCAGTATGCCAGATCGTGTCCTTGCAGCTAAGAAGACAGCTTGGTAATGTACGTCCGCAGCACCAGCAAAGCAGGCATTTTTGCTAGGCGATAATCAGAGCTCAGCAGAACGCGCCTGTTCGTCTTTTCTAACTTAGTTCTATCTTGGGTGTTAATTATCTGAGGTCTCACTAATGTAGCAGCAATTAATGTTGGGTTAGCTGTGTGTCTCTCTTAAGATTTGAGTTGCAAGGAATTGGCTCCACATACCACTTTGTCATAAACGTCATATTCTAGTTTAGGGACAACTTCACCTTCACAGCGTTTATTTGAGTATCCAATTTGAGCCACTTTGATGTATTGTAAATGTTTCATGTGTTTTTGTTTATTATTTTGGGTTTAGTCCTAATAAATCACATTGTTATTTTGGACAGAACTTTCATTCTGTTAATCGGTAGAGCAACCCTATCATTTCTCACTTATTTATCAAATTAAATTATTGCAGGCCCCAAACACTTTTCTACTCCACTTGCAGGGTTGATTACAGTCAGTTTGCATATCTTTTTAATCCATGTGCAACAGCAAAAGTCGGAGTTAGAATAGGGGGGGCTTAGAGCATCATTTACATAGGTAGATTCTAGAAGAATTTAGTGTTAAATACACTGCTAGCCCCGGCACATCGCACAGTGTGTGGTAATTACATGACGGACAGGATTGGGCTATGAACGTAACTTCTTTGGGTGAAAATTGAATCGGTTGGTTGTGGTTACTTTCCTCTTGCATATGTTTCAACGTTCTTCATGTGTTATTTTATGAATGCAGTGTTGTACGTAGTCTCCCAATCTCGGCTCCCTATTTGATGTGTTCCGTAAGGTTAAAAAGTCACATTTACACAATCCTAAATAAGGCACCAGCTTAGTTATGACTCAAGTTTAATATGCTGAAATTTCAATGATCAATGTTAAAATAAATTTCCAAATATGAACTGATTTTTTTCTTTATATTTAAATTCTCTTATATATATATATATATATATATATATATATATATATATATATATATATATATATATATATATATATATATATATATAAACCAGTAATATATATATATATATATATATATTATTGGTTGTCATATGACTATTAAAAGATCATAATTAATGTTAGTCTGGTTGGGAATTTGGTAAGCTAGACTGGATACCTGGTGAAACAGTTGCTCAGTAATGCAAGGTTAACTTCCCCAGACAGCTCACAGCTTTTAACCCGCTTTTATTGTCTATCAGCGCCGCTTACACCACAAAATAAAGCAACAACGTTATACATGGCGACCCTGTTCTGTGATTCCGCTAGACTCTGGAATCTCTGAAACGTTAGATTGCGAGAGTTGTGTAATCTTAATTTTTTTCCCTGCAGTGCTCAAACAACTTCTGCGTTGTTTCTGAGCAGACTTTCAAAAGATTCACGGCGTTGTTGAGCGTTGTTGTGTTGTTTGTCTTGTTTTGTTTTCTATATTTGTGTGTTTTATATGTATGCGGTTTTTTTTCTCGCTTGTAAATTGCACTGACTTCGATCAAAGATATAAATCTGATGTGCGTGTGAAAAAGTGCGTACTAAGTTGGGTACCTTTTGTGTGACTGTCGTAATTTTTGCGGGATACATTTATTCTGATTAGTGTGTTGTGTACCGGGCATAAATTGAACTAATGCAGACTCGTAACCAAGCTAAAAGTAGGCGGTCCAACAACTTAAGCAACATGGACCATGGGGATAATTTGATTTCGAATATTAACACGCTGGACGGTTCCGAAAATGCAATGGGGAATACTTCAGAGGAAATGCAAAACAGGACGAACGGGCTCACATCAGAGCCAGAAATTAGTTTGCCTCCAACTAACCAAATTGATTTGGCAGAACTAATGAAAGCCTTATTGCAACAAAATAAAGAAAACGCAGAGAAATCCGAAAAATCGATCCGAGAGCTAGGCGAACAAATGGCGCAGAAATCTGAAAAATCGATCCGAGAACAAGAAGAATCATCCGAAAAATCGATCCGCGAGCTAGGCGAACAAATGACGCAGAAATCAGAAAAATCGTTCCGAGAACAAAAAGAATCATCCGAGAAATCGATCCGCGAGCTAGGCGAACAAATGACGCAGAAATCAGAAAAATCGATCCGAGAGCTAGGCGAACAAATAGACAAAAAACTAATCCAGCAGACAAATAAAGTTGACAAGTCGATGCAGACAGTGTCCAATGATATCTCACAAAGAATAAACAATCTGGCAAGTGAAATAAAAAGTGATATTATGAAAGAATTAGGCCGTACATTTGAACAAATCGATGATCGTCTGCAAGCCTTAGAACAGGGCAAGCGGAGTCGCGATGTGGAATCGAAAGAGAGCAAAGAACAGCTACTTAGGAATTTCCAAGCGCTGACAGAAGAATGCCAAAGAGAACACCAGCAGGTACTCTCGAGGGTCCAGGAGGCGGAAACGCATTGTCCAGCGTCCATTAGCAACACAGTAGCGGACAACAGTCAAGCGATTCACGCACTCGAACAGCAAGTAGAACAATTGAAGCAGACTGGGGCGGAGGACAACAGACAAATACATGATAAGATTGCAGCATTAGCGGACATCGTAGGCACGATGAAGGTGACGGAAAGCGAGAACAATACTACACCGGTAGCGGTCGCAGAGACCGAAGAAGTGCGTTCGCTTCTTAGATTTCAGAAGGGACAGTTCGAAGTGAACAGGCGGTACAAAGCTGTAGCAGGCGAATTATAAGAATGCGTGGCGCATCTGGAAAACTGCATGGCGTGTGATTCCGAACTCGCCAATAGCACTAAAAATAGCCGTACGGACAGTGCAGAGAGGGACTCCGGCCACGAGGGAGATTTTGACGACAGGGAAGAATGTATTTTGAGGGGCAGACATGAGAAAAATAGGAACATTCAAGGGCCTCGCCGGGAGGAAATGCGGGGATTTGATTTCAAATATTTCCTTACGGTGGGAAAGTTTGAGATATTTCGAAATTCGCAAAAAGGAATACATCCACGAGCATGGCTCGAGCAATTTGAGTTTTGTCTTCCCCCCATCTGGGCAAGTTCACGTAAGATAGAATATATGTGTGGCTATTTGGAAGGCGAACCGGCGATTCGCATGAGATCGGCAGCGTGTCACTGCAACTCCACTCGGGAGTTTCGACAAGCCTTTCTGTCCGCCTATTGGTCGGAAGCGGCACAAGATAGGGTCAAACATGGCATAATTATGCTGCCAAATTTGAACCAGTCTGGTTTCGGCAGCCCAGCACGCCTATTCGACCACATTCTGCAGGCAAATCAATTTTTATATGACCCATACGGGCCTGCGGAACTAATTAGGATATGCATCACCAAATTGCCGATGCACTTGCGCCACGTCATTCTTGCGGGACGATGCAAAGAGGACGTGGAAACGTTTAAGACACTTCTCCAAGAGTTGGAATACAATACAGGAGAATGCCCGCCTAATCAGGCACAAAGTTATTACGGGTCACAGCAGCGCGATCGCAGTTGTGGCCGTAGTACTAATCAACGGCGTGACTGGTCGTCGCGACGCGAACGAAACAATAATCGGGATCGGCCGTATAGAAACTGGGGTAACAGTCGCGAACACAGGTGGAACAACGGAAATAATCGAGGACGTGGACAGAATCGTGAACGCAACAGTTACGGCAACCAGAATCGATACTACGGTGAACACGGTGGGAACAGGACTATAGGCGGAGCACCTCATGATGTTGAAATTCGGCCAGCTAACCCTAGACATAATCCAGCAAATGGAAATGAACAAAACCGGCAATGACAAACGATCAGCGCAGAAGGCGCGCAATCGGAACAAATGAGCGACATGGCAAATGAGTAGAAAGGACAGTGAGAAGTAGAGAGGACGGTGAGGAGAAAGAATTGATTAGTTTAAATTTGTGACGTATGCATTTTGAATAATATGTTGGTAAAAATAATGATAAAGATGTTTCTATGTGATTGATTGAAGTGATGTTTTTAGTTTTTTTTTTCTTTCCTTGTGCAATTAGGATTTAGGTTGGTTCAAATGTGAAGATAAAAGGTTTCTTTGTGAACAAGTAAAATGCTGTTTATGGTTTTTTGTATAAATTGAAAAGAGTCGCTCCTGAGAGAAGCAAGATCTGTGTTGAATTAATGCAAAACTCAGGGGAATATCCGATCTGTGGGTATTATGGGTCTGGCAAACCCAGGTCCTCAGCTGTTAGTAGCCTTGTTTCTGATTTTCTGCTTTTAGTGCTACTATCTATCTATTACTATTCTATATCTGTCAGTATAAATGAGGATCTCTTACTATAGTATGCGTGCTGTATGAATATTTTAAGATAGGAGAACTCTGAGAAAGGAATGAGTAAGTTTGGAAGCTTGAAAACAGGATGCGATAATACGATTGTTTAACCAATGGCTTCCCAATATGCGCTAATATGTTAATATTGATGATATATCTTTTTCGTTCTTTATAGCTGAGTACGTAAAGTGCTGTCTGTGGATTTCGTAAGTAGATTGATTCCCTTCAAGGTGAAAGAAGAGTTGTGGTTTGTGTAATTTACGTGGCCTGAAATAGTATTATGGCAGTCAAATGACGAGCAGTTTTCAAGCAAATGGACAATGGAACGGAAATATGGATCCTTTTTGTAGTCTTGATTGATGTTGAGCCAAAGCCTCATAAATTATTCTGCGTTAATACTTGTTCTAGAAAAGCGACGTTTATGTGTTTTGCTGATGCTGTGAGAATTACAGCTTACTGTTTTCGCTGGTGCGGGATGCACTGCAGCCTATATGATTTGTACTGAGGAAATTTCCCTCTTGAAGGTAGAGGAAGATTAAATAATTTTGATTATGGGGCCGAAGGAAAGCTTGGTTTAAGGTAATAAGGATGAAGCAAAACATTTGTCATTTAAACTACAGGAGGATTCGGATCTTTTGTGTCTGTTGTAAGTTCAATATGTTAAGATGAAACTGTTTTACAGAATAGAGGAGACCACAATTTTGCCATTCATGAGAAATGAATCCAGAATAACCACCACAGGCGAAATAACTGACTTGGAAGCGAAAGGTAACTTAAAGAAGGAACGAAATGGGTAAGAAAATGTAGTATAACCTGTATAATGAATATGTCTTTACCCTCCTCAGAGTCATCTGTGTGATTAATTCTTGTGATAACGTAATTTTAGATGAAATTTTCTTACTGTTTTATGTGTGAATATATGAGTATGATAAATGTATAATTGCGAGTCTCTTGTCAGGTGTGTCAACTGGTATAAATGTTTTGGCGTGTAAATAACTGTTGTTCTTTTTACTGTGTATGTTTAAGGAAAGTTCTCCATATTTATCATGTGACAAGACATATGCCGCGAGCGTCAGGAAGACGACGAATTAGAACAATGTTGTAGTGGTATAAACACTGTGTTGAAGTAGCATTGAAGTAGCTTGTTGGATTAACTAGTAGTGGATTGAAGTAAAATTTTGAGTAATGCATGTTTATGGGTAGTTAGTTTGTAGTATAGACAACAGGTGTGCATGTGTGTGTGTAAATAACATGTGAACCCTATGCTGCCCTGACCTATACTGGCACAAGGCATAATCCTATTCATTTTAGTGAATTAATGAGTAGCCTTTGATTTATTAAAACGCAAGTGTACCACATTAGTGGTGTGGATTTAGGTATTATAGTGTCAGTTCATTTAATTTTCATTTTTGTACTGTCAAGTCATTTCACTTTTATTTTTAATATTGTCAAGTCATTTAACTTTTATTTTTATATTGTCGATTCATCTAACTTTTTATACTTATAAAAAATTAAGTCTCACTTTCGTTCTTAAAAATTGTGAAAGACAATATGAAGTGGTATTATGTATGACATTTTGTAATCACATAACTATGATGAACAATTTCTGTGAATGCAGTTGAGAACGTGAAAGCGAACCAGCTAAACTCTTATGAGACAGCGGGAGCAGCGAGGAGGAGGGCTAGTTGTAAACTGGCGGGTTTCCCAGCAGGACACGCTGTCAACCAGGCCACTTTGGGAGCACGGTCGACAACAAAAGAAGGGCACGCGACAAACACTTTCCCTTGCACCTGGAGCTAATGGGTGGCCACACCAATGCGACCCTTCCTGGAGGCGATGACCTGAGATGTCCGAGCGGTCCACCGCAAGGAAATCCATCTGCTGACAACGCACCACACGCACGCGAACGTGACGAGACAGCCGCGGTGAAACAACAGAAGACAGGGGATAAAGGGGCGTGGAGCCTTTTGACAGGTACTGTCCAGAGAAACTTACAGACGTCAACGACGCCTATCGACATTTCCTGACAGATGCCTACTGTCAAGCGACAGTAAATCATGGTTCGATGTTCTCTGGTCGCTAATGGTGGCACAAAGAAGAGCCATTAAGTGTCATCCTTGCCCAGGAATATCAAACCGGCGAGCCAATTGAGGATAACTCAAGAATGTAACAACACAAGGGGCGTGGAGCCTTTTGACACATACTGTCCAGAGAAACTGGCAGACTTCAACGACGCCTATCAACATTTCCTGATGGATGCCCACTGTCAAGCGACAGTAAATCATAGTTCGATGTTCTCTGGTAGCTAAGGATGCCACAAAGAAGAGCCATTAAGTTTCATCCTTGCCCAGGAATATTAACTTGGCGTGTCAAATGAGGATACCGCACGAATTTGACAACACAAACATGGAACCAAATCGAGATGTACGTGACACGGGCCACCAAGACAAACTTCATGAGAGGGCAGAGACGGCGGGATTGCACGCAACAGATGGACAAAAATCCCTACTGGCAGCTGCGGCGACGAACCCCCCCCTCCCCTTATATTGTGCCTCGGAACAGTGGAACTACTGAGTGTGGCAGTGAACAGTGATTATATGGTTCTTAGTTCAATGCATATACATGTGTTTCTGTCACAGAAACTTTGACTCATGTGTTTTGCAGGGGTTCGATTTATTGGTGTTTATGAGACTGACTCTTGTATTTTGCAGTTGTTCTATTTATTGTTTTTTTTAGACTTTGACTCTTGTATTTTGCAGGTGTTTTATTTATTGGTGTTTTTTTTAGATGTTGACTATTGGACTTTCAGAGCTGTTTTATTGATCAATGTTTGTTCTTGTGTGATGTATTAGATTTGTGATATTTTGTTTCGTAAATTCATTCCTGTGGCATTGCTTCGTTTATCAGTCAGATAGCTATTCATTCTCATAGGACTGTGATCGATTAGCCTTTGCATGGGGCATATTTATAGTGAGGAACCCCATAATGGTAACAATCACATAATTAATTGTAGTTTCAGTATAATGACACAGTGCTCATTGTTTGCTAACTGACTGAAATATAGTAGAGTGATTAAATTAGTGCCACAAAGTTATTTCAATTCTACAAATTATTAGTTTTATAAGATATAGAATTTTCTTGCGATAACCACTTTGTAAAACATGTTTTTTCTCCTATCTTTTTTTTTTTTTTGCTTTTACGGATTGTGCATTGTAATGTTCTGCTTTATAATACTGATGTTAATTTCATGTTTTTTCTAATTGCTGAGGCACCTTTGCTATTTTCATAAATTTTACTTGTTAATAAACATTCATAAATTTTCCTGTGATCAGTTGGCTCTTGCAATGAGCAAATACTGGTGAACTCCATAAGGGTAACAACCAGATATTGTTTTCATATTAATGGCACAGGAACCATTGTTTTTACTTGCTGACCGAATTGAGTCTACACTATCTTTTAAATAGGTGTCACAGATTTTTTTTTTCTCTTTGAAATTGGTAGATTCTATAGATGCATTGAAATTGTTGTGTTTCAGCAAGTAGCTGGTAACCTTTTGCCTTTTCTTTACATTTTTGGTTTAAGTAGGGTGTGAGAAGTCTGCTTGGGAATGTCCTAGCATGGCCAGAAAATTCCCTGCACAGTCTTTTCCCGGAGCGTTGGGGTTATGAAAGGTCCCTGTTGGATTCCTTTCACGTTAATTTCTTAAATCTGTTGTCATTTACGGCATAAATTCCTCTGCTAAATTTACTGTGGCGTTTCTGACTATCTGGGAGGAGACTGAGTAGTGGAACGTGTTAGTTTTACACATAAACAAGAACGATCTGTCACACTACTACACTTTAAAACACAGTTTATATTAATTCATGTCACACAGTCTCATACAGAACCTACATCCGCTTTCTTTTATATACTGTATATGATAAGATACTATCATCCCCCTTCCCTTCTGTGTGAGAGGATGAATGAGCAAATGTATTTCTAGTTGCATGCTTGAGGGTAGCAGACAAGCCTGTCTGCTAGAGAACAGTAGGACCAATGTCGGAACAGGTAGCTACACTTTCTAAAAGCAAAGAGGTTTCTATCCTTAGTATGGTCCTGTCCGTTCCTTGTCATGTTGGTATAGGAAGCTCCCTCTCTGGCCACTTCCGTTTGTATTTGTGAGCCACCCTCAGGAAGGGACCAGGTCAGTCTGTCCGTGGCGAGCCTCTGAAGTGGTAAGATCTCCGGCTAAGCGCGTGTCTGCTAAGTCCATAGGACAATGGATTTCTTAAGTTCAGCCTAACTGAAAATTTAATCACCTTTATTTCAGGTTTAGCTCTAAAATATCTAATGTTATCTTAAATTGCAACGCAGTGTAAATCGAGTGTGAAGTTCAGAATATATTCTGGTAGTTGCGTTGTCACTACTTTATGAGTAAAGTGGAACCACGTGTTGATCAGTAACTCTAACTAGCATCATCAATCTTCAATGCGAATGTGCGTTAGATTATAACGTCTCGTCTTGACAATATTTTTCAATATAGCAACTTTTCTTTATGTTCAACCCACGTGGGGTGTACTTTGTGAGACCAATACCACGTGCTTATACAATTGTTTGACCCATCTGGTTAATAGTAAGACGTTAGTAACCAGTTCGAGGTTTTTCTTTTGTAAATTGCTTTTCGATCTAATTTATTTTAATTATCAAAATTATTGTGCAGTTACACTCTTTGTGTAAACCAAGTTGACCACGTGAAGCATGTGGTGTAATCATCAAAGTAGCCCTCAGCTATTCTTTTCGGGAAGATTTCACAGAGAGTTAGTATGTATTTAGTATACCAGTGTGTGGTAATTACATGACGGACAGGATTGGGCTACGAACGTAACTTCTTTGGGTGAAAATTGAATCGTTTGATTGTGGTTAATTTCCTCTTGCATATGTTTCAACGTTCTTCATGTGTTATTTTATGAATGCAGTGTTGTATATAGTCTCCCAATCTTGGCTCCCTATTTGATGTGTTCCGTAAGATTACAAACTCACATTTACACAATCCTAAATAAGGCACCAGCTTAGTTATGACTCAAGTTTAATATGCTGAAATTTGAATGATCAATGTTAAAATAAATTTCCAAATATAAACTGATTTACTTCTTTTTATTTAAATTCTCTTTTATATATACATATATATATCACCGGTTGTCGTATGACTATTAAAAGATTATAATTAATGTTAGTCTGGTTGGGAATTTGGTAAGCTAGACTGGATACCTGGTGAAACAGTTGCTCAGTAATGCAAGGTTATCTTCCCCAGACAGCTCACAGCTTTTAACCCGCTTTTATTGTATATCAGCACCGCTTTCATAGCAAATTAAAGCAACAACGTTACAATATTACATTGTATCTCTGCTCCAGAGGTTTGAAGATGGCGAACAGCAGTCGAAACCGGTAATCACCAACATTAAACAGCAACTTTGACTGAAATAAAGTATGTCATAATTTTCGAACAGTTTCTGTATCATCTTGGGTTGTAGGGTGTTCTGACGGATGTCAGCGTCGTACGTGCACCGCAGAACACCCGACAACCCAAAACGTCATTAGATCGCCGGGAAAGCCTGAAGAGTTACAGTTCCTGTATCGCTACAAGCATTATGTCTGCCCTTATTAAAATCTTTTCCTACTAATCATTTATTGACAATTAGTATTCTTGGCTCCTGCTCTTGCACAACATTTTTTTTCTACTAATCATTTGTTGACAATTAGTGTTTTGGCTCTTGCTCTTGCAGAACTTTTTTCCTACTAATTATTTGTTGGCAATTAGTGTTCTCTGCTCTTGCTCTTGTACTACACTACAGTACAGATTAAAAAAAAAGAAAAATTACTTTCTTTCATTATGAAAACATTTATAAATAAACTATTGTAACATCATTTTTGGACAATTAGAAATGAAGCGCACAAATGTAACGTAAGGCGTATACTTAAAGACAGATTATTGTATGATTACACGATTGCAAAACAATAACGGAAACCAGTTTCTTCCATAAAATATCCAGGAGTATGCACACGGAGCAGTTTACAGTGGAACGGCCACATAAAACTAATAACGGGTAAAGCAAATGCCGGACTGCTATTCATTTGGAAGACTCCATAGGAAATGTAGTCTAATCAAAAATGGTTCAAATGGCTTTGAGCATTATGGGACTTAACATCTGAGGTCATCAGTCCCCTAGAACTTAGAACTTACACCTAACTAACCTAAGGACATCACACACATCCATTCCCGAGGCAGGATTGGAACCAGCGACCGGAGCGGTCGCGCGGTTCCAGACTAAAGCGCCTAGAACCGCTCGGCCACACCGACCGGCGAAATGTAGTCCATCAAAAAATGAGGTAGCTAATAAAACTCTCTTTCGACCAATAGTTCAATATTGGTCGCCAGTGTAAGATACGTAGGAGATAGGACTCATAGAGGAAGAGATTCATTGAGTAAGTAGGAGAGCATCAAGCAGACGCTCAAGCAACACTAGTGGCAGACGCTGCAAGAGCTGTGTTCTGTGTGGCAGTGTGGGCTACTGTTGAAGTGGCGAGAGCGTACGTTCCTGGAAGAGTCAACTAATATGCTGCTTCTTCCTACGTATATTTCGTGAAAAGGTGATGAAGATAAAATTACAGCAATTGTCGACTGGTAGTTTTTGTACGTACAGTAATTCAGCTCCGTGAAGCGGTTCCGCACGTCATCAAGGAGCTATTGGTCTGAAGATGGTCACTTTTGACTGAAATCGGTTACTATAATCAATAAAAAAACCAGATTGTTGCGATCTGGATTGACTGTTTTTGTTATTCTAAAATTAGAGAGATTCCGGCCCACATGGAGGCTTACCAGCAATCGTTCTTCCCGCGAGCCATACTCCACTCGAACAGGAAAAGTGACAATGGTACTACAATGTACTAATACAACACGTTTTTTTCTCGGCCTATTTCGGTTGAAAGAATGCGGAATTTGTTGTGCGACATCGTGGAATATTCCAACTTCAGTCTGTACAGTTTCGTGAAGATCCGATAGGTGGAGGTGCTGTACGTAACCGTCAAAATGGTGTCTAACGGAGGTGCGTTCCAAACAAGTCACTTTGGCGGTGTTTAGAAAGGATAGATTGCATGCAACCGGTGGTGGCGTGTTTGTCACTGTTAGTAGTAGTTTATCCTTTAGTGAAGTAGAAGTGGATAGTTCCTGTGAATTATTATGGGTGGAGGTTACACTCAACAACCGAGCTAAGTTAATTATTGGCTCGTTTTACCGACCTCCCGACTCAGCAGCATTAGTGGCAGAACAACTGAGAGAAAATCTGGAATACATTTCACATACATTTTCTCAGCATGTTATAGTCTTAGGTGGAGATTTCAATTTACCAGATGTAGACTGGGACACTCAAATGTTTAGGACGGGTAGTAGGGACAGATCATCGAGTGACATTATACTGAGTGCACTATCCGAAAATTACCTCGAACAATTAAACAGAGAACCGACTCGTGGAGATAGCATCCTGGACCTACTGATAACAAACAGACCCGAACTTTTCGACTCTGTAAGCGCAGAACAGGGAATCAGTGATCATAAGGCCGTTACAGCATCCCTGAATATGGAAGTAAATAGGAATATAAAAAAAGGGAGGAAGGTTTATCTGTTTAGCAAGAGTAATAGGAGGCAGATTTCAGACTACCTAACAGATCAAAACGAAAATTTCTGTTACGCTAATGACAATGTTGAGTATTTATGGAAAAAGTTCAAGGCAATCGTAAAATGCGTTTTAGACAGGTACGTGCCGAGTAAAACTGTGAGGGACGGGAAAAACCCACCGTGGTTCAACAACAAAGTTAGGAAACTATTGCGAAAGCAAAGAGAGCTTCATTGCAAGTTTAAACGCAGCCAAAACCTCTCAGGCAAACAGAAGCTAAACGATGTAAAAGTTAGCGTAAGGAGGGCTATGCGTGAAGCAGTCGAAAGTAAAATTCTATGTACCGACTTGACAGAAAATCCTAGGAAGTTCTGGTCTCACGTTAAATCAGTAAGTGGCTCGAAACAGCATATCCAGACACTCCGGGATGATGATGGCATTGAAACAGAGGATGACACGCGTAAAGCTGAAATACTAAACACCTTTTTCCAAAGCTGTTTCACAAAGGAAGACCGCACTACAGTTCCTTCTCTAAATCCTCGCACAAATGAAAAAATAGATGACATCGAAATAACTGTCCAAGGAATAGAAAAGCAACTGAAATCACTCAACTGAGGAAAGTCCACTGGACCTGACGGGATACCAATTCGATTCTACACAGAGTACGCGAAAGAACTTGCCCCCCTTCTAACAGCAGTGTACCACAAGTCCCTAGAGGAACGGAAGGTTCCAAATGATTGGAATAGAGCACAGGTAGTCCCAGTCTTCAAGAAGGGTGGTCGAGCAGATGCGCAAAACTAGAGACCTATATCTCTGACGTCGATACATTGTAGAATTTTAGAATATGTTTTTTGCTCGCGTATCATGTCGTTTCTGGAAACCCAGAATCTACTCCGCAGGAATCAACATGGATTCCGGAAATAGCGATCGTGTGAGACCCAACTCGCTTATTTGTTCATGAGACCCAGAAAATATTAGATACAGGCTCCCAGGTAGATGCCATTTTCCTTTATTTCCGGAAGGCGTTCGATACAGTTCCGCACTGTCGCCTGATAAACAAAGTAAGAGCCTACGGAATATCAGAGCAGCTGTGTGGCTGGTTTGAAGAGTTTTTAGCAAACAGAACACAGCATGTTGTTCTTAATGGAGAGACGTCTACAGACGTTAAAGTTACCTCTGGCGTGCCACAGGGGAGTGTTATGGGACCATTGCTTTTCACAATATGTATAAATGACCTAGTAGATAGTGTCGGAAGTTCCATGCGGCTTTTCGCGGATGATGCTGTAGTATACAGAGAAGTTGCAGCATTAGGAAATTGTAGCGAAATGCAGGAAGATCTGCAGCGGATAGGCACTTGGTGCAGGGAGTGGCAACTGACCCTTAACATAGACAAATGTAACGTATTGCGAATACATAGAAAGAAGGATCCATTATTGTATGATTATATGATAGCGGAACAAACACTGGTAGCAGTTACTTCTGGGAGTATGCGTGCGGAACGATTTGAAGTGTAATGATCATATAAAATTAATTGTTGGTAAGGCGGGTACCAGGTTGAGATTCATTGGGAGAGCCCTTAGAAAATGTAGTCCATCAACGAAGGAGGTGGCTTACAAAGCACTCGTTCGAACTATGCTTGAGTATTGCTCATCAGTGTGGGATCCGTACCAGATCGGGTTGACAGAGGAGATAGAGAAGATCCAAAGAAGAGCGGCGCGTTTCGTCACAGGGTTATATGGTAAGCGTGATAGCGTTACGGAGATGTTTAGCAAACTCCAGTGGCAGACTCTGCAAGAGAGGCGCTCTGGATCGCGGCGTAGCTTGCTCGCCAGGTTTCGAGAGGGTGCGTTTCTGGATAAGGTATCGAATATATTTCTTCCCCCTACTTATACCTCCCGAGGAGATCACGAATGTAAAATTAGAGGGATTCGAGTGCGTACGGAGACTTTCCGGCAGTCGTTCTTCCCGCGAACCATACGCGACTGGGACAGGAAAGGGAGGTAATGACAGTGGCACGTAAAGTGCCCTCCGCCACACACCAGTGGGTGGCTTGCGGAATATGAATGGAGATGTAGATGTAGAAATCAGAGCATCGCAGATATTCATGGGCACTTGCAAAATGTCATCGGAGATCTGGCAGTGAACAAAAGCTCGTTGAATAGTTGGGCGAGGTAATTTGTGTGTCATCGTTGCGACAAGGTGGCGCAAACCTGTCCGATCTACCGTGCGCTGTGTGGTCGCTCACAGCTATGAAACGTGCAGTATTCGAAGACGTGAATATTCTTGTTCGCGGTGATCGAGGATCACAATCAAACACCTCGCTGCTCAAATGGGCGTGTCCGTTGGTAGTGCTGAAACACTCGACCACTAATTGGGGTACTCAAAGGTGTGTGTCCGCTGGGTTCCTCTCTGCCAAACAGAAAACTTCGATCTGCTTGGATGCACTCCGCAGGAAGCAGTACGTGGATGATGGGGATGTTACTGATTCGACGTCGAACTGTGACTGGTACCATACGGGCATACGGGCCCTTTCAGTGAGATGGTTTAAGGCCGTCGCATTGAACACAGATTATGCAGGAAAAATAGATTTTTGTGCCCAAAAGAGAGCGGAATAATATGATGTATTGTTATTCTGAATAAAAACAACCTGCTTTCAGAAAATAAGTGTTAATAGTACTTACTGAACGCGCCTCGTAGAAGTTCCATCCGCCACTAACTATAAGGTGCTTTGCTGAGTATAGGTGTAGTTGTGGGTGTAGACGTGTTGTGAAAGCACCATCAGTGGGCCTAGGTCACCTACAGGAAAAGGGATGAATAGAAAGGAAACTGACAGTGTGGAAATAATTTGGAATACTGTGAGGATTAAGTGAAGTTTAGAAGGAAGGAAGTATAAAACTGTGTTAGCTCATTTTATATTAAATCAGGTATATGGATTAGGAATTTGATTATTGCCAGAGCTTCCAACAGATATAGTTTGGCCTTTGTTAGCTAAGTGCAGGATATTGGATTGTAACGGGTAGCTGTGGACTTCACTTACTGCATTCTCAGCAAGTGTGGAATCATATTTCTGTAACCTACAACTGCATTTATGTTCAGTCACCCTAGTTGTTATCTCTCTGCCTGATTGACTACAATCGGGACCAGTAATTTTATATGCCCCATTGTTGGCTAGTAATTCGGTCGTAACTTTTCCACTGAAAATACTCTGGTCTGTTGTATTCTGGTGTTCCACACATGGTAGAAAGTCATACAGTTGCAGGATTTCAGTGATTTGGCTATACTCCGTGATACATGTCCTATGTATGGGATTATACACCACTTCCTGCAAACACTGGAAGGAACGGCTAAAGTCATTTAAAGTAAAATGACGGCCTTGTAAGCCGAAAACCGGTTAACAACATAAATTAAAACTATATAACATTCAAAATACTGTGCTATTCATTTATAATTATGAATGTTTTACCAAGAAGATGGCTCTGAGGACTATGGGACTTAATATCTGAGGTCATCAGTCCCCTAGAACTTAGAACTACTTAAACCTAACTAACCTAAGGACAGCACACACATCCATGCCCGAGGCAGGATTCGAACCTGCGACCGTAGCGGTCGCGCGGTTCCAGACTGAAGCGCATAGAACCGCTCGGCCACACCGGCCAGCTACCAAGAAGAGACGGAAGAATTAGTTAACACAAAACAGTCCAGTGTCAGACTTTGTCCAAATATGAATCGTAGTTTAATACAAGCTTGTGACAATTTAGAGATCTAAATAAGCACATCCTATTTGTCGAGAGCGTTGAAATATTAAGCACCACATACTCTTGTTGCCCTCTAATGTAATCTCCGACTCAGTTTTCGATTTTACTACTGTTAATCGATAAATATGCGCCCATTTCTGAAAGAATCGTAGTAACTATCACGTAATAAAGACATAATTTTTTAATTTATACGTTGAACCATGGACCTTGCCGTTGGTGGGGAGGCTTGCGTGCCTCAGCGATACAGATAGCCGTACCGTAGGTGCAAGCACAACGGAGGGGTATCTGTTGAGAGACCAGACAAACGTGTGGTTCCTGAAGAGGGGCAGCAGCCTTTTCAATAGTTGCAAGGGCAACAGTCTGAATGATAGACTGATCTGGCCTTGTGTCACTAACCAAAAAGGCCTTGCTGTGCTGGTACTGCGAACGGCTGAAAGCAAGGGGAAACTACGGCCGTAATTTTTCCCGAGGGCATGCAGCTTTACTGTATGGTTAAATGATGATGGCGGCCTCTTGGGTAAAATATTTCGGAGGTAAAATAGTCCCCCATTCGGGTCTCCGGGCAGGGACTACTCAAGGGGATGTCGTTATCAGGAGAAAGAAAACTGGCGTTCTACGCATCGGAGCGTGGAATGTCAGATCCCTTAATCGGGCAGGTAGGTTAGAAAATTTAAAAAGAGAAATGGATAGGTTAAAGTTAGATATAGTGGGAATTAGTGAAGTTCGGTGGCAGGAGGAACAAGACTTTTGATCAGGTGACTACAGGGTTATAAATACAAAATCAAATAGGGGTAATGCAGGAGTAGGTTTAATAATGAATAGGAAAATAGGAATGCGGATAAGCTACTACAAACAGCATAGTGAACGCATTATTGTGGCCAAGATAGATACGAAGCCCACGCCTACTTCACTAGTACAAGTTTATATGCCAACTAGCTCTGCAGATGACGAAGAAATTGAAGAAATTTATGACGAAATAAAAGAAATAATTCAGATAGTGAAGGGTGACGAAAATTTAATAGTCATGGGTGACTGGAATTCGGTAGTAGGAAAAGGGAGGTGAATATGGATTGGGGCTAAGAAATGAAAGAGGAAACTGCCTGGTAGAATTTTGCACAGTGCACAACTTAATCATAGCTAACACTTGGTTCAAGAATCATAAAAGAAGGCTGTATACATGGAAGAACCCTGGAGATACTGACAGGTTTCAGATAGATTGTCTAATGGTAAGTCAGAGATTTAGGAACCAGGTTTTAAACTGTAAGACATTTCCAGGGGCAGATGTGGACTCTGACCACAATCTCTTGGTTATGACCTGTAGATTAAAACTGAAGAAACTGCAAAAAGGTGGGAATTTAAGGAGATAGGACCTGGATAAACTGAAAGAACCAAAGGTTGTACACAGTTTCAGGGAGAGCATAATGGAACAATTGACAGGAATGGGGGAAAGAAATACAGTAGAAGAAGACTGGGTAGCTTTGAGGGATGAAGTAGTGAAGGCAGCAGAGGATAAAGTAGGTAAAAAGACGAGGGCTAGTAGAAATCCTTGGGTAACAGAAGATATATTGAATTTAATTGATGAAAGGAGAAAATATAAAAATGCAGTAAATGGAGCAGGCAAAAAGGAATACCACTTGCATGAACATCAAGAGCTCAAATGGAAACCCAGTTCTAAGCAAAGAAGGGAAAGCAGAAAGGTGTAAGGAGTATATAGAAGGTCTATACAAGGACGATGTACTTGAGGACAATATTATGAAAATGGAAGAGGATGTAGATGAAGATGAAATGGGAGATACGATACTGCGTGAAGAGTTTGACAGAGCACTGAAAGACCTGAGTCGAAACAAGGCCCCTGGAGTAGACAACATTCCATTGGAACTATTGACGGCCTTGGGAGAGCCAGTCCTGACAAAACTCTACCATCTGGTGAGCAAGATGTATGAAACAGACGAAATACCCTCACACTTCAAGAAGAATGTAATAATTCCAATCCCAAAGAAAGCAGGTGTTGACAGATGTGAAAATTACCGAACTATCAGTTTAATAAGTCACAGCTGCAAAATACTAACGCGAATTCTTTACAGAAGAATGGAAAAACTAGTAGAAGCCGATTTTGGGGAAGATCAGTTTGGATTCCGTAGAAATATCGGAACACGTGAGGCAATACTGACCCTATGACTTTATCTTAGAAGCTAGATTAAGGAAAGTCAAACCTACGTTTCTAGCATTTGTAGACTTAGAGAAAGCTTTTGACAATGTTCACTGGTGGCAGGGGTAAAATACTGGGAGCTAAAGGCTATTTACAATTTGTACAGAAACCCGATGACAGTTATAAGAATCGAGGGGCATGAAAGGGAAGCAGTGGTGGGGAATGGAGTGAGACAGGGCTGTAGCCTATCCCCGATGTTATTCAATCTGTATATTGAGCAAGCAGTGAAGGAAGCAAAAGAAAAATTCGGAGTAGGTATTAAAATCCAGGGAGAAGAAATAAAAACTTTGAGGTTTGCCGATGACATTGTATTTCTGTCAGAGACGGGAAAGGACTTGGAAGAGCAGTTGAACTGAATGGATAGTGTCTTGAAAGGAGGATATAAGATGAACATCAACAAAAGCAAAACGAGGATAATGGAATGTAGTCGAATTAAATCGGGTGATGCTGAGGGAATTAGATTAGGAAATGAGACACTTAAAGTAGTAAAGGAGTTTTGCTATTTGGGGAGCAAAATAACTGATGATGGTCGAAGTAGAGAGGATATAAAATGTAGACTGGCAATAGCAAGGAAAACGTTTCTGAAGAAGAGAAATTTGTTAAAATCGAGTATAGATTTAAGCGTCAGGAAGTCGTTTCTGAAAGTATTTGTGTGGAGTGCAGCCATGTATGGAAGTGAAACATGGACGATAAATAGTTTGGACAAGAAGAGAATAGAAGCTTTCGAAATGTGGTGCTACAGAAGAATGCTGAAGATTAGACGGGTAGATCACATAACTAATGAGGAAGTATTGAATAGGATTGGGGAGAAGAGAAGTTTGTGGCACAACTTGACCAGAAGAAGGGATCGGTTGGTAGGACATGTTCTGAGGCATCAAGGGATCACCAATTTAGTATTGGAGGGCAGTGTGGAGGGTAAGAATCGTAGAGGGAGACCAAGAGATGCATACACTAAGCAGATTCAGAAGGATGTAGATTGCAGAAGGTACTGGGAGATGAAGAGGCTTGCACAGGATAGAGTAGCATGGAGAGCTGCATCAAACCAGTCTCAGGACTGAAGACCACAACAACAACAACACGTTGTAAAAGATTTATACGTTTCGCGTGGGGTTTTAGTGAATAGGCAGTTATATCAGCGGAATATTTTGGTTACTGGAAAGAATATGCGATTTTATTTGCACTTGACATATGAGACCCGGTAGACACGCTCAGCTTAAATTTTTCGAACCAGTGAGGTCATATTGTAAAACATATGAACGTAACATGTTCTTAAAAAATGACAGGCTAATGTGAAATAACAGAACTGTGGATGTAACAGCAAAACCGATACCTAAATATGTCACTGAAAAAGATAGAAAGAAGTAACGAAGAAGAATACAGAGTACTGCAAAAAGTGTTACATAGAAGTACTAAATTGTGATTATTTCTAAACTGATAAAAAGAAGGGAGGTTGCGGCAAAAATAAACTGAACTGCAACTGGTTCTTACGAGTAAATAAAATAGAAATGCTATGAAAATGACCGTACTACTGAAGCTATTGAATTATGAATAGAGAGAATGTGTGAGACACAAGCATATTTAAGGGAGAAGCTGAGTTCAATAAAACTCGTCTACATAGAAACTTACCTGACACACATTGTCAGATTGAATAAGACGCGATTGAATGGTACCGACAACAATAATGATACAACGAAATCCTAAAATATCAAAAATGTGATTCAGAACAGAAAGCAGAACAGAAGAAGAAAATTTACGCTAATATCTATGGAACAGAGAGAAAGATGCTTCTTCACTTACAGACATAAGAGGACATGGCACTACAAACTTACGTTGTATGTTGTTAACGTCCACGTTTACAAGAGGTTATCTATGTTTCTTTGCTAGCTCATAATTAAGTGCAATGAGGAAGAAGTAAGCAAGGCATGCTAGCATGACTTGCGGATGTCAACAAACTGAAATATTCTTGAAATGTCGAAGGCATAATTGTAGTTTACACATCTTCTTGCTTTGAGAGCTTACCTGTAAAGTGTCATTTAGTGTGTGGTCAATAATAGCAAAAAGCGATGCATTCATCTTAGAAAGCATGTTCCAGCAATTTGCAATTCAATAAACGTCACCAGTAGGCAGTTCTGATGCTATTAATGAGCATATCAGCTAATACCCCCTATATTAGTTAGCGCAGATGACCGCACGGTGAATGAAGGAATGGTCTCAATAACCTAGAGCATGTGAAATGAATATTTTGCTGTAACAAGTATGTAACGCATTGATTTAGAAATGATTTAATTATTGGAATGTAATTTCACACTTTGTTTTCACACTAAATTACTGTATCTTTGTACAGTAGCCTATTTGCTTCATTGTCCAGAATTGTTCTTGTCATAAACTCTCTGTGTCAGTTTTCCAGAATTAACCTGCTTGATTTTACTATTGAATTTCATTTTGAGGTTTTCAAAGTACATAAGCCTACACCAAGCTTTATGATTTATCGATAATAATACTATGATGCCATGCAGCAGCTTCCACTTTTATTTATTCATTCATCCAGCAAACAGTAGATCAAATTTGATACAAAGTACTTGTGAGATACAATAATGAAAATTCAAGATCCATTTTCTTTTTAGAGCTGTTTCACTCTTCTTTTATGTTTCATCTTATAACGCAGTAGCGTTATCTTACTGGTTTTCCAACAATACTTGCCAGTCACCCAAACTTTCTAAACGAAGTTCTAATTGTTACATTGTGTACTAATTAAGAAAAGACCGATATAAAATTACTCCACACTATGCATCCAAAGTAGGCTGGAAAAGGAGTTTTTCTCTGTAAGTTGAGCAGAAGCATTCATGTGTTACTGTTACCGAGAATGTGCACAAAGTTCTTCTTAGTGTAATGAAGGATCAGAAGTGTAGGAAAATGAAAATGAATATTCCAGTCCTGTACAGAATACAAGTTTAAGAAAAAGAAAAGTGTTGGGGAGTATTATTTTCTGATTCGTCAAAAATATTAGGGACTTTGAGTCCCGTCGCAGCTGACGATTGTTAGCGCTTACAACTGAGATCTTTTCAGAATGTTCCATTCATACAGGGTGATTTTTTCCACCGTGTACAAACTCTAGGGACTCATCGATGAGAGGATACGGAAAAAAGGTCTGATGAACTTATGCCTGGAAATGCGTGATTTCCGTACTAGAGACTATACTTTGTTACCGAGACTGTGGTCTAATACGCGCAGTACCATCCAGCCACAGTTGTAGCATGCACGGTTTCTGTCAAGAGGGTGGTACTGTTCCTCACTGTCGTGCCCTAGCGCCCTCTCCTGCCATAGTAATTGGTAATAGTGTGTCCGATTCACTTCTCTTGCTGACTCACCTAGTACTGGATGTGTACAGCATTGTACACAATGGTTCCGTATTCGAATCGAGAGCTTGCCGACATGGTGTTTACTTACAGAAAGGCAAATGGCAATGGGCGGCGGGCAGCCAGTTTGTGTCAGTAGAACCATCCCCGCCAAGAACACAGCATTCAATGTTTGCAACAGTGTTTTGTCGTTTGTCTGAGACAGGGTCGTTATAGGAAATAGGAAATCATGAAGGACATATCCGAAATGTTCGGATACCAGACTTGGGGGAAAACCTGATTAACACTGTGGAAGGCGACCGCCGTGTCAGTACCAGGCAGTTGATCCGTCAGCACAGAGTAAGCCAGACGACTGTGTGGCACATTCTCCATGATAATTGTTACTAACCTTATCACTTAAAAGCGAGTGCAAACTTTCCGTATCGGGAGCAGTTTTGTCACTGGTTTCTCACTAGCCAACAACGATTCCAGGAGAGGAGGCCACCTTTACGCGGAGCGGTATCTTCAACTTTCATAACAGTCATCTGTAGGATAGTATTTGGAACCCCCCCCCCCCCCCGCCCCCCCATGGTATGGAAACGACGAGTCATCAGCATCGGTGCAGCCAGAATATGCGGGCCGGGATAACTGGCGAACATTTTGGGACCAGTTTTCCTTCACGTCGCCTAACAGGCCGAAACCATCGACGTTTCTTGCGGGTGACTTCGCCTTCCCTGCTAGAAGAAGTGCCATTGATGATTCAAAGGGTTATGTGGCTGCTGCATGATGATGCTCCAGCTCACTTTGCCATTAACGTCCGGACGCATCTCAATTGTGTCTTCGCTGGTCGATGGATAGGACCATTTGGTCCAGTTGCATGGCCTGCTCGTTCACTGGGTCTCAACCCGTGCGATTTCTGGTTATGGGGCTATCTCAAAAATATCGCGTATGTAGAGCCGATACCAGATGAGGTAACACTGGAGCAGCGCAATCATGCTACCTTTGATACTGTTCGGATGCAGCCTGCTCGATATGAACGTGTGAGACAGAACGTGCTACGGCGCGTACACGCATGCGTTGAGGCACACGGTAAACATTTTCAGTACATACTGTAACTGTGGCTGCATGATACAGTGCGTATTAGACCGTAGTCTCGTAACAAAGTAAGACTGAATAAATGGTCTCTAGCATGGAAACCATGAATTTCCGGACATACGTTCATTAGACCTCTTTTGTTCCGTATCCTCTCATCGATCAATCCCTAGAGTTTGTACACGATGGAAAAAATCACCCTGTAGAAAGAACAGATTAATGAAATACGGTGTAAATCCTGTGATGCGAAGAAGACCAAAGAAAAATCCAGATGAAGGAGCATGTCATGATTGTTCCTACGTGTACAAGGTGTGTATGAGTAAAGAAGGACAAATACAGGATATTCAGGTGTGTCAACCAGCATTCTTGACATTGCATTACCAAGAGATGTCTCGTTACAGTTAGAAAGGCGTTGGCTGCTATAGGGAAAGGACAGTTGGAGACATAACACTACATCAAAGAAACTTAACGGAGAGACTGTATCTAAAGTGCATCAACATACAGAATCAATGAGAGACCACAAATAACTTTGTGATATTCATGAGAGCAAACGGTTATATTTACCACAAGAACTTAATATTCGAAAGTTACACCTGTTATAATCAGAAAAATCCTCAAATTCCAGTGTCATACGAACAATATCGACCGATCTTTGTGACTAACTAAAACATAAGTTTTGGTAATCCCAGAACTGACGCACGTCCAGTGCGTGACAAAGTTAGAGGTGACTGTTTGAAACTTGATTTACAGATAAACAATGGGAAAGATGCAACTCAGATACAAACTCTAAATAAACAGAAACAATGTCTAACGACTTAAAATGAAATACGTAAGATTAAAGCGCACAAGTTTTGCGAGATTAAACATTCTCAATGTTTCAGGTCCAGAAAATCTGTGATTAAGAAAGCTGTCTATATTGATTACAGAAGAATTTTCCGCTTCTTAATGTTTCAACCAATGAAGCGTATTACCGCAGTCAGCTATCATTTTATTCATTCAGCATTCATGTGCTTTCTTCTGGGAAGTCAAGATTTCATACATATGATGAAACACTTCCCAACAAAAGACCTGATGAAATGTAATCCTTTTATACTTTAGACTACGATCAGAATGAGTAGTACACCCATAATCAATGCAAGCTGGCTTTTTTGACCAAACAGTTTTAACGATTCAAAAAAATCAAAACATATGAAGGTAATGTTTTGGGGCAACTAAAATGGTGCACGTCGGCTTGCAGTTCTTGACGTCGTGACAACTCCCCTTATTTTTACCTTCTTGGTTAAGACCATGGTTAAAAAATAATTTACACCATTCGCTCAGTATTCGTAACACAGATTAACAAAATAAAATATTTTTCATTACCAAGACCGAAATTACACAGTCGTAGACCATTCTCTGTGCTATTTAAGGAAATTTATTTGGTTTTCAGCCATCAAGTACAGTTTTTTTTCGATCATTAGATACTGAAAACTGCAGTTTCTATGATAATTTTACATGCTGACAAAGGAGATTTCTCAGCTCTCCCAACAGCATACAGCTTTCAAGTTAATAAATAAGCATAGCGACCACAGTAGAGTGTATCACATTCAAAACAGTCACTTCCGTTCGCGGATTGACTTGGAAACTAAAGCTGCTTATCAGATGACTGCCGTTTATGCAGTTTTGTTCGGCTGTCAGACAGCATATCCAGCAGCGAAACGTTGTTAACATTTTTCCGCGGCTTTAATTGTGATGAAAGCTTTCGCCTATTCCTTGCCTCACGCTAGAAATGTTTCTTCGGAAAAAGTCAAAACATGAGTACAAGAAAATAAGTTATAGATACAATTGGCAGTACGTGTATCTGTATGCAGCCAGAAGTTCTCAGTGCGTTCTTCCTAAACAAGAAACTTCCTTTTTACCTTTTCTACAAGAAGATACGTACAGACCTACTGGATGTATTTGCAAGTCCTCACTCCATTCTCACTCAGGTGTTCTTCGAATTTTCCTGTTAGCAGTACTTTCCTGACGTATGTGAAACGTCCCCTTAGAAAAATTATACATGACTGTGCTTAAACTGACACACTTTAAAAATACTTTCTTGGCCAAACCATTTTCTTATAGCTTCTCAATGCATTTCTTCCAATTCATCACAACTCGTTTTCTCATATAGCCTACCCCATCTTAAGCTAACTTAATCTACTGAGCTCAGATGCTAAACTAAGGGACAAGGCAATGCAGCAGCACAAAACAATTAACACAAACAGCAATGACAAAAAAAATGGAAATTGGCAAAGCAAGCAGCAGTATATCTAAATTAGCAAAGCAAATGCAACATTACAACTAATATAAGGCAATGTGCAGCAAATAAGAAAAATAAATCAGTAGTAAAACTGGCTTAACAGAGTAATACAAAGTGAAATTCAGTAGCACTATGCCTGGCAAACAGCAGCAGCAAAAGTAATAACTTATATCTAAACATGACAAACCCACAAGCAGAAAAAATAGTACACTAAAGACAACAATGCAGATAAGGGAAATGTATATTCACATCTTGATGATGATGTGATGATGATGATGATGATGATGTTTGGTTTGTGGGGCGCTCAACTGCGTGGTTATCAGCGCCCGTACAATTTCCCAACCTTTGCTCAGTCCAATTTCGCCACTTTCCTGGATGATGATGAAATGATGAGGCCAACACAAACACCCAGTCATCTCGAGGCAGGTGAAAATCCCTGACCCCGCCGGGAATCGAACCCGGGACCCCGTGCTCGGGAAGCGAGAACGCTACCACATCTTAATGTATATGTAATTAAAGTGGTGCACCACAAAAACTCATTCTACAAAAAATTACTAAGTACTTGAAAAGAAAATTATATTTGCAGTTACTGTTATTAGTCCCTTCTTGTCGTTCTTTCCTTTCAAAGTGCTCCTTTTTCGAAGAATGTGGATCATAAAATTATTATTTAATAGATCTGTTGACAGAAAGTGTTCCCATTAGCAAATGCATTTAATTTTATTTTATATAACCAATGCTGCAACACAGCTGGAAACCAGATATCAAATGAAATAAGCAACTATGTAAAGCAAAGCTTAAAAACATCATTCAATAGCCATGTGGCATTTCATAAGTCAGTAGAAATTCTCTCAAATTTCGTAGAAAGACACTTGTCATAATCAGGTGTGCAGATGTAAGAATAATTCCCATCAACTCATAAGCATATCAGCAAGTAGCACAAAGTACATGCTCCACAGTATAATCATATGTTTCCAAGTAATAGCGTGTCATATTTGCGATGCTTTCTACAAAGGAATGTTAATAGCAAGGTTAATGGCTTCTTTTTTCTCCACCTAATGGCTTTTTCTCCAGGCGGCTGGCACAGCTGGCCACTCACAACGCATTACGTCAAGGTCACGTGGCTTTCTTACCGAAATATTTATGACAGCAGTTTCCACTACAGCGACAGTCTCATAAAAAAATTTCACAGGTCGAGAATTTACGTTACAACTGTGTAGAAACAAAATCCTTTAATATAACAGTGTCCAAAAAATTTTCGGTGGCATTGTGATACATTCACACATATACACACATTTCATAACTCTTACAGTACGATTCTTGGTTTCCAACATCCTTTTTCACAAACCAGACTCCCTACCTACTATTCATTATTCATATACATATAAACACATAATCACATTCCTCATATAGCATCAGCTTATTGATCATAAACATACCTCAACAGCATAATACACATCGTCTTCGTAATAATAACATCATAAAACCTCAGCCAAATCTCAAAATCGTTGTAGCTTCCTCCAATAATTTCAAAACCTAAAAAAAAATCTCTGCTAATTTCAATAGTGTCATCTACCTCAAATGTACTTTAAAAATCATGATCCCATACTAAACACACCATTCAAAACTCTCATAGTGTCACAATGGTTCCAAAAAATATATGAACAGTTCACAAAGTACATACAAAATACAATTTCATAAGTGTGAAGTTATCCAACTGTGTAATTACGTAAACATCTGTCACTGCCATAGTAAAAAAATGTTTGTTTCTCTGTTAAATAATCAGATAGCTGTGTAATTCTGTGTTAGAAGAATATGGTACCGATATGTAAAGTTGCATAAGCAAATACCATATTAGCTAGGGGTCCTTGTGCTTGCCAAACACATGGTACACAAAGTAGGCATGTACCCCCCTGAGGATTAATGTAATTATACCCTCAGGTGTTACAGATTACAGCAATGGAATGAAATGTATCACGGAAAACCTTTGTATCATTGTAATTCAAAATTATTTAAAAATAAATGTTTTAAGTACAAAATTAATCACTCAGATGCGTGTCCTGTAGCGCTAAATGGGCGTCTTGCTGTAAGATAATTCTGTGGAACTGTCATAGTTATCGTCCTCTGTAAGCAAAGTTCTGCTGAAGTCAATGTACTCACCTCCTCATAAACAAAAGTGAAATGCTTTGCGTATAGATATCTTAGTTATTACGCTTATTGCCATGATGAAGAAAGTACTGTGCTGTAACGTATTGTTGTGCTACGGAAAAGGCAGTCTCATTGTAGCTATTCCACAAAAGTTACTACTAAAACATGTTTTACTTTCCAGAAGAATTCAGAAAAACTGTGCAGATGTAAAACAGATACAGTGCAAAAGCAATAATATAAATTGTGTCACTCATTAGTAGCGTCGTGATATAACCGTGTAGCTGTCAAATAAACTAACCACTGTGTCATCTGGTATCTCTCAGAAAGTACTTTAAATCCAGAATGAATTTTCAAGTAAACGAAAATGTTGCATTAAAATCTCATTAGCAGTAACGGTACATGTTCTAAGTATGTGAGCCTTATGGTCGTTACGTGATCGTGCAACTAACAAGCAAGAATGTACAAATAACAACACTGTGTCGTCTGTTCACTATAAAAATGCATTCATAATTTCTGTTTAAATAAGTTCTCTTGGTTCTTGACTGGATATTTAACTTCAAACATTGTTGCATGTTAACAGTTTCTCAGTGTGACAAATTATACTAGTAGCGTGAAGTGAAAAAGTTTATAGCAAAGACTAAGATAAAAAGCAGATTATCTTTCAGTACATGGTTTTACATGTGAAATGTGGTGCACTCCTTTACTCTTCCTAGTACGCAGAGTTTCAACTTCAATGCAATTATCATGTTGTATACTTCGGTAAGGAATGCTAAAACTTTTCTCAAGGTTAACGTCTATGTTATTTTTCTTTGAGCCAGCCGGTGCACGTGGCTGCCCGCGGTGCGAGTCATTGTCTGTCTCTTTGTTGGCGTGCATCGTTATTAGGATTAGGAGACCTAACTTCTACAAATTCACCTTGCTGAGAGGGCCCTGCCCTGTTTGAGTCGCGCCAGTTCTGATGAAATTCAGGTCTGTCGTTATCATTCTATCGTCTGTCGTCATGTCGGTAGTTCCTATAGTTTCTTTTTTGTCGGTCATGTGGTGGAGAATTTCTCCCAGAATCATAACTGCATGGTGGACCGTTGCGTCTGAAGTTATTCTGTCTCCTGTGATAATAATAGTTCTGGTTGCCATATTGCCTGTTTCTATGATTGTCTCTGTCATATTCATTACTACAGAAATGCGATCTTTCTCTGTAACTATTATTCTGCCAACGGTTGTTGTACGGGTGCTGTCTGTTTTGTTCACGATTTGCGTTGTAAGAATTTCCTTGTCGTGTCCCGTTATTATTTCTTTCCTCGCGGAATTGTGACGGATGTGACCTGTAATTGTTGTGTTCCTGTTTTCGCGTCCCGCAATTGTCAGTGTCGATTTCTAATTCTTGTAAGAGTCCCTGAAAAGCTTCAATGTCGTCTTTGCAACGTCCTGCCAAAATAATATGTCGTAAATGATCAGGCAATTTGATTAAGCAAATGCGGATGAGTTCTGAGGGGCTGAAAGGGTTTGAAAGATACTGATTCTTATATAACTAGTCTTCTAAATATATGACAAGACTAGAAAATTCCGATTGTTTGAAATGTTTCATTAATGTTTTACTCGGTCTTGTGTAGCTTGAGACCAATATGCTGAGAGGAAGGCATGATAAAATTCTCCTTCAATGTGACAATCGTGAATGACCGATCACATTTTTACAGCTGGTTCATTCTCTAAATAGCCACACATAAATTCTAATCTGTGCTCTAATGACCAGTTGGGAGGAAAACAATGAGAGAATTCATGAAGCCACGCTTGAGGATGAATGTCGTTGCTGGAATTCTTAAATGTTTTGAATTTACGTGTAGTAATAAACAGCTTATAGTCAAAATCATCATGTCGGCAAGTCGCATATCGGTCATTGTTACTTCGTTTCGGCGGTTCCATCTAAAAATTCGATGTACCTTGCCAATTTCTTTCATAATTTCCGAAGTGCCTCGTGTTATTATTTTGTGGCTGTTCCGTATTTCTATATCCCTCTTCCCGTATTGGAGCGCGAGTGTCCTCTGAAATATGTAATTCTTATATTACCTGTGTCAACTGATCTTCTACTTCCCGGATTTCTCTTTTGTACTGTGTATTGATTTGATTTTGACTTTGTTTGAATTTTCTAATTTGTTCATACTCTTCTGTGTCAGTGAAGGCTACGGGTCTTGTGTCATTCAGATCATCATCTACCTTTGTTGATAAGTTAGTGAACTGATCCCAAAGTTCGGCTACTTTCTCCGAGAGTGAACAGATTTCCTCAGTGTGTTTTTCTGAACCAAGTTTCAGAGTGTCCATTTGTGTTGAAATCGTATCTACTGTGTCCTTTAAGTTTTCCTGAGTTTTTGCAAGTTGCGTAACCGAATCGGTAGATGCAACTGAGTCAATTTTAGCTTGCAAGGTGTCGTGATTTTCGTGAACAATAGTTTGCAGTTCTTTTGTGGCTGCTTCGTGATTCTGTAATGAATTTTCATGACGTGAAAAAATAGGTTGAAAATGCTCACAAATTTGTGTTTTCACATCATCACAGACTTTTTGACATTTCGATTCGATTTTAAGTAACTCGGCAGTTAAACCTTCACGTGTTTCTTCAAGCGTTTGTTCCAGTGAGTCTAACTTTTGAAGCTGTTGCTGTGTTTGTCTCTGATTTTGTTCCATCGTGTCTAACTTTTGAAGATTTTGTCCCATTTGTTTCTGATTTTGTTCAAGCGTTGTGTCTAATTTTGAAGCCTTTGTCCCATTTGTTGCATTAACTGTAATAACAATGCTCTGGTGTCTGAAACATGTTCCTCAGTGCTATTCGACAGTGCATTTGAACCGGCAATATTCGCATTTTGAAAATGTGTTTTGACTTATTTGAGAAAACAGTGAGGACGCAAAACCTGAATCTACAGTATTTGCAAGATCGTATCCTGTCATTTCGGATTCCTGAGGCGAGCTGTTGCCGACCGATCGATCGATAATGCTTCCCTGTTCACTAATTGTTTCACTGTCTAGACCATTATTTGCAGCCCGCTCCATTTCCCTATGCACAATTACCAAATTACTACTTTGAACATTAGTTAATTCATTACACGATGGCGCTAACACACTGCTTACGTCTTCACTGTCATTTCTTAGTTTACTTTGGAGCCTAGTATTACGTTTTTCACACGCCATTATTGTCACAATATTTCACACGATAACACAGAAAAGCACAATTTGAAGAGCAAAATAAGAAAAAACATTAGCATAGCACTGAAAATAATATCTAGTTAATTGCAAGCGCAGCTGCGGAATACTTGGTGCAAATCTGCAAGCATGCCACAACTGTTTTACTGTACAACAATGAAAAACTACAACTACAAAGAAGATTCACTCTACAATTACGCGCTAGCAATGAACAGTAGGTACACTAATTACACAAACTACAAGAAAAAATCAGAAGATTCCAGTGAGGTATCCTCGGCTAAGGGTCGACATATGAAACGTCCCTTTAGAAAAATTATACATGACTGTGCTTAAACAGACACACAATATTTTTTAGCGCAACGCAATCTGACTTTCAATAATCCCTACAAGAGAATGGCCCTGACTAAATTAAACTATACGTTTCACGAATCACTTACCTCACAAAAATCTTCGTTACTCGAACTACTGCAATACAGCGAGCGCCACTCCTGGAAATGGAAAAAAGAACACATTGACACCGGTGTGTCAGACCCACCACACTTGCTCCGGACACTGCGAGAGGGCTGTACAAGCAATGATCACACGCACGGCACAGCGGACACACCAGGAACCGCGGTGTTGGCCGTCGAATGGCGCTAGCTGCGCAGCATTTGTGCACCGCCGCCGTCAGTGTCAGCCAGTTTGCCGTGGCATACGGAGCTCCATCGCAGTCTTTAACACTGGTAGCATGCCGCGACAGCGTGGACGTAAACCGTATGTGCAGTTGACGGACTTTGAGCGAGGGCGTATAGTGGGCATGCGGGAGGCCGGGTGGACGTACCGCCGAATTGCTCAACACGTGGGGCGTGAGGTCTCCACAGTACATCGATGTTGTCGCCAGTGGTCGGCGGAAGGTGCACGTGCCCATCGACCTGGGACCGGACCGCAGCGACGCACGGATGCACGCCAAGACCGTAGGATCCTACGCAGTGCCGTAGGGGACCGCACCGCCACATCCCAGCAAATTAGGGACACTGTTGCTCCTGGGGTGTCGGCGAGGACCATTCGCAACCGTCTCCACGAAGCTGGGCTACGGTCCCGCACACCGTTAGGCCGTCTTCCGCTCACGCCCCAACATCGTGCAGCCCGCCTCCAGTGGTGTCGCGACAGGCGTGAATGGAGGGACGAATGGAGACGTGTTGTCTTCAGCGATGAGAGTCGCTTCTGCCTTGGTGCCAATGATGGTCGTATGCGTGTTTGGCGCCGTGCAGGTGAGCGCCACAATCAGGACTGCATACGACCGAGGCACACAGGGCCAACACCCGGCATCATGGTGTGGGGAGCGATCTCCTACACTGGCTGTACACCACTGGTGATCGTCGAGGGGACACTGAATAGTGCACGGTACATCCAAACCGTCATCGAACCCATCGTTCTACCATTCCTAGACCGGCAAGGGAACTTGCTGTTCCAAAGGACAATGCACGTCCGCATGTATCCCGTGCCACCCAACGTGCTCTAGAAGGTTAAGTCAACTACTCTGGCCAGCTAGATCTCCGGATCTGTCCCCCATTGAGCATGTTTGGGACTGGATGAAGCGTCGTCTCACGCGGTCTGCACGTCCAGCACGAACGCTGGTCCAACTGAGGCGCCAGGTGGAAATGGCATGGCAAGCCGTTCCACAGGACTACATCCAGCATCTCTACGATCGTCTCCATGGGAGAATAGCAGCCTGCATTGCTGCGAAAGGTGGATATACACTGTACTAGTGCCGACATTGTGCATGCTCTGTTGCCTGTGTCTATGTGCCTGTGGTTCTGTCAGTGTGATCATGTGATGTATCTGACCCCAGGAATGTGTCAATAAAGTTTCCCCTTCCTGGGACAATGAATTCACGGTGTTCTTATTTCAATTTCCAGGAGTATATATATATATATATATGTATATATATATCAGTCCATGATATCCAATATTACAAATTTACTCTTTCTGATGGACACACGTCCAGATCGTCCGCTCTCAAAATTCCACCATCTCTCTCCCCACATCCACCACTGCTGGCGGCTCACCTCCAACTGCGCAACACTACGCACTGTTAACAGCCAACTGCCCAACACTACAGTAGCAAATTCCAACAATGCCATCTAGCCACAGACTGCACACAGCACAGCCAGTGATTTTCATACAGAGCGCTACGTGGCGGTGGCGTTACCAATATAGGAATCTAAACAGCCTACTTACATATGGTCACGCTAAAACATCTCCCTGGAGCTTGGCAGTTGCAGCTGCAGAAGACATTTTCTTGAGAACACGAAGTCCACTTTCCAGAGTTTTTATAAATTTTTTATCCAAGGTATGTTTTATATGGAGCAAGGAAACAGCACTCTATATATGATATGTCTGTGTATGACAGTCGATACTTCAAGGCAGGCAGGCAAATTCCCATCAGCATGCCAGTATTTTTCATATTTACGTTCTATATTTTCCTATGCTGTTATCGTCTGAGACAATACTGCAGGAGTTAAATTTTAAACTTCAGAAACGAGCACTGAGATTAATACATTTCTGAAAGAATGTACTGCAGGGTTTTCTTCAAGTTTTAGGATGTTTACACTTACAGGTCTACATCTACTACATCTACATCCATACTCCGCAAGCCACCTGACGGTGTGTGGCGGAGGGTACCTTGAGTACCTCTATCGGTTCTCCCTTCTATTCCAGTCTCGTATTGTTCGTGGAAAGAAGGATTGTCGGTATGCCTCTGTGTGGGCTCTAATCTCTCTGATTTTATCCTCATGGTCTCTTCGCGAGATATACGTAGGAGGGAGCAATATACTGCTTGACTCTTCGGTGAAGGTATGTTCTCGAAACTTTGACAAAAGCCCGTACCGAGCTACTGAGCGTCTCTCCTGCAGAGTCTTCCACTGGAGTTTATCTATCATCTCCGTAACACTTTCGCGATTACTAAATGATCCTGTAACGAAGCGCGCTGCTCTCCGTTGGATCTTCTCTATGTCTTGTATCAACCCTATCTGGTACGGATCCCACACTGCTGAGCAGTATTCAAGCAGTGGGCGAACAAGCGTACTGTAACCTAATTCCTTTGTTTTCGGATTGGATTTCCTTAAGATTCTTCCAATGAATCTCAGTCTGGCATCTGCTTTACCGACGATCAACATTATATGATCATTCCATTTTAAATCACTCCTAATGCGTACTCCCAGATAATTTATGGTATTAACTGCTTCCAGTTGCTGACCTGCTATTTTGTAGCTAAGTGATAAAGGATCTATCTTTCTGTGTATTCGCAGCACATTACACTTGTCTACATTGAGATTCAATTGCCATTCCCTGCACCATGCGTCAATTCGCTGCAGATCCTCCTGCATTTCAGTACAATTTTCCATTGTTACAACCTCTCGATACACCACAGCATCATCTGCAAAAAGCCTCATTGAACTTCCGATGTCATCCACCGGGTCATTTATGTGTATTGTGAATAGCAACGGTCCTATGACACTCCCCTGCGGCACACCTGAAATCACTCTTACTTCGGAAGACTTCTCTCCATTGAGAATGACATGCTGCGTCCTGTTATCTCGGAACTCCTCAATCCAATCACACAATTGGTCTGATAGTCCATATGATCTTACTTTGTTCATTAAACGACTGTGGGGAACTGTATCGAACGCCTTGCGGAAGTCAAGAAACACGGCATCTACCTGTGAACCCGTGTCTATGGCCCTCTGAGTCTCGTGGACGAATAGCGGGAGCTGGGTTTCACATGACCGTCTTTTTCGAAACCCATGCTGATTCCTACAGAGTAGATTTCTAGTCTCCAGAAAAGTCATTATACTCGAACACAATACGTGTTCCAAAATTCTACAACTGATCGACGTTAGAGATATAGGTCTATAGTTCTGCACATCTGTTCGACGTCCCTTCTTGAAAACGGGGATGACCTGTGCCCTTTTCCAATCCTTTGGAACGCTACGCTCTTCTAGAGACCTACGGTACACCGCTGCAAGAAGGGGGGCAAGTTCCTTCGCGTACTCTGTGTAAAATTGAACTGGTATCCCATCAGGTCCAGAGGCCTTTCCTCTTTTGAGCGATTTTAATTGTTTCTCTATCCCTCTGTCGTCTATTTCGATATCTACCATTTTATCATCCGTGCGACAATCTAGAGAAGGAACTACAGTGCAATCCTCCTCTGTGAAACAACTTTGGAAAAAGACATTTAGTATTTCGGCCTTTAGTCTGTCATCCTCTGTTTCAGTGCCATTTTGGTCACAGAGTGTCTGGACATTTTGTTTTGATCCACCTACCGCTTTGACATAAGACCAAAATTTCTTAGGATTTTCTGCCATGTCAGTACATAGAACTTTACTTTCGAATTCATTGAACGCCTCTCGCATAGCCCTCCTCACACTACTTTTCGCTTCGCGTAATTTTTGTTTGTCTGCAAGGCTTTGACTATGTTTATGTTTGCTGTGAAGTTCCCTTTGCTTCCGCAGCAGTTTTCTAACTCGGTTGTTGTACCACGGTGGCTCTTTTCCATCTCTTACGATCTTGCTTGGCACATACTCATCTAACGCATTATGTACGACGGTTTTGAACTTTGTCCACTGATCGTCAACACTATCTGTACTTGAGACAAAACTTTTGTGTTGAGCCAACAGGTACTCTGAAATCTGCTTTTTGTCACTTTTTCTAAACAGAAAAATCTTCCTACCCTTTTTAATATTCCTATTTACGGCTGAAGTCATCGATGCCGTAACCGCTTTATGATCGCTGATTCCCTGTTCTGCGTTAACTTTTTAAAATATTTCGCGTCTGTTTGTCACCAGAAGGTCTAATATGTTATCGCCACGAGTCGGTTCTCTGTTTAACTGCTCAAGGTAGTTTTCAGATAAAGCACTTAAAAAAATTTCACTGGATTCTTTGTCCCTGCCACCCGTTATGAACGTTTGAGTCTCCCAGTCTATATCCGGCAAATTAAAATCTCCACCCAGAACTATAACATGGTGGGGAAATCTACTCGAAATATTTTCCAAGTTATCCTTCAGGTGCTCAGCCACAACAGCTGCTGAGCCAGGGGGCCGATAGAGACATCCAATTACCATGTCTGAGCCTGCTTTAACCGTGACCTTCACCCAATACTCCATCCCTGATGATGTTTGTAGTCAATAATAGGGAATTCTTTTGGACAAATTGTGACATTCACAACCATGGCACAAGAGAGCTTTTTGCAACTCTCACAAATATACACAAGAGAGTTGCTGTGACACGAATAAAAGTATACACCAAGGTCCCCATTAATATAAAAAGGAGCTTAATAATATTCAGGTAATCGAAAGTAAACTAAAACATTCCTCATAGATCAAACTTTTTATGAATTCTAAGAGTTCTAGTAGATTCTTTAGTAAAAAAATTGAGAAACCACTTAGACTGAATATACATTTAATACCAAAAAATTCGCTGTTATTACTTATATCATGAAGACACAAAAAGGTTATATTTTAATTTAATTCTTGAAGATCAGTATGTAAATGCATTTATTTAATTATGTCATTAAGATATAAGTATGTACCGGTATCTTTATGTACGCCATGTTATATATAAATGATGTATAAAATTATCATGTAACCAGCGTCCATGTAATATTATACTCTTTGGTATGACTTGTCCTATATTATAAGTACACTATTTGTACAACGTATAATCAACAGAACAAAGCAAGACTCCTGACTTGACTTTGGATACCATAGCGTAGAAGAAGTGTCTTCGAACTCTGCTTCGAAGGTTTGATGAATAGTCTCCATTGCGATGGATACAGAGCTACTTTAGAGCCTCGATAAAGCCATTTACGTGCAGTCAAAGGCCTTTGCGCTAACGGAGAAAAACATTTTCCTAAAACAGCTATTCTTGATCTGTAGCAGTCAGTTTTTATGCCATATTCCAGAACATGTGTGGCTCTGAGCTTGAAACCTAGAAGTGATAGACGGACTCATTAGTCTTTTGTCTGATGTATAGGAGGGAAACATCCAGTGACTGAGCGTTTGCTTCGAACCAGACGGTGTACGTAGATAATCAAATGATAAGGCGTCAGCTTGCAAAAAGCAGGAAATTAAAATCCAAATTCCAATTATGTCACAAATTTTCATTGTAACTCCAAAGATAAGATACATTTATACGAGAGAAAAATGTTAACTTCCTCAACTAATGTACCAACAGGGAGATCACGACCCTGCTTAACCACTAAAATTCGAGAATAATTCCGAAAAGGAACAGGATACGAAAAAATTGAAACCAAATCTGATACCATGCCAGTGGTGTTTAGCTTTCCTGGTGAAATTCCGTTGTTGATGAGTGCTATGATAATTAGGGAATGGGACTCTTAACAAAATAAAGCTTCTGGTGAACGAAAACTTCGAGCAATGCAACATAAAACTATCGAATTAAAACAAAAAAATAAACAGAAAAAAACAGAAATACGAGATTAAGTTAAGGGGTAAGCCGTAACAGAGTCGCAGTATGATGTGGGATATTCCAGACTGACGCATTCAGTCTGATTTTGCAGTTCTTAGCTACCTATGATATACATTGGTTTTGAGAAATTAACGACTGAAGTATCTTTCGAATGGTGTGTCGACGGTTAGTAACATAACTCGATGAAACTTGGACCACATATAGAAAGAACTGCTACAGCACAGAGCAGAGACATCAGAAAGAAACACGCAATGAGGTGAACAGAAATGACACATTTACACAAAAACCATAATTACCCTGACGTCACTGGCATACACGATGGCCTCCTGGACGTAACAAAAGGCCGGACATGGTTCTTTATGGGACGAATGATCGTCACGGACGGCAGTACATGTTCTGAAAAGCGCTCCCGTGCTGGCCACAGGGTTTCTAAGGAGTTCTCGTGGTAGGGCTTTCCATTCCTCCACCACCGCGGTTGCCAAGTGCTGGACGGTCGTTAGCGCTGCCATACGTCTCCCCAGCGCATTAAACATGAGGCCTATATGATTTAAGACGAGGGAACGGGCAGGACAGTTGATTCACCAAATATCCTCTCGTCCCAAAAGCTCCTCCACCTGCACTGTTTGATGCGGTCGTGGATTGTCGTCCTTAAACATGAAATCAGCACTATATGCACCCCTGAAAGGACATACATCGGAAAGGAGCACAGTGTCACAATAATGTTGACCAGTGAGCGAACTGTCTCCAAAGGTTTGGAGGCCAGTACGTCCATGCAACATTATGCTTCTGTACATCATAAAATTAAGACGTAGACTACCAACACGATCACGTTCGACAGTGCTAGAAGTATCCTTATATGGCGGGAGGTAGGAACACGTAATGCACCTGGAAACAGTGTCGGACATGATCGTTTTGGTGGTTCAGGTGTATGGTATGGGTAGGTAAAATGTTGCATGGACGTATAGACCTCCAAATCTTTGAACACGGCACACATAGCGATCAACCATCGAGCACATGTGCGATGGATTCTGGAGACCTATTGCAGCACGTCCACATTAACCAACAACCATCCAGCAGCTGCACACGCGCGGATTCCATGGCGCAAGAGGTGGCCCGAGGTCTCTCAAAAATTCATTTGGGGGATGGGGGGGGGGGGGGAGGGGCAGGCAGAGCCCCCAAATAATTTAAGAAAATTATTAGTTATATTGTAATTTGTAAAATCACGGAAGTAAGCAGGTTAACTGAAAACGAGGGTGTGAATCATGATAGTCTTATGGTGCTGCGGGCAGACGTAGAATCCGTTCCGGTGCGCGAACCTTTGGGGAAACTCTGGCGCCGGCGGGCCAGCGCTGCAGCCGCGGCGACATTCAAAAGGACTGGAGCCGAAGCGCCTGGAACCCTCCGTCTCGCGTCGCCTTCATGCTTCGAGACATTACGACGCCGTGGCTACACAGTATAAAGCCCACCCTGCTGTCGCAGTCATTCAGTGTGGGCAGTTTCGTTCAGTGCATGCTGCAGATGTATTTCGTGCTCCAACTTTAGTGTCTAGGACTATTTTATACGACTATATCTTATTCATTTACTTTAGTCTCTTGGTGTACATCTACATCTACATTTATACTCCGCAAGCCACCCAACGGTGTGTGGCGGAGGGCACTTTACGTGCCACTGTCATTACCTCCCTTTCCTGTTCCAGTCGCATATGGTACGCGGGAAGAACGACTGCCGGAAAGACTCCATGCACCCTCGAATCCCTCTAATTTTACATTCGTGATCTCCTCGGGAGGTATAAGTAGGGGGAAGAAATATATTCGATACCTCATCCAGAAACGCACCCTCTCGAAACCTGGCGAGCAAGCTACACCGCGATGCAGAGCGCCTCTCTTGCAGAGTCTGCCACTGGAGTTTGCTAAACATCTCCGTAACGCTATCACGCTTACCAAATAACCCTGTGACGAAACGCGCCGCTCTTCTTTGGATCTTCTCTATCTCCTCTGTCAACCCGATCTGGTACGGATCCCACACTGATGAGCAATGCTCAAGCATAGTTCGAACGAGTGTTTTGTAAGCCACTTCCTTCGTTGATGGACTACATTTTCTAAGGGCTCTCCCAATGAATCTCAACCTGGTACCCGCCTTACCAACAATTAATTTTATATGATCATTACACTTCAAATCGTTCAGCACGCATACTCCCAGATATTCTACAGAAGTAACTGCTACCAGTGTTTGTTCCGCTATCATATAATCATACAATAAAGGATCCTTCTTTCTATGTATTCGCAATACGTTACATTTGTCTATGTTAAGGGTCAGTTGCCACTCCCTGCACCAAGTGCCTATCCGCTGCAGATCTTCCTGCATTTCGCTACAATTTTCTAATGCTGCAACTTCTCTGTATACTACAGCATCATCCGCGAAAAGCCGCATGGAACTTCCGACAGTATCTACTAGGTCATTTATATATATTGTGAAAAGCAATGGTCCCATAACACTCCCCTGTGGCACGCCAGAGGTTACTTTAACGTCTGTAGACGTCTCTCCATTGATAACAACATGCTGTGTTCTGTTTGCTAAAAACTCTTCAAACCAGCCACACAGCTGCTCTGATATTCCATAGGCTCTTACTTTGTTTATCAGGCGACGGTGCGGAACTGTATCGAACGCCTTCCGGAACTCAAGGAAAATGGCATCTACCTGGAAGCCTGTATCCAATATTTTCTGGGTCTCATGAACAAATAAAGTTAGTTGGGTCTCACACGATCGCTGTTTCCGGAACCCATGTTGATGCCTACAGAGTAGATTCTGGGTTTCCAGAAACGACATGACGCAAGCAAAACACATGTTCTAAAACTCTACAATAGATCGATGTCAGAGACACAGGTCTATAGTTTTGCGCATCCGCTCGACCACCCTTCTTGAAGACTGGGACTGCCTGTGCTCTTTTCCAATCATTTGGAACCTTCCGTTCCTCTAGAGATTTGCGGTACACTGCTATTAGAAGGGGGGCAAGTTCTTTCGCCTACTCTGTGTAGAATCAGATTTATATCCCGTCAGGTCCAGTGGACTTTCCTCAGTTGAGTGATTTCAGTTGCTTTTCTATTCCTTGGACAGTTATTTCGATGTCAGCCATTTTTTCATTTATGCGAGGATTTAGAGAAGGAACTGCAGTGCGGTCTTCCTTTGTGAAACAGCTTTGGAAAAAGGTGTTTAGTATTTCAGCTTTACGCGTGTCATCCTCTGTTCCAATGCCATCATCATCCCGGAGTGTCTGGATATGCTGTTTCGAGCCACTTACTGATTTAACGTAAGACCAGAACTTCCTAGGATTTTCTGTCAAGTCGGTACATAGAATTTTACTTTCGAATGCTTCACGCATAGCCCTCCTTACACTAACATTGACATCGTTTAGCTTCTGTTTGCCTGAGAGGTTTTGGCTGCGTTTAAACTTGCAATGAAGCTCTCTTTGCTTTCGCAATAGTTTCCTAACTTTGTTGTTGAACCACGGTGGGTTTTTCCCGTCCCTCACAGTTTTACTCGGCACGTACCTGTCTAAAACGCATTTTACGATTGCCTTGAACTTTTTCCATAAACACTCAACATTGTCAGTGTCGTAACAGAAATTTTCGTTTTGATCTGTTAGGTAGTCTGAAGTCTGCCTCCTATTACTCTTGCTAAACAGATAAACCTTCCTCCCTTTTTTTATATTCCTATTTACTTCCATATTCAGGGATGCTGCAACGGCCTTATGATCGCTGATTCCCTGTTCTGCGCTTACACAGTCGAAAAGTTCGGGTCTGTTTGTTATCAGTAGGTCCAGGATGTTATCTCCACGAGTCGGTTCTCTGTTTAATTGTTCGAGGTAATTTTCGGATAGTGCACTCAGTATAATGTCACTCGATGCTCTGTCCCTACTACCCGTCCTAAACATCTGAGTGTCCCAGTCTATATCTGGTAAATTGAAATCTCCACCTAAGACTATAACATGCTGAGAAAATTTATGTGAAACGTATTCCAAATTTTCTCTCAGTTGTTCTGCCACTAATGCTGTTGAGTCGCGAGGTCGGTAAAAGGAGCCAATAATTAACCTAGCTCGGTTGTTGAGTGTAACCTCCACCGATAATAATTCACAGGAACTATCCACTTCTGCTTCACTACAGGATAAACTACTACTAACAGTGACAAACACGGCACCACCGGTTGCAAGCGACCTATCCTCTCTAAACACCGTCTGTGCCTTTGTAAAAATTTCGGCAGAATTTATCACTGGCTTCAGCCAGCTTTCTGTACCTATAACGATTTCAGCTCCGGTGCTTTCTATCAGCGCTTGAAGTTCCGGTACTTTACCAACGCAGCTTCGACAATCTGGAATGTCTCCCCCCGGTATGCACACGGAGTGCACATTGGTTTTCTTCCCCTCTCTTGCTGCCATATCCCTAAGGGGGCCCCATTACGCGCCTGACATTGGAGCTCCCCAACTACCAGTAAGCTCACTCTCTGTGACCGCTCGGATCTTGCAGACTGATGGGCAACCTCTGGAACAGTACAAGCAGCCATGTCCAGCTGAAGATCAGTATCAGCCGGAGATAGAGCCTGAAACCAGTTCATAAGACAAACTGGAGAGGCCTTCAGTTCAGGCTTCCGGAATATCTTTTGTCCCCTACCACACCTCGTGACGACCTCCCACTCTACCATGGGTGAGGGGTCAGCCTCAATGTGGGCAGTATCCCCGGCAGCTACAGCCGTAGTCCAATTGGGGGATGCTTTGGACGAGCTGGCCGTCCCTGACAAACCCCCATCCGTACCCCCACAGTGATGCCCATTGGCAACAGCCTCAAGCTGTGAGACCGAAGCCATCACTGCCTGAAGCTGGGAGTGAAGGGTTGCCAACTCAGCCCGCATCCAAACACAGCAGTCGCAGTCCCTATCCATGCTAAATACTGTTGTGCAAAGAGCATCTGAAGTAATCTACAGAGATCACAAACAATTCGACACAAAATTTAAACGGTTATTAAAATACAAGATTGCCTAGTAAATGCAGTAATGCTGCTACCGCTGACACACTGCTCGGCGGCAGAAGGAGACTACGCGATTTTACACTATTCAAGTACTAAAACGCGATGCTACAACTCTTGTATTGTGAATTAAGTTTGCAATGGATAAATTTGTTCCAAAAAAGGCGCACTTGGAAGTTGATGATACTGCAAGTCAACCTCCAACAATTATTGTGTAGTCAATTGCTTTGTCGTCTACAGGCGAGAACTGCTCACAGCCAAAACGTGGACAATCCGTTAAGGGAAAACCATTTCAGAAGTCTTGGTTGATCTAATATACATGGCTAGAATGTGAAGCATCTACCGAAAAAGTGTTTTGCAAAACCTGCAAAGAGACAGATGTTAAAGATCTATTACAATTTCCTTCAAAAAAAGAAGATGCATTTCCTTCCGTAGGGTCTTCTAACTGGAAAAAGGTTTTGGAAAAATTCCGTCTTCATGAAAATATGTTTACACATAAAGAAGGTATTCTGAAAATAAATTCTATAACCAACCGAAGTGTGGCCTCCCTACTGAATGAACAGTTAGTGATATGAAGAAAGGCCGTTTAGCTCTTGAAACAATTTTTACTACCGTGCAATTTCTATGCCGACAAGGACTAGCAATTAGAGGGCACGAAGATGTAAACTCAATTTTTTTTTCAATTGTTGGAACTCTGAAAGAATGACATACCTGACTTTAAAGATTGGTTAGGGCATTCGCGGTATAAGTGGACGTCCCACGATATTCAAAGCGAGATCATTGATCTACTAGGAAAGTCTGTGTTGAGAAAGGTTGAAAGGTCTCTGTTGGATTCCTTTCATGTTTAATTTCTTAAATCTGTTGCCATTTATGGAATAAATTCCTCTTCTAAATGTACTGTGGCGTTTCTGACTATCTGGGAGGAGACTGAGCAGTGGAACGTGTTACTTTTACACATAAACAAGAACGATCTGTCACACTACTACACTTTAAAGCACAGTTAATATGTAATTCTTATATGTAATTCATGTCACACAGTCTCATACGGAACCTACATCCGCTTTCTTTTATATACTGTATATGATAAGATACTGTCATCCCCCTTCCCTTTTGTGTGAGAGGATGAATGAGCATATGTATTTCTAGTTGCATGCTTGAGGGTAGCAGACAAGGCTGTCTGCTAGAGAACAGTAGGACCAACGTCGGAACAGGTAGCTACGCTTCCTAAAAGCAAAGAGGTTTCTATCCTTAGTATGGTCCTGTCCGTCCGTTGTCATGTTGGTATAGGAAGCTGCCCCTCTGGCCACTTCCGTTGGTCTTTGTGAGCCACCCTCAGGAAGCACGCTCGGCAGTAGGGCAGTTGCAGTGTGGCCGTAGCAAGCGTCTGAAGTGGTAAGATCTCCGGCTAAGCGCGTGTCTGTTAAGTCCGTAGGACAATGGATTTCTTAAGTTCAGCCTAACTGAAAATTTAATCACTTTTATTTCGGGTTTAGGTCTAAAATATCCGATGTTATCTTAAATTGCAGCGCAATATAGTTCTCGTGTGAAGTTCAGATTATTTTCCGGTAGTTGCTTTGTTACTACTTTGTCAGTAAAGTGGAACTACGTGTTGATCAGTAACTCTAACTAAGATCAATCTTAAATGCGAATGCTTGTGTGATTATAACGTCTCGTCTTGACTATATTTTCAATATAGCAACTTTTCTTTATGTTCAGCCCACGTGGGGTGTACTTTGCGAGACCACTACCACGTGCTTATATAACTGTTTGACCCATCAGGTTAATAGTAAGACGTTAGTTAGTAACCAGTTCAAGGTTTTTCTTTTGTCAATTGCTTTTCGATCTAATTTATTTTAATTATCAAAATTATTGTGGAGTTGTACGCTTTGTGTAAACCAAGTTGACCATGTGAAGCATGTGGTGTAATCATCAAAGTAGCCCTCAGCTATTCTTTTTGCGAAGATTTCACAAAGAGTTAATATGAATTTAGTATACCAGTGTGTGGTAATTACATGATGGACAGGATTGTGGTATGAACGTAATTTCTTTGGGTAAAAAACTGAATCAGTTGGTTGTGGTTAATTTCTTCTTGCTTATGTTTCAATGTTCTTCGTGTGTTATTTTATTAATGCAGTGTTGTATCCAGTCTCCCAATCTTGGCTCCATATTTTATGTGTTCCGTAAGATTACAATCTCACATTTTCTTAATCGTAAATAAGGCACCAGCTCAGTTATAACTCAAGTATAATATGCTGAAATTTCAATGAACAATCTTAAAATAAATTTCCAAATATAAACTGATTTCTTTCTTTTTATTTAAATTCTCCTTTTTATATATATATATATATATTACCGGTTTTGTATGACTATTAAAAGATTATCATTAATGTTAGTCTGCTTGGTAAACCTAGACTAAATATCTGATGAAACAGTTGCCCAGTAATCCACGTTTAACGTCCCCAGACAGATCATGGCTTTTAACCCACTTTCATTGTCAATTAGCGCCGATTTCAGCATACAAAATTAAAGTTACAACATTACACATGGCGACCCTGTTCTGTGATTCCGCTAGACTCTGGAATCTCTGAAATGTTAGATTGCAAGAGTGTTATAATCTTAATTTTTTTCCCCTACAGCGCTCAAACAACTTCTGCATTGTTTCCGAGCAGACTTTCAAAAGATTCACGGCGTTGTTGATCGGCGTTGCGTTGTTTGTCTTGTTTTGTTTTTTATATTTGTGTGTTTTATATGTCTGTGTGTTTTTTTTCTCGCTTGTAAATTCCACTGTTTCGATCAAAGATAAAAATTTGTTTTGCGTGGGAAAAAGTGTGTACTAGGTTGGGTATCTTTCGTGTGACTGTCGTAATTTTTGGGGGACACATTTATTGTGATTAGTGTGTTGCGTACTGAGTATAAATTGCACTGATGCAAACACGTAACCAAGCTAAAAGTAAGCGGTCCAACAACTTAAGCAACATGGACCAAGGGGATAATTTGATTTCCAATATTAACGCGTCGGGCGGTTCCGAAAATGCAATGGGGAATACTTCAGACGAAATGCAAAACAGCACGAACGGGCTCACATCAGAGCCAGAAACTAATTTGCCTCTAACTAACCAAATTGATGTAGCAGAACTCATGAAAGCCTTATTGCAACAAAATAAAGAAAACGCAGAGAAATCCGAGAAATCGATCCGCGAGCTAGGTGAACAAATGACGCAGAAATCAGAAAAATCATTCCGAGAACAAAAAGAATCATCCGAAAAATCGATCCGCGAGCTAGGCGAACAAATGACACAAAAATCTGAGAAATCGATCCGCGAGCTAGGCGAACAAATGACGCAGAAATCTGAAAAATCGATCCGAGAGCTAGGCGAACAAATAGACGAAAAACTAATCCAGCAGACAAATAAAGTCGACAAGTCGATGCAGAGAGTGTCCGATGATATCTCACAAAGAATAAACAATCTGGCAAGTGAGATAAAAAGTGATATTAAGAAAGAATTAGGCCGTACATTTGAACAAATCGATGATCGTCTGCAAGCCTTAGAACAGAGCAAGCGGAGGGGCGATGCCGAATCTAAAGAAAGCGAAGAACGGCTACTTAGGAATTTCCAAGAGCTGAGGGAAGAATGCCAAAGGGAGCACCAGCAGATACTCTCGAGGGCCCAAGAGGCGGAAACGCATTGTCCCACGTCCGTTAGCAACACAATAGCGGACAACAGTTTAGCGATCCACGCGTTGGAACAGCAAGTAGAACAATTGAAGCAGACTGGGGCGGAGGACAAGAGACAAATTGATGATAAGATTGCGGCATTAGCGGACATTGTAGGCACGATGAAGCTGACGGAAAGCGAGAACAATACCACACCGGTAGCGGCCGCAGAGACCGAAGAAGTGCGTTCGCTTCTGAGATTTCAGAAGGGACAGTTCGAAGTGAACAGGCAAAACAGAGCTGTAACAGGCTAATTACAAGAACGCGTGGCGCATCTGGAAAACCGCATGGCGTGTGATTCCGAACTCGTCAATAGCATTAAAAATGGCCGTACGAACAGTGCAGAGAGGGACTCCGGCCACGAGGGAGATTTTGACGACAGGGAAGAATGTAATTTGAGGGGCAGACATGAGAATAATAGAAACATTCAAGGGCCTCGCCAGGAGGAAATGCGGGGATTTGATTTCTAACATTTCCTTACGGTGAGAAAGTTTGAGATATTCCGAAATTCGCAAAAAGGAATACATCCACGAGCATGGCTCGAGCAATTTGAGTTCTGTCTTCCTCCCGACTGGGCAAGTTCACATAAGATAGAATATATGTGTGGCTATTTGGAAGGCGAACCGGCGATTCGCATGAGGTCGGCAGCGCGTCACTGCAACTCCACTCGGGAGTTTCGACAAACCTTTCTGTCCGCCTATTGGTCGGAAGCGGCACAAGATAGGGTCAAACATGGCATAATTATGCTGCCAAATTTGAACCAGTCTGGTTTCGGCAGCCCTGCACGCCTATTCGACCACATGCTGCAGGCAAATCAATTCCTATACGACCCATACGGGCCTGCGGAACTAATTAGGATATGCATCACCAAATTGCCGATGCACTTGCGGCACGTCATTCTTGCGGGACGATGCAAAGAGGACGTGGAAACGTTCAAGACGCTTCACCAAGAGTTGGAATACAATACAGGAGAATGCCCGCCTAATCAGGCACAAAGTTATTACGAGGCACAGCAGCGCGACCGCAGTCGTGGCCGTATTACTAATCAACGGCGTGACTGGTCGTCGCGACGCGAACGGAACAATAATCGGGACAGGCCGTATAGAAACTGGGGTGACAGTCGCGAACACAGGTGGAACAACAGAAATGATCGAGGACGTAGACAGAATCGTGAACGGAACAGTTACGGCAACCAGAATCGATACTACGGTGAACACGGTGGGAATAGGACTATAGGCGGAGCACCTCATGATGTTGAAATTCGGCCAGCTAACCCTAGACATAATCCAGCAAATGGAAATGAACAAAACCGGCAATGACAAACGATCAGCGCAGAAGGCGCCCAATCGGAAACAATGAACGACATGGCAAAGGAGTGCATACGGTATATAGAGAGGGAAGATATTAGAGAGGATTTGTTGCAAGAAACTACGAGTGCTAAAATTTCGGGAGTAAATCCAGTCGTGACAATTGCAGTAAAAGAAATATGTTTTAAGTGTGTCATTGACACTGGAAGCCCTTTCTCGATAGTGAGCGAGGCAGCATTTCAAAAATGCGAAGGGACTGGGACTTGGCCCGTTTTTCAAGTGCGAGGAATTAAGGTGAAGGGCGCAATCTACGGTAAGAGCATAGAAATCCGAAGGCAAACTCGGCTTAATTTTACCTGCCAGGGAAGAGAGTTTGAGTACAACTTCTTTGTGCTCCCAATGCTGAATGTGGCAATGATTTTAGGAAATGACTTCATGAATGCCCACCATGCAGTAATTGACATGGGTGGAGGAGTAATGACAGTTCAAGTTGGGGATCAGCCAATTAATTTAGTATTTGATGAATGCATATTACGTGCCGAGTCAGAAATTAGTTGCCTAAAATTTCAAGCTCAAACCGAGTCGCAACCCAGACTGGAGCTACTCGTGAACTATGTAAGTGAGTCGTGCTCTACGTCTGGTGAGCAGGGGAAAGATGTTGCTTTTGCTGATGCACTGAGAAAGAGCATCGCGGGTGTCAGAACCACGGACAGGGAAAAGGAGAAATTGTATTGTCTACTTAGGAATCATGAACGGGTATTTTCTGAGACTCCGGGGGCTATTAAGGGTTTTACGTACCAATTCAGAGTACGCGACCATCAGAAGTTTTCTGTTAGACCATACCCTATTCCCGTGGCGTATAAAGCCCAGGTGGAGAAGGAAATAAACAAGATGTTAGAACAAGGAATAATTGAGCGGGCAGTAAGCTCGTACAATTCACCCTTGCTTGTCGTGCCAAAACGCGACAACTCAGTTCGTTTGGTGCTAGACTCGAGACAGATAAACACAATTATTATGTCGGAAACGGACAGGCCTGAGAGCCTTGAGGAACTCTTACAACGTTTCCACGGAGTAAAGGTACTATCATCTGTCGACCTCCGTTCGAGTTTTTGGCAAATCGTGCTACACCCATCTTGCAGATTATATACAGCGTTCCTGTGTTACGGAAATTGTTTCCAATTCCGGCGTCTCCCGTTCGGACTAAACGTCTCATCAGCTGCTTTTATAAGGGGATTAAATAGCATTTTACCTGATGATTTGAAACAGCGAGTGACAATTTACGTGGATGACATATTAATTGCGGAAAAGTCGTGGGAGGACCATAATGACGTTCTGAACAGACTACTGGATGTTTTTGAGAAGGCAGGTGTAACAGTCAACTTAGATAAGTCACAGTTCGGACGAGAGAACATAAAATTCTTAGGCCATATTGTCTCAGCAAATGGAATACAACCTGACCCGGAGAAAATTGCGGCGATAGCGGAGTGTGCAATTCCGACAAATAAAAAACAGTTGCGAGCATTCTTAGGCCTGTGTAATTTTTATAAGCGATTTATAAATTTTAGTGTACTTGGTACACCCCGTCTATGTGGACTAACAGGGAAGAACGCTTTGGGGGTCTGGGGTCAAGAGGCACAGGATGAATTTTATAAATTAAAAAAGGCATTGGTAGAGGCTCCCATCCTCGTGCATCCCGACCTGACACAAGAATTCTGTTTAATGACGGACAGTTCCTTGTCAGGATTAGGTGCGGTACTGTTTCAAACGGGAGGAAATGATGATATTACAACTTGGAAAACAATCTCGTTTGGGAGCAGGGTGCCCTCTCGATGTGAAAAAAATTATTCTGTCACGGAACTCGAAGCACTCGCGATAGTTTGGGCATTCTCAAAATTTAGATATTTTTTATTTCGGAGGACCACCAAGGTGTGCACTGACCATCGTGCACTCCAATTTCTTATGAGCACAAAAATCACGCATGGGAGACTAGGACGCTGGGCACTATACCTACAGGAATATAACTTCACTGTAGAATACATTCCTGGACAGAAAAATGTAATTGCTGACGCTTTATCGCGCATTCCTATAGGTTTGGTTCACACAGAAGAAAGGGAACTCGGTGAAAATAATTTTAGCATCCTATACTTACAGAATGTAGCGTTCGAGAATTTTGTTACCACCTCTTTAGGGAGTATAGCGGACGAACAGGATAAGGACGCAGTATTGAAAGATATAAAAAAGAAGTGGGAGGACAAGGAGAATGTAGGAATACGCCAGTACTACTTAGTGCGCAATAGAATATTATTCAAGAAACGAGCCCCGGACGACTCCAGATGGGTGTTGGTGATTCCGGAGGAACTCGTAAACAAAATTATATGGTACATACATTTGAGTTATGGTCACTTCGGAGCACAGAAATGTTGTGAAAAACTGAAAGAGACATGCTATTTTAATAACATGCTACGGCGTATTCGTGGTGTACTTAGAGTGTGCGGAGCTTGTCAGCGAGCAAAGGCGGCCACAGTGACTTATGCTGCATCATTGCACCCGATAATACCAAGAAAACTTTGTGACCTCGCGGCCGTGGATCTATTTGGGCCACTAATACGATCTAAAGCAGGTTTTGCATATGTTTTCGTAGCGGTGGAGCTAACCTCCAAGTTTGTGTGTCTGACTCCGTTGAAGCGAGCCACAGGAAGGGCAGTGGCAACTGCATTTGCAAAGCACTTTCTGCATGAAGTTGGGAGCGTGAAAAGGGTTATCTCGGATAATGGACCACAATTTAGAACACAATACTGGCAGCGGATGCTTCGAAGAAGAAGAATTAAACCTATATATATATATCTCTTTCACCCCAGCTCGAACCCCAGTGAGCGTATTATGCGTGAATTAGGAAAATTATGTAGGTTATACTGCAGTCGTGATCACCGATCGTGGGACATACACCTAAAAGGATTTCAGAATATAATTAATGAGTTGCCTAATACGTCAACAAAGCTTCCGCCAATCACTGTGCTAAAAAACAAGGAGCCCCCAAGCAAAATCAAAGAGGTGGTGCCTTGGCCATTAGAGCCGAGACTACGCCGGAACGCAATTGTTGACTTAGCTATACGCAACATCAAGCGAGCAGCAGAAGCCAGAGTCAAGGCGTATAAGAAACACGTGAGAAAAGCAGTGTTTCATGTAGGACAAAAAGTCCTTATCAGATCACACAAGCTGTCTAACGAACGGTCAGGTGTCTGCAAGAAATTTTTTAATCTCTTTAACGGGCCGTATCGGATAAGGAAGATTCCCCATGAAAACGCCATAGAAGTGGAAACTCTTCGATCGAAGAAATCAAAAGGGCTACACCATGTGTCAAACGTAAAACCATACATTGAGTAGAAAGGGCAGTGAGGACTAGAGAGGACGGTGAAGAGAAACAATTGATTAGTTTACATTTGTGATAAATGCATTTTGAATAATATGTTGATAAAAATTTATGATAAAGATGTTTCTATGTGATGGATTGAAGTGATGTTTTAATTTTTTCTCTCCTTGTGTAATTAGGATTTAGTTTGATTCAAACGTGAAGATAAAAGGTTTCTTTGTGAACGAGTAAAATGCTGTTTATGTTTTTTTTTGTGTGTAAATTGAAAAGAGCCGCTCCTGAGAGAAGCAATATCTGCGTTGAATTAACGCAAAACTCAGGGGAATATCCGATCTGTGGGTATTATGGGTCTGGCAAACCCAGGTCCCCAGCTGTTAGTAGCCTTGTTTCTGATTTTCTGCTTTCAGTGCTACTATCTATCTATTACTATTCTATATCTGTCAGTATAAATGAGGATCTCTTACTATAGTATGCGTGCTGTATGAATATTTTAAGATAGGAGAACTCTGAGAAAGGAGTGAGTAAGTTTGGAATCTTGAAAACAGGATGCGATAATACGATTGTTGAAACATTGGCTTCCAATATGCGATGATATGTTAATATTGATGATATATGTTTTTTTTTTGTTCTTTATAGCTGAGTACGTAAAGTGCTGTCTGTGGATTTCGTAAGTATATTGATTCCCTTCAAGGTGAAAGAAGAATTGTGGTTTGTGTAATTTACGTGGCTCTGAAATATTATTGTGGTAGTCAAATACGAGCAGCTTTTCAGCAAATGGAGAATGGAACGGAAATATGGATCCTTTTTGTAGTCTTGATTGATGTTGAGCCAAAGCCTAAAAAATTATTCTGCGTTAATACTTGTCCTAGAAAAGCGACGTTTATGTGTTTTGCTGATGCTGTGAGCATTACAGCTTACTGTTTTCGCTGGTGCGGGATGCACTGCAGCCTATATGATTTGTACTGAGGAAATTTCCCTCCTGAAGGTAGAGGATGATTAAATAATTTTGATTATGGGAACGAAGGAAAGCTTGGTTTAAGGTAATAAGGATAAAGCAAAACATTTGTCATTTAAACTACAGGAGGATTCGGATCTTTTGTGTCTGTTGTAAGTTCAATATGTTAAGATGATACTGTTTTACAGAATAGAGGTGACCACAATTTTGCCATTCATGAGAAATGAATCCAGAATAACCACCACAGGCGAAATAACTGATTTGGAAGCGAAAGGTAACGTAAAGAAGGAACGAAATCGCAGCAAAATGGGTAAGAAAATGTAATATAACCTGTATAATGCAAATATTTTTAACCTTCTCAGAGTCATCTGCGTGATTAATTGTTGTGATAACGTAATTTTAGGTGAAATTTTCTTACTGTTTTATGTGTGAATATATGAGTATGATAAATGTATAATTGCGAGTCTCTTTTCAGGTGTGCGAACTGGTATAAATGTTTTGGCGTGTAAATAACCATTGTTCTTTTTAATGTGTATGTTTAAGGAAAGTTCTCCATATTTATCATGTGACAAGACGTATGCCGCGAGCGTCAAGAAGAGGACGAATTAGAACAATGTTGTAGTGGTATATACACGGTGTTGAAATAGCATTGAAGTAGCTTATTGGGTTAACTAGTAGTGGATAGAAGTAGAATATTGAGTAATGCATGTTTATGGGTAGTTAGTTTGTAGAATAGACAACAGGTGTGCATGTATGTGTGTGTAAATAACATGTGAACCCTATGCTGTCCTGACCTATACTTGCACAAGGCATAATCCTATTCATTTTAGTGAATTAATAAATAGCATTTGATTTATTAAAACGTAAGTGAACCACATTAGTGATGTGGATTTAAATATTATATTGTCAGTTCATTTAAATTTTTATTTTTATACTGTCAAGTCATTTCACTTTTATTTTTTTTTACATTGTCAAGTCATTTAAATTTTATTTTATATTGTCGATTCATCTAATTTTTTATTTAAAAAAAAATATTAAGTCTCACTTTGTTCTTAAAAAATTGTGAAAGACAATACTAAGTGGTATTATGTATGACATTGTGTAATCACATAAGGATCATGAAAAATTTCAGTGAATGCAGTTGAGAACGTGAAAGCGAACCGGCAAAACTCTTAAGAGACAGCGGGAGCAGCCGGACTAGTTGTAAACTAGCGGGTTTCCCAGCAGGACACGCTGTCAGCCAGGCCACTTTGGGAGCGCGGCCGACAACAAAAGAAGGTACGCGGCAAGCACTTTCCCTTGTACCTGGAGCTAATGGGCGGCCGCCCCGGGCGACCCTTCCTCGAGGCGATGACTTGAGATGGGCGAGCGGTCCACCGCGCGGAAATCCATCTGCTGGCAACGCACCACACGCACGCGACCGTGACGAGACGGCCGCGGTGAAACAACACAAGGGGCGTGGAGCCTTTTGACAGGTACTGCCCAGAGAAACTTGCAGACGTCAACGACGCCTATCGACATTTCCTGATGGATGCCTACTGTCAAGCGACAGTAAATCATGGTTCGATGTTCTCTGGTCGCTAAGGGTGGCACAAAAGAAGAGCCATTAAGTGTCATCCTTGCCCAGGAATATCAAACCCGCAAGCCAATTGAGGATAACCCTAGAATGTAACAACACAAAGGGCGTGGAGCCTTTTGACACATACTGTCCAGAGTAACTGGCAGACTTCAATGACGCCTATCAACATCTCCTGACGGATGCCCACTGTCAAGCGACAGTAAATCATGGTTCGATGTTCTCTGGTCGCTAAGGGTGGCACAAAAGAAGAGCCATTAAGTGTCATCCTTGCCCAGGAATATCAACCTGGCGTGTCAAACGAGGATACCGCACGAATTTGACAACACAAACATGGAACCAAATCGAGATGACGTGACACGGGAGAAACTTCATGAGAGGGCAGAGACGGTGGGATCGCACGCAACAGATGGACAAAAAAATCCCTACTGACAGCTGCGGCGACGAACCCCCCCTCTTTCCCCTATATTGTGCCTCGGAACAGTGGAAGTACTGAGTGTGTCAGTGAACAGTGATTATACGGTTCTTAAACCAGTGCATATACGTGTGTTTCTGTCAGAGAAACTCTGACTCGTGTGTTTTGCAGGAGTTCGATTTATTGGTGTTTATTAGACTGACTCTTGTATTTTGCAGGTGTTCTATTTATCCTTTTTAGACTTTGACTCTTGTATTTTGCAGGTGTTTTACTTATAGGTGTTTTTTTTGTTTTAGATGTTGACTATTGTACTGTTTTATTTATCAATGTTTGTTTTTGTGTGATGTATTAGATTTGTGATATTTTGTTTCGTAAATTCATTGCTGTGGCATTGCTTCGTTTATCAGTCAGATACCTTTTTATTCTCATTGAACTGTGATCGATTAGCCTTTGCATGGGGCATATTTACTGTGAGGAACCCCTTAAGGGTAACAATCACATAATTATTGTAGTTTCAGTATAATGACACAGTGCTCATTGTTTGCTAGCTAATTGAAATATAGTAGAGTGATTAAATGAGTGCCACATAGTTATTTTAAATCTACAAATTATTAGTTTTATACGATATAGAATTTTTTTGCGATAACCATTTTGTAAAACATGTTTTTTCTCTTATCATTTTGTTGCGTTTGCAGATTTTGCATTGTTATGTTCTGCTTTTTAATACCGATGTTATTTGATGTTCTTTTTTAATTGCTGTGGCACCTTTGCTATTTTCATAAATTTTGCTTGTTAATAAACAGTCATAAATTTTCCTGTGATCAGTTGGCTCTTGCAATGAGCAAATACTGGTGAACTCCATAAGGGTAACAACCAGAAATTGTTTTCATATTAATGACACAGGAACCATTGTTTTTACTTGCTGACCGAATTAGGTCTACACTACCTTTTAAATAGGTGTCACAGTTTGTGTTTTTTTTCTGTTTGAAATTGGTAGATTCTAAAGATGTGTTGAAATTATTGTGTTGTAGCAAGTAGCTTGTGTCCTTTTGCCTTTTCTTTTACACTTTTGGTTTAAGTAGGGTGTGAGAAGCCTGCTTGGGAATGTCCTAGCATGGCCAGAAAATTCCCTGCACAGTCTTTTCCCGGAGCGTTGGGGTTATGAAAGGTCTCTGTTGGATTCCTTTCATGTCTAATTTCTTAAATCTGTTGCCATTTATGGAATAAATTCCTCTTCTAAATGTACTGTGGCGTTTCTGACTATCTGGGAGGAGACTGAGCAGTGGAACGTGTTACTTTTACACATAAACAAGAACGATCTGTCACACTACTACACTTTAAAGCACAGTTAATATGTAATTCTTATATGTAATTCATGTCACACAGTCTCATACGGAACCTACATCTGCTTTCTTTTATATACTGTATATGATAAGATACTGTCATCCCCCTTCCCTTTTGTGTGAGAGGATGAATGAGCATATGTATTTCTAGTTGCATGCTTGAGGGTAGCAGACAAGGCTGTCTGCTAGAGAACAGTAGGACCAACGTCGGAACAGGTAGCTACGCTTCCTAAAAGCAAAGAGGTTTCTATCCTTAGTATGGTCCTGTCCGTCCGTTGTCATGTTGGTATAGGAAGCTGCCCCTCTGGCCACTTCCGTTGGTCTTTGTGAGCCACCCTCAGGAAGCACGCTCGGCAGTAGGGCAGTTGCAGTGTGGCCGTAGCAAGCGTCTGAAGTGGTAAGATCTCCGGCTAAGCGCGTGTCTGTTAAGTCCGTAGGACAATGGATTTCTTAAGTTCAGCCTAACTGAAAATTTAATCACTTTTATTTCGGGTTTAGGTCTAAAATATCCGATGTTATCTTAAATTGCAGCGCAATATAGTTCTCGTGTGAAGTTCAGATTATTTTCCGGTAGTTGCTTTGTTACTACTTTGTCAGTAAAGTGGAACTACGTGTTGATCAGTAACTCTAACTAAGATCAATCTTAAATGTGAATGCTTGTGTGATTATAACGTCTCGTCTTGACTATATTTTCAATATAGCAACTTTTCTTTATGTTCAGCCCACGTGGGGTGTACTTTGCGAGACCACTACCACGTGCTTATATAACTGTTTGACCCATCAGGTTAATAGTAAGACGTTAGTAACCAGTTCAAGGTTTTTCTTTTGTCAATTGCTTTTCGATCTAATTTATTTTAATTATCAAAATTATTGTGGAGTTGTACGCTTTGTGTAAACCAAGTTGACCACGTGAAGCATGTGGTGTAATCATCAAAGTAGCCCTCAGCTATTCTTTTTGCGAAGATTTCACAAAGAGTTAATATGAATTTAGTATACCAGTGTGTGGTAATTACATGATGGACAAGATTGTGGTATGAACGTAATTTCTTTGGGTAAAAAACTGAATCAGTTGGTTGTGGTTAATTTCTTCTTGCTTATGTTTCAATGTTCTTCGTGTGTTATTTTATGAATGCAGTGTTGTATCCAGTCTCCCAATCTTGGCTCCATATTTTATGTGTTCCGTAAGATTACAATCTCACATTTTCTTAATCGTAAATAAGGCACCAGCTCAGTTATAACTCAAGTATAATATGCTGAAATTTCAATGAACAATCTTAAAATAAATTTCCAAATATAAACTGATTTCTTTCTTTTTATTTAAATTCTCCTTTATATATATATATATATATTACCGGTTTAACCCACTTTCATTGTCAATTAGCGCCGATTTCAGCATACAAAATTAAAGTTACAACATTACAAGGTATTGACTTCAGTCAAGAAGACTGAACATTTTTCTATTATAGTTGACGAATCAAGTAATTCCTCGATTCACGAACAAGTGTCATTTTGTATTCGTACTGTCGATGATTCCTTAATCATCAATGAAGACATTATTGGCTTATACGAGACCCCCAACACTGAATCACAAACTCTGTTTAGTATTTTAAAAGACGTTTTTGCTCGTCTTGATTTGTCAGTGGAAAACTTAAGAGGACAGTGCTATGATGGTGCCTCGAATAAAAGAGGTAAGTTCCAAGGACTAAAAAAGTTAGTTTTGGGTATACAACCAGACGCACATTATGTGCACTGCACTGCTCACAGTCTAGACTTGGCAGTTGTAGACAGTCTCTGTCATCTTACGTCTATGAGGGATATTATGGCGTTAGCCGAGGACTTAATAAACACCGTAAGGGAATCCAACAAAAGGATGGGACTTTTCAGAAGGATGCGCTGTGAGAGCGCCAACTACCAAGCTGGTCTACGATCCCACTGCCCGACTGGATGGTCTAAGCGAGCTTTCAGTTATTTATGAGAAACCAACGAGGGTTGCCCAGAAAGTTGTGCACCGCATTTTTTTTCTCAGCCGGAAATAATGCTACAAACGCGAAACGTTACGTATGTATTATTTGAAGTTTCCTGAGTGAGCACGCCAAGTTTCCGTCACTTTTGACAGATAGCGCAGCTGCAAGACAGTTTGAATATGGCGTCTGTGGGTGATGTACGTTACAGTTTCTCACAGTAGAGAAAGAAACTGTGGGGAATATTCACCAACGCTGGTGCAGAGTCTATGGAGCATCTGCTGTCGACAGAAGTACGTTAGTCGCTGGGCACGAAGGGAGAGGTCATCAGAAGGCAGTTCGGCGGCGCTCCACGATTTGCAGCGGTCTGGGAGACCATCCATGGCTGTCACACATGACAGCCCTGACCCAGCCCCTCGGACTTCCACTTGTTTGGGTCATTAAAGGATGCCATTCGTGGAAGACATTTTGAGGACGATGAGGAGGCGATTCACACAGTGAAGCACTGGCTCCGCCACCAGGACAAGTATAGGTCCCGACAGGGCATACACCCCCTTGTTTCGTGCTGGAGGAAGGCCATAGAACGGCATGGAGATTACGTGGAAAAATAGGGTGTGTAAATAAAACACCATTCTTTCGTGTGTGTAATTCTCATTATGTTCAATAAAGAGATGTTGAAGAAAAAAATGCGGTGCATTACTTTCTAGAAACCCTCGTAAATGCATTATTGAGCAACTTTCAGTCAATAAGAAACAGTTAGTAGTTTGTGGAGATTTCAAAGTAAATGTCTTAAAAGATACGGACAGGAGAAATGATGCAGAATTATTATTTGGGTGTTTAAATCTAATTTCAGTAGTCAGTTTTCCTGTTCGTATGCAGCAGAATAGTAGGATACTGATTGATAACATTTTTATAGACAGGGCTTAGGCTGAAACAGTTAATGTGTACTCAATTGCTAAAGGACTGTCTGATCACGATGCACAATTTATGGGAATAAAGAGTATGGCACCTTACAACCCACAGGCAGATTCATACAAAACAGTGGAGCGTATTGACGAGAACAGGATACAACGTTTTAAGAGTAAGCTAATGGAGGTGATATGGGGTTAGGTATATGTAGAAAGAGATGCTGTCAGACTCGATTTATTCCATAGTAAATTTGTGTCAATATTTGAAAGTTCCAAAAGAACCATTAAAAAACAAAACAAAAAACCTTGGACAACTAAGGAAATTAAAATCTCATGTAAGAGGAAGAGGGAAATTTATGTAAAGGCTAGAGTAAGTCAAGATCTGATTTTACTTGCAAACTACAAAAAATACTGGAGTATTTTAAGAAAGATAATGAAAATGTCCAGAAGTGTGCATGGCAGAAGAAATAATGCAGATAAGATTAAAACTATATGGGACATTGTCAAATGGGATACAGGACAGGACAGCCAGTCAGTGCACATGATTCCATATCAATTGAACTAAATGGCAGTGTTGTGACTGGTAATTAACGAGTTGCAAGTATTTTTAAGAATAACTTTCCAAACACAGCTGCAAATATACGATTAAATGGTTCAGATAAAAAAGCAAGAGGATATATTTAAAACGTCATTCCACAAAAGTTTAAGCAGCTAAAATTAGCCTCAACATCCTTCACTGAAATTAATACAATTATAAAAATTCTAAATAAAAAAAGCTTTTATGAGGTTGGAGGTATTTCAAACAGTATTCTGAAAAGTTGTTATAGCTTAATAACTAATGTCGTAAATAAATATCGGTAGCGGGCAGCGATTCATTGCGATCCATTGCCCCCGTGCCAGCGTCAGCTGCTACATTGACCACTGTAGTGGCGGCTTCAGGGTAGGCTGCCCTGGCTTAGATATCAACTGTGGTCCTCCATTGGATCCCATAAGGTGGCCAGGTGACATGTCCCCTGTGGTGGTTGAGCCGTGGCGCTGACAGAAGTGATTTTAGTACAAATGATTTGAGCATATATACTGTTCCAAACTGCGCGTGTTTGGTCTGCGCTACGCCTTTTGGTATGTACATTATACACTTTGGCAGCCACCAGTGTGGAGTGGTTTGTGGTGTCTTGCTGCTTGAGTACTGCTGCATTTACTATTTCCACATAGTGCCAGGCTGGTCCGCCTCGCAACACTGCGACTGCTATGTTACATTTCGCAAAGCACAGCGTACCTGTGGCTGCGCTGCTGCAGTTAAACCATTAGTGCATTTATGACCAAATATAGTTGGTGCGCTAAAATACAAGCGCGGATATCCTGTATTTCCCATTCGTATCCTGACTCGTTCCATATTCATTGTGGAAATGTATATTCAATGATTAATAAAGATTTTTGTACAAGTATATATTTATTCACTTTAGGCACCTTACCGGTGTAGTCAGTTTCTTTAGAATTCAACAATGATTTCGATTTCCTCGTCTAGGTAATTTACAAAGTGTCTATAGGAGCATTTTTCTTAATCCTCCTACCGTCACTCCAGGAAAACTTCCGTAAACACACAATGCTAGCTCTAAAATTTGATTCTTATCCACACTAGAGCTCATGGATTGTTTTTTTATGTCGATGCTTCAGATTGAAGGTTTTTGCTGTTATAACGTTAGTGCTGATTTTAGCTATCTTAAATACAGCGTTATGCTCACCGATTCTTCAGAAAATGTAGCTCCATGACTACCTAACAACGCTGATACTCGTTTACACTTTCTCCTAGAAGAATTCTACCCAGTTACGTCTGTAAAAGCTTCGTATATACGCTAAAGATCCAGGATGGAAATAATGTTCGAGGAACTGACTTTATCAAATTGTAAATAGTTATCCCAGATGCACTATTTTCTGTATGTCTGTGTGGTGGTTCTTGTCAGGAGCCCACAGACTCTGTCCCAGAGTTAAGACCCGAATATGAACACCATTTCAAGAGTAGCATGAGTGGGTCCACCTCGGACGCTTTTCCATATGTAATGTGGGTGGATTCACTCCGGACGCCATTCCAGATGTAGCATGGGTGGAACCACCACTAGACACTGTAACGGACGTAACGCAGGTGGATCCATTTCTGGATATTATCCGGGACATACCTTGGGCGTTGAGGTACTGGGTGCACTAGATTTTTCGTACGTGGAGGAACAAATCCAGTACTGTTCTGCCTCAAAGAATCCGACCCAAAGTGGAATTAGTACTGAGGCAGAAACAGATGCTGGGCGAGAGAAGTGTGATTCATCCATAAAAGAAGTGGTTTACAAAACACAACATTATGTGACTCCTAGGATCGTATTACCTTGGTTTACTCATTCGAATATGTAACACAAAAACTCGGGAAATCCTCTGGGTAAAGACGAGTTGTAGGATGTTAGGAGATACTGCTGTTACCTATAATAAGAAGGCGGCGAATTGCAAGAGGACCGGTGGATGACCTGTTATTGATGCAGAAGCTGGCAGTTGACTCGAACGTAAATAAATGTAACTACAGAACAAAGTCAGGCCTAGAAATCCACTACTGTACAATTACACTATCGCTGGAAACATTAACTACCGTAAAATACCTGGGGTAAGCACCAAGGGTGACCTAAAGTAGTACGCATAAAGCACATTCATATGTCGAGCTAAGATTCATTTGCAGGTATCTTGAAGTAATGGAATTCATCATTCACAAGAGACAGGGTTAAAAAACACCTGTTCAACAGATCTTTATTTACGCTCATTTGTTAGTCAGCCTCAGACTCTTACTAAGTTGTATTAACAGACGTGCAATGAGTTTTTTCAAGGAATCGTGTACTCGGCGCAAGACACTAAATGAACTTTGGTGGAAGACCGTACAAGAGAGGCGTGGTGCATTAAGAAGTGGTTTAATATTGCAAAACACAGAGTTGGTAAGTTGTGTACAATATATTACTTCGGCCCACATACGTCTCAGCAAATGACCACAATGCGGAATTACAGTTATTGCGGAGGTTAGTGACAGTCATTCTTTCCTCTTGAAAAGAGCAGGTATACGTGTTAATACAGTCTCTGACACACACTATATGGTGGCATGTGGGCGTTATGCATTGAGATTCTTGATATAGTCCCCGTATAGACACTAGGATCATCGCGGAAAGTTGTTGTATTTTTTCCATTGAATCCTGCTCAAGCCCGTGCAAAACATATGTAGCCTGATTATAAATGTCTGGTAGCTACGATACTGCTAGCACATTTAAGGATCTAAACTATGAGGAATATCTTATCTGAGGTCTCTGACCTAGGAGGTAGTATCGAAGATAATGTCAAGTGTGAATGAATTTTTATAACGCCATGCAGAAGTGACAGGAGCCCGCCAATTTCGTAGTTGTGGATGAGTACACTGTTTGTCGACTGACAGATTGGGAAGTAGCAACTAGGGAAAGAGAGTAGGCCTGACGGCAATAACCATGCAGTGTATGAAATAGACTTAACCAGGCCCCTACTGAAGGAATTGCATCTAGTTTCCTGCAAGAAATGTATGAAGTATGTGCAACTGTCCGCATCTCTCGTGTTCTGTCCGGCTTTTCTCCACAGCGCATATTATTTGACCGACGTAGTAGCAGTCACACTGACATGGTATTTTGTACATTCCAGGTGATCTAAGCTCGAGATCGCCCTTCAAATCCTCATGAGCTATCGTATTTTCAATGGGCGCCTGAACACTGATGAAATGCTGTGTCTCTTCAGGACCCAGCTAATCTTTCGCGACACTGTGCCACAGAACGGCAAAAACGCGAGTTTGTTGTTCTCTTCTTCAGTGGTGTTTCTCCTGTGTGTCCCTCCAGAAATAGCCTATGATACGTGGCGGTGATTGCACACGTTTCCCCTGAAGAATTCTCGGAGCTGTCTTAGCTCTGGTGGGAGATTTTCATCGTTTCAGACGACTTTAGCACGGTGGACGAGGGTATTCAGAATGCCAGGTTTGTACCGAATGGTGGTGGCTAAGAGTGTACAAATACCGATGCGTGTGTGTAGGTTACCTGTACACACTGTGGCTGAGGTGACCATTGGTTTTCCTCAGAACTAAGACGTCGAGGAAGGGCAAGGCACCATCTATCTCTATTCCCATCGTAAACCTAATGTGTCATGAATGCTGCTCACGTGTTCTAAGAATTCTCCGAGTTTCTCACGTCATTGGGCCCAGATGATAAAAGTGTCGTCGACGTAACGATAAATGCAACTTGGCTATCTGGAGCCGCGTTCAAAGCGATGTCGTCACATTTCTCCATAAAAAGGTTGGCTATGGATGGAGCTAACGGACTTCCCGTTGCCAAGCCGTTCAACTACTCGAAATACTGGCCGCCATATACGAAATATGATAAGGTCAACATGGGCTTAAAAAATCCCACAATCTACAGCTACATCTACATATATACTCCGCTAGCCACCAAGCGTTGTGTGGCGGAGGGCACAATTCGCGCCAAAGTCATATTCCCCCCCTCCCCCCCCCCCCCCCCCCGGCCCCTGTGTTCCACTCGCGGATCGCGCGAGGGAAAAATTGTACTATCGAATAACTTGGAGAGAAGATCTATGCAGTCTTTGATAGGAACACTCGTAAACAGGGAGACCACATCAAAACTGACAATTATATCACCTTGCCCAAGACGTCAATTTTTATTTCGTTTGAAGAAGAGAACAAGAAATTTGCTTATTTGCGTTTCTGTATCACAGTGTCGGGAAACATTCGCCGGCTCCTGAAGAGAGACAAGATCTCACCAGTGTTCAGTCCCCAGTAAACATATGATAGCTCTTGAGGCATATGAATTGCAATCTAGGACCTGCAACGCCTGGAGTGTACGAAATACCGTGTCAGTGTGGCTGCTACAACATCGGCCAAATAGTACACTCTTTGGAGTAACGCCATACGGAACGCGAGAGATGCTTACGCCTACGCTATCCTGAAAAATCAGCCTTTGCAGAATACGCTTTAGAAAATCGACTCTGAATTCTAATAGGCGAAGCATCTATCAATATGAGGACGGACGGATTCTGGAACAGCGTCATAAGAGACGTAGTAAAAATAAAAATATCTGAAAACACCACCAACTGGAACGGCGGTTTGGAGCTCAGGTGGCAAGGGATCCGGCCATCCCGGAGTTAAAGAGGACCGACGTATCCAGGACGAAAACGTTGCCACATTTGGCGAGGAAGAGAGCACCAGTGACGTCACAGCTAGCAGCACGGTTATATAACAGCGCGGCCACGGCAACGCGGCAGTGATTCCCCACTTGACAATGGCCGAGGAGAACTCGGCCAAAAACTCGTGGAATTTTAACCACCTGTCACGGTTGTAAGCCGGAGAAAATTATATTAATTCATATCGCCGCGAGCCCATGCATTCATACAATATACCAATGGGCTGTTAAGATGCTGGAATGGATGACGTCCGTATTACGCACCTTTGTGAGTACCATATACATTTTAGCCAACTGCAATAGAATGTGCTCCGCTAAGATAAAGTGCTAGAATCACTCTGATGCTCAAAATTGCGAGTGGTAAGTACTCTATAACATCTGTTTGTTCAATGCATATTGTGCATTAAGTGTGTTGAGAAAAAATGAATTATTAAGAAATTTCTCAAATAACTGATCAAGGACATCATTATCCGTTTAATCGTGATGAACTGTACGGAAAAATCTCATAAAAGCTTGACTGGAGGGCTGGACGGCGGCCTGGCGTCTCGCTTAAATGCACCTGGTTGACAAGTGTTTTTTTTTTTGGGGGGGGGGGGGAGCTTAGCTTCCGGTCAAGACAAATCGAGGTCTGCGCTCTTAATATGTTAATCTACGTGTGGTGCCAGCAGCACGTTCCGACATGCACTGCAGTGGTGGTCCTTCAGTCAGTGGTGGTAGTGTCAGTGAGTGGTGATGGGCCGGCCGTAGTGGCCGAGCGGTTCTAGGCGCTACAGTCTGTTACCGCGCTGCTGATACGGTCGCAGGTTCGAATCCTGAATCCGGAATGGCTGTGTGTGATGTCCTTACGTTAGTTAGGTTTAAGTAGTTCTACGTTCTAGGGGACTGATGACCTCAGATGTTAAGTCCCATAGTGCTCAGAGCTAGTTTTGAGTGGTGATGGCTTGTGTTGTCTATACGGTCTTATGGCATGATGTTGAGTGGAGGAACCTTCGCGGGAGAAGTCCTGCCACATTTTTTGCTTGCTTTAAATAAAGGTGTAGTTGTTGGCCTCTTCACATTCCAACGGTAGCACCAAGAGTTGGGGAAATTAGTACTATTTAGCAATGTCCTGTATGTGAACATACTTACCTATAGAAACATACCGACCGGAATTTCCCGCCGTTATTTATGAGTACGCAATAATTTCATATTGTCAGACTCCTCTATAGCATCCTTATAGGTATGTCAATGTTTTTACCCCAATGGTAATGCAAGGAGAAGCTCCTTACAGTGAAACGTAGACTTGGTACATAGTGTGAGCGTATTTGTACCACTATGATAGTTAAGCTATCTGCCTATTTTGTTTTTAAGTAAAGTACTGTGGCAGTAATTGTTCCTTATTTAAAAGTTGTATATTTTTACATGTATGTTCTTTAAAAGGGGGTATTTGGAATAATGGGAGAAAACTGGCAAAATTATAACAAACCGCCTCAAGACTGCGAACAGCAATAGAAGACGATCATATGTTGCACGAAATGTCATTGGTCACAATACTCTGCTGCAAATAGCGAAAACTAAGTCGCAAACATTACATCAACTGTACTAGTGTCACAGTATTTGACGCCATTTATGGGTTATGAATCATAGTAATTCAGTTTGATCTAACATTTATACACGGCCCAATTGATGTAGAGGGTGGGAGGGGAGAGGGGAAGTTGTCTGTTCAATTTGTGTTATTACGCTCTTTAGGGTATTCCACTGTACTGCCTACTGCGGTGTAATTATTGCGGTATCTACATCTTTTTAGGAGTAGTTTCCCATTATGAGGGTAAGAGAGTGTCTTGAATCTCATAAAAATCTACCCAGTAATTTGGTAGGAGTCCTGATAACACATACAAGGCAAAATTCTGCTCTTCTGTCAGTGCATGAAATACAATCAAGTAAGATGTGGTACACTGACAGTGGTACTGGTGGGTCCTCGCGCCAGAGGAGGAGCCAGTGTGTCTGAGGACATTGCCCTACTATCACCAGTATTAAACCTACTACTTTCTACCTGTGTGGTTGGAACTACATGGGGTAGACACAAACAAGGAATCGCCACAAACACAACACATAACCATGTCTAATACTGTGCAGCAAAACAGCTGGCATTCAAAACAGCTTCCAGTCGTCTCGGAGTAGATAAATAGAGGTCCTTATTGTTTTCAAGAGAATCTTACCTATTATTCCTGGAAAATAGCGGCAAGTCCAGGTAATAATGGTACAGGTGGGTAGCGATTACTCACCCTCCTCTCCGATGTAGGCCAAAATGGTCGCATAATCCTTGACAGCAATGTGACCTTGCAGAGAAACCATGGGGCCCACGGAATACCACGATATGGCTGCCCAAATCATTACCGAATTCCCGCCATGTTTAACTCTGTGAACGTAAACTCGGCAAGCAGTTGAAAACAGTGGTGGAACAAAACTCATCTGATTAAATGATGTTCTTCCACTGCTCGATAGTCCAGGTTTTGCCGCTTCGACACCACGTTTTCCTGTTACCGACCTTTGCATCACTGAAGAGTGATTTTGGGATTCCAGCCCGCCTTACAATTCCCAGCTTATAGAGCTTCTTTCGTGATTTTTGGGTGCTGACCGGTTTTGCGAGTGCGATATTCAGTTCTGCAGTGACTTTTGCAGCTGTTGTCCCCTTATTTTTTGTCATAAGACTTTTTATTGACAGTCTGTCGCGAATACTCAACACACAGTTTCGTCCGCGTTGCAACTTAGCAGATGATGTTTTCCTGCTTCTCCTGTATGCAGTATAGGTCTTCGATAGCATGCTGTAGCAGCACCACAATTGAAGATAGGAAAGTTAGATTTGGTGCAACATTTCTCAGCGCACAGGTTACAGCCAGGTGTGGGCCGGATTGCAGTGAGTTACGCATACCAATGATTGTGAAGTAGAATGGGGCCACAGGGGCTGTCAAACCACTGACAAGCATAAATGCAGCGGTTTGCATGTTGCAAGTTACAGGAAGAAGGGGCCCACTGGCTCAACTGGGGTTTGGTGCATACGTAACATGAAGTGGCGCATTAGCAGAACAGGGGCGCACTGCCGAGTATAAACAGGTGCCGTTTTCTAACGAGAGTTATTCAAGTTTGGCAGCTCTCCTGGTCGGCAAGGCATGTCATACCACCGGCTACACGCAGGAACAGAAGGGGTGCCAGCGTCCCAGTCCACAGCGGGTCAACCCTCTAACACCGACACGGGATCCGCAGCCAGCCAGGGCAGGTCACTCTTCGGCTCACTACCGTGGGCAGTCGTCTCGGCTCCCAACACACACTGGAGACCTCCCAAGGCGAGGGCCACAGATTCGGATGCCGGATTGCGGGCAGTGTTCTCAGCTATGCCAGCGAGGAAGAAGTAGCAGCAGAACTGGGCTACGGCTCCTGGTGGAGCCCGCGGAGACAACCTGAACAGTGGCTGCTGATTCGGCCACTGACACAGTCAGCCTGACGTAATCGGAACTCTGCAGCTGGCGTACAGGGCCAGCTCAACATAGCGCATAGCATTGAGTCACTGGGGTGGTGGCCTCAGCATTATGGGACCCTGTGCTGCAGACTTAGGTGACTAGGGCGCTGTAGCTAAAAAACCATAAATCATTTGGAAAGTTCTCGCCAAGTTTTAATACAGCAACTCCTGGCACCAACCCACTACATTTGGTGTCTTCCCGCTACATTTGGTCATCCTGATACATTCAGTGGCAGAAGTCACTGCGACAGTGCCTCTTCAAACATCAAATACTTGTTTACATTGCTAGGGAAGCACCTACCAGAAGAACACCAACAATTTGCCCACATTCAAATTCACTTAGCTCCGACATAACACACTCACAACTACACAGAATACTGTTCTGACCACGACAGACACTTGCAACCTGTTGAGGACATTTCACAGGTGCCTTTCGTGGTCAAAGACAACAGCGCCGCAACCTGTAGTCTTGGCCACTAATTGCATTTATTTTCAAACAAGCATTTCTCGCGATGTTTCCTTGGTTTTGCCCGACCTCTGTATCTTCGAAAAGGTAGAAAATCTGCAGAAATGTCGCATTGGAAAGTTACAATATCCCATCGGTTGCATACCTGGAAATATGGAGATGAAAATGGCAGATATGTCTTCCCTTGTGATGGTACAACTTCGAAGGCACACGTTCTATATAGGGTGTCACGAAACAACGTTTTAAAAATTTGGCAGGCTATGCGAGGATTGTCCAGAAGTACACTACTGGCCATTAAAATTGCTACACCACAAAGATGACGTGCTACAGACGCGAAATTTAACCCACAGGAAGAAGATGCTGTGATATGCAAATGATTAGCTTTTCAAAGCATTCACACAAGGTTGGCGCCGGTGGCGACACCTACAACGTGCTGACATCACGAAAGTTACCAACCGATTTCTCATACACAAACAGCAGTTGACTGGCGTTATCTGGTGAAACGTTGTTGTGATGCCTCGCGTAAGGAGGAGAATGCGTACCATCACGTTTCCGACTTTGATAAAAGTCGAATTGTAGCCTATCGCGATTGTGGTTTATCGTATCGCGACATTGCTGCTCGCGTTGGTCGAGATCCAATGACTGTTAGCAGAACATGGGATCGGTGGCTTCAGGAGGATAATACAGAACGCCGTGCTGCATCCCAACTGCCTCGTATCACTAGCAGTCGAGATGACAGGCATCTTAGCCGCATGGCTGTAACGGATCGTGCAGCCTAGTCTCGATCCCTGAGTCAACAGATGGGGACGTTTGCAAGACAACAACCATCTGCACGAACAGTTCGACGACGTTTGCAGCAGCATGGACTATCAGCTCGGAGACCGTGGCTGCGGTTACCCTTGACACTGCATCACAGACTGGAGCCCCTGTGATGATGCATTCAACGACGACCTGGGTGCATGAATCGAAAACGTCATTTTTTCGGATGAATCCAGGTTCTGTTTACAGCATCATGATGGTCGCATCTGTCTTTGGCGACATCGCAGTGAACGCACATTGGAAGCGTGTATTCGTCATCGCCATACTGGCGTATCACCCGGCGTGATGGTATGGGGTGTCATTGGTTACACATCTCGGTCACCTCTCGTTCGCATTGACGGCACTTTGAACAGGGGGCGTTACATTCCAGATGTGTTATGACCCGTGGCTCTGCCCTTCATTCGATCCCTGCGAAACGCTACATTTCAGCAGGATAATGCACGACCGCATGTTGCAGGTCCTGTGCGGGCCTTTCTGGATACAGAAAATGTTCGACTGCTGCCCTGGCCAGCACATTCTCCAGATCTCGCACCAATTGAAAACGTCTCGTCAATTGGTCAATGGTGGCCGAGCAACTGGCTCGTCACAATACGCCAGTCACTACTCTTGATGATCTGTACTATCGTGCTGAAGCTGCATGGGCAGCTGTACCTGTACACACCATTCAAGCTCTGTTTGACTCAATGCCCAGGCGTATCGAGGTGGTTATTATGGCCAGAGGTGGTTGTTCTGGGTACTGATTTCTCAGGATCTATGAACCCAAATTGCGTGAAAATGTAATCACATGTCAGTTCTAGTATAATATATTTGTCCAATGAATACCCGTTATCATCTGCATTTCTTCTTGGTGTAGCAATTTTATTGGCCAGTAGTGTAAGTTTCGATCGGTTGCGAAATCTAAATCACAACGAAAATCAGTTTTTTTTTTGTCTGCAGCGTTAGCTACACCTTCCACCTACTTCTGTACACGTCACGGCTGCGACTTAGACATTTGTGATATTGTTGAATCAACGTTCCAAAACCCTCGTCATAAAAGGCAGCCGCCTGTGCTTTCCCCCAATACTCTACGCATGTATGAAGCTCGCTGTCTGTGACAAAAAGGTCGTCATCATAGTCAGCGGTTCATGTGAGCGGAGATGAAAATCTGTGGAAGCCACGTTCGGGCTGTATGGCGGGAGATCAAACACTTCCCATCGAGAATACAGCAGGAGTTTCTTCATTCCCCCTGCATTGTGCGGCCGAGAATTATCATGAAGAAGAAAATGCATGACAGTTTCGTTATGTGAGGTTGTATGAAATGAGGCGAGATCTCTCGGCAGGCACCCATATTTGGAGGGAGACATTACTTTCTAGTCATCTTTACGTGTTCACTGTGTGTTCAGAACTGCAAAATGGAACTTAACGCGATCGATGGGCATAATAGAGGCACTGCACAACACATATGTGCAAAACTTCATAGAATTTTCACTGTGGTTTCCATTTTGCGACCGACCGGACCTTGCTTTTTGGACACGCCTCGTAGAGGATGAAATTCGAAATTTTTTGATGTAAGGAACGTATAACCGGAAATGTGAAATGAAGTTTCTACAGCTACCGCTGGGCCATTGGAAATCCACGCACTACCTGTACGAGAAGTTACCAGTTAAGATTATCGTAAACATGCGTGCCGGAGTTCTTGGAGATCACGTTACAGGCCCAAATATCTCACCGCATCCTTTGAACGGTGCATGGTCTTCTGGTGAAAAACCTTGCCTGAATTTCTAGAGAACGTTAACTTGTACTGGGTGGGGCAAATAAAAGTGACCCGGACGAGTGTTTACGATTGGACGTGAATGTGTGCTTATGAATACATCCCATGACGCGCGCAGCACGTCTACTCCCGTCACGTGATCCACACCGGTTCAGAGCGTAGTGCTGGCTGTGTCATTGTGAATGGAGTGGTGCAAATGGGTCGATGGTACTCACAGTGGAGTTGCGGACCTTGGTTGCGGAAAGTTATGTGACAACGAAGTCATGGAAACGGTGTGGTCAGTTGTTTGCTGAGACGTTTAATGATGTCAAAGTACCAGCAAAGGGTACCATGTAACGCTTAATCCGAAAATGTCGTCAGACAGGATCTGTTTTGAACAAGTCAAAAAACATTCCGAAACGTGCCCGCACACCTGAAAATGTGACTGCATTTCACCAGAAAATGCTTCAGAGTCCTGCCAAATCAACCCGACGCCCTTCAAAAGACACCAGTATATCACGTCGATGATCATGCGGACGAATAGTCCACGTGGATGTGCACATGTATCCGTATCGAGCGTCTGTTGTTCATGCATTAAAACCAGCAGAAGCTCCTCAACGCCTCCAGTCTTGTGAATAGCTGTTCACTGAGATAACAATGAATGGCTTTGACATGTATCTGTTCTTTATGTCTGATGAAATGAGGTTTCATCTGAGTGGTTATGTCAACTCACAGAATCACAGGTTCTGGTCAGCGTATAATCCGCGTAACTTCCACGAAACACCATTACACGATCAGAAGGTTGGGGTTTGGTGTGGAGTGTCTGCACGACGAATTATTGGTCCCATCTTCTTTCATTAAACGCTGACTTCGGCACGTTACATTTGTGGCAGCATTAACGGAGGAGGAAAAAACCTACAATTACTTCCAACAGGATGGAACAACGGCCCGCACAGCCGGCCGAACCTTGGAGCACATTTACACAAACGTCACGCCTGACAGAGTTGTCAGCGGAGGTCAGTCTGTTCACGGTCCAATCTGGCCAGCCAGGTCACCTGATCTGTCAGTGTGCGAATACTTTTCATGGGGCGCCCTCATGTCTAAGCTATATCGCAACAGCCCTCATAGTCTTCAAGAACTGTAGAAGAACTTTTCGGATAAGACTGCAGCAATTCCAGCAGTCCAGCTTAGACCTGCCTTCAGCATCTTATTGATCAGGGTCCAAAGGCGCCGAGAAATGAATGATGATCACTTTCAGCATCTACTATAGTCATGTTATTAATGTACGAGGGCAGTTCAATAAGTAATGCAACACATTTTTTTTCTGAAACAGGGGTTGTTTTATTCAGCATTGAAATACACCAGGTTATTCCCCAATCTTTTAGCTACACAACACTATTTTTCAACGTAATCTCCATTCAATGCTACGGCCTTACGCCACCTTGAAATGAGGGCCTGTATGCCTGCACTGTACCAGCTGTGCATGGCCGGCCCGCACGCGGGAGATCGGACAGTCTTGCTTGACCTTGCGGCGATGATGACACACGCTTTGCCCAACGACTCACCGTGCTTTTGTCCACTGCCAGATCACTGTAGACATTCTGCAAACGCCTATGAATATCTGAGATGCCCTGGTTTTCCGCCAAAAGAAACTCGATCAGTGCCCGTTGTTTGCAACGCACATCCGTTACAGACGCCATTTTAACAGCTCCGTACAGCGCTGCCACCTGTCGGAAGTCAATGAAACTATACGAGACGAAGCGGGAATGTTTGAAAATATTCAACAAGAAATTTCCGGTTTTTTCAACCAAAATTGGCCGAGAAAAAAAATGTGTTGCATTACTTATGGAAATGCCCTCGTATTTTCTTTTCTTTGCTGTGTTTCGTTGTACCCTGGAATTGTGTTCTTCAGGCCACTTTCATTTGCCCCACCCTGTAATTATGCGCTAGTTTATGGTTTCAGAATGATGGTGCTCCAGCGCACTTTGATTATCGACCCAGGGCATTTTCCATAGATAATTTCAGGCAGGCAGTAATTGGAAGGGAATGATCAGTCACTTGGCTTCTGCGCTCCCCTGACTGCACCACTATGGAACTTTTTCTCTGGGATTATGTGAAGTCCCTTGGGCACTCAACACCAGGAGAAACACTTGAGCTAATTGAGAACATCTTTACACTGTTTGATATCATCAGTGGCGAGAATGGAATCAGAATAATAAAAAACATGGTTGGTTGTTGCTCATCATGTAACGAAGTTAACGATCGTCACATCGAATATTTACTCTACAATAGATAAACCACACATTCCATTTATGGTATCTGATTGTATTCTACGGTTAATAAATGATTTCCAGACTACAGTATTTTGGTGTTTCATTTAGCCTGTCGAATGTGTAGAAAGTGGATAGTGCTGTAGAAAATTTCCAGCTACAGGTCCCATATTGCAAAACGTTCTGAATTTCATTCTCTACAATCTCCGAAATTTTTAAGGTGTCATTCCGTAATACCCTGTAGTTCTTCTCGTAGCCTTTAACGATGGGGTTCAGAATGTCTTTATCATGGACCGAATAACACGCAGTGGAATTCAAAGGTGTCAGGAGCCGTTGCATATTCACAAGTCAACTCGATTTCGGAGTGTTTTGAAACTCGTTTCCACTACTATCAAATACTGTGGATCAAAGCATAAATTTAAAGCTGTGATAGATGGGGCTCACTTTTCTTACTGCTCACGTTCGCGATTGCGTAACCTTGCTGTAACGACTCATGTATATACCGCAGGGGGGGGGGGGCATTATTTAATGCATTTGAGTCGTTTACCGACCAAAAATTCGCAAAGTACCGTGCAATTCAGGTACGTTGCCCATAAAAGTTATACTGCTCAGCGAGGAGTAGTCACAAAGTTAATCAACATATCACAAAAATCAAGTTGTGATCATGAAAATTTGGCGAGGAAGAATTTGTAAGAGGTCCGAGCAGGTGTAATTTCGATGTATTGCTCATGCGCTGCCTGCGATATGCAAGGTCTCTGACCAGAGAGCAGTGTTGACTGCAGTAGGAACTGTGTAGCTGTAGCAGTAAGTTGTTGCTAGTCTGGAGTCTGCTCTGGTCTGGTATGGTGTATCGTGTTGGCTGGCCAGTCGCGGTGCAGCGATGCCGGAGCCTGAGTATTATTGTATAAGGTAAAAAGCAGACTCGCGCATATGTAGTAATGTTATCTCAAGTCGCATGTAAATGTTTTAAAACTCTCGTAACAATAATCTTCCTCATAAAAAGCAACTTTTAACAACCATTCACTTCAATTTAAAGAATTTACTAATTTCTCCAATCCATGATCATCCCGATTACTGCAATAGAAAAATCAGTTGCTTTCTTTCATAAATGACAGATAGGTCGGCCAGCATTGCGCACAGTTGTGCCGGAAAAATTTATTGTAAGAGCTGATATATCCGGCGACTTCATTGAGGTAAGAATTTTTCCTTTTTTTAAATTCAGAATAATCTTTCAGGGCCATGGCGCAGCACTGCTGTCGTCCAAAATTTAGTAGGTTAAATTCACAGTGAATTATTGAAAAGTCATAAGTGAGCGACAATTTAATTGAGAGGTTACTTACATTGTTTTATTACCAGGTTACTGAATTTATTTTTTTTTATTGGGACGTTACACTGAATGTGTACGACATGATTATAATTTTTACTGTTGAGAGGTTTAGGAATTTTTCTGTTGTGAGGTTACGCTAAATGTGAATGAATTTTGAGCATAGATCAAATCAGAAAGAATTTTGTAGGGAGGTTACAAATGAGAAAGAATTTTGTAGGGACGTGACAAATGAGAAAGAATTCTGTTTTGAGGTTACACTAAAATTAGAATTATATTCATATCATTATTTATTAACAAAATTTTTCTGTGGGGAGGTTACACTTGGCGACAACCGGCCAGGATCGCATTTCCTTTGTCATATATCTGCTCTTATTTACTTAAATGTATTTTTCATCTGGCGCAACTCATTTACTAATTTGTCACTCTTTCTTTCACAGATCATCGGCAATTTATTGCTCTTTGTTGTAATTGTATTTGTTCCATTTTTGCTTTGACTTTGTTTCATTTTCTGCTTAATTTTGATTTGTGAAAAATGCCGCGTTAAACTGTTAACGGTACATCGCGATGTGCAATGAGTGAAATAGCCGACTCGAATAATTTGACCGATAATACTTGCGACACTCAGTGTAATAGTGATAAACGTCTAATTACAGATAATCAGTGCCTACCGATCACTAGTAATGATTTTGATCCTAATGATGAACAAACAAATTCAATTATGTCCACAGTAAATGTAACAATTGATGACGCGGCACGTTGCGATACAATGAACGCTGCGCAGTTTGACACACCCGGTTTGCAAAATTTGAATAGTGAACAGATAAATTTTTTTCACGAAGATGAACAATGTACTCAAAGTACGTCAAATTTATCTGATTGCGATTTAGTGACCAATAGTGCACATCCGATTAGCAAACCTTTTCAAGAATCAGAAGATGACCTGATGGTTATACAAAACGCGACAAATGCAGATACACCAACACACAGCATAGAAAATAGAGTCGCTAATTTTGGCTGGGATCAAGTTATGGCATTATTACTTCAACTCAATGAAAAACACGACAACCATTTCAAACAACTTAATGAAAATCTCAAACAACAAATTAATGAAAATTTCTAACAGCGGAATGAAATACTCGACAACCATTTCAAACAACTTACTGAATCGTGCAAACAACTTAATGAAAGTTTCAAACAGTCGAATGAAAAACACGACAACCTTAACGAACAGAACAAACAACTTAGTGAACAGATTACAGCCGTGGCCGTGCAACGTCATGATACTAAAGAACAATTACGTGAGGAAATTAAGGCTTGTAATAGGAATAGTAGTGAAGAGATTAGATCCGTTGCACAAGAATTACGTAGTACGCATGCAGACACAACAAAATTACTTAGAGATGAAAGTAGTGCAGTCACTGAACAATGTTCTGAAAAACCAACACAGTTACGCAACGAGTTTAACTTAATGTCAGCAGAACTTTAACACACGCTGGATGCGGAAGTCGATAAGAGATTTGAACAACAGAACAGCCAAATTGACGAATGTTTTAAAGTAACAGAAATGAAAAATGTTTCACTCTCTAACACGTCACAGCATCTGCCACATCTTGAACATTTGTCACACTGACACAGCCAGTGTAACTTAGGTAATTTAGAGAGAGTACATGACTTAGAAGATTCCGAACAGACACAGGCAAATAGAGTCTCATGCAATCCTGAACCTGTTCACACACTCAGAGACGAAAATTTTGATTACAAACACTTTCTATCTGTTAGGAAATTTAAAGTGCTTAATAATGACAGAACACAGATTCACGCTTTGGACTGGATACGACAATTTGCTTTTGTATTTTCATCAGCTTGGCCTGTAACGCAGAAACTAGAATTTGATTGGATACAACAACTTGCTTTTGAATTTTCGCCGGCATTGCCTGTAATGCAGAAACTAAAATTTATTTGCAGCGCGTAAGAGACCTCAGGAGATTCATTACACTTCGATGAATATGTGCCGTAGCGTGTACAGGGTCCCGAGCCGTAGTAGTGCTATTTCATCTTTAGTTTTCTGCACTGCTGCCTTCTCTTTTACTATCCTTTATATCTATCAAAACAGCTCTTCAACTATCGGTCTATCTAGGATTAAGGATGAGTAAAGAAAACCTGATACGACAAGTTTTACCGAAAGTGACAGTTTTCTTTAGACACTCCCGAAATGACAACTACCGGCGTAATTTTAATAACAGACAAAATTATAATCATCAGTATTTACAACATTTTGAGCAATCGTCAAAATTATCAGCAACCACATTTTGGTAACAATAGAGGCTTTTCCCTACAACAGCAACAAAACCAGCCGTTTAGCATACCTAACCAACAATGTAGTCTGCAAGGTCAACCAAGCTTTAATGTTTCGCCGCCTACACGTATAGCGTCGGCCACACCAAATAGCAACGCACAGCAATAAGGAAATCACTACGTACATAAGACACATCATTTCAATTCCTATCGCAACGCGCCGTATAGCAATGATTATTATGACAGGCGTAAATGTAATGAGCACAATTTTCAGAGTACGTTTAATAATAGTCGGTCTTACCAGCAGCAGAATCATCCGCAACAACAGATTATCATGAATGAACCAGACAGTAGATATCATCCCGAACGTAATACGTCAGGAAGAAATAACAGAACAGTACAAATAGTTGAAATGCCACAGCATCCTCCCGCAAATAATAGTACGTCAGAAAGAATTTGACTAGATACAGTACAGGTTGCATCTTCCAGCAACGTAAGCCATACTTTTGACACACAGAATCTTGTTCACGAAAATGTTATTAGTTTTGACGACATCCTATACACACTTTTGCATTAAAGACAGAATCACAACTTATGTAGACGACATTCTTATTGCAGAAGCTAACTGATCTGAACACAATCTGATTCTGGAACAACTGTTGCAAACTTTTCGTGCACAAGGACTCACAGTTAATCTTAGCAAATCGCACTTTGGCAAAACTTCTATAAAATTTCTTGGACATGTAATTTCAGCAGAAGGCATTGCGCCAGACCAGGAAAAACTTCAAGCTTTACGTGACATTACTGTTCCTACGACGAAGAAACAATTACTCAGCTTTCTGGGATTAATTAACTTTTTCGTAAATTTATTCATTACTCTGCTTTAGACCCCCTAGATTATGTCAATTGACGGGTAAAAACACTATTTGGTCCTGGGATAGCCAAGCACATTCTGAATTTGTCAATGTGAAACAAGCTTTGTTGAATGCACCACTTTTATCACATCCAGATCTTACTAGAAATTTTTCCATTGCCACCGACAGTTCTGACACTGCTTTAGGCGTACATATTTTTCAGGAAATTGAAGAAGATGGTTCTACAGTAATTAAAAACATCGCCTTTGCGAGTCGCATTCTGTCACCTGCTGAACGCAATTATTCTGTTACAGAACTTGAAACATTATGTGTTGTATGGGCATTTACGAGATTTAGGCATTTTCTTTATGGAAGACATACGACCGTTTACACAGATCATAGAGCGATACAGTTTTTACTTTCAGCAAAATTTACACACGACAGGTTAAGCAGATGGAAACTTTATTTACAGGAATTTAATTTTACAATTGTTCACATTCCCGGTACACAAAATGTTGTAGCAGACGCACTATCCCGGTCTCTCAGCAACAATCAGAGATCGCAAACAACTTCTGCCAAGCAAATTTTAGCGTCATGTATATTCAACAAGTTGCATTTGAAAATTTCATTTCGGTGTCATTACGAGACATAGCACAAGAGCAGAGTAAAGACAATGTATGGAAAGAAATTAAACACCTTTGGCAAGATAGGAATAATGTTACCATTAGAAACCATTACACTGTACGCAATAATATTCTGTTTCGCCGCTCTCACCCTGACAGCAACAACTGGTTACTATGTATTCCTGACGAGCTTGTTAACAAATTAATTTGGTATATTCATTTAAGTTACGCACATTATGGAGCCAGAAAATGTTTTCTTATACTGAGATAGAACTGTTATTTATTATTATTACTGTTATTATAGAGAAACGTATTCGACGACTTTTAGCGTCATGTAAAATCTGCCAGAAAGCTAAGTCAGATACGACTTCACATATTCCTCCATTACATCCCATTGTACCTGTTGTTAAATTGAGACACATGGCCGCTGTAGACATTTTTGGTCCGATTCCCAGATCTAATAGAGGTTTTTGCTACATCTTTGTCGCTGTTGAATTCACTTCAAAATTTGTTACCTTCACTCCGTTACGCAAAGCTACTGTTAAATCTGTTTCGAATGTATTTGTAAAACATTTTTTATTCCATGTCCCGACACCATGAAATAATTGACATTGCGCTGAACAACATCAAACGTGCCGCAGAGCGCCGGAGAAGACAGCAAAAACAGGTTTGTACACGCCGTGATTTTCACATTGGACAGAAGATATTAGTACACACACATTATTTATCCAACAGAGGAAAGAGTAGATGCAGTAAATTTGAGCTTCTATATGCAGGTCCATACAGAATTCGCAGCATTCCTCACCCCAATGTAGTACACGTCGAAACTCTGAGAACCAGAAAAAGTAAAGGCAATCACCATGTCTCCAATATTAAACCCTTTATTGAATGAAGATACTTTATGATTTATCACACTGTAATGCCATTTTCTGATTTTTATATGACCAATGATGCAATTATATTTATGTGACTACTTATTGATGATTATCATATTTTTTCTTCGGAAGTGCGCGGCAAGGTAAGGTTAGCAGGTCGCTTTTCTTGTCGTTATATATCAAACCGTGCACATTTTCCATTTTTCGTGTATGTATGATTGTTTTCCTGTATGCACTATGAAATATTTAAGATGTAACAAACACCAGTTGACTTTGACATTTTTCCTTATGATATATCAATATCTTGACTATTCTACACTTTTGGCTACTGCATTATGAGACTGTGTGTACATTTTTGCACTTGAAAACTGTCTATGTTTTTGACATAATACGTTTTCTGTCATGCTATGCTGTATGCTTAATTATATCACTAGAAACAAGTTTTTATTTAATGAGTATATGATTTAAACGCAAGATATTAATCCCTATTCATCATTTTCAGAAAGCAATAACGTTAAAAGAAATAACTTAAACAAACCACAGTGGATTACTATGAAATGGGAATTTGACCTTCGGAATGAACGAAAGAAAATGGAATACCTTGTGATGAAGAGTAAATGGATCAGAATTAACAAGCATTAACAAGAATATACTATACACATCGTATGATAGCAGTCTTAACTAATTTTTTTTCTTTCAGAATACGAGGCATTGATGCAGGCTGTTAGACAGAACTACACATCTTAGTTTTAGTGATGAAATATGCTAGAAATAAGAAACTCTATACTATGAATAGTTGTATGAAGCAAATGGTAATATTAATAATGAAGTTTTTCTTTGCAGGTGATGATAGTGATGAATTTTATATGGTGAAGTGTCTTTTTTGCAGATGATAATGAATGATGATGAATAGTTACATGAAGAATATGGTAATATGAATAATGAAGTTTTTCTTTGCAGGTGATGATAGTGATGAATTTTATATGGCCACTTAATGCACCACTTTTAAGCTTTCCTTTGCAGATGAGAATAATGATGAAGTTTATATATTTACTATTAGTTAAGAGATGCTATGTAGTTATTTAAGTATTTGTTGCAGTTCGTTTTGACAGTATGTCTTATATCGCATGGTATAATGACTGAATGTTTTGTAAAGGACAGCTAGAGTACATACATATTGAGTACACGTTTCATTACCTGTTAATTCGAAGTTCACTACTTTTCAGCATAATATGCATTTCTTCTTTTAGCTTAATAATCCATTTTGTATTTTTTCCAGAAGAAGCTATTCATGAAAGTAATGTGCTATAAGCAGTTAGTTATTAAACCTGTTCTAGTACTTGCATTTTATTACCCATTTGTGTGTGTCATTCATGAATGTGATCACATATACTCGTTCATAACCTTGCTACAGCTGACTCATAACGAATGACGTTACTAATCCTTATTTGCAGCAATAAGTCAAAAGCAAATATTTTTCATGTCCCAGCAATTAATTATCGATCCCAACGCAATGCATTGCTGGCACAAAAAAATGTATTACCAGTCCCAAATAATGCTACTAGTTTAAGAGATATAGTACTAAATATAATGCAGATTTGTCAGATGTATTGAATCCATTATATCTATGTATTATTGGAACACAGAAATTGAGTAATAGTTACACTGTGTTATATTTTAAATATGTCCTATGTCATTTGAATGATGACTTCTGAGTAATACTGAATGATGTTTTCTAACCACAGACCTTGCGTAATAGTTATAGTGTGTTACATTTTAAATATGTCCTATGTCACTTGAATGATGAGTTCTGAGTAATACTGAATGATGTTTTGTAATAATGTATAAATGCTGTGCTAATAATTTCTGTAAATAATATTTTTGTTATACTCTATAAATGCTATGGCAATAATTAACTCTCATTTTGAATGATGACTTCTGAATAATACTGAATAATGTTTTATAAAACTATATGAATACTTTGTAATTGGCCAATGAATGCCACTGTTTCTTATATTTTAAATTTGTCTTATGTCACTTACATGCTATTATATATTAATACCAGTAGCCTGATGCTACACTCATTAACTCCTGTTTTGAATGAGGACTTCTGAATAATGCATAAAAATGGTTTGTAACTGGCCAATGAGTGCCAATGATTACTATAATTAGATGAATTATGTAAATATTATGCCATTAATTAACTCTTGTTTTGAATGATCACTTCTGAATAATGCATAAAAATTGTTTGTAACTGGCCAATGAGTGCCAATGATCACTATAATTAGATGAATTATGTAAATACTATGCCATTAATTAACTCTTGTTTTGAATGATCACTTCTGAATAATGCATAAAAATTGTTTGTAACTGGCCAGTGAGTGCCAATATTTAGTGTAATCAGATGACTTATGAATGATGTTCTGTAATACTCCATACATAGTACAGAAATGTTTAGTAACTAGGCAATGAGTGCCAACAATTACTCAAATCGGTTAATAGACTAGTGTAATTCTCAATGATGACTAGCATAAGACTTAATGTCCTTCACCTTCTGACCTAATTACCAGAAATTACTGCAATATCCGTTTGTCCTGTCTATCCTTATGATCATGGAGCACCATATTTTGTTTTTGCACTAATTCTACGTTGGTGAAAGAGTGTGGTGTTGACACATCATGCTGTCTATCACCTTGAACGATGGAGATGTTATTATGGTCCCACTGTTTAGTGTACCTAATGTACTACCAAAATGATAACATTGAATATTAATACAACATTTTAGTGTCTTGGCTACACTGATTAATACTTCAGGGAAGTGAACTTCAGATTGTCTCACTTGGTGTTGTGCTTCTGTAGAAAGATACGGACTTTCAGTGCAGCTACGTGCAACCTACTGTGCTACAACCATGATGCAATCCTTCCCTTTCCTTTCCTAGTTTTTGTAAAATGGTAAAAATATATACACTGCATGTGCACTTTATGTCGTTTATTAATATGTTTTGTACTCATTGCGTATCCTAGTTTTTGTAAAATTGTAAAAATATATACAATGCGTGTGCACATTATGTCATTTGTTAATATGTTTTGTACTCATTGCGTATACATTTTGCTATTTCTTGATACGTTCTGTACTCAGTGCATGTGCACTCTATTTTATTTCATGTTCATATATATATATATATATATATATATATATATATATACTCTGTGACTGTAAACTTAGCTAATTAAGTAGATTATAGAAAAATTTGTTGCTCATGGCAAGTCCAATTGACTCACCATCGCTGCCAAATTTTTGCCCCCCAGTGGAGGGTTATGTAAGAGGTCCAAGCAGATGTAATTTCGATGTATTGCTCATGCGCTGCCTGCGATATGCGAGGTCTCTGACCAGAGAGCAGTGTTGACTGCAGTAGGAACTGTGTAGCTGTAGCAGTAAGTTGTTGCTAGTCTGGAGTCTGCTCTGGTCTGGTATGGCGTATCGTGTTGGCTGGCTGGTCGCGGTGCAGCGATGCAGGAGCCTGAGTATTATTGTATAAGGTAAAAAGCAGACTCGCGCATATGTAGTACTGTTATCTCAAGTCGCATGTAAATGTTTTAAAACTCTCGTAATAATAATCTTCCCCATAAAAAGCAACTTTTAACAACCATTCATTTCAATTTAAAGAATTTACTAATGTCTCCCATCCATGATCATTTCGATTATTGCAATAGAAAAATCAGTTGCTTTCTTTCGTAAATGACAGATAGGTCGGCCAGCATTGCACACAGCTGTGCCGGAAAAATTTATTGTAAGAGCAGATATATCCGGCGACTTCATTGAGGTAAGAATTTTTCCTTTTTTTTTTATTCAGAATGATCTTTCAGGGCCATGACGCAGCACTGCTGTCATCCAAAATTTACCAGGTTAAATTCACAGTGAATTATTGAAAAGTCATAAGTGAGCGACAATTTAATTGAGAGGTTACTTACATTGTTTTATTACCAGGTTACTGAATTTATTTATTTTTTATTGGGACGTTACACTGAATGTGTACGACATGATTATAATTTTTACTGTTGAGAGGTTTAGGAATTTTTCTGTTGTGAGGTTACGCTAAATGTGAATGAATTTTGAGCATGGATTAAATCAGAAGGATTTTGTAGGGAGGTTACAAATGAGAAAGAATTTTGTAGGGAGGTGACAAATGAGAAAGAATTCTGTTTTGAGGTTACACTAAATTTACAATCTTATCCATATTATTTATTTTTATTTTGTGGGGAGGTTACAAATTCACTGGATACCATTTCAGCAGAACAGTGGAATGAGGCAAAAGTTGATTGCCCGAAAGACGTCATGTGTGATTGTGTCGTCTGTAGAATGAGTTGGGGCATTACGAAGGAGTATAACCACCCTCTTGGACATCGTCCCGCGACGCTTCGTCTTAGAAGGCTTCCGTAACCTCGTCAGAAGATTTCGGTAGTTTTCTCCTGTGACAGTTTACGCCTTACGACCATAATCTTGTAGCACCACATCATGACAATTTAAAAAAAAAGTCAGATTCATCTTGCCCAATAACGGATGGGTCCTCACCTTTATTGGTGGCGGTGAATCCACATGTTCCGATTGCTTGTTTTTCTCCTGTGGCTGCAGGATTTTGTGACATACTCGTCTATGGTGGTTAGTCTGATAAAGAAGTCAGTACGATTGGCTGCAATATCTCCACTTCAGTCACCAAGAACCAGCAACCAGTCTTTTTGCCGATATGTCATAGAGAACACGATGTGAGTCGGGTAGACACCCGAGAATTCTACAAGTTCTCACCACCACCTCGATTCGACAAGCTTTTTAAATGAGTGTGAGCAGTCGCGAAACCCAACGGGTGGTGAACCTTATCAAGTTCAAAATGTCGTACAAGGTGTTGGGAACTGATCCGTGATTGATTTTCACTTTTTCCACTATCGCCCGAATTGTGATACGCAAGTCTACGAGCACCATGGCCTCCGCTTCTCTTGTTATTCCCCTTTCTTCACAGGGAGATAGTGTGCCTCTTCGTCATTCCGACACCTCTGACTGCACAGGAAGCATCATGTCATACGATAGTGCATTGCTCCCGTGACCTATCACCAATTCAGCATAGACTGTTGTAACGTTGTTCCTCTTCAAAAACCAACTACCGCACGATACCAAAAATTTAACACCAAATTCGTTAACTTCTTCTGGCGGCTTGCTACAGTACTACAAGTGGGGATTTCAGTGTGTACCAAGACTGCAGACATGTGCCTACAAGCAAATAATTTATTGTGTAACATTATTTTTTGAGACGATAATTAAATCTTTATGTTTACCACTAGTATTCCACCATGATGTGTTAGATCGGTTCAACTCATGCTCGCCTTATGAAGTACCCCTCACTGCTAAATCATTATTGGAAAGGGCAAATGCACAGCTGTGATGGAAAGATTGTAAACAAATGACACTCATGCTACGATGACCGTGTGAATAACCAGCTGCGATAGAAAGTGTAAGTGATATGGGTCCTGTATGCCTCTCTAGCCGAGTCATCAGTGCAGATGGCCTCCGTGCGGAGCATCTGGCTCCGATTCCCCTTCCTTGGCGGAAAGACTGGAACGTGGTCCAATGAGCTTCGTGAAGCTAGGTGATGTGCTACTTAACTGAGTAGTAGCTAGTCCAGGTCTGCTAACCTCGCAACGGTCGGGAGAGTGGTGTGCTAAACACACGCCCCTCCACACCGCATCCAAGTGACTCCTTTGGCACATGGATGACTCAGCTGTCGGTAGTGCCTGACTGGCGTGTGTGTGAGCAGAATGGCGGGGCTTTTTCTTTTTCTCACTATGGGCAATCAGCGAGTACTGCGATAACGAGGCTACTGAAGTATTTCTCAATACTCTTTGTGACTATCTTTCGACCCGAGTTTTGCTGAAGGACTTTTCAAGATCAATTAGCTAGTGAATTAATCCGTTTCTAGTCTACGTCAAGCTATTCCAACAGGATATCAGGTACGAAAGGACTTCTTCGCATCTCTATAGTGAATGCGGATATCGACATCCTGAAGAAATGATAGTGTGTTGGGTACAAATACAGAGCTGGAAGGAAGCGTTTGGCTTCGTATTCTACTTTTTCAATGCGTACAACTTGCAGTTTGGAACGCCAACAGTTCCTAGTATCACAGACTGTCGGTGATATCAAAACTTCAGCATCAAGCTTCCCATTCGTTTATCACGACGATATAAAGACTATGGAGAAATTTTAAAATTTATTGTTTTATAGTAATGACTATAGCGACTTGTTTTAAACTCTCCATCATCCTTTTCTCTCTTGAAATCCTCTTTTTATCTCTGCATATATACTAATCCGCACTTCCTCTACATTTGGTTTAGTTTGATTCTGTCGTTACTTGAACACTTCTCCTATACTGCCTACGTAGTTCCAAATTAAGAGTGTTTGGCAGCTATTGTTCATCTCCTATTTACGTTCCGTTCTGATGGGTACAGATTTTCGCAAATTTCATCCATTACCAAGTTTTTCCAGTTTTTCTTTAATTTTTATTTAGTCTCGTCTCTCAGTTGATTACCCTCCTACAGCAACATATTTCAGATGGCAATAGTTTCTTCTTCTCTGGTCTTCTCACCATCCATGTTTTGCTTACAAAAAATGCTGCGCTTCATAAGTGCAATTTCAATAACCTCTTCCTCCCCAGGTGCTTATTGCACAACACAAGCTTTCTTTTCTTGGAGAAAGCTATTACAGTTTGCACTCTTATTTTAATGATGTTTGCCTTGCTTCGGTGATCTTCTGCAGCTTCACTTTGTTACATTACTTCCACTATGTTACCAAGCAGAAATCTTATTTCTGTAAATTTTCATAACTTCCAACTGCGCTCTATTCGTATTTATCCTTAACTCATGTTATTTGGTAATCTGGCTTTCTGTTCCATTCAACAGTTCTTCTAAGTTTACATAATTTCTATCGAGAGTGCAGTCCTAAAGCATCGACTGCACGCCGACCAGCGCAGCGCCGAGGAACGGCGTTAAGAAGGTGCTGACACCGCACCAGTGGAGAGAACGGGCGGTGCCACACCCCCAGGAAGACAGAGTTCAGCGCCATCTGTCAACACTGACTTAACCAGCCATCGTTTGTTGGGCCAGTTCTGTTGCAGACTTGGAGAGCGTCAGTACTGAGTAATAGGAAGATGATACTTAGCCTGCGCTCTGCAGGGAGGTGCAGAAGCACATGAAGCCACCTCATAATGAATTTTGTTTCTTTCCTTTTTAGAAATATTGTTCTATTATCGGCAAGTGGTATGTACAGATCATTTGGATTCCTACCACCGACCATCACAACTTCTCTCCTTCCTCGTTTGTGTCAGTGCTGATTTCAACAATTTAGCATAAGCTACTTTAAGTAGTGTGTAAGTCAAAGGACTGATGACTTTAGCAGTTTGGTCCCTTAGGAATTCACACACATTTGCACATTTCAACAAGATAGGCAATGTGATCTACATAGTTTGAATTAGAACCTGTTCTCATTGAGCCTTACGTAAATTCTAAAAGGGAAATACCAGTTTCAACTGTCACTAGTCACCAGTCATCTTCAGGTCGTAACAGAAACATGTGGCTCACTCACACTTAGAAAACTGCATTGTCCGTTCAGTGTGCTTATATGCGAACTGCTGCTCCCTCTTGCCATCTGACGATGGACAGTGACAGTCAAAAACGATAATTGCTTGTTAAAATATTTGTGATTCTTCCGGACGGTACATCATTTTTCAAGGAAATAGTCTCTTCAGTTTTCAAGACACACTCGCCTCTACATAGCATATGCTCACTAATTTACATCCTAAAAAATTTACGAACTATACTGTCACAGATCAGATTATTACTCGGAAAAGCTGACTCAGCTGCCTTTAAGATGCTTTCCTCCAGTTTAGGAAGTCATCCAGACAAGTCAGTGCTCTATTCACAACAGCATTTACACACTGGACTCGCAGTCGGGAGCACGACGGTTCAATCCCGCATCCGGCCATCCTGGTTTACGTTTTCCGTGATTTCCCTAAATCGCTCCAGGCAAATGCCGGGATGGTTCCTCTGAAAGGGCACGGCCGATTTCCTTCCCATCCTTCCCTAATCTTAGGAGACTGATGACCTCGCCGTTGGCCTCCTCCCCTAAACAACCCGACCCAAAAACAGCATTTACACTAGCTGATCAAAAGTATCTCGAAACGCTCACGTAATACGGAATCAGTCACTAGATGTCATTATCGACCACTTTCGGAGGCGGGGAGCATTGCGATGTCAGCAGACAAGCAGTAACAGCAGAATGCATTGACAGGAGAGCTCAGCAACTTCGAGCGTTGACTAGTCACAGGATGTCGCCAGAGTAAGAAGCCCGTCAGGGAATGGTAGTGACGTGACTACGACGGGGAAAGGCAAAGGAACAACCACGAGTAGACCAAGAACAAGAATGCCTCATGTACAGAAGGACAGGACAGAGGGGCTTTGCTGAGGGAAGATGTTAAATATCGCATGAAATCAGCAGAAGGAATCACTCGTTGAGTTCTTAAGTGCTACCACCAGTCCAACTAGCACAATGACTTCGCGTAGAGAGTTAAAAATAATGGGGAATAATGGTCGAGCATCTCCTCATAAGCCACACATTTTTATAGTCAGTGCTTAGCGACACTCGAGTTGGTGTAAAGACCGACGCCACTGGACAGTGGATGACTGGAAATGAGTGACGAACCACGCTATACCCTGTGACATTCACGTCGAAGGATTTGCGTTTGGCAAATGCCTAGAGAACGTTACCTGCCATTATGTGTAACGTCAGCAGTGAAGTGTGGACGAGATAGTGTTAATGTATGGAGATGTTTTTCATGGTTACGGCGTGGTCCTCTTATTGCGCTTAAGAAAACTCTGAATGTGGAAGGATATGACTACAGTTTATAGAAGTGTTTCCTGTCTACAGTAGAGAAATGCTTCAGAGACAATGGTTGTTTGCATCAGGATGACAATGCACCCTGTCATAAAGCAACATGTGTGAAGCAGAATTTTGTGAACATTCCTGAAATGGGCTGGCCTGCCCGAAATCTCGACCTTGAATCCAGTGCAATACCTTTGGGATACGTTAGAACGTCACCCTCGTTCCAGACCCCCAGCGTCCAGTATCACGACCATCGGTGGTTTCGGCTTTTGAGCAAGGATGGGCTGCCACTCTTCCACAGACGTTCAGACACCACATTGAAAGTATCCCAAGCAGAGATGAAGTCGCCTTTAAGGCTCAGGGTGGACACAGCCCACATTTATGACCACTAACAGGCGCCAGAATACTTTTGATCACATAGTGTATATTATTTTTTAGGATGTAGGTTCTAGTGCAGCAGTAACCTCACGGCATTGGACTCAGGACGAAAGCAGTGGCTAAGTCCAGAGGAGGAGACTTGTAGAACCATGGCGACTCGTAGAGCGCTAGACGCGAAGAGTGCAGGCCATCATAGGTTCCTCCTCGGCCCAGAATGTGGGGCGGTCATGTTCCTCCTCCTCATAACGTTCTGGAAATCTGTTTGACAATACCCTAAGGCCAAATCTTTCGTGAAGCAAATCAAGCACAATTTTGGCAGTATGAGGGTATGCTCCATCCCGCATAAACCATTATGTCTGCAATGGAAGAAATGAGGCCATGAATTGAGGAAAGAACTGATTTCGCAGCATGTGTAAAAAGCGTTCACTGGTTACTGTAGCATCGAAGAAGAACAGACCGATGATTCCATGGCTTGACATCGCGACCCACACGCACACTTTCTCCCCGTAGAGGTCTTTCGTGTGGATTATTCGCGGAGGTTCACATGCCCAGCATCGAAAGTTCTTTTTGTTCACAACACCGTTCACGTAAAAATAAGCTTCGTCAGAAAACCATGTGTTGTGTAGCACTGCCTCTTGGTCTTGCTCGATTGCCCACCTTGCATACAGCAATCTCCGCTCTTTCTCTCTCGCAGTAAGCTTATGCGCGACAGTCATCTTGTATGGACACAAGCGAATGTCGGATTGAATAATACGTTGTACAGACCGGCGTGAAATACCCACCTCGGCACTGGTTCTTCTTGTTGATTTACTCGGATTACGAGTCTAAGCTACTCGAACTGTTTCAATGTTTTGCAGCGAGCGTACGGTACGTGCATGGGGCCGCTGACACTCCAAAACAGATCCAGTACCTTCAAATTTGTTCTATAAATTGTCTATTGTCTGTGCGCTGGGAGCCCACCGTGTGCCGAAATGAGTACGAAACCTTCTCTGTGTCAATGTAAAGCTGTTCGTGGCCACGAACAGTAACACAGTCTTCGTCTTTTGTGCGACAGTTAACCGTCCTTTACCCGCCATCGCGGAAAACTGAAATGGCGGGCTCACAACGTAAGCGTTAAACTCGCAACGACATCTGGCGTAATATCCATGAACTGCACGAAGTTGAGAGCACAATTTGAAAGCTATTGCCCCAATAGTATACTTGTAGCATCCAAATTCAGTCGGGTTACTTATTGTGCGCCACTCTGTAATTATACAAGCCCTGACAGAAATTTTAGCCCTCTGATTGTACACTGAAGCGCCAAAGTAACTGGTACAGGCATGCGTATTAAAATACAGAGATATGTAAACAGGCAGAATACGGTGCTGCGATCGGTAACGCCTACATAAGACAACAAACGTCTGGCGCAGTTGTTAGATCGGTTACTGTTGCTACAATGGCAGGTTGTCAAAATTTAAGTGAGTCTGAAAGTGGTGTTATAGTCAGCGCAAGAGCAATGGGACACAGCATCTTCGAGGTAGCGATGAAGGGGGGATTTTCCCGCAGGACCATCCATTTCACGAGTGTACCGTGAATATTAGGAATCCCGTTAAACATCAAATCTCCGACATCGCCACGGCCGGAAAAAAAATTCTGCAATAACGGGACCAATGGCGACTGAAGAGAATCGTTCATCGTGACAGAAGCGCAACCCTTCGACAAATTGCTGCAGATTTCCATGTTGGGCCATCAACAAGTGTCAGTGTGCGAACCATTCAACGAAACGTCATCGACATAGTCTTTCTGAGCTGAAGGCCCACTCGTATACCCTTGATGACTGTACGACACAAAGTTTTTCGCCTCACCTGGGCCTGTCAGCACGGACATTGGACTGTTGAGGATTGGATAAATGTTGCCTGGTCGGACGAGCCTCGTTTCAAATTATATCGAGCGGATGGACGTGCACAGTTAAGGAGACAACATCCTTAATACATAGACCCTGCATGTCAACAGTGGACTGTTCAAGTTGGTGGAGGCTCTGTAATGGGGCGTTAGCATTTGGAATGATATGGGACCCTTGATACGTCTAGATACGATTCTGACAGGTGGCACGTACATAAGTATCCTGTCTGACCACCTGCATCAATTCATGTCCACTGTGCATTCCTACGGACTTGGGCAATTCCATCAGGACAATACAACACCCCACAAGTCCATAATAGCTACAGAGTGGCTCCAGGAACACTCTTCTGAGTTTTAAACACCTCTGTTAGCCTCAGACTGAACATTATTGAGCATATATAGGATGCCTTGCAACGTGCTATTCAGAAGAGATCTCCAACCCCTCGTTCTCTTACCGATTTATGGACAGCCCTGAAGGGTTCATGGTGTCATTTCGCTCGAGCACTAATTCAGACATTAGTCGAGTCCATGCCACGTCGTGTTGCGGCACATCTGCGTGCTCGCGGGGGGCCCTACACGATATTAGGCAGGTGTGCCAGTTTCTTTGGCTCTTCACTGTACTTCAGACACAAACACGATTATTTAAAAGCAGAACACCTCACAGTGGCAACAGGTCATCCGTTCCTAGTGAGCTTTTCATTACATGAGCTTAACATTAGAATATTATATACAAGCGAGTAATGTTACATTTTTATTGTATTTGGCTACAACTAACATTATTATCTGTATTTCGGGCTACGACAACGTCTAACAACCATAGTAATAACAATGGGAATTTTAAACTTCCACAGCGGTAATTTTGGGTTGTGTTTAACAAAGCAATTTCAGGTCCGATAGGATAAAAACTTAATTTTTAAAGATTTTTTTTAACAGGCAAAGCTAGAAAAAGTTCTTGAAATGACAAGCAGGTAGGAGAGTGAGAAATAATCAGGCAATGTAAAAGCAAAGAGATCCTCATGAAGCGTGTTTTAGGAAGCAATAAGTTTTTCCGAGGTCACTCAATGATAAACATATTGTACGATTGTCTTAAAAATTTAGACTGCCAGCTCATTCCTTTGTGTAAAGATACGTTCTTTAAACCAGTGTACAAGTATGGAGAGCACCTGAAAATAAAGCACCGGTCCTAAAAACCGAGTAAAGACTTATTACTATGATTTTAGGAAAAGGACAGTTCAGTCCACGAGTTCGCAGTCAGCAGCAGTTTTCAGCAATGAACATCTTGACAGATTATTTGATAAACTACATAAGCTGATTGGAAACTACAAATTTATAAACATTTGTGATTCACTTATAACTTTTTTGTAGCAAAACGACTTTTTACATGTTACAATTTCATGTCTGATAAAACCCTTCAAAAATTTAAGAACCCAAAATGCGAAAATTGAAAAAATATAAAAAAAATCGACCATAGTATATTCTTACGACATCATGTTTTATAATTATATTGAGCAGCCCATAGCAGTACTGGTTGATACAAAGAATATGTCAACACAACGTGGAGAAAACGTTATAACTTAGAAAAAGCTTACTTGCCCGGTACTACCCGACCTTACCCTACATGTTGACGTGGAGAATATTTAACCCAATAATCAGCATCACAATGGCGACAATGTGTAATTTGAGATTTGAACTGAATCCTCATCGAACTTATCCCCTCGGTTCACTCCCAATGGTGTATTCGTATTTCAAAGCTTCAAAATTGCGTTTGATGAGAAGACATTGTCATCAGACGAGAACACTGTCGTGTCCGTGACCGAATATTTTTCATTCTTTGACAACATCTTCTTTCCCGATAGGCTAAAATACCTACAATCTCATTGGATCCAGCGTATGATATTAAAAGAAACAATTCTTTACAGGCTCTGCCGTGTTGATTTATACATTTTTTTTTAGAAAATTATTCTCGATCTCAGTTAATGAGACTTTGGGACAGGTTTAATTGTTTCTTCAGAAAACCTGGAATGCAAATGACAACATGTAAAAAAAAAAGAGATAAATAAGAGACACGAACAACCAAACCACAATCTTAGGGCATCTGAAATGATCGATATACATGAATTGTCACATTAAGGTGGTACGAAATGACTAAAAGGGCTAAAAATCCCAAGAATATAATACAAAACATAAAAACTTACGCCTATCATGAACAGTGAGCTATAGTCGCGGTGCACTGTAGTCATGCTACACTGACAGCGTCGGCAAGGCACATCAGACGGGCTCACACAATGACTGTACGAGGATAATGAAAGGTAGGGGGGCCTTACTAGTCGCTGGCGACCTCCATAACACACCAGACCATTACGACCACTGTCCAACGCGAGTCAGAATGCCGTCTGGCGGCTTTGCGGGCACGTGACGCTGTGAGGAAGGTATATAAGCAGAACAGAGACGAATGGAGTACCATTCTAGTAACAATACGGGCTGCAAATGAAGAAATTCACTGATATAAACGACTTTGACGAAGGGAGAATTGTTCTGGAACAAGTATCTCCGTAATGGTGAGGATGGAAGGGTGTTCGCGAGCCACTGTTGTGGGTTGTCTGTGTTAAGTGGTTGAAGGACGGTGAACGAACTACTAGGAGACAACGTGTTGGACGTCGACACCTCGTCACAGAAGGTGGAGGTCAGAAATGTGACCACTCTGTAAAAAAAAGACTGATGGCATTCAGTGGTACATCTGACGACATAGCATGATGCTGGTGCAGGCATAAGTGTTTCGGAACACACCATTCAGTGGACTTTGTTGAAGATGGACTTCTGCAAAGATAATGCACGTGTTCCCTGTTGATCGAACAGCATTGTCAATTACGAGAGAGGTAGGCATGGGATCACCGGGGTTGGTCCGTAGATCAACGGGAATGTGTCGCATGATGTGATGAATCACGTTTCTTGATATAGCAGGTCGACGGTAGTGTTCAGATACACTGTCATCAGGCGAACGGACGTTCGAAACATGCACCGCGCCACGGAGACGGATCGACAGGGGCAGTTTTATGCTATCGCAACATTCCTCTAGGCTTCCATGGCATCTGCGGTAGCCGGCCGGGGTGGCCGAGCGGTTCTAGGCGCTACAGTCTGGAACCGCGTGATCGCTACGGTCGCAGGTTCGAATCCTGCCTCGGGCATGGGTATGTGTGATGTCCTTAGGTTAGTTAGGTTTAAGTAGTTCTAAGTTCTAGGGGACTGATGATCTCAGAAGTTAAGTCCCATAGTGCTCAGAGCCATTTGAACCATCTGCGGTATTAAAAGAAAGCATCATCACAGCTGTGACCACTTGCATCCCCTCGCGTATAATGACATTTTCTAGCAAGCTAAATGTTCATGACACAATGCCAGAACTGTGCAACAGTTATTTGAGGAGCATAACAATGAACTCACGCGTAAGTTTTGGCCACCAAATCCGCCTAATCTGAACCAGATGGAACACACTGGGGATGCTATTAGACTCCAGCTCCGCATCCACAAAACACCGGCCTGGAATTTATGGCCGGCTGTTATGGCCGAGCGGTTCTAGGTGCTTCAGTCTGGAACCGCGCGACCGTTACAGTCGCAGGTTCGAATCCTGCCTCTGGCATGGATGTGTGTGATGTCCTTAGGTTAGTTAGGTTTAAGTAGTTTTAAGTTCTAGGAGACTGATCACCTCAGATGTTAAGTCCCATAGTGCTCAGAGCCATTTGAACCTTTTTGTAATTTATGGAGGTTGCGTGTTCTGCAAGTAAACATCTGGTGCCATATACCTCTGGAAACCAACCAAGGCCGTGTAGAATCCTTACCACGCACAATCACTGCTGTACTGCATTCAGGTGATCATAATATTTTCGCCATAAGTTTATGTTTGATAGCTGCAATTAAAAAACTCTGAACATTTCGGAAAAATATTCATTCCTAATCTTAGTGTTGTAAGGTTCTTTTATTTAATTAAACCTTTTAAGACTACGTTAAATGAAGTCTGAACTGTGGAATGGATACAAAACTGTAATTGTCGTGTTGCGTGTTATAGGTGCAAGTGGTGTGCTTACTCCGTCTTATTGTCAGCAAAGCTTTACGAATCGATTGGGCACTGCAACTCCCAATACCAATAACGAATTCTGGCCTCTCATAAAAAATATGAATATGCTAACTAAAGGCTCAGCAAATTTGCAATGCTGGCCATAATACTTCAAATACACTTGAAATTCTTTTGGCTGACAAACGAGAACATTTAAGAAAATTCAACTTCTTTAAAAAAATGTATGGCCTGGACGGGAGGCAGCACTGATTATGGTGAATTACTACCACTGAACTTTCTTAGAAAAATTAAGTTTGTCTTTTCAAAAACATCTGACAATTGAGCCTACATTAGTCGCAATTGATTGATAAACAGATTTAAGCTGCAAGTATTATCTAACTTCGTTAATCCAACATAAATGTAAATCATCAAATTACGTACAGCTTAGTTAACAAATCTTAAAAGCATTACAAAAATGAAATATTTAACTAGTCCTTTTCTCAAAACAGTTTACATACACTCTGGGGCTACTCAACAATTACAGCCGCGCGGGATTAGCCGAGCGGTCTGATGCGCTGCAGTCCTGGACTGTGCGGCTGGTCCCGGTGGAGGTTCGAGTCCTCCCTCGGACATGAGTGTGTGTTTCTCCTTAGGATAATTTAGATTAAGGAGTGTGTAAGCTTAGGGACTGATGACCTTAGCAGTTAAGTGCCATAAGATTTCACACACATTTTTGAACATTCAACAATTACAAATTATCAGCCAACTCATCTATACTAAAGCGCTGGCAAAAACAGAAATCATAATTATTTAAATCTTTACCTTATTTGCATGAAGACTTCTGCTTCAATGTTCGACAATATTGAAATTGTTGTGTTGGCAGAAGAGCCAACACCGTGTTACTAGAGGAGGCCGAAATGCACGCGTTTTAGCTCACGCAGGCTGGCGTGAGGAGGGAAGGACTATACTGACGTGAGGTCTAAACATGACAAGGAATTAGAATTCAGAAAGAGGACGTAATTAGTTTGGTACTTAACTTTAATCCGTTAATGATGAACGTCGCTCTTGAAGGTACATTATTCACAATATCAATACCAATAGTAACTGAATATGGCGCCTTGCTAGTTCGTAGCAAATAATGTAGCTGAAGGCTATGATAAACTGTCGTCTCTGCAAATGTGAGCGTAAGTAGTCAGTGAACCATCGCTAGCAAAGTCGGCTGTACAATGGGGCGAGTGCTAGGGAGTCTCTCTAGACTAGACCTGCCGTGTGGCGGCGCTCGGTCTGCAATCACTAATAGTGGCGACACGCGGGTCCAACGTATACTAACAGACCGAGGCCGATTTAACGGCTACCAACTAGCAAGTGTGGTGTCTGGCGGTGACACCACAGAAATACCTACATTAATCTAACTATTGATGGCTTCACACAACTCACCACAAAGACTGCCTACTCCATCGTCAGACAGCTACCTACAACTGTGCGCCAAGCCCTCTCTTATTCCAACACTAGCAGTGCAATAGAAACGTCTATATTTAAATTAGTGTGTCTGCACTTAAACTGCTGAATGACTGAGAAGATGAAACTTCTACGTTATTTGATTTTGAAACAGCTGAGTAGAACTGAGCCGGCCGGAGTGGCCGTGCGGTTCTAGGCGCTACAGTCTGGAGCCGAGCGACCGCTACGGTCGCAGGTTCGAATCCTGCCTAGGGCATGGATGTGTGTGATGTCCTTAGGTTAGTTAGGATTAAGTAGTTCTAAGTTCTAGGCCACTGATGAACTCAGCAGTTAAGTCGCATAGTGCTCAGAGCCATTTGAACCAGTAGAACTGAACGTACTGATTGGTTCAAATGGCTCTGAGCACTATGGGACTTAACATCTGTGGTCATCAGTCCCCTAGAACTTAGAACTACTTAAACCTAACTAACCTAAGGGCATCACACACATCCATGCCCGAGGCAGGATTCGAACCTGCGACCGTAGCAGTCCCGCGGTTCCGGACTGAGCGCCTAGAACCGCTAGACCACCGCGGCCGGCGAACGTACTGAGCCTACTTTCTCTTTACTTTTTCTTATCATGTCAACACTGGGCCACAATATTCTAGCGCAACGCAATCTGACTGCTCAAAAAAATTACAACCTGACTTCAAATAATTAATACAAAAGAATGGCCCTGAATAAGAAGCAATCCTGACAGTAACCTATACATTTCATTAAGCACTTAGCTCACAAAAATCTTCATTGCACGAACTACTTCAATACAGCGAGCGTCAATACTGCCAGCTAAATAAAAGATTCTAACTACTAAAGCCACTAAATACTAATAGGCATGTGGTTAGCAAAGGAAAGATTTTGCTGCAAACCAAATAATGTATTTTTTTACCTTAATAATGTGACATCCAGTTCAAACACGAATATAAATCGTCGTTGACATCCAGTACAAAGATATATAATCATGAATAATTTTCAGTCTCCAAGTCGGATACTTCCAGATCGTTAGCCTACACTAACACTTCAGACCTATACCCTTCATCAATGCTAACTTCTCACGTTTAACATCCATCACTGCTGGCTGTTCACCTCCAATTGCCCAACAGTACTTCCATCACACGGAGTCTCTTACAAAGAAAGCGCAGTCAGAGATCCAATGAAAAGCGCTACACAGCGCTGCCAACACAGAAGCAGCCCACTGACACAGTATCTTTGGCTCTGCGGTCGCACACAGTCAGCGATCCGCATTGTCGAGCCTATTAGAGACATTCGTCGTTTATAGCATACTAGTTTCGTTTTAATTTATTAATATTCTTATCTTATTCTGGTGCCACATACAAGTGTGCCCCAGTATACTCCTTTCAGTGTTAAAAACGAAGCACACAATCATTCCTAAAGTAATTATGCACAATGAACCGTTGCATTTGTAACTACCACATAGCATAAGATGCTGACCAAGTAGTGCTCTGCAAATGTACATACAGACCTTGAGTGTTTGTGGCAAACCCTCGCAACGACGTAGTAGATCCCAGATGCCATTTTTTATTTCTAGTTCATTGTTGCTATTTGAGTTTACATATTGCCATTTTGTCGTTTGGAGATAGTGAGTGGAGGTATGTACGCTAGAAAATGGAGAGCCACGTGGAGAAAACGGAACATTTACGACATATTTTTCTGTTTGAATTCAATAGAAGAATGGCAGCAGCCGAGGCAACCAGAAACATTTGTGCCGTGAATGGAGATAATGCCACCCAATAGAGCACGGCAAGAAAATGGTTTTCTCATGAGAGGCACCCACATGCCTTGCTCATACTGTGGCATCAAGCAGACTGGCCTGCAAGACGAGTGGTCTGCCAAGCGAGTGGATTCATTCTTGTTTATCGAGTAACATGAACTCTCGTACTCACAATTAAGTTACAAATTATCCTCCTGTATGAATAATACGCAACGGAAACGCACATCTGACTGTCAGTAATTTACAGAACTCTGACTGTTCACTACGCACTGGCAATACCACATTTTCTTTTTGTCTTTTATTTAACGGCTTTTATCAACACGTGGCCATCGCACTGAATATGAGTGGCGCACACATTATAAATTCTGGACATTATGACAACATACAATTCGAAGGAAATGTTGTACCTATTTTCAATGTCGGGCAGTACTGTTCCCTTTCACTCATTTTAAGGAAGATCGTTTTGAGGTTAGTGACTCTCCATGTTCAGGAAGACCTTGGGGTTTGATGATGATCGTTTGAACGCATTAATTAACAATGATCCACGTCAGATTACTCGAGAACTGGCAGATGCGATGAAGTGTGATCATTCGATTGTCTTGCGACATTTGCACGCAATGGAGAAGGTTAAAAAATTGAGTGTATGGTTACAGCATGCTCTAAGACAATATCACAAAAATTAGCGGGTGGCCATACGTGCACGTCTGCACGTGTCTTTATGTTGAAATAAGGAAAAGAGGGGAATGCTTGACCCCAAAAAAAGCAGCAACTCCCCACACAATGACCTGCGCGCACCCACGAAATGTGATGTTATTCATCTGATGGAAGAGCGACGGTGTAGTCTACTATGAGCTGGTAAACCGAGGTGTAACTTCCACTGGTGACATTTATCATCAACAACTGAGACATTTTGCTGACGAAATCCGAGAACAACGACAAGGAAGACAGCTACTCCACGAAAACGCCCACCCGCTTTCTGCGAGACCAGTGGCTCCCAACTTGAGGGAAATTCCCCTTGAACTGTAAAATGAAGTTTTTCTGAGGAGTAAAAACTACACGTTTTGAAACTAAATTGTTTTCAAAAGACCATTACTATAACCACAATTTTGTAAGACTCTACTACTGATTATATAAGTTATCAATCATTACTTTTTCCCAATTAGTAGCATTAATGCGATGGAGGTTACGGACTTCTCACATAGTCCACCAACTACACGTATGGTGTGCTTTGTACCCTACATCGCTGATGATAAAAGTGAGACATACACGTAACAAATGCCAAATATATCAAGAAAATATCTTCTCCAGATTGTAGATAGTACCTGCAGTAGTCCAGAAATTGCTTCATTACTCGCTTCGAAACACATAAACGAATTAATTGATAGCACAACACAGCAGTAACTACAAAAGGGCTACTATAGTGCAGTAGACATTATTATTATTATTATTATTATTATTATTATTATTACTATTAGTTGCGGGCAGTTACGGGCAGTGTGTATAGTGCACACATTTTAACTTGGTAGATTTTAAATGGGACTGCAGTGAGTGCAGGCCAAGCAAGTGCAGCAATGGAGAGAATTCGTGCAGGGGAAGCATGTTTTGTAACAAGTATCTACCCTCACTGTCGATAGTTTGCTTTCTTTTCTGAGAAAGAGTTGTGGGTAGCACAGGCGATGCACCACGAATTCCTTCGTCATTCCTTCGTCATTCACTCTCTCTCTCTCTCTCTCTCTCTCTCTCTCTCTCTCTCTCTCACACACACACACACACACACACACAAACTAAATATCATTCATCTTTCATCTTTTAAAAATAAAAGTGTTCCCAGAAAAGTCTTTCATTCTGCAGTTTAATTAGTTGCTAAAGTTGATGATAACGTGGGGAAGAGCCGGCCGTTGTGGCTGAGCGGTTCTAGGCGCTTCAGTCTGGAACCGCGCGACCGCTACGGTCGCAGGCTCGAATCCTGCTTCGGGCACGGATGTGTGTGATGTCCTTAGGTTAGTTAGGTTTAAGAAGTTCTAAGTTCTATGGGACAGATGACTTCAGATGTTAAGTCCCATAGTGCTTAGAGCCATTTGAACCATTTTTGAACGTGGAGAAGGGGTGGGCAACAGATGAAGGAGAGGGGGGGAAGGATACTAGCTAATGTCTGATTGAACTGAAGAGTTATGATCCAAGAAAAGCTGGGACCCACTGTGCTAGCTGACAAAAAACACTATACAGGAGTTTGGTTGGCAAGTCATTCCACATCTCCCTTATACGTGACTTTGCGCCCTGAGATTTTCACCTTTTCCGCTCTCTATCGAGCAACCTATAAGGAACATCCTTTGCGGATGAAAATAGGCTCCGAACGAGCACTTCGCCTCAAAACCACGTGATTTCTGCAGTCGCGGAATCTAAAAGTTATCCCACCATTGGCAAACTATTGTAAATAGTGAGGGAGAATATATTATTGATGACTAAAGTCTTCCCTATATGTATCTGTTGTGTTTATTAGACCTATGGAAAAACGCTACCAGCTTATACACCAATCTAAGAGTAAGCAGTCGAAGAAAGTAAACAATGCAGAGGAAATACTGTTCACCGAGAAGCTTATACGGCCATTACATGTGTAAACTCTAGATTCCTATTTCTTTCAAAGCGTTCATAACTGCACATCGTCTGAAATTTCCACACTGTTGCCAATTTTGTGCACCGAATGTCTCTCATTCTACAACTGTTTGGCAAAAGTTGATTTTTAGCCAACAGGATCTTCCCTACAGCGAATCATAGAACTGCAGCCTGTCTGGGATAAAAACACCTACATTTGTTCGCCGCATGGCATCTTATGATGTGTGTGGCGGCGGGTAATTTACGTACTACTGTCATCTACTCTCTTTCCTGTTCCAGAACTGAACGATGCTCGGGAAGAACCATTACTGGCAAGCCTCCATGTGAGCTCAAATCTCTCTAAATTTACCTTCATGGTCCTTTCGCGAGATACACTTAGGAGGAAGCGATATATTGGTTGACTCTTCCAAGAACATGCGCTCTCGGAATTTTAATTGTAAAACACTCGTCGATGCAGGAAACTTTCCCTGCAGCGTCTCCCACGTAAGTGAATTAATTAACGGCTCTGTAACGCTTTTGTGATTACTAAACCAACATACGACGAAACACGCTGTTCTTCTTCGGATCTTCTCTATTTGCTCTATCAATCGTAGAGGGACGAACGATAGTCAAGTATCGATCGAAGGAGTTACTGGAAGCCATCTCCTCCACAGTTTGACTACACTTCTGGGGATTCCTCCAATGACTCTCCATCTAGCTTATGCTTTTTTTACAATTAGTTTTATGTATTCATTCTACTTTAAATAGTTTCTTAGGCATACTACCAGTTATGTAATGGATGTGACTGCTTCCAATGATTGTTGGCCATCGTGTAATTATACAGCAACGTTGATTTCCTCTTGTTTATGAGCAGAACATTAATTTTGTTTACGTTCAGGGTCAATTGCCATTTCCCGCTCATATCATCGCTCCTGTGCAGGTCTTTCTGCATTTCGTTACACTTTTTCGATATTGTGCCTTCTTTATATACAAGAGAATCGTACGTGTAGTCTCATAGTGCTTTCCACGTAATCTGTTAAGACATTTATACATATCGTGAGCAACAGTAGTCCTATAATTCTTCCTTGAGGGGCGGACGAAGATATTTAAAAGTCCGAAGACATCTCTCCGTTAATTGTAAAAAATAAGAACAGTCACTGCATTCAACTGGACGAACTCCTGACACAGAAAATCATGAATAAATCCTCATAAAACATTCTCAGACACTTCATAGACTTGCCCATATTGTAGATGTAGATTTCACTTTGTAAGGTGACATCATTTTGAGCGACATTACAACTACCACTCCAGAAAGAAGACCCTTGAATAGTATAAACATCGAGACAGGAAACCATTAACGATACTGACTTCGGCTAGGGATCTTAATTTGTAGCAGAATATCTGCACGTTGGGCGATAGTGAAGCGGACGGAGACGGGGGACTGGCAGGAGAATGGGAAAGACACAAGCGAGGCAGGCAGGCCTGAGAGCTGAAGACAACAGCGCCCGTAAGCTACTGGAAACCCCAGGCGGGAGGGCCGCGGCTTAGCTGGAGCCACGTGGCTGAGGACAAGGAGAAGACAGGGGCTCGCTCACAAAACGCGTGGCGGCGTGTAGGTGGTTTTCCCAACGGCCGGAGCGGAAGCTTCTGGAGCCGTCTGGAAGCTTCTAGAGGCTTCGGTCGGTTGCAAAACTGAGATTGGTCGATGCTCGGAAACGAACGCCCTCCAGCAACATGATTGGCCACGCACATTAAAGGGGGAAAGAAAAAAGAACAGGAGCTACGAAAAAGAGTAGCGACTGAGAAACACTTGTTCCTGGGGCGTCGAGGAGAGAGGTTGGTCCTGGCGAGGTGTGCGACGTCGTTACTGGGACAGAGGACTTGTAGCGAGAGCCTGAGGATCGTCTGGTGTTCCACGGCAGCCGTGGAGGTGCCTACGGAAGCTTTTGGTGAGGTAGAATTTATGTTATCTCGCTGAGCCGAGAACCTTTGCAGTGATAAGCGATAGATCACTGTAGTGGTCGTACATTCGCAACGGCGGTTAGGGAAGTAAGGTAAATTGCTGATCACGTGTCTTTCTCGTTCTATGCTGAGGCTTCCCGCTGCTAGTCGCGAGTGTAGTTCTAAATATAATTGCAATTGCCATAGCTGATGTCAGTATTCCGCGCTTGAATTAACGACCGCGAATATATCACAGGACAGTGCCAGACAGAGCGATTACCAAATGCGAATAGGCAGAACTAAAATGTTGCTCGTACAGTGTAATCTTGAATAGAGTAAATTGCAGAAGAGTAAAGAATTTAACACTACTGAGTGTATCATTGCATAGCCAGTACTTTCCTTTGTCATTTTATTATCTCCTTATTTGTGTATTTCATGTTTGCAACCACCTGGTGGAGGCAGTGTTTGTAGGTCAGCGCATCTGAATATTGTAGCATATACTTAGGATATGGTTAGAAACCAACCAGATTTGCATACGACTAGTTAACGTCACATATAGAGTAAGGGATAAGCTTACCCTTCTGGAGAGCGTATAAGTGTCAGGGCGACAAATAAGCGTTATAAAATCCGTTGTGCAAAATTTTTCACTTATACGTTCGGCTCGCAGGCTTACCCATCAGCAGAAAAGAGCAAAACAGAAGCGGTAGCTTACAACTTAAATGTTTTGCTTCTGAATGCGAAGCGAGTTTCCCGAGCAGTGATGCGGAATCAAGAAAAAGCAGCCGTTTGTTCCTGGCGCCATCGCGCGTGTTCCGCCGGAACCACGCGTGCCTCCCCTCCCTTCTAACCCTTCCACACCTGCCGCGGCCGAACCCCTGCCTTGCAGACGAAGCTGCCGCCGCCGCCGGACGCTCCCGGCAACTGACCTCCACACCGACGCCGACGCCTCCGCCGACGCCGACGGCGGCGCCCTCGAGAGGACCGCTGTTTGTCGTCTTGCCGACTCATGAATATGCAGCCACCGACTCTTGCGTGTGGCGTAGTTACGTCCCCATTCAGTGGAGCCAACTTGGCAGAGTCTGCAAATCGCTTCAGTCGAATTTCGTCTCCTTTCTCCGCCGCGGATCCCACTGCACTCTCGCTCCCTCTTCCCCGATGATGGAAGAGTTTTCCAAACTCGCCATTGAAGACCAGGAAATTACAGTTCACTAGGAAGGAAGAAATTAGTTCTTATTCACAGCGTGCGAAGAATGGCGGGCCCGGAGAGCGATTGTGATTATAAAATCAACTGGAAATAAGCGCGCTTCATATTTTTATGCAGTCGGATACGTTCTATATATACAGTAATTACGTTAGCAAAGAGGAGCAAAACTCCGCAGAAAAAGGGCGAAGAAAAATAAATCTTCTTCGAAAGAGAGAAATCTGTTTCCTTTTGAATACGCCGGATTCTAAGAGTTACAATTAAGCTCGCGACGACGGGGAAAAAACGTCGGACGGACGAGTAGTCGTATTTTAATATGTCTCAGCTTCTCGTTCTTTTTCACAAAGCACAAATGAACAGTTACACGTTTCTGAATAGTAATCATCCTATTGAACTGGACACTCGCCAGTGAAAATATATCGTTATGCTGCGAATTTAATACTTATTCGTCGCTTTATATCTCATAGCGCAGCGAGAACGCCAGATTATTTGCGCGAATTAATCTTCTCTGTAGACGGTGATTCATGGAAGCTTCTCAAATTAGAGCTTTACGCTATTACATTTCTGTCCTTTACTGAGAAACATGAAATAGTGCAGGGGATTAGGTTGCTGGCTAGACTCTTTCGACGGTTGTATTTTCCTGAATCTCGTAGAGCGGTGGAGAAACACCAGCTATTAATTGAATGAGAACGCGATTTAGTATTTTATCAATTCGTTAACTGATTTCCATATTGAGCAACGTGTATTTTTCGAGTATCATGTCCTTTGACTATTCTGTGTACATTTATATGCTGATTTGCTTCTGATAACACAAAGGGAAAAAATTAATAGAGGGAAAAAGCATCAGTTCAGCAGATATGATGAAAAAGTTTGAACATTATTTCGAAATTCTTGTCTATACAAAATAAATATCTACCCCAATAACATTCTGTAAGTTCAGCGGAATTTTCAATTCTGCAAGAATAACTATTCATTCACCTCACTGTTTCATAAAGGCATACAATTATATGAAACCGTTTTTGTCTCTATTTGAGATAATAACTTGGTCATATCAGTTTTGTTGTATTATCGGTAAACACTTTTGTCTTCCGGGGTATGTTGCCAAACACTTTTTTTGTATTCTCTTCCGACAATAGTTCGTGTCATGTCTAGCTCATTTAATTTAAATTGTAGTGTAGAATCTCTTTCTTCTAATATTTCTGTGTAGACGTTTTTTATATTGTTACCAGTATGGTTCAATAAATTCAAAGCAGATCAAAAACGCAAATGGCACCACGAACTCACCTGTCATCTGGGAAACACAAACTCAGACAAAATTGATGACGATTTTTTTTTCAGGAGAAGATAGAGGGCAAAACATAAACAAATTTGTTGGACATGTCATCGGACACAACACCTTCATCATTAATATACTTCATGAGAGAGTGCTGAGAAAGAAAGGAAGAGGACAGCCTAGGATGAAGTATTTGGAAGACATCGAGAAGAGTATAGGGCACCATAATTAGGTGGAACTAAAACGAACACCCAAATAGAGAAGAGAATGACTGCATTCACAAAGCATTAGTCTTTACAATACGTATGTTTATAGTGCACAATTTATAGTCAAAATTATTCACTGTATGTCAGTGAGGATGTCTTTGCCTTTCCAAGAAAAATACTTGGATCAGTTTTTGGCTTGTTGATAAGGCGGGATTTCAGGTATTGTGTCCTTCTGCCCTTTGCTGTCATGTATTTGTGAGAATCGTCATTTTCAATACTGGTGGCCATTCAATCACAATACCGAGAAGTCTTCGGAACATAGTGAGTGCCACGCCACCAAAGGTGACGATCATTAAGAAACACTTCTTGCTACTGTCGTTTTAATTTACTATTCCAATCATTCATCTTTGATGATATATTTACCTAGTACAACTATTTCCTTCTCAAATATTTTTAAGTGCAATCTGTTAGATCAATGTTTCAGCAAAGAAGGACGTTGGGACAGTCTCCCCCCTCCCCACTCTCCTTGGTGCCATGCCTTTTGCAGGCAACATTCTAAGCGACCGAGTCATCCGTGGTCGGTTCAGACCTTGGATCTATGCCTTCCGCAGTCAAATGCGGTAACGACTGAACTATCCAAGCATGACTCAACGACCCGCACTTGTAACTTAACTTCCGCCAATACCTCACTCCCTACCTTCCAAACAGGATTTCTCCTGCATACCATGCGGGACTAGCGCTATTGGAAGAAAGGCAGAGTGTGCAGGGATTTGAAACTTAATAGCACATTAAAACTATGCGTTGGACCGGAATCTGAAGCTGAATTCCTTGCCTTTCATGGGAAAAGTTTCTATCGACTCAGCTATCCAAGCACAACTCACGACCCGCCCTCAAAGCTTTCCTTCCGCCAATACCTCGTCTTCTATCTTCCAAACTTCACAGAAGGTCTGCTACTTACCTAGCGGTACTAACACTACTGGGAACAAAAAAAATGTTACAGAGAAATGACTTAACCACAGTGTACAGTCCGCACAAGATACGGTGTCTGATGTACAGTAATCAGTTTTCATCCAAAGCACTGGGCGAGTTCATTTGTTTGTTCAGATGGGAAGGCCGACAATGTTTGCTACGTTTCGGCCGGTCAGCGATGATAAAATCTAGGCGCACGTCCTGCAATATTTCTCAAAACGATTTTACGAAAACAATTCGGTAAAAAAAAATCATTTTCGCGTTATTAATAGCTTTACGTCAGGTTCATGATGACGTGACTATCATTTCGTTAATGGTCATAGTTATTGTGATATTTGCATGAAAATAAGACACTGTGAGAATTTCGAAAAAGTTTTGCAATGAAAACTAGAGGTCGCTATGATTTTGCGTTTGGTGCATATTACGTAATATGTTTCTGGGTATGAAATTTAGCTAACATATCGAATTTTTCTTTAGTCTTGGATGGACGTCTCAATCTGTCACAAATCTCGAGAAAATTTATCTGATGTAGCACACTCATTTGCGATCGCGCCGCACCAGCGATAAAAGCAGAGTGAAATATCGAATCAAAATGGCTCTGAGCACTATGGGACTTAACATCTGAGGTCATCAGTCCCCTAAAACGTAGAATTTCTTAAACCTAACTAACCTAAGGAAATCACACACATCCATGCCCGAGGCAGGATTCGAGCCTGCGACCGTAGCAGTCGCTCGGTTCCGGACTGATGCGCCTAGAACCGCTCGGCCACCGGGGCCGGCAGTGAAATAACCACAACATTCTTAATATCTCATAAACTATTTGAGATATCGAAAAGAATTTTTGGTAAATGATAGCATACAAGTAAGAGAGTATTTTGCCATATGTCTATTATGCAAAACTTCGTTGCCTACCATGCTATACCACTGACTACAGTCTCTTTTAATGAAAGAATTTAATTTTTAAGGGCTATCGACAGCTGGTGAAATGAGAAATGCTACTGGTTTTGTGAATAACATAACTGAAGATATTACACGTTTATTTTATACCTAGGATATGCTTTTTCATAAGCTACTGATCTTAGTTTCCCTCAGTTCCTCACTTAATAAACCAATATTTCAGAATTCTCCGCAGTTGTGAGGTGGCATTTTATAAACTCCGCTGTGCTTTGGCAACAGAAGCAAATTTTAAAATGGTAGCCAGAAAAATGTGTTGTTTGTAAGCAAAATTCGCTACTCTTGACACTTCTCTGAAAGTTACAAATGGTTAATAAGCCAAGCGAAAATATGCCGCTGCGTTTTCAGTGGAATACTTTTTAGATGCTAACCAAAGCGGAGGTGACAGATCTTTTTGAATGCTCACCATGCAAATGTGGCTGTGGAGGGACTCCACTTAATGTTTACAAAAAGTGTGAACTTAAGTTTAGAATGGCACTTCCCCTCCAGCGCTCAGCATTTCCCCTACAGCACCTGCCTGTAACTCCCACCACTACCACTTTCCCCACACGTGCCATGCTGACTGTGCATCTACCGGCCATGGTATTTTGTACAGACTCCAGACGGAAGGGATGGGGGGAGGGGAGAAGGAAGGGGCTGGGAAATGTTTCTGCAACATCCTTCTTCCAGCAATGTTAATCCCACTAGGTATGTAGGAGATCTTCTGTGATGTTTAGAAGGTGGGAGATGAGGTACTGAGGGAAGCAACGCTGTGAGGGCAGATCATGACTTGTGTTCTGATGGCTCAATTGATAGAACATTTACTCATGAAATACAAAGGGTCTGAGCACTATGGGACTTAACATCTTAGGTCATCAGTCCCCTAGAACTTAGAACTACTTAAACCTAACTAACCTAAGGGCATCACGCACATCCATGCCCGAGGCATGGACCGTAGCATGGACCTGCGACCGTAGCAGTCCCGCGGTTCCGGACTGCAGCGCCTAGAACCGCACGGCCACCGCGGCCGGCGGGATACAAAGGATTCGCCTTCGAATCCCAGTCCGGCATACAGTATAATCTGCCAGTAAGTATTAGTACAATGGTTATTCACATGAGCTGTTAGCAGCTCCCTGTACAAAATGGATAGTGAGCGAAAAACTCTGAGTAGCCCTGGTCCACAGTGTTTGGTCTTTGCCGAGTCACTGATTTTTACGCGTTGGGAGTAGGTAGAGCTTAGGATCTACGATGACCGACAGTTGTCCCTGCAGGTGGCCTGCGTGGATTCGGTGTGGCCCTGACGTCACCGCACGAGTCGAGATGGATGTGGAAGCGCTCGCTGGAGGGGATTAGCTCGCGAGCCACACTTTGTCAAGTCTTACCTGGACATGCCGCAGCACTGGCTTATGCCACAACTACAAGCGTATCCTTCACTTTGCAGCAAGACACTGCTCCACTACTCTTTGTTTCAGATGTTTGTGATTATCGCAATGCCGAACTGCCTCAGCGATGCTTCCCATAAACAACAACCCTCTTCTTCAGTGACACCCTTGGAGACCTGATTTAAATCCATGTGAGTTCTTCTTGTGATGTTATGTCGCAGATCGTGTGTTCATGACTCCACTGCCACTTAATTCGAAAGAGTTACAAGGACGGAATATCGTCAATGATATTGACCATGCCGCATTGGGACGAGTATGACAAGAATTTGACTATCATATTGATTGATGTTCACCACGTCATAAACTGTGTTCATATTAAGCACCGGTAGTGTGCATTAAAAACACTGGTCTTTTCTATTTTCCATATGTCCTTCAGTTTTCGTGCAAGCGTCTTCTGAAATCCTGGAGGTGCGTATGGTGGTAAGTTCCTATGGGACCAAACTGCTGGGGTCATTGGCCCCTAGGCTTACACACTACTTAATTTAACTTAAACTAATTTACGCTAAGGGAAACATACACACTCATGCCCGAGGGAGGACTCGAACCTCCGACGGGGGCAGCCGCACGAACCGTGGCAAGGCCCCTAGACAGCGCGACTACCCCGAGCGACGAGGTGCTTATGAATAACCCTTTACAACATACCACGTTTAAAGAATAGTTTAAGTCAACATATACTAACGCACCCTATTGGCATATGCTTATTTGACGAACTCACTTCGATTAGAATAAAAATATTACACTTACTGTCTGGATTGTGTTTACCTTGTTTTACCTGGCAAGAACATGACCCCACCTGTATGGAAATGTATGACAAGTTTCCAGTCTCTTGGTATCTTTGGTGGCTATGACATTCTTTTTTTTTTCTTTTTTTTTTCTTTTTAAGTGCTTGTGGCATATTTGAGGATGACCACGGAGGTAGACACCGTAAAAATTATTGGGAATGATAAAAATAATATTCACCGCAACTCCTTATTTGCTTCAATCACAGCATTACTCCCGCGCCATGAAGCTATTACAAACATGTCATCACATCACTACAATGTCTAATCATTTCTCAAGAAAGGTAGCACACTTTACTGTATGTGTTAACGTCTCAAGATCAAAAAGTGCAAATAACGCTGCCAAAAAAAAAAAAATGTTTTAATAGCCTAGTGAGTAGCGGCTATTACTCTACATGTAAAGAATATATGAAGCAGTGGATAAGCAGGTAAATAAGTACTGCAGTCTCTCTCTCTCTCTCTCAACGCCACACACACACACACACATACACACACACACACACACACACACACATATATATATATATATATATATATATATATATATATATAGTGTGTGTGGTGACGGAACTAGGGAGCGAGAGAGACAGGGGGAGAGAGAGGGGGAGCGATATCTACATTACGTTCTGACTATAGCGAGTACAGCCTCGCATGGTCCTACTCAGCCCAAGAGCTACAGTAATCACGCCACAGTTACATTTTTTGTAACCTAGTCAGGTACTCGTTGTTTTAAAACTTTTAATTTCATTTCTGTTTCGTTTTGAAGATGACAAATCTTGCCCGACCAGTCCACTTTCTGTGCTCGAAGTCAACCATTTAAAGGCATGAGTAATTGTTTGCGGAACTGTGGCTTGTAGCCCTTGGAATACTGACACCCGCTTTGTGGTAATTTTTCTTTTGTCCTACAGCGTTATTTGTGAAACAAACTGTTGACGGTGTGCAACAGCAACCAATCACAAATTTATATGTATCCACAATATTCAGTAATTTTCATGGCACTAAATATTATTAAATGCTAATATACTGCTGGTAGTACTGTTAAAATAGCGTGAAAGGTTTCCACATACCTTCTTATCCATTTTTAATTCTCTACAACTTTGTAAATTATGTTTCTAATGCTGTTATTTCTCTGTATTTAATGTCTTACATTTCATAATTTTTAACGTTTTTATTGTAAAATGCATTTTCAATTTAATATAACAGTAATATACGTTTTCTTTCCCTAAGTGCCGTATCTGTTTAATGTGCCAGGTGGTTATAATTAAACTTTCCCTACTTAACACGTTGTAATACGGAAATTAATTACCGTCCAAGTACCAAACTTGGTAGCATTAATGTCAAGAACATGGAGAAGAAAAATAGCGCAGAATCAATTCAGCTGGAACACTTCTAATGTGCTGCTGCGGTACATCATACCATAACATACCGATACTACTACTGCTACAAAAGGAGCTTAATGTGGCGCCCATCAGTGTCCAGGAAAGAATGAAAGAACAGGATTGCATTCTGCACATCAGAATGAAGAATGTCCGTAGGTATACTGATTACCTCTCTTGATATACAGCGCTTCAGATCAGCACATGTGTGAATGTTCCCCTGGTAAACACTGTCCATCAGGTGGCCACACAACCAGAAATCACAGGGAGTGGTGATTGTACCAGATAAGCATTTCAAAATGATCGGCTGATAATTCGATCGTTTCCAAATGTGTTTTGGAGAAGCAGGTAAACTTCACGAGCGATGTGCGGTGGGGTCCCGTCTTGCGTGAAACTGTTTAGTCAGTGCGTCTCTCTCCTATAGGGCGGGTATGACGTGCAGGCGAAGCATATCGCAGTAACGCTGGCAAGTCACATTGCACGTCTTTGGTCCTTGAGTGCCAACCTGTTCAATAAAGAATGGGCCAATGATGAACGTAGCCCTGGAGCACACCATATGGTGGCACGTTCACCAGACAGAGAAACTTCATGCACCGTGACTGGAGGTGAAGATCCTCACACTCGGCAGTCCTGTGTGTTCACCTCACCCCTCAGAGACGAATGAGCTTCGTCTGTCCATAGAATGGTTCAGGGTCAGCCCTCGTCAACTTCAACCCTTGCGAGAAAGTGGAGAGCAACAACACGTCATAGTGCTTCCTGTGGTGCAAGCTGCTGTTTGATATGGATCTTGTACAGATACTATTTCAGAATGGTTTTCAGCACCTTCCGTACAGTGGACCACGAGATGTTCAACTGTCATGACACAGCACACGCACTGCCTGACAATCGGAAATTGCACGCAGCGTTGTCTGCCATAGCAACAGCTATAGTCGACCTCTTCCCAGAGCGACGCCCAGTTCTCCAGCTGATTCGAACTGTTTCATCATGCTCCGCACAGCATGTGGGGAAAGAGGATCATTCCATAATCCTTTCAGCCAGCGATATTCTCGAAGTGCAGCTGCAGCATTGCTGTTGTTTTGATAATAGAGCTTCACAAATAACGCCCTGCTCCTTTAGTCCAAGCTCATGTTGACACATCAACAAGTGTACTGCGACTGCTCAGGTGTATGAGACTGTGAATCATGATGACTGATCACGGCACCTGGTGGCCATAGTCGGAACTGAACAGTGCCACTTGGAAATCATGCACGTGACGCTTGGAAATCATGCACCCCATACTCTGGGCATCAATGCTTCCGAGTTTGGTGTTATAACGTGTTAAATAGGGAAAGTTTAACTATAGCAAACCAGTATAATCGTATAGCGCTATCTGTGATGCTTGTGTACACTGTACCACTCTGTATTTGCGTTCGTATATTGTGAGTCAAAACGCGTGATGCACATTGGTAATTTCTTTTATCATCCAACGAAAGTGTTTTACAAAGAAAACCAACGTGTATGAACGTGAAATCATTTGTGCCTGATTGCTGTTGTACGTAATCAATTTAAAAATTTTGATTATCCCTTAATTCGAAGATTATGAAGAGGTTTCATTTGTTTGTAAAGTGAATGCTGGAGCTGGCCATCCCCTAATAAATCCCATCTGGGACTCTTTCCATCCCACTAGTAGCGCTCCTTGCATTTGGCCTATATGGGGCCTGGGGCAGAACACTAACAGCACGCCCTAGTAATCATTAAAAAAAAGTAATGGATATTTCCTATTTGATTGCTGGGGTACTAAGAAGCGTGGCTCATAGGCTCATTGGTAATTGAACCAGTCTATCGAGGCAAACGTACTGGGTTTAATATTTTCATCTGTCATTTATCTCTTCTTTCACCGCTGAAATTGTTTGCTGGCCTGAAAAATGCCGAACTGCACTATGGCTCGGAGTCCACATTACATTGGAGGTCTCCTACAACGGTCTGGGAACATTGATTCAAAGATAAGAGGAAGGCAATGATATACCACCTCCTTCATAGATGAGACGTGGAGTCAGTCTTGTAGACCTGCAATCGAACGGACCTCTCGTGTTAGTGTAGAGGTACGAGTGTAGCACTAATACTTTTATTTATTCATGGATCACTTTCACAATGATACTGAACATTTCATTGTACTACAGTTTAAGAATAAAAAAAGAAAAATATAGTCATTTCTAGACAAATTACCAAAACCCTGCAGTAAGCACATCTCAGAATTTCTTCCTATTTGAAAAGGAATGTTACTTACAAAAAGTCCGAGCGGTTCTACGCGCTTCAGACCGGAACCACGCTGCTGCTACGGTCGCAGGTTCTAATCCTGCCTCGGGCATGGGTGTATGTGATGTCCTTAGGTCAGTTAGGTGTACATAGTTCTAAGTCTATGGAACTGATGACCTCAGATGCTAAGTCCCATAGTGCTTAGAGCCATTTGAACCATTTTGAACTTACAAAAAGATGGCCTTCAGCCCTCAATACTGGGAACAAGGGAATACATATTAAGTAGTTATATAAAATGCAAACCTTGATACAGTAATCACAAAGAACGGACGTAAAACTGTTTACTAGTGTGGATTTGTGAATAATAAATTGTGGTAGAGGAACCAACAGAGAAAATGAATAAACTTCGTGCAGACATAATCATACACAGAAATATTCCATTTACCCCAAAAAAAGAAACACAAAAATACTTCTTGAATATAACAATAAGAAAACACAGCAATCATCACAAGTTTCACATTTGCAGAAAGCCGACAACAACAGACAGAATTATACATGTCACATCAAATCAGACACAAAATAGCAGCTCTCCATCACGTGGTACACAGACTAAATAAAATCCCACTAAACAGAGAAAACTATGAAATAGAATTAGAAGCAATACAGCTCATAGCGAAAACAACCAATATACCACCTATATAATGCAAAAGACTCAATAATAAAATGAAAACTTGTTGAGATTTAAAGAAAAAGATCGTAGCAAGCAAAAGCAATTTGTGCCTGTTAATGGAAGACTGGTGTGCATTATTGTTAATATGAGTTCTTTGCTATTTGAGAAACAAATGAAGTCGGTCGTTCCCTGTAAACTTGTGTTTCAATGTGTTTTTTTTTAAATGAAAGACAATTCCCAGATTTTATGAGCTTTCCGTAGTGCTGGAAATCTGGAAAAGTAAAAAGGTGGTAATTTGTGACTGTAAAAGTATTGTGCTTTTTCTGTATCATATGTTAAAACCTGGCTCCATCGGCAGAAGAAGTAGCATTAAGCAGTGTGCCGAAATGAAAAGACGCTGCAAGTTGTCTGTTATGGGACTTGGAAATAAATGTGATGTTCATGGCAAAGAGCCATGGCGATTACTTTACCGACAATATCAAGAAATCTGAAAATTGAAGAAAACTGGAGTAGGAACAAAAAGACGCACATGCGAAATATTACATTTTGAGAACCATAGGTATCACTGTTTAAACATACGTTATTATGTATGAAATGTTTAAGAAATGTATAACACACTTGCAAAGATTATCATAAGAATAAAGACCAAAAAGATATGCAATTACTTGGAGAATTTACGACTTTGAATATGACATAAATATACAGTTAAAGTGCCAACAGTAGCATTCAGACTGAAGCGCCTGAGGAAGAAATTGACAGAATAGCTTTCATCACAATGATAAAAAAAAAGAAGCTGCCTGATGAATATAAACATTTTAGAAGCGCTTGGGACACTACTAACAAGGAAGAGGAAATGCTGGGAAAACTACACTTTAATTACGACAGAAATCGAAATATTTCGTCCAATATTGCTAAAGTGCAAATCCTAGCATTGAGTCTAAATCTCCCGAGTCAGAATATTGGCAAAATAACATTGACCACAAAGATAACAACTAAGTTGTCTGATGGATACAAACACTTCCAAAGTGTCTGGAACTCTACCAGCAAGGAAGAGAAAAGTTGGAAAAAGTTGAAATCACGACTTCAATCTGAATAACATAAAACGAGAAAAATAATGAAGAAATGTGTGTTGTGTGTTGCATTTACAGCTACAGCCCACAAGAAGAAAAATCACAATAAAAATATTGGTAAATCAGTAAAGTGCTTTGGCAGTGCCGGTTCAGGTCACTATGTAAGTGAATATAAAGAGAAACTTAATGATACAAAGAACAGAACACAATGCATAACATGTGGCAAATATCATCAGGGGGAGTTTTGGTCAATAAACGAACTGCTTTCATGAAGTACAAATATCCATCTAAAATGTGTTCCTTCACAGAGGAACATCAGAATACGAAGGAAGCAACAAAGATAGCTTTTGTTACAGAAGTACTTGTGACAGAAAAGTAAGAAACGAATATCAACAAAACAGATACCACGTTTGTTGTAGACAGTGCAAGTAATGAGCACATTTCACATGAAAGGTTAATTATGTCAAATGTGAAGAAGGGGGTGAAGGTACAAAATCAAAATTGCAATTGTTCTAATCTTGTTGGTAAACGTGACTCAACAAGAGAGTTATTGACATGTGTGTAATGTGTTCTTGAACTAGCAACAAATTTGTTGTCAGTAAGTGCAATTATTACCGAAAAAGGGGGTGTGGCAACATTTAATAAGAAAAAGGTGGAGTTTGTGAAAGATGGAGACATTATTTTGTGAGGCAACAAAGCAGACAATGGAGTGTACATCACTGACATAAAAAGAGAGTGTAAAAAGGAAGTGACAGTGAGACAAAAGAATAAAACCATTCAGAGGCACAAAAAATAAGGTCATCTAAATTTCAGTTATCTGGAGAAAATACCAGAATTGTGTGATGGTGTGAACAAAATTGTGTGACAAGAGGAAATTGGCTTGTTGTGGAACATTCATCATGGCAAAGCAAATAAGAAAACTGTTCAACATTGTGCAGCACAGATCAACAAGATCTTCTGAGATTATTCACGCAGATATACATAGTAAGGTACGCCCAGTAACTTATTTCAATGCATAATATTTTTGACAAACTGCCTATTGGCTTCTGTCTCGGGTTCTTCGGCCGACGTTCATCTAATGATTTTTCTGACGTTTCGCCAGCACGAGTGGCTGGCATTGTCAAAGCTTCACCCTCCATTGCCGGTGTTGAACTGGAGGCGAGCTCGCGGCCGCAGACTATATGTACCTGGCGCGCCAACGTCCGAGGGCTTCTCCGCGGTCATTTCCGGTGCGGTTCTCCTCTTGCTACCTGCGACGGTCGTTCGCTGCAGTACGGGAAGCCAGGATCCGTTTACCTTAAGGCTTTCCTCTTTCTTGTTGAAACTGTTCGCGTGTTTTTGGATTTCTACAGCTTCTCTGAACAAGCGCGTGTGATAGCGCTTCTCTACAGCCAGAACTTCCGTGTCGGCGAATTTTATTACGTGGTCGGTGTCATTCAGTGCGTGCTCTGCCACGGCCGATTTCTCCACCTACCCCAACCTGCAATGTCGCTTATGCTCTTTGACCCTGGTGTTAATGGATCGTCCAGTCATTCCGACATAAAATTTTCCGCATGTGCAAGGTATACGGTATATTCCCGACATTGCAAGTGGGTCTCTTATCTCCTTCGCCGATCTAAGACACTCTTTGATCTTCCTTGTCGGTTTGAAAAGCGTCTTTACGCCGTGTTTGCGCAGAATCGGCCGTATATTGCGCAAACACGGCGTAAAGACGCTTTTCAAACCGACAAGGAAGATCAAAGAGTGTCTTAGATCGGCGAAGGAGATAAGAGACCCACTTGCAATGTCGGGAATATACCGTATACCTTGCACATGCGGAAAATTTTATGTCGGAATGACTGGTCGATCCATTAACACCAGGGTCAAAGAGCATAAGCGACATTGCAGGTTGGGGTAGGTGGAGAAATCGGCCGTGGCAGAGCACGCACTGAATGACACCGACCACGTAATAAAATTCGCCGACACGGAAGTTCTGGCTGTAGAGAAGCGCTATCACACGCGCTTGTTCAGAGAAGCTGTAGAAATCCAAAAACACGCGAACAGTTTCAACAAGAAAGAGGAAAGCCTTAAGGTAAACGGATCCTGGCTTCCCGTACTGGAGCGAACGACCGTCGCAGGTAGCAAGAGGAGAACCGCACCGGAAATGACCGCGGAGAAGCCCTCGGACGTTGGCGCGCCAGGTACATATAGTCCGCGGCCGCGAGCTCGCCTCCAGTTCACCACCGGCAATGGAGGGTGAAGCTTTGACAATGCCAGCCACTCGTGCTGGCGAAACGTCAGAAAAATCATTAGATGAACGTCGGCCGAAGAACCCGAGACAGAAGCCAATAGGCAGTTTGTCAACAAGTGGCCACGAAAGCCTTAACAATTTTGCATAATATTTTTGCTACATGTCTTGATGATTATACACATTTCTTGAAAGTGTATCTTTTGCACACAAAAGATGAAGAAGACGACCATATCAAGGAATATTTAAGTGCAAGTGAAGCTCACTTCAATCTCAAGATAGAAAAAAATGAGCTGTACCAGAGAACAAGAGTACAGAAATATTGACTTCAAGGAAAGGTGTAAAAAGAAAGGCATAGTTATTGACTACACAACTAAAGAAGCTCCTCAACTGAATAGTAATGCAGAAATAATAAATCTTACTACCATGAACAAAGTAAGGGCCATGTTGTTTGATTCAAAAGTTGGAAGCAGAATGTAAGGCTATGCAGTCTTGATTGCAGTTTATCTCATGAGCAAAAGCCCTGCTACAGCAGTTAATGTGACTCTAGTTCAAATGTGGTAAGGAAGAAGATCAGGTTTGCCAAATCTGATATTTTAGATCAGTGATGTTCACAAAAATCTTGAATATTTAAGAAACTGTGTGTAAGAGATGAAAGAGGAGTTCTTGCAGGTTATACAGACAATAGCTATGTCACATGGAATCTTACGACTGAGATTTTCTGGAGCTGAGATGTTGAGTTTACTCATCAATATGAAGACAAAAAAGAGGAAACCAGAAAAGAATGAATAAACCTAACTGTGGAAAACCATATTTTTTAAGAGGAAGGAAGAAGAGAATACTTTCAAGATGAAACAAAAGAACATAAATTTTTGAAAAAGAAGAAGAATAACAAGGAAATCACAAATCAAAAGAATAAAAAAATATGAACCAGAAGAAGAAAGAAGACAAACTCCAGAACATCAAAGAATTTATCAGAAACGAAGGCACCAAATAAATGACGATTTTGTCATGCTCAGAAAATTGGTTGAAGAATATAAATGAAGAGAAATGAATTACAGATTCTCATGGATAAAGAAAATGTTCATTGAAAAAAAATAATTACAGGAAAATGGATTTTCAAGGAACAGAATAATGGAAAGTACAAAGATAGGCTAGCTGAAAGAGGGTATCACCAGCATCAAATAAAACTGGGTTTTTAAAGATACTTTTAGTTCTGTTGAAACAAATTTATTTTCTGAGATTCCTATTTGTGCTAGCTGCACAAGAAAATTTGATAATAGTGGCATTCTGTGTTGAAACACCCTGTCTTATTGGTGACCTGAAGGAACGAGTTTTCATGGAAGTTCCAGAGGGACAAAATTTCAGAGGGGCAAAATTTGTCTTCATAAAAAGGCACTGTATGGAACAAGAAACTGAACGATTTCTTAAGAACGGAAAACTCATTCTCCTGAAATCTGATCAATGTGTTTTAAAGATCAGATACTGAGAAGGGACTATACCTCACTGTACATGTTGATGGGATTCTCTTTGGAGGAGACATCTGTCAATCGAAAAATCTCTTGCAAAAGCTGAAGCAAAATTTTGAGATAACGACTGATGAATAATGAAGAATGTATTGTTCACTTGGAATCAAAAGCGCAAAAGAAGGTACCTGTATTCATCACGAAAAATTGCTAAATAAGTGATGCAAAGATGCAGAATGGGAAAATCAAAAACTGTGTAACTCCAATTTCACCGCAAGGAGAAATTGACAGAATCAATCCAGCAAAGTCAGACTTTCCATGTTGAGAAGCGATAGGTAGTTCATTGTATTTAATGTGTAAAACAACATTGGACCTAGAATATGCAGTATACTATGAAAGCAAATCAATAAGTAATCCAAATCACACAGACGTCCAAAATCCGAGGAGAACTCTAACACTTCTGAATTCGACAGAAGTGGAATATTCTATTCCCCAGAAAAACAAGAAAAAGAAACAATGGCTGATTGTGATGCAGATTTCACAGGTGACAAGAAAGAAAAAGTACTACACGATACATATTTTTGTACAATAATGCACGAGTCACTTTGTGCTGCAAAAAGCAGTCTACAGTTGCACTATGTTATACTGAAGCAGAATGCATATCTGCAACTCACTATTGTCAAGAGATCAAGGGTTCGAAGATGCTGGACAAAGACATGAAAATGACACTTTGAGTGGATAACCAAAATGTAATAGCAACGATAAAGTCAGTTCAGATCTCAAGAAGAAGTAAGCATATTGACATGAAATATCATTTTCTCAGTGATCAATTGAATCATGGCTGGTCCTACATTCAATATTGTCAAACCCAAGAAAAACTTGCTTCCATTCTAATGAAACCTCTTCAAAGTATTGTTTTTAAAAGACTAAAAGAAAATTTTATGTTTAATTGAAAATTAAATCTTTTGTTTGTTTAATATATGCATTTTCAGAGTCATGGTTATAAATGTTTTGAGATACTGAGATATTGTTTTGTTTTAGGGAGTGCACAGTATCTTAAAGAGAAAGATTGTAATAAACAAAAGTAATACATGACTGTTAATGGGAGGCCACATTTGGAACACATTGTTGGCAATATGACTTTGTTGCTATTTAAAAAATGAATGAAGTTGGTCGTTCTGTGTAGCTTTGTAGCCGGCCGGTGCGGCCGTGCGGTTCTAGGCACTTCAGTCTGGAACCGCGTGACCGCTATGGTCGCAGGTTCGAATCCTGCCTCAGGCATGGATGTGTGTCATGTCCTTAGGTTAGTTAGGTTTAAGTTGTTCTAAGTTCTAGGGGACTGATGACCTCAGATGTTAAGTCCCATAGTGCTCACAGCCATTTGAATCATTTTTGTAGCTTTGTGTTTCAATGTACTTTTTTAAAATAAAAGGCAATTCCCAAATTTACGAATTATCTTGACAAAACACAACAAAATAAAAAGGAAAACAAGCAGTAGACATGATCACCACAAAACACAACCAATACAGAAGTTAAAACTTCCTGGCATATTAAAACTGTGTGCCAGACTGAGAGTAGTACTCAGGACCTTTGCCTTTCGCGGGCAAGTGCTCTACCAACTGAGCTACCCAAGCACGACTCACGCCCCATCCTCACAGCTTTACTTCTGCCAGTACCTCGTCTCCTACCTTTCAAACTTTACAGAAGCTCTCCTGTGAACCTTGCAGAACTAGCACTCCTGAAAGAAAGGATATTGCAGAGACATGGCTTAGCCACAACCTGGGGGGTGTTCGAGTCTCGATCCAGCACACAGTTTTAATCTGCCAGGAAGTTTCATATCAGCGCACACTCCGCTGCAGAGTGAAAATCTCATTCTGAATACAGAAGTTATAGTACACACATAAATACGAAATGGGAACACTTTTAACATGACCAATAAAAATAAATTGTACACAAGCAAATGAACACATAGAATGGCAATTATACTCACAAAACAAGGATTAGAAGTAGGATGCAGACCAAGTAACACACTTAAGAAATATTTACAAACACCAATAGCAAAAGGGGATGAATATCAAGGAGCCAGTGTATATTAGTTAGAATTTGAATATTGCAAATCATTGTGTCTTGGGAGAGCATGCAGACATTTCAAAGCTACACACAAAAAACACAAGAGAAGTATTAAGTATAAAAATAGCCATCCTCCATTTGCTGTATCCCTAATAAGGCCTGAGCATGAACCATCTAATATTGAACAGAATATGATAACTATTAGAATAAACACTCACAACAGGAATGAACAAGGAAGTAAAAAAAGGCCAAATTAATATGAGTAACAACCCACTGATCATGATAGCCAGTATTATGTATAACAAAACGAGTTGTAGAAAATAACCATACAAACTAATCACTCACTTCATCTCCCGACCATACACCCTTAACTTAAAAAAATTGAAGAACTGATATTTGCAATTCCCTATACTCATATTTCCCTCTTTTCCCAGAGCATCCCAGACCATACACAATAACACATGCACCTACATAACAAACAATTAAATACCAGACTGTATACAGGTACCACAACACAAACAAAAGACGACTGAAAAACACACAGTGACAGTTGGCAACACTATATACAGTTTGCACACAACCTACATAGTTAAAGTTAAGTGTTCACGTGAAATTTGCTCGAAAACGCCGAAAATCGACATCATGGCGTACACAGGACAATGAAGTACAATTCCAAAGCGATACAGGCGAAATAATATGATCATAAAATCGTAAGACCAAACAGTAATTTTATCTTACAAAACTGTTTTGCAAAAAGTTGTTTCTCACCTAATAATAAGAGAATAATGAAAAAACTGCACCACAGTATCAACTCTGGAACGTTATATATTACATTTATATTATACATAAAACAAACACATATTACAGGTCGCTGAGAATGCTTCATAAATAAAAGGAAGCGAACCATGTATGACAAAAAGCAAACAGCATTTTATTTAGCTACACAGATGGACTGCATCTCCAGGAAGACAATAATAATAATAATAAAGAAACATAATTTGTACATACAGGCATTCACATACTTACAAGAGATTGGATTTATATTAGAAAAGGAACACAATGTAAATCAATGCATCATATTCATGCAGTAAATGAAGACAAACACTTTGAAATATCTACTACTGAATCTGCAGTGCTTGACATCAACAAGGAGTTAATTATTTCGTACATGTCTCGCTAACGAAGCAGTTCTGTGGACACTTTTTTTCAATAAATTAACAAAAGTTCCAGATAAAATCCCAACTACAAACGTTAACTTCATATTGTACGGACACATGAACACAGATATTACAGATGAGACTAGTAGCACCCTTGCAAACATCCTTTACAGTTAAAGCATATTCCAGATGGTTAATAGTGCAATAAGCACAACTACAATTGTTACATCAGCAAAGAACCATGTAGTCACAAGTATGAACAGAGAAAAGTGTGATGTAGCTGTCAAAGAGCTTGGACTGTGAAACCATTTCTGCCAAATAATAACAGTAAAATCAAGTATGGGCGAAAATCGTCAGCTGTAAGCCTGCGAGAGACATTTATGAACAATCAACATAAAATATTTTTAAAGAGAACTAGCAAACGAAAATAACGGTAAAGTGTGTAGAGAAACCAATATAAATGTGAAATTCTCTTAGTTTATCATCGCCATCATATCCAGTTTTGTTTTTTAGGCATCTTTGCCTGTTCCAGTTACAAGTAGATTGCAGCTAATTTTTCCATCTCTTCTTAGAAAGCTTAACGTTTCTTTTCTCTTGAGGTCTATATTTGTATATTATTTTAGGTACTCGTTCTTCTGGCATCCTCTGAATGTGTTCATGCCATTTCTGTCTGTACTCCTTTATTTTCTGGAGTATGCTTATGACATCCAGTTCGTTGCTTATGTCCCTATTTTTTATCCGATATGTGAGTTTGTAACCAGCTAGAGGTCTTAGGAGTCTCATCTCCGCTGCCTCAACCCTCCTCCTGAGAGTGGTGGTTAGAGAGCAAGTCTCAGACCTATACATTAGAACAGGCACTGCCATCACATTATAAAATTTTAGTACTGTCTCTTTTCCAACTTTTTGAAGAGAGTGCCATTTATAGTACCCACCAATTGCTGGAATTTTTACAGTTTGTATTCTTGATGATTGTGCATGATATATGAGACCTCATATCTCAGGTATTTAAAAGTATTTCTTTAATGTCAGTAGCGCCATTAGACTGTTGTTTATTTATAGTGTTACATTTACACTTACACAATCCTGATTTTGGCTTCAACGTGTCATTATCAAGTGTTTTAAGTGTTATAAACTGCCTAAGATGGCATACTGTCGTATTACAATACACTATTAGACATATTGTCTAAGAGTCGATATTTCTGCAGAGTCTACTGCTTTGTTTCATTACTCAGTACACCATCTTGACTGAAATACAGACAAGGGTTATGTCTCTACTGAATAAAGGTAACCAGAAGACATAAAAGACTAACGGCCCATTTCCTGCTCCAATCATTCACAAAAAAAATTGAGTTAGTTATGAAAGACTAATTAATGACTTATTTGAATGAGTACAGCCTTCCAAGTGAATCACAGTTTTGGTACTGAAATGGCAGAAGTACAGAACCATCCACAGTATAATTCACAACGATGGCTGTGTGAGGGACATTCGTAGATCTATCTAAAGCTTTTGATACTTTCAACCGTAAGATTCTAGTAAATAAGCTAGAATCATTAGGAATAAGAGGCACAGCTAATGACTGGTTCTGACTTTACCTTGATAAGACAACAGAGGAGACAGAGCCTATGAGAATGTCTGCTCTAGTCTACATGGAGTCTGTATAAGACGTTGAAATATGGTCAATGAATCCCAAATCATGGATATCTTGAATGCAAAGCTTCATCAGCAGTTTGAGGCAGTGTGAGCTTTCTTGAGAAAAATAATGCAGGATAACATTGCTGCAATCAACAAATAGAAGTATAAGCGTTTCTGCAAATTTCTTTTTCAGATCGAAAGGGAAGAGATTTTAATATTTCTGTAGGGCTTGGAGAGAAGCTGATACCTTCTTGCACATTGCCACTGTGTGGTCACCCCACTTTAACTTTTCATTTATTGTTTCTCTTGGACTCTATCCCGATGAAGAGAAGTTGAAATTTGTACTGTTTAACATTAAAGACGGCAGGTATTCTTGTTTTTCAGGCTAATGAGCCTAGTATGACCTGCCAGTACCGTTTTGGTTTCACTGAGATTTAACGCTATATTCTGCGACCATTTCGATAGTGTACACAGGTGTGTATTGAAATTCTCGGTAGCTGTCTTTAACTTTATCGGTTTTGCACTTAGATACAGCTGGAGGTCAGTGGCATACAAGTGGTACGTCTAGTAGTATAAGACTGATGACACATCACTGAAGTACAATGAAAAGAGTATAGGACCTAATAACGAGCCCTGGAGGATGCTTGATACTACCGGTCTCCACTGTGACCTCATATTGCTGGACAAGACGCACTGCTGGCGAGACGTCAGCTTTGAATGAAACAGCTGCACAACACTTCGAAAATTTCGAAGAGGCCAGTGTCAAAGACTACACTAAAAACTAAGAAGCACGTGAAGTCACCCCTTGTCTATCCAGGGTAAGCTTGAAATCGTCTGCTATTTTTATCAAAACAGATGTTGTGTTACGATGTTTACAGAAACCTGATTGGTATTAGTCAAGAAGGTTGTTTGAGGTTAAATAGTTGGTTACTTAGTCATGGCCTGTACATTACAAGGCCTTTGACAGTGCTAGAAGATTGTATAAAGGTTGGTAATCTGATGGTACTGTAACGCCGGAAATGCATATCCTCCTATTTCCATCTATTGTACTATAAATTTGTTTTCCTTATTTTTGTTACCTGAATATATAACATTTCTGTGTCTTTGTATATTGTAATTGTTTTACTATTTGTATGAATATATTTATGCATTTATGTCGATGTATAATTGGTTTGTTTCGTAAATATTATTTGTATTTTTACGCTGGGTCTTGCCTAGGGAAAACTGCTATCGAACGATTACATCGATAGGTCGTGTGAAGAATCAAAGTGTGTAGGATCTTTGGTAGTGTTAACTCTGCCGCGTGGAGTGCGGGCAGAGAGAGTCTGGCTGGGGTAGTGCAGTGGAGCAGGTGTGTTGTGTGACGCTCCCGCGAGTTGCCGCGCTTTCGGGGTTTGGCAGCATGTAATTGCGCTCGACTCGCGATGATAGTTTCTGACATGGTGTCGCGGACGGGAAGCATTAGCTGGCGCACATCAAGAGCCCGTTTCGCCTGGTGACCGTGTCGAGAAGAAGGCGCGCCAACATCCAGCTTCTGCAACAGCGACGGCCGACAGTGAGTGACTGTCGCCACCTCCTCGATCGACGTTCAATCAACCAACAAGGAAGACTGGAAGCACGTAAAGTTTTAGAACTGTATGGCAGACCTCAGCTTTTCAAACTGTACCATTTTCGTAACTATAATTACAGCAACTTAGCATGAACCTTTGTTGCTCATTGTCCCAGTTGCATTACCAAGCAGGGTCCCTTCCTTTTCCGGAATGAACCCGAGTGTCGTTGAGATTCAAACGCCAGCATTAAAGTAATAATATAGCATTTCACTGCTTTAATTTCAAAGTTCAGTTAAAGTATTCATAGCTGGCTACAATATTTAGATTACACAAGCAGAAATTAAGAGTGCGAGTTTTGTTACCGTATTTTAGCTTACCTGTGACTGCAGCTCAGCTTGGTACGTACTAAATTTTACTATTTTTAATTGTTCAGAATCATTTAATTCAAGTTCAAAGTTAAATCTCTTATTTCTAAATTGCATAGATTCAAGTAGCTTTTGAAATGATTGTGGGGGTAGTCCAAGACTAACCGTATTTTACTGAATTTCGATGTGCTTCAGAAAGAAAGCTCACTATTAACTTCAGTCACTAAATTAACTTTCGATTTTCCGGTTTTATTAATTCTTTTGCTAAATTAAGTCAGAGTGTAGCGAAATTTATTACTTCTGACAAGCTTTCAGTTTTCACACTACACTTGTCAACCTTCAGTTGCCACGCTTCTAGTGCTAATTATATGTGTAATAATCTTTCTTTTTCAGTTACTATAGTAATTGTCCTTAGGACTGGCGACCGTAATTTCCCCCAAATCTCAAATATCTAATTATCGCTAGTTGATTGTTAACGTAACGGCCGCACATTTACTTTCTTTATTAACTTTACCGCTTTTCAAAATTAATTTCCACCAGTTTCATTTGTATTTTTCCTTTCATTTAGATGTAACCCTTTCCTCCCTCTTTACCGACAGTTTAACTTCGGTGACGATTGCTTTTCCCAAATTTCCATTAGGTACACGCGGTTTAATTTTTCACTGTCATTAAGGTCGATAAGTGAGGGGGAGGTTACACGTGGCGACCGTGACAGGACAATCTTCGAATTTGAGGTTGTTCTGGACACGAATTTTGCATTGTGCAAATCTCATAACAAAGTACTGGTTACGAACAGGCCACTACGTCAGTGAGAATAAGTAGTGGGAGTAATCCTAATTATATTTGATATTTGGCATTTATATTGAAAATTATTAAAATGAGTGAAGGCAACAATTACCAAAATTTGGTAGACTTGGATAAGGAACAATCGGTCGAACAGTGGGACACGCGCACCGCGGTACCCATTGTTCAGGGGCAGGCGGCTAGCATGAAAGACGCGACCGCCGAAACGCAACAAAGAGCAGAAATGGAATTCCACACTTTAGAAAATGTTTCGGAATCGGAAGTGAAAATCAAATGTGAATCCCTTGATGACGAATACGGGGGGACAATTAAAGAAGAAGCCGCTACGGAAGTAAAACCGGTAGTTTCCGGGAATTTAACTGATTTATTGAATGTTTTGATTAACGAAATCAAGAGTCAATCGGCCAAGCAAGAAGCTCAGTCTGAAAAAATTGACGAAAGCTAGACAGTCAGAACAAAGCTATTAATGTTGTTAACAACAATGTTGGAGTTGTTAACACAAAAGTTGATAAAATCAAAGAAGATATTGTTGTGATTAATACCGAAATCGGTAATCTTAAACAGGAAATGATAGGCGTTCAGGCGGAAATTGCGAGCATAAATACTCGTTTTTATTCCGAAATTAGCAGAATCGAGAAAAGTGTAGGAGAATCAGTTGCTCCGATCATCGAGAATAAGGTGACGGGACAAATTCAATTAGTGAAAAAAGAGGATCAAAAGAAGGTGAAAACTTTAAAGGCTTTAGTATCCGAAGTAGATACCAAAGTGACGAAGCAGGCTAATCCCTGCGAAGAGAAAAAAAGGGAAGCAGAAACGCTTGCGACAACCACTTGCCAGGTAATTACGAAAGTGTCGGAATTAGAAAAGAAACTTGACGAAAAACAGAGCTATGTGCCAATCTGTGCACATAGTTCGGAATTGTTGACGAAAGACGACCGGTTCGACCCCTTGAAAAAAGGCGGTATACACGCGACGGATTTTATTAAAAATTGTGAAAGAGTTTTACCCAGATCATGGAATAATGAGAGAAAAATTAATGCGGTTATTGATGTGCTGGCTGGTGATGCCAAGCGTTGGGGCTTAAACCTCAACATTACGAACCTGACTTTTGACGAGTTTAAAAATTTGTTTCTGGCTGAATACTGGTCAGAGCAAAGACAGCAAAGTGTCTGGCGCGAATTTGTCGTATCGAGGCCTTTCGATGCGAATTCGCGCGGCTCGATGAAGGAGTTTTGTAAGGGCTGGATCCGCAAGTTGGAATATTTGCGTGATCGCCGCACGGAATCCGAAATAGTCTGGGAACTCTACAAGAAGCTTCCAGATGATACAAAACGGTACCTAGGAAGCAATTACAAGACAATCAATGATTTCCTGGAAAGAGTTGAGGACGAGGACAATTGGCGCAATAATCGCGACAGTGGTAGAGGCCGTGGTAACAACAACGGGAACCACAACAACGATAACCATGGGAATGATGCATACCGCAACCATGGCAGCAATAACAATAGTGGTTCGGGCCGTAATGACAATCGGTACAATGCAAATAATAGCAGGATAAGGAGCGGAAACCAGTATCATACTAGCGTGATACGGGCTTCGCAGAATAGTAATAACGCCAGAGGGTGTGATCAGCCGCCTCAGCAGCATCCGGGGAGCGTATCTGCTGGGACGAGACAAGGAAACCATTAGCCGCGCCGGTGAGGGGCCGACCGGGCGTGGAGAAATTTTGGCGGCCCAATAACAGGAGAAAACCCAGGTGTCGTCGTTGTGAAAATTCCGTGTGGAATAATCAACGGCGGGAGAGTGTGCCAGTGTTAGGAGAAAGGAGTGCGCCCACAAGTAGTAGATCAGCTGTATACACGGCAGTAGGAAGTACATTCACTGTTAGTGAGAACAATTTAAGTAGTGTTCCGGAAATCGATTATAAAGTGGCAGCTGTAATACCCACAGCGGAACTGGAGATTGAGTTTAAGAATGATTCGCAAGTGTTGAGAGAAGATCAGATGTCGGATAAAACGTCCGTCATCGAGCGAGGGGATGCAGAGAGGGATGAGATCTGGTTAAGGCAGTTCGGTCGCTTATACGACGAACTAAGAGATTATAGGGGCCTGTATGGGAGAAGTATTTATGGGGAGCGCGTGCAGGATTTTCCGCGTCTCGTCCCGCAGGAAGATAGTGTTTGTGAAATGATAGAAAGTTCTGGCCCTAACCGGCAGACTTTACCAGAAACAGTTGATGTTAATGGGGAGCACGAGCAAGATTCGTCGTGTTTCGTCCCGCAGGAGTTAGATGTTGAAGTAGTAACGGAAAGTTCTGGCCCTAACCGACAGACCTTACCGAAAGTCGTAGTGGTAGAAGTAGCCGACCCATCCGACGCAAACCTCCAGTTTAAACATTGCGAGAGTATTAAGGAGAAAGATTACGGAAATTTTAGTGATAGCCAGACACGATTGGTAGAAAAGCACATATATTACAGCTTGTATGAGGTTAGAGCTGACATTATACGGTCAGACGATAACAGTGTGGGTTGCGCAGATCTAGAGGAAGTAATTGCAGATACTACTGGGCACATTCCTACAGGTAGATTGGCAGATGAGATCAGTCTGACCAAAGAGGAATCAACGAAGGTGACAATTAGTGAAATGATAGCAAAGCAACACTCACTGGTTGACGAGTTACAGGAAAAGGTTTCGGTATTGGAGGCGAAGCTACAGACTAAGCCTCAGGACAAACGGGTTGAAATTAAAACTGTATGTGAACAGAGGCTGAAAAAGCCGCCAGATAAGCCGGATTTAGGATCAAAGCCGGATGGTTTTTTCTGGAATGACTTGGATATAGACGAGGATTTACTGTGGGAAAATAAAGAAACAGTCGAGGACAAGTGTAGACAGATAGTAGTGTCTGTTAATATGCACGACCTACAACTAAACGTGTTGATTGACACCGGTGCAGAATTGAGTGCTGTATCTGGGAAAATATTTGAAAGACAGACCTGGCATCGTAGTTATGCCAGTAACAGGAGTGAAAATTATCGGTGCTACTGGGAAGGCCAGTAAACCGGACACAAAACAGATTTTTGTCAACTTCGAGATATGTGGGGCACGATTTGAACAAGAGTTTGTCGTCGTGCCAGACTTGACTACGGAAGTAATTATCGGGTTAGATTGGCTATTAAAGTACCGTGCAGTGATTAACTGCGAAAGCAAAACTTTGACATGTATGTCACTAGATAAAACAATGGTAGTTGGTTTTGACGAGGCAGGAGACGGTGTGCATAGGCAATACCAGCCTATACACATTGTTAACTGGCCGGATGACATTGACGTAGGAATGAATTTGAACTGCCGTAACTTGAGGAATTTCGGCATTGACAAAAGTGTAGAAAGTGAATTGGATGAGATAATCAAATTCCCTCCACGGATTGACATTAGTATTGGTGTGAAAAAAAGATCGTTTGCGAGAAGTAATGAAGCTAAAAGCCGATGCTCGCATACGTCGTCATGACGCTAAAGCGCGTTTTGCTAAGTTTGCAATCGGAGACTTAGTACTTGTAAAAGCTCATGAGAAATCGAGCGAGATAGACCATGAAATCTCTAAATTTAAGTTTGTTTATAATGGACCATATAAAGTCATTGGTATACCTCACACAAAAGCTTATTGCTTAGAGTATCCAAGCTCTGGAAAGCTATTAGGTATACGGAACATTGTAGACCTGAAGTTGTACCAACCAAGGATTGATTAATACCACAGAAAGGGTAATTTGTACAGTATGTAAATATAGAGTGTAAGATTTAAGGATGTGCCATGTTGCGATGCTTTTGCCTGACCTAGAGGTCATTAAAGAAGTTGTAATTAATAAGTAATTAATTTTGATTAATCAATTTAATTTTAATAAATTTAATCTTGATTAATCAATTGAAAAATCCAAGCTGCTAGTTTAAGTTTTCAGCTGAGTCACAGTAGATTAAGGAATGTAAATATGATATTGTGACTAGCTGTAAGATTTCATGAATATGTGTTTTACTAGTCATTGCCGATGTACTTAGACGCTGTTTTAAGTTTCAGGCTAGTACATGCGTGTGATGATGGACAGTGTTGAGTTATCCACTGTGATAGTGTTAAGGGACTCTTTGAGATTACTCGGGAGTGAGTTTTTCCGAAAGAATTCAGTCAAATGGACGTTCTGGAAACGCCGTTACAATGGGGAGTGAGATCAAGCGTGCCGCACAGGCGGGCGCAACAATACTGGCAAGACGGAGCCGCTGTCGGCTCTTGTGTCGCTGTCGGCTCTTGTGCCGCTGTCGGCATTCTTTGTACTTGCGAGTACGGAAGGTGGAGTTGTTTTTTCTTCCCGGACAGCTGATGTGAAAGAATTCTGCTGTTAATATTTCTGTTTTTGTCGATCTGCTGTACATTATTTTCTTGTTTAGCGTTAAATAGATTCTCGTGACGAGAATATTAATTATGAAAAGGTTACATAAAAATGTGTATAATATGTAATTAATAATTAATTTGCGTATTTTGATCTACCTCTTTTTATGACCATGTACTCTGATCAATTTTGTAAATAGTATTCCATTTCTTGATAGTGTTACGAATTTTGACGATTTTGGAATAGCTAAACCATTTTCTATATTTTCTGTGAATTTTAATATGTTGTCAAACTGTTTTATTTTGTGCAAGATGACAGAGTGGAATAAGACTAGGAGTGTCTCCACTCAATTATTATGGTCTAAAATTGATTTATGGTAATTTAGATGAATGCTAAATTTTGTTGATGTTTTGAGCATATGCATTTCCGCTGTTTCTTTTTTGAGACATTTTCTGAGTCTGTTTATGTTACACGAACATCCTCAGACGTTGTGGGGCCGTGTAACACCGGAAATGCATATCCTCCTATTTCCGTCTATTGTACTATAAATTTGTTTTCCTTATTTTTGTTACCTGAATATATAACATTTCTGTGTCTTTGTATATTGTAATTGTTTTACTATTTGTATGTATATATTTATGCATTTATGGCGATGTATAATTGGTTTGTTTCGTAAATATTATTTGTATTTTTACGCTGGGTCTTGCCTAGGGAAAACTGCTATCGAACGATTACATCGATAGGTCGTGTGAAGAATCAAAGTGTGTAGGATCTTTGGTAGTGTTAACTCTGCCGCGTGGAGTGCGGGCAGAGAGAGTCTGGCTGGGGTAGTGCAGTGGAGCAGGTGTGTTGTGTGACGCTCCCGCGAGTTGCCGCGCTTTCGGGGTTTGGCAGCATGTAATTGCGCTCGACTCGCGATGATAGTTTCTGACATGGTGTCGCGGACGGGAAGCATTAGCTGGCGCACATCAAGAGCCCGTTTCGCCTGGTGACCGTGTCGAAAAGAAGGCGCGCCAACATCCAGCTTCTGCAACAGCGACGGCCGACAGTGAGTGACTGTCGCCACCTCCTCGATCGACGTTCAATCAACCAACAAGGAAGACTGGAAGCACGTAAAGTTTTAGAACTGTATGGCAGACCTCAGCTTTTCAAACTGTACCATTTTCGTAACTATAATTACAGCAACTTAGCATGAAACTTTGTTGCTCTTTGTCCCAGTTGCATTACCAAGCAGGGTCCCTTCCTTTTCCGGAATGAACCCGAGTGTCATTGAGATTCAAACGCCAGCATTAAAGTAATAATATAGCATTTCACTGCTTTAATTTCAAAGTTCAGTTAAATTATTCATAGCTGGCTACAATATTTAGATTACACAAGCAGAAATTAAGAGTGCGAGTTTTGTTACCGTATTTTAGCTTACCTGTGACTGCAGCTCAGCTTGGTACGTACTAAATTTTACTATTTTTAATTGTTCAGAATCATTTAATTCAAGTTCAAAGTTAAATCTCTTATTTCTAAATTGCGTAGATTCAAGTAGCTTTTGAAATGATTGTTGAGGTAGTCCAAGACTAACCGTATTTTACTGAATTTCGATGTGCTTCAGAAAGAAAGCTCACTATTAACTTCAGTCACTAAATTAACTTTCGATTTTCCGGTTTTATTAATTCTTTTGCTAAATTAAGTCAGAGTGTAGCGAAATTTATTACTTCTGACAAACTTTCAGTTTTCACACTACACTTGTCAACCTTCAGTTGCCACGCTTCTAGTGCTAATTATATGTGTAATAATCTTTCTTTTTCAGTTACTATAGTAATTGTCCTTAGGACTGGCGACCGTAATTTCCCCCAAATCTCAAATATCTAATTATCGCTAGTTGATTGTTAACGTAACGGCCGCACATTTACTTTCTTTATTAACTTTACCGCTTTTCAAAATTAATTTCCACCAGTTTCATTTGTATTTTTCCTTTCATTTAGATGTAACCCTTTCCTCCCTCTTTACCGACAGTTTAACTTCGGTGACGATTGCTTTTCCCAAATTTCCATTAGGTACACGCAGTTTAATTTTTCACTGTCATTAAGGTCGATAAGTGAGGGGGAGGTTACACGTGGCGACCGTGACAGGACAATCTTCGAATTTGAGGTTGTTCTGGACACGAATTTTGCATTGTGCAAATCTCATAACAAAGTACTGGTTACGAACAGGCCACTACGTCAGTGAGAATAAGTAGTGGGAGTAATCCTAATTATATTTGATATTTGGCATTTATATTGAAAATTATTAAAATGAGTGAAGGCAACAATTACCAAAATTTGGTAGACTTGGATAAGGAACAATCGGTCGAACAGTGGGACACGCGCACCGCGGTACCCATTGTTCAGGGGCAGGCGGCTAGCATGAAAGATGCGACCGCCGAAACGCAACAAAGAGCAGAAATGGAATTCCACACTTTAGAAAATGTTTCGGAATCGGAAGTGAAAATCAAATGTGAATCCCTTGATGACGAATACGGGGGGACAATTAAAGAGGAAGCCGCTACGGAAGTAAAACCGGTAGTTTCCGGGAATTTAACTGATTTATTGAATGTTTTGATTAACGAAATCAAGAGTCAATCGGCCAAGCAAGAAGCTCAGTCTGAAAAAATTGACGAAAGCTAGACAGTCAGAACAAAGCTATTAATGTTGTTAACAACAATGTTGGAGTTGTTAACACAAAAGTTGATAAAATCAAAGAAGATATTGTTGTGATTAATACCGAAATCGGTAATCTTAAACAGGAAATGATAGGCGTTCAGGCGGAAATTGCGAGCATAAATACTCGTTTTTATTCCGAAATTAGCAGAATCGAGAAAAGTGTAGGAGAATCAGTTGCTCCGATCATCGAGAATAAGGTGACAGGACAAATTCAATTAGTGAAAAAAGAGGATCAAAAGAAGGTGAAAACTTTAAAGGCTTTAGTATCCGAAGTAGATACCAAAGTGACGAAGCAGGCTAATCCCTGCGAAGAGAAAAAAAGGGAAGCAGAAACGCTTGCGACAACCACTTGCCAGGTAATTACGAAAGTGTCGGAATTAGAAAAGAAACTTGACGAAAAACAGAGCTATGTGCCAATCTGTGCACATAGTTCGGAATTGTTGACGAAAGACGACCGGTTCGACCCCTTGAAAAAAGGCGGTATACACGCGACGGATTTTATTAAAAATTGTGAAAGAGTTTTACCCAGATCATGGAATAATGAGAGAAAAATTAATGCGGTTATTGATGTGCTGGCTGGTGATGCCAAGCGTTGGGGCTTAAACCTCAACATTACGAACCTGACTTTTGACGAGTTTAAAAATTTGTTTCTGGCTGAATACTGGTCAGAGCAAAGACAGCAAAGTGTCTGGCGCGAATTTGTCGTATCGAGGCCTTTCGATGCGAATTCGCGCGGCTCGATGAAGGAGTTTTGTAAGGGCTGGATCCGCAAGTTGGAATATTTGCGTGATCGCCGCACGGAATCCGAAATAGTCTGGGAACTCTACAAGAAGCTTCCAGATGATACAAAACGGTACCTAGGAAGCAATTACAAGACAATCAATGATTTCCTGGAAAGAGTTGAGGACGAGGACAATTGGCGCAATAATCGCGACAGTGGTAGAGGCCGTGGTAACAACAACGGGAACCACAACAACGATAACCATGGGAATGATGCATACCGCAACCATGGCAGCAATAACAATAGTGGTTCGGGCCGTAATGACAATCAGTACAATGCAAATAATAGCAGGATAAGGAGCGGAAACCAGTATCATACTAGCGTGATACGGGCTTCGCAGAATAGTAATAACGCCAGAGGGTGTGATCAGCCGCCTCAGCAGCATCCGGGGAGCGTATCTGCTGGGACGAGACAAGGAAACCATTAGCCGCGCCGGTGAGGGGCCGACCGGGCGTGGAGAAATTTTGGCGGCCCAATAACAGGAGAAAACCCAGGTGTCGTCGTTGTGAAAATTCCGTGTGGAATAATCAACGGCGGGAGAGTGTGCCAGTGTTAGGAGAAAGGAGTGCGCCCACAAGTAGTAGATCAGCTGTATACACGGCAGTAGGAAGTACATTCACTGTTAGTGAGAACAATTTAAGTAGTGTTCCGGAAATCGATTATAAAGTGGCAGCTGTAATACCCACAGCGGAACTGGAGATTGAGTTTAAGAATGATTCGCAAGTGTTGAGAGAAGATCAGATGTCGGATAAAACGTCCGTCATCGAGCGAGGGGATGCAGAGAGGGATGAGATCTGGTTAAGGCAGTTCGGTCGCTTATACGACGAACTAAGAGATTATAGGGGCCTGTATGGGAGAAGTATTTATGGGGAGCACGTGCAGTATTTTCCGCGTCTCGTCCCGCAGGAAGATAGTGTTTGTGAAATGATAGAAAGTTCTGGCCCTAACCGGCAGACTTTACCAGAAACAGTTGATGTTAATGGGGAGCACGAGCAAGATTCGTCGTGTTTCGTCCCGCAGGAGTTAGATGTTGAAGTAGTAACGGAAAGTTCTGGCCCTAACCGGCAGACCTTACCGAAAGTCGTAGTGGTAGAAGTAGCCGACCCATCCGACGCAAACCTCCAGTTTAAACATTGCGAGAGTATTAAGGAGAAAGATTACGGAAATTTTAGTGATAGCCGGACACGATTGCTAGAAAAGCACATATATTACAGCTTGTATGAGGTTAGAGCTGACATTATACGGTCAGACGATAACAGTGTGGGTTGCGCAGATCTAGAGGAAGTAATTGCAGATACTACTGGGCACATTCCTACAGGTAGATTGGCAAATGAGATCAGTCTGACCAAAGAGGAATCAACGAAGGTGACAATTAGTGAAATGATAGCAAAGCAACACTCACTGGTTGACGAGTTACAGGAAAAGGTTTCGGTATTGGAGGCGAAGCTACAGACTAAGCCTCAGGACAAACGGGTTGAAATTAAAACTGTATGTGAACAGAGGCTGAAAAAGCCGCCAGATAAGCCGGATTTAGGATCAAAGCCGGATGGTTTTTTCTGGAATGACTTGGATATAGACGAGGATTTACTGTGGGAAAATAAAGAAACAGTCGAGGACAAGTGTAGACAGATAGTAGTGTCTGTTAATATGCACGACCTACAACTAAACGTGTTGATTGACACCGGTGCAGAATTGAGTGCTGTATCTGGGAAAATATTTGAAAGACAGACCTGGAATCGTAGTTATGCCAGTAACAGGAGTGAAAATTATCGGTGCTACTGGGAAGGCCAGTAAACCGGTCACAAAACAGATTTTTGTCAACTTCGAGATATGTGGGGCACGATTTGAACAAGAGTTTGTCGTCGTGCCAGACTTGACTACGGAAGTAATTATCGGGTTAGATTGGCTATTAAAGTACCGTGCAGTGATTAACTGCGAAAGCAAAACTTTGACATGTATGTCACTAGATAAAACAATGGTAGTTGGTTTTGACGAGGCAGGAGACGGTGTGCATAGGCAATACCAGCCTATACACATTGTTAACTGGCTGGATGATATTGACGTAGGAATGAATTTGAACTGCCGTAACTTGAGGAATTTCGGCATTGACAAAAGTGTAGAAAGTGAATTGGATGAGATAATCAAATTCCCTCCACGGATTGACATTAGTATTGGTGTGAAAAAAAGATCGTTTGCGAGAAGTAATGAAGCTAAAAGCCGATGCTCGCATACGTCGTCATGACGCTAAAGCGCGTTTTGCTAAGTTTGCAATCGGAGACTTAGTACTTGTAAAAGCTCATGAGAAATCGAGCGAGATAGACCATGAAATCTCTAAATTTAAGTTTGTTTATAATGGACCATATAAAGTCATTGGTATACCTCACACAAAAGCTTATTGCTTAGAGTATCCAAGCTCTGGAAAGCTATTAGGTATACGGAACATTGTAGACCTGAAGTTGTACCAACCAAGGATTGATTAATACCACAGAAAGGGTAATTTGTACAGTATGTAAATATAGAGTGTAAGATTTAAGGATGTGCCATGTTGCGATGCTTTTGCCTGACCTAGAGGTCATTAAAGAAGTTGTAATTAATAAGTAATTAATTTTGATTAATCAATTTAATTTTAATAAATTTAATCTTGATTAATCAATTGAAAAATCCAAGCTGCTAGTTTAAGTTTTCAGCTGAGTCACAGTAGATTAAGGAATGTAAATATGATATTGTGACTAGCTGTAAGATTTCATGAATATGTGTTTTACTAGTCATTGCCGATGTACTTAGACGCTGTTTTAAGTTTCAGGCTAGTACATGCGTGTGATGATGGACAGTGTTGAGTTATCCACTGTGATAGTGTTAAGGGACTCTTTGAGATTACTCGGGAGTGAGTTTTTCCGAAAGAATTCAGTCAAACGGACGTTCTGGAAACGCCGTTACAATGGGGAGTGAGATCAAGCGTGCCGCACAGGCGGGCGCAACAATACTGGCAAGACGGAGCCGCTGTCGGCTCTTGTGTCGCTGTCGGCTCTTGTGCCGCTGTCGGCATTCTTTATACTTGCGAGTACGGAAGGTGGAGTTGTTTTTTCTTCCCGGACAGCTGATGTGAAAGAATTCTGCTGTTAATATTTCTGTTTTTGTCGATCTGCTGTACATTATTTTCTTGTTTAGCGTTAAATAGATTCTCGTGACGAGAATATTAATTATGAAAAGGTTACATAAAAATGTGTATAATATGTAATTAATAATTAATTTGCGTATTTTGATCTACCTCTTTTTATGACCATGTACTCTGATCAATTTTGTAAATAGTATTCCATTTCTTGATAGTGTTACGAATTTTGACGATTTTGGAATAGCTAAACCATTTTCTATATTTTCTGTGAATTTTAATATGTTGTCAAACTGTTTTATTTTGTGCAAGATGACAGAGTGGAATAAGACTAAGAGTGTCTCCACTCAATTATTATGGTCTAAAATTGATTTATGGTAATTTAGATGAATGCTAAATTTTGTTGATGTTTTGAGCATATGCATTTCCGCTGTTTCTTTTTTGGGACATTTTCTGAGTCTGTTTACGTTACACGAACATCCTCAGACATTGTGGGGCCGTGTAACACCGGAAATGCATATCCTCCTATTTCCGTCTATTGTACTATAAATTTGTTTTCCTTATTTTTGTTACCTGAATATATAACATTTCTGTGTCTTTGTATATTGTAATTGTTTTACTATTTGTATGTATATATTTATGCATTTATGGCGATGTATAATTGGTTTGTTTCGTAAATATTATTTGTATTTTTACGCTGGGTCTTGCCTAGGGAAAACTGCTATCGAACGATTACATCGATAGGTCGTGTGAAGAATCAAAGTGTGTAGGATCTTTGGTAGTGTTAACTCTGCCGCGTGGAGTGCGGGCAGAGAGAGTCTGGCTGGGGTAGTGCAGTGGAGCAGGTGTGTTGTGTGACGCTCCCGCGAGTTGCCGCGCTTTCGGGGTTTGGCAGCATGTAATTGCGCTCGACTCGCGATGATAGTTTCTGACATGGTGTCGCGGACGGGAAGCATTAGCTGGCGCACATCAAGAGCCCGTTTCGCCTGGTGACCGTGTCGAGAAGAAGGCGCGCCAACATCCAGCTTCTGCAACAGCGACGGCCGACAGTGAGTGACTGTCGCCACCTCCTCGATCGACGTTCAATCACCAACAAGGAAGACTGGAAGCACGTAAAGTTTTAGAACTGTATGGCAGACCTCAGCTTTTCAAACTGTACCATTTTCGTAACTATAATTACAGCAACTTAGCATGAACCTTTGTTGCTCATTGTCCCAGTTGCATTACCAAGCAGGGTCCCTTCCTTTTCCGGAATGAACCCGAGTGTCGTTGAGATTCAAACGCCAGCATTAAAGTAATAATATAGCATTTCACTGCTTTAATTTCAAAGTTCAGTTAAAGTATTCATAGCTGGCTACAATATTTAGATTACACAAGCAGAAATTAAGAGTGCGAGTTTTGTTACCGTATTTTAGCTTACCTGTGACTGCAGCTCAGCTTGGTACTTACTAAATTTTACTATTTTTAATTGTTCAGAATCATTTAATTCAAGTTCAAAGTTAAATCTCTTATTTCTAAATTGCGTAGATTCAAGTAGCTTTTGAAATGATTGTTGAGGTAGTCCAAGACTAACCGTATTTTACTGAATTTCGATGTGCTTCAGAAAGAAAGCTCACTATTAACTTCAGTCACTAAATTAACTTTCGATTTTCCGGTTTTATTAATTCTTTTGCTATTACTTCTGACAAACTTTCAGTTTTCACACTACACTTGTCAACCTTCAGTTGCCACGCTTCTAGTGCTAATTATATATGTAATAATCTTTCTTTTTCAGTTACTATAGTAATTGTACTTAGTACTGGCGACCGTAATTTCCCCCAAATCTCAAATATCTAATTACCGCTAGTTGATTGCTAACATAACGGCCGCACATTTACTTTCTTTATTAACTTTACCGCTTTTCAAAATTAATTTCCACCAGTTTCATTTGCATTTTTCCTTTCATTTAGATGTAACCCTTTCCTCCCTCTTTACCGACAGTTTAACTTCGGTGACGATTGCTTTTCCCAAATTTCCATTAGGTACACGCGGTTTAATTTTTCACTGTCATTAAGGTCGATATGTGAGGGGGAGGTTACAGTTCTCTGACAACGTCCTGTTTATGTTGTTGATTAACTAGTCCCTGTTTCCAGACCTCAGGAAAAACACTTTTGTTTAAGGGGTGGTTGAAGGTATCTGTTACAGTGGACAGTAGTGGGTCAACAGTAATTTTAATCATTAGGATTGTGATACCATTGTGTCCAGTAGATTCTGAACTATTATGCATTAGGGATATTTTGATGCATTTCCAGTAACATGCTTTAGACAGAATTTTTAGTGGTTGCATCGTTCATCCTCTTGAAGGAATAAATAAGTCTCCGTTTCGTTTGTGGTCCAACTGTGGTTGTAGATAATGGTTCAGTTCCTCATCTGGGACTGGGAGATTAGATAAAGCTTTTACTTTGCCTACACCAAGACCACGCAAGTATTTCCATAGGATAGCTGGTCTGTTTCTCTTGCCAGTTACTGGATGCTCATGCCTGAGTTTAGCATTTCTCGCAGCTTGAATGATTCTGTTCCGCTTCTGCTTGTAATTGATATGATTTTGAGGTGTAGGGCACAGTCTGTATGCCCGATGTGCAATGTCTCTGAGTTTCATGATCTCTTTTATTTCATTAGTGAGCCAAGACGCATGTTTCCTTCTCACTCCTCTGGTCTTTAGGGGAGCATATTTGTCTTATAATTGAGTAAATTTGTTAGTAAATGCATTAAGTTTTGTTTGTACCCGGAAAAGGATCGAAAGTCGTCTCCCAAACCATTTCCTGCACCTGAGCTACAAATTGTGATACACTGTTGCGTTTATAGTCTCTGAATGTAGTCAGTTATGGCAACATTCTTTGACATCCTAATGCATACACCAAGAAAATTATACCGTGGAAAAGAATGCCAAGTGCCAATATTTGAAAGGTAGGAACTATTCTGCTTGGGGATGTCATAGCAAATACATCTGTGAGAGTGTGGCTATTAGCTGCATATTGGCTAGATGCAGGCTGAAGTAAGGAAAGATTTGAAGAAGAAAGCCTACACATGAATTTCACACTGGACAGCTACCATACTGAAAATTTGTGGTAATGGTACCAGCTATAATTATTTGCTCATATTTCGATTTGAAACTTGAGAGGACATTTTCGAAGCAGGCCAACCCATCTACTTTACATAGTTTGTAGAGGACGCAGATTAGGTATCTTCTTTCAAGGGGATCTCTATGAACATTTATTCCACTTGTTTATCTCCACTATTGTTGGATGTGTTTAGCACAGTAAGCAATAAATCAGAGCATTTGTATTCCACCTCTCAACTGTTCCATCTGTCGTGTCTTAGAAAGACGTAGCCATCTAGATTTACAGAACTGGTGGGAATGCTTTGTTTAAGTCAGGTCTCTGACAGAAGGATTACACGAATGTGTAACTCTTGAAATACATGACCAAGATAAGCTGGCAGAGGTTGCACATTCGGGTATGTGACAAAGAGCTTTGTATAACCAGTTTTAGCATATGCCAGTGCACTGCTTCTCAATAAAGCACCGGGCTCTGGATAAGCGTGTGCACAAGGACTATGCATTGAGGAATGTGTTATGCTGGAGATCAGGGGGAGCAGCAGGTGAAAGCAGGACAGGTAAGTAAGTTACAGGGAAAGGTGAGGTACTGCGACCGAGCTCACAAAGGCCTGCTGCAGGTTCAGGACAATGGAGCAGCAATGGGGAAAAAAAACTCGCCAGCCAGAGCCAAAATAATCTGCACAAAACAACATTAAATGCAAGATAAGAAGAACAGTAGTTGATTGGAGCTAATGGCAAGTAACATCAAAGACATTATGAATAAATTGCTAAATAAAAATGACGGTAATACTTAGTTATTACAGTAATCGACAATGTAAATTAGAAAAGGAGTTACTAATAAAGTAAAGCAAAACAGTTAACATGTTAGTGAGTTATGGCTGGCTATGTCCTAAAATAACAATATAGACTGTAAGGTGGGCATTTCATTTTTGTAAGATGTCGATGTGCACGTCAGAGAGAGAGCAAGTTATGTTACTGTTAAACAGTCTTTAGTCTTGTTGTGGCGCAGTCTTTGCCTCTGTGCAGTCTGATACATTCTTAGTTGAAGTATTGTATGTGAGAGATGCATTCGGTAGTGCTGTGTTGACTTGCGATGGTATTGGTTAGATGATGAAAGATTTTTTACAAAGGACAGCAAGAATTAATATGATGTATATATTGAAAGGCGATAAGAATATAAATTTTGAATAATTTTTTTTTGCAGCACTGCACAGATAGTTTGTCACAACGATTATTGTCAGCTATTTAACTTTCTTCACTTGCGCAGAGCTGAGAGAAAAACCACCCCACTTGCCTGAGTCATGCATTAATATATCAACTAATTAAGTTGTTTGAATTTTATAGAAATTCTCTATTAACATTATACCCTTTCTATAACATTGTGCACTTTAATAAACATAGTCTTGTTCAGACTAAGTTATGTGTGAAGATCATGTGACGTTTTACTCTCTATTTTTGAACACATACTTTATTCTAAAACCGTAATCTTGGAACATCATTTCATAGGAATAGTTCGTCTCCTCATCCCACTGTTTAAGGAAGGTTTGTTATTATGTATTACCACATTCCACCATATGGTATGCGACAGTTTGAATATTGTTTGGAAATTTTGTTTAAAAAGCGAAATCTAGTTTAGCCACTACCTGTTTGCTGTTGTGCTTTCGAGATATCCGCATCAATGTTGTGAAGACGCGAGGTAAGTGGAAATTTTGATTAGTCACAGATAATTGTTTAAGTTCAGTTGCACATTTAATATAAAAACAAGTAGAATTCAGAGCAGTTACAGTTCAATTCAAATTAGATTCTACGTAACCAACCGTTAACATATGGAGTATAAGTAGGCGAATAGTTCGTGGGTACATATTTTTGGTAATGGACAGACCTTTTATAGAATGGGAGGTAAATTTCGGCTAAATATCGTGCAGGTAATAGCGGCAGAAAGAGCTGACGTCTTCTTAGCTCCTTAAGTATAGGTTTTCGAGTTCATTTTCTTTGAAAACTGATCTTCTTCCATCGTCTGTCTTCCCCATTATCCTACTATCTCTTGTCCTAACGTTGTGTAGCTAAAATCTTTAAGCTTTCAAAGGTAAGAGCCTCGCATACTGTCATACCTGATTTCACGAGCTGCTTCTTTGTTCTGAATAAGTCACACCTTTTCCTGTAGGTTACAGAATACACTATTATAGGTCTTGGTTTCGTAGATCCTGGCATCTTAAATCTCACTCTATCATTTCTCTCTGTGCTGTTCGTTTGCTACTTGACTTTGGTCAACTTAGGATATGAAGTGGTATGTAGATAGGAACAAAAGGGTCAACTGATCACTTTTTACACAGAGTCCAAACTACGTGAGTTAAAGAACCGCTTAGATGTAATGTCAACAAGTAAACATTTGGCGAGAGCTGAATAGTTAATTCATGCTTTTCCGATCACCACAGCTTGGCTGCTCGTTGAACTCTGAGATAACTTGCTGAAGTGGAGCAGTAATTAGAACTGGCTAACTTTGACCTGCGTAGTCTCCTAAATACTGGTGTGCAGAAGGTTGTGTGTTCTGCTCACTTTGCGGACACATGGTTGGAATAGGAAAATACTGCTGAGAATATGTAGCCGCTTGTGGCGATGTTGGCACAGCCAGTCTCAATAGACCCTTCCCCAAGCCAGGCAGTAAACATGTTGTTATATTTATACTGCGAACGTTTATCAGGTAGGCAACCCATCAGAACTGGCTGTACTGCAGTAGAGCCTAAGCCCTAGTATATAGCAGCTGGTGGTGGGGAAAATTTCACTTTGCCAGTGACAGAAGTATATTACTGTTGCACAAGAAACAATGGAGTTCCTTACAGAGAAAGCTAATTAAACAATCAAGGAAGTTTACAATTCCACAATATGCAGTAAAGTGACACTGAACATATAGAAAACGAATGCCATTTATTTCAGTTTGAAGACGGAAATATGAAACTGATAAATTAAATGTAGATGGTACTTCCACATACTGTGTAACAAACCCCAAATTGCCAGGAATGAATATGGATTTTCAGCTAAAGTGGTATGAACTGACAAACATATTTGTGAACAGAATTACATCAGCACATTATGACCTTAGAGTCCTGTCATGAGCATATAACAGCCAGTGTCTTTTAGTTATATGCTGTTCACATGTACATTCAGTTGTTAGTTATATAAATCTTTTCTGGTGAACAAATACATAAATATGAACACACTTATTAAACTACAAAAAACGGTTACTAGTAAAAATAGTAGTTAACTGTAAATATCTATTCAGAACACTGGGGTTTTTAACTACTCCAAGTGAATACATTAACTAGTCGTTTACATATATATAAAAAAACACAAACAGCACTGCCCATTATCATGAAACGAGATCTAGATGGAACTGGAATTTAACAAGAAAGAATAAACACAAAACCCGAAACAGCGTTTTCTACCAAGGAATAAAACTGTACAATAAATGGTCTAAGAAAGTTAAAGAATTTAATGAAGAGAATTTATCTACAAAAAATGATTATGACATACTTATTAACTTCAATTTCCATAAAGTAAAGGATTATTTAGATGAAACAGAGTATGAGTTTGGTAAAAATTGTAGAATAATTGAATAACAAGAATGATGATAAGGAAACATCCATCTTAACCACCGAGTTTTCTTCAGAAACTCATCAGAAAATATCCCAAGAAGTAACAAATCCTCTGTCATCAGTGGCACAACTAGACAGTCGGATTCTGCGGAGACTGGGATGAGACATTTCATCCAAAAACTCAGGAAATCGTAGTCTTCTGCTCAACTCAAGTTCAGACTCAAAACTTTTTTGGCACAATCACCATTAATTCATTCAAAGCCAGGGAAGTTATGCAAATTGTGAGAAACACTTGAAGAAAAAAGATTAAAATTTTAGCCTTACAAAACTCAAAATTTCCTGATGAGAACACAATGGGTTTTTAATTTAAAAAGTGTTCAAAATAAAATTGACAAAAGAACCATTAAAAACACATCCCATCTGGGAGTTTCATTCACAGTTTCATTAGGCATTCTTTGTTCAATAATTGAAGAAAAGCCTGTGAATAAAAAATTAATGACAAGTTCTTTGAAATATGGAGTGAAGAGAACACAATAATTAATCCACATATGCAACTCAATCAAGAATATAAAAAGAAAGAATTAATAAATCATGGGAGGTGTTAAAAATATAGTCTCTAAAATTCCACAAAAGCTTCTGAATATTATAATCCAAGTTTGAACATCATAGTTAGAGGAAGACAAGAAATTCAGCAAAGCAATTGTTGATTTTCTTGCATACAAATGGGCAAATCAAAATGGAAAGAGACGTAGAACTGCATAGAAATTTCCATCTCAAAATATTCTCAACCCATTTCAACAACAAAAATCCTCAAAATAAAAGAAGAAGGAGACGATCACCCAAGAAGAATACAGGTGAGTTACAAACTGATTACATCATAATCTCATATCCACATCACAAGGAAATTTTAAATGATACAGTATGCAAAGGAGGAAACATTAATCCAATAAGGGGAGGGGGGCAGACTATGTTCTGGTGTACTCTAAATTGTGGAAAGATTGCCCCCAAGATCAAGGTAAAAGAAACCCCTCCCTCAACGCCTCCCCTTCCCCTTGAAGCCAACTAGGAGAGGTATAAATGCTGTGAAATTAAAAAACTGGAGTTGGGGCAGTATGATATTGCTAGGGAAAGCCTGCATGGTTGCCAAAATTTTACAAAATCGAGGATATAATTTATTAAGATAATTGATGACCATGCCCCTCTATAAGTTATTAATCAGTATGGGGCAAATAAAAGTGGTCAAGAGAATAGAGCGTCAGGCTACAGAGAAATGCAACAGAGGATTGCAGCAATCTCATCCGAAATGTTCTGCTGCGGTTCTTGAAGACTATGAGGGTTGCAGCGATACTCCTTAGACCTGAAGGCAACCCACACAAAGAAATCACACAGTGACAGATTAAGTGACCTATGGGGCAAGATAGGGCCATGACCAGATTGACCTCTGCTAACAACTCCGTCGGGCGTGAGGATTATGTAAATCTGCTCCAAGGTTCACCCAGCTGTCTGGGCAAATGCTACATCCTGCTGGAAGTAACTGTAGGTTTTTCCCTCCTCTGTTAATGCTGCCACCAATGGTTTCAAAATGTTTGGGCTACTGTTATTTTCCCCACTCTGTGCAATTCATGAGCCAAACATCGCTGCCATCATTTTCCTCCTTCACAATTAAAAGATAGTTGTTCCAATTTCCTATCTATAAACTACATTTTCTAATTAATTTTTACTATCAAATCATTCTTCAATAATTATTTACCCAGTTTGTTATCCTTATTTAATACCCAGTCAGGACTACTCTGGGGCTCTTATTGCTACAATTTATAATAATCACTCAATTATAAGGGACACTAAAAAAACGAGCGAGACGCATAATTACAGAAACCAGTATCTGTATGTTAGAAGTATTGGCCATGGCTGTTGAGACACTTGTCCCACTATGACACAAGACGGTGAATGACTGTATCATAAAATTCCCGAGACTGTGATGTTAACCAGTTCTGCATGTTCAGCTGGACGTTGTCGTCCGAGATGAATCGTTTGCCCCTCAGAGCCTTTTTAAGGGGACCATAAATTCATTCGTTCTGATTCACTTCCTGCAGCACGGGACAACAGTGATTGCCCAACGTTTCTCGCAAACATTGGCCACCCTTCGCCAAGTGATCAAATCAAAATGACCAGGAAATCTCACCCATGGGGTCATTCTGCTCCACGACAATGCAAAGCCTCATATTAAAGCCAACACAGTCGCGGCACTCCTGGAGAAATTGAAATGGGAGGTTCTCAGCCACCCTCCATACAGTCCAGACCTCTCTCCCTGTGATTAAACCATTTTTGGTCCCCTTAAAAAGGCTCTGAGGGGCAATCGATTCACCTTGGACGACGACGTCCAGCTGTAAGTGCAGAACTGGTTAACATCGCAGCCCCAGGAATTTTATGAGACAGCCATTCACTGCCTTATGTCACAATGGGACAAGTGTCATAAGAGCCAGGGTCAATACTTCTAACATACAGGTACTGGTTTCTGCAATTATGCCTCCAGCTCGTTTCTTTTCGAACGCTCCTTATACTATAATTCTTTTCCAAGATGGAAAACGATAAGACAGTCAAAAATGCGTATAGTGTGCTTGTTAAAACAATTGGTATTGCATTATTTTTAGAATAGACATAACCCCAGCGTAAAAATGACTCAAATACTGTTACCACACTGCCTACACACAATCCTTATGTAACAAATCAAGTACACTCCTGCCACAGAACAATGTTACACTGCAGAGATGCCTACACAACTTACACTACTAGCAACCGGCTCCATGTTTAACAATTACCACAAATGTTTTCTTATACAGAACCCTGTGTTGTATGAAGGGGCATAACAATTTTTATGTCTTTATTAGAAACCACCACAGTAGTTGGAACACACAAGTCCCACAACTTCCCACAGCCACCACTGCTGGCCATGCGAGGCAATGCATATCACAACGGCTGACTGTACGTCACTCACTCCAAATGTCACTGCATGTCTGGGAGCCAGAGAAAAGGAATCCTGATAGCAACAAGCACCCCTGCTGACAGCTAACACTCCCTCACAACGCCTTGGTTGGTGGCTGCATGCTGGTCACCTATGTGCGAGATGCTTCACATAAATGTGAAACAGTGGGTACATCCCTGCTGGTCTTTGAGCACAGCCTTGTGGCCTTGTGTGCCACTTCTAGAGATCGAGAATGACTTACAACCTATCTCACAATACAAACGCTAGCTCAGATAAAAAAATGCTTGAAAATTTAATTCCTTGATTCAAAGCAACAAAAGTATAATGCAGATCTGCTAAACCTAGCATGTCAGAAATAGCATCACTTTAGAACATCTTTGCACTCCACCCAATGTACTGTGGTCAGAAGTATTTGATGTGGTGGGGCGGCACTCTCAGATGTGGAGCATTTAGACAGTGACTGCCATTGTTGGAGGAATAGATGTAACATCATGACTGCAGTGTGCAGGAGAAAACTGGAACAACTACTTTGGACTGGTGATAGGTGAATATTACTACAGCCATTTTTGGGTCATAAATTATGCAAACTGAGTAATAAATTAGAGAGGGGTGTGGTCCTCTGTTATACTAATAAATTAGATCCGGCATTAGATCTGTCAACCATACAGGGTGCATCAGCTGTTCTGACCAATAATTCCCCAAAAGAAATTTTTGAATTTTCCACCAATTATATTTCAGCCTGTTGGCCTAGAAGATAGAGGAGAGGGGAAAGAGGCATTAGTAGCGGTTGACATTGACTTGGGCGAGGGGGTGTCTGACAACAAATCAGAATGTGGCAGAACATACAATACCTAGTGTGTGAAACTAAATTTAAAGCCTTAAAAATTCAGTAGTGAGATGTCACTAATTGTTAAATTTGATAGTACTACAATCCAATCACTGTTAAAAGGAAATGAGCTTGACAATATAGTAGCACAAAACTGGCTCTAACTCAAACACAACTTTATCAGACTTGCTCAAAACCAGATTCCTTTATAAAGATGGCGAAATCTCGCTTGATGGAGTGAAGATTGTGGGCAGGTAGTAAAATCATTACAAAAGGCATTCGAAACATGGAACATTAAAAAACATAAAATGCATGCAACATGATCCTGGCAACTAGAAAACTAGGAAACTTAAACAAACAAAAATACAGCATTAGAACAGTGAAATGTATGAAACTGAAGAAGGCTTCCAAAAAAATAAAAATAAAATAAAAATATAAATATAAAATAAGAACAGGACATTTTATACTTTTTTAAATATAAAGATAAAAAGGTACCAATTCCTAAGTCCCAGCTTCAACAAGAAAAATGGACAACTGGCACTTAACAATGAAAAAAACTGCATAGAACATTTCAGATAAATTTAAAAATTTCTAAAATGTTCTCAACCCCCTGAAAGATTTCTACTAGAAATTTCCTTAAAAACCAATCCACATTTGCAAACACCAAATGGATAGGAAATGGCTAGGAAAATTAAAAGTTTAAAAAATATCAAAGCATCTGATGAAGTTGTAGAACTCCTGAAATCAGCTGGCCCAGAAACTTTAAAGAAATTATATTGACCATGCAAAATATATGGCAAACTGAGGAAATTCCAGATGACTGGAAACTGCAGTAATAGACTCACTACAAAAAATGGAGACATACTGAATATTAAGAAGTGCAGGGGGGGGGGGGGGGGAATCCTTTTCTGCCTGTTAGATACAAAATTCTACCTCAATGTCTCCAGTACCAAGCACGAAAATAGCCCAAAGAAAAATTGGTGGACGTGAGGCATGTTTCAGACCAAATACATCTTGTTCAGAACAAAGTTTACTTGTAAAATTAATTATCAGGTGTCATACAATAAAAAAAGTATATGACTCAGCACATCGTAAGTCTCTTTTCCAGATTCTGAAGGACTTGTAAAATTAATTCTCAGGTGTCATACATTTCAAAAAAGTTTATGACTCAGCACATCGTAAGTCTATTTTCCAGATTCTGAATGAACAAGTTAATGACCTCGAAACCACTGCAGTTAATAGTGAAACATTAAATGACACAAAATCTAAGGTATAATTCAGGGCAAAATTTTCGAAAAATCTTAAAATTAAAACAGGATTGAGACAAGGTGATTGGTTCTCTCCATTACTTTTCAGCTGTGTTTTGGGAAAAGTAAGCCAACAGTGGAGAAAACAAAAATCAGAGTTCAAAACTGACAAACCAATCAAATTATGAAAAATCAATATCAGGAAAGAGTGCTTACCTTTTGCAGACGACCTGGCGATTCTATAACAGGACACTGATACAGCACAAAAACAAGAAGAAACTCTTAAAGAAAGAGTAAGGTTGCAAATATCACTTGGCAAAAGAAATTACATGTCTAGCAACTGTCTGGTACCTAAAATTCTAAAAAAACTAAATCCGGAAGAATCAACTGACTTTCACAAATCAGATATTTATGTGAAACCATTAAGGAAACTGGCCCAGAAAAAATTGGTTACAGAATTCATTGCTACAAAGTGGAAACTGTTTTCGGGCCTTGAAAGACATCTGTAACAAAGCATGCGTTTCAAATTACACCAATCTGAGACACTATTACACAATCATACAACCAGAGTGTCTTTATTTTAAACAGAAAGTGGGACATTGAGGAAACTCAAAAGAGAGAACGAAAAGTAATCAGTGTAATTTTAAGTCCAAACTGTACTGAAGAAGGAACATCCAGACTAAGCAAATAAAGAAATTTAGAAGTGTACCAGCATTTATTCAGATATGAACAAACCCAGGCTAATATTCTGTGGCCATATTAAACAAATGGAACCAACCACGTTAACTAGACATGTTGTGAAAATCTACGAAAGTCACAATAAAGCTAAAGAGCAATAAAATGGCTCGGTGTAGTAAAAGAAAACCCGAAGGAAGCAACAATAACACAAGCTCATGGATCAGACACTTGGCTTGTAAGAATAGAGGAAAAGAGTCCGTTCTGAGAGAATGAAAGTAACATTGGGACAAAAAATTCTAAAAGAACCTTGAAACGTCTCTTGCTCTATATCATTTCATGCCATTTTTCTTGTTTTTATTTTCTGGAAAACATAACTCTCAAAGCTATGCAACGAATAATATGGAAATGTTACCCAGAATTTCAGGCAAGTAAATGAGGAAATGTTACCCAGAATTTCAGGCAAGTAAATAAGGAAGATGTGATTCAAAAAATGAAAAACAAACATCATCGCCCTGGCCCTGATGTTAGCTGATAGTATGTGTAATGTTACATTATCATATAATTTGTATGTTGTGTCTGTAGTATGTGACATGACTGATAGTGAGAAATGAATTAACAGTATACCACCAGTATTTTACACTACAAAACACCTTCTTTTGCAAACAGTATTGAACACTAGGAATAAACTGAACGAAGTAGCACTATTTTTAACAGCCTGTACCTGTGTTCCGGAGGATGGACGTTCCAGTCTCTACCCATTCATCCTGATTTACGTTTTTTCGTGGTTTCCTTACATTACTTCAGGCAAATGACAACATAGCATCAATTATAATGCGAAGCCCGACTATCTGTCCCTTCCTTGTCAAACTAGATCTGCAAATAGGTAAATGTCTGTAAACATGAATTACATTATTTTTGAAGTTCTTGAATATCATGATATGTCTGTCCATCCAAAAGTGATCCACTGCTACTACCACGTTGTCATAGCGCATATGTTTGATCCTTCACTGCAAGTATGAATCATTCACCGCATGAATCCCTATTTCAATGTTCAATGTACATTATGTCTCTGATTAACTTATTTTGATTAAGCCCAAGGTGTCAAAGGTGTTGTATTTCACACAAGCCCTTCACCTACTAGTAGATATGGGCGAAGATGGTATCAAATGGGAAACAAAAACAGAATCATACTTGCAGATATATTAAAAAAGGCAACAGAAGAGATTTTAATGTTTCTATTGTTTAATGGGACATAACCTTGTCTTGAAACGGAAACCGAAAGGTCTCGGAATCGAATCGTGGTCAGCACACAGTTTTTTTTTTTTCATTTTTAGCATTCACATTTGAACGATGTGAGTATTTACACGAAACGTCACATGGTTCATATTTCATATTAAATTGTAGGTCCCTTTACCAGTAGAATTAGTGGGCTAGATTAGCAACACACAAGTCAGTGAAATGGCTTCGAACTGAAAAACTTGCACCAGGTCATTGTTTCACACAAAATTATTATTACTGATTATGCATCATCTTCTGAAAAACCTGAGCAATTAGCCAAATATAAGACTAGTTATCGTTTCTGCAATGTATCTCTTATCTGTACTGCAAAGAATTCGAGAACAGTTGTAGAACAAAAATTTAGTCATGCTCTCTCCCTTATGCACATAGGCTACGATGTACACAGAAGAAACTGCAAACTACGCAAAGTGTGGATTAGGTGTGAAGTGTCATCATTGGTTCAGCCCACAGTTTGGCGATTTATAGAAGCAGCTTTATGTCGCTTGTGTCCAAATCTGACTTCTTCGTTTGTAATATGCGATTTTTTTGTCTAAATATTATAAATACTGTTCTTTGATAGTTTTGTCGAAAGTCTGTGAAATTTCCCGTACTTCCCCATCCCTTCAAATTCCTAAACAATGGAGAATGGTAGCAAACTCCTATACAATTTCGATATGGTGTCATATGGCAAAAAGAACTGCCTTGAAAGAAGAATATAACCTATTATTGGGGAAAGAAGAAGCCATTGCCGATGTGCAAGCAAGGCTTACATATTACTTTAAATTCAGAGTATGGAAAAATCTGGGTATGGTACAACTGGAGAATACAACATAACAGCTTGCACCGCATATAGCAATGGTAAGTGCTCAGATGTTGGAGTACGGATAGAAAATGATGGATTTGAGAAAGTTTTTTATGTTAAAGGGAAAGCAAAAAATCTGTTTATAAAATTCCAGTCCATTTTGGATCTGCTTGGAAAGCTTGGTTACATTGTATCTAAATATGGTGGACTGGATGCTGTGCATGTAGCAACAGAAAAGACGTTTTCGGAGTCTAAAATCGATGGATAACAGCATTTAACAAACATTCATTTACTAAAATCATAAACTTAAAATTCTATATGGAAATTCCACAACGATGTGGGGCAGTTGAGATGGTAACATACACCCAAGACAATATGGAATGCGTTAGCATTTTAATGCAGGAAATAAAGGGTAACAGTCCCAAATGCACTTGGCTAGAAGAATTTCAAGAAGGAACTGAGATAATTGCTAAGGCCATGCAAATCTCAGTTTGCAGGAAAAAATTAGATGTATATTAGAATTCGAGAACATACCTTCTTTGTATTTGTCAGATTACATGCTGGAAAAAGAGTTAGATGGATCATATGTAGATTTGAATTATAAGTGAAAAATTAAGCTGGAGGGTTTTAAAAATACAGAAGGCAAACATAAAGAAAACGTTGTTTTTGTGTATTAATGTATATGTATAATTAATAAATAATTTGTGAAAGAATATTTGTTTACCTATTTGTTGCACTACCAAAAATCTGAACAGAATCTTATTTGGTATGTCTTTGCATGCTGATCTTGCAAAGCACAGTAGCTGCAAATGAGTATTTGGCTGACCTTGAAAAGTAGTCAAAACAAGGTGTCTGAAAGCATCAGAACCTACATTTCATACTGATATGAATGACTAGACTCCATGACCTGCAGATTTCTGGAGGTTATACTGCTGGCCTTGAACGTCTTAGACTTTAGGACATCTTGACATCTGGAGGACGTAGTGTCCAGACACTATTATAGCTACATGTCTGGTATTATTCATCATCTCTGCCTGGGCTAGTGAGACGGTGTCTTGACTTATTGGAGCAAGAACATGAGGGCCACAGCTGCCAGCTGAGGCAGGGAGTGCACCAAGTGAGACTACACATCTGCAACTGTATGGCTTCAATGTAGGTGAGATGTCGACTGAGGTAGTGCAGTCGGCAGGAGCTGCTGGCGGGCTGCAAGGCAGTTGGGACGAGCACTGAATCTGGGTAGAGCGAGCTATCTCATTGCAGTAACCACTGCTTGTGGCCACCACTGCCAACAGTGACCAGAAAAAAAATGTATTGTCAAGGTGCTATCTACATGTGCCCATCCAGCCACCAAGTTATGGACTGTTCTCTCCAGTGTTCAGCCAGATCAATCATTCATTCATTCTGATCAGCTGTCATTCATCTGTCAACTACGACTTGTACTCTGAGGTCTGGAGTTTAGTGCAGTCCATGCTATCATCATTCACAGACGCTCTCTGCCCTAAGGCCACAGGCTGCAACCCCTTGCGCCTTTGAACGGTGAGGGTGTGACAGTCAGCTGCTTGTAAGTCTGCAGCCGAAAGCCACCACCGGCCAAGTGCTGCCACCTGGGTTGGGCGCCACAGCAAAGCTCCGTGAAGCACTGCCTCTGCTTTGGGTTATCCAGAGGTCGATGCCAGACTGGAATAACAGAATGTGGGTGTGTACTCATTTCTGACAGTGTGCAACAATTCTGTTGTTAGTAAAGGAGTTCAGCTCAGCTGATGAGATCTAGCTGACTGGAACATAACTTCCATGTACACCGTTTGAATGAGAAATGTCTGAGTGAGCAGCAGCGATGCTATTCCAGCTAATAAAAGAATGGCATCCCAAACAATCAACAGTGGTCATACAAAAATCCAACTTCCACGGTATTGTTTAAATTTTAGTGCAATGCTTATTGTAATACCAGTAGTGAAGTTAAAATTAATATTAGCAATTGATAATAAGCTGTCAAACAATTTTAACAACACTAATGAAGGAAGCAAGATAACGCCGTGTATCCTATTGAAAAGAACAAGCCTTGTACACATTCAGCAATGCAGAAAAGCCCTTCATAGCTTGATTTTTCCTTTTATTCTCCAAGAACCTCTTAGTTTTTCTCCTGTTCTTCATCTGCGCTCTTCAACAGCCTCTTCTCTTATCTCGTAAATTGGTGACGTTCTATCGTGTTCGTGATTCCATTTCAGCGAATGAGTTCTGGTAAATTTGTTGAATCGTGTACTTACTCTTCAGCTCTTTTCCTCTCCCCAATTGGTTCTCAATGTAGCTCAGACCTTCCTAAATTCATTACACTATCTAATTCTCATTTATTTTACGACTTCTTCGCTGTCTTCCATGCTCTACTGGTCATAGGTCTACTGTGATTTCGTTGTAACTTCTCCACTCATCCATTTTTCTACATGTATTTATCTTTTATTCTCTCAGTAGCAATACAGCTGTTAAAGCAACAACACAAAAGGAGTTTCATTCGGTAAAGGGAATTATGGGAAGCATAAATGTAGTGTGAACATTAGCTCGCCCTTACGTGTGGCATGCAAAGACTCTTTAAATTGGGTGTTACAGCTACTTTTACCACCATTTTCTCTGCTAAATCACTGAAACAGTTCTCGGCAAGGATACCTGCTGAAAAATCGAAATGCTTTATGTATTACCTAGTAACTTTTTTGAAAGAATTTGTCAAGAATTATTAAACGAAAGAAGAATCCTTTTTCTTTATTTAGATGTTGAAGCTCTTCTATCCGTGTCTGCTTACAGATAAATCTGTTTATGGATGTGATATGCCTTGAGCAAAACAATTTTTTTCTTCTCTTCTATTACCCACACATGCTTCACTGAAGTTTCAGCATCACCAGTAGGCTTTCATTCTCTCTCTCTCTCTTGTTACTACATTCTGTGGTTTTCCTTGCTTTTTATGTTTTGCCTTACAACAGTTTTCCTTTCACAGACTGCCATTTTCGCTGGTTTCCCGATTATCTTCACTGTGAAAAACTGCAATATTCAAACTTTCACTGTCGCTGTCACTGTTTTCCTTATAACTCCAGGAAACGCGCAAGTTAATGAAACCATGTAACTGGAGTAGAACAGAAATTCTGTAAAATTAACAAGTAGATTATGCATACAATTTCGCCATAGTAGCGATGACCAACATGGAATCCGAGTACCTAATATCCCTATCGAACTGCGTTACAAATCAATTGGAAATATCGTGTCGAGTCGGGAAATTTGCTTCTAAGTCACTCGTTTTACAGATACTTAGCACAGAGATGGAAATTGGAAATTTGTGGTAAGTTCCTATGGGACCAAACTGCTGGGATCATCGGTCCCTAGGCTTACACACTACTTAATCTAACGGAAACTAACTTACGCTAAGGACAACACACATGTCCATGCCCAAGGGAGGACTCGAACCTCCGACGGGGGGAGCAGCGCGAACCGTGGCAAGGCGCCCGATACCACGCGGCGCACAGAGATGGATTCAGATCACCATGACCTCTGAATCAGTTGGCAGGTGAATAAAGACCAAGTATTCTGCACACAAAATCCATATGCGAAAGACAACGAGAAAAAGACAGTACTTCATCGAAATTGAGTGTTATGGTTGTTCCCAACCATGTGAAAGCTGCGATCTCGCCGTTACACCGAAGATTGCTGGCCGTCATAGTACCAGACGAAAGTGCCTTCCGCTTGGAAGTGTGCTGTAGTCGCTGTAGTCCAAGGGAATTCTGCTGCCTAGCGTTCCAATTGGCCGGTTCCGGTCAAAGATTTTGGCCTTGCGGCATGATAGACTAGCACTTCCTTGAAACTTCCTGGCAGGTTAAAACTGTATGCCGGACCGAGACTCGAACTCGGGACCATTGCCTTTCGCGGGCAAGTGCTCTACAATCTGAGCTACCCAAGCACGATTCACGACCCGTCCTCACAGCTTCAGTTGTGCCAGTACCTCGTCTCATACCTTCCAAACTTCACAGAAGCTCTTCTGCGAACCTTGCAGAACTAGCACTCCCGGAAGAAAGGATATTGCTGAGACATGGCTTGGCCACAGCTTGAGGGATGTTTCCAGAATGAGATTTTCAATCTGCGCTGATATGAAACTTCCTGGCAGATTAAAACTGTGTGCCGGACCGAGACTCGAACCCGGGTCCCGAACCTGTGCACATGTTCAAGCCAGAGGACGTGCAACGTCTTATGGGCTAGTACTGCCAGTTCTTTGAAAATCTGACTCGATATTGTAATCACTGAAACAACATGATATACCTTTTCAATTCCTGAAATTTCATTCTTGTCCTTTTATTTATCAGGCACTCTATTTCCAACAGTACGCAACTGCGGGATTCCGATCCAAGTAACTTCACAGTGTGAGTGTTGTTGAGCATGCTAGCTCATACAAGTGTCTTTATTACTTGTATAATAAACATTACTAAGAACTCATCTATTTCGCCTCAGTTCAGTTGATGATCTCGACCTACATTGTTGCACATATCGTGTATACTATAGGTTATCGGAAGGTACGATCATGTGACAGGATCCTTTCCATCTTAAGCTTCCAATATATATACAGGGCGAGTCAAAAGTCCTTGGACACCTTCGTAGCCGGCCGGAGTGGCCGAGCGGTTCTAGGCGCTACAGCCTGGAACCGCGCGACCGTTACGGTTGCAGTTTCGACTCCTGCCTAGGGCATGGATGTGTGTGATGTCCTTAGGTTAGTTAGGTTTAAGTAGTTCTAAGTTCTAGGGGACTGATGACCTCAGCAGTTAAGTCCCATAGTGCTCAGAGCCATTTGAACACCTTCATAAGTTCGAAGATTAAAGGGAAAATTGAAATGTGATGATGGGAACATAGGTTTGATGTGGGGCCGCAACTCTTGGAGTGGATTTCATGGCCGCCATCTTGAAAGCCGCCATTTTGGATTCATGTCATTTTTTTTTAATGGGAAGGGGGGGGGGTGTATGACATATCAAATAACACTCGTTTGACCTATGGAATTTAGTGGTGTAATTTGTTTTTGTCTATCTTGTATAGTATAGAGGTTATTAATGTACAAAGTTGGGAAATTACCTTCATACCGACTGTAACAACACATGTTCTACGTGTTGTCCATCCCGTACAATGCACAACTGTAGTCGCCGCAACCACATTAATAACTTCCAAGCTGTACAGGATAGACAAAAACAAATTACACCACTCAATCCCAGAGCTCAAGTGAGTGTTATTTGATGTGTCATACAACCACCTTCCGATTAAAAAAAAAAAAAAGAGTTGAATCCAAAATGCTGGATTTCAAGATGGCGGCCATGAATGACATTCACTCCAAAAGTTGTGGCCCCACGTCAAACCTATGTTCCCATCATCACATTTCAATTTTCCCTTTAATCTTCCAACTTATGAAGGTCGAGTAAAAAAATTTGTTGCTTTACTTACTGCTCGTCTCATGTAGATTCACACGTTATTATCTTAATGTCATATAGAAGGAACCATTGAGCCAAATATGCATCACAACAAGATTTGTAGTTTCTCTTGTGATTACGAAAATTAGTTCCCTTCAGTATCTCAGAGCTAAATCATTATATTTCAAGCTAACTTGGAATTCGGGTTACTGTGCATATCAGCCTGTCGTCTCAATCTGTAGTCAAAAAAATAATATAGTAGTGAATCGTCAGTGTTCTGTACCAGGTTTGTTTACGCACGTATAATCTTACGAGCTAGAGTGTTATTAGATCGCAGGTGAAAGCCGACGTTCGATATCTGAAGGATCGACGTAGCCGTATGCAATATATAGAATGAGGTGACAAAAGTCATGCGACAGTGATACACACATATACAGATGGATATCGCGTACACAAAGTATAAAAGGGCAGTGCAATGGAGGAGCTGTATTTTGCACTCTAGTGATTCATGTGAAAAGGTTCCCGACGTGATTATGGTACGACGGGAATTAACAGACTTCTAAAGCGGAATTTTAGTTGGTGTTGGTCGCAGGGACATTCCATTTCTGAAATCGTTAGGGAATCCACAGAGTCAAGACAGACAGAGTCAAGATATCAAATTTCAGGCATTATCTCTCACCACGAACAATGCAGTGGCCGACGGCCTTCACTTAACGATCGAGAACAGCGCCGTATTTGTAGAGCTTTCAGTGCTGACAGACAAGTAGCACTGCGTGAAATAACCGCAGAAATTAATGTGGCGCATAAGACGAACGTATCTGTTAGGGCTGCGTGACGAAATTTGACGTTAATGGGCTGTGGCGGCAGACGACTGCCGTGATCGCCTTTGCTAACAGCTTGATATCGCCTGCAGCACCTCTTCTGGGCTCGCGACCACATCGGTTGGACCCTAGACGACTGGAAAACCGTGGACTGGTCAAATGAGTCCCAGCTTTAGCCGGGAAGAGATGGTGGTAGGGTTCGAGTGTGGTGCGGACCCCAGAAAGCCATGGGCCCAACCTGTAGACAAGACACTGTGCCAGCTAAGGGTGGCTCCGTAAAGGTGTGGACTGTGTTTACACAAAATGGACTGGTCTTCTATTCCAACTGAACCGATCATTGACTAAGACGGTTATGTTCGGCTACTTGGAGACCATTTGCAGCATTCATGCACTTCAAGTTTCCAGACAACCATGCAATTTTTATGGGTATCAGTGCGCCATGTCATTGGGTCATAATGGTTCGCGATTGATTTGTGGAACATTCTGCAGAACTCGAGCGAATGATTTGGTCCTCCCATATCGCCCGACATAATTCCTATCGAACATTTATGGGGCAGCCGGCCGGAGTGGCCGAGCGGTTAAAGGCGCTACAGTCTGGAACCGCACGACCGCTACGGTCGCAGGTTCGAATCCTGCCTCGGGCATGGATGTGTGTGATGTCCTTAGGTTAGTTAGGTATAAGTAGTTCTAAGTTCTAGGGGACTTATGACCACAGCAGTTGAGTCCCATAGTGCTCAGAGCCATTTGAACCATTTATGGGGCATAATCGAGAGGTCAGTTCGTGCACATCCTGCACCAATAACACTTTCGCGTTTATGGACGGCTATAGAGACAGCATAGTTCAATATTTCTGCAGGTGACTTCCACCGACTTTTTGAAACCATGTCATGTCGAGCTGCTGCACAACGATGGGCTTAAAGAGGTCCGACGTGATATTAGGAGGCATCCCATGACTTTTGTCACCTCAGTGTAAAATAGATCGCTTTCTGGTTCTTGCATCCATGTTGCTTCACGACCATTGCGCCGCTAGTTTCCGTATTAAACTAGAGCAAGTGCTACAAGAACTAAAGACGAAATCTTCCAATTTCCTTACCGCAGCCCTCGGCGAACTTTCCGCATTTCTCGAAGCGGCGGATGGGTAAGTATGCCCCGGAAACTTTGGAGAGGGCGAAAAAGGCCTGGTGTTAATCGACAGATTCGCCGAGGACAGAGCACCCGGGGCGGCCGTAATTGGCGCAGGCGGAAGGCCCGCGCACTAAGTGAAAACTAACAAGCCGAGGGCAGGGGCAGGCAGCCAACAGGAGATGAGGCGCGCTTCCTGAGCGCAGCGGCGCGAACACAGGCGCCCCGCCCGCCTTAATAAATGAACCTGTTTTGCTTAATTTTCCGAGTCAACACGGGCTCGCCAAGGCGAAGGAAATATGTAATGGAGTGCGCCCGCATCCGGGCCGACCGAGAAGCCCATTAAATGAGGACGCGTGGGGGGGTGGGGTCGGTAATTAGCTCGTAGGCGAGTTTATTACGGCGGCGCAGTGTGTAACAGTCATTCGCGAAGTTTGGAACAAGCGGCGAACAGATTGCAGCGCAACCCGATAAAGAGCGGCAGCTGCTGCGGCCGTCTTCTGCGGCGCTCCTCGCCTCGCCAGGAAGACATCAGTGGGCCCCTCCCCTACCCTCCCTCCCCCCCCGCCCGCCACCACCACCACCACTCCACCCTCATCCCCCACCCCCTACCCCTCTCCCCACACCGACAGGCGGGCTAATCGCGCCTTTGCCGCTAATGAACGGGCCCTGGCGCGCCGCGAAAGAAAACCCCCGCGGAATTCGGCTGCTGCAGCCGGAGGCCGACTATTACGGCCCGGCGGCGCTATCGCGGCGGGACAACTTGCGCCCGACGGGAAACCCATCGTCATCCTCGCGCCTGTGTCGAGTGAAAAGAAAGCACATATATTGTCGCAGACAGATGACAATCTGGATATTTAGAATGCTGCTTAATGACAGGGAATGTCGACCAGGATCTCACTGCAGGGCAATATATGGATCTGTAGCAGTCTCCAATGAAATTATAAAAGACAGAAAATCTAGATAGAGGACAGCGACCATGATGCGCTTCTACAACGAAAGAATTGTCTAGGTTGCATTTTTTTCCAACCACATCGACTATAAATTAGGCATTTCGATAGACTGCGATCATCAGATTCCATGAGAAGGGATAGGACGATAAATTTGACGATATTTTCGTTATTGATTGAGGCTTTCTTCGTGATAAATATTGTTTCTTAGCATTAACCTATCCGTGGTAATGGTGGTGGCTGAGGTGTGTGGTTGTCGAGTAAATTACTTGAAGAAATACGATCCGTATTGACAAAGAAATTATTTCAGTTTCAGAAAAAATGGATGATTTATTCAAGAGAATTATCTTCATAAATCCAGGAAGTCAATGATGCGTTGGTCCACCTCTCGCCCTCATACAAGAAGTTATTCGACTTGGCGTTGATTGTCAGAGTTGTTGACTGTCCTCCTGAGGGTTATAGTGCCAAATTCTGTCCATTTGGCGCGTCAGATCGTCAAAGTCCCGAGCTAGTTGGAGGGCCCTGCCCATAATGGTCCAAGCATTCTCAAGTGGGGAAAGAACCGACGACCTTGCTGACCGAGGCAGGTTTTGGAAAAGACGAAGAAAAACAGCAGAAACTCTCAGCGGATGCGGGTGGGGATTATCTTGCTAAAACGTTGAAAGGGTACAGTACCGCCCGACATTGAAAATAGGTACAACATTCTTCGTTATTCTTGTCAGAACAACATACTTTTTGTAATAATAACTCAGTTTCACTTAATACACCGAAGCCGGATACCAGTGTAGGAAAGAAGGACAATTTATTTACATAATTGATCACACGTGCACTCCCACAAAATAAATCCCTACATCCAGTTTGATGAGATCTGTGAAATGAATGAATGTATGGTCGTCTGCTAACTGCAGATAGTGAATGTGCAATATATGATCATCTTTGAGACGGTCCGTTGGGCACCTTTGGTAGAACCAAAGACATGAAATTTACCTGAGCTTTGAGCGCCTGAAATGTGGCTGACCAATACGGTAGCACCTCTGCGGAGGTGCGAGATGACCTGAAGAACGGCCATGTTTCAGCACTCTGGCGCTGGATCTTGTGTTGGTAAGACCTATCTTAGGTGTGCTCCGTAAAGACAAAAGAGTGGAGAGGATGGTATGCATGTGAAATACTTAAGAGTAGTTTGGAATAATTATTTGTCTATTTCAGGAACTTTTGGGGGAGAATTAAATGACACGCAGGTAATATTAAGGGGATCGTAATAATCTTCGGAATGAAATCACGTGCAGCAATAAGTTGAAATACTTGCGAGTGCTAGTACTAAGTTGAAATACTTGCGAGTGCTAGTACTAAGTTGAAATACTTGCGAGTGCTAGTACTAAGTTGAAATACTTTCGGGTGCTAAAGTTAAGCTGAATTACTGGCGTGTGTACTATAAGTTGGAAATATTTAAGAAATAGTGTGTGCAGGACTTGAAATTAGAGACGAGCACTTCCACGTAGTGAGTACTGTGTGAGTCTCAATCTGTGTATGAGACAAAGGATAAAGAGAAGTACTCGTCCAAGGTATCAGTTGAGGACTCGCGTGTGTGATGAATATGATCTTAATATTACTTTGCATGTTATGTTTCCGTGTGACACTAGATTCAAACTCTAATACTCTGAGAGAGAAGCAAGGTGAGTCAGGCGTCTATCCAGCAACGCCACTTGGCTTGCATTGCACAGGAAGACGTGCATATATCATCCAGAGCTCGTAGTAGGAAAGAAAAGTTACGTAGTGGGGCAGTGTCGTGTGAAACTGGGATGAATAATAATTAAAGTGGGGAAACTGAAAGTGAAGTGATTCTAACGTTGTGACTATTCTTTGTGATGCATTCTATGTTGCCAGTGTGATGTATTTCATGTAATTTAAGTATGTGTGGTTTGCATGGGAGAGTAGCAAGATAGGTTCAGAGGCAGTGGGTTATGCATGTTCCTTTTTGTACCGCTCGGTCTGGAGTAAATTTTCGTGATGATGGGTGTCAGGGTCAAAGTGTGAGATAGCAAAAGATCCAACATCCTATCCAGAAAGTGCACTGTAGCGTTAGATAATTACGAGACCATAAGATAGAGAATCATCAATGTAAAGCCATGCCCACTGGGCGGAGTTTCTCATGTGTAATTGTTGTATAAAATGTAATGGTTTGTTTAGGTTATCTTTGAATCATAATAGAATTTATCGGAATAAAAAAGATAGCGAAAAGAAAAAGATTGGTGGCGTTGTTCTTCGAACAGTGTGTAGTCATGATACCCAGAATTATTTATAATGTGTGCGCCAATCATATTCAGTGCGATGGCCACGTGTTGGTCAAAGCCGTTGGGTAAGAAAGAAAATGTGGTATTGCCAGAGCGTAGTGAACAATTAGAGTTCTGTAAATTACTAATAGTCAGATATGCGTTATCCGTTTCCGTTGCGTAATATTCAAACAGGAGAATAATTTGTAGCTTAATTGCGGGTACTAGAGCTCATAATCAGTCATCGATGTTACTCGATAAATAAGAATAAATCCACTCGCTTGGCAGACCACTCATCTTGCAGGCCTGACTGCGTGATGCCACAGTGTGAGCAAGGCATATGGGTGCCTCTCAACCTAAACCCAGGATGGCTGACCATGATGGGCAACAAAACAGGGCGTACAATATCGTAAGGGTGCCGCGGATGACAACTAAAGGGGTCCTGCTATGAAATGAGATGGCACTCCAGATCATCAGTCTTGGTTGTCTTGCCATTCGGCGGGCAACAGTCAGGATGGTATCACATCGCCATCTGGAGCATCTCCAGACTCGTCTTCGCTGGTCATCGTGGCTCCGTTCGAAGCGGGACTCATGACTGAAGACAATTCTACTCCAGCCAATGACATTTCAGGCCGAAATGCAAAATGGGCTTGTTCGTGTAAAAAGGTCAATGGAAGTCGGCGCAAGGGGCGCCATAAACTCAGCTCCCCTTCTGTAAGTCGCCTATTTATGATCCTTGTGGTCACTAAAACACCATTTGCACGTCACATCAATGACAAAGGTGAATCTGGGGCTCTGAGTGCCTCTCTGACGACTGTTCTCTTCTCACGTCCGTCATTTTATAAGTCGACTACTTACTTCGCGATGCTGTGTTTGGCCATTGTTCACTCTTTTCTGCTAACATCATGGAATAGTGGCATCCCTCCTACTCAAACACCGAGCAATTCGCCAATCTCTCCACGCGGCTTTTTTAAGTCCAATTACACGTCTTCCCCACAAATCCTGACACCTGCATATATTGTTCGCACGCCTGTCTGTGAAGCATAGTTACTGTCCAACTGAGTATACAGAATGAAATTCGCAAAGATTTTATGCCCTGGTATCGAGATGTCTCCTGTTTACTATTATTGCTGGCTGCACAGTGAAATTTCGCTATGGCATCACACACTCATCCATTGGTCGCGAAAGTTTACAATTTTGCATTTTTCGTCGATACCGAAACGAATGTCAATTTGTGACAGATCTTCATAACTCCTTCGTGGTGCGCCTTTTTTTGTCTGAGAGTGTATTTTTATACCTATTTATTTATGCCAAGGCGCATTTCGGACTTTCACACTTCTCGAATTAGCATAATGCATTTAAATCTTCATCACAACAACGTTTTTGCTGACTTCATTTTGAAGACTGCGGCTGCATTGTATTCTGTAACTTGAGCTCCTTTTTTCACATTCACACATTGCCTCCAGAAAGCAATTTACACATGTCATCCCACAATAAGGCCACTGCACAACAAGAGTAACACATGTAAGCTCTCGCTCAAAATTCGAATGATCTAGTCTCTACCTCCATAACCAAATGGTCAGCGCAGCCAAATGTAGTGCAAAGAGGCCAGGTTTGAGTCCCGGCCAGACAGGAGATTTTCTCCACTTGAGAACTGGGTTTGTGTCTTATACTCATCATCATTAAATCACTATTGACGCATATGTCGCCGAAGTGGCATGCACCATGTGCCAAACTCCTCAAAAGGGGGACTCATGGCCAAATATGCCACATACAGATTTGCTACACGCAAAATACCACAACATACATTGCTCTCTGACTCCTGCTTCTTGTTTGTCATCTGGATCCACTTACAAGTAGGGCTCGATGAGGCGACCACCGACGTCCCCACAGACACCGATCTCAGGACAGATACAGTACCTTTGTACTATATTCCATTATACACAATCACCAACCTCTGGTCCTCCAGCGGCTGCCACAGCCAAAACTCGTATGTCTTACTTGTATACCACAGAGTTCTTGTAAATCAAAGATTTCATGTGACCTCACAGGTAGTTATCTATCAGGTTCAAGTCAGTAGGATGTGTAGGCCAAACAATTGGGTTACGATGACCTAACCACTGTTGCCCAAATAGTTGATCCAGAACGTCACGGACTGCACGTGAGAAGTGAGATGGTGTGCCATGTGCTGGGACCACATGTTTTGACACACTTCCAAGGGCCCAAGCAGTACACCATCAAGGAATTGCAAGTGTGCAGCATCCTTGAGATGTGGTGGAAGAAGGTATGGGCCAGTTACACATTCCTCCAGGAACGCTGTCCAAATGTTCTGATCATATTAGTCCTGAACCCATGGGATGTGCAGCATGTGGGTTTTCACTGGCCCACACATGACTACTATGCAGACTAAGAACACTTTCCCTGTTGAATTCGGCTCCATCTCTAAAAAAGATGCGCTGGGGAAGCTGGTCTCATCCAGACAATGATGCAAGAACCACCTGCAAAAGTGGGCTCTTGACACAAAACCCTGTAGCTGCATTGCCTGTGCCTAGGATGTCTGGGATAGAGTGGATGTAGCTACTGCTCATGCAGAAACGCCAGACAGTCTGGCAATCGGCATTCAGTCTATCAGCTATGGTTCTAGTACTTGTCGCAGCCTCTTCCACTGTGTAGAGTACAGCCTCTTCAAACTTGGTTGTGTGGTGCCACCTTGGAGCACCGCAGTTGGCCCTTCTGGTGGTGACTGTACCAGTCTCTGAGGTCTACTGGTACACAATAGCGAAGAGGGAGCGCAAAGATGACAGTTGGTATGCGTGCACTGATAAGTAGCCCAAGCTTCGCTATACGATAACTACATGTCAGTCTCTTCTGTGAATGTATGGACTGTACAACAGCAATTCAGTAAAATTGAAATGTACATACAACTTGTATTCTGTAGTGTAGTCAATAATTACTACTGCACACTAGTACAGTAAGAAAAACACCATCTAGGCGCCTACAGGTAGGCAATGAGCATCGGAAGTGTGTCAAGTGATTGTCTACCTGCAGATATCTATAGCTACTTCACACATTTTCTCTGTAAAGGCACATTTTTAAAATTCTCCATAAATGTGGGTTGGTGCAACGGACAGTTTTGCTAAACTGGTAGGTCTTAGAGGGACCCCGTGCAGTTTTACTGACGCATGTGTCAATGTCACACCCCTGTGTGATCACGCCACAGGAGGGAATGAAACAGGAGCATTGAAAAACGTAAGTACTATTTGGTGCTTGAGATCACATTGAAATTTCGTCGAATGGGTTTGAATGGTCCATAGCAGTTCCACCCTATGCACCAGTGACAAAACTGCAGAGATAGTGCACTCTGAAGGGCACGTTCAGTGGGGTTCAGTCCGTTGAGAAGAGTTCAATCACTCAGGAAGTGTCAAAAGTGTCAAAGGTTGTCAAAAACAACGTCCTGTTGCTCATAATACTGCAAATTGTCGAAATGTGCGGGGATCAGCGTCCCAAGGAAAGAGGCGCTTTCATTGACGCCCTTTATACCACCTCCAAAGCCCTTTTTGTGTCGATTCTAAGTGGCGATGTCTCTCAAATGTTTTCCTCGGCCACTCATCAGAAAACGGTGTGATTTCAGTGCTGGTCCTTGCGGTCCTGACCTCCCTCGCAGAGCAGTTAAAAGAAGGTTTTTCTTTTTTCCTTGTGAAGTAAAAAGTGCTTATAAATGGAAATCGGAAGAATTGAAGGAATTGTTATACAAATGTTTTGTCGAATGTTTACCTGGACGTCGCAGGTGGAATGTTCTTTTATTTGTTGAAGAAACCTGGTTTTGACTATTAGATGGACAACATTTCTAGAAGAAGATGAAAACTGCAGCTCCAGTGCCAGTGAATGATGTTTAATAAGTTATTTTTGCACACTGGCCAGACTATGGGCCGAAAAGGAGGGTGTATGGTTGGCTTTCAAGTTCATTTGACTATAAGCTGTGGAAAGCGTGGAACAGTTCCGTTCTTTGTACCAAAAAGGCATTATTTTAAGAGAGTTCACATGAAATAGTACAAAATGCAACGATTTTTTCAGCCACAGGAACAATATTGTAGTATTTACATTGTGGCAACCTTGCACGTTTTGTGGGCAATGAAGATTAAAGGCAACACACTGTATTTTGAAAAAAAATGGATGTAAAAGTGTTCACACAACAACACACATCTAATTTAAGCAACTTCATATTTTTTTTCTTCACAACGACAAACAAAGGGTTACTCTCACCCAGCTTTTGGTCCTAGTGGCCTATGTGTCACGTCTATATCTCCATTTTCATAAATTTAATAATTTGTCTGACTTTCAAGGGAAATAGTTCCGTTCCGTATGTTATTTTTTTGAGGTGGAGGTCTTATATAATTTCGTCAATTTACAAAGTGTCCTTTTAAAACACAATCCTTCTCTATAATTCCTGCACACCAGTTAGTCCCTGTCAATGACTTAATATTACATTTCAAATTATTTAGTACCCCATACATAAAATATTTGGAATAGTTTAATTTTGTGCCGATGATAATGTAAGTCAGAGACCATACATCTGCACAGTCTACCTCCAGCTGCCTTTTGCTCTGCCATCCATCATTACTTCACACCATTGTTCCATTTCCTGCGTGGCTTTATGTCTTTGAAATGGAAAAGTGATGGCATCGGCTTAACCCTGTCGGAGCTCATTTCAGACCTCAAATAATTCAGCTCAGCCGAAAAGATACTGGTAGGGTTGTTCAATAAAGAATACTCCTCAGTTTCTTTTCTTAGAACTCATTTGTTCTCAAGAGTTAGAATTTGGGGATAATATCATCCACAATTTCTTTTACCTGTACCGTTCTTCTACACGGTCTCCAGCAAGTTCTACGGCCTTATGCAAGCGTTGTGTAAGGGCATGTATTCCCTGCAGGTAAAAGCTGTTGTCCTGTGCACGTAGCCATGCTTCAACTGCATCAATTACGATCTCATCATCTTCAAAAAATTTTCGAATGTGTATGAATCCCGAAGGGACCAAACTGCTAAGGTCATCGGTCACTAGACTTACACTGTACATAAACTGACTTATGCTAAGAACAACACACACACCCATGCCCTAGGGAGGACTCGAACCTCCGGCGGGAAGGGCCCCGCAATCCGTGAGATGGCGCCTCAAACCGCACGGCCACTCCGCGCGGCCTCATCATCTTCAAAGTGCACCCAACACACACAGAGACCTTACATGACCCGGACTGGTGGAAGTCCAAGGGCGACAGGTCTGGGCTATAGTGTAGATGAGGCAATGATGTCCAACTCTGTTCGGCGATCTTGAGTTTGTTCATAGTTTACGCCTCTGAACTAATGGTTAACCCTTCTGTCAACACATCCGCGAGAATGACATTATCACTGTCCCAAAAGATATCACCACGACTTTGATAGCAGGGGGAGCTGCCTTGAATTTCTTCTTTTTTGACGATTGTGGATGGTACCACTCTAGTTGCTGCCTTCTGGTTTCCCGTTGAAGGAGGTGGAACTGGGTTTCATCACCCTAACTATCCGTGACAGAAAGGCTTTCCACTGGCCTCTCACACTGTTTCAGCAGTTGAGATGCAACGGCATTTTTTCTTGATTCTTGTAGTCTGTTGTGAGCATTCGTTGAACCCATCTTGAGCACGCCTTTCGGTATTCAGGAGTCCCAATCATTGCACACGCAATTCTGATTCTCATCAATAGCTGTGGAGTCAATTGTCGAGCTGTGATGCGGTGAGCAGCATAAATAATCACGTCCGCGCAATTCCCCATGTCGGAAGCAGGGGACGTGAAAAGAAGTCCAGAACGTGGCTGACGTCTGCATTTCCTGACGGTTTAACTCTCTTCACGTATCCCTCAACAGTAATCCGATCAACTGCGTCATTATCATACATTGCACACAAACGTTTATGGACGTTCTTTTTCCACAACCAAGAATTCAGTTACCGGTCATTGATTGTAACGAGTGTTTTGCATGGACGCCACTTTGATGGTTCACTACGGCACTGTCATCTGTCGAAATCGTTTGAAACTCCGCACACGAGAAATAGTAACATCTAACATGAAGAACCTAAAACAGTTTTCTCGTAGCGACATCACTTATTGGATACTCGTAGTATATACAAAGTATGCGTTTTCATAATAAGAACGCAGTTCCATATTTTGCATGTTTCACCACCGTTGCGGCATCGTCATTATATATTTCCAGAGAAAAAACAACGATAAATTTTCTGTTACTTTACAACCGAGGGACACAAGGTTCTCGTACACTACTGGTCATTAAAACTGCTACACCAAGAAGAAATGCAGATGATAAAAGAGTATTCATTGGACAAATATATTATACTAGAACTGACATGTGATTACATTTTCACGCAATTTGGGTGCATAGATCCTGTGAAATCAGTACCCATAACAACCACTTCTGGCAGTAATAACGGCCTTGATACGCATGGGCATTGAGTCAAACAGAGCTTGGATGGCGTTTACAGGTACAGCTGCCCATGCAGCTTCAACATGATACCACAGTTCATCAAGAGTAGTGACTGGCATATTGTGACGAACCAGTCGCTCGGCCACCATTGACCAGACGTTTTCAATTGGTGAGAGATCTGGAGAATGTGCTGGCCAAGGCAGCAGTCGAACATTTTCTGTATCCAGAAACGCCCGTACAGGACCTGCAACATGCGGTCGTGCATTATCGTGCTGAAATATAGGGTTTCGCAGGGATCGAATGAATGGTAGAGCCACGGTCGTAACACATCTGAAATGTAACGTCCACTGTTTAAAGTGCCGTCAATGCGAACAAGAGGTGACCGAGACGTGTAACCAATGGCACCCCATACCATCACTCTGGGTGATAAGCCAGTATGGCGATGACGAATACACTCCTCCAATGTGCGTTCACCGTGATGTCACCAAACACGGATGCGACCGTCACGATGCTGTAAACAGAATCTGGATTCATCCGAAAAAATGACGTTTTGCCATTCGTGCACGCAGGTTCGTCGTTCAGTACACCATCGCAGGCACTCCTGTCTCTGATGCAGTGTCAAGGGTAACCGCAGCCATGGTCTCCGAGCTGATAGTCCATGCTGCTGCAAACGTCGTCGAACTGTTCGTGCAGATGGTTGTTGTCTTGCAAACGTCCCCATCTCTTGACTCAGGGATCGAGCCTAAGCTGCACGATCCGTTACAGCCATGCGGCTAAGATGCCTGTCATCTCGACTGCTAGTGATACGAGGCCGTTGGGATCCAGCACGGCGTTCCGTATTACCCTCCTGAACCCACCGATTCCATATTCTGCTAACAGTCATTGCATCTCGACCAACGCGAGCAGCAATGTCGCGATACGATAAGGCGCAGTCGCGATAGGCTACAATACGACCCTTATCAAAGTCGGAAACGTGATGGTACGCATTTCTCCTCCTTACACGAGGCATCACAACAACGTTTCACTAGGCATCGCCGGTTAACTGTTGTTTGTGTATGAGAAATCGGTTGGAAACTTTCCTCATGTCAGCACGTTGTAGGTGTCGCCACCTGCGCCAACCTTGTGTGAATGCTCTGAGAAGCAAATCATTTGCATATCACAGCATCTTCTTCCTGTTGGTTAAATTTCGCGTCTGTAACACGTCAATTTCGTGGTGTAGCAATTTTAATGGCCAGTAGTGTAATTTTTAAATATTGTTTCTGTATATTTTATATTACGTTAGATTACGTTTTTCGTTTGCTGTCTCTGCCCTTCATTGAATGTACTTAAAAAAATATGGACATTTTCGCTTACTTATCAGGAATTCATTTATCTTCTGTACAACACTGTAGTATGCGGATTCATACATTACCGTAGCTCTCTCCACAAATGTGATAAACATACGATATAGGTCTCCTTGTTTCTGTACGTATTTCCAAACGAGTTCAAGAAGTATAAAAGGTAATTATGATACATACACAAAGAATCGTTATGTCGCTTTGCCACTGTCATATGTTCTCTCTGATGCGTTCGTTAAGTGAAATTTTCTATCAGCACGAAGTTAAAAACATATGATGCTGTTTATTTGGGTCATTGGAAGTGCGTGCTTAACTTTTTCCACAATTTACTTTTCAAATTTATGATACTTTTCTCATTCTGTCGACGCTGACGGACGAAGAAGGATGGGAGCATAACGACTCGTCCACAATCAAGCTAATAGTGATGAAGTTTGAATTCGATTGGAAGAGGAAATCTAGCACATCCTTTCAAAGACAATGCCCTAGATACCTATAAGGACAACGGCAGAACGAATGGTCACAGGTTTGTTTGAATCACTGGACAGTGTCAGAGAGACGCTGAAGAAACTGAACTGGAACACACTTGAAGATAGACACAAACTATCCTTAGAAAGACCACTTACAAAGTTTCAAGAAGCAGCTATGAATGACGAATCCAGAAATAAACTTCAACCCCACACGTATCGATCCCATTGGAATCACGAGGACAAGGTTAGATTAATTACAGTGTGCGCAGAGGCGTATGAGCAGCCATTCTTCTCGCGATTCATACATGAATGGAATTGGAAGAAGCCATAATAACTGATGCAATGGGAAGCATTGCACTTTAGTGATTTAAGGAGCATGGATGTACTCTGTCCGATCGAAACCACATGGACACCCGTACGAAATGCAGCACTGACCACTAGAGGTCATGAGAGGCGGACCCACAAGTATAATAGGAGTCGGGGAGTGTTGCGTTGTCAGTAGAGAAGCAGTACAGCAGGGAAGGTCGCTCAAGAGAGCTCAGTGGACAAACCACTGGATGTCATCTGAGACAAATCCGTCATGGACTTTCAACCCTTCTAAAGCTGCCCCAAGCCAACTGTTCGTAATGTGACTGTGAAGTGGAAATGTGGATGATCAACCGCAGCCAAATCAAGACCACGTGGATATCGTGTGCTAACGGACAGCGACCGTCGTGCATTGCGGAGGGTGTTCGTAAATAATAGCATGAAACCAGGAAACCAGCTGAGGGAATCACTAGTGATTTCCAATATGCTACCAGCAATCTAGCTAGCGCAATGACAGTGTGTCGGAAGTTAAAAATGATGAATTACAGTGATGGAAAAGTGGTGGTTTACAGTCACACAATATAAGCTCATAAGCCACATTAAACAGAACTCTTTGGTGTGACGTCACATGTGCTGGACTGCTGTTCAAATCGCTCGCCAATATTTTATAAAGTTTTAGACTTCAGATACTTCTTTTAAAGATTATTGGTGTCGATATTGGCTGTTAAAGTAACTTAGTAGTGGATTTTCATTCATCTCAGTCTTTCTTTTGTTACTGATTCGAGTGGTCTGTTATTCGTGAGTGTGCTTACGTCCTCCATTAAGTCTCAGCAGTGTATTTACAATTCGCGGCGTGCGGTTGCAGCTGTAGCGGTTCTAAAGCTAAGTAATGACAAAGTTGTTTGTGCACTGTATTCGAATATTAAATTTAGTAGTTTTCAGCCGTTCATCGAAATGTTAGCAGTTTGTTTACATTTTGCGGGACGCAGTTGCAGTTGTAGCTGTTCTTAAGCTCTGACAAAGCTGTTTGTACACTGTTATTCAGTTACTGAATTTAGTAGTTTTCAACGGTGTCTCGTGCTGTTTCTGGCGAAATAACGGCTTAATACACTTTCGGAAACTTTCCCCCCCTGTGTTTTCTAGAGCTGTTTGTGTGTTGAAGTCATTTATTAAATTTAGTGCCGTAGATTTCAGTTGACGTTTCTTATTGTTTGTAGTGAAATATTTCAGTAAAACTGTCATTCACTTTGTTTAATTTCGTTGAGTGTTCCAGAGGTCGCTTTAGTTTTAGATAAGAAATTGTGTAAAGTTTTTGTGGTACTGGTATTAGTTGTGGTTAAGTAGTATTCATAAAAGTAATTGCTTTCTTAGCGAAATTCGAGAACACTATTATTAGTTCTTTAAATAATTCTACTGTTGTAATTCAACTTAGGTAACGAGTAATGGATTACGGTGTGTGATTTGTTCAAAGTGCTTTTATCGGGAGGAATGCAGTGGAAAAGCCAGAGGGTATTCTAGTGAGACCCTCTCCTGAAAATACAGAATTTGTAGCAGAAATAAGTTGATGTGGGAGCAGACCGTAAGATCTGTATCCTTTAGGTGCAGTTACAAAACGCAAAGGAGGAACTAGATTGGTTGAAGACGGTGAAGGGCACAGGGAAATGGGAACTGGCAGTTGGTAAGACGACAGCTAGTTGGAGGAGATATTCAGAGAGTTGTACTTTGAGTATAATCAATATATTTGATGAACTGTCAGAGTTTAGTGGAGAGGAGCCTCTTGCAGCTGTAGGTGTAGGAAACCTGCAGCAGTCCTCAGCAGTTAGGAGGCCTAAGTCAGTTGCAAATTCTAGAGAAAGAGGAAGGTTATGCTGCTAGGTAGTTTCCATGGCAAAGGTGTGAGCCAGCAGTTGCAGGAAGTGTTAGGGAGTGAGTACCAGGTCACCAGCATTGTGAAGTATAGTACAGTGTTGGCTAAGGTGACTGTTGACATAGGGGAGTTATGTAGGAACTTTATGAAAGAGGATCCGGTAGTTATGGTGGGTGAAGTTGGGAATAGTCTTGACAAGGACGGAGTGTATGATGTAGTTGGTGACCTGGCAGAGATAGCTGCTCACACTGGTGGCACTAACGGGCACTCCGTGGAACTGTTTCAGCCTCATGATTGGCCTCACCTCAATACTGCTGTTAGGCGTGTTAACATGGAGCTGGAGAAGACGCTGGTGGCGGAGGGTATGGCTCACATTGCAGTGGTGCCAGTTGAATCGGGTTTCACTAAGCATGGCCTGCACCTAAATAGGTATGGGAAGAGGAGGCTGGAAAAGCTTACAGGTGACAGTGTAGTGGGTGGTAGGATCACTCATGGAAAATTTCCTGTAGCACTTGGTGTTAGAGCTGCATTTTTTTTCGATTGAAGTCAAATGATATGTATCTCTGCTTAAAGGAAGTACCTCTAACAAAGCAGTCATCTTCAAAGGAGGTCAGGAATCCAAGTAGTGAAGGAATTAGCATATTTCAGCAAAATATAAGAGGTATTAGAGATAAAGTTAGTGAACTGCTTATAGATGTTGATCCCGACTTTATTTGTGTATTGGAGCACCACTTAAATAACTTGGCACATCAGTGGCTTCCTTTACCAGGATACAGATGAGCTAGCTGTTATTCAAGCAGTTCTTTGAGGAGTGGGAGAGTGGCTATGTACATAAGAAACAGTATTCCATCTGAGTCCGTAGACGTATCACGGCACTGCACTGAACAGGTATTTGCATGTTGTGCAGGGGCAGCTGAATTTAGTTACATTAAACTTAGTTACATTAAACTTAGAGCTTAGCTTAAACTTAGTTACATTAAACTTCTTCTACATTAAACTTCTAATTGTTATTGTTTATAGGTCCCTTGACTTTGACATCAGAGAATTTCTCCTCAAGCTAGAGAGGGCTCTTGGTACACTTCATAGGAAGTACCAAATGTTAGTTATACGTCATGACTTCAATATTAATTTTGTGTGTGTTTGCGCAAGAAAAAGGGTGTTGGAAGATCTAAGTTCATATGACCTGATGCAGATAGTGTTTCTTCTAACCATGGTGTAGGGGAATAGTAGCACAGCCGTAGGCAATATTTTTATCCATTCTTCATTACTAGATGAGCATTCTGTTAGTAAAAGTGTGAATGGCCTTTCAGACAATGATGCATCAATTTTAACACTAATAGGGTTTTGTACTCAAACAAATGCCATTTATAGCTACAAACTATGTAGAAAAGCTAATCCAGGGGCAATTGAAAGTTTTTTAAACTTCGTTAAGGAACAAGAGTGGCAGGATGTTTATAGTGTCAATAACATAGATGACAAATATAATGCTTTCCTTAATAATACTTTCCACCAGAACATTCTAAACGGGATGCTAGCAATAAAAGACAGCCTGGGTGGCTGACTAGTGGGATAATGATATCATGTAGAACAAAGTGGGAATTATATCGAAACGTTATAAGTATTAACAATCAAGCTACAGTAGCCCTTTACAGTTTTTTAAGGTGCTTAAAATGTTATTAGGATGGCAAAGAGTGTGTGGTACGCAAATAGAATAGCAAATTCACAGGACAAAACTAAAACCTTATGATCAGTTGTGAAGGAACTGTCAGGTCAGCAGCACAATGTCGATGATATACTGTCAGTTCGAAGGAAAAATATTTCTGTTACTGATAAGTCAGATATATGTACAATATTTAACACTCCCTTTCTGATAATTGCTGGTGAATTAAATAAACACTTAGTTTCTACAGGGAATCATATAACTCTAATGAAAAATGTCTTTCCGAGATGGATGTCTGAAATACTCGACTGTGATACTGGCAAGAGAGAGATTGAGCCAATAATTAAATCACTGAAGACTAAAAACTCTCATGGATATGATGGAGTACCTAGATGAATATTGAAGTACTGTGCTACACATGTTAGCACTGTACTTACCCATATTTGTAATTTTTCCCTTAAGAATGTTCACTTTCCTGAACGATTAAGGTACTCTGTAGTAAAGCTGCTCTATAAAAAGGAAGAAAGGGATGCTGTAGAAAATTTTGGACTTATTTCTGTGCCATCAGTGTTTGCTAAATTACTGAAAAGGCTGTGTATGTAGGGATAATTGATCATTTTATTTCACATAATTTGCTATCACATGTGCAGTTGGGCTTTAGAAATGGTTTAACAACAGAAATTGCTAGTCATGTTTTTTTCATTTAACTAATGTGTCTGTGTTGATCACAAAATATTGCTCAAGAAGTTGGAGCATTATGGAATACGAGGAGTAGCTCGGAATTCGTTCAGTTCTTACTTTAACAACAGGCAGCAAAATGTCATTATCCACAGTGTTGAGAATGGCTACGGTGTGGGGTCTGAGTGGTGCGTGGTCAAATGAAGGTGCCCCAGGGATCAGTGCTGTGGCCACTCCTGCTCCTTATTTATATACATGATACACCCTCTAGTATTACAGGTGATTCTAAAATTTTCTGTTTGTTGATGAGACTGTCTTGGTAATAAAGGATGTTGCATGTGACGTTGGCTCAGTTTCAAATAGTGCTGTTCATGACATACGCTCATGGCTTGTATAAAATAAAAACTAACGTTAAATCACAGTAAGACTCAGTTTTTACAGTTTCTAACACACAATTCAACAAATCCTGACGTTTTAATTTCACAGAATGGGCAAGTGATTAGTGAAACTGAACAGTTCAAAATTCTAGGTGTTCAGATAGTGAAATGTCGTGGAAAGCCCCCATTCAGGACCTTCTTTGAAGACTTACCGCTGCCATTTTTACTATTATAGCACTACCTGAAGTAAGTGATAGTCCAACACGAGAAGTAGTCTACCTTTCTTATTTTAATCCGCTTATGATGTATGGTATTATATTTTGGGGTAACTCTTCCCATTCTCAAAGGACTTTTTGGCTCAGAAAGTAGCGATAAGTGGTGTAAATTCACGACTCTGTTGTCGACTCCTGTTCACTAGTTTGGGTATTCTGACATTGGGCTCTTAATATGTATATATTCTTTATTGTCGTTTATTGTTAACATTACTAGCTTATTCCCAAGAATTAGCAGCTTTCACTCAATTAATTTGTATATATTCTTTATTGCCGTTTATTGTTAACATTACTAGCTTATTCCCAAGAATTAGCAGCTTTCACTCAGTTAACACTAGGCAGAAATCCAATCTGCATTTGGATCGCACTGCCTTGGCTCTTGTGCAGAAAGGTGTGTAATATGCTGCTGCATCCATTTTCAATAATCTTCCAATGGAATTTCTTTTAAATCGAAACTGAAGCGTTTCCTCGTGGGTCACTCCTTTTATTATATCGAGGAGTTCCTTGAAAAATTAAGCTGATTCCTTTGTTGTATTGTTGATTGTGTTTACATAAACTTATGACTTGTTGTTTTGGGTTCATAAACATTTTATTTTATCAGTTATTACTTTTATGATGTAATTTCATGTACTGACACGTTCCATGACCTTGTAAATTTGCTCCTCAATTTGGTCCTACAGAACTAGACGTGTAAAGTAAAATAAAAAAAATTAATCACAATATGCCGCATCTTAAGATGATGAAATGATATTTTCCATCATGCGTAATGCCAACATTAAAGTAGAGGGGAAATAGTCCGCAGCTCGTGGTCTAGTGGCTAGCGTTACTGCCCCTGGGGTCCCAGGTTCGATTCCCAGCCGGGTTAGGAATTGTCTCTGCCCAGGGACTGGGTGTTTCGGTTGTCCTCATCATTTCATCAGCATCATCATCGTCATTCGTGACAGTGGCTAGACTGGACCGTGTAAAAAATTGGACTGTGTTAAAAATTGGGGACTTTGTACAGGTGCTGGTAACCATGCAGTTAAGCATCCCACAAACCAAACCTCACCATCACAGAGGAAATAGTATTACGCTATGGAGGATATTTTCCTGTTTAGGGTGTGATCCCCATCTTTTGCTAAGAAAACGGTAAATCTGAAAGGATGTGTACACGTTTCTAGCATTATGTACGGCGTACAGTAGAGGAACAGTATGGAGACAATGATCGTTTGTATCGGCATGACAATGCACCCTGTCACAAAGCAGCATGTGTAAGGTAATAGTATGTGTACAGTAACGCGTTTCTGAAATGAAGTAGGGGAAACGCAGGAAAGAAATGACCTGAGCCAAATGGAACACCTCTGTGGCGAGTTAGAATGTCAGCTTCATTCCAGACCTCAGCTTTTTCTCAATGAAAACGGTCTGCCACTCCTCCACAGACATTCCGATACCTCACTAAATGTGTCCCCACCAGAATTTGAGCCATCATAAAAGCGAAGTGTGGGCACATACCATATTAATGTCAGTGGTGTGCCTAAGTGGATGCTTCAACAGTCTGCACTGATGCCAGATTTCCCCTCCCCCTCCCCTCCCATATGATATGATGCACTGTTGCCATATATCCCCCTCCACGCCACCTCTGTGACATCATAGGCCAAATGCCCTTTATATATAGTAACGGGAAATTTAAAAAATTGTGAAGAATTCAAAATAACCCAGTTGAGCTACATGTTTCTCCCCCATCCCCCTGATGTCACCGTGGAAGGGAGGAAGCTGCACCAGGTGTGAATAGATGGGAAATTCAAAAAATGGAAGACGTACAACTGTGCCGTTGGTGTAAAATTCAGAACTCCAAATGGCAACCTGGGTGTACTAGGAGAGTCTGTACGAAGTCACAATCCAAGAAGGTGAACTAAGGTGGTGACCTGTGCATGTTACGACAGTCTCTATGATGTCAGAATACAATATGGCGACCTGGGAATACTAGGACTACCTCTACGACGTCAGAACAAATATAAGATGGAGACCTGAGCGTACTACGATAGTATATGACGTCATAACCTAAGACGGTCATTTTTTTGCAGATAAGAGGCATGCTGCTTCAAGATCGTATGTCTGCAACTGTATAGTATTGAGGAAAATCTAATATATTTTTGTTTTGTCCATCTCAGTTGCAGTGGCTACTAACCTCAAGCTGACTCGCCGTTTCTAAAACCACACACCTTGTTATTAACTGTAAAAGTTATACAACATGGTTGCCAAAAGGCACGAATAAGATTTTAAAGGAAAGTCAAACTCTGAGCAACAAATTCTCTCATTGATAAGACAGTCTACGTATCTATTGTTACAGCTGAGCGACACACGAATATTACCAGTGTAGAACCTCATATTCATCTTTAGCAATTTACAAAAACTAGACTTGTATAGCTCGATGGGTAACTGAAACTAAATTTCCCGATTAAGAGTCTAGTTTCTTAATCACTAGGTCAACTCTCGCAGTGACACTGACTGAATCTCTAGGTATACAGGTTCTTCCGCTTATTTGAGTGTGAGGTGCTTTTCTTACTTTTATTTTTGTTCGCTTTGCTGCATACTAGGTAATTGGAAAACGACAAGTTGGATACATGGTTAGACATTTTTTAGATAATTCACCTTCCATGTAGCGCTTAATAAGCCCCAGGATATTATCACTGGCGAATATTAAAAATTAGTCCAAGTTCTGCCTAGGCAGCTCCCTAAGGCGAACCATCTGTGTCAATAATCAGTAGACTGCCAGCTAGAGGGAAATGCTGAGCGAGTTGCGACAAACACAGAAAATATCATAACTTGGGAGAACGAGTGAGAGCTTAAGCCTCAAGTAAAGGCTAATGACAGATGGAAGCCGAGAGGTACCGACACACTAGTGGCAAAGCAGAGTGTCGTATGGAAGGCTAGGTGCAATGCAATGATAAATACTCAGGTGCCAAACCAGCAGAATAGAGCCTCTGAAACGTGAAGTTGCCAAAGTCTGAAGTCGCTAGGAGAGCTGACAGCAAGGGAAAACCACGACACATAATGTCATAGCCATTCCCACTGCTGCAGAGCACACAGAGCACACAGGAAGCGCCAATATAAATACCCCACACTTCTTTGCAAATGTACGACTGCCGAGTGCTGATTGCCGACTGCCCAGTGTGTAGTCTCAGCTCTTGTGCCAGTTTCAGCTCTCTAGTGAGAGGGGAGGCAATGCAGATCGACCTTTGGCATGCCTAGCTGTCTTTGATCGTCAATGGGACCGCAAGGCTAGCTGGAAGGATGCTGCTGCTAGCTGCACTGCCAACTTCCAAGGTGACGCTGACGGGATGTGGAGGCCGCCATCACCCTGTATATCTGCATGACCTGAATGATGTCTTTCATCCACTTTCGAGCGGGGGGACCAAGCGAATTGGCGCAGTAGTTAGTACACTGGACCCACATTCGGGAGGACGAAGGTTCAAACTCGCATCCAGCCATCCCGATTTAGGTTTCGCGTGATTTCCCTAAGTGTCGCCAGGCAGATGACAGATGATTCCTTTGAGACGGCCAATTTCCTTCCTTAACAAAATTCGAGATTGTGCTCCATCTCTAATGACCTCAGGGGGGACATTAAACCCAATCTTCCTTCCTTTCTTAGAGAAGGGGGGGGGGGCACAGTTGCCTATTCCATTCCTGTAGCAGACACTGATGCTGCCAGCACCTGCCTCCTAAAAGGGGACTAAGAGCTGACCCCTGTGAACAAGTGAGTACCTCAGGTGGATCTGGGATGAGACTCCTAAGTGCAATTCTTCGACGTCAACAAGAGTACTTTGGGGATCAATCTGTAGAGCTGGAAGCCGCCAGAGTCCATGGGTAAATGACTGCCCCATGGCACAACAGAACAGCTGTCAGCCGATGCTTCACTACACTGGTGGTACTGCAAGTCGAGCCCATGCCAGCCTTCTGTTGCTGATTAGGCACTGATCTGCTGGACCAGCTGAGGTGTGGTGCTTAGGAATACGATCTTGTATTACTGACTACTAAATGTGTTATTGTCAATAGTATTTTCTAGGGTCCCTCGAGTGCAACTAGATCCTCACCACCACATCCCGCACAGCTCTCTCCTGACGACTGTAGGAGTCTGGGGTCGGATTCATATATCTGGTGTCAGCAAGCAGTTGCCAGTGGCGGAGACATGTATACCTGACACTACACCCACACATCTAGGACAACAGTTCTGAAATGAGATCAACAGCTATGAACTGAAGTTCGTAACACAGATATGTTGTGAGTGACTGATATTTGTTTGCTTTCTTGTTTTGTATTTTCTTACGGCCATGTTGAGCCATAGGAACCTTCGCCATACGTTAAAAGTGTCGCTTGTTAGGCTGTTGGAACCTACAGATTCTGAGTTCCGCGGGAAAAATAGATACGTGTACTTGTAGCCAGTGAGGTGTCTCTAGTGCAATTTATCTGGGCATGACTTGCCATTTGTTCAACCTGTGTCAGTTACCTGTATTCCATGTAGAAGGGTTGGTCACGAAGCACACCAGAGCACAGAATCTCACTGGGCTACGATATGGCGTACAGACTAAGTGTAGTTTAATTCCTTTTTTGTCTATTGTGTGTGCAGTTTCCTTCTTTTCTGATATAATGTTTTACGTTAATGCCTGACACATGAGGAGTGACTCTGAATGAAATGGTGAAAGCTTTGAAGGGGCAGATAGCTGTGTTGCTACAAACTACAACGCAACATATACAAGATAATGAGGCATTGCATAGGCGAACAGAGAAATCGGAAGCCGTTGGGGGCCAAGGACTCCTTCATTCCGCAGAAAATAACACCATGTTGAGTGTGCCCCACCCTCCTTCCATTGATCCGACAGAAGCTAACCACACAGCGTCATTTTCGGAGAAAGTAATTGAGGATGTATCTACTTTTATTAGCGATGTAAGGGCTGTCGCAAAATTGGGAAAATGGTTGGTAGAAACCTCCTCGTATATGCCTAGACTAAGGTTTGTGGTTGAAGCGAAAACATAAGTTATGTACCCCCGTAAAGGCTCAGACATTTGATGAACTTGCTACTGGGCTACAACAGCGCTATCAGAAGCAGAACAGCGCGAGGTTCTTTAGGGAAAGGCTCAATGGAGTATCAAATAAGCACGACGAATAAGTGGAATCCCTCTCCGATAGGATTAGGAGACTGATCTCGTAAATGTATGAAATAATGAAGAATTCAGCGGACGATAGTTGATTGAGGCAGAAAATAGGGGACTGGATGTGTTTCTAAGAGGTATTTCTGCTGATATGTCATGGGCGGTCAGAATGGAGAACCCAAGTGAATTATCTGCTGCTATTAGAATTGCTATGTAATTGGAGGAGACTGACATTGCTACATGAAGACTGAGTGATGGTTCAAATGCTCTAAGCACTATGGGACTTAACATCTGAAGACAGAGCGATCCCAGTGTTTTTGCTTCTGAAGGGAAGTATTTTAGGTGTGAGCAAACACGCCACATCAGGAAACAATGCTGTCGGCTCAAATGTTATAAATGTGTGGCGGTAGGCCATAAGTGCACGACTGTCGGAAGAAAGCACGGGACAAGCAACGTTCTAATAATCGGTCGTTATACGCGAACGGGAGTGCCTCGAGCATTGGACAGTATTTCCAGTAGAACCCGAGACGGCAGAAATGAATGCAGAGATGGACTGTTGCGTGCTAGACAAAGTAAATAGAATGGAACATAAATTTCTGGTGGTCACAGGAGCTCACATGTCAGTAGTCAGTCTGGATTTCGTGGGCAGAAGGAGATGTGGTCGCCACGTTATAGGTCACGCAGAGTAGGCGATAAAGACATGAAGTCATTGAGGACAATGCTGTTCAATTTTAACATTGGAAGTAAGTGTTTTACAGAGCGTATAGAAGTATTACCGTGTGTTGGTGAGGGGTATTGTGCGATACTATGACTCGACTTTCTTGCTAAACATCATGAAGAAATTGAAATTTTGCAGTGTACAACTGAACTTGGTGGGGCTTTGTTTCCACTAGAAGCAACAGCTGCAGTTGTTACGCTATCACAAGATTCACCGATCATAAAGGCAGTACCCAATAAACTGTGGGCACAGGCACTGAAGATCAATTTGCATGATACAAAGCCGCAAGGAACGGGCAAGTTGTTCTGGGTAAGCACAGATATGGACAGACCTAATCATTTATTACACACTGATAAGCCAAAACATGACCACTGCCCACTGCGATGTTGGATGCCGTCTAGTGGCGTTGCAGGCATGTAACAAAAATATGTAAGTGGAGCAGTCATGGACGAGGAATCACCCTAGAGAAGATACGGGCTGCAAATGGGGAAATCCATTGACATAAGTGACTTTGACAAAGGGCAGATTATTATTACGCAGAGCCTGTTAACGAGTATCTCGAAAACGGCAAAGCTGGTCGATGGTTCACATGGCACTGTCATGAGCATCCATGGAAAGAGGCAGGCCGGGGTGGCCGACCGGTTCTAGGCGCTAAAGTCTGGAACCGCGTGACCGCTACTGTCGCAGGTTCGAATCCTGCCTCGGGCATGGATGTGTGTGATGTCCTTAGGTTAGCTAGGTTTAAGTAGTTCTAAATTATAGGGGACTGATGACCTCATAAGTTAAGTCCCATAGTGCTCAGAGCCATTTGAACCATGGAAAGAGTAGTAGTAGTAGAAGGGTTGTGTGGGCGCACGACAGCAAGGTCTTCAGCGCCCGTTCAGTATCATAGTGAGACGGGTGTCAAGAAAAAAACTCAGAACATTTACATATAACGGAACAGAAAACACGGGGAACAATCATTGAAAAATATGTTCTCACCCACACCGAAGCGTGGGATGAAGCAGGGCGTCAGCAGTAAAACATGGACAACACAGGAAGAAAAAGGTAGAGGGTGCTAATACAATGTAGCAGATGGAAGTGGCTGGCTGACCGCAAGGAAAAAAAAGGGAGGAGTCAGCCACTCTGCAATACACTAACACCTCCAGCCTAAAAGTTTAGGCCAGAGTCCAGACACATCACAAAACTTAAAAACCCTAGACACACACGTCTCATCGTTAGCTAAAACATAGGGCAGATCCCCATCAACTTGTGCTTCTGCCCTTGCATCACGGTATAAAATGCAGTCTGTTAAAATGTGCCGGACAGAGATGTGCACACCACAAGCATCAGAAAACGGAGGATCCTCCCGCCGTAATAAATAGCTATGTGTCAGAGGACAGTGCCCGATCCGAAGACGTGTGAGCGCCACCTCTTCCCGCCTGAGCAGCCGGCAGGAGGAACGCCACGGCCGAGTGGTTGACTTTACCGACCGCAGTTTATTGGCCGTCACCGCCAGCCATTCGTCCTCCCACAACTCCATGCACTTCCTGTGGAGTGCAGCGATGACTGACTGCAAGGGGATAGGACACTGGACCACATCCTGCTCTCTGCAGGCCTCCTTGGCAGCCCGATCAGCCTGTTCATTGCCCCAAATGCCGACATGACCAGGCACCCAGCAGAAGGATACCTCTTTACCCCGCCGTTGGAGCAAGTACAGTTGGTCATGTATCAGCTGGACCATCTCTTCAGTCGGGTACAGGTTCTGCAGTGACTGTAAGGCACTAAGAGAATCGGAGCAGAGAAGAAATCGATCGCCCCGAACACGATGCATCTGCTCCAGTGCCGTCAGGATCGCGTGGAGCTCCGCTGCGAAAACGGTATATTCAGCAGGGAGGCGAATCCGGGTAACATGATCAGGGAACACCACAGAACAGCCAAGGAAAGTCTCCTGTTTGGAGCCATCAGTATAAACGACAGTGAAACCATGATGCACATCTAAAATGTTAAAAAACAGAGATTGGAACGTAAAATTTGGTGTGCCAGCTTTCTTAAAATTAGTCAAATCTAAAATAAGTTTGGGTCTCCGGAGGAGCCAAGGTGGAGATCTGCTCCAACCGCGACGTAAAACACGAAGACCAGCCATAGACATCGCACCGAGGCAATCCTGTGCGCGAATCCCATAGGGCTGCGTCGCACGTTGCCGGTTATGAAACAATCGTGCCAGAGGAGGCTGAGCAACGGTATGGTATGCAGGAGTGTATGGTGTGGACAAAGTTTTATACGCCTGGCGCACTGCAAGTAGCCGTCGCCGCATATGAAGTGGCGGTTCACCAGCCTCTGCACAGAGGCTTGGTATGGGGCTAGTTCGGAATGCCCCAGTGGCCAACCGAAGCCCTTCATGGTGCACAACGTCCAACAACTTTAAGTAATAAGGCCTCGCAGACCCATACACCGTGCACCCATAATCGAGCCGAGATCGCACAAACGCCCTGTAAAACTGGAGCAGACAAGTCCTGTCAGCTCCCCATGTACTGTGGCTAAGACATTTTAAAATACTTAAAGCCTTAAGTGACCGCCGTTTCAGGTCTTTAAGATGAGGTAACCACGTGAGCTTCGAGTCAAAAATGAGCCCCAGAAACCTCACCGTGTCTTTAAAAGTAAGAATAGCGTCCCTCATTCTCAACTCAGGAAAGGTTAAAATCGAACGAGAACGGTTAAAAAGAACACATACAGACTTCTCGGTGGAAAACTTAAAACCACTCTTCTGCGCCCAGTCATCCAAACGCCTAATCGTAAGTTGCAACTGACGAGTTGTCGTTGCAAGGCTTGAAGAAGAGCAAAACAAAGAGAAATCGTCCACAAACAAAGAACACTGGACAGGACTTTTCACTATGGACGTAATGCTATTAATAGCGATGGCAAAGAGAGTCACACTTAAAACGCTACCCTGAGGGACACCGTTCTCCTGCTCAAAGCGATCAGACAGGACGTCACCAATCCGGTATCTAAAATATCGTGGCGAGAGGAAAGACTGAATAAAAAGAGGAAGACAACCACGAAAATCCCATTCGTGAAGCTGCTCCAGGATGAGACGCCTCCAAGTAGTATCGTAGGCCTTCTCGATGTCGAAAAATACACCTAGAAGGTGGTGACGGCGTAGGAAAGCCTGTTGTATAGCCGCCTCCAGGAGGGCAAGGTTATCGAAGGTGGAACGAAACCTCCTGAACCCACACTGAAAGCGACTAAGGAGTTGCCGGGATTCTAACATCCAGACAAGGCGGCGGTTGACCATCCGCTCCAAGGTCTTCCCTATGCAACTAGTGAGGGCAATACTACGGTAGCTACTTGGGCTTGTGCGGTCTTTCCCAGGTTTTAAAAAAGGGATTAAAACTGCCTCACGCCACGCGTCAGGAAAGTGACCCGACGCCCAAATGGCATTAAAAAGTGCGAGGAGGATTTCTTTGTTGCGCAATGTGAGGTGCCATAGCATACTGTAATGGATCCTGTCGTGGCCAGGGGATGTGTCACGAGCTCCAGACAACGCAGAATCCAGCTCCCACATAGAAAATTTGCAGTTGTAAACTTCATGAGAGGTGTAATGGAAGTCCAGACTACATCTCTCAGCAACGGCTCTATGGCGCTGGAAACCTGGATCCTGACTGGTTGTTGCAGTAACTGTGGCGAAATACGCTGCCATAGTCTGGGCAATGTCTCGCGGATCCGTGTGGAGAGTGCCATTATTCATTACAGCAGCTATGGGGCACCTCCCTCCTCTGCCAGAAATTCTCCTGATGGTGTCCCACACAATGGAACTTTTGGTGGAACGACTAATGGTGTTCAGGAACTGTTGCCATGACCTCTTCTTGCTCTCACGAATAACGCGGCGACATCTTGCCCTCGCCACCCGAAAGGCTGCAAGATTCTCAGCAGTCGGCCGACACTTGAACCGACGCAGAGCTGCACGCCTCGTCCTGATTGCAGAGCGGCATTCGGCACTCCACCAAGGCACAGGTGGCATCTTCCGGTGGCCTGTGGACTGTGGAATGGATGCTGCAGCGGCGTGGTGGACCATTTTGGTAATGTGAGCCACCCACACCTCAACATTTGCACAGTGTTCGAATTGGGCCAATTGGCTATAAAGTGTCCAGTCAGCTCCACTGAGCACCCATCGTGGTGGTCTCCTTTCGGGGCCCACGCCATCTGGCAGGTGAATCCAGATTGGGAAATGATCACTGCCGTGCAAGTCAGCGACCACTTCCCAGTGAGCACTGGCGGCAAGAGCTGGAGAGCAAAGCGAGAGATCAATGGCAGAGAACGACCCAGTCGCTGTGGAGAAATGAATACTCTGTCCTCCATTGAGCAAGTAGGCACAGGATGACAGGAGAAGCCTCTCAATTGCTCTACCCCTGGGGCAGGTAATTGCAGAGCCAAAGCACATTGTGGGCATTAAAATCACCACAAATAATGAATGGCTGGGGGAGCTGGGTAAGAAGGTCAGTGAGGGCCGCTTCATCAAGAGCATCATTTGGGGGCAAGTAAAGTGAACATACAGTCAATGGATGACGCACGTGCACGGACACAGCGACGGCCTGTAAAGTCGTCGTAAGTGAGAGAGGCGAGGAGTGGTAGTCCGTCCTGACGAAAATACCTACGCCTCCTCTAGCTCTCTCTCCACGCAGGTCGTCCTTTTTGTGGAGTGTGTAGCCTCGTATCTCAGGGGAGTATGATGGATGGAAATACGTCTCCTGGAGACAGAGACACAGTGGTCTACCCTGAGAGAGTAGACGAAGTTCCTCCACATGCGTCCTGAACCCTTGCAAGTTCCACTGGAGTATGGGAGCCATCTATGTTGGGGGTAGCACCTTCATCCTGTCTCTCCGACGGGGCGGGGAGACCGCAGCAGGTGGAGGGGCAGGCGTGGGACGAGATGATTGCCCCACACATACATCGTACTCCATCAACTCTGGAGAAGAGTCAGATGAAGCCTCACCTAAAACAACATCCACATGGTCAGATGGTTTACCACGGGATTTGACGCGCTGTTGCTGCTGTACAATAGCTTTCTGTGGTTTGGTGGACTCTGGGGTAGCCGATGTGGGTGTGGTAATTGGCGCACTGGGCTTGGGAACAGCCTCAGCTGTTGGAGGCGCCAGGGCCTGGCAGAAGGACAATGAAGCTACCACAAGGCGCTAGATGGTTGGACGTCACGACTGTTCACAATGATGAGGACCATACCCTAAACATAAAAAAGTCCCCCATAGCGTAACGTGGAGTGCGGAGGCTTGTCTGTTCTGTAAAGTAGGATATATGGTGATCTGTGGCATCTTTGCCGAAAGGTGCAAACACAATTGTATTGCCATGGGCATGGGACCGTTGGGATTCACCCATCGATCAATGAAACATGTTGGCTCTATGGGTGAATCACATTTTTCCTCGATGGTTGTCTCCACAAACGACCTCACTGAGGTGAACGGCGGCTCGAAATGTGCAGCGCAGTACGGAGACAGGCTGGAGGGTTTGGTTTGTTTGATTTGTGCAACACTCAACTGCGTGGTTATCAGCGCCTGTACAAAGTCCCAATTTTTACACAGTCCGCTTTTTTTTACACAGTCCAATCTACCTACTGCCACGAATAATGATGATGATGAAATGACATCACAAACATCTAGTCCCCAGGTAGAGAGAATCCCCAACCCGGCCTGGAATCGAACACGGGACCCATGATCCAGAGGCAGAAATGCTAGCCATTAGACCACGAGCTGCGGACCCAAACTTGTGGGAGCAGTATTATGCTACGGGAGACATTCTCCTGCACCTGCATGGGACATCTGGTAGTAAATGAAGACATGCTGACAGCTGTGAACCATCTGCATCCCTTCATATTCCATGCCTTCCCCAACAGCGATGTCATCTTTCAGCTGTGTACCTGTCCACGTCTCGGAGCCAGAATCATGCTTCATTGGTTTGAGGAACATTATAGAGAACTGACGTTGATGTCTTGGAGACCAAATTCCCCTGATGTAAAACCTATGGAACCCACGTGGGTCGCTATCGAGCGCCGTCACCGCGTACTCAATCAGCGGCCCAATATTTACGCAAATTACGTTATCCATGCACAGACATCTAATGCCAAATATATCCACAAAACTACAAACAAACTGTCGGATCTCTGATACGCGGAATCAGTAGAGGACCAATAAGTTGATAAGCAGATAATCATAATGTCTTGGTTTATCAGATTATGTCGTAAAGCCATTGGAAATTAATGAAGACTTGGGCAAGTCACACTGTTTTGTGTGCAGAAGTAAAGTACATGTCAGTTACGTGGGAAATTTTATGGTTCCTGTCTTGATAAATTTGGCATAGACCAAATGAGTGAACCAAAGCGTTTACTAACTGCTGATTTTGATGTTTTGGAGGAAGATTACATGGGACAAGGGCAAGTCAAGTGAGGACCTCTGCCACAAGCATATAATCAGTGTATCAGTATTACGTGAGAAAGTGAAACATTTAAATGGAGACGATAGAGAAACAAAGGAAGCAAATGGTTCAAAAAAAAAATGGTTCAAATGGCTCTGAGCACTATGGGACTCAACTGCTGTGGTCATAAGTCCCCTAGAACTTAGAACTACTTAAACCTAACTAACCTAAGGACAGCACACAACACCCAGCCATCACGAGGCAGAGAAAATCCCTGACCCCGCCGGGAATCGAACCCGGGAACCCGGGCGTGGGAAGCGAGAACGCTACCGCACGACCACGAGACGCGGGCCAAAGGAAGCTTTGTCACTACAGTTCATGGATTTGTTTAATCCGAGTAGTCTTTTACCATCAATGCCACTCGTGCAACACAGAATACCAACAGAAAATAATGCTATAGTGCACAAGAGCCCAAATCGAGTTCCGAAACGTATGCAACCAATAATGGAAGAATTTATCGACCAGCAGAGAGTCTATGGGGGCCATCCATAGATTTGGTCCCAAAAAAGTCACCAGATGGCATTAAAAAATACATATTTTACTGTGACTACTTATATACAAATGCACGAACGATCAATGGAGCATATCCAATACCAAACATAACAGAGATTTTCAACAACATGCGTCGATGTAACTATTTCTCCACAATGGATTTAAAGAGTGGATATCATCATATAGAAGCAGTGCCAGAGGATTGACCAAAAACAGCTATTTCCATCCAGGAGGGTCACTTCCAATATCACTGAATGCCATTCAGACTCAATAATGCACCTGCCACCTTTGAGATATTATTGGGTACTGAATTCAAACGTTTGATCTATCTGGATGACATATTAGTCTTTTAGAAGCACATGGAAGAACATGTACTATGCTTGGACGAGGTATTCAAAAGACTCAGAACAAACGACTGATATTAAGCATTGATAAATGTCATTTTTCAGCAGTAGAAGTAATTATCTTGGGCACATACACTATCATCCAGAACATTACGACCACCGACCCACTATCGATACAGGTCCAGGTGATAGCAGTATCACCTGGCAACAAATGACTGCTAGTCAGACACACGCAAAGCGCATGCAGTATCAGTGAGTGTGCTGTCTAAGTGTAGAATGGGGAACATGCACAGTCTTTCTGAGTTTGACCGAGGGCAGATTTTGATGGTCCAGAAGCTTGGCACAAGCATTTCGTAAACTGCACAACTTGTTAGGTCTTCGAGGAGTGCTGTGGTGAGTGTTTCCAATACGTGACGAAAGCAAAGTGAAACTACATTCAGATGTCATGGGGTTGGGCGGCTACTCCTTATGACAGATGTTGGATGTCGCAGTCTGGGCAGACTCGTAAAACAGGACAGGCGGCGAACTGGGCAGAACTAACATCAGACTTTAATGCTGGGCACAGTATAAGTGTGTCTGAACACACAGTGCACCGAACGCACGTAACAATGATCCTCCGCAGCTGACGATCCATGCATGTGCCAATGTTAACACCACGACATTGGCAAATACGACTGAAACGGTTCAAATGGTTCAAATGGCTCTGAGCACTATGGGACTTAACTTCTAAGGTCATCAGTCCCCTAGAACTTAGAACTACTTAAACCTAACTAACCTAAGGACATCACACACATCCATGCCCGAGGCAGGATTCGAACCTGCGGCCGTAGCGGTCGCGCGGCTCCAGACTGTAGTGCCTAGAACCGCTCGGCCGGCGACTGAAACGGGCATGTAACCGTCGGAACTGGACGTTGGCACAGTGGCAGAAAATTGCTTGGTCTGATGAATCCCAATACATTCTTCATCATGCCGATGGAAGGGAACGAATCCGTCATGCCGATGGGAGGGTGCAAATCCGTCGTCTACCAGGGGAGACAAGCTAGCAGTGACTCTTTTCTGCTCAGGAGAACATTCACTTGGACATCCATGGGTCCAATGGAGCTCGTGCAAAAGCACCACAACTGCCAAAGAGTTTCGTACACTGCTTGCAGATTACGTACATCCTTCATGACGATCATGTTTCCCATGTCAGTGGCATTTTTCTACATGATAATGCGTCATGTCAAAAGACCAAGAGTGTGATGAAGTGGTTCAAGAAACACAGTGGCGAGATCCAATTGATGTGCTGGCCCCCCAACTCGCCAGATCTTAACCCAGTCAAACACAGCTGGGATGTAATTGAATGTGGCGTCAGAGCTCATCACCCATTCCCATAATTTATGGGAATTAGGTGAAGTATGTGCCGATGTGGTGCCAACTCCCTCCAGGGACCTACCAATGCCTCTTTGCCTCCATGCCATGACGCACCGCCGCTGTTATCTGTGCCAAAGGTGGATAGACAGACTGTTAGGTAGGTGGTCATAACGTTCTGGCTGATCAGTATAATTAGCAAGCAAGGTATGAGAACAGATCCACATTTGGTCTCAGCAGTTTCGCCATCGAAGACAGTTAAACAGTTGCAGAGTTTCATCGGCCTGTGTAATTAATATCATCGATTCGTAAAGGACTTTGCTGAAATTGCCGCACCTTTGACTCGTTTGTTATAGAAACGTACAAAATTTGAACGGTATGCCCAATGTCAGACGTTTTTCTATACTTCAAAGCGAGCACTCATATTGAATCCAGTTTTGATATTCCTTGATTTTGCAAAAGAATTTATTCTGTTTTATGATGCAAGTAATACGACTCTGTTGTTGTTCTAGGAGAGAATATAGCATCCTGCAGCGTATTCATCCCGAACAAAGCAGGGCAAAATTGTTCCACGGCTGAGAAGGAGATGCTAGCAGTAAGCTATGGTATTACGTACTTCTGCTGTTATTTATATGGCCAAAAGCTTAAGGTAGTGATGGATCACGCTGCTCTCAAATGATCATTAGGATTGAAGGATCCTTGCAGAAGATTAACAAGGTGGGTATTCCATTTCAGTCAATTTGATTACAAGGTAATACACAAGCCAGGGAAAAAGCATGATAATGCCATCAGTCTGAGTAGAAAAATTGCACTTCTAAAAACACTGGACAGGAGCGTTGCTGAATGGCAAAATACTCAGCTACCAATGTTGACTGTCAACATTTCAAGTTGCAACCTCACTTCGTGAAGCATAACGGCTTGCCGCAAAGAACAACAAAGTGCAGATTACGAGTGGTAGTGCCTGCAGCTTTCCGGAACAAAGTCTTGGCACTAGCACATGACCATGCGTTGTCAGGTCATGGTGGGCAAACAGTAGCTGATAGATGAATTGCCAAAACATTTTGGTGGAGAACTAGAAAACGAGATATCGAGCGATGTGTCATGAATACATACCTTGTGCGCAGCGAGCTGATCTTAACCACCGACCGATTCCATAACAACATCTATCGGAAGCATCTAAATCATTTGAAATGCTTGGGGTGAACATTTTAGGCACATCTAATAAAACAACCACGCTGGGTACCCGCGTGGTCTAGGGCGCCTTGTCACGATTCGCGCGGCTCCCGCTGTCGGAGGTTCGAGTCCTCCCTCGGACATAGGTGTGTGTGTGTGTGTGTTGTCCTCAGCATCAGTTAGTTTAAGTTAGATTAAGTAGTGTGTATGCTTAGGGACCGATGACCTCAGCAGTTTGGTCCCATAGGATCTTACCACAAATTTCCTATTTCCTAATAAAACGCCAACAGGAAATAAATACATATTTACTATAATTGAGGATTTCTCGCGTTATATAACAATGGCTACAGTTTCTGACCCAAAAAGAGTACATTTACTCGAGCGTTAATAAATAATTGGTTGCCCACAATTAGCATTCCAGGCGCTCTAATTACAGAGCCTTAGAAAGAGAAGAGCAGATATGACAACACGCTGGGAGATTATCACAATACAGGGATAGCCAATGGCTATTAGTGGTGAATCCACATACACTAAATGAAAAGAAAAAAAAATCCTCACCTGATACCATGGACCATATGAAGTAGTGGAAATGATGTAACCTGTCAATGTTAAAATATAGATGCCAACGAAGACATTTTTGGAGCAGTCGATGCATTGCCATAGGTAGCAGCAGCATCTGCAGTACAGATGTGAAACCTCGTGGAACAAAGAAGAAACAGATGACTTGTGACCAGAATTTGTCTAAAAGCCTAACGACTTTAAGCCAAATCGAGAGGTAAGATATGAGATTGTTGTTGTCGTATATTACACTTCGTTTGTTCTTGTGTAGATTATTAGGAAGTCATACAATATTGTTTTGTTCTATTTATAGTCAGTTTTAAAGTGTTTTTTTTTTATTTCTTATTGTCAAGGGATCGATAAGTGTTGTTTTTGTATACAGGGGTATGGTTTTGTCGAGGTATTCTCATTGTCGTCTTCTGAAGGGGGTGGGGGGGGGATGGTGATAAAGATACCTTTCCCTCAGGTCGTATATCGAAATGGGTGCAGGTATGAACAAAAGATGTGTTAATAATACGAGATTGCTGTGCTCTAACGTCATTGGACGACCGACACAGATGCCAGAGGGAAAGTGTTACCATCTGCCCAAGTAGGATAATATAGACTGGCTAACAGGCATGCGAGGTCCAGTTGTTTCTGGGAAAAGACGAAGCAGTTGAATGTCAAAGGGAAGTGTTAATGATGTATCCAAATTACACAGAGTAGACACCCACCGGGTCTATTCAGATTTCTCACCACAAGTAATCGTAGTAAACTGTTACGAACATGGGAAACCAAGAGTTATGAATAGAGTGGAATTATGGGATAACAGAATAATAATAATAATAATAATAATAATAATAATAACAATAATAACAATATCCACCAGTACATCAATGCAATGCAGCTACATCCAAACATATATATACAACTACAGAAATCCGTAATTATTGATACACATTCAATAACCCGAAAGTTCCTAAATTCAATGTAACATATACCATACAGTTAAAAGGAAGTCACACTTGATCAACGTCTGCGTCACGTTCCATTTTTAACCAAACGTAAGGTCTGAGAAAGGAAAGAAGATAATAATAATAATAATAAATGGTACAACTTACGACCTACCAGGTGCCACATTTCGTCTACCAGCTACGATCACTGGTATGACCACACTTAAGTGAGAAAAACCTATGCCGTACTGGCCTGTGAAGCCGCTAGAGGTACTGCATAGTAATAGTAATAGTAATAGTAGTAGTAGTAGCAGTAGCCATATATCTGTTTTTACAATGATATAGGACATGTCAAAGTATTTACAAGTTTAGACCAATTTAAAATAAGCTAATTCGTATACTCATACATTTACAAACTTCTAGTTAGAGACAATCGTTAGATTTACTCCTGGTATACAACACTTCTTTTACAAATAACTTATTAAATAATGTAACGGCACACTGTTCACTCATATCTCACTATCAGCCACTGCACACACTATACACACATTTTTTCGTAGCACTTCACCCACTACACACACATCACGGTGATCTCTGGGCCATTTTCTGTACCACAACTTCCCATTTGCTATCCCTCTATAATGAGTGAAATGTTGAGTTCAGAAAGAGGAAGGGGTGTTAGTACTGTGCAATGCATAGCTTGGGGGTAAGGTTTTCTAGGAAAGGAAAAAAGAAGGAAAAAAACAGTGTGAAGGTGTTGTATGGAATGTTGGATGTTTTATAACCATTATTATTATTTATTTATTTATATGTATAACATTTTTTTACCAAACCCCTAATCTGTTTTATCTAAGTAATCCTTCAATGTATAAAATGTATTGCATGTTGTTGTTGTGGTCTTCAGTCCTGAGACTGGTTTGATGCAGCTCTCCATGCTGCTCTATCCTGTGCAAGCTTCTTCATCTCCCAGTACCTACTGCAACCTACATCCTTCTGAATCTGCTTAGTGTATTCTCTCTTGGTCTCCCCCTACGATTTTTACCCTCCACGCTGCCCTCCAATACTAAATTGGTGATCCCTTGATGCCTCAGGACATGTCCCACCAACCGATCCCTTCTTCTGGTCAAGTTGTGCCACAAACTTCTCTTCTCCCCAATCCTATTCAATACTTCCTCATTAGTTATGTGGTCTACCCATCTAATCTTCAGCATTCTTCTGTAGCACCACATTTCGAAAGCTTCTATTCTCTTCTTGTCCAAACTATTTACCGTCCATGTTTCACTTCCATACATGGCTACACTCCATACAAATACTTTCAGAAATGACTTCCTGACACTTAAATCTATACTCGATGTTAACAGATTTCTCTTCTTCAGAAACGCTTTCCTTGCCATTACCAGTCTACATTTTATATCCTCTCTACTTCGACCATCATCAGTTATTTTGCTCCCCAAATAGCAAAACTCCTTTACTACTTTAAGTGTGTCATTTCCTAATCTAATACCCTCAACATCACCCGACTTAATTCGACTACATTCCATTATCCTCGTTTTGCTTTTGTTGATGTTCATCTTATATCCTCCCTTCAAGACACCATCCATTCCGTTCAACTGCTCTTCCAAGTCCTTTGCTGTCTCTGACAGAATTACAATGTCATCGGCGAACCTCAAAGTTTTTATTTCTTCTCCATGGATTTTAATACCTACTCCAAATTTTTCTTTTGTTTCCTTTACTGCTTGCTCAATATACAGATTGAATAACATCGGGGAGAGGCTACAACCCTGTCTTACTCCCTTCCCAACCACTGCTTCCCTTTCATGTCCCTCGACTCTTATAACTGCCATCTGGTTTCTGTACAAATTGTAAATAGCCTTTCGCTCCCTGTATTTTACCCCTGCCACCTTTAGAATTTGAAAGAGAGTATTCCAGTCAACATTGTCAAAAGCTTTCTCTAAGTCTACAAATGCTAGAAACGTCGGTTTGTCTTTCCTTAATCTTTCTTCTAAGATAAGTCGTAAGGTCAGTATTGCCTCACGTGTTCCAGTATTTCTACGGAACCCAAACTGATCTTCCCCGAGGTCGGCTTCTACTAGTTTTTCCATTCGTCTGTAAAGAATTCGTGTTAGTATTTTGCAGCTGTGGCTTATTAAACTGATTGTTCGGTAATTTTCACATCTGTCAACACCTGCTTTCTTTGGGATTGGAATTATTATATTCTTCTTGAAGTCTGAGGGTATTTCGCCTGTTTCATACATCTTGCACACCAGATGGTAGAGTTTTGTCAGGACTGGCTCTCCCAAGGCCGTCAGTAGTTCCAATGGAATGTTGTCTACTCCGGGGGCCTTGTTTTGACTCAGGTCTTTCAGTGCTCTGTCAAACTCTTCACGCAGTATCGTATCTCCCATTTCATCTTCATCTACATCCTCTTCCATTTCCATTTCCATAATATTGTCCTCAAGTGCATCGCCCTTGTATAGACCCTCTATATACTCCTTCCATTTTTCTGCTTTCCCTTCTTTGCTTAGAACTGGGTTTCCATCTGAGCTCTTGATGTTCATACAAGTGGTTCTCTTATCTCTAAAGGTCTCTTTAATTTTCCTGTAGGCAGTATCTATCTTACCCCTAGTGAGATAAGCCTCTACATCCTTACATTTGTCCTCTAGCCATTCCTGCTTAGCCATTTTGCACTTCCTGTCGATCTCATTTTTGAGACGTTTGTATTCCTTTTTGCCTGCTTCATTTACTGCATTTTTATATTTTCTCCTTTCATCAATTAAATTCAATATTTCTTCTGGTACCCAAGGATTTCTACTAGCCCTCGTCTTTTTACCTACTTGATCCTCTGCTGCCTTCACTACTTCATCCCTCAAAGCTACCCATTCTTCTTCTACTGTATTTCTATCCCCCATTCCTGTCAATTGTTCCCTTATGCTCTCCCTGAAACTCTGTACAACCTCTGGTTCTTTCAGTTTATCCAGGTCCCATCTCCTTAAATTCCCACCTTTTTGCAGTTTCTTCAGTTTTAATCTACAGGTCATAACCAATAGATTGTGGTCAGAGTCCACATCTGCCCCTGGAAATGTCTTACAATTTAAAACCTGGTTCCTAAATCTCTGTCTTACCATTATATAATCTATCTGATACCTTTTAGTATCTCCAGGGTTCTTCCATGTATACAACCTTCTATCATGATTCTTAAACCAAGTGTTAGCTATGATTAAGTTATGCTCTGTGCAAAATTCTACCAGTCGGCTTCCTCTTTCATTTCTTAGCCCCAATCCATACTCACCTACTACGTTTCCTTCTCCCCTTTTCCTACACTCGAATTCCAGTCACCCATAACTATTAAATTTTCGTCTCCCTTCACTATCTGAATAATTTCTTTTATTTCGTCATACATTTCTTCAATTTCTTCGTCATCTGCAGAGCTAGTTGGCATATAAACTTGTACTACTGTAGTAGGCGTGGGCTTCGTATCAATCTTGGCCACAATAATGCGTTCACTATGCTGTTTGTAGTAGCTTACCCGCATTCCTATTTTCCTATTCATTATTAAACCTACTCCTGCATTACCCCTATTTGACTTTGTGTTTATAACCCTGTAGTCACCTGACCAGAAGTCTTGTTCCTCCTGCCACCGAACTTCACTAATTCCCACTATATCTAACTTTAACCTATCCATTTCCCTTTTTAAATTTTCTAACCTACCTGCCCGATTAAGGGATCTGACATTCCACGCTCCGAGCCGTAGAACGCCAGTTTTCTTTCTCCTGATAACGACATCCTCTTGAGTAGTCCCCGCCCGGAGATCCGAATGGGGGACTATTTTACCTCCGGAATATTTTACCCAAGAGGACGCCATCATCATTTAATCATACAGTAAAGCTGCATGCCCTCGGGAAAAATTACGGCCGTAGTTTCCCCTTGCTTTCAGCCATTCGCAGTACCAGCACAGCAAGGCCGTTTTGGTTATTGTTACAAGGCCAGATCAGTCAATCATCCAGACTGTTGCCCTTGCAACTACTGAAAAGGCTGCTGCCCCTCTTCAGGAACCACACGTTTGTCTGGCCTCTCAACAGATACCCCTCCGTTGTGGTTGTACCTACGGTACGGCTATCTGTATCGCTGAGGCACGCAAGCCTCCCCACCAACGGCAAGGTCCATGGTTCATGGGGGGGATGTATTGCATAACAGGTACTTTTTAGTTGCCTTTTTTAAATAAGTGTATTTTTGCAATTTCTTTTACCTCTTTTGGCAATTTATTGTATGGTTTTATTCCTTGGTAGAAAATGCTGTTTTGAGTCTTATATTTATTTTTTCATGGTAAGTGTAAGTTGAGTCTAGCTCTGGTTCCATGGTCATGGACAGAACTGTTTGTGCAGTAATTACCAATGTTATTTTTGATGTGTACAACTGACTTGTAAATGTATTCTCACAGAGCAGTTAAAATCACCAGTTTTTTGAACAGATATTTACAATGAGCTCGACTACCATTTTTGGTTATGATTCTTATGGCTCTTTTCTGGAGTTCGAAAATTGTGTTCATATTTTGTGCATTTGTTCCCCCAAAAAGAATGCCATAGCCAAGAAGTCAATTTACATATGAATAGTATGTAACTAAAAGACACTGCATGTTACACACTGATGGTAGGATTCTAAGGGCATAACGTGCTAATGACATGCTGTTTGCAAGTACCTTAATGTGCTCATACCACTTCAACTGAGAATCAATATACATTCCTAGAAATTTTGCATTTGTTACACAGTCAATATAGGTACCATCTACATTTATTTTAACATTGTCATTTTCCCTCTTCAAACTGAAATTCATGGCATTAGTTTTCTTCATGTTCAATGTCACTTTATTGCTTATTGATCAATTGTAAACTTCCTTGTGAGCTTCATTTGTTTTCTCTGCAAGGAGTTCTCTTCTTTTCTCAGTGACTATAATACTGCTGCCATCAGCAAAGAGAATTTATTCACCATCAGTAACACTACTGGGAAAGTCATTGATGTATATCAGGAATAGTATTGGTCCTAATAGCTACCTTGTGGGCCCCTATATTAATGTATTTTGGTTCTGATAAGTGTTTTACTAAATGTTTAGATCTATTTGAAGTATGTGTTATCTCTACTCTTTGTACTCTATCTGCTAGGTATGACTGAAACCAGTCATTAGCTACCCCTCTTATTCCTAATGCTTCTAATTTATTTAACTGCATCTTGTGGTCAACTGTGCCAGAGGCCTTAGAAAGATCCAAAAATGTGCCTGTGACACACTCATCTTTGTCACGAGCATCAAGTACAACCTTTGTGAATTCTACTATGGCTAACTCCGTATCTTTGCCACTTCAGAAACCATACTGTGATTTGCTTAGAAGATTGTATTTATTCAGCTAATTCATGAATCTGTCTTTCATAATAGCTTCTATATTTTTCAGAATGGTGACAGCAGGGAAATGGGCTGGTAATTTTTTATGTCTTCTGCATTACCTTTCTTAAGCAAAGGCACAACTCTTGCCTGTTTTAACTGCTCTGGAAATATCCCAGATGTGAAGGATTCATTTATTATATTTGTTAAGGGGCCTTGTATAATCTCTATGCATTGTTTCAGTACACATTGGTACTTCATGTAAGCCTACTGACTTTTTATTTAGTTTTTGAACAGTTTTATTGACTTCATTCTCTGTGGTTGGAAGTAACATCATTTTATTTAGTGCAACAGTATTTACTGATGTTATATTTGTTTTGGGCAATTTTTGCTGCAACTTATCTGCAATACTTGAAAAATGCTCGTTTACATAGTTTGCTAAGTGTTGTGGATCATTTATTACCTTATCCCCCTCCCTTAGCAGTATGTTATTCTGCGTTAATTTGCCTCTCCCTGTTTCCTTTATTATAACATCCCAGACTGCTCTGCTTTTATTCTCTGCATTATATGCATTATTTAGTCATTAAATGACTTTTTTGAAGCAATCAGCACCTTCCTAAAGATCATTTTGTATCTATGATAGAAATTTAAGAATTCTGGATCACAGCGCCTCTTTTTCATGGAACTGAGGTATTTAAGTGTTTGGGAGGACTTCTTAATACCTGCTGTTATCCATCTGTTTTTGTGAGATGTTGATACAGACATGCATAATTTTGGAAATGTGTTTTCAAAATGCCTCTGAGCACTATGGGACTTAACATCTATGGTCATCAGTCCCCTAGAACTTAGAACTACTTAAACCTAACTAACCTAAGGACATCACACAACACCCAGTCATCACGAGGCAGAGAAAATCCCTGACCCCGCCGGGAATCGAACCCGGGCGTGAAATGTGTTTTCAAAGTTCAATTTATACAATATGGAGAATTTAGAGAATTTCATATTCACATTGGTTTCCTCATACACTTCATCCCAGCTTTGTTTTGCTAGTTCCTCTGAAAAATCTTTTATTTTGATTTCTCATAGATGTCGTTTGTAGGCTTGTAGTTTAGTGAATGATTCGAGGCCTGATTTTACTGTTGTTATTTGACAGAGATGGTCTGATAGTCCGAGCTCTTTTACAGCTACATCGCATTTTTCCCTGTCCATATTTGTGGCCACATTTTCAAAAACTGATGTAGTCACTGCAGTAACCCTTGTTGCACTATTGACCAATAGGGGCATACCAAAACTCTGAAGGATATTTATGAGGGTCCTGTTGGATTCATTTATGATATCAGTCTTGATGTTAATGTTCCCACACAGAAAATGTTGACCTTTGTACTTGAGACTTTATCTTGAACTTCTGTTAAATTAATGAAAAAAGTGTCGACACTACCACTGGGAGATCTATACACACATAAAATGATTAATTTCTTGGTGATATCAAGCCCTGTTAATTCAACAGCTGATATTTCATAGTGTTTGTATTGACTTGCTGTACTGAGGTCATGTCTTGATTTGAACTGTGTTGCTTTTCTGATATAAATGCATGATCCTCCACCCCTTGAACCAGTTCTGCAGTAAGAGTTTGCCCTTTCATATTATCATAACACTCATGTTGCCTTTCTGTCTCTTTGCACCAGTGCTCAGTAACACAAACTACTGTGCAGTTCATAGATTGGAGGTCAAATTCTTCTAGCTGTATTTTATGTTTTATTGATTGCATGTTTTGATGGAGGATTGTTAAGTCTGTGAAATGCCCCATGTTACTATTTCCAATTGTCTGGTTTTCTTTGTGCATGTGGTATGTATGAATTTTTGGAGTGTTATAATCTGTCTTGTGAGTGAGTGTTTCAGTATTTTGTAAAGTGCTGGGGATATTCATTAGGCAGGGGAACCTGTTGTCTAGATTTATCCTAAAAAAGACTTAATTTTCCTACCAATGACAACATGTATTTGACCCTGTGTGGCCTGAGATCCACCACCTACACTTTCATGAATCAGCTGCACCAATCTTCCCTTCCAAGTCCTGTTTATGTGTAGACCATGCCTAGTGAAACCCCATCTGTTGATAGTCCCGACAGGCATCAGAGAAACGTGAACAAAGTTGGATGCCCTTGGAGCCATCCCTAACTCCACACTGATTCACCTCACAGCTCCATCAAGGTGTGGCCGATCATGACGCCAGAACGGCTCAACAAAGTGTATGTTGGTGCCATGAGTCATGAAAGCTATCTTGTCCAGGTCACCACCTATGTCATACACCCCATCCCTGTCCAAATTGTTTCCCAACCCATCCACTATCACTACGTGGTCCTCTTTTGTAAAGTCCTTACATAAAGACCCTAAGTCCCCTATCACATGGCTTAGCCCTGCATTTGGCTTGAAGATACTGGTGGCATGGTACGCTGCCCCTAAACTTTCCTGTAACTGAGGGCCTACACCTCACCCATGGCTACTACCTAGCAGCACTTTCTTCTTCCTAACACTTTGCACACTCCTAGGCGTTTTGGCCTTGTTTGAAGTGCGCTGCACATTTTATGCTCCTCGTTCTACCTGAGGCTCTTCTCCACTTAACTCTGGCAGTAGGAGATACCTATTTTTGGTATTGATGATAAAACTGTCAGATCGAGTTCTCTTTCTTCCTAACTTCCTACCAGCTGCCAGTTCCCAACCATCTCCCTCCCCCCCCCCCCCCCCATCTCTCTTGATCCTTATCAGTTCCTTCCTTGCTTCCTCCAACTGTGCCTGAAGGCACAGATTTTCCTTTCCTGTTACCTAATCAATATGTTCCTACTGTACTCTGCAGTTCCAGGAGAGAGCCTCTTCTGTTCTCCCAACATTCTCCCCACTGCATCCCCCCCCCCCCCCCCAGTGAAAATATTTCCTTCAAGATTGGCAACAAATCCCTCTACTCATTACCCTATAACAGCTCTCTCATTTCTCACTCATGATCAGTTTCGAAAGAATAATTAACTTTTAAAGACTTTTTCTTTAAATTTGTCAACGACGCGAGATTGGCTGTATGTAAACAAAAAAGGCACAAAGATATTACGTGCGGTGGTTGTTGTTTTTGTACTGATTTAGACAATGACAGGAGAATGAATTAGTAATTACTTTGCTTGTAGAGAATTTACGTATTAAGCGTGTTTGGTTAGGTTTTTAAGCGTTTATAGCTTGGAAAATTTAGGCCTAGATCGCGTCTGTCTAACTAGTAAACAATACGAAATATGTTACTTAAATACGATTTAGAAACGTTTAATTACACTTTTATTGCGACAATAGACACTGATGAAACTAGTAGCTGTCTTTTTTTAACGAATTTTGCCTTATCAAGAAAACTTGAATATAATTTTTTGTGTTTGTCACGCAAAATTTCGGGTTATGTCGCGATTATCGGGACTTAAGATAACACGAAGTTTTTTCAAGAACAAGCTCTGCTGGGACGTTAATACTCAGTTGTGCGACAAGAACGGACACTACAGCAAGTATACGAAACAAAGAAAATTTAAATTTGACACTATTTCCTCTTAAATAAGTCCTTTTAGCGGACGAAGAAAATACGTGTGATCTCACTCGGCGGCCATCTTGAATGTGTACCCAAAACTTTATGTTTCTAAATAATACTCGGAATCCATACATTCTGTACTCACTAGACGAACTAGTAGCAACGCAAAAAGGGAGAATTACTGCTGAACAAATGCAGAAATACCGCGATAGAAAACATTATAGTATTTCAACTATAAGGGTGACATCTACCACAGCTGTACCCGTTCTGATTGCGATTTGTGCAGTCTACCTCTGTTTTAAACGAAAGTCAGTGCACGCTCAGATTTACCTGTGCATCAGATGCCCATGACTGCTTTGTAAATAAGCCTCAGACATAGTAAGCAATTAAATGTAAAAGTAATAGATGAACCGTAAGTATATGAATAATTGTGTTTGTAAGAAATTACTTCTGCAAAGAGTTACGCCATACCATCGATATAGCAATTGTTGAAAATCATGTAAATTAGCTGTATAATAGAATAACTAAATTGGATAATGTGTAACTACTGGTGCGAAATATGTAGGATGAGGTTGTTACAGGTACTCCAAACCGAAAAAATCGAGACGAATTTTCTGAAGGAGATAATCTCAGGACAGTATCCCCGGCGGGCAGAAAAAATTCGTCCATGTCCGACCATCCCAGCTCCCGGAAGAAGAACCGCCTGTCTCAATGACCAGGAGACTGCCAGCTAGGGGGAAGGAAATGCTGAACAAACACAGAAGCCATCGCTGTAAGGGGGAACGACCGAGCGCCCAGGTCCGCAAGTAAAGCATAATATCATGGAAACCGGGAGAGACCGTCATACTAATGACAAAATAGAAGGTGGTAAGGAAGACTAGGTACAACGCAACAATAACTATTCAGGTGCCGAAACAGTAGAATAAGAGCCTCTGAAATATGAAGTTGCGGAAGTCTGAAGTCACTAGAAGAGCTGATAGAGAGGGAACACCAGTACAAATGATGTCTTAGTTATCCCCACCACAGCAGAGCACATGGAAAAAGTGCCAACATAAACACCCTACGCTTATTAAGAAACGTCTGATTGTTGAGTGCTGACTGCCGACTGTCCAATGTATAGCATCAACCCTTGTGTCGCTGCAGCTATCCAGTGAGAAGTGAGGTTATGGAGGTAGATCATCAGTACATCTAGCTTTCTTAGGTCATCTATGGAACCATGAGTCCATCTGGGAGGACAGTGCTGCTGCCAGCTGCCCTTCCAGCTTCCGAGGCGACGCTGATGAGGCGCGGAGGCCGCCATCACCCTGCAGGCCTGCTGGAGGCTTCACCTGCATGACCTGGATGCTGTCCGTCAGGCTCCTTCGAGAGGGGGAAGAGAGAGGCACTGTTGTTACTCATCCAGTTCTTGTGACAGATACCAACACCGACGGCTCCTGCTGTTTCAAAAGGGGCTGAGAGCCGAATCCTGCGAGCCAGTGACTACTTCAGGTGGACCTGGGACGAGACTCCTGAGTGCAAATCTTAGATGTCAACGAGAGAACTTTGGAGATCGACACATAGGCCGATGAGCGCCCCGTGACGCAATAGCTAATACCGAACCCTTCGCCGCAATGGCGGTAATGCCAGTCGAGCCCATGCCAGTCGAGCCGCTGCTGACGGGGCGCTGCTCCGCCGGCCCGGCTGAGGCACGGTGCTCTGGAAGAAAAAAATGGCTCTGAGCATTATGGGACTTAACATCTATGGTCATCAGTCCCCTAGAACTTAGAACTACTTAAGCCTAACTAACCTAAGGACATCACACACATCCATGCCCGAGACAGAATTCGAACCTGGGAACATAGCGGTCACGCGGTTCCAGTCTGAAGCGCCTATAACTGCACAGCCACACCGGCCGGCAGCTCTGGAAGACGATCCTGTATTACTGCCTAACAAATTCGTTATTATAAATGATGTTTTCTAGGCGCTCTCAAGCATAACTATGTTCTGATCACCGCATCCCACCTGGCTCCCTCCTGCTGACTGTAGGAGTCTGGGACCGGACTCCCATAGTGCAGTTTCTCATATGAATTGCGACTTGAAGATGATAAACAGACAAGAGTATAAAAAAATTTTTAAAAAACCACAAGTACAGGGTTATTACAAATGATTGAAGCGATTTCACAGCTCTACAATAACTTTATTATTTGAGATATTTTCACAATGCTTTGCACACACATGCAAAAACTCAAAAAGTTTTTTTAGGCATTCACAAATGTTCTATATGTGCCCCTTTACTGATTCGGCAGACATCAAGCCGATATTCAAGTTCCTCCCACACTCGGCGCAGCATGTCCCCATCAATGAGTTCGAAAGCATCGTTGATGCGAGCTCGCAGTTCTGGCACGTTTCTTGGTAGAGGAGGTTTAAACACTGAATCTTTCACATAACCCCACAGAAAGAAATCGCATGGGGTTAAGTCGGGAGAGTGTGGAGGCCATGACATGAATTGCTGATCATGATCTCCACCACGACCGATCCATCGGTTTTCCAATCTCCTGTTTAAAAAATGCCGAACTTCATGATGGAAGTGCGGTGGAGCACCATCCTGTTGAAAGATGAAGTCGGCGCTGTCGGTCTCCAGTTCTGGCATGAGCCAATTTTCCGCGGGCTACGCGTGAAACTTGCCCGCACGCGTTCAACCGTTTCTTCGCTCACTGCAGGCCGACCCGTTGATTTCCCCTTACAGAGGCATCTAGAAGCTTTAAACTGCGCATACCATCGCCGAATGGAGTTAGCAGTTGGTGGATCTTTGTTGAACTTCGTCCTGAAGTGCTGTTGCACTGTTATGACTGACTGATGTGAGTGCATTTCAAGCACGACATAACGCTTTCTCGGCTCCTGTCGCCATTTAGTCTCACTGCGCTCTCGAGCGCTCTGACAGCAGAAACCTGAAGTGCGGCTTCAGCCGAACAAAACTTTATGAGTTTTTCTACGTATCTGTAGTGTGTCGTGACCATATGTCAATGAATGGAGCTACAGTGAATTTATGAAATCGCTTCAATCATTTGTAATAGCCCTGTATATGGTGTTACAGAAGAATGCTGAATATTAGGTAGAACGATTAGACAACTTATGAAAAGAAAAATGTTGATGGAACACATTCTGTCACATTAAGAAACAATTAATTTGATAATGGAAAGAAGTGTAACGGCGAAAATTGCAGAGGGAGCCCAGGTTGGAATAGCTATCCAGAGGTGGAGAGACTTGTGCATAATAGGCTAGATGGAGACCTGTTTCGGTCCAATCTTCAGACCGAAGACCACAACAACAACAACAACAACAACAACACAGCCCAGAGTATGTAGCCGAGGATGGAATGGCAGAATGGTAAGTCCTGGCAGTATTAAGTTATTACAGATGGAGCACGTCTCATTGGGTAGGAAGTGAGAATGGAAACTGCTATTGGTTTGTTTACAAAAGCATTTGCCATTTAACCTTTTGCCTCAAGTGGTTTAGGGAAATCAATGTCACCCTAATTCTTCAAAGCCGAACGGAAATTTGAACCAAACTCTACATTTACTTCAGTAGAACCACAACTCTGCATAAGGGTTGACCACATTTCACTAATTATCCCATCATGGTAAAATAAGTGTGTATCAGGAAGTAATGTGCGTCCAAACAGGTCTTGCAATATACACTCCCGTAATTCCAGAAGACGTCACACCGCGTGCGCACTTGAACGATTTTCCCTCTCTATCTTTCTCTCCCTTCTGTAAGACATTATGAAAAGGTCCCTTTTTTTTGCTGAATCAATATAATGATAGTACAATTTAAGCTAGGCACCAACGGCTGTTTAATGAGTGGCCTGGAATTTTAAGCGACAGTCCAATGTTATCCTACCGCATCTCACAAGAACTGTGGACAAGGATTTTATACTGAACATTGTTTCATAGTTGCTACAGGACACAACGGCCTTACCTCGTTGAAAACACCGATTCTCGTCAGAACACAAAGGATAAGCAACGTCGGGGGGCGGCCAGTACTTGGTTGAGTAATTGCCTGCGTATGCCACATACTGTTGACAGTTTTCACTATGCCTTTTAAGGCAAATGGAAGGACGGATTGTGGCGTGAAGTCCATGATCATCTGTCTTTGTGCCAGTGTCCTGGATTAAATTCCAAACCACTCTGCTGTATCTGATGAAGTAAGGGTACGTGACACTGTTGGTGGTGATCTGTCTGTCGGATACGGAAGTTCAGCTCGGCGTTACCCCTTGGTGTTATTCGGGAGCTACAGGCTATGTGCTCACACCTTGTTTCACCCTCTCTCTTCTCTCGTCATCATCCAACACATATATGACAACACACTACACCTACACCCGTACCCATACTTATGCTTAACTAGGGGCACTTAAACACACAATAGTCACACTTCACGAACGAAAGGTCTCACTGTCCACGACGGATAGAATAACCTTTCGAACTAGGCGACTGAATTTGCCCTTCGCGGTCTCCCAGCCAACCATGCCTTATAACTTTATTTTTTACAGCATGTACCTTGCAAAGAATGCTGAAGATTAGATAGATAGATTATGTAACTAATGAATGGAATTGGGGAGAAGAGGAATCTGTGGCATAACTTTAATAGAAGAAGGGGTCGGTTGGTACGACATGTTCTAAGGCATCAAGGGATCACCAATTTAGAATTGGAGGGCAGCGTGGAAGGCAAAAATAGTAGAAGGAGACCAAGAGATGAATACACTAAGCAGATTCAGAAGGATGTAGGTTGTAGTAGGTACTTGGAGAACACAAGGAAGCATGTGGTTTGTGCATCACGGGACTACAGCACATTTCTGTCACGTTGCTCGACATGCATTGGATGACATCTACCGTGACAGACGAATAGATGGGGCAAAACCAGTTCTATGGCACCCTGTTCTCCCGACCGCAGTCCTCAGGGATAATCAACCTCAGACAGAGGCCTGTGAAACCATTTGACTCCGTCCGAGCGTGTTTGAAAGGGAGTACTCTTCCACAAACGTAAATGATTCGACGAGTGTATGTGTTTGTATAACAGTTTTTTCCTTCTTTTAGTACAAGGATTCCGCTTACAATGTTAGTAAAAGTGTTTCTACTACGCTCATATTAGTAGCGATGTATGTTCCTTGATTTTGCACGCAGTATTTTTGTCTTTTTATATCATTATGAAATACGAGGGCTACGTGAAAATTTCTCGACCTGATAGTAAAAGACGATTTTTTAAAGCTCAAAAACACACTTTTCCTTTGACAAGATCAATGTACTGCGTCCAGAGTTGTTCAAGGGAGGGCATTCCATCTCTCTAGTGAGATTCCCGAAGCTCTGCAAAATGGAAATACTCTACTTCGAAAAAAAATTCATTTTGTATACTTTTAGATGCGTATGAACTTCAGTAAATCTGCTTTAGTACTCACTGCGCAACCACGCCATGCTCTTGACAGCTGTTAAACAGACGCCTGTGGCTATAGCTATGTCATATGATCACTCAGAAGTAGGATACAGGAAAAAGACAGACACAGGTAATATGCAACATTTATTTATTCATTTAACAAGTATAAAACCCATTCGTACTTATAAAAAATAACATTTGAACTGCTATATATAGAGTATTAACCTCCGTAAGGTCTCGCCAGTCTATATAATAGCGAGCCGTTCACTCCCACCGTTGCGGTCCCTTAACACAGCGTCCGCACAATGACGCTACAGACCTCCGACCCTCTTGCTCGCTCGCAATCACCGTCCATTGTATCTAACTGGTCGGACACAAACACCTAATAACGGCTAATGACAATTGACATCGAAAATAATATCCTTTGTCAATCCAGTCAATATTCCGGCAAACGCGATCACCTATTGTTCTCCCTGGAGCAACAGGTGGAATATATATTTTTTTCCGTTGTCGAGGGGAGTGAGGAAACGGAGATTAAGGTAATATACTTTTACTGTTCTCGTTAACTGGACATCCTTGTCGTAAACCAACTTGGTAAAACATTTGTACTATCTGGGAAACAGTCTTATCTGTACTGAGCAAATGCTGTGAATCTGAATTGAGGTAACGGTCTGACGCCAAAGATGAAATGGAAGAAATGATGTCTGTTGCGTTGCTAAGAAACATAGCTGAGATTCAATTGTCATGGATCATAATGCGACAGAATCACCTTCTACGGAATAAAAAAAAGTTCATGGTTGCACAGTTTGCTTTGAAATAAGAGTTGTAATGCATCAAAACTGTAATACCACCATGTTGAACGTATAAAAAATTAAGAACCATCTAATGTTAAAATACCCAATCAATATAGAATTGAAAAGAAAATAGATACAAGTAGTTTCACTACGCCCCAAAGTATATGATAAATTCAAAGAAAATAAGGATACCCAGAAATAAAGCTGCTAACAAAAATATAAGAATTCTTTGGCAAATGTGAGCATCGTCACTGGAAAGCACTAACTTCCAAATCTCTTAAGTAGATTCCCCACGATTGACTTAAATAACCGGCCTGAGGCATTGATTGTTAATAGGAGTCGAAAGCGATATTCTGACATTCTAGGTGAATACGTCAACTGAAAACAGGGACTTATTAAGCAGATAACAAATTGTGTTACGAGCAAGAAACATACACTTAAACTTATTCTCCATGTGAAATGAAACGTTAGTTGAGTAAGTGTCTAAATGGAATGGAGGTACAGCACAGAGGCAGCGAAGGTGACGCATGAACAGTTCCTCGTAAATAGCAAACTTTTTAGCCACATCCTTGGTACATGAGGGAGATGGGATTTGCAAAAGAGAGCATGTTCTTTTTCCTCCTAAAATGTGTTTGATCATCTCGAAAATATTGCTACGGACTGGCCTAATCTTAAGACTGATACAGTCTTTCACCTACATAAGCCAGAACAAATTATTCTTCGTATATTCAATCTTATTATGGAGTACCGGGAACTTAGGTTCAGATTACTGAGTTGACGGGAGCATTTAGAATGTAAGCTACAGATGCATCTCCAAGAAGAGGAAAAAATGTATGAAGGACGTATTCAGCTTGGTTTGCCTTTTTTGAAGCGCAACTTACGATCTCACTGTTTATACCGAACTTAGCTGGAACTAAACTGAACTTTGTAACTCTTTTAAAGTACAATGCGAATATAATAATGCCTCAGCGTCCAGAATGAAAAGTTTCACGCCAGTGTCGCTCTTTGGACCATCCTCTCCACCTTGGATTTGTTCTTCAGGCTGCCGCTACGAGACTTCTCGAACTTCTGGTAGCTGCAACATACGAAATAACTTTTAATATCTTTCATACTATTAGTTTACAAGTGGTTCAAAATACCAGTACAGAAATACATTGAAACTTTGAAGGTGAATGTTCTGTGGAAGTAGATACGACAATATACACAGACTACATTGGTATTACTGGTTGAACTATGACTACCTAAGATAGAACATCTGGAGGCTCCAACTGAAATGGAAGAAATGTTACTTGGGCCCAATGCCTCGTGCTTCCGTATTCGAAAAGTAAATTGCGCCCAGGTAGTATATGATGGCTCACTAGCACAAGTTCGTAAGACACGCTGCACAGTACGCAGTGCAGCGTTAACTTTCAAAAATGAAAGGCCCCGTTGCGACAGGAAGGCAGTAAAAGAAACACCAAAAATGCGAAATACGGAATAATTTTCGGTTAGAGCTTCAGCGCACAACTCTCAGTCACTAGAAGCATTTACAAAACAAAGTGCAGTCATAGCATCCAGCATCGAGTCTGTAAAAAACAACGTGAACTAAATATTCACAAAGACACTCTTATACTCTCTAAACCCGTTGCAATGGACATTTGCTGTAAGTAAAAGGACTCTCTGAAAGTGAAAAACAAAAGGGAATTATAGTACAGACAGGGCCGGTTTTAGGCTCAAGCGACATATGATGCCGCTCTTCGAACTGAGACGAGTGGCAGCGGCGCCAGAGCTGTAGCTTCTCTATACAGGCTATATCACAATCAGTAGCGGCCGCGTAAGGCAGCCCTGGCACACAAATGCAAGATTTGTATACTGTGCTCATCGTCTTTAGTAGCGGAAATTTACACGGGTGAGAATGTACAAGGGAAAAAGGGTTAGAGGGCGGGAGCCAAATGGCAAGTCGCTTGTGCCGAAAAATATTCTAGAGCCGGCCCTGAGTACACAACAAGAAATTCTTACATACTTGGTCTACATACAACTGAGCCAACGTTGTACATATTTAACATAATAGAGACAGCAAAAATTAAGCAACTTTTCCACAGAAAATCCGTATCAGCGACATCAGTAGACATTAGACATCGTGAGCGAACAGAATGGGGCGCCCCGCGGAACTCACGGAGAACCGCGCTGCTGCTACGGTCGCAGGTTCGAATCCAGCCTCGGGCATGGATGTGTGTGATGGCCTTAGGTTGGTTAGGTTTAAGTAGTTCTAAGTCCAGGGGACTGATGACCTCAGATGTTAAGTCCCATAGTGCTAAGAGCCATCTGAACCATTTGAACTCACCGACATCGAACGTGGTCAGGTGATTGGGTGTCACTTGTGTCATACGTCTATAGGCGAGATTTCCACACTCCTAAACATCCCTAGATCCACGGTTTCCGATGTGATAGTTAAGTGGAAACGTGAAGAGACACGTACAGCACAAAAGCGTACAGGCCGACCACGTCTGTTGATTAACAGACCGCCGACAGTTGAAGAGGGTTGTAATGTGTAATAGGCAGACATCTATCCAGACCATCACACACGAATTTCAGACTGCATCAGTATCCACTGCAAGCACTATGACAGTTAGGCTGAAGGTGAGAAAACTTGGATTTCATGGCCGAGCGGCTGCTCATAAGTCACACATCACGCCGGTAAATACCAAACGACGCCTCGCTTGGTGTAAGGAGCGTAAATACTGGACGATTCAACAGTGGAAAAACGCTATGAGGAGTGACGAATCACGGTACACAATGTGGCTATCCGATGTCAGGGTATGGGTATGGCGAATGCCCGATGAACGTCATCTGCCAGCGTGTGTAGTGACAACAGTAAAATTCGGAGGCGGTGGTGTTATGGTGTGGTCGAGTTTTTCATGGAGGGGGCTTGCACCCCTTGTTGTTTTGCGTGGCACTATCAAAGCACAGGCCTAAATTGATGTTTTAAGCACCTTCTTGCTTCCCACTGTTGAAGAGCAATTCGGGGATGGCGACTGCATCTTTCAACACGCTCGAGTACCTTATCATAATGCACAGCCTGCGGCGGAGTGGTTACACGACAATAACATCCCTGTAGTGTACTGGCCTGCACAGAGTCCTGACCTGAATCCTATAGAACACCTTTGGGATGTTTTGGAACGCCTACTTCGTGCCAGGCCTCACCGACGAACATCGATACCTTTCCTCAGCGCAGCACTCCGTGAAAAATGGGCTGCCATTCCCCAAGAATCCTTCCGGCACCTGAATGAACGTATGCCTGCGAGAGTGGAAGCTGTCATCAAGGCTTAGAGTGGGCCAACACAATACTGAATTCCAGCAATACCGATGGAGGGCGCCACGAACTTGTGAGTAATTTTCAGTCAGGTGTCCGGATACTTTTGATCGCATAGTGTACCTGCAGACACGTCCCACTGAGGAATGGGGTTATGAGGCACGTGACACTGCCTCCGTATACGTATGTGAACGAGATGAACCGCTGTTAGCGTCCACTGCTTTCAGGGATCACTCTCAGCTCGTGCGCTCGCCGGAGAAAGGTGGCACATAAAGCGTACGAGAAATGACTGCGAGCTGCTAAGCGATGGCAGCTGTAGCCATTGACTCAGAGAGCGAGACTATGTACTCACTCCCACATACTCGCAGCAGGCACCGAGTGAGTACACAGAAACGGGCTGGAACACACCTCCCTTCGACAGGTCAACGTGGCGTAGTGCGATCCCATAGTCTCCGGAACATCCCAAGTCAGTCTAGTATTCTTTGCTGCGTACTTACCAGACACGCGCCGTTTGTCATTCTGTTTATCACCTACGCTGCGAACTTGATTCAAGTTGTTTGTCGGTGACAGTACTTATTATAGCTTTATCACGGACTTGGGCCTTATGCAAGGACTATGTGTTTCTCCATATTTGGCGTTTATATAACCGCAGCCAGCCAGAAGCTTTTCTTATGCGCCTAACTCTTAAGGGTACAGAGCTTCGGAAGCAACATTCCATCAAGGCTTCAGCCATGTTCTCAACAGGCTTATGAGGAGCAGGTCAAGCTAGTTTCGTACGACGGGTCGTGTGTCCTAGTAGCGGCGGGCTAGCCGTGATGTACATGGACGTGTGTCCGTACCTATATCTACTGCATGTTTATACTCCACAATTCATCCTACTGTATGTGGTGGATATCGTTAGGCATTCCTACCGTCTGTTCCATTCACGAATCGTCTGTAGAAAAATGACCGTCGGTAGTGCTCTGTATGAGTTCAAATTTCTCTGATTTCACTGTCATGATTATTTCGTGAGCTATATGCGGGAGGAAGCAATATGTTGCTTGACTCTACCTTGAACACGGGCTCTCATACAGTTTTAAAGGTAAGCCTCTTCCTTATGGTTCCAGACTGGCGAGCAGTATTCAAGATTCTGTTGAATGAGAATTTTGTAAGGTACTTTCTTCATAGATGTTCACAGGAATCGCAAGAGAAAAAGTGGCGTGTAGGAAAATGTGCTCTCTCACAGTTTTGTAGGTAAATCTCTTCCCGAGCCACACTGCATCACTTGTAGCTTCTGCCACCAGATTTCGTTGACCTTGTCCGAGGCGCTGCTACACTGACTGAACGAATCTAGGACGAATTCTCTATTAATCTCTGAATCCGAAGTGGTAGGGCTTCCAGGGTAATTAGCAGTATTCAACATTCGGTTGAACGAGGATTTTGAAAGCTACTTTCTTCGTGGATGTTCGTAGGCAAACACAAGAGAAAAAGTGGCGGGCAAGGCATGAGGGGGCATTTGCTCCAATTGAAACCCCGAGCGAACATGCGCAGTGATTAGCATTCATGAGGATTGCGGCTCAAACCCGCGTAAGGCCATCCTGATTAGGTTTTCCTTGATTTCCCTAGATCACTTCAAGCAAATGCTGCGATGGTTCCTTTGAAAGGGCACGGCCGATTTCCTTCCCCACCCTTCTCTAATCCGTGCTTTTGCACCGTCTCTAACAACCTCGTTGTCGACGGGATGTTAAACAGTAATCTCCTCCTCCTCCGACTGAAATTTGGGCATCAGTATGGAATTTTTGACATTGTTTCTTTTTCAGTAGTTATCTCATTATATATTTTAGAAATATGGGCGTGTCCTTTATATTGCAAGCCTCTCATACCACTTTTGTTATTATTTGCTATCATATTACGACCAACAACTATTTACTATTGATCGATATGTTTATTAAGGGACACCGCTTATTTATATCCTGGGACTGCATCTATGGAGCGTTCTCTACCAAGATTCGTTTGTCGAAGTTTGTCGCCGTTTCAATGGAAACCAACCGAGATCAGCGTCTGCCAATTCCATAGTAACCAACATCTACGGAATGTCGTCTGCCGGACATCACCTGTCGATACTCGCAGCCATCTCTTTGAAAATCGCCGTGCTCCTGCAGCTCGGAAACGCCGTCCTCCATATCTACAGCTACATCTACATCTATACTCTGCAAACCACCGTGAGGTGCATGGCACTGGGTACGTCCCTTTGCCAGTTATTAGAGTTTCTTCCTGTTCCATTCACAAATTGAGCGCGGGAAGAATGATTGAATGCGTCTGTTCGTGCAGTAATTATTCTTATCTTATGCTCACGATCCATATGTGAGCGATACGTAGGGGATTGTAGTATATTCCTAGAGTCACCATTTAAAGCCGGTTCATGAAACTTTATTAATAGGCTTTCTCGGCATAGTTTACGCCTACCTACAACAGTCTTCCACTTCAGTTCCTTCAGTAGCTATGTGACACTGTCCCACGGATTAAACAAACCTGTGACCATTCGTGCTGCCCTTCTCTCTATACGTTCAATATCCGCTGTTAGTCCTATTTGGTATGAGTCCATCGAAACCAACAGCACTGTAAGTATTTTCCCTGCATGCCCCGGGAGGGCAGCCCATATGCAACGAATGCGATGCTTACTGGTTTCCTTTTCAAGGCATTTAGTATATTTGACAATAGCTGTATTAACAACCTGCTTCTTCTTTGCTATAAAATTATTCTAAGTAATTATGTCATTTTACTAATAAGTACATCCTTTTGCACATAATTCTTTTGACTTATACCTGATTGATTAAAGCTGACATGCAGATACAGCTAACATGGGTATATTTATGTTTTGTAATTTTAGCTCGTTCTAAGTTCTTTTATGTATTTCTCTAATTTATATCCTGCGTCATATTACAGTACTGAAGGTCTGAAAATGATCATGTGATGATCGAAACCGGACACCTCCTAATAAAAGTTCCTTTTCTATCTAGACTATTTGATAATTAATTCAAATATTCTATTTTGATCGCTGACTATCTCCAGCAATGTTTTGGAAAATAATTAATATTAAGGAGTTTTATTTGGAGGTCCCACATAAACCGTACCAGACACATTTCTGTAGATGTTTTACAGCTGTTAACAGTTTCCAGTGAACTACGTTCAACAGTACAATGACATAGGAATGAGGCATCCCCTTTATTTATGCACAATGTGGTTTCATTTCTCTTCTGTTGACAGTCAGCTGCTAGTCCCCGCACGAGGCGTGGCTCCTCAGTAGGTCTTCCTGAAATCATGCACAACTTTTGGGCGCTGTTATTGCCCTTAACACAAGAGAACCATGCAACTTCTAACGCTGTCCATCAGGTAACTGACATAGCGACGGTCTTGTAACTGTTCTTTGGCAGAACACCTGAAGCTATTTTTAAACCCGACAATTTCTTTCCGTTCCCAGTGTACTGATGTCTATTTGCTATTAAGCCTCTAATGCAGTCTGAAAGCTGGTCCGATATCCATAAGAGCACAATAATTGTTATGTATTGCTCATTAAATGAGCAGAAAGAACTATTACTGTTTGATTACGCTACGTATGATAAACCACTGGTAACAGTAATGACCACAAGCGGCATAAAGCGGACCGGAAACATAAAACCAACGGTAAGAAAGGCAGACACCAGACAGATTCAGCGGAAAATCCTAAAGAAAGAATTCAGCTATAACAGAAGCAGCTTACAAAACCATGCTTCTACAGATTCTTGAGTATTACTCGTCAGTCGGAGACCATTACGAAGAGCAATCGACAGATGACACACGAAAGATACAAAGAAGAGAGGTTCTGTGGAGTAAGCGCCAGACTGTAACGGAGATGCTAATCAAACTCCAGTGACGGACACTACAAGAGTTTTAGGGTGCACCGCAGTGTGGTTTACTGTTAAAATATTCCAACACTGTACTTTCCAAGCTAGTTTCAGGCAATATATTATTTCCATCCACATGACTCTCCCGAAATAACTATGGCGCGAAAATCTGGGAAATTTGAGCTGATACAGAGACTTAAAGACAACCCCTCTTCCAGGGAATGTAACATGAAATGGGGGGGGGGGGGGGGGACGATAGTGATGTCAGAAGTACGTTCCAGGTGTGGTTTGTAGTAATTTCACTATGCGTCGGGAATATGATGGGCATCGAAATTTACTGTCGCAGAGTGAGCTGCTTGTGAAAGCCTGAAAGTCGACAACGCGGGGTCTTTAAGTGTTCCATAGTCCCTCAACATCTTGACAGCAAATGGGTCTGTCTGAATGCGGAACAGTAGTTGGAGCTAGACGCGTGGGACATTACATTTCGAAAATCGTCGCGGAATGCAATATTCTGAGCTCAACAGTGTCAACAGTGTGCCGAGAATACCAAATTTCAGACATTCACCACAAACGTCGCACTTAACGATGGACGGCAGCGGCGCTTGCTTGGAGTTGTCAGTGCTAACAGACAAACAACACTGTGTGAAATAATCGCAGAAATCAATGTGGGACGTAAGACGAGCGTATCTGTTAGGACTGCGTGACAAAATTTGGCGTTAATGGGCTATGGAAACAGATGACTGGCGAGAGTACCTTTGCTAACAGCACGACATCGCCTGCAGCGCCTCTCGTGGGCTCGTGACCATATCGGTGGACCCTAGACGACTGGAAAACCTTAGCCCGGTCAGATTAGTCCAGATTTCAGTTGGTAAGAGCTAATGGTAAGGTTCGAGTGTGGCGCAGACCCCGCGAAGCAATGGACCCAAGTTGTCAACAAGGCACTGAGCAATATGGTGGCGGCTCCATAAAGGAGTGGGTTGTGTTTACAAGGAATGGACTGGATCCACTGGTCCAAATGAACTGATCACTGGCTGGAAATGCTTATGTTCGGCTACTTGGAGGCCATTTGCAGCCATTCACGGACTTCATGTTCCCAAAGAACTATGGAATTTGTATGGATGAAAATGCACCATGTCGCCGGACAACAGTTGTTCGCGACTGGTTTGAAGTGCATTATGGGCATTTTGAGCTAATGGTCGGACCATCCAGACACCCGACATGAATCCCATCAAATATTTATTGGACATAATCCAGAAGTCATTTCCTGCACAACATCCTTCACCGGCAACACTTTCTCAATTACGGACGGCTATAGAAGCAGCATGGTTCAATATTTCTGTAGGGGACGTCCAATGAATTGTTCTGTCCAGTCCACGTCGAGTTTCTGCACTACGCTGGGCAAAAGGAGGTCCGTCACGGTATTAGGAGACATCCCATGACTTCTATCACCTCAGTGTACTTTTCGTGTGTCACTTGTTTTCATTTCTGCACGTTCCCAATAGGTGGCAGCATTTGCTCACAGAAAACAGTTTTGTTTGGTTTTAATAAGTCTGGAATAGAATGTGTCTAGAACATTAACACACACAACACTATCGAATAAGTAATTGTTTTATCACAACAATACACCGACGTATTTTTTTCGTTTTAGCATTGACACTACATCCGGCAACGATCTATTCTTTCACACTCCAGTGGCACCGTTTTCATAATTTTTAAGAATTAGTATCGCGTTTTCTGAATATTGTACTATTCCAGTTATTTTCTAAAACAAATAGTAGTTCCATTTTGAACAAGTTCTAATATTTTGGTGAATCTCGCCAGTTAAAAAAAAAAACAGTATTTTAATCTTATTTTGTAACAGAACAATGCTCTAACCACTAATATAAACTTTTCATTCATATAATCAGAGTTGAGGAATGAGAAAAACAATCTATATATACAGGGTGGTCCATTGAAAGTGACTGGGCCAAATATCTCACGCAATAAGCATCAAACGAAAAAACTACAAAACGAAACTCCTCTAGCTTGAAGGGGGAAACCAGCTGGCCCTATGGTTGGCCCGCTAGATGGCGCTGCCATAGGTCAAACGGATATCAACTGCGTTTTTTTAAACAGTAACCCACATTTTTATTAGATATTCGTGTAGTACGTAAAGAAATATGAATGTTTTAGTTGGACCATTTTTTTCGCTTTGTAGATGGCGCTGTAATAGTCACAAACGTATAAGTATGTGGTATCACGTAACATTCCGCCAGTGCGGACGGTATTTGCTTCGTGATACATTACCCGTGTTAAAATGGACCGTTTACCAATTGCGGAGAAGGTCGATATCGTGTTGATGTATGGCTATCGTGATCAAAATGCCCAACGGGCGTGTGCTATGTATGCTGCTCGGTATCCTGGACGACATCATACAAGTGTCCGGACCGTTCGCCGTATAGTTACGTTATTTAAGGAAACAGGAAGTGTTCAGCCACATGTGAAACGTCAACCACGACCTGCAACAAATGATGATGCCCAAGTTGGTGTTTTAGCTGCTGTCGCGGCTAATCCTCACATCAGTAGCAGACAAATTGCGCGAGAATCGGGAATCTCAAAAACGTCGGTGTTGAGAATGCTACATCAACATCGACTGCACCCGTACCATATTTATATGCACCAGGAATTGCATGGCGACGACTTTGAACGTCGTATACAGTTCTGCCACTGGGCACAAGAGAAATTACGGGACGATGACAGATTTTTTTCACGCGTTCTATTTAGCGACGAAGCGTCATTCACCAACAGCGGTAACGTAAACCGGCATAATAGGCACTATTGGGCAACGGAAAATCCACGATGGCTGCGACAAGTGGAACATAAGCGTTCTTGGCGGGTTAATGTACGGTGCGGCATTATGGGAGGAAGGATAATTGGCCCCCATTTTGTCGATGGCAATCTAAATGGTGCAATGTATGCTGATTTCCTACGTAATGTTTTACCGATGTTACTACAAGATGTTTCATTGCATGACAGCATGGCGATGTACTTCCAACATGATGGATGTCCGGCACATAGCTCGCGTGCGGTTGAAGCGGTATTGAATAGCATATTTCACGACAGGTGGATTGGTCGTTGAAGCACCATACCATGGCCCGCACGTTCACCGGATCTGACGTCCCCGGATTTCTTTCTGTGGGGTAAGTTGAAGGATATTTGCTATCGTGATCCACCGACAACGCCTGGCAACATGCGTCAACGCATTGTCAATGGATGTGCGAACATTACGGAAGGCGAACTACTCGCTGTTGAGAGGAATGTCGTTACACGTATTGCCAAATGCATTGAGGCTGACGGACATCATTTTGAGCATTTACTGCATTAATGTGGTATTTACAAGTAATCACGCTGTAACAGCATGCGTTCTCAGAAATGATTAGTTCACGAAGGGACATGTATCACATTGGAACAACCGAAATATAATGTTCAAACGTACTTACGTTCTGTATTTTAGTTTAAAAAACCTACCTGTTACCAACTGTTCGTCTAAAATTGTGAGCCATATGTTTGTGACTATTACAGCGCCATCTATCACAAAGCGAAAAAAGTGGTCCAACAAAAACATTCATATTTCTTAACGTACTACACGAATAGGTAATAAAAATCGGGGTCCCTATTTTAAAAAAATGCAGTTGATATCCATTTGACTTATGGCAGCGCCATCTAGCGGGCCGACCATACCGCCATCTGGTTTCCCCCATCAAGCTAGACAAGTTTCGTTCTTTGTAGTTTTTTTCGTTTGATGCTTATTTCGTGAGATATTTGGCCCGGTCACGATCAATGGACCACCCGGTATATCATGTTTCATAATTCCTACTACTGGTTTCCAGGGCGTTAAAAGATAAAATTTTGATAAGAAAACGATGTGCTGAAATGCACCGTTTGGATATAAACTCAGTTTGAAGATAGGATCACGTTCAAATCGCCCGCTTCACGGTACGCACACATACTGAGAAGAGGGCACTGTCGTCAGTTAGTGTTGCAATTATGGCGTCACATTTTATTTATTTATTGCCAAATTATAGACATGTGACCTGACGTTCTGAAACAGGTAGTACATCTTATAGTTTTCTGCTTTCATCTTTTTGTGGTTCGTTTTATTTTTATCTACAACGCTTTACAAAGAACAATACTTTTTAAAATAATAAAATTTAAGGTTGAAATATAAACAAAATTTTGTTGTTTTTTAAGAAGAATATAAAAAGATTATAGGATACAGGAAAGATGTGTTAGTGCCATCACCGATTGTGACTGCCGCTGAATATCTCAGAAAGATTTATTCGAGCTGCTGACCGGCAGTCACAACAAAAAATTTAGTTTTGTTAGTATCACGGAAATAGTATTGCTAATCCTATGCATTAACTTTAGGTGCTCATCCGTGTACAGTATTTGGTACTTTCTTGGCAGGATCGCCAGCACCTTATGCTTATTTATTGTCACATCTCGTCTTCGTCCTCCGGTTTCTCTTCAGTATCACTGTTTTCACTGTCACTGTGGGTATCGCTGTCCGCCATCTGGAGATCGTTGTTACGTTGCATATACGCATGTCTGTTATTTCGTGTCCGCAGGCACTCTTCATGCGTTGTTTTTGAAATATTGTCTGTCAGTACGTTTAGTTGTGCCCATTGTGCTTCGTCTCATATATGTCAGCTTCTGTGCAGTCTAAGTGTAGTGTATGTCCATTGTTCGCGTATTTCCCGCGGAAAAAGACAGTGTTTTCTGGGGAACCTTCTTCCCCACATGTGTATGTAGATGTCTGTCTCAGACACAGGTGAGGTCCGTGTCCGGTTAAGAAACGTACCATACCGTGGCTGGGATCGATATATTTCATTCTCAACCGCGCCCTCGCATCACATACCATTTAAGCCCGACTATAGCAACACCTGCGAGAAACTGGTACTTTCGCAACTGGGAGGATTGACTGTGGTGTTCCACGGACTCGTCGCACTCTACACTTTGAAGAGGATGTCCTTCCATACGCAGAAAAGAACCCTACGGTGAGTACTCGAAACACTGCCCATACAGAGCTTACTGTCTATGCTGCGTGCGTACTGCGAAGTGAGCATTTTCGAAATGATAACGATCTTCAAATTTTTTTACACACAAACTGTACATTGCTGAACCTGAGTTCCAGAAGCCTATAATAGGAATTGCGAAACACCCTATAGATGCGAAGAACTACCTCTCCAGGACCACTGCTCTTTCTTCAACTATGCGATTTTAATTGAATTTTCCATTACTGTATGATCACTTATCTCTACAAATGTCATTTTTGGTGTTGTGCAGATCCCGGAAGGAGTAACGGTATTAAGGTTTTCAGTGAAGGAAGAAGCCAGCAATGCGATCTACTCTTTGACACCCTGTGTTTCAGTTCAAGTACGGTCACTGAGCGTGAAAGAACAGTCTGATGGACAGGACAAAGCTGCACGACAGCTTTCTGTCTGATGTTTCAGAAGGCAGGTAACCTGGAAGGTGATAAATACTACGGAAAACCGTGGTACACATTCATCGTGTAACTGATGCGGGTACAGAACCATACTCGTAGTATCAAGTGAGGGCAAATGCCGCTTGTCCCGAAATGAAGGGAAATTGCAACAGTGACAAATCAGGCAGAACACTGAATTATGGTATGGCGATGATGATAACGATAGATTTTTTTGTGTCTCGTATGAAAAATTAGATAACACTGATCTCAAATGACAAGTTCTAGATTAAACAGATTGTGGATTACTAAAGTTTGTTAACAAAATTCGTTTGGCAACGAACTTCCAAACCCCGCTACAGAACAACGATGCCTCTCGTGACTGCTCCCCTCGCTCTCCCTAACGCCTCCCCTCCCCCTCCCGCCCCCGCCCTTCCCCTCACTTAAATACCTAATGGCGTAACGTGACGGTCTATCGCATTATTCCACGATGAACGGTCGCTCGCCACTCGCGTTGATTACACATTGGCAATATAGTGGTCACGACTCCGGCAAATAGGTTTCTAAAGCCAATAACCGGGCGCGGCGGACCGCGCACGCCGTGTCAAACGCATTAGCCGCACCAAACTACGCAAAATGATCCCCTGTGTTTCCAACTTCGTTACCAGCCAAACAAGCGTTATTTGCCGGCACCGAACCGCGATAATTTAGAATAACTGAAAATGACGGACAGCGCTTGATAACAGAGCTTCGAAACAAGGACTCCATAACTGGCAACCAAAGGCTACTGCTTTTGTTGGGGAGTAGACTTTGCACTCAGAGGAAACGACCTTAGCGAGTATTATGAAACTCCAAGGGAATCTCATCCAGTACGTTATGCTTAGACAGATATCCACTCCTAAAAAGGAACAATTGGGAAAGGAGTACAATATCACTATAACGCTGACTGGTAAGTGTACCATGTTCAAAGATTTGGAGGCAGTATCATGCGCCCCCACACCATAACACGTGCATCACCACAAAGAACTTGTCCGACAATGGTGAACGTACCCTCATATGGCCGGAGGTGCGATCAAGTAATGCACCCAGAAACATCGTCGAACATGATCGTTTTGATCATCTAGGTGCTGTGGTGTCTGGGGCTAGGGGGGAGGGGCTAACGGTACATGGGAGTCATGATGATGATGATGATCATCATCATCATTTTTCAATTCCAGTTTCCCGGGTGATGTGTAGAAACGCGCGCCACCTCTTCTGTCTTCATACATCTTCTTTTCCAGGATAACTTCCGATTTGTGCCCTTTATCCTCCACGCCTGATCTTACGGTTTCTATCCTGCGTTTTCTTGGTCTTCCCCGTGGTCTTCTGCCTACGAGCTTCAGGTTGAAATACTTTTTGGCAGGTCATTCGCTGTCATTCTCATTATGTGCCCATACCACTGAAGCCTGCGTTTTTTTATGGCACTGGTAGCAGGAACCTCAGTACCACCTTCTTTTCTATTCACCTCATTCCTGATTTTGTCCTTTCTGGTTGTTTGACTCAGAATTCTAATGAATTTCATTTATGTTGCCTCAATTCTGCTGAAGTCTTTGTTTAGTAGGGTACATGTTTTTCAACCATATGTAAGGAATGGTATGAAATAGGTGTGATACATTGTCGCTATTGCTTTTCGTGCCATTTTATCGTCCCAGAGAAGACTTCTGATTTGACTGTAAAAACTGAATGCTTTCTGTGTCGTCCTGAGTATTTCCTGCTTAATGGTGTTGTCTTTCGAGATCCCGTTTCCGATGTATTTGAAATGGGAAACAGATTCTACTTTGATTCCTTTTAGAAATATATTTGAGGTTATTCCTTGCCTGTTGACTGTCATGTCTACTGTCTTTGTTTTATTTATTTTTAGTATGAAATTTTTGAATGTGTTGTTCGAATCATTAAGCTTCAGCTTCTGTCTCTCCCCATACCATCAAATCATTAGCAATAGCCAGGGCATTTGGTTCGCTATTTTCTTGATAGATTTTATGATCTTGTCCATTACTATTACAAACTGGAGTTTCTTATTGGAAACGTCTCACTGTTTCAAACCATTCTGATCTTCGTTACCTACCTGGACACAGCTGTAACACTTTTGGTATAGCGTCTTGACTTTATGAATTAGGTACTTTGGCACCTTTAAAGACCTTCCAAACATTCACATATATTGTTTAGACGAACTCTGTCATACGCTTTTTCAATGTCCAAAAATTCAGACACAAGATTTCTTCCATATTCCCAGCACTTTTCTGTCATCATTCTTACTGCAAAAATAAGATCCATTGTACCTCGGTCTTTCCTGAATCCAGGTTGTTCTTCCTCAAACAGAGGTTCTACTATCTTTCCATATCTCATTTCTGTGATCTTTTCAGCAGCTTCACGGTGTGTGGCAGCAACTTGATGCCTCTGTAATTTCCACATTTTCATCGACCGCACATTTTGAACAGAGGGATGATGACTTCTTTACTCCAATCTTCTGAGAATTTGTTTTCTTCCCAAATCACTGATAGCACTTCTTATACGCAATTTAAGCTGCCTTTGCCATGTCTGTGCTGTGATCATCATAGCCTGTCGACTTTCCATTCCGCATGTTCTTTATGCTGTTTCTCACTCACGCCATTTTAATGGATGTTCGTAGGTTTGTATTTCATTAATTACTCTACAGTCGTTGATGGTTGTGTTCTCCCCATCTCCATTTAATAGCATGTTGACGTACTTTTTCGTTTCATCCCTGGTTCCTTTCTGTGTCCAAAGTATGTTACCGTGATGGTTTTCCAGTTCAAGGATATTTAGATATTCATATCGTTTACTATTTAGTCCTTTGTATAATTTTCCACGTCCCTGGCCGGCCGGTGTGGCCGAGCGGTTCTAGGCGCTTCAGTTTGGAATCGCGCGACCGCTACGGTCGCAGGTCCGAATCCTGCCTCGGGCATGGATGTGTGTGATGTCCTTAGGTTAGTTAGGTTTAAGTAGTTCTATGTTCTGGGGGACTGATGACCTCAGATGTTAAGCCCCATAGTGCTCAGAGCCATTTGAACCACTTCCCTGACAGTCCTCCTCTATCCTTGTAGTAAGGTCCTCCCAGCACTTTTCTTCCTGGATCAGTGTTTTCTTTCTGCGGTATTCTGTGCTAGATGTTCAATTGCTAATTCATTTCGTCTACCATCTGTTTACTGTTTTTCATGGTCTAATTTTTTTTTCAGTACGTTCCTATCTTTTACTGCTGTCTTCAACCCCTCTTTTCACCAAGTGTTTCATTCTCTTTTGATGTGGCACTCGCTTTTCCGCAGATGTCTTTGGCCTCTTTAAAAAGGGTTTCTTTGAGTAAAGACCATTCTTCTTCAACTCACTTTTTCTCATTTTTAGATAAATTGGCTGTTATTCGTGCTTTTAGTTTCTTTTCTTTTCCATATCCTTCAACAGCCAAGTCACAATCTTTGGCATTCTCTTTTGCTTAAATTTTGGCACTTAAACATCTTTTAGGTCAGCAATTAATAATCGGCGGTCGCTATCTAGGCACTCAATGAGCGTGACTTTAACATCTGTAACATACTGATAAACTTTTCTATTCTTGATGAAGAAGTCTTATCATAGTCTTGAGCTTGCCATCCAGCTGTATCTTGTTATTTTATGACTTTCCCTCTTCTGATACCACGTGTTCTGTATGATTGGTTCACACACGAAAAAAATTAGATTATCTCTTTCCGGGTTTCTGTCCCCATAACCATGAGGACCGATGATGTTTTCACATCGTAGTGTTTTTTAGCAACTTGAGCGTTCAAATCGCCTGTGATGATACGAGGTGCATTCAAGTTCTAAGGCCTCCGATTTTTTTTCTAATTAACTACTCACCCGAAATCGATGAAACTGGTGTTACTTCTCGACGTAATCGCCCTGCAGACGTACACATTTTTCACAACGCTGACGCCATGATTCCATGGCAGCGGCGAAGGCTTCTTTAGGAGTCTGTTTTGACCACTGGAAAATCGCTGAGGCAATAGCAGCACGGCTGGTGAATGTGCGGCCACGGAGAGTGTCTTTCATTGTTGGAAAAAGCCAAAAGTCACTAGGAGCCAGGTCAGGTGAGTAGGGAGCATGAGGAATTACTTCAAAGTTGTTATCACGAAGAAACTGTTGCGTAACGTTAGCTCGATGTGCGGGTGCGTTGTCTTGGTGAAACAGCACACGTGCAGCCCTTCCCGGACGTTTTTGTTGCAGTGCAGGAAGGAATTCGTTCTTCAAAATATTTTCGTAGGATGCACCTGTTACCGTAGTGCCCTTTGGAACGCAATGGGTAAGGATTACGCCCTCGCTGTCCCAGAACATGGACACCATCATTTTTTCAGCACTGGCGGTTACCCGAAATTTTTTTGGTGGTGGTGAATCTGTGTACTTCCATTGAGCTGACTGGCGCTTTGTTTCTGGATTTAAAAATGGCATCCACGTCTCATCCATTGTCACAACCGACGAAAGGAAAGTCCCATTCATGCTGTCGTTGCGCGTCAACATTGCTTGGCATGCCACACGGGCAGCCATGTGGTCATCCGTCAGCATTCGTGGCACCCACCTGAATGACACTTTTCGCATTTTCAGGTCGTCATGCAGGATTGTGTGCAGAGAACCCACAGAAATGCCAACTCTGGAGGCGATCTGTTCAACAGTCATTCGGCGATCCCCCAAAACAATTCTCTCCACTTTTTCGATCATGTCGTCAGACCGGCTTGTGCGAGCCCGAGGTTGTTTTGGTTTGTTGTCACACGATGTTCTGCCTTCATTAAACTGTCGCACCCACGAATGCACTTTCAACACATCCATAACTCCATCACCACATGTCTCCTTCAACTGTCAATGAATTTCAATTGGTTTCACACCACGCAAATTCAGAAAACGAATGATTGCACGCTGTTCAAGTAAGGAAAACGTCGCCATTTTAAGTATTTTAAACAGTTCTCATTCTCGCCGCTGGCGGTAAAATTCCAACTGCCGTACGGTGCTGCCATCTCTGGGACATATTGACAATGAACGCGGCCCCATTTTAAAACAATGCGCATGTTTCTATCTCTTTCCAGTCCGGAGAAAAAAAAATCGGAGGCCTTAGAACTTGAATGCACCTCGTAGTATTCTCCTGTGTTGTTTGTTCTTCAAGCTCAGTAAGGAAATGCTCTTTCTACTCCGTGGTACATCCTGCCTGAGGATGCTTCACTACAATGCCATTCACTGTTAGCGCTAGATCTTCCTTAGCGCTTCCTTGAATTGTATTATAAAATCTGAGTACAGGATCTTACCGGTTCTCCTGATTGCCCATGGTAATGGCTACTGTCGCTAACTTGGCACTCATTTCATACCTGCGAAGAACGCCACGGGATTTTAGCAATATAAAAGTAACTCCGTGTTCCTCTCTCGCAATTGTATTACTGGATTATCTTAAAAATCAAAGGGATCTTATAGCATTGTCCGCTGTGATATTTCAGTACTTCTACTGCTGCTTGAGAACCTTCTGATCAACGTTTTGTGAAACGCACTTCGCAACTGCTGAAATTGTTGTTAATTGTGTTGATATAATCGTTGAGTTTAGGGACAGTTTACATCATCCTGCGTCCCTGGAGCCAAAGTCGATATATGCACAGCTGGCCTATTCATGGTGTCTTTTGAAGTATCCGTGCGCGCGTGTGTGTGTGTGTGTGTGTGTGTGTGTATGTGTGTGTGTGTATTATTCATTCGGGAGCAGAAGTCGATATACCGGGTGATCAAAAAGTCAGTATAAATTTGAAAACTTAATAAACCACAGAATAATGTAGATAGAGAGGTAAAAATTGACACACATGCTTGGAATGATATGGGGTTTTATTAGAACCACCCCATATTGCTAGATGCGTGAAAGATCTCTTGCGCGCGTCGTTTGGTGGTGATCGTGTGCTCAGCCGCCACTTTCGTCATGCTTGGCCTCCCAGGTCCCCAGACCTCAGTCCGTGCGATTATTGGCTTTGGGTTACCAGAAGTCGCAAGTGTATCGTGATCGACCGACATCTCTAGAGATGCTGAAAGACAACATCCGAAGCCAATGCCTCACCATAACTCCGGACATGCTTTACAATGCTGTTCACAACATTATTCCTCGACTACAGCTGTTTCTGAGGAATGATGGGGGACATATTGAGCATTTCCTGAAAAGAACATCATCTTTGCTTTGTCTTATTTTGTTATGCTAATTATTGCTATTCTGATCAGATGAAGTGCTATCCGTCGGACATTTTTTGAACTTTTGTATTTTTTTGGTTCTATGTCATTCCAAGCATGTGTGTCAATTTGTACCTCTCTATTTACATTATTCCGTGATTTATTCAGTTTTCAAATTTATACTGACTTTTTGTTCACCCGGTATATACACTAGTGATGAGGAAGAGGTCCCATACTCCGAGGAGCGCAGGGAACGATGCGGGAGACCCACACCGCCGTCTAGGCAAGGTCCTAGAGGGGGTGGTTTGCCATTGCCTGAATGATGATGATGATGAAGACAACACAACAACACCAGTCATCTCGAGGCAGGGAAAATCCCTGACCCCACCGGGAATCGAACTCGGGACCCCGTGCGCGGGAAGGCAGAACGCTACCACGAGACCACGAGCTGCGGACATACACTAGTAAAATATGATTAATATTACTGTACACTGGTGTGCAAAATTTAAGGATGGAAGTAACTTTCGCATGATGTGTCACTACAAAGTAACATAGCCCGATGAAATTTGGACCTTATACAGAAAGAACTGCTTCAGTATAGTGCAGAAGGTTGCTGGAAGAAATACCCAAAGATACGATCAGATATGACACTTTTATTCCAAGACAATAGTTATACTGATATCGCCGCGATTTATAAGGGTATCCTGGACATTACAAACGGCGGACACGATTCTTTAATAGGCTGTTTGATCACCACGGACGGCGATATATGCTCTGCAACGAGCTCCTATGCTGGCCACAATGTTGGCAAGGAGTACTTGTGGTAGGAGGCTCCCTTCCTCCACCAGCGCGGCTGACAACTCCTTCATGGTCCATGGTGCATGTGGACGCGCTGTAGTACGTTTCCCCGGAGCATCCCCCGCGTGCTCGATGGGATTTAAGTCGGGGGAACGGGCAACTCAGTTCATTCGCCGTTTCAAGAGTTGCTGCACCTACGCTGCTCAAGGCGTTCGCACATTTTCATCGACAGAAATGAAGTCAGCGGTGAACGCACTCCAAAATAGACGCATGTGGGGAAGGACGACAGTGCCAGAATAAGGGCCGGCCGCGATGGTCTTGCGGTTCTAGGCGCTGCAGTCCGGAACCGCGGGACTGCTACGGTCGCAGGTTCGAATCCTGCCTCGGGCATGGATTGTGTGATGTCCTTAGGTTAGTTAGGTTTAAGTAGTTCTAAGTTTTAGGGGACTGATGACCTAAGATGTTAAGTCCCATAGTGCTCAGAGCCATTTGAACCATTTGAACCAATCAGAATAAGGTTGAGGGTGAGAATACCCTCTTCAAAGATTTGGTGCTCAGTACGCCCATACACACTGCTTTCAAACCTAAACCAAGCCTCGGATGGAAGAATAAAATAAATACGAGACATGACAGTTCTTCTAGTACCGCTCGAAGTAATGCGGTGCAAATGCCTGGTGCTCATCGAAGATAACGGAAGACAAAAAACCCTCCCAAAAAGGAACGACAGAAAATTGGTACACTCAATATTCTCACTCTCAACAACAAATGTGAAGAACTAGTAGAACTTATTGGCAGGCGTAAGCTCAGGATATTGGGATTGGGTGAGACAAAGTGGAAAAGCTGTGAGAAGAAATCACTGAGAAATTGATATGTGCTATACTGGAGAGGCAACATTTGCGAATCCAAAAATGGAGTTGGCCACGTCCTCCATAGATGTACAGACAGAGTGCCCGGATCATCCAGATGAGACTAAGGGCTGGTAATACACCGAATTCTATTTCGCAAGTACATGCACCTCAGGAAGAATGTAGCCCTGAGGAGAAAGAGCATTTCCTTACTGAGATTGAAGAACAATTAACACAGGAGAATATTATCAGTACAGGCGATCTGAATGCTCAAGTTAGTAAAAAAGACTAGGATGTGGAAACATCATCGGTCCTCATGGTTAAGGGAACAGAAACCCGGAAAGAGATAATCTAATTCTTTTCCGCGTGCGAAACAACTTAACCATGCAGAACACGTGGTATCAGAAGAGTGGAAGCCATAACACCACAGGTAAACTAAACGAACCTTACCATGAAGGTTCAAAATGTCTCTGAGCACTATGGGACTCAACTGCTGTGGTCATAAGTCCCCTAGAACTTAGAACTACTTAAACCTAACCAACCTAAGGACAGCACACAACACCCAGCCATCACGAGGCAGAGAAAATCCCTGACCCCGCCGGGAATCGAACCCGGGAACCCGGGCGTGGGAAGCGAGAACGCTACCGCACGACCACGAGATGCGGGCTTACCATGAAGGATTTACGTGGCAGTTGTGCTCAAAAATTCAGACACAAAAGTTTCATACAACACCTACGTCGAAACGACTGGGTAGAGAGCAAGAGGTTACTAACAACACTGTGCACACCTGCCAGCGATGGGAACCGCGCAACGGACACACTACTTCGTCAGTTGTAGAACTCTGGATACAGGCCACTTCAATTCATAGCGTCACAAAGTTTCTGTCTATCGCCAACTTCAGGGTCAAGGTCTTAAAACTACTATCGACCTCCCTTACTTCAGATGGAACAAAGATACTGTACGACTATCAAGCCTTAAAGAAATTATGTCAAGACTTATGCATAGGAAGTGCAACATTAAGAATTTTGTTGAGTGAGCGCGTGTATCGAACTATGTGGAAACATTGTGGTCGCTCCATGAAACTTTTGTGCAAGTATGCTTTAAACGTTGGTGGCATTGTACATTCACTAACATGGCTTTATGACTATCAAATCAATTTCAAAAAGTCAGTTCCACAGAATTTTAAATGAACACTCAAAAAGACATACGTTTTTAAGCTATTGCCTGAGGCAGAATTCAAAAATTAGTAACAACTTAGAATCCTTGCACATACTATAAACATTTAGTAACATTATAACGTTTAAGTCGCACCGATAAGTTGCTTAATAAGTACACAGCAGAAAAATGCTTTCGATCGGAAGTAACATTAATGATTTACTACGCAACACGAACGACTAATATCATAGGCGCTGTAGGAAACATAAAACCTACACGTCATGTCTCCCTGTCTTGTTGCTCGAGGATTTGCCATTAATGCCTGCTCTTTCTGTGACCAAGGGGGAGTTTCCTCCTTTTCCTATTGAACTGGAGACTAAAACCAATCCAAAAACGAATCCACGGGTGATTGTGCCTGCGACTCATCTTTCCCAGAAGCTTCGCCAACATGTACTACGTTCATGTTTTCAGTTACAGGTCTATGTTTATTCTATTATCAGCCTACAATCATTCCTGCGACGTGCGACATACCCTGCAACTGTTCCTTTATTGTGTGAATTAGTCCGACACATTGCTCTACTGTCATTGGTCTCTGTAGAAAACGAAGCATCGACCTCGCAGAGAGTGACGCCATGTGCAATAGTACTTCACGAATGATTGTAAAGGCTCGTCTCCGTCAATACACTCACCAGCCAACTAGCATCAGAACTTCGCTGTCTCACCTCTATCAACACATATTTTAAATTAAAATCAGCCGCCGCGTTTTTTCTGTCTATATGCATATGATGGTTAATTTCAGGAACTACCTCGGCGATTCTGATACGTTTTCCACTAATAAACAGACTGATTCACGAGGAAAATTCTATTACCGTTACGCTAGACAAAGCATCCAACCGAGGATACTTAAGAAGTTACGAGGTTCACTCAAATTATAACACCTCCGACTTTTTTCTCGCAAACTAATCATACGAAAACTGTGAAATTTTTATCAGTTCTCCACTTAATCTCCTTGCAGCGTACACATGTATACCAACGTCGACCCGATGGTTTATGGGCTGCCGTGAATGTTTCTTTAGGAGTCTGGTTTGACAACGGAAAATCGCTGATGCAATAGTATCACGAATAGTGAATATGCGACAACGGAGTGTGTCTGTCACCGTTGGAAACAGCCACAAGTAGCTAGGATCCAGGTCATATGAGTAGGGACCATAAGAAATCACTTCAAAGTTTTTTTCGCGAAGATGTTGCAGCGTCCCATGCGCCCTATGCGCTGGTGCGTTGTCTCGGTGAAAGAGCACAAATGGTTCAAATGGCTCTAAGCACTATGGGACTTAACTCTGAGGTCATCAGTCCCCTAGACTTAGAACTAATTAAACCTAACTAACCTAAGGACATCACACACATCCATGCCCGAGGCAGGATTCGAACCTGCGACCGTAGCAGCAGCTCGGTTCCGAACTGAAGCACCCAGAAATGCTCGGCCACAGCGGCCGGCTGAAAGAGCACATGTGCAGGCCTTTCTGGCCGTTTTTCACGCAATGCTGAAAGGAGCTTGTTTTTCAAAACGTCCTGGTAGGGTACATCGGTGACCGTTGTGCCCTTTGGACCGCAATGAGTGAGGATTACTCCATTAAATCAGCGCTGTCACAGAAAATGGGCATCATCGTTTTTCAGCACTCGCGCTTACCGAAAATTTTTTGGATGGTGGTAGTGTGTGTGTGTGTGTGTGTGTGTGTGTGTGTGTGTGTGTGTGTGTGTGTGCGCGCGCGCGCTTCCAATAAGTTGACTGGCACTACTTCGTTTCAGGATGGAAAAACGCCATCCATATCTCATCCTTCGTCAAAATCGATGAAGAATCCCATTAATGCCGTCATCACCATCAGCATTGCCTGGCAACGTGCCATACGCCCAGCCTTGTGGTCATCCGTCAGCATTCGTGGGACCCACATGGAGGGCACTTTTCGCATTTTCAGGCCTTCATGCAGGATTGTGCGGACAGTTCCCACAGAAATGCCAGCTTTGGAAGTGATGTATTCCACACTCGTTCGGCAATACTCTCAAACAACTTTATCCACTCGATCATGTCGTCAGACTGGCCGGGGCAAGGCCGAGATTGTCTTTGTTTGTTGTCACATGACGTTCTGCCTTCTTTGAACTTTAGCACCCGCGAATACACGTTAGGCACATCAATAACACCATCGCAATATACATCATTCAACTGGAGATGAATTCCAATCGGCTTCACAGCATGGAAATGAAGAAAACGGATGATTACGCTGCTCGTCGAATGTAAATATCGCCATTTTAAGTATCAAAACCAATCTACACACTCTTCGCTACCGCTATAGTTGTCTCTGTCGTAGACAGCTGCCGTTATTCACAATGAGTGCACACGTATTTTAAAACAAATCGCATCTTTCTACCTGTTTCCAGTTGTGAGAAAAAAATCTGAGGTGCACTTCGTACAATCAATGCTACCCGAGGGAAGTTGGAGCAGGTCGCTAGTTGCTACTAGTTTCCAAATCCACCAACCTCTTGCTGGGACATGCCTTCGTCATACAGTAGCTGCCGTAACTGGCCTCTCTGAGAGGAATACCATTAAAGCGTGAGCCGAATACACAGCGCTAAAATGGGTGTGTATGCGCCCACTATCTGCTTGTACTGTAACAGCGTATAATAGCGACATGAACTATCAAATAAAACTTACAGCAGAATACGACTGAAATTGTTAAAATAAAATGCGAGACGTATCTGCTGGTAAAGGAGGGTTAATAAAGTAATTACCTTTTTTAAACAGGTTTCAATCTCTCGCCTGAAGGATCGATCGAGCTGTTCGAGACCCGACTCACTGTAGAGCTCAATGTTTTCCAGTCAGATACCAGTGGAACTGATAGTGTGCAATGGGGGATACGGGCCTTGAGGCAGAGGAGAGGGACCGTAGGGGAAGACAACTGAGAATATTTGAAAACTGATTTCCAATTCTGATATTTGTCTTACAAACAAGGCAAATCTACCGAAAATCATTGATTAGAACCATCAGATCCGGAAGTGTTTTTTACTTAGTTCTGGAACAATACATCTCAGACGAAAATGTGGAGGCTACTAAATGTAAAGAGAGTAAAGTAGATGACTTGGTCAGCTTGGGCAGTGCGTCTACCGCAGCAGTCACCTGCTTGAAATCCTACCTTTCGTAAATTTCCCAGCGGAGAGTATAGAAAAGAGAAGCCCCCCAAGAACCTTGGTCAGAAATGGCGCATCTGAAATATTTTTAATTTTTGTATAAAATCTTGTGTGTTTTCGTATATCTGTTCGCGTCAGTTAAGACAGGACTGTCGATGACTTGTTCGACAGCCTTAGCATACCTACGGTAGTCGCCTGCATATTATTCTCTCTTTAACTTCATCACTGCAAAGAGGTGGTTAGGCAAACATTATAAATTTGTATATCTGCCTCTTCACGAACATAATTCAAGCCTGCCAATGTGTCAGGCGCTTGCTTAAGCACTACACTGAAACTTGACCATCTAGCTGTGACTGGGGGTACTTACATTATATCGTACTTCGCCTTTTCAGCCGGCGACAAAGAGGGTCTCGTATTCTTTAGCGATGTTTCCAAGTGATGTTGCGTGATGACAGGAGCGAGCTGAAAGAAACAACAACATTAAACTCACACGAAGAACTCACCAAAGGTTAAGAAATTAAAATCAAGTCGTTTAACCCGAAACATGAAGGAAGTTCCCAGTACACCGGGATTCTTACTCAAGGTACAAAAACAGACTTTATAAATAAGCTATTGGATCAAAACGCACAGGATCGAAATTGTACAGTCTGGTATACAGTGTGTTACAAAAAGGTACGGCCAAACTCTCAGGAAACATTCCTCACACACAAATAAAGAAAAGATGTTATGTGGACATGTGTCCGGAAACGCTTAATTTCCATGTTAGAGCTCATTTTAGTTTCGTCAGTATGTACTGTACTTCCTCGATTCACCGCCAGTTGGCCCAACTGAAGGAAGGTAATGTCGACTTCGGTGCTTGTGTTGACATGCGACTCATTGTTCTACAGAACTAGCATCAAGCACATCAGTACGTAGCATCAACAGGTTAGTGTTCATCACGAACGTGGTTTTGCAGTCAGTGCAATGTTTACAAATGCGGAGTTGGCAGATGCCCATTTCATGTATGGATTAGCACGGGGCAATAGCCGTGGCGCGGTACGTTTGTATCGAGACAGATTTCCAGAACGAAGGTGTCCCGACAGGAAGACGTTCGAAGCAATTGATCGGCGTCTTAGGGAGCACGGAACATTCCAGCCTATGACTCGCGACTGGGGAAGACCTAGAACGACGAGGACACCTGCAATGGACGAGGCAATTCTTCGTGCAGTTGACGATAACCCTAATGTGAGCGTCAGAGAAGTTGCTGCTGTACAAGGCAACGTTGACCATGTCACTGTATGGAGAGTGCTACGGGAGAACCAGTTGTTTCCGTACCATGTACAGCGTGTGCAGGCACTATCAGCAGCTGATTGGCCTCCACGGGTACACTTCTGCGAATGGCTGGTTCAAATGGCTCGGAGCACTATGGGACTCAACATCTGAGGTCATCAGTCCCCTAGAACTTAGAACTACTTAAACCTAACTAACCTATGGACATCACACACATCCATGCCCGAGGCAGGATTCGAACCTGTGACCGTAGCAGTCGCGCGGTTCCGAACTGCGCGCCTAGTACCGCGAGACCACCGCGGCCGGCTTCTGCGAATGGTTCATCCAACAATGTCTCAACCCTCATTTCAGTGCAAATGTTCTCTTTACGAATGAGGCTTCATTCCAACGTGATCAAATTGTAAATTTTCACAATCAACATGTGTGGGATGACGAGAATCCGCACGTAATTGTGCAATCACGTCATCAACACAGATTTTCTGTGAACGTTTGGGCAGGAATTGTTGGTGAAGTCTTGATTGGGCCACATGTTCTTCACCTACGCTCAATGGAGCACGTTATCATGATTTCATACGGGATACTCTACCTGTGCTGCTAGAACATGTGCCTTTACAAGTACGACACAACATGTGGTTCATGCACGATGGAGCTCCTGCACATTTCAGTCGAAGTGTTCGTACGCTTCTCAACAACAGATTCGGTGACCGATGGATTGGTAGAGGCGGACCAATTCCATGGCCTCCACGCTCTCCTGACCTCAACCCTCTTGACTTTCATTTATGGGGGCATTTGAAAGCTCTTGTCTACGCAACCCCGGTATCAAATGTAGAGACTCTTCGTGCTCGTATTGTGGACGGCTGTGATAGAATACGCCATTCTCCAGGGCTGCATCAGCGCATCAGGGATACCATGCGACGGAGGGTGGATGCATGTATACTCGCTAACGGAGGACATTTTGAACATTTCCTGTAACAAAGTGTTTGAAGTCACGCTGGTACGTTCTGTTGCTGTGTGTTTCCATTCCATGATTAATGTGATTTGAAGAGAAGTAATAAAATGATCTCTAACATGGAAAGTCAGCGTTTCCGGACACATGTCCACATAACATATTTTCTTCCTTTATGTGTGAGGAATGTTTCCTGAAAGTTTGGCCGTACCTTTTTGTATCACCCTGTATAGCAAACAATATCTATCACAACTAAACTGCAGCAGACCGCAAGAAAAACAGTGAGACAGGAAATTTAACCCTGAGTTACAGCTTCTTGCGAGAAAAGAAATCACTCAGCAATCAGAAAGTAAAAATTTTAACGCCTGGCATAAATAGTTTCCTTGTACAATGTAGAAGATGTAGAAACTAAAATTAAAAGTCCCGTACATCTGTTCTCCTTCTTGCCTCACACCCACGTCTTTTTTTTATTTTATTTTATCGGCGACGTGCTTAGCGACAGACATTTTTCCACATGTTACGATCTTCAGGTTTAGACATCTAAGCATGTCTTGTCTTTTCCCTTCTGTCGTCTATATTATAATTATCTTACACGAAAAATTTGCAAATAATTCCTTTACTACACAATATTATGTGATCAAAAGTGTCCGGACACCCCCAAAAACACACGTTTTTCATATTAGGTGCATTGTGCTGCCACCTACTGCTAGGTAATCCATATCAGCAACCTCAGTAGTCATTAGACATCGTTAGAGAGCAGAATGAGGCGCTCTGCGGAAATCACGGATTTCGAACGTCGTCAGGCGATTGGGTTTGTCACTTGTGTTACACGTATGTACGCGAAATTTTCACACTCCTAAACACCAATAGGTCCATTGTTTCCGATGTGATAGTGAACTGGAAACGTGCAGGGACACGTACAGCACAAAAGCGTACAAGCCGACCTCGTCTTTTGCCTAACAGAGACTGTCGACAGTTGAAGAGGGTCGTAATGTGTAATAGTCAGACATCTATCCAGACCATCACACAGGAATTCCAAACTGCATCAGCATCCACTGAAAGTACTATGACAGTTAGGCGGGAGGAGAGAAAACTTGGATTTCATGGTCGAGCGGCTGCTCATGAGTCACACATCAAGCCGGTAAATGCCAAACAACGCCTCGCTTGGTGTAAGGAGCGTAAACATTGGGCGATTGAACAGTGGAAAAACGTTGAGTGGAGTGACGAATCACGGTATACAATTTGGTTATCCGATGGTAGGTTGTGGGTATGGCGAATGCCCGGTGAACGTCATCTGCCAACGTGCGTAGTGACAACAGTAAAATTCGGAGGCCGTGGTGTTACGGTGTGGTCGTGTTTCTCATGGAGGGGACTTGCACCCCTTGTTGATATGCGTGGCACTATCACGGCACAGGCCTACATTGATGTTTGAAGCACATTCTTGCTTCCCACTGTTGAAGAGCAATTCGGAGATGGCGATTGCATCTGTCAACACGATCGAGCACCTGTTCATAATGCACGGCTTGCGGCGGAGTGGTTACACGACAATAACATCCAACTAATGTACAGGCCTGCACAGAGTCCTGACCTGAATCCTAGACAACAACTTTGGGATGTTTTGGAACAAAGACGTGGTGCCTGGCCTCACCGACCGACATCGATACCTCTTTTCAGTGCAGCACTCCGAGAATGGGCTGCCATTCCCCAAAAAAACCTTCCAGCACCTGTTCAAACGTATGCCTGCGAGAGTAGAAGCTGTGATCATGGCTAAGGGTGGGCGAACACCATACTGTATTGCAGCATTACCGATGGAGGGCGCCACGAACTAGTACGTCATTTTCAGCCAGGTGTCCGGATACTTTTGATCACATAGTGTACATGTCACCTCCACTTGCATTTCAGTTTTTTGCCGATCACTACGACTATATCTTCTCGCACATATAGACGGTTATTCGTAAGTACCTATGGGGTACTGTCCGAAAACACATTTTCACTCTACAGCAGGTCCCGAGTTCGAGTATCGATTCGGCACACAGTTTTATCTTCCACGAAGTTTTATATCAGTGCACACTCGGCTGTAGAGTGAAAATTTCATCATGGCTTCAGTTCTCCACAAACCATGAATTCCAGCTTCCAACTGTAATACAGTTGTGGTTGCAGACATCTAAAACGATACCGTGCTCTGGCAACATAGTGGACAAACGCCAGCTCTGAAGGTCTGAGTAGCCACTGCATAAAACGTGCATGCCTGAGTACTACATATTGAGGGCAGTCTGGACAATAGGTCTATCAAAATGTTTTGGAGCCTGGTTACACCCTACCCTTCAGCTAATTCTACACACCGGAACAATAAAATCCGAGCCTATGTACTTGTACATTCTTCAATGAACATCTGGGACCACAGTCTCCCTAGCCTGTATTTTTGTGTGACACCTCACCTATCGATCATATCTGCTATATGGTTAACACCAAGTTTAGTCAGAGAGAATCTAGTGTCAGAAAGCTTATTGGCAAATGCCGTCAAATAACGTGTGCTTGTCCAGAACATTTGTCAACAGCTATCGAGTTTCACGATTCCTTCGAGTTTTATGGAAGAAAGGTGTGTGAGTGGAACCTCGGAAATTGCGACATATTCGTAAAAAAACAACTGAATATTTGTGACAAGCAAGAATATAAATGTAATTGCTTCTCGATCGAAATACATCAATTTAATCTTTCGCTATTTAATCAGACTGAAGTCATAAAATCGCATAAAATCACTTCTGGGAGAGAGCACTCTTATATGGAAATAGCATCGAATACTGCAGACCATTACACTAATAAAAAATTCGGAATCTTGCCAAATGCAAAATATATAAATAAATACTAGAATATTGCAGGTCTCAAACCTACTTTTCTCCATTCCATAACTCAACACCTCTAGCCGTTACGCAGTGACGAATACATGGACAATTTTCAACAATGGTATCTTTCATCTTAGAATCTCCTTAAGGCTTTTACCGCCACTGTATTATTAAATGACGTTTAATTATAATAAATCCTACCAAGAGTGATGAGTTTGTGATAATTCTTTAATGTGCCAAGCGAACGACACTGTGATGGCAACAGAAACTCTTCAAAACCGGAACCATTTTTGGTGGAAAGAGGACAGGTCGACCAGCAACACGGCAACAAACATGTGCAGCAGTGGCGGCTTCTGTGACCAGATTTCCCATAAAGTCATTGCGGAAAAGATCTGCTGAGCTTGACATTCCAAAGGACGTGCGGTGAAGACATGAAACTTACTCAAGATTACTCGAGATGTTTGCGACGTTCCCACAGCAGGGCAAAGTTTTGTGATGAGAAGAATGTGCAATTTACCGATCTTGTCGGAATAGGAGCATTTTTTCTGGAGCAAGGAAAACCCATATTATTACGAGGAGTTATAGAATAATTCCCCAAATGTTATGATCTGGACCGCAACGTTCAGTAGGCACCTCATAAGGCCATATTCCTTTGACAGTGCAATGAATCAGCGTTCTTGGTTGTAAATGTTGCGTGAATAGTTTATTCCAGAGCTCCAGAGACTGAACATTCTTAGTGACAGCTGGATTCCACAAGCTGGAGCTCCTGCCCACTACGCTCTCCGTGTTCGAGCATTCTTGGATGAAATGTTACCCGAGAGGTGAACAGGGACAGAATCGGTGCATCTGCCAGCGCCGATTGAGTGGCCTCCGGGGAGACCAGATCTGACATCATGCGATAGTTGCCCGTGAGCAGCTTGTCGCGAAACGACGACACCAGACAACTGCCGAACTAAAGCAAGCTGTTAGGGACACATTCAAGGACATCACACTGCCTATGCTTCGGAAAATTTCACACAGGGCCTGGCGGCGCATCATTTAGTGCCGCGACAATGATGGCGCCCATACTGACGTTCTCGATCACTAAACAAACTGCAATGTAACGTATCAGCGTTTTGCACGTATCTACTATAATATGTTCTAAATAAACAAATAAATACACATCATGACCGAAAAAGTGGGAGATGACAGGACTTTAGGACAAGGCTGTATATTCCAGGGGCGAGATGAAGTAGGCTGCAAAGATAGTATAACTACTAAGTTACTAAACCTGCCGTTTACTGTGCACTACGTACCACAGTGCAACGTAGCATTTTCTCATTTACAAGTCACTGTTAGAGGTGGAAAAAGAGAGAAGTGACAGAAAAATCGCATGACCAATGGTAGAGCAATCTCCAAACCAATGGATTTGTAGTCTGGCATTAATCCACTGAGCCAACAACTCAAACTTTTGCATAAAGCATTAAGTAATTATTTACATCGACAAGCCTCAGAAACTAACACTCTTTACAGGTGACACAGTGTAGATAAAAAAATTAGCAAAAAAAATGCTGTAGTAGTCCTCTTTATTCGTCAGTTAAGTGGGCGAATAATAAACAATAAGTAATTATTAGTGTTAGCGTAGACGAATCATTTTATTGACGAGTAACTTTTCGGATTATCTATTTATTCGAATTATTATCTAGATGGGAATTTATTCAAGTAATGTCCATTTCTTTTGATGGCTATCGAAAGAACGACTATGTGTTGGTGACAAATTGGTGCTCATACTAAAAACTACAGGGTCAGTGGCTGCCAGCCTTCTTCCTCTTACCGACTTGTACCCTCCCAAAAATTCTCACCCTGGACAGATCCCCAAAAGCCAAAGGACAGAGTCGGTGTCGACCGCACCAGTGCATTCTTGAGTAATATGTGTAGCTGCTATTGGAGGACTCATTATCACTCCTTCCATACATAGTACGTACATAATCCAACACATAAAAAGTAACAGTCAGGCGCTAAGAAACGATTTTTGCCACAGTGTGGGGCGGTAAGTAAAAACAAAAGATCTGTAATTCAGTTTTATAAATTGAAATGTTTGGAAATTTTGTGCGATTTTTGAATACTACAGCCTTTTACGAGGATATGAAAATTAATAGTATGAAAAGTCAAGACTCCAGGAGTTTAATATACTGAGAGGCGAGTTGATGTATGCTTTCTGCCATAGCTGCATCATACCAATAGGCAGCGTCATCTGCGTACAAAGCCAAATCTTCGTTCCATTTTATTGGTGATGGAATATCTACAGTTAATAGTGATCACAATATCTGTGATAAAATTGCCCCTTGTGGTACTCCTACCTTAGGAAAGAATGGTGTCGATCTGCTGTCATTTATGAAAACAAAACATAAAAAAACTCCAACGCAGACATTAGCTGTAAACAAATACCTTTATTCAGAACGTAACATTACCTTTCCTTTTACAAAATGTCATATACGCTCTATTCCTTACAACAAATTTAACATATTTACATATTTCACTTCGCTTTGAACATTATCGTTTTTCTCAGGCTCATCACCAGCAATTTGCAGTCCAATATAAAATGGATTAGTACCTTGAAAAAGGCGGGTTTTTACTTTACATTCCTTCTCTAAATCTGTCTTAGATATATCAGCACTTTGTTCAGGCTTAGAATACGTTACAAACTTAAATCTATTCCTTCTAGTATATTTACGCCAGGGTACACCAGTTGACCTCTGTGGGTTCAAATCAAAGGCACCTATCTTATTACTACAGGCTATACAAACTTTTTCCAATGCACCCTGATCTTCAAAAATCTTTTTGTTAGCTTTATCATCAAGTGTTAAGCCTTTCAATCCTCACATTAACCCTATATACATAAGTTACAATTTTATTAATAATTACAGAAGCATATTTGTTACCAAAAAACTTAAGTTCATCAGTAATATCATAGTGTTGAAGTGTAGAAAAGTTCTTGGCTTTTTCATCATGTTTCTTCAAAGCGGCCATTTTACCATACTCAAAGCGTACATCTGTTTGTGTAAATTCTGTACGCCACCGACACAAACGACCGAATATGGGCCAGTTAGATTCGTCAGTCGACGTACCAACGCCGAGGGCGTGCAGAACGAAACTTCCGGTACATCCTCATCCGACGATATACAAACAATCTCTTCCGGGATTTCCACATCTGATGCGTCCGACGCATCCACTTCATCCTTACATGAACGACAATGGACAATATGCATGTACGACCTCAAGTCGGGAAATTAGAGCTTCACCTCCAATACTAAATTCATTCGATACAAATACAACAAAGCCACGGTGTGTAATGACCATGGCAGGTTTGTTTTTAACATTAACAGTAACTGGTCGACCTTCGACAATACGCTTCAAAACAGATGCATATTGAAGCCACCTGCACCATTCAAATTCTTCAAATACAATTACCTTGTGAATACGACTATCGTACCCACCAAATCCGAATTCGGAACAAAAAGGCAAATATATGTGCTGCTTTTTCGATAAAATCTTTTCAATCAAAGGTGACTTGCCAATATTTGTATCGCCAAATAAATACAATTGCTTCTTACGAACCTCCGTGGACCGGAAGGCCTTGTTATACCAACGTACCACGCGGTCCGCCCAGCCATTATAATTCAAATGACATTTGCTCAGAGAATGCACAACAACTCGATTAGCCTGAAAATAATCGAAATACTTCTCAATAAAACGAATACGACTCCAATTATTAACAAAAAATGGATCTGTATAATCAAACCTGGTCGTTCGCTCAGCCCATCTACGTAAGCGAACATTAAATGACAGAGCGGAATCATTACAATTAGACAACGGTTCTGAATCATGTTTAGTAATATAAATTAAAGCCGACTGATCTGGCCTAAAAACGGCCTTGCTGTGCTGATATTGCGAACGGCTGAAAGCAAGGGGAAACTACAGCCGTAATTTTTCACGAGGGCATACGGCTTTACCGTATGGTTAAATGATGATGGCGTCCTCTTGGGTAAAATATTCCTGAGGTGAAATAGTCCCCCATTCGGGTCTCCGTGCGGGGACTACTCAGGACGACGTATAAACAAAACGCGTTCTACGGATCGGAACGTGAAATATGAGATCCCTTGATCGGAAAGGTAGGTTAGAAAATATAAAAAGGAAATAAATAGGTTAAAGTCAGATATTGTTGGAATTAGTTAAGTTCGGTGGCAGGAGTAACAGGACTTCTAGTCAGGTGAATACAGGGTTATAAACATTAATTATCTAACAACGACATGGAGCAGCGAGTTCGAAACAGCTGTGCTTTGTTGGCGCAGTTTAGAAAAGCCGTGTCTTGCTCCAGTATGTAATTTTCTCATGAATGTGCGATGTATTGCAGCTCACAGAGGAGGAATGTTGTTTTCTGTTCTATGGAAAAACCTCCTTTCGTGGAAGAATTGGAAAGGCACCCGCCTCAAGTTAAGACATGGCGCGGGCTAGCATCACGATACCTGTTCGTACCATATTTTTGAAGGATATCACTTACTGGAAATTCTTATTTGTACGTGTTTCAAACGTAGTTAACACCTCAGCCCGAAGGCAAAGTAATCGTGGATCAATGTGGTTACAGCATGTCGGAGCTCCAGCACAGCTTACTATACCTTGATGAACATTTTCTAGGTCTCTGCATTTGGCGTGTGGTGCAGCAACATCTGCAGGCCCATTTAATTGGCCACCTCGAAGCACGGACCTTACCACGCCAGATAAATAATTATGAGAAATAAACAAGCCCCACGTGGCTCATCGTCGGTACAAGACTATGCAAGAAATGCGCAAAACTTTTGAGGTAGCCTTCAGAAGCATAATTCCTGAGATGTTCCGTAAGATGTCAAGGAGGACGTAGAGACGCATACATCTCTGTGCAAGCCACGATGGTGCACACACAGATCCCCTGAATACAAAGTTTCTATGCGTAAGTACTCAGATATGCAATATACTATTCTGACATAGGAGTACAGGGACTCATCGCTCAAAACTATATGCGAAAGGAATAGTAGAATCAGAATGGGTAGCCTTGAGAGATGAGAGAGTGAAAACAGCAGAAGATCAAGTAGGTAAAAAGACGAGGAATAGTAGAAACACTTGGGTAACACAAAAGATATTGAATTTAATCGATGAAAAGAGAAAATATAAAAATGCAGTAAATGAAGAAGGCGAAAAGGAATACAAACATCTCAAAAATGAGATCGACAGGAAGTGCATAATGGCTAAGCAGAAATGGCTAGAGGACAAATTTTAGGATGTAGAAGCATATACCACCAGGGGAAACATACACTCCTGGAAATGGAAAAAAGAACACATTGACACCGGTGTGTCAGACCCACCATACTTGCTCCGGACACTGCGAGAGGGCTGTACAAGCAATGATCACACGCACGGCACAGCGGACACACCAGGAACCGCGGTGTTGGCCGTCGAATGGCGCTAGCTGCGCAGCATTTGTGCACCGCCGCCGTCAGTGTCAGCCAGTTTGCCGTGGCATACGGAGCTCCATCGCAGTCTTTAACACTGGTAGCATGCCGCGACAGCGTGGACGTGAACCGTATGTGCAGTTGACGGACTTTGAGCGAGGGCGTATAGTGGGCATGCGGGAGGCCGGGTGGACGTACCGCCGAATTGCTCAACACGTGGGGCGTGAGGTCTCCACAGTACATCGATGTTGTCGCCAGTGGTCGGCGGAAGGTGCACGTGCCCGTCGACCTGGGACCGGACCGCAGCGACGCACGGATGCACGCCAAGACCGTAGGATCCTACGCAGTGCCGTAGGGGACCGCACCGCCACTTCCCAGCAAATTAGGGACACTGTTGCTCCTGGGGTATCGGCGAGGACCATTCGCAACCGTCTCCATGAAGCTGGGCTACGGTCCCGCACACCGTTAGGCCGTCTTCCGCTCACGCCCCAACATCGTGCAGCCCGCCTCCAGTGGTGTCGCGACAGGCGTGAATGGAGGGACGAATGGAGACATGGAGACGTGTCGTCTTCAGCGATGAGAGTCGCTTCTGCCTTGGTGCCAATGATGGTCGTATGCGTGTTTGGCGCCGTGCAGGTGAGCGCCACAATCAGGACTGCATACGACCGAGGCACACAGGGCCAACACCCGGCATCATGGTGTGGGGAGCGATCTCCTACACTGGCCGTACACCACTGGTGATCGTCGAGGGGACACTGAATAGTGCACGGTACATCCAAACCGTCATCGAACCCATCGTTCTACCACTCATAGACCGGCAAGGGAACTTGCTGTTCCAACAGGACAATGCACGTCCGCATGTATCCCGTGCCACCCAACGTGCTCTAGAAGGTGTAAGTCAACTACCCTGGCCAGCAAGATCTCCGGATCTGTCCCCCATTGAGCATGTTTGGGACTGGATGAAGCGTCGTCTCACGCGGTCTGCACGTCCAGCACGAACGCTGGTCCAACTGCGGCGCCAGGTGGAAATGGCATGGCAAGCCGTTCCACAGGACTACATCCAGCATCTCTACGATCGTCTCCATGGGAGAATAGCAGCCTGCATTGCTGCGAAAGGTGGATATACACTGTACTAGTGCCGACATTGTGCATGCTCTGTTGCCTGTGGTTCTGTCAGTGTGATCATGTGATGTATCTGACCCCAGGAATGTGTCAATAAAGTTTCCCCTTCCTGGAACAATGAATTCACGGTGTTCTTATTTCAATTTCCAGGAGTGTAGATACCGCCATACCGCCTACAGGAAAATTAGACAGACCTTTGGAGAAAAGGAAACCACCTGTATGAATATCAAGAGCTCAGATGGAAAACCAGTCATAAGCAAAGAAGGGAAAACGGAAAGGTGGAAGGAGACGGCCTATACAGGGGTGATTTGCTTGAGAGCAGTGTTATGGAAATGGAAGAGGACGTAAATGAAGATGAGATGGGAGGCATGATACTGCGTGAAGAATCTGACAGAGCAATGGAAAACCTAAGTCGAAACAAGGCCCCGAGAGAAGACAACATTCCGTTGGAACTACTGAAAGCCTTGGGGAATCCAGCCATGACAAAACTCTTCCATATGGTGAGTAAGATGTATGTGATACCCTCAGACCTCAAGAAGAATATAATAATTCTAATTCCAAAGAGAAAAGGTGCTGACAGGTGTGAAAATTACCGAACTATCAGTTCAATAAGTCATGGTTGCAAAATACTAACAAGAATTCTTTACAGACGAATAGAAAAACTGGTAGAAGCCGACCTTCGGGGAAGATCAGTCTCGATTCCGTAGAAATGTACGAACACGTAAGAAAATAGTAACCCTATGACTTATCTTAAAAGATAGGTTAAGGAAAGCCAAATGTACGTTTATAGCATTTGTAGACTTAGAGAAAGCTTTTGACAATGTTGACTGGAATACTCTCTTTCAAATTCTGAGGGTGGCAGGGGTAAAATACAGGGAGCGAAAGGCTATTTACAATTTGTACAATAACCAGATGGATTTTATAAGAGTCGACTGGCACGAAAGGGAAGCAGTGACTGAGAAGAGAGCGAGACAGGGTTGTAGCCCATCCCCGATGTTATTCAATCTGTATATCGAGCAGGCAGTAAAGGAAACAAAGAAAAATTGGAAGTAGTAATTACAATCCAGGGAGAAGAATTAGAAGCCTTGAGGATTGCCGATGACACTAATTCTGTCAGAGACAGCAACTAACTTGGAAAAGCAGGTGGACGGAATGGGCAATGTCTTGAAGCAGGATATAAGATGAACGTCAACAAACGCAAAACAAGGATAATGGAATATAGTCGAATTAAATCATGTGATGCTGAGGGAATCAGATTAGGAAATGAGACAAAGTAACAGATGAGTTTTGCTATTTGGGGAACAAAATAACTCATGATGGTCGAAGTAGAGAGGATATAAACTGTAGACTGGCAATGGCAAGAAAAGCGTTTCTGAAGAAGAGAAATTTGTTAACATCGAGTATAGATTTAAGTGTCAGGAGATCTTTACTGAACGTATTAGTATGGAGAGTAGTCATGTATGGAAGTGAAATATAAGCGATAAATAATTTAGACAAGAAGAGAATAGATGCTTTCGAAATGTGGTGCTACAGAAGAACGCTGAAAATTAGATGGGTGGATCACGTAACTAATGAGGAGGTACTGAACAGAATTGAGGAGAAGAGGAATTTGTGCCACAACTCGACTAGAAGAAGGGATCGGTTGGTAGGACACGTTCTGAGGCATCGAGGGATCACCAATTTAGTAGTGGATGGAAGCGTGGATGGTAAAAATCGTAGAGGAAAACCAAGAAAGGAATACACAAAGCAGATTCAGAAGGATGTCGGTTGCAGTAGGTACTGGGAGATGAAGAAACTTGCACAGGATACAGTAGCATGGAGAGCTGCATCAAACCAGTCTTTGGCTTTGGACTGAAGCCAACAACAATAACACCAACTTGAACATCACTGTATTCTTCTAGAGGCATGATTCTGATAGCTGGAACTATTTTGTCATGAAGTACAAGAGTGGAAATCAGTATATATGCAGAGTTCCTATGAACGTAATATACGATGCCTGAAACACAATGTCTGAAGCACACATGTATCAAATTTATTACGAAAGTAGTGGATACATATAAGACGTAAACAATTATAATGGCATTACTTGGTTTCTTTCAAAACACAAATAACAAAATAAGGCGTTTGCATTTCCCCGTTGGTAATTGGTATAAAGGCACTCACTTTCTTGTTGTGTTATTGCATTGTTAGTACTTTGTCCAATCTCTGTTCTTCCTAATTGACTCAGAAATTCTCTTCAGCACTGATTTTGTTGTGATTTGTAGTTTTACAGTGAAATTGTCATCCGCTCTTCTTTCATCGATCTTTTCAGCTCATAAACGGCCTCAAATTGCCTTCCACTAGCGACAAACAAGTTTTTCAAGTATTTGCCCAATGTTTTCCACGGGGTTCAAATCCAGGCTACGAGGAGACCACGACAATACACCAATACGATTATCTTCTAAGCACTTTTTGTTGTAACAGAAACACTGAAATCCGTCCGTACCATCTACATGAAACCTTTTCTCATCGCTAAATATTACTTTTTCCATTATTAAAACAATGACACACATTTTTCAGCAAACTCCAATACAGCCTCTTAATGTCTGGGTGTCACAGCAGGTTTCTTGGCTACTTGACGATTGGAGAGTCCCATTTCCTTCTACGCACCGATATTTTCCTTTTTGTTAACACGATAATAGTTTCCGCGTGGCAATGTAACATTCGTGGTTTATGTACACAATACAATACAATGGTGTTTGTTTCCCATCTGCAGTAAAGGCACATACGCGCACACTAACACAGCACAGAGCCAAATGCCTTTAGACTCTTCTACCGCCGGCCGTGGTGGCCAAGCGGTTAAAGGCGCTACAGTCTGGAACCGCGCGACCGCTACGGTCGCAGGTTCGAATCCTGCCTCGGGCATGGATGTGTGTGATGTCCTTAGGTTAGTTAGGTTTAATTAGTTCTAAGTTCTAGGCAACTGATGACCTTAGAAGTTAAGTCGCATAGTGCTCAGAGCCATTTGAACCATTTGAACCAACTCTTCTACCACTTCAATCGCTGATGTGAATAACTGTACTACTGGCATCAAATGCGACACTATTTGATTGGATTTATCAGTATACTGGATCTCATTATGTTGCATCTACACCGTGCACAACTATTCTGCCAGACAATGTTAATTTTCCTACAAATTTTCACGCCTTTATGCTGATATTCGCTATTGTACTGATATCCCTCCTGCATTATTATGTGAATATTTGCGATGGCATGTATAAACTTTTAATGCATCGAAAGATCATCTCTAGTTTCAGTGATGCCAAAAATTTTGACTTTTCCTTATCGACTACGTACGGATATTCTGTTATCGGTTGTTTGGATCGATGGCTACTTGTATTAACGAACGCAATGGTTGGATTAGGCCGTAATGTGGAGTCTTATATCTGTCTCTGAAGTTCTGGAATTTGCTTTTCATCCGGGTTTGTTTTATTTATGCAGTAATGCATTAATGTTCCTGATTGAAAGCTGAGAATTTTCGGCGGATGAAACTCGTGGCAATTTGACTCATCGCTGTAACAACCTTTTCCTTTTGTCGGGGAAGATATTAATTAGTGCTGTTGTAACTGCACGTAACGAATTTCGATTATGGCTCTGGAAAAGTTGGCGGATCGACACATTTGATAACAGCCGCAGTTTCAGCGCTTGTGGGCTCCTTGGAATATTTTTATAACGGAACTTCCTGGCAGATTAAAACTGTGTTCCGGACCGAGACTCGAACTCGGGACCTTTGCCTTTTGCGGGCAAGTGCTCTACCAACTGAGCTACCCAAGCACGACACACGCCCCGTCCTCACAGCTTTACTTCTGCCAGTACCTCCTCTCCTACCTTCCAAACTTTACAGAAGCTTTCTAGAAACATACCCCAGGCTGTGGCTAAGCCATGTCTCCGCAATATCCTTTCTTTCAGGAGTGCTAGTTCTGCAAGGTTCGCAGGTGAGCTTCTGTAAAGTTTGGAAGGTAGGAGACGAGGTACTGGCAGAAGTAAAGCTGTGAGGACGGGGCGTGAGTCGTGACTGGGTAGCTCAGTTGGTAGAGCACTTGCCCGCGAAAGGCAAAGTCCCGAGTTCGAGTCTCGGTCCGGAACACAGTTTTAATCTGCCAGGAAGTTTCATATCAGCGCACACTCCGCTGCAGAGTGAAAATTTCATTCTAGAAACATACCCCAAGCTGTGGCTAAGCCATGTCTCCGCAATATCCTTTCTTTCAGGAGTGCTAGTTCTGCAAGGTTCGCAGGAGAGCTTCTGTAAAGTTTGGAAGGTAGGAGACGAGGTACTGGCAGAAGTAAAGCTGTGAGGACGGGGCGTGTGTCGTGTTTGGATAGCTAAGTTGGTAGAGCACTTGCCCGCGAAAGGCAAAGGTCCCAAGTTCGAGTCTCGGTCCGGCACACAGTTTCAATCTGCCAGGAAGTTTCATATCAGCGCACACTCCGCTGCAGAGTGAAAATTTCATTCTAATATTTTTATAACGCTTTACATTGATTGAGTGATAGTTTCCTTGACAGTTTGCGCAAAGAAGTTGTTTTGATTCAGAGCTACATTTGCTAGAAAAATTATCGTCGATACATTTACTACATTTCACGCTGCAATTTTCAGTCTAGTGATCAAAAGTATAACACTGGTAAATTGCATACATCGTGAGGGAGATAAATTTGCCCCAAAAACTCGAAATGAATCTTGAGGAAGTAATCTACTGTGGTTTGTTCTCGTTTAAAAACACGTATCATTGTTGTTCTTCATTTGGTCAACCTGGAGTTTACTCTTACTGCGCTTAGAACGTTCAGATTTGGGTTGCTTCTCAGCACTTCCACTATCTCTTTTGGGATCAACGTCTAAGTCAACAGTTTTAATAACCACATTAAATGTCGGCGAATTTTTCTTTGTTTTCTAATCTGGGGCACTTGCCTGTCGCGCTCTTGGTAGTGTAACCTTGGCTTTTGTGATGATTTTGGATAAACTTTTTAATTTTCGTTAAGACATCTGGATTGTAGCTTTCTATTCTTACTAATCTGTCTTTTTGAAAGCGGAAGTTATAAATATCATTTGACACTCCTTTTTTTTAATTCCCAGTCGAGTGTTCTCTGAATTTCTTCTCTTTTTAGATTACTTTTGAACACAACAATTAGTTCTTCTGTTGTAACTAATGAGGTATTTTATTCTTCGGTGGGTTCTTCGGTTGGAGTTGACAGTGTTATGTACTGAAGGGTTCCAAGACCATGGAGATTTGTTCCTCAATTTCATCCTACGGAACTTGACGTGTAAAAGAAAAAAAAAGAGGGTATTTTCTTTTTCAGTAAGTTTTACCGTAGTCCAATTTGGTTTCTTTACATCTTCCTGAGTTTTTAGTTGTATAATATTTGTTGGCCTCGATTGTGATGGCAGTTCAAGGTTGTTTTATGTTTCTTGTTTTTTGTTTACCTTTCATCTTTTATTTCACTTAGTTTGGAATCCATCATCCGTCATCGGATAATCTGGTATTTGGTCGATTCAGAATTTAGGACATCAGCGCTAGCATTTGCCATTTGACTGGTCGTGAGTTCTTTCTCAGTTGTGGGCATAATTTTGAATGAGAGTCTTGATTTGGTTTTTTGAACACTCATAAGTTACGGAATATTGGCGTTGTCAGAGAAGTTGAAGTCTGTTATGGATTTTGGATCCATATCATAGAAGTTAAAAGAAGATTAAAATAGGTGCACCACTAGAGGGACAGTAACCACTAGCCTTTGCCTCTGCACTCGCAGATAACCCCAATGTGAATGGGACCTTGGAGTGCACGTCCCCTAGCTTACGCCCTTGATCTGGTTAATGCAGGATCAAGCTAAGTGATGAGGTAAAGTCTCGACGATAGTAAAATATTAACCGCCGGGGCGACTCCACCGGATGGAGTCGACAAGTCCCAGCTTTTCACACTGCTGTAAGTCAACTGCAAACACGATAAAGTTGCTCACAAACAGCGCACACATGCTACGCTAGAGCGCATGCATACTACTGAGAGCCTCTCAAGTGAAGAAACGTCGGTCTTTATAGATTCAGTGGGTCAAAATTTACACACGCGTCATTTGCTGATTCTGCTGAAGAAACAAAATTGAACACTTCCTTATCCTAGCATTCCATACAGCTTCCAATATGGCAGCTGAGCAAATGGTGACTCTGTTCACAACTCCTACGCGGAAAAACTTGCTTCACCCTTCTGGTGAAGATGTACCAAAACCTTTTCTGAGCTCTTGCAGATCCACGTCAGCAATCCACTGAAGTTGCTACACCGGTGAAGACATCACACACTGCTCTGTCTGCTTCTGCTCACAATCTGAATAACATCAACACCTCCCTTCCAAATGGGCTCTCCTATATGGTCACGAATCAAGAGATATCAGTCATGTTCGGACAACAGAACTATCAGGATCACAGGTAGAAAAATATGACGCTGCCAAAATCACCCACACCCGTGATACACGCAGACGCCCAAACTGACAGCCTGGGGCACATCGCCAGAGCACCCACACCACCACTTATAGCTTCTCCGTACAATACAGAGAACAATCTCTGTCCATGTCAATGACAACAGGTGACCGCCATGATGGATGTACTATCTGCATAGCTGATCCTAAGCGCCGGTAAAATATGAAGGGGTGTTTTCATTACAAAACAGTCGAAAAAGCCGTGGCTAACACCAACCAGTTTTTCACCGTGGTATTTCCGGCCAGTGCCTCCCCCACTGTGCTGCTTCCTTCGGCGGTCGGAAAAGCCACGGTTAAAATGTCTGTGATCGTAAAAACCACATTTATTCCAAGTGTCGGCAAGTACATGGTCGGGGAGTCGTCGTCACCGCAGGAGGCTATCGAAGGGGCTGTTTTAGCTCCATGCTAGGGGCTTTCTTCGCTCCACAACAATGCCCCAGCTCTTTCCGCATAGGAAACACAACCACGTATGCTGCTTCTTTGGGCTATCAAATTTTGCCTCACCCACTTATTTTCTAGACATAGTATTCACATCTTCCTCTTTCCTCGGATGAAGAAACCATTGCGCGGCAGACAATTCCCAAATGATAACGATGTGGCTTCAGAGATAGGACGTTTCCTGAAGAGCCAAACTGCAGATATGTACAACCAAGGTCTCCGCCAAGAAATTCATTGTTGCAAATTTTGAAGCTTGAATTTGCACCATAATGTCGCAGCATAATTTCTTCGAGACAATAGTTAAAACTTTACAACTAACCCTTGTACGTCTGAACTTCAGATAAGTAGGAAAACAAGTTTCAGAAACGAGCTATTTTATATCACCGTGCTCACATTGCCTTATCCAGCCACCGTTCAGCCAGAGACAGATCCGACACGGGACGGCGTCAGAGTGAGGGATTTCCTGAAGTGGCCCAGATTGTGTGCCAGGAGGGTGGGTGGCAGGGGCCGCACCCCCGCCGAGCACGTAGCCCGACGACATCGGAGGCTGGTCGCCGCGCCGATACAATCCAGCGCTGATAATTACATCGTTAACTAACGGCGCGCTATTCTACCTTGCGCTGATCGGCCGTAATGGCTTGCCAGGGGCGGCGCGATAAACCTGCGCAGAAACTCAGCAAGATGACATTGTTATCTGGCGGCGCGTTAGGCCCACCTCGGCCTGCTGCCGGCGCGGATCAGCTAACAGCCCGGGTGATTCCCCGCCCTCCCACCACGACTCCCACCATTCCACGCTAGTTAGTACCAGTAAACACCCGATTATTTAACGAATCGAACTCCCATGTATAAAACAACTTCAAAAGTCCGATTACTTTACATTGTAGTTAATGTGTTAAAAAAGTTCAGAAAATGTTTGAAATTGCATTTAAAATTTTTTGGAAGTCGTTAAGCGCTCTCAGTATGAAGTACTGTGTGAATATAGTCTGAGTAACTGGCGCTCCACTTTAAGCAAAATCAAGTTTCTCAGGCATCACAATGTTTATGGCGCCGTATCTCCTGAACTACGAGTCATGCAATGATATAATGTTGCAGGTACATTCAATGGTATATACTCGTATGTCTACTGTCTGAAAAATGTGTTGAAGTTTTACGGCATGAACAGTGGTAATTTTACTAAGCGATAAACTTTTTTTCCCTTTCATCTTTGGGGGCTTTTTTCATAGATTTTACAAAAGCATATGATTCAGTATTACAATCAAAATTGTACAGAATTCTTTTGGAACTAGGAATACCAAAGAAGTATGTTAGACTTATAGAAGCGAGTCTGAAAAACACAAAAGGTAGAGTACGTGTGGGGAAATTGAAGTCAGAAGAATTTGTAATAAAGAACGGACTTAAGCAGGGAGATGCCCTGTCTCCGCTACTTTTTAATTTAGTCCTAGAATATATTGTACGAATGGCAGAAGATAATTCAGAGGGTGTAGAGTTGAATGGAAATATTAAGATATTAGGGTATGCAGATGATCTAAACATCTTTAGCGATAGGAAAGAATCTGTAACAGCAAATGCGAATGCGCTAATCAAGGCTAGTGGAGATGTAGGTCTAAGGATAAGTGAAGACAAAACTAAATAACTGGTTACTACTAGAATGCCAACAGCAGTAGATCAGGAAATGTTAAGAGTTGGAGACATGCATTGAAAAAGTGAACGCGTTTAAGTATCTAGGCGTGGATATCACTTCGAGAAATGAGATTAAATCCGAACTGAAGAAGAGATTACGGGCGGGAAACGCGTGCTACTTCTCACTGAATAGATTACTTTCACCACGGATATTGTCTAGGAATTTAAAGATTAGAATATACAAAACTATTATTCTACCAGTTATGCTGTATGGGTGTGAGACTTGGTCTCTCACTGTGCAAAATGAAAAGCCGTTTCGAGTATTTGAAAACAAAATTTTGAGGAAAATTTTCGGAGCAAAAAGGGATGACATTAGCGGAGAGTGGCGGAAACTGCATAACCAAGAGGTTCACGAACTCTATTCAAGCCCTGACATAATCAGTATTATTAAATCACATAGGCTGCGATGGGTGGGCCACGTAGCTCGAATGGATGAGGGCAGGGCAGCGTGCAGAGTACTGGTAGGGCACCTAGAAAAAAAACGTCCTGTGGAGAGACCGAGGCGTAGATGGGAGGACAATGTGAAGACTGATTTAAGAGCCTAGGTATCGAAGGTGAATGGAAGGAAATAGCCCAAGACAGGGACAGGTGGCGAAAATACGTTGCTGCGGTAATGGACTCTCGAGTCCGGTATGACCAGTGAGTAAGTAAGTAATCTTTGGGAGGGGGGGGGGGGGAAGGGAGGAGGGAGGAGGGAAGGGGCGAGGGGAAGGAGTCAGCGAGAAAAAAGGTTTCTCAAAGATTTGAAATTATGTGTAATGTCTGTAGCAAGTAACTAAGTGCTGTTTCAAAAATACTGGATCCATCTCTCTTTCTCTCCCACAAGCACTGTCTCCTCTCTCTTCCACCGTCGCTGTCTCTAGAATACTCATTTTCATCACAAAAAGATTTTACTACATTCCGCAGTCAAGTCAAAAATAAAGCTGGGTGTTGGTTATTCACTCGTCAGATGGGCAATTAGCGAATTCGCCGAATTTGCCTCATGAACTGCAAATGTCCTACCGTATGTCCCGAGCAACACTAGCTCTCTGCCAGAGTCGCTGGTTGCGGAAGAAGACAAACATGGCCCTTCACATGCAGTCTCTAAGCCTCTCAGTTAATCAAGCCTTAGTTTTGACAGGATGAGCGGTGCAAAACAGAGCCAACTCAGATTAAGTCCTGTTCATCTACAAGGAAGATTGTCTTCTACGAGTAAATGAGGATCAGTGGTGAATGGGGAGGACAGTAACTTGTCCTATCTGGAAGAAAGAGTTCCTGTAGTCTGTTTACAGCTGTGACACAGTTTACAGCTACATTATACAATACACAAGGGACAACTACCCTTTACGGTCTCTTTTCTCTTATTTATTGTTCATTTATTTGCCCCTGATGAGGTAAGTATGTCAATATGCACACTCGCACTTTTCATAACTTTCTCTAACTTACTGAAAAAGTTAAATTAAAAAATTTATACAGGGTTTCCCAGAAGTTCTCGTACACCTCTATCCTTTGTAAAACTGGGAAATACACTGTTGTTCTGTACATACACCTTCTTTGAAACTGGCAAAATGTTTGTTAACAGTACTGTATCGTTGTGTCTCAGCACTGCAGCCTTTCAGTTGTGAAGAAGCCATCGCTGATGTGAGTGGGAACAGTTTCACTCTTGTGCAGCACTTAGTTGTGTGTGTGTGTGTGTGTGTGTGTGTGTGTGTGTGTGTGTGTGTGTGTGCGCGCGCACGAACCTCTACAAAATAAAACATGAGATCGCTTTGGCAAGGTCCCCTCTTGTAATGCTCCCTGCCTGATTGGGAGAAACGTACTTAGTAATGCGATCAACATGCATGATCACATTAAAAATTGAAATTTGAAAATGAATTATCTAACAACGGCATGGAGCAGCGAGTTCCAAACTGCCGTACTTTGTTGGCACAGTTTCGAAATGCTGTGTCTTGCTCTAGTATGTAATTTTCTCATGTATGTGCCATGTATTGCAGTTCACACAGGAGGAGTGTTGTTTTCTGTTCTATGGAAAAACCTCATTTCGTGGAAGAATTGGAAAGGCACCCGCCTCAAGTTAAGACATGGCGCGGGCTGGCATCACGATACCTGTTCGTACCATATTTTTGAAGGATATCGCTGACTGGAAATTCTTATTTGGACATGTTTCAAACGTAGTTAACACCTCAGCCCGAAGGCAAAGTAAACGTATATCAATGTGGTTATAAAATGTCGGAGCTCCAGCACAGCTAACTATTCCTTGATGAACAGTTTCTGGGTCTCTGCATTTGGCGTGTGGTGCAGCAACATCTTCAGGCCCACTTAATTGGCCACCACGAAGCAAGGACCTTATCACGGCAGCTGTTGAGGTAGCCTTTAGAAGCATAATTCCTGAGATGCTCCGTAAGATATCGAGGAGGACGTGGAGACCCATAGATCTCTGCGTAAGCCACGATGGTGCACATACAGATCCGCTGGATACCAAGTTTCTACGTGTAAGTACTCAGGTCTGCAATATACTATTCTGACATGGGCGTACAGGGTCTCCTCACTCAAACCTACATGCTAAATTTGTTCATGATAATACGGGACTGCGCAATGCGCAATGTTGACGATTGTCTAGCTACTTCAGGTAGAAGTGGTTGACTGGGTGGATGACTGTGATGAAAGGAAGTAATATGGATAGCAGAATATGTGCTTTACGGAAATGTGCTACAGGGACATGTATAAGGTCCGACATATGAACTGAACATGCACAACACGCCTCTGTACAACCTCGTATAAATAAATCTTTCAGGCTGACGCTTCACTTAAGTTACAGCGTTAACACGCACCAAAATAACAAAAATACGCCAAGCTCCCGAAAATCCGGGTTAATGCGGACGCGATACCGCACGGATAACGGAAAAACACGGATAATCCAAAATGCAAGTATGTTTACCCGTAAACTGTTTCATGTCCTATTTGAAAGCCCAATTAGAAAACTTCTTCGTGTCGTTTGCTTTCAGTTCACTGTCGATAAATAATCGTATAATCCAATCTGTTTCTGCTTTTCATTCTGTTTTTTTTTTTCCTGATGACGTTTCTCGTTTTCGAAGAGTCGAAACATCAGGGCAGTCAAAGGAATTTTATCCTGTATACTCTAACAACAGACACACACACACTTCAGCTCCTCGACGAACATGACAGCGAGTTCCTCTGTCTCCTCGTCCCGTCTCTTTTCCTCTGACGTACAACTTTGTTCGCTACATCCAGGTCACTTAACTGCTATAACTCCGTTTCATAGGCATCGCTGTTTAAACACACGCAAATGTTTTCGGTCATCGATGTCTTTGTAAGCAAAAATTTGTTTCGCAAAATATGTCAGACGAGTAGCAGTGTCACATTCCTCACTTCTATAACTTTAAAAGCTTAGTTTCACGCATGTGGCGTCATTTTCTTCAGAGGGGCGAACTGCTGCTCCCGTCTTTACCTCTGTACCACGGATTACAATGAGCACGTTCAGTGATTTCTAAAAACCGAGCACGTCCAACGGCAGGACTGACACTAGAGGTGACTTCCAGTTGCACAACACATTATTCTTATTTAAATCGCCGAATCGTCCAAGGATTATCTGCAACCAGGCTAATCCTCACCCTGATAATCGGAAGATTGCTGCATCACTGATATAGATTACAAGTAGGTAACGAAAAAACAAGGACTTCGATTACAAACACATATTTCATTGAGGTTCATTTCCGTTGTCTAAACATACACGGCTAAATGCTCGAAGTTTGTTCTTCTTCCCTCTCTCGTTTCCACTCCTCTACCGGTTCTGGTTTTTCCCTGTTTGTTGATTTTCGTCTGTTTACATCGCATTTGGGCAGGTTCTCTACTTACAGCGTTCATTTCGCTTTTTATTTCTCGCTACATCATGTTTCTGATATTCTTTGAGATCTCTCCCATCATGGCTTGCAACCGTAGGAGAGACTGAACAAAGACCTGGGGGAGAGAAGGAAATCATAGAAACAGAAAAGATACATGGAAAGGACAGAAATTCCAAGTCCCTCACCTTCACACACTCGTTTTGCCGCCCACAGTTTCCGCGAGAAGATATCACAAAATGGATCATATCGCGACCCCAAGGAGAACTACGCATGTAAATTTTACAAGTCATACCCCAAAACTCATTCAGTGAGGTATGAACGCAGAACTGAATCACCAAGCACATTAACAAAAGACTGGTGAAATCATAACTCAAATGTAACTATATGAATGTGATAAAGTGATCAAACATTTGATTTTTAAATGAGAAGTGCCAAGCTAAAGCCTATGCTATCATCATGATGTAAGGTTCTGGTGATATCCGTAATCACATTATCTGGATGTTGATATGAATCTTCCAATAGGGTTTGCCGTCGGGTAGATCGGTGGCCTGGTGCAAGTCTTTATAGCTGACGCTTTTTCGGTGACTTGCGTGTCGATGAGGATAAAATGATGTTGAACACAACACAACAGCCAGTCCCCCAGTGGAGATAATTTCCAACCGGGCCGGGAATCGAAACCAGGCCCCTCGCATGGGCTTCTGCCGTGCCGACTCATCTATGGAGGCGAACTCCAATACCATTGATTCTTGAGTTTCTCCCTGCGTAGTTGATAATCAAAATATCCACGGGTGTACTGCCGGTCTACAGTGTCCAACGGGCACAATATTTCGGCGATCATACATGTCGCCATCATCAGGTGAACTGACGGACTGAGTATTAATCAATACCATTGATTAATCCACACGGTCAGCCAATGGTACAAAGTTCCACTGTTGCTGGCGCCACGTGTTAACAGGGAAAATATTATATTACATATATTTAAAGTAGATTCTAAAATTTCATCTATAGATCATAATAGAGGAAGCCAATGGGAGCAGTAATGCGGTCCTTCACAGGGAGCGGTGTAGACACACGTGGGTAATCCTAGAGAGCGGCAACAGGACGGTGGTTTGAAGATGATCCGTCACGCAGGAGAGTCGAGTTTTTCCGCACTGCGCCGCCTCCGCCAGTAGGGGAGCTCGTAACATAAGAGGCGTTGCCGATAAGGCTGGAACGCCCGGAATGGTACACACTGCACGCACTGCGTAATGTGCGGCCTTTTATCGACGCTCGCGTAAATCTGTTCTTTGGACATTTTCACAGCTCCAGCGGTCATCAGCGAGTCCTTTCTTACGAGTTACTACTTGTATAACGCTCTGCGCTGATGTTTCTTGCTAGCTTCACAATCGATCTCAAAACGACGGCGACTGCCATTCCACTTTAGAGAGAAGTGCTCGACGCAGACGCTTCCGTTCCAGTGTAAAATGTGCGTAGCAAAAGTAGTATACAAGTGTAAGAAGTTTCTGACGAATACGCATCATATAACGTGCAACGCACTGGGACTTGGCGGTATTTTACCCGAATTAAAAACTATGTGCAAAATCACACTGCTCTGTATCTGATAGATCTGCGTCCAAAAGTGGTTCCTTTGCTTCCATAATGCCAACTCTTATTTTCTTTCTTTCTCTCTCTCATAGCCCTGCTAACTACACGTTACATAAAGGCAGAAGACTAGATAACTGGGACTTTGTTTTTAATTAAATTGCACGACGGTATATGGGAAGACACGGACAGAAATCCTGTAAGTGCTATCAGGCACCTATAACATGCTTACACACAGATGCATTTGATATCTTTACTCCTGTAAGAAGATGTTGTCCGAGGTAGTCCCACAAATCTTCTATCGGGGACAGATCTGGCGAATTTGAAGGTCACAGGAGTACCTAAACATCACACACACACAGTTCATAGCGACATGTGACGTGTGGATCAGCTTTGTGCTGTTGAAAAGTAGCATCACGATAGGGTTCCATGAGAGGCAACACATGAAGACGGATGATTTCCGTGGCGGGTCGTTGTGCCGTCAGCCTTTCTTAAATCACTACCGAGAGTAACCTGAATTCATTACCGATGGATCCTCGCACTATGACGCCGCGCCGGGAGTAACACCCCTATGCCTCTCCAAAGCATTGTAAGAATGATACGTCTCCGCGGCGCGCAATCGTAGCTCAGTGGTGAAAACAATGCGATGCCATTCATCTGCAGTACTACTCCCTGGTTACACCACCACTCCAAATGCAGCTGCCTGTGTTTTGTATTAAAGGCAACGTATGCACTGAACAGTAATTCTCTAGTCCGGCTGCTTCTGGTCTCTGACCAATGGTGCGAGGGGCCACAGAATGTTGCAGGGAGTCCAGTACTAGTTCTCGGATGGCAGGCGCAGACGTAAAGGCGTCACGATGTGCTGGATGCACTATATCGCGATCATCCCTTGTTGTGGTTGGTTGGTTGATCGGTCACATCGGATTAGGAAAGGAATACGGCCGTACCGTTTGAATGGAACCATCCCGGCATTTGCCTGAAGAGATTTAGAAATCATGGAAAACCTAAATCAGGATGACCGGACGCGGGTTTGAACCTTCGTCCTCCCGAATGCGAGTCCAGTGTGCTAACCACTGCGCCACTGCGCCACCTCGCTCGGAGAGTGATGGTCAGTCGTGGATGACCGGAACCTTATGACGAGTACGCTTACCCTAAGCGTTCCCATACAGTCCAAACTGGGTTACTGCCACATTCGAAAGCCCCACGAATCTGCGTATTTCACGAGTCAACCATCTGCCCAAGTGGAGACTCACAACGACGCTCCTTTTCAAATTCTGTTGAATGCTGATAATGCTGTTTCACATGAGCATGCGGCATCTCCGCGTCCTTCACAGAGATCACTAAGCATCTGACCATGCTCACTCCCCTCATATACGCTATCTGGCTTGATGACAACATTAAACACGAACGCCACCAATGCAATCTGGTTACTGTTCTACCTGTCAGAGAGAATGGCTACTCTAATCATTTACATAACCGACGATCGTATGTCCGCGTTCGACTTTACATTCACATCTGACACGCCTTCGGAGTGCTTCACATTTTTGTCTGGCAGTGTATTTATGAGAGACACAGTGTAACGCATTAAATTAATATTCTACTGATGTCTCTAGGTCAACTACTAACAGCATCATACGACAACTGTCTGGCAGTAAAAATGTAGATTTTTCCATTCGTTCTTGTGCTAGAATATCCGCATTGTACACTGCAGCACTGAATAGTTTTTTTTAAAGAATAGCACGAATGTGCGATAAAAGTAATGAAATTGAATTTTTATCTACGAAAGTTTTTTTTTTTTTTTCAAACAACAATATTGTCCCCCTCAAAGTAGTTCTTAGCAGCTATACATCGGCGAAATCATTAGCACTCTTGGTAGCAACGCTGAAAGGCTTCAACTGGTAGGCCCTTTGACGTGTCGCTCACATTCTTTTTAATGTTCTCCAGAGTCCCACAGTGACATCTTTTTAAGACTTTCAATTTCGGGAAACTAAAAAAAAGTCACAAGGGCTCAGATCAGGCGAACAGTGGGCTGTGAAACAACAGGAGTGCCTTTTTGAGGCCGTGTCAGATGTGTTGTCGTAATGATGCAACATCCACTTGTCTGCAATGTCCGATCTCACTCGATTGGTCCTTGTCCTGAGCCTTTCAAGGACATTTTTGTGGAACACTTGATTGAAAGTTCGTCCTAGAGGAAAAAATTCGGTCTGATCTCACAAGAGCGCGCACACGCTCGACGTTCTAGTCGTTTTTTGAAGTTGAACGTCTCCCTGTGCGCCGGCCCAGTGACCGAGCTGTTCTAGGCGCTTCAGTCTGGAACCGCGCCACGGCACATGACATTCACCTGGCATTCGCCATACCCACACCCTGCCATCGGATAGCCACATTGTGTACCGTGATTCGTCACTCCACTCAACGTTTTTCCATTGTTCAGTCGTCCAATGTTTACGCTCCTTACACCAAGCGAGACGTCTTTTGGAATTTACCGGCGTGATGTGTGGCTTATGAGCAGCCGCTCGACCACGAAATCGAAGTTTTCTCACCTCCCGCCTAATTGTCAAAGTAATTTCTGTGGATCTTGATGCAGTTTGGAATTCCTGTGTTATGGTATGGATAGATGTTTGTCTATTACACCTCTTCAACTGTCGGCGGCCTCTGTCAGTCAACAGACGAGGTCAGCGTGTACGCTTTTGTGCTGTACGTGTCCTTTCACGTTTCCACTTCACTATCACATCGGAAGCAGTGGACCTATTGATGTTTATGACTGTGGAAATCCCGCGTACAAACGTATGACACAAGTGACACATAATCACCTGACCATATTCGAGGTCCGTGAGTACAGCGGAGCGTCCCATTCTGTTTTCTCACAATGTCTAATGGCTACAGAGGCCGCTGATGTCGAGTACCTAGCAGTAGGTGGCAACACAATGCACCAAGTATAAAAAACGTATGTTTTAGTAGGTGTCCGGATACTTTTCATCACATACTGTATAAATGTTACTGCGTCAACAGGGAAGTACATATAGCATACCCATACTGGAGCCCCATTTACAGCGACGTGCCATGATGTATGTGCTTACTTATGTTCCGATGTGCAGCACTGCGCTGTCACTTATTAAAATTGGCCGACAATGGAGAGGAAGGAGAGGGGGAGGAAAGTTAACACTTTAGTGTCACTGCGACGGCATACGATCCCGGACAGGGCAAGGAGGGGTACCGACCTATCCCTTTCTTAGGAACCATGTCGGCATTCGCCTGGATCGATACTGGAAAGAGCGGAAAACGTAAATTGGGACGTCCAGTCAGGAGTTTGAGTCCCGCTGCTCAAGGAAGCTTGTTCTACGTGCTACAAACTGCCATTATTACTGCTTTACAAAAAGAGTAGGCCGCAGTTCAGGAATGGACGTCTTCGTCACCTAGTAGCAGTTTCGCCCATTTTTGATGAACGCTAATGATATATTTTGTAGTCATGTGTTTTGAGGAAGATACAAGAATAGTAAAATTGTGTATTCGTTGGATTTATATGGCGAGTAGCTTTGGTCACTGACATTTTCAAACAGTATCAACAGCGTAAACAAAAATTATATATGTTGTATGGAAAACATACTGATCAGACCTAAATGACATGGGCTTTGTTTGGAAAATGGCCAACGACCACACCTAACTGCGAAGTGAATACATTACAGAGGATACAGCGCAAACTGGGTAAATTAATTGTTACAGCCTTGTTATAATATTAATGATGGCAGTAGATGAACACCTGACGATCGTCGTCAGTTTCTGGATATTAGTTCTCAACAGTACCATCACAGCAATCCGCCCTCCAATGTAGGTAATTAAGTAAACAGCTTTCCGACCCTTTCCCTCGGGCATGGATGTGTGTGATGTCCCTACGTTAGTTACGTTTAAGCAGTTCTAAGTCTAGGGGACTGATGACCTCAGATGTTAAGACCCTTTCTTGTAGATTGATACTTTCACGCTGCTGTCCACCCCGCCGGAGATATTACACGTAAGAAGACGTAATGCAAATGACGGCGCTGCGTTGTGCATATGGCATATAACTGATTTGACTTACATGTGTTATTTATTTGTAGTCCATAATAAAATATTATGTACCACTTAGAACACACGACAGTGCCCTCACAACAGAAGCCGTATGCGCTGAGCCGGTCATAGCCACGCCACGACATAAGCGAAGCCAGCGATGCCGTTGGTGGCGCCGCTGAGTGACAAGCTTTAAGACGACGTTACACGAGTTGAATTGTGTGATACATGTAAAACCGAAGTTTGGAAAACATTAAGTGATATAATAAGTATATAAGTATATAAGTTTCGAACGTTTTTAAACACTGAAACAGCGCTGATATGGACACTACAAAACTATGCAGGAGTCACAGGATTTATGGTGAGTGATTTAATGACGTGTTTCGACATAATCATCAGCAGATAATCTGAAAAAGTAACAAAACCTCAAATAGCACAGTGGAAACAGATTGATAACTGAAAAATTTATTACATATTTGTTTCGAAAACCGGTACAAAAGTTATACAAAGTACATACCAAATGTGAACAGGACCTACATGGACTAACAGAGAGCCATGTAACTTACAATACTTGACAAGATGACACTGGCTAGTTAAGGCGACCTGTGCCACGAAAATTAACAAACAAGCCACTACGTGGTATGAGCGTACGCCGTACAGATTCACTTATAAGATACAGATAATAGAAAACAAGAAGGCATAGCCATGTAGGGCTTAGTAAGAGAAATCATTTTTTTCCAAAAACCATGACAAGAGAATATCTTTAACATAACAAGTAGTGTATAACCGAAAAAAATATTTAATTAAAGTTCAATAAAATCACTCATTTATATTGCACGGCTTATTTATTTGAACCATACATGGCGAGTACATAGTAATTATTCTGAACGCCTGAACTGAGATGACCTGGGAAGTAAGATCCCATTGATTTGAACTATTACGAAAGTTTACGTCGGTACAGTTTCGTCGTATAAATTTCTAAGATTGGACACAAGTTACTAGCTACTAGTAAATTAAGTTTCTTGATGAAATACATTTAGCAATTCCAAACAAAAAGTGAGGAAGAATACAAAGTTTATGACCCGTGTAACCTCTACAATCGATCACTATTCAGTATAGGGTCGTATTTAAGAAAAAAGAAATAATAAAATTACAGATGTAGCAACTATCCCATAATATGAAGCTGACTACTAAATAGCATCTGGGCTATGGGAGGGGGGGGGGGGGGGGGGGGCGGGCGTAAATTAATTTTCTGAGGAGTAAATGCAAAAAGGATTTAATCATATATAATCACTATTTTGTTATACTAGTATTTAGTAGATAAACGTCGTCATCGTCTTAATCATCAGTCGTCTGATATTTACCGCTAGGTAGTAACTTCTAGATTAAGTCTTCAGGTACAAGAGCGTATCCAGGGTTAGAGCTTACGGGGAGGGCTGGAGGGCATATTACATTCGCGATGAATGGCGAAATAGTTTTGAGATTACACAACAAATGGTGCTGGGTGCATTTGTTACTGGACAATATCCTTTACATATGTGACCTTCCTTTAAAACGGTACATAATTGGTTTGTGAGGATCACTTTTTTTTCTAGTATGAGGGGGACAGCTACTTCCAGGCACCCGCTGTGTACGCATATATTCATCTGCAGGAATCCATGTTGCTCGTTCTCAGGGGCGATTCTAGAAGTCGGTCAAGGAAGGCCGGGGAGGGGGGGGGGGGGCGCTTATGGGTTGCGTAGGGGGTTGGGGGAATGGAATATAGTTTAACAAAAGGAGAGTTGGGGTCCTCCACCGACAAACTGGTAAAATTTGGTGTTGCTTAAAGTAGTTTTTGGTAAATGTTTTGGAGTTCAGGGTAAAAACGTGTCTTCAGAACGTGTGTGCCCGGGAAATAATACGATTTGACCCAGATATCCGGCGATTTCGAAGTTTTTGTCTGGGGTCAGCAATTTAAGTGTTGGTAGGCATATCCGGCATATTTAGCTTTCTTGATTATTGTAAGTGGTACTCGTACATTAATATACATTCACTATATATTAATAAATAATCAGATGCCCATTTTAAGTTAAATTATATTTATTGGTTTAGATAGCAAGCTATTTTCCGCTCTTATTCTTTTGTTAAAAATGTATTTGAAATGCATTGCAACCTATATTGCTACATAATTATAAAAAAGACTGAATCTGTTGAAGTAATATATTCGCTGATTTCTGAAATCATTTTATTCAGTGTAATATGGTACTCCAGTTGGGGGGGGGGGGAGGGAGCTATAGCCCCCATAGCCTCCCCTTGCCACCGCCTCTGCTTGTACACTATTGGCCATTAAAACTGCTACACCAAGAAGAAATGCAGATGATAAACGGGTAATCATTGGACAAATATGTTATACTAGAACTGACATGTGATTACATTTTCACACAATTTGGGTGCATAGATCCTGAGAAATCAGTACCCAGAACAACCACCAATAACGGCCTTGATACGCCTGGGCATTGAGTCAAACAGAGCTTGGATGGCGTGTACAGGTACAGCTGCCCATGCAGCTTCAACACGATCCCACAGTTCATCAAGAGTAGTGACTGGCGTATTGTGAAGAGTCAGTTGCTCGGCCACCATTCACCAGACGCTTTCAATTGGTGAGAGATGTGGAGAATGTGCTGGCCAGGGCAGCAGTCGAACATTTTCTCTATCTAGAAAGGCCCGTACAGGATATGCAACATGCGGTCGTGCATTATCCTGCTGAAAAATAGGGTTTCGCAGGGATCGAATGAAGGCTAGAGCAACGGGTCGTAACACATCTGAAATGTAACGTCCACTGTTCAAAGTGCCGTCAATGCGAACAAGAGGTGACCGAGATGTGTAACCAATGGCAGCCCATACCATCACGCCGGGTGATACGCCAGTATGGCGATGACGAATACACGCTTCCAATGTGCGTTCACCGCGATGTCGCCAAACACGGATGCGACCATCATGATGCTGTAAACAGAACCTGAATTCATCCGAAAAAATGACGTTTTGCCATTCGTGCACCCAGGTTCGCCGTTGAGTACACCATCGCAGGCGCTCCTGTCTGTGATGCAGCGTCAAGGGTAACCGCAGCCATGGTCTCCGAGCTGATAGTCCATGCTGCTGCAAACGTCGTCGAACTGTTCGTGCAGATGGCTGTTGTCTTGCAAACGTCCCCAACTGTTGACTCAGGGATCGAGGCGTGGCTGCACGATTCGTTACAGCCACGAGGATAAGATGCCTGCCGTCTCGACTGCTAGTGATACGAGGCCGTTGGGATCCAGCACGGCGTTCCGTATTACCCTCCTGAACCCACCGATTCCATATTCTGCTAACAGTCATTAGACTTCGACCAACGCGAGCAGCAATGTCGCGATACGATAAATCGCAATCGCGATAGGCTAAAATCCGACTTTTATCAAAGTCGGAAACGTGATGATACGCATTTCCCCTCCTTACACGAGGCATCAAAACAACGTTTCACCAGGCAACGCCGGTCGACTGCTGTTTGTGTATGAGAAATCGGCTGGAAACTTTCCTCATATCAGCACGTTGTAGGTATCGCCACCGGTGCCAACCTTGTGTGAATGCTCTGAAAAGCTAATCATTTGCATATCACAGCATCTTCTTCCCGTCGATTAAATTTCGCGTCTGTAGCACGTCATCTTCGTGGTGTAGCAATTTTAATGGCCAGCAGCGTATATATTTTCTAACATCAACTACGCAGTCTTTTGGATCGGCATCTGGAACAGCAATATTTCGTCTTTCGATATTTCTGGTGTTAACCGTACAGCCATCTTCAAGCCGAGTCGGTGACTGAATTAAAATCATAGAATACAATGATATACGAGTGGAGTACAACGGGCATCCGTGACAGACCAGTTAGCACAACGACGCCTGTCGTAGATAAAACTTGTCTATGTATACTAACACAACAAGCACAAGTTAGTAAATCTACAGTGTTTATAAATTATATTGAGCATTATTAAAATGGACGGCATGTGCTGAGATGGCAGGCAGCAAAGACACAGAACAATAGCTCCTCTGAGAGCGCAGACGTGAAATATGTGGTTTCCGCAAACTGTCGAACTGGAAAACCTCGTCTCGGTTGAGAAGGTTGTCTGCAAGTTGTAAATCCACTGCTTCCATGTCCAGTGAATTCCAACAGGTAGAGGCTGTAATCAGTATCTTGACTTTCTCGTCATCCAAGGAATGACTAGTGAAAATAACAATATTCAGTCACTGTGCTGGAGAAAGCGGATGTGTCGCCGGTATTCGATGCACCGTTGTTGCACAGCGCGTGTTGTTTGCAACTTTTACCTAACTGACAAAGAATTTCATAAATACCCGTATTTCGTAAAAATGTACATGCAAAACATCATATAAGAGACCTCTGAAAGAGTAAACTACTCCATATCAACAAGAGAAAGAAGAAAGAGATTTAAAGTGCACGAGCTTTCTTTCGAACCAGTTCGTGAGAAACGTTTCTTCAAAAACTGTTATAATAATGCATAAAGTTGTCATCAGTATAATGTGGATGAGATTTTCCGCCCGCCGGCCAAGGCAGTCTGTCTTCTGAGATCTGTGGAAGATAATATGCTTTTATGGAAGACTGGCATTTTTGAAATTTCTCGTCATTGGGTAAAAGGCACACAGGACAACAATACGAACTGTACAACAGCGGTGCATCGAACATCACCGACACAACCGCCCCCTAAAGCATAATAAATCTGCAGTTCAACACCGTATTTCCACTGGTCATTCCGTGGATTCCGGAAAGTCAAGATACTGACCACACCTTTATCATAATGGAACTCAGTGGTCAAGGGAGCTGTGGAAATTCAATTTGTAGACAACTTGATCAACCGAGACGAGAGTTTTCAGCTCGACAAATCATGGAAACCACTCATTTTACCTCTCCGTCCTCAGAGGAATTATTGTCTGAGTCTTCCCTCCCTGGCATTCCAAAACATGCCGTCCGTTATAATGATTAACCACATAATTTGTAAGTTCTCTGGATTTGCTGACTAACTGCTTTTATGTTTTGGCCTTGGACGACTAAAATTTATCTATGGCAGGCGCTGTTGTACATACTGGCTTACCTATGACGCATGCGAATTTTACTCTACAGTACACTATCTGATAAGATGTAGCCGGACATCTATTAATGGACATCAATATGAGGTGTGTTCGCGCTCTGCGTTCATGACGCTCGAACTCTCCTGGGAATACTTTCAATACGGTGTATGTATGTCTGCGAAAGAATGGCAGCCCATTCTTCCTCAAGAGGCGAAACCAGAGAAAGCAATGATGTTGGTCGGTGGGGTCTCGAGCGAAGACGACGACATAACTCATCCCAAAGGTGTTACATTGGTTCAGGACGGAACTCTAGGTAAGCAGAACTGTTGTTGTCCACAAACCATTAGCTCACAGTTGCTGCCTTGTAACAGCGTGCAATATCATTCTGATACAAATAATTGTTATGCACGAAATGGTGCTCTACTGTACGCGGTACATAACGCTGTAAAATGAGTTCATTTCCTCCGCATTTAACGTTTTCTTAAAAGCAATAAGGGGACCACACACTATTCATGGGGAACACTCCAATACAGAAACATAAGCTCTTCCGAGGTTGGAACTACACATAAGGGCACATAACGCTCTCAAGGCTTTCGCTAAATCCAAACTCTTCCATCGGATTGCTACAAGTATAGCGTCATTCATCACTACAAATCATTCGTAGACAGTCATACACTGTCCAGTGGCGTCACTCTTTACACAACCTCAAACGTCGCTTAACACTGACTACAGAAACGTGTGGCTTGTGAGGATCTGCTCGACCACAGGGGTGTCCGGATTCTTTGACCAGATAGTGTACATCGATCGACCCGCTGCGGGTCGCGCCGTTGCTGCTGTCACTCGTCTCGCTCGCCTACACTTCGTCGACATGCCCGGACGCGGAAAGGCAGGCAAAGTTGCTGCTGTGGTCAGCTTCCTGTTCAGGCTGGGCGCGAACGACCGCGGCAACAGGAAGAGCAAGAAAAACAAAGCGAAGAAGCAGCAGTGCTACCGCTACCAGAAAATGGGGCTCGAAGCCAAGACCTATAGGGGCACAGTCGCCCGATACACACGATTGTGATAAACTGAGGGACGTCGCTGCCACGTGTGTGAATTGAGGCAGCGCTCACGCTGCCAACTCACTCAGGTGCAGCCATATAAAGAGCACAAGAAGGAGGGCAATGCGCCCCCGCCCCTTCCTCCGCCCCCCCCTCCCCCACCAACCCATTCAAGAGGGGAAACTGGCCGCGCCACTACGAAGAAGACAACGGTGACTTCCGCGCAGCGTTGCGGATAGCAGCTGACGACACAGTTGCCGCTCTCAGGTCCGCCATGGCGGAGGAGAGGGCGGCCCTGAGGGCGGAGTTAGACGAGGCGCGCCGTCAGATGTGGCACTTACGTGACGCCCTGCCTCGCGCTTCTCGCAAAACACAAAGAGCTGGCGTCCGCCCCCACCAGGACGGGAGCAGACGCAGGAACACGGATTGTCCTCGCCTTGGCCGAGGCAGAAACGCAGGCAGATCCGGAGGTGGTCATGGAGCTGGAGACACCAGTTCCAGCCACAGAGATGGACAGCATGAACGCGGCTGCCTGTCCAGTCCCTGCAGAGATGAAGGATGCTGAGGTGGTGGCCATAGACATGGAGATGCCGACCTTACACGCCCCCTCTCCCGAAGCGAGAACGAGGAAGAGGACGAAGACCTAAGAAGAAGAAGAAGTAGAGCTGTCGTTCGAACACCTGCCCCTCCTGGAAAAGAACAGCGTGAGGGCGGTACTCAACAAGATCGCTGTCTCTCTCCATGATGGTACCTATCCACTCAATAACTTTCCCGCCACAGACATCACTGATCTCCCTCACCAACGCTACGATTTCCAATAGGGATAGGAACCTCTGAATTGGGAATCTGAGGGCGAGGAGTTTATCCTGTGGGCAGAACTGGAACTAATAAATTCCTATCCTATATTCACCCGCCGAGACTGGAAGGATATGACTGAGCAGATAGTCAGATTCTTTTGGGAGAATTTACCACAGAAGAAGAAGAAGAAGAAGAAGAGAAAGAAGAAGAAGGGCAACACTCACTAACGTCAGCCTGACTGGCACCCACATCTCTCTGTGATTTTTCAGATAACTTTCACACCAATTCACAATGAGAGGTGATCATCAACACAGCAGACAGTGACAAGCGGCAGGACTTGCTTCCAGCACGTGTGTACTGCCACACTCGGGCTAAGGAAAGGCCCATCATTAAAAGAGAATAAGTTCAAAAATGGTTCAAATGGCTCTGAGCACTATGGGACTTAACATCTGAGGTCATCAGTCCCCTAGAACTTAGAACTACTTAAACCTAACTAACCTAAGAACATCACACACAACCATGCCCGAGGCATGATTCGAACCTGCGACCGTAGCGGTCGCGCGGTTCCATACTGAAGCGCCTATAACCGCTCGGCAACACCGACCGGCAGAGAACAAATAGTGTATATAATGGTGTCAAGTGGTTTTAATTCAGACAAGGACTCGCCTTGGAGATGGCTGCAAGATTAACAGCTGAAGTGTTAGAAGATGAAATATTGCATTCCAACACGCTTGCCCTGAAGATAATGAACATACCCACCGTTCTACTGGCTGCAAGACCCGCCACCCTTGCATTTCATTCTCATTATAGTATCCTTCGTCAGTGTGTTTTCCCAACCATTTTCTGTTTTAGAGTTCTCTTCTAGTAATTTGATCAGTGAATAAAGTTCCTCATATAAAGTCCAAGTCTCACAGCCATAAGTCAAAACTGGCAATGCAAACTGACTGTAAACTGAACTTTTACTGCGTGTCCAGTTTTCGTAGTTACACTTGTCATCAGTAATACGTTGTATTAGGAACTTAAGGCGTACTTCTAGGTGTACAACAAAGTAGTTGTTCTAATAAAATGCCAAAAACTCGGTTTTACACCCGGAAGTACACTACTAAAAAATCACGTCGAGAAGACCTTTGAGATTTCATCTAGATGGATATTTTTTTCCTGATTTGGAAAACGGATGTGTGAATACCTAGTAAGTTTTAATGTATGAAGTGAAATTTGACCCAAAGTACAACTTCTTGGACTCCACGGAGTCAACACACATCCAAGCAACATTTTTTTTTTTTTTTTTTTTTTTTTTTGAATGGCTGGATAGAGAGTATTTATTATTTCCGGTTAAAGTCCCATATCCACCACTTGGAAACGTCTATACAGATTTTGGAAAATGATAGCAGCGACATCAATTGCAAGGAAACGAATGAACCTGGAGCCTGATTTGCAGGATGTATTGGCAGACACCAAAATGAGGATACGAAAACGGCAGTTATAAACAAGCAACGCCAACTGTGCCACTGACTCATAACTTCTTGGTTCGACAGAAGAAAGCCTACAGAAACACACAGTGTTTTTTGTTTGAGCGTTAATTGATATGGTTTATCTCATACCATTTTGAAAACTGATGTGTTAACGCTACTTCCTCTCCGTCCCCGCCCCCCGTGCCCCACCCGAACACTAATTAATGTTTCGTCAAGAGCTAAACGTTTTAAGAGATGTTCGCTGAAATCTGATGTAATTCAGGGGTAATGGTCTTTGAAAGCTTGGGAACCCGTTTATAGCTTGTTTGCTTGTGATACATCTGTCTAACAGAACACGGAATCAGGGCAGGTGACCCCAGTAAACCTCCACGTCACGCAAAAAAAAAAAAACTGCACATAGCGACATAGTTGCTTACATGGATAATACACCGATAATATGAAAGACGTCGGTTTCCCAGAAATTTGCTAAATTTAATTTAATGACTGCCTCTCTACTATCATATCGGCTGACACATTCCGGCTAATTTTATTTGTACATCTAGGTAAAAAGAAAAATGGGATATAAAATCTGTGAATCAAATTTTGTCGGTAATATACTATTCCAAATTCCTTTTAAATGTTGTTTATTTATATGGCTTGACGTGCAGTGAATTCTTTTAGTATGAATAATAACACTGATTTCAACTGGTACCAGACCTGTGTACGCGAGGCCGGGAAGTCTCCATACCCCTGCTGACTTTGTACAGTTGGGAAAATAAATGATTGTTTCACTGGTGTACCCCCCGCTTTGAAGCTGATGAAAAGCACCGTTGTCAGTATTGTACTGTTTTGGTTCAGTACCGTGTTGTTTCAGTTGTCAGGCCATATTTGACGTCAGCAGACACAAACATGGTCCAGTCACATTAATGACCGAGCGAGATGGCGCAGTGGTTAGCACACTGGACACGCATTCAGGAGGACGACGGTTCAAACACGCTTCCGGCCATCCTGATTTAGGTTTTCCCTGATCTCCCTAAATTACTTCAAGCAAATGTCGGGATGGGTGCTTTGAAAGGGCACAGCTGATTTCCTTCCCCATCCTTCCCCAACCCGATGGGACCGATGATCTCGCTGTTTGGTCCCGTCCCCCCAACCAACCAACCATCACATTACTGTGACTACCGCTCATCGTCGGTGTCAACGTGCAGTTATTACTCACAGATGACAGGTGGCAGCACTAGCAGTGCGGGGTATATAAGGTGTGTTGTGGCGACGCGGAAAATAATCCTGTCGTTGTCGTCATGTAGAAATGGGGCGATTTATCTGAAGGCCAAAAGAGAACAATCATTGGCTTTCAGGCACGGGGTGGAAGCATTTCAGAAACCGCTAAGTTTGCAAAGTGAAAGTATACCGTGAATGACAAAATGGAACTATCCAAAACCAGCGCTGAGGCAACTATGGTACACCATGTGCCATAAATGACAGGGGTGAATGATGGCTCTGGAGACGAGCCAAGGACTACTAACAGTTTGTCCTCTACAACCGTTCAGCAAACGTTGCTGCAGAAGGGTCTCCATAGGAGGCGCTTAGTTCATTCACTTCTCCTGATTGCTGTTCATCGGCGACGAAAGCTGGAATTTGCACGTCAGTTCCGTATCTGAAAGTCGACTGAGTGGCAACAGATGGCAGTTTTGGATGATTCACGTTTTATGCCCCATCAGCGTGAAAAGTCTGAAAGCAAACATCCTGCAACAATGGTTGGAAAGGCCCAGGCAGGAAGAGGAGGCGTTATGGGCCTGGGGAATATTTTCTTGGTATCCCTTCGTTATCTCGTCATTCTGGAGGAACAATGGATCAATATAAGTATGCATCTATCCTTGGGGACCACAATCACCTCTACTTGGAGTTCATTTTTCCTCGGCACGATGGCATCTACCAGCTTGACAAAGCAATGTGTCACACGTTCGCAGTGTACATGCGTGGTTCAAAGAGTACCTGGATCAGTTTACTATACTACTCTGGCCACCAAACTCCCCGGATTTAAATCCAATCGACAATCTGTGGGACCACTTCGATCTGACTGTTCGCGCCGCAGATCCTCAAACGAGAATCCCAGCTCAGCTAGCCACGGCACTGGTGTCGGCAAGGCTGCACATCCCTGTCGGTATCTTCCAGAATCTCACTGACTGTCTTCCTGCACGCCCGCACTCAGCCCTTTGACAAGTGGTCACATTAATGTGACTGGGGAGTGTAGTTATATTGGTGGGAGCTATTAGTGGCGTGTGTGTGCACAAACGTCCACTGATTGGGGAAAAAATGAGTGCGTTTATGGACAACTTCGGCAAGTGTGTCCCTCCCCTCTCATAAGGCAACCATGCTTCATTAGGAGAAATGTGTTTTTGTTAGTGGCAGTGGGAAAGACAAGCCACATAATGTGGGCGAGAGGTATCACATTATCCAATGAAATCCCTTTGCAAGAGAGCAAGTGAGTCTCAAGTACCACGGTCAATAATGCATGACCGCATCAATAAACACAGGAAAGTGAAAGGACTTTCACCGATGTTTGCGAAATGAATAGCTGACAAGTTGGAGCAACGAGCTGCAGCCTTCTGTGCTACGTAGGCACAATTCCCTAGTTCCTTATCTCTCTACAGAGTGTTTCCCTTTTATGCTGTCACGATATCTGTTTGGACCAAATTTTTTCTACATCTACATTTACATCTACATTTATACTCCGCAAGCCACCCAACGGTGTGTGGCGGAGGGCACTTCACGTGCCACTGTCATTACCTCCCTTTCCTGGTCCACTCGCGTATGGTTCGCGGGAAGAACGACTGTCTGAAAGCCTCCGTGCGCGCTCTAATCTCTCTAATTTTACATTCGTGATCTCCTCGGGAGGTATAAGTAGGGGGAAGCAATATATTCGATACCTCATCCAGAAACGCACCCTCCCGAAACCTGGCGGGCAAGCTACACCGCGATGCAGAGCGCTTCTATTGCAGAGTCTGCCACTTGAGTTTGTTAAACATCTCCGTAACGCTATCACGGTTACCAAATAACCCTGTGACGAAACGCGCCGCTCTTCTTTGGATCTTCTCTATCTCCTCCGTCAACCCGATCTGGTACGGGTCCCACACTGATGAGCAATACTCAAGTATAGGTCGAACGAGTGTTTTGTAAGCCACCTCCTTTGTTGATGGACTACATTTTCTAAGGACTCTCCCAATGAATCTCAACCTGGTATCCGCCTTACCAACAATTAATTTTATATGATCATTCCACTTCAAATCGTTCCGCACGCATACTCCCAGATATTTCACAGAAGTAACTGCTACCAGTGTTTGTTCTGCTGTCATATAATCATACAATAAAGGATCCTTCTTTCTATGTATTCGCAATACATTACATTTGTTTATGTTAAGGGTCAGTTGCCACTCCCTGCACCAAGTGCCTATCCGCTGCAGATCTTCCTGCATTTCGCTACAATTTTCTAATGCTGCAACTTCTCTGTATACTACAGCATCATCCGCGAAAAGCCGCATGGAACTTCCGACACTATCTACTAGCTCATTTATATATATTGTGAAAAGCAATGGTCCCATAACACTCCCCTGTGGCACGCCAGAGGTTACTTTAACGTCTGTAGACACTTTTAAAGTGTACATCAATGGAAAGAGTTCTTCAGTGACGATGCAAGTGTGACTAATACCTTATCTAGAAGACCAGGGAATCACTCATCATTAAAGGAAATAAGAAAATCTCGTGTGGATCAACGTCGGTACAGGTCTACTGAATTGTCAGAAGTGCTGAAGAAACACTGTGATGTGTAACTTTTGAGATGCTCCGCAAGATGTCGACGAATACATTAAGACGCACAGATTTCTGTGTAAGGCACAATGGTGCACATGCGGATCCACTGACGACATAGTACTTGTGTGTAAGTAAATCAGTACAAAATGTGCGGTTTTGATCTAGGGGCAGGCCGGTGTGACAGAGCGGTTCTACGCGCTTCAGTCTGGAACCGCGCGACCGCTACGGTCGCAGGATCGAATCCTGCCTCGGGCATGGATGTGTGTGATGTCCTTAGGTTAGTTAGGTTTAAGTTCTAGGGGACTGATGACCTCAGATGTTAAGTCCCATAGTGCTCAGAGCCATTTGAACCATTTTGACCTAGGGCTATGGGGACTTCTCGGACATGATGTAAATAATAATAATAATAATAATAATAATAATAATAATAATAATAATAATAATAATAATGATAAATATTAATTCAACTTACAAGAACTAACGACTAATATCAGGAAGGGAAAAGATTTTGAGATACAATAAAGTCAGCACTATCAGAAATAACACACAACGAGCTTTTTCAATTTGTACAGGTAATCTCTGAGGGTTGTGTTAGAAGCAAGCTCATAATTGATCATTAACATTTACAATTAGGTGAAGTAACTAGATTTCACTGTGCTCTAGGGGTTTCTTTATTTCTTTGTAAAAAAGTCTCCCAGAGGAGTCAGAAAATACAAAGGCATTACTTCATCACAACAGGCTACAAAAAATAGTAATGTTGAGTAAACTGCTTTATGATTAAATAAATGAGATAAAATAAGTACACACATCTTTATCAAATTACGAATCATAAGTCCCTATCATTTCATAAGTAAATCAAATTGAAGGAAGTTCTCTGGAAGAGGCATGTATCGGTTTGGCTGTAGCAGACGTTACTGAATATGGCTTCTGTTAAAAATATAGTGACAAAAGTTTCTGATGGTGCGACTTTATCATCATACGGGCGGCTATTGATAAACAGTTCACATTAAAAAATACCAGGCAGATGATTTTCTTATAATCTCTGATTAGATAATCGTCTCAGGTAATTGAATGTATACGGCTTCTTTAACTCTGTCACAGTAAAGCTAATAATTCAGTCGCCAAAAAGATCGTTCGGCGAGCAAAATTTCAAATACTTCAAAATGGAGATCGCAATTAAGTTTCGAATATCACTTTCCCGGAGACCAGCTCGGAAAACTGGGCTTCGCACCCAACGTTGCTACTAGTCTATAGGTTGACAGTGATGTCATTAGCGACGAGACTGCGAGGAGGAAATTTGTCGAAAACATGAATCGCGCCAACTACCGACCGTCCTCCGCAAAGCACTGCCGTTTCGTCTGCTGTCGTATTTAAGCGGCAGCGCCTTCAGAAGAAATTAAGCGATCTCAGGCTTCTTCTGGAGCGGCGGTTTGCTTTCCCGTCGCCTAAAATCAAACACTCCGCAGCCGACCGCAAAAACGTGTCGCTCCGCAAGCGCGCCCCGTCAAAAGAACCAATGAAATTATTTGGCTTTGCAAGGGTGAGGAAGGCACACAATCTCTTAAATTGGAATCCGGAATCTTGAACCTTCATCAAACCGGCGCGGCCGCAGCGCGCGGGAAACCAATCTCGACGGTGCGCATTCTGTAATGGAGACGGGGCGGGCACGTGGGCCGCCTCACCTCGCCTCGCCTCGCGAGCCTTAATTAATTCCCAGGACTGGCAGCGGGGCTCCGCCGGGTGGGTGCGGGCGCGGGCGGGGAGTGGCCCGGCCGCGCAACAACGGAGACTTCGGCATTAACATACGGTACGGCTGGCCCGAGCAAACTGTGCCTGTACATCTACATCTACACGGATACTCTGCAAATCACATTTAAGTGCCTGGCAGAGGGTTCACCGAACCACCTTCACAATTTTCTACCAGGTGTACCGGTATGAAATGAGCGGTTTTTTTTGTGAAAATTAAACACTAATTTTTAATTGAAAAGTAAAAACATTTTATTCAAAGTACTGACCATTGCTTTCTATACACTTTGACCACCTTTCTGGCAATTTGTGGACACCACGCGAATAGAAATGTTCGTCTTTTGAAGCAGACCAATCAGACACCCACTTTTCGACTTCTTCGTAGGAATCGAAGTGTTCCTCAGCCAATGCGTGTCCCATTGATGAAAACAAATGGTAGTCGGAAGGGTGAATATGGCGGGTGGGGTAGCAGCTCCCAGCCAAGTGTTTTGATTCTATCCTGAACCAGTTTTGCTTTGTGTGCAGGTGCATTGTCGTGTAAAAAAATTACTTTGCCATGTCTTCTGGCACATTCTGGTCTTTTTTCGATCAATGCATAGTTCAAATTGACCATTTGTTGTCTGTAGCGATTAGTATTCACAGTTTCACCGGGTTTTAGAAACTCTTGATACACCACACCTTCCTGATCCCACCAAACACGGAGTATTGTCTTCTTGCCGAATCGAGCTGGTTTTGCAGTCGGTGTTGGTGGTTGTCCCGGATTAACCCATGATTTTTCCCGTTTAGGATTCTTAAAATAAATCCATTTTTCATCGCCAGTAACAATTCGATGCAAAATTGATTTTCTTTCGTGTCTTTGAAGCAAAATTTGACAAATGGTTTTTCGGTTTTCCACCTGTCTTTCATTCAATTCACGTGGCACCTATTTTCCACACTTTTGGATCTTTCCCATAGCTTTCGAACGGTCAGAAATTGATTGTTGTGCAACATTTAGCATTGCTGCCATTTGCTTCTGACTCAAAGTATCATCTTCATCCAATATTGCTTGCAATTCGGCTTCTTCGAACTTTTTTGGTGGTCTTCCTCGTTCTTCATTTCTTACATCAAAATCATTATTTCTGAACCGTTGAAACCATCTTTTGCATGTTACTTCTGATAGAGCATGATCACCATATGCCTCGACAAGCATTCGATGCAGCACTTTTTCAAATGAAAACAAAAAATTAATGCTTTCCGCAAATCATCACATTCTGGTACAAAATTCGACATTGTTAACACGATGAAAACATATGATGTTGTTTGATCCATGACTTGATGTATACTAAATATCTCTAACAGATCTCATAGCAACCAAACAAAAAAAAAAAAACAAAAGAAAATAAGGCTCGTTCACAACAAATGTTCCCTATCGACACATTTGTATCTTAACCCTCATTTCATACCGGTACACTTGGTATTATTCCAATCTCGTATAGCGCGCGGAAAGAACGAACACCTATATCTTTCAGTACGAGCTCTGATTTCCCTTGTTTTATCATGTAGGTCGGATTCAACAAAATATTTTCGCATTCGGAGGAAAAAGTTGGTGATTGGAATTTCGTGAGAAGATTCCTCCGCAACGAAAAACGCCTTTGTTTTAATGATGTCCGTCCCAAATCCTGTATCATTTCAGTGACACTCTCTCCCCTGTTTCGTGATAATACAAAATATGCTGCCCTTCTTTGAATTTTTTTGATGTACTCCGTCAGTCCTATCTGGTAAGGATCCCACACCTCGCAGCAGTATTCTAAAAGAGGACGGACAAGCGTAATGTAGGCAGTCTCCTTAGTAGGTCTGTTACATTTTCTAAGTGTTCTACCAATAAAACGCAGTCTTTGGTTAGCCTTCCCCACAACATTTTCTATGCTTTCCTTCCAATTTATCGTGATTGTAATACCTAGGTATTTAGTTGAATTTACGGCCTTTAAATTTGACTGATTTATCGTGTAACCGAAATTTAACGGATTCCTTTTAGCACTCATGTGGGTGACCTCACAATTTTCGTTATTTAGGGTCAATTGCCAATTTTCGCATCATACAGATAACTTTCCTACATCGTGCCTCGCAATCGGGTCATTACTGTGTGTGTGTGTGTGTGTGTGTGTGTGTGTGTGTGTGTGTGAGGGGGGGAAGGGGTGGGGAGGGGGTAGTATATACACATCGATCATACAGACATCAATGAAACGTCCAACAATGGTGTGTACAGCACTGCTGTAGACAAAGCGTCAACGTCACGTCGCACAGCCCGGTAGGGCAGGTTTAATAAAAATATATGAGCTTCCTGAAGTAATTTAAAGGAAAACAAAATTTATATCTCACTAATGGCGCCTCACTGTGTTATGCACCGTTAAATAGTTACTTATAAAAAAATGCCCGGGTATGCATTTATTATAGTCTTCCATTAGTCCATCTCCTCCTAACCCCTCGCTGTATGCCATCTCCTCCTCCTTCTTCTCTCTCCACGTTATCACCCCTATCCAAATAGGACTCGGGTTCTTCTTAGGCCCACAGTATTTCTTTCTGGGTCATGACTGTGTACCCAATTTGGTTGAAGTCGTTCAAGAGGTTTAGGATGAGCTTTCTATATGTGACGTTGCTCGCGTACGCACATGCCAAATATATTTAAGATGTATTTAACACATTTTACACGTATTTGTACACACGTTTCACCTGTATATCTTGTGAACTTCGCCCTGCGTTTCATCTTCACGCAGCTCAATGTCTAGGACCTCTTGAATTATGTGTCGCACAAAATCATTCTACCGGTACATCCAGTGAGGTATGTGGCTACTATCAGAGAAAAGTGTTCGAATGGACTTAGTAGTAAGGAAGTAATAAATTAATACGTCATACATGATACCGCAGTTTGGGACAAATCTTAATATTTGACGTCATGTCTCCTGAACTATCTGCAAAATGTGTCGCGAATACAGTTAGTAGTAAACAAGTAGGAAATTAAAACGTCATGCTGCATGTGGTAGTTTTGCTGCACGAACAGTGAAAATGTAATATGAGATAAACTTTTTTCTTTTCATTATTTTGTGGGGGTTTTCACCGTGATAAAATTTCGTAAACGTTTCAGATTATATATAAGTTTGTTGCAAGTCAAAATGGTTCAAATGGCTCGGAGCACTTTGGGACTTAACTTCTGAGGTCATCAGTCCCCTAGAACTTAGAACTACTTAAACTTAACTAACCTAAGGACATCACACACATCCATATCCCAGGCAGGATTCAAACCTGCGACCGTAGTGGTCACGCGGTTCCAGACTGCAGCGCCTAGAACCGCTCGGCCACCCCGGCCGGAGTTGCAAGTCACTAAGAGCTATCATTCTCAAATACTGGATGAATAAAGAACGGGCTCTTGCGCGTCGTGGACTACACAGCTTTTTTTCACTCCCACCACTTTGACAGGTAGTTATATATAAGGTAGTCTACGAGTTACTTCAGGGTGTAAGGTTGTAAGTAGGCTGTTTATGTTTTCTTATCGGCAACGTTACGTAGCGCTCTATATGAAAATCACTGGCTGTGCTGTGTGCAGTCTGTGGCTAGTTTGCATTGTTGTCTGCCATTGTAGTGTTGGGCAGCGGCAGCTGGATGTGAACAGCGCGTAGCGTTGCGCAGTTGGAGGTGAGCCGCCAGCAGTGGTGGATGTGGGGAGAGAGATGGCGGAGTTTTGTAATTTGTCATGAACTGCTGTATATATTATGACTTGTGATGATATTAAGGTAAATACATTGTTTGTTCTCTATTAATATCTTTCATTTGCTAACTATCCCTATCAGTAGTTAGTGCCTTCCGTAGTTTGAATCTTTTATTTAGCTGGCAGTAGTGGCGCTCGCTGTATTGCAGTAGTTCGAGTAACGAAGATTTTTGTGAGGTAAGTGATTTCTGAAAGGTATAGTTTAATGTTACTCAGGGCCATTCTTTTGCAGGGATCTTTGATAGTCAAATTGCGTTGCGCTAAAAATATTGTGTGTCAGTTTAAGCACAGTCCTGTATAATTGTTCAAAGGGTCGCCATATGAAACGTCCTCCCCTTTGAACAATTATACATGACTGTGCTTAAACTGACACACAATATTTTTAGCGCAACGCAATCTGACTATCAAAGATCCCTGCAAAAGAATGGCCCTGAGTAACATTAAACTATACCTTTCAGAAATCACTTACCTCACAAAAATCTTCGTTACTCGAACTACTGCAATACAGCGAGCGCCACTACTGCCAGCTAAATAAAAGATTCAAACTACGGAAGGCACTAACTACTGATAGGGATAGTTAGCAAATGAAAGATATTAATAGAGAACAAACAATGTATTTACCTTAATATCATCACAAGTCATAATATACACTCCTGGAAATGGAAAAAAGAACACATTGACACCGGTGTGTCAGACCCACCATACTTGCTCCGGACACTGCGAGAGGGCTGTACAAGCAATGATCACACGCACGGCACAGCGGACACACCAGGAACCGCGGTGTTGGCCGTCGAATGGCGCTAGTTGCGCAGCATTTGTGCACCGCCGCCGTCAGTGTCAGCCAGTTTGCCGTGGCATACGGAGCTCCATCGCAGTCTTTAACACTGGTAGCATGCCGCGACAGCGTGGACGTGAACCGTATGTGCAGTTGACGGACTTTGAGCGAGGGCGTATAGTGGGCATGCGGGAGGCCGGGTGGACGTACCGCCGAATTGCTCAACACGTGGGGCGTGAGTTCTCCACAGTACATCGATGTTGTCGCCAGTGGTCGGCGGAAGGTGCACGTTCCCGTCGACCTGGGACCGGACCGCAGCGACGCACGGATGCCCGCCAAGACCGTAGGATCCTACGCAGTGCCGTAGGGGACCGCACCGCCACTTCCCAGCAAATTAGGGACACTGTTGCTCCTGGGGTGTCGGCGAGGACCATTCGCAACCGTCTCCATGAAGCTGGGCTACGGTCCCGCACACCGTTAGGCCGTCTTCCGCTCACGCCCCAACATCGTGCAGCCCGCCTCCAGTGGTGTCGCGACAGGCGTGAATGGAGGGACGAATGGAGACGTGTCGTCTTCAGCGATGAGAGTCGCTTCTGCCTTGGTGCCAATGATGGTCGTATGCGTGTTTGGCGCCGTGCAGGTGAGCGCCACAATCAGGACTGCATACGACCGAGGCACACAGGGCCAACACCCGGCATCATGGTGTGGGGAGCGATCTCCTACACTGGCCGTACACCACTGGTGATCGTCGAGGGGACACTGAATAGTGCACGGTACATCCAAACCGTCATCGAACCCATCGTTCTACCATTCCTAGACCGGCAAGGGAACTTGCTGTTCCAACAGGACAATGCACGTCCGCATGTATCCCGTGCCACCCAACGTGCTCTAGAAGGTGTAAGTCAACTACCCTGGCCAGCAAGATCTCCGGATCTGTCCCCCATTGAGCATGTTTGGGACTGGATGAAGCGTCGTCTCACGCGGTCTGCACGTCCAGCACGAACGCTGGTCCAACTGAGGCGCCAGGTGGAAATGGCATGGCAAGCCGTTCCACAGGACTACATCCAGCATCTCTACGATCGTCTCCATGGGAGAATAGCAGCCTGCATTGCTGCGAAAGGTGGATATACACTGTACTAGTGCCGACATTGTGCATGCTCTGTTGCCTGTGTCTATGTGCCTGTGGTTCTGTCAGTGTGATCATGTGATGTATCTGACCCCAGGAATGTGTCAATAAAGTTTCCCCTTCCTGGGACAATGAATTCACGGTGTTCTTATTTCAATTTCCAGGAGTGTATATAGCAGTTCATGACAAATTACAAAACTCCGCCATCTCTCTCCCCACATCCACCACTGCTGGCGGCTCACCTCTAACTGCGCAATGCTACGCGCTGTTCACATCCAGCTGCCGCTGCCCAACACTACAATGGCCGACAACAATGCAAACTAGCCACAGACTGCACACAGCACAGCCAGTGATTTTCATATAGAGCGCTACGTAACGTTGCCGATAAGAAAACATAAACAGCCTACTTACAAGGTGTTTCCAGTCCAAATTTCATCCAAATCAGTCCAGCCGTTTCAGCGTGAAGGTGATACAATCATACTAACACAAACCCCAACTTTTGCATTTACCAGTTTTTATTCCCTCTTCATAGAAAACTTACCTTTCAAAGTGTTCACGACGAACACCTCGCCGAAAGCCAACTGGGATTCAAGAAGGAAAGATCAACTCTAGCTGCATTAGAACTCCTGCTAAATAGCGTATGAGAAGCCCTTGAAGATACAGAAAAGTTTTATGTGGTATTTATAGACGTCACAGAATCCTTTGACTTAATAAACGGAAGAAATGAACAGAAAATTAATGACTACAAACTAGAGGAAAACCTAAGAGAAAATAATATATGGACACGAATCATGAGCGCAATACTGCGGTGAAACGACATACGGATCTGAGACAACCTCCTCCTGTCGGAGCCGATCAATCAAACGGAGTACTACAGGGAGACCCACTGAGTCCTCTGTTATTTATCCTTGCAGCGGAAGAATACCCCAAAGGGAAAGTGTAGTCTCACATGCATATGCAGACAATATTGTAACAAGCGCATAGGACATTGCAAAGTTGCAAGAACTGATAAACGATGTGGAAGATTGGTGTGTCAAACACGGCTTCGAAATAAATGTGGCGTAAACAGAAATGATAGTACTCAGAAACGGAGGAAAAGCACCTGCATCAGCTGAGATCTTCATACGGGAGAGAAAACTGAAGATAGTACCAGACTTCAAGTGCCTAGGGGTCACAATACAAACAACTGCAAAATGCTTCACAAAACATGTAACAGAGAAAGCAATGCAAGCAATAATGGCAATCCATGAAATACAATACATCAGATCCCTTAGCCTAGAGATAGAAATGGCACTATTAAGAGCCCAAAATCTTCCCAATGCTGACGTACGGCATAGAAATTATCGGACCACATCTTACAGTGAAAAACCTAACGACACTAGAAGGAGTGAAATGGACCTACATAAAGAAAGCAATAGGAGTGTCCAAAACAACACGATCCAGACTTGTATACCTGCTGACGTGGAAACCCTTTCTCAATGAAGACCTACGGACAAACCTTATGCTACCCAACAGCAGCGCTTTGGAAAGACTACTTAAGGCATTGAAGGAAAAAAGGGAAGATGTATCTTCGGAATATTACAGAACAGGAGCCATGATTGACCGAACAGCGACAAAGGAAAACTTCGAAATGAGACACGTGATCACCAGAATGTCAGTCCATAGTTTCCACCCCGCTATTTGCAACAACACGTCATATGAACTAAACGCAATGCTTGAGTGTAAACTGTGTCGTGAAATATGCAAACGTTACCATAGAGAACTCTACCAAAAAGAGACGGTCAATAAGTGACTACGCAAATAACTATATGTAAAATTTCTAATTTCGTTTATCATCATCACTGTACTATGAATTTGTATGACTATTTGGCTACAGTAAACTTATTATTATTTCCTCCTCATAAAGTAATAATCATGCATAAACTATTAATTAGAAATAAAAGAAAAATGGCTTTTGAATAAGAGTTAAGAGCATATCGTTTTCCAGGCACTGCGTTTTTATTACAATTTTACTTTGCATTTCCTTGCTTAGAGCGAAGAAAACTGATTGATTATGTCACTGAAATACAGTTCAGTTCTATCGCCATGATAGCTACAACTAACAGTCTGCTTTCAATTCTTTCGATTTAAATGAATTATAGCTGTGTATACACACAACTGCTAACAACTCCCGTACCGTACCAATCAGTAAATCCCTCCACACCCATGTATGAGACAGCTTCAAATATCTGTTTACTTCACAAATGAGTTAGTGTGTTAAACATTTGACGTTACTCATGTAATCGAGGAAAAGTTAAGAAAAGGTATGAAATTATGTTTTAAGTTTACTGGGAGTCGCTAACTGCTCTCGTTGTCAAACAATTGATGAGTATACACTCGGTAACATGCGCTCCGTTTTAAGCAACACCTAGTTTCTAATGCATCTCAGTGTTTATAACGTCGTATCTACTGAACTATGTGTCTTAGAAAGATATAATGTTGCGATTACATTCACTGGTACTCACTGAGTTGATAAAAGTCATGGGATGCCTGCTGGTATCGTCTCGGACCTCATTTGCCCGGCGTAGTGCAGCAGCTCGACGTAGCATGATGGACACAACACGTCGTTGGAAGTCCCCTGCAGAAACATTGAGCCACGCTGTGTCTATAGCCGTCCATAATTGCGAAAGTGTTGCCGGTGCACGATTTCGTACGTGAACTGAACTCTCGATTATGTACCATAAATGTTCGACAGGATTCATGTCCGGCGATCTGAGTGGCCAAATCATTCTCTCGAACTGTCCAGAATGTTCCTCAAACCAGTTGCGAACAATCATCATCCGGTAACATGGTGCATTGTCATTCACAAAAATTCAGTTTTTGTTTGGGAACATGAAGTCCACGAATGGATGCAAATGGTCTCCAAGAGGCCGAACATAACCGTTTCCAGTCAATGATCATTTCACATGGACCGGAGGACCCAGTCCACTCCACACAAACACAGCCAACACCATCTTGCAACCACTACCAGCTTGCACCGCGCCTTGACAACTTGAGTCCATTGCTTCGTCGGGCCCGAGCCACACTCGAACCCTACCATCAGCTATTACCAACTGAAATCGGGGCTCATCTAACCAGGCAACGGTTTTCCAGTTGTGTAGGGTCCAGCCGACATGGTCACGAGCCCAGGAGAGGCGCTAAAGGCGATGTTGTGCTCTTTGCAAAGGCACTCGCATAGGTCGTCTGCTGCCATAGCTCATTAACGCCAAATTTCGCCGCACTATTGAAGAAATGTATGATGCAATAAAAGAAATTATTCAGATAGTGAAGGGAAACGAAAATTTAATAGTCATGGGTGACTGGAATTCGAGTGTAGGAAAAGGGAGAGAAGGAAACGTAGTAGGTGAATATGGATTGGGGCTAAGAAATGAAAGAGGAAGCCGCCTGATAGAATTTTGCACAGAGCACAACTTAATCATAGCTAACACTTGGTTTAAGAATCATGATAGAAGGTTGTATACATGGAAGAACGCTGGAGATACTAAAAGGTATCAGATAGATTATATAATGGTAAGACAGAGATTTAGGAACCAGGTTTTAAATTGTAAGACATTTCCATGGGCAGATGTGGACTCTGACCACAATCTATTGGTTATGACTTGTAGATTAAAACTGAAGAAACTGCAAAAAGGTGGGAATTTAAGGAGATAGGACCTGGATAAACTGAAAGAACCAGAGGTTGTACAGAGTTTCAGGGAGATCATAAGGGAACAATTGACAGGAATGGGGGAAAGAAATACAGTAGAAGAAGAATGGGTAGCTTTGAGGGATGAAGCAGTGAAGGCAGCAGAGGATCAAGTAGGTAAAAAGACGAGGGATAGTAGAAATCCTTGGGTAACAGAAGAAATATTGAATTTAATTGATGAAAGGAGAAAATATAAAAATGCAGTAAATGAGGCAGGCAAAAAGGAATACAAACGTCTCAAAAATGAGATCGACAGGAAGTGCAAAATGGCTAAGCAGGGATGGCTAGAGGACAAATGTAAGGATGTAGAGGCTTATCTCACTAGGGGTAAGATAGATATTGCCTACAGGAAAATTAAAGAGACCTTTGGAGATAAGAGAACCACTTGTATGAACATCAAGAGCTCAGATGGAAACCCAGTTCTAAGCAAAGAAGGGAAAGCAGAAAAATGGAAGGAGTATATAGAGGGTCTATACAAGGGCGATGCACTTGAGGACAATATTATGGAAATGGAAATAGAAGAGGATGTAGATGAAGATGAAATGGGAGATACGATACTGCGTGAAGAGTTTGACAGAGCACTGAAAGACCTGAGTCGAAACAAGGCCCCCGGAGTAGACAACATTCCATTGGAACTACTGGCGGCCTTGGGAGAGCCAGTCCTGACAAAACTCTACCATCTGGTGAGCAAGATGTATGAAACAGGCGAAATACCCTCAGACTTCAAGAAGAATATAATAATTCCAATCCCAAAGAAAGCAGGCGTTGACAGATGTGAAAATTACCGAACAATCAGTTTAATAAGCCACAGCTGCAAAGTACTAACACGAATTCTTTACAGACGAATGGAAAAACTAGTAGAAGCCGACCTCGGGGAAGATCAGTTTGGATTCCGTAGAAATACTGGAACACTTGAGGCAATACTGACCTTACGAGTTATCTTAGAAGAAAGATTAAGGAAAGGCAAACCTACGTTTCTAGCATTTGTAGACTTAGAGAAAGCTTTTGACAATGTTGCCTGGAACACTCTCTTTCAAATTCTAAAGGTGGCGGGGGTAAAATACAGGGAGCTAATGGTTATTTATAATTTGTACAGAAACCAGATGGCAGTTATAAGAGTCGAGGGACATGAAAGGGAAGCAGTGGTTGGGAAGGGAGTAAGACAGGGTTGTAGCCTCTCCCCGATGTTATTCAATCTCTATATTGAGCAAGCAGTAAAGGAAACAAAAGAAAAATTTGGAGTAGGTATTAAAATCCATGGAGAAGAAATAAAAACTTTGAGGTTCGCCGATGACATTGTAATTCTGTCAGAGACAGCAAAGGACTTGGAAGAGCAGTTGAACGGAATGGATGGTGTCTTGAAGGGAGGATATAAGATGAACAACAACAAAAGCAAAACGCGGATAATGGAATGTAGTCGAATTAAGTCGGGTGATGCTAAGGGTATTAGATTAGGAAATGAGACACTTAAAGTAGTAAAGGAGTTTTGCTATTTGGGGAGCAAAATAACTGATGATGGTCGAAGTAGAGGAGATATAAAATGTAGACTGGCAATGGCAAGGAAAGCGTTTCTGAAGAAGAGAAATTTGTTAACATCGAGTATAGATTTAAGTGTCAGGAAGTCATTTCTGAAAGTATTTGTATGGAGTGTAGCCATGTATGGAAGTGAAACATGGACGGTAAATAGTTGGGACAAGAGGAGAATAGAAGCTTTTGAAATGTGGTGCTACAGAAGAATGCTGAAGATTAGATGGGTAGATCACATAACTAATGAGGAAGTATTGAATAGGATTGGGGAGAAGTTTGTGGCACAACTTGACCAGAAGAAGGGATCGGTTGGTAGGACATGTTCTGAGGCATCAAGGGATCACCAATTTAGTATTGGAGGGCAGCGTGGAGGGTAAAAATCATAGGGGGAGACCAAAAGATGAATACACTAAGCAGATTCAGAAGGATGTAGGTTGCAGTAGGTACTGGGAGATGAAGAAGCTTGCACAGGATAGAGTAGCATGGAGAGCTGCATCAAACCAGTCTCAGGACTGAAGACCACAACAACATCTTAACGGATGCGTTCCACATTGTTTTCTGCGATTGTTTCGCGCAGTGCTGCTTGTCTGTTAATACTGACAACTCTACGAAAACGCCGCTGCTCTCGATCGTTAAGTAAAGGCCGTTGTCCATGGTGAGAGTTAATGCCGGTGGTATTCTCGACATACTCTTGATATTGTGGCTTTCAGAATATTGAATTCGCTAACGGTTTGCGAAAAGGAGTGTTCCATGCGCGTGGCTCCTATTGCCATTCCGTGTTTAAAGTCTGTTAATTCTCGTCTTGCGGCCATAATCACACCGTAAACTGTTCACATAAATCACCTGAGTGCAAATGACAACTCCTCCAACTCTTTTATACCTTGTGTACGCGATACTACCGCTTTAACCTTTTTCGGCTCAGCGTACTCTCGACGGCTAACAACTCCCATAATAGTACCAATCTGTCCGCCCCGGTAGCTGAGTGGTCAGCGCGACAGTGTGTCAATCCTAAGGGTCCGGGTTCGATTCCCGGTTGCGTCGGAGCTTTTCTGCACTCAGGGACTGGGTGTTGTGTTGACCTATCATCATCATTTCATCCCTATCGACGCGCAAGTCGCCGAAGTGGCGTCAAATCAAAAGACTTGCACCTGGCGAACGGTATACCCGACGGGAGGCCCTAGTCACACGACATTTTATCTAGTACCAATCTGTAAATTCCCCGACTCCCGTGTACGATACTGTTTCAAACGTCCAATTACTTTACAATGAGTTAATGTGTCACACATTTGTCGCTACACATATAAGGATAAAAAGTAAATAAAAAGTTTAAAATTACGTAAAAAGTTTATTGGAAGTCGTTAACTGATCTTATTGTGACACACGAGCCGAGTACTGTCAGGTTAATTTGCGCTCTGTTTTTCGTAAAGCTTAGTTTTTAACGCATCGCATAACGTTGTATCTCCTGAACTGCGTGTCGTCCAAAGATACAGCTTTGCAGATACATTCAGTGGCACATGTGCATACTGTCTACAAAACTTGAATCGAACAGAATTAGAAGAAAATCAGAGTATATTATCAAAGTAACTGTACAAGTGCATGCCACTAAAACTCAGAAACGAGTTCCGGTACGGTCAAGCAAGTTAATGATGTGGTAGCCCACTATCCCCCATCCATGAAGAAGGTTCCCGGTTTTATCTGAAATGCGTGCTTTTGAAGATATAATGGCTGGGAAGTTTCGCCCTCTACAAATTTATAGAAAATTCCAGAACGTTCCGGAATGTTCAGAATGATCCGGGATATTCTGGAATCCTCGGGAATAGTCTGGAACATTCGGGTGATTCCAGAATGTTCGGGAACATCCCGGAACATCCCAGATCACTGTGGATCATTCCAGAACACTCTCGAGTGTCGCTAAATGTTCTGGAACACTGTGGGCCATTCGAAGCCTTTTTGGTATGTTCTCGAATTCGCCACTTCTGGGGCTACCCATTGGTAGCGGTATATAAACCAAGACCCGTCATGTGTTCGAACATCGAAGGAACCGAAGAATGCAGTGAGTGAATGAAAATAAACAGTGAAGTGTTAGTAGTCAAAGTGATACAGTGACTGAATGTAAACCGAAAATACAGTTTGAAAAATGTGTAAAGTGTACTTAGTGTACTTTTTAATAAAAAGTTGATTTGATTTATATTTAAGACAACGCCCAAACGTAATACAGAAGGAGATCTTGCCAGTTCTGTAGCAAAAGGGCGAAAACAAAAAGAACAGCCAAAAAACGAAGAGCGTGAAGCACGTTTAACATCCCAACGAACGACAATGAGCACCGAGAGACGCAGAGAAACCGAAAAACAACGAAATGAACCGACTGAAAATCAAGAATTGCGACACAGTCTTGTGATAAAAGACTGCGAAACCGCCCTACGCGAACCGCGGACGAGGACACGTACACATTACAACCTAACAAATGAAGTATTCCACCACGACCCTACGAAAGAATTTAACAAACACGTCGTAATCAGGAAAATGGATAACACCTGCCATTTTGCAAAGCGAAAAAAATCAGTAGAGAAACACCAGATTTCTGTTGCATGGATGGAAGAATTCGATTACCACCACTGCAAGCATCATCGGAGGAATTCTTCCGTTACCCGATCGGAGAAACTCCAGAATCAAAACACATTCCTCAATATATAAGAGCATACAACGCCTGCTTCCAAATGAATTGTTTCGGTGTCACTTCGATCAACACTAACAGAGCATACTTGGAAAGTTCGAGATGCAAGCAGGAATACACTCAAGATGCCATGATCTTAAAAAAAAAAAAAGAGAGAGGGAGAACGACCTGACCTCTTCATAACATTCACGTGCAACTCATCGTGGCCAGTAATCAAAGAATAACTAAGACACTGCAAGCCGCCACCAATAAACACGACATAATAGCCCGACTTTTCCGACAAAAACAAATGAGATATACTGAAGTCATTACAAAATACCATATCTTTGTAGCCTTTAGATGCTGGATACACACAATCGAATGGCAAAAACGAGGACTGTCTCACTCACACAATCCCATATGGCTACACGAAGAATTCATCCCACAGATATCGACAAAATCATCTAAGCTGAATTTCCCAATCCACAATATAACAGCGAAAAAACATGATTCATGGACCATGCGGGCCATTAATCCCCAATTCCTCTTGTGTGAGTGATGGAAAATGTACCAAAAAATGCCCAAAACCAAACTTGGACGACACACAAACTGAAGTTCCTGGCTATCCCAAATACAGAAGACAATCATTCAAGAACAGTGGCTTCACAGCAAATACGAATAAAAGGCAGGGACGAACGGGAAATACTGTAGATAATCAATGTAGCTATAAAGAACACTACTTTGCAAAATGTTCCAAGCGCACACAAGTGTAGAATAATACTGCAATTCAGTGAAATCCATCAAATATATCCGTAAGTTTGTGAACAAAGGCAGTGACATGGCAGTATTTCAAACGGCTAAAGACAGTGAATAACAAAACAGAAACGACGAGATCCTCATGTACCGCATAGGAAGATACATCAACAATAACGAAGCAGCGTGGCGGATTTTCGATTACGCATTCACGAACGTGAACCAACTGTGCAACATACAGCAGTACATTTGGAGAATGGACAGAGAGTTTACTTCACAAAAGACACTGTCTGAAAAATTGCAAGCGAACCACCTCAGACCATAACATTAACAGCTTTTTACCAACTGTGCCACATGGATCCGTTCGCGAAAACACTATTGTATGTCGACGTCCATATACGTGGAACACAACAAGAAAAATCTTTCATCGAGGAAAACAACGAATTCCAGTAGATCATCCAGCAACCATGAAAACTGGCGCGCTAGGTCGAGTACACACCGTACATTCGAACAACGTCGAATGTTTCTATCACCGGATTTTGCTAAACGAAATACGGGGCCAACAAGTTTCACAGAGCTCAAGACAGATGACAGTTAACCACGCCATACATACAGAGAAGCACGCCAACGCTTAGGGCTACTGGCAAACGACAACCACTGGGAATTAACACTACAAAAAGTCTTACTCACAGCCTCAGCTGAACAAACGAGAGACTTGTTCGCCAGAATTCTAACAACATGTAACCTATCGAATCCGAAACAGCTATGGGACTCCCTCAAAGAAAGTATGAGTGATTATATACTGTACCAAATCCGACAAGCACATCCTGAACTGACCATCGAATTCAAAGACATCTTCAATGAAACGCTCATTAGCCTAGAAGATAAATTTTTAGCAATAAACAACCAGACGACATCATCAATAAAACACTCATTCGCCTTGAAGATAAATGTTTAGTAATAAACAATCAGACCTTAGTACAATTTGTGAAAAGATGCTATCTGTGAGTCAAACTTCAAAATTACAAAGGAAAAAAGCTACAACATCAATGAACTACTCCAATACATTTCTCACAACAAACCACTTTTCAATGATAATTAATAGGGAATTTACGTTCTCATGGACCGGATCGACAACAACACTGGTGGAAGTATTTACTTGAGTGCACCCGCGGTACCGAGAAAACGTTTCTAATGAATCTATTTGTGGCGAAAATACGTGCTAAACAACACATCACACTTGCATTAGCATCATCTGGCATTGCAGTCACACTTACGGGAGGAGGACATACCGTCATCTCCCCCCTCAACTAACATCGAATACAGCCGAAGAACAATTCCCCTGTGCGTAAAATCTCACGAGCATCTGGACGGGTGAACCTCTAAAGGAATGCAAATGAAGACCCATGCTTCTTAGCAGAGCGTGGGGGCACGATACGGGAGACCCGCACGCCGTACTATATACACGGTCCTAATGGAGGCGGTTTGCCGCTGCCTTCCTCCGACCGTAATGGGGATGTATGATGATGATGAAGTCGTTAGATAGGCAGCCTGGAACTAGTTCTGTGCACGGTGATATCAGTTTAGTAACATTGGCTGTTTCAAAATTAATATCGGGTTTTAAGGTTATCTAACATTTATTACCAGCAACTGTCCGCCTGCTTAGCTGGGCGATAACGTGCTTGCTTCCCATGCAAAGAACCCGGGTTCGATTCCCGGCAGGGTTGGATATTTTCTCCGCTCTTGGACTGGGTGTTGAGTTATCCTCATCACCGGCGCGCAAGTCGCCCAATGTGGCGTCGAATGAAATAAGACTTGCACTTGGCGGCCAAACTTGCCCGAATGGGGCCTCCCGGCCAACGATGCCATACGCTCATTTCCATTTACCATCAACTTACAATTATAAATAATATGTCAAATCAAAGAGCAGTTCGAACGGTTACGTTGAAGACCTGTTTCCTGCCTCTTCTTTCGAAAGAGCTAGTAGTAAAAAGAAGCCTTTTTTGTGTTTTACACTTTGCAACGACTGAAGTAGTCCTAGGCGCCTACAGGCATGTGACCACTTGACACCTCTCCGTTCCGGAACGCCTTCTAGCAGCTGTCCAGGACTCTCTCTCACACACAAGTAGGTTTTCTCTTTAAAGGCACATATTTAAACTTCTCCATAAGTTTGGATGGGTGCCACTGAGGGTATTGCTGAAATGGTTCGTCTTAGAGGAAACCTTTGCCATTTTTTGTCGAATGATTTTGAACGGATCCTCGTGGTTCCACCCTGTACCCCCAGAGCAAAAAAAATCAGTCGCACTAGAGGTCAAATCACGTTGGCTGGGATTGCAGCGCCATGATGCCCTTAGAGAAGGACTGAATCGCCCAGGAGATGTCAGCAGTGTCAAAAATTGTCAATAACGTCGGCATGTTGCTCGTCGTACTGCGAACAGCTGTTTTCCACCGCCAAATGTGTTGGGATCAACGCCCCAAGAGAAGCGTTGGTTTCGTTGACGACTTTTCCCCCAACCTCCAAGGCTTTCTCTTATCGAATCTGAGCCGAAGTGCGCTTAGCGTCGCCGTTCTGACCCCCATCGCAGAGGCGCCAAAAAAAGGGGTGTGATGCTGGTAAAAGGGACATTATCTGAGGCACCCACTGTTGCGCTGAGCAGAACTGTGATGAAATTTGGTGTCAATGTAACATTATTAAGCCACCTTAAACCTCGCATGAACTTCTGAGCTCTGGCCTTTTTATTCCGACACCTTGCTGTTTGAAACGTTGCTGAGACCGAAGGTGACGTCACTTTTGGTCCAATAGAGAGGAAGGTTGTAGGCACCTTTGAGCTAGATTTCAAACTTATTTGTCGCAATGAGAGACAATTACGGGGTTTCCAAAAAGTAACTGTTTAATTGTGTTGCGCAGTGTACTTACGAGACAAATGCTTGATAAATTTGGTGTCATGGTAATGTGCAGCTAGTGAACCTGTTGAATTTGTACGTAGTTCTACCAAGGGTCACCTGCAGTTCAGAATTATAAATGTCTGTTGAAGTCACTTCCTTCGTACTATTTTCGTTTTCCAAAGTGCTATACTTCTTTTGCAGAAGTTCAAGTTTCTGTGACGTGGAGAATGAGTATGTGTGATTAATGTTTTAGTTTCCATGAGAAAAAAAACGGTCTCAAAGAATATAGCAGAAAATAAAAACAGAAAGATTTCATATTTAAAAATGTCAGTTTGATAAATCTCTAATTTGCAGCATGACAGAATTCCAAAGTCGAAGTTTTTCGACACACTTTCAGATTGGTGCACTGTGAAACAATTTCACAATCCCACCGCAGCACAATTTATTAAAACAGAGAGCCGTAAAAGTGATAAAGTCCAGCACAACACCTAAAAAATTACGGTGGTAATCCCTTCTTTTCCCACACCAGAAAAAAGGGCACGGGCATCTGAGCTGCGACACTTGTCGCAAACAAGCGAAATGCCCTCCCGTTTCTCTGTTCGAAGCTTTAAAGTCAAGTATTGGTACGTTCCATAGAGCAAATGCTAATTATTAAGACACCAATGACGAAACTGTGCAGATTCCACAGTATTTCGAGAGGGGTCTGCCTGTACCAGCGAAGTGACGGCATTCAAAAACTGCAGTCGCTTACGAGCATACCTTACTTCGGACCATAGCACATGACTTTGGGAATCAATGCAAGTTAGAGAAAAAAAAATTATGCTCATGTGAATCCACACTACATTGTTTTGCTTATCTGAATCCTCACAATACAGACATCCGTACCGTATGAATCATGTATTCCACGGTGAAAGTAAGCTTATCAGGAACAAAATGTCGAAATATACATGGTGTTTCAAAATGAATATACGAGTTTTAAGGCTGTATAGCATTTATTACATTCAACTTACAACTATTAATAATACCAGTACATCAAATGAAAGAGCAACTCAAACAGTTTGGTTTGTATACCTGTGCGCAAAAGGAAGAGTACGAAACTACCCACAGTGACAGAAGAAAGTGTTGAACGAGTGAGAGTCTTTGACATGCAGCACCAAGAAAGAAGCTTGGGAAAGCTTGTCGCGAATTAGTAATTCCAGGGACATCTGTGTGGAGACTTCTAAGGACACGCTTACAACTACATCCCTATCGTCTTCAGGAGTTACAAGCCCTAAAGCCTATAAACTATGATTTATGAACCAGCTCTGCAAACGAATGTTGCTGCCTGACTATGAAGATTTTCTGGATCGTGTTGTCTTGCGTGATGAATCGACATTTCTTCTTAGCAGAAATGTGAATACACATAATGTGGATATCCGGGGGTCACTAAATCCCTACTTTTGTACAGTTGCAACGACACTGCCCTAACTTGAACGTTTCTTCTGACATATTCTGGCAGAAAGTTTATAGGCCTATGTTTCTCGGTGGAGCAACTGTAATAGGTTCTTATCTTGATGCTCTAGAACTATGGCTCTTTCCTCAGTTGGAAGCAACTGAACCGCAAACGTTATTTGGCAGCCGCCTCAGTACGCGACTGGTTGAACGGCTTTGTACCACTCTCCCCCTTGGATTGGTCGCAAGGGGCCAGATGACAAAACTTGTTTCCTCCACGTTCACACACGATCATGCGCGATTTTTTACCTCTGGGGGTTCATACAGGACCAAATGCATGTCTCCGCTGCCAACTGATCTTCTGACATTATAAACAGCATTGTTGCAACAATTAATCCAGACACACTGAACGAGATTTGCCTGTTTACTCCTTGTGTGACGAATGGTGCTCAGTGAACACTTGTAAGAAAAATTATTCGATTTGCTCTTGCATTTGATGAACTATTTACAACTGTAAGCTGAATGCAATAAATGCTACAAAGCCTTACCACATATTCATTTTGAAACACCCTGTATATAAACTCAGCAGATAAAATATTAGTCGTCCCCCTCAAATTAGCACATTAATCGCCGACGAAAATCATAGCAAAGAAGCTGTGTGTAAGTGCCAGTCGACTGTATAGAATCAGCACAGAAAGCTGGGTCGGCGTGTAGTAGATGTAACAGAGTAACAGAAAGGAACAATCGTGTTTGGACGTGCCCATAAACACACTGTGAATGAAGCTGCCCGATTTGGAGGTTTATCAATGTGCATTGGCCAGCGTGCCTGAAAGGAGTGGTGTACCACTAACAGCTATGTAACACGGCGTGGCAACAGTGATCGATAAAGATCCAAACTGACAGGGACCAGCCACAGGTGCTACACCTTGTCAATGACAATCAGTATCAAACACGACAGGAACTGCTGCTATCAATTAATGCAGTTGATCTCATCCACTTTGCGAGCAAACATTGAGAAAGAAACTGCAACCAATGGACATTTGAACTGACATGCCTCAACCCGGAGTTGGTTCAGTGCTATTTTGGAGGTATCAATTTTTCATACCAGACTTAGACCCACTCATTCAGGTTACCGTGAACATGAACTAGAATGTGAAACTTGAGTTTCAACTGGCCTATAAAATGTTCAAAAGGCTTACGGAAATTGAGCTGCGTGACGTCTTCGACAACCGCCGATATTTCGAACGAAATAGCAATGTGCAAGAAAATTTAAACCCTCGTTAGGCAGGGTTACAACGACCAAGAACCGTAATATGACATCTTCATACAGACAACGCACACTCACCGTAAACGTTTACTTCTCTAGGGACGAAATTTGCCGTTGTTTGTGGAAGTTAGACAAACTTCGGATTGCAAGAATGAGAGTGCAATGTGCATCAGCTCCTGTTCGTCACAGGATCCATTAATACTCGCTTCATCTACATCACACTCTGCATCCCACCGAACGGTGTGTGGCAGAGGGTACTTCTGGTGCCAGTAACTGATCCTCCCTTGCCTGTTCCACTTGCGAATGGCGTGTGGAAATAATGATTACCGGTAACTCTCTGTATTAGTTCTAATTTCTCGAAGTTCCTCGTTATGGTCACTAAGCTTCTTAGTCGCTGTCTGACTAGTAATTTCGTTCTGTAATTCGTCGATATTCGGCTAAGTTTGAACTTTCGTGTCTCGGAGTGTGATATTACATCTCGGTGTCCTGTGATCGATCTCATGGAGAAATCATTGGACTACGCATCGTTATCCAAGTTGGGGAAAGGTTTCGACTTTGCAACGACGCCAAGCATTTGCCAGTTGTAAATTTTTTAATTTCTGTCAAATAGACTGACTTTAAACTACCTCCAGACACTGTTGAGGAAGTTAGGAGACAACCATATCGTGTGTTGGCTGGGGCACGTTTGCCCAAGAATACAACAGCTGAAACGTCTCCTCTGCGTGCACTCAGGATGGATTTTGATATTGTTATCTGCCGAACAATAGAAATGCTACATTTATGTTAGACAAAAAGGATATAAAGCTGCAGTGGTTACCATCTGATCCACCACACCGTAGGCAGTGATTGCCTGACAAAAATAGTTCAGAGGAAATTAATCACCTCCTGAGGAGTTCCTTCTCGTAAGAGACTATTAAGTGTCCTAACTATTACTATGCTGTCAATAAAATTCTTCATGGTATGCGATACCATCATTTGGCCATATGGAGAAAAAGAGCTATGGAACTTTTATCAATACCTCAGCCAAAAGCACTCCAAAATAAAATTTACTATGGGGATAGAAAAGAATGAGATGCTGCATTTCCTCTATGTGGAAGTTTACCAAAAGTCTGATGGTAAACTTGGCCAAGAGTATATAGAAAATCTACCAGCACAAACAGATACCTACATGTCTCCTCTCATTGTCACCCTATGCAGGAAAAAAGCTGCCCTGCACACTTTAATCGAAAGGGTCCACAGGATCAGCGATGAAGAACATCTGAAGATGGAACCACAAACCTTCAGGTCCATCTTTGGAGACAATGGCTATGGTATGAAGATGACAGATAAAACTATGGTGACACAGGATGAAGGTAATAGAGAAGAGGAGAGGACAGTAAAAAACATTGTCCATTACCATACGTGCAAGAGGTCACTGAACATGTGGGCAAAATTCTATGTCAACCAAGTATCAACCCAGTTTTCCGAAGCAGCAACAAAATAAAAGATGTTCTTAGGTCAACAAAAGATGCAGTCAACAAGCTACAAACTGGTGGAATCTACGAAACTGGCTGCAAGTATGGACTAGAGTATGTAAGCTGAACATTAAGATGAGTACAGGCAAAAGAGCCACTTACCTTGATTAGGGAGATTAGAGGCATGGTAGAAATAGGTAAGTGACCCGCCAACATGAATAGAGAAGAAAGGTACAGACTTCAAGTGACTTGGCTGCCATCTATGGAACAACAGTATTTGCAAAGCAACCCACACAGGAGATCTCAGTGGTCATATGAATAAAGAGTACTGGTTTGCCTCAGCCTTCATCAGGCAGCATTAAAACAACACTACATCATGACTGCCACCTATTTCTCGTTGCCTGTTTCCATTAATGACAAGAGATAAAGCAAACACCAGCAAAGGTCACCTAACAGCCTTCCTCCTCATCCTCAATATCCTATCAGATTACCAGTACAGTTTCTTTCACTAGTATATAAGAACTTAGGTTTCTCTCGCTCAGCAATCAGCTCAACATCCTGAGGAAAGTCATTTGCAAGAGTGGCCAGAACACTGGAGAATTTTACATATTAACAGTGGTCACATACCATGAGGAATTTTATTGACTGTGACAATAGCTGCAAAACCCTTCACTTACATTATTATGTGCTGTCCCCTCTAGATTATATTGTCTTCCAAAGATGCACAAGCAAAGGGCCCTCTTATGCCTATTATCAGTAACATTGATACTCTGTTGAGCCCACTAGTAGCTTGGTGCAGACATCACACTAGGTAGTCGGCATATTTCTTGTGTGGGAAAAAAGAGATTGTATTTGAATGGCTCTGATATTTTAGTAAGTTTTAATGTAGACACTCTATTCACTCTATTTTGACATATCTTGGCTTGCACTTACTTTTTATTCAATGACTACTTCTGCAAGTAGTTACTTGGATTTGTGACAGAAAACCAATTGCCCTGCCTACTGAGGGTTTAAATTTTCTTGCACAGTGCTCTGTTATTGCATTTGTGCCTTAAAAATGATGGAGTGTTCACCTGCCCAACTGTCAGTGGTTGTCAAAAACATCACCCACCTGCATTCTCATAAATTGCTTGAACATGAACCAGGATGTTTATTTCAACATTACTGATGACGAAGTACAACTTTTCCTTCTACATCTTCATGATGAGTATGCTGTGGACAGTCCTGGCCTCCAAATGATAAAAGCGAAGTCAACAGGGCTGCACTCATAGTCTCAATTTGATGAACACTCAGGCAAATTTTCGCAACTGAATTGGTTCACAAAACCCCATATTTTAATCTCACAAGAAATGTTTGGGGCTATTTTAAACAGTGGGCAAAATGTTGCACTCAACATGCCTTCTATCTGGTAGCTCTAAGGTATATTATGTCAATAAATGGCTTCAGCTAGATGTGGCATACCTGCAGAAAATTGCAGACACACTCCCTCACCGAATTGAGGCCATTATCAAGGCTAGAAGCGGTGATACAAAGTATAATGTGTGATTCTCATTGGAATGATTAATTTTTTGTCCAATGTGCTTATATACAGAGTGCCTCAAGGCTTTTGGGCCAAACTGAAACAGTGATCTGGGCCCACAACTGATTTTATTAAGATAGGGAACCAATGGTCAGAAATGCATATTTATAGTGTTATGGACATACATAGTGTGGACCACATTACAACATAGCTCACAGTAATTGTTCAAAGTGATGACCGTCAGTCTCAATGTGGGTATTGAAATGGCACATGCAGTTCTGCTGCACTCTTGCAAAGCCTCCAGTTGTTGTTGTACACTGGAACAGGCAGTGGGTGATAAACTACCAGACATACATGTAGTACACAATTTAACTCATAGCACATAAATCATGCAACAATTCCATACATAACACCAGTGCATTAAACAGCACTGCAAGCACACTGCTATCCCGTATGTCAGTTGCCCCTTGTGTCAGCAAGCTTGTGAAACGTACATGGTGAGGTATATCACTGTGTACAGTGCATGATGCATAGTCAAAGACAGAATGGTACTCAACACAAGAGTTGGCAGCCATGCATTTAATGTACTAGGCAGCAGGATGTAGTGCCCGCATAGCAGTACAAATGTACAGAGAATGATTTCCCAACAGGCATCATCCTAAATGGAAGAAGTTTCTCTCCACATATACCAACTTACAAGAGTCAGGGTCATTCGGGCCACAGAGAGCCAGCCAAGTTTCCTGCCTGACATGTCCAAACACCAGACTTTGAGGAGATGGTGTTGGATCATGTGGCCAATCATCCAGCAATGAGCACTCATCAATTTGCCAATGAAATGTCAACTTTGAAGCATACAGTGTGGAGAGTACAGGTGGAACAGGTATTAGTACACCCCTATCATAAAGAACATGCACAAGCACTGGAACCAATGGATTTTGAGACCCATCTTCACTTCTGCCAATGGATAAGCCATGACAGTGCTGTAGTGCCAAACTTTGTACAGTTTGTACTGTCCATGCATAAGGCTTCATTCACCCGTGATGGTGTTTCCAACAGCCATAACAGCCACATAAAATCCCATGTCACACACATTAGTAGCCACCTGTCAATGTACATGCAGGCATTATCCTAGATCATGTAACAGGAACTTATTTGCTGCCTTCTTGTTTGACTGGCCCATGTTACACTGTGTTTCACTGGCCCATGTTACCTGGTGTTCCTGCCATATATGCTACCACAGTTCTTGGAGACTGTACACCTTTTTGTCAAAGAAAGGATGTGGTTTCAACATGATGGTGCACCAGGCCACTTGGATGTTAATATCTGCAAGCACCTGAACAACACGTACCCTCATAGTTGGACTGGAATGGGAGTTCCTGTCCAATGGCCAGCGCAACTGCCAGATCTCAAACCTTTGGACTTTGCCTCCAGGGTTACGTAAAAATGGATGGAGACCTACTTGCTTGGATCCAAGGAGCCTGTGTCCTGGTACAACAGACACTAGGGATTTTGACCAAGTGAGGAAGAGCCTCATGCAATGTTGCCAGTTACACACTGAGGCTAGCGACTGTCACATTGAAGAATTATGAAGAGCTACTTAGTTGTTCTGCAGTGTATGTGCTGTATGTCCATAGCACAATAAATATTTATTTCCAACCATGGCTTCCATATCTCAGTATAATTGGTTGTGGATCAACTATCACCTGTTTCAATTTGATGCAAAAAGTTTGAGACACCCTGTATGAGCACTAAGGAGCTATAAATGATGGTAGAGTTTATCCGTGAATGAAGCAAAATTCATAACGGACATTCTTGACAAAGGTTGTACAGTACATTCTACATGTTGTAAGGAATATGAAGAGAGCCATAAAAATATTTCAAAATATCAACATATATTTCCTGTAGTACATACGGCATTTTTGCTTGATCTTTTGAGCCTCATTTTCATTCTTTCTGTCAAATAAAACAAAACAATCCTTTTTCTCCCTCAATAGAGACTACAATGCTGCAATTTTTTCATAAAAAAACATTACTTTCTTATTTATGCCCTAACTGGGATTCATATTAGTAAAGGTAGGCTGCTGTTTAATATAAATAATTTTTCATTTTCAGATTTTGACATCTTCTTTGAGAAACAACACTGGTACAAAATACATCAAGCAACTTCCACAACGAGCCACAAAAGCAAAGCAAAATAAAAATAAAAATTAAGGTGACACAAAGGCAACAAAATCCACTTTTACAACTGGAAATAGGGGAAATTGAAAAAGAAGAGAATCAAAGTGGAGATATGGTGCTACAGAAGGATAATGAAAATTAAGTGGCCTTGAAAGCCAACAAATGGAGACGTTCTCTGCAGAATCAGAAGGAAAAGACTAGACAAAATTATAGCTTCATGGGACAGATGCAAAGGCATTGGGAACTAACTTTTACGATGCTTGAGGAGCCACACAGGGAAAAAAACTGTAGAAGATGTACGATATTCAACTATGTTGTTGTTGTTGTGGTCTTCAGTCCTGAGACTGGTTTGATGCAGCTCTCCATGCTACTCTATCATGTGCAAGTTTCTTCATCTCCTAGTACCTACTGCAGCCAACATCCTTCGGAATCTGCTTAGTGTATTCATCTCTTGGTCTCCCTCTACGATTTTTACCCTCCACACTGCCCTCCAGTACTAAATTGGTGATCCTTGATGCCTCAGAAAATGTCCTACCAACCGATCCCTTCTTCTAGTCAAGTTGTGCCATAAACTCCTCTTCTCCCCAATTCTATTCAATACCTCCTCATTAGTTATGCGATCTACCCATCTAATCTTCAGCATTCTTCTGTAGCACCACATTTCAAAAGCTTCTATTCTCTTCTTGTCTAAACTATTTATCGTCCATGTTTCACTTCCATATATGGCCACACTCCATACAAATACTTTCAGAAACGACTTCCTGACACTGAAATCAATACTCGATGTTAACAAATATCTCTTCTTCAGAAACGCTTTCCTTCCCATTGCCAGTCTGCATTTTATATCCTCTCTACTTCGACCATCATCAGTTATTTTGCTCCCCAAATAGCAAAACTCCTTTACTACTTTAAGTGTCTCATTTCCTAATCTAATTCAATCAGCATCACCCGACTTAATTCGACTACATTCCATTATCCTTGTTTTACTTTTGTTGATGTTCATCTTATACCCTCGTTTCAAGACACTGTCCATTCCGTTCAACTGCTCTTCCAAGTCCTTTGCTGTCTCTGACAAAATTACAATGTCATCGGCGAACCTCTAAGTTTTTATTTCTTCTCCATGGATTTTAATAACTACTCCAAACTTTTCTTTTCTTTCCTTTAATGCTTGCTCAATACACAGATTGAATAGCATTGGGGAGAGGCTACAATCCTGTCTCACTCCTTTCCCAACCGCTGCTTCCCTTTCATACCCCTCGACTCTTATAACTGCCATCTGCTTTCTGTACAAATTGTAAATAGCCTTTTGCTCCCTGTATTTTACCCATGCCACCTTCAGAATTTGAAAGAGAGTATTCCCGTCAACATTGTCAAAAGCTTTCTCTAACTCGACAAATGCTAGAAACGTAGGTTTGCCTTTCCTTAATCTTTCCTCTACGATAAGTCGTAGGTTCAGTATTGCCTCAAGTGTACCAACATTTCTACGAAATCCAAACTGATCTTCCCCGAGGTCGGCTTCTACCAGTTTTTCCATTCATCTGTAAATAATTCGCATTATTATTTTGCAGCTGTGACTTATTAAACTGATAGTTCGGTAATTTTCACATCTGACAACACCTGTTTTCTTTGGGATTGGAATTATTATATTCTTCTTGAAGTCTGAGGGAATTTCGCCTGTCTCATACATCTTGCTCACCAGATGGTAGAGTTTTGTCAGAAATGGCTCTCCCAAGGCTGTCAGTAGTTCTAGTGGAATGTTGTCTAATCCCGGGGCCTTGTTTCGACTTAGGTCTTTCAGTGCTCTGTCAAACTCTTCATGCAGTATCATATCTCCCATTTCATCTTCATCTACATCCTCTTCCACTTCCATAATATTGCCCTCAAGTACCTCGCCCTTGTATAGACCACGTATATACTCCTTCCACCTTTCTGATTTCCCTTCTTTGCTTAGAACTGGGTTTCCATCTGAGCTCTTGATATTCATGCAAGTGGTTCTCTTTTCTCCAAAGGTCTCTTTAATTTTCCTGTAGGCAGTACCTATCTTATCCCTCATGAGATACACCTCTACATCCTTACATTTGTCCTCTAGCCATCCCTGCTTAGCCATTTTGCACTTCCTGTCGATCTCATTTTTGCCTGCATCACTTACTGCATTTTTGTATTTTCTCCTTTCATCAATTAAATTCAATATCTCTTCTGTTACCCAAGGATTTCCACTACCCCTCGTCTTTTTACCTACTTGATCCTCTGCTGCCTTCACTACTTCATTCCTCAAAGCTACCCAACTATAAATTCAACAAATAATCAAAGACTTTGAGCTTAACAGCTACTACAAGATGAGAAGGGCAGCACACAGGAGAGCAAGTTGTGACAGACTGAATCAAATCAGTCAGAAGACTTAAGCCCCCCCCCCCCCCACTCACACTCTCTCACCCTCTCCCAGTAATGTTATGCATGGAAAGTGTGACTGCAAACAGTTTTGCTACTGTTTTTAATAAAATTTCAAGATTTTATCAGCTTGTAGAAGCTAGAGTCCTTGTTCACCACACCAAAAGAGGTAATGAACTAAAAACTGGGACTTACGTTCATGCCATTTCAATCATGTAAAATGGATGCAGACAGTTGCTAATCTATCAATAAATCAAGAGCTTCTACCACATTTTTCTGGATTAATAGATGTTGAATCTTCCTGACATCATTATTAAATAATTAGTTACAAAAAAATTGCTGAACAGTAAAATAAACTGGAATTAACAACCAGAAAACTGCTACTCATGATAGGCAAATACATGGCCAAAAAACCTATTTTACTGTAAACACATAAATTTACACAGACATTAATATAATGTTCACATACTATTGCAGCCAGTACTGGGAAGACAATTTCTCCATGTCTTCCAAGTTCTGGATAAGGTGAAAACATTTCCTCATCTTCTCCCTCTATATTAGATACAGCATCAACCAGTGATTTGTGAATGACCAAGATGAAGTAGAATTTTGAGTTTTTCTTGCATATTTCACTGTAATGGTATACTTTCTACCTAAATTTTTATATAATAATATTACTAATACCTGTTTTCCAGCAGACAGTTGCACAGGTGCTCAGTAAATTGCATCAAGTTACCTCGTTCTTCCTAAGTGTCTTCTACTGTGTCACTGATGTTGAAATATTAATTTTCACATTTGGAATCACTCATCATCATCTGATTCTGAACTTTTTTTTGTTGCTCAATAGTGCTTATCACTTTTTAGTGAACTTCTGCATGTGATCCTTAAGATCGAGCTGAAATTAATTATATTGCTTCTTTCAAAGTGCATCTTTGGAGGTAATTACTTCAGCTCATGTTTTACTTTACTTGACCTGTAATATTGTTTTACTGTTTCTAACACCAGCTCTTGTAACTCAACATCTGGTTTCAGGACTGCTTTCTCTGATGAACCTGTCACAGTCTTTGCTTCTCTAGTGTATTATTTCCTTAGATGCACATTTGCAGGAACTGTATTTTCTTTGTGGTACATTTGAAATCTTTCAAAACCAAATTTTTCTCCAGGAATAATGTCAGTATCATATCTTTTGCAAGTGATGCTCATACCCATTGATCCAGACTGTTGCAAGAATGGGGCACTGGCCATGCCAACTATGATCTTGAGTAAGAAACCATCAAATCAATCACTGGAAATTACTTAGGAGGGCTGAACAGTGATTTGATTCCTTTTTATCAAAAAAGTAAGTAAAATGACTCAACCACTGTGCTACCTCACTAAATCAGTATAACTGATGAATGGGAATAGGTATTAATAAACAGCTTCCCCTCCTCCCTGGGAAAGGACGAGTGTGAAATACACCCCAGGTGACTAACTTTTAAATAAGCAGAATATATGTTGTCCCGCACTGGCTGTTATTACTTATTTACAAATTAATCTCTTTAGGAACACTTCAGACACATTCTTTCTCAGGGAAGAAAGGGAAGTTGTTTGATATTGGTTCTAATCTATCAGTCATTATACTAATCCTGTGTTGTACAGAAAATATACAAAAATAAATAGGTTGATACATTCAAATGAGAAAATAACTGTGTAAAATTTAATATATTAACAATGAGCATCATTTTCAAGACAGTGATAAACAATTATATGCTACTCGAGATACTCAGTCTCACTTGAACTTGACCATTCATAAAATAAAGCTGAATTCATTCTGTTTCATTATCACTGATGATCATTGGTTTGTTTCATATCTAATTCCTGAATACTAACTGTTGTGCGCATGCCTCAAGAGGTACACAACTGTACCATAAAAGGCTGCCAACACACAGCATCACTCATCCTATGCCTTCTCAGTTCAGAGCAGCCACCTCCAGATGGAACTTGCTAATCTGGATTACACTCTGCTTCCACATTGCATCTATTAGTGCATCATATTTGACCAAAAATAGTGTTGTCAGTGGCCAGAGAGACGTTTTCAACAGTGGAATATGATACTTTTGTCAGTTCTCAACACTGAAAACAAGTCAGTGTAAACCTACAGAATTATTCTTGTCAACAAGTGCAGAGTTTAACAAGCCAATACTGGAGACAGTTACAGAATTAAGCAGGCAATTTTACTTTAAATTTCTCTTTCTGAGTGCATGTTTTCTTTCTTTGATTTTTATAGCAACACTATGTGGTCTAGCATTATTTTGTGCACACCAGATTCTAAGACTGCTTCTCCCTTTCCTTTTCAGGAAGATTTTTCAGAATTCTTTAAAATGTTCTGATCATATTTTTCAGATATGGCATCTCATATTTAGAAAATACAACTTCAAGAAATGCAAAGAGTAGAAGTAAGAACAAATAATTTTTCTAGAAAGTACCCAGAGCACAAAGGAGGCACCACAGGTAGGGCGTACTCGTGAGGTCTCTTGTAGTATCATATGGCCTCAGGTGAGAAGCTGCTAGGAGCAATGAAGGCATTGTCTGTACATAAGCCCAGTCATATATGGACTCAGGGCATCACAAGAAGAACAGGTCTGCAGCAAGAGTCTACAGTAAAGGCAGCAGCATCTCACTCATGTGGGGAGAGTAGAGCATTCAGTTCAGACAATCATCTAAGAAGGGCCTCTGCATAGGTCAGGCCCACCACCTGGACTTGTAGTATTTGCCCTGGCTCTGGTCACATTCATACTTAGCTGCATACCTCCCTCCAACGTAATTTGATAGTAAGTAATAGCTTACCAGTACTTTACTTCAAGTCATTCAGTCACTTTATACTGCAATGAGCATTAAAGCTTGTTCTTGTTAAACTCTTGCCTTTTGATTGTATATTCCATGACAGAGTTACATGATTTATTAAAAAACTTTGTTTAGCCATTTCCATGTTAGCTAACTGGACAGACCTCCCTCAGCATCCCACGCCATCAAGTGTCTTGACGTTTGCTGAACACTAAATTAGGACTTAATATTTTCTGGTGTCAGATGTGAGGCTGGTTGGCCGTTGATTGGTGTGTGGTCATTGTAATGCCTTGAGTTATGAGAGACAACACCTCTCTTTGTACCATCAAACCTGCTTAGCATCATGTAAAATGACAGAACAGCTTTGAGAACCCTTTGCATTACCTGACTAAGTAGTACACAGGCCACAGTCAGAGCCAGGAGAGTAAAAGAATGTTCCTCTTCCACTTTTGAGAAGAATATGACAGGTCCTTTCCAGCATCAAGGAATGGAGGGCGCCAGGAGGAGAAGAAAGAAGAGGTCACAACAAAAACAGCAAACAGACGATGCCTGAGGACAAGGCAATCAGGAAGGTGACTAGGGGCCTTGCAGCCTCAGCAGCAGCTGACAGGTCCCACTCAGGATCAAGGCAGATGTCCCAGAAGGTGACCACGGGTGCTGACAGTGGTGTGAGGTCACAGAAAGTGCCCAGAGGTGGTGCAGTGACAATGGCAGTTGCAGACACCTGAGCAGGTGACAGTGGTGTGAGGGCGCAAGCAGCCACAGTAGCCATGGAGAGCAACACAGTGTCACAGATGATGCAGAGATGGTGCATTATCACCAGCAATGACAGAGAGCAGAGCAGATGACACAAAGGTGGTGCAGTTACACCAGCAATGACAGATAATAGTGGCAATGCAGTCGAGGCCCAGGATCATTCACATCGGTATGAGGCACAAAGGCATACACCAGCAGCAGTAGCAGCAGCAGCAAAGACAGATGGCAGCACGAGTGCAATGCTTCGTAGTGGATGGCACACATAAGTAGTAGCAGCAGCAGTGAGAATTTTGATAGTGAGTTAAAAAGCTAGCAGGAATGACACATGATGGAGATGGTGTTTCAAGCACTGGCACTGACACACGAGTCACTCAGTAGGCAATTCATTAGTTTAACAGATGTGCTAAAATTGATACTGCAATTGTTTGATGGCATCAAGAATTCTCAACCCAGAGCAGCATGGTACCTTGTTGAAGTTTGTCAAAACAAAAATAGCTGTCTCAGTACATAGTAAGTTGTTGATTAGAGATGTAAGCACCACTTGGCAGGATTTGCATGTCATACTATAAGAAAACTACGCTAGCAAGAGGATACTCAATTTATATGCTTGTCAGAGGTTTGCAAGTCAGCAAAAACATGGGGAAAGCATAGCACAGGGGGATCAAGGCTAGATGCAATGCAGCACAATTTCAGGGAAGCAATCAGAGGCACCATGCAAGAACCTGAGTTGGAACACAGCTTTACACTCATCTGGAAGTTAAGCCATGCAATGTTTATCCAAGGGATTTTTGATGACAGGATAAAGACTGTAGTGCGTATGTGTGGTGAGCAGTTAATATTAACAGACACTATAGAGATCGTTCTGACAGGGGAGAGCATGACAGACTCAGCCTGGGAAAAGATGATTACGCAGGGCAGTGCTGTGGTGTTGTGGAACAATAAGAATGCCAGAGGTGCTTCACATGTGGGAAATCAGGAGGAGGAGGAGATTGCGTTTAACGTCCTGTCAACAAAGAGGTCATTAGAGACAGAGCACACGCTCGGATTAGGAAAGGATGGGGAAGTAAATCGGCCATGCCCTTTCAAAGGAACCATCCTGGCACTTGCCTGAAGCAATTTAGGGAAATCACGGAAAACTTTAGTTAGGAAAGCCGGAGACGGGTTTGAACCATCGTCCTCTCAAATGCGAGCTCAGTGTGCTAACCACTGTGTCACCTCGCTCACTGGGAAACCAGGCCAAATGGCACAGGACTGTCACACAGATAAAGGAACATAAAAAGGAGGGCCAGTTATATAAGGAAATTGTAGAGAAACTGATGGATTGTGAACAGTGTATTGCTCACAGTGTAACTGGCCAAGTCATAGAGATCCCATGTGAAGCTGAAGTGCACACCAAGTTTTAAATGCAAATAAACCAGCCATTATCAGAGACTGCCCTGAGAGCAATTTCCATGCACAAAAACCAAACATAAAAGTCTGAAAAACTAAGTATGGGCATAAGAAAGCAGCTGCCTCATGCTCTGCCCAGAAAGGTATTAACTGTCAACCATGGAAACAGGAATGAGTTTATAGAACCGGAGTGCCAGGAAGAAGGCATTAATAATTGCCTGGTGTTTCTCACAGATAGTGGAACACACATAACACTAAATGCTAAAATTGATAATATGGTTTGCAAGGATGGAGAGAACTGGAACACTCAAATTATGGACAGGAAGTGGAATGCAAGTGAGGTATTGCTTCCATGTAATTGGAAAGAGGAGTATGTTCCGTTTGATGGGCTGGTGGGCCAAGACTTTTTCAAAGAGAATTGAGTCTTAATCAATTATGCCGCTGGAAGCCTGTGGTTCCAAGGCAAACAGACTGGAATTAAAACAGAACAAGAGTGTATTAGAAGTTGGGGACTGTTCCAACGATTGCACTGATACGGGAATGAGAAGGCTCTTTCTGCAAAAGCTCAAATGGGGAGTGAAAACTGAATAGAGACATGAAGACAGAGTTACAGGGTGAGTTCCACACAGCCCATTTAAAGGAAACAGAATGCTCTTACAAGAAAGGCTTAAGCACAAAGTGAGAAACACATGGAAAGGCAAGAGTGAGTAGGGACAGAAAGTCATTAACTGTTGACCCACAAAAGAGACAGGCAAGAGGGGTTGATGAAGAGATGCAGAAAGGGCACAAGGCAACCTAGTTTCAACACTAAAAATAGAACCCCAAGAAGAATGTGAGTGCCAAATAAAAACAAAGGTGAATGAAATGAGAGAGGCTATCATTCTGAAACAGAATATCACAAATGGTGTGCATCTATATGAGGCATCAGTAAAAGTAGGATCAGGAGAATGCCTAACAAGTGTGCTGAACACTATAGATAAGAGTGCATCAGAGAATGTCCACAACTGGTAGCACAAACAGTACCACATAAGGCATTGTTGTAGGGCTCATACGGAGTGAATCATGTCAGAAAGAACCAGCCACAGTTGAAAGTAAGAATAAATGTATTAAAAATGATGATGATGTTTGGTTTGTGGGGCGCTCAACTGCGTGGTTATCAGCGCCCGTACAATTACCCAATCTTTGCTCAGTCCAATTTCGCCACCGTCCTGGATGATGATGATATGATGAGGACAACACAAACACCCAGTCATCTCGAGGCAAAATGTATTAAAATAGAACATCCAAGTAAGTTATCTGGACATGAAAGAGAAAGCAGCCTTTATTATGGAGTGAATCATGTCAGAAAGAACCAGCCACAGTTGAAAGTACGAATAAGTGTATTAAAAGAGAACATCCAAGTAAGTTGCCTGAACATGAAAGAGAAAGCAGTCATTATTACAGAGCTACACACCATGTAGAGTGATGATTTCCATTTGCCAGGAGCCAAATTATCTTATTCAGACAGGCATGAAATTAAACTGCTACAAGAAGTGAAAGGTACAATGATATGCTCGCAGTCCTACAGAATACCGTATGCACAAAAAAAGAGATGCTCCAGCAAGAAACTGAAAAGATGTTAGAGGATGACATCACAATACCAATCAAAAATGGTTGGAATTTCCCCTTACTTTTGATTCTGAAGAAGATGGACGACAGTAGAAAGCAAAAGTGATGAATAGTCATGGCCTATAGACAACTGAATGAGATCACCCTAAATTCATCATATCCATTGACAGTCTAAGAAAGTCAAAGTACTTCTCAACCCTACATTTAATGGAGGCCTATTATCAGGTCTTGTTGAACAAACAGGATCAAGAAAGGAAGGCTTTCAGTATGCTCTATGGACACTGCAAGTACGAACGAATACAAAGTACATTTCAGAGACTCATGAACTTCATTTGAACAGGGTTAAAAGGTAACAAGTTGTTCATCTACTTGGATGACAAGGCAATAAATGGCTACTCTTTAGAAGACCATAATGTGCAGCACAGAAATATTTAAAGGACTTAGACTCCACAATTTAAATCTACAGGTGGACAAGTAGAAAAATTTTGTGAAAAGAAATATTCTATTTGGGCCATATTCTATCATGTAATGGCTTGAGGCCAGACCCACAGAAGGTCAAAGTGATAAAGCAGTATTCACAGCCCTAAAACAATAAAGGAACTGAAAGCATATCTGGGCCTTGGTAGATACTATATGCATTTTATAAGCAATGCCAGCAAAAGTATGAAGTTGCTACATGAATTATTAAGGAAAGTACCATTTTACACTTTGGGTGTCAAGCAGAAAAATGCTTTTTCAGGATTTGAGGATAAGCTGATCCATCCACTAATACTGCAGTATCTGTATCCCATCTTTGAAAAGGACTTCATATTACAATGGACACTAGATAGATATCTATTGCAGCAATTTTACGCTAAGGAAAAGTTGGAAGTGACTTATCTGTTGTGTGTGCCTCAAGAACACTGAATAAGGCAAAAAGAGGATACAGTATGATTGAGAAGGAAACATTAGTCACTTGTTGGGCAGTAAAATACTTTAGATCATATATATTTGGTAGGAAGTTCCTGATCTTTACTGACCATAAACCACTAACATGGGTAGGCAGTATATCAGATCCATAGTTCCGATTGATAAAGTTTAGGCAACAGTTGGAGAGATGTGACTATAAAATCATGTACAAGAGCAGCAAAAGAAATCAACAACTGGTGCACTCTCACAACTGAGAGATGTCAGGGAGGTTGGAACATGACTGGAAGGCAACAGCAGCCCAAGCAGAAGAGGAAGCTGTACTGCAGGCCAGGGATCCCTGGTGGGCAGAGAGAATGGGGCTATATAGAAGAGACAGCTGAATTGAGAATGTGAGAAGAAATATGAAAACGAAAAACCTGCAATATTAAAAAAGTTTCATGATTCTCCCACTGGAGGGCACCAGGGCATAGGAAGATCTATGAGCGATCAAAAAAGTTCTGAGTATGAAACAATATGAAGAAAGATCTACAATACAATATCTGGAAATGTGAGAGCTCTCAAAAGAATAAACTCACTAGGAAACATATAAATGTGCCAAGAAAATCATGAAGACCCACAAATGCATTTTCAAAAGTTTTAATATTGACCTGGAAGATCCATTAAACCAAATGGACAGATGAAACAAGTATATCCTCACCTTTCAGGATATATTGACCATGTTTACGCCAGCTGAGACTTTTCAATGGCAAGATGCAGACATGGTAGTGCAAGGAAAATTGTTTCCATTGGAATTTATGTTGTAATTACTGTAAAAAGACCAGACATCAGACTGAGATGAGCAAAACGAACCAAAATCAATAAAAAAAATCAGACAATCAAGCATACTGCAGTGGTCAACAATAAAAAGTCTGGTGTTGTTCATAGCAAACATGTGCAAAGTCATAAAGTTTGATGGGTGAAACGTCATGTGAATGCCATGTTTTCCATCAATAACAAGTCATTATCTGTAATTCTTCAAGGTAACAAAGTGCCAGTCAATTTTAAAATTCACACAGAGTCATAAATTTCCATCATCAATCTACAGGAGCCCCAAATATTTGAACTGCCAAAGTTAAGGGACAATTTTCAGCAAATGTTACTACACTCCTGGAAATTGAAATAAGAACACCGTGAATTCATTGTCCCAGGAAGGGGAAACTTTATTGACACATTCCTGGAGTCAGATACATCACATGATCACACTGACAGAACCACAGGCACAAAGACACAGGCAACAGAGCATGCACAATGTTGGCACTAGTACAGTGTATATCCACCTTTCGCAGCAATGCAGGCTGCTATTCTCCCATGGAGACGATCGTAGAGATGCTGGATGTAGTCCTGTGGAACGGCTTGCCATGCCATTTCCACCTGGCGCCTCAGTTGGACCAGCGTTCGTGCTGGACGTGCAGACCGCGTGAGACGACGCTTCATCCAGTCCCAAACATGCTCAATGGGGGACAGATCCGGAGATCTTGCTGGCCAGGGTAGTTGACTTACACCTTCTAGAGCACGTTGGGTGGCACGGGATACATGCGGACGTGCATTGTCCTGTTGGAACAGCAAGTTCCCTTGCCGGTCTAGGAATGGTAGAACGATGGGTTCGATGACGGTTTGGATGTACCGTGCACTATTCAGTGTCCCCTCGATGATCACCAGTGGTGTACGGCCAGTGTAGGAGATCGCTCCCCACACCATGATGCCGGGTGTTGGCCCTGTGTGCCTCGGTCGTATGCAGTCCTGATTGTGGCGCTCACCTGCACGGCGCCAAACACGCATACGACCATCATTGGCACCAAGGCAGAAGCGACTCTCATCGCTGAAGACGACACGTCTCCATTCATCCCTCCATTCACGCCTGTCGCGACACCACTGGAGGCGGGCTGCACGATGTTGGGGCGTGAGCGGAAGACGGCCTAACGGTGTGCGGGACCGTAGCCCAGCTTCATGGAGACGGTTGCGAATGGTCCTCGCCGATACCCCAGGAGCAACAGTGTCCCTAATTTGCTGGGAAGTGGCGGTGCGGTCCCCTACGGCACTGCGTAGGATCCTACGGTCTTGGCGTGCATCCGTGCGTCGCTGCGGTCCGGTCCCAGGTCGACGGGCACGTGCACCTTCCGCCGACCACTGGCGACAACATCGATTTACTGTGGAGACCTCACGCCCCATGTGTTGAGCAATTCGGCGGTACGTCCACCCGGCCTCCCGCATGCCCACTATACGCCCTCGCTCAAAGTCCGTCAACTGCACATACGGTTCACGTCCACGCTGTCGCGGCATGCTACCAGTGTTAAAGACTGCGATGGAGCTCCGTATGCCATGGCAAACTGGCTGACACTGACGGCGGCGGTGCACAAATGCTGCGCAGCTAGCGCCATTCGACGGCCAACACCGCGGTTCCTGGTGTGTCCACTGTGCCGTGCGTGTGATCATTGCTTGTACAGCCCTCTCGCAGTGTCCGGAGCAAGTATGGTGGGTCTGACACACCGGTGTCAATGTGTTCTTTTTTCCATTTCCAGGAGTGTACATTCATCATTGTAAATTCAAATAAATTACCTGATTTACTATAACTGGATCTCTTTATGCTTTATTAGTCACCACCATTCATGAAGGAGCAAATCAAAATCAAACTGATGTTCCAAATGGAAAGTTCATCTGTAGCAAAAAATTGAAGATCTTTTTTCTGAAGCAACAAGTAGTATTTAAGATTACAAGGTGTACATTACACTAAAGCTAAAAGCAATGCCAAAATTTTGAAAACATGCAACATTCCTTTTGTGTTAAAAGATAATGTAAAGCAGGAACTATACTGCCTTTGAAAGAATGAGGGTATAGAAGGCAAAGCCAGCTGCCAATGGGTGAAGCTAATTGTAGTTGTACAGAAAGCGAACAGCTCAAGCTTGCATCTGCAGAGATTTCAAAGTGACAATTCATGCTCAGTGTATTTATGACTCCTACTGCCAAGCCGGAAGAACTGTGTCAAAATTATCTGGTGATGTGTACCTTGCGAAACTGGATGTATATTTGCAAATTCCCTTGGATGAAGACAAACATAGCTTTATTGTGACAAACACTCCATTTGGTTCTACCATCAAAACCAGTTATCCTTTGGAATGGTCAGCACACTCAGTTTGTTCCAATGATACAGGAGACTGGGGCACAGTGAGTAGTGAGACACAGCGAGCAATGGATTATAAAAAATATATGACAAAATGCCATCATAGTTTTCCACATGTAGCATACAGTCTCTGAGCATTTAGAAGACTGTGAAAACTAGAAGGCTGAATGATGCTGGAAAATTGAAACTATGACTCTCCTGTTTTACTATCTTTCTCTCCTAATTGTGTCATGCCTGTATAGGGACTTGTATTACTTCATTTAGTAGAAACCACACATTAAAAAGATAAGCAATTGTCACAGGTTTTGTTTCTTCATAGAATATGAAATACAGAATAATAAACTCCATTTGTTACTGAATAAATGTGTTTAACTGTGTTGGTGGGATATGGGGAAGTGTGAGCAATTTTTTGTGGACACAATGAGCATACACTAATCAGCCATAACATTATAACCACCAACCGATTATCAGTATAAACCCATCAAGGTGATAGCAGTGTCACCAGAGAGGAATGACTGCTAGTCACACACATGCACAGTGCGTACAGTATAAGTCAGCATGCTGTCCATGTGTAGAACAGGGAAGGCATGCAATCTAACTCAATGTGACTGAGGGCAGATTGCGATGGTCCAGAGTCTCAGCAGAACATTTCAGAAACTGCAAGGGTATTTGAGGAGTGTTGTGGTGAATGTCTGCAACATTTGGTGAAACCACGTCCAGATGTTGTGAGATTGGGCGGTCACTCATCCTTACAGATGTTGAACACAGTAGGCTGGGTAGATTGATAAAACAGGACAGACAGTAAACTGTGGTGGAACTAACATCAGACTTTAATGGTGGATGAGATGATGATGATGTTTGGTTTGTGGGGCGCTCAACTGCGTGGTTATCAGCGCCCGTACAATTACCCAATCTTTTGCTCAGTCCAATTTCGCCACTTTCCTGGATGATGATGAAATGATGAGGACAACACAAACGCCCAGTCATCTCGAGGCAGGTGAAAATCCCTGACCCCACCGGGAATCGAACCCGGGACCCCGTGCTCGGGAAGCGAGAACGCTACCGCGAGACCACGAGCGGCGGACACTTTAATGGTCGTTAGAGTATAAGTGTGTCTGAGCACACAGTGCACCGGACTTCTGCAGCTGATGACCCATGTGTGTGCCAATGATAACACCATGTCACTGGGAACTACATCTGAAATGGGCACGTGATCATGGGCACTGGACGTAGGCACGGTGGTAAAGTGCTGCATGGTCTTATGAATCCTGACATCTTCCTCATCATGCTCATAGAAAGGCACGAGTCTGTTGTCTTCTACAGGAATAGCTCCTTGACACCTGTACTGTGGGACAGAGACAAGCTGGCACCAGCCTCATTATGCTCTGGGGAACATTTACGTGGGCATCCCTGGGTCAAGTGGAGCTCATGTACACTCCATTATGATGATCATGTTTCCCGATGGTAGTGGCACTTTTCAACATGATAACGCACCATCTCACAAGGCCAGGAGTATGATCAAGTGGTTCGAGGAAGGCAGTGTAGAGTTCCAATTGATATTCTGGCCTCCCTACTCATCAGATCTGAAGCTGATCAAACGCATATGGGATGTCATTGAACATGGCATCATAGTTCATTGCCTCCGCCCCCAGAATTTATGTGAATTAGATCACTTGTGTGAGCAGATGTTGTGCCAGCTCCCCCCCAGCGACCTTCCAAGGCCTCACTTTTTCCATCCAATCCCTGCCAAAGGTGGACATACTGGCTGATTAGTGCATACGCAGAAAATAAAAATAGTCTGCTGTAGAGAGAGAAAACTACTTTTGGTCTAGTGTCTGCTGAAGAAATGAAGAAAGCTGTGACTAATGAGATTCAAAATGGCTTGAAAGTTCTGGTGAAAAATATTCCTCGACAGGTAAGACATCTCAGCATGGAGCAAAAAGAGGAAGCACAAGAATACTTACTGATACCCAAGAGAAGCAAGAGCTTTTAGAATGTGAAAATGGCACGGAAAGAAAATGGCCAAATTCAAAAAATCAAACAACCATTAAGCCCATTTCTAAAAATGTCTGAAGGCAACTTCAACCAGAGGAAACCTATAAAGGCTCTGCTATCCTTCAGATGGGTGACAGTAAGGATAATTCAGGTCTTCCTGATGAAGAAGAATTTAACATGGGAGGCAAGCTCAAAGACAAATTAGTAGGACAGATCAGTCAATTAATTAAAATGAAAGCACTGAAATTGTGACTTATCTGCACAAGTCATGTAAGTTTGACAGACACTGTTCATATGCTGCAGATGAAGAACTACATAGCTTCACAGATGTCATTTGTAGACTACCAAAATGAGTTGTAGAAATGTTTTATTTCCTATTGACATGGATACTTATAATCTCCATTGATTTTGTTATGCATAATATCATTGTATCAGATAGTGTTTACTATCAAAAATAAATATTTCCAACCTGTCTGTGGATTTTTTTTCTTTTTTTTACAGTTGCTCGCACACTTCCATGCCAGTGCTAATGGTGCACTCTAGTGGGAACTGAGTGGGCACTTTGCTGTCAATTATTCTATTTATAAGGTTTTCATGAGAACAAAATGTATAAAAAATCAATATAAATACTAGATGGTACATGCAAAATCAAACAATGGAAAATCCATGATGTAATGTAACAATATTAAGAGAAGGATAGTTGCTACTCACCGTATAGCAGAGATGCTGAGTCGCATATAGGCATAGCAAAAAGACTGCCAGAAAGGAGTTTTTGGCCAACAAGGCCTTCATCAGAAATAGACAGCATATACACATACAACTCATACAAACACAACTCACACGCACATGACCATAGTTTCTGGCTGCTGAGGCCTCAGCAGCCTCTGGCCTCAGCAGCCAGAGACGGTGGTCACATGTGTATGAGGTGTGCTTGCATACGTGTGTGTGTGTGTGTGTGTGTGTGTGTGTGTGTGTGTGTGTGTGTGTGTGTGTGTGGTGTTTATTTCTGACGAAGGCCTTGTTGGCCAAAAGCTCACTTTCTGACAGTGTTTCTGTTTTGCCTATCTGTGACTTAACATCTCCACTATAAGGTGGTATAAGCTTTCTACATGACATGAAGTAATGCAGAAATGTTATCAAATTTCATCACAAAATATTCTAGAACAAAAAATGTGATCACTGTGCCCCAGTCTCCCCTATTTAACATTTAATTCGAAAATCTCTGAACACTGTGAACTACCTTAAGTCTTGTGACTTACTCTGAAGATGGCTGGACGATACATAGCCGAAATATCAGTGGAAGAAATTTTATTTGTGCAGCTGCATGCCCAAAATTTAATGGACTATTCACTACCCCACGAAAAGTTGAAAATACATGTCTTAATTATTGTCTGAGGCAAAAGTCGAGGAGGACTCTTACAGAATTTGGAATCCATTTTCATAAATCTCCAAGCTGTAAATTTGAAATGCAACATGAAGAAGTGCATCTTCTTTCAGTACAGAGTGCAATACTTGGAACAATCTGCACACAGCATCAAGCAGATGCCGCAACATATTGACACCACTAAAAACTTTCTTATTGCTAAGGACATCTAGTAATTAATTGCCGAATTAGAACAAATTCACTGCTCAAATAGCTTCCTTCAGTGAATCACAGCACTAGTTGTTGCATAAAGGCATCAAGTGGAACTGGAACAGTGAATGCCAACAAACATTTAAAATTAAAACAACATTTACTTGCAGACAAAAGTCTTAATAACATATGATCCAAATAAAATGCTCAGAATTGCTGCAGATATTTCAGACTATAGCACAGGTGCCAATCTGTTGCACCTGCATCATGGTTTTGGACGAGCAATAGTGTTAGCTTCAAAGACTCTGACTTTTTTCTTTTTTTATTTCTTCCCCCCTTCTCCTCCCTTGTGTTTGAAGACTTGCAGACACATTATGTAAAATGCATCAAAGTAGGAAGGAGTGCTTTGAAAAAGATCATGTAAACTCTGAAATGAAGTAATAAACATCTGTGAAAAAAGAAATCAGTCTCTGTCTTTGTTGATCAGGCTTCACACATTTCTTGTCATCTGGGAAAGACTCAGCATCAAGGGTGGGTACAAACTTAAAATTTGGTCCTTCTATCAATCACCACACTCACCTCCAGAGGTAAATCAAGGCTTTATAGAAAACCTCTGCTCACTAATATATACAAACCTTCAATCAAACTCTCATCACTGTAAGCGTCTTTAATAACTCTGTTGGGAGAAGAAGAGGCACACAACAAAAGACATCCAGCAAAATACAACTAAATACTTCCTCTGAAAACTACTCAGAATAGATAACATAGAAGCCCACTCATCACAGAAATTTATAACATCCAATGGCAGCAAACAGGCTTTACCTCTTTGATGCTGTCCACACTTAAACTGGCAACAGTGATCATGAGGCAGTTGTAGCAACAATGATTTCCACCAAAATACAAAGGACAATTAAATGAAAAAAAAATTTACACATTTGATAAAGTAGACAAAAAAGCAGTAATATTGTATCTCACGGAAGAACTATAAAACTTTAGCACTGGGCATGAGCATTCAGGGTAACTGTGCCTCAAGTTGAAAGATAGGTGACTAGCAGAATAATTAATGGTAGGCAATACCCTCCATGGTATACAGTCTCTGTAAAGAAACTTGTCAAGAAACCGGTTAAGTGGCGGGATACACATAGAAGAAATAGGAACCGAAATTTTGGGTAGCAAAGAAAAACCAGAAATGCTGAACTCAGTTTTCAAATGTTCCTTTACAAAGGAAGATCCAGGTGTACAGATCTAGTTTAATTCTTGCACCACTGCAACAATGAGTGATATACATATTAGTGTTAACTGAAATCTCTAAATATTAGTGTCAACTGAAATCTCTAAAACTGAACAAGGCCTATAGGCCCAAAGAAATCCCCCTCAGATTTCATATGAAATCATCACCATATTCTGGTCATATCTGCCAGTGGTAGCGGTCAGGTGTGCATGAGGTGTGATTGCTTGTGTGAACATGTGCGTGTTTTCTTTGCTGAAAAAGGTTTTGAGCGAAAGCTATAATGTATTACAGTCTCTTCGTTGTACCCGCCTGCAACTCAATGGTTCATCTTTACAGTGAGTAGCAATCAATCCATTTCCTAATATTGTTAAATTAACACCTAAGTTAGACCCTCTCTTAACCATAAAATACTGTGAATCTTGAAAAAAGCACAGTTCATCTCTGTCTACAAGGAGTGTAATGAGTGATCCACATCACTACCATCCTACATCATAAAAACTCCTCTGTTGTAAAATACACACATCAAAAAAAGTTTTGCATCGCCTCGGTTCCGAGAGTTCCAAAACCTGTACACAAAATTGGGTTTGAGATCAACATTAACATCATTTATTACTCATGAAAACCACACATTGCATGTTGTACCACACAGCAACACCTTCAGAGGTGATGGTCCAGATTGCTGTACACACCGATACCTCTAACACTCAGTAGCACGTCCTCTTGCATTGATGCATGCCTGTATTCATTGTGGCATACTATCTACGAATTTATCAAGGCGCTATTGGTCCAGATTGTCCCACTCCTCACTGATAATTCAGTGTAGATCCCTCAAAGTGGTTGGTGGGTCACTTCATCCATAAACAGCCTTTTCCAGTCTATCCCAGGCATGTTCGATATGGTTCATGTCTGGAGAACATGCTGGCCATTCTAGTCAAGCGATGTCGTTATCCTGAAGGAAGTCATTCACAAGATGTGCATGATGGGGGTGCGAATTGTTATCCATGAAGATGAATTCCTAACCAATATGCTGTCGATATGGTTGCGGTATCAGTTGCAGTATGGCATTCACGTATCATACAGCCATTACGGTGTCTTCCATTACCACAACGTCGTACGTTGGCCCCACATAATACCACCCCAAAACAGCAGGGAACATCCACCATGCTGCACTCACTGGACACTGTGTCTAAGGCACTCAGCTTGACCAGGTTGCCTCCAAACAAGTCTCCAATGATTGTCTGGTTGAAGGCATATGTGACACTCATCAGTGAAGCGAACGTAATTCCACTCCTGAGTGATCCATTTGGCATGTTGTTGAGCCCATCTGTACAGCACTGCATGGTGTCATGGTTGCAAAGACAGGTCTTGCCATGGACGTCGGGAGGGAAGTTATGCATCATGCAGCCTATTGCACACAGTTTGAGTCATAATACGACGTCCCGTGGCTGCACAAAAAGCATTATTCAACCGGTGACATTGCTGTCATGGTTCCTCTGAGCCATAATGCATAGGTAGTGGTCATCCACTGCAGTAGTAGCCCTTGGGCAGCCTGAGAAAGGCATGTCATAGACAGTTTCTGTTTCTCTGTGTCTCCTCCAAGTCCAAACAACATCCCTTTGGTTCATTCAGAGATGCCTGGACACTTCCTTTGTTGAGAGCCCTTCCTGGAACAAAATAACAATGCAGACATGATAGAACTGCGGTACTGACCATCTAGGCAGGGTTGAACTACAGACAACACGAGCCGTGTACCTCCTTCCTGGTGGAATGACTGGAACTGATCGGCTGTCATACCCCCTATGTCTAATAGGTGCTGCTCATGTATGGTTGTTTACATCTTTGGGCAGGTTTAGTGACATCTCTGAACAGTCAATGATATCCACAGTCAATGTCTTTCTTCAGAAATTCTGGGAACTGGGGTGATGCAAAACTTTTTTTTAGGTGTTTATTAGACATATTCTGAGTTCAAACTTAATGACTTCATCTATGTTAAACGGCATGGAGTCCTAAATTGTCAGGTCTGTGATACTTACCTCTAAATGCCTGAATATACAATAATCTACTTGTTGCCATGTACAGTGCAGAAGAAAACTAACTGTAAATACACTACTGGCCATTAAACTTTCTACAGCAAGAAGGAATGCAGATGATAAATGGGTATTCATTGGACAGATGTCATATACTATTTTTTGTTCATTAAGAGTTGGGTGCAGTTGTTTGTGGCAGATGTCCCATGACGCCCGTTGAAGTTCATTATTGATCCATTCACTCAGTTTTTCTTATTACAGTGGGCACCTAACCCTCTGACCTAACACGCTGAGCTACCATGCCGGCTACTAGAACTGACATGTGATTACATTTTGATGCAATTTGGGTGCATAGATCCTGAGAAATCAGTACCAGGAACAACCACCTCTGGCCGTAATAACGGCCCTGATACGCCTGGGCATTGAGTCAAACAGAGCTTGGATGGCGTGTACAGGTACAGCTGCCCATGCAGCTTCACATGATACCACAGTTCATCAAGAATAGTGACTGGCGTATTGTGACGAGCCAGTTGCTCGGCCACCATTGACCAGACGTTTTCAATTGGTGAGAGATCTGGAGAATGTGCTGGCCAGGGCAGCAGCCGAACATTTTCTGTATCCAGAAAGGCCCGTACAGGACCTGCAACATGCGGTCGTGCATTATCCTGCTGAAATGTAGGGTTTCGCAGGGATCGAGTGAAGGATAGAGCCATGGGTCGTAACACATCTGAAATGTAATGTCCACTGTTCAAAGTGCCATCAACGCAAACAAGAGGAGACCGAGACGTGTAACCAATGGCACCCCATACCATCATACCGGGTGATACGCCAGTATGGTGATGACGAATGCACGCTTCCAATGCGCGATCACCACAATGTCACCAAACACGGATGCAACCATCATGATGCTGTAAACAGAATCTGGATTCATCCAAAAAAATGACGTTTTGCCATTCGTGCACCCGGGTTGGTCATCGAGTACACCATCGCAGGCGCTCCTGTCCATGATGTGGCGTCAAGAGTAACCACAGCCATGGTCTCTGAGCTGATAGTCCATGCTGCTGCAAACGTTGTCGAACTGTTCATGCAGATGGTTGTTGTCTTGCAAGCGTCCCCATCTGTTGACTCAGGGATCGAGACATGGCTGCATGATCCATTACAGCCATGCGGATAAGATGCCTGTCGTCTCGACTGCTAGTGATACGAGGCCGTTGGGACCCAGCACAGCATTCCATATTACCCTCCTGAACCCACCAACCTCATATTCTGCTAACAGTCATTGGATCTGGACCAACGCGAGCAGCAATGTCACGATACAATAAACCGCAATCGCAATAGCCTACAATCCGAACTTTATCAAAGTCGGAAACGTGATGGTACGCATTTCTCCTCCTTACAAGAGGCCTCACAACAACGTTTCACCAGGTAATGCCTGTCATCTGCTGTTTGTGTATGAGAAATCGGTTGTAAACTTTCCTCATGACATGTAGGTGTTGCCACCAGTGCCAAACTTGTGTGAATGCTCTGAAAAGATAATCATTTGCATATCACACCATCTTCCTCCTGTCGGTTCAATTACGCATCTGTAGCATGTCATCTTCACAGTGTAGCAATTTTAATGGCCAGTAGTGTATGCTTGCACATGACTTCTTTATTGATTTTATACTTTACATTGTAGGAAATGTTACTGTGAACTACACAATCCACCATTTACATGGGAAAATATCAGAAGAGTAAATCCATATGTGACAAAAGCTAGCTGAACACAAAACCAGGTTTGGAAGACAGGTGTCTCAAAGACCATTGGTAAGTATTCAAACCATTATTCACTTGTCCCTAATGTCTCAAGCCCACTGACTTAGAAACATACAAATGGTATTCATAATTATCATGCCTTTCACGGGCAAGGATGGGTCATGAGTCATGCTTGGGTAGCTCAGATGGTAGAGCACTTGCCCACGAAAAGCAAAGGTCCCGATTTCGAGTCTTGGTCCAGCACACAGTTTTAATCTGCCAGGAAGTTTCACATAAACGCACACTCTGCTGCAGAGTGAAAATCTCATTCTGGAAACATCCCCCAGGCTGTGGTTAGGCCATGTCGCTGAAATATCCTTTCTTCCAGTAGTGCTAGTTCCGAAACATTCGCAGAAGAGCTTCTGTGAAGTTTGGAAGGTAGGAGACAAGGTACTGGCAGAATTGAAGCTGTGAGGATGGGTTGTGAGTTGTGCTTGGGTAGGTCAGATGGTACAGCACTTGTCCGCGAAAGGCAAAGGTCCCAAGTTCGAGTCTCCATCTGGCACACCGTTTTAATCCACCAGGAAGTTTCAACAGTTAACTTTCTGTAACAACAGCAATTTGTTTGCAATACATTACTATCTGTCAAGTAACTTCAAAATGTACAGTGTTATACATGTCATTTAACTAACAACAATATCATGAAAAGGATAGATGGCTACTCACTTAAAGATGTCATGTTAAGTTGCGGACTGGCATGATGGAAAGATTGTATACAAAAGTGTTCGGCTGAAGCCATTCTGACCCGAGCGACCAGAGACAGCAGTCATGTGTGTGTGCAGTAGTAGCCCTTGGGCGGCCTGAGCAAGGCATGTCACAGACAGTTCCTGTTTCTCTGTATTTGTGTGTGTGTGTGTATGTGTGTGTGTTTCTTTTCAGAAGAAGGCTTTGGTCAAAAGTCCTTGGGTAGTCTTTTCGTAATGCCTGTTTGCAACTAAACATATCATCTTTATGATGAGAAGCAATATATCCTTTTTATAATATTGTTGATATTCCAACCTGGCCTTTCCACTGTTTCATTTAATTACCAAGAATTTTCAGTCCCTAAATATAAATACCAAATTTATTTGTTGAATTTACTAATTAGTTATATTTCCAATGTCTTTTGAATTGCATGGATTTCCCAGTCCTGTAATTATGTTAGACAGTGGCTGCTGAAGAACTTTTCACTTCAGTATATTAATTCATTCTGAACCCCAGACAAGGAGGCAAAGTGTACATGAAAATTATTTTTGTGACATGAAACTTGCAGTTCCGCAGCAACAAGCACCACTGAGGAGTAAATGTACTGGGAACTGCATACAGGAATCCCAAAATCCTTAATGAGGCTGCACCAAGATGCAAACTAAGCCTTTAGACAATTAGATACATTCCTAATTGAAAAAAACACTGAATTAAGTTTCTTAATTTATCTAGGAGGTCAGGGGGTGGCACCTTTTTTAGGTTAGAATCGAGTTTCTATTTTGAAAGAAGTCACTAGAACAGAAGAGCTCCATAAGAATGTACAGAAAAGTAAGGTTAACTTATTCCACCAAAATATTAGAGGATTGACTAATAAGATAGAAGAGCTTCTTGCCTGCTTGCAAAATTTAGAGGAAAAGATAGACATTCTGTGCCTGTCTGAGCACCACATAACCACAGGGTTAGATTAGTTACATATACAAGATCACAGTCTAACAGCTTACTCATCCACAACTAATATGGGAAAAGGAGGAGATGTTGCATATATTAAGACAGAACACAAGTTCAAAAGCACTGACACAAGTACATTTTGTAGTGATTAGCACATAGAAGTGTGTGCTAGTGAATAAATGCTGAAAAACTGTTCACTTTAATTGTAATAGTATAGTATATAGATCCCCGCTGGGAAATTTTGAATTATTTATGAGGAGCCTGGATCCCTTCCTGTGCTCTCTGTCAGACATCAGCAAGCAGTTAATACTCTGTGGTAACTTCAATGCAGATTTCCTAAAGGATTCTGACAGGAAAAATGATCTGGAAATCTTATTTGGATCCTATAATTTGCTCTCAGTAGTTAACTTTCCATCAAGGGTTTATAAAGAAAGTAAGTACCTAATTGATAATGTTTTCTTTGGTGAGGCACAAAGCAAGAAAATAACTGTCTATCCAGTAACAAATGCTCTCTCTGATAATGATGCACCGTCAGTCAGGATAAATGACAATAGTGCCTTACAGTGTGGATACACCTCAGTGGAAGTCAGTCAGAATCATTAAAGACTACAGGGAAAATGTTTTTACGAGTAGTTTACAAGAAACAAACTGGGATGAAATTTATAAAGAACCAAATGCCAATATAAAATTTAATCTATTCCACAATAAATTCATATCAGTATTTGAAAACAGCTTTCTGCACAAGCTAATCAGAAGGGACATTAAACAGCCATGCAAAAAAACATGGATCACTAAGGGGATTAAAGTATCTTGTGAAAGGAAAAGGGAAATGTATCTTTTGGCAAGAACACGCAGAGACCCTGCGGTAGTTGTGCACTACAAAAACTACTCAAAATTACCAAGAAGGGTTATTAAAAAATCAAGAAACATGCACATAATGTCACAAATCAGTACATTTAACAACAGAATTAAGGCAATATGTGATAAAGTGAAGCAAGAGACAGGACAACCAAGCACAGAAGAGGATAACAATACTGTTGAATTGAATGGAAGGATTATAAATTATGAGTCACAGGTAGCAAATGTATTTTACAATCATTTCTTAAACATAATAGAAAGCATAGGGACCAACAGTTCAAGAGAACGATCACAGCACTATGTTGAAGAAGTAGCTCTCATAAAATTACATCATATGAATGTACCACTAACTTCTACTTCTGAAATTAAGAGAGTCATACATTCTCTCAAGAATAAAAGCTCTTCTGGTTTTAATGGAGTTTCCAATAGAGTACTGAATATTTGTTCCCACAGAATAAGTAAAGTATTGTCCAAAATATATAATGCATCACTAACTCAGGGCACTTTTCCAGAGAGACTAAAATATGCCGTTGTTAAACCCCTCTTTAAGAAAGGTGATAAGAGACACATCAGTAACTACCGACCTACTTCACTGCTGACAACATTTTCCAAACTTTTTGAGAAGGTGATGTATTCAACTACAGTATCTCACCTTGGCAACAATAATATTCTTAGCAAATCACAGTTTGGGTTTCAGATGGGTTGCTCTACTGAGAATGCCATTTACAGGTTCACACACCAGATACTACAATCATTAAATGACAAAATTGCACTGGTAGGTATTTTCTGTGACCTACCTGAGGCATTTGATTGTGTGAATCATAGTATACTCCTAGATAAATTGAAGTTTTATGGGATTGGTGGTATAACCAACTAATGGATCATGTCATATCCAACCAAAAGATGCAGACAGTTGTACTTGGTAGTAATTCAACCAACAGAATCCAGAGATATAATTCTTACTGGGGAGAAATCACACATGGGGTTCCCCAGTGCTCAATCTTAGGTCCACTAGTGTTTCCCATATATATAAATGATCTACCATCTAATGTACAACAAGCAGAATTAGTACTTCCTGCAGATGATACCAGTATTGTAATCACTCCCAGTATACAGACAGTAATGGAAGGAATGGTGAATAAAGTTCTCAAAAGTATCATTGACTAGTTTTCTGTGAATGGTCTCACCCTGAATTTCACAAAGACACATCATATTCAGTTCTGAACCTCTAGGGGTACACCACCAGTGATAAGTGTGAGAATTGAAAAAGCACATTTTTGAACTCCTCAAACAACTTAGTTAGCCACATTTGCACTTAGAGTCATAGCAAATTTTGAGTAGAGAGTAATCAGTAAGTTGACATATTTCGTTTATTTTCATTCAGTAATGTCATATGGAACAATATTCTGGGCTAACTCATCTTTAAGAAAGAAGGTCTTCATTGCTCAAAAACATGCTGTAAGAATAATACGTGGTTGTCAATCACAATCATCTTGTAGACATCTGTTTAAGGAGTTGGGCATTCTGACTACTGCTTAACAGTATATTTATTCCCTCATAAAGTTTGTTGTAAATAATCCACTACAGTTCAAAAGGGACAATGAAGTACATAATTACAATACAAGAAGGAAAAATGACATTCATTACGCAACATTGAAGTTGTCTTTAGCACAGAAAGGGGTGAACAATGCTGCAACAAAAAATTTTGACCACTAACCACGTGATATAAAATGTCTAACAGACAGCAAGGTAAAATTTAAAAATAAATTGAAGTAGTTTCTCCTTCACAACTCCTCCTATTCCATAGAAGAATTTCTATATTTGAAATGTGTAAAAGGTGGTGGGTAGGAATTACTAACTCAATCTGTATATCTTGTTTGCATTTTGGGGGAAAAAATATATGGTGATGTTTAGAGTACAAACAGATGTACAAATTAATTTGCAATATGAATGTAAAATGACTCATTCCATATCATGAAGATTTATCATGCAAAATGATCCTGGAACATGAAAGTAACTTTTTTTTAAGACAGCATAGTTGTATGACGGAGATAAACAGCAATTAATTTACTTATAATCAATTATTCAAAATGACAGTCACAATTGCATTATTTATTTTGCCACCAACCGGTTTCAACCCGCGATAGGGTCATCTTCAGGGCAATTTACACCATGTGGTCACTTGCTGGAGTCATCACCCTGCCTGTGCACGGTCGGTAACTATACTTTGGCGGGGTGACGACTCCAACGGGCGACCAAATGGTGTAAATTACCCTGAAGATGACCCCATCGCGGGTTAAAACTGGTTGGCGGCAAAATAAATAATGTGATTGTGACTGTCCTTTTGAGTAACTGATGAGAGTAACTAACTAACTCCATTTTTATAACTATCCAGCTGGACCCACAGGAATTTTACATATTACATTTCATTTACTGTACAGTTGTGAATAAAGGACATAGACACTATTCTTACATTTCAACTGTGGTTGCACTGCTCTGACAGCAAGAGGAAAAAAAAAGAGGCAAATTTTTAAAGTGCTTTCAAATCAAGTCACTTACAAGAAATTTGAATTTGGGACTTCGATAAAAAATAATTTAGTGGTTTGGCATTGTGTGATGAAAATCTGTAAGGCTATAAGACTCTAATGTAACTTTTTTCTAAAATGTCCTTTAGAATGGTACTTCCATCTCACAAAATGTTGAACATAAGACACATTAAACCAATAAAAATCATGATGGCAACAATATATATTTTGATGAGAAATGAAAACCATTGTTTTACAGTTAACCAGAATTTTTCAACCATCTACAAAGGATAAAATCAAATTATTAAAGAATCTGTAATAACACCAAGATATGACTGAGGTAACAGATAAGAGGGCAGAGTAGTAGGGGTGTACAGACCCTATGATTTATCACCTACTGTGCTACACACATCCAACAATAATGAAGATAAACAAGTGGAATATACATTCATAGAGATCAAAAACCTTAACAGAAATTGCCTGACAGTGTCCTCTACAAACTTCTTAAAGTAGCAGGTCCGCCTGCTTCGAAACTGCTGTTTCGTGTCTCGAATTCATATATGAGTACATAATTATACATGGTATAACTAACATATATTTTCTAGACAATAGTCCTTCCATGTAAAATTTAAGTGGATGCTTATTTTAAAAACATGTTGCTACTTCAGGTTGCTCCTACCCATCAAGCAAACAGTAGTCACATTCTCGTAGATACATTGCAATGAAATCTCCAAAGACTAAATTCATGCCTCTCAAGGCTCTGCACCTGGCATGTCTGCTCATGACACAATTTTCATGATGTACTTGCTAGAATGTCCCTGAAAGAAACCACAACTGACTGCATACTGAGACTTTAAATGCAGTAATTTATGTGAACTTGCAACTGAGGTGCAAGAAATAGTTTTGGGAACATCATCTATTCCCTTCTCAAACCTAAATGAAAAACTTCATGGATTTACTAATAAATTTACTCAATTATGTGACAAATATGTCCCCCAAAGACTAGAAAGGTAAGAAGGAAACCTGTACCTTGGTTCACAGAAGAATTAAAACAGCTCACGAAGCTCAGAGATCACATATACAAACTGTGCCCTATGCCTGAAAATGCAGTCAAGCTGTGAGAAATTCCAGACTCAGGCTTGCCCACACATTAACTGACAACAGAAATAGACCATCCATCCTACTGAACAACCTGCATGGTCTTCGTATAGGCAAAGTAAAAGCTGCAGCCAAAGAACTGAACCGGTACTTCACAGTAACTACATCCACAAATGAAGTGGGGACTCATTGATTACTTCATCGGCGTAAATAGCTGTAGCCATTAAAAATTCTATCTAAAGCATATTACTTGAAATGCCATCAAAAAAGCCATCATGCTATTCACATCGGCATCTATTGGCCATGGTAGCACCACAGTCCAAATGATGATGCTTATTACTGACCCACTACTGCCCACTATAACAGATATTTTCAACCACTCCTTAACCACAAGTGTTTTCCCTGAGGCTGGAAACAGGGGCTAGTTGAGCTACTACCTAAAAAGTATGTTGCCACACCACCCTTGTAGTGGGACGCGAAATTGAAGTGTCATCCATCCACCAGTGTCAGCCCAGTTTTCAGGTAAATATAAGTTTAATTTAGTGTTTTGTTTAAGTATTTTGTAATATTTGTAATGTTTGTAAGTTATCTAAAGTTTTGTATTTATTTTTATGTTTCATGTACGGAGAGGGCGGTGCAACGAACGGAGACAGCATCTTCACAGCCGGGACCAGAGAGAAAATTGCTGGCCAGTATATGTCACGGGTCGACAGCCAAAGAGCAACAGAAGATCCTGAAACTGAGTTGTTGCGTCGTGCTTCTAAAAACTGAAAAAATAAGAATTTGTAATGTTTCTACAACAATGACGTCATAGAAAGTTTAATCATGTTGTAAATGTTCAGTTCTATCTTGTCAAGGCTCAGGTTCACGTCTATATGTAGTATATATGAAGATAATAAACTAGTGTATACTACAAAAGTTTAAATTCGTGTTCCGAGAATTTATTTATGGAGAATTATATTAAGGAAGAAGGATTACTGATTTATTTGACAAGATTATTAATTTTTGACAAAATTCATCACGAGTTTGAGTCTTAAAAGTTTATTCCATGTGGCTTTAATATTTATTAAAGCAGATAACTTGCATTAATATTAATTCTGAGAAGAAACAAACGACATCTAAATTGAAAAAAGTTTGCGCAAACCAATTGGACTGAGTGATGTAATTCTGCGCACACGACTCAAGGGATGATGTTTTAATTACAGTTTCGTTCAAGAACCATTCAGAGATAACTTAAAAAAGAGTTTAAATAATTTTGAAGTGTTTTGTAACTGACGTTGGTGACAAAATCTGCACATGGTCATATGTCAAAAGAAAATCATTTATACAAAACTTACGTTGTTACACTACACCCTCTGATTAGCAACCTATTTGCATTCTTCCTGCACTGTCCAAGGCATTAAAACACACAGTCCATGACCAGTTAACAAACTACATAACTACAAACAACCTACTAGGTGAATTCCACTCACTTTTCTGTCAACATCGCAGCACATCGACCTTAATAAGGGTAACAATGACCTCAAGCTTGCCATGGATGCACAAGAGACAATTATCATTCACTTCTTAGACTTCAGCAAAGTCTATGACACTGTCAACTTTGACATTTTACTTGCTGAGCTTTGCAGCCTAAATTTCTCTCAAAGTGCAGCGCAATGGTTTCGCTCATACCTGATGTCTCACCAGCACTGCTTCATGTCCAGCAGCATGAAGCCACAATGTAGGCAGGTAGTAACAGGTGTCCTCTAGGGTTTGGTTAGGTCCTACTCTATTTTCATCGTATGTCAATAAAGTGTGATACGAATTGTCTACTGCAAATATCACATGTACCTTGAAGACCTCCAGTTGTACATAAGAACAAAACCAATAAACCTTAAGACAGCTATCAAGATTCTCAGTACCGAACTGTGTGCATTATCAAAATGGGTACAGGATACTGGTTGATTAGTGCAGGCTAATTAGCCCAAAGTATCAGGACTCCCTACCATATTTAACCCTAAATGGGACAAATGCCAGCTTCTCTTCCTTACCAGAGAGTCCAGAAGTAATAACAGATGAAAATCTAAACTGAACTGAGCATATAACTGCAATGTGCAAGAAGGCAGCAGTACCCTGTGAAAATATAAAAACCTCTTCCCACATGACCTGAAAAAGAAACTTTTACAAACACTTCCAATTATTGATTACAGTAATGTTATCCCATGCAGTCTTTCTCAGGAAAGCTCACAGCACCTCAAAATGGTTATGTATACCTATGTTCATTATATCTCTCATGTTTGACTCTTTGATCATATTTCACCACCACATGCACAGCCATTCTGGCTGTGTGCAGAAAATTGTGAAGATTTCCGTACACTCTGTCTTCTCCACTTGCTAATCAACATACACTGTCCTCCATAGCTCTCCACAATGTTACCACTCATATGAACAACATGGCAGAAACATTCTTTCCCATCAAAGCAAAATCCTTTCTGCCTCACTTTATCATTCAGCGACTTTCTCAAAGTCCTTCTCAGTAGCACGAACCTGATTGTGGGATGACCTCCGACATTATATTAGAGAACAGAATAACATCTTAAATTTCAGAAGAGAGTTAATGACATATCTACTACAGCAACATAATGAGTATAACACACTCATTACCCTTGCCCATCCTCCTTTCCAACCAGATCGTCCTCATTTCCCAGTTATCTTAGCTGGTGGAATCTCCTTAAATTTCCTTTCCCTGGAACTCGCTATGTCAGAAAATATCTATTTTGCACACCCATAAATTCTTTTTATATCTGACATTATTATTATTATTATTATTATTATTATTATTATTATTAGTATTAGTAGTAGTAGTAGTAGTAGTAGTAGTAGTAGCAGTAGCAGTAATAGCAGTGCTGCCAGTGTTAACTTATTAGCTCGTAGTCAGTATTATTGTCTCACTTTGTCACTATAGACACATAAACCATTTTAATACTATTTTTCATATTACAATTCTTATTTCTTAGGTAACTATGATATAATGAAGATACTGTATGTGTGAAATCCTGGTCCGGGCCTGATGGCACTAATGAGATAAGGTTAAATGAATAAAACATTCTCGGTTTTCAAGCCGCGTCAATTCGAATAAAATCCTCGAGCTTTCGACAACCATCTCCACCATCATCATCAGGAGTTCACTGACTGCAGGGGCAGCTACGCTTTCTCGCTTATATAGGCACGATGACATCATCAGCAGCCAATCAGATAGACCGAATGAGGTGTGCGCGCGCGTAAGTCGACCCGGGCAACTAGCGGAGCTATTGCCCGTGGCAGCACCAGTGACATCTGGTTTACCAGATGAAGTGGTGAAGAAATTAACACCTCGTGCCACCAGACCTCCCAGGCTTATGGATTACCAAAGATACACAAGGAAAGTGTTCCTTTGAGCCCCATTGTTAGTGCAATCCGTTCGCCCACCTACACATTTGCTTAACATCTGGCAGGATTATTAGCACCAAAATTGGGAAATTGTGAACACCATGTTGTCAACTCGCAGAAATTTGTTGAGGCACTCAAGAGAATGAAGACAGACCCAAATGACCTAATGGTTAGCCTGGACGTTGTGTCACTTTTTGAAAGGGTGCCAATACAAGATACGCTGGATCTTTTGGCCCAACATTTTCCATCTGGAGTCATTAAGTTGTTCCGTCACATTCTAATGACAATGTACTTTTTGTACTGTGATGAATATTATGAGATGACGGACGGCACAGCCATGGGATCACCACTGTCTCCAGCAGTCATAAATTTCTTCATGGAGCACTTTGAGGAGCAGGCTTTTCAAACTGTGACATTATGGCCATCTTGCATTCTACGATACATTGATGACACGCTTTCTATGACACGTTGATGACACATTCCTGATATGGCCTCATGGTGAAGATACACTACAGCAGTTTGCCAATCACATGAATGGTGTCCACCCCCAAATTAAATTTACTGTCGAGATGGAGAAGCATGACAAGCTACCATTCTTGGATGTTTTGGTTGAGCGGAAGGCAGGAGGCTAGCTTGGTCATTCAGTGTACTGGAAACCAAAACACACTGATCGATACTTGAACACCAATAGTTTCCACCACTCTGTACACAAGAAAGCAGTTCATAGAGCCAAGACTATCTCTGATGATGACCACCTACAGTCTGAACTGCAGAACTTAGTATGTGTTGTCAGGGAAAATTGATTCAGCAAAAGAGACATCGCAAACACTTTCAAGGGCTGCCGACAAAAGACACCTCATGAATCAGTGGAAGAGGCCAAACGGACTGCATTCCTGCCATACTGTGGAGCCACTAGCAGCAAGTCAGGACACCTGTTGCAGAAACATGGGCTAAGACCAGTGTTCCGGCCGGCCCCCAAGGTACGAGATATGTTGCGCCCTGTTAAAGATGACATTGCTCATCGAGAGTCCAGCATGTATGGTGTACCCTGGGAACGTGGCAGCATGTATATCAGACAAATAATTTGCACAGTTGCAGAGCGTTGTACTGAGTACAAGCGCTATATAAAAGAAAGGGAGCTTGAAAAGTCAGCCATAGCAAAGCATTGCCTAGAAAACAGACATAAAATACAGTTCGAAGATACAAACGTGTTGGCTCATGCATCTGCATATTGGGACTCTGTTATAAAGGAAGTGGCTGAGATTCATTTAAACAACAACAATTTCAACAGAGACCAGGGGTACACACTCAGCAGGGTGGGCGTTGGACATCGAAAGAAAGCAAAGACAGAGGCGCGACGCAGGAGCAGCAGTTTCAAAAATGGTGCCTGCCCCTGGCGCCACCTGACATCACCAATGCTGCCATGAGCAATAGCTCCCCTAGCTGCCCTGGTCGACTTAAGCACAGGCGCCACATTGGGTTTATCTGATTGGCTGCTGATGATGTCATCATGCCTATATAAGCGAGAAACCATAGCAGCCCCAGCAGTCAGTGAACTCCTGACGACAATGGTGGAGATGGTCATCGAAAGATCGAGGATTTTATTCAAGCTGATGTGGCTTGACAACTGAGAACATTTTATTCATGTATGCCATCGCGAAAGACTCTGAGGACACAGAGATCAGGTTAAGTAAGTAAGAAAATTAAATAAAATCCAGAACAAATCTTAATGCTAGTCAGAGCTTCTGATCATTTAGACAAGTCTACATGCCACCCATAATTCACCTACAAGTGACAGGCCACACATGCACAATTGTCATTTTGTATGTGTGTGTGTGTGTGTGTGTGTGTGTGTGTGTGTGTGTGTGTGTGTGTGTGTCATTTTAAGGAATCATTTTCAAATAGTTATGTCCAATTGCTGTAGTTATTCAGTGCTGACCAGCTTGATCATTTCATTGCTACTTCTGCAATTAAGTTTGACTCATCTGCTCTATAGCATTGGCATGTTTAATGTCACACCACATGATACAAGCAATCTGTGAACCAAAATCGCTAATTTACAACAAGGAAAAAGTATAGCAGGTCACAGGAACAACCGAACAGACACAGCGATAGGTTTCACTATATTAGAGATAAAAAAAATACATCCTACTTTCAGAGAGGAAACTTAGCAAATTTTTTACACAGCAAATGGAGTATAAATGATATGTAAAACAAAAATGATATTAATGTCTCAAAAAAATCATTATTAATAAAGTTATGACATTTTCATAAGTGATATGTTTTAATAGACAACTGCCAAATCTTCATTTCCACCCATTACACATACAAGAATTACATGGCAGTCACAAGCACAGAATAAGGCAACTGAAACATACAAAATACAGATCATACATACCTCCAATTTCTGAGTCACAGGAACACTAAGTGATTCACGTAAGTCAACTACAGTTTCCGTTAAGCCTGTAAGATTAATAGCCTGATTAATATGAACAGAAAACTTAACAAGCACAAAATATGAGAACCAAGAAGACTATGCTTTCTCTAATAATCCAAAAAAGGCATCAAGTGATAAATTTATACAAATGTGAATGGTAGTAAAAATTAAGACTAAATTTGTATGAATTGTACTTAAAAGCTAAATGTAAGAAGAAATACCTGGAGTTGGGAAGGAGTAGGAATGGAGGGGGGGGGGGGGGGGGGGGTTGGCTGTAAGAGTTAAGTAATGTCCGTTACATGCTTTGTGTTTGTTGTTAGCAATTCATACAGTTCATCATTATTATCTGCAGTTTTGTATTTCACAGCTTCTAAAATTAGAATGTGATTCAAAATGTCAGAGAACTCAACACAATTGCTGAGTGAGACTACTGTGACATCTTTGACTCTGTTTGCTTTTGTTTAGTTCTCTTTGATCTTCCATGTAGGTTTTGAATTGTTTACAATTGTATGTTCCTTGCACGAATGTGAAATAAATTGCTTTTATTCACTGTATCAGTGCACAAGTTTTTATTGTTGTTATTGATCCCACAAGAACATCCATGTTGTGTACTTCTAGTACATGCAGATGCTGCTGCACTAATTGCTGTTCCAAAGGATACACAGTACTGCAATAATATTAATGAAAGAGGTACATTTTGATGATTTTCTGTAACTACAGTGACTTAGCTGCAATGAGGTTTTAACAACCTACACTAGGTTTGGTTAACCATGCACTCCAGTGTCTTTCTTATGCAGCTTGTGAGACTAATGCTACAATTACTACAAGGGTTAGTCCAATCCTTCCCTGGTTTTAAAATACAGAGTGAAATGGGTTCTTTCCATGAGGCAGGACATATTCCTGTCACCCAAATTTCATTAAAAATCTGAAGGAGGACCTTCTTTGACTGCAAGGTTTACTGTTCCAGCATGTGTTTGTTATCAGGTCATAACCAGACACACTATTATGAGCTACTGACAATGCTGGATCCAGCTCCCACAGAGAGAAACACTGTTAGTATTCCTCCATGTTGATGGAACAGAGATCAAGACCAACCCTCTCCTGTGCTATATGATTATGACAGAAAGCTGAATCATGACAAGAATTGGCCATAAGGTCCTACAGGATTCAGCCATTGTCTGAGCAATGTCTCTCTGCTATCGGCAGTCATGAGTTCTGCCAGGGAATTCTTCCTATTGGCATCCCACACTTTGCTTGCATGAGTGGACCTATTGATGGAGTTCAGGAACCAGTGGCGCCATTTTGAGGGTGGGCACGGTACTTTGTGCCCCCCCCCCCCCCCTACATATGATGAACTGTCGTGACACGGTTTGTCCCCTGCATCTGTACTATTCGCACACTTTTACTGTACGGAGGTATGGGGGGAACAAAAGCTCACCATGAGCTCGCAGTGCTTTGGTTGCTAGGACGAGGTCCACTTCCTCCCACAGCAGCCTGCTGGCAGCTTGTAAAAGGAACTAATGACCAAAAGTGACACCGAATTTTATGGCGATAGCTAGAAGGACTAGGTAACGTTAAAGACTCTTCATTCATTTTTGTAAATTCTATTCACAATCACTAGGTGCAACACCACACAAATCAGGACAAGCTCCAGGGATTTTGCCGCCCTGCGCAAACATGTCAAGTGCCCCCCCCCCCCCCCTTCCTTTTCCAACATAGTCATCTTTTCCCACAATATATTTCATACATGACACCTTATTTTCACATATCACAATCATTCATCTCTTTGTTGTGAATATGTCTTTAAGATCAAAGCAGCAGTCAGTGATACGTTTACAGTGCAATACATTTTAAGCCATTTTTGTTGGAGGAAACGTTTCTTTCATAAATCGGAGCACACTGTTTCTGTACCATAGATAATTTTCAATAAGACCCTTGATTTTATAAATAATTTGTATTTCCAATTTATTCTCACATACCTTCATTTACGCAAGATGGATTTGCCGCCCTCAGAAATCTGCCACCCCGGGCAATGGTACGGTTCACCCCCGCCCCCTCCCTAGAGCCGGCCCTGACAATAATCAACACTATTGTTACATGGCTACTTCATGTTAGGTGCACAGTACTGTTACACAGGCCACAGCTAATGTTGGCAGTGAATGTAAATATTCTGGAGCTGGGCATCGCCAGTGGTCAGTTAGTCTTACTGTGACTCAGTTCAGTAGTTAATCTTTCGTCCCTTCCTGTCCAGTTTGAAATGGACAAGTTTATAATTAGGAAGAAATGTGGCAATGTGGCAAGTGTTAGCGATGGTGAAAATAGACCCAGTGTTAGTGGTGCTGTGAGTGACAACAAAGACACAGATAGTGACGGAGCTGTGGGGGTGACAAAAAACACTGTTCCCAGAAAAAAACAACTGTTATCAGCCCTCTTGGAAACAGCAATTTGTATGGATTGATTACAATAAGGTAAAAGATGTTATTTTTTGCAAATTTTGCAGACAAATGTTTGAAGGAAAACGTTTTCAGTTTTCTCACAAAATGGAAAAAACTTTCATGGAAACTGGTTTTTCGAACTGAAAGAAAGGAGTAGAAAAGTTGAAAGCGCATGAATCATTGGGCTGCCACAGAGGAGCTGTACTGAAATTCAAATCCTTAAAATCGAATGTCAATGTATTTAGCCAGATTTCCAAAAACAACTGACACAAATGAAAGAAAACTGAGCTTGTTTACTAAAAATCATATCTTCCCTCCGTTATTTAGCAGTGCAGGGGCTGCAATATGTGGGCATACTAATGAAACAAGTAACTTTGACAATTTATTATGCCTTCGATGTGAAGATAACCAGCTACTTTTAATATGGCTACAGTGAGAAACTTACAAATGGACATCCCATGATGCGCAAAATGAAATTTTGGCCATTTTAAGTCATACACTTCTTACAAAATTATTGGAGGATATCAAGAGTGCAGAGTATTTTGCAATAATAGCAGATGAAACAACAGACATAGCCACCAAAGAGCAATTTAGTATCTGTATAAGATTTGTTGATGCTTTGCTAGAGATAGAAGAATGTTTTTAGGGCTATACTCAATACAAAGTACCACAGCTAAGGCTCTGTTTGATATTATTATTGACATTTTAAGATGATTTGATTTGCCTATATCTAATTGTAGGGGTCAATGCTTTGATGGTTCAGCTAACATGACTGGATTATATAATGGTGTCCAGGCAAAGTTTATGGAAATGGAGAAGAGATCTATGTTCGTGCACTGCCTTGCACACTGTTTAAATCTTCCAGAATGTCGAAATGCACTGAATGTTACGAAGAACTTAATACATTTTGTGAGAGATTCACCTAAAAGATTAGATCTTTTTGCTCACCTGAAGGCAGATGCCTCTACAAATTTGAAACCACTCTGTCCTACAAGGTGGGCTATAAGATACTTGGCAATGTCTTCAGTTTTGTCCAACTACACAGAACTTCAGGAATTTTTTCTAAATGTTTCAAGAAATGACAATTCAGACACTGGGGCCACAGCAAACGGCTTTTTGATTAATATGCAGACATATGATTTCTTTATCATGTTATCACTTTTGGTAAAGCTGTTTGGTCACTTTGATACTGTAAACATAGCACTACAGAGGAAATCCCTACACTTAGAGGAGGCCAATATGATGATTTCCACTCTTGTAACTTCTATTAAATTTATGAGAAACAATTTTGAATCATTCTGGGGTGAAGGAACTTCAAAATATCAAGATATGGATGTTGATTCTCCAAAATTACCCCATAGAAGAAAAGCCCCTAAGAAATACGATGACGCCATCAATTCATCTGTAGAAACATTCACTGAAGTATGTGACAAACATAGAATATTGTATTATCAAACAATGGATACATCCATCAGCTTCTTGGAATCACGGTTCAAAACTCAATCATTCATGTTTGTAAATCAAACTGAACAATTTCTTCTTGGTGATAACAAACATTCATTCGATATTTTATCTTTCTACGAATCAGATATAGACAAAGAACGCTTGCTTCTTCACCGAAGCTTGTGTCATGAGATTATCCAAAGTAGTGATTCTGCAAATGTTAGTTCATTGGATGACATAGTGAAATGCCTAAAACAGGAAAAGCACCTGTTTGACCTACTGCCTGAACTAGTGAAATTGTTACGTGTAGTGCTGACGATTCCGGTAACGTCTTGCACCACTGAGTGATTGTTTTCTTGTCTGCGGAGGGTGAAAACATATCTTTGTTCTATAATGAGGCAGGATCATCTTAAGGCCATCGCAATTCTCAATGCCCATAGAGATGAATCGATGAAACTCGACCTTGATGCCATATGTGATGAGTTCATATGCAGGAATGATCTGAGGATGAGTACATTTGCCATCAAAAATTAAGGTATGTTTCTTCAACTTTATTTATGTATTTGTTTTGTACCACTACTGACCTATACTCTGACTGAAATGACATTGTGATTGACGTTTCAGCGAGCCGAGGGGTAGGGGCTAGTCGCCAGCCAATCATAGTTTGCATGATTTTCAGCTGTTTGCATTTTTCATTATCCTCACAATCTTTTTTTGTTTCTTGAAAGTTGTTATGCTGTGAGGGTATTTCCCAAGAATATGATGTCATAACTCAAAAGGGAAAGTATGTGTGCATAATACACCTCTCTCCTTCAGTACTTGCATTGTTCCATATAATTCTCATTGCATAGGTCATTTTAGATAGCTTAGAATTTAAGAATGTGGTGTGGGAATTCCATTTCAGATTGTCTTGTAAGTAAACAAAGCAATTTTGTTTCAGTGACACTTAATTTTTTGGTTTTCCAAAGAAATATTTGGTTTTAATGGATTTTAAATTTTGCTGTGTGTGGAATTGTATAGTGGCAGTTTTTTTCTTTATTTTATATATATATTAAGGGTTAATCAGTCGCTTATTCCTCACAAATCACGCTGAAATCTTTTCATTTGTGACTTCAGCGTACAGCCTAAGAGCCTTTCTATTTCCACCTTGAATCAATACACTGGTGTCATCTGCAAATAGGACTGGTTTGGAGTGTCGAACATGTAAATGGAAAGGCAAAGTTACCTGTCAAATGTAGTACCTAATAAAATGATTCTTGCCCCCCCCCCCCCAAAAAAAAAAAAAAAAAAAAAAAAAAAAAAAAAAAAAAAAAAAAAAAAAAAAAAATTCGAGTTGGCACCTCTGTCAGGAACTGTTGCCAAGATCTCAGCCTGTTCTCTCAAATTATCCTCTAAGCATGTTTCAGATGGATCCAGATAGGGTAGTTGTGGCTGCTATGAAGGATATCGTACACCCCCACTACGCAGTGTCCATAAGGTTTGGTGAGCAGAACGAGAGGTCCATGGCTGTAGGTGAACCTGTAATGGTGCTAGAATACATAGCTTGATCCACGTTCAGCATGATGATGTCTTTTCAGTTCATGAGAGATCCTCAAGTATTTCACCCCGGGGGTAACTGGTGTTGGACCTTCATGGTGCTCCCCCACATTTGACTATCAATTACATTGTTATTCTGATTGAGGTACAGGAATAAATATAAACCATGCTCGTGTGAAAAATCATACCTTGTTGTTCTTCCAGTGCCATTATTTGTGCTGTATACAGTAATGACTGAAGGTCAGCTCCTGTAAAGCCTGGTGACTTCTGAGCTATCTTTGAAAGGTCCACATCATCAGAAAGTTCAACTTTCCGGCTGAGAACTTTTAATATTGATAAACGATCTTCCTAAAAATAAAAACAAATATATTTGTATTTAGAGTTCTCATGCCTGCATAAAAGTAGTTTGCTCAAATGTAATAAATATTCATAAGATTCTATTAAGAAGACATTCACAAACCATGTAAAATAGATAATGCTGGCTTGGAGACAAAGTAGTGAATCAAAATCCATTGTGTCCAATCGTATTTTATTTTATTCCAAATATCATATCTCAGAATGACTACTGTGTGATATGACATTATGAAGGATGTGGTTTTACCAATGGTCTGAACTTCACAGGGAAGTTCTTGGGACCAAAAGAGGAGAACCCTGCATAAACATAAGTCCAAAAATTCTCCTACTTCTAAACAATAACCCTTGATATGTTTTTCAATATGTCTTTCATCATTATCTTTCCAAAATATGTTATCTTGTTATATGTAATAGTTACATCCCCACGCATACAGACTTCACATGAATCAAGACATATTTTATTAAGTTGGAGCATAAGTTTGTAGCACTTTTGTTTTGCATGTTGGTACTCTGGTTGTTATGGATTTATTTATTGATTGTCATATTTTATTTGTAGTTCACTGCTCCTAACTGAGTTTACATATTGCCATTCTGTCATCTGAAGATAGTGGCTTGAGTTTTGGATGCTATAAAATGTAGTGCTAAGTGGAGAAATAAGAATATTTCCAACATACTCTTATTTCTGACTTCAATAGAGGGGTGATAGCAGTGGAGGCAGCCAGGAACATTTGCACCATGTATGAGGATAATGCCATTGTACAAAGCATGGCAATAAATTTGTTTTCTTGTTTTAATTATCATTTTGGCATTAGTGACTCTCCATGTAAGGCCTTCGGGCTTTGATGAAGAGCGTCTAAACACTTTCATCCACTTTTATCCACATTAGTGTACTCGAGAACTTGCAAATGTGATGAACTGTGATCATTCCACTATTGTGGGACATTTGCAGGCAATGTGGTGGATTCAAAAATTGGGTGTATGGGTACCGCATGCTCTAAACCAAATCACAAAAATCAGTGGGTAGCCAAATGTGCGCCTCTGCTTGCTTGTCATCAATTGGCTCATGAACAACACCAACCACACCTACCCTGTATCATTAATGGTGGTGAGAACTGGTGTCTTCATCCTAACATAAGGAAAAGAAAGGAAGGTTTGAGCCCAAACAAAGCAGTGATTCCACGTAAAAAGACCTTGTGCATCCGCAAAACACAATGTTATGCATCTGATGGAACAGTGATGGTGCAGTGTACTATGAATTGCTTCCCTGAAGTGTAACCATCATGGCTGACATTTTTTCAACAGCTGAGATGTCTTGCAGGCACAGTCCAAGAACAACAACCAGGAAGACTGCATAAAGTATGCTGTTCCAAGATAACACTCGCCTGCATTCTGCTAGACTGACAAAAGACACTATACAGGAGTTTGGCTGGGAAGTCATTCTGCACCCATCTTATTCATCTGATCTTGTACCCTCAGATTTTCACCTTTATCACTCTCTATTGAACAATCTTTAAGGAACTTCCTTTCCCTACGAAAATGCGCTCGCAACATGGCACAAAGAGTTCTTCACATCAAAACAACATGATTTATACAGTTGAGGAATCAAGAAGTTAGCCCAGCATTAACAGACTGTTGTAAACAGCAAAGGAGAATATATTATTGATGACTAACATCTCTGTTATGTGTATCTGTTGTGTTTATTAAACTTATGGAAAAATGTAATGAACTTATGCACCAACCCAACACATGTAAAATATAAGACTAAGTTCTCATTTACTCACATATTAAGTTTAAAATAGAGTTTCATAGTATTTTTGCCAAAAATAATCATTATCTTTTTCTGAAATGCATTTTAATACAAAATTTACACACTTAAAAATTTGTACAACAAAACCAGCAAAAGTTGCAAAGAAACTAGTCATCGAGTGAATATAAAAAAAAAAATGAAATCTGTAACTTTGGATGGTTTTCCATTGTACTGATTAACAGAAGTTGTTGACCTAAAATTACTCCCGTATGCTGGAAGTTCATACTTAAAAATTTAACACACAATACATAAATCATATGCATCATAAATAGACTCTGGATCATCTGCAGTGGAAGAATCCGTCGATACCATAGTCAGTTCATTTCCCATGACAGATTTCTTTACATGCAAGTTATTTGCAGTAGCTGAAGCGTCTTCACAATGCACTTGACATTTGTCTGAAGCGCCACACTGTCTTGCAAAGAAGCGCTTCATTGTCAGCTGTATAGTCTGCTTTGCCAGTTGATTATACAACTCTTTGTAACATTTAGAAGAATGTTCAACTTCTCTCTTCACTACTGTACTCCTTACTCATTCAGGATCACTGTTGTTCAATAACCATCATTGCGGCATCAGTCACTCTAAAGGCATTGGCCATTTTCTTCATTGTCAGCTTCCTAACAGGAGGAACTTCCTCAACTTCAGCCTCTTCTTTATTACTGTTCTCACTGAAAACTATCAATCTTCATTGGTCAGGTTCTTAGAATGTGATATTAAGTCACATATTCTCTTCACAGACATCAGTGAAACCAAACTGTTGTGCCATGTCCACAGTGTGTCTCATTGTAACAGTGAAATCACTGACCACTTCATCTTTTAGCATTGACACAGCATGGGGCCACAGTTTCCTCCATACACCATTCATACATTTTGGAGTGATGTCAGTCCATGTGTCTCTAGTAACACTCTATCACCATCTTAATATTAAACTGCCACCAAAAAATCTTCATTGTAACTTTGTCATTTGAATCACATTCTTCCGTGAGACTGGAGACAGTTTTATTCAGATAGTAAACCTTAAATTTAAAAATAACTCCCTGGTCCATGGGTTCCCGGATAGATGTAGTGTTAGGCGGGAGAAACAGGACTTCACTGTTTTTATTAGAATCAGTAATGAAAAGTGGCTGGCTGCGGCATTATCAAGGTGGAGAAAAATTTTGAAAGAGATTTTTTCCATTCTCATAGAAGATCTTCATTTCTCTATTCAGTACAGCAACAAAATAGTCATATTTTAGTAGAAGTTGTCAAACCTTTTTTATTCCATCTCGAATGAACTCCCAGCATGGTCCTCACAACCTTTTAATGACCTAGAATTTGAAGAGTGGCAGATCATAAGGGGTTTCAATTTTCAGTCACTTGCAATTTTTCCTTCAAAAAGAAGGGGGCATAATCCTTGGCAGTCTTGAAACCAGAAGTGGTTTTTTCTTCAACAAAAATGAAGATGGGTTCATTTCCAAAGCAAAGTAAGCACATTTAATCACGGTTGAAAACTTGCTTCACAGTATAGCCTTGTCCTGTCAATTTCCTTAAATCTCTTTTCAAATTCCTCAGCTCCAACTTCATCTGCTGCAACTGCCTCTACTCTGTTTCACTGATGTGAAAGACAAAACGATACCTGAAGCAATCAAACCAACCAGAGGTGGACGAGAAAGTTGTTGGATCATCCTCTTCTTTCATCAAATCTGCATACAAGCTGTTGGTTTTAGCTTGAACAGCAGCTCCAGAGAGAGGCATGTGCTTTTGGTTGTGGGTGGTGCTCAGCGCAATGGCTTAGAATTTTTTCATTGTTTCCATCACCTCCAAGTGTGATTTGTTCACTCTAGCCACATTTGAAATAGCCAAAGATTGAGCAGTTTTTCATACTGACTCCACAGTATGACAAATAGTTCTCACAATGGATTCACTATGTCATAAAGTGTGCTGAATGTCAACAATATATGCACCTTTCTCATAGTGGTTTAAAACTTCAATATTATGAAAAGGAATGTTTGTTGCTACTCACCATGTAGCAGAGATCTTGTGTAGAAGATAGGCACAACAAAAAGACTGTCACAAATAAAGCTTTTGGCAATTAAGGCCTTCATCAACAATAGACGTAGACACACACACACACACACGTAGACACACACACACACACACACACACACACACACAGAGGCACAGGCATGCGCAAACGCAACTCACACACGACTGCAGTCTCAGGCAAATGAAACTATACTGCTAGCAGCAGAAGTAAAAAGACTGAGTGTGACACTGGAATGACGGCTGTATAGTGCTGGAATGGGAACAGGGAAGAGGCTGGATGGATGAGGACAATAACTAACAAAAGTTGAGGCAAGGAGGGTTATGAGAACATGGGATGTATTGCAGGGAAAATTCCCACCTGCGCAATTCAGTAAAGCTGGTGTTGGTGGGAAGGGTTCCGTATGGCACAGGCTGTGAAGCAGTCATTGAAATGAAGGATGTCAAGTTTGGCAGCTTGCTTAGCAACCAGGGTGTCCACTTGTTTATTAGCCACAGTTTGTCAGTGGCCATTCATGCAGACAGACAGCTTGTTGGTTGTCATGCCCACATAGAATGCAGCACAGTGGTTGCAGCCTAGCTTGGAGATCACATCACTGGTTTCACAGGTAGCCCTGCCTTCAATGGGATAGGTAATGTTCATGACTGGGCTGGAGTAGGTGGTGGTGGGAGGATAAATGGGACAGGTCTAACATCTAGGTCTATTTACAGGGGTGTGAGCCATGAGGTAAGGGGTTGGGAGCAGGGGTTGTGTAGGTATGGATGATTATGTTGTGTAGGTTCAGTGGATGGCGAAATACCACTGTGGGAGGAGTGGGAAGGATAGTGGGCAGGACTTTTCTCATTTCAGGGCAGGGAATGTAATTCCATTGCTCCAGTCCTGGGTGGTACTGAGTTATGAGGAGAATGCTCCTCTGTGGCTGGACAGTGATACTTTGGGATGTGGTGGGAGACTGGAAAGATAAGGCACAGGAGATTTGTTTTTGTACAAGGTTGGGAGGATAATTACAGTCTGTGAAGGCTTCAATGAGACGTTTGGTGTATTTTGAGAGGGACTGCTTGACACTGCAGATGTGACGACAATGGGTGGCTAGGCTGTATGGAAGGGACTTCTTGATATGGAATGGGTGGCAGCTGTCAAAATGGAGGTATTGCTGGTGGTCAGTAGGTTTGATATGGACGAAGGTATTGATGCAGCCATCTTTGAGGTAGAGGTCAACATCTAGGAAGGTGGCCTGTTGGTTTGAGTAGGACCAGGTGAAGCAAATGGAGGAGAAGCTATTGACATTCTGGAGGAATGTGGATAGGGTGTCCTCATCCTTGATCCACATCAGTCATCAATGAATCTGAACCAGGTTTTCACTCCCATCATGCACTGGTGCTGCTGCTCTCAGTGTGGTTTCAGTTGCCTAAGACTGAAGTCAAGTTGTTGAAGACGGCCTTAATGGCTGAAACCTTTATTTGTGATAGTCTTTCTGTTGTGCCTATCTGCGACTCAGCATCTCCGCTATATGGTGAGTAGCAACTTTCCTTTTCATAACATTGTTACATTCCATCCTGGATTTTCCATTTTTTATTTAAAACTTCTAAATTTGTTTGTAATGAATATAATTTTTATACACACTTCTTTCCATCGACAGACACACTTCCTTTCCTTTTACCCAGTATTGTAGATAAGAGCCTATCAAGTGCACCTTCACAGCTATACTAATGTGAACTGATAATTCACATCTTGACAAATGCATAGAAGATACATGTTGAGATGTGCTAATGTACTATTGCCTCTGTGTACTGTTAACAGATGGCAATACTGAACTTAAAACTAACGTCACTTGTATGTGAAAATGTGAATAAGTATTCCATGCATAATGGGGCCTACCTGTATCTGAGCAGAATTTATTTCATCAGTTTCAGTTTCAGCTTTGCAACTGTACATCTGCCCACACTATGGTCTTGTGAACTGTCTACCAACTGTATTAATTTTCATCATATAAATGTACTAAGACGAATATTAGGGCCCAAGCACCAGGTCAATATTGGTTGGACAAAAATGAAAGTTTAATCAAAGTGAAATTATGATTAGTAGAAATGTGTGCAGTTCAAAATGTCTTATTATCACTGTGTGGCGCAATAACATGAAATAAAGATATAACAGCTGGCATAATAGTGACTTCTGGAACTGTCAAAATACGTAAATTATAAAGTACAGTCAATACACACATTTAGAAGTAGAAAAAACTGATCTTTGTCTCCTATCATCCTCTGAACAGGTGGGTCCGTCTCAACTTCAGATCTCAGTGAACTAGCACTAATTTCAAACTTTCTCCAATGTATCCCTCATTCCTCCCTCACGACAGAGCTAACAGTTCAAAAAGCTAGGAATAGACTTCGTTTTGTTTTTCTTTTTTTCTCATACTTTCAGAAGTGACTGTTGGCAGTACTTGAAATTTTTCATATTGAAACCATTCTGTTTCCTTATAACACAACAGCTTCCTGAGTGAATTTTCCTTTTAATACAAAATTTATAATTTTAATGATTTGTTCCAGTATGAATATAGAATTATGATAATAAAAAAACAGTGCATCACTAACAATTAAGAGTATCCTGAAAGAATTACTGCAACACAAACTTTAGATATCAAACAAATACCAGAATTTCAATTACAATTTCCATGCTGAAAGGCCACGATCGATACACGTGAAACTTGTGGTGTCACCACCAGACACCACACTTGCTAGGTGGTAGCCTTTAAATCAGCCGCGGTTTGTTAGTATACGTCGGACCCGCATGTCACCACTATCAGTGATTGCAGACCGAGTGCCGCCACACGGCAGGTCTAGAGAGACTTCCTAGCACTTGCCCCAGTGGTACAACCGACTTTGCTAGTGATGGTTCACTGACAAGATACGCTCTCAGTTACCGAGACAATAGTTAGCATAGCCTTCAGCTACGTCATTTGCTACGACCTAGCAAGGTGCCATTACCAGTTACTATTGATGCTGTAAAACATGTACCGTCAAGAGCAATGTTCACCATTTATGGATTAAAGTTAAGTATTCCACAGCTACGTCCTTTTTTGGTAGTCTAATTTCCTTGTCCTGTTCCATACCTCATGCCAGCCTGCGTGAGCTAAAACAAGTGCCTTTCGGCTTCCTCTCACACCAGGTTGGCTCTCTTGCCAATCCACAACAAAACTGTTTCCTGACAATTCATTTCTGACTGCAAGACATCTTCAGAGGTAAAATGGTCACTACAAATAGGTCACAAAGGGCCCTCAAACTTATGGAACAGCATAGAGAATATCACCATTTGTTACATCATACTGATTTCATGATTATATGAGGCTGGTATCACTGTTCTCAATTAAAAGTAATTGATATTCATTCTGTTGATGGGGTTGGTGCAAAATTGACATCCATATTTTATTTAACTTAACAGCATCTTCTTTTCTATTAAAATTATTATGTTGTTCGTGAATCTCTGTGGTCTCTCTACACATATACGCATTACAACGTATTGGCTTTAATAAAAACACTCGTCTCATTGAATTTTATTTCATAGTTTTTATCATGGAAGACTTGTTCTCCTTTGGTCCAATTTTCAGGTCATGGTTGCTGACAGTTCTTTTTGTGTTCAGCCAAGTGAGTGGTAATACTTCTCTTTGTAGAGTCAATGTATATTTGCCCACAACTGCAAGAAATTCTGTAAATCTCAAGTGTCACCAATGGATGTTGCGCATATTTTACCATTTTTAAGAAGCCTAAAAATTGTTTCAACAACATCCTTGGCCAACACTTTCCCAGTTCAACCCGTAATCTTGTTCATAAACAGGAGGAAAACTTTCCTAGTTGGCAGTCATTGTTCCTAATTAGTCCTGCTTCCTCTTCTTGGACAGAGTGCTCGATTCACCTCTTTAGTGAAGTAACCATTTAAAAAAAAAAAGGACAACTATAGGTAATTCAGCTTATCTTGTAAATAATATGGAAATATTGATCAGTGAGTGTAACTTTCCTTTGCACCTTATGACCCAAAGTCCCATCCACCCTTCTGATCACACTTACTTTCAGAAAATTAAATCATCCAATGTTCTTTTTCTTCATCATAAATTGAATTTTGGAGCTGATATTATTTAGAGCCCTCCCAAGCCCTTGCTGCAGTTGCCGTTTTATCTCCAAAGATGTCTCCCACAGTTGAGATGAGATGTCAGTGAATTGTTTTATATACCTCACCCAGTAAGTCTTAAATGAAGTGAACACTGGCTGCAAAAGCCTACACTGTATGATGCAAGTCTAGAACAAGTGTGTGGGAGAAAATACAAAAGTTTAAGTGAAAAGTAACTGTGAGGCATGACATGCACCGACAAAGGGCACAACACCAAGAGACATACTGTAAGTACACGTAACAGTGGCATGTTGGAACATGTACTACAAACTATAATCAAGTGGACTGCAAATGTGGAGAGTGAGAATGTCAAAAGATTGGCTGTTTACTGTCAGAAGGTTTACAGCAAATTCCTCTGAAGTACAAAGATGTGAAATTTTCAACAACACTTGGTGTACAAATTGGAAAGACTGATTTGAGGCCCAGGAAGTGAAATGTTTACAGTAGTAAGCAGAAACATTAGGTTGGGACTAAGATCAATAATTGATTGTTTCTACCAAATCTGTTACATTAGTTGTAAAGTCATTCAAAGATAACCTAAATCTGATAGTATGGAAATAGCTTAAGAATACAGTTGTGGTGGTAGTGGTAGTAATAGTACATGAATATAATATGACCAATATCAAATGGGAAAATTACACATACATTTTTGACACTAAGGAAAGATATGGAGGATTACAATTCAGCATTCCTTTGATGACACAGTTTCAATTATTGAAATATGGGGTTGGAAACTGGTTGTATACTTCCCAAAAGAGCTGTCTTACCATATACCAAAGTTCAGCAACCTAGAGAAACCATCAAAAGTCTAAATATGGATGGCTGAACAGAGATTAGAAACCTTGTCTTCTCGAATGAATCCAATGCCTCAGCTGCTATGCCAACTCGTGCAGTAGGTTAGGTCAGTGTTGCAATGTAATTCTTAACTCATTGCCATAAATCTACCTAGAACAACCAATCTCTTAACCATAACATGCCACAGAACCACTGAATAAAAAACTGAGCCAGTCATTGGAGGAAATCACAGGCCATGCCTGTCTACAAGGACAGCAGAAGTGAGCCACAAAACTACCATCCAGTACCAATGACATTCATTTGCTGCATAGTCTTGGAACATATTTCAAGCTCAAACATAATGAATTATCTCAGATGAAATGACCTCCTCATGCCAACCAGCATGCATTCCATGAACATATGTCCACAAATCCCAACTCTCTCTCTTCTCATATGACACTGTGACATTTGTGGATGAAGGAACTCTAGTGGATGCAGTACTTCCTGAATTCCAAAAAGCATTTGCATCAGTACCACGCCAATATTTATTAATGAAAGTACTGTCATATGGGATAACAAACAAAATTTGTAACTGGACACAGGATTTCTTGATAAGGAGGACACAGCTTATTATCTTGGATGGAGAGTCCTTGCTGATTAAAAATAACTTAAAAAATAACCAAAGAAAGTTCAATCCTATTGAAAACATTTTCTTCTGCAGTTTACAAAATACAAACTCTTCTCTTGTATTTTCATGACGGTCAAGTAAATATGCTTGGTCATCAGGTCAAGTTTTGCTTTTTAAAAATTTTCGGTTAATGTGGGCGGAGTGACTTTTTGCACATTGATGGAGAAGTAGAAATATTAGACTGATCATGAAGGTGTCTCAACCTCTAATATGTGGAATAAATAATAAGAGAAATAGTAATTGTGCTAACTAAACCAGAAGCTGGAATAGCTGTTTTCCAGTCATCATTTTTGAATGGGCTAGTAAATCGACTTCAGGCGTAAAACAACAGCAAAAAATGGTTTCCAAAACTCAGTTTCCATTTTCTGGAAGATTTGTCACATGTAAACGTAATGACTGCATAATGACTACTGCAGTGACACACATTTGTACATTGCATAAGTTGGCAGCAGTTGCAAAGTGGTATGAAAACTTTAGAATGACCACCAACAAGACCCAATCAAAATATCGCCAACATCACACCATGATGACCATTCCCTCTCAAGGCAGCAAAAGCTAATGAAGGGAGGGGTTGGGAGAGTACAATCTGACCTTGCATCCTGCTTATAACCTGAAACAAACATTTTGCAGTAAATTCATTTTCTTTAACATTATACAGATGCTAATTTAGCAATCAGTTTTATTTTTAAAATAACATAATGAAAGAAAATACTTTTACTTGTATCATCATGCACTATGTTTCATTTTATGAATACCATCTGAAACATTCTTGCATACCACCAGTGGTATGTGTACCACCATCTGGGGATCCCTGCTTTAAATGAGAAATTGCCTGTTGGCTTCAGCCTTGGGTTCTTTGGCTTTTCTGAAATTCTGCCAGCACAAGTTGCTAGAATTGTCAAAGCTTCATCCTCCACTGTCGGTGGCAGGAGAAGCTTTAACAATGCTAGTTGCTCATGCTGGCAAAATGTCAGAAAAATCACCAAACAAATGTCAGCCAAAGATTCTGAGACAGAAGCCAACAGGCAGTTTGGCAACAAGTGACCACAAAAGCCTTAATAATTTTATGCTTTAAATGTTCAGAAATTTAAATGCTTTAAATATTCACAAAATGCAACAAAAAGTATCCTGTATGCACAATATCAGTGTCACAATCAGAATGTCAACTTGCACAAATACCTGCGTGTAACAGTAGGCAGTAGAGTTTGGATTATTGGTAGGATACAGGGAAAATGTGGTCAGTCTGTAAATGAGATTTACAGAACACTCCTATGATCCACCAAAGTAAATTGTTCAAGTATGTGAGATACATACAAATAATACATTAAAAAACTAGAAACCCGCCTCAACTGCGAAAAAAGCACCTAGTGTTAACCTAGGTTTCGGCATAGATAACTACACCTTCTTCAGAACAATAAAACCCACAAGCGCCTAACAAGACCTTTGTCAATGATTAAAAGAACACCATAGCTTCACATTTATAAACAAAAAAAAGGAAACACAAACAGTACATATGTACAAAGTCTAAACCGTTACTTAACTTAATGGTGTAACCTCCACCTCACACCGGCCTATGTTTGATGGGCCATGACCCGCCATAAGCTGCAGCTACAAATGGTCGCTCACTTACACGCCTGACCTGCTACCTATGCACATGCGCAAGACAAGGGAAGTTCCTTGAATGCGCATGAGCATACGAATACATGAGAGTTTATACATGGGTCGTGGCTAAATAGCCCTTATATTCCCAACCATGGATCAACGTATATCAAAAAATAGAATGGATAGAATAAGAGACGAGCTAAATAGGAGATGAAGCTTAAAAATAACCACACATGTTTGCTTCTGCTAGGAAAGAAACATATATGAAGCTACCTATGACAACAGGAGGAACTCTTAGAAACTATTCCTAAAGCCAATAGTTAGCCTGGGGGGGGGGGGGGGGGGGGGGCTGGCTGAGGGGACGTAATCTAAAGACGTGGTAATAAAGATATAGGGATAAAACATGAGGTGTTCAATGGGCTAAAATCACCTTCATCACAAAGGAAATGAGGAAAGAAGAAAAAAGATGAACAGCTTGACCAACCGCGCTCGCCAATCAGCGCACGCATGTGAAAATCCACAGATCATCAGATTTACAAGTATGAAGAACAAATTAAAGGTGCGAAACCTTCATAAAATTTTCTGTTTCTTAGTAGGAGTTGGTCATTAAGGATATTGTCTTTATCATGTTGCAGATGCTTAAAGATCTGCATTTCTTCCAAAACATCCAGTTTTAAGCCCTTAACCTCAGCATGAAGTAACTCGATATTAACTGGAGGGCTCAGCGCATGAGCCATTTGCACAAGATGTTCCGCATAAGTAGAGCCAATAGTACCTTCACCGCTTCAAGTAGGAATATGCTCTTTATACCTGAGACCCAGAGCTCGTCCCGTTTGCTCAATGTAAAATTTTGGACAATCCCCGCATGTAATTTTATATACTCCTGATTGGGAAAGTTTATCGTTCTTATTGTGCAAGGAGTGGATTAAATTCCTGTGTAAACTATTATTAGTAGAATAGGCGACTCTGAAATTATGGGCTCTGAGTAAACACCCCAATTTGTAACTTACATTGCCTATGTAAGGGATAGATATCATTGCCACTTGTTTGACATCTAACGCATCCCCTAGGGTGGAAGACGTAATATTATTTTTATTTATTTTCTTGTTATACATCTTTCTTACCAACTGAGGCCTATAGCCATTATTTATAGCAATATTCTCAAGTGTGACCAGTTCAGTTTCTACCGCATCTGGTGCAAGAGGGATAGCTGTAACACTGTGAATATTAGAATGAAAAAAGGCCATCTTATGGGCGTACAAATGGGCCGAGTCTACAGGTATAATATTGTCGGAAAGCATATTTTTCCAAAATATATCAAATTTAACGCAGTTGTCAACCACAGTTAAAGTGAGGTCCAAAAAATTTAAAGACCTAGTATCGGATTCTCGCTCAATTGTAAAACTCATATTATGCTGAAGCTCATTAAAAATCAAAAAAATATGGTCTACATCACTTTGAGAACCATCAATGATTAATAGAATGTCATCAACATATCTTTTGTAAAATTTTATTCTCCTAAGAATCTCTCTGTCGCTGGCAAAAAAATCAGACTCTAAGTAGTTCATAAAAATTTCTGATAAAATCCCAGCTAGGGGGCTCCCCATAGCCAAACCTGCTGGTTGTAAGTAAAATCTCCCATTAAATGTAAAGTAATGGTGTTTTAAAATGATCCGTAACAGCATCATCAACTCATTGACCTCTTTATCCAAAAGTTTTTTATGGTGACGCAAATTACACTCTAGTATTTGCAGTGTGTGGTCGACCGGCACATTAGTATATAAACTTGTTACATCAAACGATACTAGTTCAGAATCTTCAGAACAAGATACCTCGCATAAACTGGTAGCTAAATGAATGGAATTTTTAACAGAATAGTTTTTACTAAAAACGAAAGTTTCTTTAATCTTAGTATGCAAGTATTTCGCCAGCTTATGATAGGCACTTCCCGTACTGTCAACAATAGGGCAAATTGGGTGATTTAACTTATGAACTTTAAACTGACTTCTCAGTTTTTGATATACGTTGATCCACGGTTGGGAATATAAGGGCTATTTAGCCACGACCCATGTATAAACTTTCATGTACTTGTATGCGCATGCACATTCAAGGAACTTCCCTTGTCTTGCGCATGTGCATAGGTAGCAGGTCAGGCATGTAAGTGAGCGACCATTTGTAGCTGCAGCTTATGGTGGGTCATGGCCCATCGAACATAGGCCGGTGTGAGGTGGAGGTTACACCATTAAGTTAAGTAACGGTTTAGACTTTGTACATATGTACTGTTCGTGTTTCCTTTTTTTTTTTTATAAATGTATAGCTATGCTGTTCTTTTAATCATTGACAAAGGTCTTGTTAGGCACTTATGGGTTTTATTGTTCTGAAGAAGGTGTAGTTATCTATGCCGAAACCTAGGTTAACACTAGGTGCTTTTTTCGTAATCGAGGCAGGTTTCTAGTTTTTTAATATATTAACCAATGATTGCTGACGCGCTGCGATGTTGAAGGTTCTTACATACAAATAAGACTAACAGCAGATACTGAACGTGTGCAAAACAGGACAGCACAAAGAGTCTCAGTTTTTTTCTGAAACTGAAAAACATGCCACAAAACTGCTGAATCATTTGAACTGGCATGTGCCTGAAGATGGATGTCAACTATCCCCCCCCCCCCCTCCCCCCAGACCCTGCCCTGTACATATCAATTCAATAGCGACAGTGAAGACATTATTGTGGACAAATTACAATGTATACAGAGGTGTTTAAACAGTCATTCTTGCCTGATCTGCTTGTGATTGGAAATGGGGAAAAAAACCTAACACATTGTGCAATGGGAAGTACCCTTTTCCATGCAGTTCACAGTTGTTTGCAGAGTAAGAATGTACCAAGAGAAAATGCTCTAATACAGTTCCTTCAAGCACATCACATTGAAGTAGGTTAATTTAGATGTTAGCAACTGTTCAATACAATACATTTATAAGTTAACTTAACACACTGCTTCCTGCCTTTTAAATAGGAAGTAAGAGGTTTTAAGGCTACCCCTCTCATCCCATATTCCTCTAAGATATGCTATAAAATGGTGTGATTCATAGTCCCAAAAGCTTTCCTCACAGCCAAGAAAGTATCTTTTACCTTGTCTTCTTCACCCAGTTTATCAATAATTCATGTATAAAATTTCCTATTGCCTAAATTTAGAGATACACCACTAGGATGGTAACAGGTCAGTTTAGTCAATATAAAACTGTAGTAGACTTGGTTAAGAAACTTAAATTGGACTCTCTGGAGGAAAAGTGATATCATCACAGAACTGTACTGGGCAAATTTAAAGAATCAGTTTTCAAGTAACACCATGTACAATTATGTTGCCTCTGTTCAATGTCGAATTCATGAGACTAAGATAACAAGAGATTTGAATATGTACAAAGGCATATCAACAGTCATTCACCCTCTCAGTCAGTACATGAATGGAATAGGATGGAGTATTAATAATATTGTTATGAAGTACCTGTCACCATGAGCTGTGCCGTCCCTTCCAAAGTATGTATGTTTGTGAATGTAGAACTAAGTAAATCAGATAATGAATACTATGAAAGCATCAATGTCAAATGGGATTATCATTGGCACTAGACTTCCATCAGCACAAAAGAGAAATAATTATGCCAGAGTAATAGCAGACAACAAAGTATCTGCTTCACACAAAGCAGAAAAAAATTATGTATAAGAGTGATAACATATTTTGGGATAACAGTTGATTTTGCTATGGACAATGGTGATTTTTACCAACTGTAAAATGATCAAGATTATAGTTATTGCATCAAAAGGAAAATTCAGTTGAGAATATAATTAAATTAAGAGACAGAGCTGCTAGCCAGTACATACCTGCAGGATACAGCTTACTGAATACTGCCGACAGACACATGTAAGCAGAAGTACAATACAGTATCTTGACTTTTGGAACTATTAGTTCCTCCCTTAGGGAGGGGAGAGGGATAGGTTGGGGAAAGTTAAAAGGAAGTGCATGTTAATGACACCCCAGAATGAGAGGGACAAGCCTGTAGTAAGGATTAGCATAAAGGAAGATTTGTCTCGAAGGGGAGAGGGAGGACAACAAGCAGTGACAGTTGCATGCCACAGTTTTCAACTTTTAGACACAAGGATGTTGTTTTATGCACATAATTCATTAACCAGCCATCTGTAGGATGAAATGATGATGTCTGATCTTTGTAAAATCTCCAGTGTAAAATGGATGACATACTCATCTGAGAAACTACACTATTAGAAAAACTAGTTGTTCATTTCACCAAATAATTCATCTTTCAAGACTCTCTACTATGCATGAAGTAATTTATATCTGTTTTCCTTTTCATTTTGAAACAAACCAGTTTGTTCTCATTACAGCCTGGCACAGCTGGCATTAACAGTTAGTCATAAGACTTGACAATTATTAAATTAAGCAAATTATCTCCAACTGTGTTTCAGTGAGCTCCCGTGAGTTTTTCTTTTGGCTGATGAAATCTTTCTTTCTGATTAGATTACATCTTTAAAACACACATGAAAATGTCAAACATGCCTGACTCTACTGAATAAAAATCTTCACAATAGACATAAATTCCATGGACAGACAAATTTCAATAATATTTGGTTCAGTCCTCAGGCACATTCATTGTAGCACAGTCAACTAGAAGCTTAAATGCTGTTTCTTCCATTTTATTAAACACAACCATCTCACTCAGGACAATTCTAGTGTACCAAAGATAGCCTTACCTAACCACAGTTTTAATTAAGAGGAAAAAGAAAGAGTTCTGCAATTTTTTATGAATTATGTTGCTGTGTTCTAAAATAAATTGGAACAATTTCAAAGAACCATTGAATGAATTAAAATAGAGACCATTCAGAATATTAATGTCAAGTTTTAAAACTTTCCACGTTCCCATGTATCCTAATACATATTTACAATTAAGTCATATACCTCTGTTGGAAGAGTACAGAGAACAGTATGATCAATTCTTCCAGGACGAAGCAAAGCTGGATCAAGCAGGTCAGGGCGACTGGTAGCTGCCAATACCCAGACACCCTGCAGACCTTCTACACCATCTAACTGAGTCAACAATTGATTGACAACACGGTCTGTAACACCTGTACTATCGTGGCCACGCCTATAATGAAAAAGGAAATGCTAGTAAACAAAGTAACTGACCAAATGAATGTCAAAAACATAAATAAGGAAAGAGACAGACTAAATATACGCTGTTTCAGTTCACATCTTTGCTACAGCAAAATATTGTGTTCATTCAAGAGAAACAAAACTTTAAATGAAAGTGGCTGTATAGTGTATATTTTCCATCCTCTGTTTTTAAGTTCAATGTATTACCAATGTACTAAAACTGATTTTTGTATTTCTAAATTTCCAAACATTCAAAAAAATAAGGACTTAAACCAAAGGCCATGAGTGTGTGTGGTGCTAGTCATGGTAAACAGGTAAACAGAGTAATAGATGAGAGCAGCAAGAAGAGAAATGTGCCAACCTGAATACCTGTCCTGTCCCACCTCCCTAAGGGACCAAAACACAATTGTTTTTAGTGTTGTATGGGAATATCTTAATATCTGCATCTTTTGGTGATTTTTGCATGAAATGTTTAGTGTTCCACAAAATACTAACTCATGTTCAAAGATTCAGTTTACAGAGCCATTACAAAATAAATCACAGGTACTGACACAAATATGTTGCAAGGGTACTCGTACTCTCTCTCTCTCTCTCTCTCTCTCTCTCTCTCTCTCTTTTTCTTTTTTTTTTTTTCTTGCTGTTGTTTCTTTTTATTGGGATTTCGTCTAGATATCGAGTAGCCAGCACCTTATTAAATGGATAGTAATCTGACGTGTAACACGAAAAACACCTACAGTTACATACCAGAGCATGTAACGCCTGATGATATATGATATTGGTCAGTAATTTTAACATTTTTCTTGATGTGCTGTTTGATTTCCCTATACTAAACTGAACACATTGAATATTTATTCCATTTATTACAAATTAATCTGCAACTGCTGTCTCTAACTTATGACACTACTGTCTTCGTGACACAATATTTAGTTCACTGTGCATCACATGAGTCATCCTCCTAACACTCGAGCAAGCATGCCTGTGTATAAAGTGCGACAATCACAAATAACATTGTCTGGTACCGTGCCATTATTGTTTTACAACTGTGAGTCCTTACCTATTCCTTCATTATCACTTCAGCTAATATATTAATTAGTTGTGTTGTCATATGTCCAAACGAGCATCAGTAATATAAAATAAACAGCCAACTAAGTGAGAAAAATTTACAGTCTGTGCAAGAAAATGACCCAGATTTCAAACTAGCAGCACAATCCCCCAATGAGGCAGTTATCTACGAGATAATTAGTAATCAAGTAATCATTTGACAGGGATCTGATGTAATGCACTGTTTAATGCTTCAAGTGGGTCACTGCTGTGGGGTAACACTTGTCTGCAGCAACAGAGTGATAACATGAAAGGTTTTGTGGGGTCCTGCCCTCTCGTCTCATATAGGGTGCCAAAAGGAAGCTGCATCCTTGGAATGCTATACAACAATTCAAGCAAATAATTTTAGTAGTTTTATTTCAATAAAGCAGATTGACAATACTTAACTTGTATTTACAGTGGTGTCACAAACGGTGAGTGACATGCAACATAAATCTGAGTCCTTTGCTATATAACAGTGTTCATGCAAGTTTGACACCCAGTTTGTGGAGCACTAATAACTGCTGTTGTAGCACTCTCTGTTAGCCCATGCTAATGCTCTGCAAATACTGTCCACTAATGTCTGATCAAGGCTGGCAGGAGCAGCACTCATATTCACTTCTGCTAGATGCCTCTCATATTGTGGTGATGTCCTGGTCAGCGCGCTATTGGCCGATGTCATCTCACCGCCTTCTCTTCTCTTGCATTGTTCATCTTTATTCCAGCACTTGTGGTTACGCCAGAACAGGCTTATTTTATTCTTGTCTAATTAAACAGTGATGTAGCTCATGAAATGTAAGTTTATTTTATCATTCTTCAATTAAACTAACCATAGGATTAAACAATGACTTTGCTCTTACATGTTTCCATTTGTAACATAAGGACAGCTATTCTTTATATATGTACAAAGTGCACCACTTGCTCACTGCCATTATGAAAAATAGCACACCCATTAGAGGGTTAATAAAAGGATATACCTACCACTTTATGATGCACCTTCTAACAGTAAGAACTCCAGCTACAAGGCCTATAAATTCTGTCACAAGAGCAATGACTCTCTGTTCTGTAGAGTATTTGCTTGAACATGCATGATCTAAGGATGTCTTCCACTTAAGTTAGTATTCCAAACTGTCTTCGGTTTTGTGGCAGTGTAAGAAACTAATCATTCTGGGATTTAAAAAAGAAGTGTATACAGGCCTTTCAGTTTGGCCACTGTGTTGAATAAAGAACAAACACCTATTACATCTTTAATTTTTCATGGTGTAGGACACCTTTTATTAAGTTTATGGAATGTAAGCATATAAATTTTTCCAATTCTTCTACAACATTTTGGTCACGTATTTTCCTGCAATTCTCAGAATGAGTCAAAAAAGTTAATAAAAGTCAGTGCTTTCGACAGTGCACAGAATTTGGCCTTAACTATAATTCGATCACAAAGAAGTCATCATAGTGTTGCTACCACCAAAACTAGACCCCAGAATGATTTGACGTTCGAGTGCTTCTTTTTCATCTGCCAAACCACTTATGAAGCTACCTCTTTGCCAAAGACCAGCCCCTTTGATGCTCATTCACATGTTCCTTGATGATGTACACAAGGGATATATTGGCAACATTTAATCAGTCTCTTAGTTCATTCCAAGGTCGACCAGAAGATGCATAATAAAAATTTCAGTACAAGAAGGGGAAATTGCATAGCTGCATGCTTGACACTTGATGGGTTAACCACATATCAATTGGTTGGTTTGTGAGTTTACACTATTATTCATATAAAAAGTAGCCTTTAATTAATATTTAACATTGTATTGTTCATCTCTGAACTCTACTGAGACTAAGCAGATGCAAATGTCACACCTTTTCTGTAATGAAGCAGCACAAGAAAATTATATGCCAAGCAGTATTAACAAGAGGACAAAGAGTAAAATGAAAACATTACAACTGAAACTGGACAGCCTGTGAGTGGATCCATCAGTGGCTCTTCTGTTTTAATAATACAGAAATATATTTAATTTGCATAAAGATCTGACTGTGTAGATCGCAACATTTTATAACAAAAACAGAAGTTTTATTAAATTAAAAATAGTGTTTACAGATGACTCACATCATGCTTAATGAAAAGAATGCAAAAGACTGTACTTCATGATTAACACACTGGAGAATGAGAATCTCTTTCAGATTAGGAGAAATCACTGGAGTTCCACAAGGTTGAGTATTGGGTCCTCTGTTGCTTCTCATGTGTGTTTATAACCTTCTATTTAACACACAGCAAGCAGAATTAGCACTTTTTACATATGTCACAAGCACATAATTCAATCCCACTAGACATACAGTAAATAAAGATATTATAAATAATTTGTTGAGAGGGATTATTGAATGATTCTCCGCAAATTGTCTCTCTCTTGATTTTAAGAAAATAATGCATATTCAATTTTGCACATCAAAATTTATGACACCACTGATAAATTTACAGTAGAAGCAAGGGATAATAAGCCAGGCAGAACCTTTACAACTTTGGATGTACATACTAATGAGAATTGAAATTGGAAAAAACTCACTTTAGAGATTACTAAACAACTAAGTTCAGACACTTTTGTACTTTGTGTTATTGCAAGTAGTGGACAGAGGTAAATCAGTAAGTTAACATACTTTGCTTATTTTCATTTAATAATGTTATCTGGAATTTTACTCTGGGGTAACTGATCTTTCCTTATAGCACAAAAGCAAGCCATTATAATAATATGGTGCTCATCCTTGATTACCTTGAGTAAGTTGAGGGTTGGGAATTTTAATGATATTATCATGCATGAAACTTCCTGGAAGTCTCATGCCAAGTACAGTCAAGACAGACACAAAGCTGGTCCCACCACTGTAGTACAAATTTACATGCCAACTAATTCCACAGATGGTGAAGTGAGACTGAAAGAATGTCTGATGCGATAAAAGAAATTATTCAGATAGTTAAGGAGAAGAAAAATTTAATTTGTGGGGAGGAGACTGGAATTTGATAGTAGGAAAAGTAAGAGAATGGAAAATAGTTGGGGTTATGGACTGGGGGAAAGAAATGAAAGAGGAAGCTACCTGGTAGAATTTTCCTCAGAGCACAAATCACTCAGCACTAACACTTGTGAGGGGGATTACCGGGTTGGTTGCACCGATAATCACACCCATTTAGCAATAGTTCATTTATTAACCTTAATACATACAAGGATGACAAAGAACTGAACTGAACATGGTGGAACAGCCAAAGATAATGCTTAGAGTCCAAAGATGAATGCATATCGATGTTGGTGTCGACTTCATCGGCGCCACATAACAGCCCCCCCCCCCCTCCACCCCCCTCCCCCCACCCTCGCAGTACAGAGTACTCTCGAGAGGCTGGGGGAAGGGGGGGGTTGACTATGGCGTCGGCAGGGGTGGTCCGCGGGAGCCAGACCACGGTCAGCTCGACAGCATTGTAGGGGAGCTGTGGGTAGATGTCGTGAAGGAAGGTTCGGCCACCAAACCTAGAAATCATTGAAGCGAGCCAGGCGTCGTACTGGGCGTGCGGCAACAGGTAGGCCGGCGGTTTGCGTGTGGAACGGAGCGACGACGACGATGTCTCCGGTGGGTGTGGCGAACACATGTAGCATGTCCAGGTCGACGTCAGGCAGGAGGGGAACACATTTCACCAGGTGGCAGGGAATGGCAGAAGTTGTGTCATGAGCACTGGATGAAGAGAAACACACGACAAACAGTGTATAATCGCGCAGTATTATTGAGATATCGTGGATTATGTCCGGGGGGACAGGCACAAACACCTCGAGCGAGGGTACGTTCAAGACGGGGGGGCGTGAGAAATCTCGACAGGGCGAGGCAGGCAATGGTGGAGAGGTCGAAGGGACCGGCGAAGGGCCCAGCGGCGAGGACATGATTGTAGGTAAGCTCGACGTGGGGAGCATGTGGTGACTCGACGGAGTGGATGAGACTGGAGTAGAGGGCGAGGTCAGAGGAGAGCTTGACGATTGGAGCTGGAAGTCACTCGACGGAGTGTGTAAGTCCGACGTGGCGGAAGTGGTCGTAGCGTCGTTAACCACGACAGGGAGTGGCATGGTCGTGGCCTGAAGGCGGGTAGAAGAAGGCTCGACATGAGCAGGCTTAAGTCTGTTGAGAGAGACTGTAACAGCTGAATCTTTCATCTGGATGTCATAGGTGTTGGCTGAATGCCGGAGAACTTAGTACAGGCCGGTATATGGAGGTTGGAGTGGAGCACGGACACTGTCATCTTGGAGCATGATGTACTCGCAATTGTCCAGAGATTTCGGGACGTGAACCTTAGGCCAGGAATTGCTGGTGGGCGGAGGGATATGGAGGTTGATGAATTGGCGTCTGACGCGGTCCCGAAGGAAGGTAAGTCAGACTGCGGGAGAGAAGCGGAAGGGCTCACAAGTTCGCCAGGGAGAACAATGTTCTGGCCATATATGAACTCGGATATTGTGCCTTTGAGGTATTCCTTATAAATCGCACAAATGCCGAGTAGCACAAGGGGAAGGGCCTCCGTGCATAGGGAGTCGTGGCATCAAAGAGCCGCCCTGAAAGTGAGGTGCCAGCACTCGACTAGCCCTTTACTTTGCGGGTGATATGCTGTGGTACAGATGGGCCGGATGCTGCAAATGTTTATAATCCCATTGAACAGGGCCGACTCAAATTGTCTGCCCTGGTCAGTTGTGATGATAGCTGGACATCCGAAATGGGATACCCATGACTCGACGAAAGCTCGAGCAACAGTTTCTGCCGTAATATTGAGGAGGGGGACAGCCTCAACCCAGAGAGTTGTTCGGTCAATAGATGAGAGAACATAACGAAAGCCGTTAGAGGGGGAGAGAGGGCCGACAATGTCAATATGAATATGCTGGAAACGTCCCAGGAGGGATCGAAAAGACGCCGAGGGGCGGTGAAGTGTGCTTGTGTACTTTGCAGCGTTGGCACCCAACGCAGGAGCGTGCCCATTGCTGGCAGTCCTTGTTGACATTTCTCCACACAAAGAGCTCTGCTATGAGGCGGGCGGACGCACAAACACCAGACCAATGACCTCGCTGTTTGGTCTCTTCACCCAACCAACCCAATCCAATCTGCACGAACTCCGGGGTGGGCTAAATTATGCAATGCGTTGAAGACAGCTCGATGGAGCGTGGTTGGGATGAGGGGGCGTAATGTGCCCGTACTGCCGTCGCACCAGATCTCACCAGAAATGCCAGGGAAGGTGGTGCGGATGAAGTGTAGTAAAGAAGTAGAATCTGAAATCAGGTTTTGTGTTTCCTCGTTGGCAAGTTGGAGGTTAGGCAGTTCAGAGAGGTCTAACAATGAATGGACGGTGTCGACTTGTGAAAGGAAACAGCAACTATATTGTCAGCACCTTTTATGTGTCTGACCTCGGTGGTGAACTGAGATATGAAGTCCATGTATCTGAAGCAGCGAGGAGGCGGGTCAGCTGGCAGGTTTGTAATGGCCGCAGCCAAGGGTTTGTGGTCCGTTAAAACATAGAAAGGGCGTCCCTCAACATCAGTCTTAAAATGCTTAATCACTTCGTAGACCACGAGCAACTCCCTGTCAAACACAGAATATTTCCACAGTGCATTGGTGAGCTTGCATGAGAAGAACTGCAGAGGCAAAGTTTGGCCATCGATTGTCTGGCTAAGGACAGCGCCGATGGCAGGATCGCTCGTGTCTGTGGTGATGAAAAGCTGCACATTGGGATGAGGATGCGCGATGATGCAGGCCTCAGCAAGAAGATTTCTGAGGACAGTGAAAGAGTCAGTCATAGCAGGGGTCCATGGAATGGGCCAAGATCCAGAAGTGTTGGTGCCTGCCAAGGCGTCTGTCAGTGGAGCCTGAATCTCCGCAGCCCGAGGTAGATATCAGAGATAATAAGTAACCGTCACCCAGAAAGCGACGGAGCTCTTTGATTGACTAAGGTCTGGGTAGGTTTAGTATTGTTTGTCCTTCCTCAGGAGATGGTGAAATGCCATTGGCAGAAACCCGAAAACCAAGAAAAGTGACAGCGGGTTGATGTAGCTGCAATTTGTCCTGGTTGGTATCGATGCCTGCTGCCACGAGAGTGTTCATAACAGTTTGCACACGTCGAATGTTGTCCTCGATGGAGGAGCTGAACACAAGAATGTCATCAAGATATGCAAAGCAGAATTTTAGGTCGAATAGCACTTCGTTGATGAAGCGTTGCCAGATCTGGGTTCCGTTTTTCGGACCGAAGGGCATGAATTGAAACTGAAATAACCGAATCGGGGTGGTGATTGCTGTCTTCTCAATGTCTTCAGGTGCCATGGGTCTCTGATAGTAGGCCCATTTGCAATCAATGACAGAGAACGTGGTCGCACCTGCAAGGGAACTGGTAAAGTCGTCAATGTTGGGTATGGGGTAGGTGTGCATATTTGTTCGTGCGTTTAGTCGATGGTAGTCGCCGCACATGCGCCAGGACCTGTCTTTCTTGGGTGTCATATGTATGGGTGTAGACCAGCTACTGGCAGAGGGTTCAATGACGCCGGAGCCTAGTAGTTCAGAAATCTGATTTTTAAGGTCAGAGAGGCACTCGGGACAAAGTTGACGTGGTTTACTGGAGATTGGGGGACCTGGTGTGAGGCGAAGCTTGTGAACCGTTTCGTTGGTGATGACGGAAATGTTGCCGGCGGCACGGGAGGTGGTTTGTTTACAATGTGTGGTGGGCGGGGCAGGCGAGGCATGGTCGTGGTGTTCAGAGCCACTTGGCGGATCCGACGGGAGCCAAGATGGCATAGTGTCCCAGGAGTCAACGCAACAAGATGGCCGCCAGCCCACAGTAGTGGCACCATGATTGGGTGAGCTCAGTAGAGCTCATGAGTCATTAGTGAGTCCATCGTCCGAGGGCGCGGCCTGTGGCAGCATGGTCGCAGGCGAAACGCTTGGCGTGAGTGCACTGTTTGTGTTGTCAGTGGTGGTTGCATGGCGGCGCGCAGGAGCTGAAGTTGCATAGTTTGAGGTGCTGTCCGCGAAGGGCAGGGTAGGAGTCGTCAGTTTGGGAACATGTGACGCTCGTCGCGCATGCGCACTTGTGTCTGGCCAAGTGTCAAACGCTGCCGTGTTAGGAGGATGTGGCCCTGTGGAACTGTCAGCACACATTATGGCAGTCTTGATAGCACAGTTGCAAGGGAAAACAGGAGGTAAACACACGGAGGCTCGATTGCTGGGATTGCAAGCAGATTCGGCACACTTCCTGACCTTGCTTTGTCCTTGCTGTAGTGTCTGTAATTCCTTTGCTGCATTGGAGAGCTGAAGCTGTGTTTCGTGGAGCCAGAGGGAGAGCGCAAAGTTTTTTTTGTGTAGGCGAGCGACGTGTTCAAGCTTGACAAGGCACTTGTGCGTGGTTTCTTGTAACGTCGTTAACAGAGACGAGCATGTACAGATGAGATGAGCCCGGACCAATGTGTCGCGGGGGTGTGGGGCGGAGGGGGAGGGGGGGGGCCTTGATGGGGCACAGGGGAAGTGGGTCTTGGACGGATGATGAAACATGGTATTTCACACTAGGTCCAGTGAAAGTTTGTGGTGTCACAAGAATTCAATGGCTAGTATAGGTTTGTCAATTTCACACACTAAAAAAGTCCACTCAAGTTTGCAGTTTGCGGAGACTGAGACGACGTGGGAAGTTGAACCCAAGCAATGTATTTTAGTTGAATTCACGGCTTGCAGTGAAGTATGATGAGGGCGGATGTTCGACAACACTAAGGACGTAGGCAGCAGCGAAACATCGGCGCCTGTGTCCTCTAGGAAAAGGTATCCCAACGAAATGTCTTTAATGTAAAGTCGTCCGCAATTATCCGGTCGTTCCCGGACACAATGGAGCACTGGGGGGGTGCCTGTCATGTTGTGCGCAGGAGGTGGCACCCAGACCTACCTGCAATTGGTGTTTGGGAAGTAGCAGGGTGGTCTGCAGTTCCATACCACCTCACTAAACCGTGTGTGGAAGTAACAGTACGGGTAGTGCAGTTGCATTTCCTGTGGAAATGGCCGAGGTTCAATGGCCGCAGCAGGTTCGGTTGCAGGAGGGGGCATGACTGTGGGCGGAGCCGGTGGCGTCCCAGTTGCTTGTTTACTGCTTCCCGGAGCGACCGGAATGGTCAGTACAGTATGGCCCTGTGCCACTGGTGACAACGGATATGTTGCCGGCGGCACGGGACGCGGTTTGTTTACAATGTGTGGCGGGCAGGGCAGGTGAGTCGTGGTCGTGGTGTTCAGAGCCATTTGGTGGATCTGATGGGAGCCGAGGTGGCAAAGTGTCCCAGGAGTCAACCTTGACAAGATGGCCGCCGGCTCAAAGTAGTGGCACCGTGGTTGGGTGAGCTCCGTAGAGCTCGTGAGCCATTAGTGAGTCTATTGTCTGAGGGCGCGGCCTGTGGCAGCATGGTCACGGGTGAAACGCTTGGTGTGAGTGCACTGTTTGTGTTTTCAGTGACGGTCACATGGCGGCAAGCAGGAGCCAAAGTTGCATAGTTTGAGGTGCTGTCAGCAAAGGGTGGGGTAGGAGCCGTCAGTTCGGGAACACATGACAGTCGTCGCGCATTGTAGGGCAATGAGCCTAAACCTGAGACTTGTCAGGTAGGCAGTGGCTGGGGAAATAGAGCAGTGATGCATCGTGTAGCTTGTCAGCAATTGTCATTCTTTACTCGACAGGTTCAGGAGACCTTTGAGCCAGAGCAAAGCGGATGTGTTTATCTGACCAGATGGCAAGGAGAGCTGTGTCAGAGAATAGATCGGCACTGACCAGGGCATGTAGCCGTCTCCAGAGCTGGGAAGGTTTGTCGTTGCCTAGTTGCTCGTCGTGGAGCACTTGCCATATTGCAGCCTCAGTTGAGCATGCAAGCCGACGTAGACTTTCTTTTTGGGTAGAGTGTAACGGGTAGATGAGTCCGGGGTGTCGACCAGGTCAGCAATCAAGTCCTCCTGGTCGTGCAGGTGGGTGATGAGGCACAGAAACCTGGTTGACTCATCGAGTTTGTAATGGTCAAAGACTTCGTCCACAATTTTGAACCAGGCTGTTGCTCTGTCGGAATTAAACACTGGCAGTGTCGGTAAGCGTTGTAGAATGTTTGGAAGAACAGGTTGAGTTGAGTTCGTCAGAGCACTGCCTGAATCAAGCTGTTGTTGCTGTTGTATTCCAGGAGAGTATGCCTCCAGGGGATGTAGTAACAATGGCTGTTCGGGTGGCAGCGTGAAGGTGACACATTGTGGTTGAGCGCGATCCGTCGCGGCGTGGGTGAGACACAGTAATGTGTTGATTGCGGTTGCGGAAGCTCAACACGTTGTGGGTGTGTTTGGATTGATGTGTCGCAGAAGACTGACGCGCATGAGGCACCGAGATGTGCCGAGAACGGTAGCGGAAGCTCGACTGGAGCCGGCGCGGGGGCGACAGATGAGAAAAACGAGGGTTAGTCCGCGGAAAGCTCGACATAAGATCAGAGCCAGGGCCACCTGTGTTGCAGGGAGGCTGCGGAGGTGTGGGCTGTCCAGAAGCACAGTGTGGGAAATGGTGTCAAATGTGGGACAGAATGTGTGAATGTTCACTGTTCATAGTCACTCCACTCAAAACGGTGTGTGGATAAGGTGAATGTCGTGGCACAAAACACTGAGGCATAGCAGTGGGATGGAGGTGGAGGTCAGGCACAGATAACAAGTTATTGTTCCTGTTGCAAGCCGAGGTACCGAAGTAGGAAGGCATGTGCTGATGCTGAACCGAGGCAGGAGCGGGCGTGGTCAGATGCTGAGGAGGTAGACCTGTGAATGAAGCAGTTCTGGCCACGTGGCAGGTATCCGAATGGTACTGCACAGATTGTGGCATGGCCAATCATTGTCCTGACAGTAGTAGTTTGTCTGACGAAGCATTTGCAGAAATCGGCATTGGTCCCACACTGCACGGAGATCCGTAAGAGGTAACTGCACAGTCGATGAGGGAGGGCACATGTGGCGGGAACAAAGGCGTTTGATAGCCAGAGTCAAGCACACTCCTAACCTCATTTATTGTTGAAGGCTCGAAAACGACCGGCGAAATCGGCGGAATCATCGAGTGAGAGGCATCGTGTTGCAGTCCTGGCGGGTGTACATCGCCCGCAACACGATGTATGTCGATCACAAAATCCGGCGTTAGGTGCTGGGCCGAAGTCATTGTTCAAATGCTGTGTTGATGTAATACATGCGAAAATAACCGATGTGGAGGTTGCGGACACAATAAAACAGCGAAAACGGAAGACGTTAGAACTCGGGGTCACCACTGAGGAGGATTACCAGGTTGGTTGCACCAATAATCACACCCATTTACCAATAGTTCATTTATTAACCTTAACACATGCTAGGATGACAAAGAACTGAACCCCCCCCCCCCCCTCCCAATGACCTCCCCTTACTCTATTTACATACTAACCACACTGGTGTCAATGTAATATCCCACCACAGAATAAAACCTGTACTATATCTCTAAATGTTAAAACGCTCTACTGCTAACATAAATCAGTACTTTTACTGGCTTCTGATTTTCATAACTGGATTTCAAACTGTTAGTGATCACAGACTCTTAACACGCCGAGAAAAAGCTGACATAAAGCTAGAAAGGAACAGACTCATCATGAGAGTTGTTGAAGAACAGGGAGGTTTAAACAATCAAATTAAGCAACAGGTTCAGCTTTCTAGGAAATTAATTTATTGACACACTTAAGAGGGGCAATTATTTGTTGTTCTTGTTGTTGTTGTGGTCTTCAGTCCTGAGACTGGTTTGATGCAGCTCTCCATGCTACTCTATCCTGTGCAAGCTCCCTCATCTCCCAGTACCTACTGCAACCTGCAACCTACAACCTTCTGAATCTGCTTAGTGTATTCATCTCTTGGTCTCCATCTACGATTTTTACCCTCCACGCTGTCCTCCACTGCTAAATTTGTGATCCCTTGATGCCTCAGGACATGTCCTACCAACCAATCCCTTCTTCTAGTCAAGTTGTGCCACAAACTTCTCTTCTCCCCAGTCCTATTCAATACCTCCTCATTAGTTACGTGATCTACCCACCTAATCTTCAACATTCTTCTGTAGCACCACATTTCGAAAGCTTCTATTCTCTTCTTGTCCAAACTATTTATTGTCCATGTTTCACTTCCATACATGGCTACACTCCATACAAATACTTTCAGAAATGACTTCCTGACACTTAAATCTATACTCGATGTAAACAAATTTCTCTTCTTCAGAAACGCTTTCCTTGCCATTGCCAGTCTACATTTTATATCCTCTCTACTTCGACCATCATCAGTTATTTTGCTCCACAAATAGCAAAACTCCTTTACTACTTTAAGTGTCTCATTTCCTAATCTAATTCCCTCAGCATCACCTGAGTTAACTCGACTACATTCCATTAGCCTCATTTTGCTTTTGTTGATGTTCATCTTATATCCTCCTTTCAAGACACTGTCCATTCCGTTCAACAGCTCTTCCAAGTCCTTCGCTGTCCCTGACAGAATTACAATGTCATCGGCGAACCTCAAAGTTATAATTTCTTCTCCATGGATTTTAATACCTACTCCGAATTTTTCTTTTGTTTCCTTTACTGCTTGCTCAATATACAGATTGAATAACATCGGGTAGAGGCTACAACCCTGTCTTACTCCCTTCTTAATCACTGCTTCCCTTTCATGTCCCTCAACTCTTATAACTGCCATCTGGTTTCTGTACAAATTGTAAATACCCTTTCGCTCCCTGTATTTTACCCCTGCCACCTTTAGAATTTGAAACAGAGTATTCCAGTCAACATTGTCAAAAGCTTTCTCTAAGTCTACAAATGCTAGAAACGTAGGTTTGCCTTTCCTTAATCTTCTTCTAAGATAAGTCGTAAGGTCAGTATTGCCTCACGTGTTCCAACATTTCTACGGAATCCAAACTGATCTTTCCCGAGGTCGGCTTCTACCAGTTTTTCCATTCATCTGTACATAATTCGCGTTAGTATTTTGCAGCTGTGTCTTATTAAACTGATAGTCAGTAATTTTCACATCTGTCAACACCTGCTTTCTTTGGGATTGGAATTATTATATTCTTCTTGAAGTCTGAGGGAATTTCACCTGTCTCATACATCTTGCTCACCAGATGGTAGAGTTTTGTCAGGACTGGCTCTCCCAAGGCCATCAGTAGTTCTAATGGATTGTTGACTACACCCGGCGCCTTGTTTCGACTGAGGTCTTTCAGTGCTCTATCAAACTCTCCACGCAGTATCATATCTCCCATTTCATCTTCATCTAAATCCTCTTCCGTTTCCATAATATTGTCCGCAAGTACATCGCCCTTGTATAAACCCTCTATATACTCCTTCCACCTTTCTGCTTTCCCTTCTTTGCTTAGAACTGGGTTTCCATCTGAGCTCTTGATATTCATACAAGTGGTTCTCTTTTCTCCAAAGGTCTCTTTAATTTTCCTGTACGCAGTATCTATCTTACCCCTGGAGAGATAAGCCTCTACATCCTTACATTTGTCCTGTAGCCATCCCTGCTTAGCAATTTTGCACTTCCTGCCAATATCATTTTTGAGACGTTTGTATTCCTTTTTGCCTGCTTCATTTACTGCATTTTTGTATTTTCTTCTTTCATCAATTAAATTCATTACCTCTTCTGTTACCCAAGGATTTCTACTAGCCCTTGTCTTTTTACCTACTTCAACCTCTGCTGCCTTCACTATTTCATCCCTCAAAGCTACCCATTCTTCTTCTATTGTATTTCTTTCCCCAATTCCTGTCTATTGTTCCGTTATGCTCTCCCTGAAACTCTGTACAACCTCTGGTTCTTTCAGTTTATCCAGGTCCCAATTCCCACCTTTTTGCAGTTTCTTCAGTTTTAATCTACAGTTCATAACCAATAGATTGTGGTCAGAGTCCACATCTGCCCCTGGAAATGTCTTACAATTTAAAACCTGGTTCCTAAATCTCTGTCTTACCATTATATAATCTATCTGATACCTTTTAGTATCTCCAGGATTCTTCCGTGTATACAACCTTCTTTTATGATTCTTGAACCAAGTGTTACCTATGATTACGTTATGCTCTGTGCAGAATTCTACCAAATGGCTTCCTCTTTCATTTCTTACCCCCAATCCACGTTCACCTACTATGTTTCCTTCTCTCCCTTTTCCTACTCTCGAACTCCAGTCACGCATGACTATTAAATTTTCGTCTCCCTTCACTACCTGAATAATTGCTTTTATTTCATTATACATTTCTTCAATTTCTTCGTCATGTGCAGAGCTAGTTGGCATATAAACTTGTACTACTGTAGTAGGTGTGGGCTTAGTGTCTATATTGGCCACTATAATACGTTAACTATGCTGTCTGTAATAGCTTACCCGCACTCATATATTTTTTTTTTTTGTTCATTATTAAACCTACTCCTGCATTACCCCTATTTGATTTTGTATTTATAACCCTGTATTCGCCTGACCAGAAGTCTTGTTCCTCCTGCCACCGAACTTCACTAATTCCCACTATATCTAACTTTAACCTATCCATTTCCCTTTTTAAATTTTCTAACCTACCTGCCCGATTAAGGGATCTGACATTCCACGCTCCGATCCGTAGAATGCCAGTTTTCTTTCACCTGATAATGACGTCCTCTTGAGTAGTCCCCGCCCGGAGAACCAAATGGGGGACTATTTTACCTCCGGAATATTTTACCCAAGAGGACGCCATCATCATTTAACAATACAGTAAAGCTGCATGCCCTCGGGAAAAATTATGGCTGCAGTTTCCCCTTGCTTTCAGCCGTTCGCAGTACCAGCACAGCAAAGCCGTTTTGGTTAGTGTTACAAGGCTAGATCAGTCAATCATCCAGATCGTTGTGGCACGCAAGCCTCCCCACCAACGGCAAGTTCCATGGTTCATGGGGGGGGGGGGGGGGCAATTATTTAAAAAAGATAATTTTTCAAACAAAGCTAATAATTTCTAACAAACAATAATATGAACATTCTCAGCTAAATGTAAAACTACTCAGAAATGACTCAGGGAGGATGTGATGTGTATTTAGATGAAAAGTGTTAAAAAAGGAAAGTGCAAAATGTACACAATGCCTATGGTGATGACAGCTCTCAAAAACTGGAACAATACTGTAATTATTTTACTTCAAGGCAAAGGAGACAATACATACAAAAAACTACAAATCAGTCAACTTCCTCCCTAAATTATCGCCAATCAGACATAAAAAACTGAATTATAACGAGGCAAAGCAACAAGTAATTGCAGTCATGAACAAAATTATATTATGGAGTAATGAGTATTAATTACCACTTTGCCTGGGATTTGAAGACTCTGGCAAAGCTTTTGATTCGGTCACAACAAAACCCATATGAACAGCACATGAGAAACAAATGACTAATTTAACCTATGATGTTATTCTGAAGAATATAAACATCAAAGCTAAGGTTTCTTACGCTTCACCATAACACTGAGACATTCAAGACTGATAATGCAATCAAGCAAGGAGATTCTGTTTTCAGTAGTCATAGATAGGGGTTGCTATGTGTTTTTGCAAAGTATGCAAGAGCAAAACAGATACAAATAGCTAAAGTTAACTCATAAAAAACATTAATGGCTAACGATCTAGTGTATATTGAGGCCCAGAGGATTGCAAGTTTTGCTGTAATGACAATTCATGTCTATGCACTTAAGAGATGGTACTGCTAATAAGAAGGAGCCATATGGCATGATTTGTGAAGTAGCCAATGAAACTGAGGTGTGATGTGCAGAAGTACGTGGTCAACTATACTCTTGGCCACAGTCTGATAGTAATCATTCATTCAGTTGGGCAGCTGGTTGGTGGTCGCACCCACAAAAAACCTATGCAGAAGCTCAACAGAGCTGATATAACTTCTCTCACAGATGCACATGAAATGATCGAAGATATGTATGACAGGTCTGGAGGCAGAGGACAGGTCTTGCACCTGCATCTTCCACAAGGTATGGCCCATATAAGAAGAGGAACACTTATCATACCTCCCAAAGTGGTATTTCACCTCCCACCCACCCTTAAAAATAGTCTGGTGCACCCTTATGCCAGGCCTACTTTCACCCTTTGCCATATTGATTGTCCAAAATAAAACAGGCCCCTAAAGTGTTCCCAGCATTTCATGACAATGTAATCTGAACAGCAAAGAGATCACCAGAAAATTATCCTACTAAATGAATCTAATCCGTGAAAACATTAATCCAGTGAAAGGCAGCTTGCAACAATAATCAAGAGATGCTCATGGAAGAATGATGAAATGCATTATGGAAATTAATAGGAGAGACAGAAAAAAAAAACAATTTGACAAGGGCATGATTAGAGTGGAAGATGTAATTATGACTGCAGTGAAATTAAAATAAGGATGGGTACAATGTGAACCATATGGAAAGATGACAGATAGATGGAAGAAGTTCTTTGCTGTATATGCGTGATAGTAAAATCCTAAAATGTTACATTTTCTTATATACTGGTCCAACAAGCACCACTGGGACAATCTTCCAGTGCTTTCCTTTTTGAATGATACTGGATGACATCATCACAAGGGCAGTCATTACCCTTGCACCATAAAATGAAGCAGCTGCCCTAAAAAATCAAAAACAACTGCTGGTAGCTGCATATAGTACCGTCATAGTAAGCACTAGAATAAGATGAATAGGCATCACAGCTACACCATAAAAATCATTTACGAGATTAAGGATACAATTGTTTTGGTAGGAACAAGCAATGTTTTTTTGTGAATTTCAAACTCAGAAGCAAAGGCACCAATGCAAGTATGCAAAAGGCTACAAAATTTTACAGTTTTCAATCCACAATTACAAAGGTGACATGAAAGTCTAGAGTGTTCCTCCTACACCTGACAATGCCTGCCTGCGTACAACTCTTGAAACACTACAATTAATCATATTATCAGGATGAAAGTAATTTCCTCATTCTCCTTTGAATAGATCTGGTAACAAGTGAATCATTAAATGGCAGAGAGCATTTATATGAGGACAATATGTATGAAATTGACACCATAAAGTTATTGTCCCATTCTTCCATATTTATAACTTCAAAACCCGTACTTCATGACAGTACTGTCTTTCACAAATCAGCTCTTGAATCACAGACAGCTGAAATGCTACTTAAGATTCATTTAAATTCTTCATTGTTTTTTTATAACATCCAACTTATTTATGTGGTATGTCTCCAAACAAAATTATTTTGAAAATAAAGCTTGCAGCAAACTAAACCATTGTTAAACCATGTCAACAAATAAGGCATGCTTTTGTTACTGGATTTACAGATATTTGAAAGTGTGTACTAAATTGTCTTGAGACCCTAAGAATAAATTGTAATTGTTTGTTTGAGAATGAATGCAAGCTGTATTCACCAAGATAAAGAGTGTAGATCACAAAGTAAATGTTGCACAACATGAAAAGGGGACAGCAACACACTGTAGATGGGAAATGGGGATTACAGTGTCATTTACAAAAGAATACAAGTACCAAAACCAGATAATCCTCATCACATCAATCGGAAATTGGGGAGACTACTATGTTTCTCTCAATTGCAGTGGTGTCATAGATCTTTATTTTTAGTTACCAGCAACATTTCCTTAAAGTAAGAAATATTGTGTAAATTGTACACATTTAGAGCTTTTATCTTAAGATGAATAAATGAAAAAAAATCTTTAGAAAACGTAAGTGACCACTCACCTTGGAGCCAAACTATCAAATTCATCAAAAAAGAGTATACATGGCTTGGCACTCTGTGCTCTGGAAAAAAGCAAGCAATTGATTTGTCAGCTTCTATTTATGCAGTATTTCAATTACACGAATATTTCTTAAATAAAAACCTGTTAAAACTACATTTATCTTCAGAATTTCTTGTTGGCAATGATGGCTCTCACTTTTTATGTCCTGGTACAGAAGTTTCGTTTTTCAGTTATTTATTGGTGGGGGGGAATTCAGATCCTGAATGAAATGTATGTTGTAACCTCAAATATAATGAGATATTTCAAACAACCTGAATGGATTCTGAAAACATTGGTCATACAAAACCCAACTTGTGCTTTTCTCACATGAGTGTACTGAAAGCCAAGAATTAAGGTTAAGTACATGTGGGACATCTTGACTTCTGAAACATATTTAACTCAGAATCACACCGATACTCATTAATGAAAGTATGGTCTTATGGAGATAGCAAATAAAATTTTTGTCTGGATTAAAGATTCCTGGTATGGAGGTTGCAACATGTTATCCTGGATGGGAAGTCATCAACAGAGGTACAAGTAACTTGAGGTGTCTTCTAGGAAAGTGTGTAGGGACACTTGCTGTTAATGTTGTATATTCATGCCCTGGTGAACAATGTTAACAGCAAACTCTAACTTTTTGCAATTGGTGTGGTTGTCTATGAAATACTGTCTAAAAACAGTTGCACAAATATTCAGTCAGAACTTGATAATATTTCAGAATGGTGCAGAGTATGGTAGACTGCTCTAAGCATTCAGATAAGTAAAATTGTGCACTTCACAAAATGAAAAAAGACATAGTATTCAATACTACAACATTGAGGAGTCACAATTGGAAATAGTTTACTCACAGAACTAGCTGGGAGTGACAATTTGTAGGGATATGAAATAGAATGATCACATAGGCACTGTTATAGATAAAACAGATGGCAAACTTCAGTTCACCGGTACAATATGGAGAAAATGCAATCAGTTTACAAAGGGATTTCTTATGAAAAGCATGTGACACATTCTACTACATTGTTCAGGTGTCTTGAACCCCACACCAATCAGGCATGACAGGGACACTGGATGTATACAGTATGAATGGTCACAGGTTTGTTTGACCTGTGGGAGAGCATCATGGAGATGCTGAAAAACCTGAACTGGCACACACTTGAAAAAGGAAGTCAACTATCCTGTTAAAGCCTACCTAAAATGTTTTATGGACCAGTATTAAATAAGTAATGAACATTACAGCTCCCTACTTATTGCTTTCATAGAGGCCGTGAGGGCAAGATTAGACTAATTACAAGATTAGCCTAATAATAATTAGAGGCATTTAAGCAGATATTCTTCACATGCTCCATACATGAATGGAATGCTAAGAAACCCTAACATATGGTGTAATGAGAACAAGCCTTTTGCCAAGCTCTTCATATTACAGTTACTGATGTTAATGTGCATATATGCACTATTTACACATACAGCCATACAATCAAGAACCTGCACTTATATTACAAAAATCAGGAGGGACTTGGATGCATAACACTTTATACGCATAAGAGGCAATCAAAACGTTCCCATTCAGAGGTCATATGATCCAGAACCGGTATGCCACTCAAGCAAAATCACTGTCAGCATTGAGGCAATCATTTCATCACCACACCAAGTTGAACATACCCATTTGGTAAACACCATGTCCTGCTGTGTGAAGAAGTCTATATCTGCCTGCTACACATCCTTGTCCAACAGGAATCACCACCCTTGAAGGACTTTTTTAAGAGGCTGTATATGTGATAATCACATGGGGAGAGATGAGGACTAAAGGGAGTGTGCTCACATGTCTCCCATTTCAGTTGATACATACTAGACAAGGCTGGCCTCCCAAATTGACCAGCATCTTGTGTCAAATTGCTACCAGCATGGAACTTGGTGCACCATTCCACACCGATCGTCTTCAACAGAGATTCTGTCCCATACACACTCTTCATACTCCAGTAGATGCCTACCAGTGTTCATCCTTCAGCAGCTAAGAAAATAATAACAACACGTTGGTTCTGATGGTATGCATTTGGTAATAACGTCACTATAGTTTGTTTTCACATTTACCACACACACTTCAGAAAGACATGAATGCCACTCTAATTCCTTGCCCACATGTCAGTGCTTATGTATTCACATTGGAGTTGTGCTACATTACCTATACACTGCATCAACACCCTCAAACAGAAACTTTTTAATTGCCCCTTAGAGTACACATGTAGGAAAACAAGTGGTGGAACCCATGTAATAGCATTCAATGTATGTTACAAAAAAGTTATTAAACTATAATAAAACAAAAATTAATGATAACAGAAATGGCTGCATTACACAATTATATAGCCAATTTAATTACACTGTTCAAAATGCAATGGTTTTGTAGTAGCTATAGAGTAATGTCACGCTTCAAAAACTAAGAATTTCATAATTTAAAACCCTGACTGTTCTGGGTTGAATGCTCAGTCACATGCAACTATGTATCCACATGCAGGTGGGGATAAACAGCTTACACATAGGTAGTCAACACTGTCTATACTGATAAGAGGACTGATTAAAGAAGTGTGACTGCAACAAGACATGTTCCACAGAAAAATCCAATCTAAGTAAATAGCACCCCTCAGGAGACACCGCCTTAACAAAACACTGTCCATGTGATCCAATGAAGTGGAGGGCTATACCAGCAGTAGTGTAACTACCGGCAGGGCCTCCTAAGCCGGACAGGTCTCCATAGAGGATCCAGATGAAGAATGTCTCACAACGTCTTGTCTAGTGTCCTATCCTATCCTATACTCCCCCTTCCTTTCCTTTTCATCTCTGTGATTGTGTGGCAGCAGGCACAGTCCCCTAATGTGGACAGCGGAAGATCCTTGGAAACCAGGATAACGTTGATGCACATAGGCCTTACTGCGAATGGATGGATAGCATCCTGTAGTCACGGTGAAGACAAGCTATCTAAGGGGTAAGGCCCTGAAATAAAACCTTGGCAGGTGTCCAGACCATGAGGTGGCAGCCCCACCAGGACACTCAGGGGCTGTGGGCTGATAACCTGCACCACCAAAAACCACATATCACAGAAACTAAAATAAGAGACAGCCAGATGGATCTTAAGGATAAGACCTTTGGCCTGAAAAGGAAAACCCGTATTGGTTTTTGGAATGTAAGGACATTGAGAGAGGCAGGAAGGCTAAGACAGGTTGAAAAAAAGATGGAGAACTACCGACTAGATATATTGGGACTAAGTGAAATAAGGTGGCCAGTATTTGGGGAATTACAAACACAAAATGGTGGACTGCTGTTGATTGTGCGTCAGACAGGTGAGGGCGTGATGCATGCGAATGGTGTAGGGCTCTTACTGTGTAAAAGCAGCAAGAAGAGATTATTGGAATGGAAACCAGTCTCAGAATGGATAATAACTGCACACTTTAAAACAAATGTGTGATATGTCACTGTAATGCAATGCTATGCACCTACTGAAATATCTGAAGAAGAATTAAAAGATGCAATTTATACAGAGCTTAACGGAGTCCTCAGACAAACAAATTCTAGGGACATAAAAATTGTAATGGGTGACTTGAATACAAAAGTTGGTTCAGGAAATGAAGGGCTTGAACATATCATGGGTGTGTGTGGCACGGGGATCAGAAATGCAAATGTTGAACTGTCGATAAATACGTGCTCTGAACATGACCTAGTCATTGAAGACACATTGTTTCCACATTGTAACGGACATAAGATAATGTGGGTTTCTCCAGGCCACGTTACCAAAAATCAAATAGACCACATAGTTATAAACCACAAGTTTCGACACTCTCTGTTAGATGTCAGAGGAGCAGACATTGGAAGTAACCAACACCTAGTTTTGGCGGAATTCAGACTCGAGATAGTGGTAAATAGAACCAAGCTCAATCACAGGAGAAAGAAAATAGGTTAAAAGATCATCAGATCAAAGAAACAATTGCCCTTGAACTACAAGGTGTATAACTTTGCTTCCACCATTTGCCGATAGGTGGCGACAATGGTAAGTAGCGGTCGAAAGAAACAGATCATAGATGTCAGGCAGTTAGCTTGGACCTCGGTCAACATAACCTCATTCAAACTTTAGTCGGTTTCTGTCTGCATCATAAAGTTGTTCTCAATTGAAAATGTCAGTTGATAGCCTAATACTCATCATTTGCAGGAGGTGTTACTGTTTTGTTTCAATATGAAGAAAACAGTGCCCGAGTCTCATCAAATGCTCTCAAATACGTATGGTAAGGATGTTATTAGTGAAAGAACATGTCATGAGTGGTTTCAATGCTTCACGAATGGTGATTTTAACATCTTAGACCGGCATAGTAGTGAAAGAATGTTTCCGAAGATGCTGAACTGGAGACATTGCTGAGTGAAGACTTGCATCAAAATCAAGAAGAATTGGCATGATTAGTGGGAGTGAAACAGCAAGCCATTTCAAAATGTCTCAAGGCCATGAGCATGATTCAGAAGGAAGGAACTTAGGTCCTGTGTGATCTGAAACCAAGAGATGTTGAACGGCATTTGTGTGTTTGTGAACAGTTGCTTCAGAGGCAAAAACGGAAGGGATTTCTGCATCGCATTGTGACCATGCATGAAAAATGGGTTTATTACGATAACCCTAAATGCAAATGGTGGGTGCCAGGTTGATATTCATTGGGAGAGTCCTTAGAAAATGTAGTCCATCAACAGAGGAGGTGGCTTACAAAACACTCGTTCGACCTATACTTGAGTATTACTCATCAGTGTGGGATCCGTACCAGGTTGGGTTGACAGTGGAGATAGAGAAGACCCAAAGAAGAGTGGCACGTTTTGTCACAGGGTTATTTTGTAAGTGTGATAGCATTATGGAGATGTTTAGCAAACTCAAGTGGCAGACTCTGCAAGAGAGGCGCTCTGCATCGTGGTGCAGCTTGCTGTCCAGGTTTCGAGAGGGTGCATTTCTGGATGAGGTATCGAAAATATTGCTCCCCCTACTTATACCTCCCAAGGAGATCACGAATGTAAAATTAGAGAGATTCAAGCACACATGGAGGCTTTCCAGCAGTCGTTCTTCTCGCGAACCATATGTGACTGGAACAGGAAAGGGAGGTAATGACAGTGGCACATAAAGTGCACTCCACCACACACCGTTGGGTGGCTTGCGGAGTATAAATGTAGATGTAGATGAAAAATTCATGGGGATACCCTGACCGTGCTTCCACGTTGATGGCAAAACCGAATATTCACGGCTCCAAGATCATGCTCTGCATTTGCTGGGACCAGCTCAGCAAAGTGTCCTATAAGGTGTTAAAACCAAGTGAAACAATCACAGGTGCTTATTATCAAATGTAATTAATGCATCTGAGCCCTCTCCAGGGGACACCACCTTGACGAAGTACTGTCCTTGCGGATGGAGAGGCTTGCATATCTGCGGGAAGCTGAGGGCTAAGCCGAAGGTAGAGGACCTAATGCCGGAAAGGCCACAGCCGATTGATCAGACTAAGAGTGCCCCAAAATGTCCTATCTTCCCTATCCACTCCCAGTCTTACCCAACCCAAGGTGTGATGTGATCCGTGCTGAGGGGTGCTTGGCACATGGGAACATGTGTCGCAAACCGAGCCTCAGGGATACCGGGTGACCTCCCTGAGTAATTAGCCTTACATCGCGTGGGGAATTTGTGGTGTGGCCCTTCTAGATCCCCAAATTTCATGGGACCAATATGGGCATGACTATAGAAAATAAAGAAAAAGAAACTGAGGGGCAAATTGAGACCTCAGATACCCTAACAGACAGAACCGATGGAGGGCATTTCCACAACTGAATCAGGGTCTAGACCTGATCCAGAAGTGGGAACTGTAACTGAGACGCTAGACCAGATTAAGATCAAAGGCTTGTCTGGGGTCCAGAGGAGGAAGCTACTCAGGGAACAGAGGAAAAAGGAAGGGAAAGAATGGCTTCCTAAAAACAAATGGAGGGAAGTAAAGGGACTAGAACCTAAGACTCCCAGGAAAAACTGTCTGAGGTTGACGGGGACACGCAGACCCCCACAACATCAAAGACAGGTAGTAAGCGGATAAGGGAGGAATCAAAGACTCCCTCCTCCCTGGATAAGCGAGTCCAGAAAAAACCGAGGCAAGAAATAAGGAAACAGACCTATAGTACTGCAGCTAGGTTTTTAGGGTGGAAGTTATCCAGGAAGGTTATCCAATCATGGCCATTACCTAGCAGCAGGAGGAACTAGTACAGATGGCCCTCTCTGAAAAGATTGGGGGGGGGGGGGGGGGGGACACTGGCCCAGGTCCCAACTTCAGGAGGGTCTATCTACATCGTGGTGTACTCACTTTTGTCTGTGAGGGGGTGCACACAGTAGAATGGCTCAAGGACAAGGTGCTCACGATATCCCCGTGGGAAGATGCGAATCTGATGGTCAAGATGGCAGCGGAGCTTCTTAAGTCCACAAAGATATCATCATGGGTACCAAAGATCCTTAAGTAAGTCTCTCCCAAGACTTTGTTTGGGAAAATAGGGGCCCAAAACCCAGAAGTCCTGACAGAAGACTGGTAAGTGATTAACCAGAAGGTAGCTCCAGAAGGACAAACCCTGGTGGTGGAGGTTGGTGAGAAGTCCCTGAAGGCGATGCAGGAGCAGGACCTGACACTTTTTTTAGGGTTCTCGCAGGTCACCGTCAGGGTTCTCAAAGATCTCAAAGATGGTAGAAAGACGGAGCCTGGAGGTGCCGCGGATTAATTTTGCAGCAGAGTAAAGGAGCCTCTGCTGCCCTGAGCCACTGCCTGGGGAGACAGGAAGTGGACGTGTCCGTCATACAATAACCCTATTTATACAAAGCGGGTGTACCGAGCCTCGGGGGCACTGGAGGTAAGCTGATCTATGCTAGGAATCTAAGAAACTCCAGAACATGCATCTATGTTAGAAATGGCATTTCTTTCATGCCAATGGTGGATTTCTGCTCTAGGTACTTAGTGACCATCAAAATGCGGCATGTGAGAAAGGTATCACGAGGGAAATTATTTTGGCCTCAGCATATCTTCCCCCTCTCTTGGAGGTGAGGAGACATAGAGACTTGCCATCAGCAAGGTGATCAACTGCTGGTGGCATGCGACACCAGTGCCCACAATCTAGTGTGGGGTAGCAATGACACCAACAGTAGAGGTGAGTACCTTCTTGAATTTCTCTTAGCCAACAACTTAGAGGTCCTGAATAGGGGCAATGAACATACATTCAGGAATAGCAGAAGGGAAGAAGTAATTGACATAACATTTGGTTCCACGACGATAGGTATCTATGCCAAACAATGGCATGTGGTGTTGGAGCCATCCTCACCAGACCCTATGTACATTAAATTCAAGGTTGAAATGGGAATCAGACAGACCATGACCTGTAGGAATCCCAGGAAAACAGACTGGGAGACATATAGGAGGGACCTTGACTTAGGCTTATCAGAAATTAAAACCTCGATAAGGAAGCCAGTAGGATTTGAGGAAGTAGCAGAGGCTGTTACCTCTGCCATAGTGAACTCATATCAAGACAACTGCACAGTCACCAGGAAGTGCATAATTAGGGGTGTTCCTTGGTGGAATAACAATCTGGAATCGCAAAGAAAACAGGTATGGAGACTGTTTAATATTGTGAGATGTAAAGGACAATGGGCTGAATATTGTGAGACCCTTGTCAATTACAATCTTGCAATAAAACAAGCAAAGGAGGCATCCTGGAAGGCATTATGTGAGGAAGTGGTGGGCACGGCTGCAAAAGCAAGACTTCACAAGATTCTCACTAGAGTACCAACCAATCCAGGAGGTACATTGAGGAAGGAGGATGGGGAATACACAAAGACAGCACATGAGACACTGGAATTGCTCCTCAAAACTCACTTTCCTCAATATGCTCTGCTGGACAACACACACCAGTATGTGACCCCAGAGAGACAACGGTTCTCAGGCACTCAAAGAGAGGACTGGGAATTGGCCAAGGAGTGTGTGAAATTCAACAAAATCCACGGGGCAGTGGGAACAGTCCAACCATTCAAGTCACCTGGCCCAGATGGAATTTTTCCAGCTCTCCTGCAACAGGCAGGAGGAAAGCTTATAAGAATCCTATGCAGGCTATTCAGGGTTAGCCTAGCAGTAGGAATCATTCCCAATGCTTGGAGGGCAGTGAAGGTTGTCTTCATCCCAAAGCCAGGGAGAATTAATCATACCAAGGCCAAGGATATGAGACCAACCAGTCTGTCCTCCTCTATTCTCAAAACATTGGAAAAACTGGTTAATGGATATGTTGGGGAGAGACGGCTAAGGAGGGTCCCTCTACACCTAAACCAACACGCATACCAACCAGGTAAATCATGTGAGACAGCTCTCCACCAACTCGTCGGGAAGGTGGAAAAAGCACTTCACTTACAAGAAATAGCCCTCTGCATCTTCCTGGATATCGAGGGGGCTTCAGTAACACGACCTTCGATTTCATGGTAAGGGCAGCAGATGTGCATGACCTGGGAACCACTACATGTAGGTGGACCAGGGCCATGCTTAGTGGAAGGAAGGCAGAGGCTACCATGACGAATGAAAAGATGGTAATTAAGACCACTAGAGGCTGCCCACAAGGAGGAGTTTTGTCTCCTCTATTGTGGAATCTAGTGGTGAACAAACTCATTGAGGAACTAAATTCCTGCAATGCTTCTGTCAAGGATACGCAGATTACCTTGTCATAGTAATACTTGGCAAATTCACTGACACAGTCAAGAATATGGCACAAGGAGGGTTGGACATTGTGCAGAAATGGTGCATTAAACAAGATCTGAGAGTTAATCCCAAGAAGACTGTTGTGGTGCCATTTACGAAGAGACATATTCAGCATGCAAGTTGGAATCTAAAGCTCTTCGATGAAACTCTACCTGTGAAGGGGATAGTGAAATATCTAGGGGTAACCTTGGATGAGAAGCTAACTTGGACCCCTCATATTAAGAGCATCTGCTCCAAGGCAAAAGTACTTTAACGAGTACTAGGAGGGCTTGTGGCAAAAACTGGAGCCTAAGCCCCAGGGGTATGCACTGGATATACACCACAGTGGTTAGACCTAGGATTTCCTATGGGGCCATAGTGTGGTGGGAAAAGGTAGAACAGCGGGTTGCTGCTAAGGAGCTTTCTAAGGAGCAGAGATTGGCCTGCTTAGCCATAACGGGCAGAATTAGCAGCACACCAACCACTGGAATGGAAGCCATGCTGGATATGCCTCCACTTCACCTTTTGGTTAAGATGGAGGCAGCAGCTGGGGCACACAGACTTAAAACTGGCCAAAACTGGGTCTCATTCGGATATCCAGAATCACACACTAACATAGTGAGTGAGGTAAATATAGGTATGGCTGGGGAAATGGCTTCCGACTATATAATAACTCCCAACTGCTTCAACAAGCCTTACAACAAAATAATTGGAAGTAGGGAGCATTGAGAGAAAACAGTTCGACGCCGTACGGGGGACATCATTTGGTTCACCGATGGGTCGAAAACAGACCAAGGCATTGGGGCAGGGTTGTACAGGGTTCAGCCAAGACTGGAGAGCATCATCTCTCTAGGGAAACTGGCCTCTGCATTCCAAGCTGAAATTACTGCAATGAAGGCATGTGTGAAGGAGAATATGCATAGGTGCTACAATAACCATAGCATCTACATCTATTCAGACAGCCAGGCAGCCCTGAAATCATTGGCAGCTCCTGCAACAAGATCTAAGATTGTTGCAGATTGCCACAGGGCTCTGGTGGAGCTAGGGGGAAGCAATAGGGTGAACCTAGCGTGGGTCTCTGGCCACTCAGGTATCTGTGGCAATGAACAAGCTGATAGATTGGCTAGGACGGGGGCAACAGCTCCATTTATTGGACCAGAACCTGAACTGATGCTCACCAAGGCTATGATCAAATTAGAACTATGGAACTGGCTTAGGAAACAGCATGTACGATATTGGACCAAGGTCCATAATCAAAAACATGGTAAGGTAATGATGCCCAAGCCATGTTTTAAAAGATGCTCTGTAATCTTGGGATTGAACAGGAACTCACGACTGGACTGATGACCGGCCATGGGAATTTCAAAAAACACCTACACACAAGGGGTATAACGGAAGAGGATCCTAAATGTAGGATCTGTGATGAGGGTGAAGAAACTGCATCACACCTAATCTTCCAATAGAGGGACTCCTTGCACTATTTAAGGGCACTGGTTGGCTTTAATAGATAGGCAGCGATACCGCACAATAAACCTAGTTTCGGTACGGGCAGTGGCAGGTCAGACCTAAGCTGTTTTAGCTCCCCTGTTAAAATCAATCAATCTTTCAATCAATGCATTTGAGCAGAACATTAAAAGAAAAACCGCCACAATACAATGAGAGGCATGATAAAGGGATTTTGCAGTACGACAATGTTCAACCCCACATTGCAAAAGAGGTCAAAACATACTTGGGAATATTAAAATGAGAAGTCCTACCCCACCCGCCGTATTCTCCAGACATTGCTCCCTCTGACTATCACCTGTTTATATCAATGGCCTGGCTGACCAACACTTCCAATCTCATGAAGAAGTCACAAATTGGAGTGATTCGTGGACTGCTTCAAAAGATGAACAATATTTTCGATGCGGGATTCGTACACTGCCTGAAAGATGGGAGAAAGTAGTGGCCTGCGATGTAAAATACATTGAATGATACATGTGTAACCAATTTGTTTCATTAAAGCCTCAAATGTTGTGGAAAAAACAGCGGATGCAAAGTTGTACACCTTGTACAGGTCCTCTCTGAAGAAAACTTTGTGGGAGAGGGAAATGAAACATGTTGGCAAAAAATCAAAGATAGTTATTTAGATGTGGGAGATAAAATCTTAGAATTTAAGGCACATCAAAGGAAAGAATGGATCTCCAATGCTACATGGAATGAAATCAGCCACATGAAAGAACTAAAACTTAAGTTAAATCTTTGTAGGACAAGAGCGCAGAAGATTGAAGCACAGAAAGAATACATTGAGGTGAACAAAAAAGTGAAAATATGGCTATGTCGAGATAAAAGGAAATGGATAGATGAGCAAGCAAAGTTAGCAGAAGAGGCAGCAAGACAAAGAAATATGAAAGAGCTCTGCAATATAAACAAATGGTTGTCAATGAAGAACTTCAGACAAGAGGGACCAGTTAAGAACAAGGATGGGGTGATGCTTACAGTTCAACACGCACAGCTACAGAGATGGGAAGAGCACTTCAAGGAACTGTTAAATTGTGAAAACAACCAAGAGGAACAGGTAAGAAATGTTCCAGAGGAAGTTGAAGGAGATCAAGATATAAATCTGCAATGCCCCACAATGGACAGGGGGATTGCTTTGAAAACCCTAATACAAAGGCTCCAGGCCTAGACGACACAGCACCAGAGCTCTTAAAAGCCGATATTGAAAGTACTGTTAAAATACTCCATCCGTTGCTGAAGCATATTTGGCTTGAAGAGAAATCTCCAAAGGAGTGGAAAAATGGTTTGGTGGCAAAGCTCCCAAAAAAGGGAAATTTGTCAGACTGTAACAACTGGTGTGGTATTACATTGTAGTCAGTGCCCAGTAAGGTCCTCACCAGAATTATTTTAAACAGATTAAAGAGTCTCTTGATAAGCGACTGTGTAAAGAACAGGCCGGTTTTAGGGTACAATGCAGTTGTGTTGATCTTACTAACACACTTAGGATTATTTTAGAGCAAAGCAAAGAATTCCAAGCAACCATGTGCCTGGCAAGCATTGATTTTCAAATGGCCTTCTATTCCGTGAAACATAAACTGCTCTGGCAGGTGTTGCTGAAGTACAGCATACCACAGAAGATCTTAAACATCATAAAAGATCTATATGATGGCTACAAATGTTGCGTACTCCACAAGGGAAATATGACAGAGCCCATGAAAGTAACAACTGGAGTCTGGCAGCGTTGCATTTTATCACCAACACTTTTTCTACTTGTTCTAGACTCAGTTATGAGAAGAGTTTACAGCAGGCAGGAGACGAGAAATCCAGTGGGGAATCCATGAATGTCTGGAGGATTTGGATTTTGCAGACGACATAATTTTATTAGCTCAAAGTCTGACTGATATGCAAGCTAAATTAAACTTGCTGAAAGAAGAGGCAGAGACTGCTGGCTTCAAGATAAATACAGGCAAAACAAAGGAATTGAGAGTAAATTCAGGGAACATGGAGGTGCCACTGTTAATAGGGGAGCAGCGGGTGGAGACTGTCAACTCATTCCTCCATCTGGGAAGTATAGAGATGGAAGATGGTGGAGCTGGAGATTACATGAAAAACTGCATTTAAAAGTTGCCTTCATACAACTGTATCCATTATGGAAAAATAGAAATATCAGGTACAAAACCAAAATCCATATTTTAATACAAATGTGAAAGCTGTCCTTCTGTATGTCAGTGAAAGCTGGAAAATGGATAAAAAGATAACATCCCAGTAACAAAACTTCATAAATAGGTGTCTCTGACACATCATGAAAATCTGGTGGCCAGAAAAAAATATGTAATGAGGAGCTCTGATGAATAACAAACCAGATACCTATAGAAGACCAGATGCGAGAGAGAAAGTGGGGTTGGTTGGGGCACACATTGAGAAAACCAGATGGAGCCATTGAGAAAAAAGCAATGGAATGGAATCCCCAGGGAACAAGGAAGAGAGGAAGACCTAGGGGCACATGGAAGAGGACAGTGGAAGGGAAAGCAAAAATAATTGGCAAGGCCTGGGCAGAATTGAGACAAATAGCCAAAGACAGAGACGGATGGCAAGTTCTCCTGGATGCCCTATGCCCACACAGGGGCCAAAGGAATGCAGTCAAGTAAGTCAAGAAAATAATATTAACATTTTATTTAATTTGAGGAACAAAAGCTTTTCTCTCCATTCACTGGCAATGAAATGCTTAGTATCTAACTGCAAGCTGTCACATGATGCAGAATGCTCTTCAGTGTTAGATTTTAAAGATGTGACATTTCTTTATTTTTATCCTTTCCATGAAACAATGAAAAATTACCCAAAATATAAGACATGGTCTTAGGTGCATTTCTGTGTAACATGTGAAAATCTTCTACGCATAATTAACACCCTTGTCACAGCAAAATCATGTTGCTGTAATACTTGCCCTTTAATACAGTCAAGTTTTACAAAACAATTCATTTGAGTCACATTTCTACAGGTATAGTATCTGGTGCAACTGAAACTGGAATGCTAAATAATTTCAATCGGTTTTCTATAAGCAGGTTCTAAAGCCTTGTATTGAAACTCAAAGCTGCACAAAGTCAGATATCTAAATTTAGTTGCATCAAACTCATCTCATTATTGAAGCACATCATATGAAGAAAATGCAAAAACTCTAGATCTGGTGTATTTCTGCCTCAGATTTATTTCTTGGAGTACTTCATTCTCCACTGGGTGACAAATTACTGATTGCTATGCAACTTACCATACCACACTGCATGAAGGAACATGCAGAATGCTGCAATTATTATTCTTGTTGTTATTATTATTATTGGTAAATTCTCCCCAGAAATGGAACATGTTAAGCAAATAGCTCAAACAATTTTTCTTGTTCTGACAACAGGCTTTCATTCTTTCTGAAAAGTCTTGTTTATGCTCATCCAGCCACATTGATTTGTACTGTTTTTCTTTTGGTTGCTCTGATAAAACTTCCCATTTGTCTCTTTTGTGTCTCAAGCCATCTCTTTCTAGAATGTTGGCTGGTCTTATGTTGCAGTATTTAGGTCCTTTCCAATTTCATCTAGCCAAGGTGTGGAGTTCTTAAGTGAGATTACAGAATCTATTAATCTATTATTCTATTTGTCAGTCGATTTTCTAGTAGTTGGTTGAGTTGTTGTTGTTGTTGTTGTTGTTGTGGTCTTCAGTCCTGAGAGTGGTTTGATGCAGCTCTCCATGCTACTCTATCATGTGCAAGTTTCGTCATCTCCCAGTACCTACTGCAGCCTACGTCCTTCTGAAACTGCTTAGTGTATACATCTCTTGGTCTCCCTCTATGATTTTTACCTCCACGCTGCCCTCCAATGCTAAATTTGTGATCCCTTGATGCCTCAGAACATGTCCTACCAACTGGTCCCTTCTTCTCGTCAAAGTTGTGCCACAAACTCCTCTTCTCCCCAATTCTATTCAATACCTCCTCATTAGTTATGTGATCTACCCACATAATCTTCAGCATTCTTCTGTAGCACCACATTTCGAAAGCTTCTATTCTCCTCCTGTCCGAACTATTTGTCGTCCATGTTTCACTTCCATACATGGCTACACTCCATACAAATACTTTCAGAAACGACTTCCTGAACCTTAATTTTATACTCGACCTTAAAAAATTTCTCTTCTTCAGAAACGCTTTCCTTGCCATTGCCAGTCTACATTTTATGTCTTCTCTAATTTGACCATCATCAGTTATTTTGCTCCACAAATAGCAAAACTCCTTTACTACTTTAAGTGTCTCATTTTCTAATCTAATTCCCACAGCATTACCCGACTTAATGCAACTACATTCCATTATCTTTGTTTTGCTTTTGTTGATGTTCATCATATATCCTCCTTTCAAGACACTGTCCATTCTGTTCAACTGCTCTTCCAAGTCCTTTGCTGTCTGTGACAGAATTACAATGTCATCGGCGAACCTCAAAGTTTTTATTTCTTTTCCATGGATTTTAATACCTACTCTGAATTTTTCTTTCATTTCCTTTACTGCTTGCTCAATATACAGATTGAATAACATCGGGGAGAGGCTACAACCCTGTCTCACTCCCTTCCCAACCACTGCTTCCCTATCATGTCCCTCGACTCTTATAACTGCCATCTGGTTTCTGTACAAATTGTAAATAGCCTTTAGCTCCCTGTATTTTACCCCTGCCACTTTCAGAATTTGGAAGGGAGTATTCCAGTCAACATTGTCAAAAGCTTTCTCTAAGTCTACAAATGCTAGAAACATAGGTTTGCCTTTCCTTAATATTTCTTCCAAGATAAGTCGTAAGGTCAGTATTGCCTCACGTGTTCCAACATTTCTATGGAATCCAAACTGATCTTCTCCGAGGTCGGCTTCTACCAGTTTTTCCATTCGTCTGTAAATAATTCGTGTTAGTATTTTGCAGCTGTGACTTATTAAACTGATAGTTCGGTAATTTTCACATCTGTCAACACCTGCTTTCTTTGGGATTGGAATTATTATATTCTTCTTGAAGTCTGAGGGTATTTCACCCGTCTCGTACATCTTGTTCACCAGATGGTAGAGTTTTGTCAGGACTGGTTCTCCCAAGGCCATCAGTAGTTCTAATGGAATGTTGTCTACTCCCGGGGCCTTGTTTCGGCTCAGGTCTTTCAGTGCTCTGTCAAACCCTTCACGCAGTATCGTATCTCCCATTTCATCTTCATCTACATCTCTTCCATTTCCATAATATTGCCCTCAAGTACCTCGCCCTTATATACACCACGTATATATTCCTTCCACCTTTCTGCTTTCCCTTCTTTGCTTAGAACTGTGTTTCCATCTGAGCTCTTGATATTCATACAAGTGGTTCTCTTTTCTCCAAAGGTCTCTTTAATTTTCCTGTACACAGTATCTATCTTACCCCTAGTGAGATAAGCCTCTACATCCTTACATTTGTCCTCTAGCCATCCCTGCTTAGCCATTTTGCACTTCCTGTCGATCTCATTTTTGAGACGTTTGTATTCCTTTTTGCCTGCTTCATTTACTGCATTTTTATATTTTCTCCTTTCATCAATTAAATTCAATATTTCTTCTGTTACCCAAGGATTTCTACTAGCCCTCGTCTTTTTACCTACTTGATCCTCTGCTGCCTTCACTATTTCATTCCTCAAAGCTACCCATTCTTCTTCTACTGTATTTCTTTCCCCCATTCCTGTCAATTGTTCCGTTATGCTCTCCCTGAAACTCTGTACAACCTCTGGTTCTTTCAGTTTATCCAGGTCCCATCTCCTTAAATTCCTTCCTTTTTGCAGTTTCTTCAGTTTTAATCTGCAGTTCATAACCAATAGATTGTGGTCAGAGTCCACATCTGCCCCTGGAAATGTCTTACAATTTAAAACCTGGTTCCTAAATCTCTGTCTTACCATTATATAATCTATCTGATACCTTTTAGTATCTCCAGGATTCTTCCATGTATACAACCTTCTTTTATGATTCTTGAACCAAGTGATCCCTATGATTAATTTATGCTCTGTGCAAAATTCTACCAGGCAGCTTCCTCTTTCATTCTTTTCTCCCATTCCATATTCACCTACTACGTTTCCTTCTCTCCCTTTTCCTACACTCGAATTCCAGTCACCTATGACTATAAATTTTCGTCTCCCTTCACTATCTGAATAATTTCACTATCTGAATAATTTCTTTTATCTCATCATACATTTCATAAATTTCTTCATCATCTGCAGAGCTAGTTGGCATATAAACTTGTACTACTGTAGTAGGCGTGGGCTTCATGTCTATCTTGGCCACAATAATGCGTTCACTATGCTGTTTGTAATAGCTTACCCGCACTCATATTTTTTTATTCATTATTAAACCTACTCCTCCATTACCTCTATTTGATTTTGTATTTATAGCCCTGTACTCACCTGACCAAAAGACTTGTTCCTCCTGCCACCGAACTTCACTAATTCCTACTATATCTAACTTTAACCTATCCATTTCCCTTTTTAAATTTTCTAACCTACCTGCTCGATTAAGGGGTCTGACATTCCACACTCTGATCCGTAGAATGCCAGTTTTCTTTCACCTGATAATGACGTCCTCTTGAGTAGACCCCGCCTGGAGATCCAAATGGGGGACTATTTTACCTCCGGAATATTTTACCCAAGAGGACGCCATCATCATTTAACCATACAGTAAAGCTGCATGCCTTCGGGAAAAATTACGGCTGTAGTTTCCCCTTGCTTTCAGCCGTTCACAGTACCAGTACAGCAAGGCCGTTTTGGTTATTGTTACAAGGCCAGATCAGTCAATCATCCAGGCTGTTGCCCCTGCAACTACTGAAAAGGCTGGTGCCCCTCTTCAGGAACCACACATTTGTCTGGCCTCTCAACAGATACCCCTCCATTGTTTTTGCACCTACGGTACGGCAATCTGTATCGCTGAGGCACGCAAGCCTCCCCACCAACAGCAAGGTCCATGGTACATGGGGAGGAGCTGAGTTGACCAAAGAATTTCATTTGCCTTTCTCCAATACTAGTTTCAATATTTGAAAACTTTTGTGTTGTTTTAATGGATTGTAGGCTATAACTGTCTTGGGTATGTCTTCCTTCTAGAATTTTCCAGATGATCTTTCTCTCTTCTTTTTTGATTTCTTCAAGTTGTTTTCTGTTAAGGGTTAGTGTGTCACTCGCTTAGAGGATTGCTGGTTTTATGACAGTATTGTAGTGTCAAATTTTTGCCCCTCTTGACATTGATTTTTTATTGTACACATTTTGTGTTAACCCTAATTCAATTTTAATTTTTTGGAGTAGATGTTGCTGTGAACTTTCAGTTCAGTGATACCTCCAAGGAATTTAAAGTCTTTGACTCTGTTAATTTTACGATGTTTTGTTTTCAAGCTTGCAGTTTCTGTTTTTGAATAAAATAATTAAGTTTTCTCAAATGAAATTTGTAAACCTACTTTTTCTGCACATTCTTTGAGTATTTCCATCTGTTTGACTGCAGTCTGCTCATCCACTGTTAGTATCGCCAGGTCGTCTGTAAATGCAAGATATGGTAAGTGGAAGTTGGTTTTGTAAATGCCCATTCGGATTGGCTCCCAAAACCCACATTTCTTGAGTTCTTTCTCTCATTCTTGCATAACTTTATCTAGAACTATATTGAACAGAATAGGAGAGAGTCCATCACCTTGTCTCACACCTGTTGGAATGTTGACGGGTTCTGAGATCTCCCCAATAAATTTTACTTTAGATTTCATGCCAATTAGTGTTTGTTTTGTGATTTCTCATGTCTTGGGATCCAGCCCCCCCCCTCACTACTAAAATTTGGAACAGTGAGGGCCTGTGTATTGAATCATATGCTTTTTTGAAATCTACAAATGGGCATACTACAGAGTTTTTCTCTGAGAGCTCACATTTTGAGTATGGTTTTGAGGTTGAAAAATTGCTCCAAACATGATCTGTTTGGTCTGAATCCTGCTTGATATTCTGCTACTTTGGGTTCTAATCACTGTTGTGTTCTATTCAAGGTAAAAGCTGATAGAATTTTGTAGGTGACTGGTAATAGAGAGATACCCATATAGTTGTTTACATCTGATTTATTACCTTTTTCATGTAATGGACGAATCAGAGCAATCTTCCAGTCATCGAGGACTTTTTCATTTTGCCAAATGTTTTGGATAATTTGAGTAATTTCTCCGAGTGAATTTGGGCCTAAATTTTTCAAGAGTTCTGCAACAATTCTGTTCTCCCCTGATGTTTTATTGCTTTTAAGTTTCTTGATGTGCGGATAAATTTCTTCTTGTGTTGGTGGTGGCAAGTTCTGTGGCGAGATTTCTGGCTGCATTTTCGGGAATCTCTCTTTGGGTTCTGGACAATTTAAAAACTGTGAAAAATATGTGACTAATATTGGGCAAGTTTCTTTATTCATCAGGGCCAATTTACTACATTTTCTACTATATTTTCGAAAGCAAACGTTTTGAGGTGAGTACTACTTGATCTGGTTTGTGAAGCTCTTATAGAAATCATGTGTATTGTAGTTTTTGAAGTTTTCTTCGACTGACTGCAGTTACTCACTAACATATTTTTGTTTAATTTGTCTCAAAATCTTAGAAGTCTGTTTGTGCATTTCAAAAAATTTACTCTGTGTTTCTTCTGATTTATTTCAATTGTAAGTTTGAAATGCCTTTCTTCTTTCTTCCCTCCCAGGGCACACCGCCTTATCGTAGGCACCTTCAGTGCCAGGTGGGAGGTTTGGGTGCTCCAATGAAGCCGAGAGCTGTACAAGCGGTAGCATAGTTACTGGCAGAGTCACCCAAGCCGGACTGGTGTCGACGGAAGAGAAGATGAAGTGTGTCCCGCAACATAGGGCAGGGGAGGCTCTATAGGCGTAGGGAAGCCAACCCTCCCTGGGGAGTGAACCCTAAAAAAACCCAGGTTCTCCAAGATGCGGGTTGGGTGTGAGGCTAACAACCTCACCCCAGAAAAAAGAGCTTGTTATGGAACCAAAGTACAAAGAAAGCCAGATGGATGTAACGGATAAACAGCCTTGGCAACAGAAAAGGCACACAAATTGGTATTTAGCAACATGGAACGTGAGAACACCGAACAAGCCTGGAGGACTACAGAACCTGAAAAAGGAAATGAAGAAATATAATGTGACAATAGTGGCAGTACAAGAAGTAAAATGGAAAGGAAGCAGAATATTAGCATCTGGGACACACACACTGTTTTACAGCTGTGGAAGCAGAAGATATGGAGGCACAGGTTTTCTGGCTGATAATGCTCAAAAGTCTGCCACATTGAACTTTAAGCCTGTTACTGAAAGAATCTGTGTATTATGAACAAAAACCCATTTCTTCAATATATCCTTCATATCTACACATGCACCAGCAGAAGATGCAGAGTCGGTGGAAAAAGATGTATTCTATGAGCAACTGGAGCAGGAAATAGCCAGAGTGGCAAAGCACGATGTTAAGGTGGTTATGGGGGACTTCAGTTCTCAAGTAGGAAAAGAAATCACATACAGGAAAACAGCTGGTAAGGAGAGTCTGCATGATGTTTCTAATGATAATTGTATCAAACTAATTGATTTTTCCATGAGCAATAACGTGATTATTAAAAGCACATGGATGCCAAGGAATGATATAAGGAAAGTTACATGGAGCTCCCCAGATGGGATCACAAAAAATCAGAATGATCACATACTCATAGATAGACGACATGCTTCAGATATATTAGAGGTGGATAGCTGTTGTGGTGCAGATGGAGATAATAATCATTATTTGGTAAGAATCAAATACAGACAGGGAATAGCCAATAAAGCTATCATGCCAAGGTTTGATGATACCAAGTTAAAAACTGATGAAATTACAGCACAACAGTATAAAACTATCTTGACAAATAGACTTAATGAAGAGAAAGAGTGGGCAGGAGAGGATATTGAAGAAAGATGGGAAACAATTAAAGGGATATTACATAAGACAGCTGAAACAGTACTGGGCAGAAAGAAGCAACCAAGAACCCAGAGGTGGTTTGATGAAGGCTGTAGAAGGAAGACAGAAGAAAGCAATGAGGCAAGAAAAAGAATACTGCAGAGGAGAACTATAGGTACTGTAGAAGAATACCAGGAGAAGAGAAGGGTAGCTGATAAGGAATGTAGGACAAAAAAGAGATAATTTGAAAAATGGTGGATTGATGAGTTAGAGGAGAGAAATACTGCTCAAGAAACAAGGAAATATGAGGGTTGAAGCTATAAGAAAAGGATTCCAACATAGAGCAGTTTTTCGTAAAGATAAAGAGGGAAATCTGATTGGAACAAAAAAGCAGATTTTAGACAGATGGCTGGAGTATTTTAGTGAACTACTTAATGCAGAATCGAAAAATGAAGGTGGGATAGATGCCAGTATGGCAGAAAAGGTGGAGCAGGAAGTAAACGGAGATGAAGAGCACCAGGAATCAGTAGCAGAACCCACACTAGAAGAGGTTAAAGTTATATCAAGACTCTTAAAAACAATAAAGCTCTGGGAGAAGACAATATTACAGCAGAAATGATAAAATATGGTGGAGAAAAACTAGTAAGGGTTTAGCATGAGATTATAGTGGAAATATGGCGGAAAGAAAATATGCTGAAACAGTGGGGTACAGCAATTCTCTGCCCTGTACATAAGAAACATGACAAAGCTGGCTGCAGGAATTATAGAGGAACTGCACTACTCTGTATATGTATAAAGTATTAGGAAAAATCATGGCTGGGCAGTTAAGAACATACGTAGAAGAGTACCTAGGAAACTACCAGTGTGGTTTCAGAACTAATAAACAAATCAAAAAAAGTTTTGCATCACCCTATACATAAGAAACATGACAAAGCTGACTGCAGGAATTATAGAGGAACTGCACAAGTCTGTATACTATATAAAGTATTAGGAAAAATCATGGCTGGGCAGTTAAGAACATACGTAGAAGAGTATCTAGGAAACTACCAGTGTGGTTTCAGAACTAATAAACACATCAAAAAAAGTTTTGCATCAACTCGGTTCCGAGAGCTCCGGAACCTGTACAGAAAATTGGAATAGAGATCAGCATAAAAATCATTTCCACCCTTTTTATTGCTCATGAAAAACAACACATTGCATGTTGTACCACCATACAGCGAGACCATCAGAGGTGGTGGTCCAGATTGCTGTACACACCAGTACCTCTAATACCCAGCAGCATGCCCTCTTGCATTGATGCATGCTTGTATTTATCATGGCATACTATCCACAAGTTCATCGAGGCACTGTCAGTCCAGATTGTCCCACTACTCAACAGTAATTTGGCATAGATCCCTCAGAGTGGTTGGTAGGTCACGTCGTCCATAAGCAGCCCTTTCCAAGGTGTCCCAGGCATGTTCGATAGAGTTCGTGCCTGAAGAACATGCTGGCAACTCTAGTCGAGCGATGTTGTTATCTTGAAGGAAGTCATTCACAAGATGTGCACGATGGGCACACAACTTGTCATCCACAAAGATGAATGCCTCACCAATATGCTGCCCATATAGTTGCACTATTGATCAGAGGATGGCATTCATGTATCGTACAGCCATTATGGCGCCTTCCATGACCACCAGTGGCACACTTCAGCCCCACATAATGCCACCCCAAAACAGCAAGGAACATCCACCTTGCTGCACTTGGTGAACAGTGTGTCTAAGGTGTTTAGCCTGACTGGGTTTCTATCCAAACACATCTCCAACAATTGTCTGGTAGAAGGCATATGTGACACTTGTCGGTGAAGAGAGCGTGATGCCAAACCTGAGCGGTCCATTCCGCATGTTGTTGGACTCATCTGTACTGCGCTGCATGGTTTTGTGGTTGCAAAGACGGACTTCACCATGGACGTCGGAAGTGAAGTAGCGCATCATGCAGACTATTGCGCACAGTTTGAGTCGTAACACAACGTCCTGTGGCTGCACGGAAAGTATTATTCAACATGGTGGTGCTGCTGTCAGGGCTCCTCCAAGCCATAATCCGTACATAGCGGTCATCCACTGCAGTAGTAGCCCTTGGGCAGCCTGAGCAAGGCATGTCATGGACACTTCTTATCTCTCTGTATCTCCTCCAGGTCTGAACAACATCGCTTTGCTTCACTGCAACATGCCTGGACACTTCCCTTGTTGAGAGCCCTTCCTGGCACAAAATAACAATGCAGACATGATAGAACTGCGGCATTGACCATCTAGGCATGGCTGAACTACAGACAACACAAGCCGTGTACCTCCTTCCTGGTGGAATGACTGGAACTGATTGGCTGTTGGATCACCTCTGTCTAATAGGTGCTGCTCACGCATGGTTGTTGATATCTTTGGGCGGGTTTAGTGACATCTCTGAACAGTCAAAGGTACTGTGTCTGTGACACAATATCAACAGTCAACGTCTATCTTCAGGAGTTCTGGGAACCAGGGTGACGCAAAACTTTTTTGATGTGTGTAGATCCACTAAAGACCAGATTTCACTATCATACAGATCTTTGAAAAATATTACAAGTTCAACATTGATGTCCACCAGCTGTTCATTGACTTCAAACAAGCTTATTGATAGTATCAAAAGCAATCAACTTTGGAAGGCAATGCAAGAGGCAGGAGTCCCTAAGAAACTGATAAGATTGGTTCATATGACTTTGAGAAGAACAGTATGCAAAGGTCGAGGGCACTTTATCAAAGGCATTTGAAGTTAACCAAGGCCTTGGAGAGTGTAATGCGAAATACACAAAGCAACAACCCTGGGGGAACACTGTGTAATAGAGTTACCAAGGAGCTTGCATATGCGGATGACATTGATTTGTTAACCAGGAGGAAACAGCACCTGGAAGAAAAGTTTGAGAAAGTACAAAGATATGGTGCAGAGATGGGGCTGACCATTAATCAGTCATAGACCAAGTATACATTAACATCTAGGAAAAGATATAGTGAAGGAGAAAGAAGCATGACCTTGAACAGAAATAAATGTGAATGCTGTGAGAGCTTTACATATCTTGGGTCACTGGTAACTGAGAATAATGATATGAGATAAGCAATACATGCAAGGATTGCAGCTGGTAACAGAAGCTACTTTGCACTGGTTGAAGTGTTTAAAGCAAGGAGCCTTAGTAGGAATCTGAAGCTGATGGTGTATCGTAAAGTAGTTAGACCTGTGGTGATGTATGGTTCAGAGACCTGGACTATGACACAAAACGATGAGGAGTTGTTACTGAGATTGGAAAGAAAGATACTTAGGAAAATGTATGGGCCAGTGAATGATAGGGATTTTCAGAGAATCAGAAATAATAAGGGTATCAGAGAGTTGTACAACAAACCAGTTATCATGACTGAAATGAAGAGTAATAGATTACGTTGGTTGGGACATGTAGAAAGAATGGTGGATAACAGCACAGTCAAGAAAGTTTTCAAAGGAAAACCAGGTGGATGTTGTATAAGAGGCAGACCAAGGATCACACAACATGGAATAGGACTTGAGAAGGATGGGAGTGAGAAGACGGAGAGCCAAGGCAGCGAGCAGAGAAGAGTGGGCAGAGGTTCCCCACAAAGGCTGTAGTCCCAAGGAGGAGTAGGAGTAGGAATAGGAGGAGTAGTACTAGGAGTAGGAGTACTACTACTACTACTACTACTACTACTACTACTAGTAGTAGTAGTAGTAGTAGTAGTAGTTTCTTCTTTCTTCTTGTGCATTCTAGCATTCTTGATTCCACAAGGGTATTTTGGTTTTTTGTGGAGAAAGATCAGATCTCTTGCAATTTTGATGATTTTAGTTTGAAATTTCTCCCAATCTTCTGCGTGTTGTTCTTCCCATTTTTCAGTGATTTTGGAGTCTCTGATTTTGTGTAGAACAAATTTTGGGATCAGTGGTGTTCTTCTTTTGAATTTCCTCTTGGGTGTGAATTTATTTTTTATTCTGGTTAAATAATGATTCGAATTGATATTTGCACCTCTGCACACTTGCACATCATGAATTTATTTTTGGTTTCTGCAATTATTATTATTATTAAGTTTGTTTTCCAGTAAACAAGAACGGTTATTACTAATGAAGTGAGAATGACAAGCCAAAATTCTGGAAGCCATAATTACTACTGCTTCACAAAAAAGCTCAAGACATTTATAACTTGATCATTATGCGGGAGCATTTCGGAAATAAGTCTTGCCACACATCAGATGTACTAATAATTATAATTTTATTCATACAACAGAATGAGGTACAAACATGGTAAAATATGCCCATTGTCCAGCCAGACTGTGTCAACCTGATAGATGAACTGCAGATACTCACTGGCCTCCATGATGTGTGGGGCAAAGTTGGAATAACTTGATTTATTTAGTTACCTCAATTTGTTAATAACCAGCTCTAAAATTTAAAATGGCTTAGATTGTTGAAATATCAGACTAAATACAAGTACCATTTTAAAACAAAATAAAAAACAAAAACAATACTGCAACAAGTTTATTTTTACATGGAAGCCTGCACTTAAATCTACTTCTCAACATAGTTTCCATCTATATTAAGGCACTTACTGTATCTTTCTACCAGCTTCTGAAATCCGTTCTCATAAAAAATGCCAGCCATTTTTTCACTAGTCCTGATTTGATGTAATCATCTTCCTCACAGTGTTAACTGACAAGGTGCTTCTTTGAGCACAAAGTAGGTGCTAGGTCAGGGCTATCTGGAGGATGATTAAATTGTCCCCAGTTGTACGATGTGATGAGATCTTAAGTGCATTGAGCCGCAAAGGAACAGACATTTTCATGCAGCAAAATGATGTCTCTACTAAGTATGCCATACCTTTTGTTTTGGATTGCACATAATAGTTTCTTTCAGTTCTCACAGTAACTATCTGTACTGGGTGAGCTACCTTGAAGCAAAAATCAACAAGCAAAATACCGCCACTGTCACAGGACATAGTAAACATGACTTTTATGGCTGAAATTGTTTGCTAGTACTTCACTTTCTTAGCATATGTTGAATGTCTCCATTTCAAGAACTGTTGATTTGATTTATGTATAACATGAGCAACCCATGTTTCAATATCAGTGATAATTTAGCTTAAAAACTTATTTCCTTCGACATAGTATCTCTGGAGGAAAGTCAATGCACTTGCTAAATAATTAGTTTTGTATAACTCAAATCAGCATTTTTGTAATCTAACATGAAAACTACTTCCGATACTGTAAGCATTCTGTCATCATTCCATATAGAACACTTCTTCAAATGTGAGGGAAGGTACAAGATGATGATGAAATCATGCATTGCCTACCTTCTAAATCTTTTTTTCTTTTTTTTTTTTTTTTTCTTCCATCTTCTGCATCAGATCGTCAATAATGACTCTAAATGCTATGCACCATTTTCTAAGCATTCCAGCATTCATAGTGCTTTTTCCATAGACTTTACTAAATATTCTGATGAATTTTGGCACCTTTTACATCTCTTGAATTCAACAAATGAATATCAATGTGTATTTCACTATCAATGGCATTTTCACACTATTGAGCTACTTTGAACATACACAAACAAATGTTCATGTGAGCAAAAGCTACTGTACGGCATTTGTGGTAGTCAACAGTTGAAAGCATTTTGCAAGCAAGCAGAGTATGGTGACCGAAAACGCCAATGGCCATATTTCAAAATGGTACTTACTTCAAAAAGAAACCTTATCTGTTTAGAGCTCTTTAGAGCTCAATGAATAATTTATGTAGAATTGTATGATTTCAAATTGCCTGATATAAGCTAACATCTACTTTCATTCCACATATGTAGTTAATACTAACATTTCCATTAATTAAATTCAGTATTATGCTCTACTACGTGAATATTATGTTAAGAGACGTAAGTTTATGCCAGAATGGATCAAAAACAGCTAGCCAATTATAATAATCATACAATTCAAATTGTGTTTACAACTAAGCACTATATTGAAATTGAAAAACAACAATAATGAGCATGTTCACTTTAGGTCATTGCTAAGCTCAATTAGACATTATTTTTAATATAAAATGGATTAAGTAGCTTTGTTCATTTCTGTAAAAGTCTTTTGATGTATGTACATTGAAACTTTTGACTGAAATCAGGCATATTTCAATATCTGATAGTTTATGTATTTTGAAGTAAAAAGACAAATAAATTATCAATTACAGGCAACTTATTTGAAAAAAGTAAATAAAAGCTTCAATAAATTTACCTTATAAAAAGATTCCTTACAGCTTCTTCACTGGCTCCTATGTATTTTGAAAGCAGTTCAGGTCCCTACAACAATAAAACATTGACAGCATGGTAAATGAAAACCAACATTGACTTCAATCAACAGTACTGCCTGACAAAAAAGTGAGGAGGAAGCCAAATGAAGCTTCACGAGTTCAATTGGTATGTAGTGTTATTTGAGTGATTACAAAATTGAGTCAAATTTACCAAGAACTTGGTAGTATGAGTCCATTTATCAGTATGACAGTGCAGTCACTCTGCTCTGGATTCATACACCAATTCAGTTTGAAAAGATATCACAAGGCTGTTGTATACTTGCCTGAGGCAAGCTGGCCCAGAACTGCTGTAAGTGATTCTTGATATTCTGGATATTGGCACTAGATTGGAGCTGACGTCTGAGTTGGCCCAACACATGTTCTATTGGGGACAGATCTGGGGATCTTGTTGGCCATGGGAAAATCATTACACAGATAGTTCTTAGCCACATGTGCCATGTGTGGATGAATGTTGCTCTGTTGAAAAATGGCACCACGATGCTGTTTTATGAGAGGTATCACTTGAGGGTGTAGAAAGGCTGTGAGACACTGCTGTACCATCAGAGTTCTCTCAATCACTTGGTAGTGACCTGAAGCTATACCAACTCGCTCCCCACAGCATGACATCAGAAGTAACATTGCTGTGTCCCACCAAAACATTGGAAGACTGGGACCTCTCCTCACCATACTGTCTCACAATGGTCATCCGAGGTACTGTGGATCATGATTAATCACTGAACACAATGTGATGCCATCAGCAGCCTATGCTCCCTGGTAATGCAGCACTCCAAACATAGCATTTTGTGCTGTGGTATAGATGGCAGGGTATGAAGGAGACAGTAATTCCTAAGTCTGCCTGTTGTTAGTATCAGGCCTGGTAACAACACTAAACTTGAACAAAACTATTGCGCTCTGGTGGCTATTCAACCTGTCACAGAGAATTCCAACTCTAATCATTTACACCCTAATGGTGTGTTCATGTATGGAGTTACACTGCTTCATGGTGCAGGATGACAAAGTATGTTGTAGGATAGTGTTAGTACTGACAGTAAAAAGTAAAACCATAGTAACTGAGATAGAATAGATGGCATTACTTGTTGTTGTGGTCTTCAGTCCAAAGACTGGTCTGATGCACCTCTCCATGCTACTCTATCCTATTGAAGCCTCTTCATCTCCAAGTAACTACTGCGGCCTACATACATTTGAATCTGCTCACTGTTCTCCAGCTACAATTTCAGCCCCCCCCCCCTCCACACACACACACACACACACACACACACACACACACACACACACAGATATATATACATATATATTATTCCCATACTAAACTGATGATCCCTTAATGTCTCAGAAACTGTCCTATCAACCAATCCCTTTTCTTAGTCAAGTTGGGTCACAAATTTCTTTTCTTCCAAAGCTATTCAGTACTCCTCATTAGTTATGCAATTTACCTATCTAGTCTTCAGTATTCTTCTGTAGCACCATAAAAGTTTCTTTCAATTTTTGTCTGAACTGATTATCATAAACATTTCATTTCCATACATGGCTACACTTCAGAAAAATCCCTTCAGAAAAGACTTCTTAACAAATCTACATTTGATGTTGATATATAACGGTTTTTACTGCCACTCCCAGTATACATTTTATATCTTCTCTACTTTGGCCATCATCAGTTATTTTGCTACCCAAATAATACAATTTGTCTACTACTTCACTTGTCTCATTTTCTAGTCTAATTCCCTCAGCATCACCTGATTTATTTCAACTACATTCCATTATCCTTGTGTGGTATCGATAGCTAAGATGCCACAGCGACGGCCAAGTTGTTAAGTTGGGATGACGACACCGACACTGACGACAGTGCCCTCTAGCTGGCGCTGGAGAGCTCTAGTTTCTCCCCATTTCATCGAGCGCAGACAGCCAGGAAACATCGCTTCAGCTTAGTTTGTTATTGAGACTTTGCATCAGTTATGATGGGGCCACAACGTTGCACCTACATGTCATTATCTAAAGTTATGTAATATGTTCACATATGTTTGTACACTGGTAAAGGTGCTTTAACTGTATTTGCAGTACCAACGTGTATTACCTTTTCCTGCTCCTACCCACGTGCCACCTTCCAGGTGGGATACAAAACCTTGTTTTACTTTTTTGGTGTTCATCTTATATCCTCCTTTCAAGAAACTGTCAGTTCCATTCAGCTACTCTTCAATGTCCTTTGTTGTCTCTGACAGAATTACAGTGCCACTGGCAAACATAATGGTTTTTATTTCTTCTTTCTGAACTTTAATCCCTACTTGCAAATTTTTCTTTGGGTTCCTTAACTACTCGCTCAATGTACAGGTTGAATAACATCAGGACAGACTGCCAACTTGTCTTACTTCCGTCTCAACTATTGTTGTCCTTTCATGCTCCTCAACTCTCATAATTTGTGACATTAGTATTGGAAGTAAAATTTAATGCCTGACCTTTCAAAGCCCAGCAAGTTTCTCAAAACTTTGGAGATGAAAGCATAAACGAAGATGCCACTCTACTTAAAAATTTGTAGATAGATTCCAACAAGGATTATACACTGGCTTGTAGTAAATGCATCATTTTTTTTGTATAATTAGAGCTCCAAGTACCCTGATGCGTTTGACGGATTTTATTTTACAATGGGTCTATTTTGGCTGAACTGATGTTATGTCTGATGGTCATGTCTTCCATGTGAGATCGGTGGTTATGCTACATTACTGTAGTAACAATAGTAGGTGACAGTAGTAATAATAGTTAGTTATCACTTTATAATCAACTATTATTATTACAGTAATACTAACAGAATGTATCTAACAAGCAGACAGACAGTAATAGAACCATCGGTATCACATGAATGCCAAAACCATCACAAATAACGTGATGATGGCAACTCAGGTGAAACGGATCTATTGCAAAAAAAAAAAAAGCAACCAAGCTTAGCAGCAGGCTTGGAATTACATTTATACAATATCCTTAAAAGACACATACTAATCAGAAGAATATAAATTGCATTATCTTTTGTTGTTTGACTTGCACTGTCGTGAATGCTGTGACATACAGAACGTACATTCATGCTTGCTATAATTAGTAATTAGATGTATCCTCTCTCTCTCTCTCTCTCTCTCTCTCTCTCTCACACACACACACACACACACACACACACACAAGGTGAAGATTTATGATATTCTCCTACACCTTCCTTTTCCCAACAACAAGGAAATTGTCAGGTTACTTATGTGGTATTATAAAGGTCAAAAAGTAGATATTGTTGGCATTCCTTGTAAGCTGCCGCAACACATTGAACAATAATTTTGTCATGTTAGGGCATTACATCACACACTACACACTATGCTTAACTGACCTGCTCAGTAGTGTAGTCTAGAGATATTTGTAAACCTTATTTTTGGTTGAGCTAAAGCCCCACCAGTGCCTTTCCATAACATCCCTTTTTCCACAATTCTTGAAAAAGTAATGTCTTGTAGAGTAGCTTCACACCATTGTAAAAATAAAGTTTTAACAAAATGTCAGTTTGATTTCCAGAAAGGTTTTTCAATGGAAAATGCTATATATACTTTCACTAATGAAATATTAAATGCTCTGAGTAATCAGAAGTCACCTGTTGGGATTTTTTGTGATCTCTCAAAGGCTTTTGATTGTGTAAATCATGGAATATTTCTAGATAAGCTCAAGTACTGTGGTATGAATGGGACAGCACTCAGATGGTTTAAATCATACCTAACTGGGAGAGTGCAGAAAGTTGAAATAAGCAGTTCACATAATATGCAAAAAACTGGTGATTTCTCAAACTGGGGAACAATCAAGAATGGGGTGCCGCAAGATTCGGTCTTGGGTCCTCTGCTGTTCTTAATATATATTAATGACTTGCTATTCTATATTCACAAAGATGCAAAGCTGGTACTTTTTGCCGATGATACAAGTGTAGCTATCACACCCAAAACAGACAAGAATTAACTGGTGAAATTGTAAACAATGTTTTTCAGAAAATCATTAAGTGGTTCTCTGCAAATGTGCTCTCATTAAACTTTGACAAAACACAGTACATACGGTTCCACACAGTAAATGGAATGACAGGTCTATGCATTGATGAGGGGTTAAACTGGAAAAAACACACTGAGGATCTGCTAAAACATTTGAGTTAAGCTACTTATGCCATTAGGGTCATTGCAAATTTTGACAATATACATCTCAGTAAATTAGCTTGCCATGCCTATTCTCATTCTCTGCTTTCGTATGGCATCATATTCTGGGTAACTTATCACTGAGTTAAAGAGTGTTCATTGCACAAAAGTGTGTAATCAGAATAACTGTTGGAGCTCATCCTAGATCATCCCGCAGACACTTATTTAAAGAGCTATACATCTTCACTGTAGCCTCACAATATATATATTCACTTATGAAATTTGTTATTAACAATCCGAATGAATTCAAAAGTAATAGCAGTGTACATGGCTACAACACTAGGAGAAAGGATGATCTTCACTACTCAAGGTTAAATCTAACTTTGGCTCAGAAGGGGTTAAATTATGCTGCCACAAAAGCCTTTGGTCACTTACCTAATAGCATCAAAAGTCTGACTGATAGCCATATAGCATTTAGAAGGAAATTAAAAGAATTTCTTAATTGCCAAACTTAGTGAAAAAATGGATAATCAAACTACTTGTATTTCAAATACACACTTTTCCCACTCAGGAACTACCTTTTTGGGCAGTTACTTCCTTTCACACTATTGCCATCTTTTTACACACTTTTTCTTCTAGTTGGTCCACAAGAGTTGCATAGCAGTCACCAGTTTTTGAAGCCTTTTCCCTTCTCAGACAACAATGGCTGTGACCTTCAGACACATGAAATTAATCTCCCTTTAGAGGTGCAGCAGTGGTATTGGCTCCCACACCATATTCAGTTCCCCTCCGTTTCTTCTTCTCCTCCTCTTCCTCCTCCTCCTCCCCCTCCCCTTCCTCTCTCTCTCTCTCTCTCTCTCTCTCTCTCTCTCTCTCACTCTTCCCTGACACAATATCAGTTGGACTCTTTATAAACTGCCCAAATACTGATGAAAACTTGTTCTCACAAATTATTTCACCACTACTTAGCAAATGTGACACCCATCTTGCTCAAAGCATTTGCATAGTTAATTCTTCACATAAAGTTTGCCATATCTTTCCTCCAGAATTTCTATGGCATCAATTATTCTCTGCACCTTTACTCAAGGACATTCCAATGCCACATTATGCACTTTCAACATTTAATTCATATATTCACTACCTCACTCACTCTATCATCACATACTATAGATCTCATCAAGAAGTGATGTGGAACACATCAAGATGTACATTGATTAAAGACCAGCAAATCATATAAAGTTCATCTCTACACTATACTAACAAAATCATCAAAATGCCTGCAGTTGATGCTTATGACAGCTAAAATTCAACCAGTGAATTATAAAAAAATCTGCTGTTGTTAAAAAAGCTGTTACTTTCTTGGGTATATTAAATATCTACTACTTATCTCCTGGTGGTAATTTAATATTAATTTGATTACATTGGTGTTTTTAAAAGAAAATTCACACATACATTTTTGGCACAGAGCAAATATGGATACACTGTAATCATTGGATAATTGACTGTAGAACACACCAAAGGAATAACTCAAATAATGCAGTGTCAAACAAGTCCATCACTAATCCATAGAATAGCAATCCTAAATGTAATCCAGTTGAAATCCGGTACACAGCCCATGACAGTACTGCATCAGTGAGATACAGACCTTAGCACAGTGCAATTCAAAGTGTCTTGCACCTGCTCAGAGGGTGGATTTTATCTCTGGCCTGATACAAGTAACGAGGTCCATATGACAGCCCATTGGTATCTCTTACCAGCTGCCAGTGGAGTCAGTGATAGCATACATCACAGGTTATTGGACTCAGTGTCGGATGTCAGAGATACAGCATTCCTTCTCCCTTTAATTGGTGCATAGAGCTAAAAATCTCTGTTTGCAGAAGGAATTTGGCACTGAGGCTGGGAGTTGGCTGGTGTTGATGTTCTGGTATTTGGGTTGATGCTGGGAAGTCGCTGTTGCTACAGGTGGAGAAGGGTTCCATTCCACGAATGACCAACTCTGATAGCACTGAACCTGGGGACATGGGTCTGCCAGGCACCTGAAATTGTATTGAGCTGGCTCTGGGGACAGTAGTGGTTGTCTCAAGCTGAAATCCACTAAACGTGGGCACAGCTTGTTGGCGTGTCATACCAGCACGGTGGCATTTACATCCACTGTTAACTTCTGTCACCCAAAGAACTTATTGTTTCGCATGCTGTGGTATTTGGCATTTGAATGACAGGCAGAATCTGGAGTATGCATCTATGACAAGCCACATCTCTGGCAGGGATGGGCCACCAAAGTCCAAATTTACATGTTCCCATGAGAGCTGTGGTGTTGGTCAGGCACGCTGATTGGGTTGATGTTCAGCTCTCACAGGAGGGCACTGTCATCTCAATGTGCTTCATAATGCCACAGGCATTTTGGCTAGCCAACACCTTCATGCATGACATCCCCTGGTGGTCAGCATACAGGAGATTTGTGCTATGGTGACACAGTGGTAGTGGAATGAGCATCCAGCACTCACTGTCATCACTGTCTGATGTCAGCATCAGTACTCCCTGCACCATCTGGATTACATTTTTTAGGGAAAAATATGTGTGGGATCTGGAAGGAAGTGCATTGGGAGGTGTTCCAGATAATCTTGGCTAATGTATTTCATAATTTGTTTGAGGATAAGATCCTCAGCTATAACCTTCACCATTACAGATGCAGTGACAGCAAACCATTGTAGGTAGTTTTGTAAGGTGTCCTATATTTGGAAGCACTTTGTTTCCCAATACTTAAGTTTGAGATCTGGTCCCTTAGACAGGGTGGATAGGAACATGCGTTACTGTGTGGTGCTGCCAGTTGACAGTGAATCAAACAATTGTAAATGCTGAGGAAGAAAGCACAGCGCTATAGGTATTGTGTCATTTTCCCTGGAAAGTCCATTCTTCTACATCTCAGGAATCCACCATATAGTGCATGGCCAAGGTACCACATACCACTACTAGTCATTTCCTTCCTGTTCCACTCACAAACACAGTCAGGGAAATTGACTGTCTATAAGCCTCCACATGCACCCTAATTTTTCTCATCTTACCTTTGTGGTCCTTATATAAAATGTATGTTGGTGGCAGTAGGTTCAATCTGCAGACAGCCTCAAATAAATTTCCACAACAATGCTCCATGAAAAGAGCATTGTCTTCCTTACTGGAATTCCCATCACTAAGTAAGTTCACAATAATTGCATGCTGATCGAACCTACCAGCAACAAATCTAACAGCCCACCTCTGAATTGCTTGGATGTCTTCCTTTCATCCAAACTGGCAGAGGATCCCAAACATTCAAGCAGTACTGAAGAACACGTAGCACTATTGTTCTATACAATGTCTGCTTTACAGATGATCTACACATTTCCAAAATTCTCCCAATTAAACAAAGGCATTCACCTACATTACTACCAACCTGACATGCTCATTCCATTTTGTATCACTTAGCAACATTACGCCTTAATGTTTACTTACTTGATGTGACCATGTCAATCAGCACACCACTAAGGCCATATTCAAACATTACAGGATTGTTTTTCCTATTCATTTGCATTAACTGCCATTTTTCTACATTTAGGGCAAGATGTCACTCACCAAACCAACTATAAATTATGTATAAGTAACCTCAGGATTAAACAAAGAGATTAATAGTTAATGGTCTCTTGGGAAGATCTAAAATTTTGTGCCTCAAAGAAATGTACTGAATTTTTGGAAGCCAAACATGATAGTCAGTGCCTTTAACAACAATAATAATAATAATAATAATAATAATCTGGGAGTAACTGACCTCGACTGAAATATTTTAGATGTGTATATGGTGGTTGTTCATGCACAAAATCATTCTTGTTAGAAAAAACACACATTGTGTCATGTTGAGGCACACAATGGCCAGTATAAGGTGTTCATACATTCCCAGACAAGATGCACACATTAGATAATATTTTAATTTGTGAAAAGCCTGTAAGATGGTAACCTTTGTGATGTTGGCTACGGAGATGGTGAACAAATCATCATTAGAACACATGTTTCCTTGTTTATAACAGAAGCTGCTGAACCAGTATCAATGACAAATTTTATTAACTGGTAGTTCATTCTTAGTGGGAGAGAAAATTTTTTCAGTTGCTCTTTGAAGGGGTCAGCTATGGCTGTAACAAGTTAATGCTACTGCAGTGTTGTCGGTGTGACGCAGAGCCTCATTTGCTATTTTCCGCAACAAGTATCTGTTTAGAGCACTGCACACATTTTGTTTCCCTATATGGGCAATGAGTGTGGTTGTTGTTGTTGTTGTTGTTGTTGTTTTCTTCAGTCCAATGACTGGTTTGATGCAACTCCCCATGCTACTCTACCCTGTGCAAGCCTCTTCATCTCCAAATAATCACTGCAACCTACATCCTTCAGCAACTGCTTACTGTATTCATCTCTTGGTCTACCTCTATGATTTATACCCCCTACACTTCCCTCCAGTAATAAATTGGTGACCCCTTGATGTCTCAGAATGTGTCCTACCAACCAATCCCTTCTTCTAGTCAGGTTGTGCCACAAATTTTTCCCCCAATTCTATTCAGTACCTCCTCCTTACTTATATGATCTATCCATCTAATTTTCAGTATTCTACTGGAGTACCACATTTCAAGAGCTTCTATCCTCTTCTCGTCTGAACTGTTCATTGTTTGTGTTTCACTTCCATACATGGCTACACTCCACACAAATATTTTCAGGTAAGTTTTCCAGACACTTAAATATCTACTCGATGTTAACAAATTTCCCTTCTTCAAAAATACTTTTCTTGCCACTGACAGTCTACATTTTATTTCCTCTCTACTTTAATCATCATCAGTTGTTTTGCTACCCAAATAGCAAAACCTGTCTACTGTTTTAAGGGTCTCATTTCCTAATTGAACTCTCTCAGCATCACCTGATTTAATTTGGTTGCGTCCCATTATCCTCGTCTTAATTTTGTGGATGTTAATCTTATATTGTCCTTTCAAGATACTGCCCATTCCGTTCACCTGCTCTTTCAAGTCCTTTGCTGTCTATGACAGTATTACGTCATCAGCAAACCTCAAAGTTTTTATTTCTTCTCCCTGGACTTTAATTCCTACACCAAATTTTTCTTTTGTTTCCTTCACTGCTTACTGAATATATAGATTGAATAATATCAGGAATAGGGTGCAACCTAGTTTCATTCCTTCTTAACCATTGCTTCCCTTTCATTACCCTTAAATCTTATAATTGGCATCTGGTTCCTATACAAAATGTAAATAGCATTCTGCTCCATGTATTTTACACCTGCCATCTTTAGAATTTGAAAGAGAGTATTCCAGTCAACATTGTCAAAAGCTTTCTTTAAGTCAACAAAAGCTATAAATGTAGGTTTGCCTTTCCTTAACCTATCTTCTATGAGAAGTCATAGGGTCAGTATTGCCTTGTGTGTTCCTACATTGCTCTGAAATCCACACTGACCTTCCCCAAGCTCTGCTTCTATCAACTTTTCCATCCTTTTGTAGAGAATTCATGTTAGTATTTTGCAACTGTGACACATTAAACTGATAGTTTGGAGATTTTCACACCTGTCAGAACCTGTTCTCTTCAGAATTTGAATTATTATATTCTTCTTGAAGTCTAAGAGCATTTTGCTTGTCTCATACATCTTTCTAGCCAGATGGAAGAGTTTTGTCATAGCTGGCTCTCCCAAGGTTATCAGTAGTTCTGTCGGAATGTTGTCCATTCCTTGTTTCGACTTAGGTCTTTCAGTGCTCTGTCAAATTCTTCATGCAATATCCTATCTCCCATCTCATCTTCATTTACATCCTCTACCATTTCCATAATATTGGCCTCCAAGTAAGACTCCTTGGACAGACCCTCCATATACTCCTTCCACCTTTCTGCTTTCCCACCTTTGCTTAGGGCTGGTTTTCCATCTGAACTCTTGATGTTCATACAGGTTGTTCTCTCTACTCCAAAGTTCTCTTTAATTTCCATCTTTCCTCTAATGATATATCCTTCTAAATCCTTACAATTATACTCTAGCCATTCCTGGTTAGCCATTTTGCACTTCCTGCCACACTCTGTTTTTTTTTCCCCTGCATCATTTACTGTATTTTTATATTTTCTTCTTTCATCAATTAAATTAAATATCTCTTTTTTTTACCCATGAATCTCTACTAGCCCTTATCTTTTTACCAACTTAATCCTTCGCGCCTTCGCTATTTCATCTCTCAAAGATACCCATTCTTCTTCTAATGTATTTTTCCCCCCTGTTGCTCATATTTAGCAAAACAGTCTGGACTGCCTGGATAATACTTCCTACTGTCATTGTGATGAGGTTGGGTGGTAGAGGGACTATGTGAAGGCAATGAGTCGAATACATGCTCTGCTGATTTGTTGCTTGGGCTTTTTCCCTAAATGGGCATAAGGGTCTGAATCTCAAGTTGCATTATGAAGATGAATTTGATTAATTCTGATAACATCTGCTGTGGTGTGAATGGAAATATAGTTTTAAGAAATATACCTCACTTTCATCAAAATTCTGCAGTGCTGCATTCAATATTTTAAGCAATTTTACACAAAATACCCTGCTTTCCTCCGCTATCTTTGGGAGCAGGATCTGTTAATCTCAATGTCTGTGCACAAGCTTCTTTATTTGGTGCATTTATTATGCCATGAACTAATGTTTCAGCAGAAGATTGTTTTAGTTTTTGTTTTTGCACAAAAACTGACACTTGCAGTTCAGCCATTTGAGAGCACTTACCCATTCGGCATATTATTGATGTGACTTCTTGTCACAATGAAACAATGTGAGCCTAGCTGGTACAACATGTGATAGCTGCTTGTTATGCTTAGAGAGCAAACTATAGATTTCAGACAAATCTAAACACTCTTTATTGAGAGGACATAATTTTTGTCAAAGAGATAATTTTTGGGGTTTGTAGATAGCAGCAAACCACATTGTTTAGCTGCTTGCAAGGAAGTGTAACTGCACACATATGTAATATGAATCCCAGTCTGTCTTCTGGATGATGAGGTACAATTGTTGGTGGTGACTACTGTTCTGGCTAGGAACCATTGTACTATAATCTGTTGCTGTTCCAATATTTGCATTTACATTTCACCCTATCGTGTCTGGTACTGCCACTGAAGTTGTAGTTGTCAATTTCATTGTCTCCTCCTTGTGCCTGCTGTTTCATTTGAAGTTGCAGCTGTTGTCCCCACTGTTTGATGTATTCTGGATCCATATTCACTGAACTTACAAGGAGAGGACCCCAGTGGTGGGAACCATTTTCTGAAACCATCTGTATGGTGATATGGGCTAAAATCCCAGGTATCACACCCTCCAGTCATTCACCTGGTGTATCCACATTTGTGAGTGATAGATGAAAGAAATTGGGGATTCTACATGACACTCAACAGTGTTAAAAGACAAGAATTTTCTAGACTAGCTGTATGGTGTAATGGATAGGGTAAGACCTTTATGTTCTGAGGGGCATCGGCCTTGCCGCAGTGGATACACCAGTTTCCGTCAGATCACCGAAGTTAAGCGCTGTTGGGTGTGGCCGGCACTTGGATGGGTGACCATCCAGGCTGCCATGCGCTGTTGCCATTTTTTGGGGTGCACTCAGCCTTGTGATGCCAATTGAGGAGCTACTCGAACGAATAGTAGTGGCTCCGGTCATAGAAAACCATCATAACGAATGGGAGAGCGGTGTGCTGACCACACACCCCTCCTATCCGCATCCTCAGCTGAGGATGTCACGGAGGTCGGATGGTCCTGGTGGGCCACATATGGCCTGATGACGGAGTGCTTTTCTGTGTGTTGAAAGTCATGGGCTTGAATCTCATCAGCTACTTTAAATTTTTTATTTTTAAATCGTTATTGAAATGATTTTGATCATTACATTTATTCAGTTAACTGGTATAAATGTAATTTCTTATTTCAATTCATTTGTCACATCATTTCATTGTATGAATTTGTTTGTTGAGGGAGATGGAGGAGAGGGAGAGGGAGGGGATGAGAGAGGGGGTGAGGGAGGGGGTGAGGGAGGGGGCGATGGAGGGGGAGGGGAGGGGGCGTGGGAGGGGGTGAGGGAGGGGGAGGGGGAGAGGAACCTCATTGCAAATACTGCACATGCCACAGAGCAACATGCTCTTTATTATACAAATAATATGGATACAAGATTGTCACTTGATAGTTCACAATTCCCTTCTGCACCGGATCATAAATTGAAAAACACAACAAGAGAACTTTCTGACAGTCCAGGGTCAAGCAAATCAGTCATTATTCCTTATAAGAAAAATCTTAAGCATAGTCCAACTGAAATAAACCTCCTGACATGAAATAAAGTAAACAGCCAGGTCACGAAAGTACAGTGCAAGTGAGGTACAGGCATTAGCACAGCAGGATTAAAAGTTTTGCAACTGCCCAGTGGTCAGATTTCATCGACGACTTGACATCAGCGGCCATGTCCATGTGATGGCCCACTGGTACCTCTTACCAGCTGCCAGAGAACTCGTTTATAGTGGACTCTGCAGGATATTAATCTCGCTGTCTGATGGCCAACATACAGCATACACTACTACTTTTCATGCAGCTTTACAATGAACACCACTCCTTGCCATGTAATTAACAGAATTTATCAGTCTTCTTTGACTCTATGTATGCAGATAATTTCAAGAAAGAGTGGCTAATATGGTAAGCTTTTTAACTCTTTTGATTGATACTGATTCCCAATTTCTATGAAAGCAGTTTTGAGGCATTCTTCATTGTGAACCTATCGTAGAGAAGTGGGTTACACTTTAAATCAGTCACCTATTTCCTAATGGTTGACAATGTAGAATTAGAGTTCTGGTAAAATTCCTCTAACTATGAATAGATTTTTGTTTGGTGATAAATGATATAAAATTAAGAATACTATGATAGCAGAGTATTCTAGTTTATACTGTTGGAAGACATGCACATAATATACCATTTTACAATCCTGTATAAGGAAAACAATCCCACATATTAAGCTGGCACATTATTTGTGATATTGTGCAAGATGTAGCAACTGCAGCAAAGGAATATATACAAAATTTCATTGATAACAATACTATCTCTCTGCTAGGCCACAACTTCTTCCCATGCCTTCATATGAGATCTGCAACACTACCAAGATCTATTTTTGTTCAGCTTAATTATCCACTATTATTTCTCCCTGCAGCTCAAAATGTTGTGTGGTACACTGCTATAGGTCTGAATTTAAACCTTTACAGTGCTACCAGAATTTCTTCATACAGCAAAGCTCCTCATGCTAGCTGGGTGGGAACTGTCGTTCGACAAAAGCTGAGATCTTGGAAAGGATGCATAGTGTATCAGATTTATAATGTGCTTCAGTGAATCCTTGGCCCTGTCTTGGCATCTTTCCAGAGACATTCTGTTCAGTTCGTGAACCACAATGAGAAGGGGTAGGTCAGATAACCTACAATCGATGCTGAACTGACCAGGAGAGAAATGAGTAGTAGGAGTGAATAATAAATTGGCTTAGAGTCTCATATTAAACAGACTCATATAGCGGCAGATATACACAATAGACCACAAATTCTCAATATGTGGCTGTCAGTAGAGTGAATGCTTGAAGCGGAGTGTTTAGAGCCACAGAAGTGGCAGGGAAAAATTTCTCACTAACACACTTCCTTTCCTCTGCCAAGATCATTGTTATGGTAGAGAAAATAGCCCATTAATACAGCAGCATCAAATAGCTTAAAATGTCTCTGTGTACACATCCATATAGATCTTACCTGCATAAGGAGTTTATGTTCCTCTATGTAGGACCTGAATCCAATCATATTCCATCAGAGTATGATCACCATTCTAAGTGTGGGGCCTCAAATTATACCCAATATCACAGTCAAGGTGCCTATTGCATGGCTCTGAAATAGTACTTGACTCAAGATATCCAATTCAAGGAAGAAACTTTCACTATCAATATTTGGCCAGCAAGGAGAGGAGAGATGATGGTGAAATGTTCTCAAATCACAAGATTTTGCACCAATGCTCTGGATTAAATTCCAATTCACAATTTGTGAAGCAAAGGTGTCAATAAGTGTGAAGGAAGAAAATCTCTCCAAATTCATGGTCGAGTCACATTAATATGACCACCAACTATATTCGACATCAACTTGCAATAACCACTCACAGATGGCAGGTGACAGCACTAGCAGTGACCAGTATATAAAGCATGTGAGAGGGACACAAAAAACAGTGTAGTTGCTGTTGTAACGTGGAAAAAGAGCGATTTATCTGGTGTCCAGAAGAATGTGACCACTGGCTTTTGAGCTGGCTTTTGACAGTTTCTGAAATGGATAAATTTGTAAACTGTTTACATGCCGCCATGGTTAAAGTATACCAAGAATGCAAAAATGGCCCTATCCAAAACTGGTGCTGAGTTGTGCACCGTGGACCACAGATGACATGATTGAACGATGCCTGTGGAGATGTGTACAGGTGAACAGACATCCAACTGTTGAGCAGCTGACCACCCAAATGAACAATGGGGCAACCTACAGCACCTCATCAACAACCATTCAGTGAACAATACTGTGTATGGGCTTCCGCAGCATGCGTCTGGCTCAGCACCCATGCTAAATGCAGTTCATCAGCGATGAAAGCTGAATATCAGTACTGTAACTGGATGTCCAATGAGTGGCGAGTGGTGGTATTTTTAGATGAATCATGTTTTATGCTCCATTGGTGTGAAACATCTGAAAGCAAACAACCTGCAATAATCATCAAAAGGATCCAAGCTGTAGGGCATTCCCTGAGTGATCTCATCATTCTGGAAGTGACAATGGTTCAGAAAACATATACATCTATCCTTGAGGACTATGTCCACCCCTACGTGTAGTTTATAACAATGTAAACAATCAATATTGACAAAATAATTTAAGTGGATAGATAAAATATCCACTCACCATGCGGCAGCAGAACACACATGTAAAAGACAGTTGTAATTGGGAAGCTTTCGGAGCCAGTGGATTCTTGTTCAGGTAGAAGGTTGAAGGGGAAGGCAGACAGGTGAAGGAAAAGAATTGGAGAGGTGTAGGAAAAGGGGTAGATTTTGGGAAAGTCTCCCCTGACCAGCAGTTCTGGGTGACTTTCCCAAAATCTACCCCTTTTCCTAGACCTCTCCAGTCCTTTTCCTTCACCACTCATCCTTCCCTGCCAACCCTTCTGCCCAAAGGATGATCCACTGGCTCCAAAAGCTTGCCAATTACAGCCGTCTTTAATATGTGTGTTCTGCCGCTGCATGCTGAGTGGATCTTTTATCTACCTACATGTAATTTGTTTTTCCTCAGTATGACGGCATCTACCAATAGGACAACACAACTTGTCGCATAGCTCACAGTGTACATGCGTGATTCGAAGAGCATCGAAAGAGTTTACAATACTCCCCTGGCACAAATTCCCCAGATTTAAACCCAACTGAGAATCTGTGGGGCCACACCAATCGGGCTGTTCATGCCACAAATCCTCAACCAAGAAACCCAGTGCAGTTGGCCACGACACTGGAGTCGGTATGGTTCCACATCCTTGTCAGTACCTTACTACAGTAGCTAGTTGCAACTCACAACGCTCTCGCTGTAATTACAGATATTGTATAGCTCTGTTACCACTGTAAAATTTTATGAAACATGTTTTGCATTACATTGTTTCCTTGATTGACTATTGTGGTCTCCACCAAAGCCTTTACTTATGAAGGTGTTTTGAAAATTTTAGCATTCCTGCCACTCATCAGCTCTTTCTGTACACAGAAGGGTAAAATCTTCTTATCTGCCCTTCCTGTTTTCTTTCTTTTTTTCCTTCTTTTTTTAAATTGTTACTGCTATGTAAATGTTCTGACACAAAGCATGTGGTGTACCTTTTTAACTCACATCTGCCCAAGATGACCCACTTTATGCACTATAGTGATCTTATAATTGTTAAAAGTCCCTAACAGCCCACCAAACCACAGCAATTTCTTTTGCTTTGATAACTGAGAACCACATTGTTCTGACACAGGGGGAAAAGAAATAGCAATTAAGCTATGTGGGGCGACAAACACCTGAAGAGATATTAAGCTGCAGCTTGAAACATACTTTGATTTTCATTATACTGTTTTTATCAAACGAATTCTGTACTGTATACATCACAAAATATTTATGAAGGCACATCATCATAAAGTAAAATTCAAGATAGGTAAGTATATTTGTAGAGGATAGCAGTTCTTATAATAAACTTCACCTTAATGCTAATAAATTTCAGTCCACACTCTTGGGCCATGGCGCCAGCCAGTAGTGTTTTCCCAGTTCCTGGAGATCCATACAGCAGAACACCACTTTGGTGACGTAAAGGAGACTGCTCAAATAGTTCTGGATACTGAAACAATTAAAACCTTTGAGTGTTTTACATCATAAACCAAAATATATTAAACATACCTTTGCAGAATAGAGTTACAAAGTATGCTTTTGCCTTGAAAGTATAATGAGAGGATTATAAAAACTGAATATTTAAGTTATTTAGATAATTATACTTTCTATTACTTGAAAGTGTTCATTTTAAACTGTATTCTAAATACTCTGAATGGACTTTCCAGATAATTGTGGTGATGTTGATTTTATATATCTAAGAAATAGCAACCAATTTCAGATATCATTTTGATATAACAGTACATTAGTTTTATTTTATTTTTACTGTTTTATTCTGTGCCAGTGTTTCAAATTCAACAAATCCACTATACATCATTGCTGGATCCATGCCGATTTCCTCAGTCTTCTCCTAAAACTATTGGTCACAGACATTTTCATTGTTACTAAAGTAGTTTTTATGTCTTCACTGAAAATTTGGTAATAGTTTCCCAAATTTCCGCATTTATCCAAATCAGATTCTTACAGCTACTGCTCTTCAGAGGAATAGAATACTGTAGAAGAAGAAAGGGTAGCTTTGAGAGATGAAATATTGGAGGCAGGAGATGTTCAAGTAGGTAAAAACATGAGAGCTAGTAGAAATCTGTGGTAAATAGAACAGATATTGAATTGAATTGATGAAAGGACAAAATACAAAAATGATGTACGTGAAGCAGGCAAAAGGGAATACAAAAAGCTAAAAATGAGATTGACAGGAACTGCAATATGGCTAAGTAGGAATGGCTAGAGGACAAATCTAAATATTTAGAAAAATATGTCACTAGGGGAAGCATAGATGCCACCCACAGGAAAAGTAAAGAGACCTTTGGAGAAAAGAGAACCACCTGTACGAATGTCAAGAGCTCAGATGGAAAACCAGTCATAAGTAAGGAAGGGAAAGCAGAAAGGTGGAAGAAGTATAAGAGGGTCTATACAAGAGAAACATACCTGAAGGCAATATTATGGAAATGGTAGAGCACATAGGCGAAGATGAGATGGGAGATACAATATTGTATGAAGAATTTGACAGAGCACTGAAAGACCTAAGTTGAAACAAGGCCCCGCGAGTAGACAACATTCCGACAGAATTACTGATAGCCTTGAGAGAGCCAGTCACGATAAAACTCTTCCATCTGCTGAGCAAGATGTATGAGACAGGTGAAATACCCTAGACTTCAAGAAGAATATAATAAGTTGAATTTCAAAGACAGCAGGTTCCGACAGGTGTGAAAATTACCGAACTAGCAGTTTAATATGTCACAGCTGCAAAATACTAACACAAATTCTTTACAAAAGGATGGAAAAACCGGTAGAAGCTGAGCTTGGGGAAAGTCAGTTTGGATTTCAGATAAATATAGGAACACACAAGACAATACAGACCCAACGACTTCCCATAGAAGATAGGTTAAGGAAAGGCAAACCTACATTTATAGCATTTGTTGTTTTAAACAAAGCTTTTGACAATGTTGACTAGAATACTCCCTTTCAAATTCTAAAGGTGGCAGGAGTAAAATACAGGGAGAAAAAGGCTATTTACATTTTTTACAGGTATCAGATGGCAATTGTAAGAGTCATGGGTCATGGAAGGAAAGCAGTGGTTGAGAACAGAGTGGACTAGGTTCTACCCTATCCTTGATGCTATTCAATCTGTATATTGAACAAGCAATGAAAGAATCAAAAGATAAATTTGGTGTAGGAATTAAAGCCCAGGCAGAAGAAAGAAAATCTTTGACGTTTGCCTACGACATCATAATTCTATCAGAGACAGCAATGGGCTTGGAAGAGCAGTTGAATGGAATGGGCAGTGTCTTGAAAGGAGGATATAAGATTAACATCTACAAAAGCAAAACAAAGATAATGGAGTGTAGTCAAATTAAATCAGGGAATACTAAGGGAATTAGATTAGGAAAGTAGTACAGGAGTTTTGCTATTTGGGCAGCAAAGTAACTAATGATGGTCAAAGTAGAGAGGATATAAAATGTAGACCGGCAATGGCAAGAAAAGTGTTTCTGAAGAAGAGAAATTTGTTAACATCAAATATAGATTTAAGTGTTAGGAAGTCTTTTCTGAAAGCATTTGTATTGAATGTTGCCATGTATGGAAGTGAAACGTGGATGATAAACAGTTTAGACAAAAAAGGATATAAGCTGTGATGCTCCAGAAGAATGCTGAAGATTAGACAGATAGATCATGTAATTAATGAGGAGGTACTGAACAGAATTGGGGAGGCAAGATATTTGTGGCACAACTTGACTACAAGAAGGAAGATAGGCTGATAGGACACATTCTGAGACATCAAGGGATCACCAATGTGGTACTAGAGGGAAGCAAGGAAGGTAAAAGTCATAGGGCGAGACCAAGAGAAGAATATAGTAAGCAGAGTCAGAAGGATGTAGGTTGCAGTAGTTACTCTGAGATGTAGAGGCTTGCATAGGATAGAGTAGCATGGGGAGCTGCATCAAACCAGTCTTCAAACTGAAGACCACCACAACAGCAACAACTGAGCTTCATAATTTTTATCTTTCTCTTGTTTATCTGCAAATTAACTAGTTTGGCCAATAATTTTGCCTACTCAGTCCTAAAGACATATCATCAAGAAGCATTAATTCTATTACCCTTTACTCTACAGTCAACTTTTCTGATACTTCAATTACTCATTCTTCACCACATGTCACTAACTTACTCTTCCTAACACAGTAGTAATTGTAGCTCCTAGTTTTCAATTTTTTTGATTTTTATACTGATGTTTGTAAACATTGTAGTCTAGTTCTCCAATGTTAAACAGCTTATCTTGCTACTTATTGTAATGGTCTTTCTCCATATATCCAAATGTTATGGAAGCCTGTTGGCATTCATAAACTTTCCTTTATTATGAATTTTTGTTTTTGGTGACACAGGAAGTTGTAACATGACAGACATTCTTCACTTTTCTAACTCATAGCTTACTGTCAACACATATAACATTGATTTTCCACACGTCTATGCATCACTTAGTAATATTTACCATTATTCTACAGAATGATATTTGACCGATTTTAAATTTATCTGCACAAGCTTTATTTCAAAAGGTGTTAATAATTGTAATTTATATAGTCATGGTTACAGATCCATATCAAGCACAAATATGTTTTACACCAATTATGAACGAAAATATACACTAAAATTATGTTAAATTAACCCTCAAGACATTCAATACACCTCCGAGCAGCAGAACTAACATCTCACAATCTCTTGCATATTCTGCTTGAATATAAGCATAAATGTTTATACACATTTGCTATTGAGTATCCCAATATATTAAACAATCCACAAACTTCTGATAGAATAAGCCTGTTGAGTACTACAATCCACATCTTCCAGTGTTCTAACAACTGTTACTGTTACTCAAATTGACCTTGTCTCTTATAATCTAGAGTCTAGAATAACTTTTCCTTCCACCCACCATTTGTACTTTTTCATATCTTATCTCCCCATTTTTCTTTGGTACCTGGTGTTGATGGAGAAACTGTTCCAAAATTAAGAATCATATATATTTCTGTTTTATGTTTTGAGTACCCACTAGCCGTGTTTCAGCAATTAGGAAGCAAGTAATTCGTTTCAGTCCCAAACAGTCTAATATCAAATTTCTGACTTTTTCTTTTTATAATAACTTCCATTCACTTTGAGACTTTATGACAAATGTATATGGTTATTGTTAGTATAAATATAAAATAGGGTAAATATATGGAAACACGTACCTGTGATGGCCACCGGAAAAGTTCAGTTAACATTTCCTTTACTTTAAGAAGGCCACCAACATCAGCCCAAGACAGAGAAGAATCATGATGAAGCTTCACATCTCTTAGGGACAATGGAATGTTCTTTTCAAATGCTTTAACTAAATCACTAGTCTCTACTTCTGGCAATTTTTCATCACCTACATGAAAACACCAGTTATTAGAATATAAAAATCTTGTCTAGACCAAGCTGCAATAAACATATGTTCAAATTATATGCCAACGAGCTTCTATAAATCAAATACAAATTGTTCTAAAATAACCAAATTAAAACACACTTTCCTGGGGCACATGCAAAGTTATTTCTACGTCTGCTAGTGACTCTCCTTCCAAGGTAACATGTCACATCCTCCCTACTAAAAATTTTGCAGTCCAGTCACAAATTTCGTTTGATACTCCATAGGATCATATCTTTGACAGTAAGTGTAGATGTAGTACAGAGTCAAATGCTTTTTAAAAATTGAGGAATACTGCATCTATCTGACTGCTTTCAAGATGTCAAATGGAAAAAAAATGTGAGCTGGCAACACATGATTGACATTTTCAGAACACATGCTGGTTACTAAGGAGGAGAGGTCATTCTGTTCAAGATACCAAATTACATTTTGAGCTCAAAATAGGTTCCATGATTCTAAAACAAATGGATTGCTAGGATATTGGATGGTAGTTCTGTGGATCGCTTCTGCTACCCTTCTTATAGGTGGATGCGACCTCAGCTTTCTTCCAACTATTGGGCACAGTTTCACATTTGAGGCATTTTTGGTAGATTATACTTAAAAGAGGGGCTAACTCCACTGAAATTTGGTATAGAATCTGACAGAGATTTCATCAGGCCCTGGAGCTTTGTTTACTTTAGGAATTTCAGCTGTTTCTCTCAGCACTAACATTGACAGATGTATCATTTATCTTTGCAATGGTGCAAGAATTAAATTGGGGAATACCCCTGGATTTTCATTTGTAATGGAACATCTGAATACTGAGTTCAGTGTTTCTGCTTTTTTTTTGCTGCCATCAATTTCAGTCCTTGCCTCATCCATGAGTGACTGGACACTAAGTTTGGTCCCATTAACAGCCATTACACATGATCAGAATTTCTTTGGATTTTGTGGGAGATCCTCTGATAATACTCTACTGCTGTAGTCACTGAATGTTTCGCACATCACCCGCCTGATAGACAAATGGATTTCATTCATATTTCACTTTCTCTAGCCCTTGGTTTTGTTTTACAAATAGTATGCAGTAGTCTCTGTTTCTTTAGTGGCTGTTTACCATATATTGCCATTCTGAAAAATCTTGTCTAGGTAGTTCAGAGAACACACCCAGTAATGTTTTGCAGGACATCTTATCACCTGCACTCACTTAAAAAACTGTAATATTCCCAGTTGATTGTTGGCTGATTAAGGACTAATGCAATGCGGACAGTATTATTGGGGAATTTCTGTACTATTGAACTTGGGCTTATTATGAAGGTTTTGGTTACACTTGGAGGTAACATCCTCTTCATCTCAGAATAGCACCATGTTTCCTAAGCCCACAATTATTTGTTGTATGTTTTCTAATCCCTGTGTAAGCCTTCAGTTTTTACCCTCTACAGCTCCCTCTAGTGCCAGGGAAGTTATTTTCTAATGCCTTAAAACATGTTTTCTCTTCTTGTCAGTGTTTTCCATATACTCCTTTCTACAGTGAAATGAAATGGTCATATGGCTTTACTGGCCAGGAGACCCCACCTGAGGTTGTTCAGCTGCCTAGTGCAAGTCTTTCAATTCAATGCCACTTCAGTGTCTTGTACGTGATAATGAGATGAAATGATTTTGCAGAGAACTTCCCCATTCCTCACCTTATCAGTACCCCTAATTTTCAACATACTTCTGCAGCACCATAACTCAAACACTTCAGTTTTCTTGTTTTTCCATAGTCTATGCAATCGTAGGTGCCGCATACACAGTGGAAAGCAGGAGAGAGCCAAACATGTCAATAATGTTGCCAAAGCTGTCACAGAAGCAGAATTTCTATACCACCCCTTCCAGTGACACCAACATGCTCAAAGCCACTGTGAACTTGTCACTTACAGCACCAGAAAAAATGAACAACTAAAACTTTCTGTGCAAGCTCCAATTTCTCTTATTTTATTACAATAGCCATCTTTCCCTATATAGGTGGGAATCAACAATTTTTGCACTTAGAATAGACTGTTTGTGACTGAAGTTTCATGAAAGATCTCACTGCAATGAACACATGTATCCTATCTATGACACTCTCTGCCCCATTTTGCAATAATACAAAATAAGCTATTGTTCTTTGAACTTTGTTGATGTTCTTCAACAATACTATCTGCTAAGGATTCCACATCATGTATAAGTACTCCAGAAGAGTATGACCAAGTGTAGTATAGTGTGATGTTCCCTATACATGTTTTCAGATATAAGTATGATGACTTCTCATGTTTCTGAATTTCTGCATCTGAAATGTATTTTCATTTTGCCCCATCAGTGCAGTTCTGTTGGATTTTGTCACTATTACAGTCTATACATGGAAGAACCCTGGAGATACTAAAAGGTATCAGATAGATTATATAATGGTAAGACAGAGATTTAGGAACCAGGTTTTATATTGTAAGACATTTCCAGGGGCAGATGTGGACTCTGACCACAATCTATTGGTTATGACCTGTAGATTAAAACTGAAGAAACTGCAAAAAAGTGGGAATTTAAGGAGATGGGACCTGGATAAACTGAAAGAACCAGAGGTTGTACAGAGTTTCAGGGAGAGCATAACGGAACAATTGACAGGAATGGGGGAAAGAAATACAGTAGAAGAAGAATGGGTAGCTTTGAGAGATGAAGTAGTGAAGGCAGCAGAGGATCAAGTAGGTAAAAAGACGAGGGCTAGTAGAAATCCTTGGGTAACAGAAGAAATACCGAATTTAATTGATGAAAGGAGAAAATATAAAAATGCAGTAAATGAAGCAGGCAAAAAGGAGTACAAACGTCTCAAAAATGAGATCGACAGGAAATGCAAAATGGCTAAACAGGGGTGGCTAGAGGACAAATGTAAGGATGTAGAGGCTTATCTCACTAGGGGTAAGATAGATACTGCCTACAGGAAAATTAAAGAGACCTTTGGAGATAAGAGAACCACTTGTATGAACATCAAGAGCTCAGATGGAAACACAGTTCTAAGCAAAGAAGGGAAAGCCGAAAGGTGGAAGGAGTATATAGAGGGTCTATACAAGGGCGATGTACTTGAGGACAATATTATGGAAATGGAAGAGGATGTAGATGAAGATGAAATGGGAGATACGATACTGCGTGAAGGGTTTGACAGAGCACTGAAAGACCTGAGTCGAAACAAGGCCCCCGGAGTAGACAACATTCCACTGGAACTACTGACGGCCTTGGGAGAGCCAGTCCTGACAAAACTCTACCATCTGGTGAGCAAGATGTATGAAACAGGCGAAATACCCTCAGACTTCAAGAAGAATATAATAATTCCAATCCCAAAGAAGGCAGGTGTTGACAGATGTGATAATTACCGAACAATCAGTTTAATAAGCCATAGCTGCAAAATACTAACACGAATTCTTTACAGACGAATGGAAAAACTAGTAGAAGCCGACCTCGGGGAAGATCAGTTTGGATTCCGTAGAAATACTGGAACACGTGAGGCAATACTGACCTTACAACTTATCTTAGAAGAAAGATTAAGGAAAGGCAAACCTACGTTTCTAGCATTTGTAGACTTAGAGAAAGCTTTTGACAATGTTGACTGGAATACGCTCTTTCAAATTCTAAAGGTGGCAGGGGTAAAATACAGGGAGCGAAAGGCTATTTACAATTTGTACAGAAAGCAGATGGCAGTTATAAGAGTCGAGGGACATGAAAGGGAAGCAGTGGTTGGGAAGGGAGTAAGACAGGGTTGTAGCCTCTACCCGATGTTATTCAATCTGTATATTGAGCAAGCAGTAAAGGAAACAAAAGAAAAATTCGGAGTAGGTATTAAAATCCATGGAGAAGAAATAAAAACTTTGAGGTTCGCCGATGACATTGTAATTCTGTCAGAGACAGCAAAGGACTTGGAAGAGCAGTTGAACGGAATGGATGATGTCTTGAAGGGAGGATATAAGATGAACATCAACAAAAGCAAAACGAGGATAATGGAATGTAGTCGAATTAAGTCAGGTGTTGTTGAGGGTATTAGATTAGGAAATGAGACACTTAAAGTAGTAAAGGAGTTTTGCTATTGGGGGAGCAAAATAACTGATGATGGTCGAAGTAGAGAGGATATAAAATGTAGACTGGCAATGGCAAGGAAAGCGTTTCTGAAGAAGAGAAATTTGTTAACATCGAGTATAGATTTAAGTGTTAGGAAGTCATTTCTGAAAGTATTTGTATGGAGTGTAGCCATGTATGGAAGTGAAACATGGACGATAACTAGTTTGGACAAGAGGAGAATAGAAACTTTTGAAATGTGGTGCTACAGAAGAATGCTGAAGATTAGATGGGTAGATCACATAACTAATGAGGAGGTACTGAATAGGATTGGGGAGTAGAGGAGTTTGTGGCACAACTTGACCAGAAGAAGGGATCGTTTGGTAGGACATGTTCTGAGGCATCAAGGGATCACCAATTTAGTATTGGAGGGCAGCGTGGAGGGTAAAAATTGTAGGGAGAGACCAAGAGATGAATACACTAAGCAGATTCAGAAGGATGTAGGTTGCAGTAGGTACTGGGAGATGAAGAAGCTTGCACGGGATAGAGTAGCATGGAGAGCTGCATCAAACCAGTCTCAGGACTGAAGACCACAACAACAACAACAACAACAGTCTAGAGTAATGCTGGAATTGAAATCTTTAGAATAACGAGAACTCTTTTACATGAATATGAAGAGTTTATTCTATAATAACCTTCATATATTATTCCAGAAGTATACAACAGCTGTGTCTGTAAAAGACTTTTCAATTGAGGAAACATCACCTAATAGTATATATCGTCAATGGGGAAACAATACCGTGTAGCTGACTAATTTTTTGTTTTTCCGTCAAATGATGTCGTTGACCGTACGCACATCTGCTCTTAATGCCATAATGCCAAATTTTTAATTATTTACCATGAAAAAATTATTTAAAACAATACCAAACACGTGACACAGCAAATAAACACGTGGCAATAATGTGGAACTGTAGAGAATTAAATACTGCGTATCTACAATCTATGGATACTGTAAACAATACCACGTAAATACAAAAGTGCACACAACAAAGCGCATTGTTACTGCCTTATTATGTATTTAATTAGTGCTTGAAAGTGGTCCCATGCTTGTAGCTTCATTCGTGATAATGGACAGCAATAGAGATGACGATCTTCTTACTCAAGAAGAAATAGTTTCTCAGATGAAATCAGTTTATGGAAGTGGAGAATCATTCATGAGCGTGACTGACAGTGGTAAGAAAATTATTTTATTATTCAACTTTGAATGTTAGTAGCACCACAAGTGTTTTATTGTGATGTAAATCAGAAATCCCCCACTTCACTCGTTCTGTGCTTTATTCATTTCTGCCAAAGATTTCTAGACTGTCCACTTTCTTGTAGGATCTGCCGTAAATGCAGAACAAACAACAGGCAAGAAAAGTCATAACGCTGGAGTTACATTTACCAAAGAAGAATTAATTTCATAGATGGGCTTCTCGGTTACTGTTCCTGCAACATCTAATAATGCAGGTAAATTTTCTTGGGGTTATTGTTAATAGTATTACTGATGCTGTCGTTCTCATAAATACAAGAATTTGAGCTTCATCTTTGTCTGCTTAAATTAATTTATAACTATTTTTCCATCTAGAAACTTCAGAGGCTGTATCCAACAATGCTCAAAATGAAACCACAGTCACATTTTCCACTAGAGACGACAGTACTTCCCACTCATTGCTAAGCAATGGTGCTCATCGTTTGCCAAACACTCTGGATAAATTATTGGAAGACCATGGGAGCAATAATGATGCTGACAGTGAAGGCCAAGAATTTTATGATGACATAAGCAGTGACAGGAAAAAGAAGTCTAAACCACATTCTGAAGATTGGAAGAAAAATGCCAATAAAATTCTGAGAATGCGTGGACAGGAGTATATTGGATACAGAAGAAGTCGAATTGGTAAAATCACAATGATACTCCAAGAGAGGCACGAAAATTAGGTCCAACATGTACTTCGAAGATGTGCCAGAAATGCTTTCAAAGGAAGTGTCATCAGTTTTCTGGTGATGATAGGCAGGCAGTATTTAACACATTTTGGGAAACGATGTCATGGGATCATGGGAAGGTTTATGGTATCAACCTTGTGGACGTAATTCCAACCAAATGTCCAGGGAAGAACAATGGCGAATCCAGGAGAAAAGGGATGCTCATTTATCATTTGAAAAATGAGCTGGGGAAATAAAGTATGCAAAAAGATGTTTCTCAACACTCTTGGGATTAAAGAATGGACTATCCAATATTGGCTAGGTAATTCCACACATGGGATGAGTCCTGATACAGAATTGTCACGACCTCGAATCAAACAGATGATGATGAAAGATGAGAGAACGTTCATGAAAGAATTTCTGGACTCTCTTCCGAAACTTCCGTTGCATTACTGCAGGAAATCCTCCTTGAAGTTGTACCTTGAGCCTATTCTACAATCCAAACAACAGCTGTATGGACTCTATGTGAAAAAATGTCATGCGGAGAAGGTTTCTCAATTAAGTCAGGCTACCTTTAACTTGATTTTAGAAGATGGTAATACTAGCTTATTTTCCCCCAAGAAAGACCAGTGCGACTTGTGTTGTAGTTAAAGGCTTGGTAACTTGAGTGAAGACGTGTGGAAGCAACACACAGAATGGAAAAAGCACACAAGGATGCAAAAAGATACTGACAAGAAAGAAGCCCAGCAGAAGCTCTGCTCAGTGTACACCATAGATTTACAGGCTGTGAAAGTAGTTCCATTTTTAAGTGCAAGTGCAGTTTATTATAAAACAAAGTTGGCTGTTCATAACTTTACAATGTATAATTTAGATAGTCGTGATGCAGTATGTTACTGGTTTGATGACACGCAAGGTAATTTGGTTGCATCATGTTTTGCCTCATGCATCTTGGACACCCTATCCAGAATGACGAAGGAAAATCCCATTCAAGTCATTTTGTATTCTGACGGCTGCACATATCAGAACAGAAATGTGATATTATCAAATGCTCTTTTAAGATTAGCAATTGATACTGGAGTATTGATTACACAAAAGTTTCTGGAGAAAGGCCATACTCAGATGGAATGTGACTCAGTTCACAGTTCCATTGATTGCAAGCTTAAAGGACGTGAAGTTACACATACTAGCCAATACACGGTGATATCTAAAGAAGCGAGAAAAAAGCCACAGCCATACAAAGTCCATTACCTAGATTATTCCTTTTTCATCAACTACAGAAACGTTCGTAGCTGTATGACTCAATTAGGCCTGGAAGAGCTGTAAAAAATGAGCCTACAGTTACCGATCTGAGGGCGCTACAGTACCGCCCAAATGGTATTATTTACAACAAGTGCTCTTTCAACTAGGTGTGACAAGAATTACCGAGGCATCCCAGGAAAATTCTTGGAGATGTTTGCTTCCCAAAACTATACAAGAAAAGACTGAAAAACCAAAAAATCCAAATGGGATAATTTACAACAGCTTAAATCTGTTCTATGTAAAGATTCTCATAGTTATTATGACAATATTCCTTATGAATGAAAATTACCGTGGAGGTAACTGTGTGACGAGTATCAGTGCAGTGTAATTCTCTGTTGCTGCTTTGAGTGACATTAATGAGTTTTCTTGAAGAAATGTGCAGACATTATTGGAACTATGTAAACAGCATATTTATTTAAAATGTTTCTATGAAATCTTACGATAAAAAATGATTAATGCTCCAAAATGTGTTCTTACTAGCTTTCTCAGTACCAAATACCAACGTAAATGTGTCAAGTCGTGCCGGGAGACTGACAAACAAATACCATGTAAGTAACAGATCATGGCATAAATACCGAGAAAAATTCCGCGCATGTGCCGTAATTAAGCTTTCTAAAGTGTATTTTTTTTTCTTTCACATTCTTATTTGATCCAATATTTCCTTGTGATGCTACGATGCAAATTTAGCAACACGGTGAAATGTATTCGGCATTTTAGACAGTTTTTTGTCTCTCATGTAAAATTCTTATTTTGCTACTTATGCGGTATTGTTTCTTCACCAACGATATGCCATTTTGACAGATCATTGCTTGAATAAATGGGTGGTCTACATCAGGACCGGCCACAGTGTGCCAAACTTCATGCGTGAACATATGCGGGCCACAGGCGGGCCAAGACCAAGCCTATCACTCGGCTTTGCTCACTCCTTCTTGGAAGTACTCAGAACAGTGTGACATTTCATTTAGCATTGTGATGTCAGTACAACTCTCTGAGTTCAGCACAATCATGCTGTCAGCACCTTTTAACTTTGTTTGTGGTAACAGTCTATTGATCTGTCATTGCAATACTTTAAAATGAATGAGGAATGACAGAAGAGAGGGATGAGAATTCTCAATTCACATAAGTGACAAGTTCTGCATGTCTGCTATGACATGACATTACAACACCATGCAGAAAGAATTTAAGTAATTAGTTGACAATGAAATAGCAAAAAATTACAATGATCAACACACAGGATTCATTGTTCTGTAGATCAAAGAGCAAAAAAATACAAAAATTTCCAGGCCTGGAGCACATACGTTTCTGAAGCCACACACAGCATTCCATTGTCAGTTGCAACAGTTTTCAATGGAACTGAACAAAGAGTACAGAGACATCACATATAACTGCAAAGTATGTTGGTTAAGTCAAGAGACAGGAACAAAAATTAGAACATCTGGAATGGAGTGCAGACTTCACATTTTAAGTCGACTTGATTGCACACTGTCCATAGTAAGACATTGCAAGGTAACCTCTTTCCAGTTTGATGGGGATGCATTTGAAAATAAAACCATGCTGCAGAAAGGACACCTTCTGATAAAGACAGTTCATTTACCTAAGCTCTCTAACATTAAGGAAAGTGCAAGGATTGAAGATGTTTGGTTTTTGGGGTGCTCAACTGTGCGGTCATCAGTGCTCGTACAAAGTCCCATGTTTACACAGTCCAATATTTTTCACATTCCACTATAGCCACTGTCACGAATGATGATGATGATGATGATGATGATGATGATGATGATGAGGATGAGGATGAAATGATGAGGGCAACACAAATACCCAGTACCCTGGCAGAGAAAATCCCCAATCCGACCAGGAATGAAACCCAGGACTCCATGATCCAGAGGCAGCAACATTAACCACTAGACTACGAACTGCGGCCCTGCTAGGTTTGAAGAATTCATTGTGACCTTGAAAGAAGTACAAGGAGAGTTGTAAAGAGATTTTGAGGACACTTTCAATCTATCGTCTGTTTCCGAGCTGATTTCAAGATCATTTGCCATTTCAGTTGTAAGTCCTGCTGTGTACATGCAATTTGTAACTGACTGATGTGCAAAATAATTCCAGTTTTAATAACATATCTTTCTGTTTAACTTCTCATGATTGGGATTCACAGTCATATAATATTTCTTAAAGGACATCATAGTCGCCGTTGACTGTATAAAATATTCATTGTTACTATTGCAATTTCGGCCTTATGGCCATTTTCAAGTAACACTGCAAAGTTACCTAAACACAAAAATACAAAAGTGAATCACAGGGTGTATATACATAATTAAGCAAACATTTCATTAAGAAAGTAGCTCAATTATAAAAATTGGAGATAAATGTACATTACTTACATTCTGTCAGAATATAAAACTATCAGACATGAGTACATCTCATCGTCAAAATGCAGCCTTTTTACTGTGAGAGTCCCACAAGATCTGATGAGTATGACACTTATTACATCATAATATGTTGTTAAATATATACTGAACTGTCAATGTTACCATCATTATAATAATGTATCACACATACAAGTTCAGGTGCACTGACAACATGTGGAGCAAAGTCAGTTGGCGCAAAACCACATTTACTAAAGATACTGCCTGTGCACGTAGCAGAGATAGTGCACACCAAGGATACAAATTATAAGCTTTATATCATATAGTATTTTCATCTGTCAACATCATACAGCTTACTAAATAGTGCTATGATTGTAATGGGCAGTAGGATAGGATGGGAGGCATTGTGGTGTTTCTGCATCTATCTGTATACCGACTGTCTTAAAAGATAAAAATTATATTATGCCTTCAGCGTGCCAAAAATAATTAAATATTACTGAAAATTTGTGTTGTTGTGACCTACGTTGTTGAAAAATGTTAAATATAAAACCAATTGCACTGCCATTTAAATTCAGCGCATTCACAGATTTCCCCTCTTCCTCCTCACACTCAGACAATCTGGCTTGGCGGTGGGGGAAATGTGAAGTGAGCCTGAGCGCTTTGGCACTCGTGTGCGGGTATGGCCCGAGAACCGAAATCTTGGCTAGCCCTGCTCTACATGCTGCTTCTTTTTTTGCACAGATCTCTCACAGCATTGTTACACTGCAGGCATTTACTCTGGGATTGCTGTGCTACTCCAACTTGGGATGTCAGTGCATGGAGTGTACACAAATGCTCACATTGATACTTCATCTTGAGGAGATACCTTCCACAACATGTGGCACCTTTTGAGCTGTTACACAAAAATAAACAACAGACACATAAACAGCTGTACTCACCCAAATATTTAATTTCTTTATTGCTTCTAGTTTGTGCGCTATTAATCGTTGCCCAAGTTGTTGAGAGTTAAGTATTTTTCTATGTCTTGTAGTTATATGTTGTGAACGCTGCTTTATGTATTTTCCATGTACTGTTTTTAATCATGCTTACACAGTAAATACTCTTTGCTCAATCAGTTGTCTGTTGTTTCTTGTTCAAGCATATTGTAAGTAAATAAATTACATTAAAGTGTAGTCCTTTAAACATAACAAAATAGTTACTTATCTTTAAAACAAGAATTTATCAAAAGGTTAGGGGCCCAGATACATGAGAGTAGAAAACTAGATATGTAACTAGCCATAGTCTATTATAAAGGAGCACACAAACAGGTCAGAGACATATTGTATATAAGCATTTAATCGAAAGTAGCATCAGCCGACAAGCTAGTTACAGTCAACACAGGGGGTGGCCAATTTATTCTGTTGATAAGAAGTCAAAGTACAGTCAGAAAAGTCAGTTATGTGGTTTACATTCACAGACAGTAAATTTATCTGTTATCAGTGGATTCTACTAAGTCACTACTTCAACTTTTGCCAAGGATCATTATCGAGCAACATCAAAGTCAGAAATGTTGTATTCAGTAGTAACCAGACAGGAAGTTAAACCGACAGGAGGAGAAATTAAACACAATGAAAAGTCTTGGATTGAAAAAGATCATGACGCACAAATTTTTAGCATGTCTGCTAGTCAAATGCTTAAAAAATTAGAAACACTATATGGCAAGAAATCACATTTAATGATTGAAGGTTTGCAGAGAAATTTCTTTAGTTATAAATAAAATACTAGTAAGTCAGCTATTTAGAACTGTGTGCAGATTCAAGAATACACAGAAGATTTATTGGCAATAGGTGAAGCTGTAAAAAAAGGGCTGAATTATGTCATAAATTTCTGGAATGTTACTGCCAAAATTTCATCACTTCTGTACTGTATAGGATAATGTAGCAGCACCCAACAAAAGTCTCGACATGTTATTTGAACACCTGCATCTGGAAGAAGCTAGATTAAATGAGACAGAATAGTCAAATATGTCTCAAATGCTTTCATATCAAAACAAAATAATTTTTTTTTTCCAAAGTAAGTCAGTAGGGACAGTCTACAGTTCAATGCCTCACATGCGGCAAAACCAGGCATGCGAAGAAAACACTTCAGAAATAAACCATGTACCACATATTTAGCGTATTGTAGAGACACCTACCCCCACAACTGCAAACAAAAGGGTCATTTTGCCTGGGAATGTCCGAATGTAACATTAACACAAATGATACGAGTGAAAACTCCCATAGCAAAGACTCAAAATGTTTCAAATGAAATGCGCTAGTCACTTCTGAATCACCTGTTGCCAATGTAAATGACATAAATTTGCAATCTGATCAAGGAAACACTTGGTACCAAGACTGTGGTGCCACGTAGCACGTGACATTAATATTAATAAATTATGGAGAATTAAATAAATGTATGAAAGTGTTGATTGGCAATGCTACTGAATTAGAATGAACTGTAGTGGTAGACATTGAATTAGAGGCTTTTGATCAAGAACAGTTGTGTGACATAGTTCTGGAGAACATTTTAGAAGTACCTAATAGAAATTTTTATTTATCTTCTGTTACTCAAGTCTTAGATATGGAATATGTTCTGAGTGCAATTGCGTACATCTCCGTTTTCAAAACCAATGACAATTTGGGAACTGTAACAATATGCAGACATGAGTGACAGCTGAACAAAATGTTGTTTCATACAAAAGAGTCCAACAAATGTCTGAGAGCAGTCTCAATTAAAATGTGGCATGAAAAGTAAGCTCATCAAAATGTCACATGTTAGAGACATTCTAAAAAGAAATGACATTGATTATACTGATGACTAGAATGAGTCAGTATGTGCTGATCATATCTACAGCAAACAACATTACAAATCTATCTAACAAATATGAAGACTGCAGAAAATACCGCGGATATAAATCATGTTGACTTGTGCGAAGTGAATCTCATGTCATTAGGAGGAGTAAGGTATTTTCTGTTGTTAAAAGATTATCTGTCCCATTTCTGAACTGCTTATTTTCAGAAGACAAACAGTTAAGCTACTGCCAAATTAGAAACTTCCATGAAAACAGTAGAAAACCAGTGTAGGAATAAAGTAAAATGTTTATGTCTGACAACAGGATCAAAATCAAGAATGCTCTCACTAAAAAGCTTTTACATAAAAGCAGTATTTTTCACATCAGGACCAACATGTACACACCTCAGCAAAATAGAAGTACTGAAGTAGAAAAGTGCACAGTTGTCGAGTCAGCACAATCAGCAACACATGCACAAAAAATGAATGAGAATCTGTTGGCTAAAGTGATAAATTATGCAGTCTTCATGTTAAATCAAAGTGGAAGAAGTGTAATAAAAGGAAAAATTCCTACTGAATTGTGGTTTGGATGAAAAATAAATCTTACTAATTTGAGAATTTTTGGACATGACTGGTACATTTCAATTTAAGATAACAAATGAAGAAAGAAATAAAAGGAGGGAATCTTCTTTGGCTCTAGACTCTACCTACCTGATGAAAAGGATGTTGTTGCCTCTGATAATGTCATATTTGATAAAAGAATAGAAGATAAAGAAGAAGCTACTGAATTAAAGACTTTCACAAGGGAAAATGAGAATGAAACTGAGTATCAGCATCCAGAAGAAAACCAGATATCTGATAACCCACTGTGTGATGTCTCTGAAGAATGCAGTGTGTCATCTGATCACATAACACAAAACGGAGTCTCACCCCCAAAAATACATGACTGCAAATCTGATAGACTGTGAAAGGTTTCATCAGACTATGAAATAGCTTCACAGCACAGTAAGAATGCAAACTTTGGCATGATGGGCGAAGTTGAAGGCATTTCTATTTCAAATGCCTTGAAAGACAAAAACTGGTACAAAGCAGTATCTGATGAATACAAATCCCTAATAAAACTAAAAACTGGGAGGCTTGCAGAACTTCCAAAGAATGTAACACCTTTAACCTGTTGCTAGGTATTGTGTAAAAAGCAAGAAAGATGTTATAAAGCCAGACTAGTTGCAAGAGGGTTTGAGCAAGAGGAAGTACTGGACTACTCAGAAACCTTTAGTCCTGTAGCACATCATGAATCAATTAGACTGCTTCTTAGTCTTGCAACTATAAATGAAGTGAAAGTAACAACTTTTGACATAAAGACAGCTTTTCTATACAGCGATCTGCAAGAGAAAATCTACATGAACCAAACTGAAGGATGCAACAATGATATAAACAGAGTTTGCAAGCTGAAGAAGAGTTTATATGGCCGGCACTGGAATGAGAAATTCTCAAATTATCTGATGTCATTAGAATTTATTAACACAGATGATCACCCTTATCTACTATAATGAAGACAGAAGCACCATTATAGTATTGTTTGTTGATGATGGATCAGTTATTGGAAGGAGGACAGCCAGCACTACTGAAGTTCTGAATAAGTTGAATCAGGAGTCTGAAATAAAATTTGACAAAATATTTCAAAATCAGATGTCATCTCATGATGGAAATTAAAATTACATGGGTAGAACAGGCTGTGCGGCATGGACTGGGTGGTTTTCTAGGTTATAGGGTCTTGGGGGAAAAAAGGAAAGAGCTTCAGTCTCAAAGGGTACAGATTGAACACAGGAAGAACATAGATCTAGGAACCATCAGCATAACAGCTGTAAATTGCCATAGCTGTGTTCAAAAAGTACCAGAGCTCCAAGCGCTAATAGGAAGCACTGATGCTCAAATCGTTACAGGCACTGATAAGTTCAGCCAAAATCTTTGCAAAAGACCTAGTGGTGTTCAGAAAGGATAGGCTAAGTACAGTTGGCGGTGGTATGTTTGTTGCCGTTAGAAGTAGTTTATCTTGGGGCGAAATTGAAGTAGATAGTTCCTTTGAGTTACTATGGGTAGAGGGCACTCTTGGCAACTCGCAACTAACATGATTCAATTGCTGAAAGGTTCAAAGAAAACTTGAGTCTAATTTCAAACACGTACCTGACATATACAATTATGATTGGTGGTGACTTCAATCTACCCTCGATATGGTGGTGAAAATACGTGTTTAAATCTGGAGGTACACATAAAACATCATCAGAAATAGTGCTAAACGCATTCTCTAAAAAAAGTTTTTAGTTCATGAGCCCATTTGCATAGTAAATTGCTGAGAAAACGCACTTGACCTCTTAGCAACAAATAATCTTGATCTAATAACAAGTGTCAAAACAGACATAGGGATAAGTGAAAACAGAGTTGTCATAGCGAGCGCGAATACCATAACTCCCAGATCTAATAAAAATAAAAGAAAAATATACTTGATCAAAAAAGCAGATAAAAATTTGTTGATACCTTCCTGAGGAACAATCTCCACTCCTTCCAAATTAATAATTTAACTGTATACCACATGTGGCTTGAAGTCAGAGAAATAGTATCAACAGCAATTGAGAGATTTATACCAAAACAGCAATTGAGAGATTTATACCAAACAAATTAACATGTGATGGAGCTGATCCCCTAGGATACAAAAAATAGATCAGAACACTGTTGCAGAATTTAAACAATCACAAAATCCCCAAGATTGGTAATATTTTACAGAACTCCAAATGTCAATGTGGAATTCAATGCGAGATACTTATAAAAATGAAACCTGGCAGAAAATCCAAAGAGATTCTAGTTAAAGGTAAAGTATGCCAGCAGTAAGACATAATCAATGTATTGTCTGTGCAATAGTAATGAAAATACTGTTGATGAGAGTGCTGCTAAAGCAGAGTTACTAAACACAGCTTTCGGAAATTCCTTCACCAAAAAAGACAAAGTAAATATTCCATAATTCAAATCAAGAGCATCTGCCAACATGAGTAACTTAGAAGTAGATGTCCTCGGAATAGTGAAGCAACTTAACTCACCTAATAAAAGCAAGTCTTTCCGTCCAGATTGTATAACAATCAGGTTCCTTTCAGAGTATGCTGATGCAATAGCTCCGTACTTAGCAATCATATGCAACTGCTCACTTGAGGAATGATCTGTATCCAAAGACTGGGAAGTTGCACAGGTCACACCGATATTCAAGAAATGCAATAGGAGTAATTCATTAAATTACAGGTCTGTACCATTAACACTGATATGCAGCAGGAATATGGAACATATATTCTGTTCAAACATTAAAAATTACTCAAAGAGAATGGTCTATTGATATATAATCAACACGAATTCAGAAAACTTTGTTCTTGTTAAAGTCAACCAGTTTTATACTGACACAAAGCATAGAGTGCTATCGACAAAAAATTTCATGTTGATTCCATATTTCTATATTTCTGGACTCCATTGAGAAAGTTCAAAGGAGGACAGCATGTTATGTATTATTGAGAAATATGGGAGAGAGTGTCAAGAACATGAAACATGATTTGGGATGGACATAACTAAAACAAAGGTGTTTCTCTTTACAGCTAGGTCTTCTCACAAAATCTCAATCACCAACTTTCTCCTCTGAATGCAAAAATATTTTGTTGATGCTGACATACTTACTGATAAATGATCATCATAACAAAATAAGGTGAATCAGAGCTCACACAGAAAGATGTGGATGTTCATTTTTTCTGCAGAGTTCTGTTGGTTCATTCAGACTTTGCTGTTTGAGAGTGGACTAACAGAGAATTATAGTGAAAGTGGTCCTATGAACCTTCTTCCAGGCACTTAAGTGTGATTTGCAGAGTAGCCATTTAGATGACATGTAGATAAAAGTTCAGTGGGAATTTTTGTAAATCAATCTATGCATACAAACAAACTTTTAAGACAATTTAAGTTTGATGATTTGAACTCAGTAGCTACACCTATGGAGCATGGAATGGTAACAGATAAAGAAAATCTCGTCAATAATGTGTCACTAGAGAGGACTGAAGCCCATAGAGAAGCTACTGAGTCTACAGTGCCTTTTACAACAATATCTCATTCAGGTATCAGTTTTTTGCTAATTACTTAAGCAGATTTAGTAATAAACCAATGATTAGTCACTGGAAAATGGTGAAACATATTTTTCAGTACCTAAAAGGTACTATGAAGATTGGTATATTCTTTGATGGACACTCAACACGGCTTGACTTTGCCGATTCTGATTATGGAGACGATATTTCAACTTCATGCTCCAGCAATGGAGTTCTTATCATGTGGGATGGGCCCATTGCCTGGTATGTTCAATAGCAATGTCTTGTGGCACCGTAGAATGGTGTGTAGTGGGACATGCAGGGTAAAGTGGGACGTTATATTATCTTTGGTATTTTGTTGGTGCTGACATCGAGTGGCTCTCTCTGAAAGTGATCTCTTTACTTAATTTTGTTCATCAAAGTTTAACAAAGTAGATACATAGTGTCTGAAGCTTATTTAGCTGGTAAGTGCTTCACAGATTGTTTTTTTCTGTCATGTCAAAAAGGTTAAATTATAAAATATCCTTACAAACCTCTTCCAGTGCTCAGAAGAATATTAATGTAATGCTCAGCTTAACCTATAGTCTCAGAACTAGTATTGAGGTTATGTTGTATACAAATCATTGTGATGTTATTGTCATTAATGTACTCATGAGACTAATTAGTTTAAATAATTGTCTTTTCATGGGTGAAGTGGGACACGGTGCGAAACTATAAACGGTGCGAAACTATAAACGGTGCAAAACTATAAAAAAGCTGCAGGGAGTGATGGACTCTTTTATGCGATGCAAAATGCTATTGCAGAGTACAGGAAAGTAGCAGAAGCTTAAGGATCATAGCTGAAGAATACAGTGTTCTAAAAACTATGCTGGCAAATGAAAAATTTAAGAAGAAACATGGAGGTCAACAAGTTTTAAGTGAGGAGCATGAAAATTTAGTACTGGCAGGAATTTTAACCTGTGCAGAGTGGGGGTTTTCTTGCAAAGTGATGATGTTAAGAACACAGTAAAAACTTTTCTTGAATGACTTGGATATCATGTGAAAAAATTCAAAGACAATAGACCTGGGAGAGATTGGATTCAGAATCTTTTTTGTTGATATCCTAACATCACATTTCGTCTTTCAGAAAATGTGAAAAGATCAAGAGCTGCTGTTAATGAAGACTGCCTTACTGGATATTTCAAAAACTTGGAAGCTAATTTGAAAGACATTCCTCCAGAAAGGATTCTAAACTATGATGAAACAAATTTCACAGATGGTCCTGGATCTTCCACGGTCATTGTAAGAAGAGGATGTTGACATCCAGAAAGAGTTACTGACCATACCAAAGAGTCAACCAGTGTGATGTTAACTATTTCTGCTAATGGAGAAGTGCTCCTCCCTTTTATTGTGTACAAGACCTTGGGCACAAGTCTCTACCCAACTTGGACAGAAGATGGTTTTGAAGGCTCACGTTAGGCAGTAAGCAAATCTCGTTGGTTTGACATGCCATTATTTGAAGAATGGTTTGTCACAACAGGTTTGCCATATCTGAGAAGGTTTGATGGAAGAAAAGCTGTCATAGGGGACAATCTTCCAAGTCATCTCTCTCAGGAAGTGATAAGATTGTGTCATGATCATAACATTGCCTTTATAATGCTGGCTCGAAATTCTACACATCAAACATAACCCTTGGCTATTGCAGTATTCAGACCAATTAAAGCAGCATGGAGAGCTGTTTTGCTGAACTGGAAGAAACTGTACAAGGGCTGTCTGCCTAAAGTCCAGTTTCCCAAAAAACTGAAGCAAGCACTGGAGAAGGTTGGTAATATGCAGAGAAACATAATCTCTGGCTTTAGAGCATGTGGTAAAATACCATTAGATTCTGAAAAAGTGCTGCAGATGATTCCAAGGAGAGATCAGTATTCCAAATCTGAGAAAGTTTGGATAGATGTTCTCACTGAAAAGTTTGTCATAGCCATATCTAGTGATTCCACAAAAAACAGAGGTAGAAAATTAAATGTTCATCCAGGTAGGAGCATTTCTCCTGAAGATTTTGTCACTAATGTTTCCACAACTTCTGCCAACCATAGTTGTGTCTGCAAGCACCAGTCGTCCATTGGTTCCCAACAAGATACTCAAGTTCCTAGAGGTAAGAACAGAAGCAGGGAAGTGAAACCTAAATTTGCACTGTCAACAAGAGAACAACCCAGAGACTTCATTGTGGCAAAATTCATCACAGAGCAAGACCACCAAACAAAATTCTACCACGGAGAAATCACTGGCATACCAAAGGATAAGACAATTGAAATAAAATACCTAAGGAGAAAGGTAGGGAAACCAGTGACAATGTTCTATTTCCCTCAAGTGAATGACATCCAAGATGTTCTCTACACTAATATTGTTTGGAAAATTTATGTGTATCAAGACATCAGAAGAGGAAGATTTCTCTTCCCAACACTGTCCAAGATTGTTGACATTGCAAAAGTCCGATGAGTGAAAATTAGCGATGAACAGTACAGCAAAGCTGCATATAGATTTGTAAGACCATTATTATCATGTTATAGTGCATTAAAATAGTCTTATTTTCAGAAAAAGTTCCTGAATTTAAAATAAAAGGTTATCTCTACAAAACTTTCTTATACGGTAGCATATAATAAAAAGAATTTCTGCTTACCATACTCATTTGTGTTATTTCCCTGTCCTGTTTCATCTCCATAGTGAACTTGAGTGGTATTTTCAACACAAATAAATGTCTAGGACACACATTTCAGCACTTAAACAGTCCCTCTATCTAACATATTTAAAAAATATGAACACAAACATAGTGCCAAATGTTGTTAGAAGATTATACACTCCTGGAAATGGAAAAAAGAACACATTGACACCGGTGTGTCAGACCCACCATACTTGCTCCGGACACTGCGAGAGGGCTGTACAAGCAATGATCACACGCACGGCACAGCGGACACACCAGGAACTGCGGTGTTGGCCGTCGAATGGCGCTAGCTGCGCAGCATTTGTGCACCGCCGCCTTCAGTGTCAGCCAGTTTGCCGTGGCATACGGAGCTCCATCGCAGTCTTTAACACTGGTAGCATGCCGCGACAGCGTGGGCGTGAACCATATGTGCAGTTGACGGACTTTGAGCGAGGGCGTATAGTGGGCATGTGGGAGGCCGGGTGGACGTACCGCCGAATTGCCCAACACGTGGGGCGTGAGGTCTCCACAGTACATCGATGTTGTCGCCAGTGGTCGGCGGAAGGTGCACGTGCCCGTCGACCTGGGACCGGACCACAGCAATGCACGGATGCACGCCAAGACGGTAGGATCCTACGCAGTGCTGTAGGGGACCGCACCGCCACTTCCCAGCAAATGAGGGACACTGTTGCTCCTGGGGTATCGGCGAGGACCATTCGCAACCGTCTCCATGAAGCTGGGCTACGGTCCCGCACACCGTTAGGCCGTCTTCCGCTCACGCCCCAACATCGTGCAGCCCGCCTCCAGTGGTGTCGCGACAGGCGTGAATGGAGGGATGAATGGAGACGTGTCGTCTTCAGCGATGAGAGTCGCTTCTGCCTTGGTGCCAATGATGGTCGTATGCGTGTTTGGCACTGTGCAGGTGAGCGCCACAATCAGGACTGCATACGACCGAGGCACACAGGGCCAACACCCGGCATCATGGTGTGGGGAGGGATCTCCTACACTGGCCGTACACCACTGGTGATCGTCGAGGGGACACTGAATAGTGCACGGTACATCCAAACCGTCATCGAACCCATCGTTCTACCCTTCCTAGACCGGCAAGGGAACTTGCTGTTCCAACAGGACAATGCACATCCGCATGTATCCCGTGCCACCCAATGTGCTCTAGAAGGTGTAAGTCAACTACCCTGGCCAGCAAGATCTCCGGATCTGTCCCCCATTGAGCATGTTTGGGACTGGATGAAGCGTCGTCTCACGTGGTCTGCACGTCCAGCACGAACGCTGGTCCAACTGAGACGCCAGGTGGAAATGGCATGGCAAGCCATTCCACAGGACTACATCCAGCATCTCTACGATCGTCTCCATGGGAGAATAGCAGCCTGCATTGCTGCGAAAGGTGGATATACACTGTACTAGTGCTGACATTGTGCATGCTCTGTTGCCTGTGTCTATGTGCCTGTGGTTCTGTCAGTGTGATCATGTGATGTATCTGACCCCAGGAATGTGTCAATAAAGTTTCCCCTTCCTGGGACGATGAATTCATGGTGTTCTTATTTCAATTTCCAGGAGTGTATATTTAAAGTTTCAGAAGGTTTGGAAACAAAAATGGTACCATAGGTAAATTTACTAAAAAGATGAGAATCTGTCCCACTTCACCCCATTCTATGGTAACTTCAGCCACTGAAGCAGAGTATCTAATCGCCATCTCTTCAATCAACAATGAATGCTGGATACAATGCCTTGGACAAGAATTTGGAATTTCAAGTCTGAATGAACCAACTGACAATCCAACTGCCAGAGCTGTGTACTGACAATCAAACTGCCACATATATGTTGAAGAATACCTACGAAGGAAAAATAACAAGAGGCAAGAAAAATATAGACATTGTACAAAAGTTCACTCAACAACATATTGGAGTGTGTGTGTGTGTGTGTGTGTGTGTGTGTGTGTGTGTGTGTGTGCTGGGGTTTGTGGGCGCTCAACATCGAGGTCATCAGTGCCCTGACACACATTAAAAGGAACGAATGTGGAGAGACCTAATAAAACTGAAAAACATATTCAAAGAAAGCAGGAAAAGAGAGAAATTACTACATAAGAAAGTAAAAGTTAAGGGAAGGGAAAACATAGCAACAAGAATGACACAGGAAAGTGTCATTGGCTGGCCACTTACATAAAAGATGGGCGAGCTTGTCACACAGTGAGCAAATTAATATCCTCTCCCTAAAATCTTTGTAAAAACAGTTGACAAGGCACAGAACTTTAAAACTTTAACCACATTCGTCCGAGTGTTGCCTAAAAGAGTTGGCAGGTCCGCTGGCAAATCAGCCGAGGCCCGCTGGTCAGAAAATAAAACACAATCCAGTAAAATGTGGCTCACAGTGACCTGGACGCCGCAAGCACCACACAATGGAGGGTCTTCTCGCCGGAGCAGGAAGCCATGCGTCATAGGGCTGTGGCCTATTCGAAGCCGAGTGAGGAGAACCTCGTCCCGTCGACGGGGCTGAAAGGAAGTACACCACACACGCGTTGTGGGCTTGACTAGACGGAGCTTATTGTCAGTCACTTCCAGCCACTCATCCTCCCACCGACACATGACTCGGGAGCTCAACAGCGAGGTGAGTGCGTGCAACGGGATAGCACACTGAGATACGTGTGGATCAAGACATGCCTCCTTGGCTGCGAGATCTGCCCTTTCATTCCCAGCAATGCCGACATGCCCTGGAACCCAGCAGAAAGCTACAACCTTCCCCAGTCGCTGTAGCCGGAGGAGGGCATCCTGGATGGTCTGGACTACTTTATCCGCCGGATACAAATGGTGCAATGATTGAAGGGCACTGAGTGAATCGGAACAGACAAGAAATTTAAGCGAGGAAGAAAGTCTCATTGGCTCCAGTGCCCGCAAGATCGCAGACAATTCTGCATCAAAGACAGTAAAAGTCTGAGGCAGGCGGACCTTGAGGACACGATCCGGAAAAACAACTGAGCAACCCACGGAATCCCCTTGTTTCGACCCATCCGTAAAAACAGCTACATAGTCGTGGTGCTCAGATAAAATAGCAGAAAATGCTGCAGTAAAAACGGTGGCAGGAGTGCAATCTCTCTTGTACTGCAATAAATCTAAAATCACACGTGGCCTCATTAGTAACCAGGGTGGCAGGCGGTTAAAACCCAGGATTTGGGGTTGGACAGACTCCACACCGAGGGACTCAAGCACACGGTGCACTCTGATCCCAAACGGCAACGTAGCCCGGGGACGGCGGGAAAAAAGGCGATCCAGAGGTGGAAGGGCAACAAGATGGTGAGCAGGCGAGCTGGAAGCTGCAAGAAACTTACAAGCTTGGCGCACCAGCAGGAGCTGCCGCCGGATGGTAAGTGGCGGTTCGCCAGCCTCAGCACAGAGGATGGGTACGGGACTGGTCCGATAAGCACCCGTAGCCAGTCGAATCCCAGCATGGTGAACAGCGTCAAGGATCCGCAAATAAGACGGCCTCGCTGACCCATATACTGTGCAGCCATAGTCCAGCCGTGAGTGCACGAAAGCTCGATAAAACTGAAGGAGACGCGCCCTGTCCGCTCCCCAAGACCTGTGGCTGAGGCACTTGAGGATGTTCAGTGCCTTCAGCGTTCTGACTTTCAAGTCACGTAGGTGTGGCAACCATGACAACCTGGAGTCAAAAATGAGGCCCAGAAACCGCACTGTGTCTCCAAACTGTAGGACAGTATCCCCCATATGCAAGGCAGGCAACGTAAAAAGACGACGAGAACGATTAAAATGAACACAAACACACTTATCGGCAGAAAACCTAAAACCCGTCTTTGCAGCCCACTCCTCTAACTGCCGCACCGTTAGTTGCAATTGACGGCTCGTGGATGCAACACCAGAGGAGGAACAGAAAACAGCAAAGTCGTCCACAAACAAGGAGCACTGTACTGGACTCCTCACTGTAGACGTTATACTGTTGATTGCTATGGCAAAGAGGGTAACGCTTAAAACACTGCCCTGGGGGACACCGTTCTCTTGCTCAAAGCGATCAGACAGTGTGTTACCAACGCGGGTCTGAAAAAACCGCTGAGACAGGAAAGACCGAATGAAAATAGGGAGACGGCCACGAAAGCCCCATTGATGCAGTTGTGCAAGAATACAGTGTCTCCAAGTAGTATCATATGCCTTACTGATATCAAAGAAGATACCGATACAGTGATGCTGACGGAGGAAAGCCTGCTGAATAGCCGCCTCGAGGAGGGTCAGGTTGTCGACTGTGGATCGAAATTTTCGGAATCCACACTGAAAGCGGCTAAGGAGCTGTCTGGTCTCTAGCAGCCAGACCAGACGACGGTTAACCATCCGTTCCAGAGTCTTTCCGACACAGCTTGTCAAGGCGATACTACGATAACTACTGGGACATGTGCGGTCCTTTCCTGGTTTGAGGAGAGGGATGAGGATTGCCTCCCTCCACGAGGTTGGGAACACTCCTGTGTGCCATATGAGATTAAAACATTCAAGGAGGATTTCCTTTGACGCCGCTGGCAGATGTCTAAGCATGGAGTACCGGATGCGGTCGCAACCTGGTGCAGTGTCAGAAGTCTCAGTAAGAGCCGACTCAAGTTCCCACATGGAGAAAGGGGAGTTGTAGGCCTCAGAACCGTTCGACCGAAAGTTCAAATTCGCTCTTTTGACAGTCGCACGGTAGTGACGAAACGCTGGATCCTGGGTTGCAGTGGCAGTACTTTGTGCAAAATGCTCTGCCAGCGACTGAGCTATGGCGCTGGGTGTCGTTTGGAGGCATCCCTGGTTCAGGACTGCAGCTATTGGTAAACGGCTGCGTTTACCGGAAATCCTCCGGATGGCTTCCCATACCTTTGTGGAACAAGTGGAACGGTTGATGGAGTCCAGAAACTCCTGCCATGACCTTTTCTTGCTCTCTTTAATTACACGGCGTGCCCTGGCTCTCGCGATACGAAAGGCGGTAAGATTGACCGCTGTTGGGCGGCATTTAAATCGGCGAAGAGCCGCACGCCTGTCACGGATGGCTGAACGGCACTCTTCTGTCCACCAAGGCACAAGGCGCCGCTTACGAGTGCCAGAAGACTGTGGTATGGACAGGTCAGCAGCATGGTGGATCACAAGCGTGATGTGATCCACCCATTCCTGTACGCTGTTGTGGCAGTCAAAGACAGCCAACCGAGTGAACAGTGGCCAGTTAGCCCTGCCAATCATCCACGATGGTGGCCGCTGCTCCAGCAATACACCATCCAGGAGATGAATGCGGATAGGGAAGTGATCGCTGGAATGTAGATCGTCAATGACCTCCCAGTGAACGGAGTCAGTGAGGGTTGGAGAGCAGAAAGATAGGTCAATGGCTGAGAATGACCCTGTAGCACTAGAGAAATGAGTCGGAGTACCTGTGTTGAGGATGCACAACACTTGAGATGTTAGGAGGCTCTCCAAAATTCGACCTCGAGCGCAAATAGAAGCGGAGCCCCACAGGACATGATGGGCATTGAAGTCTCCCAGGAGGAGAAACGGGCGGGGGAGTTGGTCGATAAGGTTTGTGAGAGCCTCTAAGTTCACTGCATCCAGAGGGGGTAAATAAAGGGAGCAAACGGTAAGCCTCCGACCGGAATAAATTGCAACTGCAACTGCTTGCAGGTCAGTATCCAGGGGGAGAGCAGAGGAGTGGTGGTCATTATCGACAAACACGGCGACTCCGCCTTTGGCCCTGTCTCCAGTCAGGTCATCTTTGCGATACAACCTATAGCCCCTGAGTACAGGAGCATCAGATTGTTTTAGATGTGTTTCCTGTAAACATAAGCACAGGGGGCGTTGCCGTGCTAGGAGGTGCAGTTCCTCCACATGTGCCCGGAATCCATTCATGTTCCACTGAATAATGGGAGCCATCTATCGGGGCGGGAGTACCTTCAGTCGCACTTTCTGTTGGGGAGCAGAACCCACAACAGGTGGAGGCTCAGTTTTGGGGCGAGACGATTGCCCCAGTCTGGCATCTACCTCCATCGCCTCAGAAGAGGAGTCGAGAGAGACGTCAGAGAGAATGACATCCACATCAGCAGACTGTACAACTTCAGTCTCCTTTAGCGGGCGAGTCTTCACCTTTGGCTTGTGCTTCGATTTTCTGGCCTGAGGTGGCATTGGAGCCAAAACCTCAGAAGCAGTAGGGGGTGTAGAAGCGCTAGGCATGGCACAAGACTGGACCTGGGAAGGGGCAGGAAGTTCCATGACGTCAGCTACCACGGCCTGGTCAGAAGGCCGGGGAGGAGCAGCAGGCTTCACAGGAACAGCAGCAGCACATGTACATTGACAAACACAGGTGCTAGTGCTGACAGTAGCAACCTCCGTTTGTGTAGCGGCATCAGTTTTCAAGACTGGCTGTTTCAGAACGGAAGAAAAGGAAGCAGCGAACGTGGGCGGCTGCAGGGACTGGTAAATTTTCTTTGCCTCACCGTACGGGATGCGTTTGGTGGTTTTCAGTTCCTGGATCTTCCGTTCCTCAAGGAAAACTCTACATTCCCTACTCCACACAGGGTGATCCCCAGAGCAGTTGACACACTTGGGAGGAGAGGAGCAATCAACTCCCTCATGAGCGGCTTTACCACATTTCCCGCAAGTGGCTTCCCCTTTACAGCCGAGAGTAGTGTGGCCAAAGTGTTGGCATTTAAAACACCGCATGGGATTGGGGTAATAGGGCCGTACACTGAGACGTAGGAAACCTGCCTTCACATGCTCTGGCAATTTGGTGCTGTTAAACGTAAGAATAAATGAGTCAGTTTTTATGAGAGCACCATCCACCCGTTTCATAACGTGTTGCACGTCGACAATTCCTTCCCGGGACCATTCAGACTTCAGTTCGTCTTGGGGGATGTCGACAAGATCTCTGCAAGTCACAACACCCTTGCTGTAGTTCAAGGTGTTGTGAAATTCAGTCTCTATCGCAAACTCCCCAAGAAATTGTGCCTTCTGAAGGTTCTGGATTTGCTGGAAGCTAGATGTTTCAACCAGCAAGGTGCCATTGCGCAAGCGCTTTACAGACTTTAACGTGCCAGCAATACCCTCTAAGCCCTTCTGTATATAAAATGGTGAAACTTTTTCAAAACTCCCATCTTTTCTTTTAATTATGAGAAACACATTCTGAGAAGCAGAATGCGTTCTGTTACTAGTACCTGAATTAGGAGGACTGGCTACATGAGCCCTCTTGTTAGATTGGGTGTTAGAACCTACCAGCGGCCCACCCTTTCCGCTGGGAGGAAAAGAAGAAAAGTTCGAGGGTTCCATCTCGATCCCACGAGCAGCTAGGGAACTAAAGGTCCGCTCAGACAGAGCCCCGCATGCCTGAGTAAGCCCTATACAACTGGGGTGTGGCAGGTGCCCCAGAGGTTGCCCGCTTGCGACTGTTCCACCTCAACAGCCATGCATCTCATAGGCGCGGAGCACACCGGAAGATTGAGGGGTTTTTTAGAGAGGTTTGTTCCATCCTCGTGATCCGGGCGGTCAAGCCAAGATCCCCATTCCCTGAGACACACAACGTTCCACCGCCGCGCCGCACGGTGGTCGCTGAAGTGTACTCAGAGCTTATGGTGACGGGGGACAGGTGGTGCTTACCAGTCCCCAGCTCAGGAACCCCGGGGTCGCCAAGCCCGTACCCAGCAAATGAATGCTGAGCCCCTGGGGGCAACATATTGGAACAACCACAAAAATGAAATATGTGGAAAGTTCAAGTCAACTTGCTGACATACTGACAAAATTGCAGACTCGTAAAATATTTGAAGAATTAAGAAGAAAAATAATTAAGGAGGAGCATTGAACGTTAACTATTTTTCTGTCTTAAGGTGCTTCCATATATGTTCCATGAATTTTTTGATAATGCTGTATGTAGTAATTACTCTCTGATCAGTCAGTTGTCTGTTGTTTCTTTTCCAAGCATTTTATAGATTACATCCAAGGGATCAGTGGAGTTGGCATACCTGATCAGCATCTCATCTCATATCCACTTATGAGAATATTTCAGGCGATATAAGGAGATATATTTCTCTCTTCTGGAGATAACAAAGCTAGATGCAAGTATACTGTACCCAACAGCCAAGAGGATGATCTCGACAACATTCTGGCTCAATGTGGCACAGCAAGTCAGAAGAAAGTGACTCTCCTTGTCTACAATTGTGAGGGAGGACCAAGCAAAGCAGAAAATCCATTAAGGTTTCGAGCCAAAAAAGCTGGGGTCATCTTCCAGAAAAAATAATACCAGCTTAGAGGAAAACAACTCCTTTTAGAAGGTGAAAAGTTTATTATGGTTGAAGACATTGTGGAGAAACCTGTTTTGAATGTAATATATGTAAAATTACCTTTCATGTGGACAAGTATATCATGATATACCCTACACAGACTGAGCCATGTGTGAGTATTTTGACAAATGAAAAACAAGTGATAGTGTACCATAAACAATGTAACTGGTGTTATGAGTCCTTAGTACACATATATTTCTTCAAATTTCATAAATAATCATTTATATGTAAAAAAAAACGAAAACACACAATAAAAACAATTGTACTCCAATGAAAAATGCGTTCTCAAACATCATACGTGAACGGTTTAATGTAGTGAGTGATATATTACTGCAGCTCCTATATTTTCAAGTTTTTTCTGTTAAAATACTTGTTATTAATTTATGACACTTTCTTTAACATAAAGAATTGTTTTTGTTGCTGATAAATATGGTTTTTAATTTGGCTTAACATGTTAATCATTTAGAACTTCGACTTCATAAACCTGTATACAAGTGACACACAGCATTTGTTTTTGATCTTCATTATCAACTGATAAAACTTACCAACTCGTTTCCAGCACTCAAATAAAGTTTTCTCAGCTAAATCTATTAAATCTTGCAATACATAGCCCTCAGTCTTCTGGGAAAAATGTTTCAAATCATCTAATGTTATCAAACTCGGGATATCCCTGAAGTTTCCTTGTAACAAGTTCCTTAATATTTCAAGTCTTGCATCCTGTAAATACAAATGTTAGAGCTTTAATGATGAGGCATTAGCTAAAATATGCAATTCATAATTTAAAAAATTGTTTTTCCCACACAAATACTCATATCAGATGAAACATAATGATTGTCCCCCGTTCCTCAAGAACATGAAAATGGCAATGTTGGAAATGACATCTCTCCTTCCAACCCCCTCTTTTGTGTGTGTGTGTGTGTGTGTGTGTGTGTGTGTGTGTGTGTGTGTGTGTGTGTCACAAATACAAAAAACTGATTCATCTCTTAGGAACGGAAAGTCATGTGTTAGTTCATATGTAATTATGCCATTTCTTTCTGAAGTCAGAGTGAAGGGAAGGAATTCCACAATGGCTGGACAAATGGTGTCACAAAATGTACATTCTTGTCCTACATACACAATTACACTCTGCAATCCATTGTGAAGTATGTGGCATATGTTACTTCCCATTGTACCATGTATTAAGGACTGTCCCCATTCCATTCACATGTGGTATCTCATCTTTTCTGTGATGCTATCTTGTGGATCACATACAACTTTGAACATATGTGCTGCCCTTTTCTGAATATGTTTGGTAGTTCATGATAGTCCTATCTGGTAAGTATCTCACTCATTAGTTCTGAGGTGCATCACCAAAGTGTTATATAAACAATATCCTTTGTAGACTCATTGCATTTTCGGACTATCTTACCAATGAACCAAAGTCTACCACTTGCTTTACCTACAACTGGACCCATGCAATCATTCCATTTTAAAATCCTACAGATTTTTATATCCACGTATTTGTAAGGACTGTCTGATTCTAACTGTGACCCACTGATATTGTAGTCATAGGATGCTACATTTTGATATTTTGTGAAGTGCAAAATGGTCTGTCCTTGTTTCAGTAATGATATGAACAATAATAGGAAGCCTTTGAAAGTTATTACAGCGTGTACATCGATCAGCTTTGTCAGTTACCATGTCACACGACTGACCAGAGTGCTACAGCATGAGTGGAGGGTCCTGAATGGTGTGGATAATTTCCTTCTCTGGCTTTATCTCTTGAATGCCTTGTGGGACGCAGAGAGAATCAAATCAGATGGGAAAGTTCTTTTCTACACTAAAGTTTATCTAATGCAGTGACTGTAGGAGATATAATGCTCTGTTGTATGTGGTAAATTCTGCAACCAAAGTAGATCTCTTTTAGATCCATCAAGATACTCAATGTTAAAATGTTACATTTACCTCAAATAGTAAAAAGTGAGTGCTTTATTGTTTTAGTGTCATCGAATCAAAGTAGTTCTGGAACTCTTAAGTTGGAGCATCCATGCCTAAGACAGTACTCAAGTCCAGCTCCGAGCAGAATTCCCAAAAACCCTAATTGATTTTTAATGAAAAATTTGTGAGCAGTTTCAAGTATGGCTGAGCAACTATATGATATGTAAATAAGCATGTACAGAGCAAATTTCATATGCTCATTCCACCATGAGGAATTGCTACCTGTGATTAGGTGATAGTTCTGCAGGAATTTGTGGCCTGCCTTATGCCACTTGGTGAACTGCATCAAAAATTTCTGGCAGAACATCCCAGCAGACTCAAACATATTGCAATCATGATCAACCTGTGATTTTATACAGCCTCTTTAAAACACAAATCAGACTAGCTCTGTCTCCTTGCAAGCTCTGTGCCTAATATATTCTAACATAATAAGTCCTTCAAGGGTGTGGCTTTCATGTTTATCACATTCAACAGCCAAGTAAAATTTGTATCAAGAACAAAGCCCAGAAAACTCAACTGAATATGTGAAATCAGGACACTCATTCTCAAATTAAAAGCAAAACTTCAATGTTTAAAAGGCACACACAGATACGCCAAAATAAAATTTAAAAATCTGTTTGTTAACCCACTCCAACCTCCAAACTGTTAGCTCTAATAAAAGTGTTGTTATTGTAAGTCTGTGAGAAAAGTAAAATTTTGCTATTGAACTCATGCTAGCTGTGGAAATATCAAGCGTGGGTACATTTAAAGTGTCTGAGAGATGTATTCTCACAATTAAGTAGACCAGGTGGACTTCATTGAGTCAGAACTTGTCTACAAAACATGCAGTTGGTCATCCTACAAAGCAGATCTCATTGCATGACTTCTGAACTGAACCAAAGATTTTGGCTAGGGCACATTACAAGTAAGATGAACATTTTGAATGCTGTGGGGCACAGACATATGGACACTGTCTTAATGTAAGTTCTTTTTGTTTACCGAGCTTGTACTTCAGCTGTTTGTTTTGTGAAACTCCTCTGTCAGCCAGGTGGAGATTGATGGTGAAGTGGAAACTGTATTGCAATTATAGTCCACTGCATAGTATTTCTGAGAGCATACTGAGAGACTAATAACTGAAATGACTCACAGAAGGGCTGAAATACATCCCTTGGGACAGAAAGCTCCATTTCAGAGTCATAGTATTAAAAGACACAACCATGAAAGAATCAACAGAAAAGCTGTGCTATGGGCTCAGAACATCTACTGGTCTAGGATGTAATAGATGGCAGGTATGAGGACCCTACTGTTATCCTACTACAGCAGCTGCTGTATAAATCAGTCACAAAGGAGACAGGCAAAATATTGTATGTACTGTTAACAAAAATAATCCTCTCCCTTCCACAAGTCACCATTTCTGTTGAGGCTACAGTCCATTAATATAAGAGAGTGTGTTTGCTGGAAACATAGGCAGAAGTTTAACTTCTTCCACTTGAGAGCTAGTGATTTTTCTTTATGTGTGTTTTAGAAATTACTACCAAACTTTGATATGCTAGTATATGTATGCCATGTAGCCTCCCAGAAGGAGACAACGAATTGTGAATCAAGGGCATTTGCAAGCACAGGTATTGATGCTGCTAATAGCAGTATGAGTCAGTGTTTAGCCATCTATCTCCACAGTAGATATATGAAGAGCTGAAATAAATGAGACAGTGAATATCATAAGTCACATAACCTTATATGCCCTTTTTCTTTCCACATATGGAATCTGGCTTACAATTTTGGGTCCCTGTACATTCATAACATCAAAGTACACAAAATATCCAGAATAAAAGCTGTCAAGGTAAAACTCTTAAGAAGACAGAGTTGCACAAGAAGTCAGTTATAAATAACACTTTCTAGAATGCACCAGGTGAACACCCTAAGTTACACAAGCCACCTAGGGTTGATCTTCAAGTCGCTGATGGGGAAGTGGAAGAAAAGTTTAAATGAACATCCATCCCAAAATGCCCATCTAATGAACAATGTTGCTGGGTTTGAGCTTGCCAGTTATAAATGGTTGATACTTAACTGCATTCAAATGGAATAGTGATGAAATGGGGTTCAGTGTGTGACTGTGGTGTGGAGGAGCAATGAGTAAGACACATGGAAAATTGCCCATTCCATGATTTTAAAGGTGATCTGAAAGATTCATAAAAATTTATACTGAGTGGTGCAATCTGGTTGTCAAATTTTAACATTAATCTATAAACAGTGTGTATGTTTTCTATAATTCCACATTATAAATAATAATAATAATAATAATAATAATAATAATGCTACAAATAGTGATTTCAAAAGCAACTTAGGGGTACCTGTGAAAACAGGCAAGTATGTTTCTTGATGAATAACGTGGAGGCATTTTCTTTATATGCTTAGTCTTCTGGTTAATCCAATGGCATTTAAAGCAGTTCATAAGGTCTTATTTTGAGGTATATAAATACTCATGAGCAATTGCATTACATGTAGCTAATTTGTTGTGGAGAGAGCATTCCTGTCACCCAGGATAATGAAATAGCTTGACAAATTATGTGACTGGTACAATGTAAGACTTGGTTCTGGCTGTTGGCACAATTTTTAAGTGTATAATTGGCAAGAAAAGTTACTTCAGTGTATTTGATCACTGCCTGGTAATGAGAGCCTGATGTACAGAATACTCATTCTTCAAGCTAACATAAACAATGGGCTTTTTACACACCAGTGGGTCAAAGGGATACAGTGAGTTTGTCGACCTGAGAGAACAGCCACTACCCAAGTTAACTGTTGTGGTCCATAATGTGACAGATATCATCACTGAATATAATGAATAGTAGTGGTGGGAAGATGGGCCACAGTCTTGTAACACACTTGTCAATTCAGTGCTGGACAGCCACCACACCACTTGTTACGCCACTCACAACACTACACAAGGCACAGAGATTAGCGCATACACAAGAACATCATGATTCGTTGCTTAAAGCATGAAAAAAGGTTGCCTTAGGTGATGAACTGTGGTAAACATTGTTACCCGTCATTGGGAAGGTGTGAGGACATAATATACCATGTGAGGGGATGCATTCCACTCACCAACAGAATACTTTGCAGGCAGTGGTATGTTCACAGAGAGAAGAATGAGAGTTTCCTGGTTTTGAATTTGCAGAAGTTGGTCAGCTTCAGCCTACTTATGTTTTGTGACTGGCCACTGCCAAGCCCAGTGATGTAACCCAGAAATTTACAAAGTGGTTGTGTCATGTTCTGGTGTCTCACGAATTAATACCTCTATTGATAACTGACAGAGTGGTTTCTTGTCCATCATGGGCAGCACCAGGCACACTTTCCACTCCTTGGAGAGAGGCAAGTGGTAGTACTTTAAGACGTTGAGCATATATAGCAGTGACGGATACAGAAAAATCTCAAGGAGGGGCGCTAAAGATATCTTGAGCTACCTTTACTTTTGCCATAATAAAAAATAATCAAGTCATATGCAAAGATTAAGAAAGTTTTATTTAAAGTGATTATACACATACACAAGACAATGTCATCTTATGATATCAAAATGTTACAATTGTGGTTCTCTTCCTTAAATGATGAATTCTATGTGCCTATTCTTCCTGGCAAATCAGTTAATTACATCATCAATAGGACAATCAATGTCGGTGTAAGTGTTCAACAGAGCTAAGCCATTAAGTCAGTCTCCCTTCACTGTCAACCTCAGCCATGTCTTTGTACTCCGCAACATTGAAAAACTTCTTTCTACTGTAGCAATAGATGAAGGTAAACAAGAAAATATTTTATACAGCATGTGCAAAGTAGGATAGCCAGATCTAGTACAAACAGACAACGCTTGCATAACAGAATCATGATCATTAAGGGCGTTTATGCTTGTTTGCTTGTATTGAAGAATCTCTCCCATTAGTTTCATTTTAATCATAAAGAGTGATTCTTCTTCAAAGAGCAGTAGTTCAGTTAAGCACTGATTCAATTTATGTGCCAGATCATTACAGTCATGTTTCAGTAGTTGTGAGGGCAAAAGTATGTTGAATTTTAAATAATAAATATTTTCTTCAGTAAAACGTGCATGCTACACAGGCAAGTACAACTACTGGATAACTTGATTCAGTCAAGTCGACTGACAAAAGAAATGAACAAATAGCATGCAAGCTGACTTGCGGGGGCGGCGCGGGTGGCAATGCAGGCAGCTCTGTAAGTGGGAGGCATGCACGCCCTGCATGCCTCCCTTATGTATCCACCACTGATATGGTGTCAGAGAATGTTGTGAGCAGGGCCGCAAAAAGGGGAAAAAAGAAAGAAAAGGAGCTGTTCCACTTTCTCTCTTAGCCTATGAGACCAACAGTGAAGTGCACAGGACCAACAGACGAAGTCATTATTAATGCTGTTGAATCGAACAGCAGCACCAGTAATAATTAATCTTGCAAAGATGAAGAATATGAAGTTCAAAATTGTAACCATTCTTTTTATTGTCATAATGTAAGTTTTATTATTGGCTCTTTTTAATCCCAAATTGCCTATGAGAACTGATACAGAACTAGTAGTAACAAGCTCCATTACTCAACCTGAAACTATCAACTACAATTTCAATTGTTAGCTTTTGTTACACCTGTTTCAGTTTTTACTTTTGTAGGCACACAGCACACAGACAGCTGATACAGTGGCAGATAGAGCGCTGCTTTTAGCATAAATTGATATGTGAGTGGAAGTGTAGTCCCAGCACCATGTGACGTAAGTGCAGCTTGACCCCAACCCCCCTCACACCTTGACAGCCCATATTCTGGGAGTTGGTGGGCAGAGCTTACTTCCTCTGCTCAATGCAACCCATGTCCATCCACTTACTTCACTATATTAACCTGCACACTTCCTGTATTTACAGCAAGGCAATGCACCAGCCATCTGCCCCAGAGAAGAGTAATAATGGTTTGAGGAACACTACAAAGATATGAGGAGGTTTATGCGATCTCCTATGTTTACCTGACTAAATTCCTAATGAACACATCTGAGTAACCACTGAGCCAGACATAGATGCCCTTAAACCTAGTTCTGATGAATATCTATGAGTGGTAGGTGGTGCAATGGTCACAAATCAGAATGTCTCACAAACCTTTTCAGTCTCAATGAGTGTAGAGCAAGACTTAATATGTTATTGGAAAAACTGGACTATTAAATGTAAGAATGAGCACTGCTGTCTCTACCAACTTCTCTCTCACATTTTGCATTACACTTTCAAAATCAATCCCATCAACTTTTTTTTCCATTTCTCTTACAACCCGTGTCTGTCCACATCCAAGTTTCATTCTATGATACAACACCCATATTAACCAATTTAATTATTTTCCTGAAATGACATGAATGGATCAGTGGGAATGAAATCAATCAAGATGCAATGACATGAAATGTTATCATCTAAAACTGGCCATAAATGCTGAAGCTACAGTGTAACAAATATGGTGTGATTAATGCATATTTATATTTCAGCCCAGCAGTTGCCTTAACAATTATGCTATATAAGCACACCACTGGAGCTAACTCAATGTTTCACTATCGCTAATGTTCCTATCTGTGATTTTGTTTCATTGATGCCAGCTGTTATCGACTTTGTTAATTTTCTCTACGGGAAATTCTTATAAATGCTCCAGAAGAATCAGTGACAAATAACATATATTTTGTTAGATTGAACTGCTGTGCAATTTGTTGCTCTTCCACACTTCAAGTGTTGGGCCCCTGCTTGCCACAGTGCCCATCTCTTCCTTTGTCTTCAGACACTTCTTTGGTATACTGGATTATAATTTCTGACTGTAAGGTAGTCCTCTGCCAGTTCATTCTGTTGAGTTGTTTCTTCCATTTTATTCTGTTCCTTGATCTGTTTACTCTGGCACAGCCTTTCACAGCTATAAGAAATCTCATTACAGTCACCTAGATCTTACTTTCTTGCCCTTCATAAATGAACCATAACTTACTTCAGCATAGTGTCCTCACAGGGTGCGCTCTACCATCTGAGCTACCCAAGCATAACTCACACCTCGTCCTCACAGGGCGTGAGTCGTGCTTGAGTAGCTCATACAGTAGAGCACTTGCCCGCAGAAGGCAAAGGTCCCGAGTTCGAGTCTCAGTCCAGCACACAGTTTTAATCTGCCAAGAAGTTTCAATGTTTCTTTGGTTACAGAGTTCATTTTGTATACTCTGTTTATTGGAGTCACTCCCCATCATTGACAATACATTACATAGCCTATTTCCCTTTCCAAAAAGCCAGTAAGTATATAAGATATTAAAAAATAAAAAATGACCTTGTTCAGCTCAGGAATTTCCAGAATTGTTTTAAATATATGTCTTCCCTCAGGCTCAGAAATGGCAGGGTTAAGTTTTCCCAGTTCCAATGCTGTAGCAATCACAGCAACATAATTGTATTTCTGAAAGTCCAATAATGTAATGCAGAACATTTCAGCAACTCTGAAACAGTCAAAGGCATTTAAAAAAAAACTTAATTTTGGCAATATAGGAAAACAAATTGATATCATAATATTTAGCAGATTATTTATTTGTATTTTTTAAAATTATTTCTTTCCCTTATAGCCCATATTTTCTTTCGCAACTTACTAATTTTTCTTATTCTTCCTTCTTGTTCCACTATTACAATGGCACAATAGTAAAACAGTGAATTAAATTATCTACATCATACAATAATCTGGAACATGTAAGAGAGAAAAAAAACAATCTGGACACAAATACCTTGGGATAGGTTGTTAAGGCATTCTTATGTCGCCATCAAAAGTCAAGCTCTCAATTTATCCTCAACAGTAGTAATTGGCATTTGTATAGTACATCAGTATAGAACATTACAGACATCTTCAAGCAAAGCCAGCAACCTACAGTAAAATTTTGCAGTAGCTATAACAAAATGAACATTCCTAACTGTGATGCAGTAGTGTGTGATCGACATAAAAATTCGCACTTTTGTTGACTAATAAAATTGTACTGCAGGAGGTAACGTACTAGAAAGAGGACACGTTTTCAAAACCCCTGCAGTTGCATTTACAACATGTGCCATGTTCTATGATGTACTGTGATACTTACTGAACAAAGTTTCCATACTTCATGAGTTCATGTCATGATTAGTTGCTATCTTTTTTTAAAAAAAAACTTTGAGAGGTGTCTTACTCATCTTGTACCATACATTTTCAAGCTATTACAGGTACACATAAAACTAATAGTAAAATGCTAATGCTTTAAAACAATAGCTGATTAATGATAACAGTAGCTTGGTATTAACCAGGTTTTACTATGCATAAAAAGCAATTTTTATGTAATAAGACTAGTGATAACTTTCATTAATAAGGGAATATGTCAAATTTAGTTTTTTTTTATTAGTGTTTATCTAGTGAATGAATGATAAATAGTTATTCCATTATTCATATAAATGCCTTATTTTGAACATTCCACTAAATATTTTATTATTGTCACATTTAAATAATGAATTAGGGAAATCTGTAAGCAGCATGTCTTCATGAATACTCTTAATTTTTGAGCTGGAAATCTAAATCCTAGTGAGTGCAAAAACCTATTACATCATCATTAAAAAGGTCGAACCAATTTCTGCTAATATAAAGGGAACAGTCAACATTTATACGGTCTCCACAGTGAATGCAAAAACCCCATTGATTGACTTGGTAACTGAAGTTCTTGTGACTCAACTTAATGTGAATGGCTCAAAGTTGTGGTTTAATTTTCAAGAGCATGTCTTTTCTGCAGTTGTGTTTACAAATAACTTCTCTTTTTCTGACTACATATGGTACTTTTGCAGTTTCAAATATTTATAAAGGACCAGTGTGTTGTATTCTTTCAGTGAAATCATGTTGATTTAGAAAGTTTTCCCTCTCTCAGAGCCTCAGTGTTTCAAATAAGTTTCCTATTTTGTCACCCCCCCCCCCCCCCCCCTGAACCATGGACCTTGCCGTTGGTGGGGAGGCTTGCGTGCCTCAGCAATACAGATAGCCGTACCGTAGGTACAACCACAACGGAGGGGTATCTGTTGAGAGGCCAGACACAAACGTGTGGTTCCTGAACAGAGGCAGCAGCCTTTTCAGTAGTTGCAAGGGAACAGTCTGGATGATTGACTGATCTGGCCTTGTAACAATAACCAAAACGGCATTGCTGTGCTGGTACTGCGAACGGCTGAAAGCAAGGGGAAACTACGGCTGTAATTTTTCCCGAGGGTATGCAGCTTTACTGTATGATTAAATGATGATGGCGTCCTCTTGGGTAAAATATTCCGGAGCTAAAATAGTCCCCCATTCGGATCTCTGGGCAGGGACTACTCAAGAGGATGTCGTTATCAGGAGAAAGAAAACTGGCATTCTACAGATCGGAGCGTGGAATGTCAGATCCCTTAATCGGGCAGGTAGGTTAGAAAATTTAAAAAGGGAAATGGGTAGGTTAAAGTTAGATATAGTGGGAATTAGTGAAGTTCGGTGGCAGGAGGAACAAGACTTCTGGTCAGGCGAATACAGGGTTATACATACAAAGTCAAATAGGGGTAATGCAGGAGTAGGTTTAATAATGAATAGGAAAATAGGAATGCGGGTAAGCTACTACAAACAGCATAGTGAACGCATTATTGTGGCCAAGATAGACACGAAGCCCATGCATACTACAGTAGTACAAGTTTATATGCCAACTAGCTCTGCAGATGATGAAGAAATTGAAGAAATGTATGATGAAAGAAAAGAAATTATTCAGATAGTGAAGGGAGACGAAAATTTAATAGTCATGGGTGACTGGAATTCGAGTGTAGGAAAAGGGAAAGAAGGAAATGTAGTAGGTGAATATGGATTGGGGCTAAGAAATGAAAGAGGAAGCCGCCTGGTAGAATTTTGCACAGAGCACAACTTAATCATAGCTAACACTTGGTTTAAGAATCATGATAGAAGGTTGTATACATGGAAGAACCCTGGAGATACTAAAAGGTATCAGATAGATTATATAATGGTAAGACAGAGATTTAGGAACCAGGTTTTAAATTGTGAGACATTTCCAGGGGCAGATGTGGACTCTGACCACAATCTATTGGTTATGAGCTGCAGATTAAAACTGAAGAAACTGCAAAAAGGTGGGAATTTAAGGAAATGGGACCTGGATAAACTGAAAGAACCAGAGGTTGTACAGAGTTTCAGGGGGAGCATAAGGGAACAATTGACAGGAATGGGGGAAAGAAACACAGTAGAAGAAGAATGGGTAGCTTTGAGAGATGAAGTAGTGAAGGCAGCAGAGGATCAAGTAGGTAAAAAGACGAGGGCTAGTAGAAATCCTTGGGTAACAGAAGAAATATTGAATTTAATTGATGAAAGGAGAAAATATAAAAATGCAGTAAATGAAGCAGGCAAAAAGGAATACAAATGTCTCAAAAATGAGATCGACAGGAAGTGCAAAATGGCTAAGCAGGGATGGCTAGAGGACAAATGTAAGGACATAGAGGCTTATCTCACTAGAGGTAAGATAGATACTGCCTACAGGAAAATTAAAGAGACCTTTGGAGATAAGAGAACCACTTGTATGAACATCAAGAGCTCAGATGGAAACCCAGTTCTAAGCTAAGAAGGCAAAGCAGAGAGGTGGAAGGAGTATATAGAGGGTCTATACAGGGGCGATGTACTTGAGGACAATATTATAGAAATGGAAGAGGATGTAGATGAAGATGAAATGGGAGATACGATACTGCATGAAGAGTTTGACAGAGCACTGAAAGACCTGAGTCGAAACAAGGCCCCCGGAGTAGACAACATTCCATTGGAACTACTGACGGCCTTGGGAGAGCCAGTCCTGACAAAACTCTACCATCTGGTGAGCAAGATGTATGAAACAGGCAAAATACCCTCAGACTTCAAGAAGAATATAATAATTCCAATCCCAAAGAAAGCAGGTGGTGACAGATGTGAAAATTACCGAACAATCAGTTTAATAAGCCACAGCTACAAAATACTAACATGAATTCTTTACAGACGAATGGAAAAACTAATAGAAGCCGACCTCGGGGAAGATCAGTTTGGATTCCGTAGAAATACTGGAACACGTGAGGCAATACTGACCTTACGACTTATCTTAGAAGAAAGATTAAGGAAAGGCAAACCTACATTTCTAGCATTTGTAGACTTAGAGGAAGCTTTTGACAATGTTGACTGGAATACTCCCTTTCAAATTCTAAAGGTGGCAGGGGTAAAATACAGGGAGCGAAAGGCTATTTACAATTTGTACAGAAACCAGGTGGCAGTTATAAGAGTCGAGGGACATGAAAGGGAAGCAGTGGTTGGGAAGGGAGTAAGACAGGGTTGTAGCCCCTCCCCGATGTTATTCAATCTGTATATTGAGCAAGCAGTAAAGGAAACAAAAGAAAAATTTTGAGTAGGTATTAAAATCCATGGAGAAGAAATAAAAACTTTGAGGTTCGCCGATGACATTGTAATTCTGTCAGAGACAGCAAAGGACTTGGAAGAGTAGTTGAATGGAATGGATGGTGTCTCGAAGGGAGGATATAAGATGAACATCAACAAAAGCAAAACGAGGATAATGGAATGTAGTCGAATTAAGTCGGGTGATGTTGAGGGTATTAGATTAGGAAATGAGACACTTAAAGTAGTAAAGGAGTTTTGCTATTTGGGGAGCAAAATAACTGATGATGGTCGAAGTAGAGAGGATATAAAAAGTAGACTGGCAATGGCAAGGAAAGTTTTTCTCAAGAAGAGAAATTTGTTAACATTGAGTATAAATTTAAGTGTCAGGAAGTCATTTCTGAAAGTATTTGTATGGAGTGTAGCCATGTATGGAAGTGAAACATGGACGGTAAATAGTTTGGACAAGAAGAGAATTGAAGCTTTCAAAATGTGGTGCTACAGAAGAATGCTGAAGATTAGATGGGTAGATCACATAACTAATGAGGAAGTATTGAATAGGATTGGGGAGAAGAGAAGTTTGTGGCACAACTTGACCAGAAGAAGGGTTCGGTTGGTAGGACATATTCTGAGGCATCAAGGGATCAGCAATTTAGTATTGGAGGTCAGCGTGGAGGGTAAAAATCGTAAGGGGAGACCAAGAGATGAATACACTAAGCAGATTCAGAAGGATGTAGGTTGCAGTAAGTACTGGGAGATGAAGAAGTTCGCACAGGATAGAGTAGCATGGAGAGCTGCATCAAACCAGTCTCAGGACTGAAGACCACAACAACAACAACATTTTGTCACCGTATTTAACACTAATTCATGATATACAGTGTAGCCTCGTGGCTCAGTAGGAAACAGTCACTTACAGATCCAAGGGACCAGATTTCAATTTCCAGTCAGTTCTAGGATTTCTTCTGTCGGTTATTGTTCCTTCTATCTTTCACAACAGTTTGTTAACGTGAAAAATGTCGAGTGACACCATGGCTTGGAGTCCACATTAAACTTTAGATCCCCTTATAACTGACTAGGCATATCAGTTCAAAAATTGTAGAATGTAATAGCATACCACATAAAATAGGACAATGTCTAGTGAATCACTGTGGTATTCAACATAGTTTCAATTTCACATCATCACCTTTCACATATTTACATGTCAGAGCTCAAACATGTAACCTTGCCTTGGCAAATCTGCTTTGCCTGATACAGGGAAACATTAAACTATGACAGCTGGGTAGATATTTGAACTCTCTCCCTCTCCAAAATGGAAGTCCAATTTGCTAACCATGGCACCACCTGATTCAATAACAAGTTTTCACGTCAATCACTTTGTGCTTGTGAAAAAAACTCTTGCATCAAATCAACTGCTGCTAGAGACATACACATGTGGTGGCCAACTGCTGACTATGCTCTCTACAGCGAAATGTTTGGTTGAATTAGATAACTGTACCAGAAGTGTTACTTCAAGAGTACTTGCCACCCACAGTATGCACATGCAGATAAAAGAAAAAAATCTAAATTAATGTAAATAAAAGAGAACATTTGCCATATTTTCAGGGTGTAACACAATGACACTGAACTTTCAAAGGCTGTTCATGGAATTTTCTGAATATTTTGGTATAAGGGACCTGCGGTCATCTGTGGCTCAGTATACAATAATTACATTCTCACCATATAGCAGAGATGCTGAGTCACAGATAGGTACAACAAAAATACTGTCACAAATAAAGCTTTCGGCCAGTAAAGCCAACATCAAAAATACATGCTACACTCTCCCGCCACCCCTCCCCCCCCCCCTCTCTCTCTCTCTCTCTCTCTCTCTCTCTCTCTCTCTGTCTCCCCCCCCCCCCCTCTCTCTCTCTCTCATGCCACTGAAGCCACAATTTGGAGTGTGGCTTCAGTTGCCTGGGACTGCAGTCATCTCTGTGTGTGTGTGTGTGTGTGTGTGTGTGTGTGTGTGTGTGTGTGTGTGTGGTCTATTTTTGATGAAGTGCTTACTGGCCTAAAGCTTTATTTGTGACAGTATTTTTGTTGTGCCTATCTGCAACACAGCATCTCCACAATACAGTGAGTAGCAACTTTCCTTTTCATAATATTGTTATATTCCATCCTGGATTTTCCATTGTTTAATAATTACACTTCATTTGATTTCTTACCCCTTGTATCAATACTGCAATGAAAATATATTCACAGCAGCACAAATGTCAATAGTACGTGCTTTATGTCTCACTTGAGAACAAACTTGTTTCATCCAGTCACAGTTCATGCTGTTGACAGCAGTAATGTCTCCTTTACACTTGGCCCTCAATTCTGCATTCAGTACCACTTAGTTCTGTCTCAGGATTGTTTTTTTCTGACTGTGTCAGTTGTACGTCAATAGTGATACACAGAAGTATGGAAATAACTGATGGGGAGTTGTCCAATATGACCGCGCATATGAGTTCACTGAAGGCACTGGAAGAGTGACATGAAGGTGCTATGCAAAGCTGTTCCCACAGTGATGGCAACCACATCACAGTAGTTATGCAACTGTACATAGGCCCCATGAATAATTGAATCCTATTGTGTTACTATGTTTTGAAGAGAATGTGTTTCAAGCTTTTTCAGAGTTGTGCAAATATTTTCACAGAACAAAGATAATTCTGGTAACAAAGCCAAATAAATCATAATTACATTATTACTCTGTAATGAGCCACCAGTGACCATAGCTCCCTTATACCAAAATACCCAGAAAATATGCATGATCAACCTCCAAAATATCAATTTTTCCTGTTACTACCTACATACAATTTTAACTTCATAGAACCTTTCATATCTTGCTCTCTCTCACTACCTACACACATACACAAAAATTACATGTAATCAAGTAAACCTATCCAGTCCATCACACAATACTGTCATTGGACTTCACAAAATCACCTGGATTTTTGTTGCCATTGTTAATTAAAACACACAAAAACATTAACGCACAAATGAGAAATAAACAGTTTTTTAGGGTGCTACATATTTCGAGACCCATGGTCACCAATAGTCCTCAAAGAATCTTGTCATCCCAGTTAAAAACCTCAATGCCCTTCATGAGAAGCGATTATCCTCCTACACTATTTGCCATTCTATCACAATTAGAAGAAAGGATGGCAGTGGTATAACAATACTATGAGAATGGATACTGGGATAAGTCTTGAGTCTGCTGACAGTACCTTGGGAAAAAAGAAGGAAAAAGAAATAAAGATAACCCCTGCTTCACGAACCAACCTACTTGGGGGTGTCACTACCACATCATGCTTATTGGAGGTTGTAAATTTGAAGAATGGATGTTACATGTCATTTTTCTTATCATTTCTCCTATCCCCACCAAAAATTGATCATGGTATCAACAATTCTGTACAATTCTGTAAACAATTTTATCATCACTTCACTGATGTAAATCTCTTTAGCTCATCTACAATATATAGTCCTCTACCTTTCCTTCTTGCTGTTTATCCAGTGACAGAACCACAGGACAAAGCTTTGCAGTAACACAGAACAGTATTTTAATACATGATGGACAATGATGGACAATGATGGACAGAACAGTATTTTAATACATGATGGACAATGATGGACAATGATGGACAATGTCAATTTCTTTATTCTTTTTTGAACTTTTCCTAGGGCCTTTGTAATGCAAAGGTTCACCTTCAATTTTGCTGTTTAAAAATTCCACTGTGACCAAATCAGTAATTAATTTGAGAATTTACACTGTCTGACAAAAAAGGTGAAGAACATGGAAGACATGGTCTGATGATAATTTAATTTTGCACAAGTAACACCACTGGCAGGTAGGTAAATGATTAGACCTGCAATTCTAAGTGATAGGTAGAACAGCCACCAATGTGCATTAGCATTTTTCGTGTTAAGTGTTGTTACCAAGTTTGGTAGGGTATATAAGGGGCATGACCAGCATCAAACGTTGAGTGATCACTCTGAAGGTTGCTGCATATTTATGTGAGACAGCATTATCAGCACTGGACAAGAGTTTGAAAATAGGCCTCATTGAGTGTCTCCATTTGGACAGCTAGTTCAATCATGCAATACATCCAGATTTGTGGGGCATACAGATGTCTCATCTTAAACATACCAAGTGAAAATATTGGAAATCACAGAGTGTGTACGAACAGTGTTTTGGTTACATTCAATGCTTTTGCAAATTAATTGTGCAAGTAACACTAGAAACATCCAAGTGTAGACCATGATGTGACTGTGTTAGGAACATTGCATCAATCATACCCACATGTGTCTCATCCAGTTGACTGATTCCTGAATTTCTGCATTTGTATATTTGACAGAACGCTACATCTGTGGTTTGTCATACTTACAAATGACACAATCTTCATATTAACATGATGAGTATTCTCAACAATACGCATTCTGTTATACTAATTGCTAGTTGAAGTTATGGTCCAAACTGAGAAAACAATGCATGATATATACGTAAGAATTTATTTTGATCACTAATAAAGGCGATTATAAATCATAGAATAAAAATGGTTAAAAAGTTGAATTTCATATCCATTTTCTGATAACAGGTGGTATGATGATTTTATTGTGTGCTATTATAGAAATGCAACAATGTGAACCCTGTTTTTCCATATTATTGGCAGTCTTAACGATAGATGAGAACAAAGCAGTGAAAGAAAACTTGAAACATGCTGCTATCTTCTTACTTATTCTCAGCTGAGAAAAGATTGGTCAGACAGATCTGTGATGTCAGTTTGCGAGCTTTGGGTAGGCTGTTGTTCATGTGTCTTGAAATTTTGTCTCTGCCATCCCTGTAAATATCTCCATCATAGCATTTGTTGTTGACAGTAATTGCTCATTCAGAAGAAACTGCAACATTCACTCACTGAGCACTACATGGAAAATTAATTTATACTTGTGTAACACTTTCTTGAGCACAGTACAGATAGGCGTGCACTATTCAGCAGACTTCGTTTTCAATAGCCTTGCACCAGAACTCGAAATAATTGAGTCCTAAACCTCCAGTCTTTAAATCTAAGTTGAAATGTTTCTATGTGGCATCCACTATTCTGGACAGATGTTTTTCATAGTACTAAGTGAGAACTTCTCTCTGTAAAATTTTATTTATTCATATACTCTTTCATGTTTTGTTAATTCTTTAGTTTCTTTAGTAGTTTATTAGAAAACAGGCTGTAAACTATGAGCTGACTCATGTAGCTTTGTCTTCCATGGTCCCACAAAATCAGATAAATAAATAATTAAAAATAAAATATAATCCACAAATCTCACTTCCTTTCAGATATCATATCTTGAAACTGAAGTTTGGCATTAATAAAACCTATTGCATTAGGTACGTATGATCCAGCTGACTAGTGATCCAAAAAGTGAGTTCTTTGTAGTTGGTGTAGACATCTGGTTCGCATCCTGTTAATGAGTATCTAAATTTTCTGAATGCCTATAATATAGGAAATGCCTCCTTTCCTGTGCAGGAGTTGTTCATCTCTTTTTATTCAAGTCAGTTCCTGCGAAAGCTATTGTAGTGTGATTTTCACTTCTGTTGTTAACTTATCCCTGAAGTAATATGCATAAAAGCCAATAATTAGAAGCATCTGAAACTGAAATGAAATAATGATAATGAAATACATTTGCCTCAACTATATACGGCTAAAGACTACTTCGGAATTGTTAGCTAACTTTTTACACAAAGAGTCAAAGAGTATCTCGGCATACTCTTAAAACTAAATATTGAAAGAACAGGTAGTAGTTTCATTCTATTTACAACACCCAATATGACTATCTGCAGTAGTTCCTTTTCCCCCCTCTTTTCCTATCGTTTCTTATTCTGCTGCTATCACTAGACACCATATTAAGAAGACAACCATCAAATTTTATTTCCAATTTCTCATTTGGACTTCACCAGTTCCACCCTGAGACTGCAGCATAATACCAAAACCTCAATATTATAACATGAAAATGAATATTCCATAATTCCAAATACATCTTAGAAACCATGTTAAGGATCCAACCATGAAAAAAATTGTGGTATTCTTTTGTAGTTACCATCAGATTTATTATTAGTCCAGGTACTTATAGGCCATATCAAAGACAGTACACTTTACAGACACACATCATTTTTACAGTGGTCCTTCTAAAATATTTTGGTCATTCCAAGTTGGAGATTATTATAATAAGGAAAGTTCTGGCAGAATGTAAACCCTTTAGCAGTAAAGGTAACCACTTACCAAATAGTACAAGTGCTGAGCTGTTGGCACGCCTGCAAAAAGGAACGAAATGTTGTTAGCTTTTGGAAGAAATTCTTTGATGCACGACCTTGCCCCCCTCCCCCCACCACACAAACACAAACACAAACACACACACACACACACACACACACACACACACACAGAGAGAGAGAGAGGGGGGGGGGAGATGGGTTGGGGACAGATGGATAACAGCTCTGAGAGAGACATCAGGTGTGTAGCCCAGGAATGTGGGAAGGAGGGATGGCATGTGCTCAGGCTAGGGAAACAACACATGGGCACCAGAGCCGGTGATGTGCAGCACATGATAAAGATGACATGGGGACAGAGACTGGGAAGGGATGACAGGATAGATGAAGGGAAGCTGTTGGATAGATGTTGTGGGGACAGTGGGCTGAAAGAGATTAATGGCAAGATGATTATAGGAGTGAAGTACGTGTTACAAGGATAACTTCCATTTATGTAGTTCAGAAAAGCTGGTGCTGGTGGGAAGGATCCAGATATCATGGATTGTAAAACAGCCACTGAACCAGAGCATGTTGTGCGTAGCAGTGTGTTGTGTCCCTCCTCCATCCTGTCACCCCTTCCCATTCCACACCCCCATGTCATCTTCACCACATGCCACACCCTCACCAGCTCTGGTGTCCTTGTGTCACATGCCTTGCCCATGCAACTGCCACCCCTACCTCTCAATGTCATATCTTGCTTTCCTGCTTCCTCCCTTTTAATTGCTAGGCACCTGTCCCAACAACTCCTCCTGCTTCCCACCTCTTTCTCCCTCTACCCGTCCCAACTGACAACTCCAATTCCAGTCCATAGCTCCTCACAGAATTTCTTCCAAAAGCTAACAAAGATTCATTCTTTTTTGTGTGCCTGGAGACGACAATGCTTCTGCTATTTGATGAATGGTGTCCTTTATTCCTAAAGTATTTGCAAGTTAGACATTACCTGTATTATACTGCTTCTGAAATGAATTGCTCATTTAGCTTTTACGAAATAAGTACTGTGCTGCTAAACACATTAACACATTATGTCCATCAGTAAAAAATAAGTTCACTCAGTTGCATTGCTGCATTTTTTTACCTGTAATTCATATTCAATCATCAAAACATTCCCACTACTATTGTCTGTAACATTCCAAACTTCATTGCTAAGATGTCTTGTAACTCCCCAGTTGTTGTCAACCTCGTGCTTCAATATAAGCAGCACATTTCTTGTCCTATCTGTTGAGCACCAAGAAGGGAAAAAGAACATTCTTCAATATGCTATTGTTTGTCTTAGAGTCTGTCTTTCAGTTTATATATATTGGTCAATATTTCCTTTCACAAAAACTCCTACTTTTTAACTATTTTACACCCTAAGTTGGTTATTAGAATTTTACAACTCATCTTTGAAATATCTGCAAATTGGCTAATTTTTTCCCCAACAGTTTGAGATAACGTGCAGTTTTGTATCCCCATTCTCTGACCGGATGCTGTAACCTCGAGACTCTTGAATATGCTTTGGCAAAAGTAGTGTACTTTCTGTCATCAGCTCCAAAACAGCCTTGCCCATTTATTTAATACTGATTTTAATTATCTTAAATATTAACTGTCTCTTTGCTGTACACTGAAATTAAATAAAAAACAATATAAACAAATTATTTTATCCATTTTGATTGGAGGAGACTGCAACTGTTCCTGTACATTACACTGCAGGAAATAGGTTTTTAAAAATGATTTTTATTGTACCATTATAAAAACAAATATTAAGAGTTCAAAGTTAGTGCATATATTTGAACAACTGAGTTGTTTTTCTCTGGAATGAAGACATGGTAATTCCATAGGTGTTCAAAGGGGGAGGGGGGCTTGGGGCTCTTTCCCCTCCTGGAATCAGGGATACAGCGTGTTACGTCCTCAGAAGCATCTCTCATTGTGCTCACCTAAAGACAACAGTGTTGGCTTATTTAGCACATTGTCACTCCCTGTTGCCTTGTGGAATTATTTGTTGGGGCAGTTCATGTAAAGTAACTATAGTGCTTGTTCAGCAGAAGTGAGCAGTGAGAATATTTTATAAAATACATAACTGTACCTCTTTTAGCACCATTTTAAGGGTCTTTGAATCAATACACTCATTTACCAATACATTTACTCCTTAATGTGTTTTGCTGCTGATAATAAAAATCAAGGTTCAACGGACGGTGATATGCAGTCACAATATAAGAGAGAAAAATAATTTTCATGTAGACTTTGCCCCCTTGTCCAGGGTTCAGGATGGAGTTATGTAGCATACCCTGGAGGTTAGATATTCAACAAGCTTCCATCTAACATACAGTGAGAAATTGGGAACGCCTACCAGTTCAACAGAAAATTAAAAATATGCCTCATTAGCCCTTTTTCCACAGGGCACTTGAATATATAGACTCACGAATTGAAAAGTTTTGTTAGCTGCATGGCAAGTGATAGTGTTTGTTATAAAGCTCTATGACAAGTATTAACCTATGCAAATAACATGTAAAAATATTCACTTTGTAAAATACCATTGTAATCAAGGAAATATGAAGCCACTAATAGAAGGTGGACAGCAGCTATACAGTAAACAGGAGCAGGCAGCAGCTTTTTCGAAGTAGCAGCTTCCTTCATTGACTAAATTTAGATGACATGAGTGTCACTAGCATAAAGCAGTACAGTGTCTTGATGGAATCTACAGAAGATGAGGAATGAATGAATGAATGAATGAATGAATGAACAGACTGCTTGTTTATTACAGAATTCACACACTTGTCCAAAAATAACTGACAGTGATGCTAGTAAAACTCAAGAGGGGGAAAACTATGTAGAATATCCAAAGTATTAAAACCACCATCTTAACTTCTCTCTCTCTCTCTCTCTCTTTGGACAGATGGGGTATGTAAGAGAATACATTCACATCTATGGCTTTGCAAACATAGAGTGCTATAAACTTATATCTCAAAAAAATTTAACAGAATTGCTCATTTCATTTCATTGCAGTGTGTAATCAATGTAAGTTGTCTGTTGGTTGTATTCTTGCTTAATAATTCTTCATTTACTGGAAAATTTGTGAAAAGTACCTGTCATAATAAGTGTGTTCTGTGTGCTCCAGCTGGACAGCACTGGCTATAGCATCCAGATCATCCAAGAGCAAAACTGAAGGCTGGTAATAGACACATTCTGTTAAGGCTGTCAACAATATCCTCTGCACTGTCTCAACAGTTTTTCCTTTCAAAAGAGAAGAAAAAGATGTCTCACACAATGATCACCATCTACTGTAAATAAATGCTCTGTTACACTATATTAAATGCACCAATATTTCATTTATTATGAATTCCACTACGTTTACCACCAACAGCAATAATAACTACAATACAATAAATATTAATAACAACAAAAATAATAGAAATGAAAAGAATAATATTTTTTCCAAGTATTTGGTGACAAATCGTTTCGAACTCACAAACTCAACAACTGTAGAAAAACGCGCGCGCGCCCACACACACACACACACACACACACACACACACACACACACAGAGAGAGAGAGAGAGAGAGAGAGAGAGAGAGAGAGAGAGATATGAGAGTAAGGACATCCCATCTTAAACCTGTTGGTAGGCTCTCACTCCACCTACATACTTAAATTCAGAAATCAGTGCCATTCCTAGTGAATTCTAAAAAACCTACCATTTTTCTGAAATAGTATTTTACTTAGATGTGTCCCTCAAAACTAATGCTATTTTTGCCACAAAAACTTCCAACACTTGCTCTAATGTCTAATAACCACAACTTTGAATAACAGAGAGGGAGTCACGATAGGCATCCTTCCTCTATTCACAAGATTCTTCTGTTATGCAATCCAAACATCCCCCACTTTATCTCCAAGACTGAAGACTTAACCGTCCAGTAAGTGATGTAGCTTTTTAAGTATCATCTCAAAAAGCTATCCGAAATACTGTTTTGACTATTCCTGTCTTGGAATACCACTACTTATAAAAAGCATAGTAAGCTTCAGCAAACAAACCTCCTACCACCACCAATCCCTACAGTCCCATAATCTAATTTAACTACATCGCATCAGTCAAAGACCTAGTCTCCTTCACCTAATACCTGCAGTTACCCCTTTAGTTTGCACTTACCATGACTCTCTCGCCCAACACAAAGTCCCAAGTAACTTGAAAAAGTGCAAGTGACTCCCATATATAAGTAGAGTAAAAAAAAGGACCCCCAAAATTAGAGACTGAAATCCTTACCATCAGTTTGGTACTGAATTCTTGAGCATATTCTAACTTGGAATATAATATATGTCTTGAGACAGAAAAGCTTCTGTTCACAATTCAGCATGGATTTAGAAGCCATCACCAGTGTAATACTCAGCTCGTTCTTTTCTCGCAAAAACTCCAGCAAACTATGGATGAAGTCTGGAAAGTATTTGACACAATGCCCAACTACAGACTGTTAACGAAGGTCTGAGCATGCAGAATAAGTTCTCAGATATTTGAGTGGCTTGAGGGCTCCTAGGTAACAGAACTTTGTATACTGTCCTGGATGGCAAGCATTTATTAGAGGGAAAGTTATCATCAGCAGTGTCCCTCGGAAGTGTTATAAGACTGCTCTTATTCTCTTTTTTTAAAAAAAAAAAAAAAACCTCACAGATAGAGTATGCAGCAGTCTGTGATTGTTTGCTGATGACGCTGTAGACTATGGGAAACTGTCATCATACAGTGGCTGTAGGAGGATACAGGGTGAATTGTTCAGAGGAAGCTGCCATTCATCACACCAAACAGATATTCTAGCCACATAAAATGTGGGTTAATGCAGATGAGTAGAGGCTACAATCCTGTAATATTTGGATATAGTATTAGTGGTACACGGCTTGAGTGTTTGGGATCCCACCATGTCAAATAACAGGAAGACATCAAGGCTATTCAGAGGTATTTGCCAGAAATGTTACTGGTATCTGATCAAAACCTGCATACTATGGGCATTCCTGGAGGGAAGACAATTTTCTTTATGTAAAATGCTATTGAGATAGTACAGAGAACCAGCATTTGAGACTGACTTCAGAAGACTCTACTGTCACCAATGTACATCTCACATAAGGAATCCAAAGACAAGACAAGAAAAATTAGGGCTTGCACAGAAGCAGCCATTTGCAATGGAGAAGGAAAGGGAATGACTTGCTTTGGTATAATATACTCTCCATCATGCAACATATGGTGACTCAAAAGTATTTATGTATGTATTTGCTGTTCTTAATAGCTCACCTGTGTACCTATTTTTCAACTCATGACAGATGCACCCCTGCACTGCTTCTATTTGATGTTGTGTTGATAACCCTATACTCACGCGGCCAGAAGTAGTGTTCTTCCTACCACCCCATTTCACTACTTCCCACTATACCTAACTTCAACCTATCCACTTAAAGATAAAATCTCTAACCTAGCTACTTGATTGAGGTATCTAACATTCTAAGTGCTGACTCACAGGATTCAAGATTTGCTTTTCCTGATGACAACATTCTCCTGTGTAGTTCTCACCTGACGGACTATTTTACTTTCAAAATATTTGTCCCATTAAAATGCCATCCAGCATTACACTACACAGTACAGCCGCATGTCCTTGAGAAATAATGTCCTTCAATTACCCTTGCTTTCAGTGATTCACAGTACCAACATAGCAAGGCTATGAGATGGCTGTACTTACAGTATGAGTGTTTGTCTTTCCGCATCTTTGAGGCATGCAGTCCAACCAATCATGACAAGGTCTGCAGTCTTATGAGAGGAGAGGGAAGCAGGTAGGTTATTTGGGGGAGAGAGAGTAGCTAATTTGTCGTTATGACATCAGTAAGCTGGTCATCGCCTACCTATTCTAAGGCGTGGATTAGTGCTGTAAGTATAGAAATAGGGTGATGGTCGGAAGGTAGTGAGAAGTTCCTACCTACCACTCAATATCTACATGATCAGTGGTTATACAGCATGAACATATTCCAAGTCTTAGTTTCTGTGTCACTGTTTTTACTCTGTAAAAGAATGCCTAAAATAGTAAACATGCTGGTTATGGTTGAGTGTGAAACATGTACTGTTCAGTGAAGCAAATCTTATATAAACTTGTTTCAATGTATTGCGACTCATAATCTACTCAATGTAATATTAACTCATTTTGTCCACTTTCTGCAGCACACTGTGTAATACTCCATGAAATGAATCAAATAAATAAATAAGTAATTTACTGTATCAACATACCAGCTGAGATGTAACATACCATTTCTGTGAAGTGATGTGTTGCACATGTTAATAGTACCAACGAATGATGTTCGCCAAAAATATAGTTAATTTTTATTATTACTTTTATGGAGTTTTGAATATGCATATTGTGTGGAGAATTTGTACTGTTTGTGCATGTTAACAAGTGTGATGGAAGCAGTGTTTCTGCAAGAAGGGGGTGGGGGCAAGAAGGGGGCAGTCTGCAGTTTGAGCACCTGCTGATGTGGCAGTTATTGTGTGCAGCTGCACCTCTGCATCTGAGACATGCTACACTCCATAGAATAGCGTCACTAGACAATGGCTTATGTCATATAAAAAATAGAGTGAGTTTCCACTTGAGAGTCTGTGCTAAAGCCTGTTAGAGAGTGAACACTGAGCTGTTGATAATTTCGTTAACATTTTATGTAAATGCCAAAGCTAAATTGCAGACAATTGTATATGGGAGTTTCCAGAGCTGTATAAGTTGAAAGAACACATGCATGTCTTTAAAAAATTCCTCATATATTTGGTACCTTGTTGAACCTATATATGCAATATTTTTCTCATCTGCACAGGCTAGACCGCACTGGAGATGAAGTCCAAGGAAAGAAGAAAGATGATCCCGAGAGGAGAACTGTACTCCAAATAAACATGTCAGTGATCACAAATCTGACACCACAGTAACAAAATTGTTACATGAAATTTATTCCCCTCTGAACATTCTTCAAATTCAGTGGGAAACATCCCAAAGTATATAATCTAAAACAAGTCCATTGCCATAAACTACAGTGGGCTGAATAATTTCCAGCTCTTTTAGTCATAAAATAATAAAATACAAGTTTTTATAAAAAATCTAGTGGACTAGAAACACTTGATAATATTTCAGCTGGTTAGTTCACATCACATTCATTGCGTAACTGGGGAGAATACATTCAATTAAAAAGAAGTAGCATAGTAGTGCCCCAGCAGGTAGTAAACACGAGGTGACATGGATAGCCCGACCATCTGAAGGGCCAGCATCAGATAAGCTTCAGAATTATTATTGTGTTGTCCCATCAACTCTCCCTCTTGGATGGCATTATTTTCCTATCAACAGAGGGTTTATGGTCTGCATCATGGTTCTAGCAGCTCTGTGGTAGGAGGACATCTCCTTATTACATCAGGATCACTGATGTTGTGTACCTGTGGCAGCAGATACAACTGTCAAAGCTCTTCAGAGATATTCTCCACAGAAGGCTTGTCTTGCACCACGGTTTCAGACAATGGCCCTCAGTTTGGGGTAGAATATTTCAAGGACTTCTGCATGCACAATGCCTTTCATTACATCATGGCACCTATCTTCCATCCACAGTTGACTCGCAAGACAAAACACCTTGTTCAAACATATAAGACACAGATGCACTAATATGTCGAATATTTATTGGCTGAGAGGATCTCAATTTTTTACTTCTTTTAAGTCCTTAACAATGATGCTAGTTGGGGCCAAGTGTCCCAACGAGCTCCTGCATGGTTTTCAGCCACAGACACTGCTCAATCTCTTGCTGCTGGGCTGGTGTCCCGCAGCAACACTGCTTTTGTTGACTTTTGTGCCCAGTATACCAGTTCGGGTCAAGGCACTCGGATTCTGACCATTGTCCACAGCCAGCAGGGTCACTTCATCTTCATGGTTCGCTCCGAAGGTCAAATTGTGGCATGCCACTGGACCAACTGCATCCCAGGATGGGGACAAGCCTTCTCCTTGGGCCATGGGCCTGATGCCTTGCTCTTTGGCAGTCCTGGCCACTCCGGGGGTTGTGTCTACTCCATTGGTTGAGGTTGTCACCACAGACAGAAGTTTGTTTCCTGCAGCATCTCACACGGCAGTGAGCAAGCACCACCACCAGCCAGGGTGAAAGCCAGGTCTCCATCATCAGAGTCTCCCCTCTCCAGTCCACTGTCTCCTACCCATGCCAGTGCCATTGTTGTGGACTCCAGTGTCCTGATGGCTTCCACCCCCTGTCACTGATCCTGTCCACAGCTAACCCTGGGCTTTGCAGTCGGTGGGGATGACCTCATTCTATTCACTTTTATATGTAGGTGCTGGTCCAGTTGTATCAGGGACTTGTTTCACTTTTGCCCTCTCAGCACTGCCACTGATGCCACAGACGCCTCTTTGGTCACAGCATTGTGGATGGCATCGCAATGGTTATGTCACTGACTGCCCGTAGTGGGCAGGTCACAACAGCAAGCTAGTGCACATTGACATTCAAACAGCATGGCTTCAACTCTTCAACTACCAAGCCAGCCTGGTCACCGACCACCTCTACCAGGTCCACCACGTGTACACAGCACTACACCAGCAACACCTGATGTGGACAGCCTCTTTATAAGGGCAGACAAGGGCCTTGGGCCCATGGCTGTTAAATGTGTCTGAGATGGGTAAAATACGTTCATGGTATTCTTGTTGATGTCGCTCTGTGACCCAATAAACTGCGTCTCTTTTACAGCCTGTGTTTTGTAGTGTTCCTAGTTAGAACAGCATGAAGTAACATGAATGGTTACAACACTGGATTTGCATTTAGAATGTGTATGATTCAAATCCACATCTCATCATGAGGATTAGGTTTCAAATGTTTTTATTAAACAAGTTACAGAAAATACTGCGATGATTCCTTTGAAAAGGATATGACCAAAATTTATCCTCATCCTTGTCCTACCTCATTTTATACCTCATTTATAACATCTTCACCACATATGACACGGTGAAACTTACTCTTTGTTCCTCTTGGGTGAGAGAGGGTTTCTGATGCTCTATCATAGGGCACACATGTGTGCATGCATGCATGCACACACTCAGCCAGCCAGCCACCCACCCACCCACCCACCCGTCCACCCACCCATCCACCCACCCACTCATACCCACATCCACACATACAAACACATGGTTCCATTGTCTAAATCAGCTACCTTGTCCCAGGACTGTAGCTTGACTGGAGCGATGGGTTGTGAATGGCGGGGTGGATGAGAGGAGAAATGCAGTGGGGAAAATGCATAAGAGGAAATGAGAGCTGGGAAGTAGATCTAGAATGGGACAGATGAATGAATATGCCACCAATCAATTCATTAACTCATTAAGGTGCAGGAAATCACGCAACACATGTAGCACACAGTGAGGTCGAGGAATGTTCAAATTTGGATTTTTTTATCACTGTGGATTGATGTTCTTTCCTCTGATAAAGAAGTTTGTATTTTTGAGAATGGAGGTGAGAAAAGAAGGTGAGGCCAGGTTGAATGTAAGGTATTCTCAGAAGGCAGTCTAGCCAACTATATCCTTACTCATAACTACCACTCCTTCAAGATGAAACCCAGAAACAAATTCACTGAAAGGCACTGAGAACTGAGTGACACCCTCATATGCCAACCTGTTTATGAGCCATGCAGAAGAAATCTTCCAAGCCACATAACATCTAAACCCCTTTTCTGGTCTAGGTTCTCTCATGATATCTCCGTGATCTGGACTCAGAGCCAAGATACTCAGTCCTCATCCTCCACTGTTTCAACACCTTCTCTTCCATGTGAGCTTCACCCAGTCTTCCTCAACCCTATGTTTCACCTTCTTGGCTGTGAATCTCCTCCTCTACAATACCTCCATAAGAACATTCATCCATATCAAACCCACCAATTATCAATAGAACCTAAGCTTTGATAACTGTCATTCTTTACACCCTAAAAAGTCTCTCTCTTATGGTCTGACCACCCGCACTTGGGGCATCCACAGTGACAAGCAGCTGAGATATTCCTTGCTAAGTACACTGAAAGTCCTACCAGTGCCTTCACAGACAAGGTACTACCACAGCTGCCAACCTCGAGAAGCAACTTTCAGTAATCACATGGCAAATAAGGAGGAGGGAAAATTTTAAAAATTAGAATCCTGATTTAGGCCTTTAAATGCTACATTTCAGATGCTTTCCAAATCTAAATAAAAAAGATTTTCCAGGAATAAAAACAACTGTAAATGAAAAAATCAGGTTAAGTAGAAAAGGCTAAAAATTAGTCTAGCAAACAGCTTTCACAATATTACTATCTGAATTTGCTACAGTACTCAAGCCTATTTTTAAAGTACTTATTTTTTTTACTGTGATCAATTATTTTTACTACAATCGAAATGATAGGTAAATCTATGACTACTGGTACTTGGAACATTTACAGAAGCTTTCACCTTTTTTTTCAGTTTCACTCTGAATATAATTTGCACTGTTTCATTTTTCATCACCATTTGTGTCAAGCTTCTCTTTACGGAAACTGTTAAGTTGCCAAAGGAGCAAAAAGATGTTCAATTCCTTGCATTTTTGACAAAAAACTAAAAAAATCTAAAAGACAAATAAAACCACTGAACATAGATAATGTCACAAAATTACCAAACATTTCAATAACTTTCTTTACTTTCTTCTGCCGATGTCTTTATATCAACTCTAGTACCTTTTATATGGCCACGACTATCAACAGGCTGGCCATTGTCAAACTGTAACTAAGAACAGATTTGACTACCAGTGGTGGAACATGCTGCTAAGCATAGGAAGCTTGATATCAATGGCTTCTTCACAACAGTGCCATGTGGATTTCACTTTCCCTCCAACGCCACCTTCTCTGAATTATAAAGATGGGTATTGTCAATACAATACAACCTTCGGTACCAGAAGCTTTCTGGCTTCAGCTCCACTAGCCCCTGTCCCACACCACCTCCTGCCTTGCTCCTTCACCCCCTCCCTCTCACCTTTCATCTGCTCTATACTCAGACTCTCCTCTCTACATTCTCTCTCTGTTCATCTACTCCATCCTCCAACTCCTCCACCCTCCAAAAAACTATTCCTCCATCTGATTCATCCCCACTTCACCCCACACCCCAGGGTGAGTTCACACATACCGTACTCCTTTCCTGTCCCCTTGCTGACTCTCCCTCCCAGCCTCAGCTAGCACTAAAATGGACATTTCTGAAACCTCAGCAAAGTTTTCCGTTTTGGTTTGCAAGTTTTTGGGTTTGTTGTTGGGTTGTGATTTTCTCTCTACACAATATCTTCACAAGTGTTGAATGCAGATTTCATCACTCATTGTTTGGACTCTAACCAGACTGTGAATGGTACTCACCACCCTAGCAATTTGTTGACAAATGGAACAGGACAATAAACACATTTAAATCCAAGAGCAAGGCTGTACCAAAACATAAACATGTTTAAGTGCGAAAAATGTCACAAGGCAAAACCCTTCACTAAGAAGTCACTTAATAAGCATTTACCTAATAACACAACAATGTTGTCTGATGTAACTGAAGTAAAATGAGTGCAGGAATCCATATTACTTAAGCTAAAGCCACTGTCATTTTTGATTAAATTATCTACAACTCTAATCTCAGTTGTCTCTTTTATTGCACTGCTCCAGAAATTCGTTGTCTGCAACTCAATGCTTGTATTTTTACATTTCATTCCATGTTCACAGGTGAGGCAGTGTTTGTTGACAGCTTATTTTGTTGGTTGCTTTAGTCACATGTAAAAAGTGTTTTTTACTGCCTGGTTCAACAGTTCTTATAATTTGTGCAACATATGACATGCCAAATTCAAACTGAATGTCTCACACACCCAGTTTTTGAAGCTGTAGATTATTTTTCATACAAAACAGTAGACCCAATGAAATTCAAAGGTCTACTGTTATATCCCATAAAACATCTCCATCGTGTAAACTCTACTTCCACCTCAAATCATGATTGTCACAACAAATGCCTTGGAAATAAATTAGTACCTATAGCATACATACCACATATCTCAGTTATGACAGTAGAACTGCCTGCCATGGATCCACCCCTCCTACCCTCCTCCATGACCACCCTTCCAATCTATGTCAAATATTTTCATACAGTTTTATGAGCTCAAATATACATATACAGTTACTCATGCAACAATTACCAGTGTAGAATAATTAATGAAAAAGTGTACATACTGGCCCACTGCTGTACATTGATGTATTATCTGGCCACAATTTCCCATTTATTACATTAATTAATTTCAAGAAATTTTTCATTCACAATAGGGATAAGCTTTAAAAATGTATTGATGCATCAAAGATACACAGAAATAACACTCATTCCATGATAGAAGACACATCTTGTGTAACATTTGACAGCAAAATAAACAACAGAATGAAATCCACAGAGAAATTATTGAGATCCACGTATGCTTTCGAACAAAAGAATATAGAAAATAATTCTTGCATGCTGTTCACCAACCTCTCAAATGCTTGCAGTAAAGTTCCACAACATGAATATAATATGGTGATTCCTTTACTTCATTGCACAGCATCTTCGCAATGGTGCTTCGTCCAGAACCACTTTTACCTGAAAATGTGAAAGAATAAGTTAAATGTGCAAATACACACTCATTGGGAAGACCTGAAGATAAAGTACTATTCTTCCTAAAAGCAACTACTACCTCATTTTGCATAAAATTCTTTGATTGCTAGCTCATATCCATAGATAAATAATATTTTGGGAAACTGGATTACTGAATGGTAGTGGGACACACGTGACAAATATGGCATGTCTATCTTGAACTGCTTGGTGTTCCTACAACAGTCGGCATGGGCACACTTGTTGGATATAGTTGTTCTATGTGCCACTGAAGTAGGATGGTAGAAGAAACACATCTGGATGACATTATACACAGACAGATCATGGATGGATTAGAGGTTGGTCAGTCAGAACAAAGTGAAAAAAAGAGATGTGTGCCACCTATAGTGTCTTTTTATGAGAAATTTCCAGTAGGGAGGTAACATTCAACAGCAGTATGGGCAAGGTTAATGATAAACTACAGATGAGCACTAGTAACATCATTCTGCCCTAACTTATTAAATACAGTCACCCAACATAGGACCTGACCAGGCTGGAAACCTCATGCCAGTCCGTAAGTTACACAATCACCATTAAACTATGCATTAACAGGTTCTTGAAATTCCTCTGGATGCTTGTCAACATCATCAATGAAATCCCCTTAAACAAAAGCACAGCATGGGCAGGAGAATATCGTGCCTTGCCTACCACGAGTGGATCCAGGAATATTGGGGTGTTGCCCTGTTCCCAGAATATCACAGTTCAGCTTGGAGAGCATAGGGACAGTATTAAAGTTCAATGTTATCTTGATGAAGAGATCATTAGAGATGGAGGAAAGGTTGGAATGGGGAGGGACTGAGAGGGAAATTGGCTGTACTCTTTTTCAAGAGAACCATTCTGATATTCCCTTAGGTGATTTTTGGAAAACCACAAAAACCCTAAATCTGTTTGGCCAAAAATAGAACTGAACTGCCATCGTCCTGAATGCAAGTCCAGTGTCTTGCCTCTGAATCTCCTCACTCACCAGTTTGCAATGCAATTCTCAACATACTGTAATATGATGTATCCCTTGACACACATTACACACCTCACCTGCCAGTAGTTGAGGAAGGGCAGCTGGCAATGTTGTTTTTGGTAAAACATACCACATTGTTATATGCATTTTCTCATGGTATATATTTATTTATGCATTTATTTTATCTGGCAAGATTAGGGCCTTCAGGCCCTCTCTTACACCAACCAGGCATACTCAGATTGAACGAATTTCAGTTTGTACAGAACATTATGGACATACCACGTGTTATAGAGATTACACACGGATAATTATAACAATAAAAAATTATAACAATTAATAATAATAATAGTAATGACTATGTATATGAAAGTAAACATATTTTTCTTTTATGAATGTCAGTCCTATTGCTAGTTGGGAATTTTCTCATTATGTTCTTGCAGCTTGTGAGTTATTCACATTGAGCAGAGACATAAGACGATAGAATGGGGTGAAAGAGATATAGAAGAGGTAGCTAGGTTAGAGGAAGAGAAATAGAATGGTAAAATTCGAAGCTATGATGGAGAGGAGAAAGAAAGAGATGAGAGGGGCACAACAGTGGTGGCTATACCATCCCTAATATGTAAGTTTTGAGCTGCCTCTTGAATGTTAAGTGGTTCTGGACAAGACGCAGATCACAGGGGAGCGCGTTCCATAGTCATATGGCTCAGATGGAGAATGACACAGAGAAAGATTTTGTGTTATGTAAAGGTACAGCCAAGACGCTATACGTATCTGATCTGGTATTGCGGTTGTGGAATGATGTGAGAAGATAATTATTGGGCGAACATGAATTCCATGAGATGAATGATAATGCCAAACCACACAGCTATCACCTGGAGGACATGTACCAGCAACACGACAACTTCATATGCTGGGAAGGTCAGCTGCCACCCCCCCCCCCCCTCCCCCTTCAGATTTAAGTTCTGTTGGACTGCAGACTTAGCCTACCAGAAGAGTCCCATGATTGACTTAGCAGAAAAAAATCATAGCAGAGTGTCGCAAGAAACCTCAGGGGTAGGGGGTATGTGCTTTTGCACAAGAAGCCATATTCTGACTATGCTGACACTGCAAAAGTCATCACCTGGGTATCCTGAAAGGCAAGGTTGCTACACAGCCTTGGCACAGAAAGGACTGCAGTACCCCTGACACTTTGAAAAGATCAGGACTTTGAGACAATGATGTCATAATTTCCCAGCAACAATACCTCATGACTCAGTACTACTGTGTCTTAGGGGAGGAATGGTGCTAAAGACATGCAAACACGTGGCCTATCCACTTGCCCCCCAAGCACCTGCAGTGTGTTGGACAGAGTGTGAATACACTTTGCAAATATCCACAGAAGTTGTCAAAGATTACCGATGTTAATGACAGACGTGTGAGCACTTGCACATGTGCAAGGAGGCTGGTACAGGTGCTTGTTAACAGTGATGTGGAATTCATGCACTTGAATTCACTTGCACACAGGCTGGAAGTTTGCAGAGTGTGCATGCACAATGTGCTTCACTTAACACCAGAGTTGGGCAAAATTAATGCAAGTGAAAATATGGATACAGATATAAATTATTATTCATTATTTGCCAATAACAAATATTATTCAAAACATTACTCACTCACACAAATAAAAAAGCTTCATCAACTGTGAATAAAAAGTATTATGAACAATAGATAAATTTTAAATCCAATGCTGTTTATTGCCCAATTCTTCATCCAATGGATACATTTTCTGTTTCTTTTGAATTTGTTTTAAAAACAACTTTTTTTTTCCAAACATTACATCAGAAACTTTATTTGATTTTCGAAGACTTGCCTTTGTGATGGTAAAGAAATACATTAGATACATGCAAAAAGGATAAGCCATTGGTGTGTGACATCTCCTGAATTCACGTTTATATTGTGACTAAGCCCAGAGGTTGTACAGAGTTTCAGGGAGAGCATAAGGGAACAACTGACAGGAACAGGGGAAAGAAATACAATAGAAGAAGATTGGGTAGCTTTGTGGGATGAAGTGGTGAAGGCAGCAGAGGAGCAAGTAGGTAAAAAGATGAGGGCAAGTGGAAATCCTTGGGTAACAGAAGAAATACTGAATTTAATTGATGAAAGGAGAAAACATAAAAATACAGTAAATGAAGCAGGCAAAATGGAATACAAACATCTCAAAAATTAGATTGACAGGAATTGCAAAATGGCTAAGCAGGGATGGCTAGAGGGCAAATGTAAGGATGTAGAGAATTATCTCACTAGGGGTAAGATAGATACTGCCTACAAGAAAGTTAGAGAGACCTTTGGAGAAAGGAGAACCACTTGTTTGAATATCAAGAGCTCAGATGGAAACCCAGTTCTAAGCAAAGAAGGCAAAGCAGAAAGGTGGAAGGAGTATACAGAGGGTCTATACAAGGGCGATGTTCTTGAGGACAATATTATGGAAATGGAATAGGATGTAGCTGAAGATGAAATGGGAGATATGATATTGTGTGAAGAATTTGACAGAGCACTGAACGATAGAAGTAAAAACAAGGCCCTAGGAGTAGACAACATTCCATTAGAACTACTGATAGCCTTGGGAGAGCCAGCCCTGACAAAACTCTACCATCTGGTGAGCAAGATGTATGAGACAGGCAAAATACCCTCAGACTTCAAGAAGAATATAATAATTCCAATCCCAAAGAAAGCAGGTGGTGACAGATGTGAAAATTACCGAACCATCAGTTTAATAAGTCACAGCTGGAAAATACTAACGCAAATTCTTTACAAACGAATGGAAAAACTGGTAGAAGCCGACCTTGGGGAAGATCAGTTTGGATTCCAAAGAAATATTGGAACACATGAGGCAATACTGACCGTATAACTTATCTTAAGGAAAGGCAAACCTATGTTTCTAGCATTTATAAACTTAGAGAAAGCTTTTGACAATGTTGACTGGAATACTCTCTTTCAAATTCTGAAGGTGGCAGGGGTAAAATACAGGGAGTGAAAGGCTATTTACAATCTGTACAGAAACCAGATGGTAGTTATAAGAGTCGAGGGACACGAAAGGGAAGCAGTGGTTGGGAAGGGAGTGAGACAGGGTTGTAGCCTCTCCCCGATGCTATTCAATCTATTTAATTGATGAAAGGAGAAAACATAAAAATACAGTAAATGAAGCAGGCAAAATGGAATACAAACATCTCAAAAATTAGATTGACAGGAATTGCAAAATGGCTAAGCAGGGATGGCTAGAAGGCAAATGTAAGGATGTAGAGAATTATCTCACTAGGGGTAAGATAGATACTGCCTACAAGAAAGTTAGAGAGACCTTTGGAGAAAGGAGAACCACTTGTTTGAATATCAAGAGCTCAGATGGAAACCCAGTTCTAAGCAAAGAAGGCAAAGCAGAAAGTTGGAAGGAGTATACAGAGGGTCTATACAAGGGCGATGTTCTTGAGGACAATATTATGGAAATGGAATAGGATGTAGCTGAAGATGAAATGGGAGATATGATATTGTGTGAAGAATTTGACAGAGCACTGAACGATAGAAGTAAAAACAAGGCCCTAGGAGTAGACAACATTCCATTAGAACTACTGATAGCCTTGGGAGAGCCAGCCCTGACAAAACTCTACCATCTGGTGAGCAAGATGTATGAGACAGGCAAAATACCCTCAAACTTCAAGAAGAATATAATAATTCCAATCCCAAAGAAAGCAGGTGGTGACAGATGTGAAAATTACCGAACCATCAGTTTAATAAGTCACAGCTGGAAAATACTAACACAAATTCTTTACAAACGAATGGAAAAACTGGTAGAAACCAACCTTGGGGAAGATCAGTTTGGATTCCAAAGAAATATTGGAACACATGAGGCAATACTGACCGTATAACTTATCTTAAGGAAAGGCAAACCTATGTTTCTAGCATTTATAAACTTAGAGAAAGCTTTTGACAATGTTGACTGGAATACTCTCTTTCAAATTCTGAAGGTGGCAGGGGTAAAATACAGGGAATGAAAGGCTATTTACAATCTGTACAGAAACCAGATGGTAGTTATAAGAGTCGAGGGACATGAAAGGGAAGCAGTGGTTGGGAAAGGAGTGAGACAGGGTTGTAGCCTCTCCCCGATGCTATTCAATCTGTATATTGAGCAAGCAGTAAAGGAAACAAAAGAAAAATTCGGAGTAGGTATTAAAATCCATGGAGAAGAAATAAAAACTTTGAGGTTCGCTGAAGACATTGTAATTCTGTCAGAGACAGCAAAGGACTTGGAAGAGCAGTTGAACGAAATGGATAGTGTCTTGAAAGGAGGATATAAGATGAACATCAACAAAAGCAAAACAAGGATAATGGAATGTAGTTGAATTAAGTCGGGTGATGCTAAGAGATTAGACTAGGAAATGAGATACTTAAGGTAGTAAAGGAGTTTTGCTATTTGGGGAGCAAAATAACTGATGATGGCCGAAGTAGAGAGGATATAAAAAGTAGACTGGCAATGGCAAGGAAAGTGTTTCTGAAGAAGAGAAATTTGTTAACATCGATTATAGATTTAAGTGACAGGAAGTCGTTTCTGAAAGTATTCGTATGGAGTGTAGCTACGTTGGAAGTGAAACATGGACAATAAATAGTTTGGACAAGAAGAGAATAGAAGCTTTCGAAATGTGGTGCTACAGAAGAATGCTGAATATTAGATGGGTAGATCACATAACTAATGAGGAGGTATTGAACAGAATTGGGGAGAAGAGGAGTTTAGGGCACATCTTGACTAGAAGAAGGGATCGGTTGGTGGGACATGTTCTGAGGCGTCAAGGGATCACCAATTTAGTATTGGAGCGCAGCGTGGAGGGTAAAAATTGTAGAGGGAGTTCAAGAGATGAATACACTAAGCAGATTCAGAAGGATGTAGGTTGCAGTAGGTACTGGGAGATGAAGAAGCTTGCACAGGATAGAATAGCAGGGAGAGCTGCATCAAACCAATCTCAGGACTGAAGACCACACCAACAACGCTGTGATAATGAAATATTAATTTCAGCTCACAACCTTCTTCAGCAAAAATTGAGAGTTCATCAATTCTGCTGACATTTTTTGGTAAATAATTCATTCTGGTTCCATGTTAGCTTCATTTCTCAAATCACATTCTGCATAAAATCTTCTTTTTACATCATATCATCATTTGAAACTCACGACCTGCTTTCTTTGTAACTTCTTTGGCTATTACATGTCAGTAGTTTGTTGAAAGCCTTCCTTTGTCATGGATAGAATATAGGTGTTCTACTTGTTTTTAAATTGTGGGTAAGACACTGATTGCTGCAACAACTGCAGTTATTGTAGAAAGGCAGAAAAGTCTTCCAATAGTCTCTTGACACTTTATTGATAAAAAAATTACCAGGGTGCTGCAATATTGTTTCTTTTATGAGCCCAAACCCAGTGTCTCTCCTGGAATGATTTTTTAAAAAAATTGGGAGTGTTGGAAAAATTTTGGTCTGTGCATATTTGAGGGCAACTCTAGACAGGGTGTTTGACAACACCATACTGGCAGGTGCAGGGAGAGTTGAACAGGGACATGTCAGCATTGAAGATGCGCAAAGCTGCCACATCCATTCCCTTGCAACTGTCAGCAATCAACTTATGCTGATTTAACCATAGGCAATGTCATGTACTCTTGACTTTCTCAGACTTTTGAACTGATTTACACAGCGAGTTGGAGGTGGACGTAAACATGGTACAACTCGATTTGGCATTTTTGTCATTTGTTACAGGTGAAAGATGCAATAAGTAACAGAGAAAATTGTAGGACCAATGGGGGATTCAACCCCAAACATTTAGTTGTGTAGTGTGGAACTTTACCCAGTGACCCAGTGAAGCAGGTTGCTGTACAAACCATTAATAAGTTATTTGTCAAACAGAAACTGCACTGAGCCAAGGGTAGAAACACTAGCCATACAATCTACTACAAGAAGTAAACAAAGAAAATATAGTGGCATTCAACATTATTCATTATTTAAGTCACAAACAATTTATTCACAAATAAATTTGTCTGAATGATCCACTTACTCAAATAACTATCTCGAAAGAAATTTATTCAAATAATGCTCATTTCTGCTTACCACAATATGTTATGCTTCCTTTCTCTTTCCACTCACTGCAGTTCATATTATCAAGTTCAACAAGTACTATGAGTTTATTTGCTCGATTTACTCATGAATGCTTGAGGTGTAGCTGAACTTAAGGTTTTTTGGTTAATTGCAATAAAGTTGACAATTATAGTCTGTTATGCTCCTTGACACAAATCCTTTCCAAAACATGTCTCAATATCAGTGCAATTTTAGCAGTAGACTGAATGTAAGCATTGTTTCATGAGCTATTCTTTTATGCAAATTTACAGTTCCACAGCTAAAACAATGTTCTTCAATAATGTCAATATTCAATTATCACTTTAATTTCATTATACATGATCATAATTAGTCACTGTGGTAACATTTGGTGAATCTCATGTATACAATACACACTTTCTCCATAGAAAACATGGAAAATCAACAGATAAAAAGAAATTCTAATTGTAAATGCATCCAAACTCTAGCCAGGACCATAAGTGCCGCTAAGTTGTGCCAAAGCCATATAGAGTCCATATTTCCCTAGCCGCGTGATCCTAGCCACAAAAAATTAGAATTGTTGAGTTTCACAGTGATCAGCACATAAATTTTCATATATAGAACAAACACATTTGTAAGACTGGTGTACGACCAAACTTATTTTACAAAATTATTTAATGCTTTAAAATTCAGCTAAGTTGGATTTTACTGTTTTTGATAAACTACAAGAACTAATGTGATTTTGATTTACAGAAAATATTGTTGGCTAGAAATTTAGAAACATATATGTTCACTATTATCCTTACACAATGTGAATCCCCTTATTTATATGAATGAGCACCATATAGCAAATTAGAGTAAATTGCATGAAATTAGTAGTTAGTGAGTTAATCAATCAATGCTGCATGTCATTGTGTACAGAAAAATTAAGGTAAGAAAAGTATGTACTTAAAGTTCAGAATCTAGCAGTGGTTTTGGCCAAATCTGCAATGGAAAAATTGGGCTCCTTATGAACTTCAAGTTTAATTATCATGGAGGACAAACAGTTTTAGGTAATTACTGGTAAATCAAAATTTTTAAGCTTCAAATGGCATAGGTCACCTTCTCAAGTATAAGTGTTAACTCGCAGGTTTTTGAATGTGGTGAACTGTAGTGCTTAAGACCAAGACCAAGAGATAGATGGGTGAAGGGAGTGAAGGAATGTGTGACGAGAAGAGGAGAGAACTGGACGAAGGTGGAAGAGGGGGAATGGTGGAAAGACAGAACACGATGGAGAGGCTTGTGTTCCCGACAGACCCAGCCAGTGGCTGGAAGCTGTCCAAGATGATGATGATGAACTGTAGTGCTAACTTCAGTTAACTGAAAGTTTTAATTAACAGCACCCTAATGAAAACTAATAACACTAATGGAACCACAACAGCCAAAAAAGTAATCTGAATAATAATTCCACTGAAATTCAGTCTAAGTAAGAACTTGTGATTTTTAAGTCTCGGTATGCCCATCTTTTTAGAGATGGTTGCGGGACTCGGCTTTTCTACTGAGGATGTCAAATTAAACACCTTTCAGCTGTCTAGTTTCCACCTTATTTTATTTATCAACCAGTTTCAGCATATTACTATGCTGACTTCAAGGCCCTTACTGACATGTAGAGGGAATCTATCTTACTTATCATCAAAACAGGGGTCAGCAATACTGACATTAGTAGATTTTTGCTATATTGATCACTTCAGCCATCACCGGCCAACTCTGCACTTCTGGATGGACATGATGTATGTGTGTGTGTGTGTGTGTGTGTGTGTGTGTGTGTGTGTGTGTGTGTGTGTGTGTGTGGGAGGGAGGGAGGGAGGGAGGGAGGGAGGGAGGGAGGAGGCAGGCAGGCAGGCAGGCTTGGTGATGCCCCCTATCTTTCTGTGCAGAACGCATCTACTAAATCACCTTCTTATGCGCACACCACTATGGTAATAGTTGGTGCCTCATTTCATGTTCCCAAAGCCTCCCCTCCCCCATAATTGTATGTACGTCTAACCTTTCCTTGACATTTTATGATTCTATTTATCTCTGTTTTAGTCCACTCCACTTTCTTCTTAAGAGTACCTACAGTTTTATTCTAACTATGGAGAAATCCCCAAACATCCGGTTATTGTTGGACAATTTCAGACAACCCACAGAGAATACTGCTATTTTTCTTGTGTCATATGGCACTGTCTAATCTTTGATAATTGCAGAAAATTATCATCAGCAAATGTGGAATACTTCACATTTGTGGAACCTAATACCCTGCATAAAATGAAACAGTGTAATTGAAATTACTACATACCAACAATAAGTATGTTTTGTAGTATCAGATTTGGCCACATTTCTGGAGGCAATGAACTTCCTAAATGCAATCCAACCTCCAGCGTAGTTAAACCTTCATTTAGTATATCCCTCTGCCACCTGTAGAACAATAGCAGTAATAAGAAGAAAACATCACACTAAAGTAGAAAAGTGATAATTACTATCAGCATTACTTACTCAGCAAAAATTCTATTACTTTTTGACAAAAGTTTACTTTCATCATCTTTTTCAGTCTCTGGTGTTCTCTCACAGAATTCAGTAACCTTCACAGCACACTTCTTCATAGATTCTGAGTTTAAGATACAGTACTCCAATGTGTCAGGAATAATTTTTACCAATACAGTCTTCTTTGGCATAATAGCACTTAGAGGAAATAATGTCTCAGAATTTAGAAGAATGCCATGTTTCTTGCTGTACTTCTGTACAAATGTCTGAAATAACTTTGGCGCACTTTCATCGCTTTCTTCCTATAAAGAAATAAAAAGCCACTTGCAACACTTTTGATTGTATTATTAAAAAGTATAATACAAAACTACATGTTCATCTAATTTTTATTATTCCACGCAAATAGGACATACTAAAAGCAGCACTATAAAAGAATATATGGAGTACCAACAGATCTAACAAGTGCATGGTAATTTGTATAACAGACAAAAGAAAACGATTAACATAAGAAATACATGTCATGAATTATCATTTTGACTACTTACAAAATAAACATGTAAATATGAGAACTAATGTCTTTGAAGAACCAATGCTCATCACCAATAACCATATACAGTATGCTGTGTATATAATTACTTAAATAAAAGTAATTTATGTCCAGACAGGCTATCTGGTATTTACTTCAATGAGTCATAGCTCCAAGAATTGTAGCTACAAGTACTGAATATTTAAAACAAAAAATAATAAATAATATTTTCTCTAGAATGAACTGTTTGTCAAGAGTTGCAGATGTTTAGATGCAGCATGAAACAACAAAATCTTATTGATCTGTCCCACACCATTACACTGCTTCCAACAAATTTTACCAGCAACACGACACACACAAATACACCACTTAAATGCAACATTGTGTGCCAGGTGAAGACATGATAGCAAAATGTCGGATCTAGTACTTATGATTAAGCTGTTCTCCTGAAAAAAGCTTAATATTAATACTACTGTGCCTTACTACAAATGGCCCTATTGGAGTTTAAGTACTCGCATCGTCCTCCAACTTTTGAACTAACTTATCCAGACATTCAATAGGGGAAACTAAAATTTAATGTTGATTCTGACTCTACGTACAACTCTGCATTTTTCAGATGTACAAAGCAATGCAGAGATGAAAATGTAGTAAGTAAAAAATCCTATGACCAACAGAATTTAACGCTGAACCTTTGGATTTGTAGTCTGAGACTTACCCAATCAGCATCACACTACACCATCTTGACCTACACCATGTAAAATTGGATAAACAATGTTTGCAAAAAGTTGCTTATAATGTGTAAAATGTGGATAACACCAATCTCTTAAATAACAACTGTTCAAAATTATGTTTTTTCAGACCACTGAAGATTTTCAGGAGAATAGAAGAAAAGTGTGTATGCCAGGTACTTCAAAATCTTTTTATCTTAGTCACAGATTTTTGTCATGCAACACAGAAATTCAAACTTGATTATCAAATTGAAGAACCAACAGCCCATACGGAAAATGATAGACTTTTATTATTAACTGATATTTTCATATCTTCATCTAGTGCTGTGAGAACATTTAAGCTATCACTTTCAATTCCTGATTAAGAGGACTAGGTCAGTCAACAAATTATTATTAATAGGAACACGGTTAAGTTGGCTGGATACCTGAAAATACAGGGTGAGCAAACCAAGCTGTTCACCTCAAATATTTCTGGAACATAATTTTGTTTTCATCCAGATGAATTGTGAAAAGATCCTTATAAAATGACATTCTTCGATTCTTATTAAATGACATTCTTCGTTATATTGTCACATCTTAACCAGACACTAGTCTGAATCCGAAAACAAGAACATCAATCAAGTACAGCAATTAGTACTGAAAGCACATTTATTACAAACACCAATGTACATTCAGAGGAGAGGAGAACAGAGACTCCTGGACAGAGAACACTGCTATTTATATGAACAGTGACTATTCCAGAATATACAAAGATTACAAACATAAGAACTTTCAAGAACCTTTCAGAAAGGATAAATACTAAATAACAATTAATTGCTGGTTTGAACTGATGATCAGCAGTGCACCAGCCAGTGATGCTAACAGTTATGCCACACTGCATGCAGAACCAGCATCATTGCTCCATCTCCTGGAAAAACAGCCACCTGCTAATTCAGAAGTTTGTCAAATGACCTCATCTCACTGGATGGTCTTTGTGTTATAGTGCTCTCGATCTTTCTCCTGGGCACCAAGGGTCTGTATATGAGTCAGCTGTCTTACTTCTTTGGTCCTGGTGATGAAATTCCACATAATCGTCCTGAGTACCATCTGGTTGAAAAGGAACAGCATGTCCAATGTCATTTCAGTCCCATGACTGTGGCACAGGAAGAAAAGTGTGAAAACTGTAGTGTCCTACTTCACTATGTTACATGTGAATATCACGACAGGCAGTACAGTATTTCGGTCTCTCACTGTTCGACATCTGTTTACATTGAGAGCAAGTTTGCCAAACTCTTATTAAGCTGTTCTGTAAGACCATTCATTTTTGAGTGATAGGCACTTGTCATGCTGTGAGTGATGTCACAATGTGAAATTCCCTCTGATACTAGTATCAAGTGGACATCTTTTGCATGATCAGAGATTATCACATGGGACACTCCGTGCTTCAAAATGACATCTTCTACAATGAAACTGCAGTTTCTGGAGCTTCAGCAGTCAGCACAGATTTGATGACAGCATAGCAGGCAAGGTAGTCAGTGCAAACTACTATCCACTGATTCCTGTTTGTCAACTTTGGGAAACTCCCCAAGAGGTCTATTCCAATTTGGTGACATGGTGCTGCTGCATGTGGAATTGGTACCACCAGCCCCAGAGGTAACTGCAGCACCTGCTTCCATCACTATAATTCCTTACAGTGGCTCACATATGAGTAGTGTCTAAAATATCAATAGAGACCTGACAAGTGATACATGTGTCTCATTGTATCAAGAGTCTTCATGAATCCCAGGTGACCAGATGTTGGGGCATCAAGAAAAAACTTCAGGATAGTTGGCCATATATGATCTACGATGATGATCAACCATTTCAACCCCACTGGATCATAGTTCCCCTTCAGGGTGGCTACAAAGAAAAGATTCAAAAAGTCTTTGATTTTGAAATTTTATTTGTATTTCAAAGACAACTAAAGTTTAATTGTTTTCTAACTGTCAGTAACCAAATATGGTACAAAACTCGCAAAAATGGTTCATTTTTAGTACACTGCCATAGTTGGCATTTTATAAGTAATTTAACAATATTATAAAATCTGGCATGTTGATAGACACACAAACAAACACAAATGTACACACAAAATTCAAGCTTTCGCAACAACCAACGGTTGAATTTTGTGTGTATGTTTGTGTTTGTTTGTGTGTCTATCGACATGCCAGTGCTTTCGTTTGGTAAGTCACATCATCTTTGTTTGTATATATATTTCTTTTAAAATCTTCTGATTCTATTATTGTATCTTCTTTTTTCTGGTGTTCAGTTTGTCCTGGTACTTTTGAACGCAAGTTCCGGTAAGAATGAATTAAATATTTTGGAACAACTTTTTTTTCTGTCATTGTTCCAAAATCTTATATTTATATCCACTTGAGTTTGACAGATTTCATTGAGTGATTCATCAAATTCTATAACAAAATGATTCCCTCAGTCTATATGACAGAGCAGTCCCATAATGAATTGAGTACCAATTTTAGTTTGCTGTAGTTCCATTCTACTCACTATTGCTGGAAAAAATTTATATATTTTTTTCCCACGTGGAATATTTCCCTCTCTCTCTCTCCTCTCTCCTCTCTCTCTCTCTCTCTCTCTCTCTCTCTCTCTCTCTCTCTATATATATATATATATATATATATATATATATATATATATATATATATATATCGACCTGCCAGCACTTTTGTTTGGTAAGTCTCATCATCTTTATATACAGTGGGAAGTATCCAGATAACCCGGATAGTGTAACACTGTGCCAAGATGTGCTGGCCGTGCACTAACACCAACCTGTCAGAACTCCGGAAATGGGAACTTGCCCTTCAGCATATCCACTCTTCTCGCTATCCGCCAGGCCTCAATCTCCGCTAATTTCTAATTTCAATTTGCCGCCGCTCATACCTCACCTGTCTTTCAACATCATCTTTGCCTCTGTACTTCCGCCCCGACTGACATCTCTGCCCAAACTCTTTGCCTTTACAAATGTCTGCTTGTGTCTGTGTATATGCGGATGGATATGTGTGTGTGTGCGAGTGTATACCTGTCCTTTTTTCCCCCTAAGGTAAGTCTTTCCGCTCCCAGGATTGGAATGACTCCTTACCCTCTCCCTTAAAACCCAAATCCTTTTGTCTTTCCCTCTCCTTCCCTCTTTCCTGACGAGGCAACCATTGGTTGCGAAAGCTAGAATTTTGTGTGTATGTTTGTGTTTGTTTGTGTGTCTATCGACCTGCCAGCGCTTTTGTTTGGTAAGTCTCATCATCTTTCTTTATATATATATATATATGACTTACCAAACAAAAGCGCTGGCAGGTCGATAGACACACAAAATTCTAGCTTTCGCAACCAACGGTTGCCTCGTCAGGAAAGAGGGAAGGAGAGGGAAAGACGAAAGGATTTGGGTTTTAAGGGAACCTTACCCTCTCCCTTAAAACCCAAATCCTTTCGTCTTTCCCTCTCCTTCTCTCTTTTCTGACGAGGCAACCGTTGGTTGCGAAAGCTAGAATTTTGTGTGTTTGTTTGTGTGTCTATCGACCTGCCAGCGCTTTTGTTTGGTAAGTCTCATCATCTTTCTTTTTAGATATATTTTTTCCACGTGGAATGTTTCCCATATATATATATATATATATATATATATATATATATATATATATATATATATATATATATGGTGTTACAAAAAGGTACGGCCAAACTTTCAGGAAACATTCCTCACACACAAATAAAGAAAAGATGGTATGTGGACATGTGTCCAGGAATGCTTAATTTCCATGTTAGAGCTCATTTTAGTTTCATCAGTATGTACTGTACTTCCTCGATTCACCACCAGTTGGCCCAATTGAAGGAAGGTAATGTTGACTTTGGTGCTTGTGTTGACATGTGACTCATTGCTCTACAGTACTAGCATCAAGCACATCAGTACGTAGCATCAACAGGTTAGTGTTCATCACGAACGTGGTTTTGTAGTCAGTGCAATGTTTACAAATGCAGAGTTGGCAGATGCCCATTTGATGTATGGATTAGCACGGGGCAATAGCCGTGGTGCGTTACGTTTCTATGGAGACAGATTTCCAGAACGAAGGTGTCCCGACAGGAAGACGTTCGAAGCAATTGATCGGCATCTTAGGGAGCACGGAAAATTCCAGCCTATGACACGCGACTGGGGAAGACCTAGAACGACGAGGACACCTGCAATGGACGAGGCAATTCTTCATGCAGTTGACGATAACCCTAATGTCAGCATCAGAGAAGTTGGTGCTGTACAAGGTAATGTTGACCACGTCACTGTATGGAGAGTGCTACGGGAGAACCAGTTGTTTCCGTACCATGTACAGCGTGTGCAGGCACTATCATCAGCTGATTGGCCTCCACGGGTACACTTCTGCGAATGGTTCATCCAATAATGGGTCAATCCTCATTTCAGTGCAAATGTTCTCTTTACGGATGAGGCTTCATTTCAACGTGATCAAATTGTAAATTTTCACAATCAACATGTGTGGGCTGACGAGAATCCGCATGCAATTGTGCAATCACGTCATCAACACAGATTTTCTGTGAATGTTTGGGCAGGCATTGTTGGTGATGTCTTGACTGAGCCCCATGTTCTTCCATCTACACTCAATGGAGCATGTTATCATGATTTCATACGGGATACTCTAGGATACTCTACCTGTGCTGCTAGAACATGTGCCTTTACAAGTGCAACACAACATGTGGTTCATGCACGATGGAGCTCCTGCACATTTCAGTTGAAGTGTTCGTACACTTCTCAACAACAGATTCGGTGACTGATGGATTGGTAGAGGCGGAACAATTCCATGGCCTCCATGCTCTCCTGACCTCAACCCTCTTGACTTTCATTTATGGGGGAATTTGAAAGCGCTTGTCTATACAACACCGGTACCAAATGTAGAGACTCTTCGTGCTCGTATTGTGGAAGGCTGTGATACAATACGCCATTCTCCAGGGCTGCATCAGCGCATCAGGGATTCCATGCGAGGGAGGGTGGATGCATGTATCCTTGCTAACGGAGGACATTTTGAACATTTCCTGTAACAAAGTGTTTGAAGTCATGCTGGTACGTTCTGTTGCTGTATGTTTCCATTCCACGATTAATGTGATTTGAAGAGAAGTAATAAAATGAGCTCTAACATGGAAAGCAAGCGTTTCCGGACACATGTCCACATAACATATTTTCTTTCTTTGTGTGTGAGGAATGTTTCCTGAAAGTTTGGTCGTACCTTTTTGTAACACCTTTTTTTTTTTTGCAGCCAACTAAAATTGTGTACTCAATTCATTATGGGACTGCTCTGTCATATAGACTGAGGGAATCGTTTTGTTATAGAATTTTAATGAATCACTCAATGAAATCTGTCAAACTCAAATGGATATAAATATAAGATTTTGGAACAATGACAGAAAAAAAAGTTTTGTACATAGTATATAATTAAGAATTGAGTACAAAATTTTAGTTTGCTGCAGTTCGATTCTTCTCGCTATTGCACTATTGCTGAACATTTTTTTTTAAATAATTGTGCGTCACTTCTTGCTGAGAGCACTGACTTGTCAGTAATCAGTGTCTGAATACATCAAAGTATTTCTGCATGGCTTACTCCTTCTCTGAGAAGAAAGGAGCTGACAGTATTTTGTGCTTTCTGAATTTGTGGTTCATTTTATTCACATATGACTGGATAAGAAATGGTCAATTTTTCTGAAGAATCATGTTTTAATTGCATCAGTGCTAATATGTTGTACACGAGTTACAAAGCTTTGAAGAGGAGTTGTATATTTGTAGATTTTAACTTTGCTAATATATTTTAATCCTTTAGCATAACTTTTGACAACTGTTATACCCAAATTACTTGAAAGAAATGTCACATTGCGAAAGCTTGCATTTTGCCCTCTCAGAACTGTTTCTATTTTATTCTATCCAAAACCCCAAATTTGGGTCACTCTATCAATAACTCCGAAAGTGTGCTCTCATGCTAAATGCGATTGTCTGAAATTAAAAAAAAAAAATAATAATTTTAAATTTTATTCAACAATATAAACAATGGAACAAATGACAGATGGCAGTAACAATGATTTTTGAAAGTGTACTATATAGTCTTTCTCAGAAGCAGTACTTATTTGTAATACAGAATATGAAACTAAACTAGTGGGTCTATACAGTCAAGAAGCCTCATGCCAATAGGGAAAAGTAGAGCATGTACTCAGATTTTGATTATTGAACCAGTATATTGTACATAAAAAATAAAGTACTGTACCTGTATTAGTTGGAGAACACTGCTAAATATACATAATACATTCCACAACTCAAAGTTTCCATAGTTTATACTACAGAACAACAAGCACGAATACAGGTCTCAACAACTGCAATATTATCTCAAACAATAAAGTGCAGTAAGCTTCCAGCTGCAGTCCAAAGATGCCATGCTATATGGTGAAGATCATGCAGGCACAAAGGTCTGTGGTAATTTAAAAAAAGCAAAGACATTGGGTAGTTGGAAAAAAATTCCCAGGTACATTGTGAAATTCCCTGATATTTTCATGGTATTTCCCGTTTGCATGCAATTCCTTGATAATTCCCAATATTCCCAGTTTTCTCGGTTTGTGGCCACCCTGCTGTTATACGATTCTCTTTTTATTAATTGGAATTCTCCTTTGGTTGGTTCCTCATTCTTCAGGCTTCTGTGGTTATAGCAAGGCTGGATCTTCCCTCTCTTCAGCAGCAATGTCATTTAATGCAATGATGACTGAGATTTCATTCAGACTGCTGTGTCCCACCACAGGATTTCTCGAAAGCCAGTCAGTATCCTTATGTTTGCATCCATTTTTGTGTCAAACTGACATGAATTCCCGAAGCCTCGGTGCCCGACTCGTCAGTTGATGAAATATATCTTTCAGGCTAGTCATCCCACATAAAAAATGGTGGCCTGCCACTTGAATGGTTTTCCAATGAAACAGGACCCAAACAACTGCAATGCATTGTTTCTCAGTTGTGGAATAGTTCACCTCAGACTTGGAGAGTAGTCTGGAACCATAAGCTGTCACCTTGGCACCTTCCATCATTTGTACTTGAACTGAATCTGTCCCATAGAATAGGTATGAAGTTCTGTCATTCAAAGCTAGGATGGGAGAAAATGTTAGCACATCATCAAGCACAAGCAAAATCTCTTTCTTGCATCTAACCCCAGGAAAATTTGGTATCTCACCACCAGTAGTTCTTGCAAGTTATGTGCCTTGGTACAGAATTCCTTTATGTACAACAGATAGCACTTCTGATGAAATTTCTCACATTACAAGTATATAAACGAATCTGAAAATCTATGACTGCTCTTATTCTCTCTCGATCAGGGTGAGCTCCATTACTATTCCCCATGTGCCTCTAGATTTTTATTTCTGAAGTGGCAAAAAGGCACTTCTTTGGATTCAGACAGAAGCCTGCTGCCTCAACACACTTCAACACAGTTTTCAGGTAGCTTCGATGTCTTTCAAATATCTTTTTAAAAAAAAGATTATGTCACACATATAGCAAAGACATGTCATCTCTTTTAAGCACAGAAGCATTGTCGAATGTGGCTGGAGCATTACGTAGTCCAAACAGCATATCCTTGAACTCATACACACTGTCAGGAGTTGTGTAGGCAGTCTTTTCCCAGTCAGCCTCATCAGTCCAGATTTACCAGTAGCCTGTCTGCATGTTCCTCATTGAGAAATACTTTGCTCCTCTCAAGTAATCAAGGTTGTCATCAATGCACAGCAATGGATAGACATCCTTTTTTGTCATTAAGTTCAGTCACTTGTAGTCAGAGCACAAAAAACACGTGCCATCCCCCTTCTTTACAAGGACTACAGGAGCAGATCGAGGACTCTCTGAATGTTCAGTGATCTCCTCCAGTTCCTGCCAGATTATCCATTGTCCAGTTCACAACTCTCTACATGAGTACAGCCTATGGTGAATGATAATCAAGTTGATCTGTCTTTTCTCCATTCTGCATCTGAAAGCATTTGAATATTGTTGCAGAACAGCTAGCACTCCCTGATGTTGTTCCCAGGTCAAGCTCAATCCTATTGGCAATTTGATAGTAGCTGCCCCCATGTTGTCTGTGCTGATATTAGAGTACAGTTCTTCAACAACTGTATTAACCTGCCCTTCCTGGACTGGTTCAGCTGTCTGAGTTGTAGCTGCTCTTGACAATAGGTGATCCAAAGCTCTCCTTGACCGCTTACAATACTTATGATCGACGATGACATGCAGATTTCTTTTGTGAGCCAGTGTAGCTTTTTGCAATCTATATACATAGGTTAACTAAGCATCTGTACTGACAGCTAGAGCTTCTGTCACTGATTTCAGTAAGTTAACAACATCTTTTATGGCAAACAACCACTTAGAGCAATCACTGTAATGAGTGTGTGTCAAAATAGCTTCGTCAGTTTGGAGTTCTGATCTTCCACAATCTATGACTGCTTGTGACGCTTGCAAGAAGTCCTAGCAGAGAATAATGTTATGATTACATTCTGTTAAAATAACACATTCAAAGCAGTTTCTTCTGTCATTGGTAATTACTCTTGCTATACCTGTTTTTGTTAGCTGTACAATTTCCCATTTGAAGCCTTCAGCACAATCGCTTTTGTATCACAGTCAGTCTTCTTTAGTTACGGGTGGTAAGCATCCAAACTTACAGGAAAAGAAACCAGTGATTCAACTAGTGCCCATACAAGTCTATGATGACATTAACGAGACTTCCTGATATCTTGGTGACATTCATCCATTGCTTCTTAGATAGTCGCCTCACTTAGATTTCCTCAATTCAGCAGCTAAGCAAGTGGCTTGTTCCTCTGTATGGCAACATGATAGGGAGCAACCCCATCTATGGTGCAGTAATTGGCCTCATCCTACAGATCAACTATAATTGTCTGCCAGTCTTGGGGCGTAGTAATCATCAAACACTAGTCATCTTTCTCTGCAGTAGTGTACAAAGTGTCCCGGACATCCACAGAGAAAATATACTGGTGTGTTGTCCTCTGACCTCCAAATGTCTGTTGTTCTGTGGGGCGTTATACTCGGTGGAGGAGTTAGTTGTGCCTGCATTGGTTCAGTGCCGGGTTGTTGTTTAACAACTGTGGTTTAAGTCTAAGTTGGCCAAGTCTATTCTTCCTGGCATGTTGTAATGGTGGTTCTAAAGATCGATACACATGATCTTCAAGATCCTCTTAAACTTCAGATGTATGAGTCGACATTCATGGCTGCTATCTCTTACTTACTTAGTCCACCTGTTCTGAGTGACATAAATTGCTCTCTCTCTTCTCTGACAACCTGGAGTACGAGGGAGGGTGAGGACATGGTGGTCTTCAACAACAGCCATAGGGACCATATTTGGGAGTCAGTCATATCTCCTTTTCTGTTTCATTTCCTTGATGTGCTGGTACCACTTGATGAATTTCTCTGGTGTTGGGACATTCTTTATAATAAGACTTTGGCACATTTTCTGCGTCTCCTTTTATCAAGTATGCGAGTCTGTCAGGCTCTGTTATACTATGATTCTCAATGTGGGATAGGCCCAAAAACAATCTGTTATTAGGAGTGTGTAGTTTACCCATGACACTGGGCCTTGTTCTTCAACTGTTCTTCTTCTATGAGGAATTGCTGCAAATTGTCACCAAATGTTTTCTTCAGTATGGCCTGTAATTTACCCCAGCTGTTGAGATTCTCAAACCACTGCTGGGCTGTGCTATACACATAGTAGTAAACATTTGCCAAACATATCACGTCATCCTATCTATTTTACTTGGCAACTTGACTGACTCCTTTCACCCACTTCATCACATTCTAACCAATGTCCCTGGTAAACACAGATGGATGTCTGACATGCAGCTGACTTACTGCTGTTTCAGAATCCATTTGTCTCTTGAATATATGGACTGTGGGAATGGTGTACTGCTTGTATTACAGTTGCTGTCCATGTAGGTCACAGCTTTTACATTGCCTAATTGGAGCCATGGTGATATAAATGTTTTGAAGTACCTGATGTCTCCACCAAACACTGTCATGTAATAAACAGAATCAAGTCGAAATCAGAAAGCAGGGTTGTTCGATAAAGCACAACACTTAGAACAGAAAGCATGTTCATTACGAACAGTAATGTACAGCCAGAACAGGACAGAACTGAAATCCTACCAAGAGTGTTGCTATTTATACAAACATCAAATATTCCAGAATATACAAACACAAGAACTTTCAAGAATCTCTGAGAAATGTTAATTACTAAATAACAAATATCTGTTGGTGGTCGAGTTTGAACAGGTGACCTGCAGCACACCAACAACTGACACTAACTGCTACACTGCACTAAATGCACCATAGCTAGTAGTAATATGAATTACAGAGGTATTGGTATCAACTTGGGCCTACAGTAGTTTGTACTGCTGAACAGCATTTAACTCTTCAAAATCTAGCTATTAGTTTTTGGAGAAATGATGTATTTAGAGCTTTTGATTTATATGTTTTGAATTTGATATCGATTGCTTACTTATGCAAAAGTTCACATTTCACAACAAAATAAGAAAAATCGTCACGTCAGATAACGAGGAAGCAGAGTATTGGAACACTATGATATTAGTGTAAAAGGAGTGTAGAGGAAATTAAGCATTCGTTCTACTGGTGTCATTCACATGTGTTGAGCGTTGGTGAATTTGAAAAAATAAATGTTTTTCACAAACCAAGAGAAACTAAGTATGCTACTTCTTTATGAAAAATGCAGAAGGAACATGGGGAGAACAGTTAAGTTGCATGCACAAAAGTAACTCAATGGACAAAGGTCCAACAAGGATCATAATTCAGCAAATATTGAAATATTGCTATTGGAAGAACACTGAAATACTATGCAGAGCATAAAGAGTGAGGCTGAAAGAATAAAATAAATGTCCTGGCAGTTGTTAAACTACATGTTAGCTCCAGAGAAACTGAAAGTGCCTCTAGAATAAATCAGCTCAGTTTCATAAACATTTTGCATGCAAACAGCTGCCATCCATATCATGTCACTTCACCAGCAGATTGACCAGCGAGACTGCATAAGACAAAGGAATTCTATTGCTCAGTTCTGGTGCAACATCAAGACAAAAGATTCTTTCTACAAAGAATTCTCTTTACCAATGAAACTACCTTTACAGATCATGGAAAGCTGACTGAAATAACTATGCTTTATGGGATCACTGGGGATTCGTATTGGGTGAGGCAGGTTCATCATCAGAAACAGTGGAGTGTAAATGTTTGGGTGCAGGATTTTTAAAGATTACATGATTGGTCCTTACTTCATTCAAACTTTATTAACCAGTAAAAGATATGCTCAATCACTAACCAAAGTGCTAAAGGCTCTCCTAGTGGAACTACCCCTTAGAGTACATAGATATTGTGGTATTAGCATGGCGTGTACCTGGCTTACTACTCACACTTGTGACTAAGGAAGTGCTCACCCAGCTCTTTCCTGGTTGATTTATAGTGTAAGACAGCAATCGGTTTTTTGTTCTAAACAGGTAAGTTCTAAATACAGTTTCTCCATAATTGCTAATCACATTTTGAAAAAAGTAATGCTACTGAATTCATTTCTTTTAGAACTGTGACATTAGCAGCAGTTATTACTATAGTTGCATCTGAAAAAGTGAAGTCAACACTAATGTTTCTGTAATTAATATAGCTAGTAAACATTTTAGGAATACCTCAGCTGAAAAGCTTTGCTGAATCACCCTGTATATTATCTACAAAGAAATGATTGTTGGAATATGAAAGTAGATCCAGTAACAATGAAAAATCTGTTTGTCAACAAAATTGTTTATGTTACCTCAACTACTGGAGGAGTGTTAAAGTGTGCGGCACTTGATTCCCACAAAATAGTCACTTTGAAGAGAAGCTCCCAACAAAATGCCTGGTTCAAGTTGCATATGTATTTTAAACCTTTCATTCAAAATAAAGATCTAACAATTTGGTTCTTTCACATGGCAGTGCTCTAGAATATACGTCCAACCTCTCTAGACAGCAATGATCTTGACCCTGTGACTACTTGCCATTTTTATAAGTTAACAAGCAGCTGAAATGATTATGATCTCCTATGGATGAAGAGCTCCTGCAGGAGTAAGAACAATGGAACAATGTATGTGGACACTTACTGGAAAAAGCTTGGGGGAAAAAACCCTTTGTGCAGTCTACAGTTAAAGTGATACTCTGTATAGTGTGCAATGGAACTTATTAATGGAACTTATCTAGGAAAAGGGAAATGAATTTGTTTTTCTTAAAAAAAAACAAAAAAAAAAAAAAAAAATCGCAGAATCCTTTAAACATCTCTATCATTCATCATAATCATATGGTTATAATAGAAGGAAACATTCCACGAAGGAAAAATACACTCAAAAACAAAAGATGATGTGACCCACCAAACGAAAGCGCTGGCAGGTCGACAGACACACAAACGAACACAAACACACACACAAAATTCAAGCTTTCGCAACAAACTGTTGCCTCATCAGGAAAGAGGGAAGGAGAGGGAAAGACGAAAGGATGTGGGTTTTAAGGGAGAGGGTAAGGAGTCATTCCAGTCCCGGGAGCGGAAAGACTTACCTTAGGGGGAAAAAAGGACGGGCATACACCCGCGCACACACACATATCCATCCACACATACACAGACACATCATAATCAAATACACAAGCTATTTTGCAACTTTTGTTTGATTAATACACTCCTGGAAATTGAAATAAGAACACCGTGAATTCATTGTCCCAGGAAGGGGAAACTTTATTGACACATTCCTGGGGTCAGATACATCACATGATCACACTGACAGAACCACAGGCACATAGACACAGGCAACAGAGCATGCACAATGTCGGCACTAGTACAGTGTATATCCACCTTTCGCAGCAATGCAGGCTGCTATTCTCCCATGGAGACGACCGTAGAGATGCTGGATGTAGTCCTGTGGAACGGCTTGCCATGCCATTTCCACCTGGCGCCTCAGTTGGACCAGCGTTCGTGCTGGACGTGCAGACCGCGTGAGATGACGCTTCATCCAGTCCCAAACATGCTCAACGGGGGACAGATCCGGAGATCTTGCTGGCCAGGGTAGTTGACTTACACCTTCTAGAGCACGTTGGGTGGCACGGGATACATGCGGACGTGCATTGTCCTGTTGGAACAGCAAGTTCCCTTGCCGGTCTAGGAATGGTAGAACGATGGGTTCGATGACGGTTTGGATGTACCGTGCACTATTCAGTGTCCCCTCGACGATCACCAGTGGTGTACGGCCAGTGTAGGAGATCGCTCCCCACACCATGATGCCGGGTGTTGGCCCTGTGTGCCTCGGTCGTATGCAGTCCTGATTGTGGCGCTCACCTGCACGGCGCCAAACACGCATACGACCATCATTGGCACCAAGGCAGAAGCGACTCTCATCGATGAAGACGACACGTCTCCATTCGTCCCTCCATTCACGCCTGTCGAGACACCACTGGAGGCGGGCTGCACGATGTTGGGGCGTGAGCGGAAGACGGCCTAACGGTGTGCGGGACCGTAACCCAGCTTCATGGAGACGGTTGCGAATGGTCCTCGCCGATACACCAGGAGCAACAGTGTCCCTCATTTGCTGGGAAGTGGCGGTGCGGTCCCCTACGGCACTGCGTAGGATCCTACGGTCTTGGCGTGCATCCGTGCATCGCTGCGGTCCGGTCCCAGGTCGACGGGCACGTGCACCTTCCGCCGACCACTGGCGACAACATCGATGTACTGTGGAGACCTCACGCCCCACGTGTTGAGCAATTCGGCGGTACGTCCACCCGGCCTCCCACATGCCCACTATACGCCCTCGCTCAAAGTCCGTCAACTGCACATACGGTTCACGTCCACGCTGTCGCGGCATGCTACCAGTGTTAAAGACTGCGATGGAGCTCCGTATGCCATGGCAAACTGGCTGACACTGACGGCGGCGGTGCACAAATGCTGCGCAGCTAGCGCCATTCGACGGCCAACACCGCAGTTCCTGGTGTGTCCGCTGTGCCGTGCGTGTGATCATTGCTTGTACAGCCCTCTCGCAGTGTCCAGAGCAAGTATGGTGGGTCTGACACACCGGTGTCAATGTGTTCTTTTTTCCATTTCCAGGAGTGTATATTATTAGTCCCTGCTCTCATTCTGGTAGCACCGATTTCAAATTTTTGTTGTTTATTTTTATTCCTTTTAATCAGGCATGCTAATGACAACATAGTTCTCGAACAATTCCCTAGCAGTGTGCACTTGCTCAATATCTGTACACGATTGTAAATGGACCACCTACCCTTACAAATTTAATGACTGCATAGGTCATAGAAACAAATTACTAGTTCAAGTTCTATTATCAAAATATATATGATGGAAGAAAGAGAATATCTTAGGGAACACATGCAATTTCTTCACTGATCTTGCACGAACAGTATGAGAGTGATTTGAAAAGTTCACAGAATCACCATGAGAGGTCAGCACTAGTGCAACAAGTTGTTCAGGTGATTTTCATTGGACTGTTGCCTATAAACATACGGCACGTGGTGTGGTAGTGATGTAGCTCTGTTGTTGTTCCCAGTTAGTGATTTGCAAACATGGAAAAAATTGAGATTCGAGCAGTGATTAAGTACATGAAGAAAGCTATGTAAGCAAAGGACATTCATGCCAATTTCCAGAATACACTTGGGGGGGGGGGGGGGGCTCTGCCCCTTCATATTCAACTGTTGCCAAGTGGAAAAATGAATTTAAATTTGGTCAGGAGAGCTTAGATGATGATCCATGCAGTGGATGACCAAGATGTGTCACTACTCCAGAAATCATTGCAAAAGTCCACAAAATGACATACATAGAGTATCACCAATTGAAAGTGCGTCAAATTGCTCATGCCTGCCAGAGGTCATCTGAAAGGGAATATCACATTTTAACTGAAGAATTAGAAATGAAAAAGTTATCTGCAAGATGGGTGCCGCGACTCTTGACGCGCGCCTGCACACACGGCAAAATTACACAAACTAAGGTCTGAATTGCCTTATTCACCTGAAATGCTCCGTCAGACTTCCATCCCTTCACAAAACTGAAAATTTTTCTTGTTGGATGAAGATTCACTTCAAATGAAGAACTGATAGCTGAAGGTAACAACTATTGTGCAGGCCAGGAAGAAACTCATTTTCAAGATGGGATCAAGGTAGTGGAACATCACTGGACCAAGTGCATTAATCTCCAAGGAGGCTACATTGAAAAATAAAAAAGCTTCAGTGATGTAAGTACTATTTTTCTATTCCGTTCTGAGTACTTCTCAAACCACCCTGTATAATGCTAACTCTTATGATACAATGTCACAGACAAACTATCTATATACATAATACATGTAACATGAACAGGCCCCTGAAAAATTTTAAAGGCCTACTCCTTAGATTGAAATTCTAACCATCCAATTTCAAGTACTGGTATTTCTGAGACTTTGAAGTGAAACTGCTTTTCCAGCACATTCTTCATTCTCAGCACTCACCAACCCTTACCTTTTATTAAATCACTCTGTCTCTTGCTTCAGCTGATCCACTTGCTGTCTGCACTTGTTATACTTTCTTTACCCCTTTGACATCAATTTCTAACAAGGATTATATTTTCTGAAGCTGGAGATTAAGTCATTTTTGTCATTAAGAGTTTTCTGCCAATTATTCAGTTTCAGGGAAGTAAGTGTTTTTCTCTGAACCCGTCATAGAGCTTAACCTTGAATAATACTGCTTATTGTTTGGTGCAACCCACAATTCTCATTCATAAACACTCATTAACAATCTTTCATAACTTAAATCAGCTAATAATGTTTAGTCTTTGACTATGGAATTCTGGATAATATTCAATCAACAAAAATTACAGATCAGTATACTACAATATTATGAAAAGGAAAGGTGCCACTCACAATATAGCGGAGATGCTGAGTCGCAGATGAGCACAACAAAAATACTATCACAAATTAGCTTTTGGCCAGTATCGCCTTCCTCAAAAATAGAAGACAGACTCACACATACACACTCACGCAAACGCAACTCTCTCTCTCTCTCTCTCTCTCTCTCTCTCTCTCTCTCTCTCTCACACACACACACACACACACACACACACACTGCCGCCACCACTGCCATTTGAATCTACTGCTGAATAAAGCTTCCTAGAAACTCCTTAATCTAAACACATCCATCTTGTGCATGGAAGTACATTAGGGCAACATTTAGGGCTCATCTCTTTGAATCTAAAAAGAATTTCCTTGGTCCACGCACCATTCATTCGCACGGTTGCATGTACTGCCAACCTCCATATCTTAACCAGCAGAAATAAATTTGTACTCTATGTATAGCACTGTTGGCTCATATTGCCATAAATTCAAAATTCTTTACTCACAACTACTGGCCATTTATTCATTACAGTAAAACTATTTTCTGTGACTGGCTCCAACGAGACTGAACACAGTTAAGCACTGAGACAATGAGAGAAACAGGATGAATCCAAGTACCACTGCACAGCCCATTCCTCTTGAACTACACCAAGATGGGTGCAGATTTCAAATGTGACAACCGCCGTTCCCCCAGCCCCTCCACACACACAGATATACAGGGTGTCTCACCTTCCTCCGCCACCTCAAATATCTCTGGAACAGCAATAGATATTCCAAAATGGTTTTCACCAGCACGAAAGTACAGCAGGGGCATAGGAAACCAAATACTATGCGAAATTTTAAAACAAACAAATACTATTTTCAACACAAACTTGTGTATTTTTAAATGGACACCTCCTATTATTTCATATGCAATCTATAGCATGAAAATCACAAAAATAATGGCGTTGGTTGCTTCGCAATACGTCAATTACATCCCAAGAAATTGCGTAGCAAAGTTGACGCTTGAAATAAATGAAGCGCACAGCTAGTGCACGTCCTGAGACTCAATCGTGCACTTCACGTTGCCTGTGTCAGGGGCTCACACAAAAATAAACTAGTAACACATCCAACGCAAAGTTATGTCTTTCAAATTGTAAATGTATGTTTATTCTAGCGAAATGACAACTAAAGCTACAATGAGAGATAACACACTTGAATTCACTTTGCTAAACACATTTACTAGTGCTCTGCCACCCACAGAAACTGTATTGTTGTGCATTACATCCAGCTTAGAAAATACAGCCACATCTTGACTAATGAAACTTTGTCACGTCAACATATGTTTGAAGTGCCCTCCGTTTGCATCAATACACATTTGCAGATGGGTACTGAGAGAGTGTTGCACAAATTGTAAAGTTCCTACAGGTATTGCTGCACATGTCGCAGTAATATGATGTTGCATATCCTCTACTGACATTGGGGGTCTCTGTCTCTCACTGCGCCCCACAGAAAGAAGTCTAGTGGGGACAGTGCTGGCCATCACACCATACCTCCCCGTCCCATCCACCTATTTGGAAATACCACACCTAGAATGTCTGTGGAAACTTTTTCATTGTGTACGGGACATCCATCATGTTGGAACCACATCGATAGACAAGTTTCCAGTCTTAGATCCTCCATGAGGAGCGCTAGTGTATTTTAAAGAAATGATGCATAGCACTGTCCGTGCAATGTTCCATGGTAAAAATAGGGACCTACAATACAGTTAGCAACAATACTGCCCACATTCCACTCTCTCTGATGAGCAACTTGGTGAATCCAGTGGGGATTTTGCACAGACCAGTAGTGCATGTTCCGCACAGTCACATTACCATGATTCGTAAATGAAGCCTCGTCCGTCAACAATGTGTTGCTTAGGAATACTGAATTACCTTGCAACTGTTGAAGTGCAAAACAACAGAATGCAATGCGAAATTCAAAGTCATTCCCATACAGTTCTTGGTGCAGTGAGATATGGAACGAATGAAACCGATGCCGATGCAAGATTCTGTACACACTACTGTGGCTTATTCCTACATCTCGTGCAATTTCTCGTACACCCACCTGAGGATTGTGCGCTAAAGTAGCCCAAACAGCAATTTCGTTTCCATTGCCGGATGCTGGTGTTGTACATTGACGTTTTGTGGGAGCCCAGCTTCCTGTCCCCATGAGTGTCTTGCAGATGTTGCCAATGTTTCGGCGTAACGGACACTGCCGATTTGGGTAGCTTTCAGCATACAGTGTCACAGCTGTGGTTGCATTTCTGTGACATTCACTATAAATTAAAATAATATCTGGTTTTTCTTCATTACTGAAGGCCGGCATATTGACTAGATGACAGCAAATGTAACAAGCCACAAGAAAACAGGTTTTAATGTGGCAACGTATGTGAATTACGTTACAGTATGAGAGCAGTTCAGCAGACCAGATTAGGAGACACTTGTACACTGAAGGTAGAGTATGCCATGGTGATATTGGTATGTTTACAGCAGGATACAGGCACCAGTGCAGGCAAGCCCTGCTCTGAGTACAGTACTACATGTGACGCATTACGTCAGAAACTGTGACGCCATTGCTGTCCTTTATAAGCCATATATTTCAGAACTTAGGAGGTTTCGAAACATGAACCCAAGTGTGTTACCACTAATTGTACATCTAATTGTCTTTTCGAAACAATAAACATTATGCACAGGACATCCATCATTCTGATACTGCATTATTTGACACATTATAAGAGGTGGACTGATTCAAGTAAGGTACAGCTCAAGAAGGGGCTAAACTATCCCCCTTTATGAGTGCCACCAATGAAATATGGGCCAATGATGTGTTGTCATACAATACCACACCATACATTAACACTCCACTGATGTAGTACGTCAATCACATCATGATTACCAGTAGTGTGAGGTGCACGCTCGAGTCTCAGGACCTGCGCTAGCTTTGCGCTTCATTTATTTCAAGGGTCAACTTCGCTTCGCAGTTTCTCATGATGTAATTGACATATTGCAATGCAACCAAGGCCATAAAATTTCACATAGTATTTAGTTTCCTAAGCCCTTGCCTTACATTCATGCTGGCAAAAACTGTTTTTGAATATATATTGTTGTTCCAGAGATATTTGAGGTGGCAGAGTTAAGTGAAACACCCCGTATATGTGCCATTACAATGTGCTTGCTGAGCACACAATGACTGCAGTGGAAAGAGGCATGAATTCAAGAATTGAAAGGGATGGCTGGGAAAGGGAGGGGGGGGGGGGGGGGAGGAGAAAGAAGAGTGGCTGATGGCTTGGGTGGAGGCAGCGAATAAGCAGAATAAGAAAGTGGGAGAGAGAGGCAGCAGGTGCACAGGCTAGGATGCATGAACATCAGAGTCAATGAGTTTATGCAGAATATGATGATGATGATGATGATGATGATGATGTTGTGGAAGAGTGGATTAAGAGAACACGCAGTACTGAGAAAGAGGAGACTGTTGGGTCGAGAGTGTGTGTGTGTGTAGTGGGTTAGAGGAGAGAGAGACCAGGAGCATTACAGGAGTGTGATGTATTCTAACACCATAATAAATGACACACACATTGGAAATAAATACAAAAAAAATTGCTGGAATGTCTGGTGATCAGAAACTGTATATCAGCAAATTTTCTCCCCTTGTTAGCCAAAGACAGGCAATGGAACTTTTTTTTTTCCTATACCAGGGTTTGAACTGGCTGCCTTTGGATCGAGCACCACTGCACAAACTATACATTAACGATCTTGGCTACAGTGACATGTTATAAACTGTCCCCCATCTCAAACTGGTATAAAATTCCAAACTTTCAACAATATCATCTAAATCTCTGAGATTATAACTTACTTAATTTTTTTTTTTTTTACATGGTACTCATTCTCATTCATATGAACACAGGCTATATATTTTTAGACAACAATGTACAGATGTTTTTATTAAAACTAACTGTGACAAAGATACTCCTGTACTGTGCTGTGAAGATGTGCAGTTTAGTTTCCAGTTTTAACTACGGTGGCAGGGAACTTAAACCATTTCACAAATTGTTTCTCCCGTTTGTTGTCCTTTTGCTTATATATAATTTTAATCAAAACTGTGTGCACAATAATGTGCTGTTTTGTTTTCTTCCTCACAGTCAGTTTTAAGAAAAAACAGTAATGTTGTATTTAGGGTGAAGCAGAGATGATGCACAAAGAGGGAATGAGGTGGAGGTAATGGACAGAGGGAGGGGAGGAGGTGATGGACAGGGAGAGGAGGAAGAGGAGGAGATGGACAAGGAGAGAGGGGGGGAGGAGACTGACAAATAGAGGGGAAGGAGGAGGAGATAGAAAAAGACGGGGAGCATATTTAGCAATTGTGCAGTTCTTCCTGGTTCATTAGTATTCTATATGTTTCACGTGACATTTATATACCCTTCATAGTGTTACAATTTCCACAAACCAGAGTAAGAAATTCACTGTATATAAAACTAAAGCCCTGGAAGTTTTTTCTCATTATTTATTGTCACGTTGGATGCTGCACAATATTATACTCTTCAGATTAACTACTCTCTGTACCTCTGCCAGTAGGGTCTCATAAACCTCATATAGTTTTTTTACGCACTTACAGTTAATATTTACACCTTGAAAACCGAGATTTCTTGCTGATGGTCAGTTTTGTTTACTGGTGTGATATTTTTAACATTAAAAAACATAAGCTTACTTCAAAATCCACTTTGGAATAACAAACATCACACATAATTTTACTGTTGCCATCCATCAGATTTTGCAACCTATTTCACTGTTCAATTAGCACAGGCTGCAGAACAAACTATTCGTTCTACTATGCCCACTTTAGCAATCTTCTTTTTAGTATTGCTGTAAGTATCTGAAAGACAGTTTAATGAAGATTACTATGAAGTGCCCAATGGCAGTTTCTCAGAGAGCACAAGGAAACACAAATGACAGAAAGAGCAATATGGCACTGATGAAATACGCCATGATTATAATTTCAAATGAAAAACCTAGGTCTCTTCGATTCACAAGATTCTCTTACAACCAATCACTATGGAGTCAAGTTTTCGAAAAAATGATATATTGTTGGGAGACACTGACTGACTGTTTCGCGAGTACATTTAATATTTTCATTGACACAATAAAATAACATAAACCACAGTCATAATAAGCATTACTAGGAGCTCATCCTTATGCTGTTTCAGTTGTACTGATGATGGACAATGGTGGTTAAAATCAATTAACAGTATAAAATTATTATGTGATTGAGTCAATAAAAATATTAAATGTACGAGAGACTGCAAGTGCTAAAATACATTAAAAGAATCCAATTTTTCAATAAGACTAGCATGCATGGAACCTTCATAAAAGGAGATTTAATTCATGATCCCACCGCCAACACCATTATTTAACAGCATAGGTATTTTCTGATTTACATGGGGACAGCTGCTTGTATATTAACAGTCCAGCTACCAGTTAAATGAAGTATCACTAACGAACACTTTTACTACAAGTTTATCTCTGTTTGCAGTTGAATGTGTCAGACTGAACAAATTAGCCCCTGAGGTAGCAAAACCAACTCTTCACATCAGAATCAGTAAACATTTTATTCAACTGCACATGCAGTTAATTAATGATGAATACTAAATCACGGTGTTTTACATGAAAGTAGTACTAACCTGATGGCTAGAACATTCAATAGTCAAATTTGACTCCATAACAAATTAACAATGGAATGGAAAACTATTCTAAGAACAAATGTACAAGCATCATAGAATACAGTTCGTCTGGTGTCTGGGGCATAAGCACTTTGACAGCATTACAAAATTACGTGCAAAAACCACACAACTTGCACTGCACTGTAGAGTCACTTCTATTTGCTCCATCAGTCCCCACCAAAGAAGCAGAGCAGTGTCCAAAAACCTTGTAGGGAAATGTGCTCATTGACCAAATCATGTTGTGCATCCTCAGGGCTCCTTTGCATTGACAGTTAGTGAATTTGGCGGTGACTAAACAATTGGAACTGGGTCAGGATTGTGCTGTGTTGTCCTCTTCGGAATTCCTTCTTGAAAGAGGCTCACAGGTTTCATGCATTCCAGTAAGACAGAAGTGGTTTTGCCAATAATGATAATGCAGAACAAGTGTGGGGTCTCCTCATCATACCACTTTATGTGGCCCTGAGTAAGGTGGCTGTAATGGAGCTTTGACGCTGTCAGAGAGTAGCATTATGTCTTGGTTTAAAAACATAGGATTGGTGCCATGTCTGAATATTTGTCAGGACCGGAAGTGGAAGATATCTGTCAAGGTGGGTAGCTGCTAGGACTGTGAAGCCACTAACTCCCTTTGCTGGCGTAACATTCCACCCCACACAATTTCGCCAGCTGGAGCATCGAAACCAAGCTTGCAAATATTTCTCAGACTGAGCAAAACCATTGGCAGGGCTATGGTCCAACTGGCATCATACTACATCAACACTGTTTACAGTGATCTGTGCCAGCATTCTATGATCCCACTGCTGGTGGGGTAATAGCTCATAATTCTATGATGCACAGTGCTACAGAATTTAGTCAGCTGTGTGAACAGGTCAAACTCAAACTGGCATTCCCGATCCATTGTGACATGCAAAGGGCAGTCAAAACATGACACCTAAGTCGAAACAAAGACAAAAGCTAAGGTCCCTGTCAAGATTATGTCTACTGATGCAGCTTCCAGCCAGCATGTGAAATGGTCTATCATTGTAAGTAAAAAATGTTGGCCATTCAATGGAGGTACGGAGCCAACTACATCGGTATGAATGTGTGCAAATTGAGCCATTGCATCAGGAAAGTTGCCTACAGGCACACCCACGTCTCTGTTGACTTTACTGCATTGGCATTTAATCCATGTTCACGTCCAGTCTTGGCAATCTTTCTTGTTTCCTGGCCACACAAAACGATTGAAGACAAGTCACAATGTCACATGAACTCCAAGATGGCACAGGCATATTACCAAAAGCACACCTCCTGAATGCCATTGGTAGGAAAGTGCAAGGTTTGCCACTGGACACTTCACAGTACAACTTGGCGTCATTTCTGGGAATTTGTACTATCCGAAGTTTGAGCAATGATCTGAAGTCTTCAAGCAGATCATGCAGCTCCTGGCCTGATTGTTATGCTGCTGTAGGTTCTGTGAAATCCATCAAATGAGTGATGCTGCTGACACAGGAGAGGCAGTTGGCCCCTATATTGTCTATTCCACAAATGTGCTTCATGCCTGTGCTGAAATGGGAAATGTAGACCAACTGGTTGTGTTGGCTAGGTGAGCAATTCATGTTATTTTGTTGTATGGTATATGTGACTTATCGTCAGTAAAGAAAATTCTCAGACCTCCAGTTGAGATTGTAAATATTTAAGGGCTTCATAGATTGGTAAAAGCTCTTTGTCATAGGCACTCCATTTCTTTTAAGATGGAGACAGCTTGTGCAAGAAGAATGCTAGCAATTGCCGGGCTCCATCAAAAAGTTGTTGTAATGTAGTGCCGATTGCCATACTGGCATCAACTACCAGTGCCAATGGTGTGCTCGTTTTTGGGTGTGTGAGTAATGCCACATCCGCTATACTCCACTTGGCTGCTTCAAAAGTCGAGATCATTTTGTCCATCCATGAAACTGCTGACTTTCCCTTGCTCTTCAGTCTTTGTGAGTGCCCCTTTTATCAATACTTCCTACTCAGCCACATGAGATAGATGTCGGCATAGAAATTGAGGATTCTGAGGTAATGATGCAGTTCCTTGAAAGTCTTTGGCTGGGTCATCTGCAGGATGGCTTCAACTTTCTCTGCCAAGGGTAGTGAGCCAAACTGCATGGTCCTATGGCCCAAAAACTCAACTTGTGTTTGGCTGAAGACATTCTTGGTAGTATTTAGAATGATGCCATACCACTCCAATCTTCTGAACACTTTTGTAAAATGATGCTAATGTTGCTCCAGAGAGGTAAAGAAGACCAGAACATCATTGAGATAAGGGAAGCAAAATATTAGCCCTTGTAACATGGAGTCAATGAGCCTTTACCATGCATTTTGTAGGCAAAATTTCTTGAACCAACTCACAAAAAGGCCAAAAGGAGTGATAATGGCTGTCTTTTGTATTTCTGCTTCTGCAAACAGAATCTGCATATATGCTTTTGCAGTCTACAACATGGTATCCATCACGCCATATAATGCATAATTATAGTCTGAAGTAATTGTATGGGGCAACAACTGGTCACAGTTCTATCATTTAGGACCAATTATCACCACAAAGGTGTCATCCACCATTCTTTTTTGGCACCAAGTGTAATGGAGACCACAAGGGGCTACTCTATCTAGTGCCAAGCATTAGGTTGGCAGGACACTGGTGGGCCTTCGGTAGTCTGTATGTGAACACAGAGTCACGTGGTATCTTCTTTGGTGCTCCTGGAAGTCTTGTTAGTGCAGGAAATATCTTCAACAAGTCAATGGACTTGCCGCTGGTGTCTTGCATGAGTTTAGCCACGTGTACTGCTGTGTGCTGACGAAAACCTGCTGCTGTTGACCATACACCAAAAATTCTGCTCCTGTTATGGCTCCTGACACATCTGCAACTGTAAAATCTCACGTAAAGTTGCGCCTTAGTGCAAAGTCCAGGCTGATTCCCAGCATTCCATATCAATATAGGAAGAATTGTTGGAGGCAGTCAAATGGAAGTGGGTGCACGACCACTTGCTATGCAACTTCATGCATGGGAACACACACAAGTCAGAACCAGTATGTACGAGATATTGTTACCCGGACTTATGATGACTGACAACAAGGTGCTAAGACAATAGGGCATTGTACACTTGCCTGCCCGGTTCCAAATCTCCTATAATAACAGAAAATGGAGAGCTTGTCAGGACCTGATGTTGATGAAGTTGTAGACAAACGGCTGTTCGACCACTTGCAAAAATGACTGCTGTCTCTGCTGCGATCACACTAAGTCAATAATTATTCCATCTTCTTGGTCAGCAAATTCACTTTTGCAGACAACATACCAGTATCGGCTCATGTTACCATTTGTGACAACAAGCTGTTGCCGCCCCCCCCCCCCCCCCCTCCCACCACCCATCACTGTACACTCTGGCATAAATTTTATAGCATCAAACATTTTGTCAGCTAATTCCACTACAGTGTCTAAGGGAATGGCACTTTGTGATGCAATAACAGTTTTCGCTTGGGGTGGCAAGCGATTACTACACAGGGTGCTTACTATGCATGTGTTGCAAATACTGTGAGGGTCGTATCTCGCCAATGTCTTCTTGGGTTATAACTCATCTGATTCATTCTTCCTGTGAAGCAGAAACCCTTCACATCAGTTTGTTATTAAATTCTCATATGTGTTTGATATAGGTGGAATGGTGATCACATCTTTGATCTCCACTACATATATCTGATCCACCTGGCTTGCTATGAATTTGGTTGCATCCACAGTAATTTTGCCATAGTAAAAATTCACTTCCACTTGTGCAAATCATAAGCTGCATTATTCAGTCAAAACGATAGCAAATGCATGGCGAGTCCTGAGACTGAAGGCACAGTTTCCATTCATGCCTCTGTCATGTCGGACGCATCTTTCCTGTTATACAATGTGGCTAATTCTATCACGTCGAGATCACCAGTGTCAGACTGACCTTGTGTCTGTCATTGTCCACACAAATTATTGCATGAGTACTATTAGCTGCCAATGTAGTGAAAGAGACTCTTCACATCAGAATTGGTAAACAATTTACTCAGTTGCACAGGGAGTTTGTTAACGATGAATACTAGATCAAGGCATTTTGCATGAAAGTAGAACCAACCGGGCAACTAGAAAATTCAGTAGGCAAATGTAGTTCTGTAACTAATTGACAACGGAATGAAAAACTATTCAGAGAGTAAGCATACAATTGTCATATGTACATTGAATCTGGTGGCTGATGTGGAAACACTTTGACAGCATTACAAAATTACGTATGAAAACCACACAACTTGCACTGCACTATAGGAGTCATTCCTGTCTGCTACAAATTTATCTCGTTCCATGAAGTGTAAGTTTTCCTTGTGAAAGCACAATTCCAGGGTATCACAGGGATTTTGCGAACCAGTAACTCTGTTCATCATTAATTTCTTTTAAATACAACTAGACTTCTTCCTCCTCTCAAGATGGTTCTGTCGGTGAGAGTAGGAAGATACTTTGGTCTTTCAGCTAACTGCCTTTCTTATGCTTGCTAATATGTTAGTATACTCACAAGCAAATGAATTACAGGAAACTATTATTTTCAAGAGAGAGAGCACCTATGCCCATAGCAAATGCAGTAGTTTAGTACATTAAGTGCTTGGACTATCATTAGACCTCATACAGAACATTGGTATGATAGTCAAGTGCATGGTGGGCAACATGCAAAGTATCAGCACCAGATCACAGCAAGACCATAAGTGACCAAAGGTCATGTGGGCACTTTCCATATGCTACTATGTCAAGTGTGTAACCATAAATATTGCCACTGGCAACATGTTGATGACAGGGGTCACCATTTGCTATCACATATTATAACAACAGTTAAAGAGGACACAAAGCACCATATAAATGACAAATTCAACAACGGATGAATACAACTATTCAGCGATCATACCATCCTAAGATTCAGAAATCATTGCACCATATGTATAACTAAGCTTGCTGCACGCCACATGACAAAGTTTTGCACTGGTGCAGCAACACTGCCACTGGATACTCTGAGAATAGGAAAATGTCATCTGGACAGACAAGTTGTACACTTTCCAATAGGAGCTACTTCAGTAAGTAGTGGAAGCATTCTTGTGCATTGAAGTTCATACAGGATGAATAAGAACCCTGATATGTGCCTCCAGTCTTTCACACTGAGTAACAATACATAAATCTGCTGTTCAACTGAATGTATTCATTTATTCACCTACAGCACACAGCTGGTAGCCTGTATCTTCAGCAAGACGTGCACCATTTCACCACTTTTTTATTGCATCAGAATGGTTTTAGCAATACTCATTGGACATCAAAGTCCTTGTGCAGCTTCGTAGGTCAACTGATTTCAATCCTATTACATGTGGTACAACATTAATGTGCAAACTCTGGAATCACCTCCAAACACTCCCCATAAGTTATGAGTTTCAGGTGAGTGCTTATAGTTCGAGGTTGTTCCCCAATTAATTTGCCATCCCATGGAGTCCTTAGTGTAATGTGTCATCATTGACATAAGGGTGAAAGGAGCCATTACATGCTGCTTTGTTAAGTGTAAATAATTCAGCTTAAGAGTGAACTTAATAAGAACCTGCATCATTAAAAGGGGAGGCTCCAGAACTTGTGAACTTACAATGTAAAACTGATTTTGGTGCGTGTGAGGAGGGTTGGAGGAGGGGGGAGGGGGGAGCATATGTGTGTGCGCAGACATATTTGTCAAAGTAGGAGGGCAGGAGGTAGCCGAGTTTGACTAGAAACACACAGTGCTGCAGTAGTTCTTCGTGTCTGCTGTGACAGCATATAGCATGTTAAAACCAGTCACAATACAAAGTGTTTTAAGTACCATAACTATGTAAAAATTAAGCATATGTTATCATAGCATTGAGCCTCACAGCATAATAAATTTATGAGCAAAAGATCACAAGTCATATTCTGATTGCAATCTTGCATTAGTCATTGCACACGTTGTTTTGCTCCTCGATACTGCTCCGTCTAGGCTCTCGCTTTGGTTCACTCTCTGGACTTGTCATTCTGTCACGTTACCTTCACTGTCCATCTTGCTGTTGCTGTCTTTCCATATTTATCAGCGATTCACTGTCAATGCAGTTGGCTGGCAGGCCAGTGTCTCCTGGCCGTGTTTGATTCCGGCTACTATATTCTGTGTCATGTACAGTGAGTCAGGATGATAAATGAATCTTGAGGACGCTAAGGCAGCAGTTGACCCCAATTCTGAGTTAGAAATGGTTCTACTAGGTCATGTTTTGTATGAATCACAAGTAACCTCGCCACTCAGTAACAATATATAAAGGTGATTTCCATAGCATGGTGAACAATGGTTTGATATGAGAATGATACTGGAACAATGAAGAACCAGTATTGTCTGACACACATTGAAGAACTGTCACTGGATGAAGTGTAGCAGAGCCACAACCTCAGTATAGAGGCCAAGCATCTGATCATGATCGTCTCTTTTCCTTGTGGTGGATAGTGTCAATAGTCTTAAAGTATAATGGTCTCAGTGAACCATAAATTGTATATCCATAATCTAGCCAGAATTTTAAGAAAGCTCCATAAAACTAGTAGACTCTCCCTGTCTAATACACAACACCTTTGACTAAGGTACTTCAAGATGTTCAGTTCCTTGAGGGACCTTTTTAGGTCTATTAGATGTGTTACCAATGGCAGCTTTGAATAAAACGTAAGTCCCAAAAACCTCACTGAATCTTTAAAACTTAGAATGTGTCCCTCATTTGCACATCAGCTTCCTAAGTGTGAGTGTCTGTTGGCAAATCACTGTTGTACAGCTGGAAGAGGAACAAGAAACTGCAAAACCATCCACAAATCTTGAACATTGTTCCAAGCTCCTTGAAGTAACAGTTATACATTATTATGATAACAGTAAAAATGGTTCCACAAAAAATATTGCCTTGAAGGATACCATTCCCCTGCTAAAACATCAAAATATCCATACCTAAAAATGTTGAATTTTGAATAATTGTATGAGTATATGCAGGTAGCGTCATCATGTAGTTTTATGCCCATTTTCTTTGTTGAAAACTATGCCCACTGTATTTTCTGTCACTGAAGGAAAGCCTGCTGACAATATGCCATCCGTGTTGTTGTTGTCGGTAGATTAATATCTCATGCATCCATACTGATCTCTAGGATTCAGACCAGACAATGGTTTCTCATATGACCCAAGGTCTTCCAAAAAGAAGATTACACTCCAATAACTACTGGGAAGCATGCTTGGTCCTTTCCTGGTCTGAGGAGGAGGACAAAAACTATCTACCTCCTCGAGTTTGTACATTGTTGTATCTGCCATATTTCACTAACAAACATTATGGGAAACAAATGAAATTTGGTAAGAACTTCCTAGCTGTGCAGTGGATGTTCTTTATACAAGCAGGTTAGTTCTAAAGGACTTAATGCCAATAATAATTCAATTTACGAATTAAATAATTCCATCTGCAATGGAATATTTGATGACCTGAGCCATAGTAAAATTAAAGTTGTGTTAGACCCTGTTACTTCATTGACTTTTACGTATAATGTTCCACATTCTAAGCCATTCAAGTATATGTTATTAACCTTCATAAAATTTCTATCAATTACTGCATCCAATTACCCTTCCATTTGGTGAGAACAAAATTCCTAATTACAAATTCTGATCCAATGGGGCATCCTAGTGTCACTAAAATTTACAACATAAGTTATTTACTAATATTTCCATTGCCCTTTTAACTGAACATGAACAACATTTACTGCAGCTATTTCCCTCAGTCTCATTAAGTCTCTGAAGTTTGATGTATTTCATAATTCCATAAAATATGGGCATTTGGTTACTTTTTTTTCCTAATTTTTCAGACAGGTGGCAGAAAAGCTTATTTGTCTAAGAACTTTGCCATTTCTCTGCCATTTCATTAAACCACTCCAATACTGAAAAATACACATTCTCAAATGACCATTTGTACCTCATGACAATATAGTTTGTCATACTATCTTTGTTCTTTCTTAAGAAATACATCAAGGTATTAGAATCTATTTGTGGAGAGAGCAATGAAACTTATTTACACAAGTTCAAAGATAGTAGGAGTTCCAACTGAATTGCTTATAAAGAACAAATTTTTCTGCCAAAGCTGCACCAACCTCCCCATTCATTACTAGCATTCATAATGCTATATGCTCTTAGGTATGAACACTGAGCAAGAAAGATTCTAGCATATAACCCATTAAGCTACAGTATCAAGTTCACTGGACAAAAAAAGGGTCACCCCTAGAGAACTCATTATAAACATCATTTAATACTGTATAATTCTACTACTGGCCTTGATAACCATCTGGATTTGGTTAGCAAGGAATCCACAAAATGATGCAGGTCTGGCACATCAGGTTAAGGCACTCATTGAGGATTTGATCACACAGTTCCATGAAATTGCAAGGATGCTGATGTCAGCATTTCATCCACTGTTCCATCATGTCCCACAGATGTTCTATGGGGTTTAAGTCAATTGATTTAGCATGCCAATCAAAAAATTATGTGGTGGGCGAGTGTTCAGAAAAACAATCACATATTCTTCCAACCCATAGAACTTCGCTATTGTCTTGAAAAACACGAGTATCAATAAAATACTTATCATGCAGATGTTGACTGAAAGGCGACACCTGGTAATTCTGAATGTTTAAATGAACATGCTTGTTCATGTCAATTGTCACCTCAGTAAGCAGCCCACCTTAGGATTTATTTTACTTTTTTTTTTCATAAAAGATTCATTTCATCATGAACATATGTCATTTCAATATGGGCAAAAATGTGATTTGTCAGACTATACCCACTTCTGGCAGTCAGCTACTATCCACTTTCAACGTTTTCTAGCCTACTGAAGATGCATAGCATTACATCCCTGTGAGAGCAATGGCCTCTTGCGAGGTGACCTATTCCAAACTCTCATTGCAGTTCCTGTCACAATATTCTCCTGCTGATAGGTGGGGATGGACCTTCATCCTCTGTCTGCAGCAAATCCTGTCAGGTTTGGAAGCGATTCTGATTCACAGGCCATGAAATGCACCTCCATTCTCCCTCATTCAGTATCTCCCTCATTCAGTATCTTTCTCAACCACAATTCTGATGTGTTTTGTGGCCACATATGTTACACTCCTGCTTGTAGACACATTGAACAGTCCACCACAAAACACCAACAAATTCAGCAACTTCACAGACCATTTGGCCATAAGTAAGACAAAAAATGATTCTCTCTTTTTGCCACTCCTTTTGCACCCTTAGATTTACCCACGTTTACATACAATGTCTGCTTGAAACATAAATATGTCACAAATCACTAATAGAGACAGGGTATGTGCAATTGAGTGTGTGACTCCATCATTGTGCTATTGTAAAGACTTAACAATTCATCTGTGCAAGCATACAGGGATGATTAATTTTTTTATTCAGATAGCTTATTTTTGTACTTAAATAGTTTTTCTGGAAAAAATAAATAAAATAAATAGCTTTTTATGGATAAAAGTTGTGACCCTGCTGAGACATAAATGTAATAAAAAGGAAAGCCCACTACTTACCACACTGTCAATAGCAGATAAGTGAATTTCAGTAACATGTGAACTATTGTCCACAGGCAACATTTCTAGTGTAGTCCTTGACCCGGGCAAAACATTTAAAGTATGCATGACAATTTCACTGACAAATAAAGGTCTGTGAATGGTCTTCAAAGCTGTTTTTATTACACGAGTCCTTATGCTCTCAGAAGCATTTCGCATAACACACTCCAAACACACAAGTCTCACAAAGAGACAGTTTCTTGATGTTATTTTAGTACCTCTCTTGTTTTCCTCTACAGGTAAAGACAGGTTAGCATATTCTTTCACCACCTTTTGTTGGAATGGTACAACTGACAGCTTGCATATTACAGATTCTGGATGCACTGAATCTGTTCTTGGAAAGTCTGTTTCATATACAAATACATTGTATGGCTGGAAAAACAGTTCATCCTGGTAATTAGTTTCTACCAAGTCTACACTACACTGAAGTAACTGAAGTCTATACAAGTACGTTTGATCATCTTTATACACAATGGACTTCTGTATTTTTGAATTGTTAATGGAATTCTTTAGAGGCACATCAATCACTTCCTCTTCGGCTGCAGATGCCTGGAGAAATGACCCCAGTTTTCTGACAGAGTTCCAAAGAGTAGTTGCTGGTCTGAAATGTGCTGTTCCACTTTCACTATTGTCTTCAACTTCTGGTACAGAAGAAATACCACTACTTGATCCTAAAGATGGTAGTGTCTCCTGCACTTGTGAAGAGAGAGACTGGCTTGGAATGTCATTAACAATTACTTCAGTGAAATTTTCCACATAACCAACTTCATAAGAAGGTTCCAGAGAATCTGAAACATAAAAGAAAGTTGTATTCTTCTTTTACTGTAATATGATTGCAAAGCTATTTTATTTTTATTAAATACATTTACAATGTCACTATTTTCATTGTTTTCCAATTTAATATAATAATGTACTTTCATTTTTTAATATTTAAATGATGCTATGTTTGCTTTTAACTGTAACATTTTAGTGTGCTACTGCAGTTTTCGATTTTGTGCTATTTTCTAGCATCCACAAAGACATAATACAACATAAAGATCTGATGTCATATTATTCCATAATATATTCATATGTTACTCCATGGACATTGGGTCTTTACATTGTTGTAATCTTTGCATCTTTGTGGATACTTGAAAATGGCACAAAACCTAAATTTACAATACAGCAATAAAACAGTTACAGCTAAAAGCAAACGTGACCTCATTTAAACAATTTAGAGGGACTGTGGATCCATATTACAAGAAATCACGTACTATCGTGAGTCTCAAACAATTAAAAGCATTACACCCAAACTGGATTATCCTGTTGTAGTGGGACGAAATTGAAGCATCACCCATCCACCAGTGTCAGCCCAGTTTGCAGGTGAATATAAGTTTAATTTAGTTTTTGTTTATGTATTTTTGTAATATTTTGTAATGGTTGTGAATTGCCTAAAGTTTTGTATTTTTTTTATGTTTCATGTACGGAGAGGGCGGCGCAACGAACGGAGACAGCATCTTCGCTGCCGCGACCAGAGAGAAAATTGCTGGCCACTATACGTCGCGGGTCGACAGCCAAAGAGCAACAGAAGATCCTGGAACCGAGTTGTTGCATCGTGCTTCTAAAAATTGATAAATGAAAATATGTAATTTTTTGTACAACAATGATATCATAGGAAGTTTAATCTTATTGAAAATGTTAGTTCTGTCTCGTCAAGGCTCAGGTTCACGTCTGTATGTAGGAAGATAATAAACTGGTGGATGCTATTAAAATTGAAATACGTGTTCTGAGGATTTATTTATGAAGAATTATGTGAATGAATTAATAATATATTTGACAAGATTACTGAATTTTGACAGCGTTCATCGCAACTTTGAATCTCAAAAGTTTATTCAATGTGTGGTTCTAATTTCGATTAAATCAGATAACGTGTATCAATATAATTTCTGAGGAGAAACAAACGACATCTAAAATTGAAAAAGTTTACGTAAGCCAATTGGCCCGAGTGACGTAATTCTGTGCATACGACTCAAATGATGTTTTATAGTTTCGTTCAAGAACCATTCTGAGACAATTTAAAAAGAATATAAATAATTTTGGAGTGGGTTGTAACTGACATAGGTGACGAAGTCTGCACATGGTCATATGTCGAAAGAAAATCATTTATAAGAAACTTACGTCATTACACTACACTGTGTACACTGCCTTATTTAGTTCACCTTTTTTATCAGAATGATTGTTGACTTACTTCCAAATTATATTCATATCAAGAGGATTGAATGTAGCCTCTTATGCATGTTACAACTGAATTCACTGGACTCTAAATTCAAATGTGCTACATAAATCTAACTGATATTTTGTAAGTGACACATTAATCTTCACATATTTTATTATTCACCTTTTTTCTCTGCAGTACAACATTCATCTACAATTCCCAGCATTCTGTCACTGTTCTTAACAAATGCAACATTAATTTGTAAAATTAACATTTACAATAGGTTTGGAATATACAAATATCAAATGATAACACTGAAATATTGGAAAAAAATCATAATGAAGTGCATTTCATTCACCTAAAACCCATAAATGAGAGTTTTAATTCCATGTTTACTTCACATCGCAATACAGAGCAACTCCAAAAAGGCTCAGTTTGTAACATGTGAAATTTTATGTTTGACAATATTTAAATGTGAAGCAGAATTACACTGGCAGTTTTTCCTATGCAGAGGCAGAAACAGCATCTTCAAATTTCATTGTCTTGTCCTCAATTGCTCACATTTATCTCTTCAGAGACTTGTAGGAGACACTTTTTCAGAATTTTGCCTATGGCATTCACAGCGTGTATTCCTTCCATTCTGTTTTATTCCACAAACAGTGCACACTGAACTCTGCCCTTACTGACCAGCAGAATTTTGTTTAAGATGCTTCCATTTATTTGACATTTTCCCCCGTTTATAGCTAAATGCTTTGAGTGCTATAACAATGTAAGAGATTCCATTATATAAAAATTTTTATTCAAGTATGTTTGATCATTATTTCTTAGTGATGTTGCAAGCAATCATGTCAAAGATTGATTACTTCAGAATGAGATTTTCACTCTGCAGCAGAGTGTGCGCTGATATGAAACTTCCTGGCAGATTAAAACTGTGTGCCCGACCGAGACTCGAACTCGGGACCTTTGCCTTTCGCGGCCAAGTGTTTTACCATCTGAGCTACCGAAGCACGACTCACGCCCGGTCCTCACAGCTTCACTTCTGCCAGTATCTCGTCTCCTACCTTCCAAACTTTACAGAAGCTCTCCTGCGAACCTTGCAGAACTAGCACTCCTGAAAGAAAGGATATTGCGGAGACATGGCTTAGCCACAGCCTGGGGGATGTTTCCAGAATGAGATTTTCACTCTGCAGCGGAGTGTGCGCTGATATGAAACTTCCTGGCAGATTAAAACTGTGTGCCCAACTGAGACTCGAACTCGGGACCTTTGCCTTTCGCGGGCAAGTGCTCTACCATCTGAGCTACCGAAGCACGACTCACGACCGGTCCTCACAGCTTCATTTCTGCCAGTATCTCGTCTCCTACCTTCCAAACTTTACAGAAGCTCTCCTGCGAACCTTGCAGAACTAGCACTCCTGAAAGAAAGGATATTGCGGAGACATGGCTTAGCCACAGCCTGGGGGATGTTTCCAGAATGAAATTTTCACTCTGCAGCGGAGTGTGCGCTGATGTGAAACTTCCTGGCAGTGCTAGTTCTGCAAGGTTCGCAGGAGAGCTTCTGTAAAGTTTGGAAGGTAGGACACGAGATACTGGCAGAAGTGAAGCTGTGAGGACCGGGCGTGAGTCGTGCTTCGGTAGCTCAGATGGTAGAGCACTTGCCCGCGAAAGGCAAAGGTCCCGAGTTCGAGTCTCGGTTGGGCACACAGTTTTAATCTGCCAGGAAGTTTCATATCAGCGCACACTCCGCTGCAGAGTGAAAATCTCATTCTGGAAACATCCCCCAGGCTGTGGCTAAGCCATGTCTCCGCAATATCCTTTCTTTCAGGAGTGCTAGTTCTGCAAGGTTCGCAGGAGAGCTTCTGTAAAGTTTGGAAGGTAGGACACGAGATACTGGCAGAAGTGAAGCTGTGAGGACCGGGCGTGAGTCGTGCTTCGGTAGCTCAGATGGTAGAGCACTTGCCCGCGAAAGGCAAAGGTCCCGAGTTCGAGTCTCGATCGGGCACACAGTTTTAGTCTGCCAGGAAGTTTCATATCAGCGCACACTCCGCTGCAGAGTGAAAATCTCATTCTGGAAACATCCCCCAGGCTGTGGCTAAGCCATGTCTCCGCAATATCCTTTCTTTCAGGAGTGCTAGTTCTGCAAGGTTCGCAGGAGAGCTTCTGTAAAGTTTGGAAGGTAGGACACGAGATACTGGCAGAAGTGAAGCTGTGAGGACCGGGCGTGAGTCGTGCTTCGGTAGCTCAGATGGTAGAGCACTTGCCCGCGAAAGGCAAAGGTCCCGAGTTCGAGTCTCGGTCGGGCACACAGTTTTAATCTGCGACTGATTACTTATTTGTCATGGTGATAAGCTACTGTACATATGACACTTGTTTACACTGTTACCCTGTCTATGGTCAAGTTTTATCTAACAGCAACATTTTCTAAGAAATCCATCTCACAGAGATTTTCAAACAGCCTGCTCAACTTAGTTGACAAAGCCTGTGGGACGATGAACATTTAGTACAGTGGTGGCATATTTCTGGTTGCCAGTTTCTATATCAAAGACGGTACTGCTTCCTTTCGCCCAGTAAGTACAGTCACTTTCAATTACTTCAATCAGACTTTTTGGATATATTTCTAGTCACATTCCTGTTTTTCTTAACATGTTCCCACCCACACAACCCCTTTTTTCACAATAATTTCTGAATCTTTTGTACTGTCTATTTTACAATAAAAACTGAAAGTCATGCCACTTTCATGAAATGAGACAGAACTTTCATTATGGAACATTCTTCAGGTATTTTACATCTTTTACAGCCCACATGAAGCAGACACACAATTTTAAACTTAAAAACATGGTGCTGTATTTACTCACTTCTACGTGTGTGCTGCCCAATCTAGCAGCCACCCACAGTCTCACCTTTGTCTTTCCCAGGATCTGTGTTTGGGGCAGAGGGGATCTCATATTACATTTGTGGGGGAAACAATCACAATTTCTTATACAATAAAAGTCAAAACCAAGCATACTAAAAAACCACTTCATAACAAGAGACTTACTACCTACAATTTTCTTAACTGAGAGTGTATAATTGGTATGAGATTTGTACACATTTTAAGTTGTCGGAATGGTAACATTTAGTTTCATGTGCAAACTTTCTACAGTTACATTTCAGCAGTTTTTGACACACTGTTAACGCGACGAAAAATATGAACAACTGGAGGTACAAAGCTGTTTAGGACCTAAAGCCCATCTTCCATACGAGAATAGCTTCAAATGGTTCTGAATGCTCTTGTAACCAGTGAATATGCATTACATGTTCTGACTTCAAATTGGCATTAGACTGAGACATCTGTCTACATGGTGAGTCATGATTCAAATTTAGAATTGCGAAGATCATATTTTTTCCTAAGGGAGGAAAGAGTGGAAAAGATGGTGGCAGCTGCTCTGTCCCACACCTTGCTGGGAGTGGCCTTGCCTTTACCAATGTCTCATCTTGCTCGGGTATTTCATAATTTTGTGTAAATTAAATGGCCCATCTTGGATTACTTTTCCATGATGCACACCATATTTTTCAGAGAACTCCAAAGCAAGACCTGAATACTGGTAAAATTTCTGTCACCTGATTACAATAGTATGCTGATCTTAAGATGATAAAGCAACAAAGCTCAAATATCTCACAGAATGATTAATGGTATATCATTCACCGTAATTTACAAATATATTAATTTTAGAAAGTTATTAACACATCTGTTAAAAGTTACATGCCTGGCGTGTGATGGCAGTTTGTTTCTACATTTGTGTCAGTGTACCATATGCTATCTGGTTTTAATAACTGACAAGTACTGTCAACCCTAATTCTGGCCTTTGGTTCACAGTGTCTTGACAAATTATTTGCTTCACTATTTTCAAAGGTTGTCATCTTACTCTTCAATGATTTAGAATCATACAGTTCATGCAATTCAAGGTGAGAAATAGTGATTTTTACACAATTTTGTTAGAAGCACCATAATTTTTTACTCAGTTTACAAGTGATTCAGATTTCATTCATTTGTTATACTCTTCTTGTCTTTGGATTTTTGTTTCTTTCTCTGGAGGTAGATTATATAGTATTTTTCTTTTATGATGTTGAAACTGATAGTCTCTTCTTTTTGGTCTTCAATGATACTGCAGCACTGACAACTTTTTTGTTTTGTTTTTTGTTTGTGCATTTATTTTACCCAACAAGATTAGGGGCTACAATCCCTCTTATACATCTAAGAAAACATCTTTAGTGAGTTAACACTACAATATGAACAGTAGATGAGCAATACATATTGATAACAACAACAACAACAACTAAAGATATAATAATCTCTGCAATATGTTCACTGCAAGATTAGTACATAATAATAATAGTAATAATAATAATAATAATAATAATAATAATAATAATGATTATGATTGTAGATATCATAATGAATGCACAGTATTTCATAAACATCAGTCTTACTAACAATGTGTTAGCTATTTTTCATTTAAAAAGTGTGTGGCAGCAGTACTGTAAAGACCCAAGTCTAGGCAAATGGGCTCAGTGCCATAAAGCAGGCCCCCTTACAGCTATATATTGACCCAGAGTTATCCCATAGCTCTCACCAAGTGTCACCATCTGCCTTTTGAGGTGATTACTAAAACCACAAAGCACTTTGGCATGCAGTTTACACAATTTTAGCAGCTGTAACACCAGAACAGTCCTGCTCCAGGACATATAAATACTGTCTGTCTGGCCGGGCTGATCTTCAGTTGGATCAGAAGTCACTGATTTATCAACTGTCATCATGATGGCCTCTGCCACGAGGTCAGTGCTGCCCTGCCATCACCCTGGCAAGACCACCTGATAAGAAAGTGCAGCTGCTGTGAGAAGGGCTGAGGGTTGACTTCCAAGGCCCTCCTTTCCATTGAAAATCCAGCCAGATGTAAGTCTGGGGTTCTTATCCGGATGCCTCCACCACCCCATACTGGCAGCCAGTTGGCCTCGCATATTGCCAAGTCGACCACGCCACCTGGGCTTAACGCAATCATTATGGACAGCAGGAATGCTGCAACTAATCAGGAGCAAGTCAACATGCTGGGGACCAGTGACGTGTGTAAGTTCAAGGGCACTACCTCTACTGTATCAATACACAGAAATTGTGGGTTGATGCCGGGCTGCAGATGAGGGCATGTACCTGTAGCTGCCTTAAGCTTCTTGGTGCAATAAAGAGTTTGTCTTGCTGCAGCCACATTACTCTTCCAAAAGTCTCTTATGGTTCTCACCAATAAATCAAATTCACAACCCCCAAGTGGGAGAGCCCAGCACCATCCTGACAACTAGAAGAATGGCTCTACAACCACTTGTAGAAGTCATTGCACACCAAGTCTCTACACTCCAGAAGGAATCAAATATGTATAAGAAGTTGACTCGTCAGAGGAAAAGTGACAAATACGCAATCCAGTCACATTAATCTGACCACTACCAATGTTCAACATTAACTAGCAACAACCACTCACAGACAGCAGGTGGCAGCACTAGCAGTGGAGTGTTTATAAGTGTGTTCACATGACAGGGAAAATAGTGCAGTCATTGTCATAATGTGGAAACAGAGTGATTTGCCTGACATCCAAAACAGCATGACCATTGGCTTTTAGGCAAAGCTAAGTTTGTAAACTTTCATGTGCCACTGTGGTTAAAGTAAACCATGCATGACAAAATAGCACTATCCAAAACTGGTGCTGAGGCAAATGTGGTGCCCAACAGGCCAGAGATCACAGGAGTACATGACAGCTGCAGAGATGTTTATGGGCAAATAGACATGCAACTGTTCAGCAACCAACTGCCCAAATGAACCAAGGGTCTACAAACAGTGTCTCCTCAATGACCACTCAGAGAACATTACTGCCTCTACAGCAGGCATATGATTATTGCACCCAAGATCACTGCTGTTCGCTAGCAACAAAGGCTGGAATTTGAACACCAGTACCATACCTGAACTTCCACAGTGTGGCAAATAAGTGGCCTTTTCAGATTAATTACATTTTATGCTCCGTCTGCATCAGACGTCTGAAAGCAAACACCCTCCAACAATCTTCAGAAGGGTCCAGAGGAGAATGTTTTTGTGGCATTCCCTGGGGACCTTATCATTCCGGAAAACCAAATGGGTCAACACAAGTACGCATATACCCTTGGGCACCATGTCAACACCTACATGCAGTTTGTTCTTCCTCGGCATGATGGCATTTACTGTCAGGAAAGTGCAACATGTCACATAGCTCACAGTGTACGTGCATGGTTTGAAGAGCACCAGGATGAGTTTATGGTACTCTCCTACACCCCCCCACCCCCCAAATCTCCCAGAAATAAATTGGATTGAGAATCTGTGGGACCACCTTGAGTGGACTGTTTGCATCCTAGATCCTCAACCAAGCACAGACGGCCATGACACTGGAGGTGACATGGGTCCACATCCCTGTCTCTTCCTGCATGTCTCAAAGCAGTCTGTGGTGCAAAACGTGGTTATTCAGGCTTTTGACAGGTGGTCTCAAATGTAAGTGGTCATTGCTTCACACCTGTTTATGGCATACAATCAGTTTATTTTGAAACTCTTCCACTTGCCCATGTTTCCATAAGAAACAACAATAAGGCATTGTGAGTCTGCCTTGATGCAAAACACTTGTTTTTATTTATTTCATTTTCTTTCCCTAACTAGTTTCAGTCACAATGTCACCATCATCAGTGGTTTTTTTCCTTTGTTCTAAAATGTGCAAAAATATTGTAGTTATAAATATTATAAAACCTTTTAATTTTTGCACAAGGTGAACCTCAATCCGATGTTCTTGTTCACGGCATGTTTGACATCATCCGACATTTTGATTAATGCAGTTGTTGTATTATGGTGTTTACAGAAGCCTGATTGATATTTATCACGGGTGTTGTACATTTTAAAATAGTCTAACAGCCGGTGACGAAAATGTACTCCAAGGGTTTAAGTACTGTGATAAAAGTATTTCTCAGCCTATCATCGCCTGGTGATTTTGAATTATCATTCTTGGGTATTGATTAATTCCACTCAGTGTGACAGGCATCATGCATTAGAAACTGAAGATGTCAAAAAATATGGAACAATAATGGTAGTAGCAGTACAGATTATACCTACACTCACTCCCATTATTACCTACCCGCCTCAGAAAAGAGTATATGCTTTTCACAGAGCACAAGTAGAAACATGTTTTACGAAAGATACATCCATCGCAGTGATACTAGCTTGTGGTTGGTAATTTATCACAACTTGAGAGCCAACTGTTGTTGAGAAAAAAAAATCGTTTAATTCATGTGTCAAGTCTTGAAAAACAGCATTGAATTTTGCATTATATATGTCAAATATGCACAGTTTCTTCCACAGAAGAATAGCATTCAACTTGCTGCATATAGTGAGTGTGTCTAATTTTGGCATTGCACATATTTTGCTTTGATTTGTTCTGCAGCTTCCTACATATTTCATAATGTCTAGGGTTTGCTACTACAACACTATGAAGACAGCAATCAACAAATGTAAAACTGTCATGAAATGTACTATGCACTCTGATGTGCTTAAGATCAGCAGTTCAGTGTAACCACATAAAGCAGGTAAGAATAACGCCATCTACATTGTGTGAACAATGGAACATTACACTGCAGGTTTTACATACAGAACTTGTGTTTGAATGCCAGTTATTTGTGAGCCAATTGTGTTACATCTCATGTAAGAAGGGGAATGTCTATTATCATGTGTCAGAGTTCAATAGTAACACGAATGTGGCCTAATGAGACAGCAATTTATCGATCTACGATATTGCTACTCAGTAGTTGGTTGGGATCGCACACCTGTCATGTGAATACGTAATCGATGGGTTAAAGAGGGCTATACTCAACTCTACGCAGGAGCTCAGCAGCTCCACAAGACTTGAACCAAAGAGGACTCCTGAACCCAAATGTCTCAGGTCTGCATATAGCATCACAATGGACGTACCTGTGTGTGGAGGCTGCAAAGAGTGCACATTGCCAAACTGAACTTGCCATTATTATATGGGTCCGGCATCTGCCATGATGTTATGGGGTGCCATGATCATCTTTTGCTCACATAGCTAGTAATTTGAGCAACATGTTACATTTCTGAGGTATAAAGGACTTAAATAGGAAGGAACACACAGCAAATGTTGTGGGTAAGGATAACCAAAGACAGTGTATTATTGGCAGGACACTTAGAAAATGTAACAGATCTACTAAGGAGACTGCCTACACTACGCTTGCCCGTCCTCTTTTAGAATACTGCTATGGGATGTGGGATCCTTACCAGATAGGACTGACAGAGTACATTGAAAAAGTCCAAAGAAGGGCAGCATGTTTTGTATTATTGCGAAAGATGAGAGAGAGTGTCACTGAAATGATACAGGATTTGGGCTGGACATCATTAAAAGAAAGGCATTTTTCGTTGCGATGGAATCTTCTCACGAAATTCCAATCACCAACTTTCTCCTCTGAAGGCAAAAATATTTTGTTGACATCAACTTACATAGGGAGAAACAATTACCACAATAAAATAAGGGGAATCACAGCTTGTACGGAAAGATATAGGTGTTCATTCTTTCTGCGCACTATACAAGATTGGAATAACAGAGAATTGTGAAGGTGGTTCGATGAACCCTCTGCCAGGCACTTAAATGTGATTTATAGAATATCCATGTAGATGTAGATGTAGATCTGGTCATGGGTTTCTGAAGGACTGGCACACCACCAGTCCCCAGCCTATACTACTGACGAAGGCTGCTAGGGAGTTGCAGCAGTACTGAACGACAAGCCGATATAGGTCATCCAAGTTCAGATAGACTCAGCTATTGTTACTGCTGTCAGAGATCACAGCTCTGTGAACTAAATTTCACTCTCTTCATCCACAATTACCTGCTCATATTGTGACACTAGTAAGGACAAGGTTGACTCAAAAGATGACAGAACACAGATTTCAGGCAGTTTATGGATTATTTACTATTAAAAACAGTCTTGATCAATATTTTTATTAAGGTAACCGGTTTCGACCACTACTGTGGTCATCTTCAGACCACTGAGTAGGAACCTCTTTCTGCTGGAGAATCACTAGTGATTCTCCAGCAGAAAGAGGTTCCTACTCAATGGTCTGAAGATGACCACAGTAGTGGTCGAAAACGGTCACCTTAATAAATAAATCATGATCAAGACTGTTTTTAATAGTAAATACTTGTAACTCATTGATCACTGCTACTCCAATAATGTATTCAAAAAAAGTAATTAGTTTATGGATTATTCCATTTAAAAATTTCTGATTATATACATTTATTTTGAGAAACAAGAATTCTTCTTCTCGTTCAGCATTGACATCCACATACTTAGTATCTCTGATTTTAGAGCAGAATGAACACAAGTGCCAACAATGCCCTCATGATGAGTTACAGTATGTGAATAACCATTCTAAGTGAATCATCCATGAGATGGACAGAGTATGAGGAGGTGCTTGGTTTTTAACTGTCTGCTGCAAGAATTACTTGGAACTTCAGAACAGATCAAAAAACTTGTCAAAATGAGCCATTAATGACTGCACATTGGAGTGAGCACTATGCAGCTCAATGAGTATGTTCTATTGTGGCCACTAAAATCGCATTCTTCCATGGAAAAGTGTGTAAACAATAGAATAGAAAGTGTATACACAAATGTATACTAGCAAGGAAATTGAGCAACTAGTCAGAGATATCTGCTAGTGATGTAATTATATTTTCTTGGAGACATACTGAGCCTCAACTCTGAAATTAATCAAATGTTGGGCTTAATTTATTGGAGTCTGAATTTGAAACTCACTTTTCAGATAGTTTCAATCGCGAAATGTTTGAAAAGCAAAATACAATGCCAGTGTAATTAAAGTTTCACTAGACTATATGCTTAGTGTTCATTTTCTGTATCAGAAAATCCACAATTACAGCATGAATAGCAAATTTTTATTACAGGATATCATAATTATTTCATATTCTAACAAAATGTTCTAATCTTTATTTCTGCTTACTTAACAGACATTGGCATACAAACAATCAGTAAGAATTGCTACAATTTCTTGAAAAAATTAATTCTTCCAATTGAGAGACCATCTGTAGCATGGACGCAATAGGTAATTGGTCAGTGTGTGTACTCACCTTACACCACTGCAAGTAATGTTTCCTTTTTCTACATTAATTAGCATAATCAGATGTTGCTGTCATCAGTATATTTATTATACTGAAAGTATACTTCTAATGGATTTTTATTTAAGTGTCTTGGTTTCACAGTTGAGTATTTTTGGCTCATATATTTCTATTTCTAGCACTCATTATATGTCTTCAAATTGATCAGATACTTTTACTATATAACAATAATGATACTGTACCTATTTAAAAAATCAAATAAAAATAATATAATAATTTTGTCTCTCACCAATTCGAAGGGAGATGTGAACATTTTTTGACACCCAAGCCACAAAAAGTTCATTTTGAAATACAATACGAATTTGGTTTAGAAGTGTAGACTGCAGTTTAACACTGTTAGACTCCTGGAAAAAAGATAGTGCAATGGAGTAAATTACTTTGGTTTCACACAAAATTCAATAATACATAGTTACATTTAAAAAACACATGGAGAAAATAAAATATGATTAGAAAATATTGACATACAGCATCGGTACAGGTTGTTACCTCATGAACCTATTACAGAAATGGCTTCTGGCCTATGGAAATAAATGATGTAATGGTCAACAGAAATCATAATGAAACTGGATAGGTAAGAAATCTACTCAGAAAGAGGCAGCAGGAGAACATACATACAAAAAAGGTTTGACTGATGAAAACTTATGGAGGCAGCGGCTCGCTCTTGCAGCAGAAGGGTTGAAGTGGAAACAGTGGTAAAAGGAAAGGAATGGGATAGGTTTAGGAGAAGGTGTAGAGTTCGGAGAAGCCACCCGGAACTGCAGATCAGGGGAGATTTACTGGATGGCATGAAAAGAAAAGACTGATTGTTGAGGACTGCAACGGATGAGAGGTGTAAACCTGAGAGCTTAAAGTTGGATGGCAGGGTAACATGCAAGACTAAAACATCATGCACAAGTTAATAAGGGTAAAAAGGTAAGTGCATCATATGTAACAGGATTGGATGCGATGGCCCGCGAAATCGGCTTTTCAACAAAGCTGATACTGCTGATCCCTCCAGAACACAATTCAGAGCACACCACTTGCCACTAGTCTTGAATGTATTAATCAGCTACTTCGACAAGGCCGTGACATCCTAAAACTGTGACCTGAAATGAGAGCCATTATGTCCAAGATTCTGCCCACCACACCTTGAACAGCTCTTCATCATCCCCCCAATCTCCCCAATTATCCTTGTTAGACAATATGCTCCTTCTTCACCCATCTCCCTACCCTATGGTTCCTAAACCTATGACTGCCCCACTGCAAGACTTGCCCTATGCACCCACCTACCACTACCTATACCAGCCCTGTAACTGGCAAAACAACCACTCCTGGAAATGGAAAAAAGAACACATTGACACCGGTGTGTCAGACCCACCATACTTGCTCCGGACACTGCGAGAGGGCTGTACAAGCAATGATCACACGCACGGCACAGCGGACACACCAGGAACCGCGGTGTTGGCCGTCGAATGGCGCTAGCTGCGCAGCATTTGTGCACCGCCGCCGTCAGTGTCAGCCAGTTTGCCGTGGCATACGGAGCTCCCTCGCAGTCTTTAACACTGGTAGCATGCCGCGACAGCGTGGACGTGAACCATATGTGCAGTTGACGGACTTTGAGCGAGGGCGTATAGTGGGCATGCGGGAGGCCGGGTGGACGTACCGCCGAATTGCTCAACACGTGGGGCGTGAGGTCTCCACAGTACATCGATGTTGTCGACAGTGGTCGGCGGAAGGTGCACGTACCCGTCGACCTGGGACCGGACGGCAGCGACGCACGGATGCACGCCAAGACCGTAGGACCCTACGCAGTGCCGTAAGGGACCGCACCGCCACTTCCCAGCAAATTAGGGACACTGTTGCTCCTGGGGTATCGGCGAGGACCATTCGCAACCGTCTCCATGAAGCTGGGCTACGGTCCCGCACACCGTTAGGCCGTCTTCCGCTCACGCCCCAACATCGTGCAGCCCGCCTCCCGTGGTGTCACGACAGGCGTGAATGGAGGGACGAATGGAGACGTGTCGTCTTCAGCGATGAGAGACGCTTCTGCCTTGGTGCCAATGATGGTCGTATGCGTGTTTGGCGCCGTGCAGGTGAGCGCCACAATCAGGACTGCATACGACCGAGGCACACAGGGCCAACACCCGGCATCATGGTGTGGGGAGCGATCTCCTACACTAGCCGTACACCACTGGTGATCGTCGAGGGGACACTGAATAGTGCACGGTACATCCAAACCGTCATCGAACCCATCGTTCTACCATTCCTAGACCGGCAAGGGAACTTGCTGTTCCAACAGGACAATGCACGTCCGCATGTATCCCGTGCCACCCAACGTGCTCTAGAAGGTTAAGTCAACTACCCTGGCCAGCAAGATCTCCGGATCTGTGCCCCATTGAGCATGTTTGGGACTGGATGAAGTGTCGTCTCACGCAGTCTGCACGTCCAGCACGAACGCTGGTCCAACTGAGGCGCCAGGTGGAAATGGCATGGCAAGCCATTCCACAGGACTACATCCAGCATCTCTACGATCGTCTCCATGGGAGAATAGCAGCCTGCATTGCTGCGAAAGGTGGATACACACTGTACTAGTGCCGACATTGTGCATGCTCTGTTGCCTGTGTCTATGTGCCTGTGGTTCTGTCAGTGTGATCATGTGATGTATCTGACCCCAGGAATGTGTCAATAAAGTTTCCCCTTCCTGGGACAATGAATTCACGGTGTTCTTATTTCAATTTCCAGGAGTGTATATTATCAAAGGGATAGTCACCTGTGAAACAAAATGTCATATGCCAGCTGTTATGTAAACACTGTTCAGCCCTTTAAATGACTACCAAGAAATTATAAGTTCAGATGAATAGACAAAGTCAGAGAGTACATATCAGCAACACACAATAAAATGTTTCAGAGCATGCTCTACGACATGACAGTCATGACCTCGGTGCCTGTTTCACTGCACACACCATCTGGATTCTTTCTCCAGGCACCAGTTTCTTAGAATTCCACAGGTGGGAACTAGCAGTACAGCAAGTCCTTGGTTCTTGCCACCCACCTGTTCTTAATTTACATTAATTTCTTCTGTCTCAGCATTTCTTCACAGTAACGACTCCTTTCTTCACTCCATTTTTTTATCTGCATCTTTCATTTTCTGACCTGTCTATTTTTCACCAGCCCCATCCCACGTCTATTACATATATTGCACTTAGCTTTTCACTCTTAGTAACTCTTGCACAATGTTTTAGCAGTAATCTCTGTCTCGGATATTACCCTGTCTTCCACCTTTTCAAATCTCATCTGGTGCAGTCCCCAACAATCAGTCTTTCCTTCTTGTACCGTCTGGTAAGTCTCCCCTGACCCTGGGTTCTGGGTGACTTTTCCGAACTGTACCCCTTGTCCCAAACCTCTGAAGTTCCTTTCCATTCACCACACTTCCTTCCCATTCAACTCTTCTGCTGGAAGGAGGAGCCACTGGCTCCAAAAGCTTACATAAGTGAAACCTTTTTTATATGTGTGTTCTGCTGCCACTTGCTGAGTGGTTTTTCTTATCTGTCCAGTTACATTATATGGTCAAAAATAGATTATTTTTGTTGTTAGAAATCATAATGAGCATTATATACATCACCCCAATAACTCATTGAAGGTGTACTTCTGGTTTCTTATACAACCATTAAGAAAGTGAAGATCATCTCATGATATTGGCAGACATCATGTAGTAGCTTATTCTTTGGTTTCTAAGATTCTTTGTTGTATTTTGTTTATCGACAGCTTCGGGAGGATGATGGTTCAATCCCGCGTCTGGCCATCCTGATTTAGGTTTTCCGTGATTTCCCTAGATCACTCCAGGCAAATGCCGGGATGGTTCCTTTGAAAGGGCACGGCCGACTTCCTTCCCCATCCTTCCCTAACCTGAGCTTGTGCTCCGTCTCTAATGTCCTCGTTGTTGACGGGACGTTAAACATGAATATCCTCCTCCTCCTTTATCGACAGCTTGTGGCCGAATCATGATATTTATGCACAAGGCAAACTCATGTTAGTAAATAAAACAGAATAGCATTTCTAGTGTTTTTACCTATTTCACAATTCTTGATGCTGAACTTTACAACACAAGAAAATAAAATCAAGAAAGAGAAAAAATCCTATTTTACCTGTGTGAGAAATTAATGTCTTGGGGACCACTGGAAATGTGATGGAAAAAGTACAATGATGCTACATTTGCCATCCATGTTTAAGATAGACTGTCGACTGTCAACACGCTGTGTTATTAATCTGGATTTAATGTTCATTTCATACATTATGAACATATTGGCTATGTGAAACATCTGCTGTTATCAACTTTGAAAAAGCTTACACTTGACTATTTACCACAAAGTTTTACTGAACTAAAATATTTAACATTTGTTAATACCATGGTGGGACAGTGATTAAATAAACATGGTAGAAAGGATTCAGTGTTTCTTTAATGAGGAAAATATTATGAGATCAAAGTGTTGCCACTGACAACTATCATCTTGATATCTATTTTATAAGAGCATCAAATTAAGTATTAGGTGAGGAACTCCTAATAAAATCGACACACAAAGATAACACATTAACAACAATGGAAACATGGTAAGTCACTGTAATACATTATGAACGATATTTCGTTCATTACATAAAGTGGAAAAGATAACATTCTTGAAGTGCTTATATGTATAAATCTAGAGTCAATTTCTTCATAATTAATAAAGGTGGAATTAGGTTTATTTCTGAAAATTAGAAAAGAAAATGTGAAAAGACTTCTTGAAGTTGGGAACAGAAAAGTTTTTACTGGAATTTCTTGGCAAATCAGTCCATAAACAGTAAGGTTTCTGGTCAACTCTTTGAAAAATATAACACTATATGCATGTAGAGCAAAAAGCACTAAGAAGTATTCAAATACATTAATAATCAGTTTTATACAATACCATCAATTATTTCATCCAGAGTTTATGTTGCAGTCTCACCTAAATACACAAGGAACGTTCAATAAGTAATGCTATACTTTTTTTTCCTGAAAGCAGGTTGCCAGTGCATCATAGTATTTCTCACTCATTTGGCTGTACACTTTATTTTTGAACATATCTCCATTCAATGTGATGGCCTTATGACACCTTACTGGGTGAGCCCACATTCCCACAAGGTACCAAACTACTGGTTGACACTGGAGTCAATGTCTTGCTGCATCAATAACATCTGCATCATCCATGTATGCTTCCCATGGAGTGAATCCTTCATTGGGCCAAACAAATGAAAGTCAAAAGGCGTGGGATCCAGACTGTAGGATGGATAAGGAAAAACATTCCAATGAATTTTTGTGAGCTTCTCTCAGATGCACAGACTTTTGTGAGGCCTTGTATTGTCATGGAGAAGGAGAAGTTCATTTGCATTTTTTTGGTGACAAACATGCTGACATCATTTATTATTAGCACAACACACATCGGAGTTGATTGTTGCACCATGAGAGAGAACAGCAAACAGGATAACGACTATAGAATCCCAGAAGACTGTGACCATGACTCTATTGTCAGAGTGTGGCTTTGAACTTTTTCTTTGCAGGAGAGGTGGTGGCGCCATTCCTTGGATCGCTGTCTTGTTTACAGTTCAAAGTGATAGTGATAAATGCACTATGAACAGAGATGGCGAGCTGGACAGTGAAGTGTTTGACTGAGTGTCGCGTACATTTCAACATCACAGGAGTCACAGTTGTGTGAGGCCAGCAGAGGAGATTGGACAGGTTTGCGTGATCTTGTTGTGATGATGACAGACTCACCATGCTTTTGTTCACTGCCAGGTATCCATAGATATTCTGCAACTGCTTATGAATATCTGCAATGCTAGAGGGAGAGGGGGAGGGGGAGGGGGAGGGGGAGGGGGAGGGGGAGGGGGAGGGGGAGGGGGAGGGGGAGGGGGAGGGGGAGGGGGAGGGGGAGAGGGAGAGGGAGAGGGAGAGGGAGGGGGAGGGGGAGGGGGAGGGGGAGGGGGAGAGGGAGAGGGAGAGGGAGAGGGAGAGGGAGAGGGAGAGGGAGAGGGAGAGGGAGAGGGAGAGGGAGAGGGAGAGGGAGAGGGAGAGGGAGAGGGAGAGGGAGAGGGAGAGGGAGAGGGAGAGGGAGAGGGAGAGGGAGAGGGAAAGAGGTGAGAAATAACTTCATAACACCTCTCTACTTGTTACCATTTTGAAGGCTACGTATAGCATCACCACTTATTCCTACAAAAAATTCTGCATTTTTTTCAACAGAAATTGCCAGAAGAAAAATAAAGTTGCATTACCTACTGAATGCTCCGGTAAGTAGCATTATAACTAAGCTAGAAGTAGAGCTGTTACAGCTAAAAGAAATGGAAATTAGGCCAATGTCAGGTAATATTGTTTATGTACTATAAATTTAATAAAAAAAATGGCTCTGAGCACTATGGGACTTAACAGCTGTGGTCATCAGTCCCCTAGAACTTAGAACTACTTAAACCTAACTAACCTAAGGACATCACACACATCCATGCCCGAGGCAGGATTCGGACCTGCGACCGTAGCAGTCGCACGGTTCCGGACTGCGCGCCTAGAACCGCGAGACCACCGCGGCCGGCTAAATTTAATAAACACAACTAGAATCATAGTGTAACAGAACAACAGCAACTCATGATTTTATAGGAACCAAAAATAATTCAAGTAGTAGATGGTCAGAATATGAATAAAAACATTTACTGACCACAGCTCATTATCCTTTCTACAGAGCTACAAATCAATAGAAGCCTACCAAGGCAAGCCTGGGTTTGTAAGAATGTGATTACTCAATTGTTTTTATTAGAGAAATAGATGACATAGTGACAGACATGTTGCCTCATCTAAATATCAGTAAGCCTACAACAGGAGGAGAATAAAAAGAAGAGAATTTTACAAACAAGACCTTTCAGGGCCAGATCAACAATCTTTGAGAAATGATACATAACATTCTAAAGTGTCATTCTTTGTTAGTGAAGAGCCCCATAAGGTTCAGAGAATTAATAATGATAACTGCACACAATGAATGTTAAGAAAATCACAACAGCTGTTATTTTAGGTGCATTTATTAATCCACAACCGTTTTCATTCTATATAAACATCCTCAGTTGACCTAAAGTTCAACAACACATAGACTAGGCTAAAAGCTACTGAAACATCCAAGTAATATATGATATGTAACTGTTCATTGACTATTCATCAACTGTCTGTGTAAATATTATCCACAAAGTGTCTGAAATGTACCGATGTCATGGTTTGAAATGTCCAGTTGCCCAATGAACAAAAACTCTGTATGTGGTAATCATTCAGCCATTCCTCAAGCTGCACTTCGTAGATAGACATTCCATCACCAACAGGGTCATTAGAGGTGGACTGTACATCATAAACTTTTCCAAGGGGATTCACATTCAAATTGGTATGGGCAAAGCAACCATTGTATCCAGCTCATACAAAGAAAGAGCATTTTATAAATCTAAACAACTAAATTTAGACCACAGGTTCTGACAACTGATGAAATTACAAATTGAGTAACAGCAGTTACATTTATATGTATATGAAGCAAGTACATAAATTTAAAAGCAAATCTCTCCCTGTAAATCAGTTGTGTGTCAAGTTTTGTATCTACCAATGTGTTATGGAAGGACTGGCTGTCGGACAGTAATCTAGAATAATTATGCAATTACCCAAACTCACTTTCATTAAAACTCTCAATAGGTCTGTACGAAAACAAAAAGCCATTTCTGTTCAAATTTTTTTTATGGCACATGCTGTCATGGAAGGAGACATTTATCTCTGTGTTTTTGTGTTGGCATCACGTAAAGAGGGCAACCTTAGAACTAAAAAAACTGGTCCACGTGTCTGAGGATTCTGCATAAACTTCATTATGTACATAGACAGTTCATCCATCCCAGGAATTGAGAATCTGGAAAATTTTTGCCTGTTATTGACATTAATACTGGCAAGATATTGTTCCAGGAATTCCACGTATTTTGAGAATGTTTTAATTTTAAATTTGAGAAAGATAACGAATGGCAAAAGAAATAATTTTTTGTATGATATAATTACAAATTAACACTTTTTGAATTTTTTTTCTTTTACTTAATGCTGTGAAACATTGCTTCATCCCAAATTTCATGATTCTAGGTCAATGAGAAGTAACCTACAAATGTTGATGAGTGAGTTTATGACTATCAAAACATGTGACATATCGCTCTATCATTTGATTGAATTGACTTCGAAGCTAATGTTTATTACACCACAAAGGAACTGCACACCTTAGTATGTGATATAAATTACAACTTGATATGTCTACCTATTCCTGAGAAAAATAGGTCTTAACAGACAGATGGACAGGCAGACAGTCGGATAATAAATGACAAAAAAATATTTTTTATGTGATGTAATTTCAAATTCACAATTCTTGTATTTTTTCCTTTAGCTGTATTGTAAAACCTTGCTTCTTGTCAAATTTAATGATTCTAGGTCAACAGGAAGTACCAAACAGGTTTTGATGATTAACAAAGTGTGTGACATAATTAGCAGTATCTTTTGATGGCACTGACTTATAAGCTTCAATTTTTTTTTCACTGCCAAGAGACTCTAGACCTTAGCATGTGGCATAAATTTCAACTTGATGTGTCTACCTGTTCTGAGAAAAAAGGGTTTCTAACAGTCACACAGACAGACAGACATGACAGTGATCCTGTAAGGGTTTCGTTTTTACTGACTTAAGTACAGAATCCTAAAAAGTCCTCACCACCGACAAAGATGTTGCAGGTGTAGGTCAGTGCAGCCACCTCATAGGGATGGCAATGTGGAGCATGTTTTTAGCCATGGAAACACCCTACTCATGTTATAAAACTGTTGGAGACACAACATTTTGCCTCACTCATTTAACTGTTTCACTTGTTTTGTCTTATTTGTCAGATTCGTTTCCAGTTTGTTGTTTGTCCTTTGTCAACAGGCATGTTGGTGTAGATGTCTGTCATCACACTAGATAACAGCATGCTCTGACCTCCATTACCTTGGAATCAGTCTTGTAGAGTTAGCTATTAATTCCACGACGTTGTGAGAACATGGCCTCAACAGATGTCAGAGTAAAGATGATGCTTGCCCGAGGTCAAAGCTCTGATTTGCTATCCGTCTGTGTACTGCCAATACGTAAGTGCTATATTCTATGCTGCCACTTGCAATAAATATCTAGAAATTCCTTGCCTAGCTAGCAACTCCCGTTCTCTCTTTCACACATAGTTTTCCCCATCAACTGCATTTGAAATTCACACCATTTTGTTTATGATGCAAGAGTAGTGGTTAATTGGTCTCCTGCCATATTGTCATAGTATTTCTGAAGTTCTATGGGCTGGAGTAAGCGAACTTCTCTATCTCTTTAAAACTTTTTCTGTTCTAATAATTTCATGTGTGCAACAGGGCTATTTCTACTAATATTCTGACATTGTGAACCAGCGGCTCCCATAACAGAAAGGCTGCCTCATCTCCATACATACTGAAGAATATATCTAAATAACATTAAAATTCTACTAATTTTTTCTTGTCTGTAACCATCCCACCTGTCCCTCTGTATGTATACAGCATATTATGGTATAAACAGAGCACAGAACTTATGTTTGTGAACACAAATTGATTGTGTCAATAAATTGATTTAGTGAGTGTAATCACTAAGTAACTATAAAAGTGTCCCAAGCTGGGGCACTTCAGCTGGCGACGAGGTGTGGCAAGAATTTCACGTGACTGTTCCAGATACGGCTTCTGTGTTTTGTATTGACATGGCGTTGGTAGATGTGCCCACGGAACTTACTCATCCAATGATCCTTCTGCTACAACCGATGCAGTGGGTCAACGAGGCTCTTCTGGAGAAGCTCACGGATCTGGTGCACTGACCACCAGAAGTTTCAGAGCACGTGGACACAGCCCTTGCCCCCCAGCCAGGAGTTCCAGCAGCCACCCCCTGCCTTTGTAGTGTTTGACCACAAAGTGAAGCTGTGGTCATTTTACCTAGTGCATATGGAATAACATTTCTTGATCCATGTGTTGACAGTTGATGTCTAGTGGCGTGCTTCTCTTGTGGCCAATGCCGGCCCCATTGTGTACCAACTCATCCAACAGCAGCATTCTGAGGGTGATCTGGACTCTTGTTTCCTATAAACTTCTGAAGTCCAGCCTCCCTGACTATTTTGATTCCAATGTTCATGTGCCCGTGGCCATCTACCATGTTTTTAGTTGTTACAAACTGTTTCACGAGTCTTATAGGGAGTGGATTAGCTGACTCCAGGGACCCTCGGGACTCTTGTTTCTAGCACACTAATGGCCAGTGTAAACGTTTGTACACTTCCTCCCTGGTGTGTGACACAGTTCTAGTGCACTCCCCAGATGAGGCTCTCCAGAACAATTTGCTCAACCTTAAGGAACCCTCCCTTGAATGCCCTTCCCTCCTGCAGTCAATGTTTTACTAGCCATTTTTCCACCATGCCAAATGTTTGGCATGTGGAAAGTCCGGCCATTGGTCAGAAGTTTGCTGCTCCTAGGTGATGTCTGTCGACTGGGCATCTCCTGTCACCTCTGACTCTGACAACTCTGAGGGCAGTGATACTCCGCCATCTGTCCTCCTGATCCACATAGTGCTCCCTTCCTCCCACAAATCAGTGTCTCTCCCTGTCCTGCTTGACGGCATCCCAGATTCTCTCTAAATCGATACAGGGTAGTCTGTCACCATCATTAACTGGCCGACATACAAAGCCCTGGGATCTCCCCTCTCCAGCCTCCCCACACCCAGCTACACACTTTTAGCAACAACCTCATTCCAGTTGAGGGCACCCTCTCTTCTCGTAATCAGTAGGGGGATACAGCTTTCACGGGGCGCATTCTGGTGGTGATCTACCTTGCACTCCTAACCATCTTGGCTTGGACCCTTTCACCACTTCGGGGGATCCAAATTCACAATACCAATCCTCATGTCAGTCAGGTGGAGGCAGATTCCTATCCCTCCAAATTGTTTGTCAAGTACCTCGAAGTGTTTTCTGCACCCTCTTCTGGCCTCGAGGACTTTGAGGCACATGCCCCACTTCTTCTGTCAGCTGTTCCTAAGTTTTAGAAAGCTTGAACCATTCCCTTTGCACTCCGAGACCATCTCCAACAGGAACTCTGGTGTCCTCACTCCTATCTCCAACAGCTGCTGGGCTACCCCATAGTTTTTGTCGAGAATCCAGATGGTGCCTTACACATCTGCAACCATTTCAGTGTCATGGTCAATGCCCAGTCAGTTGTGGACTCTTACCCTATCCCCAAAGTTGAGATTTTGTAGAAACTGGGCACCGGCAAGATTTTTGCAAAAATTGATCTTCGTGACCCATACCTCCAACTTCCTTTGGATGCAGCATCCAGGAACATTTTCATTATTAATACCCCATTGGGTCTTTTTCAATACAATTGACTCCCTTTCGGTATCGGCAGAGCACTGGCGATTTTCTAGCGGTAACTTAAGCAATTTTTGTGGGATGTTCTGCATGCTGCCAACTACCTGGACGATACCTTGGGTGCTGGTGTCTCTGCCGAAGACCTCGGCCACAATCTGGACCTTTGTTTGCAGTGTTTGATCATATGGGCCTCCATTGTAACAAGGACAAGGGTGACCTGTTTGTGTGACAAGTGGAATATCTTGGCCGTATCCTTCGTGTTTCTGGAATCCACCCAGTCCCACAGTTTGTTAAGTCCATCCAGAAGCTCTCTGTGCCTCTAAACAAGACTCAACTCAAATCTGTCTTAGGTCAACTGAACTATTACCACCATTTCATTCCCAATGCAGCTGTCATTTTGGAGCCTCTCCATCACCGCCTCTGCAAGAATGTCCAGTGGTGCTTGTCCCCCGGGTGTGACATGGTGTTCCGCGTATTAAGATAGGCGCTCCTCAAGCCTACCTGCTTGATGACCTATGATCCGTCCCGGCCACTCATGCACACCGCCAAAGCCTCCAGTTATGATGTGGGAACTGTTCTACCCAAGTGACTGATGGAGTGGAGTGGCCGATTGCATTTGTCTCTAAAACTCTTAATTCTGCTCAGTGTAACTACAGCCAAACCACATAAAAAGCATTGGCCATTAGTTTTGGGTCCAAAATGTTCCACGATTATGTCTATGGGTGTCCATTTATCCTCTATATGGATCACAAGCCCCTGCTACTCCTCCTCTGAGCTGTAGCACCTGGTCCCACCAACACAGCCTGCTGCCTCCAGCACTGAACCCTGTTCATCTCTACCTATTTTAATGAGACAGTTTTTCACTCTACCACCCACCATGCCAAAGCTGAATTCCTTTCCGGCTTCTACTGCGAGAGGATCCGGCATTCGAAGCTGATCCCAAAATCTGCTGCCACCTCGACCCCACTGCCAATGTCACCATTGTGTGGCTACCCCTAGTTGTGGACCTCTACCAACACCATGCTGCAGAAGATTTGATCCTTCACATCCTCCTCCAGCACATCCAGCACTGCTGGCCCTGCAAAAGGAAGGCTCTGGCACATCTGGATCTCAGGTATTCTGGGGTTGTCACCAGGACCTCTCTTCCCTGGATGGCATTGTCCTGCTACAGGGCGACAACGGCCGCACTCGAGTGGTCATTCCGGTGGTTCTCCACAACTGTGTCCTCCGGTTGCTCCACGAAGGACAATGGGGGACTGTTCTTACCAAGCAGCTGGCTTGCCATAATGACTACTGGCAGGGAATGGGTTCTGATATCATGGATTTGGTTGCCACCTGCCCTATCTGCCATAGACAGCAGGTAGACCAGCCTCAGTGATACTTCCCATGACTTTCCACCGCCATCCCTTGGTCCTGCTTATAATTGGACATTGCCGGCCCCTTCCTTGGCTCATTGTGGCTTATTGTAGTGGACACTGTGTCCAGTTTTCCGTTCATGGCCTGCATGTCTTCCACTTTCCTCTTCCCACACCGTTTGGGTCTTCACACAAATTGTCACCCTTGAGGGACTTCCTGAATCTATTGTCACGGATAATGAGCGTCAGTTTACGTCCTATGAATTTTCTGCCTTCTGTACTAATTGCATCATTGCATTAATCCACACTACACCTTTCCACCCTGCCTCCAATGGCACTGCTGAGCATTTTGTGTGGACTTTAAGCCTCAAATATCCAAACTACACCAGCACCACTCCCTCAAAGAGACTCTTCACCTTTTTCTCACATCATAGCATGCCACTCCGATGGAGGGCTCCTCTCCAGCTAAGAGCTCCATATTCACCCTCTCTGCTCCTCCCTGTCCATTCTCCATCTCACAGACCATCCCACCTCTCCCCCTTCTTCCCGTTGGCATTGTTTTTCTCCTGGACACCAAAATGGGCAATGAATTTTGTCCACGACCAGCTACGGTGGCTGCCGGCCACCATTTCCCATCACCTGGACCAAGTTATACTTCTCATCACATTCCTCGATGGCTCCCAATCCCACAACATCTAAACCAACTCTGCACCCACTGTGGTTACCCACCTCCGACAGAATCGGCCCCTCCTCTCTCCGTTTCAGGTACACAGGACTCGTGACTCACTGCATGCCCAGCCAATGTGTTGCTCCTGCGCCCAGCCTGTTGACAGCTTCACCTGCTGTCCCAATGGACATCGATCCACCAGCATCCCCTGCCCGGCCCTGCAGCTATGCTTCCGGCAATGACACGGCCCTCGACTTCAAGTCTTGCCTCTGCCTCTACTCAGTATTTCTTGGGGAAGGGGAGAAGATATGCTGTGTTTCCAGTGTCTCCTACAATGACACCAACACCCAATGTCACACTACCACGCAGGTCATTGCTCCAGCTCCACAGGCACACCAGCGGAAGTCAGCCGAATTTCACCTGGCCAAGGAAGCACACTAGTACCAAGGGCACACAGAAGAGCAGTAGAAGCCCCCAACCTTTGGTGCATCTACCACACCATTTTCCTCAGCCAAACCAAAACCACATTGCTAAACCAATAGCTATCAAATAGTCATTCATCACGTGGGTATAACTGCCATCACCCGGCGAGCAGCAAGCAGTTCCATCTCCACCAGCAGAAGGAGAAGTTTGCCAGCACCACGCTGCCGCCCAGACTCGACATTGCCCTTGCCACCCAGGACCGACATGCATTTCCACCCAGCACCAACATGCATCACTACACAGGGCTCAAGTTGTGGACTCTGAAGCTGGAACTCCTTGTATTGCTCATGAGATGGGACTTTAATTTTCTGCCTACTGTGCATGTGTATGAAGAGTCTTTTTCTTTTGCAAGAGAACTTTTCAGAGGATAGACTCACACCAAGATTTATTTATGCTGTTTTCCAAGAACTTTAAGTTGTCAAAGAAGTCATTCCTTTATTTTCAAGAAGGATTTTTTTTATTTTATTCTTTTTTTATTTTTTTTTTTTTTTTTTTTTGAGCTGCTAACAGAGCACAGAACTTACATTTGTAACCATAAATTGATTGCACCAATAAATTGATGAGTGAATGTAATCTTCGAGTTACTGTAACTGTGCCCCAAACCAGGACACTTCAAAGCTTCATGTCACTCCTTGTGGCATGCTTGAAGAGCACAACCATCAGCACACTGCACGCAAAAGAAGGGAATCAATTTAGATGCCCAACCAATTTAGAGACCCACACCCTAACACAGTTTCCACTTGCCACATACAGTCAATGCAGCATGTATTCTTCATAGCCTAAGAATATTCAATTTGAAAACACAGTTCAGCTATGTGCATTCTAGGTCTGGCATTTTCTCATATAGGGTGGCAAAAACTAAGTAGAATAATTTGCAATTAAGTTTAACCAATTAAACTATTAGCAAAAAAATTGATCCATACATATTTGGAAAAGAACTAACACCTGTAATGTCTCAAGAAAAGATAATTCACACTTTATGTCAAATATTAGCACACATTATAAAATATGGTATAAGCTATTATCCTACATATTGAAGTATGACAAGTTCAAGAATTACACTAATACACAATTAAATGACTAAGTTTTAATTGACTTTTCATTCTAGTATAGTGTGCAATATTTCTTCAAATACATTTCAGACTTTATTTTCAGTGAATATAAACAAAGATTTTTTAGTGTCTGAGCCAAATGCAGTTAATATAGACAATATATAACATAAATTATTCACTTACTAAAAGATCCCAGTCTTCAGATGACAGTGGTGAAACACACACTTTGCTCACTGCAGCAACATTTGGAAAATAAGAAATAAGCACTGTATCCTCATTTTTTAACCCTAGTTTCTGTGCAAAGACAGAGCTAACAGAAACTTCATTTTGTTCAATAGAGCTGTCTGCATAAGGACTCCAAGAAACAAAAGCTACCTGCTCATTGCCATATTCCATTTTTAATCCTCCAACCTGCAATAAAAAAAAAATAAAAAAATAAAAAAAAGGAGATAATTTAATAATCTGAGTCATAATGCTTTCCATTTCATATGCTGATATTTACAGATCAGTCTGAATATTTCAAGAATGATTTGGTAAAGGTCTACAACCACTCTTCCAAACAGCATATACAGCAAACTCCAATTTACTCTATGTAGGGAGAAACACAAACAATGAAAATACCACTATCCTGCTCCACTCAAAATTAAGATTGCCAGCCACAGAGTTTAAACAACTATTTCAATTTATCCTCTTGGATTCCATTCATTCCATGCTTCTGAATTTAATTTGGTTGGCATTACATAGTTTCAAAGTGAGTTTCAATACGGATGAGAGACTTGGAAAATTATAGTTTTCATTTGGGTTGATTTTCCTCTTCCATGGCTACTATGTTAGCTGATACTCAAAGATAAAAATGCTTTCAAGTGCCCAACAACATCAGTGAGAAAAAATAAAATGCTACACACTCAAGAACTGATTAAGAAAATACCACTTGCAACCACAATCACATTCAGTGTACCAGTAGTTTAGGGAATGGGTCATTTGCATCCCAAAAAGCTTGCAGATACCAACTCATACAATGGAAAATCCAGGATAGAATTTAACAATATTAACTGATAGAGCTGTGGTCGTGTGTGTGTGTGTGTGTGTGTGTGTGTGTGTGTGTGTGGTATCTTCATGAATGTGTGTATGAATGTTTTTTAATTTTGAAGGCCTTTTTCCGATAGTCTTTTTGTTGTATCCATCTGCGACTCAACATCTCTGCTACATGGTGAAAAGACTATCCTTTTCATAGTACAGCTTGCACATAAGTCTTCATGTGTATTCTTCACAGTTCATGGCTGCAGCTCTATCTAATATCAGAACAGATAGTTCAGCACTTGAGGCTCTATCACTAGATGCTCAGTAGGTTCAGTTGCATTAGGTCAAAGTTAACTTTCAACATTGCTACTGTTAATGAAAGAAGCCTATGTGATTCTGAGTCTAAGATAAAATAAAAACCATGCAAGTCTATTATGTTAAAATAGAAGGCCACTTCATTCACTCAATTAATCTGACAGAGATAACACTGGACAAACTAGCAGGAGCTTAAGCATGCCATCTTCTAGGTCCCTCCATTCCCTTGGAAAGGGAAGACTGTGTCACACCAAGAATGTGTGCTGGTTGCATAGGAAACTCTGTCTAAAATCCAGACAAGACAGAATTTGACTGTTCACTCCAAGGCCTCTACCACAGTCTAGTGAGGGCAACATTATGGTAACTAATTAGGTATTTATGGTCTTTCCCCTGTTTAAGAAGTGGAATTAAAATAGCTTTCTTTTATGCGCCACGAAATTGTCCAGTTTCCTATTTTAACTTAAAAAGTTCAAAATGGATTCTCTTAGCAGTCCCAGTGACGTGCAGCAACATGCTGTAAAGCACTTTGTAGTGAAATACTCCCATGTCATTTATTGCAATCAATGCTGAATCCAGCTACCACAAAGAGGGGGAGCAGTTATAGACTTCATCACTGGTGGAACTTAAGTCCCTAATGTCCCTCTCAGCAAGTGCTCAGTAATGACATAAAGCTGGATCTTGGCCAACAGTGGCCCTGATTTGAGTGAAGTGCTCTACCTTGGTCTGGACAATGTGTCTCTTGCTAGTCACGCAATCTTCATTCCTCATACCAATTTTAATAGGGTACCACCCACCTGTCCCCAAAATCCTCCTAACGGTTTTCCATACATAGGTTGGTTAAGTGCAATGGCTGATGGAGTTCATAAGCTGTAGCCATGATCTCTTTTTGCTCTTCCTAAGTGTACAACAGCTTTTTGCCCTTCCCAGCTAAAAGACTGTGAGATTCTCATCCAATAGTCAATACTCGAAACTCTGCAAGGCCAGACACCTACTCCTAATTACACAGTGGCATTTGTCACTCCAACAAGGAGCAGGTGGTCTTCGTGACTGCCCTGAAAACTTTGGCATAGTTGAATCAGTAGTGTGGTGGATGGTGTTGAAAAGTGTGTGTGAGGACTGAAGAGCATAAGGATAGATTGATGGTAGAGAACGACCCACTGGCAGTGCTGAAGCCTGTGTTTTCCTCCCCATTGAGGAGAAAGCTATTTTCAGACAACATAAAAGCCTCAACAGCTTCACTCTGTGGACACCTGGTGGTGGAGCCCCACAGTACATGGTATGTGCTTAAGCCTCCACAAAGGAGGAACAGCCAAGGGACCTGTGTGATGAGGTTGCAGAGGAGCTCACCCTCTGGAGCTAAATTCAATGGCAAGTAAAGGGAGTATAAGGTCTTCCCATATGGCACATGTGCGCCTTTGCATTAACTGCTTGCAAGCTGGTGTGTAAGAGAGTCGAGGAGTATTATGTGTCTTTTACAGAGATGGTGACGCCTTCTTTAGCTATTTCGCTACTTACGTCATCCTTTCTGTGGAATCTAAACTTAACAGCCAGTATATTATGACCATTGCTCTACTATCGATATAAACCCATCCAGGCGATAGCAGGGTCACCTGACGAGGAATGTCTGTTAGTCAGACACATACATGGTACATGTAGTATAAGTGAGCATGCTGTCCGTGTGTAGAACGGGGAAGATGTGGGATCCATCTGAGTTTGACATGGGGCAGATTTTGATGGCCTAGAGACTCAGCGCAAGCATTTCAGAAATAGTGTGAACTGTCAGGCATTCATGGAGTGCTGCGCTGAGTGTCTTCAACACATGTTGAAACCAAGTCTAGACGATGTGGGGTTGGGTGGCCAACCCTCATCACAGATGTTGGACACCGTAGGCTGCGCAGACTGGTAAAATATGACAGGTAGTAAAATGTGGTGGAACTAACATCAAGCTTTAATGCTGGGTAGAGTACAAGTGTGCCTGAACACACAGGGCATGGAACACTCCTAACAATAGGCCTCCACATCAGAAGACCCATGGATATGCCAATGTTAACATCACGACACTGGCATCTATGAATGAAACGGGCATGTGACCATCAGCACTGGATGTTGGTGCAGTGGCAGAGCATTGCATGGTCTGATGAATCCCGATACCTTCTTCATCATGCCAATGGAAGGACACAAATCTATCATCTTCCAGGGGAACAGCTCCTTGATATCTGTGCTGCAGGATAGAGACAAGCTGGCAGCTGCTCCACTAAGCTCTGGGAAACATTCACGTGGGTATCCATGAGTCCAGTGGAGCTTGTGAGAGGCACCATGATGGTCAAGTAGTACCATACACTGGTTACAGACCACATACAACCCTACATGACAATGTGTTTCCCATCGGCAGTGGCATTTTTCAACAAGATAACACATGACCCATGGTCTAGGGGTAGCATCTGTGATTAGTAATCAAAACGTCCTCAGTCCTCAGTTTGAACTCTGCTACTGCTTAAATTTTCAATAAAAATCAGTAACGGTGGTAGAAAACTTCCGGCATAAGAACTTACCCTCACTATGCCAACGGTCTTGTCAAAGAGGTCGGAGGAGTCAACAAAGGTTCAGGGTACTCTCTTGCCCATGAGATGAGAAACGGCCCCTAGAAGTGGAAGAATCAGCAATGATCAACAGCATGAAGATGCAGAAGGCATTAAAGACACGTAATGTGTATCCACAGAACATGTGGTCTGTAACTGGAAACATGTTATGATGATCTCTCCGTTGGAAAAAGATTCCGGAATAGTCTCCCTTTCATATCTCTGGGAGAGGACTTCTAAGAGGAAGGTGGCCATGAGAAAAAGATTGAGTAACCAATGAAAAGATAATGTTCTACAATTCAGAGTGTGCAATGTCAGAAGCTAGAAAATCTGAAAAGGAAATTGGAAAGGCTCAATCTAGATAGAGCAGGGGTCCGAGAAGTGAAACGGAAAGAAGACAAGGATTTCTGGCCAGGTGAGTACAGGTAACGTGAACAACAGCAGAAAATGGTATAACAGAAGTAGTATTGAATAGGAAGGTAGGGCAGAGATTGTGTTACTGTGAACATTTCAGTGATAGGGTTGTTCTCATCAGAATCGACAGCAAACCAACACCGACATTGATAGTTCAGGTGTACATGCCGACGTTGCAAGCTGAAGATGAAGAGAGAGAGAAGGTATACAGAGGATATTGAATGGGTAATTCAGTATGTGAAGGGAGATGAAAATCAAACAGTCATGGTGGACTGAAATGCGGTTGTGGGGGATGGAGTAGAAGAAAGACTTACAAAAGAATATGGGCTTGGCACAAGGAATGAGAGAGGAGAATGATTAACTGAATTGTGTTATAGATTTCAGGTAGTAATAGCAAATACTCTGTTCAAGAATCACAAGAGGAGGAGGAATACTTGGAAAAGGCTGGGAGGTATGGGAAGATTTCAATTAGATTTCAAAATCAGGTAGTGGATTGTCATGCATATCCAGGAGCAGGTATAGACTAAGATCACAATGTAGTAGTGGTGATGAATAGGCTAAAGTTTAAGAGATTAATCAGGAAGAATCAATAAACAAAGAGGTGAGATATGGAAGTAATAAGGAATGAAGAGATATGCTTGAAGTGCTCTAAGGCTATAGATACTTCAATACGGAATAGCTCAACGGGTATCACAGCTGAAGAGGAATGGACAACTCTAAAAAGGGTAGTCACAGAAGCTGGAAAGAAAAACATAGGTACAAAGACGGTAACTCGAAGAAGCCATGGGTAACAGAAAAAGAAATACTTCAGTTGATCGAGGAAAGAAGGAAGTTCAAAATTGTTCTGGGCAATTCACAAATACAGAAATACAAGTTGCTGAGGAATGAAATAAGTAGGAAGTGCAGTGAAGCTAAGGCAAAATGGTTGCATTAGAAAAAAAATTGTCAGGACTGACTCAGCACATGGAAATGTCAAAACAACTTTCAGTGAAACTAAAAGAAAGGGTGATAACATTAAGAGTACAGTGGGAATTCCACTGTCACATGCAGAGGAGAGAGCAGATGGGTGGAAAGAGTACATTGAAGGCCTCTATGGGGGGATGGAAGATGGAAGAAGAAACAACAGTTGATTTAGAGGAGATGGGAGATCTGGTATTAGAATCATAATTTAAAAGAGCTTTGGGAGACTTAAGATCAAATAACGAAGATGTGATAGAAATATTCCACCAGAATTTCTAAAATCATTGGGAGTAGTGGCAACAAAACAACTATTCGTGTTGGTGTGTAGAATGTATGAGTCTGGCAATATACCATCTGACTTTTGGAAAAACATCATCCACACAGTTCAGAAGACTGCAAGAGCTGACATGTGACAATTATCACACAACCAGCTTGACAGCACATCCATCTAAGATGCTGACACTAATAATATAAAGAAGACTGGAAAAGAAAATTGAAGATGTGTTTGGCTTTAGGAAAGGTACAGGCACCAGACAGGCAATTCTGACATTGCAGTTGATAATGAAAGACAAGAATAAAGAAAAATCAAGACATGGTCAAAGGATTTGTTGACTTGGAAAAAGCATTCAACAATATCAAATGGTGCAAGATATTCAAAATTGTGAGGAAAATAGGGATAAGCTATAGAGAAAGATGAGTAATATACAAGATGTACAAGAGCCAAGAAGGAATAATAAGAGTGGAAGACCAAGAATGAAGTGTACAGCTTAAAAAAGCTGTAAAACAGGGATCTATTCTTTCGCTACTACTTTTTGATCTATACATCGAAGAAGCAATTACAAAAATAAAAGAAAGGTTCAGCAGTGGAATTAAAATTCAAGGTGAAAGGATATGAATGATACAATCCACTGATGATACTGCTATCCTCAGAGAAACTGAAGAAGAATTATATTATCTGCTGAACGGAATGAACGGTCTAATGAGTGCAGAATATGGATTGGGAGTAAATCGCAGAAAGACGAACGTAATGTGAAGTAGCAGAAATGAGACCAGCGAGAAACTTAACATCAGGATTGATGGTCATGAAGTAGATGAAGTTAAGGGATTCTGTTACTTAGGCAGCAAAATAAACAATGACGGACAGAGCTAGAGGCCATCAAAAGCACACTAGCACTGGCAAGAAGGGCGTTCCTGGCCAAGAGAAGTCTACTAGTATCAAACATAGGAAGTAATTTCTGTGAAAGTACGTTTGGAGCTCAGCACTGTATGGAGAGAAAAATGGATTGTGGGAAAATCAGAACAGATGAGAATAAAAGCATTTGAGATGTGGTGCTACAGACAAATGTTAAAAATTAGGTGGACTGGTAAGATAAGGAGTGAGGAGGTTCTGTGCTGAATTGGAAAGGAAAGAAATATGTTGGAAACACTGACAAGAAGAACAGACAGCATGGTAGGACATCTGTTCAGACATCAGGGAATAACTTCCACGGACTAGACGGAGCTTTAGAGGATAAAAACTGTAGAGGAAGTCAGACATGAATACATCCAGCAAATAACTGAGGATGTAGGTTGCAAGAGCTATTCTGAGATGAAGAAGTTGGCACAGAAGACGAATTCAAGGCAGGCTGCAATAAACAAATCATAAGACTGAAGGAGAAAAAAAGGTCAGGATTGTGGTGGAGGATTCGAGGAATGCAGTTGCAAGTTCCAATTGATGTTCTCTCCCAACTCTCCAGATCTGAACTGAATCAAACACATCTGGGATGTGACGGAATGTGTTAACAGAGCTCATTGCCCCCCTTTCCTGGAATGTACAGGAATTAGGTGACTTATGTGTGCAGATGTGGTGCCAACTCCCTCCAGCAACCTACTAAGGCCTCATTGCTTTCATGTCATGATATGTCGCCACCATTATCCGTGCCAAAGTGGGACATAGCAGCTATTAAGTAGGTGGTCATAATATTCTGGATGATCAGTGTACAGCCTCTAAACATAGAGGGATCAGATAATTTAAAATATGTTTCCTGTAAACACAAGTGTAAAGGTCTGACCTGTGCTAAGAGTCTGACTTCCTCCATATATGTTCCAAGTCAACTTGTGTTCCACTGTAAAATGGGAGACATTTTATTGGTGAGGTTTTATGTGTTCTTGACCAGTTTCTATCTGTCAAGTGGGGATGCTGCAACAGCATATCCTGCTGGAATGGCTTTATGGTTCCTTCAACCACATTTCTACATCCATATTTCCTGTACTTCCATCAGCTTCATTATACAATACTAATGCAGTGTGGTCTGATGGCTTTGGACTGTCCTGTTTCACTCTCTAAACCTCTCTACCATACCTCCCCCCATCACTGGAGATGGTGGTGACTTAATCATTGGTGGCATAATACTGATTTTCAGTCTGTCTACCTGTCGCTATTTGTGACTTGTTGGTTACATTTGATGACAATGTTATGCAAAGGATAGATTGCTACTCACCATATAGGTTTTGAGCTCCAGACAGACTCAACAGAAAAATTGCAGTCTCTTTGTTGTTCCTGTCTGCAACTCAACATCTCCTTTATACAGTGAACAGTCTTGTATCCTTTCCATAATATTGTCATTATTCCATCCTGCATTTTCCACTGTTTGTTCAGTAAGCTTGTAAGATTCATATGTTGTCTGGTAGCAACTTCTCCATTGCAAGTGCACTTGCATGTGCAGGTGTCCGTGGCACCTTCAGATGATAAAGTCTGCATCGAGGAATCCTCTCTTTAAGGATCAAGTTTTTGCTACCAAAGCAAATGAGGTTACAAATCTTGGTGGTTTCCGAGTTCCAAAATAGGGATTCTCCTTGTAACTTTTATCTCCTGGATTTTCCTCTCATCCTCCAAAACTTGGCAGTCACGGCACCAAGCAGCATGACTGCTTTGCACTTCAAACTAAACAGAGGAGCCGTACAAGGATTCCCATTTTGCTTGTGCCTTGGCCAAATTTACATAAAATGTCCGTCTATTGCATGCTGTAGTGGAGTGTCCATCATGTTGACATTTGGAACAGTGTATTGGGTCAGGAATATATAGTCTCATTTTCAGAAGGAGGAGTGCTGCTGTAGTAAGCTCAGCCAACACAGGAGAACTAGAGAATGAATGAAGACATCTTTTCCAATTTAACATTCTCTCACATCACTTAATTTTTAACATTCATCACAGTGGGATGTTCTCACTCTTTCCTCAGCTCCTTTAAGTCAATATCCATCAGGTTTCCACAAGTGAAAAACCCTTGCTAGAAAGAAACATTGTTGTGAAGTTTTATCACAACTGGGTATTCTCAAAAATCTTTCATGGTCTCCAAGGCTTCAGGTTGGTGTGATGTGGCAATTTCCACCATTAGTGTGCCATTCCTAAGACACCTCATAAATTTTTGTGTGACTGGTATACACTGTAGTCCAACATATATGTAGAAAGGAGGCACTTTTTCAAAGCTTATCTCCTATCTTAATAATCAAAGACACATTCTGAGACATCGTAAGTGGCTTATTACTATATGGAATTCTTTAATGAGTCAAAGCTCGCAATGGGTGTTAACACACCCAGACAGTATGCCCTTCTTCCCTTTGAGGGTGTTCCTTTTTTTTCTGCTGAATTTGTCATGGAGTTCCACAGGCAGCTAGTGAAATAAACTTCCACTCAGGCAAAGCCCCCACTTGGCTGGGTAAGCCAAGCTCTCTCTCTCTCTCTCTCTCTCTCTCTCTCTCTCTCTCTCTCTCTTTCTTTCTCTCCCCCCCCCCCCCCCCCCCCTCTGTGTTTAACAGTGAAATCCCTTTTGCACTCTTAATGCCTTTGTTTTTGCTTTTGATTCTACTGAGAGTTATATTAACTTTTCTATGTGCTGAATTTGTTCTTCCAAATAACAATATCTTTCTTGATTTCTTCATATTTCTTTGTATCTATTTTGTTTTGCTTCCCTACACTTCCCATTGATTCAATATCTAAGAGACTTTGCTAAATACCTCTCTTTTCATTATCATTTTTGTATTCCCTTCTTTCTTTTATGAACTACTTCTTAACAGTTACCTGTGTTTATCTGTATAACTTCTTAGGAAACAAATAGCAGAAATGGGTAGGGCCAAGTTATATACAGTGGGAGGTAGTGGGGAGTATGTGGTCAGCTAAGTATTGGAAAATCAACACAGATTGAACAGAGGTATTTCAGTAGTAGGTCTCGTATTTGTAATGAATAAAACAATAGGAATGTAAGTGAGTTACTATGAATAGCATATCTTGTAGTCAAGATCGATATAAAGCCAACACTATCCACATTAGTACAAGATTATATGCTTACTAGCTCAACAGATGATGTACAGATTGAACAAAATGTATGATAAGATCAAAGAAATTATTCAGATCATTAAGGGAGATAGTAATTTAATTGTCACAGGCAACTGGAATTTAATTAATAGCAGAACATGGACTGGGGGAAAGGAATGAAAAGGGAAGTTGCCTGATAGAATTCAGCACAGAGGAAAATTTAATCATCATTAACACTTCGAACTTCTTGATAGATTGTTTTCCATGTTGGATAGTAAAATTAACCTCACACACAAACTGAAATCATGTCTGCTTGACAACTCCTTGTACTCCAAAGAAAAATTCTGAATCTACATCTACATTTACAAACATAATCCGCAAGCCACTGTACTGTGTTTGTCGGAGAGTACCACATACCGCTACCAGTCATTTCCTTTCCTATTCCATTCACAAACAGAGTGAGGGAAAAACAACTATCTATAAACCTCCATTTGTGCTCTAATCTCTCTCACCTTGTCTTAACGGTCCTTACGCAAAATGAACACTGGCGGCAGTGGAATTTTTCTGCAGTCAGCCGCAAATGCTGGTTCTTTAAATTTTCTCAATAATGCCTCACAAAAAACAATGCCTTGTTTCCTCCAGGGATTCCCATTTTTTAGTTCATGAAGCATCTCCATAGTACTTGTATGCTGACGGAACCTACCTGCAACAAATCTAGAAGCATGCCTCTGAATTGCGTCAATGCCTTCCTTTAATCTGAGAGTTCAAATACTCTAGCAGTGTTCAAGAATGGGTCACACTAGTGTCCTATACACCATTGCCTTTAAAGGTCAGCTACGCTTGCCCAAAGTTTCTCCCAATAAAATGAAGTTAGTTATTCAGCTTCCTACTATCAACCTGATGTGCTTACTCCATTTCATATTGCTTTGCAGTTTTATGCCTAGACATTTAATCAACATGACTGTGTCGAGCAGCACACAACTAATGGTGTATTTGAATGTTACAGGATTGTTTCTGTTACTCATCCACATTAACCTTCATTTTGCTACCATTAGAGCAAGCTGCCAGTCATCATACTAAATAGTAATTCTGTCCAAGTCAACCTGTATCCTCCTATAGTCACTCCGTTAGACACCTTCCTGTATGCCATAGCATCATCAGCAAACAGCTGTAAATTGCTGCTCAACTTGTTGATCATATCATTTACATACATAGAGAGAAAATATCAGTCAAATCACAGTTCCCTGTGTCACTCCTGACAATGCCCTTGTTTTTGATGAATACTCACCATTGAGGACAACATACTGGGATCTTTGAGACACTCACATATCTGTGAAACTGATCCATATGCTCACATCTTCATCAACACTCTACAGTCAGGCACCATGGCAAATGCTTTCTGGAAATCTAGGAATATGGAACCTGCCTGTTGCCCTTCATCCATGGTTTGCAGAATATCATATCATAAAAGGGCAAGCTGAATTTCACATCAGCAATGGCTTCTAAATCTGTGCTGCTCTGGGGACAAAAGATTTTTCTGTCTGAAGTAAATTTATTACAAGAATGTGTAGTAGTATGACTTGGTCTGCGTGTGTGTGTGTGTGTGTGTGTGTGTGTGTGTGTGAGAGAGAGAGAGAGAGAGAGAGAGAGAGAGAGAGAGAGAGAGAAGGGGCACACAGGGGAAGGGGGGAGGGAAGAGATATTGGACATAGTTCAGTACAAATCACTGTATGCACGGTAAAAGAAAACTAAAAAAACATAAAACTGTCTCATTCAGCATCACAGTGACAGGTTGCAATTATTACCCACAAAATTATTTAAAATGTAGGGGCGACGCCTTACACCAGAAGTCTTTGGCCACCATTGATGATGATTTTATTGAAAATTTAAGCAGTGGCTGCAAACTGATACCCAGACCTATGATGTTTTGATTAGTTGTCAAGTAAACTACCCTTAGATCTCATAACTACCACAAATGAATTTTTGTAATTTTTCAAAATTCTTTTGATCTGATCAATTGGGAGGACTATCCATGCAAGTTCTCTGTTGGTTGGATGTCAGTAGTCCAGAACAGTTTACTCTTTCTGTGAAGAATTTGAATATGAGCAGTAGCAATAACTTTATTTCCACGATGCTACATTCAGCAGATAACAATGCACAAACATGTGGAAATGTAGGAAAGTAAGGTGAGACCTAGATAAATACAAGGAACCAGAGACTGTTCAGAGTTTCAAAGAGAGTACTGTGCAATGGAAAACAGGAAAGGAATACAACAGAAGTTGAACGGATAACTTTGTAACATGAAATACTAAAGGCAGCAGAGGATTGAATATGCAAAAAGAGAACTCCACAGAAATCCTTGGATAACACAAGATATACTGAATTTAATTGGTGTGCAGCAAAAGTGAATACAGACATCTAAATATATGAGATAGACAGAAAACACAAAATGGCTAAGCAGGAATGGGTAGAGGACAAATGCAACACTCTACAAGCATGTGTAACTAGAGGAAAGATGAATACCGTCTATATGAAAAATAAAGAGATCTGTGGAGAAATGAGGAGCACTTTTATGAATATCAAGAGCTCAGGTAGCAAACCAGTACTCAGCAAAAAAGGGAAAGCTGAAAGTGGAAGGAATATATACAAGGGCTATTCAAGGGAAACAACTTTGAAGGAAATATTACAGGTAGGGAAGTAATGTAAATGAAGATGGTATGGGGGAAACAACATTACCAGAAGAATTTTCCACAGCACTGAAACATCTCAGTCGAAAAGCAAGATCCCTGGAGTTAATGATGTTCACTCAGTATTACTGAGATCCTTGGGAAAGCCAGCGATGATAAAATTATTCCACCACATTTGCAGGATGTATCAGCCAGGCAAAAGACCTGCAGACTTCGAAAAGATTGTAATAATTCCATTTCCAAAAAAAAAAAAAAAAAAAAAAAAAAAAAAAGGGAGATACTGGCAGGTCCAAATATTACTGAACCCCTAGTTTAATAAGTCATGGTTGCAAAATACTGAAAATACCAATAATTAAGAGAAGAATTGAAAAACTGATAGAAACTGATCATGGGCAGGATGTTTGTGTTCTGGAAGATTGTAGGACCACCCAAGACAATACTGACCTTAAAAATTATTTTAGAAGATAGGCTATAAAGAAAGCAAATCAACATTAATACACAGCCCAGTCACATTAATATAACCACTTGTCAAAACCCTGAATAACCACCTTTTGCAGCATGGACTGCTGCGAGATAAGCAGGAAGAGAGTCAATGAGGTTTTATAAGCTCTGACAAGGATGTGGAGCCATGAAGCTCTGACAGGGATGTGGAGCCAGTCTGACTCCAGTGCCATTGCTGGTGTGCTAGGTAACTCGGTTGAGGAACAGACCACTTAAGATGGTCCCACTAGGATGGGTGGGAAGCATCCTGGGTAGGAAGTCCTTCATTTCAGGGCATGATGATTGGTAATCAAAGCCGCAGTAAAGGATGTAGATCAGTTGTTCCAGTCCTAGGATGGTACTGGGTGATGAAGGGGACACTCCTTTGTGGCTGGTCGTTGGGGTGGTGGGAGGACTGGGGGTGCGAGGGCAAATGGAATGAGAGATTTGTTTGTGGACTAGGTTTTGGGGATAGTGCCTGTCAGTGAAGGCCTTGGTGAGACCATCAGCATACTGAGCAATGGAGTTTTTGTCACTGCAGATAGGCTGTCCCTGGTTGGCCAGGTTGTATGGGACAGATTTTTTCTTTGTGAAAGGGAGGACAGCTGTCAAAATGGTGGTACTGTTGGTGATTGGTGGGTTTAATGCAGATGGAGCCATCAGAGAGGAGGAGGTAGACATCTAAGAGCACTGGGTTGAGGAGGACCACATGAAGCAGATGAGAAAGGTGTTGAGGCTGTGAAGCAATGAAGATAGGCTGTCTTGGCCCCAAATCCAAATCATAAAGATATCATCAATGAACCTGAATCAGATTAGGGGTTTGGTGTTTTCAGAGGCTAGGAAGGTCTCCTCCAGATGGCCCATAAAAAGGTTGGCATCAGAGAGCGCCATGCAGGTGCCCATGGCTGTGCCACGGATTTGTTTATATACCTTCCCTTCAAATGAGAAATAGTTGTAGGTTAGGATAAAATTAGTAAGGTGTATAAGGGATGAGGTAGTGGGGGATGTTGGTGTATAGGGAGATGGTGTCAACAGTGATGAGTAGGGATCCAGGAGGTAAAGGAGTGGGGATGGTGGAGAGTCAGCGAAGGAAGTAGTTGCTGTCTTTGGTGTGGGAGGCTAGATTATGAGCTGTTGGTTGGAGTTGTTGGTCAATGAGGGCTGAATTTTTTTCAGTGGGGGCACAATAACCAGCCACAATGGGCCATCAAGCATTGATGGGCTTGTGGAGCATGTAGAAGATGGGAGTGCAGGGTATCACAGGGGTGATGAGGGAGATGGATGCAGGGAGGGTGTTCTGGAAAGGGCCTATGGCTTTAAGCAGGCACTGGAGTTTGTGTTGAACTTCTGGGATGGGATCACTTTGGCAGAGTTTACAGGCGGAGGAGTCAGATAATTGGCGAAGGCCTCTGCCATGTAGTCACTGTGATTCATAACAACAATGGTGGAACCTTACATTAATTTAATTACTTTAAACAGCACTATATGCAGTAAACATTATTTATAACAGTAACTTTTTCTGAACAGAGTACATCTACTCCTTTGAAAACTGGTAAGTTCTTCCAGTTGAGAGTTTAAGTTATTCAACAACAGAAAGCACACAGGGAAAGAGAACTGGTCAAATAACCTCTCATTTGGGCCAACGGAGCTATGCAAAAGTCCTGAAGGGCACACAAACTGTACATAAATACCTTGTTGTGTTGTATTTATTTCAGTGATTATTCCAAAGTATCATGGATTTGGATACTTACAAGCTATGTGTCTTGGAGGATATGGACTTGCTGGCTGATAACATAAGTAACAATTCATGCCTAAGTATGAGAAAGGAACAAATTCAGCTGGTAAGTATCCCCATCTCACTTATCTGATTTCAGGAAAAAATTTGAAATACTTTCAAAAGTTTCTGAATACTGAACATGGCAAGCAGAACCAAGGCTGCAAAAGAGAGAAGAAACTAAAAATTGAAGTAACTAATTTACTAATAAATGATTATCATTTGAAGTGAAGAACAGTCTACAAACTACGTACAAAAGATATTGGAAGCACAGGAAAAAAATGTATGAAAGAAAATAGTTGATTTTAGGCGATTTACATCACGTTTATTCAAGATTTAAAGGCAAATATCGAGAAACTGAAGTAGATATTTCACTTCTACCTAAATGGTGTGTTTTAGTATGCGCTATTGCTGTGTTTGCATCATTAATCAACACATAAATTTACTAAAAAGCCCAGTAGCATTTGAAGGAAGCTATAAAGAACTCACAAATAATAGTACATGAAAATCCAACCTCCGCACATATGCTACAGCACTGAAATGAGTGCCATCCAATAGAAACACTATGTTCCCTATTTTTTATATTAGAGAGGGCTGATAACTGTAATGAAGATGAAACATTGATTTTTGTCAGTAGATTTTAACTGGTACAACACAAATGGTCACATGTACTGTTAATACTGCTGACTTGACTGACAATCTTTAACTAAACTACACCATTTTTTTCTACATCCTTAAATTGCCAAGTCTCAATAAGAAAATTATAAGATTCTTAATGAATCGTCTGATGTAAATGTTACCACAGTATCAATGGGCTCTGGTGAAAATTACTCTTTCATGAGCAAAGATGAAGAACAATTATACCATTGGATCTCTTGCAATGCAGATCCTATCATGAGTAATCTAAAAATACTGAAGATGAGAGATTTGTTAAATGTCTTCATGTTTTATCTGATGACATCAAACATGATGACTGTATGGGTGCACAAAAATGCAAGAAACTTTACTGAATTAATAAAAAAAACACATTCAAATATTCAAAAAATCCATTATGTTAGTGATAGCTGTGTTAGCAATACAAAGAAAATAAATTGGTAAATCAACATCTTCATCAAACGGATTTTAATGTCAGTGCTAAGTGGTCATTTATTGCAACTAGCCACCAAAAAAGTGAGTGTGACATTTTAGGAAGGCCAGTTTAAAGACTAGCACAGAAGTAATAACAATATCATGAAAATGATGAGTCACTGACAGGCACAACAAAAAGGCTGCTAGATATGTAAGATTTTGACCAAAAAGCCTTCTTCTGGATTAGACAAAAAAAACACACACACACACACACACACACACACACACACACACACACACACACACACATGGAATCACCGTAGGACAGCTGGCTGCAGCCAGGAGGTTAGACAGAGGGCGGGAGGAGATTTTTTTTTTTTGGGGGGGGGGGGGGGCAGGAGGGCTGAAAAAAACTGTGGGGTGCATTGGTAGAACAGAAGGCAGTGTAGTGCTTGGATGGGAACAGGGGAAGGAGATAGGTGGGTATACGACAATGACTAACACTAACTAATGCTTGGCTCATAAAATACCCCAAAATGGCTGTAACATCAAATTATCCATCTCTGGCTGCAACCCCTCCTTCCACAATGACCTCCACCTGTTCAGATTCTGCTGTTCCTTAACCCTCACCAACACAGTCCTCCAAAAACCATATTGATCAGGTCCAAAACTCCTTGAAATACCCCTTCTCCATCCATAAAATTCTCATGCAGTGCAAACCCAAATTATTCGATTCCATCTCGCACATTGAAAATCTTGCTCTCCAGCAACTAGAGCAGTACACACAATGCCATCTGATAAAACTCTCCAACCTGTTCATTTCTTAATCCCACCTTAGACTAAAACCTCTACAACTGCCACCAAACGTCCCCCACATTCCCTCATAGCTGACAAGCCAACAACTCACCTTCGTCGATGTTGACATTCACCTCAAATATGGCTACATCAGTACCTCTGTCCATATCAACCAACTAATAATAGTACTTCTGCTTCGATAGCTGCTACCCACGCCATATCAAGAAGTCCCTTTGATACAGCCTAGCCAAATGTGGCTGTTGCATCTCTAGTGGCAGCAGTCCCTCTCAAAATATACCAAGGGTCTCACTGAGGCCTCCACAGACCATAACTACCCTCCCAAAATTGCACGGAGACATATCTCTTGTGCCTTATCTCTCCAGTCAGGCACCACCTCCCCATGTCCCACTGTCCGGCCACAGAGAAGCATTCCTTTCGTGACTCAGTACTGCCCAGGACTGGAACAACTGAATCACATTTTCTGCCAGGGTTTTGATTATCTCTCATCATGTCTTGAAATAAGGAATGTGCTATCTACTACCCCCCCCCCTCACCAGTGGTATTCTGCCACCCTTTGAACCTACACAATATTCTTGTCCATACTTACCACCCCCCATGAACCATGGACCTTGCCGTTGGTGGGGAGGTTTGCGTGCCTCAGCGATTAAGATAGTCATACCATAGGTGCAACCACAACGGAGGGGTATCTGTTGAGAGGCCAGACAAATGTGTGGTTCCTGAAGAGGGGCAGCAGCCATTTCAGTAGTTGCAGGGGCAACAGTCTGCATGATTGACTGATCTGGCCTTGTAACACTAACCAAAACAGCCTTGCTGTGCTGGTACTGTCAACGGCTGAAAGCAAGGGGAAACTACAGCCGTAATTTTTCCCGAGGGCATGCAGTTTTACTGTATGGTTAAATGACGATGGTGTCCTCTTGGGTAAAATATTCCAGAGGTAAAATAGGCCCCCCATTCGGATCTCTGGGCGGGGACTACTCAAGAGGATGTCGTTATCAGGAGAAAGAAAACTGGCGTTCTATGGATCAGAGCATGGAATGTCAGATCCCTTAATCGGGCAGGTAGATTAGAAAATTTAAAAAGGGAAATGGATAGGTTAAAGTTAGATATAGTGGGAATTAGTTAAGTTCGGTGGCAGGAGGAACAAGACTTCTGGTCAGGTGACTACAGGGTTATAAACACAAAATCAAATAGGGGTAATGCAGGAGTAGGTTTAATAATGAATAAGAAAATAGGAATGCGGGTAAGCTATTACAAACAGCATAGTGAATGCATTATTGTGGCCAAGATAGATACGAAGCCCACGCCTACCACAGTAGTGCAAGTTTACATGCCAACAAGTTCTGCAGATGACGAAGAAATTGAAGAAATGTATGATGAAATAAAAGAAATTATTCAGATAGTAAGGGAGACGAAAATTTAATAGTCATGGGTGACTGGAATTCGTCAGTAGGAAAAGGGTGAGAAGGAAACGTAGTAGGTGAATATGGATTGGGGGTAAGAAATGAAAGAGGAAGCCACCTGGTAGAATTTTGCACAGAGCACAACTTAATCATAGATAACACTTGGTTCAAGAATCATAAAAGAAGGTTGTATACATGAAAGAAGCCTGGAGATACTAAAAGGTATCAGATAGATTATATAATGGTAAGACAGAGGTTTAGGAACCAGGTTTTAAATTGTAAGTCATTTCCAGGGGCAGATGTGGACTCTGACCACAATCTATTGGTTATGAGCTGTAGATTAAAACTGAAGAAACTACAAAAAGGTGGTCATTTAAGGAGATGGGACCTGGATAAACTGACTAAACCAGAGGTTGTACAGAGTTTCAGGGAGAGCATAAGGGAACAATTGACAAGAATGGGGGAAAGAAATACAGTAGAAGAAGAATGGGTAGCTTTGATGGATGGAGTAGTGAAGGCAGCAGAGGATCAAGTAGGTAAAAAGATGAGGGCTAGTAGAAATCCTTGGGTAACAGAAGAAATATTGAATTTAATTGATGAAAGGAGAAAATATAAAAATGCTGTAAATGAAGCAGGCAAAAAGGTAAACAAACGTCTCAAAAATGAAATCGACAGGAAGTGCAAAATGGCTAAGCAGGGATGGCTAGAGGACAAATGTAAGGATATAGAGTCTTATCTCACTAGGGGTAAGATAGATACTGCCTACAGGAAAATTAAAGAGACCTTTGGAGAAAAGAGAACCACTTGTATGATTATCAAGAGCTCAGATGGAAACCCAGTTCTAAGCAAAGAAGGCAAAGCAGAAAGGTGGAAGGAATATATAGAGGGTCTATACAAGGGCGATGTACTTGAGGACAATATTATGGAAATGGAAGAGGATGTAGATGAAGATGAAATGGGAGATATGATACTGCGTGAAGAGTTTGGCAGAGCACTGAAAGACCTGAGTCGAAACAAGGCCCTGGGATTAGACAACATTCCAGTATAACTACTGATAGCCTTGGGAGAGCCAGTCTTGACAAAACTCTACCATCTGGTGAGCAAGATGTATGAGACAGGTGAAATACCCTCAGACTTCAAGAAGAATATAATAATTCCAATCCCAAAGAAAGCAGGTGTTGACAGATGTGAAAATTACCGAACTATCAGTTTAATATGTCACGACTGCAAAATACTAAAGTGAATTCCTTGCAGACGAATGGAAAAACTAGTAGAAGCCGACCTCGGGGAAGATCAGTTAGGATTCCGTAGAAATATTGGAACATGTGAGGCAATACTGCCCCTATGACTTATCTTAGCAGCTAGATTAAGGAAAGGCAAACCTACATTTCTAGCATTTGTAGACTTGGGGAAAGCTTTTGGCAATGTTGACTGGAATACTCTCTTTCAAATTCTGAAAGTGGCAGGGGTAAAATAAAGGGAGCAAAAAGCTATTTACAATTTGTACAGAAACCAGATGGCAGTTATAAGAGTTGAGGGACATGAAAGGGAAGCAGTGGTTGGGAAGGGAGTGAGACACGGTTGTAGCCTCTCCCCGATGTTATTCAATGTCTATATTGAGCAAGCAGTGAAGGAAACAAAAGAAAAATTCAGAGTAGGTATTAAAATCTATGGAGAATAAATTATAACTTTGAGGTTTGCCGATGACATTGTAATTTTGTCAGGGACTGCGAAGGACTTGGAAGAGCAGTTGAACGGAATGGACGATGTCTTGAAGGGAGGATATAAGATGAACACCAACAAAAGCAAAACGAGGATAATGGAATGTAGTCGAATTAAGTCGGGTGATGCTGAGGGAATTAGATTAGGAAATGAGACACTTAAAGTAGTAAAGGAGTTTTGCTATTTGGGGAGCAAAATAACTGACGATGGTCGAAGTAGAGAGGATATAAAATGTAGATTGGCAATGGCAAGGAAAGCATTTCTGAAGAAGAGAAATTTGTTAACATCGAGTATAGATTTAAGTGTCAGAAAGTCGTTTCTGAAAGTATTTGTATGGAGTGTAGTCATGTGTGGAAGTGAAACATGGACGAAATAGTTTGGACAAGAAGAGAATAGAAGCTTTCGAAATGTGGTGCTACAGAAGAATGCTGAAGATTAGATGGGTAGGTCACATAACTAATGAGGAAGTATTGAATAGGATTGGGGAGAAGCGAAGGTTGTGGCACAACTTGACTAGAAGAAGGGATAGGTTGGTAGGACATGTTCTGAGGCATCAAGGGATCACCAATTTAGTATTGGAGGGCAGTGTGGAGGGTAAAAATCGTAGAGGGAGACCAAGTGATGAATACACTAAGCAGATTCAGAAGGATGTAGGTTGCAGTAGGTACTGGGAGATGAAGAAGCTTGCACAGGATAGAGTAGCATGGAGAGCTGCATCAAACCAGTCTCGGGACTGAAGACCACAACAACAACAACATCATCCTTACCAGTCCAGTCACAAGCATCAACTATCCCATCGAAGGCAGGGCTACCTGTGAAACCAGTCATATGATCTACAAGCTATGCTGCAACCAGTGTGCTGCATTCTCAGTGGGCATGACAACCAACAGACTCTCTGTTCACATGAATGGCCACTGACAAACTGCAGTCAAGACACAGCTGGACCATCCAATTGCTGAGCACGCCTCCCAACACGACGTTCTTTATTTCAATTGAAATCTTTTGTGAGAGATGAAAATGTGATGCTATCAAGATGTGCAGCCTGTAATTATTCCAGTTGGGGTACTCTGGCAGAATCATTAAACTAAAAACATAGAAATGATATTACTGAATTATTTATGCACCCTTTAGTATCTTGGAAGTCATTCCATTAACCTAAATGGCAGGAATTTTTCTGGTTCCCTTTCCTTATGTACTTGCTGTTGTTAACTGTACTAAAACATCTACTGGAAGAACTTACCAATTTTCAGATAAGTTCATGCAGTCTATTTAGAATAAGAATGATACCATTATAAATTGCATACACTACACATATTGATAACAATCAATTTTTGACAAAATAATTCAACTGGATAGATAAAAAAAATCTACTCACCAAGCGGCGACAGAAAACACGCATAAAAGGAAGTTATAATTAGGCAAGCTTCCATCGCCAGTGGCTCCTTCTTCAGGCAGAAGGGTTGAAGGGGAAGGAAGACGGGTGATGGAAAATGACTGCAGATGTCTAGGAAAAGGGGTAGATTTTGGGAAAGTCACCCTGAACCACAGAACAGGAAAGACCCCTCCATGTGCCAAAGAAACTGATGTAGGCAGGAATATTCAAATACAGAGATATGTAAACATGCAGAATACAGTGCAATGGTCGGCAAAGCCTATATAAGACAACGAGTGTCTGGCACAGTTGTTAAATCAATGGCAGTTTATCAAGATTTAAGTGAGTTTCAACATAGTGTTATAGTAGGCGCACGAGCGATGGGACACAGCATTTCTGAGGTAGCAATGAAGTGGGATTTTCCCGTACAACCATTTCATGAGTGTACTGTGAATATCAGGAATCCAGTAAAACATGAAATATCTGATATTGCTGAGGCCGGAAAAAGATTCTATAAGAACGGGACCAATGACAAATGAAGAGAACTGTTCACTGTGACAGAAATGCAATCCCTCCACAAGTTGCTGCAGCTTTCAATGCTGGGCCATCAGCAACTATCAGCATGTGAACCATTCAACGAATAAGGGCTTTCGGAGCCGAAGGCCCACTCGTGTACCTTTGATGACTGACGACACGAAGCTTTACGCCTCGCCACAGCCTGTCAACACCAACATTGGACTGTTGATAACTGGAAACATGTTGCCTAGTTGGACGAGTCTCGTTTCAAACTGTATTGGGCAGATGGACTGTACAGGTATGGAGACAACCTCATGAATCCATGGACCTTGCACATCAGCAGGGGACTGTTCAAGAAGGTGGAGACTCTGTAATGATGTGGGGCATGTGCAGTTGGAGTGATATGGGACCCCTGATACACTATATGATCAAAATTATCTGGACACCTGGCTGAAAATGACTTCCAAGTTCGTGGTGCCCTCCATCAGTAATGCTTGAATTGAATATGGTGTTGGCCCACCCTCAGCCTTTGATGACAGCTTCCCTCGCAGACATATGTTAAATCAGGTGCTGAAAGGTTTCTTGGGGAATGGCTGACCATTCTTCATGGAGTGCTGCACTGAGGAGAGGTACCAATGAGTGTCGGTGAGGCCGTGGCACGAAGTCAGCGTTCCGAAACATCCCAAAGGTGTTCTATAGGATTCAGGTTAGGACTCTGTGCAGGCCAGTCCATTACAGGGATGTTATTATCATGTAGTCTGCCCCTCGTGGTCTCGCGGTAGCATTCTCACTTCCCGAGCACGGGGTCCCGGGTTTGATTCCCGGCAGGGTCAGGGATTTTTCCTGCCTCGAGATGACTGGGTGTTGTTGTGTCGTCTTCATCATCATCATTCATCCCCATTATGGTCGGAGGAAGGCAATGGCAAACCACCTCCATTAGGACCCTGCCTAGTAAAGCGGTGCGGGTGTCCCGCATTGTTCCCCTACGCTCTGTAAAGAAGCATGGGACTTCATTTCCATTTCCATTTCCATTTCATTATCATATAACCACTCTGCCACAGACCACACAATATGAATAGGTGCTTGATCGTGTTAAAAGACGCAATCGCCATCCCCGAATTGCTCTTTGACAGTGGGGAGCAAGAAGGTGCTTGAAACATCAATGTAGGCCTCAGGCCTGTGCTGAGATAGTGCCATGCAAAGCAACAAGGAGTGCAAGCCCCCTTCATGAAAAACATGACCACACCATAACACCACCGCTTCCAAATTTTACGGCTGGCACTACACACGCTGGCAGCTGATGTTCACCGGGCATTCGGCACACCCACACCCTACCATCAGATGGCCACATTGTGTACCGTGATTTGTCACTCCACACAAGATTTTTCTACTGTTCAGTCGTCCAATGTTTATGCTCCTTACACAAAGTGAGACATCATTTGGCATTTACCGGCATCATGTGTGGCTTATGAGCAACTGCTCAACCATGAAATACAAGTTTTCTCACCTCCCATCTTACAGTCATAGGACTTGCAATGGATCCAGATGCAGTTTGGAATTCCTGTGTGATGATCTGGACAGATGTCTTCTTATTACACATTATGACCCTCTTCAACTACTGTCGGTAGTCTCTGTCAGTCAACAGATGAGGTCAGCCTGTACGCTTTTGTGTTGTACATGTCCCTTCACATTTCCACTTCACTATCACATCAGAAACAGTGTACCTTGGGATGTTTAGAAGTGTGGAAATCTCATGTACAGATGTATGACACAAGTTACACTCAATCAGCTGACCATGTTCAAAGTCCTTGAGTTCCATGGAGCACCCCATTCTGCTCTCTCACAACATCTAATGACTACTGAGGTCGCTGATATGAAGTATCTGGCAGTAGGTGGCAGCACAATGCACCCAATATGAAAAACGTATGTTTTGATGTGTGTCCGGATACTTTTGATCACATAGTGTATGTCTAGATATGACTCTGACAGGTGATGCAGACGTAAGCATCCTGTCTGATCACCTGCATCCATTCACATCCACTGTGCATTCCAACAGACTTGGGCAATTCCAGCAGGACAAGCCAACACCCCACTGGTCCAGAATCGCTACATAGTGGCTCCAGGAACACTATTGTGAGCTTAAACACTTCCACTGGCCACCAAACCTCCAAGAGATGAATACTATTGGGCATATCTGGGATGCCTTGTAACATGCTGTTCAGAAGAGATCTCCACCTCCTCGTACTCTTACGGAATTATGGACAGCCTGCAGGATTCATGGTGGCAGTTCCCTCCAGCACTATTTCAGACATTAGTTGAGTCCACGACACCAAATTTTGCATTCTCTGAATAAATGAAAAAAAAAAACACACACACACACACACACACACACACACACACACACACACACAGAGAGAGAGAGAGAGAGAGAGAGAGAGAGAGAGAGAGAGAGAGAGAGTGAGTGTGTGTGTGTGTGTGTGTGTGTGTGTGTGTGTGTGTGTGCGCGCGCGCGCACACGCTTGATTTTGGTATGGTTACGTGTCGCCATTAGGAGAACAAATAAGCCATGTTCCATCCAAATCTGGGATGGTGAGTGAGTAAAATGCTTTTTTCCTGGTTGAACTAACAAGGAATGGACCTGAATGAAATTGGGATAAAAAGAGATATATGATGTAAAGTGACTGAAGGAAATTATGGATTGATCAAACACAATCTGGGGGATCAAGAAAGCATCACCTTGATAATAGTGTGGGCAGTAAAAACTGTCGAGGGAGACTAAAGCTTGAATACAGTTAAATAATTTCAAATGGATGTATGTTGCAGTAGTTACGCACAGATGATGAGGCTTGTGCAGGATAGACTACCATGCACAGCTGCATCAAACTATTCTTTCACTGACACTGACCAGTGAGACACACTTCACCTGTTTTGGTGGAACCAGTTTTATCCAGTGTCAGGAGGAGGCAGTCACAAAATGGAAGGGGTCAATTAATTGTTGGCAGGTCAAACTTATGGCAAATGATGGTACCCCTTAGGGAAATGGCAGCAAGGGACAAGAAAGGACACCATGTGCACTCAGTGTGTATGCCTGGGGGCCTCGTTCAACATGTTGAATATACATGTTGAAGATGCTATTTCAGCAGTCACTGAGGGAAAAGGATGCAATCAACTGCAGATTGTGGTGCACCTTGGAACAAACTATGCCTGTCTTCTGGGCTCCAAGGTCTTGGGCCATTCCAGCAACTGGCAGAGAACACTGAGAAGACAAGCCGGGCACATGGAGTTTCAATGAAGCTCACAATTTGCAGCATTGCCCCAGAACTGATCATGGCCCTTTGGTTCAGTCCTTCCACTCAACTCGGAACCAGAGACTTTGAAAGTTCTTTAACAAGCTAGGCAGCAACTTCCTGGACTTGCGCCACAGGGTTGAGAACTGTAGGGTCCCCCTAAATGGATCAGATGTGCACTACAGATCAGAGGCTGCTACTTGTAGCTGACTGTGTGTGGTGTGTACAAAAGGGTTTTTTAGATTAGGTAACTCACCACTTACTGCAGATAACAATAGCTGTAGGCAACCTAGAAATATCAGCGTAAGATTGAAAGAAATTCGTCCCACAGGTGAGAGAGTTTAAAAAAATCATAACAGTAAACTGCCAAAACTTTTGTAATAAAGAGGCCAGAGTTTGAAGCAGTGAAGCTCAGACAATACTACATACAGAAAGCTGGTTGAAACATGAAATTGATGGCAGTGAGATCTTTGGGGAAAATGTAAGTATATATTAAAAGGATAGGCAATAGGAAACAGAGATGGAGTATTTCTCACAGTAGAGAAACAACTCAAATGCACTGAGATAGAAATTGCAGCTGTATGTGAGATTGTCTGGAAAAAACTCAGTGTCAGGGGTGGGAATATAACAACAACTCGATCCTTTTATTGCCCACCAGACTCACCTCATGATGTAATCGAGACCTTTAGAGAAAACCTCAGTTCACTTCTACATAAGTTCCTCAACCATACTGTAATCATCAATGGAGAGTTTTAATCATACAAAAATTGATATGGAAAATTCAAGTTTTGATAGCAGTTGGCGTGATAAGACAACATGCAAATACAATACAATACAATACAATACTTTACTAAATGCCTTCTCTGAAAACTACCACAAGCAAATAGTTAGGAACCCCATTCATGATGGAAATATATTGGATCTAATGGCAACAAATAGACCAGCTCTTTGACAATGTCCACATCGAAACTGGTATCAGTGACCATGACGTGGTTGTGGCAACAGTGAGTATTAAAGTACAAAGGACAGTTAAAACAAGCAGAAGGATATATATGTTCAGTAAACTAGATAAAAAAAAAAAATCTGGCGCACCGTATTTCAATGAGGAACTTCAAACTTTTAGCACAGGGTAGGAGCATGTAAAGGAACTGTTGCACAGGTTTAAAAGAATAGGTGTAAAACAAAGCATAGGGCTATAGATAGAGAGATGCTGAATGAAACACTTTTCTGACTGCCAACAGAGCAATGTGTGATGCTTTCAATGACTACCGTAGCAGAATATTGTCAAATGATATTTCACAAAATTCAAAGAAATTCTGTTCATATGAAATGGCTGTCACAGGCAATGAAGTTAGTGTCCAGTCCGTAGTGAATGAGACAGGAACTGAAACTGAGGGTAGCAAAACAAAAGCTGAAATGCTTAACTTAGTTTTCAAATGTTCCTTTACAAAAGAAAACCCAGGAGAACTGCCCCAATTTAATCATCATAACACTGAAAATATGAACGAAATAAATATTAGTGTCAATGGTGTTGAGAAGAGGCTGATATCATTAAAATTAAAAAAATCTCCAGGCCCCGACAGAATCCCTGTCAGATACTATGCTGAATTTGTGGCTGAGTTTGTCCCTCTTTTAACTATAATCTATCATTGATCCCTCAAACAAAAAGCCATGCCCAGTTCTTGGAAAAAGGCACAGGTCATATCCATCTACAAGAAGGGCAGTAGAAATGATCCACAAAACCACCATCCAATATCCTTAACAATGATTCGTTGTAGGAGCTGAGAATGTATTCTGAGCTCAAACATAGTGAGATACCTTGAACAGAACAACCTTTTCAATGCCAACCAGCATCGATATTAAAAACATCGACTACGTGAAAATCAACTCGCACTTTTCTCACATGATGTACTGAAAGCTATGTGTCAAGCAATCAGGTAGATGCTTTATTTCTTGATCTCCAAAAAACATTTGACTCAGTACAACTACACTTATTGTAAGAAATACAATCATATGGGGTGCATCAGAGAAGTGTGTTGGAATGTTTGCTGTTCATGCTGTATATTAATAACCTTGCAGACAATATTAATAATACAATCAAGCTCTTTGCAGATGATGCAGTTATCTATAATGGAGGACTAACTGAAAGAAGCTGCATAAATATTCAGTCAGATCTTCATAAGATTGGCAACTTGCTTTAAATGTTCAGAAATGTACAAATTTGCACTTCAAAAAATGAAAAAAACATAATACCCAACAACCATAATATGATATCAATGAGTCACTGTTGGAATCAGCCAATTCATAGAAGTAGAGGGTGTAACACTTCATAGGGATATGAAATGGAATGATCACATAGGTTCTGTTATGGGTTAAGCAGGTGGTAGACTTTGGTTTATTGGTATAATACTAGAGAACTGCAATCAGTCTACATAGGAAACTGCTTAAAAAATCACTCATGCCACTAGTTCCACAATATTGCTCACGTGTGTGGGATCCATATCAGATAAGAGTAACAAGGGATATTGAACTACGCAGAGAAGGGCAGCATGAATTGTCACAGGTTTGTTTAGTACATGGGAGAGTGTCACAGAAAAATTAAAGGAACTGAACTGGAAGACTATTGAAGATAGACATAAACTAGACCAGGAAAGACTATTAACAAAGTTTCATGAACCGGCTTTAAACAATCACTCTAGGAATATACTACAGTCCCCTACATATCGCTCACATAGGGATCACGAAGATAAGATTAAAATAATTACTGCACGCACAGAGGCATTCAAAAAATCATCCTTCCTGCGCTCCATAGGTGAATGGTATGACAAGAACCCTAAAAAACTGGTACAATGGGGCATCTCTCTACCGCACACCTCACAGTGGTTTGCAGACTACAGATGTAGATGTAGACCACAGCAACAGCTAGGAGGTTGTCTTTCACTTGCACTTTTATTGTATCAAAGCCACAATGTACCAGATCTGTTACTTGCTGCAGTCTTCCACACCTCAGGTAGCATACAACGCAGTGGCTTGATGGGACTGTAATCCACTGCCAGTTCCCCTTTTCATTAATGCCTGATGTGAGTGGGATGGTCGTTCCTGGTTCTCAGTACTCATGGTTGAAACAAATAACCTGGGCAGTCCCGAGTAATATCTTGAGATGTAGCTTGTCGGCACCATTGTTATAGTACACAGTTACTGCTGAAATGACTTTCACCAGGAACGTCTGTACAGTTCTACCTTGACGTAATAAGCTCTTTTTAAGGGAAGCTTCTGATCCTTTCTGTGAGCTCTTCCGGGGTCCAATGCGTGACTTTAGCCGATCTTACAGTCTTGTACTTAGTAAATATTGCAGTTATTAACGGTTTTCCCAGAGTTCCTATAAACGGATACCAAGGGAACCTAATTCATTTATTTTTCTCCAGTTTCCTGACTACGCGGACCAGGTTTTGTAAGCTCACAAGGCAGAATTGCTATTTATCAAGTTTACTTTGTATTATGAATCTCTATACTGAATGTCTCTACTATTGCGCTGCGTATCATATAATATCATCAAAGAAAAGCCATCTACTTACCGCTGCCTTACTGGCATTTAATAATCGTAACCAGTAAGCTGAAAAGTGAAGGAAACAGTTCCTCGACGAATTGAGTTTGACGATAAAAGATTGCCCGTGGATCATTTTTTTCTCGTCAGTCTTTATTGTCAGTGGGCTTTGTACCTGTTACTTGGAATATTTACAAAGTTTCAGCTTCGATCAGCTGTTGTTGACAATCTCCACGTGCATTTACAAACTCCAAAGATATTGGGTGGATGTTGCAAGCATTGTTTTTCTGAACATTTCAAATGTATTTAAGGTACTCTGGAAAATTTCAGACAGATATATTTATTTTATCTCACAGGAACAAACATAAATTTACAACTGCAAAGCATTATATTTCATCCTTTTTTTTTAATTTTCTGATCAGACACGGAAAGTTTTTCGAAAACAAAATAACATCGAACACGAATCTGAGAGCGCCGGTAGAGCGCACTACAATGAATTTAAAGGCTTTCATTGGTTCCTTCCTTGAAGGTTCAACCAATCGCATGTGATCGTAACAGTCATCAGAATTTCGAAAACTGTTCAGAATCTGCATAGTTGCAGATTGAGTATTCCTGAAGTAGTATTTCTATATACCACTTCTAATTAGCTCTGTGCTGCAGTGCCGCGGAAAACAGAAATACCGCTGGAAATAACTTCTATCCGGACTTCTCCATCGTATTATTCGTGCGTATACCATCTGTAAGTGATATGTATAGCGGTTTTTAAAGGGACCTGTTGAAGTTTGTTTATGTTTGAGATAGCAATCGTTTGCCTGTAAATGTTAAAGTTTATTAGAAAATATTAATTCAGATATAAAGGAAGGGTAGTATTTTGTTTCCAGTATCTAACAAAAGTTGTTAAATTTTGGGTATTACTGTAGAAGTGGCTAGTTAAGTAGTCATGAAATAGAAACACCCTGTTTGTGTGAGCCAAAGCTAACAATTTCCACTGGCAGAAATTCTAACTAGTAACACTAGCTTACTTCTAAACAGTTATTCGGTGCATGCTGAACAATTCTAACTATTACGCCGGTGATAAATGCCTTTAAGCTTTTGTAATTGGCGTCCTGTACGTTAGTGCAACTGAAGGAATTAATAAAATTGAAGTATTTAGTCTAGGTTAATATGGGAATTGCTCATTTATTTGTTCTTAGAAATCTGAGCTGCACTTCTTCCTAGTAATGCCCGTGGGAGTTACTGTACTCGCAGTTCACTTATAGGTTGTAACTGAGTGTTAAATGTTTTGTAATACATAATATTCATTGCTCTCATTGATGTAGTTGGTGACTTGCTATAACTACGACACGCCGAGAATAATTGTCCGGAACAGAACCGCGCACAATTGCATGCGAGTGGCTCACGAGAGAATAGTTCGCAGTATGCTATTTCTTTGGCAACTTACTCGCTTGCCTTATTACCGATTCGTAACGTAGATCCAATCCAGAAAAATAATTTTAGATATGGAGCTTGCTTTTTCAGGGTCAGACCTTTTTATGATAAAAGAATAAGAACTAAAACTTTGTAGTCATTCATAACTTTGTAGTGTTTAAGTCATATAGTGAAGTTAATATATTGTCTTTATGTGGGCGTTATATTTTTGCTTATTTTGTTTTGGAACTGTTAATCTGGCTTGTTTTTCTACATTTGTGTAGAATGTATAGTTCTAAAGTTTATAATATTAAGTACCTGATACCTGTAGTGTTTGTAGAAGTAATCACAACCCTGAAGATTACATGCTGCATCCACACACTCTCCATTCTTTTGTTTTATGCACGATTTCTACAGGTGTCTTCAATCCCCAGGGCTGCCAGGTCTGTAACCAGGTCGTCCATACTGCGGTGCCGTGATCGTCTTATGAATTGTTTGCTTTCCAGTCCCATTTTCACTTGTCTTCTGGTACACAGGCGATGTGGCCCACCCACTATTTTTCTGTTCTACAGCTTCTGTAGCTTTATTGGTCGTTGCATCAAGAGGTAGATTTCATTCATTACTTTTTCAAATGTTTTTTTTTTTTTTTTTTTTTCCTTTTCTCTTTTAGTCACTCAAGTTTTTGAACAGTGCATGCCTGGGTAGGCCTATTTCTTAGTGTTAGCTGTTGTTGATTTTGAGCAGAGTGTCTCCACGAGAGAATAAATGCATTTCATTGCCACTGTTGTTCTTTCCTATCTGTTGTCACTGGTAAACAAAGGTACCAAGTATTCAAACTGGCGAACTCTTGAAGAGCAGGAAGTGAATGCAGCTGTGTAGAAATGTGTAATTTACCATAAGTCTTCTAAACTGTTGCTTTTGGAACAAAAATATAATTGACATCTTCCTTAAGTGCCCCAATACTATATGGTGACAATAATATGGTTTGGGAGTCTGTTATCCCAGCAAAAATTAAGTATTTTGTGCCGTTTTCCAGCGTCTTAAATTCAGTACCACATTTTTGTAGTTGATATAATATAGCTTAGCATACACACTTTCTTGTAGGCCTAATTGAAAGCATGTTGCAAATATTATGTGGAAGTCTTGAATTGTGAAAAGGCTACACTTCTCCAAAGGGGACCACATGTTGGTCTGTTGTGGGTTTTGAATTGACCTCTATTTTATATTAGGCATGTGTAAAAGATTTTAAAAAATTTCACTTTAGAAAGGTATTTGTAGGGGTAGACTTAACTATCTGTGCTAGATTCAGAAGAGGCCAGAGGAAATATATTTCCTTCTAGGGTTCATAAATTTTTTAGTGTGTTCGTTTAGGATTGCCTATGTTTGAGATTATTCAAATTGAGGTGGAAGTAGGCCCTACCTCAGATTGGTGAATGAAAAGGTTTCTTAGATGTATTAATTACTTGAGTTTGTAGGTATTACTATGACTTTGTCTTAAATGCTTTATTAAATGTGTAGGGTGGGCATTTGTGTGTTGTTTGGATATAAAACCAAAATTAATTTGCAAAGTGCAGCAGAGAAGTGTGCCTCACAGTGACTAAATATACTTAGGAAGATATTTAATGGAAAAATAATCTTGATTTATTAAAAGTTCAATCAAAATAGTTTCCCATTTGAATTTATTGGATCACTGTGTGGTCAGATTTTCTCCACGGAGAAGAGAACTACAAACATCCAACTGAAAAATAGGAAACTATTCCCATTACAAAAGTCTCACTCAGTTTAATTTTACTACTGGACTATATATTTCTTAATAAGTGACTTTGTTGGAAACCTTTAACTAAAAGATGAGCTTTATAAGAAACATTATTTTTATCTTTCATCTAAAAACCCACTTTGTCAATAACATTCCAATTACATGTGTAATCCAATGTTCTATTTCCTTCCAGGGCTCGCAGCTATCTTCCTATGGCATGTTTTTAATTTTCAACTTCACTAAAAGACATAACTTCAGTGTAGGTGCTGGGGTCATCATTCAGTGCTTGTCAACAGGCCCAACTTGTAAGCATCTTAGTAATGTGGATGTTTCACATTCCACCTAGGTCTGATTTTATGGCCTCCCATCAGTATCTATTTTTCTGTCTTCAAAGGAACTATTTTTTTTTCTTCACTGACTTCTTGTTTTACTTAAAGCTGACTTGTATTTTATTTCATGAACTTGGTCCTTATTTCTAGTTTTCTGCCCCTCTGGTTCTGAAATTTTAGGTTTGTTCTCTTCACCACAACAAATGACTATTACAGGAACACGTGTTTTCTTTTGCCATTCAGATATTGCTGTGTGCAAGAAAACATCCCATTACCTCAATGTTTATGTATTGTATATACATTGTGTATCCTTTTCAATCATTATCATAACACATATATAAAGCTGTCTTGTTTTTGTGTTTGTTTCAACCTCTTTTCTTCGCATAAAAGTGCACGTGCACACATTATTTTCAAATCTTCTCAGGATAAGTCAGTGCCATAAAAGGTTTCAGAAAGGAATTTTGCCTCTGACAGGATGTAGACCAGTTCCATTTAACATACAAGCTACAATGTTAACTGCTTCAGCCCAGAAATGTTTGGGCATTTGTGAAATCATTGAATGACCAGCTGCACCCAAGATGTACATTTCCTTTGCATCCTTTTCCAGCCATTCTTTCTTCAGCTTCCTTGTCTGCAGCTCATGGTCTAGCATACAGTTTTTCCCTGAATATCTGTTCGGACATGTAGTTTCTGAAAACATGTTGGAATTGTCCTATTAAATTTTTGTACAGTTTATTTAATTTTATTGTTAAATCAGAAAAAAATATTTGACGATTGGCCCCCTCTGGAAAATACTGAAAAAATTGGAAAGTGATCTACAAATGTCTAATCACACAAAAATCAGTTTGAGAA